>NC_141785.1:9534133-12351869 GCF_054643075.1 Acanthaster planci | reverse complement strand
GTTTGTTTTAGTTTTATTATTACATCTGAATCGTTTGGAAATAGTGAGAAGAAGTTGCTGAACCAACAGTCAATTCGCTTTTTTCCCTGAGTGTCTTTTTTTCAGTTGCATTACGAATACAACATTTTGCTTGATTTCTGAAGGCGAGGGACAAGTTTTAACGACGACTTGATAACTTATACAGCCCATGTCAACAACCCAACAAAAACGACAACTTTCAAAGTGAACTTATTTCGGCTTTTCCACAAATATTTTGCTTTTAGATGGACACCGATTATTGACTACATTGAAGAACAATTCGCCCAGTATTATGAGGACGAAAGTGGTCTGAATCGTAAGAATATTGTGGACAACAGAGTTCATTGCTGTCTCTACTTTATCTCACCGTATGGACACGGGTAAGATTGTGTGAATAGGCTGGTTAAGTATTCCTCCGCTTGGATTACTTTGTACTAATATTTGTTGAATTAAACTTTTCGGATATAAAAGAAATGAAAACAAGAAAGCTCTTTATGAAGTTGTTGCCAGAATGGTTATAATAGAGTGAAGTGAATAATAAAGATCTTGTTTGCTTGGAAACTTGAAAAACATCGTGCAGTGGAGCCCAATACACTTTTTATTATGGAGTCCTTCGCTAAGTGGGGCACTTCTGAAGGTTAATTTTCTCACTTGATAAAAATTTTTGGCCACTTTTTTTAAAGGTGAGAGATCATTATTTTGAAGCTGAGTAACAAGAAGGCACCATACATGCTCTCTCTCTCTCTCTCTCTCTCTCTCTCTCTCTCTCTCTCTCTCTCTCTCTCTCTCTCTCTCTCTCTCTCTCCTCTCTCGTCTCTCTCTCTCTCTCTCTCTTGTTCAGTAAAACCTTAGTACCCCCCATAAAAAATCTAACTGTATATAAATGGTCCCAATACACCAAAGGAGATTTATTTTAAATTTTCACACTTGATATTCAAGCTGTGTAAATTTATGTTTATGTAAAAAAAAAATAACTTTAGAACAATCTACTGATAAAGTCAAAGTTCAACGTCTTGGGTGCCATAGTTTTCCCCAGTTGGTGTCCAGTTTGATGATTTCATTACTGTGCCAAACAAAGCTTCAAGCCAACAAATTTGGTAATTTATTATCCATTGGCAGACAATTTTGTTAGCCACACACTGATTGTAATATACTCCAATATGTGCAAGATGTTCTTATCGTGTCCCCGCATCAGGATTCCAAATGCATACGCAAAGATGGGGTCCCCGGGGGAATCCATGACAGAATTAGGTGTCATCGAACCGCTAAAACCTCTCCATTATCAATGCCTCCGAGGAGTAGGATTACATCTCAACGGCCATTTCAGGCACTGGGTCTTGGAAGGAATTCTGAACTGGATTACATTATCACATTTCAGAAATAACAACATAGTTCCTCGTATTCATTTCCTCGTTTTGTGTCCCGATATGATTTATAGTGAATTGGCTTGGCACTGCCTCACAGGTTTAATACTTCTGTGTCGATAAGGTTTTCCTTTGTTGCCCTTAATTTGGACCCTGTAAATTTTGTTGTGTACATTTTGTATCCCATTGGTCCCTGTTCGTTGAGTCTTTCTCACATCATATTGTAAATCATGACTTGAAATTGCAATGCGCACATTTTTTTCCAGTGAGATTAGTTATTTACCCATTAGCTTTCTAATACTTGAATGTCCCTGTTTCCAGATTGCGACCCATTGATATTGGCTTTATGCAACGACTCCATGACAAGGTGAACATTGTACCTGTATTGGCAAAGGCAGATTGCCTGACGCCAGTTGAAGTTCGGACACTGAAAAATAGGGTAAGTATGTCCTTGCATCTGGCAAAGGAAAACTGGTTTATGCAAATAAATTGTTGGAAAGAATAACTAACAAATCAAGCTTTCATCCATTGATTTAGTTGTGACATGAACTGCATCTTTGCAGAACACTCGGTGCTTATGTGAGACTGTGCCAGAAAGGCAGATCACCATCATGTTCATCACACACTCGATATCAGTTTATTTTATCAATTATGCAAACTGATGCCCTATGGAAATTTGGTTTGTGAAATGGCAAAGAACAGAAGGAAAGTTCCAATTTTTTGGAGCAATTAATGAATGGGAAAAATCTGATGTCTTGTATGACAGGTAATGCGCGAGATTCAAGAGCATGATATCAACATTTACAGCTTCCCTGACTGCGATTCCGATGAGGATGACGATTACAAACAGCAAGACAAGGAGCTGAAGGTAAAACATGTTATCACAGAATCCACAGGGGAAGCAGTGAACAGCAAAAGGCAATTCCAAAGCCAGAAAATGGCTTAAAAAAAGTTGCTTTGAATTTAGACACATACATTTTGAATAAATTAAGCTCTTGCAATATAGCACTTAATATCTAAGTGTTTTCGAGGGCAAAGCAGGGAAGAGTTTAAATTTACTTGTTCACTTTTCTAGCTGAAATGCCATTCTTTTATTGAGAATGCTTAGGGATGAACATGTGATGTCTCCAACCCTGGACTGGTGCCCACTGATTAAATGTGCCAATGTAGGCTCAAGCATCCCTAACATGTTGAGTCAATATGGGCGATTCACAATAGTGTGCCTCCAAGAGTTTGCAACACGTTGGCCAATCACGACCTGACCAAGACCCAATGCGAGTTTGGAAGGGATCGACAGATTTCGTTCATCCTGATTGGCCAATGCATTGCAAACTCTTGGAGGCGCACTACTGTGAATTGCCCAAATTTTAATCCTATCTAGGAGTCATAATTATGACTCCTAAGTCTCCAAATTCCAAAACTGCAGGATTAAGAGTCAACTGGTATAGCAGCACATCATCTAAAAGCTGTCCAGAATATCTTTCTTTGAATCCGTTTTGCAGTCAGTCCATTTTCAAAATGTTCAGGTGCTGTGTGGAAGTGACATGTACATTTACACATATTAAGGAACTAAAATAGGCTGCCACAGTAAGTTGAATCCTAAGAAGAGTGGAGTTATGATTTCTTGAGCCACTTTAGCTCAATTCAATATACAGTTACTTGAGTTGCTCCTTGCCAGTGTTTTTAGCATTTAAGTTTCTATAGTTAATTGACAAGATTCTATACTACTGTGCTTTTGCAGGAGAGCGTTCCTTTTGCAGTAATTGGCAGTAACACGGTGGTGGAGGTGGGAGGCAAGCGAGTGCGTGGTCGACTCTACCCCTGGGGTATAACTGAGGGTGAGTTACAGAATGATTGTTCTAAGACAGTCCACCACAATTCATCTAGTACCACCAAAGCAATTCAGTCACAACCTGTTCCAGTGAACTGTGGCAAAGCATTCCTTCATCACTGTTTGCGCTCTCTTACTTGTGACTAGACTTACGAATGGACCTGCAACTGACCTGGCTAAAACATATGGTACAACCAGGATTCAACTCTTTCACTGTATCTCACTTTTATGACTCAAAGTACTCCAAGTCTTAGTTATAGATATACTCCATCTTCATCTCAAAGTGACGGTGAGGCTTTTCTATGAAGCCTCAGACTTGTGGTTTTGGCTGTGCTTGCTGTAGGTCCCTATTAAGTAGATGAAAGTTATCTGAGGAGCAGGTTTCTAGTGGCAGAAATCAATGGAACATCAATTATAAGCTAGGAGGGTGTTACACAGAATTTCTACAATTAGGTTTGCCAAAAGTCTTGGAAAAATCAATTTGCCAATCCTGTAAAGGATCTGTACACAAAATGAATGTTACCAAAAGCTTTGGGAGAGAGAAAACTATCAATAAAAAAATAACTTTTGTAGATCAGAATAAAACCTCTTATTCATTTTTTCTGTTACAATTAAAAAAACGTATATTACAAGATATATCGCAGCGTCACAATTGCTAGGAAAAAGTTTCCTTTTAGACTTCTATGCAGATCATATGTTACATGTAGTGTTTGTTTTTTGCAGTGGAGAATCCCAAACATTGTGACTTTGTGAAACTGAGAAACATGCTTATCAGGTGAGTTATATGCAGCAGAGTGTTCATTTCAAAACATTATGGCAAAGCAGCAAACAGATTGTTATGAAGAAGGAATTCCACCTACACTTAGATAGCTTTATTTCAGTTCAGTAATTCAAAAACAGATGACAAACATTGCTGTTAACCATCCATAATTTACCTGAGTTCTGGATAGTTCCATGATTTTTTTCAGTTAAATCAAGACTGATGCAAAACAATGTGGCTTCAGCATTTCGACTGATGTGCACATCTTTTATCTCTGATTTATCGAATTACAGTTCCTAAGATTTTGTCAAAGTTTGGCAGAATGTCAAAGTTTAGTGCAATATCCTCAAGCATTTTTAAAAGAGTGTCCAGGTTCCCAGTTTTTTACACTTGTCCTAAACTATTCTAGGAGTTGTCCTAAAACAAAAAACCCTCTGGAAAATGCAAATTGCAGAGGAGATGACGTATGCCTTGGAGAATTCATTTTGGTGGACCCTAGAACTTCCAGGGTGTATGTTTGTGGTTAGGTGTTGAAGATATGGAGTGCAATGTATTTTTGTGCTGGGTACCAGGACACACATGCAGGACCTGAAAGATGTTACACGTGACCTGCATTATGAGAACTATCGCCTGCGGAGAATCCAAGACGAGACAGATAACCCAGACGTCAAGCAGGAGCGACTGTGAGTTGAAGGCTGTTTCCTATATATATTCTAATTGATGCTTCCCTTCACGCAATGAGTCACGATCACCATGCTCAAACATTTGATGGGGCTGTTTGATCAATCGTTAGGGCTCCAGTTTAGGCGACACGCCTGTGCACCCTCTAGTTTTTTGTACATATGGCATGGAGTATACACAGGCAGTTTCCATCTAAATGTATACAAACAATTAACGTCTTAACCTGAGCATTGGGCACACAAATGGTCATCACATTTCTCACGTCACATGTTTAGGGGGTGTATACATGCGTCAGGAGTCCTTAAAATTGATACACTGAAGGTGCTATACATTAAGTAAATTCTCCCTACATGATCAGAAAGACGGAAAAATTACGTAACTTGGATCATTGCAGTTTCCCCATGGACTTAATTTATAATACATGTATAACAAGAGAGGGCTCTCTTCAATCTAGCAATAATGTTCTGTGGGTTTGGCATTCCAACTGTCATGTAGTTCACGTGTACTAGGTACAGATTGCATGTACATGTACAATAATTCATGTCAAACTGAATGTGGCCTATGCCGGTGTAGAATGTAGCCAGGGTTCAGATATTGCATTAAGCCACTGAACCATGTGCATTGAAATCGATGGCAGTCTTGTGCAGCCCACAGGACCATTAAAATCGGGCAGTTGCATATCCAGCTTTTGGTGTCAAGGGGGCAAAATCGAAAGCGAATGCGGCGTCGAGCTCATTCAACATGTTGGAGGAGATAAAAAAATCAGAAGCCTTACTCACGATCCTGCGTCCTTGCTTTTATTTGCTGGTGTTGTTTTTTTGTTCTCTTTGGGTTTGGACCTAATATTTAGTAAATATACCGATTACTTTCTTTTCTATTCACCTATGAGGGATTAAAAATACCAAAAAACAAAAAATCTGTGGGGGGGGGAGTTTCCCCTGCCTCCCCCACCGGATAAGCCACTGAAGTCAGGTAGTCTAGTTTTGACTAAGTTCTTCTGAATGGCACTGGCAACCCCCCCCCCCAAAAATGTACAAAATGAATCTTTTTAGCAACACTCATGCATGTCTGGTGTTGGTGCAGCGTCTTATAACTCTGGTTTCTGTCCAGTAAATGTTACAAGCCACTGGACTCAGTAGTCCAGTGAGTTTTTAAATGGAGTTCAAATCTTAGTCTCAGTACTGTGCTCAAGTACAGCCCTGCCCAAGCTTATTTTTCATCACATACATTGAGGGTACGCATTAGTGCACAGATTTCATATTGTAGTCATCTTAAGAAGGGGATGAGAGCTGAGTGTTGAAGAAAGGCACTTACCCAGACTGGAACCTTGAGACTTGAGTGAATCTCACTGAGGCCAACTTTACTTGCTGTTTGGTGAAAATTTCTCCTAACGTTTCTTGAAGCATAGACAAAGTACTTCTCAAGCCAAGCTTGCAGTCTTCAAGTTAGTTAGTTGAGGAGACATTTCTTCAGCATTTTGCACCTAGGAGGGAAATCAAGTGCTTTCAGTTTGAAGCCCAAGACCAGACTAGACTAGACTAGACAAGACTAGACTGGTATCTATAGTCTTCTTGCATCTTTTGAGTGAATATGTGGATGTAGAGACAAGATACCAGCCTTGTGATATATATTTGATTAATGCAGTAGTACACAGTGGACAGGTTGTTCCATGCATCAGTCTATTTTTTCACTTTTAATTTGGAACTCTTGTACACAGTATCGAGAGTCCCAAATATTAGGACTTGAATTTAATTACCTCACAGACTGGGAAGTGACTTTTCTTTTCATTAAAGTTGCTTATGAAAAGATGAAGTATCCAGATATGTTCCACAACTACAGCAGCCTCTTCAGCCCAAATCAGCACATAGGGAACCAACATTACCTCAGTATTTGATATGAGATTTTTCATTGCGATCGTTCTTACCCCTTCAACTCTCTCCATACAGGAACTCCATCCGGAAGGACTCCATTGCCACCAAAGAGGTCAGTGAGAAGGACCGGATGCTGGAGGAGAAGGAAGCAGAGCTGAGGAAGATGCAGGAGATACTGCTGAAGATGCAGGCCGAGATGGCCAAGCAGCAAAGCAACGGCGGCAGCAACAAGGGCAGCCTGGCCGACCTGGCGACGAACAACAATGCTGAGAGCAGCGACACGTCTTCCCTCCCTGGGGAAATGAACGATCCTAACGACAGCAGGAGCAGCACTGTGGAAGTATGATGATGAGGTTCTAAAGAGTTCCTAACCAGTGACAACTTAGTACAATCCAGCAGTCCACCATTTTGATGCGGCTCTGTTACTTTGGAGACAAAAGCTAGTACTCTCAAGATGGCCACTGAATGTTTGCAAGTGAACTTGAGGAGGGCCATGAGAAGGGTAATTGAGTATTATTACTTTAGGTTGGGGGTTTCCAGAGATAGTTTGAGGGCACTGTTGTCAGGTAACCTTGTGACAAGATAGTCAGGTTGGCAAGCAGTCTCAACATCTCAGAGGTACCGTATTATAAAATATTTTCTGGGTCATTGTCAGAGTAGCTTGTACCCTATAGAAAAGCAGTAGAATGCAGTTTTGTGTTAACATTTTGCATATTAAGTTCAAATTTGCTGAAACAGTGAGCTTGGAATGTTGCTGCATGTCATGTGGGAAACAATGGCATTTGTAAATATTGATCATGACCACCAAATGTAGCATGCACTTGATGCCAATGATGTACATACAGAATTCCAGTCTAATTTTTGGCATGTCAATAAGAAAAGCTATGCAGGCTAGGATCTGATATCATATCCATTTGCAATGATTATTTTAAAGGGTGCTTGAATGAACAAATTCTTTAAAAATTGTTATTTAAAAGCAGTCTTTCACTTTAGAAAGAATAGACAGCTGAAGGAAAGATGTCATCTCGGCCAAGTATTTTGCAAGAGTTTTAAGTAAGGATTCTTCTTATGGTGCTCCTTGGAAGGGGCAGGGCTTTTTAAGTTCCTCCTATCACTGCATTTAGAACAGACCGAAACGGTTATGCAATTGCTATACAGTGGCTTAAATCTCTGACAGTGGGGACACGGGGATGACCAAAATCTATGTACACGTACATGTACTGCTCGTCCAAAGAAGTTGAAAAGTAGGGTGGGGTTTGGACCCGGAGACCATATTACACCAAGGATCGCTGCTCATGCTACAGATACTCATTTCATATTTGTCCTCCAGTTAGGTTATCAGAACATTTGAACTAACCTCACAGTTTTATTTCTTGTGACCAAAAAGTGTGGGGGGGGATGTTCAACTGGCCCATTACCCCTCAAAAAGTTGGTGGAAGGGGAAATATACCCCAATCCCTTGAGATTGACACCCATGTTACTATACATCAGGGAGGCCAGGCCCTAATAATGATATATGAACTGTGCCAACAAATGACCATAAAACTGAGTCTCAACAGTTTTTCTAGTCAGTCACAGGAACAGTGCTTCCACCATGAGCGGGGGCCTTCTTGAGTATAAAGTGACCCCATGACCAGTCTCATCTGTATTAGACGCATTCATATATGAACAAAAATCAGTATTGTCCTTAAAAATCAATGTCTTCTATCTCAAAATGCACATTTGTTCCAAACAGTTATATGGCACACTTTGTATGCATTTTTATACAGAGCTACATTCACAGAAAAATATTTTTCAAAAGCTTTCATTCCCCAAATTCAACTAAAACGTTTGTATTTATTTGGTATGCATATATTTGGAGACATATTTATTCTGGATGACGTTTTCAGTGAAACTATTGTGGCCATTTAGGTTTTGGTTATGGAATAGATTAAAATAAGATAAACAAAATGTGGCATTTAAAAAAGAGAATGTGATTTGATTTTCTTGATGGCACGACACGGTCATAAAACGATGATCTGAATGACAAATTTGGTGTGATTTATTTAATTGAATTCAAAGCATTACTTTTCAATTGGATTTTGAATTTGATAGAGTAAACCTTTCGAAGCAGACTGGATGTCTGTCGTGTAATCTAATAAAATGTGATTTCTACAGTAGTGACAAGTCAACTTTGTAATTATTGTTATTTGAGAATTTACATAGAAGTGCAGAATGCAAAGTAATATCCGAATAAAGACCAAACACTGAAAAACAGGAGAGTTGTATGACTGCTTACTGAGTGCTCAGCATGCTTCCCATTGAAAACACCTCAAAGTTTACATGTTAGTGAATTGTCAGACAACAGGTGATACATGTAACTATGAGACATGGTACGAAACGTGCGTGTGGGTCACATGACGTACTGAACATGTAATAAAACCTGCATTCCTTACTATATGCTTATGAAGGATGACCATGTGCGTTGGACCGGTGACTATCCCAGATTTCCAAACAAATGTCGGATAAAAATTCAAGTGGAATCACACCTGACACTTGGAAGAGGGACACGCTGAGCACATATGATAAATTCCCCTGAAATGCACTGTCTTCAGTGCTGCTGCGCACCAAGTTGACATTTTTCCTACCAGCCTGTCTCTTTTTTTACCCATGGAGGATTTTTGTCAGAATGGAAAACACATAATGATAGCAATCTATCCTCGTAAATGCAGGCTTTCTTTTATTCTGCTCACTTTTCAAAGATAACGACTGAAATGAAAAATCAAGGTCTTTTTTTTGTAACTACCTTGCTGTAACAACTAACACAATAAACCCATTTACAATAAAGATGGCTTCCTTTACGTCTGTTTTTCATACTTCCATTCACAGCAAATTTTCAGAACTCACCAAATTTTCTGTTCACAACAAAACCATCAGTAACCAAACCACTATTTCAAGTATCATTTAAAAATGCCCTTTAGATGTGAACTACCTCTTACAGAATCTTATTACAAAGAGGCCATAAGTGCTCAACACAGCAAGCAGAATGCTTACATCAAATCCTGCTGACAATGGTGACCTAAAAAAGAGCACAGTTGTAGTTGAGTCCACCACAAGTCCTTTCACAAGTCCCTTCAGGAGTCTACTCATAAAGACAAGTTACAAGTAACAGGCTGAAGAAGACAAAGGAATGCTTTCGTTACAGTTCATTTGAACAGCTTGAGATGTGGTTTAAGACAACATGACTTGTAATGGACTTATGATGGACTTGCAGGGACATGTCACCCCATCAAAAGTCAGTCACCTATCATGCCCAAGTCATCCAGTTTTCAAGTCAAGCCACAAGCTGCTCAAATGAGTTGCACTAGGGCTTTCCATTCAATCCCTAGCCACTGTCCATCAATGTTACTTTTGCAGAGACTTGTGTCCTGACTTGTGCCTCCACTACAGGTAGATTACATGCACAATGCTGAAAGACAAGAGAAATTCCAATGTAGGGGTAAAGTGTGAACATGACTTGGGTGAGGCGCCTTGAAACCTTAGTACTACTTATGTGTGGCTATATGTCCAAATAACCTGGCTGCAGCTGGAGATACCAACATCAGTCATTTTTTTCACAGATGTAATTCCTGGTTTCAGCTAAATGTTTCACTCCAGGTTAACTATAGGCTTACCTCAAGTCTGGCTTAGTCAATGTCTTCATGCACACCTATAAACTATCGACATTACTCTAGCTAATGGTCCATGATTAGTTGGCAGTTGTTAGGAATTACATATCTTTGGCTGGATATGAAACAGTGCACATAATGAAAATTCACCACAGTAGCATGTAAAGCTCATTATATTTTATCGTGTTGATCTGTAACTACCATGTGAGGCTGCAAACTAGAAAGCCAACAACCAGACTGGCATCAAGTCTACACAAACAGTGAACAACAGACGGAAAGAAAGCCATCGCTTGGCTGTTATTTTTACATGTATTTGACATTACATACAAGGCTTGGTTTAATTTCCCTATATTCTGTGCCAAGTTTCACCTTCACAAAACAATCTCTTTTTACACTTTCATACATTGAAGCAGCTTTTTTTTTACATTTAACTTACACACAATGCACACTCTTCCACTTCGCTTTATATCACACAATTTGCACATTGAATTCCCATCAAATGCTACCCCACCTCTTCAAAAACTTCTTAAAATTAAAATTTGCATAACTTAAATCAGAACTTAATAAATTAAGGAAGAGAAATCTCAACATTATTTCAAACAAAGGTATGGTACAGATTAAAGTTAGTTCTATTGGTGGCCTGCAAAAAGGCACTTTATTACTGTTTGATGCATAGGTCTGCATACAAATAAAAATTTGCCCAAAACGGGGAATAACTTTTCATTCTAGTTGACATCAAAATGTCTGCTAAAGCTGTAACGATGGAAGCAAGCAAGCGATAAAGAAAAAAGGAAATGTATAAATGGAATGTAAAACACAAAAAATTATTCAGAACATGAGATACTACGTTAAAACATTCAAGAAAAAAACCCACTTCCATACATTCTTGTGCAGCTTAAAACTGTATATCAGACAAGGCTGTAAAATTTGAAATGCTAAAATGATTTAAATATTTAAAAGTCAGCACTGGTGCAGTAAAGATATCTTTGTCAGAAATACAGCTGTCTTGGTATTAGCACCATGGAATGCAGAATTGGCCTCCGAAGATTCCACAGGAAAACAATGCACCAAGTTCATTTAATACACAAGTCTTACATTTGTACCAAATGCAACCATCAAGACATTGATGACTGGTTGCCAAGCATCCTAGTTTTGCCAATATCATGCTCCGCATAACTCCTGGGAATAAAACTTTAAAAAAAAATTACAAACATTTAATCTTTTCTTCATGTAAAGCATGATCACCAAACACACTATGATACTTTTTATATACCACTCACGATATTTAAATGATGGAGATGATATTTTAATAGATAGTGGACAATAACATCTTGCTGAAATGCACATTTCAATGTGCAATAACAATGCATTAAGTACCACGCTAACCACGGGCTTACATGTATGTACACCTACATGTAAGTATTCAGAATTAGATGTGAACACTGTCCAATCCATGATCATTCTCATTCATATGATTAATGTACCATTCTTCTAGAAAGGATATTATTGGCCTAATTTGGTTTGCTCATATTTTGATCATTTTGATATGGGCATAAGCTGGGCATGAAGGAGAGATATAACTCGGTTTATACAGGGCAGCACTGATATCCAATAATGCACCTGCATGCAGGATTTCCTGACTAAACTAGCGGTTCAATTATATACTGGTCATTTAATCATTATGAGTTACAGGTACATCTACAAGCACACATTACTTCTGACAGGGTAACTTCGAGGAACACCGACACAAACTTTTAGCGGGACCCTGCTGCATGAACACTGCACTCTTCAAACACGAGGAGACGACATACCTGTACATGTACACAACAAGATGACTTCGGAGTCTGATTAAGTTGGACAAGTGTTTCACAACTCAAGCTCATATGATTCATACTGGTAACACCTGCTTTCAGTGGTTAACTCATAATTCCAAATTCTGTTGAATAGCCACGATGTGATTGCTTAGTTTTCTTTGAAGTTTGTATGATTTTTTAAAATTTAGCTTCAACAATTCTACCAAACTTCTCACTCTTAACAGCTCAGGGTCAAACTCTGGCAGGAATTGTCCATGATAAGGATATTTCAGATTCTTAATCGGATTATGTTTAAAAGCTAAATGGAGCAGTTTACTGTTAACTGACAGGAACATTTTAAAATGGCTAGAATATTCATGCAGTACATGTACGAACATACATATATGTAAATGGAGCGATAAAAGATCATATCATGCCAAATTAGAGTTTGCAAAACTGGCAGTTGGAAAACACACTTTTTTTCATATTTTGCAACACACTTTAAAATTACCTATATATAGTTTTAATTTTTTTGATGTGGAAATAGAATTTCGGCTTTGGTATCATTTTCTTCAACTTTCACACGAATCACGAACCTGGAAAAAATACCTCACAGTTCAATCCATTGTGAACAAGTGAATAGAGATCAGCAAATACAGCATGTAATTGCAATATGAAAATACCTCAGGACTTGATTTTCGTCACAATTCACAGATGATGTGTCAACACAAGCCAGTGTTGTAGTGAAGACCTGTTAAAACCATCACAAGATCTCCCAAGACCATCACAAGACCTCACGAGACCATCACAAGACCTCACAAGACCATCACAAGACCAACACAAGACGTCCAGTCTGAAATCAAGTCAAAAGTTATTCAAATGAACAGTGACACAAGCATTCCTTTGTCATTGTTCATCGCACTTTTAACTCGCAACTGCTCTTGTGACAGGCTCTTACACTCGTGTGACTAATCTGATGTCTGGTCTTGACTACAATGCTGTCATAGTCTACGCTTTAAGCAGCTGACCATGACGGTCAGGTAACTAAGCAAGCTCAAAAGAAATAATAATGTAGAGTATTTAGTGTCGTTTTCCTGAGGATCCCCTGGCTCCCCTGGACAAGGCTGGTGCCTCCTCACCCCCCTCTGCGAGAGACCCAGACCGTCCCGCCCGGCGTAGCTGGTAAGGCTCATCTGGACCAAGGGGTGAACCCTTCTGGGGGTTGTCTTCGTACCCCGAGTCCTGGTCCGTTCGTAGGGATGGGGTCGGGGACATGGAATCGGCACTGGTGAAGCTCCGTGTGTCGTAGTTGTCAATGTTGATGGTGCGCTGACACCAGTCCATCATGTTGGCAATCAGATCAGGGAGTGAGTGACTTCGAGAGGAGGCATTGCCCTCCGACAGGAGCCGCTTGTGCTGGACCGGCATAGGGATGCGGGAGGGCGTGGCATTCTCCAAGGAATCCCTCCTCATGGGGGTCTTGGGTTCTGCCTTCAGGTGGCTGGGGATGGGGATCCGCGGCCTGAGTCTGGACGTGCCGGGGGAGCTGGCTCGGGAGCTGGCCCGGGAGCTGGCATTGCTCCTGGTCTCACTGCGGGTCTCTCTGGGTGCCACCCTGTTCTGGTAGCTCTGCAGGTATCTTGCAAGGTTCTCTGCATTCAGTTTGGCTGGCACAGGCTGACGGGGTGCCTTAGTGTCCCTGCCAGTGATGGTCCGCCGCCGGGCCGAGTTCCTGGCAAAGCCCCCTTCTTGGTCTTGGCTGAGGTTACCAAAGAGATGGCGATCGGTCCGTGGGTTCCTCAGAGAACCGGACCGCTGAAGCCTGCTCTCCCTTGGCTGCTTTCTTGGCATGTTTTGGACGGTGTCTTCTTGGTTTCCCTGTGGTGTTGATGACTGTGAATGCACCGCAGTGGCACTGCGTGCTCTAGCACTAGATCCCATGCTACCCGTGGTAGCACGCAACTTTGACCCCCTCTCAAAAGAAGGACTCTGGGTTTGGGTGGAACCTGCCTCTGAAACACCAATGGATGCGCGCAACCTGGACTTTCTCTCAGGTGTGGGGATATGCGACAGAGGCGCTCTCCCCTCCCCGACACCAGTGGAGGCTCGCAGCCTGGACCCCCTTTCAAAGGAAGGGATTTTGGTTCTTGCAACACTACGGTCGACTGAGAGACTTCGGGTTCTCTCTCGCTCCCTTAGTCTCTGGGTCACACATTCTGTAGCTGATTTCTCACTGTCTGTTGGGGATCTTAAGGACGACCCATCGTGTGACCTAAGGTCATTGGAATCACAGCTACTAGTGCTGTTAAGGCGGTGACGCCCTCCGGTGTCTCGTGATATCATGATGATCGAGTTGTCTCGTCTTTCAGTGAGTTTCTTGGCATCTGCTCTTGAAGTGTTGACGTTCAGGGACCCTGATCGGTGCTTCCGTCTCATGGATGGAGAGATTGGGATGCTCCGGTCCAGCGAGGTCTCCCTGCTGCGTGTACCGCTGGTCAGATTCACAGACGAGCTGCGGGTTCGACGGGTGTGAGTCCCAGAGCCTGACTCTCGTCCGCCAGCCAGGGCCAGCCGCCTATATACATCAGATTGCACATTGGACTCATTCAATTCAACTGGGGTGCAGGACAAGGGCCTGACATGACGCGTTGGGCTCGTGGGAGCGCTACGGGCCAGGCTGCCCTGATGGTTTTGGCTCTGGCCATCAGCGTTTGACTCCTCGCGACGCTTCCTCAGAAACTCCTCGGTGCTCGTGCCAGCTTGGCTCAGCCTCCGCGGGAGCTGGGAGGGGCGCTTCTCGGCCTGGAGGGAGCTCCTGGCCGGGCTGTTTCGTCCCAGGCTCCCTGGTCTCCCCCTGGCTGGGGTGGAGCTGTTGTTCAGAAGATCGGCGCTGTGGTTGGAGTCTAGACTGGCCAGGGTCTCATTGCTGTCTTCGCGTCTTATGCGTGGGCTCGGGCTGCGAACCGATCGATTGTCACAGTCATCCAGAGACTCAACACTCTGGTTACGGCTGTGAAGTTTAGGACCTTCTACCGATACTCTGCAAAACACAGAAGAGAACAAATAAGACTTGAAGGTTTTCAGGGTGAAAGAAACTAGACGAGTAAAATGATTGCGGTTGCACCATGTATTAATCCCTTTCTTGAGTATGTGTGGTTCTGAGAAAAACCAGAGAGTTATTCCCTGGTTCTTCTCAGAACCACATATACTCAAGAAAGAGATTGATACATGGTTCAACCGCATTCATTTTACTCTTACAGAAGAGAACCTCATCACTAAGTTGACAAATGTATGCTGTCGTGCACTTAAACTGGGACTAATGCAAAAATTATTGTCAGATGAGGGCAATCAAATTTGCTATTTCCTGAGACAAGGTTGAATGCAATCTCTTTTTTACGGATCCAGTTCAGCTTTGTGCCCATTCAGTTGCATGCGGATCACATCAACTTGGCATACCGTAAACATGCAAAGATATCTGAAAAGGTGAATTTACATGTAAATGAAGAGGCCCTCTTTCAGCTTTTGTAAGTGGGTTATTAGTGGATCAATCTACAGTAACAAGTCTTTACCTTCGTTTTGGTGATTTGCGGTAGTTGCTTCCAAAACTACTAGTGCGACTCCTTCCCCCAGAGCGATGAACTGAAACAACAAAAATCAAACTGTGAATTTTCCTGACAATAATACGAGCCAGATATTTTACAACAAAGTGGCTGACAAACTTTTGAACCGTTGGCGTACTATTTTGTTCCAAGGCACAGACTTTTGTTCCAAACTCTACTCTACAAGACACATAACGTTTATTAAGTGAAGAGCATAAACTTGTGAAGTTTCCATAACAGAAAATCTTCAGCGAAAAGTTGATCTTCAAAACCACGCAAGCCTACTCTCAAACAAACTTCTCTTGTCCACTTACGTTTGCATTTGCAAGGGTCATGCTTGTCCAGGTAGTGCTCCAGTGTATCCCAGCCACCCCCGATCCGAACCATGACATGATTCCGTAAAATCTTGAACAAATTCCACGAAAAATGAAACAATTCAAAATGGTGGAAATTGAAAATCAATCACACATCTTACACTGAACAAGTATAATTCACAAGTTAGGGTAGTACATGTAGAACTTAGAAAACAGAATACAATTGTTGTTTTTGAGTTTCCAAAGTTTAATTAAAAGTGCATAGAATGACTTGAGCAAAAACTGAAGGCTTTGGCTTTGCCACTGTAGCAACCTGTAAAAAAAAATCCAGAGGACAGATAGGGCGCCCTCTGTTGACTATAATGATGCCTTATTGTCATTACGGTACTTCACAAGGACCATTGTAATCTACCCATATGGCACTCAATGACTACTCCAGACCTTGAGGGGGACAGGTTGAGCTTTTTACAACAGCATTTTCTGTCTACCTGATAAGGACATTTTGACATTTTGATGATCTCTGAGTGGCAGTAACTGCCAAGTAAGAGGGTGTGTTATCCAGATGAAAAGCAGGAGTAAATGATGAAGTATGAAGATTGAAGGAGGGAAAATATGCATCAATATAAAAAGATGCAGAAAAAACAAGAAGCAGGAAATTAGTAACAAAACACGGATATATACATATACTTTCTAAAATGAAGAACATCTTACATGCATGTACACCGGCCAGAATAAATTTATGCTAATACATGCTACAATGTCCATGTACCGGTACTACATATCCAAACTGAATGACAAATAGCTGCCATTTTGTGTACGGAAGATAAAAGTGTCCAGAGCTGAGGGTACATAAATAAACTGCCTACAGCTTTCTCTTCCTCGGAGGTTTTTGACTGTGAAGTAAATCAGTTTGACTCCATGCGAAGGGTTAACCGTTATTTCAGGCAACAGAAGGTCACAGGTTTTTGAGTCATCTGACCTATCTTGCAACATGCTGAGTTTTCCCAAAGGGTTTTTAAGGAAACGATTTGGAAATACAATGAGTATAATAACTGCAAGTTGGGAACTGTCTTTTTCTTTTAATGTGTACAGTCATGTGCCACATTCTCCATGCTCCAAGTGGAACATTTGACTACACCAATCTGTATCTCAGCACGCATTCAGTGCCTGCCCCCTGCCAACACTGCATGGAGTCTAACCGCATAAACCAACATTGTGCCTGTAACTTTTCATGAGACAACACGGGATGGAGCTTCCTACCAGGATCCGGCCTGCATTTCTGTTATACATGTATAATTTTTCATGAGAATTAAAGGAATGCTGGTGTTTGTTTCTGGGGAGCTTAAACATGCAGGCACAAATACATATCGTGCGAATTGAAGGAAAATGGTTGAAATCATGAGGGAAGTGATTTGAACCATGAAACTTGGTTTGTTTCAAGAGAAGAAATCATGAGGGAAGTGATTTGAACCATGAAACTTGGTTTGTTTCAAGAGAAAACATTTGGTTGTTTTCATTGGTTCCCTCTTTCTCTGCATTTCCTTCACACTTTTCGCAGACATTACTCATTACGGGAGGAAGTGTGGCCTGCCAACACTTTCCTGCATTCCCAGAGAGAACTGGCTTTGACCTCAGGAAGACCTTCCAACTTGATTTTCCTCTACTTTTTTGCCGTATTTGAACACCTTCCCTTCTAATGATGCACGAGGATAAAACAGTTGTTGACATCTATTGTTTACATTTTTAGCACAGGAAAATGACGGGTCCAAGTACAGATTTTTTCATCTGTTATTTGAATCAGAGTCACAGATCCAGTGTTTCCAAAATCACTTTCAACTTTTTGATGACATTTTGGGAGTGTTTAATCCTTGTAGACAATCTCTTCATGTCAGTGGGATTTTTTTTATAAACATGTTCGGTATTCCAACAGCACATGCCCAGTACAAGGCTATTTGGGAACAGCTACACACATGCGGGATAGTCTCTCCTGTTCATGCATGCACTTTGTTCCCAAAAGACCTTGGTTTTTTGAAACACCGTACTGGCTCATTACATTTATGTCAATGAAATTGAAACGAAATCATCTCAGGCGGAACATTCAATTTCACAGCTGTTTGAGTAACTTCATGAATGCTTTTACTGTCAGTTGATATTTTGCTCAGATAAATGTACATATAATTCTTCTTAATGGATGTTTCTACCCCTGAGATGTTTCTATGACTGTCCAAAAGGAACCAATCTTTGTGTGTACATGTACATGTACAGTGCACATAAAAAAGTGGAAAAATTTGGTTTTTACGTGTACACAGATTGCCTAGATTACAAAAAAGTATGGGCATCTACAAATTAAGAATGAACAGGTGCATGAAAAAAGTTAAAAGGGCATTCAGGGTCATTCAAGAGAAGACCTCCCCAGATGCTTTGCTTTGAAATTCATTCCACAGGCCCTTTGTGAGAGAGAGAGAGAGGAACACCGACACGTTCTTCGTTCTCACCACTCCTATCCACACAAAGCTGTACTGTACCGGTACATAGGGCAGTAACATGTATCAACCTCATTCCACACTTTTAGCACCATCCACTGTAGTGATGTGCCATCAACTGGAACCTGGACCATTTGAACCAGGGCCCCCTCTTTAATCCATGGCCAACCAATTCAGATCCTCTGGAAGCCCTGAACATGGATACACTTCTCACTGTACCTTCACAACATTTTAAAGCTACCAGCTGCCTCTGGACTACTGTTCCGAACACAAGTGACAATGGATTGCTTTGTCCATCCAGGGTACACTGTACCTCTGGCTAGGTCCAGCAGTTATTTCATTTCAATCACCATGCAGTCAGAGAAAGATTTTTATGAAAACAATCTCCATGTACATGTATGATTCTGGACATCAAATACATATAAAAACTGTGGAATCAAGCTCGACAAGGGCATTCTTTCATACAGTGTTGGTAAAAATCATCTACTGAAATCATACACTGCAGTAGGCCTACATGTGCACGTTCACATATTTATGTAGAAACTGTGTAAAATCTCGAACCCTGGGCAGAGCTCAATTTCCCTTAATTGGCATAATTTGATTTATCCCACTGACAGAATGAATGCCCATTATCTTCAGATGGTGCCGTCAGTAATTTGGGTCGTTGCTTGACCTTAATCATCGGGTCAGAGCTTGGGAAAAATACGTGTACCTCTGACACAAGAAGCCTGGTCATGAGAAGGTATTTTCATTTCCTCTGTGATTGAAAGTTGCTGTAGATCAAATGATTATACAGGCATTTCTGTAATTTACAGTAACACATATTCATCAGAACAGACATCATTTACAAAGGGAAGTGTCTGGCAAGAAACCAGTGAGTAAGCATTTTGAAAAATGAGAGGGCCTGATGTTTAGTTTCTTTTTAATGATACTATAAAATACATCTTAGAAGAACCAAAATAAAATGAGATGATATCCTGGTATGACTGAATGAAGCAATTAACTTCCTTAACAATTTATAAACTAAAAAAAACAAAAACAACCAAAAACACAAGATACATGTATTTTAAGTTAAATTGTCACTTCCTAATGTTCACAAAAGCATGCCAGGTGGTTTTCTTGTAAAATAGTATTTGGGAATTACGTGGATGCAAACATGAAAACATGACATTTTTTCAACTGATCGTCACTTCATTATTGATTCCAACAGAGGGCGCTTTGATAATCCTCACTAATCTCACAAGCATAGCACAACTGTAATTTGTCTGTTATTGTTGCACTTTGCTTCTCCTATTTTACAAGCAAAGTTTGAACCAGCTTATCAGGGAGTGAACATTTTGGGGGCCGGATGAGGGTTGTCTGCCAGACAAGAAGAAATGAACACTCTCAAGTCTAAGAGTGCTTACAGTCATCCAACAACTTTTTTAAAAACAAAAAACAAGTATTCAATTTCTCTACACCATCAGCATGGCTACCTGGCATAATCTCTTCAAATTTTCTCACATTAACACACCACTCGAGAGTGATGATTAACTAGGAACAAGTACATGTAGTTTGGGTCAGGCATGGCTTTGTCATTTGAGGGAAGGAAAAACATGCTTGAGGCTTGAAGGTAAGACAAACAATGGCTCAGAAACCTATGGGGAAATTTGTCATCTGCTCCAAAGGTAAAGGGATGTAAACTTCTGTGAACGTGTACTTTGTTCAGGGGCATGAATGCACAAAAACCAACTTGAGTTGACAGACGTAGTGCACTGCAGCATGCATTTCATCATGCGACAAACAAGGAGATTTCAAACACCAAGGGACACATCAATGTATTTACTCAAAAGAATTTGACAGTTATAAAGGATGCTAACTGTTTCGATATGATGATTCTCATATGAGCACTATCCCTCCCCATCTCACAGTTACCGGCCCCAATCTTTGCATTTCAATTGAAAGGCATTACACCAAATCAAACTTGAAGCTTGGAAATTCTAATGGGAATGACCACAGCCCACACATTTTTCAGTGTGGATGCCTGTCCCACATAATTTATTCCTTCACTGTTAATGATCTATCTCAGGAGGCAAACGGTCTTTGGGAGTACTCAAAACCAGACTGAGTGACCTGGCAAAGCCTTGCCAATGGCTCAGCTGAGCATACTTAGAACAGCAAATTTATTCCTCACGATATGAGTGCATTTATTCCTTCATTTGTTTTGAGCTTCTGCAAGCGATGGGCAAAAAATAGACAAATTCTAGCTGCCGTAATAATTGCGTGCCACTGCAATATGTCACTGATGTCTGGACAGGCCGTTAATGGCCTTATAAGGGAATCTCTGACAGGGAAATATTTTTCCAGTCTGCAGATGTGCAGGAAGATAGCAATCTTACATCAAAGCCTATTGAGCCTTCATGTTTGTGCATGCCTGTCTAGATTGGCTGGTTGATTATCAACATATCTAAGCTTATTTGAACATAATAAACTAAACCAACACTGAGGCTGTGATTACAAAGCATTGAAGAGTGATTTCAAAGTACATGTACTCATGAACTGACTTCCTACGGACATCCCAATTCATCCATATTTTTTATTTTGACATAGTATTCTTATCAATTCAAATTAAGTTCAAGAGTTAGCAGTTCTGTTTTATGGTCCAAAGATGCCAAAAATTACTCTGAGGGAACAAATATGGAGAAGACATGTACATGGTGCCATGAATCAGAAGAAGAGAAACAAATTTGCCTTTTTATGATCGGATGAATTTGTATTCAAACAAACAAAATATCAAACCAATAGAGACCCACAAATCAAATAAAAGAAAACTGACTGACTGATGAGCTACATGCAGTAACCAGACTAACCAATCAATCAACTGTATCAATTAACCAGTTAATCCATTTCCAATACTCACCCTGACAAATATAAGTGTACTCTGGTCTCCAATCCTGTATTTTCCCTCAGCTTCCCTCACCATAGGGAACTGGTTGGGGCAAGTGCATTCATTCACCAACTCTCGCACCTGTCAAATCAGAAGGAGACAGAAACTGGCACTGCTCAACTATGATCAATTGTTGTATATTTATCATAACCAAACAAGGTCTGTTTCCTGCACCCTTTTTAAAAGGCCTTTTTCATACTGCAGCCTCTCAAACGTGGGCAGTAACAGCACTGCTATGGGTTAAAAATTTGATTTTTCAACCCCACAATCAACCTGGCTTGTTTCAAGCTTGTTTCGTGTGAGCTCAACCTGACAATGAACATTACTGATTTTCAACCTGGACTGAAAAATCTCAACAGTGATCAGGAGGAGCAGGGTTGAGCTCAATCTGGGTTGAAGTCAATCTTTGGGTTGATGCAGAGCTGGTGCAGGGTTGAACATATTTGTAAATCGTTGCCAGTTTCCAACCCTGCAGCAACCCCAAGATTTGTTAAGTGCAAACCCAGATAAAGGACACAGGTGTGAACGGGCCTTATTTTCTGGGACTCTGTATATATATTTCAATCAAATGATTGAGGCCTTCACAAGAATGTCACATGCTGTAAAACTGTTTTGCCTTTGAGAAAGATTCTTAGGCGGCAACGCGAAACTGACTCGCCATTATTCTGCGTCTTGCCCGCGTTCTTCCCGATCGGTCGGGCGTTGTCAAGGAGGGCGAGAACACGCGTCCTGCACGGGAGCGCGCACTCAAGCATGGCACAGCTTAATGAGCTGAACCGGGGCTGGACCGATCACAGTAATTGTCATCCAGACAAAGGGAGCTGTAATATATACATGTACATGTAGGACCAAAAAGTCAGGCTCCCTTACTTTTGTACATGTACAAATACTGGTATATTTCAGGTTATGTTGTCAGCGAGCAGTGTGTGATGGTTTTTTTGTACTGTCACAAATTTGAGGTATTAAGAGATAAATATGTACAGTAGGCTTAAGATCTTTGTATTTTCACAGCTTCTTTGCTTATATACTGGTTTATTATTAAATAATGATACACCACAGCACTGCACCAGTTAAATTCTAAGGTTTTTCTTGCTAAGCAAAACTTTGCAGGGCATCAGTCACAAGTAGCAGACCTTGTACCATGAGTTTTTGGCTGGTAACCTGTTTTGCTTCTCATGTTGTGCTTTAATCACATTTTTTGATTAGCAGGGCCACGAAATTGGTCCCATGTGACCACACTTGCCAACAGTGTTGAAATGAATTATAGCACCCTCTACAGTTTGCATGCAGAGCATAGTTTGCCCTCTCAAGGACTACATACATGTACATTTGTCCCAATTTCACATCTACCGGAAGATGTAATGGAAAAACAAACTGAATAAATCACAACACCATCTCATACATGTATTTATTAAGGTACATGTATTTCTGATGAGCTATTATCATTTGAAGGTCTTCACAATAGCAAAGAGTTGTTTGCATGGAAGCATGGGAAAACTATTTTGGAAGTTCAGTACACAAATACCATTAGACTTTATGCACTATCATACAAGGTAAAAGCCATGCATGGCAGAGAAAAAGTTGCAAAATATTTTTTCATTCCACAGTACAATAACAAATAGATTATTCCCATCAACTTCAAAGGTGAGAGGGAAATCCTTGAGTTCCTGAGTACCCAAAATGGGTGAATGTTTGGACAGTTTCTCAACAACATTTTGATTCCCCAAACTGCATTGTGATCAAGATCAACCTTCCTGGCCACTGACAATGGAGTGACAACAGAGTGCAAGATTACACCTCTCCAATCAACAACAGAAGCAAACTTGCCCCAGATAAAGGTACAGGTACTGCAGTTACATGTACATACATGTTGTTCATGTTATTCTGAACTGATAGGAATATTTTAGGCCTGTTAAACGCAGAGAAAGGACAAACCAAATATTAAAAAAACATTGTATAAAGGGGCTGCGTGAGGAGATTTTACATTTGGGGAGTCAGGTTGACGCGTGGGACTAGTACATGTACGGTGTAGTTCCTCAGCCTTCCAGCTCTGTGACTTGCTTACATAGGTTTTTAGTTCAAGCTGATTCAGTGGGTCCTCCCCAATGCACAGTCTTTATCCAATTTTCCCTCCCACAAATCTGAACTGTCTCCACTGTCTTCTCCCCAGAGCCCCTAAGATGAATAGTTTATAACTGCATAGGCTTAAAGCAAATACTGAATGAATCGTAAAATGGTCTTTCTTCCTGTTGCTTGAGAACATTATGAGAGCATATATAACAAATAAGTGGTATGATACACATTTCTGAATAGGATAAATGCATGTACATGTACATGCTTGGGTCAGATTCTTGAAATTTATTCTTAAAATAACTTAAAGTGCAGGCCAAAGCATCATGAGTTAGCATTGAGTTAGTATACATACACAACATGGATGTTTTGGCATTTTCCATGAAATGTTAAAGAATCACAAATCAGTTAGAAACACGGTTTTATTAGTGCTGAATTTATGTTTAATTTGCCAAGTCAGTCTCATATTTTTCACAGTCATGATAATGTCTGTATTTAGATGGTGAATGAGTGTACCACGGATACAAACCAGAAATGAGTCCAACAGAATCAAAGTATTCAGAACTGAAAAAAACCCATGATTTTAACCAGAATGATTTGACTTCCTTAAATGCCAAATAAAAGCTCTACACATACATGTACACACAGGCTTTAGGTTCATTGTACATTTATGAATAAAATATAAATCTGCAAATAAGGTGCTTTTCTCAGTTCTAGGGATGAGCTTACTGACTGAAAATAACTGAATTCCAACCCACCAATGTGAACGCTGTGTGTGGCCTAGAGGTAAAGGTTTGTGGATCAGAAGAGGCGGAAGGGAGTTCGAATCCAGCTGTTGGTCACGTGTGGTGTCCTTGAGCAAGTGGCTTCACCTTGGTTTGCCACACAGAAATTAAATTAGGCATCTGGCAAGTAACTTGCAGTTAGACCACAGAACTGGTTGGATTTGAATTCCAGGGGGGGAGGGGAAACACCCTCAGTCATTACAGGTATATCACAATGTGACTACCAACAGTCTGAGGACGTATGTACATGTATTTCATTGGTTCTAGTTGAGTTGTTCTTCAAGGAATGTGACAGGTACGTTATCATTCATTTTCCCTTGCATAATTCCACATTAAAGTGCACAGTCCATATGTACATATGGGTACACTGTACCACATTTATCGGTAACTCAGTCCTGAATATCCTTTGAACAAAGCTCCAAAAGTAAATCCAACTTCTGAGGCAAGT
Source organism: Acanthaster planci (assembly GCF_054643075.1). Taxonomy (NCBI): domain Eukaryota; kingdom Metazoa; phylum Echinodermata; class Asteroidea; order Valvatida; family Acanthasteridae; genus Acanthaster; species Acanthaster planci. The sequence goes on along the minus strand of NC_141785.1, from coordinate 12,327,279 downwards.
TGTAACTCACCAAATAATCCACAGATTAGTTTCTTTAAATGTGTAAATAAAACATTTTGTGGCATGCACCATGATGCATGCCACAGCATCAGCCAGAATACATGCGATCAAATTTCTGTAATTAACTTTATACCAATCAGGGGCCGCGACTTTAAAATTACTATTATTAAATCCAATTAATTATTCATTGAGTTTCTATAATTATCAGCTGGTTGAGTGGCAGCGATACATTCTAGCAACTCAACACCTCACCGCATGGTAGAGCTCAGGTGAAGGAAAGATGAATGTCACACACATATTTTGGCCCAATCTAACAATGCTGCCTCACCAGCATGTAACGTGTGTGCTCCAGCCGGTACTCCCAGCAGGTTACCTCTGTAAACATCAAGTGAATTCCTAAATTGGCATTCTAATAAAGGGCTTTGCATGAGGGTTGGAATAGGGAAGGCCACAGGAGGGCGGGGGAAGAGCGTGCTCAACACCTGTCAGGCACAGACCGTGAGCAAATTTTCCACAAGTAGGGCAAGGTGACAGGGATGGCTGTCGCTGGGGTAACGGTGATGAGATTGGGAAGTACTGAGCTACAACAGTATGGATATTGAGGGAGGATTAGGATAATCAAGGGCCTACCTGTGGAGAAGGTGTTTGATGTATGCACAAATACATACATGCACTAGTACATGTTACGTAACTCCTTGAACATGTACTGTATAAATATTGACAAGAATATAATATAAAATCAGTGCAATCACATATTCCAGAGCACTGATTTTGTATTATATTCTTGTCAATATTCTGATCATGGTGCTACGCAGCCCTTCCATATTTCTCTACATGTAGCGGTAGTTCAGATGGCTGTCTGAACTCTGGCATCATCCACATGTATATAAAATTCCCACACTATCTGCATGAAAATGTGTAGGAACATGTACATTGTATCATAAATGCATGTAAGTTTTTTTATTCAGGCACAAATATAATGTTGAGAAAAATCTAATCTCTCCACCTAACCCATCTTTAAAATGCTCAAATCCACTGTTACTACCATACAAACTGTGAAGAAATATCTTCAGCAACGGAATAAAAATAACACTTCTTGGCTTTCAGTATGATAAAATAGGCAATTTTCAACATCCGCACGACTTTGCTAGATCTCCTAAGAAATGTTAAGTATGTTTGGTGGCTACCAGGACTCAAAATGTGCTTCTTCATGGTTTATTCACATGACGCTTCTTCAAAGAGAACGTTACCAAGAAATAAAAGCCTCACTGGAAGTGCAAACACAGTGAAGACTTGTTCTGTGATTCATATCCAGCCTACTTCAATAATCAAGCAAGAGAAGAGTACATCCTTCGCATTCCTACCACTGTCTTCTTTTGTCAAAGATCACCCACTTGATATTCAGGGGCCCATTCAGAAACATTCCTTTCGTTTCGAGTTTATCATACATGTACATATGCAGGCTATACTGTGCTGTACATGCACATGTGAATATTGCATAAGGGTACAATGCACTACAGACCAGCACATGTACATGTACATGTATGTGTACCATATACCAGTAATGTTTCTTCTGCCAACTAACCGGCACTTTTGCTTATTGTTCAGGATCACCCAAGGAGGTTACCACTGATGGCTGAATTATTTCTTTGTTATTCAAATTTTAATTATGTTGCATGATTAAATTTTGAAGTAGCCTTTTTATAAGCAGTAAAATTCACTGATTTCCTCTGTTGTTGTTATAATAAACATGAGATTCTTTCACCGGAGGATTTTACAGGAATGTGAAACCCATGAAATTGAAGCCAACTCCTGACTGAAAACCATCGTGGTGGTCATCAGCATACAAACGGATTTTTAGAAAGTTTGAAATCTGGCGTACATAGTGTATATTTTTCAGGGCAACTCATAAACTAACTCAGGGATCCAGTATTCAAATACATACATGTATAATGTACATGTACAGGTATACATGTAATTCACGAGGTTTTAATGGTGCCAGCATAAAATCAGTACACAAAACACGTATTTAAAGAACATACATGTACACTGGCCAACTTTACATGATGACATTTCAATACAAGTCATTAAATATCACTCCAAAAAAACTTGGTTTAGTTGATCATGTGTGTCTCGGGTAACATCCTAAAAAGAAATCTATGCAAGAAATATTTTGAATAGTTCATATTACATGTAATTGTTGTAGGCTGTGTATACCATGTTGGCATTGCCTCGTATCTCCATTATGGTACAAATGCGGTATTCGTTAGCCGCATTGGTATCAACAGCTCTCGTTCTTCACCATAGCCTGAAATAATGCAAAGCTGTATAGGCTCTTCAGAGTCACAGACCAGACCTGGATATGGCTCACGCTGCCCTGTACCACAACATGCAATTCTGTATGTACTTGCATGCGGTATCCGGGTAATTATGTATGCACTTATTGCATACTCATGCATCACGTACCGGTGCACATGTCGTTGCAGTGGGGAAGAAAAATATTTTTTTTACAGGTATGGTACAAATTATGTGAACAACTATTCTCTTACACTTCTCATGTACATGTGTCAGTACATACATGAACTTTGGTCATTTTTCATTTGTTACTCAAATTCTGAAAAACAAACTGTGAATGAAAGATGTTTTAACACAAAAACATTTCAAAAGATGACAAAACATTTTTTTGCAGTTGTTGACGATCTGTGTGAACAGCTTCCATTTGAACTAAAGTCACATGATAAAAGTTGTCTACAATTTGGCAGGGTTTTATTGGGTTATTGACCTCAACTGCTGAGCTGTGTCTCACAGCAGGTAGTCACTTCAGTGGCAACAGGAATACATGTATCTTCTGAAATCCACCTTTGAAACCCATTTTTCGCCAAGGCTACAATCGATTTGTTCCAAAGCCCACTTAAAAAAAATAAATCAAACAGTCCAACAGTCCCGATCCATTCCTTCTAAACTGCTAAGATTAAACCGGGCGTTAAAGCCCATCACTCGCTCTGTGAATAGACAGACTCAGAGCAATCCAAAGATAGAGGGGCTTTTCTTAGAGGTAGTTGTCTTGTCACTTTTCAATAGACGCTGCTGTGTGTGTTATGGCTCCCACTTTGTGTTCACAAAAGAAGGCCAGAGCAGTGAACCCCACTTTAAGGAAAATGTCCCCATTTAAAGTATTTGCAATGCCTAAGATTATCAATTTCCAGTTGATATTGTTGGCTGTGACCCTTGAGTTGCTCAATGAAAGGAAAAAATTTGGCATTTCAAGGGCTGCACAACAATAATTAACAAATATTACATATGAGTGACAGCAAAATTTGAAAAATCAGAGATGTGTGTAGGTTGGAGGCATGTACATGTTTACGTATGTTTTATGTACATGTACGTGTTCATGTTCGTATCCATATGAACAGTTTACTTACATGTACATGTACCATACAAAGTGTGCTTATAAATAGAAGTACATGTACTTCCTAAAATTAAAAGCAAACTTTGCACATGGACATCTATGCATTACATGCATAAATTGCCTACTACAGTGTATAATGTACATGATGTACTGTACATCATACACCAGACATGAAAGCGTACAACATGGTGGGGATTCAATATGAATCAAATACCTGGCTAGGATTGGAATGAACCTGGATAAGCCAGCATTTCTACTACAACCCAAACTCAGCTACTGTACCGCCGCCCGCACGTATGTTCGTTCACCTTTCACCACATTTAATGTTATTCAAGTGCCTGCTGTAATATAGGAAACATCTGCTCACCCATCATGAACTTCTGCACACTTTTTGGCTGCTTGTGCACCTACTCTCATGATAAGGTAACCTATTCAGAAATTTCATTGCCTCATTATCTTGAGGCATAAAAATGTTAAAATGAATATAAGATTAAAACTGGACACTAACCATCTTCCTAAATACAATGGTGAGGTACCTGCACGGACTGTATGATCCTACTCTACGGTAACTGGTATACAGTGTAATACTATTAGAAAGGCCTACAGAAAGTCTCCGTGAATCCAAGGCCGTGTCCAAGACGGGCTTCCAGAGCTACGGCTAGGTCTATTGTCTATGCATCTCCACGTACTTCCAATGGAGTGAAGACCTAGACCTGAATGTAGCTCTAGACAAGAGATTCGGATGCAGCCCAAGCCAATATAAGGATTCAGAAATTGTGAATACTATAGAAAAAAGCCTGTGGTGGGCTTTGTAAATAAGCACGATCTCACAAACAAAATTTAATTTGGATGATAATTACTGATGTTGGACAGGGCAGAACTTGCGGTATATCATAAGCGGGACATTCTCGGAGGGATTGAGTAGTAAAGTCATGCCTGAGAAGGCCCAGCTGGTCACTGAACTTGGTTGCATATATTGCTCACAAGACTGACAGGAATATCATATTAGCTGCGACTGTGAATTTATTTTGACACAAAATGACAGATCATCCAGGCTACATCAAGGACCTACACAGCACTTGCAGCAAAATTCATTTTTTGTTGACGTGTGGCATGTAGCAAGTTCCATTTCTTCAATGTTTCTTATTATTTCAGTTACAAGTTTCTTTGGCATGAACAAAATATGATGACTAATGTATGTGTACAGTAAAGCCCCAGAATATTTCTCCACTGAAACAAGTAACAGCAATCAGTTTCACTTAGCAAAGAAAGACATGTACATGTACATGTATGCATGTGACAAATTAAGAGCCAGGAGAGTGGAATAGCAAATGTTTTCAGATAATTCAAACATGTTAACATTTTAAACAGTGGAACACAACTGAAAAATCTCTTGAGTAAAACAATGACTGCCAATGAAAAGATTAAGTTAATGGGATATGGTAAAGAAGTTTTTAAAAAATTTCTTTAGGCCCCTAATTACTTATGGTAAGTCTGCATAAAAAATGCAATTAAAAAACCCAAATAAACAAACAAATTTTTTTTAAAAGGCTGAATGTGCTACATTTGATAAGCCTTTAGCAAGTCACATGCATGCACAGTGGACAGCGCATGGTGAGGACATGTCTACGGTGCCATCATTCTTGGACAACCTGATCTGGGAGGGAAGCTACCATCACACTGATGCAGCAGGGATACATTACCGAATCTAGAGTTTTTCCCCTCTGGCAAACTGCGGAGTTGACAGGAGATTTGAGGAGTAACACCCTTGGACAAAATTGGAGCAGATTCAACCTACATGTAATTACAACAAGATCGCTTGAAGATAGACATACATTTGTGTACATGTACATCATGCAGTCACAGTCTGTAACAGTAGTTTATATTGCCTTCTCTAGTCTTAGACACTGTCTCACCATGGAGGAATAAAAACACATGTAATGTGTAGATGTATAGCAACCCCTCGCCAAAAAAAAAGAACATCCTTAAAAATTGCCTGACAACATGAAAGTACATTCCACATTAGGCATGCAGCTCACAAGGTTGTCTTGAAATAAATTTCTAATGTCCTTCAAAATTAATTATTCACCGCAGTGGCTAAATGCAGAGGTGAATTTGCCAGCTAGTATTCTAACATGTGCCACGGTGGCTGCTACCATAGGACAGAAGGCAATTGGACTCTTCTGATCAACATCCAAGAGTTTTAAGTGCCTTTAGGTTCAGCCTCAGTGTAGCAGAACAACGAAGGTTCTTGTTACATGTACCAGTATTTGGGGAAACAACTCAAACGTGAAGACATCAGGAAGGGTTGCACCATGCAAAACACCACTGATTAACTCCCAATTAGCAGGGAAACTGTCTGGCACTCAAAAGCTGTTTTCTTTTGAAGTTATTACATACTCTTCAACAGGTTCCCTGAATATGGGTACGGTAGCTTCCCACAATTTCCTCAACACTGTATTTCTGAACACAAAACTTAGTTGCACAAGTACCGGTACCTTCAATATGCTTTGCATTTTAAAAAGAAAAATGCCTCAGCACATTTTACACTGTTACACAATATAACATAATCACATATGATGTAAAGGTACAAATTTACTGTCTCCTTACATGTACATGTAGGTACAGTAGCCCCCCACATTCTTGTGCCTTGATGGAGAAGGAGTCGAAGGACCAGTAACACATGCAAAGACTGCTTACTGACCTTGACCATGGCTTCAATTTTTACATGCATGGTAATTTTAATGCTCATACACCACAAGATGATACTGTTAGGGCTTCAATATTCACTATTAGTTTAATCCGGTGGACTGATTTAAATTACCAGTACATTAAATTATATAGAGTTTGCTCGACAAGGAAACTGGCTTTTCAACAGGAATAAAAAAGACCACTCAAGATAAACTTCTACATGTATGTAGGTTTCTTGATAAAGCTCTTTGAAGATTTGTCTGTTAAGACCCCTTACTGTATATATATCAAAGGTCCACTGCCTACCACTTCAGACAAACACTTTATAAGGGCTGGCCATTTGGCCAGTTTAATCCTATAAATCCATGAGCTGGTTATTCTCCAGCAATATGTTGAAAAGGAGCCTTGGTCTGGTTAATCTACTGTACATGGGCATGATGTTGCTGATTGCCAATGTGAACTTCACACCCATTACCAAAGTAATCCTGTAGGCAGAGGCACTTGCAGGTGATATTTCTGACCCCCGGCAGTGGCTTCAGTTCAAGACCTGGCTTGTCTCTTTTCATCTGGAGGGACACATTCAATCCACCAAGAGAGAAACTCGAGGCTGGAAAGTTCCCACTACAAAAATTAGACATGGCAGGAAGCAATCCTCTGCATCTGGATAGAATCCAAGGAATTGTTCACCTCGGGCTGTAACACAGTGACAATTTGTTGCTTTTTATATTTGAATAACTTTTCTGGAGAAAGTACATGTACACTGTGCATGCACTAAATCTGTTTTCATTTGAAAACTTGTCTGAATTTAGTAATGTATCAATTCAACAAGGAATAGATGAGAAGTCCAAATTCACGGAACAACAATGTACATCAATGAGTAAATGAATATGTTGAAAAGATTCTGTTTAATAAGTAAAGCATTTGAAAATTGCAAAATGGATTCTCAGACACAAAAATTCAGACAGAAATACTAGTACATATCTGTGAGTGAAACTACGTGTATTTCCATGACCATGTAACTGAAAGGGTATTTTGAGCACATTGATTAGTTACCATTTCCATCCGGTCTGTTTATTTAGTCAGCTGAGTCATGTCTATATGAAGTATTGCTAGACCATTATCGCTTTCATTAAGCCATACCAGAGCCTGCATCAACAGCCATACATATACACGTACACCTACATTACACTTGACGTCAGAGGCTAGTTTTTGAACCTAATGAGATCCTTTCTGGTACATACTGGAATGCATCATCTATTTTAGGTCTGTTCCGAGAACCAGGAAAATGGGAAATAAACATTTGCAGTTGACTCTTTTGTTTTAAAATCAAGCTTTTTAGTTTGGGATAACCTTAAACAAAGCTTACTCTTGAGATATGAAATTTATTTCCCACAAATCTTTTTAAAAAAAACTCCCTGACTGGAGAATTGAATCACTTACATAAAAGTGCCATTTCTTGAAATCATTATCAATTAGGTGGACAATAAATGACAAGAGCCTTTTTTCAGCAACATGACAGCTGTCGTGCTCTGAATAAACAGATCCCTTCACAATAAAGTACTAAAATGAAACTCAAGATTTACTGGTATTCTTGTTGCAAACCCTCAGGATAAATTAAAAGTAAAGTCTGTCTTGTGTCAACAGTTAATTCAGCCGAGAGGCCCCAGTAAATAACTTCTCATAGCTCAGGCCTGTCCCCAGACAGGTCTTGTCCACAGTCTGGACTCTGAGACGAAAGTGATGACACAGAGCAAACATTTTGCTTAGACAGTGAGGCTTTATAGCAAGTAGGAGTTATGAATGGCTCAGGCAAGCAGATCAAACTTACATGTATGAAAAAATACACCAAGCAGTGAAAAAGAAATACTTCCGCATAAGCAGATTCAACCCATTATTCAGACTATTGTGAAATGATCTTATGCTGACGTGGGAACTGAACTGAAAGAAAATAAAATACTCTGACTGAAACAAAAAGCACCAACTGTGTACATTGGAACTATATGGCATTTTATGATTAATTTCAAAACTCTAATTACTGCTTTTATTTAATTACCTATTTCAACTACACTGACCACTTTAAATATGATTTTCAGAGCTCAATTTCACAAATCTGTCAATTGTGACTTGCCATAGCTTATAATTACTGGGTTGTGCTCTTTCATTGTGTAAATTCATTCCTGAGTCCTGATTTTTCATTTTAGAAATAAAGAGGGTGATAATTTAAATTTGTTGAACTGATACATCTTTGAATAAAAAATAGAGAACTGAATTATATATTTTTTCATAAAAAAAATCACAGTCCTACAAATGGCAACAACACATGATTTGTTCTGGTGTGTCATATTTCAGTAAAAAGACAATCAAAGTACATTATACACGTAACATAAAACAGCACTATATGGTACATGTACATGTAACTACGTGTACTTCCACAATAAATCATTCCTTCATGAAGAAACCCATTAGCGACGTTTAATGAGAAAGTGTATTCGTTACAATTTTATCAACAGCATTCATCACATTTGACAGACTTTGAAGGAAAAAAGTCAACACTTCCTAAAGCGTGATGCCTTTGCTGCCCTGTCATCAGCTGAAATGTCATTAAATGTCACAAAGCTTCGGCCAGCAAGACCAGGCTGGGATACCAAGATTCCAGCATGAGATCGACTGCTAAATTTCAACAACCCAATACAAGATGGCTCAGAAAGTGATACTGTGCGCATTGTATACATGCATATACAATTGTATATACACCAATGAAGATATAATGACTTGTGGAACCACCTGAAGTGGATTAAATAAAAGCAATTATTAATATGTCAACACTTATAAATGATAATGGCATTGTCCAAGGGTGGGGGTGTTAAGCTTTGTGAACAGAATAATTATACATCCCATGCTCTAATGCCCTGATAGGTGACACAAATAAATGAGGCAGGAGGCAGGGGGGTTAATCAAATGGTACTACCGTAGAACTGAGCACCCAGCACTCAAATGAGTACCAGTGCCAGCAGAAGTGAAATCGCTTTCCCCAGGCCAGACACTGCATGCTGACAAACCCGCATGCTCGAGTGGTATGCTGCCCAAAAGGATATTTTGCCTACAGTACATGTACAGCACTTTTTGATGAAGAAACTGCTGTTGTTCACTTAACCACGTACTGTGTTCCTTTACAAATAAAGACATGCGATGTTTAGTACTCTATTGCACAGTTTCTGAGTTTCTGTTTCTGAGTGGACATTTTACATGTAAGTTTGATACGCACTTGTACAAGTACTTTTTTCCACCCAAGTTCTGACATGGTTTTCTGTTTATCATTTCAAAAGACTTTGACCTTTTCAAGCTGTTTATTTTTAACAACAGTTCTAGTGTGTCTTGAGTTGAGTGAAATGAAATATCAGTTCTCTACACTTCAACAGTTTCATGCGCATTCTCCATCTTGAAAATTCATCTTAGCATCTAACCAAGGACTATCTTCTTAGGCTGTTTAAGAGCAGGATACTTCTCATTTGGGAATCAGCAGGGCCATATGTGATGGCATATCAATGCAGCATCTGCATGCAGGAGGACATGGGGATGGGTTATGATTGATGATCACATATCGATTACTGGTTGATGTCTGAGGAGCCATATGGGATAGCATCTTGATGTAACAATTACAGATATGGGTGCACCGATACATGTTCATGTTCGTGTAATATGCATATGAGTAATGACTGAGAGATCATATATTAATTGATCACTCATTGATAACGACAGGACCAAAGGGGATGCCATCTCAATGTAACATCTGCAGTGAGTATGTGGGAGGAGGTAGGGATAAGCAATGGCTGATAGATCGCATATTGATTACTGATTGATATCAAAATAAGCAGTTTACCTATGAAGGCATCTCACGCAAAAACTTTCACTGATGTAGTTTTGATATACATGTAAGGTCACCACCAGTAAATCCACATCGCTGATGGCAGAGGAGGATGGGTGTTAACTAAAAGGTCTGTCATCAAAGATGAACGTTGGCTTTAGTAAGGGATATAGGAGGGCTGTGTGGCATTGACAGAGATACCAGAAACAAGACAGATTCTCAGAGAGAAAATGTGTTTCTCAATCAGCAAATCCCATTCAGACAGTATAATGTGGCGGAATTGATATACATGTACCAATATTAATGTGCAGTACGCTTGACAGTACAAACTCAATCAACATTGACGAAAATGACAATTTGTAAATGATATCAGTTGAATACTTCAAGTGATAGTCAAAAAATATCAAAGCTGAGGATTGTGATATTGATAAATTAATTGATATTGGCAGACAACAATCAGCACTTCTTTCCTGGCCAAGATGCAAAGTGTCAAGGGCGCTAGACAGACGCGCCTTTGAAGAATGTCTCAGGGATGTGGAAGGAGAAGCAGGAGGTCTCTAGCGTCTGACTTTGTCTTGGCCTCCAGAGGAGACATCAGTGTAGTCAGTGCCTCTAAGGGCACAGGGAAGAAATGTGCACAGACTTGGGAAGATCTCGAGATGAAGAGATCGCGTGCTCTTGTCACGGTGGCAGTTCAGGATAAAAAATACCAGGTAGATCAGACCGCATTCTGCCAGCAGGTGTGGAGATAAGACTGACGCACGGCACATGTGCGCATATATACATGTACAGTGTATAAGGGTCTGAGTTGTGGGGTTTAATTGTCTCATATATAGACGAATGGTGCATTCCCAAATCCCTGTGTATTTGAGTTCATCAACTATGAGTACAGTACAAATATCATAAATAATAATTTCACTGACGTTGATGTCAGAATGGACAGAGACTTTCCGTGCAAATTTCACGGGGAAAAAATCTACAAGTAGCTGGCATGTATGACGGACAGGCATATATGCTGTCCTGTACATGTCCTGTACACTGTACATGCTTACATGTATGTACATGTACATGTACATGTATTCGATACAGTGCATGCTTGACTTCACAAATTACAGTATACACGTAACCCCACATACATGTACTGGTACATGTGTAAATGTACTTCCATTCTCTGGCAAATAGTGTCACGTGCAGAGCTTACAAATTTATGCACAGAACTTCCCAACGGTCTCATTCCATCACATCAAGTCCTGCACTGGACTGTTTGAGTAGACAGAAACATTCAGGAAACCTGTCCGTGCCTGTGCATACACTCGCTGTATTGATCAGAAGTAGTCGGGTAACAGGAGTTTTTTTCACAGCAAAGGCAGAGATGCTATTCTTGCTGCCTCTAAAAGGGAATGTGCTCTACTATAATAACCTGCCCCTATGAAGGGGATGCGCTGTAAAAAGCATGGGGCTGTTTGCAAGCAATTATATGGTGCTCGGGCAGAAAGGGACAAAGAAATAATGATGATAACAAAGGCAAAAAGCTTTGACTGGCTTTTAGTTTTGACTTGAAGAGTACATGTACATGTGTACATGCTGTAGCTCAATACTAAAAAGGACTTGGCACTATTTTTGTGGCACTGTGCACCATATGGTATATATGCAAATTTTTGCACTTTTCATCAATGCAATAATGCATGCTCAACACATTGTTTAGCCTGAACACTGTGACTGCCAATTAAAGGATCATCATCAAAAGAAGAAGTTACACATGTCAGTAGTCTGGTACCCGTAAAAACTATCCTGGCATGTCTGATGAAAATTAATTGAACAAGTTCATCCCATAATACCGGTATCCTATACCAGGCAGGCATGCATGAATTAACAAAGTGCAGTGACATCACATGCCGCACCTTAATTTCCATTGTTATTTCTGTCATGATGTACCGTGCAAGTGCTGGTATATTGGTACTGATGTTAACCTTTGTGTGTATACTCGGGTACAGTGCGTACATTTGTACATATGTATACCATGATATAACTATACATGTACATGTGTGATGCACAATGTTAAATTAATGAACAATATTAGCACTTTTGGGCATGTTCAATTTTGTTATAAAGTGCGCCTGGACTTTCCCTGTTAACACTGCAGCTTAAAATAACACAAAGTTTTCCTTTGATGACAGAAGACAGAGTTGACATAAACCCTCAACCCTTTCCTGCTCTGTGCCATTTGTTGATGTTATGAGTTCCAGCTCATTTCCTTCAAAATGTGTGCTGACAGATACATTCGTGTATGTACATTAAGAGAAGGAAAAATACGGAAGAATGCATGTCAGCCAGATTTGGTTTGGTCTCTCTGTGAAACACTTTTTCGTTCATTCAATTTTTTCAGAGCATCAGTGAACGAAACGTTTATGTATACCACCTGGCATAAAAGAGTGTTCTGCTAAGTTTACCATGCACTGCTTTCTCTGTTTGTACATGTAGGTATGGTACTGTGAAACAAAATGTACGTTGGTATTGCATATACATGAACTTGTAAACAAGTAAAACTTTCTTCACAGCACAAATCTGTCTAGCAACCACGTACATGTAGGACTTAAAATGTGAAATTCAGGATCACAGAGTCAGGTGTCCTGACCAATCACAGGAAGCCCACCAGTATCTTAATTGCTAGAGGCAGCTGTGAGTATTGTGACCTGACTAAATTTAATCGGGCACTCAAGGGGGAAAGCTCACATAAGACCTGAACTCTGTTAATATTTTCTTGTTATGTTTTAACACTGCTCAAGAAATAAAAAGGAGTGTTTACTGCCACTACTTTTTTACCAGATGTTGTCCAGATGTGAGAGAATCTGTTGCAAATTGAGATTTCTAAAAATAGAGAAGAGAAATAGTTCGTTGATGGGCAACAAGCTGATTATTTATCTCTGAATGTCAAGCTGCTTTGGGAATGACTACCACAGCAGCCTGGCAAGTACAAGATCTATAGACATACATGTACTTGTATGTTCGCATACACCTCTACATTGCACAGACAATGTACTGGTAGTTTTTTTGCAGTTTTGGTACAGTATTTACCGTCAAAAAATGGATTTAACAAAGCACATCTCATTAGGAGTTGGAAGAAAGGGAATCTTCAGGTACCGGTAAACAGAATGGTTTTTGCAGTGGCCAGACTACCGGTGTTCTACCTTCCATGTACATGTACATGTACATGTACTACTGTTATTTAGAAAAATTTCTTACTTTTCTTCAGTATTTGACTGGAACTTTACACTGGCTACATTCTTCACATCAGAATTCAATTAGTTACATACTTATATGTACTTATTAACCAATTCTACTTTTTGGTTTTGACTCTTCTCTATATAAAGATTATTACAGATAATAGCTACCAGCCTTATCATGGTCAAGATCGACAAGCATGTAAAAGATGTTTTCTGTGCCTTTGACAAATTGCAAACTATACAAAACATCCAGACCAAAAGTCCAACTCGACAAAGCCACACGCACACCACAGCTGTTTTTGAGAGTGTGAAGACAAACAGACAAAATGTAATTATGGCCTGATTATCGCATGCGGTTCAGCCTACTTCAAATATCACATTGCACAATGTCTGAAACTTTGAACCGTGTTCGAAAAGAAGCTCAATATGGAAGTCTGTCAATGCCTTATGCCACCACGGAAACAATAGGTGAATTATGAAGAACATGATGAAGCTGCAGGGCACCTGCATGTTGTCGAAATGGTATTAAATATGCAAATTAAGCTACATCTACATGTAAGTGCTTTCTTGAATATAAGACAAATATTGTACGTGTGCCAGTTGTTGAACACCATAGCAGTTCTCCGTACACTGCCTTTCCCTTAAGCCAAGAAGAGTGTCACCTTTTCAAACCTCTTCATGGTCATGTACCAATCAACTGACCCATTTATCAATCAATCAATAAAAATCAATCCATTCTGTCAACAAGCACATTATGCACAAGTGTAATGCTTGAAGTACATGCAACACCATACATGTGTCCACCGTACACATATGTATATGAACATCTCGATAACTAGTGGACGTGTACATGACAACTACATGACATGTACCAGTACATGTACATGTAGGTATTCAGCTTACATGTACCTGTACATCCCCAGTACATATGTAATATGAATGACCCTTGGCTTTGATTGTTCAAGCAAGAGTTCCTAAGTCCATCAAATGTTTTGACAAGAAATTTAAATTTTACAAAAAAAACTTCTGATAAGCCGAGTTTCAGGAGCACTGCACCAGCAGTGGCAGCACTAACAATGACTTGGGCCCATGATTCACATTAGAACCATGTGTTTGGATGAAGACCCCATACACAGGGTTGGCATCTGTGTAGACTTCAATCAAGGCCCCTACCCTAAGAAGAACCACACCGTGACAACCTTTCCTTTCGGCACACTTGACCTCAATATTCCAAGCGACAGAAATGTTACTCATCCTGTCAATAATTTCCAGGGTGAAAGGAAATAACTGAAAACAGTCATATTGATACAGCATTAATCATTGATAAGAGTGTTGTTTCCATTTGTCTTTAAGATATCACTCTTCCTTCTCTGTCCATCCACAGTGACTATATTGAAGTGTCAATCTATTTTTCATCATTAATTTCTGTGCCTTGGCTAATGTTATACCACATGATCTCATTAAGCATTTCAGTTTAGGGGGGGGAAGCAATACTACTAAATGAGTTACAGATTGAAATGTAATGAACCAAAGATTTTGAAATGGCTTGAATACTGCTGTTCATAATAAATCATATTTACACCTGGTCTCGAGCTCTGATGAGTCATGCGTCCGCACCACTCACCCTTAATTTAGATCTCCATTCCTATCATAAGCTACAATTTCACGCTTGAGTGACTGATTTGCTGCTGAATAAACTCCAGTTTGTTAAACGGCAAAGCTGTTCAGGCGAGGCAATGAAAACAAAATTTCAGGGGGGGACAAGTTTTAATTGAAGAGGAATGGCTGACTGGATGAGGTGTGATGATGGCCAACTGATGTGATTCCCAATGCGTAGTTGGTGTCACATGGAGATCAAATGGATAACTTCACAAGCTGCAAGTACATGTAGTTTGTACAATGCTGATCATTGGTCAAAAGAAATCAGCTACATTTTTACTACCGGTACATGTACAAGTACAATTGCCCAGAACTCCTAAACATCTGCACATAAAATCAATAGGGTGGTCGTGTTAACATTTTGGTCGGTTGCGAGTTAAAAAAAATTACTGTTAGTACTGAAAGAGTGCTGAAATACATGGACCAGACATGTGCATGTACCGGTACATGAGTGTGCCAGTTTGCAAGAATGTTTCCTCTTGCAATTTTCCATCCTTCTTGGAAATCTGTAGTTTTTTCCCACAAAGGCAACGATACAGTATTAAAGTATTTGTACATGTACATTTACTGGTGTACCCAAGTGAGTGGCAATTCACCGCGTTAAGGGACAAGTTCTTTTGTTAGGGAAATTTGAACTGAGTTGTAGGGACAATTATGAGTCCCCACAATGTTTTTGATCCCCGCATAACAGGTGAAATGTCGAGTGTATGTCCCCACAACAACGGTGCGGGAGTGTGTGAGTACGTACATGTACCGGTGTTGTTTTATTCAAGAGGGATGAATTTAATGTCTTGGAATTTTTTTCACCTTACAGATAAAACAACTGGAGAAGGAGGGAACATTCGGTCATATGCCTCCTCTCTCAGTTATGTACGTAGTGAGATTTTGTGTCCCGTTAAAGCCCAATCAGATAAAGTTCTCGAAAATCAAAGACCATATACAAAATGTACACACAGTGGACAATGGTACCTGTGCCAATGATGTGGATTATCTGCATGTACCTGGCACATGTACCAGTGATACTGTGGTGCTATGCATGTACTGTACATGTATGTATTTGGATTAGGAAATTTTAGTGTGTCAAAGGCAAAAAGGGAGTATTTACACAACGTACAAACAGATTGATTGGGTTGAAGTGTGACCATGAGTAAAAAGAATAACAGATGATAAACTTGTCATAGCAATTAAATCAAAATTAATGAGCTCAATGAGAATCAAAACATGGGCAGAAGCTGCATGCAAGTGTAAATATTTCTGAAATGGCACATGTGGCTGCGGTGATTTATCACTGAAAATCTTCGCCATTTTGCCTTTGAAAAAGATGCGGCTAGGATTGAAACGTCAGGCCCTCCATATTTTGTGAAAACGACTACAGAGAAAGCACCACGAAAATGAGGATGATTCATCTGTACTTGTTGCATTACCGTGGCTCTTGGGGACGGCGTACTCGAATGTTTTCCCTGGCAATATTCACCACAAAAGAATTCCCCAAATTTGTTTTTACTTCAGGTCAGGATGCCTTGATGTAAACAACTACTAGTACATGACGCTTATAAAGTTAGTCAGAGGCGGCAGGCTCAGGTGACCCATATTTCACAACCCGTCTTATGACTGTGTACGGAATTATTGCGCAAACCTACACAAATAACTGATAATGTGTATGGCGTTTACTGCTTTGTGGATGATGTATTTCGTTTTCACTTTTGATAACTGGTATGCATGTACATGTATCACAGCCAGAGCTATTGGAAAATCTAAACTGTCTGCCTTTTCAGCACTTTCCGATTTACAAAACAGCTAACGGAGGCTCTGAAGTACACTGTACATGTACATGTCCTGTACTTGAAACAGCATTAATGGGGCTTTGCAAATCACAAGCCAAACATGTGAGTGTAAAAACTGCCTATAACTGATTTCAGGCTCACATGAAAGATGTACATGTACACTTATTAAAATGAAAGCTGAACACCGTTGCATAAAAGTCAACCAGTTTCCAGTTATTCCCAGCATGTGTGGATTATGAACCATGTCCCTTGCTTGAGTCAGCATGTAATCTTAAACACACAGAGTACCATGAACGCTCTTCTGAAGGCACAGATGATTTCATTTAAAGACTAATTCTAGGGAACTACTTAAATCAGCACAGGAATAGCTGATTATGGTTGCAGACTGCAACAGCTCACCCTAACAAGGGCTGTCTTTGTTCTGTTCTTGTCAGGAAATCAAATCAGGTCTACCATAGACTCTTTTACACTCACTGTACAGCATTGTGCTCACTCAGATGGAACAAAGGATTGTAAGGCTCTCCAGACTTGCACAGTAAGGTATCTGATTTGGGGGTGGCTTTCAGAGAGATCAATACTGACCAATAGTAATCCATTTATGAGAATACAATGTATTAATAGCGTGGGTCTGAGAGCTTATGGAGTGATCCGATTTGCTAAGGAGCTGTACGTAATTTGCAAAGGCACTGTAATCTGCACAGTGTTATGTGAAGACAGAAGTTTCCTTGGGAGAATGGAGAAATGGGGATTTTCTGTGCACTGCATTATTTCTCTGCACTGTTCATTTAGAAAAGAGATAAGTCTTAAAGATTTCTATGGTGAAAGATTTTTTGCAGTCCTTCCTTGAATCATCTGGAAAGATTGTGCACCAGGTGTACAATCTTTTGAGAAAACAGAAAAAGGTGCTTTGCAAAACGAGATTGACATGTACACATAATAGGCAGAACAATGACAGGGAGGCAGCCAACATTCCTTTTACTGGGGTGGGGCTGATGGGAGTGGGTCCAACAGACTTTGGTAGTACTTGTAACCTTTAGGGAATAAATCAGTTTGTACAAACACAGTAGAATGCAAAAAGAACCCTACTTTCAATTGTGTAATGATACGGTCTAGATATTATGTGTGTTTTCTTGCAGAAAGCTTGATATAGAAAATGACTAAAAAGAGAGAATATCTTTAGCACGTACATTGTACATGTATGCATACAAATGTATCTCTCCCTTGGCTCCGAGGAAGCAGAAGAAATCACAGCAATTCTTTCACCAAGAAGGCCCCTGCTGGACTTGAGTCAACATGGAAGTGTTTAATTTGCACAAGACACGGACATGCTCATGAAGAAATACTGTACAGTGCACATACATGTACATTCATGTAACTAAGGTTGCATCTGAATCTCTTGTCTAGAGCTACATGCAGGTCTAGGTCTTCGCTCCGTTGGAAATGCGTGGAGACGCCTCGACAATAGACCTAGCCGTAGCTCTACAAGCCCGTTTTGGACATGGCCTAAGACTGGAACAACTCTCTTACACAGGCACATTTATTGAACTTTACTTTCAATTAATTGCAATTTAAAAAAACCCCAATTTTCCAACTCTCTCAAATCTATCTCTCAAATCCTTGTATACGCCGATGTGTACACTGTAATTCAACTTTGTGATTTCTCAGCTGGACAGTCTCTAATTACTGCTTGCACAAACTCAAACTTGACCTGGCCGATCTGCAATACCTCTCCTCTCATCAAGCCAAAGCTGAAGTATTGTGTCAAAAAAGGGGGAAAAATATGGCTTGCTCTGGTCTAAAGGGGGGCAGTTTATGAAAGGACGAACCCTGCCATTTCAGCTGATGTGACCAGAGTGCTCAACATACAAGTGAGACAGCGACGGGCAGACGTCACATGTCACCAGATCTCTCTGCATTCTTCATTAATCGATTCTCACCACAAAATGTCACGCTACATGTACATGTATAATGAGTGCGCATGTGGGCATGATAAGTGTTTGACGGTTTCCCTAGTGTAATTTATGAAAGGCCAACAAGTAATGCATCTGGATTTCAACACTGCATTCCCCTCCGCTGAAGCTGGTCATGAATACCTGTAGAGCGCGCATGTCAGGCATGAAGAACATTCTAATGCAAACTGTCTCTGAATATTCCCATTTCCTTCTTTGGTTGCCATGGTAATCTACGTGTATGATGAGGCTGCACTATACTGTGAAGTCAGTTGCTGCTAGTTCTTGCAAACGACAAAACTCCAACCATCTCTTATTGTTCATACCGGTAACAAGTCTGGAAACAACGCAGAAGAATGATCTGTTCCGTTTCTTTCTCATTCAAGTTTTAGAAAATTAAGGCCTTTAAAAAGTGTCAAAAAGAGCAGTTCAACTAAAACTGCTGCTGGCAAGGTTAGACATGTTACCTGTAGATGACAACCATGACTTCTGAATGAAAATGAAGCCCTAAATCTCTGCCAGTAATAAACGTTTCAAGGGGCACCCGGAATTCCTAAGTAAATAAATGACATTTATGTTCACTCTTTTAAAACCCCTAGGCCGTACTCCCGGCATTGCCGGGTTGACCTCATCAGGATTTTTTCATCTCTCTCCCATTGACTGGGAATATGGTATTTCTGTATGAATGAATGTCTTACGCTACACTTACAGTTCAGCGAATCATAAATCTTGTCAGGAAGTGAAACACTGCTTGGACTGCACTTAACGTTAATAGAATTTATCCTGCTTGCATGGAGTACATGTAGATGTAGCGTACATTGGTGCAACACTGGGTTCATGTAACCACAGTAATCCGTCATACATGTACATGTATGCACAGGTACATGTATATGTACGTGTACACGGTGTATGCATGCATCCTTAATCAAGTATACTACGATCTGAATTTGCTCCACAGGGAATGAATACAAACATGTGTGCAAGCTCTAGATAATTTTTTTTCTGACGTCATCACATGTACAATGTAGGGGCCTGTACAAGCCTGGGAATGTACAGAATGCGTGCTCAGAAACTGAAAGAGAACCTGGGAACGGGAAATTCTTTTCACACTTTTTCTACTTCCCCGGGAATTCATTTTCATTTCACTAAAATGTGACAAACTTTTCCCACAATGGGAAAAAAGATTTTTACACCCTTGCATACAAGCTTTGAAAGAACTGTTCATGACTTTTCACACAATTGAAAAAAATTTTTCACACCCTCTCATGCAAGTAGAAAACCTTTTTCCGCCTTTTCACACAAGCGGGAAAACATTTGACAATTATACATGTACATGTACCTTTGAAAGGCAAATGTGAACAGGAATGAAAATTCTTTTGACAACGTTTCTGATTCCCATTCACTGTTAACTTTCAAATAAAATGTACTGTAGAGATCCTTTTGAGCAAAAATAAAAGTTTTTCAAAGTATGGGTACCAGTTTTTCCCCAAAACTGATTTTTTTTCAAGCAAATAACTGTTGTTTGCACAGCCTATTTAAGGAACTTGTGTAACAGCAGAAAAATGCTTAATTCCATCAAAGTTCATAAAAACTGGGAGAGATTCTCTTTTCCACTGCAGTTGTACAGTCACTCCAGTCATCAATAGTACATCACCATACACTTAAGCTCCTCGTTAAATGGCTAATTTATTAAATGTCACAAAGCGCCAGTACATTTACCATGTGTACAGTATACTTTACAAAACATGCTTTATGAGGAGTTAATGTACAACTAGCAGAAAAGATGAATACGTGTACTGGTTAATGTGCATGTGTGCAATGCTTACAAGCACCCCCACCACAAGCGTTGTCATGTGATCACTTGACCTCGTTTTTAACCCCATTCCCGCTCATTTACAAACATTTTATCTCCCTTGAATGATTCAAACACCTGATTATACCTTTTTTTATTCCGTCCACCACCCTTGAGCTCATGTGAAGTTTTATAAATCTACAGCCCACTGTTACCTCCGTTGTGAAGCAATTTGATTAAATGTTGGGGTTCAACCTTGCACCCCCAGGGCCAGCAAAGAACATGATTCATCCTCCTCTTGTGAGTCTGCTGGGGGTCTTTGCTATCCTTCCCATCAGGCCAAGGAGAAAGAAAAAAATAAAACCTGACCAAAAAACCTACAGGCTACGGGTATGTACATGTAGACAGCAAGGAAGACTGTACAGGCATGACAGGTCTGCAAGCTGCCCCCCTGCTGCAGTCCACTGATTTACTTTCATAGATCATTTCTATACCAGTTGGTATTAGTGCGAGTGTGCAAGTTGATGCCTACAGTGTAGTTTTCCTCCAATTGTAAAACCTCCTTTTTAAGATTCTACAGTATGATGGTATTTATCACCTGTGTTTTTATGTATGATGATACTAGTAGGTTTTGGAGTTTAAGTGTCTCTCAGTGTTTCAGACACGCTTTTCTACATGTAAATGTACACACCCAGTTTTTCAGTCGTTAAGAAGGTACTTGAACTTAGAGAGCCATCTGAACACTGCATTATTCACTTTTCATACCATTTCCATCATTGGTTTTTACATGTACAGTACATCTATTTGTACCCGGTATACTCGAGCTTGCACTCAGTGCATTTGAAAACTAACAACACAAAACAGGAATAGATTATTGTTTGGCATATGTACATGTATATATGTTATATGCGTGTTTTCTATTTTGTAGTCAAAAAGTGCAAGTGGTTTCTGCCTGAATAAACTGAAGGCTGCGGTTGATTGCGGTGCAAATTCCTTCATGCATCAGTGCTGGACTTTTAAATTCTTTATAAAGCTTCAACGTGTTAGTCAACAAGACAAACAATGCTTGTTACTATTCATATCAGCAAAAAAATTCCTGTGGAAGGAACCAGGCATGCATGCCCCATGCCACTTTACAACCGCGTGCTGCTTGCAGAAAAAGGTTACCCAGAAAAAGGTTACCATGGAAACACTGTAAAGAGTGTTGCATGACTGGCCATAGTGTCACTCTTAATATCGCTGCTGCAAGCTTGGTTGATTTTCCTCTTTCGCAGAAAGGATTTCGGTTTTTGAAAGGCACGCCCTATCCTTTGCCCCTTCACATTAACACTCAGGAAGTTCAATGCATGCGTAAATTGCAAATCAAAAACCTGGCACAAACAGTCAATTGCTATGGCAACTACAATATAAATTACCAGTACCCTTGGTGATGGACAAGACTAAGGGGTACATGTATGCAGAACACACATACTGTATACATGTGCAAGTAGTGGCTACGTTCCACTGATCGAGTAACTGAATTAGTTCAAAATAAAATAGTGGTACACTACCAGTGAATATGTTGCTCAGTATTCTACTCTGTGCTCCAGGGGAGAGATAGGAGACAATTTGAATACTTGTATCCATGGAAATAATCACTGGAGGGTATGAGGATAAACTGGCAGTGTAGGGTCTATGATGTACTTCTGTGTTTGCCTACAGGCACTCCTTAAAATACCATTTTCTTGTGTTCTACATGTATATCAATCTTTACGCATAAAAACACCTTGAACAGTAAACTGGGGATTTTCCAGATTTCAAAAGATATTGTTTGAAAAATCCTGAAATCAGGAAAAATTCTGACAATTCTTACCCCACTGTTCACGAGCTTGTGCCCCGTAAGACACAAGAGTCCTACAGTGTATAGGAGTAAATCCTCAGATGCAGGTACTGGCACATAATTGTGCACATTTCACTGAAAAGACAAGACTAAAATTTTGTCATGGAGTAGGAATTTGAAACCTACATGTACACCAGTCATCTGGCTACTGGAATCACTCAATCGCGCCCTACATGTACGAGCCAATAACTTATGCTAAACCTTGCGGCAAAGACCGACATCACTCAACAGAATATTCCAGTGTTCCACTAAAATAGGCCTCTCTGCAGATGCAAGTAGCCAGACGGCCGAGTGATCGAACGACAGACACGACTGCTGTGACGTCTTTGAGTGACCGAGAATAATTATTTGCGGGTGTGTGCTTCAACCTTACACGTACAGTGTACAATGCATGTATTTTTCTGGGAAAGGTTGTCATAATGCAAACTTGTGCATGTACCGTAGCAAGAAGTAACATTTCTGGCTAAAAGCTGATCTACGTAAAAAAAAATTGAAAATCAGTAATGTTGGTAAAAGGTGTCTTGAAAGAATATGCTACTACATTATAACCACACAGTATATTACACGTACATGTATGTCGGTATCAGAATATATGTACATGTACATGTACGCGTGAGCCTACTGGTTTGCACATTGTGCAGTATGGTTGCTGAACAGAATGAAATGCAGGCCTTCTTCAATTTACAAAGGATTCAGAAAAAAAAAAAAAGATTTGTGCAAGATAACAGCAAGTACATGTAGAATAATGTCCAATATTAGTGACTTTTGGTACAGTGTACAAGAAGTTAGAACAGAAAACCTCTCCCCATGTAGATTTATCCTCACTGCAAAATCACAAATCCCTGGTAGAAATTCGTTTGAAATGGTCCATTGAAAGTTGAAATTCAAGACTGTACACCTACAAGTATTCAAGAGATTGCATTCATGAAACCTCTCACAAATTGTACCCCTCCCCCCAAAATTAAAAGCCCTAAAGGTCAAAAAATTCTGCCACAGAAGGGCAGAAGCAAACATCACAAAGTTACAACAAGAAGCTGAACGGGGGACAGTTTGTCAAGAATGACTGTCTGAATAGGGAATTCTGTTGTAAGGCCCCAGGGCAAGAGCAGCTTGGCAAAATATCAATTCGCTCTCATTCAATGTTCCCAAATGGGGGTAGCAGCACTGAATAGGGCAATGCTTGGCTTGAAATATAATGGAATTTGGAAAGAAGGGGTCAGGGATGATTGGATGGTGTGCTAACTGTTTGCCTGGGGCTATGATGGTATGGCATTGGTACATTTGTGACAAGACTCTGATTTCCGGATCCATCAAAATGAGTCAGAAACACTTTTCCCCCCCTTTTTTACTCTGATGAATGAACATGCTGTGCACTTTGTTCCATCACTTAAGTTTGACATACCGGTTTATGGAGCTCAATTACAATGTAATGGTATGTATATGAATCGTACAGACAAAACTTCAAACTTCATGGATTCAACGAATACAAGATCTACTCAATTTTTACAATGGTCGGTTTGGAATCTTCAGCACTGATTACCTAAACAAATTCATTTATGATACACATTCCAGAAAATGATTTCATCAGAGATACTGTACAGCATTTGACAATTTTTCTGGTAAGATTATCACAAATAAACTGGACGCTGAATGGGTTTAAAAAATGTGTCACAGGTTAATACATTATTGAACATGTAGTTTGAAGTAAAAGAGGTTTGCTTTAAATACATGTATTCATCACAATGCTAGGATTTTTCCAGGGGAAGGGGGGAGGAAGGAACAAACAGCTTATCAGGAATGAACTAGACAAATGTTTTCGGATAAACATCAGTGGAAGGGACATCAGTTTGAGGTTCTTTAAGCAACTAGGTGATTTTCATCCCCTTTCATGTCTTTTCTTTTTTCTTCTACTTCTTCCCTTTTTATTTTTGAATTTGTTTCGGGGGATCAAGTGCCCTCCTTGCAATACCCCTTCCCAGTGCAATTATACATGTACATCTATGAAAATCTAAACCCAAGAAAAGAGTACTAGTCTAGTGGAAACCATGGAGGACCCACACTGACAACTCTGGGTCAGAGAGCAAACAGACCCAAGACCTTTTAATCTAAAGTCAGCCGCTCCCCACTGAGCTCTGCCTCGCCCCTCCATGAGACAATAATGGAAACTGGAAGAATGCCAAAAAACCATGTACTACACTCTCAGCAATAGAGTATGCCAACAAACCCACTAAGTGATATCCATTCTCTCCAACAACAACTAATAATAAAATTGCTTGTTAAATGGTCTGAGCCTCACAGCAAGGTTGCACCAGCCAGAGTCCATGTTGACTCCCACAGGACCCTCTGCCTGCCATTTCCCATTCCCCTATTGTTTGGCTTCACACCTTTCCCTGTTTGGTTACCGAGTTTTTATCTCCAGTAGCTGTTATGGGGGCCAACAAATCAATAACAAAAGTAACCCACCTTGGACCAGCCCTGAGGTAGCGCCCTGGCCACCCGTACTTGACATTCAGACCTTTACCCCATAGAAGGTTTCTGTTCGCAACTCCCAAAGCAAGCCCATTGAAATTTTCAACTCAATGGCCTTGTTTTGAAAGCAAAGCGACTGGACTCCATCAAGCAAATACAGCAAATTTTAAACTAATATTTACCCATCATTTAAATTCCAGGGTGAAACTTTGGCATAGTTCAACAATGCACAAACACCTTTGAGACCTGACTATTGGTTGCTCACATAGGAGTTTGAATCCAACAGGGCTACACATGCGGCTATGGTAACCACAATATATGTCAAAGTTTTCACTTTCTCAAAGGAATTTTTACTGGCCAACTTGACATTTTAGGCTGTAACCCCACTTCGTTTCGTATTCATAGAAGGCACATTTAATGGCCTTTTCAATGAAACCTTAGCTAAGCATCAGCATCTTATTAGGCTCATAAAAATCTACAATCCTCCAATTTAACCTTTTAAGTATCCTTTACACTTCGGGGAAACCAAAGCAAACTCCCCAGTACCAGCCTCCTGATGGCCTACAAAGTAGGTAACAAACTACATGTACAGCTCTATTGACACCCTATCCATGGTCCAACTCTCTGAAACGTATCCGGTGTCTTCTCCCCCCCCCCAGAAATTCAAGACATAAAACTAAAGAATTCTACTTTTTTTTCTGATGCATTTTTTCAGAAGGGAAAAATACTCAGAACACATTACAGTCTCATGAAATACCTGCTGGGATTGTTTTTGCCAAAACTTTGCTTCCTATCTGACACCTGGTTCACACACCCCCCTACGCACACACACACAGGTAGAAGGAATTAAACTTGCATTTTGAAGATAATCAGATTTTTGTAATTTATGGGCACTAATGGCCAAGCCAAGAACAGGTCCTGGTACAGTACACCTTGATAGTATGTTAATAGCAACCATGATACTGTGAATGGTGCAATGCCACCATAGCAATCATAAGCAAGTTTACAAAAACAATTTACAGGTGCATGTGTGAAACAAGAGGCACATTAATCCCTTTTGAAAGTGGGGTTCCAGCTGCAAGTTGCCACCACAAGCGAATAGCAAATATTCTAAACAGTGTAATTTTGAGCAATTGGCAAGAAAAGAACTAGTATGTTTCCCGCTGCAGAAGGGTTTATACAGGTACTGTACATTGTGACTGCTGCAAGAAATGTGTATGAGGTTGAAACTAAATTTCATGCACAGGTACATGTACCCAAAATCTTCTGAACTAGAAATCATTAAAAGTGACTATGCTGCCCCCTTCACGCTGAAGCATACATGTACATGTATATGTAGGATGTTATTATTTCAAACTCAAAAAATTAAGTTCGTCATGATTTAATGGGTTCAGTTGGGGCAGAAAACCAGAAACGCAGGTAATTTTTTTTGTTATTAAATGTATTGAAGACTAATACTCTAGTGGGCAGAGATCTCCTTGAAGACACAGCAGGTGGTTCTGAAGACAAGCCCATTTTGTGAACAATCTGTCATTTGAGTGGCTGCGTTACCACGGTTATTCAACACCAAGTATCCCAGGTTTATTGGGTTTCGGTCGATTAATATTCCTGGATATTTTTTCCTTTTCACACAGTACGCTTTGATGTGCAGTCAGTGACCCAAAAACCTTTTCCCATGAAAATGAGACTACATGTAGCTAGCAATGAAATAATTGCCTAATTTGCTGTTGATTATTTCAGTATCATGTGTCTGGCTTTATTCTGCTGCGCCTGTGTTTTCTGTTTGTTCATTTGTCAGCTTGTTATTTAATTCTCCTCAGTACATGTTCATGTTAAATATTATTCCTATGTTTTGAAAATGAGCAAAACATGCTGTGTGTTTGGAAATTTATGCAAACATTTATGTACATGTACAAGAACATGTCCACTGAAGAAAATTCAACCTACATGTACTGTAGTCCAGATCACATCGCTATTTTCCACTTCATCAAAACACTT
The DNA here is from genome assembly GCF_054643075.1 of Acanthaster planci. Classification (NCBI taxonomy): domain Eukaryota; kingdom Metazoa; phylum Echinodermata; class Asteroidea; order Valvatida; family Acanthasteridae; genus Acanthaster; species Acanthaster planci. Next base: position 12,300,560 of record NC_141785.1, on the reverse strand, counting down.
TTAGTAGAATCCTTGAAATAGTTGAGTTTCCTTGCAGTGTCTTTATTTTCTCTGAGTAGCACTCAGTATGTCATGAAAGGACAGAAGAAGAAATTCCTCTGGCCTATTACTGTTATCACCTTTTCATTCAAAGTGAATTATAAAATCATGATACATCAAATCCAACAAGTCAGTTTCAAAGTTTGGAGAGTTTTCAAACTTCCGGATAAACATTGAAAAGAAAGGAAGAAAAGGCCTGTACTCACCCTTTCATGAAGAGACTTGAGTACTTCTGGTTCCAGCATGACCTGAGGTGGCGGGCCTTGTTCAGCTGTCACATCAATTTCGGCACTGCCGTACCCATCTGACCCACGACACCGTGCCTGATGAGGCAAGGGCTTTGGCAGTCGCGATTTCTTACTTCCTTTTCGCATCCGGGACGGAACGGAGGATGGGCTGTTGCTGTGGTTACCGTTGAGGCTGCTGAGATCAGGCGATTCTGATCTCTGTGAGTCCATTTCGTGGTCGGCGTCAGAGCCAGAACCCAGCTCGTGATCAACGTCTGTAGTGGCGGCCGAGCTGGTGGGAGAAGCAGGCTCAATGGATGGCTCCGAGTCGGCCTCGGACGTCCGCTCCATCAAACCGGCCTTGATCTCCCGCTCAATGTCCTCCTCAAATTGCACCAGCAGTGGCACAGGCATTCCCACCTTGCTGCCCCGCCGTGCCACCTCCAGCAGACAGAGGATGAAGCTCCGCACGTTCTTCCGCAGCACCAGGTCGTCCGACTCAAAGAGCAAGACGTCCTTGATGTTCAGGCAGTGTCGGCACCAGGTGATGAAGTTGCTGATGTTGTCTCTAGCATTGAAAGAGCCCTCCTTGGCGTCCACTCGGAACTTGATGTCATTGTCATTGATGACAATGTCCTTCTCGCTCCGGCCATGGATCTGCCGGTACTCCTGGGCTACCCTTCGCACATTGTTGGCGTGCTGGCACAAGACAGTGCCCGTCTCCAATTTCTCAAAGAAGTTGTCTGGGGTGATGTCCAGGTGGTAGAGATTGTTGAGCCACTCAGCCAGGTCTTCCACCATGGCGTAGAGGTACTCGGTTTGGGTCTTGAATGGCTTGATGGGGGTGGCCTCCCATTTGGTCTCATAGCGTGTGTCATACGGGTCTTCAAAGTCCGGTGTGCGGGAGCCATCCCGACCAAGACTATGCAGGGAGTTCATGGTTCAACAACAAAATATGCTCCGACAAAAATAAAGTCCCTTTGTTTTGGCACAGGACACTCGTCTAAATTACCACTTGATGCAGCTGCAAAATTTCGGCAGCCAGTTTCAACTTTATGGTCACTTGTAATCTTCGGTTCCCTAAATTCCCATTTTTATACACGTGCGTCCTGCAGGTTCCTCCATCTACAAATATCTTTTGTTTCTAACAAAACTGCGTGACTGGCGCTAGTTCTGTGAACTGGCTCACACAGCAGCAAATGTTTACGTCCACGCCAGCAGCTGAAGTCGTCATAATGGCGGTTGACTGCACACAGGACACCCAGAGGCTGCGCTGGCGTTACTTGTCAGCAGTTCCGCTTGATCAGTGAAGACAAACCTGCCACATCAAAGCGGATCTTTGTCACTTGCTAATACTACAGTGTATATCATTGGATTCAGATTATGACAAAGCTGAACTCAGTAAATAGCGCTCACAAATTAGCAAGGGGAAAGTGCCCCTTACTCTCCAAAATCCTCCAATATCATATATGGCCTGGTGATCAGTGAAACCGTTACGGCCCATTTTTCACACTACCAATGAAAAAAAAAAACCAAGGAGCAATTTTTTATTATGAGATCTGGAACCAGAAAGCATTCCTAACCTTAAGGACATTTTAATTATCATTACGGGTTCTGCCCTTACCAAAGGGCTTTGCCCTTACCAACAGGTTTTGCCCTTACCCGATGTACTACGTACTGCCTTACATGTAGTAGTACACATGTAAGTACATGTAGAACATGTTAATACAGATTTGCACCATAGACTTATTCCACTACTCAGCTGAATACTCTCAGGTGGGGCTGTCAGGTCAGAACCAAACTGATTGAGGATGCACCAAACCAAGTTGGATAAGGAGAAGTTTGAAACAGATTAAGCCCAATGAATGCAGACACAATCGCTTTTGTTGACTGGGTTTTTAGCTGGCCCTCACAGAGATTGCTTGCTGTTGCAGTCCCTGAGGCAGCATGGTCATCCCTATACCAGGCAAGATATGGGACGGAGGGGTACCCCCCTTACCTGTCCAATCCCTATATGCACTCTAGACTATTGTTACCTAACCCCCCCTAGAAGTCTGTAAAGAATTCCTGAGATTCTGACCAAACAATGACCAACACAAAGGGGGGGGGTTTCTCTCCGTCCCATATCTAGCTTCAAACAGTCATCCTTGTTCAACCGGCCGCGACCAAACTGAACAAAAGAGGTATCCCTGACAGTGTGGTCAAAACTCCCATTCACCAGACAACCGTTTGTTCATTACTGGCATACTGCCAGGTGCTTAGTCCATAGAGTAAAGAAACACACCAAAACGAAGGCTCAGCCATGAAACAAGGAACTGAAGACAAGCAACTGATGTACATATGCCTTTTTTACAAGCTAACAAGGACATGTGCACAACCCAATCTCACGATTACAAATCAAAAGTTACAAGTAAAGGACAGACTTCAAATAAGAACGGAAGCATCGCAGAGCAAACACAAAGTGGCCATTACATGTACCTCTGCCTTCCAAAATGAGCCTGTGATATTTTATCGTGTCAAGGACACAACAAACTCATTCGCTGCTGATATAGTGATAAGGGGTTAGGTGCCGATAAGGGGTTAGGTGCTGTTTTTTAATCAGACAATCTTTTGTGGACTCACCAACCTTTTCCTCTTCAGCAAACTAATGAGGTCAAATCAGAGTTGGCCAAAGTGGGCAAATTTAACACACTTTTTGTGTTTTTTTCCCCAGACACTTTTTCATTAGACACTGGTGTGACCCCTTTTATACAGAGCGACTGTGGGGAAATCTTTTTTTTAAGAGGGCAAGGCAGCAGTGATGTCATTCTGCCAGTAAGTGAACGGATCCTAAATGGATTGAGTTTTCCTGAGAATGAGGAAAGCCCTTCCTTAGAGGTAAAGACCACTCCCCTATGACGGGGAGACATCCCAGCCAGGCCCAGGAACTCGTGGTTCTTGAATCAATAAACCCTTGTGAATCATTGGGGAAAAAGGAGCATTGTGCACCCGTGGAAGAAACTGATTCCGGCACTGGAAAGAAATCAACCCAGTAGATGTTGTAACCTGCTTTTTTGTCTCATAATTTGCAAGTGTTGTCATCAAATTCTTCCAATACCTTCCAAGTCCACCGCAAGTCCTCCTGTATTGAGTCAAGTCACATGTGATTCAAATGAAAAAAAAAATTCAAATGAGTCAACCAGTTTGTCCAGTTTCCTCTCATAAGCATACTTTTGAACCCAAGGAAATTCAACCCCAGCCTGTTCCTATCTTGCTGAATCAATGTACATGTACGCTTCCCGGATGGATCACGTGACCAATGTACTGTGTCCTTGTCTTTCTGGGGGGGGGATGAAAAAGTGTGCTCGGCAATACATGAAAATTTTTATTGAAGAAAACAATTGTTTGTTGATAACGTGCATGAGTGCACTGAATGCTCTTTTAACCAAGTATGTTTTTATCTTGATTAAAAAAATGTAGAAGGGCTATACCAAATATCCAAATAACCGAATATTTGATTGATTGTCGAATATTCAAATATTGTTTTTCGAATTTGAATATTTGAATCCGGAAAATTCATGACAAATTACACTATGGAGGCTTGTTTCAAGCAGATTCTAATGAAAAGTGTAAGAAATGTCACAACGATTAAAAAAGTAATTATTCAATAAACGATTTAAAAGGAATATACATGTAAAATTTTAAACAGGGCCAGCAGTCTTGTTCGTCTCTTAAATCTTGCTAAATTGTACCTGGAGATGCTCCTAGATGTGAGAAGCTATTATATTGATCACAATGTTGATCACAATTGTGTGTTATTGCTACTGATTTTGTATATAGGTTGTTCATCAACAATCTGCCAGTCGGTGCAACCGAATGTTCAGATATTCAATCAAATTGAAAATCAAATACTCAAATAGTAAATTATTCAAATTCCCTCAGCCCTAAAATGTAGTTATTAAATTCCCATTGAGACTGACACATGTACAACTATTTCTCACCATTGAAAATGAAACTTGGTATGACGTTTATAGAGTGTATGAGCAATGTTCAATGAGAGTTGTCTCTGAGTACACTGTACACAGACTGATGTAAGAAAATAGACCACCAGTACACCATTTATGAAACACAAGTGACTTCAGAAAATAGGTTTGAAACTCATTAATATGCATAAAGTTTCAAAATAACCCTGTGAGTTTTTTATCGTCAGATCTGTTGATGACCAATGTTTCCCACAAACCTGGGTTCAGTAAAATGAAAAATAAAAAACATAACCGTTTCTTTCATTCTTTTTTTGCATAGCATACAGTGTGCCTTCAATACAATACCGGATTTAGAAATCAGAGTGTCACTTTTGATGTGAACATGTCAAACCACTATTATCCGGACTGATATCAATAGGAAGGATGTGAACACACACATTAACAAATCACTGCTTCTGCTATGACCTCCCAAGTTGAGCAGTTTCAAAACATGGCTGAACTGGACAGGATGTGACCACGAACCAAACTTTGTTCATGAAGTGGACATCTTTTTCTCACTGTTCCACTTTGAGTAAATGCACTTTTAATACATGTACATGTAATTTTCTTCCCCATATGATTTCAAAGGTCATATGTATAAGATATTGATCTGTTTTTACTCTTAGCTTTCATTTCTACCTCAAAATATAATTTACAACACTTGTTCAACAATTTACAATTGTATTGGTCAAGAATAATTGTAAGAGTCAGGCCAAGTACTGGTACTTGCCTTCAAACATGACAGTTCTACCTCACCTTGTATTTTCAAGGACACGTCCACTCAGTTTGAGAAAAACTGAAATTATCTGAGGCAAAGTTTGTTCAGGTCAGATTTTAGAACTAGTCTAGGTGTGTGCCAAACTCTAGAGTTGCTGTGGTGAGATACAAAACTCTCTTTGAATAATTAATGGACTGTTTTCCTTGGCTCAAAAACAAAACAAAAAACCACAAAAGACAAAAACTGGGTGACCAAAACTGTGTAACATGATGAATAAACTCAATTCAAACGCATACTAGGTCTATTAATTACAACACACACGGTCTGCATTAGCACAAGCGAATCAACATTGAACATAAATAACATTGCTCTACAACATATCATTTGTATCTTTTTCACGGAAGATTAGGCTCTCGAATAACTAGCTCTAGTGAAAGGTAATACAGGTCCTGCAGGTACTTTCAAATTGGGTGTACGCAATCATGCCAACACAAGATCAATTCGCACGTATGGTACATTATGTCTCAACACACAAACAGCCCACGTTGGTAATGGTCTAATTACCTTGTCCATTCGCGACCTCCCATCCCGTCATCCTACCGAGCGTTTCCAGCGCCCATTCTGCTCGATGAAGATTGGGTGTTGCACATCCTCAAAACTCTCAGACGATGTTGGCCTTCGTGATCTCTGATGATTACATGATCATGCTGAGGTGTTTTGGGACTTGATATACAAGGTGTCACCATTCAACCCACCATCTAGCGCACACACCCGGCACCTTCTGTTTTGTGAAAACAGCTGCATATCGTGCGCATGCTGCAGGTTGGCCGAATCGCTACTGAACTAGTGAGGGCGCTAGATCAAACGCTTGAAGAGCTTTAATATTATCTGTCGACGAATTTGGTCAAATTCTGGAAAGATACAGTTGAGCAAAACTTGAATAAAACTTGCGTAAAAGTTGAAAATTGAAATGGAATAAAAGGATGGATAGTAGTTGACATGATAAAACAACACTACACTGTTTCAGTATAAGCAAAACAAACATGACTGGAGATGTTTAATAAATTTCATGAAAAACAGATTACTTCGGAGAAATGTTTGCAAAGGCATGATTCGATAACTCATGTTTTTTTTTTTAAAGTGAATCTATTTTAGCACGAAATTTTTTTCCTAATTTAGAAAAAATGTTCTAAATAAATTCTCAAAGGTGAAAAACTGTATTAAGGTAGAATGTTTGGGGGAATGCGAGGAGTTTACAATTAGTGGAGGTGACAATTTTGTCCAGAGAAATTACTGAGAGCAAGTTATCAATAAGATCTCAAACGTCACGCGTCTCTGTCCTGGTCTCGACTTCAACACTGGTAATTATTAAAGCATATAAAACGTTGAACATCATGGGTTGCCATCCATCGCAAAAATCCGTCTGTATTATGCAAATATATTGTAGGTGCGTTGTGTGTTTCAGCTATGCACAGGCAGCTGTTTCTACTTCAAATTAAGTTCAGGAGTAGTTGTTCTTATATCTCCCATCTTCTCATTTCTTGTTTTCAGGTTTCTTTATTACAACAGACGCACATCAGCGTGTCCGCTCCCGGTTCCTTAAACTCCTGCTGGCATTCGTAAACAGGCAAGAATCCTATTTGATCGGCGAAGCAATCTTTCTGCAATTTTTGAACATTTTTTAATTGCTAATTTGTTCATTTCGACCACTTTTACAGAATAAGTATATTTTGGGGGATGGAAGGGGTACCGGGGGAGGTATCACGAATCTTGAAGCTCTGCGGTGTATACCGTAATAGTCTATTCACAAGGAAATGTTAGCACCTGTGCCTTCTGGTTTTTGCCACAGGTACGAAAATACTTTCCGCCGACGAGCAAAGGGACCCATGTACACCTGGCACCGTTAGAGCTAGTTCACGTAAAACAAGGCTTCTTAAGCTTTTTTCATTCAGTTCCCATGACTTCCTATGGACTGGCTCTACCCGGATTGGCTAAAACTGACCCAGGTCAGTAGTTTCTGACCATGGAAAAGAAATTGCGCCCTCATATGGCACTTTGAGGAATGCAGGACAGGACAGGAATGTAAACGAGGGCGCACTTTTCTGCAACTCTTTTTTTGTGTGTGTCAGTGTTCAGGCTTCGTATGGGCGCAAGTGGTTCAGGTCCTACTGAATTTGCAGTTCCATATTGGTCTTACAATGGATTTTACCAGATTTACCAGCAAAGCCTTCACCTTTAACATTTAGTGGATGTTGGTTAAGGCTTGCGCATCAAAGAACGTTAACACCACTGGCGGCGGAATCGAGCCCCCCCTCCGCACTTTTTCGACTGTGAGGACATGGCCCCCACTTTTTGCAGGTCGTATAATGGGACAGAGCTTAATGGATAGGCCTATTAATGGCTGATGGTCTCAGAATCGCCCCCACTGTCAAAACTGTCCCGCTGCCCTAGGTCTATACGGTACCTACTCCACTCATGTCAAACAGTTTCCCGTGCCCTCTTCGGTAATGTCGTAAATATCTTATCTAGAAATAAATACGACGTGCTACTAACACATAAAGAGCAGACGTTTTGTTGGCCAATGTCACAGCGTTGGGTGGGTGGGTGGGGGGTTCTTCTGTCCCATGCCCAGTATTTTTCAACCCTCCCTAAGATATTCATTATGAATGCATCTGTGAAGTTTCAATTTAATCCACATCTTGTTTTATCGTTATTGTCACTTATCTCCATTTAAGCACGTCGCTTGGAAATGTTGACATTATGGTTTGGTTTAACTGCAGGGGAAGTGAGCACCAGTACTCCCAATTTTCTCCAATTTATTGATGCCAAAATGATTTTAAGAAATCTGTGGGAAAACTCATGAAGGCTCGGCGTGGGAAAAATGCATAGAGACAATATCGGAGAAAAGTTGTGTGTGTGTGTGTGTGTGTGGAGGGGGGGTTACCATGCCGGGCCGGCTCTTTTTAATATGGTTAAAGGCTGCTATTTAGCTGATTAGAATGGTTGTCCATTGTTCTCTTGAAATGCATACAGACTAGTAAACATCTTGCGTACGCTTTGGAATCAGACCAACCGGATATTGCTGTCACCAAGTGATGGCAAAAATAAAATGCAATCAAAATCCTCCCTCACACTCACCCGCAGCTTGACCTAGAAAGCCGAGCTGTGATCAAGTCACAACAACGTTATCGTCCATTCCCTGTCATCATTATGGATGTGACTGGAGTCCGATTTTTAAACTTGCCCACCATAGAAAAGCATGTTAAGGAAATTTCCCCTGTCCAAGGTGGGGAAAGAATCTGACGCCCACACTACATCTTAATGTTTTATTTTCAGATGGGATATTTTGCCTGAAAGGCTTTCCAAGGCTGAAAATTTTGATGATCTTAATTGAAAGAGAATTAACATGTGGGCGTTGCTAATGTGCGACCTGTTCCAAGCGGCATTTTACTGCGCTAAGAATTTCTATGCTCGAAGGACGGCGTGATTCCCTTATGACTGTGACTTTTCACCAAGTCATTAACTCTCTGATTAATTGATAAAGCATGGAACTGACAACCTTCGACGTTTTCGCTGGGACAACGAATGCACTGCGAGAGGTCTTGTGTATTTGCGCAATGGCGTTTGCCAGGAAGCTTGACATTGACTGTCGCTGAATTTTTAATAAGGGAGTAGAATTCTAGTCAAGATGGTAATTGCCTCAATCAATGTAATATCTTAAAATCGAAGTGGTGGTATTTTTATGTTATATGAAATGGTCAATCACATGCATTGTAGTTATCAAAGTAAACAGTCTACATCAAGCGATCACAAGTTAACTGGCATGGTTTGTCATTTGCCTAAGTTAGCCAAGAAAGGCTGTCAGTGAAGCTATAGGTAATGCATTTGAACGGTGTGCGACGCATAATGAGCAGAGTGGCCAGCACTTAACGTTCAAGTTCACATTTCTGTATTTACTCGCCAAACAATGTAGGATGTACAATACTGCAAAATCCAAACAAGAGATGTTCAGGCTACTGCATTTTAGGTGCCATACTGGAAACATTCACGCGTCATTGCAACGCAACACAATGCACCGGCTTTTTTGATGTAGACTGTTTTATCCAGTCGTTGGAAATATTTTCTCTGATCCAAGTCAGTTGCGGAAAAACGCCAGAAATGGACCGTAAATTATTCAACGCTGGGAAATAAAACCACTCTCTGAATTTCTGGCCGCCTCGGAGGTATCCCTGATCTTAAGGCAAGTACACACAGTCATGTTAACCTGGCGCCGCGCCGCCTGCCGGGAATCAGACCCGTCAGAGACGAGAGAGCGTGTCATGTTCGACGGATTGGGACCAAAACAGCCAAGCGGAGGACTAGGAGCGAGTCTTGCTTCACCATCGCAGAATCGCCGTGGCAAGGTAATTAATTTGCAGTCAACCGAAAAAAGAAATAGCGGGTCGCAAAAGAGCGCGGACACCCTCACAGGAAAATAAACGCAGTGGCGACTTCTAACCTGGTGATTATCGCGGGCCGTGAGGGGACACTTCCTCGGACCATTAATTACCTCATGCTTGGACTTACTAAGGCCATTCTATTCACTGTCGTCGTCAAGGAAGATGGCATGTCGTGTGAGGCCCCTCGCCGTGTTTCTCTTGGCTCTCTGCGTCACTTTTCCCGCTGGTAAGTGAAGCATTTTGCTGCGTATATATTTGCCACAATGTATACAGCTTATGTGATTCTGAAGAACGGAAGTGGACATCGATCGGACTCACAAGGAAGGAAGCAATGTTTTCGGCATGTTCTGGACGGAAGGGAGGAAAAGTTTAAAAGAACCAATGGAAAAAGTGGATGGAGTTTGGAGCCAATGGCGGATCGAGGGATGGGAGCAGGCGTAATAAAGGGTTCACAAAGAACTCTCACATTCTGGCCCCCGAGAAAAATTTGCCCTCCAGGAAAACTTGTTTCTTGAGCGCCCTTGGTGATTCCAAGGTTTGTCAGGTTTCTCATTTCAAAAGGTGCAGTAGAGTTATCATTTACAAATTATTTCCGGTAGCGACCTAACATCTTCGGCAATACAGAAACTCGCCATCCAACAATTATACTTGTAGCACTAAGACTGCCCAGACGAGTGCTCAATAAATAGTTATTTAAAATACCTATTACAAAAGTTTTCCATTTTTTGCGATAAATTATGTCCCATTCCACTTACCGTCCATGCATGATTTCACATCATTTTGAAGGCTATATTGCATGCCCCTGTTTAGTGCACAACATCTCTGTAAACCTCATTACAAAATCTCGTTCATTGTGGATTTCAGCCTTGTGTGACTCTCCACACGGTTAGTAAATCCTCTAGTATATACCTAATATTGTGCATCTTTCCAACTTTTTATTCAATCCATTCCAAACTGTTCCAAAACGAATCCAATTTTCTAATCAGTAAAGAGTTCGAGCTATCCTTAAAATTGTTATTTATGAGCCTCGAGCTGGACCAAGAAAGGCAGGAACTTTCTTAGCAACAGAGGCTCCTTTGGTCGGAACTACACTTCGCTGGTCCACGAACGACTTGGAAAATGCACGCGTTACTGTCGCATCGCTATATACAAACAAAATGAACACTGATCCGACCAATATGGCAAACGATATGGTCTTATGTCCTGTGCACATCTTCAGGCAGAAAAAAGCTTTTAAACAGTAGTGGGGGGAGTTTCTTTCAGTGTTGGTAGCGGCGGTACGTACGCATCCAGTCGCGATCTATATCGCGCGTTATACGTATTCTAGGGAAAAAAGTGAGGGGAAAAATCCGCGTTGTCACACCACTTTTGGAGCAAGCCCCTGACCAGAACGTCATAACCGCGGTGGCACGGCACGCACATTCTTCAGCTCGACGCGCGCGTACATTTGGCAAATCACGATATCCTATTGGTCGAAGAGGCATGTAACGCGCTCGTACCACCTGTCCACGAGCGTTGTGCCGCCGCAAAAATGGCTTCTAATTCTGGTTGTCGAAATACAATATAAGGTGACTTGGGTTATCCAATTTACTGGAGGTAGCCCGATGTTTTATTGATGAAGTTGGGAAGTCAATAGAACCCTCCCGTTATTATTGACATAATTATTTATAATTTCACGAACTAAATAATTAATTTGTTTGAAACCTTCATAACGTTATAATGGGGAGTATTTTAAGCCTGACAGTCTGCCAAATATATACCTTCTCGTGAAAGACTCCTTTCTAATTGCCTACCATATTGTGGGCGGTCCCAGTCTGCAGAAAGTGGTTGGTACAGGTTTGGCCTAAAATGGCATTTGATTTTGTATGAATAGAAATTTCTATTTCGTGTTTTGATTTTGCGTGAGATGTTGACGCTAGTCATAGCTTGCAAACCACTGGTAGGTAGAAACTACAATTGTGATTTATAGAAATTTTCTCATTTTGCCTATATGGGTGGTAAACGCACGCACACGTTATTATTCTGGTTTCAGATTTTACCTAAAATGAGCATTAGCCCCGTAACCTTTAAAGTTTAAAGATGGTCATATTTTAATTCAGAATTTAGTAGTGTTTATTACTAATTTCGATGCCTCATGTTTTGCATACAGTATGAGATTTTCTATCACTTAGTAAACCATTCTATTTACCACTGTAATGACGGCCAGCCAAACTTTTAGCAGCCGCTTGCTGGCAAAAATATCACGAGGGCTTCGAAACAGGAGAACTGCAATATACGGTAACGCAAGAAAGGTCTCACGGTGAACAGCTGTGGCGCAGTGCGCGCATATCTCACGAGTTAACCTGTATGAAGTAAGTTGTGTGTACACGCTTTGGGGCAGCGATCAAACAGCCAAAATAAGTTACAGTGAAAAGACTCGCCGTTACGTTACCAAGCCCATGATGAATGCAAACACCAATCCGGGAAATAATCATAAATCAACATTTCACGATTTATCAAGCCTCCTATTCACATTTGACAGTATACTTTTCATACATCAGCCAGTGTGCGGGCTACAGAATATTGCAGGTATGGACCAAAGAGTAAAAAAACATTCGGTAAATAGCACCAGATAACTACCTGCATTGCTTTTTGCATTATATACCATGCACAGTACATAGCAGTGCTTCGCACGACTGTGACCAGTTTTTGCTGCCACGCCTTAGAAAGTGCCACCCACATATTTGACATTAAACAGAGTTTTTTGCAAGTTTTACGAGTATGTGTTTTTTCCGAACGCCACCAGTTTTTTTTTAGCTCAATTTATTGCATGCATTTAAAGCTACGTAAAAATATAGTTAAAGAGGACAGCATATCTGTGAATCGGAAAATAATCTCATGAAAAAGAGCACGCATAAAAATTGGACAGCTGGAGAGATAAATACACGTAAATGCATCACCGGTAGAGTATTTATAACAATAACATATGGAAAGAGTTGATCACGTGACGAAATTAATGTATCCACAGGTGTTTATGATGCTTTTGCAAAAGTTTCATGCTTTTTATGTTTCAATAATTGAATCCATTTGAAATGACCTTTGATGTGTTATTCTGAACCCCAGCTAATGTTAAAATGGTTTGTAGCGTTGCTTAATAGCCGCATATTGGAGATATGTGCACTACATGTACTGGGACAGTTTTGATTTTTTGTTGGAAGTATGGAAAATTAAGAGCAAAGACTCAAAAGTTATTACGACTTAATTAATTTATCATTTTCATTTTTTTGTCCAGCATGACACCCGTGCATAATTCTTAAAACGAAAGATTTTTTAACTTCCTCTTTTTTGGGGGGCGGGGGTTGAAAGCATTGTGAGTTTATTTCTTTATCGTGATTTTACTAGGGAAGCCCAATTGGTTGCCAATACCCGATAAAGTGTCCTTTATCGAGTTTTGGAAGTGGGGGAAAGCCCCAGGTCGGGGATAAAAACTCAATCCACAAGTCACCATGGGCGTGATTCGAATTCGGAATGAAAGGTAGGAAATGTGCAGATTTACCAGCATAGTTTTCGACGCATTATGTGCATTTGTTTTCTCCCAAATGCGTTGTAAAATTTTTGTCAATATCTAATGTTTTGTTTCCCCTAGGATCTGTTGGGAAGAAGAGCACACAGTCAATCCTGCTTGAAAAGCTTCTCTCAGAGTACGGGCCGAGTACTATACGGCCCGTCTATAACATTTCCCGCAAAACGACAGTCATTCATCGCTTACTCATCACTCAAGTCATCGAACTGGTAAGTCCATTACCATTAACCCATTGTGAGTTTTAATGCGAAAGCAAAGCGAGTCACAAAACTTTGGCAGTAAATTACGCTCAAGTTGAAATGTGTTCAACTTTTGTGAATGCGGAGTGAGAATATTTCAAAAATCGCGTCTTTGTTCGCTTTTGCGTCAAGTATGAAACGGTCTTAAGAAAAAGTAGTGAACATGCTAAAGGCTCTCGGGGCAATTTCGCGTGTTGATTTTAGCCTTATCCACAAGTCGGTTATCTTAAACTGAAAGTCAGGCTATCTGTTAAAAGAAAATCTTAATATATGCGGAAATAGCGATGATGTAATGGCGCAAATTACCGATCACCATCTGATGGGTGATTCCAAATTATTGATGAAAAGTAATGTGAATCTTTATTTTCCACACGAAAACGGGGATCAATAAAAATGTTCACCAGAAAAAGCGCCCAAAAGTAATTTAGCAAGACGAGGTTATAGCTATAATACTTGTAGCAAGCAGTCAGGCCCCTTCGTATATGAAATTGTTTATAGGGTAGCTGCAATCAATTTGTTTTGATACAAATATTCAAAATGCACCTTCATGTCTCACTTAACCTTATTTTCGACTTTTGTCACTATTTAAAAGAGTATTTTATTGCATTTTTGGTTTTAATGCTCATATTTCGATCTTCATGAGCAAAACTGTGATGTCATCTCAGGAAGAAAGCCTCAGTGTTCCATTGGTTTGTACGCAAACAAGTTCTACATTTTTGTTAATTTGGCTGGACTAAATTTTCTCTTCGTTGCTGATTCGTTGTTGTTTATGTGCATAGCAATAAGCTAACACCAATTCCTTGTTCAGAAATGTTTTCAGTAAGTAAATTTTGGGTTCACAATTTGAACACAAAAACCTATGCACTGAACGTTATATTCCCTGGATGACATCACAGCAAATGTGCCTCCATTTGCCCTGGAAAGCGTGAATAATTTGAAAGTTTTTTGTAAAGTGCACTTTTCATCGCATTAACCAAATATGGATGTCAAAGATTTTCATAAATTGAAGAAGAGAACAAAGTTCCCCAAAAATCGTTTCTAAGAAAATTAAGTTCATTGCACCTACACATAAAGTGAATTCGGGGAGCACGATTCAAACGTAATATCTTGTGAATAAAGCCCACTGGCCTGTTTTGCTTTGTTTTGTTTTTTAAGGAATTCTGAGGATAGGTTTTTATGAAACTCTGCACGGGGATCAGTGAAAATGTTAAGCAGACAGTGAAAACGCCAGCGCACTGTGCGACTGCATGCCGCTTTACCATCTGTATACTGCTTAAAATAAGTCATCGTCTAGTGTCAACCTAAGATCGTCTGATCGTGACCTTACTGAAATATCGCAATATCGCCGAGGATAGATCCTCATTCAAAATGAGGAAAGGTTAATCACACATTTTCACCTGTGATTATCAATGTCCTTCCTCGACGAAAAGTATTTTTTAAATGATATGGTATAAGTGGTACTTAATGTTCACACCACACTGGAACTGCCAAAAATTCAGTGAATTAAGTTATTCTGTTTCTCTTAATGTCAGAGGTTGAGTGAAAGAAAACCAACCTTACGCCATGGAGTGTTTATTCATATCTGACGAGGCAGCCGTTTTGAAGGTTGAGTAATACGTATTCCAGTAGTCAGTGGTAGTGAATACAGGCGGGAACAATGAGCATGCCTGGACGCTCCCGCCGATCATTTGAGCCACTTGCAGTTCGTTTTGTCTCCTCTTTCTTTCCCCCTTCTCGTTATTTTTTCAGCCAGCGATTTCAAATTTTCAAATGACAGCTGGAGTGACTGAACTCCTGTTTTATCTGCATTTTTGGCCAGAAACTTCTTTCATTTACAACTTGAATGCTGGATAGTTTCGTGGAGATGCTGTGTGAATGTAGTAGTAGTGGTCACGCAGCCGTAAATCCCGCGGGCGATGAGGTATATATTCCCCCCCCCCCCAAATCTTTTTGAGGTGGGGTAGGCTATTGAATCGTCCTCCACTTTTTGTGCTGAGCAAAAAATAAAGGGGACTGAGAAGACTTATTTTGACCTCCTAACGGCTAAAACTAACAATAGAGAGCAATAAATATGCCATTCCGATGTAAGATTCGGCATGAATGTAATATACAATACAGATAATACATCTGTATCACAAACATCACTCCACTATAATGTCATATAGTGTCACCCCCCAATATCCATGGCCGGGCAGTCGACCCCCCCACAAATTTCCATCCCCATCGCCCAAATTTCCGGCACAAAATAATTTACAAATGTCCGGCGGTAATGGTAACGGGTCCGAGACTAGTAGGTGAGGTAATTCCTTCGAAATTCTATGGTTCTCATTTCCGACCAACCCCATTTTTGGTTTCCGACTTCGGAAAAAGGGCCTCGTGTTCCACCAACCCTTCTCAGAGGACATTATGCATATGAAAAGGTAGGGCGTGATGTCATGTACAAACAGCGCTAAAAATGTACATGTGCGATACTATTTCGCCCAAAGTCAATGCACAGACAGTCGAAATCGCTGTACAGCATTAATAGAGGGATTTCACATTAGCGCCGTCTGCGCATTTCCGCTTCAAAACCAAGGCTCAGTACATGCTATCCGGTTCGAAAGTGTAACCCCACTTCAGTTTAAACCACGCCCACTGCACATGCAGATACACGACCATCGCAGGTACGTTAGTTCGAGGTAAATTGCCGTTATTTTTCTTCTGATTTTATATGTTGAGTCATCCTGAAAGACTCTTCCACAAAAATTTGCAGCCTGACAAGCTTAAATTTACAATACCTTTGTGTACTTGGTGTCTTGACTGCTTACTTTCAATCGTCTGATCGTATTAAGAATAAGCCACTTGCGAGTTAAATTTGAATAAAATCTGGTACACTGTGGTTGCACAGAAACGTTAAAATTTGAATTCTCCAGACTAAAGACACTGTTGCTATACCTCGTGATTCGGGGCAAGCTTTTGCATAGCGACCATCTTATCTGGGATGGACTGGTTCCTTTGTGCCGTTCTTATCCATTCAGAGTAGTGTATTATTTCAAGGCGTCTCTTGCCCCAAATGGATTACAGAGTGACCGCATTACGCGCAATGCACTTACATTGCCTGTATTTGTTTACATGTGCTCCCAAAATACGTCAACCATCTCTTCTTTTCAAATGTTGCAAAAGCATCGTTTTGAATCTACATGGGCCAAGATTTTTCAAAATAACAAAACGGCTTCGTGGATTTTTTGGGCTGGAATTCTTCAAGTGCCTAAATTCCCTATACCGAGGGGTGAAGTTGCCTATAGTTTTGAGTTTAGTCGGGTGCCGCGCAGGTCACGGAATTCTCCTGTAGTTTTGAATAGGATCTGGTGGTCTATGCGTTTATCTGTGGGTAGGACAGACCATCCTAAACAGCTTCGTACTGAGCATGCGCTGTTGGAACACCGAACTGGCTCCTTTACACAGTCTTAAAGCATTATATTCCGTTTCCGCGCGTGTGTGTAATGGTCCTACAGCCGCAAGTGGTAGCCAAGTTACCATTGCCAGCTCGTAAACAATACAGTTATAACAATAATGCCACAATAGTAGAGAGTGAAATCTGCTGTTATGAAACAATAGAGTACCGAAGTGTGACGTTACTGTGAACCAGAGAGTGCAGTGCAAACGAATGGAGTACGCGCGCGTGTTGGTTCACGCGCTGGTTTACGAGCTCATGCCGTTTACACACTAGATGTGCGCGTGACGTAATCACTTCGGTACTCTATACTAGTTTTTTGGGCTCATTCGATCAGTAAAGACCTCAAAGTGACTCGCACATACGATGTTAACTTTGTGTGAATGTATTTTGAAGGAAATGTAGGCCTAATGTGCCCAGAACTACAACTATTGCTATATAAATATTATGTTTCCCGTACAACGCGGGCTCCAACCACTAGCTCCGAGAGTCAAAATTTTGACCATCAAAATTCCTCCCCTCAACAATCACAAAAGTGCACATAAGGGTACAGTTGTGGGAAGAATTATATTCTATTTTAAAATCATTTTTCCAAATACAATCCTTTTGTAAGGAGTGTGTTTTACAGCCCAAAAGGGCGCGATCGAGGAGGGTGTTACCTTTCATAAAGATTTTGAAAACCAATTCCCGCCCCTTAACCCTTCTTCTCTCACGTAATTGGTTTAGGGTACCCCACATGCCATTCCAATCGGGCCTCTCGTGCATCAGTCCAATTTAGCAGCTATATTAGTCGAGCACAATCTGCCCATTCTTTCTTATTAAGATTTCCCAGTCATTTGGGAATTTCATTCGTTTGAGTTGATGGTCAGGCATGTAGTGAGATACTCTGTCCTCAGCTGCGAAAGTATCTCTTGAGGATTAGTCGAGGCTTCGCGGTGGGATTTTCTTCGGCCTGGACAAACAAATCTTACATTAATTCTAGGAACGAGATTGCATTAGTTCCGGCAAGACAATCGCTGACCCTTTTTTAATTAAAAGGTTCCATTAACAGGGCTACAGTTGGATAAAGAAAATTAATCAATAAAAAAAATCTATTAGGACGGTCAAGGTTGGTTGTTTTGGTAGTGGTTATTGCTAGCTTGCACTTCAGAAAATGCAAAATTGTGCACATAATTTTATATCGGAGTGAACTGGCCAAGAACCTGCACTGTCTTTAGAACCTTTTGCGATGCATCATCATTTTGGTGGTGTCATCAGAGTAATGTATCTTGCGTCCAGTCATGGATAACTCTTCACGAAAATTGGGTCAGAAAAATCGGTTTTCTCAGCAGGGTTTTGTTAAAAATTATGATTTTGTATGACAGTGTTTAAAAACGCTTCAGTTGCAGGTATTCCATGCTTTAAAATATTTTGTTTAAACTGGTGTTCGTGTTGGACAATACCGAAATGATATTGTCGATGGACACCGAGGGTGCAAAATTTACTCCACGACCTTCGCAGTGCGTTAAGGCAGTATTGCTGATTTCTCTTTCAGAATGAGAAACACCAGACGATACAAATCAGCGGCTGGCTCCGTCAGGTGAGTGGGTTCTAGGGTCTACACAACTAAACTCAGTCAAGGACCTGCCTTGCAATACGTCCCCTTAGTAAAAGGTATTCGCTTACGTGGACAAACCAAGGCAGAAAGATCAAGCAAACGGGCTGAATGATGACGAACTCAAATGTTGAGGCATCGTGGGCGTCACCCGGAAGGGGAGGGAAGCTCGAACTCAGGACGCCAACAAAACGCAGATATGAAAGGGATAGCTGTTTTCATTACACTTCTAATGAGAGGTTAAAGAGCGCTTATCATTATTCTCTAAATGTTTTGTTTCTGGCCACCTCACAGCTAGTTCATTCGCCTACAAACTCGGCTGTCCTATTTCCAATTTTGAAAAACTCGGCAAGCATGTGATGACACTCATTATCAATACAATTGTGAAGTCTCAATTTCATCCAACGCAGTGTTTTGTTTTTAATACCATTTTAAGCTCAAGGCCACACCTGTGTCAGCCCGCGTGCACAGAGCACGTCAATGGAAAAAGTAATGGCTGGCTTATCTTGAACAAAATGGGCGCCGCGCGAATACTGTAGAATCAATTTTCCCTAAAACTGGTGTCAAGATAACTGGAAGGCATTACTAAACACAGTGAGGGCTAGACGCGTGAAAACATGCACTGCAACAATATCGGAAAAAAATGTGCGAAGGGGGCTGGACGCTGCCCTGGCTCTTTTGGGGAAAATACATTAGCAAAGACATAGGTGGTTGTGATGAAGCAATAAAAGAATTCGAAGAACACCCTTGCAATGTAATCGGGCAGATGTGTCTGGCGAACCTCAAACAGACGTAATATTCATGTTCAGAGTCATCAGAGATGTTGGGGGGTATACACAATAGTGGTATACGTTCCGTGGGAAAAAAGGGGGAAATTGACCAGTAAAACATACCCGCCCTCAATAAAACGTACTGAAACTTGCCATGCGCAGACCAGCAAGGAAAGCCATTTACTCAGTATTATTTTCATGTAAGCTGGTGTTTTTTTTTACTGCAGAGAGAGCTTGAGAAGATAGGATGCCATTTCCAACTGAATTCAACTGCTGTGTTTGACATTGGCTCATTGCTTGTACTTATTCCTGTTTCGTCAGACTTGGGAAGATGAATTTCTAAAGTGGGACCCAGCTGACTATGAAGAAGTGGACGAGCTTTACGTACACCAGTCCAAAGTCTGGCTACCAGACACGACGCTGTATAAAAAGTACGTAAGCACGACACTCTGTTCACGTATACACGTACATGCCATTTTGAAACTTTAGTTTCCTTGTTGGAACTATGCTGCCTTTTTTCCTTTTGCAAATATTTTGTTCGTTCTTAGACCAGCTGACTTTGACTCACCACCGTTAAAAAAATTGTTTCTTCCAGTGTGGACAAAGATTTCGAAAGCTACAAGGACATCTCGGTCCAAGTCTTCAGTAGCGGAGAGGTCCGCTGGGCCACCCCGGTCATCCTCAAGTGCACCTGCCTGATCGACGCCCGCCTCTTCCCCTTCGACACGCAGGTCTGCGAACTCAAGTTCTCCTCCTGGGCCTTCGACGGTTCCGAGGTGGACCTGGTCAAAGAGGAAGGGCTGGAGGCAGGCCAGGTCCACTTCGCCGACAATGGCGTGTGGCAACTGCTACGAGTGGAGGTGGTCAGGCAGGAACAGTGGTACGCCTGCTGTCCGGCGCCTTACCCAGAGGTTTCCTACTACCTGCACCTGAGGCGCCGGCCGCTGTTCCACGTCCTCAATATCCTGGTGCCGTGCGTACTACTGTCAGTCTTAAACCTGATGGTGTTCTCGCTGCCTCCGGAGTCCGGGGAGAAGATTCAGCTGGGCATGACCAATCTGTTGGCGCTGGTCTTGTTCCAGCAGCTGATCAGCGAATCCTTGCCTCCCACCTCGGACAAATCACCAGTTATTGGTAAGACTTGTTGAGAGTTCATCTTGTGAATGAACAAAGCTGATTTAAGAATTGTCCTACGTTTGTGCACAATGAGGGTGCAGACTGTACAAGGCAGCTAATCGGATTTATGTTATAAAATTTCATTTAAAAAATGGAATGACGAATAATATTGTCGTTGAATTTTTGAATCAATCTGACTGCTGACTAGATAAGATCTGCTAAAATCATAATGTTCATCTGACGCCATTTTATTGAACGAAAATACAGTTCAGGGGGAGGAGCAAACATCAGGATGCACTTGGTAATTTTACATATATTTGACGGGGGGGGGGGTCGATGAGGAATTGTCGTGCCTGCATCTTGACCAAACCGTTTTCCTGTAATTGTGAACAGGTTTTTACTTTACACCAATGATCGCCATTGGCTGCAGCTCTATCGTATGCACAGTGCTCGTGCTTAGCTTGTTCTACCACGATAACTCCCGTCCCGTGCCTCGCTGGTTGCGCTACGTCGCTCTGAAGATGGCCACCGTGGTCTTCTACAGGGTCAAAGTTCAACCTCCACCACTGGATGACCGCGGCGGCACCAGCAACCCAAGCTACAGCCTAGAGGGAGAGGTCATGGGCCAGCGTTTCCAGGACTCGGATTCAGGGGTGCTGACGGCGACCTGCAGCTTCACCGATTCGTCCCGGTCCGTCAACTCCGAGGAGGCATTCGGAGCAGGCGCGGCTGATGACGGCGCCAGCTTGGATGCTGGCCAGCGCAAGGCGAACATGCGCTGCCGGGCGACCGCCTACAGCATGCACTTCACGCAAAAGGTGTACTCGGCCAACGGGGGCGAAGCCGCACCCGCGAATGAGGCAAAGGAAACAGCAGACACCCCTCAGGCAAAAGCAGAGATAGCATGCTCTGGCGGGAACCAGACTGTAGACTGGAAGGATGTGGCTTTGATTATCGACCGCGGAACCATGATATTGTCCTTGATTGTCACTTTCGCCGCGATGTTGATAACTGTCCTCTTCTTTCTTCTTCCTAATAGTCACTTGGAATAACTACTGCATGGTCCTTAAAATAAACCGCAGTCGGTATCGATCTGTGACTGTACTGGAGAAGTTACGAAGAGACAGACAGATCAGTCAAAACTATGCCGGTGTATCATAAAACTTTACCTTGGAACAAATCCGGACTTTTTTTCCCGATGTTATCACACTTCTACGTAATTTAACTGTGCCTTTCCCGACCAACATTTTCAGTGCTTGTTGTGGTCCGTATTTGTGAGTACTTGAGGTCCAAAATGCACGAGTGAAACGCAGTAAACGGCTGTAGGGAATGGACCCAAAAATGTACAAATGCATAGCCGCCTGTACACTCACTGAGACAGGATTGCATGTGATACTACTTGACGTTGTATTGTGTTAGGTGCCAGCTGTTCAGGTAACAATTCTAAAGTGATGAGAGGCTAAATGTTCCTGGAGCAAACGCGCTTAGTTTAATTATTTACACGTATTCCATATTTTATAGCACGGAGTAGAATAGAAATAACGAGTTCTTAACGATCCGACACGTACTGAATTATATTTAAAATATATATCTATAAGAATCGAAATCTATACTTAGTTTAATCTTTGTTAGTGCATGCTTGCTGACAAGTAGAACTGCCTTATTATACATACTTTAGATTCAGCCAAGTTCCCCCTCAGGTTATCATTGATTTTAATGAGGAAATAAGACCACTCTGCGCTCCCCCAGTGTGAATAATTGATAAATTTATATTCGTTCATGGACTGTAGACATCAAATATTCAAAAGATGTAAATATCATAATTACATTTATCTAGTTTGACATTAGTGTGGGTACGTTTAATAACGTATTATTTATAAAAGCGTATAGGAAACTCCTTACAGGCTTGCATTAGGCTTATCTGAATTTTTGCGTGAACAAACAATGTGCGTGCAAACAATTTTCAAGAGTGAAGCTTTTAGTTCAACCAAGCATGTACATCAGAGCAACCTTTTTAATTTCTATGGTTCCCATTTCCGACTGACCCCATTTTTGGCTCCCGACCTCGAACAAAAAAGTCTTTTTTTTCTACCGACCCTGCTATAAGAAGACATTGCCTGTAAAGAAAAAGTAGGGTGTTGTCACCTGTACGAACATAGCCCTGAGAACGTTTATGTGTGATACGGTTTCACCCCAACATGCGACAGTCGCAATCCACGTTACGGCATTAACACCGAACTGACCAGTACCGTATGTACCTACCGCACTCAGTGCATCATATACAAGCATGTATGGAGCGTCAAAGGAAAAACAAAATATACATGCACATGTACACACTCCTTCCGCGAACACCATGCAGTGTCTCGACACTAATTTAAGCGAGGTATTGTGCTGTGTACCAATAAAAACATTTTCTGTACTCAGCTAGAAGCCAAAGACCATCATGGTTCTCAGTGTAAAAACAAGTGACAAGTATACATAGTGCATGTTGCCTGGTTTATTCAGTCATCTACGTATGTATGGCAGCAACATGGATTTTTATGTGGTGAAATGGGTTATAGTATATAATTATGACATGTTTCCTTTAAAAGCAGTCGGCTCAAACTGCCCCTTTAACGTAAGTTGTTTACAACGTACAAATCACAACGGGCGTGGTAGTTGTCCTCCATTAAACAAAATCTAGGTAACGCGTATTTGCATGTCGTAACTCACTCATTTGTTTAATTTACCCCACTCAGTGACATGGGATTAAAATAAAAACGTTGGGAGGAAACCTAGTTGGAACCGAAGGTAAATGGGTATTTGGCGGCAGCTGAGATGGCCCATGGATATAAAGTTGACTGAGTCATACGGTCTCTCTGTTTGGCCAGAGACCCGTGAGAACAAGAGCTCGCGGTGAGAAACAATTTCAATTCAATTTTGCTCTAGACTTAATCAGGACCCTGATCTACATGCTTGTGACTCGTCTGTGGAGCGATTACAGAAAGTTCAACTTGACTGAGGAAGTTGCTTGAGAACTGAATCTAGTTCTGGGAAAGACATTTTGTGAACTGACTCTACAGTTCAGTATTCAAGTTTTCTATCAGCTGACGCCCGTCATTGTTTCATCTATTACCGGCCGTATGGTAGGGGTGAATTCACCCCCGCGTTCCGGCTGATTCCTACCGTCAAGGAACTGTTTTCACTATCCATGAAGTCTTCCTTCGTTGCGGAGCCTGCCAAGTCGTCAACTGTGGGATCCTTAATGTGGTATAATATTTTTCTTACTTGTACACTTGCACAGCTTAACATTGATAACGTTTGGTTAAACCCTATCGATAAAAGAAGTGTTTTCTCCTTAAATATTGAATCTTATTGAGATCAATTACAGCGCTAGACTAGAATAACAGATATTATGTAAGTACAAATCTCACTTATACAGCACAGCGAAAAAGTCTTTTCTCTTATTAACAACGAATAAGTATAAAATGATGTTTGACCTATAAGGGTTTTTGTTTCACAGAAAGTTGCATCGTGAAGGATTTCTGGGTTTATTTCACAAAAAGTTGCATTGTGAAGGATTTCAAAGTTTGATACACAAATCAGGAGCTTTAAGTTCCCGCTACTTTTTGGGTTGTGCCCATAAACGCACAAAGAAAAGATACCTTGAGCGCACCCAGCAGAATTTAACCGAAGACTGTTTGCATCACAGAACCGAAAAGAAATTGGCAAAGATATATACATAGGAACGGTTTAAGGTTATATGGAATGGAGATAAGTAAGAAACAAGACAACAGTACAAGTTATTGAACTCAGAGTTATAATTAACGATAAAATTAGTACTGTCCGGTCAAGCACCAACGCCACCTCCTGCCAGGTGTGACGGACACCTGACTGTGATGCTCGAGTCTGCTGCGGCTCGTATGTAGTCTCCGCCTTGCCGTCGAACATGCGTTGCCTGGCTTTCATAACGGGAGAATCCAGTGTCTTGGAGTGGGCCGCTGCGAACACCCGCCTGGCGGAGTCATGGACGGCGCTGTCCCAATCCCTGACCCCACGGTAGCGCGACTTTACGGGCGGGGCTCCAACACCATTCTCGGTTCTTAGTCGAACTGAGTCGACCGGCCTGCAGATCCTGGAATCCAGTCTCTCCAGCTGGTGGCTGGGGGATGCTGTGCCTCCCTTTCGGGATTTAGCGCCATTCGGAGAGATGTTGCCCAAGCTGCGACGACATACCAGCTTTGATAGAACTGTGAACACGAAGTACTCAACCCCGCGGGGAATTGGTTGACTACTGTCGCGGTAATACAGCCTAATTACAATCACGGTGCACACGACAGAAGTGCAGGCAAGAACTATCATCGGAGTAAAGTAATAGCCTACAGACGAAAAGGACAAAGGAGTTATACCTAGGATTAATTCATGTTATACCGTTCAGTAGTATATAGCGCTTTCTGCGGCTGGTTTTCTCTACAACTTCCCCAATTCTTCCCCCTTTGTATAAGGAGTCAGAGGACGAGGCGCAAAAATAGTACTAGATTACCTGAGAAAATGAAACTGTGAACTAAATTGCAAGAACAAGCGCGGTTTTTAGAGCAAAATTTGGTGTGGCTCTCTAGTTGTGTTAGACAGGTGTATTTAAATGGTTCATGTAAAAGCGCTGGGCTTTTTTTCAACCCAACGTTGGATACCAGGTGAATTGCTGAACTGCTGGGCAACAAGATCGATACTCTGGGTAAAAGGTGGTAGTACAAATAACATATTCTATTATAGTTGGGTAAAATGAGACACGTTTGCCCACATCAACGCGGTTGAGTGATCTGTTTGCCCAACAGTTACTCAATTCAACTAACGAAGGGTAAAAATAGCCCAGCGTTTTTTACAGTGTGTAACGGTATATACATTACTGCAACCCTTGAAACTATACCTTTGTGTTCTTAAAATTATTGACCTCGTTTCAATTTTTGTTTTGCCATTTGGAAAGGTATATTTGCGTCTTTTTATGCTAAAGAGTATTTCCATATTCATGAGGGAAACCGTGACGCCACCCAAGGGAGAAAACCTTGGTGACGCATCGATTTGTGCGAACACCCGCCTGGCGGAGTCATGGACGGCGCTGTCCCAATCCCTGACCCGACGGTAACGCGACTTTACCGGTAGCGCGACTTTACCTTAGGTCGGGCGCAGTCAAAATTAAGGCACCCAGAACTAACAACGCACTGTCCGTCCACAGGGACTTTATGCCTATGGTTTCCCCTCACTAACGTCAAGGCAACAGCACCCTCAGTTGTCCAGAGAAACCTGAACAAGTTTTAATGTTTGAAAGTGCACTTTTCAATACATATAATTCCAAAAAGGATGTCAAATAGTTGCATCGAGGAAAAGTACATTGTGTTCGAGAAAAAGCCATGGCAAGGACACATGAAAATAAAGTGCATTTCAAGCGTTCACTCACCAATTATCGGTCTGTTGTACGCTGTCGGCGGAAGGCTACCGCTGATCAACTGGTTGAACACGATCAACGAAAGCAGGTTGGTCACCCCTAGTGATATCTTCTCCCCTGACTCTGGGGGCAGGACAAACACCATCAGGTTCAGAAATGAGAAGAGGACACACGGTACAATAATCTGTAGCAGGTAGAATAAAGGTTTGCGCCGCAGGTGGATGAAGTACGACAACTCCACGTAACTCTCCCCAAAGTAGTAACTCTCTCTCTGTTTGACGACCACGTCTAGCAGCTCCCATACCCCGACATCGGAGTAGAAATTCTTCCGTTCGTCTGTCATGTTGGTGAGATTAAGCTGGTTTGCGTTGAACGCCCACGATGTAAAGCGCACCTCGCAGACCTGGGTGTCGAAGGGGAAGAGAAGGGCGTCGATCACGCAGGTGCACTTGAGGATGGCCGGGGCAGCCCAGGTAACCATCCCGTTGCTTTCGACCTTGACGGGGATGTCCTTATAACTCTCGAAATCGTGGTCAGCACTGCATGGTGTGTACAAAAAGGACCCATTTCTGACTATTAAAGAAAAAAAGACCAAGAGTAGAATTACACCTAGGTTATAAGCTGTGCTACAGTCGCGCCGAACTTAATCAAAATGAGTGTAACAATAGCACAGCAATGGTGCGGCACTTGCGCCAATGCCGAAGTTACTAGAGCAGTGTCGTGCCACTGCCATTTGGAGCACCAAAAGCTCGGCGGACCCTGCCAACCTAAAGGGCTTGCCCCGCCGAATGCAATTTCGTAAGCCGACTTGGCTCTATAAGCCAGGCTACTGACTTGCCGAACTTAACAAATATACTAGTTGGACACAGCAGTAGCACGGTATATAGCCCAGGGCTACGGTAAGTCTCTGTAATAGACATCTGCACACCAGACTATGAAGACTCAGCCTTTGACTCTGCATTGTACTTTGACTGGTTTACTGGCATGACCACTAGTTTAGCAATATGCAAACATATCTCCCGGAAAAGGAACTAAAAAATTAGAACATTTAAAAGATTTTTTTAAGCAAGAGAAATGCAAAAAAAAATGAAAAGGGATGAAAATAACCAATTTACCTGAAAAACCCTCAAAACTTGTGAGCTGACCCTAACTATAGGCCTATGTACGCTGATGCATGAAAGGCAACGGTGAAAAAAAGATCCACATGATCCTCAGGCACAGTGGCATAACCACAACGGGGTAGGGGAATGTGCCCCCATACCCCCAGGGTACCCTTGCCCTATTTGAAATGTGCACAGCTTGTTAGTCTAGTTGCCAGACCCGATACATCTGACTATCTGTTTCGATTCAAGGGTAGGTTATCACCCAAGTCACGTGACAAAAAACGCAGGAATTCCGAAAACATCCCGTATATTCCGACCTCGTTGTCGTCAACATTCGGCTGGAAGTGTTGCTGGTCGGACATTTTCAGCGGTTATTTGTACAGATCAGAGGATGCATAATAAGTAAAATACGTTTAAAAAGTAGTGTCCTTGTCATAAATAGCGTAGTAATGGCGGTGGACCTTTGAATTCTCGAGTTTACGCTTATAGTGAAGCTAACGTTGCTTTGTTTTGTATTCAAAGACAACATCGTGCCGAAACTACCGACAGAACTGAACAACGCATTGCAACACGTCTAGGTGTTTTTGTATGTCTTACGATTTAACAAAAATCGTAAGCATCTTGTGCCTTTACAATGTTATCTAAAGTAATCCCGATAACGAAAAAAATGAAATGAAATAGCTTACAACAAAGACGGGGTTTCCCTGGTAACCAATGACATCTTGCACCATAAACTATATTTCAATCGTGGGCGATACCTGGCCTAAGATTTTATAAAGAGTCTGCAGTAATCCTCAGCTCAGGGAACCAGACTAACTTATTTACAAGTCCCAGTCCATCGGCTTTAGGTGTCCCCGAAACAATAAAATGTACACACCCTGCATGACCTCCTAGAAATATCTACTTCGTTACGCCAATCATTAGGCATTCTTTTTGCTTGCTCATTTCCTTTCAGATCGCCGAAAAAAGCTTGTCATGGTGGAACAGATCATACCTTCATTCTGTGACCGAGTGAAATTATTTCTACCATTAACTCACAAACATGAATTACTCGAACACAAACCGTATTGATTTTTTAAAAAGTGCAGGTCATAGGGGAAAAGGATTAATCATAGATGACTGTAATGGACTAGGATAATTACTTTTTATGGATTGGCAGTAGATGCAGGAAACGTTGTGGACGAAAATGCGTTGCTGTTTTGACACTAATTTTGTCTGGGATGCAAAGTTCTGTTTAGGGGCAGTTTGTAAAATCATTTTTCGCCGTTAACGACAAACATAAGGAAGCTGTTATTTGAGATTCTAGCTGCCATGTTACTTGAGACTGGAAGACGAATCTTGTTAAATAACTAACGATATTCAAACTCTGACGCTTTAAACTTGACCGTAAAATTTAAAGGGAAAGATACTCTGATTATCTGTAAAGGTGTTCGTGTGAGGTCAGCATGCCAGAGGTGGCCTGGCGCGAGGTTTGCATCAACACTATATTAACGACATAGTAGAAAAATGGATCCAACTTTGCTCACATGACACAACAAATAAGGCCGCATCCGAATTGCTTGGCTGCGGCTAGAAATCACACGCGAGTCTATGGTTGTGGCCGAGCCACAGCCAAGTGATTCGGACACGGCTTATCACTATAAAGTCAGATATATTTTTGGAATGTATCAGACTGCCATCTGCCAAACTCTCTTATTTGTGCGTCGGAACATCCGCGCACGAACTGCTGCATGGTAGCCTGCCCTCAAGCGGAAGTTCTACCCATGAACTCGTTCATTTTGACAATATAGATACCAAGGCACGCAGTGCCCAACAAACTAGTGAGCAGGTTTCATGAGATTTCCTCCCCTTGAGGTCTGGGTAATGATGTATATCGGTATGTAATTATATTTGGCAGGTAGAATGACAGTTATGTACTGCATCTATGATCGGGAAGAGCTCTCTTTATGCTCTTGCTAAGCCAATGTTCCGGTCACTTGCTACGGAACCATTCACAAGCCAATACTTCCCAATAGTGGCCGTTGAGTTGATGTTCAGCCCTTCTTTTGTTCACAAAGCATTAACGATCATTTGCATAGACGACCAACATTTCCAGAAATTTCACCCTTGACTGGAAACAATGTTTGCCTAATAATGCAGATTTTGCAGATTTTTTACCACTTTGTGAGATTAGATTCTTTTACTTTTGCATAACTAGTGCTTGGCAAAACTTTCCTCGTTACGTGGGTCAAGGAAAGGCCATATCAGTGCATGACTTTTGTCAGAGGTCATTGTCCCGAGAGAAAAACCCTACTATTATAGTGGTGCAATACCAACACCCTAACTTTCAAATCAACCTTCGCTTCGGAATCTACACGAACTCGGTGAGCGAGCTAAGTAATATCTACTTTTAGGCTAATTAATCGTCACAAGAAAGCACGGTCAGCGATCTCTACCACACATTCAACATTTTTATAGCAACCCATAAATGTACACAAAGCACTTTAAGGGTGACTTCGCTTTAGAGACCTCTGATTCATGCCCAAAAGCAGATTTTTATCATAAAAAGAGGCATCAAATTTACCTTTTATATAGGGTAATATCCGGCAGCCATATCATATACTTGTGCACGTAGATACGACCGACTCCACCATAATCATTCGGGTTCCACCTCATGTACTCATCAGTCCATCTCTGCAGAGATGTTGACATTATCAAAGAGTCAAAATCATTTCTATTTATCGCAGCTGTACTATAGAACTTGGAAATGCAGACGTGAGTTATCATTTTGCCTTAAGCTTTGTTTTAGTAAATTAAGATTAAAAATGACAACTTTTAAGCTACCAAGTTATTTCTACTCGAAATAAATGATTGAAAGGAAGGAAAAAGACTGCATACAATGGAACACTGGCTGTCAGCATAGGCGTCAAAATCATTGTTTGTGCTAACGTGTGCTGTAAGCACAGACCTGTGTTGGTGCTGTGAACACAGACCACGGATTAGACCGTTCTCATTTTGCCTACAATTTGTATGGGCGGCCAAGGTTTTGCAGAAAAATCATCCTTTGGGTGTTTTTAATTCTACCTCCAATTCCTATAAAATGTTAATTTTCCCTGTTAGTTTTAAACAGGGCTGTATATTCATGTTGTTATTAGTATTCGGTAATACGCGCATTATCTGCTGTTCTGATAACTGTGTGAGATTTGAAAGGCATTGTGAACTATTATTTGACCTTTATACCCGAAGGCCAGCTAAACAACCGCGACGTAACAATAGCAGATCCTGTTCGTTGGTTACACAGCAAAACCCAAGGAGAGTTTTAAAACAATAGCGGCTTTAGCGGCTATACATTACCTGCGTTATCCAAGCACTTATCTCAATCGTCTGGTGCCGTTCATTCTGCAGGAAATATTAAGAAGAAGATATCAGCACCAATCTCCGCACGTATCTTTAGCGAGGGGGCATTTTGGTGTGAAGACTGGTTCTCTTTGGAGAATTCAATAAAGGCTAAATCCCAATAGGTCTCAGGGAAAACAATTACACTCCTTGAAAGTATTGCCTTTCTCAGACATAAGGATAAATTGCAAAGAGAGGAAGACAATCATGAAGGCCGATTCCCACTGCCGGCCGGCGAAAGTGAACACGAACGCGAATTTGTGACGTCAAATGAAACATTCACGTTGCGAATGTATGGTCATTATATAAAGCTAGGAAGTGGGAGCTGGTGGCAGTCAAGCAGGGCCAGAAGAAGTCGATTTTCCAACTCTTTTGTTCCTCACTCTATCTGGCTTATGAATGATGTAAAGATATAGAGTTCTGTTTTGTTGTGCGGGGAGTTGTTCGGTTTGTTACGCTGTATTTAAACCAAATGAAGATTACTTATAACAACGTATGACCTCACAGATAAATCAGGTCCCTTGTAAAGTTGTTTACTTTTCTCTTCGTATTTAGTTGTGTTGTTGTACTTCATGTATATTTGCATGCGAACAATTACATGGAATTACAACTTCAACGAAATGTCGCAGCAAACTTATCGTGACGTCAAATTCGTTTCGCTTTTCATTCGCCCTGAATTATGTACCGGCCTTTAAGTAACCAAAACATCGTGTTACATGTGGTCGATATAGGCAGGATAAAAGTCGGTTCACACTTCAGGCCAAGTCAGTTCAGAATTTGACGTCACTGCACGTTTGCAGCAAAATTTGCATGATATGAAATGCGTTCAACTCTTCCGAATTTCGCAACACGAATATTGATCGAATATCACAACACTGAGTTTACTTTCGAGCCAAATAAAATCAGGGCTTAAGATATGGCATCTCTGAGTGTATGGATTCTGTCGGGGCAGAGTGCTCAACACCTTTATATATGCGCCCTGCAATTCTAATCCCAATTTTAAAATTTTTTTGCATTTCTTACTCAAAAGGCATTGATAAATAGGAATAAATATGCGCTGCAGCTCCGGTGTTGGTCGCGTCCATTCTCTTCAGCCGGTTGTAAACGAACAACTGGCCAATACATATTTATAGCAATAGGCCCCATAGAGAAACTTAACTGAAAGAAAACACCTACTGACCAGCTCGATGACTTGACTGAGTACGAAGACTAGTTCTACTGTCACTGGATGAGACAAGTTGTAGACAGGTCGCATAGAGGTGTAACCATAGTTGGCAAGCAGATCCTTCAGAAGACGGTCCTGATTGCTTAGTTCGCGACTTGACGCTACAGGGAAAGGATATTTGAAAACATTAGGCCTATAACTTACGAAATAAAGATGCTTACGAAATATTTACGATAAAGTACAAATTAAAACAACTATTAATTAAACGTTCTTACAATATACATGTATAAAGAGAATGTACTTCGCCATCCAGGAAAAATCTGTAAAAAACATACCTAAGTAATGAGAGTATTTACGTAAACAATCACATGGTTACAAACAACGAATGAAATCCAAAGTTATATTTGCAAATACCAAAATTGACAACATAATGGATGCTCTTGACAAGAAGGTATTGCAATGTTAAGGATACTGAAGATCGCGCCTTGGGATTTTGTTGAAATTAAGAAAAACAAAAAATTCGGATTAGCTACGAAATTAATGAAATTCTAATAGGTGAAGTTTTAATAAGTGGAAGTAGAAATTAATCGATACCCCATTAAAAAACAGCCAATTTTCAAATTCGGTCGAATTACAAAAATTATAGTCCAGAATGTATCAAACCTTGAATTCTCTTTTTCTGCCATGGAAAGTTTTCAAAACAAGTCTAATTCGCACAAAGTGATGAAGCCATCTTAGGCGCAATGATACTGGAAAGCAAGACTGTTGATGTACATTTGGATTTGAATCAATGAGATAACACTTACCGCATTTTGTTGCCATCATGAACGATGTAAAGACGAGAGTAGTCCACATCAACCCCATTGCTGTCTCACTATAAACCCCTGATGTCATGCAATCAGTATCGCACAAACTGAAGGGCAAACATGTCACAATCTTACACCATCATCCCAGCTAGTTTTATTTTTTTTGCAAAAGATTCGGTGTGGGGAAGACGTCAACATATTCATGCTCAGCGAGAGCAGATTTTCGTTTCACATTGTAGATATAGGTACCGTGTTACAGTATGCTGTGTTGTCCCAGTACGCCCAAACAAAATGCAAAATGTACTGCGGTAACCAACGGGACCAAGTCGTAATTGGTTGGTCCGTGTAGTGAGGAGTCGCTTACCGACATCGGTGTGCACAAAGCATGAGCTTGCACGTAGAAATAGAATCCGTACGGTCAAACTGACTTGCGAAATGGGAGGATACAGTGTGGCATCACAGTAGAGATGCAACCGCATTATGCTGACTTTGCGATGCATTTTATAGCTGCCAATCATTATTAATTTCTGTGCGATATATGGTAATTACTTGGATGAGAATTATCGCAGTAACAATTCAGTTTGAAAAAAAAAACGACCTACCTGATGCAGCATGATCGGTAGACAGTTTTCCATTTTGTTGTATAAAAGTCCATTAAGCTCAATAACGTGAGAAGACTCGGATGTTTTCAGAATTTCATCGAATTTCAGTTGATAAAGAATCGAAAGAAACTCGTCCTTCATGAACGACATCTCCCATCATTTCCTCTCTCGGATACTAATTAACTCTCGTGAGGTAAGTCTAAACCCAAACAAGGCCGTTTAATGGATAGACAAATGCAGTAGTAAGTTGTTAATCATGTTCCCTATTCTCTGTGGAGCAGGAATCATTCCCGAGGGGGCCTATGCCCAGCGTTCCCGTGGCTCAACCACGCCTCTGATTCGCTAAACCTTGCCCGAGTGATTTTAAAATGCCAATTACACACCGGGTATTAATTTCAAGAGAAAAGTGCATTACCAATGTTACTTAGGAGCTTTGCATTGTAAGGCCGGGCGCTGGGTCCACGTAGCATCTACAAGGCTGCATCAATCACTTCAGTTCTTAAAGATCATTCCATGGATGTTCTAAATTCGCTTTTGAGTCGAATAAAATCTGGGCTTTAGAAATGGCACATATAAGAGTTTTTGAATTCCATCGGAGCAGAGCTCTTAACACTCCTGCGTCAAAGACTGAAAGGTCATCCTATTGGTATTCTGTTATCGACTCGTGATCACGACTGCTACTTAAGGTGACAAAACATTCGGCACTATGAGCATAACGTCGCTTTTATGCCCAACCATTTTTGATACTATTTTTGGGCTACTCCTTTCTTTGATATTTCATTCAAGTAATCATTAAAAGAAAAAATCCCATTCCTCAAAGAGCGGAAAATTGACAAAATTTTGTTACGAAAATAAGCTGTGCACACATTCCAGGTTTTCAGTCAGCATCAAAGGCATCGCGCAGGCCGGCAGGGTCCCAGCATATGCTGACTAACTTCAGTATATTATATATCACTGGTCAGGCCAGCAGGGTCCCAGCATATGCCGACTGACTTCAGTTTATTATATATCACTGGTCGGGCTAGCAGGGTCCCAGCATATGCCGACTTGAGTATATTGTGTACCACTGGTGGTCCCCTGGCCTTAAATTGCATTTTCGGGCTTATCCACGACAAAGTTTGGGGGCAAATGTTTGTGGACTGGGCCAAAATTTGGGCATTTCTGTTATATCCTGCACGGTCCTTCAAAGGGGTGAAAGTAAATTTTGGGGGCTTTTGATACCCGTAGTAGGAAAGAAAACAAATGAGACGCAAAAAGTAGTAGGAAAGAAAACAAATGAGACGCAAAAATAGACGCCTAATTGTCATTTCATTTAAAAACTAAAACCCTTTGTGTGCATTTTAGAAGAGGGGAACATGGCCCCCCAGATCCGCCCTCAGGTAAGTACAGGCACAATTTTCAAATTTCAGGAGCTTCGCACTTATGCTGATGCTGAGCTGGGGTAAGGAAAGAACCAGCTAGGCTTTCCACAAATCGACAGATGAGAGAGAGGGGGAGCTGAAATATTCTTTGTGTGTACGTGAATGTTCATGTTCCACGGCATACTGGTTTGTAAGCCCTTAATTTGTTTCGAATAGGCCTGGCTCTGAACCTTTTGTAGGCCCTGGATACTCTTAAGAATACTCCGGTCATGTCAGCTACAGTGAATTTTGTGCTCTTAATAGCGGGAGTTTGGTTTTAAGAGACAGCAGTAAATTCATAGTTTGATTTTTATATTTCATTTTGCTCCAAAAAACATAGATTTCAAACACGGTGTGTTGTTTTTCACTCAGAAGCATAACTTTTACGGCAGTAATAAAACATAGAATCGAAGACCATTAAAAAAGACCAAAAAATTCCCCGTGATGATGTAAGCAGGACAGTACTCGCGATAATATACACAAACACAAATTCCTAAATACCTTAGACAGTTTATCCATTCCTACTGGTCGAGAGCTTCTGGCGTGACCAGTCTTAAACGGGCGATTAAGCACTGGCAGGCTGCGCGTCACCACCTCACGCAGCACGTGCATTGTGCGCCAATCCCATTATCCGGTTCGTAAGTACATTCGTCGCAAAGGCGGACGCACCACGATTTGCAGGCTCTCATTGGACAATCGCTGAAGTTGCGTGTTAACTTCCGGTTCTATGGTTCCATGTAAACGGCGATCAATGCATGTAACCCTATGTGTAGTGCACTTACAAACTGGATTGGAATATGTCAACCTTGTTCCCATGGGTACGATCTTGCCGCGTCATGCTGACTCTTATAATGCCTTGCGCGATCTTTAACTAGCAAAGGACCGCGAACGAAGTACATGGAGTCTAGGTAGCATAGCAAAAGCAAGTTTTACTCCAAGCTCAACTCCATAGGCTGCGTGTGTGTTCCTTCACTAGTTCAGATTGCGTAAGGCATGGTGGGAGCCAACATGGCGCGGCAAGATCGTACCCATTGGAACGAGGTTGGTTTTAAATATGAGGATGATGTTGCTCAAACAACGACGTAACAATGCAAACTCTTCACGCGTGTCCAATTTCAGGTTATCCACTGCGTGATCTCTCCCGTGGCATCGCTGTGCCGATGGGCCATAGAGTTCCAAAGTGTGACGTCAATGTGAACCAGAAAGTGCAGTGCAAAAGAATGGAGTACGCGCGCGAGTCGGTTCACGCGCTAATGCCTTTCACACACTGATTTTGCGCGTGACGTATTCACGGGGAAATTAAAAATATTTTAATACACATGCACATTAACATAACATTCATGCAGATGGAATTACACGGACCATTGCAAAGGAAATTATTCATTATATAATTTGGTAAATCATGTAAGGTGATCATTGTGAAGGGGGTACCTCCACAGGTGAAATCTGATCTTGAGTTGCTAGGATCGAAAAATTCGGAAACAACGAGAGTTCTAAAACTTGATCGCATGCTCTTGAGTTGCGACCTTCGATATCCAACACTTCCCGTCATCAGTGGATAAACACGGACAAGAACTGGATAGCAGCCAGTGGTGGGATCCAAAAGGACAGTGTGTCAACGGCGCAAAGAGCCAGGCACAGCCAGACGGCACTAGGTACAACATGGCCTGGGATGGGACGGCCAGTCAAGGCCACTCATAAAGCCTCTAGGTCGGGAGACTCAGTCAAAATCCGGTGAGGGGTTATAAAATGCCTCCATTTGTAAACCCAGCAGAAAATTCCAATTTCAATTTTGGTCAGGTATGAAGTTGGACCTCTTAGCGGAATGAACTAACACCTACTTAATAAAAGCTTGACGACCTACAGACAGGAAGAGTGACTAAACTCCACTTGAGTTACATACCTAAAGGGAATCAATGGAGGTAAAAAAGTTGCCTAGGCCAAGGCAAGGCAAGTCCAAGTGTTGGATTGGTTTAAAACTTAGACTATATTGGCTTATGGTCTTGGGTAGGAATAAATAACATAGGAGACAGGCCTGGATTACGCTATAGGTCAAAGTCTGGGTCCAAATCTCCGGCTGGGTAAGACATGGGCAAGTGTGGGCTCGATCAAGATAGGCAAGGCCTGGAATAGGCTTAATCTAAGAAAAAACAAGGGGTACAACAGGGATAGGCCTGGGCTAAGCTTGAATAAGGCCTGGACTAAACTTGAGTTCGGCCTGGCGTAAACTCGAATTAAGCCTGGGCTAGGCCTGGCCTTAGCCTGGATAAGGCCTGGGTTAGGCCTGGCCTAAAGTCGATTAAGGCCTGGGCTAGGCTTGGCCTAAGCCTGAAGTAGGCCTGGGCTAGGCCTGGCCTAAAGTCGAGTTAGGCCTGGGCTAGGCCTGGCCTAAGCCTGGTCTAGGCCTTGGCTAGGCCTGGCCTAAAGTCGAGTTATGTCGCGGCTAGGCTTGGCATAAGCCTGAATTAGGCCTGGGCTAGGCCTGGCCTTAGCCTGGATAAGGCTTGGCCTAAGATAGAACTAGGCCTAGGATAGGCTTGATTATGGTTAGGAATTAGGTTTGGGCTAGGTCTGGACTTAGGTTATGCTAGGTGTAGCCT
This sequence comes from Acanthaster planci, assembly GCF_054643075.1. Classification (NCBI taxonomy): domain Eukaryota; kingdom Metazoa; phylum Echinodermata; class Asteroidea; order Valvatida; family Acanthasteridae; genus Acanthaster; species Acanthaster planci. The sequence goes on along the minus strand of NC_141785.1, from coordinate 12,263,949 downwards.
AGGCCTGGGATTAATCGAGGTAAGGCTTTGGTTAAGCCCTCCCCTTAAACGCCTCTACTCCTCTTTAACCCAGGCTTTCCCAACTAGCCAAGCTAAGCATGGAGTAAGGGCGTTCTTGGGTCAAGCCAGTCCAGTCGAGCCCATGCCTAAACGCACTTACTTACCCAGGGCTTAGCTAAGCATGGAGTAAGGGCGAGTTTACGGCCAGGGTGCTAGTTTGGTCTTTTGCTTTGTTTTGCCTCGCTTGGCTTTTTCTTGGTATTTATTTAACCTGAGTCTGGGCCTCAAAATAACAGGCAAAGGCCCAGGCCAAACCAAATGCATGAATATATACATAAGTACCAATTCAATACATTTTAGTTGTTAGCTTGGCTGGGCTGGGTTAAGCTTGGGCTTTGCTTTGGCGAGGTCAACACCTGTGAGCAAGGCGTTTTCAAGGCCTAGGTCAAGCTTAGTAAGGCCTTTATTAGGCTTGGTGAGGTCTGGATCTTGCTGAAGTCAAGACCTGTGAGGGCGTAGGCTGAAAATTGGCTAGGCTAGAAGCTCCCGGTGTTCGTTAGATCCAGGCTAAGCTTGGGTTAGGCCTCGCTTAGATTTAAATCAGACCTAGGTCTTGCTTTGGTTAGGTCTATGGAAGGCTTTGGCTACGCCTGGTCTGGGCCTGAGTAAGTTTGACAGTCCTGAGTCTGAGTTTAGTTTGTAGTCTCGTACACTCTCCTCAGCCAGACTTAAATCGAATGACTGGCCCAGACATTTATTCCCTTAGTATTACTAACAGGTTCCAAACAGGGACATGACTGAAGGAGAACAACTACTGGCCAGCTGGGTGCCTTGAGTAAGAAGAGTATTTTGTAGCGTTTTCTGCAAAACTGGAATTTTGATACTTTGCTTTGGCTTGGCCTTGCCTGGGCTATGCTGGGCCTGTGCTAAGCCTGCACTTGCAGTCGAGTAGGCCGGATCTAGGCGTTTTCAAAGCCGAGTCCAAGCTTAGTTAGGCCTTTATTAGGCTTGATTAGGTCTGGACCTTGGTGAGGTCAAGACCTGTGTAGGTGTTAGCTGAGAATTGGTTAGGCTAGAAGCTCCTGATGTTCAAAAGATCTGGGCTAAGCTTGTGTTAGGCATCGCTTAGACGTAAATCATACCTAGGTTTTGTTTTGGTTGGGTCTGGGGAATGGCCTCCGCTACGCCTGGGCTGGGCCTGAGTAAGTTCAGCAGGCCTTAGTCCGAGTTTAGTTTTTTAGTCTGGTACACTCTCCTCAGCCAGACTTAATCGAATGACTGGCCCAGACATTTATTCCCTTAGTAATACAGATTTCACAGAGGGACATGACTGAAGGAAAACAACTACTGGCCACCTGGGTGCCTTGAGTAAGAAGAATATCTCGTAGCGTTTTCTGAAAAACTTGAATTTTGATATTTTGCTTAGGCTTGGCCTTGCCTGGGCTATGCTGGACCTGTGCTAAGGCTGCATTTGCAGTCGAGTAGGCCGGAGCTAGGCGTTTTCAAGGCCAAGGCCAAGCTTAGTTAGGCTTTTATAAGCCTTGATGAGGTCTGGACCTTGGTGAGCTCATGACCTATGTAGGCGTTGGCTGAGAATTGGTTAGGCTAGAAGCTCCCGGTGTTCAATAGATCTGGGCTAAGCTTGGGTTAGGCCTCGTTTAGACGTAAATCATACCCAGGTTTTGCTTTGGTTACGTCTGGGGAAGGCCTTGGCTACGCCTGGGCTGGGCCTGAGTAAACTTGGCTGGCCTGAGTCCGAGTTTAGTTTGTTGTCTCGTACACTCTCCTCAGCCAGATTTAAATCGAATGACTGGCCTAAGAAATTTATTCCCTTAGTAATACAGATTCCACAGAGGGACATGACTGAAGGAGAACAGCGACTGGCAAGGTGGCTGCCTTGAGTAAGAAGAGTACCTTGTAGCGTTTTCTGAAAAACTTGAATTTTCATGCTTTGCTTTGGCCTTGCCTTGGCTGGGCTATGCTGGGCCTGTGCTAAGCCTGCACTTGCAGTCGAGTAGGCCGGAGTTAGGCGTTTTCAAAGCCGAGTCCAAGCTTAGTTAGGCCTTTATTAGGCTTTGTGAGGTCTGGACCTTGGTGAGGTTAAGAACTGTGTAGGCGTTAGCTGAGAATTGGTTAGGCTAGAAGCTCCCGGTGTTCAATAGATCTGGGCTAAGCTTGGGTTAGGCCTCGTTTAGACGTAAATCATACCTAGGTTTTGTTTTGGTTGGGTCTGGGGAGGGCCTTGGCTACGCCTGGGCTGGGCCTGAGTAAGTTCAGCAGGCCTTAGTCTGAGTTTAGTTTGTTGTCTCGTACACTCTCCTCAGCCAGACTTAAATCGAATGACTTGCCCAGACATTTATTCCCTTAGTAATACAGATTCCACAGAGGGACATGACTGAAAGAGAACAGCGACTGGCCAGGTGGCTGCCTTGAGTAAGAAGAGTACCTTGTAGCGTTTTCTGAAAAACTTGAATTTTGATGATTTGCTTTGGCCTTCCCTTGGCTATGCTGGGCCTGTGCTAAGCCTGCACTTGCAGTCGAGTAGGCCGGATCTAGGCGTTTTCAAAGCCGAGTCCAAGCTTAGTTAGGCCTTTATTAGGCTTGGTGAGGTCTGGACCTTGGTGAGGTCAAAACCTGTGTAGGCGTTAGCTGAGAATTGGTTAGGCTAGAAGCTCCCGGTGTTCAATAGATCTGGGCTAAGCTTGGGTTAGGCCTCGCTAAGACGTAAATCATACCTAGGTTTTGTTTTGGTTGGGTCTGGGGAAGGCCTCGGCTACGCCTGGGCTGGGCCTGAGTAAGTTTGTAGTTTGTAGTCTCGTACATTCTCCTCAGCCAGACTTAAATCGAATGACTGGCCCAGACATTTATTCCCTTAGTAAAACTAACAGGTTCCAGAGAGGGACATGACTGAAGAACAACAACTACGGGCCAGCTGGGTGCCTTGAGTAAGAAGAGTATCTTGTAACTTTTCTGAAAAATTTGAATTTTGATGATTTGCTTTGGCCTTGCCTTGGCTATGCTGGGCCTGTGCTAAGCCTGCACTTGCAGTCGAGTAGGCCGGATCTAGGCGTTTTCAAAGCCAAGTCCAAGCTTAGTTAGGCCTTTTTTAGGCTTGGTTAGGTCTGGACCTTGGTGAGGTCAAGACCTGTGTAGGCGTTGGCTGAGAATTGGTTAGGCTAGAAGCTCCCGGTGTTCAATAGATCTGGGCTAAGCTTGGGTTAGGCCTCGTTTAGACGTAAATCACACCTAGGTTTTGTTTTGGTTAGGTCTAGGGAAGGCCTTGGCTACGCCTGGGCTGGGCCTGAGTAAGCTTGGCTTGCCTGAGTCCGAGTTTAGTTTGTTGTCTCGTACACTATCCTCAGCCAGACTTAAATCGAATGACTGGCTTAGAAATTTATTCCCTTAGTAATACTGACAGGTTCCACAGAGGGACATGACTGAAGGAGAACAACTACTGGCCAGCTGGGTGGCTTGAGTAAGAAGAGTATTTTGTAGCGTTTTTTGCAAAACGGGAATTTTGATGCTTTGCTTTGGCTTGGGCTTGCCTGGGCTATGCTGGACCTGTGCTAAGCCTGCACTTACAGTCGAGTAGGCCTGAGCTAGGCGTTTTCAAAGCCGAGGCCAAGCTTAGTTAGGCCTTTATTAGGCTCGGTGAGGTCTGGGCCTTGGTGAGGTCAAGACCTGTGTAGGCGTTGGCTGAGAAGTGGTTAGGCTAGTAGCTCCCGGTGTTAAATAGATCTGGGCTAAGCTTGGGTTAGGCCTCACTTAGACGTAAATCATACCTAGGTTTTGCTTTGGTTAGATCTTGGGAAGGCCTCGGCTACGCCTGGGCTGGGCCTGAGTAAGTTTGGCAGGCCTGAGTCCGAGTTTAGTTTGTAGTCTCGTACACTCTCCTCAGCCAGATTTAAATCGAATGACTGGCCCAGACATTTATTCCCTTAGTAATACTAACAGGTTCCACAGAGGGACATGACTGAAGAACAACAACTACTGGCCAGCTGGGTGCCTTGAGTAAGAAGAGTATCTTGTAACGTTTTCTGAAAAACTTGAATTTTGATGATTTGCTTTGGCATTGCCTTGGCTGGGCTATGCTGGACCTGTGCTAAGGCTGCACTTGCAGTCGAGTAGGCCGGAGCTAGGCGTTTACAAGGCCGAGGCCAAGCTTAGTTAGGCTTTTATTAGGCTTGATGAGGTCTGGACCTTGGTGAGCTCATGACCTGTGTAGGCGTTGGCTGAGAATTGGTTAGGCTAGAAGCTCCTGGTGTTCAAAAGATCGGGGCTAAGCTTGGGTTAGGCATCGCTAAGACGTAAATCATACCTAGGTTTTGTTTTGGTTGGGTCTGGGGAAGGCTTCCGCTACGCCTGGGCTGGGCCTGAGTAAGTTTAGCAGGCTTTAGTCCGAGTTTAGTTTTTTAGTCTCGTACACTCTCCTCAGCCAGACTTAAATCGAATGACTGGCAAAGACTTTTATTCCCTTAGTTATATTAACAGGTTCCACAGAGGGGCATGACTGAAGGAGAACAACTACTGGCCACCTGGGTGCCTTGAGTAAGAAGAAAATCTCGTAGCGTTTTCTGAAAAACTTGAATTTTCATATTTTGCTTAGGCTTGGCCTTGCCTGGGCTATGCTGGACCTGTGCTAAGGCTGCACTTGCAGTCGAATAGGCCGGAGCTAGGCGTTTTCAAGGCCAAGGCCAAGCCCAAGCTTAGTTAGGCTTTTATTAGGCTTGATGAGGTCTGGACCTTGGTGAGCTCATGACCTGTGTAGGCGTTGGCTGAGAATTGGTTAGGCTAGTAGCTCCCGGTGTTCAAAAGATCTGTGCTAAGCTTGGGTTAGGCACCGCTAAGACGTAAATCATACCTAGGTTTTGTTTTGGTTGGGTCTGGGGAAGGCCTCCGCTACGCCTGGGCTGGGCCTGAGTAAGTTCAGCAGGCCTTAGTCCGAGTTTAGTTTTTTAGTCTCGGACACTCTCCTCAGCCAGACTTAAATCGAATGACTGGCACAGACTTTTATTCCATTAGTTATAATAACAGGCTCCACAGAGGGACATGACTGAAGGAGAACAACTACTGGCCACCTGGGTGCCTTGAGTAAGAAGAATATCTCGTAGCGTTTTCTGAAAAACTTGAATTTTGATACTTTGCTTTGGCTTGGCCTAGCCTGGGCTATGCTGGACCTGTGCTAAGGCTGCACTTGCAGTCGAGTAGGCCGGAGCTAGGCGTTTACAAGGCCGAGGCCAAGCTTAGTTAGGCTTTTATTAGGCTTGATGAGGTCTGGACCTTGGTGAGCTCATGACCTGTGTAGGCGTTGGCTGAGAATTGGTTAGGCTAGTAGCTCCCGGTGTTCAATAGATCTGGGCTAAGCTTGGGTTAGGCCTCGTTTAGACGTAAATCATACCTAGGTTTTGCTTTGGTTAGGTCTGGGGAAGGCCTTGGCTACGCCTGGGCTGGGCCTGAGTAAGCTTGGCTGGCCTGAGTCCAAGTTTAGTTTGTTGTCTCGTACACTATCCTCAGCCAGACTTAAATCGAATGACTGGCCTAGACATTTATTCCCTTAGTAATACAGGTTCCACAAAGGGACATGACTGAAGGAAAACAACTACTGGCCAGCTGGGTGCCTTGAGTAAGAAGAGTATCTTGTAACGTTTTCTGAAAAACTTGAATTTTGATGATTTGCTTTGGCCTTGCCTTGGCTTGGCTGGGCTATGCTGGGCCTGTGCTAAGCCTGCACTTGCAGTCGAGTAGGCCAGATCTAGGCGTTTTCAAAGCCGAGTCCAAGCTTAGTTAGGAATTTATTGGGCTTGGTTAGGTCTGGACCTTGGTGAGGTCAAGACCTGTGTAGGCGTTGGCTGAGAATTGGTTAGGCTAGAAGCTCCTGGTGTTCAAAGGATCTGGGCTAAGCTTGGGTTAGGCATCGCTTAGACGTAAATCATACATAAGTTTTGTTTTGGTTGGGTCTGGGGAAGGCCTCCGCTACGCCTGGGCTGGGCCTGTGTAAGTTTAGCAGGCCTTAGTCCGAGTTTAGTTTTTTAGTGTCGTACACTCTCCTGAGCCAGACTTAAATCGAATGACTGGCAAAGACTTTTATTCCCTTAGTTATATTAACAGGTTCCAGAGAGGGGCATGACTGAAGGAGAACAACTACTGGCCACCTGGGTGCCTTGAGTAAGAAGAAAATCTCGTAGCGTTTTCTGAAAAACTTGAATTTTCATATTTTGCTTAGGTTTGGCCTTGCCTGGGCTATGCTGGACCTGTGCTAAGGCTGCACTTGCAGTCGAAAAGGCCGGAGCTAGGCGTTTTCAAGGCCAAGGCCAAGCCCAAGCTTAGTTAGGCTTTTATTAGGCTTGATGAGGTCTGGACCTTGGTGAGCTCATGACCTGTGTAGGCGTTGGCTGAGAATTGGTTAGGCTAGTAGCTCCCGGTGTTCAAAAGATCTGTGCTAAGCTTGGGTTAGGCACCGCTAAGACGTAAATCATACCTAGGTTTTTTTTGGTTGGGTCTGGGGAAGGCCTCCGCTACGCCTGGGCTGGGCCTGAGTAAGTTCAGCAGGCCTTAGTCCGAGTTTAGTTTTTTAGTCTCGTACACTCTCCTCAGCCAGACTTAAATCGAATGACTGGCACAGACTTTTATTCCCTTAGTTATAATAACAGGCTCCACAGGGGACATGACTGAAGGAGAACAACTACTGGCCACCTGGGTGCCTTGAGTAAGAAGAATATCTCGTAGCGTTTTCTGAAAAACTTGAATTTTGATACTTTGCTTTGGCTTGGCCTAGCCTGGGCTATGCTGGACCTGTGCTAAGGCTGCACTTGCAGTCGAGTAGGCCGGAGCTAGGCGTTTACAAGGCCGAGGCCAAGCTTAGTTAGGCTTTTATTAGGCTTGATGAGGTCTGGACCTTGGTGAGCTCATGACCTGTGTAGGCGTTGGCTGAGAATTGGTTAGGCTAGAAGCTCCTGGTGTTCAAAAGATCGGGGCTAAGCTTGGGTTAGGCATCGCTAAGACGTAAATCATACCTAGGTTTTGTTTTGGTTGGGTCTGGGGAAGGCTTCCGCTACGCCTGGCCTGGGCCTGAGTAAGTTTAGCAGGCCTTAGTCCGAGTTTAGTTTTTTAGTCTCGTACACTCTCCTCAGCCAGACTTAAATCGAATGACTGGCAAAGACTTTTATTCCCTTAGTTATATTAACAGGTTCCACAGAGGGGCATGACTGAAGGAGAACAACTACTGGCCACCTGGGTGCCTTGAGTAAGAAGAAAATCTCGTAGCGTTTTCTGAAAAACTTGAATTTTCATATTTTGCTTAGGCTTGGCCTTGCCTGGGCTATGCTGGACCTGTGCTAAGGCTGCACTTGCAGTCGAATAGGCCGGAGCTAGGCGTTTTCAAGGCCAAGGCCAAGCCCAAGCTTAGTTAGGCTTTTATTAGGCTTGATGAGGTCTGGACCTTGGTGAGCTCATGACCTGTGTAGGCGTTGGCTGAGAATTGGTTAGGCTAGTAGCTCCCGGTGTTCAAAAGATCTGTGCTAAGCTTGGGTTAGGCACCGCTAAGACGTAAATCATACCTAGGTTTTGTTTTGGTTGGGTCTGGGGAAGGCCTCCGCTACGCCTGGGCTGGGCCTGAGTAAGTTCAGCAGGCCTTAGTCCGAGTTTAGTTTTTTAGTCTCGTACACTCTCCTCAGCCAGACTTAAATCGAATGACTGGCACAGACTTTTATTCCCTTAGTTATAATAACAGGCTCCACAGAGGGACATGACTGAAGGAGAACAACTACTGGCCACCTGGGTGCCTTGAGTAAGAAGAATATCTCGTAGCGTTTTCTGAAAAACTTGAATTTTGATACTTTGCTTTGGCTTGGCCTAGCCTGGGCTATGCTGGACCTGTGCTAAGGCTGCACTTGCAGTCGAATAGGCCGGAGCTAGGCGTTTTCAAGGCCAAGGCCAAGCCCAAGCTTAGTTAGGCTTTTATTAGGCTTGATGAGGTCTGGACCTTGGTGAGCTCATGACCTGTGTAGGCGTTGGCTGAGAATTGGTTAGGCTAGTAGCTCCCGGTGTTCAAAAGATCTGTGCTAAGCTTGGGTTAGGCACCGCTAAGACGTAAATCATACCTAGGTTTTGTTTTGGTTGGGTCTGGGGAAGGCCTCCGCTACGCCTGGGCTGGGCCTGAGTAAGTTCAGCAGGCCTTAGTCCGAGTTTAGTTTTTTAGTCTCGTACACTCTCCTCAGCCAGACTTAAATCGAATGACTGGCACAGACTTTTATTCCATTAGTTATAATAACAGGCTCCACAGAGGGACATGACTGAAGGAGAACAACTACTGGCCACCTGGGTGCCTTGAGTAAGAAGAATATCTCGTAGCGTTTTCTGAAAAACTTGAATTTTGATACTTTGCTTTGGCTTGGCCTAGCCTGGGCTATGCTGGACCTGTGCTAAGGCTGCACTTGCAGTCGAGTAGGCCGGAGCTAGGCGTTTACAAGGCCGAGGCCAAGCTTAGTTAGGCTTTTATTAGGCTTGATGAGGTCTGGACCTTGGTGAGCTCATGACCTGTGTAGGCGTTGGCTGAGAATTGGTTAGGCTAGTAGCTCCCGGTGTTCAATAGATCTGGGCTAAGCTTGGGTTAGGCCTCGTTTAGACGTAAATCATACCTAGGTTTTGCTTTGGTTAGGTCTGGGGAAGGCCTTGGCTACGCCTGGGCTGGGCCTGAGTAAGCTTGGCTGGCCTGAGTCCAAGTTTAGTTTGTTGTCTCGTACACTATCCTCAGCCAGACTTAAATCGAATGACTGGCCTAGACATTTATTCCCTTAGTAATACAGGTTCCACAAAGGGACATGACTGAAGGAAAACAACTACTGGCCAGCTGGGTGCCTTGAGTAAGAAGAGTATCTTGTAACGTTTTCTGAAAAACTTGAATTTTGATGATTTGCTTTGGCCTTGCCTTGGCTTGGCTGGGCTATGCTGGGCCTGTGCTAAGCCTGCACTTGCAGTCGAGTAGGCCAGATCTAGGCGTTTTCAAAGCCGAGTCCAAGCTTAGTTAGGAATTTATTGGGCTTGGTTAGGTCTGGACCTTGGTGAGGTCAAGACCTGTGTAGGCGTTGGCTGAGAATTGGTTAGGCTAGAAGCTCCTGGTGTTCAAAGGATCTGGGCTAAGCTTGGGTTAGGCATCGCTTAGACGTAAATCATACATAAGTTTTGTTTTGGTTGGGTCTGGGGAAGGCCTCCGCTACGCCTGGGCTGGGCCTGTGTAAGTTTAGCAGGCCTTAGTCCGAGTTTAGTTTTTTAGTGTCGTACACTCTCCTGAGCCAGACTTAAATCGAATGACTGGCAAAGACTTTTATTCCCTTAGTTATATTAACAGGTTCCACAGAGGGGCATGACTGAAGGAGAACAACTACTGGCCACCTGGGTGCCTTGAGTAAGAAGAAAATCTCGTAGCGTTTTCTGAAAAACTTGAATTTTCATATTTTGCTTAGGTTTGGCCTTGCCTGGGCTATGCTGGACCTGTGCTAAGGCTGCACTTGCAGTCGAAAAGGCCGGAGCTAGGCGTTTTCAAGGCCAAGGCCAAGCCCAAGCTTAGTTAGGCTTTTATTAGGCTTGATGAGGTCTGGACCTTGGTGAGCTCATGACCTGTGTAGGCGTTGGCTGAGAATTGGTTAGGCTAGTAGCTCCCGGTGTTCAAAAGATCTGTGCTAAGCTTGGGTTAGGCACCGCTAAGACGTAAATCATACCTAGGTTTTTTTTGGTTGGGTCTGGGGAAGGCCTCCGCTACGCCTGGGCTGGGCCTGAGTAAGTTCAGCAGGCCTTAGTCCGAGTTTAGTTTTTTAGTCTCGTACACTCTCCTCAGCCAGACTTAAATCGAATGACTGGCACAGACTTTTATTCCCTTAGTTATAATAACAGGCTCCACAGGGGACATGACTGAAGGAGAACAACTACTGGCCACCTGGGTGCCTTGAGTAAGAAGAATATCTCGTAGCGTTTTCTGAAAAACTTGAATTTTGATACTTTGCTTTGGCTTGGCCTAGCCTGGGCTATGCTGGACCTGTGCTAAGGCTGCACTTGCAGTCGAGTAGGCCGGAGCTAGGCGTTTACAAGGCCGAGGCCAAGCTTAGTTAGGCTTTTATTAGGCTTGATGAGGTCTGGACCTTGGTGAGCTCATGACCTGTGTAGGCGTTGGCTGAGAATTGGTTAGGCTAGAAGCTCCTGGTGTTCAAAAGATCGGGGCTAAGCTTGGGTTAGGCATCGCTAAGACGTAAATCATACCTAGGTTTTGTTTTGGTTGGGTCTGGGGAAGGCTTCCGCTACGCCTGGCCTGGGCCTGAGTAAGTTTAGCAGGCCTTAGTCCGAGTTTAGTTTTTTAGTCTCGTACACTCTCCTCAGCCAGACTTAAATCGAATGACTGGCAAAGACTTTTATTCCCTTAGTTATATTAACAGGTTCCACAGAGGGGCATGACTGAAGGAGAACAACTACTGGCCACCTGGGTGCCTTGAGTAAGAAGAAAATCTCGTAGCGTTTTCTGAAAAACTTGAATTTTCATATTTTGCTTAGGCTTGGCCTTGCCTGGGCTATGCTGGACCTGTGCTAAGGCTGCACTTGCAGTCGAATAGGCCGGAGCTAGGCGTTTTCAAGGCCAAGGCCAAGCCCAAGCTTAGTTAGGCTTTTATTAGGCTTGATGAGGTCTGGACCTTGGTGAGCTCATGACCTGTGTAGGCGTTGGCTGAGAATTGGTTAGGCTAGTAGCTCCCGGTGTTCAAAAGATCTGTGCTAAGCTTGGGTTAGGCACCGCTAAGACGTAAATCATACCTAGGTTTTGTTTTGGTTGGGTCTGGGGAAGGCCTCCGCTACGCCTGGGCTGGGCCTGAGTAAGTTCAGCAGGCCTTAGTCCGAGTTTAGTTTTTTAGTCTCGTACACTCTCCTCAGCCAGACTTAAATCGAATGACTGGCACAGACTTTTATTCCCTTAGTTATAATAACAGGCTCCACAGAGGGACATGACTGAAGGAGAACAACTACTGGCCACCTGGGTGCCTTGAGTAAGAAGAATATCTCGTAGCGTTTTCTGAAAAACTTGAATTTTGATACTTTGCTTTGGCTTGGCCTAGCCTGGGCTATGCTGGACCTGTGCTAAGGCTGCACTTGCAGTCGAGTAGGCCGGAGCTAGGCGTTTACAAGGCCGAGGCCAAGCTTAGTTAGGCTTTTATTAGGCTTGATGAGGTCTGGACCTTGGTGAGCTCATGACCTGTGTAGGCGTTGGCTGAGAATTGGTTAGGCTAGAAGCTCCTGGTGTTCAAAAGATCGGGGCTAAGCTTGGGTTAGGCATCGCTAAGACGTAAATCATACCTAGGTTTTGTTTTGGTTGGGTCTGGGGAAGGCTTCCGCTACGCCTGGCCTGGGCCTGAGTAAGTTTAGCAGGCCTTAGTCCGAGTTTAGTTTTTTAGTCTCGTACACTCTCCTCAGCCAGACTTAAATCGAATGACTGGCAAAGACTTTTATTCCCTTAGTTATATTAACAGGTTCCACAGAGGGGCATGACTGAAGGAGAACAACTACTGGCCACCTGGGTGCCTTGAGTAAGAAGAAAATCTCGTAGCGTTTTCTGAAAAACTTGAATTTTCATATTTTGCTTAGGCTTGGCCTTGCCTGGGCTATGCTGGACCTGTGCTAAGGCTGCACTTGCAGTCGAATAGGCCGGAGCTAGGCGTTTTCAAGGCCAAGGCCAAGCCCAAGCTTAGTTAGGCTTTTATTAGGCTTGATGAGGTCTGGACCTTGGTGAGCTCATGACCTGTGTAGGCGTTGGCTGAGAATTGGTTAGGCTAGTAGCTCCCGGTGTTCAAAAGATCTGTGCTAAGCTTGGGTTAGGCACCGCTAAGACGTAAATCATACCTAGGTTTTGTTTTGGTTGGGTCTGGGGAAGGCCTCCGCTACGCCTGGGCTGGGCCTGAGTAAGTTCAGCAGGCCTTAGTCCGAGTTTAGTTTTTTAGTCTCGTACACTCTCCTCAGCCAGACTTAAATCGAATGACTGGCACAGACTTTTATTCCCTTAGTTATAATAACAGGCTCCACAGAGGGACATGACTGAAGGAGAACAACTACTGGCCACCTGGGTGCCTTGAGTAAGAAGAATATCTCGTAGCGTTTTCTGAAAAACTTGAATTTTGATACTTTGCTTTGGCTTGGCCTAGCCTGGGCTATGCTGGACCTGTGCTAAGGCTGCACTTGCAGTCGAGTAGGCCGGAGCTTGGCGTTTACAAGGCCGAGGCCAAGCTTAGTTAGGCTTTTATTAGGCTTGATGAGGTCTGGACCTTGGTGAGCTCATGACCTGTGTAGGCGTTGGCTGAGAATTGGTTAGGCTAGTAGCTCCCGGTGTTCAATAGATCTGGGCTAAGCTTGGGTTAGGCCTCGTTTAGACGTAAATCATACCTAGGTTTTGCTTTGGTTAGGTCTGGGGAAGGCCTTGGCTACGCCTGGGCTGGGCCTGAGTAAGCTTGGCTGGCCTGAGTCCAAGTTTAGTTTGTTGTCTCGTACACTCTCCTCAGCCAGACTTAAATCGAATGACTGGCCCAGACATTTATTCCCTTAGTAATACAGGTTCCACAAAGGGACATGACTGAAGGAAAACAACTACTGGCCAGCTGGGTGCCTTGAGTAAGAAGAATATCTCGTAGCGTTTTCTGAAAAACTTGAATTTTGATACTTTGCTTTGGCTTGGCCTAGCCTGGGCTATGCTGGACCTGTGCTAAGGCTGCACTTGCAGTCGAGTAGGCCGGAGCTAGGCGTTTACAAGGCCGAGGCCAAGCTTAGTTAGGCTTTTATTAGGCTTGATGAGGTCTGGACCTTGGTGAGCTCATGACCTGTGTAGGCGTTGGCTGAGAATTGGTAAGGCTAGTAGCTCCCGGTGTTCAATAGATCTGGGCTACGCTTGGGTTAGGCCTCGTTTAGACGTAAATCATACCTAGGTTTTGCTTTGGTTAGGTCTGGGGAAGGCCTTGGCTACGCCTGGGCTGGGCCTGAGTAAGCTTGGCTGGCCTGAGTCCAAGTTTAGTTTGTTGTCTCGTACACTATCCTCAGCCAGACTTAAATCGAATGACTGGCCTAGACATTTATTCCCTTAGTAATACAGGTTCCACAAAGGGACATGACTGAAGGAAAACAACTACTGGCCAGCTGGGTGCCTTGAGTAAGTAGAGTATTTTGTAGCGATTTCTGCAAAACTGGAATTTTGGTGCTTTGCTTTGGCCTTGCCTTGGCTGGGCTATGCTGGGCCTGTGCTAAGCCTGCACTTGCAGTCGAGTAGGCCGGATCTAGGCGTTTTCAAAGCCGAGGCTAGGCTTAGTTAGGCCTTTATTAGGCTTCATGAGGTTTGGACCTTGGTGAGGTCAAGACCTGTGTAGGCGTTGGCTGAGAATTGGTTAGGCTAGTAGCTCCCAGTGTTCAATAGATCTGGGCTAAGCTTGGGTTAGGCCTCACTTAGACGTAAATCATACCTAGGTTTTGCTTTGGTTAGATCTGGGGAAGGCCTCAGCTACGCCTGGGCTTGGCCTGAGTAAGTTCAGCAGGCCTTAGTCCAAGATTAGTTTTTTAGTCTCGTACACTCTCCTGAGCCAGACTTAAATCGAATGACTGGCCCAGACATTTATTCCCTTAGTAATACAGATTTCACAGAGGGACATAACTGAAGGAGAACAACTACTGGCCACCTGGGTGGCTTGAGTAAGAAGAATATCTCGTAGCGTTTTCTGAAAAACTTGAATTTTGATACTTTGCTTTGGCTTGGCCTAGCCTGGGCTATGCTGGACCTGTGCTAAGGCTGCACTTGCAGTCGAGTAGGCCGGAGCTAGGCGTTTTCAAGGCCGAGGCCAAGCTTAGTTAGGCTTTTATTAGGCTTGATGAGGTCTGGACCTTGGTGAGCTCATGACCTGTGTAGGCGTTGGCTGAGAATTGGTTAGGCTAGTAGCTCCCGGTGTTCAAAAGATCTGTGCTAAGCTTGGGTTAGGCACCGCTAAGACGTAAATCATACCTAGGTTTTGTTTTGGTTGGGTCTGGGGAAGGCCTCCGCTACGCCTGGACTGGGCCTGAGTAAGTTCAGCAGGCCTTAGTCCGAGTTTAGTTTTTTAGTCTCGTACACTCTCCTCAGCCAGACTTAAATCGAATGACTGGCACAGACGTTTATTCCCTTAGTTATAATAACAGGCTCCACAGAGGGACATGACTGAAGGAGAACAATTACTGGCCACCTGGGTGCCTTGAGTAAGAAGAATATCTCGTAGCGTTTTCTGAAAAACTTGAATTTTGATACTTTGCTTTGGCTTGGCCTAGCCTGGGCTATGCTGGACCTGTGCTAAGGCTGCACTTGCAGTCGAGTAGGCCGGAGCTAGGCGTTTACAAGGCCGAGGCCAAGCTTAGTTACGCTTTTATTAGGCTTGATGAGGTCTGGACCTTGGTGAGCTCAAGACCTGTGTAGGCGTTGGCTGAGAATTGGTTAGGCTAGTAGCTCCCGGTGTTCAATAGATCTGGGCTAAGCTTGGGTTAGGCCTCGTTTAGACGTAAATCATACCTAGGTTTTGCTTTGGTTAGGTCTGGGGAAGGCCTTGGCTACGCCTGGGCTGGGCCTGAGTAAGCTTGGCTGGCCTGAGTCCAAGTTTAGTTTGTTGTCTCGTACACTCTCCTCAGCCAGACTTAAATCGAATGACTGGCCTAGACATTTATTCCCTTAGTAATACAGGTTCCACAAAGGGACATGACTGAAGGAAAACAACTACTGGCCAGCTGGGTGCCTTGAGTAAGAAGAATATCTCGTAGCGTTTTCTGAAAAACTTGAATTTTGATACTTTGCTTTGGCTTGGCCTAGCCTGGGCTATGCTGGACCTGTGCTAAGGCTGCACTTGCAGTCGAGTAGGCCGGAGCTAGGCGTTTACAAGGCCGAGGCCAAGCTTAGTTAGGCTTTTATTAGGCTTGATGAGGTCTGGACCTTGGTGAGCTCATGACCTGTGTAGGCGTTGGCTGAGAATTGGTAAGGCTAGTAGCTCCCGGTGTTCAATAGATCTGGGCTACGCTTGGGTTAGGCCTCGTTTAGACGTAAATCATACCTAGGTTTTGCTTTGGTTAGGTCTGGGGAAGGCCTTGGCTACGCCTGGGCTGGGCCTGAGTAAGCTTGGCTGGCCTGAGTCCAAGTTTAGTTTGTTGTCTCGTACACTATCCTCAGCCAGACTTAAATCGAATGACTGGCCTAGACATTTATTCCCTTAGTAATACAGGTTCCACAAAGGGACATGACTGAAGGAAAACAACTACTGGCCAGCTGGGTGCCTTGAGTAAGTAGAGTATTTTGTAGCGTTTTCTGCAAAACTGGAATTTATGTGCTTTGCTTTGGCCTTGCCTTGGCTGGGCTATGCTTGGCCTGTGCTAAGCCTGCACTTGCAGTCGAGTAGGCCGGATCTAGGCGTTTTCAAAGCCGAGGCTAGGCTTAGTTAGGCCTTTATTAGGCTTCGTGAGGTTTGGACCTTGGTGAGGTCAAGACCTGTGTAGGCGTTGGCTGAGAATTGGTTAGGCTAGTAGCTCCCAGTGTTCAATAGATCTGGGCTAAGCTTGGGTTAGGCCTCTTTTAGACGTAAATCATACCTAGGTTTTGCTTTGGTTAGATCTGGGGAAGGCCTCAGCTACGCCTGGGCTTGGCCTGAGTAAGTTCAGCAGGCCTTAGTCCGAGTTTAGTTTTTTAGTCTCGTACACTCTCCTGAGCCAGACTTAAATCGAATGACTGGCCCAGACATTTATTCCCTTAGTAATACAGATTTCACAGAGGGACATAACTGAAGGAGAACAACTACTGGCCACCTGGGTGGCTTGAGTAAGAAGAATATCTCGTAGCGTTTTCTGAAAAACTTGAATTTTGATACTTTGCTTTGGCTTGGCCTAGCCTGGGCTATGCTGGACCTGTGCTAAGGCTGCACTTGCAGTCGAGTAGGCCGGAGCTAGGCGTTTTCAAGGCCGAGGCCAAGCTTAGTTAGGCTTTTATTAGGCTTGATGAGGTCTGGACCTTGGTGAGCTCATGACCTGTGTAGGCGTTGGCTGAGAATTGGTTAGGCTAGTAGCTCCCGGTGTTCAAAAGATCTGTGCTAAGCTTGGGTTAGGCACCGCTAAGACGTAAATCATACCTAGGTTTTGCTTTGGTTAGGTCTGGGGAAGGCCTTGGCTACGCCTGGGCTGGGCCTGAGTAAGCTTGGCTGGCCTGAGTCCAAGTTTAGTTTGTTGTCTCGTACACTATCCTCAGCCAGACTTAAATCGAATGACTGGCCTAGACATTTATTCCCTTAGTAATACAGGTTCCACAAAGGGACATGACTGAAGGAAAACAACTACTGGCCAGCTGGGTGCCTTGAGTAAGTAGAGTATTTTGTAGCGATTTCTGCAAAACTGGAATTTTGGTGCTTTGCTTTGGCCTTGCCTTGGCTGGGCTATGCTGGGCCTGTGCTAAGCCTGCACTTGCAGTCGAGTAGGCCGGATCTAGGCGTTTTCAAAGCCGAGGCTAGGCTTAGTTAGGCCTTTATTAGGCTTCATGAGGTTTGGACCTTGGTGAGGTCAAGACCTGTGTAGGCGTTGGCTGAGAATTGGTTAGGCTAGTAGCTCCCAGTGTTCAATAGATCTGGGCTAAGCTTGGGTTAGGCCTCACTTAGACGTAAATCATACCTAGGTTTTGCTTTGGTTAGATCTGGGGAAGGCCTCAGCTACGCCTGGGCTTGGCCTGAGTAAGTTCAGCAGGCCTTAGTCCAAGATTAGTTTTTTAGTCTCGTACACTCTCCTGAGCCAGACTTAAATCGAATGACTGGCCCAGACATTTATTCCCTTAGTAATACAGATTTCACAGAGGGACATAACTGAAGGAGAACAACTACTGGCCACCTGGGTGGCTTGAGTAAGAAGAATATCTCGTAGCGTTTTCTGAAAAACTTGAATTTTGATACTTTGCTTTGGCTTGGCCTAGCCTGGGCTATGCTGGACCTGTGCTAAGGCTGCACTTGCAGTCGAGTAGGCCGGAGCTAGGCGTTTTCAAGGCCGAGGCCAAGCTTAGTTAGGCTTTTATTAGGCTTGATGAGGTCTGGACCTTGGTGAGCTCATGACCTGTGTAGGCGTTGGCTGAGAATTGGTTAGGCTAGTAGCTCCCGGTGTTCAAAAGATCTGTGCTAAGCTTGGGTTAGGCACCGCTAAGACGTAAATCATACCTAGGTTTTGTTTTGGTTGGGTCTGGGGAAGGCCTCCGCTACGCCTGGACTGGGCCTGAGTAAGTTCAGCAGGCCTTAGTCCGAGTTTAGTTTTTTAGTCTCGTACACTCTCCTCAGCCAGACTTAAATCGAATGACTGGCACAGACGTTTATTCCCTTAGTTATAATAACAGGCTCCACAGAGGGACATGACTGAAGGAGAACAATTACTGGCCACCTGGGTGCCTTGAGTAAGAAGAATATCTCGTAGCGTTTTCTGAAAAACTTGAATTTTGATACTTTGCTTTGGCTTGGCCTAGCCTGGGCTATGCTGGACCTGTGCTAAGGCTGCACTTGCAGTCGAGTAGGCCGGAGCTAGGCGTTTACAAGGCCGAGGCCAAGCTTAGTTACGCTTTTATTAGGCTTGATGAGGTCTGGACCTTGGTGAGCTCAAGACCTGTGTAGGCGTTGGCTGAGAATTGGTTAGGCTAGTAGCTCCCGGTGTTCAATAGATCTGGGCTAAGCTTGGGTTAGGCCTCGTTTAGACGTAAATCATACCTAGGTTTTGCTTTGGTTAGGTCTGGGGAAGGCCTTGGCTACGCCTGGGCTGGGCCTGAGTAAGCTTGGCTGGCCTGAGTCCAAGTTTAGTTTGTTGTCTCGTACACTCTCCTCAGCCAGACTTAAATCGAATGACTGGCCTAGACATTTATTCCCTTAGTAATACAGGTTCCACAAAGGGACATGACTGAAGGAAAACAACTACTGGCCAGCTGGGTGCCTTGAGTAAGAAGAGTATTTTGTAGCGTTTTCTGCAAAACTGGAATTTTGATGCTTTGCTTTGGCTTTGCCTTGGCTGGGCTATGCTGGACTTGTGCTAAGCCTGCATTTGTAGTCGAGTAGGCCGGAGCTAGGCGCTTTCAAGGCCGACGCCAAGCTTAGTTAGTCTTTTATTAGGCTTGTTGAGGTCTGGACCTTGGTGAGCCCATGACCTCTGTAGGCGTTGGCTGAGAATTGGCTAGGCTAGAAGCTCCCGGTGTTCAATAGATCGGGCTAAGCTTGGGTTAGGCCTAGTTTAGACGTAAATCATACCTAGGTTTTGCTTTGGTTAGGTCTGGGGAAGGCCTCAGCTACGCCTGGGCTGGGCCTGTGTAAGTTTAGCAGGCCTTAGTCCGAGTTTAGTTTTTTAGTCTCGTACACTCTCCTCAGCCAGACTTAAATCGAATGACTGGCCCAGACATTTATTCCCTTAGTAATACAGATTTCACAGAGGGACATAACTGAAGGAGAACAACTACTGGCCACCTGGGTGCCTTGAGTAAGAAGAATATCTCGTAGCGTTTTCTGAAAAACTTGAATTTTGATACTTTGCTTTGGCTTGGCCTTGCCTGGGCTATGCTGGACCTGTGCTAAGGCTGCACTTGCAGTCGAGTAGGCCGGAGCTAGGCGTTTTCAAGGCCGAGGCCAAGCTTAGTTAGGCCTTTATTAAGCTTGGTGAGGTCTGGACCTTGGTGAGGTCAAGACCTGTGTAGGCGTTGGCTGAGAATTGGTTAGGCTAGAAGCTCCTGGTGTTCAAAAGATCGGAGCTAAGCTTGGGTTAGGCATCGCTAAGACGTAAATCATACCTAGGTTTTGTTTTGGTTGGGTCTGGGGAAGGCTTCTGCTACGCCTGGGCTGGGCCTGAGTAAGTTTAGCAGGCCTTAGTCCGAGTTTAGTTTTTTAGTCTCGTACACTCTCCTCAGCCAGACTTAAATCGAATGACTGGCAAAGACTTTTATTCCCTTAGTTATATTAACAGGTTCCACAGAGGGGCATGACTGAAGGAGAACAACTACTGGCCACCTGGGTGCCTTGAGTAAGAAGAAAATCTCGTAGCGTTTTCTGAAAAACTTGAATTTTATACTTTGCTTTGGCTTGGCCTTGCCTGGGCTATGCTGGACCTGTGCTAGGTCTGCACTTGCAGTCGAGTAGGCCGCAGCTAGGCGTTTTCAAGGCCAAAGCCAGGCTTAGTTAGGCTTTTATTAGGCTTGATGAGGTCTGGATCTTGGTGAGCTCATGACCTGTGTAGGCGTTGGCTAAGAATTTGTTAGGCTAGTAGCTCCCGGTGTTCAATAGATCTGGGCTAAGCTTGGGTTAGGCCTCGTTTAGATGTAAATTATACCTAGGTTGTGCTTTGGTTTGGTCTGGGGAAGGCCTTGGCTACGCCTGGGCTGGGCCTGAGTAAGCTTGGCTGACCTGAGTCCGAGTTTAGTTTGTTGTCTCGTACACTCTCCTCAGCCAGACTTAAATCGAATGACTGGCCTAGACATTTATTCCCTTAGTAATACAGGTTCCACAGAGGGAGATGACTGAAGGAGAACAACTACTGGCCAGTTGGATGGCTTGAGTAAGAAGAGTATTTTGTAGCGTTTTCTGCAAAACTGGAATTTTGATGCTTTGCTTTGGCTTGGCCTTGGCTGGGCTATGCTGGACTTGTGCTAAGCCTGCACTTGTAGTCGAGTAGGCCGGAGCTAGGCGCTTTCAAGGCCGACGCCAAGCTTAGTTAGGCTTTTATTAGGCTTGTTGAGGTCTGGACCTTGGTGAGCCCATGACCTCTGTAGGCGTTGGCTGAGAATTGGCTAGGCTAGAAGCTCCCGGTGTTCAATAGATCTGGGCTAAGCTTGGGTTAGGCCTAGCTTAGACGTAAATCATACCTAGGTTTTGCTTTGGTTAGGTCTGGGGAAGGCCTCAGCTACGCCTGGGCTGGGCCTGAGTAAGTTTGGCAGGCCTGAGTCCGAGTTTAGTTTGTAGTCTCGTACACTCTCCTCAGCCAGACTTAAATCGAATGACTGGCCCAGACATTTATTCCCTTAGTAATACAGGTTCCACAGAGGGACATGACTGAAGGAGAACAACTACTGGCCAGCTGGGTGCCTTGTGTAAGAAGAGTATTTTGTAGCGTTTTCTGCAAAACTGGAATTTTGATGCTTTGCTTTGGCTTGGCCTTGGCTGGGCTATGCTGGACTTGTGCTAAGCCTGCACTTGTAGTCGAGTAGGCCGGAGCTAGGCGCTTTCAAGGCCGACGCCAAGCTTAGTTAGGCTTTTATTAGGCTTGTTGAGGTCTGGACCTTGGTGAGCCCATGACCTCTGTAGGCGTTGGCTGAGAATTGGTTAGGCTAGTAGCTCCCGGTGTTGAATAGATCTGGGCTAAGCTTGGGTTAGGCCTCCCTTAGACGTAAATCATACCTAGGTTTTGCTTTGTTTGGGTCTGGGGAAGGCCTCTGCTACGCCCGGGCTGGGCCTGAGTAAGTTTGGCAGGCTTGAGTCCGAGTTTAGTTTGCAGTCTCGTACACTCTCCTCAGCCAGATTTAAATCGAATGACTGGCCCAGAAATTTATTCCCTTAGTAATACAGGTTCCACAGAGGGACATGAATGAAGGAGAACAACTACTGGCCAGCTGGGTGCCTCGAGTAAGAAGAGTATTTTGTAGCGTTTTCTGCAAAACTGGATTTTTGATGCTTTGCTTTGGCTTTGCCTTGCCTGGGCTATGCTGGACCTGTGCTAAACCTGCACTTACAGTCGAGTAGGCCTGAGCTAGGCGTTTTCAAAGCCGAGGCCAGGCTTAGTTAGGCCTTTATTAGGCTTGGTGAGGTCAAGACCCGTGTAGGCGTTGGCTGAGATTTGGTTAGGCTAGTAGCTCCCGGTGTTGAATAGATCTGGGCTAAGCTTGGGTTAGGCCTCCCTTAGACGTAAATGATACCTAGGTTTTGTTTTGGTTGGGTCTGGGGAAGGCTTCCGCTACGCCTGGGCTTGGCCTGAGTAAGTTCAGCAGGCCTTAGTCCGAGTTTAGTTTTTTAGTCTCGTACACTCTCCTCAGCCAGACTTAAATCGAATGACTGGCCCAGACATTTATTCCATTAGTAATACAGATTTCACAGAGGGACATAACTGAAGGAGAACAACTACTGGCCACCTGGGTGCCTTGAGTAAAGAGAATATCTCGTAGCGTTTTCTGAAAAACTTGAATTTTGATACTTTGCTTTGGCTTGGCCTTGCCTGGGCTATGCTGGACCTGTGCTAAGGCTGCACTTGCAGTCGAGTAGGCCGGAGCTAGGCGTTTTCAAGGCCGAGGCCAAGCTTAGTTAGGCCTCTATTAAGCTTGGTGAGGTCTGGACCTTGGTGAGGTCAAGACCTGTGTAGGCGTTGGCTGAGAATTGGTTAGGCTAGAAGCTCCTGGTGTTCAAAAGATCGGAGCTAAGCTTGGGTTAGGCATCGCTAAGACGTAAATCATACCTAGGTTTTGTTTTGGTTGGGTCTGGGGAAGGCTTCCGCTACGCCTGGGCTGGGCCTGAGTAAGTTTAGCAGGCCTTAGTCCGAGTTTAGTTTTTTAGTCTCGTACACTCTCCTCAGCCAGACTTAAATCGAATGACTGGCAAAGACTTTTATTCCCTTAGTTATATTAACAGGTTCCACAGAGGGGCATGACTGAAGGAGAACAACTACTGGCCACCTGGGTGCCTTGAGTAAGAAGAAAATCTCGTAGCGTTTTCTGAAAAACTTGAATTTTGATACTTTGCTTTGGCTTGGCCTTGCCTGGGCTATGCTGGACCTGTGCTAAGGCTGCACTTGCAGTCGAGTAGGCCGGAGCTAGGCGTTTTCAAGGCCGAGGCCAGGCTTAGTTAGGCTTTTATTAGGCTTGATGAGGTCTGGACCTTGGTGAGCTCATGACCTGTTTAGGCGTTGGCTAAGAATTGGTTAGGCTAGTAGCTCCCGGTGTTCAATAGATCTGGGCTAAGCTTGGGTTAGGCACCGTTAAGACGTAAATTATACCTAGGTTTTGCTTTGGTTAGGTCTCAGGAAGGCCTTGGCTACGCCTGGGCTGGGCCTGAGTAAGCTTGGCTGACCTGAGTCCGAGTTTAGTTTGTTGTCTCGTACACTCTCCTCAGCCAGACTTAAATCGAATGACTGGCCTAGAAATTTATTCCCTTAGTAATACAGGTTCCACAGAGGGAGATGACTGAAGGAGAACAACTACTGGCCAGTTGGATGGCTTGAGTAAGAAGAGTATTTTGTAGCGTTTTCTGCAAAACTGGAATTTTGATGCTTTGCTTTGGCTTGGCCTTGGCTGGGCTATGCTGGACTTGTGCTAAGCCTGCACTTGTAGTCGAGTAGGCCTGAGCTAGGCGCTTTCAAGGCCGACACCAAGCTTAGTTAGGCTTTTATTAGGCTTGTTGAGGTCTGGACCTTGGTGAGCCCATGACCTCTGTAGGCGTTGGCTGAGAATTGGCTAGGCTAGAAGCTCCCGGTGTTCAATAGGTCTGGGCTAAGCTTGGGTTAGGCCTAGCTTATACGTAAATCATACCTAGGTTTTGCTTTGTTTGGGTCTGGGGAAGGCCTCAGCTACGCCTGGGCTGGGCCTGTGTAAGTTTAGCAGGCCTTAGTCCGAGTTTAGTTTTTTAGTCTCGTACACTCTCCTCAGCAAGACTTAAATCGAATGACTGGCAAAGACTTTTATTCCCTTAGTTATATTAACAGGTTCCAGAGAGGGGCATGACTGAAGGAGAACAACTACTGGCCACCTGGGTGCCTTGAGTAAGAAGAAAATCTCGTAGCGTTTTCTGAAAAACTTGAGTTTTGATACTTTGCTTTGGCTTGGCCTTGCCTGGGCTATGCTGGACCTGTGCTAAACCTGCACTTACAGTCGAGTAGGCCTGAGCTAGGCGTTTTCAAGGCCGAGGCCAGGCTTAGTTAGGCCTTTATTAGGCTTGATGAGGTCAAGACCCGTGGAAGGCGTTGGCTGAGAATTGGTTAGGATAGTAGCTCCCGGTGTTAAACAGATCTGGGCTAAGCTTGGGTTAGGCCTCCCTTAGACGTAAATCATACCTAGGTTTTGTTTTGGTTGGGTCTGGGGAAGGCTTCCGCTACGCCTGGGCTTGGCCTGAGTAAGTTTAGCAGGCTTTAGTCCGAGTTTAGTTTTTTAGTCTCGTACACTCTCCTCAGCCAGACTTAAATCGAATGACTGGCCCAGACTTTTTTTCCCTTAGTTATACTTACAGGTTCCACAGCTGGACATGACTGAAGGAAAACAACTACTGGCCACCTGGGTGCCTTGAGTAAGAAGAATATCTCGTAGCGTTTTCTGAAAAACTTGAATTTTGATACTTTGCTTTGGCTTGGCCTAGCCTGGGCTATGCTGGACCTGTGCTAAGGCTGCACTTGCAGTCGAGTAGGCCGGAGCTAGGCGTTTACAAGGCCGAGGCCAAGCTTAGTTAGGCTTTTATTAGGCTTGATGAGGTCTGGACCTTGGTGAGCTCATGACCTGTGTAGGCGTTGGCTGAGAATTGGTAAGGCTAGTAGCTCCCGGTGTTCAATAGATCTGGGCTACGCTTGGGTTAGGCCTCGTTTAGACGTAAATCATACCTAGGTTTTGCTTTGGTTAGGTCTGGGGAAGGCCTTGGCTACGCCTGGGCTGGGCCTGAGTAAGCTTGGCTGGCCTGAGTCCAAGTTTAGTTTGTTGTCTCGTACACTATCCTCAGCCAGACTTAAATCGAATGACTGGCCTAGACATTTATTCCCTTAGTAATACAGGTTCCACAAAGGGACATGACTGAAGGAAAACAACTACTGGCCAGCTGGGTGCCTTGAGTAAGTAGAGTATTTTGTAGCGATTTCTGCAAAACTGGAATTTTGGTGCTTTGCTTTGGCCTTGCCTTGGCTGGGCTATGCTGGGCCTGTGCTAAGCCTGCACTTGCAGTCGAGTAGGCCGGATCTAGGCGTTTTCAAAGCCGAGGCTAGGCTTAGTTAGGCCTTTATTAGGCTTCATGAGGTTTGGACCTTGGTGAGGTCAAGACCTGTGTAGGCGTTGGCTGAGAATTGGTTAGGCTAGTAGCTCCCAGTGTTCAATAGATCTGGGCTAAGCTTGGGTTAGGCCTCACTTAGACGTAAATCATACCTAGGTTTTGCTTTGGTTAGATCTGGGGAAGGCCTCAGCTACGCCTGGGCTTGGCCTGAGTAAGTTCAGCAGGCCTTAGTCCAAGATTAGTTTTTTAGTCTCGTACACTCTCCTGAGCCAGACTTAAATCGAATGACTGGCCCAGACATTTATTCCCTTAGTAATACAGATTTCACAGAGGGACATAACTGAAGGAGAACAACTACTGGCCACCTGGGTGGCTTGAGTAAGAAGAATATCTCGTAGCGTTTTCTGAAAAACTTGAATTTTGATACTTTGCTTTGGCTTGGCCTAGCCTGGGCTATGCTGGACCTGTGCTAAGGCTGCACTTGCAGTCGAGTAGGCCGGAGCTAGGCGTTTTCAAGGCCGAGGCCAAGCTTAGTTAGGCTTTTATTAGGCTTGATGAGGTCTGGACCTTGGTGAGCTCATGACCTGTGTAGGCGTTGGCTGAGAATTGGTTAGGCTAGTAGCTCCCGGTGTTCAAAAGATCTGTGCTAAGCTTGGGTTAGGCACCGCTAAGACGTAAATCATACCTAGGTTTTGTTTTGGTTGGGTCTGGGGAAGGCCTCCGCTACGCCTGGACTGGGCCTGAGTAAGTTCAGCAGGCCTTAGTCCGAGTTTAGTTTTTTAGTCTCGTACACTCTCCTCAGCCAGACTTAAATCGAATGACTGGCACAGACGTTTATTCCCTTAGTTATAATAACAGGCTCCACAGAGGGACATGACTGAAGGAGAACAATTACTGGCCACCTGGGTGCCTTGAGTAAGAAGAATATCTCGTAGCGTTTTCTGAAAAACTTGAATTTTGATACTTTGCTTTGGCTTGGCCTAGCCTGGGCTATGCTGGACCTGTGCTAAGGCTGCACTTGCAGTCGAGTAGGCCGGAGCTAGGCGTTTACAAGGCCGAGGCCAAGCTTAGTTACGCTTTTATTAGGCTTGATGAGGTCTGGACCTTGGTGAGCTCAAGACCTGTGTAGGCGTTGGCTGAGAATTGGTTAGGCTAGTAGCTCCCGGTGTTCAATAGATCTGGGCTAAGCTTGGGTTAGGCCTCGTTTAGACGTAAATCATACCTAGGTTTTGCTTTGGTTAGGTCTGGGGAAGGCCTTGGCTACGCCTGGGCTGGGCCTGAGTAAGCTTGGCTGGCCTGAGTCCAAGTTTAGTTTGTTGTCTCGTACACTCTCCTCAGCCAGACTTAAATCGAATGACTGGCCTAGACATTTATTCCCTTAGTAATACAGGTTCCACAAAGGGACATGACTGAAGGAAAACAACTACTGGCCAGCTGGGTGCCTTGAGTAAGAAGAATATCTCGTAGCGTTTTCTGAAAAACTTTAATTTTGATACTTTGCTTTGGCTTGGCCTAGCCTGGGCTATGCTGGACCTGTGCTAAGGCTGCACTTGCAGTCGAGTAGGCCGGAGCTAGGCGTTTACAAGGCCGAGGCCAAGCTTAGTTAGGCTTTTATTAGGCTTGATGAGGTCTGGACCTTGGTGAGCTCATGACCTGTGTAGGCGTTGGCTGAGAATTGGTAAGGCTAGTAGCTCCCGGTGTTCAATAGATCTGGGCTACGCTTGGGTTAGGCCTCGTTTAGACGTAAATCATACCTAGGTTTTGCTTTGGTTAGGTCTGGGGAAGGCCTTGGCTACGCCTGGGCTGGGCCTGAGTAAGCTTGGCTGGCCTGAGTCCAAGTTTAGTTTGTTGTCTCGTACACTATCCTCAGCCAGACTTAAATCGAATGACTGGCCTAGACATTTATTCCCTTAGTAATACAGGTTCCACAAAGGGACATGACTGAAGGAAAACAACTACTGGCCAGCTGGGTGCCTTGAGTAAGTAGAGTATTTTGTAGCGTTTTCTGCAAAACTGGAATTTTGGTGCTTTGCTTTGGCCTTGCCTTGGCTGGGCTATGCTTGGCCTGTGCTAAGCCTGCACTTGCAGTCGAGTAGGCCGGATCTAGGCGTTTTCAAAGCCGAGGCTAGGCTTAGTTAGGCCTTTATTAGGCTTCGTGAGGTTTGGACCTTGGTGAGGTCAAGACCTGTGTAGGCGTTGGCTGAGAATTGGTTAGGCTAGTAGCTCCCAGTGTTCAATAGATCTGGGCTAAGCTTGGGTTAGGCCTCTTTTAGACGTAAATCATACCTAGGTTTTGCTTTGGTTAGATCTGGGGAAGGCCTCAGCTACGCCTGGGCTTGGCCTGAGTAAGTTCAGCAGGCCTTAGTCCGAGTTTAGTTTTTTAGTCTCGTACACTCTCCTGAGCCAGACTTAAATCGAATGACTGGCCCAGACATTTATTCCCTTAGTAATACAGACTTCACAGAGGGACATAACTGAAGGAGAACAACTACTGGCCACCTGGGTGGCTTGAGTAAGAAGAATATCTCGTAGCGTTTTCTGAAAAACTTGAATTTTGATACTTTGCTTTGGCTTGGCCTTGCCTGGGCTATGCTGGACCTGTGCTAAGGCTGCACTTGCAGTCGAGTAGGCCGGAGCTAGGCGTTTTCAAGGCCGAGGCCAAGCTTAGTTAGGCTTTTATTAGGCTTGATGAGGTCTGGACCTTGGTGAGCTCATGACCTGTGTAGGCGTTGGCTGAGAATTGGTTAGGCTAGTAGCTCCCGGTGTTCAAAAGATCTGTGCTAAGCTTGGGTTAGGCACCGCTAAGACGTAAATCATACCTAGGTTTTGTTTTGGTTGGGTCTGGGGAAGGCCTCCGCTACGCCTGGGCTGGGCCTGAGTAAGTTCAGCAGGCCTTAGTCCGAGTTTAGTTTTTTAGTCTCGTACACTCTCCTCAGCCAGACTTAAATCGAATGACTGGCACAGACTTTTATTCCCTTAGTTATAATAACAGGCTCCACAGAGGGACATGACTGAAGGAGAACAACTACTGGCCACCTGGGTGCCTTGAGTAAGAAGAATATCTCGTAGCGTTTTCTGAAAAACTTGAATTTTGATACTTTGCTTTGGCTTGGCCTAGCCTGGGCTATGCTGGACCTGTGCTAAGGCTGCACTTGCAGTCGAGTAGGCCGGAGCTTGGCGTTTACAAGGCCGAGGCCAAGCTTAGTTAGGCTTTTATTAGGCTTGATGAGGTCTGGACCTTGGTGAGCTCATGACCTGTGTAGGCGTTGGCTGAGAATTGGTTAGGCTAGTAGCTCCCGGTGTTCAATAGATCTGGGCTAAGCTTGGGTTAGGCCTCGTTTAGACGTAAATCATACCTAGGTTTTGCTTTGGTTAGGTCTGGGGAAGGCCTTGGCTACGCCTGGGCTGGGCCTGAGTAAGCTTGGCTGGCCTGAGTCCAAGTTTAGTTTGTTGTCTCGTACACTCTCCTCAGCCAGACTTAAATCGAATGACTGGCCCAGACATTTATTCCCTTAGTAATACAGGTTCCACAAAGGGACATGACTGAAGGAAAACAACTACTGGCCAGCTGGGTGCCTTGAGTAAGAAGAATATCTCGTAGCGTTTTCTGAAAAACTTGAATTTTGATACTTTGCTTTGGCTTGGCCTAGCCTGGGCTATGCTGGACCTGTGCTAAGGCTGCACTTGCAGTCGAGTAGGCCGGAGCTAGGCGTTTACAAGGCCGAGGCCAAGCTTAGTTAGGCTTTTATTAGGCTTGATGAGGTCTGGACCTTGGTGAGCTCATGACCTGTGTAGGCGTTGGCTGAGAATTGGTAAGGCTAGTAGCTCCCGGTGTTCAATAGATCTGGGCTACGCTTGGGTTAGGCCTCGTTTAGACGTAAATCATACCTAGGTTTTGCTTTGGTTAGGTCTGGGGAAGGCCTTGGCTACGCCTGGGCTGGGCCTGAGTAAGCTTGGCTGGCCTGAGTCCAAGTTTAGTTTGTTGTCTCGTACACTATCCTCAGCCAGACTTAAATCGAATGACTGGCCTAGACATTTATTCCCTTAGTAATACAGGTTCCACAAAGGGACATGACTGAAGGAAAACAACTACTGGCCAGCTGGGTGCCTTGAGTAAGTAGAGTATTTTGTAGCGATTTCTGCAAAACTGGAATTTTGGTGCTTTGCTTTGGCCTTGCCTTGGCTGGGCTATGCTGGGCCTGTGCTAAGCCTGCACTTGCAGTCGAGTAGGCCGGATCTAGGCGTTTTCAAAGCCGAGGCTAGGCTTAGTTAGGCCTTTATTAGGCTTCATGAGGTTTGGACCTTGGTGAGGTCAAGACCTGTGTAGGCGTTGGCTGAGAATTGGTTAGGCTAGTAGCTCCCAGTGTTCAATAGATCTGGGCTAAGCTTGGGTTAGGCCTCACTTAGACGTAAATCATACCTAGGTTTTGCTTTGGTTAGATCTGGGGAAGGCCTCAGCTACGCCTGGGCTTGGCCTGAGTAAGTTCAGCAGGCCTTAGTCCAAGATTAGTTTTTTAGTCTCGTACACTCTCCTGAGCCAGACTTAAATCGAATGACTGGCCCAGACATTTATTCCCTTAGTAATACAGATTTCACAGAGGGACATAACTGAAGGAGAACAACTACTGGCCACCTGGGTGGCTTGAGTAAGAAGAATATCTCGTAGCGTTTTCTGAAAAACTTGAATTTTGATACTTTGCTTTGGCTTGGCCTAGCCTGGGCTATGCTGGACCTGTGCTAAGGCTGCACTTGCAGTCGAGTAGGCCGGAGCTAGGCGTTTTCAAGGCCGAGGCCAAGCTTAGTTAGGCTTTTATTAGGCTTGATGAGGTCTGGACCTTGGTGAGCTCATGACCTGTGTAGGCGTTGGCTGAGAATTGGTTAGGCTAGTAGCTCCCGGTGTTCAAAAGATCTGTGCTAAGCTTGGGTTAGGCACCGCTAAGACGTAAATCATACCTAGGTTTTGTTTTGGTTGGGTCTGGGGAAGGCCTCCGCTACGCCTGGACTGGGCCTGAGTAAGTTCAGCAGGCCTTAGTCCGAGTTTAGTTTTTTAGTCTCGTACACTCTCCTCAGCCAGACTTAAATCGAATGACTGGCACAGACGTTTATTCCCTTAGTTATAATAACAGGCTCCACAGAGGGACATGACTGAAGGAGAACAATTACTGGCCACCTGGGTGCCTTGAGTAAGAAGAATATCTCGTAGCGTTTTCTGAAAAACTTGAATTTTGATACTTTGCTTTGGCTTGGCCTAGCCTGGGCTATGCTGGACCTGTGCTAAGGCTGCACTTGCAGTCGAGTAGGCCGGAGCTAGGCGTTTACAAGGCCGAGGCCAAGCTTAGTTACGCTTTTATTAGGCTTGATGAGGTCTGGACCTTGGTGAGCTCAAGACCTGTGTAGGCGTTGGCTGAGAATTGGTTAGGCTAGTAGCTCCCGGTGTTCAATAGATCTGGGCTAAGCTTGGGTTAGGCCTCGTTTAGACGTAAATCATACCTAGGTTTTGCTTTGGTTAGGTCTGGGGAAGGCCTTGGCTACGCCTGGGCTGGGCCTGAGTAAGCTTGGCTGGCCTGAGTCCAAGTTTAGTTTGTTGTCTCGTACACTCTCCTCAGCCAGACTTAAATCGAATGACTGGCCTAGACATTTATTCCCTTAGTAATACAGGTTCCACAAAGGGACATGACTGAAGGAAAACAACTACTGGCCAGCTGGGTGCCTTGAGTAAGAAGAATATCTCGTAGCGTTTTCTGAAAAACTTTAATTTTGATACTTTGCTTTGGCTTGGCCTAGCCTGGGCTATGCTGGACCTGTGCTAAGGCTGCACTTGCAGTCGAGTAGGCCGGAGCTAGGCGTTTACAAGGCCGAGGCCAAGCTTAGTTAGGCTTTTATTAGGCTTGATGAGGTCTGGACCTTGGTGAGCTCATGACCTGTGTAGGCGTTGGCTGAGAATTGGTAAGGCTAGTAGCTCCCGGTGTTCAATAGATCTGGGCTACGCTTGGGTTAGGCCTCGTTTAGACGTAAATCATACCTAGGTTTTGCTTTGGTTAGGTCTGGGGAAGGCCTTGGCTACGCCTGGGCTGGGCCTGAGTAAGCTTGGCTGGCCTGAGTCCAAGTTTAGTTTGTTGTCTCGTACACTATCCTCAGCCAGACTTAAATCGAATGACTGGCCTAGACATTTATTCCCTTAGTAATACAGGTTCCACAAAGGGACATGACTGAAGGAAAACAACTACTGGCCAGCTGGGTGCCTTGAGTAAGTAGAGTATTTTGTAGCGTTTTCTGCAAAACTGGAATTTTGGTGCTTTGCTTTGGCCTTGCCTTGGCTGGGCTATGCTTGGCCTGTGCTAAGCCTGCACTTGCAGTCGAGTAGGCCGGATATAGGCGTTTTCAAAGCCGAGGCTAGGCTTAGTTAGGCCTTTATTAGGCTTCGTGAGGTTTGGACCTTGGTGAGGTCAAGACCTGTGTAGGCGTTGGCTGAGAATTGGTTAGGCTAGTAGCTCCCAGTGTTCAATAGATCTGGGCTAAGCTTGGGTTAGGCCTCTTTTAGACGTAAATCATACCTAGGTTTTGCTTTGGTTAGATCTGGGGAAGGCCTCAGCTACGCCTGGGCTTGGCCTGAGTAAGTTCAGCAGGCCTTAGTCCGAGTTTAGTTTTTTAGTCTCGTACACTCTCCTGAGCCAGACTTAAATCGAATGACTGGCCCAGACATTTATTCCCTTAGTAATACAGATTTCACAGAGGGACATAACTGAAGGAGAACAACTACTGGCCACCTGGGTGGCTTGAGTAAAAAGAATATCTCGTAGCGTTTTCTGAAAAACTTGAATTTTGATACTTTGCTTTGGCTTGGCCTTGCCTGGGCTATGCTGGACCTGTGCTAAGGCTGCACTTGCAGTCGAGTAGGCCGGAGCTAGGCGTTTTCAAGGCCGAGGCCAAGCTTAGTTAGGCTTTTATTAGGCTTGATGAGGTCTGGACCTTGGTGAGCTCATGACCTGTGTAGGCGTTGGCTGAGAATTGGTTAGGCTAGTAGCTCCCGGTGTTCAAAAGATCTGTGCTAAGCTTGGGTTAGGCACCGCTAAGACGTAAATCATACCTAGGTTTTGTTTTGGTTGGGTCTGGGGAAGACCTCCGCTACGCCTGGACTGGGCCTGAGTAAGTTCAGCAGGCCTTAGTCCGAGTTTAGTTTTTTAGTCTCGTACACTCTCCTCAGCCAGACTTAAATCGAATGACTGGCACAGACGTTTATTCCCTTAGTTATAATAACAGGCTCCACAGAGGGACATGACTGAAGGAGAACAATTACTGGCCACCTGGGTGCCTTGAGTAAGAAGAATATCTCGTAGCGTTTTCTGAAAAACTTGAATTTTGATACTTTGCTTTGGCTTGGCCTAGCCTGGGCTATGCTGGACCTGTGCTAAGGCTGCACTTGCAGTCGAGTAGGCCGGAGCTAGGCGTTTACAAGGCCGAGGCCAAGCTTAGTTACGCTTTTATTAGGCTTGATGAGGTCTGGACCTTGGTGAGCTCATGACCTGTGTAGGCGTTGGCTGAGAATTGGTTAGGCTAGTAGCTCCCGGTGTTCAATAGATCTGGGCTAAGCTTGGGTTAGGCCTCGTTTAGACGTAAATCATACATAGGTTTTGCTTTGGTTAGGTCTGGGGAAGGCCTTGGCTACGCCTGGGCTGGGCCTGAGTAAGCTTGGCTGGCCTGAGTCCAAGTTTAGTTTGTTGTCTCGTACACTCTCCTCAGCCAGACTTAAATCGAATGACTGGCCTAGACATTTATTCCCTTAGTAATACAGGTTCCACAAAGGGACATGACTGAAGGAAAACAACTTCTGGCCAGCTGGGTGCCTTGAGTAAGAAGAATATCTCGTAGCGTTTTCTGAAAAACTTGAATTTTGATACTTTGCTTTGGCTTGGCCTAGCCTGGGCTATGCTGGACCTGTGCTAAGGCTGCACTTGCAGTCGAGTAGGCCGGAGCTAGGCGTTTACAAGGCCGAGGCCAAGCTTAGTTACGCTTTTATTAGGCTTGATGAGGTCTGGACCTTGGTGAGCTCATGACCTGTGTAGGCGTTGGCTGAGAATTGGTTAGGCTAGTAGCTCCCGGTGTTCAATAGATCTGGGCTAAGCTTGGGTTAGGCCTCGTTTAGACGTAAATCATACCTAGGTTTTGCTTTGGTTAGGTCTGGGGAAGGCCTTGGCTACGCCTGGGCTGGGCCTGAGTAAGCTTGGCTGGCCTGAGTCCAAGTTTAGTTTGTTGTCTCGTACACTATCCTCAGCCAGACTTAAATCGAATGACTGGCCTAGACATTTATTCCCTTAGTAATACAGGTTCCACAAAGGGACATGACTGAAGGAGAACAACTACTGGCCAGCTGGGTGCCTTGAGTAAGAAGAGTATTTTGTAGCGTTTTCTGCAAAACTGGAATTTTGATGCTTTGCTTTGGCCTTGCCTTGGCTGGGCTATGCTGGGCCTGTGCTAAGCCTGCACTTGCAGTCGAGTAGGCCGGATCTAGGCGTTTTCAAAGCCGAGGCTAGGCTTAGTTAGGCCTTTATTAGGCTTCGTGAGGTTTGGACCTTGGTGAGGTCAAGACCTGTGTAGGCGTTGGCTGAGAATTGGTTAGGCTAGTAGCTCCCAGTGTTCAATAGATCTGGGCTAAGCTTGGGTTGGGCCTCCCTTAGACGTAAATCATACCTAGGTTTTGCTTTGGTTAGACCTGGGGAAGGCCTCCACTACGCCTGGGCTTGGCCTGAATAAGTTCAGCAGGCCTTAGTCCGAGTTTAGTTTTTTAGTCTCGTACACTCTCCTGAGCCAGACTTAAATCGAATGACTGGCCCAGACATTTATACCCTTAGTAATACAGATTTCACAGAGGGACATAACTGAAGGAGAACAACTACTGGCCAGCTGGGTGCCTTGAGAAAGAAGAGTATTTTGTAGCGTTTTCTGTAAAACTGGAATTTTGATGCTTTGCTTTGGCTTTGCCTTGCCTGGGCTATGCTGGACCTGTGCTAAACCTGCACTTACAGTCGAGTAGGCCTGAGTTAGGCGTTTTCAAAGCCGAGGCCAGGCTTAGTTAGGCCTTTATTAGGCTTGGTGAGGTCAAGACCTGTGTAGGCGTTGGCTGAGATTTGGTTAGGCTAGTAGCTCCCGGTGTTGAATAGATCTGGGCTAAGCTTGGGTTAGGCCTCGTTTAGACGTAAATCATACCTAGGTTTTGTTTTGGTTGGGTCTGGGGAAGGCCTCCGCTACGCCTGGGCTTGGCCTGAGTAAGTTCAGCAGGCCTTAGTCCGAGTTTAGTTTTTTAGTCTCGTACACTCTCCTCAGCCAGACTTAAATCGAATGACTGGCCTAGAAATTTATTCCCTTAGTAATACAGGTTCCACAGAGGGAGATGACTGAAGGAGAACAACTACTGGCCACCTGGGTGCCTTGAGTAAGAAGAATATCTCGTAGCGTTTTCTGCAAAACGGGAATTTTGATGTTTTGCTTTGGCTTGGCCTTGGCTGGGCTATGCTGGACTTGTGCTAAGCCTGCACTTGTAGTCGAGTAGGCCGGAGCTAGGCGCTTTCAAGGCCGACGCCAAGCTTAGTTAGGCTTTTATTAGGCTTGTTGAGGTCTGGACCTTGGTGAGCCCATGACCTCTGTAGGCGTTGGCTGAGAATTGGCTAGGCTAGAAGCTCCCGGTGTTCAATAGATCTGGGCTAAGCTTGGGTTAGGCCTAGCTTAGACGTAAATCATACCTAGGTTTTGCTTTGGTTAGGTCTGGGGAAGGCCTCAGCTACGCCTGGGCTGGGCCTGAGTAAGCTTGGCTGGCCTGAGTCCAAGTTTAGTTTGTTGTCTCGTACACTCTCCTCAGCCAGATTTAAATCGAAGGACTGGCCCAGACATTTATTCCCTTAGTAATACAGGTTCCACAGAGGGACATGACTGAAGGAGAACAACTACTGGCTAGCTGGGTGCCTTGAGTAAGAAGAGTATTTTGTAGCGTTTTCTGCAAAACTGGAATTTTGATGCTTTGCTTTGGCTTGGCCTTGCCTGGGCTATGCTGGACTGTGGTAAGCCTGCACTTACAGTCGAGTAGGCCGGAGCTAGGCGTTTTCAAAGCCGAGGCTAGGCTTAGTTAGGCCTTTATTAGGCTTCGTGAGGTCTGGACCTTGGTGAGGTCAAGACCTGTGTAGGCGTTGGCTGAGAATTGGTTAGGCTAGTAGCTCCCGGTGTTGAATAGATCTGGGCTAAGCTTGGGTTAGGCCTCCCTTAGACGTAAATCATACCTAGGTTTTGCTTTGTTTGGGTCTGGGGAAGGCCTCGGCTACGCCCGGGCTTGGCCTGAGTAAGTTCAGCAGGCCTTAGTCCGAGTTTAGTTTTTTAGTCTCGTACACCCTCCTCAGCCAGACTTAAATCGAATGACTGGCCCAGACATTTATTCCCTTAGTAATACAGATTTCACAGAGGGACATAACTGAAGGAGAACAACTACTGGCCACCTGGGTGCCTTGAGTAAGAAGAATATCTCGTAGCGTTTTCTGAAAAACTTGAATTTTGATACTTTGCTTTGGCTTGGCCTTGCCTGGGCTATGCTGGACCTGTGCTAAGGCTGCACTTGCAGTCGAGTAGGCCGGAGCTAGGCGTTTTCAAGGCCGAGGCAAAGCTTAGTTAGGCATTTATTAAGCTTGGTGAGGTCTGGACCTTGGTGAGGTCAAGACCTGTGTAGGCGTTTGCTGAGAATTGGTTAGGCTAGAAGCTCCTGGTGTTCAAAAGATCGGAGCTAAGCTTGGGTTAGGCATCGCTAAGACGTAAATCATACCTAGGTTTTGTTTTGGTTGGGTCTGGGCAAGGCTTCCGCTACGCCTGGGCTGGGCCTGAGTAAGTTTAGCAGGCCTTAGTCCGAGTTTAGTTTTTTAGTCTCGTACACTCTCCTCAGCCAGACTTAAATCGAATGACTGGCAAAGACTTTTATTCCCTTAGTTATATTAACAGGTTCCACAGAGGGGCATGACTGAAGGAGAACAACTACTGGCCACCTGGGTGCCTTGAGTAAGAAGAAAATCTCGTAGCGTTTTCTGAAAAACTTGAATTTTGATACTTTGCTTTGGCTTGGCCTTGCCTGGGCTATGCTGGACCTGTGCTAAGGCTGCACTTGCAGTCGAGTAGGCCGGAGCTAGGCGTTTTCAAGGCCGAGGCCAGGCTTAGTTAGGCTTTTATTAGGCTTGATGAGGTCTGGACCTTGGTGAGCTCATGACCTGTGTAGGCGTTGGCTAAGAATTGGTTAGGCTAGTAGCTCCTGGTGTTCAAAAGATCGGAGCTAAGCTTGGGTTAGGCATCGCTAAGACGTAAATCATACCTAGGTTTTGTTTTGGTTGGGTCTGGGGAAGGTTTCCGCTACGCATGGGCTGGGCCTGAGTAAGTTTAGCAGGCCTTAGTCCGAGTTTAGTTTTTTAGTCTCGTACACTCTCCTCAGCCAGACTTAAATCGAATGACTGGCAAAGACTTTTATTCCCTTAGTTATATTAACAGGTTCCACAGAGGGGCATGACTGAAGGAGAACAACTACTGGCCACCTGGGTGCCTTGAGTAAGAAGAAAATCTCGTAGCGTTTTCTGAAAAACTTGAATTTTGATACTTTGCTTTGGCTTGGCCTTGCCTGGGCTATGCTGGACCTGTGCTAAGGCTGCACTTGCAGTCGAGTAGGCCGGAGCTAGGCGTTTTCAAGGCCGAGGCCAGGCTTAGTTAGGCTTTTATTAGGCTTGATGAGGTCTGGACCTTGGTGAGCTCATGACCTGTGTACGCGTTGGCTAAGAATTGGTTAGGCTAGTAGCTCCCGGTGTTCAATAGATCTGGGCTAAGCTTGGGTTAGGCCTCGTTTAGACGTAAATTATACCTAGGTTTTGCTTTGGTTTGGTCTGGGGAAGGCCTTGGCTACGCCTGGGCTGGGCCTGAGTAAGCTTGGCTGACCTGAGTCCGAGTTTAGTTTGTTGTCTCGTACACTCTCCTCAGCCAGACTTAAATCCAATGACTGGCCTAGAAATTTATTCCCTTAGTAATACAGGTTCCACAGAGGGAGATGACTGAAGGAGAACAACTACTGGCCAGTTGGATGGCTTGAGTAAGAAGAGTATTTTGTAGCGTTTTCTGCAAAACTGGAATTTTGATGCTTTGCTTTGGCTTTGCCTTGGCTGGGCTATGCTGGACTTGTGCTAAGCCTGCATTTGTAGTCGAGTAGGCCGGAGCTAGGCGCTTTCAAGGCCGACGCCAAGCTTAGTTAGTCTTTTATTAGGCTTGTTGAGGTCTGGACCTTGGTGAGCCCATGACCTCTGTAGGCGTTGGCTGAGAATTGGCTAGGCTAGAAGCTCCCGGTGTTCAATAGATCGGGCTAAGCTTGGGTTAGGCCTAGTTTAGACGTAAATCATACCTAGGTTTTGCTTTGGTTAGGTCTGGGGAAGGCCTCAGCTACGCCTGGGCTGGGCCTGTGTAAGTTTAGCAGGCCTTAGTCCGAGTTTAGTTTTTTAGTCTCGTACACTCTCCTCAGCCAGACTTAAATCGAATGACTGGCCCAGACATTTATTCCCTTAGTAATACAGATTTCACAGAGGGACATAACTGAAGGAGAACAACTACTGGCCACCTGGGTGCCTTGAGTAAGAAGAATATCTCGTAGCGTTTTCTGAAAAACTTGAATTTTGATACTTTGCTTTGGCTTGGCCTTGCCTGGGCTATGCTGGACCTGTGCTAAGGCTGCACTTGCAGTCGAGTAGGCCGGAGCTAGGCGTTTTCAAGGCCGAGGCCAAGCTTAGTTAGGCCTTTATTAAGCTTGGTGAGGTCTGGACCTTGGTGAGGTCAAGACCTGTGTAGGCGTTGGCTGAGAATTGGTTAGGCTAGAAGCTCCTGGTGTTCAAAAGATCGGAGCTAAGCTTGGGTTAGGCATCGCTAAGACGTAAATCATACCTAGGTTTTGTTTTGGTTGGGTCTGGGGAAGGCTTCTGCTACGCCTGGGCTGGGCCTGAGTAAGTTTAGCAGGCCTTAGTCCGAGTTTAGTTTTTTAGTCTCGTACACTCTCCTCAGCCAGACTTAAATCGAATGACTGGCAAAGACTTTTATTCCCTTAGTTATATTAACAGGTTCCACAGAGGGGCATGACTGAAGGAGAACAACTACTGGCCACCTGGGTGCCTTGAGTAAGAAGAAAATCTCGTAGCGTTTTCTGAAAAACTTGAATTTTATACTTTGCTTTGGCTTGGCCTTGCCTGGGCTATGCTGGACCTGTGCTAGGTCTGCACTTGCAGTCGAGTAGGCCGGAGCTAGGCGTTTTCAAGGCCAAAGCCAGGCTTAGTTAGGCTTTTATTAGGCTTGATGAGGTCTGGATCTTGGTGAGCTCATGACCTGTGTAGGCGTTGGCTAAGAATTTGTTAGGCTAGTAGCTCCCGGTGTTCAATAGATCTGGGCTAAGCTTGGGTTAGGCCTCGTTTAGATGTAAATTATACCTAGGTTGTGCTTTGGTTTGGTCTGGGGAAGGCCTTGGCTACGCCTGGGCTGGGCCTGAGTAAGCTTGGCTGACCTGAGTCCGAGTTTAGTTTGTTGTCTCGTACACTCTCCTCAGCCAGACTTAAATCGAATGACTGGCCTAGACATTTATTCCCTTAGTAATACAGGTTCCACAGAGGGAGATGACTGAAGGAGAACAACTACTGGCCAGTTGGATGGCTTGAGTAAGAAGAGTATTTTGAGGCGTTTTCTGCAAAACTGGAATTTTGATGCTTTGCTTTGGCTTGGCCTTGGCTGGGCTATGCTGGACTTGTGCTAAGCCTGCACTTGTAGTCGAGTAGGCCGGAGCTAGGCGCTTTCAAGGCCGACGCCAAGCTTAGTTAGGCTTTTATTAGGCTTGTTGAGGTCTGGACCTTGGTGAGCCCATGACCTCTGTAGGCGTTGGCTGAGAATTGGCTAGGCTAGAAGCTCCCGGTGTTCAATAGATCTGGGCTAAGCTTGGGTTAGGCCTAGCTTAGACGTAAATCATACCTAGGTTTTGCTTTGGTTAGGTCTGGGGAAGGCCTCAGCTACGCCTGGGCTGGGCCTGAGTAAGTTTGGCAGGCCTGAGTCCGAGTTTAGTTTGTAGTCTCGTACACTCTCCTCAGCCAGACTTAAATCGAATGACTGGCCCAGACATTTATTCCCTTAGTAATACAGGTTCCACAGAGGGACATGACTGAAGGAGAACAACTACTGGCCAGCTGGGTGCCTTGTGTAAGAAGAGTATTTTGTAGCGTTTTCTGCAAAACTGGAATTTTGATGCTTTGCTTTGGCTTGGCCTTGGCTGGGCTATGCTGGACTTGTGCTAAGCCTGCACTTGTAGTCGAGTAGGCCGGAGCTAGGCGCTTTCAAGGCCGACGCCAAGCTTAGTTAGGCTTTTATTAGGCTTGTTGAGGTCTGGACCTTGGTGAGCCCATGACCTCTGTAGGCGTTGGCTGAGAATTGGTTAGGCTAGTAGCTCCCGGTGTTGAATAGATCTGGGCTAAGCTTGGGTTAGGCCTCCCTTAGACGTAAATCATACCTAGGTTTTGCTTTGTTTGGGTCTGGGGAAGGCCTCTGCTACGCCCGGGCTGGGCCTGAGTAAGTTTGGCAGGCTTGAGTCCGAGTTTAGTTTGCAGTCTCGTACACTCTCCTCAGCCAGATTTAAATCGAATGACTGGCCCAGAAATTTATTCCCTTAGTAATACAGGTTCCACAGAGGGACATGAATGAAGGAGAACAACTACTGGCCAGCTGGGTGCCTCGAGTAAGAAGAGTATTTTGTAGCGTTTTCTGCAAAACTGGATTTTTGATGCTTTGCTTTGGCTTTGCCTTGCCTGGGCTATGCTGGACCTGTGCTAAACCTGCACTTACAGTCGAGTAGGCCTGAGCTAGGCGTTTTCAAAGCCGAGGCCAGGCTTAGTTAGGCCTTTATTAGGCTTGGTGAGGTCAAGACCCGTGTAGGCGTTGGCTGAGATTTGGTTAGGCTAGTAGCTCCCGGTGTTGAATAGATCTGGGCTAAGCTTGGGTTAGGCCTCCCTTAGACGTAAATGATACCTAGGTTTTGTTTTGGTTGGATCTGGGGAAGGCTTCCGCTACGCCTGGGCTTGGCCTGAGTAAGTTCAGCAGGCCTTAGTCCGAGTTTAGTTTTTTAGTCTCGTACACTCTCCTCAGCCAGACTTAAATCGAATGACTGGCCCAGACATTTATTCCATTAGTAATACAGATTTCACAGAGGGACATAACTGAAGGAGAACAACTACTGGCCACCTGGGTGCCTTGAGTAAAGAGAATATCTCGTAGCGTTTTCTGAAAAACTTGAATTTTGATACTTTGCTTTGGCTTGGCCTTGCCTGGGCTATGCTGGACCTGTGCTAAGGCTGCACTTGCAGTCGAGTAGGCCGGAGCTAGGCGTTTTCAAGGCCGAGGCCAAGCTTAGTTAGGCCTCTATTAAGCTTGGTGAGGTCTGGACCTTGGTGAGGTCAAGACCTGTGTAGGCGTTGGCTGAGAATTGGTTAGGCTAGAAGCTCCTGGTGTTCAAAAGATCGGAGCTAAGCTTGGGTTAGGCATCGCTAAGACGTAAATCATACCTAGGTTTTGTTTTGGTTGGGTCTGGGGAAGGCTTCCGCTACGCCTGGGCTGGGCCTGAGTAAGTTTAGCAGGCCTTAGTCCGAGTTTAGTTTTTTAGTCTCGTACACTCTCCTCAGCCAGACTTAAATCGAATGACTGGCAAAGACTTTTATTCCCTTAGTTATATTAACAGGTTCCACAGAGGGGCATGACTGAAGGAGAACAACTACTGGCCACCTGGGTGCCTTGAGTAAGAAGAAAATCTCGTAGCGTTTTCTGAAAAACTTGAATTTTTATACTTTGCTTTGGCTTGGCCTTGCCTGGGCTATGCTGGACCTGTGCTAAGGCTGCACTTGCAGTCGAGTAGGCCGGAGCTAGGCGTTTTCAAGGCCGAGGCCAGGCTTAGTTAGGCTTTTATTAGGCTTGATGAGGT
The DNA here is from genome assembly GCF_054643075.1 of Acanthaster planci. Lineage (NCBI taxonomy): Eukaryota > Metazoa > Echinodermata > Asteroidea > Valvatida > Acanthasteridae > Acanthaster > Acanthaster planci. The sequence continues at coordinate 12,223,986 of NC_141785.1, read as the reverse complement.
CTGGACCTTGGTGAGCTCATGACCTGTTTAGGCGTTGGCTAAGAATTGGTTAGGCTAGTAGCTCCCGGTGTTCAATAGATCTGGGCTAAGCTTGGGTTAGGCCTCGTTAAGACGTAAATTATACCTAGGTTTTGCTTTGGTTAGGTCTCGGGAAGGCCTTGGCTACGCCTGGGCTGGGCCTGAGTAAGCTTGGCTGACCTGAGTCCGAGTTTAGTTTGTTGTCTCGTACACTCTCCTCAGCCAGACTTAAATCGAATGACTGGCCTAGAAATTTATTCCCTTAGTAATACAGGTTCCACAGAGGGAGATGACTGAAGGAGAACAACTACTGGCCAGTTGGATGGCTTGAGTAAGAAGAGTATTTTGTAGCGTTTTCTGCAAAACTGGAATTTTGATGCTTTGCTTTGGCTTGGCCTTGGCTGGGCTATGCTGGACTTGTGCTAAGCCTGCACTTGTAGTCGAGTAGGCCTGAGCTAGGCGCTTTCAAGGCCGACACCAAGCTTAGTTAGGCTTTTATTAGGCTTGTTGAGGTCTGGACCTTGGTGAGCCCATGACCTCTGTAGGCGTTGGCTGAGAATTGGCTAGGCTAGAAGCTCCCGGTGTTCAATAGGTCTGGGCTAAGCTTGGGTTAGGCCTAGCTTATACGTAAATCATACCTAGGTTTTGCTTTGTTTGGGTCTGGGGAAGGCCTCAGCTACGCCTGGGCTGGGCCTGTGTAAGTTTAGCAGGCCTTAGTCCGAGTTTAGTTTTTTAGTCTCGTACACTCTCCTCAGCCAGACTTAAATCGAATGACTGGCAAAGACTTTTATTCCCTTAGTTATATTAACAGGTTCCAGAGAGGGGCATGACTGAAGGAGAACAACTACTGGCCACCTGGGTGCCTTGAGTAAGAAGAAAATCTCGTAGCGTTTTCTGAAAAACTTGAGTTTTGATACTTTGCTTTGGCTTGGCCTTGCCTGGGCTATGCTGGACCTGTGCTAAACCTGCACTTACAGTCGAGTAGGCCTGAGCTAGGCGTTTTCAAAGCCGAGGCCAGGCTTAGTTAGGCCTTTATTAGGCTTGGTGAGGTCAAGACCCGTGGAAGGCGTTGGCTGAGAATTGGTTAGGATAGTAGCTCCCGGTGTTAAATAGATCTGGGCTAAGCTTGGGTTAGGCCTCCCTTAGACGTAAATCATACCTAGGTTTTGTTTTGGTTGGGTCTGGGGAAGGCTTCCGCTACGCCTGGGCTTGGCCTGAGTAAGTTTAGCAGGCTTTAGTCCGAGTTTAGTTTTTTAGTCTCGTACACTCTCCTCAGCCAGACTTAAATCGAATGACTGGCCCAGACTTTTTTTCCCTTAGTTATACTTACAGGTTCCACAGCTGGACATGACTGAAGGAAAACAACTACTGGCCACCTGGGTGCCTTGAGTAAGAAGAATATCTCGTAGCGTTTTCTGAAAAACTTGAATTTTGATACTTTGCTTTGGCTTGGCCTTGCCTGGGCTATGCTGGACCTGTGCTAAGGCTGCACTTGCAGTCGAGTAGGCCGGAGCTAGGCGTTTTCAAGGCCGAGGCCAAGCTTAGTTAGGCTTTTATTAGGGTTGATGAGGTCTGGACCTTGGTGAGGTCAAGACCTGTGTAAGCGTTGGCTGAGAATTGGTGAGGCTAGTAGCTCCCGGTGTTAAATAGATCTGGGCTAAGCTTGGGTTAGGCCTCGTTTAGACGTAAATCATACCTAGGTTTTGCTTTGGTTAGATCTGGGGAAGGCCTCGGCTACGCCTGGGCTGGGCCTCAGTAAGTTTGGCAGGCCTGAGTCCGAGTCTAGTTTTTAGTCTCGTACACTCTCCTCAGCCAGATTTAAATCGAATGACTGGCCCAGACATTTATTCCCTTAGTAAAACTAACAGGTTCCACAGAGGGACATGACTGAAGAACAACAACTACTGGCCAGCTGGGTGCCTTGAGTAAGAAGAGTATCTTGTAACGTTTTCTGAAAAACTTGAATTTTGATGATTTGTTTTGGCCTTGCCTTGGCTTGGCTGGGCTATGCTGGGCCTGTGCTAAGCCTGCACTTGCAGTCGAGTAGGCCGGATCTAGGCGTTTTCAAAGCCAAGTCCAAGCTTAGTTAGGCCTTTATTAGGCTTGGTTAGGTCTGGACCTTGGTGAGGTCAAGACCTGTGTAGGCGTTTGCTGAGAATTGGTTAGGCTAGAAGCTCCCGGTGTTCAATAGATCTGGGCTAAGCTTGGGTTAGGCCTCCCTTAGACGTAAATCATACCTAGGTTTTGTTTTGGTTGGGTCTGGGGAAGGCTTCCGCTACGCCTGGGCTTGGCCTGAGTAAGTTTAGCAGGCTTTAGTCCGAGTTTAGTTTTTAAGTCTCGTACACTCTCCTCAGCCAGACTTAAATCGAATGACTGGCCCAGACTTTTTTTCCCTTAGTTATACTTACAGGTTCCACAGCTGGACATGACTGAAGGAAAACAACTACTGGCCACCTGGGTGCCTTGAGTAAGAAGAATATCTCGTAGCGTTTTCTCAAAAACTTGAATTTTGATACTTTGCTTTGGCTTGGCCTTGCCTGGGCTATGCTGGACCTGTGCTAAGGCTGCACTTGCAGTCGAGTAGGCCGGAGCTAGGCGTTTTCAAGGCCGAGGCCAAGCTTAGTTAGGCTTTTATTAGGGTTGATGAGGTCTGGACCTTGGTGAGGTCAAGACCCGTGTAAGCGTTGGCTGAGAATTGGTGAGGCTAGTAGCTCCCGGTGTTAAATAGATCTGGGCTAAGCTTGGGTTAGGCCTCGTTTAGACGTAAATCATACCTAGGTTTTGCTTTGGTTAGATCTGGGGAAGGCCTCGGCTACGCCTGGGCTGGGCCTCAGTAAGTTTGGCAGGCCTGAGTCCGAGTCTAGTTTTTAGTCTCGTACACTCTCCTCAGCCAGATTTAAATCGAATGACTGGCCCAGACATTTATTCCCTTAGTAAAACTAACAGGTTCCACAGAGGGACATGACTGAAGAACAACAACTACTGGCCAGCTGGGTGCCTTGAGTAAGAAGAGTATCTTGTAACGTTTTCTGAAAAACTTGAATTTTGATGATTTGTTTTGGCCTTGCCTTGGCTTGGCTGGGCTATGCTGGGCCTGTGCTAAGCCTGCACTTGCAGTCGAGTAGGCCGGATCTAGGCGTTTTCAAAGCCAAGTCCAAGCTTAGTTAGGCCTTTATTAGGCTTGGTTAGGTCTGGACCTTGGTGAGGTCAAGACCTGTGTAGGCGTTTGCTGAGAATTGGTTAGGCTAGAAGCTCCCGGTGTTCAATAGATCTGGGCTAAGCTTGGGTTAGGCCTAGCTTAGACGTAAATCATACCTAGGTTTTGCTTTGGTTAGGTCTGGGGAAGGCCTCAGCTACGCCTGGGCTGGGCCTGAGTAAGTTTGGCAGGCCTGAGTCCGAGTTTAGTTTGTAGTCTCGTACACTCTCCTCAGCCAGATTTAAATCGAATGACTGGCCCAGACATTTATTCCCTTAGTAATACAGGTTCCACAGAGGGATATGACTGAAGGAGAACAACTACTGGCCAGCTGGGTGCCTTGAGTAAGAATAGTATTTTGTAGCGTTTTCTGCAAAACTGGAATTTTGATGCTTTGCTTTGGCTTGGCCTTGCCTGGGCTATGCTGGACCTGTGCTAAACCTGCACTTACAGTCGAGTAGGCCTGAGCTAGGCGTTTTCAAAGCCGAGGCCAGGCTTAGTTAGGCCTTTATTAGGCTTGGTGAGGTCAAGACCCGTTTAGGCGTTGGCTGAGAATTGGTTAGGCTAGTAGCTCCCGGTGTTGAATAGATCTGGGCTAAGCTTGGGTTAGGCCTCCCTTAGACGTAAATCATACCTAGGTTTTGCTTTGTTTGGGTCTGGGGAAGGCCTCGGCTACGCCCGGGCTGGGCCTGACTAAGTTTGGCAGGCTTGAGTCCGAATTTAGTTTGTTGTCTCGTACACTATCCTCAGCCAGATTTAAATCGAATGACTGGCCCAGACATTTATTCCCTTAGTAATACTAACAGGTTCCACAGAGGGACATGACTGAAGAACAACAACTACTGGCCAGCTGGGTGCCTTGAGTAAGAAGAGTATCTTGTAACGTTTTCTGAAAAACTTGAATTTTGATGATTTGCTTTGGCCTTGCCTTGGCTGGGCTATGCTGGGCCTGTGCTAAGCCTGCACTTGCAGTCGAGTAGGCCGGAGCTAGGCGTTTTCAAAGCCGAGTCCAAGCTGAGTTGGGCTTTTATTAAGCTTGGTGAGGTCTGGACCTTGGTGAGGTCAAGACCTGTGTAGGCGTTGGCTGAGAATTGGTTAGGCTAGAAGCTCCTGGTGTTCAAAAGATCTGGGCTAAGCTTGGGTTAAGCACCGCTAAGACGTAAATCATACCTAGGTTTTGCTTTGTTTGGGTCTGGGGAAGGCCTCGGCTACGCCCGGGCTGGGCCTGAGTAAGTTTGGCAGGCTTGAGTCCGAATTTAGTTTGTTGTCTCGTACACTATCCTCAGCCAGATTTAAATCGAATGACTGGCCCAGACATTTATTCCCTTAGTAATACTAACAGGTTCCACAGAGGGACATGACTGAAGAACAACAACTACTGGCCAGCTGGGTGCCTTGAGTAAGAAGAGTATCTTGTAACGTTTTCTGAAAAACTTGAATTTTGATGATTTGCTTTGGCATTGCCTTGGCTGGGCTATGCTGGGCCTGTGCTAAGCCTGCACTTGCAGTCGAGTAGGCCGGAGCTAGGCGTTTTCAAAGCCGAGTCCAAGCTGAGTTAGGCTTTTATTAAGCTTTGTGAGGTCTGGGCCTTGGTGAGGTCAAGACCTGTGGAGGCGGTGGCTGAGAATTGGTTAGGCTAGAAGCTCCTGGTGTTCAAAAGATCTGTGCTAAGCTTGGGTTAGGCACCGCTAAGACGTAAATCATACCTAGGTTTTGTTTTGGTTGGGTCTGGGGAAGGCTTCCGCTACGCCTGGGCTTGGCCTGAGTAAGTTCAGCAGGCCTTAGTCCGAGTTTAGTTTTTTAGTCTCGTACACTCTCCTCAGCCAGACTTAAATCGAATGACTGGCCCAGACTTTTTTTCACTTAGTTATACTAACAGGTTCCACAGCGGGACATAACTGAAGGAGAACAACTACTGGCCACCTGGGTGCCTTGAGTAAGAAGAATATCTCGTAGCGTTTTCTGAAAAACTTGAATTTTGATACTTTGCTTTGGCTTGGCCTAGCCTGGGCTATGCTGGACCTGTGCTAAGGCTGCACTTGCAGTCGAGTAGGCCGGAGCTAGGCGCTTTCAAGGCCGACGCCAAGCTTAGTTAGGCTTTTATTAGGCTTGTTGAGGTCTGGACCTTGGTGAGCCCATGACCTGTGTAGGCGTTGGCTGAGAATTGGCTAGGCTAGAAGCTCCCGGTGTTCAATAGATCTGGGCTAAGCTTGGGTTAGGCCTAGCTTAGACGTAAATCATACCTAGGTTTTGCTTTGGTTAGGTCTGGGGAAGGCCTCAGCTACGCCTGGGCTGGGCCTGAGTAAGTTCAGCAGGCCTTAGTCCGAGTTTAGTTTTTTAGTTTCGTACACTCTCCTCAGCCAGACTTAAATCGAATGACTGGTCCGGACATTTATTCCCTTAATAATACAGGTTCCACAGAGAGGCATGATTGAAGGAGAACAACTACTGGCCACCTGGCTGCTTTGAGTAAGAAGAGTATCTTGTAACGTTTTCTGAAAAACTTGAACTTTGATGATTTGCTTTGGCCTTGCGTTGGCGGGGCTATGCTGGGCCTGTGTTTAGCCTGCAGTTGCAGTCGAGTAGGCCGGTGCTAGGCGTTTTCAAAGCCGAGTCCAAGCTGAGTTAGGCTTTTATTAAGCTTGGTGAGGTCTGGACCTTGGGGAGGTCAAGACCTGTGTAGGTGCTGGCTGAGAATTGGTTAGGCTAGAAGCTCCTGGTGTTCAAAAGATCTGGGCTAAGCTTGGGTTAGGCCTCGTTTAGACGTAAATCATACCTAGGTTTTGCTTTGGTTTGGTCTGGGGAAGGCCTTGGCTACGCCTGGGCTGGGCCAGAGTAAGCTTGGCTGACCTGAGTCCGAGTTTAGTTTGTTGTCTCGTACACTATCCTCAGCCAGACTTAAATCAAATGACTATCCTAGACATTTATTCCCTTAGTAATACAGGTTCCATAGAGGGACATGACTGAAGGAGAACAACTACTGGCAAGCTGGGTGCCTTGAATAAGAAGAGTATTTTGTAGCGTTTTCTGCAAAACTGGAATTTTGATGCTTTGCTTTGGCTTGACCTTGCCTGGGCTATGCTGGACCTGTGCTAAGCCTGCACTTACAGTGACGTAGGCCTGAGCTAGGCGTTTTCAAAGCCGAGGCCAGGCTTAGTTAGGCTTTTATTAGGCTTGGTGAGGTCTGGACCTTGGTGAGGTCAAGACCTGTGTAGGCGTTGGCTGAGAATTGGTTAGGCTAGTAGCTCCCGGTGTTAAATAGATCTCGGCTAAGCTTGGGTTAGGCCTCTCTTAGACGTAAATCATACGTAGGTTTTGTTTTGGTTGGGTCTGGGGAAGGTTTCCGCTACGCCCGGGCTGGGCCTGAGTAAGTTTAGCAGGCCTTAGTCCGAGTTTAGTTTTTTAGTCTCGTACACTCTCCTCAAACAGACTTAAATCGAATGACTGGCCGAGACATTTATTCCCTTAGTAATACAGATTTCACAGAGGGACATATTTGAAGAAGAACAACTACTGGCCACCTGGGTGCCTTGAGTAAGAAGAATATCTCGTAGCGTTTTCTGAAAAACTTGAATTTTGATACTTTGCTTTGGCTTGGCCTTGCCTGGGCTATGCTGGACCTGTGCTAATGCTGCACTTGCAGTCGAGTAGGCCGGAGCTAGGCGTTTTCAAGGCCGAGGCCAAGCTTAGTTAGGCTTTTATTAGGCTTGATGAGGTCTGGACCTTGGTGAGCTCATGACCTATGTAGGCGTTGGCTGAGAATTGGTTAGGCTAGAAGCTCCCGGTGTTCAATAGATCTGGGCTAAGCTTGGGTTAGGCCTCGTTTAGACGTAAATCATACCTAGGTTTTGCTTTGGTTTGGTCTGGGGAAGGCCTCGGCTACGCCTGGGCTGGGCCTGAGTAAGTTTGGCAGGCCTGAGTCCGAGTTTAGTTTGTAGTCTCGTACACTCTCCTCAGCCAGATTTAAATCGAATGACTGGCCTAGAAATAATTTATTCCCTTAGTAATACAGGTTCCACAGAGGGACATGACTGAAGGAGAACAACTACTGGCCAGCTGGGTGCCTTGAGTAAGAAGAGTATTTTGTAGCGTTTTCTGCAAAACTGGAATTTTGATGCTTTGCTTTGGCTTGGCCTTGCCTGGGCTATGCGGGACCTGTGCTAAGCCTGCACTTACAGTGAAGTAGGCCTGGGCTAGGCGTTTTCAAAGCCGAGGCCAGGCTTAGTTAGGCTTTTATTAAGCTTGGTGAGGTCTGGACCTTGGTGAGGTCAAGACCTGTGTAGGCGTTGGCTGAGAATTGGTTAGGCTAGTAGCTCCCGGTGTTAAATAGATCTTGGCTAAGCTTGGGTTAGGCCTCCCTTAGATGTAAATCATACCTAGGTTTTGTTTTGGTTGGGTCTGGGGAAGGCTTCCGCTACGCTTGGGCTGGGCCTGAGTAAGTTTAGCAGGCTTTAGTCCGAGTTTAGTTTTTTAGTCTCGTACACTCTCCTCAGCCAGACTTAAATCGAATGACTGGCCCAGACTTTTTTCCCTTAGTTATACTTACAGGTTCCACAGCGGGACATGACTGAAGTAAAACAACTACTGGCCACCTGGGTGCCTTGAGTAAGAAGAATATCTCGTAGCGTTTTCTGAAAAACTTGAATTTTGATACTTTGCTTTGGCTTGGCTTTGCCTGGGCTATGCTGGACCTGTGCTAAGGCTGCACTTGCAGTCGAGTAGGCCGGAGCTAGGCGTTTTCAAGGCCGAGGCCAAGCTTAGTTAGGCTTTTATTAGGGTTGATGAGGTCTGGACCTTGGTGAGGTCAAGACCCTTGTAAGCATTTTCTGAGAATTGGTGAGGCTAGTAGCTCCCGGTGTTAAATAGATCTGGGCTAAGCTTGGGTTAGGCCTCGCTTAGACGTAAATCATACCTAGGTTTTGCTTTGGTTAGATCTGGGGAAGGCCTCGGCTACGCCTGGGCTGGGCCTGAGTAAGTTTGGCAGGCCTGAGTCCGAGTCTAGTTTGTAGTCTCGTACACTCTCCTCAGCCAGATTTAAATCGAATGACTGGCCCAGACATTTATTCTCTTAGTAAAACTAACAGGTTCCACAGAGGGACATGACTGAAGAACAACAACTACTGGCCAGCTGGGTGCCTTGAGTAAGAAGAGTATCTTGTAACGTTTTCTGAAAAACTTGAATTTGGATGATTTGTTTTGGCCTTGTCTTGGATGGGCTATGCTGGGCCTGTGCTAAGCCTGCACTTGCAGTCGAGTAGGCCGGATCTAGGCGTTTTCAAAGCCGAGTCCAAGCTTAGTTAGGCCTTTATTAGGCTTGGTTAGGTCTGGACGTTGGTGAGGTCAAGACCTGTGTAAGCGTTGGCTGAGAATTGGTTAGGCTAGAAGCTCCCGGTGTTCAAAAGATCTGGGCTAAGCTTGGGTTAGGCCTCGTTTAGACGTAAATCATACCTAGGTTTTGCTTTGGTTTGGTCTGGGGAAGGCCTTGGCTACGCCTGGGCTGGGCCTGAGTAAGCTTGGCAGGCCTGAGTCCGAGTTTAGTTTGTAGTCTCGTACACTCTACTCAGCCAGACTTAAATCGAATGACTGGCCCAGACATTTATTCCCTTAGTATTAGTAACAGGTTCCACAGAGGGACATGACTGAAGGAAAACAGCGACTGGCCATGTGGCTGCCTTGAGTAAGACGAGTACCATGTAGCGTTTTCTGAAAAACTTGAATTTTCATGCTTTGCTTTGGCTTGGCCTTGGCTGGGCTATGCAGGTCAAGACCTGTGCAGGCGTTGGCTGAGAATTGGTTAGGCTAGAAGCTCCCCGTGTTCAATAGATCTGGGTTAAGCTTGGGTTAGGCCTCGCTTAGACGTAAATCATACCTAGGTTTTGCTTTGGTTATATCTTGGGAAGGCCTCAGCTGCGCCTGGGCTGGGCCTGAGTAAGCTTGGCTGGCCTGAGTTCGAGTTTAGTTTGTTGTCTCGTACACTCCCCAGCCTTAGGCTAGAAGCTCCCGGTGTTCAATACATCTGGGCTAAGCTTGGGTTAGGTCTTACTTAGACGTAAATCATACCTAGGTTTTGCTTTGGTTAGATCTGGGGAAGGCCTTGGCTACGCCTGGGCTGGGCCTGAGTAAGTTTGGCAGGCCTTAGTCCGAGTTTAGTTTTTAGTCTCGTACACTCTCCTCAGCCAGATTTAAATCGAATGACTGGCCCAGACATTTATTCCCTAAGTAATTCTAACAGGTTCCACAGAGGGACATAACCGAAGAGCAAAAACTACTGGCCAGCTGGGTGCCTCGAGTAAGAAGAGTATTTTGTAACGTTTTCTGAAAAACTTGAATTTTGATGATTTGCTTTGGCCTTGCCTTGGCTATGCTGGGCCTGTGCTAAGCCTGCACTTGCAGTCGAGTAGGCCGGAGCTAGGCGTTTTCAAAGCCGAGTCCAAGCTTAGTTAGGCTTTTATTAAGCTTGGTGAGGTCTGGACCTTGGTGAGGTCAAGACCTGTGTAGGCGTTGGCTGAGAATTGGTTAGGCTAGAAGCTCCGGGTGTTCAAAAGATCTGGGCTGTGTTTGGGTTAGGCATCGCTAAGACGTAAATCATACCTAGGTTTTGTTTTGGTTGGGTCTGGGGAAGGCCTCCGCTACGCCTGGGCTTGGCCTGAGTAAGTTCAGCAGACCTTAGTCCGAGTTTAATTTTTTAATCTCGTACACTCTCCTCAGCCAGACTTAAATCCAATGACTGGCCCAGACATTTATTCCCTTAGTAATACAGATTCCACAGAGGGACATGACTGAAGGAGAACAGCGACTGCCAAGGTGGCTGCCTTGAGTAAGAAGAGTACCTTGTAGCGTTTTCTGAAAAACTTGAATTTTCATGCTTTGCTTTGGCTTGGACTTGGCTGGGCTATGCTGGACTTGTGCTAAACCTGCACTTGCAGTCGAGTAGGCCGGAGCTAGGCGCTTTCAAGGCCGACGCCAAGCTTAGTTAGGCTTTAATTAGGCTTGTTGAGGTCTGGACCTTGGTGAGCCCATGACCTCTGTAGGCGTTGGCTGAGAATTGGCTAGGCTAGAAGCTCCCGGTGTTCAATAGATCTCGGCTAAGCTTGGGTTAGGCGTAGCTTAGACGTAAATCATACCTAGGTTTCGCTTTGGCTAGGTCTGGGGAAGGCCTCGGCTACGCCTGGGCTGGGCCTGAGTAAGCTTGGCAGGCCTGAGTCCGAATTTAGTTTGTTGTCTCGTACACTATCCTCAGCCAGACTTAAATCGAATGACTGGCCCAGACATTTATTCAATTAGTAATACATGTTCCAGAGAGGGGCATGACTGAGGGAGAACAACTACTCTCCACCTGGGTGCCTTGAGTAAGAAGTGTATCTTGTAGCGTTTTCTGAAAAACTGGAATTTTGATGCTTTGCTTTGGCTTGGCTTTGGCTGGGCTATGCTTGACTTGTGCTAAGCCTGCACTTGCAGTCGAGTAGGCCGGAGCTAGGCGTTTTCAAGGCCGATGCCAAGCTGAGTCAGGCCTTTATTAGGCTTGCTGAGGTCTGGACCTTGGTGAGGTCAAGACATGTGCAGGTGTTGGCTGAGAATTGGTTAGGCTAGAAGCTCCCGGTGTTCAATAGATCTGGGCTAAGCTTGGGTTAGGCCTCGTTTAGACGTAAATCATACCTAGGTTTTGCTTTGGTTAGGTCTGGGGAAGGCCTCAGCTACGCCCGGGCTGGGCTCAAGTAAGCTTGGCAGGCCTGAGTCCGAGTTTAGTTTGTAGTCTCATACACTCTCCTCAGCCTGACTTAAATCGAATGACTGGCCCAGACATTTATTCCCTTAGTATTAGTAAGAGGTTCCACAGAGGGACATGATTGAAGGACAAAAACTGCTGGCCAGCTTGGTGCCTTGAGTAAGAAGAGTACCTTGTAGCGTTTTCTGAAAAAGTTGAATTTTGATGCTTTGCTTTGGCTTGGCCTTGGCTGGGCTATTCAGGTCAAGACCTGTGCCGCCGTTGGCTGAGAATTGGTTAGGCTAGAAGCTCCCCGTGTTCAATAGATCTGGGCTAAGCTTGGGTTAGGCCTCGCTTAGACGTAAATCATACCTAGGTTTTGCTTTGGTTAGAACTGGGGAAGGCCTTGGCTACGCCTGGGCTGGGCCTGAGTAAGCTTGGCAGGCCTGAGTCCGAGTCTAGTTTTTAGTCTCGTACACTCTCCTCAGCCAGATTTAAATCGAATAGTCATTCGATTGACTGGCCCAGACATTTATTCCCTTAGTTATACTAACAGGTTCCACAGAGGGACATGACTGAAGGAGAACAACTACTGGCCACCTGGGTGCCTTGAGTAAGAAGAATTTCTCGTAGTGTTTTCTGAAAAACTTGAATTTTGATACTTTGCTTTGGCTTGGCCTTGCCTGGGCTATGCTGGACCTGTGCTAAGCCTGCACTTGCAGTCGAGTAGGCCGGAGCTAGGCGTTTTCAAGGCCGAGGCCAAGCTTAGTTAGGCTTTTATTAGGCTTGATGAGGTCTGGACCTTGGTGAGCTCATGACCTATGTAGGCGTTGGCTGAGAATTGGTTAGGCTAGAAGCTCCCGGTGTTCAATAGATCTGGGCTAAGCTTGGGTTAGGCCTCGTTTAGACGTAAATCATACCTAGGTTTTGCTTTGGTTAGATCTGGGGAAGGCCTCGGCTACGCCTGGGCTGGGCCTGAGTAAGTTTGGCAGGCCTGAGTCCGAGTTTAGTTTGTAGTCTCGTACACTCTCCTCAGCCAGATTTAAATCGAATGACTGGCCTAGAAATTTATTCCCTTAGTAATACAGGTTCCACAGAGGGACATGACTGAAGGAGAACAACTACTGGCCAGCTGGGTGCCTTGAGTAAGAAGAGTATTTTGTAGCGTTTTCTGCAAAACTGGAATTTTGATGCTTTGCTTTGGCTTGGCCTTGCCTGGGCTATGCGGGACCTGTGCTAAGCCTGCACTTACAGTGAAGTAGGCCTGGGCTAGGCGTTTTCAAAGCCGAGGCCAGGCTTAGTTAGGCTTTTATTTAGCTTGGTGAGGTCTGGACCTTGGTGAGGTCAAGACCTGTGTAGGCGTTGGCTGAGAATTGGTTAGGCTAGTAGCTCCCGGTGTTAAATAGATCTGGGCTAAGCTTGGGTTAGGCCTCCCTTAGATGTAAATCATACCTAGGTTTTGTTTTGGTTGGGTCTGGGGAAGGCTTCCGCTACGCCTGGGCTGGGCCTGAGTAAGTTTAGCAGGCTTTAGTCCGAGTTTAGTTTTTTAGTCTCGTACACTCTCCTCAGCCAGACTTAAATCGAATGACTGGCCCAGACTTTTTTTTCCCTTAGTTATACTTACAGGTTCCACAGCGGGACATGACTGAAGGAAAAAAACTACTGGCCACCTGGGTGCCTTGAGTAAGAAGAATATCTCGTAGCGTTTTCTGAAAAACTTGAATTTTGATACTTTGCTTTGGCTTGGCTTTGCCTGGGCTATGCTGGACATGTGCTAAGGCTGCACTTGCAGTCGAGTAGGCCGGAGCTAGGCGTTTTCAAGGCCGAGGCCAAGCTTAGTAAGGCTTTTATTAGGGTTAATGAAGTCTGGACCTTGGTGAGGTCAAGACCCTTGTAAGCATTGGCTGAGAATTGGTTAGGCTAGTAGCTCCCGGTGTTAAATAGATCTGGGCTAAGCTTGGGTTAGGCCTCGCTTAGACGTAAATCATACCTAGGTTTTGCTTTGGTTAGATCTGGGGAAGGCCTCGGCTACGCCTGGGCTGGGCCTGAGTAAGTTTTGCAGGCCTTAGTCCGAGTCTAGTTTGTAGTCTCGTACACTCTCCTCAGCCAGATTTAAATCGAATGACTGGCCCAGACATTTATTCTCTTAGTAAAACTAACAGGTTCCACAGAGGGACATGACTGAAGAACAACAACTACTGGCCAGCTGGGTGCCTTGAGTAAGAAGAGTATCTTGTAACGTTTTCTGAAAAACTTGAATTTTGATGATTTGCTTTGGCCTTGCCTTGTATGGGCTATGCTGGGCCTGTGCTAAGCCTGCACTTGCAGTCGAGTAGGCCGGATCTAGGCGTTTTCAAAGCCGAGTCCAAGCTTAGTTAGGCCTTTATTAGGCTTGGTTAGGTCTGGACGTTGGTGAGGTCAAGACCTGTGTAGGCGTTGGCTGAGAATTGGTTAGGCTAGAAGCTCCCGGTGTTCAAAAGATCTGGGCTAAGCTTGGGTTAGGCCTCGTTTAGACGTAAATCATACCTAGGTTTTGCTTTGGTTTGGTCTGGGGAAGGCCTTGGCTACGCCTGGGCTGGGCCTGAGTAAGCTTGGCAGGCCTGAGTCCGAGTTTAGTTTGTAGTCTCGTACACTCTACTCAGCCAGACTTAAATCGAATGACTGGCCCAGACATTTATTCCCTTAGTATTAGTAACAGGTTCCACAGAGGGACATGACTGAAGGAGAACAGCGACTGGCCATGTGGCTGCCTTGAGTAAGACGAGTACCATGTAGCGTTTTCTGAAAAACTTGAATTTTCATGCTTTGCTTTGGCTTGGCCTTGGCTGGGCTATGCAGGTCAAGACCTGTGCAGGCGTTGGCTGAGAATTGGTTAGGCTAGAAGCTCCCCGTGTTCAATAGATCTGGGTTAAGCTTGGGTTAGGCCTCGCTTAGACGTAAATCATACCTAGGTTTTGCTTTGGTTATATCTTGGGAAGGCCTCAGCTGCGCCTGGGCTGGGCCTGAGTAAGCTTGGCTGGCCTGAGTTCGAGTTTAGTTTGTTGTCTCGTACACTCCCCAGCCTTAGGCTAGAAGCTCCCGGTGTTCAATACATCTGGGTTAAGCTTGGGTTAGGTCTTACTTAGACGTAAATCATACCTAGGTTTTGCTTTGGTTAGATCTGGGGAAGGCCTTGGCTACGCCTGGGCTGGGCCTGAGTAAGTTTGGCAGGCCTTAGTCCGAGTTTAGTTTTTAGTCTCGTACACTCTCCTCAGCCAGATTTAAATCGAATGACTGGCCCAGACATTTATTCCCTTAGTAATTCTAACAGGTTCCACAGAGGGACATAACCGAAGAGCAAAAACTACTGGCCAGCTGGGTGCCTCGAGTAAGAAGAGTATTTTGTAACGTTTTCTGAAAAACTTGAATTTTGATGATTTGCTTTGGCCTTGCCTTGTATGGGCTATGCTGGGCCTGTGCTAAGCCTGCACTTGCAGTCGAGTAGGCCGGATCTAGGCGTTTTCAAAGCCGAGTCCAAGCTTAGTTAGGCTTTTATTAAGCTTGGTGAGGTCTGGACCTTGGTGAGGTCAAGACCTGTGTAGGCGTTGGCTGAGAATTGGTTAGGCTAGAAGCTCCCGGTGTTCAAAAGATCTGGGCTATGTTTGGGTTAGGCATCGCTAAGACGTAAATCATACCTAGGTTTTGTTTTGGTTGGGTCTGGGGAAGGCCTCCGCTACGCCTGGGCTTGGCCTGAGTAAGTTCAGCAGACCTTAGTCCGAGTTTAATTTTTTAATCTCGTACACTCTCCTCAGCCAGACTTAAATCCAATGACTGGCCCAGACATTTATTCCCTTAGTAATACAGATTCCACAGAGGGACATGACTGAAGGAGAACAGCGACTGCCAAGGTGGCTGCCTTGAGTAAGAAGAGTACCTTGTAGCGTTTTCTGAAAAACTTGAATTTTCATGCTTTGCTTTGCCTTGGACTTGGCTGGGCTATGCTGGACTTGTGCTAAGCCTGCACTTGCAGTCGAGTAGGCCGGAGCTAGGCGCTTTCAAGGCCGACGCCAAGCTTAGTTAGGCTTTAATTAGGCTTGTTGAGGTCTGGACCTTGGTGAGCCCATGACCTCTGTAGGCGTTGGCTGAGAATTGGCTAGGCTAGAAGCTCCCGGTGTTCAATAGATCTGGGCTAAGCTTGGGTTAGGCGTAGCTTAGACGTAAATCATACCTAGGTTTCGCTTTGGCTAGGTCTGGGGAAGGCCTCGGCTACGCCTGGGCTGGGCCTGAGTAAGCTTGGCAGGCCTGAGTCCGAATTTAGTTTGTTGTCTCGTACACTATCCTCAGCCAGACTTAAATCGAATGACTGGCCCAGACATTTATTCAATTAGTAATACAGGTTCCAGAGAGGGGCATGACTGAGGGAGAACAACTACTCTCCACCTGGGTGCCTTGAGTAAGAAGTGTATCTTGTAGCGTTTTCTGAAAAACTGGAATTTTGATGCTTTGCTTTGGCTTGGCTTTGGCTGGGCTATGCTTGACTTGTGCTAAGCCTGCACTTGCAGTCGAGTAGGCCGGAGCTAGGCGTTTTCAAGGCCGATGCCAAGCTGAGTCAGGCCTTTATTAGGCTTGCTGAGGTCTGGACCTTGGTGAGGTCAAGACATGTGCAGGTGTTGGCTGAGAATTGGTTAGGCTAGAAGCTCCCGGTGTTCAATAGATCTGGGCTAAGCTTGGGTTAGGCCTCGTTTAGACGTAAATCATACCTAGGTTTTGCTTTGGTTAGGTCTGGGGAAGGCCTCAGCTACGCCCGGGCTGGGCTCAAGTAAGCTTGGCAGGCCTGAGTCCGAGTTTAGTTTGTAGTCTCATACACTCTCCTCAGCCTGACTTAAATCGAATGACTGGCCCAGACATTTATTCCCTTAGTATTAGTAAGAGGTTCCACAGATGGACATGATTGAAGGACAAAAACTGCTGGCCAGCTTGGTGCCTTGAGTAAGAAGAGTACCTTGTAGCGTTTTCTGAAAAAGTTGAATTTTGATGCTTTGCTTTGGCTTGGCCTTGGCTGGGCTATTCAGGTCAAGACCTGTGCCGCCGTTGGCTGAGAATTGGTTAGGCTAGAAGCTCCCCGTGTTCAATAGATCTGGGCTAAGCTTGGGTTAGGCCTCGCTTAGACGTAAATCATACCTAGGTTTTGCTTTGGTTAGAACTGGGGAAGGCCTTGGCTACGCCCGGGCTGGGCCTGAGTAAGCTTGGCAGGCCTGAGTCCGAGTCTAGTTTTTAGTCTCGTACACTCTCCTCAGCCAGATTTAAATCGAATGACTGGCCTAGAAATAATTTATTCCCTTAGTAATACAGGTTCCACAGAGGGACATGACTGAAGGAGAACAACTACTGGCCAGCTGGGTGCCTTGAGTAAGAAGAGTATTTTGTAGCGTTTTCTGCAAAACTGGAATTTTGATGCTTTGCTTTGGCTTGGCCTTGCCTGGGCTATGCGGGACCTGTGCTAAGCCTGCACTTACAGTGAAGTAGGCCTGGGCTAGGCGTTTTCAAAGCCGAGGCTAGGCTTAGTTAGGCTTTTATTAAGCTTGGTGAGGTCTGGACCTTGGTGAGGTCAAGACCTGTGTAGGCGTTGGCTGAGAATTGGTTAGGCTAGTAGCTCCCGGTGTTAAATAGATCTGGGCTAAGCTTGGGTTAGGCCTCCCTTAGATGTAAATCATACCTAGGTTTTGTTTTGGTTGGGTCTGGGGAAGGCTTCCGCTACGCCTGGGCTGGGCCTGAGTAAGTTTAGCAGGCTTTAGTCCGAGTTTAGTTTTTTAGTCTCGTACACTCTTC
Organism: Acanthaster planci; assembly: GCF_054643075.1. NCBI lineage: Eukaryota > Metazoa > Echinodermata > Asteroidea > Valvatida > Acanthasteridae > Acanthaster > Acanthaster planci. Next base: position 12,207,259 of record NC_141785.1, on the reverse strand, counting down.
TCAGCCAGACTTAAATCGAATGACTGGCCCAGACTTTTTTCCCTTAGTTATACTTACAGGTTCCACAGAGGGACATGACTGAAGAACAACAACTACTGGCCAGCTGGGTGCCTTGAGTAAGAAAAGTATCTTGTAACGTTTTCTGAAAAACTTGAATTTTGATGATTTGCTTTGGCCTTGCCTTGGATGGGCTATGCTGGGCCTGTGCTAAGCCTGCACTTGCAGTCGAGTAGGCCGGATCTAGGCGTTTTCAAAGCCGAGTCCAAGCTTAGTTAGGCCTTTATTAGGCTTGGTTAGGTCTGGACGTTGGTGAGGTCAAGACCTGTGTAGGCGTTGGCTGAGAATTGGTTAGGCTAGAAGCTCCTGGTGTTCAAAAGATCTGGGCTAAGCTTGGGTTAGGCATGGATGAGACGTAAATCATACATAGGTTTTGTTTTTGTTGGGTCTGGGGAAGGCTTCCGCTACGCCTGGGCTGGGCCTGAGTAAGTTTAGCAGGTCTTAGTCCGAGTTTAGTTTTTTAGTCTCGTACACTCTCCTCAGCCAGACTTAAATCGAATGACTGGCAAAGACTTTTATTCCCTTAGTTATATTAACAGGTTCCACAGAGGGGCATGACTGAAGGAGAACAACTACTGGCCACCTGGGTGCCTTGAGTAAGAAGAACATCTCGTAGCGTTTTCTGAAAAACTTGAATTTTGATACTTTGCTCTGGCTTGGCCTTGCCTGGGCTATGCTGGACCTGTGCTAAGGCTGCACTTGCAGTCGAGTAGGCCGGAGCTAGGCGTTTTCAAGGCCGAGGCCAAGCTTAGTTAGGCTTTTATTAGGCTTGATGAGGTCTGGACCTTGGTGAGCTCATGACCTGTGTAGGCGTTGGCTGAGAATTGGTTAGGCTAGTAGCTCCCGGTGTTCAATAGATCTGGGCTAAGCTTGGGTTAGGCCTCGTTTAGACGTAAATCATACCTAGGTTTTGCTTTGGTTTGGTCTGGGGAAGGCCTTGGCTACGCCTGGGCTGGGCCTGAGTAAGCTTGGCAGGCCTGAGTCCGAGTTTAGTTTGTAGTCTCGTACACTCTACTCAGCCAGACTTAAATCGAATGACTGGCCCAGACATTTATTCCCTTAGTATTAGTAACAGGTTCCACAGAGGGACATGACTGAAGGAGAACAGCGACTGGCCATGTGGCTGCCTTGAGTAAGAAGAGTACCATGTAGCGTTTTCTGAAAAACTTGAATTTTCATGCTTTGCTTTGGCTTGGCCTTGGCTGGGCTATGCAGGTCAAGACTTGTGCAGGCGTTGGCTGAGAATTGGTTAGGCTAGAAGCTCCCCGTGTTCAATAGATCTGGGTTAAGCTTGGGTTAGGCCTCGCTTAGACGTAAATCATACCTAGGTTTTGCTTTGGTTATATCTGGGGAAGGCCTCAGCTGCGCCTGGGCTGGGCCTGAGTAAGCTTGGCTGGCCTGAGGTCGAGTTTAGTTTGTTGTCTCGTACACTCCCCAGCCTTAGGCTAGAAGCTCCCGGTGTTCAATACATCTGGGCTAAGCTTGGGTTAGGCCTCACTTAGACGTAAATCATACCTAGGTTTTGCTTTAGTTAGATCTGGGGAAGGCCTTGGCTACGCCTGGGCTGGGCCTGAGTAAGTTTGGCAGGCCTTAGTCCGAGTTTAGTTTTTAGTCTCGTACACTCTCCTCAGCCAGATTTAAATCGAATGACTGGCCCAGACATTTATTCTCTTAGTAATTCTAACAGGTTCCACAGAGGGACATAACCGAAGAGCAAAAACTACTGGCCAGCTGGGTGCATTGAGTAAGAAGAGTATTTTGTAACGTTTTCTGAAAAACTTGAATTTTGATGATTTGCTTTGGCCTTGCCTTGGCTATGCTGGGCCTGTGCTAAGCCTGCACTTGCAGTCGAGTAGGCCGGAGCTAGGCGTTTTCAAAGCCGAGTCCAAGCTTAGTTAGGCTTTTATTAAGCTTGGTGAGGTCTGGACCTTGGTGAGGTCAAGACCTGTGTAGGCGTTGGCTGAGAATTGGTTAGGCTAGAAGCTCCCGGTGTTCAAAAGATCTGGGCTAAGCTTGGGTTAGGCATCGCTAAGACGTAAATCATACCTAGGTTTTGTTTTAGTTGGGTCTGGGGAAGGCCTCCGCTACGCCTGGGCTTGGCCTGAGTAAGTTCAGCAGACCTTAGTCCGAGTTTAGTTTTTTAATCTCGTACACTCTCCTCAGCCAGACTTAAATCCAATGACTGGCCCAGACATTTATTCAATTAGTAATACAGGTTCCAGAGAGGGGCATGACTGAGGGAGAACAACTACTCTCCACCTGGGTGCCTTGAGTAAGAAGTGTATCTTGTAGCGTTTTCTGAAAAACTGGAATTTTGATGCTTTGCTTTGGCTTGGCCTTGGCTGGGCTATGCTAGACTTGTGCTAAGCCTGCACTTGCAGTCGAGTAGGCCGGAGCTAGGCGTTTTCAAGGCCGATGCCAAGCTGAGTCAGGCCTTTATTAGGCTTGCTGAGGTCTGGACCTTGGTGAGGTCAAGACATGTGCAGGTGTTGGCTGAGAATTGGTTAGGCTAGAAGCTCCCGGTGTTCAATAGATCTGGGCTAAGCTTGGGTTAGGCCTCGTTTAGACGTAAATCATACCTAGGTTTTGCTTTGGTTAGGTCTGGGGAAGGCCTCAGCTACGCCCGGGCTGGGCTCAAGTAAGCTTGGCAGGCCTGAGTCCGAGTTTAGTTTGTAGTCTCGTACACTCTCCTCAGCCTGACTTAAATCGAATGACTGGCCCAGACATTTATTCCCTTAGTATTAGTAAGAGGTTCCACAGATGGACATGATTGAAGGACAAAAACTGCTGGCCAGCTTGGTGCCTTGAGTAAGAAGAGTACCTTGTAGCGTTTTCTGAAAAAGTTGAATTTTGATGCTTTGCTTTGGCTTGGCCTTGGCTGGGCTATTCAGGTCAAGACCTGTGCCGCCGTTGGCTGAGAATTGGTTAGGCTAGAAGCTCCCCGTGTTCAATAGATCTGGGCTAAGCTTGGGTTAGGCCTCGCTTAGACGTAAATCATACCTAGGTTTTGCTTTGGTTAGAACTGGGGAAGGCCTTGGCTACGCCCGGGCTGGGCCTGAGTAAGCTTGGCAGGCCTGAGTCCGAGTCTAGTTTTTAGTCTCGTACACTCTCCTCAGCCAGATTTAAATCGAATGACTGGCCCAGACATTTATTCCCTTAGTTATACTAACAGGTTCCACAGAGGGACATGACTGAAGGAGAACAACTACTGGCCACCTGGGTGCCTTGAGTAAGAAGAATATCTCGTAGTGTTTTCTGAAAAACTGGAATTTTGATACTTTGCTTTGGCTTGGCCTTGCCTGGGCTATGCTGGACCTGTGCTAAGCCTGCACTTGCAGTCGAGTAGGCCGGAGCTAGGTGTTTTCAAGGCCGAGGCCAAGCTTAGTTAGGCTTTTATTAGGCTTGATGAGGTCTGGACCTTGGTGAGCTCATGACTTATGTAGGCGTTGGCTGAGAATTGGTTAGGCTAGAAGCTCCCGGTGTTCAATAGATCTGGGCTAAGCTTGGGTTAGGCCTCGTTTAGAAGTAAATCATACCTAGGTTTTGCTTTGGTTAGGTCTGGGGAAGGCCTTGGCTACGCCTAGGCTAGGCCTGAGTAAGCTTGGCTGGCCTGAGTCCTAGTTTAGTTTGTTGTCTCGTACACTATCCTCAGCCAGACTTAAATCGAATGACTGGCCTAGACATTTATTCCCTTAGTAATACAGGTTCCACAGAGGGAAATGACTGAATCAGAACATTTACTGGCAAGCTGGGTGCCTTGAGTAAGAAGAGTATTTTGTAGCGTTTTCTGCAAAACTGGAATTTTGATGCTTTGCTTTGGCTTGGCCCTGCCTTGGCTATGCTGGACCTGTGCTAAGCCTGCACTTACAGTGAAGTAGGCCTGACCTAGGCGTTTTCAAAGCCGAGGCCAGGCTTAGTTAGGCTTTTATTAGGCTTGGTGAGGTCTGGACCTTGGTGAGGTCAAGACCTGTGTAGGCGTTGGCTGAGAATTGGTTAGGCTAGTAGCTCCCGGTGTTAAATAGATCTGGGCTAAGCTTCGGTTAGGCCTCGCTTAGACGTAAATCATACCTAGGTTTTGCTTTGGTTAGATCTGGGGAAGGCCTCGGCTACGCCTGGGCTGGGCCTGAGTAAGGCGTGAGGTCAAAATACAGACGGTTTAGAAACAGTTGAACGGTTGGTGTTAATCCCCGTTCATTCCGTTCGTGTTTTGGTGTTGGACAGTTCAACGGTTTGAAAAGAACCGTCTGCCCCGGACTGTCTAGCTTCACGAGCAACCCTGACAACAATGGAGTTTGTGGCTTACACAGCCATGGTTGTGAACAAAAGATCCTATTCAGGGAGAACTTCACTGGCCCTGGTCAGCCTTCCTGGGCTGGCCGTGAGGATTAGTGGTTAACACCTTGTGATAGGAAGACACAAAATCAACTGCATTCCAGGCTACAGACATTTATCTAGCTTCAGATACGTTTTGAGTGGGTATTTCATGACAAAAAAGCATTGCCCCAAGATAATTGTTCGTGTTTAGGCGTTTTTTAGATTGGAAAATAAATGCGTTTATATGGGAGTGACGGGAATGCCAAACACGGTTGCCTCATTTTACCGCCTAATCTATCGTCTATGAAAGGAAATATTCACGTAGACGCAATGTGAATTTATTTGGAACTTCTGTCCCGTGTACCATATTCTTTGAAGGTAATAAAAAAATGTCAAACTCCGCATCAAATAGTGCTGCAAGTATGTGTTCGGTTCAGACAGGGCTTGGACATTTTTTGCAGAACTTCGGATCAGTTGGGTTCGGACATGTACACACATGTACAAGTACAATGCACACTGAGACATGAAAGGCTCGCTACGATCGAGCTGCAAAGGCCTATAAAGTATTTCTACGTGTAAAATTATGAAACTGCTATCTCTCCCGATCCGCGAGCAACTTTGATTAGAATACCTTTTTTTATAAACTTTTTCCCAGAGTTTGTTTACGAGTACATTCCATATAAAGTTATTTCGAGGGTGAGACAGTTCCCGACCGTGTTTTGCCGACCAGAAGCGGTTGTGTTCGGACCACGCTTGACTCAACAAAACGACCGTAAGATTTGTGCAAATAGAAAAAAACAGCATGCTCAATTAGGACTTTCCTCCAGGAGAGAATACAAGATTAAAATCAAATTTCGAGCAAATTGTGTTTTGGTTATTTTTGCGAAATAGATGGCTTTTTAAAACTACGAAAATGGCTTTCGTTGCATATCTGAGGGGGAACCTTTCCAAGGACGGCGTGCACGTGACCAAAGGGGCGATTTTTCATCAGCCTCTTTTGAAGGAATAACAGCATTTTGTTATTTGAGATCTGGCAAATTCCATTACAACGCGTCTGCACTACGATCAAACCCTTCATGGTCAACTGAAAGGCAAGTTAGGCCACCGCGCGAGCAAAAATCTCCTCGCGCTGCGCTGAAGCACAGCATGCACCGAACCGCTTGGCAAAATTTTCATCCGGGGATGCCTTGGATCGAGCGCGAGCCCGACTGTGATCAGCACCCAACCAAAATTCGTTTTGCACTCCATTTATGAGACCATTGGCCTAATATGGAACGTCATTACCTTAGTATGGAACGTAAGGGCGTGGCTTTCGTAGATTGGCAAATAAAATATTACATCTGAATATACATGACACGATTGGATGTAGTGAGAATTTAGAAATGTTATGCAGCGACAATGCCGTACGTTGCGTGTTCTTGGTTGATTTCTGAGTGATTCTCACCACAATGCGGGCCATTGTAAGTTTTAGTATGTTCACGCACGTGTGGAGCACGCCGTATAACTCGTTATCCATTTTTCGTTGTTTGTTATTTTTATTAAGTTTTCTTGTATTTTTGTATGTTTTCCCGCGTGCCATCAATAAAATGCCTTATTAAAGCCGTACATCCGAACCAAACAGTTTGGTTCGGTTAAAAAGTGCCTTGTTTGATGTTTTTTGCCTCGGTTCGGCGGTTCGCCTGCAGCACTAGATTAAATTGTGTTTATTGTTTTAATTTACTGTGCATTAAAGTTTAATAGCTAAAGTCAAACACCAGAGATAAGTATAAAACCCGACATGTTTGTTTTTCCAACAAGAATTTTGTGCAGCCACAAAGTATTCAAAGAGTACAAAAAATGGTACGTACAAAACATATTGCAACGTGCACGCATGTACTATTGACTTCAAGAAAAAGATGTACCTGTATCCTTAAATCGTGCAGGTGCAGCTTCGAAGTAGAAAGCGCGTAGTTTGCGTATGTGTCTTCCTCGAGCCTACACATGAAAACCTGCGAGCGCGCAATGCTGAGTCCCAGCTTGTGCACACGGGCCAAAAAACGTTTTATCTGTAACTACATGTTGGCGAACAGAATACTACGTCGTGAATGATTCAGGTAAATACTATTTCGAGTTAGTATATTCGATTCTGCAGGTATACAGTTAGGTGTGTATTTAACTCACGATACCGAGACAAAATATCAAGATTACAGGGTATTGAGACCTGAAACGACTGGGTCTGGAAACTGACAGCGCAATACAACTACTCAATACACGTGTTTTATCAGGCAATTAAAACAGTCTGCCGATATAAATCCTCCTGTGGAGCTGCAAAGTAAAGAGCTATTGTTATGACTAATCCACCAGACCGCAGAAGTCTATGATGCCGTAATGTGATGAGCTGTCCATTGTTTACTGGACGCTGCAGAGTGCAAGGTGTACTCGACCGCAACGGTTTGGCCAGCCTCGCTGAAGCGTTCGTCTGTTCGATGTTGACCGTCCGTGAGGCTTACCGTTTACAAAGCGTTCGACGCTTTCAAAAGCGTTTGTATTTTGACCTCACGCCTAAGTTTGGCAGGCCTGAGTCTGAGTCTAGTTTGTAGTCTCGTACACTCTCCTCAGCCAGATTTAAATCGAATGACTGGCCCAGACATTTATTCCCTTAGTAATACAGATTCCACAGAGGGACATGATTGAAGGAGAACAGTGACTGGCAAGGTGGCTGCCTTGAGTAAGAAGAGTACCTTGTAGCGTTTTCTGAAAAACTTGAATTTTCATGCTTTGCTTTGGCCTTGCCTTGGCTGGGCTATGCTGGGCCTGTCCTAAGCCTACACTTGCAGTCGAGTAGGCCGGAGCTAGGCGTTTTCAAAGCCGAGTCCAAGCTTAGTTAGGCCTTTATTAAGCTTGGTGAGGTCTGGACCTTGGTGAGGTCAAGACCTGTGTAGGCGTTGGCTGAGAATTGGTTAGGCTAGTAGCTCCCGGTGTTAAATAGATCTGGGCTAAGGTTGGGTTAGGCATCGCTAAGACGTAAATCATACCTAGGTTTTGTTTTAGTTGGGTCTGGGGAAGGCCTCCGCTACGCCTGGGCTTGGCCTGAGTAAGTTCAGCAGACCTTAGTCCGAGTTTAGTTTTTTAGTCTGGTACACTCTCCTCAGCCAGACTTAAATCGAATGACTGGCCTAGACATTTATTCCCTTAGTAATACAGGTTCCACAGAGGGACATGACTGAAGGAGAACAACTACTGGCCACCTGGGTGCCTTGAGTAAGAAGAATATCTCGTAGCATTTTTTGAAAAACTTGAATTTTGATACTTTGCTTTGGCTTGGCCTTGCCTGGGCTATGCTGGACCTGTGCTAAGGCTGCACTTGCAGTCGAGTAGGCCGGAGCTAGGCGTTTTCAAGGCCAAGGCCCAGCTTAGTTAGGCTTTTATTAGGCTTGATGAGGTATGGACCTTGGTGAGCTCATGCCCTATGTAGGCGTTGGCTGAGAATTGGTTAGGCTAGTAGCTCCCGGTGTTAAATAGATCTGGGCTAAGCTTGGGTTAGGCATCGCTAAGACGTAAATCATACCTAGGTTTTGCTTTGGTTAGGTCTAGGGAAGGCCTCCGCTACGCCTGGGCTGGGCCTGAGTAAGCTTGGCAGGCCTGAGTCCGAATTTAGTTTGTTGTCTCGTACACTATCCTCAGCCAGACTTAAATCAAATGACTGGCCTAGACATTTATACCCTTAGTAATACAGGTTCCACAGAGGGACATGACTGAAGGAGAACAACTACTGGCCAGCAAGGGGCCTTGAGTAAGAAGAGTATTTTGTAGCGTTTTCTTAAAAACTGGAATTTTGATCCTTGGCTTTGGCTTGGCCTTGCCTGGGCTATGCTGGACATGTGCTAAGCCTGCACTTACAGTCGAGTAGGCTGGAGCTAGGCGTTTTCAAAGCCGAGTCCAGGCTTAGTTAGGCCTTTTTTAAGCTTGTTGAGGTCTGGACCTTGGTGAGGTCAAGACCTGTGTAGGTGTTGGCTGAGAATTGGTTAGGCTAGTAGCTCCCGGTGTTAAATAGATCTGGGCTAAGCTTGGGTTAGGCCTCCCTTAGATGTAAATCATACCTAGGTTTTGTTTTGGTTGGGTCTGGGAAAGGGCCTCCGCAACACCTGGGCTTGGCCTGGGTAAGTTCAGCAGACCTTAGTCTGAGTTTAGTTTTTTAGTCTCGTACACTCTCCTCAGCCAGACTTAAATCAAATGACTGGCCCAGACATTTATTCCCTTAGTAATACAGATTCCACAGAGGGACATGACTGAAGGAGAACAGCGACTGGCCAGGTGGCTGCCTTGAGTAAGAAGAGTACCTTGTAGCGTTTTCTGAAAAACTTGAATTTTGATGCTTTGCTTTGGCTTGGCCTTGGCTGGGCTATGCTGGACTTGTGCTAAGCCTGCACTTGCAGTCGAGTAGGCCGGAGCTAGGCGCTTTCAAGGCCGACGCCAAGCTTAGTTAGGCTTTTATTAGGCTTGGTTAGGTCTGGACCTTGGTGAGCCCATGACCTCTGTAGGCGTTGGCTGAGAATTGGCTAGGCTAGAAGCTCCCGGTGTTCAATAGATCTGGGCTAAGCTTGGGTCAGGCCTAGCTTAGACGTAAATCATACCTAGGTTTTGATTTGGTTAGGTCTGGGGAAGGCCTCGGCTACGCCCAGGCTGGGCCTGAGTAAGCTTGGCAGGCCTGAGTCCGAGTTTAGTTTGTAGTCTTGTACACTCTCCTCAGCCAGACTTAAATCGAATGACTGGCCCAGACATTTATTCCCTTAGTATTAGTAAGAGGTTCCACAGAGGGACATGATTGAAGGACAAAAACTACTGGCCAGCTTGGTGCCTTGAGTAAGAAGAGTACCTTGTAGCGTTTTCTGAAAAACTGGAATTTTGATGCTTTGCTTTGGCTTGGCCTTGGCTGGGCTATGCTAGACTTGTGCTTAGCCTCCACTTGCAGTCGAGTAGGCCGGAGCTAGGCATTTTCATGTCCAATGCCAAGCTTAGTCAGGCCTTTATTAGGCTTGTTGAGGTCTGGACCTTGGTGAGGTCAAGACCTGAGCAGGTGTTGGCTGAGAATTGGTTAGGCTAGAAGCTCCCAGTGTTCAATAGATCTGGGCTAAGCTTGGGTTAGGCCTCGCTTAGACGTAAATCATACCTAGGTTTTGCTTTGGTTAGATCTGGGGAAGGCCTCGGGTACGCCCGGGCTGGGCCTAAGTAAGCTTGGCAGGCCTGAGTCCGAGTTTAGTTTGTAGTCTCGTACACTCTCCTCAGCCAAACGTATATCGAATGACTGGCCTAGACATTTATTCCCTTAGTATTAGTAACAGGTTCCAGAGAGGGACATGACTGAAGGAGAACAACTACTGTCCACCTGGGTGCCTTGAGTAAGAAAAGTATCTTGTAGCATTTTCTGAAAAACTGGAATTTTGATGCTTTGCTTTGGCCTTGCCTTGGCTGGGCTATGCTGGGTCTGGGCTAAGCCTGCACTTGCACTCGAGTAGGCCGGAGCTAGGCGTTTTCAATGCCAAGGCCAAGCTTAGTTAGGCCTTTATTAGGCTTGGTGAGGTCTGGACCTTGGTGAGGTCAAGACCTGTGTAGGCGTTGGCTGAGAATTGGTTAGGCTAGTAGCTTCTGGTGTTAAATAGATCTAGGCTAAGCTTGGGTTAGGCATCGCTAACACGTAAATCATACCTAGGTTTTGTTTTGGTTGGGTCTGGGGAAGGCTTTCGCTACGCCTGGCCTGGGCCTGAGTAAGCTTGGCTGGCCTGAGTCCGAGTTTGTTTTGTTGTCTCGTACACTATCCTCAGCCAGACTTGAATCGAATGACTGGCCTAGACATTTATGCCCTTAGTAATACAGGTTCCACAGAGGGACATGACTGAAGGAGAACAACTACTGGCAAGCTGGGTGCCTTGAGTAAGAAGAGTACCTTGTAGCGTTTTCTGTAAAACTGGAATTTTGATGCTTTGCTTTGGCTTGGCCTTGCCTGGGCTATGCTGGACCTGTGCTAAGCCTGCACTAACAGTCGAGTAAGCCTGAGCTAGGCGTTTTCAAAGCCAACGCCAGGCTTAGTTAGGCCTTTAATAGGTTTGGTGAGGTCTGGACCTTGGTGAGGTCAAGACCTGTGTAAGCGTTGGCTGAGAATTGGTGAGGCTAGTAGCTCCCGGTGTTAGATAGATCTGGGCTAAGCTTGGGTTAGGCCTCGCTTAGACGTAAATCATACCTATATTTTGCTTTGGTTAGATCTGGGGAAGGCCTCGGCTACGCCTGGGCTGGGCCTGAGTAAGTTTGGCAGGCCTGAGTCCGAGTTTAGTTTGTAGTCTCGTACACGCTACTCAGCCAGATTTCAATCGAATGACTGGCCCAGACAATAATTCCCTTAGTTATACTAACAGGTTCCACAGAGGGACATGACTGAAGAACAACAACTACTGGCCAGCTGGGTGCCTTGTGTAAGAAAAGTATCTGGTAACGTTTTCTGAAAAACGTGAGTTTTGATGATTTGCTTTGGCCTTGCCTTGGCTGGGCTATGCTGGGCCTGTGCTAAGCCTGCACTTGCAGTCGAGTAGGCCGGAGCTAGGCGTTTTCAAAGCAGAGTCCAAGCTTAGTTCGGCCTTTATTAAGTTTGGTGAGGTCTGGACCTTGGTGAGGTCAAGACCTGTGTAGGCGTTGGATGAGAATTGGTTAGGCTAGAAGCTCCTGGTGTTCAAAAGATCTAGGCTAAGCTTGGGTTAGGCATCGCTTAGACGTAAATCATACCTAGGTTTTGTTTTGGTTGGGTCTGGGCAAGGCCTCCGCTACACCTGGGCTGGGCCTGAGTAAGTTCAGCAGGCCTTAGTTCGAGTTTAGTTTTTTAGTCTCGTACACTCTCCTCAGCCAGACTTAAATCAAATGACTGGCCCAGACATTTATTCCCTTAGTAATACAGGTTCCACAGAGGGACATGACTGAAGGAGAACAACTACTGGCCACCTGGGTGCCTTGAGTAAGGAGAGTACTTTGTAGCGTTTTCTGTAAAACTTGAATTTTGATGATTTGCTTTGGCCTTGCCTTGGCTGGGCTATGCTGGGCCTGTGCTAAGCCTGCACTTGCAGTCGAGTAGGCCGGAGCTACGCGTTTTCAAAGCCGATTCCAAGCTTAGTTAGGCCTTTATTAAGTTTGGTGAGGTCTGGACCTTGGTGAGCTCATGACCTGTGTAGGCGTTGGATGAGAATTGGTTAGGCTAAAAGCTCCTGGTGTTCAAATGATCTGGGCTAAGCTTGGGTTAGGCATCGCTAAGACGTAAATCATACCTAGGTTTTGTTTTGGTTGGGTCTTGGGAAGGCTTCCGCTACGCCTGGGCTGGGCCTGAGTAAGTTCAGCAGGCCTTAGTCCGAGTTAGGTATTTTAGTCTCGTAAACTCTCCTCAGCCAGACTTAAATCAAATGACTGGCCCAGAAATTTATTCCTTTATCAACACAGATTTCACAGAGGGACATGACTGAAGGAGAACAACTACTGGCCACATGGGTGCCTCGAGTAAGAAGAATATCTCGTAGAGTTTTCTGAAAAACTTGAATTTTGATACTTTGCTTTGGCTTGGCCTTGCCTGGGCTATGCTGGACCTGTGCTAAGGCTGCACTTGCAGTCGAGTAGGCCGGAGCTAGGCGTTTTCAAGGCCGAGGCCAAGCTTAGTTAGGCTTTTATTAGGCTTGATGAGGTCTGGACCTTGGTGAGCTCATGACCTATGTAGGCGTTGGCTGAGAATTGGTTAGGCTAGAAGCTCCCGGTGTTCAATAGATCTTGGCTAAGCTTGGGTTAGGCCTCGTTTAGACGTAAATCATACCTAGGTTTTGCTTTGGTTAGATCTGGGGAAGGCCTCAGCTACGCCTGGGCTGGGCCTGAGTAAGTTTGGCAGGCCTGAATCCCAGTTTAGTTTGTAGTTTCGTACACTCTCCTCAGCCAGATTTCAATCAAATGACTGGCCAAGACATTTATTCCCTTAGTTATACTAACAGGTTCCACAGAGGGACATGACTGAAGAACAACAATTACTGGCCAGCTGGGTGCCTTGTGTAAGAAGAGTATCTTGTAACGTTTTCTAAAAAACTTGAATTTTGATGATTTGCTTTGGCTTGGCCTTGGCTGGGCTATGCTAGACTTGTGCTTAGCCTCCACTTGCAGTCGAGTAGGCCGGAGCTAGGCATTTTCATGTCCGATGCCAAGCTTAGTCAGGCCTTTATTAGGCTTGTTGAGGTCTGGACCTTGGTGAGGTAAAGACCTGTGCAGGTGTTGGCTGAGAATTGGTTAGGCTAGAAGCTCCCAGTGTTCAATAGATCTGGGCTAAGCTTGGGTTAGGCCTCGCTTAGACGTAAATCATACCTAGGTTTTGCTTTTGTTAGATTTCGGGAAGGCCTCGGCTACGCACGGGCTGGGCCTAAGTAAGCTTGGCAGGCCTGAGTCCGAGTTTAGTTTGTAGTCTCGTACACTCTCCTCAGCCAGACTTAAATCAAATGACTGGCCCAGACATTTATTCCCTTAGTAACACAGATTTCACAGAGGGACATGACTGAAGGAGAACAACTACTGGCCACATGGGTGCCTTGAGTAAGAAGAATATCTCGAAGCGTTTCCTAAAAAAACTTGAATTTTGATACTTTGCTTTGGCTTGGCCTTGCCTGGGCTATGCTGGACCTGTGCTAAGGCTGCACTTGCAGTCGAGTAGGCCGGAGCTAGGCGTTTTCAAGGCCGAGGCCAAGCTTAGTTAGGATTTTATTAGGCTTGATGAGGTCTGGACCTTGGTGAGCTCATGACCTATGTAGGCGTTGGCTAAGAATTGGTTAGGCTAGAAGCTCCCGGTGTTCAATAGATCTGGGCTAAGCTTGGGTTAGGCCTCGTTTAGACGTAAATCATACCTAGGTTTTGCTTTGGTTAGATCTGGGGAAGGCCTTGGCTACGCCTGGGCTGGGCCTGAGTAAGTTTGGCAGGCCTGAGTCCCAGTTTAGTTTTTTAGTCTCGTACACTCTCCTCAGCCAGACTTAAATCAAATGACTGGCCCAGACATTTATTCCCTTAGTAGTACAGATTCCACAGAGGGACATGACTGAAAAAGAACAACTACTGGCCACCTGGGTGCCTTGAGTAAGAAGAATACCTTGTAGCGTTTTCTGAAACACTTGAATTTTGATACTTTGCTTTGGCTTGGCCTTGGCTGGGCTATGCTGGACCTGTGCTAATGCTGCACTTGCAGTCGAGTAGGCCGGAGCTAGGCGTTTTCAAGGCCGAGGCCAAGCTTAGTTAGGCTTTTATTAGGCTTGATGAGGTCTGGACCTTGGTGAGCTCATGACCTATGTAGGCGTTGGCTGAGAATTGGTTAGGCTAGAAGCTCCCGGTGTTCAATAGATCTGGGCTAACCTTGGGTTAGGCCTCGTTTAGACGTAAATCATACCTAGGTTTTGCTTTGGTTAGATCTGGGGAAGGCCTTGGCTACGCCTGGGCTGGGCCTGAGTAAGTTTGGCAGGCCTGAGTCCCAGTTTAGTTTTTTAGTCTCGTACACTCTCCTCAGCCAGACTTAAATCAAATGACTGGCCCAGACATTTATTCCCTTAGTAGTACAGATTCCACAGAGGGACATGACTGAAAAAGAACAACTACTGGCCACCTGGGTGCCTTGAGTAAGAAGAATACCTTGTAGCGTTTTCTGAAACACTTGAATTTTGATACTTTGCTTTGGCTTGGCCTTGGCTGGGCTATGCTGGACCTGTGCTAATGCTGCACTTGCAGTCGAGTAGGCCGGAGCTAGGCGTTTTCAAGGCCGAGGCCAAGCTTAGTTAGGCTTTTATTAGGCTTGATGAGGTCTGGACCTTGGTGAGCTCATGACCTATGTAGGCGTTGGCTGAGAATTGGTTAGGCTAGAAGCTCCCGGTGTTCAATAGATCTGGGCTAACCTTGGGTTAGGCCTCGTTTAGACGTAAATCATACTTAGGTTTTGCTTTGGTTAGGTCTGGGGAAGGTCTGGGCTACGCCTGGGCTGGGCCTGAGTAAGCTTGGCTGGCCTGAGTTCGAGTTTAGTTTGTTGTCTCATACACTATCCTCAGACAGACTTAAATCGAATGACTGGCCTAGAAATTTATTCCCTTAGTAATACAGGTTCCACAGAGGGACATGACTGAAGGAGAACAACTACTGGCCAGCTGGATGCCTTGAGTAAGAAGAGTATTTTGTAGCGTTTTCTGCAAAACTGGAATTTTGATCCTTTGCTTTCGCTTGGCCTTGCCTGGGCAATGCTGGACATGTGCTAAGCCTGCACTTACAGTCGAGTAGGCCTGAGTTAGACGTTTTCAAAGCTGAGTCCAGGCTTAGTTAGGCCTTTATTAGGCTTGGTGAGGTCTGGACCTTGATGAAGTCAAGACCTGTGTAGGCGTTGGCTGAGAATTGGTTAGGCTAGTAGCTCCTGGTGTTTAATAGATCTGGGCTAAGCTTGGGTTAGGCCTCCCTTAGACGTACATCATACCTAAGTTTTGCTTTGGTTAGATCTGGGGAAGGCCTCGGCTACGCCTGGGCTGGGCCTGAGTAAGTTTGGCAGGCCTGAGTCCGAGTTAAGTTTTTTAGTCTCGTACACGCTCCTCAGCCAGATTTCAATCGAATGACTGGCCCAGACAATAATTCCCTTAGTTATACTAACAGGTTCCACAGAGGGACATGACTGAAGAACAACAACTACTGGCCAGCTGGGTGCCTTGTGTAAGAAAAGTATCTGGTAACGTTTTCTGAAAAACTTGAGTTTTGATGATTTGCTTTGGCCTTGCCTTGGCTGGGCTATGCTGGGCCTGTGCTAAGCCTGCACTTGCAGTCGAGTAGGCCGGAGCTAGGCGTTTTCAAAGCAGAGTCCAAGCTTAGTTCGGCCTTTATTAAGTTTGGTGAGGTCTGGACCTTGGTGAGGTCAAGACCTGTGTAGGCGTTGGCTGAGAATTGGTTAGGCTAGAAGCTCCTGGTGTTCAAAAGATCTAGGCTAAGCTTGGGTTAGGCATCGCTTAGACGTAAATCATACCTAGGTTTTGTTTTGGTTGGGTCTGGGCAAGGCCTCCGCTACACCTGGGCTGGGCCTGAGTAAGTTCAGCAGGCCTTAGTCCGAGTTTAGTTTTTTAGTCTCGTACACTCTCCTCAGCCAGACTTAAATCAAATGACTGGCCCAGACATTTATTCCCTTAGTAATACAGGTTCCACAGAGGGACATGACTGAAGGAGAACAACTACTGGCCACCTGGGTGCCTTGAGTAAGGAGAGTACTTTGTAGCGTTTTCTGTAAAACTGGAATTTTGATGATTTGCTTTGGCCTTGCCTTGGCTGGGCTATGCTGGGCCTGTGCTAAGCCTGCACTTGCAGTCGAGTAGGCCGGAGCTAGGCGTTTTCAAAGCCGATTCCAAGCTTAGTTAGGCCTTTATTAAGTTTGGTGAGGTCTGGACCTTGGTGAGCTCATGACCTGTGTAGGCGTTGGATGAGAATTGGTTAGGCTAGAAGCTCCCAGTGTTCAATAGATCTGGGCTAAGCTTGGGTTAGGCCTCGCTTAGACGTAAATCATACCTAGGTTTTGCTTTTTTTAGATCTGGGGAAGGCCTCGGCTACGCACGGGCTGGGCCTAAGTAAGCTTGGCAGGCCTTAGTCCGAGTTAGGTATTTTAGTCTCGTAAACTCTCCTCAGCCAGACTTAAATCAAATGACTGGCCCAGACATTTATTCCTTTATCAACACAGATTTCACAGAGGGACATGACTGAAGGAGAACAACTACTGGCCACATGGGTGCCTTGAGTAAGAAGAATATCTCGAAGCGTTTCCTAAAAAAACTTGAATTTTGATACTTTGCTTTGGCTTGGCCTTGCCTGGGCTATGCTGGACCTGTGCTAAGGCTGCACTTGCAGTCGAGTAGGCCGGAGCTAGGCGTTTTCAAGGCCGAGGCCAAGCTTAGTTAGGCTTTTATTAGGCTTGATGAGGTCTGGACCTTGTTGAGCTCATGACCTATGTAGGCGTTGGCTAAGAATTGGTTAGGCTAGAAGCTCCCGGTGTTCAATAGATCTGGGCTAAGCTTGGGTTAGGCCTCGTTTAGACGTAAATCATACCTAGGTTTTGCTTTGGTTAGATCTGGGGAAGGCCTTGGCTACGCCTGGGCTGGGCCTGAGTAAGTTTGGCAGGCCTGAGTCCCAGTTTAGTTTTTTAGTCTCGTACACTCTCCTCAGCCAGACTTAAATCAAATGACTGGCCCAGACATTTATTCCCTTAGTAGTACAGATTCCACAGAGGGACATGACTGAAAAAGAACAACTACTGGCCACCTGGGTGCCTTGAGTAAGAAGAATACCTTGTAGCGTTTTCTGAAACACTTGAATTTTGATACTTTGCTTTGGCTTGGCCTTGGCTGGGCTATGCTGGACCTGTGCTAATGCTGCACTTGCAGTCGAGTAGGCCGGAGCTAGGCGTTTTCAAGGCCGAGGCCAAGCTTAGTTAGGCTTTTATTAGGCTTGATGAGGTCTGGACCTTGGTGAGCTCATGACCTATGTAGGCGTTGGCTGAGAATTGGTTAGGCTAGAAGCTCCCAGTGTTCAATAGATCTGGGCTAACCTTGGGTTAGGCCTCGTTTAGACGTAAATCATACTTAGGTTTTGCTTTGGTTAGGTCTGGGGAAGGTCTCGGCTACGCCTGGGCTGGGCCTGAGTAAGCTTGGCTGGCCTGAGTTCGAGTTTAGTTTGTTGTCTCATACACTATCCTCAGCCAGACTTAAATCGAATGACTGGCCTAGAAATTTATTCCCTTAGTAATACAGGTTCCACAGAGGGACATGACTGAAGGAGAACAACTACTGGCCAGCTGGATGCCTTGAGTAAGAAGAGTATTTTGTAGCGTTTTCTGCAAAACTGGAATTTTGATCCTTTGCTTTCGCTTGGCCTTGCCTGGGCAATGCTGGACATGTGCTAAGCCTGCACTTACAGTCGAGTAGGCCTGAGTTAGACGTTTTCAAAGCTGAGTCCAGGCTTAGTTAGGCCTTTATTAGGCTTGGTGAGGTCTGGACCTTGATGAAGTCAAGACCTGTGTAGGCGTTGGCTGAGAATTGGTTAGGCTAGTAGCTCCTGGTGTTTAATAGATCTGGGCTAAGCTTGGGTTAGGCCTCCCTTAGACGTACATCATACCTAAGTTTTGCTTTGGTTAGATCTGGGGAAGGCCTCGGCTACGCCTGGGCTGGGCCTGAGTAAGTTTGGCAGGCCTGAGTCCGAGTTAAGTTTTTTAGTCTCGTACACGCTCCTCAGCCAGATTTCAATCGAATGACTGGCCCAGACAATAATTCCCTTAGTTATACTAACAGGTTCCACAGAGGGACATGACTGAAGAACAACAACTACTGGCCAGCTGGGTGCCTTGTGTAAAAAAAGTATCTGGTAACGTTTTCTGAAAAACTTGAGTTTTGATGATTTGCTTTGGCCTTGCCTTGGCTGGGCTATGCTGGGCCTGTGCTAAGCCTGCACTTGCAGTCGAGTAGGCCGGAGCTAGGCGTTTTCAAAGCAGAGTCCAAGCTTAGTTCGGCCTTTATTAAGTTTGGTGAGGTCTGGACCTTGGTGAGGTCAAGACCTGTGTAGGCGTTGGCTGAGAATTGGTTAGGCTAGAAGCTCCTGGTGTTCAAAAGATCTAGGCTAAGCTTGGGTTAGGCATCGCTTAGACGTAAATCATACCTAGGTTTTGTTTTGGTTGGGTCTGGGCAAGGCCTCCGCTACACCTGGGCTGGGCCTGAGTAAGTTCAGCAGGCCTTAGTCCGAGTTTAGTTTTTTAGTCTCGTACACTCTCCTCAGCCAGACTTAAATCAAATGACTGGCCCAGACATTTATTCCCTTAGTAATACAGGTTCCACAGAGGGACATGACTGAAGGAGAACAACTACTGGCCACCTGGGTGCCTTGAGTAAGGAGAGTACTTTGTAGCGTTTTCTGTAAAACTGGAATTTTGATGATTTGCTTTGGCCTTGCCTTGGCTGGGCTATGCTGGGCCTGTGCTAAGCCTGCACTTGCAGTCGAGTAGGCCGGAGCTAGGCGTTTTCAAAGCCGATTCCAAGCTTAGTTAGGCCTTTATTAAGTTTGGTGAGGTCTGGACCTTGGTGAGCTCATGACCTGTGTAGGCGTTAGATGAGAATTGGTTAGGCTAAAAGCTCCTGGTGTTCAAATGATCTGGGTTAAGCTTGGGTTAGGCATCGCTTAGACGTAAATCATACCTAGGTTTTGTTTTGGTTGGGTCTTGGGAAGGCTTCCGCTACGCCTGGGCTGGGCCTGAGTAAGTTCAGCAGGCCTTAGTCCGAGTTAGGTATTTTAGTCTCGTAAACTCTCCTCAGCCAGACTTAAATCAAATGACTGGCCCAGAAATTTATTCCTTTATCAACACAGATTTCACAGAGGGACATGACTGAAGGAGAACAACTACTGGCCACATGGGTGCCTCGAGTAAGAAGAATATCTCGTAGAGTTTTCTGAAAAACTTGAATTTTGATACTTTGCTTTGGCTTGGCCTTGCCTGGGCTATGCTGGACCTGTGCTAAGGCTGCACTTGCAGTCGAGTAGGCCGGAGCTAGGCGTTTTCAAGGCCGAGGCCAAGCTTAGTTAGGCTTTTATTAGGCTTGATGAGGTCTGGACCTTGGTGAGCTCATGACCTATGTAGGCGTTGGCTGAGAATTGGTTAGGCTAGAAGCTCCCGGTGTTCAATAGATCTTGGCTAAGCTTGGGTTAGGCCTCGTTTAGACGTAAATCATACCTAGGTTTTGCTTTGGTTAGATCTGGGGAAGGCCTCAGCTACGCCTGGGCTGGGCCTGAGTAAGTTTGGCAGGCCTGAATCCCAGTTTAGTTTGTAGTTTCGTACACTCTCCTCAGCCAGATTTCAATCAAATGACTGGCCAAGACATTTATTCCCTTAGTTATACTAATAGGTTCCACAGAGGGACATGACTGAAGAACAACAATTACTGGCCAGCTGGGTGCCTTGTGTAAGAAGAGTATCTTGTAACGTTTTCTAAAAAACTTGAATTTTGATGATTTGCTTTGGCTTGGCCTTGGCTGGGCTATGCTAGACTTGTGCTTAGCCTCCACTTGCAGTCGAGTAGGCCGGAGCTAGGCATTTTCATGTCCGATGCCAAGCTTAGTCAGGCCTTTATTAGGCTTGTTGAGGTCTGGACCTTGGTGAGGTCAAGACCTGTGCAGGTGTTGGCTGAGAATTGGTTAGGCTAGAAGCTCCCAGTGTTCAATAGATCTGGGCTAAGCTTGGGTTAGGCCTCGCTTAGACGTAAATCATACCTAGGTTTTGCTTTTGTTAGATCTGGGGAAGGCCTCGGCTACGCACGGGCTGGGCCTAAGTAAGCTTGGCAGGCCTGAGTCCGAGTTTAGTTTGTAGTCTCGTACACTCTCCTCAGCCAGACTTAAATCAAATGACTGGCCCAGACATTTATTCCCTTAGTAACACAGATTTCACAGAGGGACATGACTGAAGGAGAACAACTACTGGCCACATGGGTGCCTTGAGTAAGAAGAATATCTCGAAGCGTTTCCTAAAAAAACTTGAATTTTGATACTTTGCTTTGGCTTGGCCTTGCCTGGGCTATGCTGGACCTGTGCTAAGGCTGCACTTGCAGTCGAGTAGGCCGGAGCTAGGCGTTTTCAAGGCCGAGGCCAAGCTTAGTTAGGCTTTTATTAGGCTTGATGAGGTCTGGACCTTGGTGAGCTCATGACCTATGTAGGCGTTGGCTAAGAATTGGTTAGGCTAGAAGCTCCCGGTGTTCAATAAATCTGGGCTAAGCTTGGGTTAGGCCTCGTTTAGACGTAAATCATACCTAGGTTTTGCTTTGGTTAGATCTGGGGAAGGCCTTGGCTACGCCTGGGCTGGGCCTGAGTAAGTTTGGCAGGCCTGAGTCCCAGTTTAGTTTTTTAGTCTCGTACACTCTCCTCAGCCAGACTTAAATCAAATGACTGGCCCAGACATTTATTCCCTTAGTAGTACAGATTCCACAGAGGGACATGACTGAAAAAGAACAACTACTGGCCACATGGGTGCCTTGAGTAAGAAGAATACCTTGTAGCGTTTTCTGAAACACTTGAATTTTGATACTTTGCTTTGGCTTGGCCTTGGCTGGGCTATGCTGGACCTGTGCTAATGCTGCACTTGCAGTCGAGTAGGCCGGAGCTAGGCGTTTTCAAGGCCGAGGCCAAGCTTAGTTAGGCTTTTATTAGGCTTGATGAGGTCTGGACCTTGGTGAACTCATGACCTATGTAGGCGTTGGCTGAGAATTGGTTAGGCTAGAAGCTCCCGGTGTTCAATAGATCTGGGCTAACCTTGGGTTAGGCCTCGTTTAGACGTAAATCATACCTAGGTTTTGCTTTGGTTAGATCTGGGGAAGGCCTTGGCTACGCCTGGGCTGGGCCTGAGTAAGTTTGGCAGGCCTGAGTCCCAGTTTAGTTTTTTAGTCTCGTACACTCTCCTCAGCCAGACTTAAATCAAATGACTGGCCCAGACATTTATTCCCTTAGTAGTACAGATTCCACAGAGGGACATGACTGAAAAAGAACAACTACTGGCCACCTGGGTGCCTTGAGTAAGAAGAATACCTTGTAGCGTTTTCTGAAACACTTGAATTTTGATACTTTGCTTTGGCTTGGCCTTGGCTGGGCTATGCTGGACCTGTGCTAATGCTGCACTTGCAGTCGAGTAGGCCGGAGCTAGGCGTTTTCAAGGCCGAGGCCAAGCTTAGTTAGGCTTTTATTAGGCTTGATGAGGTCTGGACCTTGGTGAGCTCATGACCTATGTAGGCGTTGGCTGAGAATTGGTTAGGCTAGAAGCTCCCGGTGTTCAATAGATCTGGGCTAACCTTGGGTTAGGCCTCGTTTAGACGTAAATCATACTTAGGTTTTGCTTTGGTTAGGTCTGGGGAAGGCCTCGGCTACGCCTGGGCTGGGCCTGAGTAAGCTTGGCTGGCCTGAGTTCGAGTTTAGTTTGTTGTCTCATACACTATCCTCAGCCAGACTTAAATCGAATGACTGGCCTAGAAATTTATTCCCTTAGTAATACAGGTTCCACAGAGGGACATGACTGAAGGAGAACAACTACTGGCCAGCTGGATGCCTTGAGTAAGAAGAGTATTTTGTAGCGTTTTCTGCAAAACTGGAATTTTGATCCTTTGCTTTCGCTTGGCTTTGCCTGGGCAATGCTGGACATGTGCTAAGCCTGCACTTACAGTCGAGTAGGCCTGAGTTAGACGTTTTCAAAGCTGAGTCCAGGCTTAGTTAGGCCTTTATTAGGCTTGGTGAGGTCTGGACCTTGATGAAGTCAAGACCTGTGTAGGCGTTGGCTGAGAATTGGTTAGGCTAGTAGCTCCTGGTGTTTAATAGATCTGGGCTAAGCTTGGGTTAGGCCTCACTTAGACGTACATCATACCTAAGTTTTGCTTTGGTTAGATCTGGGGAAGGCCTCGGCTACGCCTGGGCTGGGCCTGAGTAAGTTTGGCAGGCCTGAGTCCGAGTTAAGTTTTTTAGTCTCGTACACTCTCCTCAACCAGACATAAATCGAATGACTGGCCCAGACATTTATTCCCTTAGGAATACAGATTCCACAGAGGGACATGACTGAAGGAGAACAGTGACTGTCAAGGTGGCTGCCTTGAGTAAGAAGAGTACCTTGTAGCGTTTTCTGAAAAACTTGAATTTTCATGCTTTGCTTTGGCCTTGCCTTGGCTGGGCTATGCCGGGCCTGTGCTAAGCCTGCACTTGCAGTCGAGTAGGCCGGAGCTAGGCGTTTTCAAAGCCGAGTCCAAGCTTAGTTAGGACTTTTTTAAGCTTGGTGAGGTCTGAACCTTGGTGAGGTCAAGACCTGTGTAGGCGTTGGCTGAGAATTGGTTAGGCTAGTAGCTCCCGGTGTTAAATAGATCTGGGCTAAGCTTGGGTTAGGCATCGCTAAGACGTAAATCATACCTAGGTTTTATTTTTGTTGGGTCTAAGGAAGGCCTCCGCTACGCCTGGGTTTGGCCTGAGTAAGTTCAGCAGACCTTAGTCTGAGTTTAGTTTTTTAGTCTGGTACACTCTCCTCAACCAGACTTAAATCAAATGACTGGCCCAGACATTTATTCCCTTAGTAACACAGATTTCACAGAGGGACATGACTGAAGGAGAACAACTACTGGCCACATGGGTGCCTTGAGTAAGAAGAATATCTCGAAGCGTTTCCTAAAAAAACTTGAATTTTGATACTTTGCTTTGGCTTGGCCTTGCCTGGGCTATGCTGGACCTGTGCTAAGGCTGCACTTGCAGTCGAGTAGGCCGGAGCTAGGCGTTTTCAAGGCCGAGGCCAAGCTTAGTTAGGCTTTTATTAGGCTTGGTGAGGTCTGGACCATGGTGAGCCCATGACCTCTGTAGGCGTTGGCTGAGAATTGGCTAGGCTAGAAGCTCCCGGTGTTCAATATATCTGGGCTAAGCTTGGGTCAGGCCTAGCTTAGACGTAAGTCATACCTAGGTTTTGCTTTGGTTAGGTCTAGGGAAGGCCTCGGCTACGCCTGGGCTGGGCCTGACTAAGCTTGGCAGGCCTGAGTCCGAATTTAGTTTGTTGTCTAGTACACTCTCCTTAGCCAGACTTAAATCGAATGACTGGCCCAGACATTTATTCCCTTAGTATTAGTAAGAGGTTCCACAGAGGGACATGATTGAAGGACAAAAACTACTGGCCAGCTTGGTGCCTTGAGTAAGAAGAGTACCTTGAAGCGTTTTCTGAAACACTTGAATTTTGATACTTTGCTTTGGCTTGGCCTTGGCTGGGCTATGCTGGACCTGTGATAATGCTGCACTTGCAGTCGAGTAGGCCGGAGCTAGGCGTTTTCAAGGCCGAGGCCAAGCTTAGTTAGGCTTTTATTAGGCTTGATGAGGTCTGGACCTTGGTGAGCTCATGACCTATGTAGGCGTTGGCTGAGAATTGGTTAGGCTAGAAGCTCCCGGTGTTCAATAGATCTGGGCTAACCTTGGGTTAGGCCTCATTTAGACGTAAATCATACTTAGGTTTTGCTTTGGTTAGGTCTGGGGAAGGCCTCGGCTACGCCTGGGCTGGGCCTGAGTAAGCTTGGCTGGCCTGAGTTCGAGTTTAGTTTGTTGTCTCATACACTATCCTCAGCCAGACTTAAATCGAATGACTGGCCTAGAAATTTATTCCCTTAGTAATACAGGTTCCACAGAGGGACATGACTGAAGGAGAACAACTACTGGCCAGCTGGATGCCTTGAGTAAGAAGAGTATTTTGTAGCGTTTTCTGCAAAACTGGAATTTTGATCCTTTGCTTTCGCTTGGCCTTGCCTGGGCAATGCTGGACATGTGCTAAGCCTGCACTTACAGTCGAGTAGGCCTGAGTTAGACGTTTTCAAAGCTGAGTCCAGGCTTAGTTAGGGCTTTATTAGGCTTGGTGAGGTCTGGACCTTGATGAAGTCAAGACCTGTGTAGGCGTTGGCTGAGAATTGGTTAGGCTAGTAGCTCCTGGTGTTTAATAGATCTGGGCTAAGCTTGGGTTAGGCCTCACTTAGACGTACATCATACCTAAGTTTTGCTTTGGTTAGATCTGGGGAAGGCCTCGGCTACGCCTGGGCTGGGCCTGAGTAAGTTTGGCAGGCCTGAGTCCGAGTTAAGTTTTTTAGTCTCGTACACTCTCCTCAACCAGACATAAATCGAATGACTGGCCCAGACATTTATTCCCTTAGGAATACAGATTCCACAGAGGGACATGACTGAAGGAGAACAGTGACTGTCAAGGTGGCTGCCTTGAGTAAGAAGAGTACCTTTTGTAGCGTTTTCTAAAAAACTTGAATTTTCATGCTTTGCTTTGGCCTTGCCTTGGCTGGGCTATGCCGGGCCTGTGCTAAGCCTGCACTTGCAGTCGAGTAGGCCGGAGCTAGGCGTTTTCAAAGCCGAGTCCAGGCTTAGTTAGGACTTTTTTAAGCTTGGTGAGGTCTGAACCTTGGTGAGGTCAAGACCTGTGTAGGCGTTGGCTGAGAATTGGTTAGGCTAGTAGCTCCCGGTGTTAAATAGATCTGGGCTAAGCTTGGGTTAGGCATCGCTAAGACGTAAATCATACCTAGGTTTTATTTTTGTTGGGTCTAAGGAAGGCCTCCGCTACGCCTGGGTTTGGCCTGAGTAAGTTCAGCAGACCTTAGTCTGAGTTTAGTTTTTTAGTCTGGTACACTCTCCTCAACCAGACTTAAATCAAATGACTGGCCCAGGCATTTATTCCCTTAGTAATACAGATTCCACAGAGGGACATGACTGAAGGAGAACAGCGACTGGCCAGGTGGCTGCCTTGAGTAAGAAGAGTACCTTGTAGCGTTTTCTGAAAAACTTGAATTTTGATGCTTTGCTTTGGCTTGGCCTTGGCTGGGCTATGCTGGACTTGTGCTAAGCCTGCACTTGCAGTCGAGTAGGCCGGAGCTAGGCGCTTTCAAGGCCGACGCCAAGCTTAGTTAGGCTTTTATTAGGCTTGGTGAGGTCTGGACCATGGTGAGCCCATGACCTCTGTAGGCGTTGGCTGAGAATTGGCTAGGCTAGAAGCTCCCGGTGTTCAATATATCTGGGCTAAGCTTGGGTCAGGCCTAGCTTAGACGTAAGTCATACCTAGGTTTTGCTTTGGTTAGGTCTAGGGAAGGCCTCGGCTACGCCTGGGCTGGGCCTGACTAAGCTTGGCAGGCCTGAGTCCGAATTTAGTTTGTTGTCTAGTACACTCTCCTTAGCCAGACTGGCCCAGACATTTATTCCCTTAGTATTAGTAAGAGGTTCCACAGAGGGACATGATTGAAGGACAAAAACTACTGGCCAGCTTGGTGCCTTGAGTAAGAAGAGTACCTTGAAGCGTTTTCTGAAAAACTGGAATTTTGATGCTTTGCTTTGGCTTGGCCTTGGCTGGGCTATGCAGGTCAAGACCTGTGCAGGCGTTGGCTGAGAATTGGTTTGGCTAGAAGCTCCCAGTGTTTAATAGATCTGGGCTAAGCTTGGGTTAGGCGTCGCTTAGACGTGAATCATACCTAAGTTTTGCTTTGGTTAGGTCTGGGGAAGGCCTCAGCTACGCCCAGGCTGGGCCTGAGTAAGCTTACTAACAGGTTCCACAGAGGGACATGACTGAAGGAGAACAACTACTCTCCACCTGGGTGCCTTGAGTAAGAAGAGTATCTTGTAGCGTTTTCTGAAAAACTGGAATTTTGAATCTTTGCTTTGGCTTGGCCTTGGCTGGGCTATGCTGGACTTG
Organism: Acanthaster planci; assembly: GCF_054643075.1. NCBI lineage: Eukaryota > Metazoa > Echinodermata > Asteroidea > Valvatida > Acanthasteridae > Acanthaster > Acanthaster planci. The sequence goes on along the minus strand of NC_141785.1, from coordinate 12,181,632 downwards.
TGCTAAGCCTGCACTTACAGTCGAGTAGGCCGACGCTAGGCGTTTTCAAGGCCGAGGCTAAGCTGAGTTAGGCCTTTATTAGGCTTGGTGAGGTCTGGACCTTGGTGAGCTCATGACCTATGTAGGCGTTTTCAAAGCCGAGGCCAGGCTTAGTTAGGCCTTTATTAGGCTTGGTGAGGTCTGGACCTTGGTGAGGTCAAGACCTGTGCAGGCGTTGGCTGAGAATTGGTCAGGCTAGAAGCTCCCCGTGTTCAATAGATCTGGGTTAAGCTTGGGTTAGGCCTCGCTTAGACGTAAATCATACCTACGTTTTGTTTTGGTTGGGTCTGGGGAATGCCTACGCTACGCCTGGGCTGGGCCTGAGTAAGTTCAGCAGGCCTTAGTCCGAGTTTAGTTTTTTAGTCTCGTACACTCTCCTCAGCCAGACTTAAATCAAATGACTGGCCCAGACATTTATTCCCTTAGTAGTACAGATTCCACAGAGGGACATGACTGAAGGAGAACAACTACTGGCCACCTGGGTGCCTTGAGTAAGAAGAATACCTCGTAGCGTTTTCTGAAACACTTGAATTTTGATACTTTGCTTTGGCTTGGCCTTGCCTGGGCTATGCTGGACCTGTGCTAATGCTGCACTTGCAGTCGAGTAGGCCGGAGCTAGGCGTTTTCAAGGCCGAGGCCAAGCTTAGTTAGGCTTTTATTAGGGTTGATGAGGTCTGGACCTTGGTGAGCTCATGACCTATGTAGGCGTTGGCTGAGAATTGGTTAGGCTAGAAGCTCCCGGTGTTCAATAGATCTGGGCTAACCTTGGGTTAGGCCTCGTTTAGACGTAAATCATACCTAGGTTTTGCTTTGGTTATATCTGGGGAAGGCCTCAGCTGCGCCTGGGTTCGGCCTGAGTAAGCTTGGCTGGCCTGAGTCCGAGTTTAGTTTGTTGTCTCGTACACTCCTCAGCCAGACTTCAATCGAATGACTGGTCCGGACATTTATTCCCTTAGTAATACAGCTTCCACAGAGGGGCATGACTGAGGGAGAACAACTACTGGCCACCTGGCTGCCTTGAGTAAGAAGAGTATCTTGTAGCGTTTTCTGAAAAACTGGAATTTTGATGCTTTGCTTTGGCTTGGCCTTGGCTGGGCTATGCTGGACTTGTGCTAAGCCTGCACTTGCAGTCGAGTAGGCCGGAGCTAGGCGTTTTTAAGGCCAAGGCCAAGCTTAGTTAGACCTTTATTAGGCTTGGTGAGGTCTGGACCTTGGTGAGGTCAAGACCTGTGTAGGTGTTGGCTGAGAATTGGCTAGGCTAGAAGCTCCCGGTGTTCAATATATCTGGGCTAAGCTTGGGTCAGGCCTAGCTTAGACGTAAGTCATACCTAGGTTTTGCTTTGGTTAGGTCTAGGGAAGGCCTCGGCTACGCCTGGGCTGGGCCTGACTAAGCTTGGCAGGCCTGAGTCCGAATTTAGTTTGTTGTCTAGTACCCTCTCCTTAGCCAGACTTAAATCGAATGACTGGCCCAGACATTTATTCCCTTAGTATTAGTAAGAGGTTCCACAGAGGGACATGATTGAAGGACAAAAACTACTGGCCAGCTTGGTGCCTTGAGTAAGAAGAGTACCTTGAAGCGTTTTCTGAAAAACTGGAATTTTGATGCTTTGCTTTGGCTTGGCCTTGGCTGGGCTATGCAGGTCAAGACCTGTGCAGGCGTTGGCTGAGAATTGGTTTGGCTAGAAGCTCCCAGTGTTTAATAGATCTGGGCTAAGCTTGGGTTAGGCGTCGCTTAGACGTGAATCATACCTAAGTTTTGCTTTGGTTAGGTCTGGGGAAGGCCTCAGCTACGCCCAGGCTGGGCCTGAGTAAGCTTACTAACAGGTTCCACAGAGGGACATGACTGAAGGAGAACAACTACTCTCCACCTGGGTGCCTTGAGTAAGAAGAGTATCTTGTAGCGTTTTCTGAAAAACTGGAATTTTGAATCTTTGCTTTGGCTTGGCCTTGGCTGGGCTATGCTGGACTTGTGCTAAGCCTGCACTTACAGTCGAGTAGGCCGACGCTAGGCGTTTTCAAGGCCGAGGCCAAGCTGAGTTAGGCCTTTATTAGGCTTGGTGAGGTCTGGACCTTGGTGAGCTCATGACCTATGTAGGCGTTTTCAAAGCCGAGGCCAGGCTTAGTTAGGCCTTTATTAGGCTTGGTGAGGTCTGGACCTTGGTGAGGTCAAGACCTGTGCAGGCGTTGGCTGAGAATTGGTCAGGCTAGAAGCTCCCCGTGTTCAATAGATCTGGGTTAAGCTTGGGTTAGGCCTCGCTTAGACGTAAATCATACCTACGTTTTGTTTTGGTTGGGTCTGGGGAATGCCTACGCTACGCCTGGGCTGGGCCTGAGTAAGTTCAGCAGGCCTTAGTCCGAGTTTAGTTTTTTAGTCTCGTACACTCTCCTCAGCCAGACTTAAATCAAATGACTGGCCCAGACATTTATTCCCTTAGTAGTACAGATTCCACAGAGGGACATGACTGAAGGAGAACAACTACTGGCCACCTGGGTGCCTTGAGTAAGAAGAATACCTCGTAGCGTTTTCTGAAACACTTGAATTTTGATACTTTGCTTTGGCTTGGCCTTGCCTGGGCTATGCTGGACCTGTGCTAATGCTGCACTTGCAGTCGAGTAGGCCGGAGCTAGGCGTTTTCAAGGCCGAGGCCAAGCTTAGTTAGGCTTTTATTAGGGTTGATGAGGTCTGGACCTTGGTGAGCTCATGACCTATGTAGGCGTTGGCTGAGAATTGGTTAGGCTAGAAGCTCCCGGTGTTCAATAGATCTGGGCTAACCTTGGGTTAGGCCTCGTTTAGACGTAAATCATACCTAGGTTTTGCTTTGGTTATATCTGGGGAAGGCCTCAGCTGCGCCTGGGTTCGGCCTGAGTAAGCTTGGCTGGCCTGAGTCCGAGTTTAGTTTGTTGTCTCGTACACTCCTCAGCCAGACTTCAATCGAATGACTGGTCCGGACATTTATTCCCTTAGTAATACAGGTTCCACAGAGGGGCATGACTGAGGGAGAACAACTACTGGCCACCTGGCTGCCTTGAGTAAGAAGAGTATCTTGTAGCGTTTTCTGAAAAACTGGAATTTTGATGCTTTGCTTTGGCTTGGCCTTGGCTGGGCTATGCTGGACTTGTGCTAAGCCTGCACTTGCAGTCGAGTAGGCCGGAGCTAGGCGTTTTTAAGGCCAAGGCCAAGCTTAGTTAGACCTTTATTAGGCTTGGTGAGGTCTGGACCTTGGTGAGGTCAAGACCTGTGTAGGTGTTGGCTGAGAATTGGTTAGGCTAGTAGCTCCCAGTGTTCAATAGATCTGGGCTAAGCTTGGGTTAGGCGTCGCTTAGACGTGAATCATACCTAAGTTTTGCTTTGGTTAGGTCTGGGGAAGGCCTCAGCTACGCCCAGGCTGGGCCTGAGTAAGCTTACTAACAGGTTCCACAGAGGGACATGACTGAGGGAGAACAACTACTCTCCACCTGGGTGCCTTGAGTAAGAAAAGTATCTTGTAGCGTTTTCTGAAAAACTGGAATTTTGAATCTTTGCTTTGGCTTGGCCTTGGCTGGGCTATGCTGGACTTGTGCTAAGCCTGCACTTACAGTCGAGTAGGCCGACGCTAGGCGTTTTCAAGGCCGAGGCCAAGCTGAGTTAGGCCTTTATTAGGCTTGGTGAGGTCTGGACCTTGGTGAGCTCATGACCTATGTAGGCGTTTTTAAAGCCGAGGCCAGGCTTAGTTAGGCCTTTATTAGGCTTGGTGAGGTCTGGACCTTGGTGATGTCAAGACCTGTGCAGGCGTTGGCTGAGAATTGGTTAGGCTAGAAGCTCCCCGTGTTCAATAGATCTGGGTTAAGCTTGGGTTAGGCCTCGCTTAGACGTAAATCATACCTACGTTTTGTTTTGGTTGGGTCTGGGGAATGCCTACGCTACGCCTGGGCTGGGCCTGAGTAAGTTCAGCAGGCCTGAGTCCGAGTTTAGTTTGTTGTCTCGTACGCTCCTCAGCCAGACTTCAATCGAATGACTGGTCCGGACATTTATTCCCTTAGTAATACAGGTTCCACAGAGGGGCATGACTGAAGGAGAACAACTACTGGCCATCTGGCTGCCTTGAGTAAGAAGAGTATCTTGTAGCGTTTTCTGAAAAACTGGAATTTTGATGCTTTGCTTTGGCTTGGCCTTGGCTGGGCTATGCTGGACCTGTGCTAATGCTGCACTTGCAGTCGAGTAGGCCGGAGCTAGGCGTTTTCGAGGCCGAGGCCAAGCTTAGTTAGGCTTTTATTAGGGTTGATGAGGTCTGGACCTTGGTCAGCTCATGACCTATGTAGGCGTTGGCTGAGAATTGGTTAGGCTAGAAGCTCCCGGTGTTCAATAGATCTGGGCTAACCTTGGGTTAGGCCTCGTTTAGACGTAAATCATACCTAGGTTTTGCTTTGGTTATATCTGGGGAAGGCCTCAGCTGCGCCTGGGTTCGGCCTGAGTAAGCTTGGCTGGCCTGAGTCCGAGTTTAGTTTTTTGTCTCGTACACTCCTCAGCCAGACTTCAATCGAATGACTGGTCCGGACATTTATTCCCTTAGTAATACAGGTTCCACAGAGGGGCATGACTGAAGGAGAACAACTACTGGCCATCTGGCTGCCTTGAGTAAGAAGAGTATCTTGTAGCGTTTTCTGAAAAACTGGAATTTTGATGCTTTGCTTTGGCTTGGCCTTGGCTGGGCTATGCTGGACTTGTGCTAAGCCTGCACTTGCAGTCGAGTAGGCCGGAGCTAGGCGTTTTTAAGGCCAAGGCCAAGCTTAGTTAGACCTTTATTAGGCTTGGTGAGGTCTGGACCTTGGTGAGGTCAAGACCTGTGTAGGCGTTGGCTGAGAATTGGTTAGGCTAAAAGCTCTTGGTGTTAAAATGATCTGGGCTAAGCTTGGGTTAGGCATCGCTTAGACGTAAATCATACCTAGGTTTTGTTTTGGTTGGGTCTTGGGAAGGCCTCCGCTACGCCTGGGCTGGGCCTGAGTAAGTTCAGCAGGCCTCAGTCCGAGTTAGGTATTTTAGTCTCGTAAACTCTCCTCAGCCAGACTTAAATCAAATGACTGGCCCAGACATTTATTCCCTTAGTATTAGTAACAGGTTCCACAGAGGGACATGACTGAAGGAGAACAGCGACTGGCAAGGTGACTGCCTTGAGTAAGAAGAGTACCTTGTAGCGTTTTCTGCAAAACTTGAATTTTCATGCTTTGCTTTGGCCTTCCCTTAGCTGGGCTATGCTGGGCCTGTGCTAAGCCTGCACTTGCAGTCGAGTAGGCCGGAGCTAGGCGTTTTCAAAGCCGAGTCCAAGCTTAGTTAGGCCTTTATTAGGCTTGGTGAGGTCTGCACCTTGGTGAGGTCAAGACCTGTGTAGGCGTTGGCTGAGAATTGGTTAGGCTAGTAGCTCCCGGTGTTAGATAGATCTGAGCTAAGCCTGGGTTAGGCCTCGTTTAGACGTAAATCATACCTAGGTTTTGCTTTGGTTAGATCTGGGGAAGGCCTTGGCTACGCCTGGGCTGGGCTTGAGTAAGTTTGGCAGGCCTGACTCCGAGTTTAGTTTGTAGTCTCGTACACTCTCCTCAACCAGATTTAAATCGAATGACTGGCCCAGACATTTATTCCCTTAGTAATACTAACAGGTTCCACAGAGGGACATGACCGAAGAGCGACAACTACTGGCCAGCTGGGTGCCTTGAGTAAGAAGAGTATCTTGTAACGTTTTCTGAAAAACTTGAATTTTGATGATTTGCTTTGGCCCTGCCTTGGCTGGGCTATGCTGGGCCTGTGCTAAGCCTGCACTTGCAGTCGAGTAGGCCGGATTTAGGCATTTTCAAGGCCAAGGCCAAGGCAAAGCTTAGTTAGACCTTTATTAGGCTTGGTGAGGTCAGGACTTTGGTGAGGTCAAGACCTGTGTAGGCGTTGGCTGAGAATTGGTTAGGCTAGTAGCTCCCGGTGTTAAATAGATCTGGGCTAAGCTTGGGTTAGGCCTTGTTTAGAAGTAAATCATACCTAGGTTTTGCTTTGGTTAGGTCTGGGGAAGGCCTTGGCTACGCCTGGGCTTGGCCTGAGTAAGCTTGGCTGGCCTGAGTCCGAGTTTATTTTGTTGTCTCGTACACTATCCTCAGCCAGACTTAAATCGAATGACTGGCCCAGACATTTATTCCTTTAGTAATACAGATTCCACAGAGGGACATGACTGAAGGAGAACAACTACTGGCCACCTGGGTGCCTTGAGTAAGAAAAATACCTCTTAGCGTTTTCTGAAAAACTTGTATTTTCATACTTTGCTTTGGCTTGGCCTTGCCTGGGCTATGCTGGACCTGTGCTAATGCTGCACTTGCAGTCGAGTAGGCCGGAGCTAGGCGTTTTCAAGGCCGAGGCCAAGCTTAGTTAGGCTTTTATTAGGGTTGATGAGGTCTAGACCTTGGTGAGCTCATGACCTATGTAGGCGTTGGCTGAGAATTGGTTAGGCTAGAAGCTCCCAGTGTTCAATAGATCTGGGCTAAGCTTGGGTTAGGCCTCGTTTAGACGTAACTCATACCTAGGTTTTGCTTTGGTTAGGTCTGGGGAAGGCCTTGGCTACGCCTGGGCTTGGCCTGAGTAAGTTTGGCAGACCTTATTCTGAATTTAGTTTTTTAGTCTGGTACACTCTCCTCAGTCAGACTTAAATCGAATGACTGGCCCAGACATTTATTCCCTTAGTAATACAGATTCCACAGAGGGACATGACTGAAGGAGAACAGCAACTGGCCAGGTGGCTGCCTTGAGTAAGAAGAGTATCTTGTAGCGTTTTCTGAAAAACTTGAATTTTGATGCTTTGCTTTGGCTTGGCCTTGGCTGGGCTATGCTGGACTTGTGCTAAGCCTGCACTTGCAGTCGAGTAGGCCGGAGCTAGGCGTTTTCAAGGCCAAGGCCAAGCTTAGTTAGACCTTTATTAGGCTTGGTGAGGTCCGGACCTTGGTGAGGTCAAGACCTGTGTAGGCGTTGGCTGAGAATTGGTTAGGCTAGTAGCTCCCGGTGTTAAATAGATCTGGGCTAAGCTTGGGTTAGGCCTTGTTTAGAAGTAAATCGTACTTAGGTTTTGCTTTGGTTAGGTCTGGGGAAGGCCTTGGCTACGCCTGGGCTGGGCCTGAGTAAGCTTAACTGGCCTGAGTCCGAGTTTAGTTTGTTGTCTCGTACACTATCCTCAGCAAGACTTAAATCGAATGACTGGCCCAGACATTTATTCCCTTAGTAATACTAACAGGTTCCACAGAGGGACATGACCGAAGAGCGACAACTACTGGCCAGCTGGGTGCCTTGAGTAAGAAGAGTATCTTGTAACGTTTTCTGAAAAACTTGAATTTTGATGATTTGCTTTGGCCTTGCCTTGGCTGGGCTATGCTGGGCCTGTGCTTAGCCGGCACTTGCAGTCGAGTAGGCCGGAGCTAGGCGTTTTCAAAGCCGAGTCCAAGCTTAGTTAGGCTTTTATTAAGCGTGGTGAGGTCTGGACCTTGGTGAGGTCAAGACCTGTGTAGGCGTTGGCTGAGAATTGGTTAGGCTAGAAGCTCCTGATGTTCAATAGATCTGGGCTAAGCTTGGGTTAGGCATCGCTAAGACGTAAATCATACCTAGGTTTTGTTTTGGTTGGGTCTGGGGAAGGCCTCCGCTACGCCTGGGCTTGGCCTGAGTAAGTTCAGCAGACCTTAGTGCGAGTTTAGTTTTTTAGTCTCGTACACTCTCCTCAGCCAGACTTAAATCGAATGACTGGCCCAGACATTTATTCCCTTAGTAATACAGATTCCACAGAGGGACATGACTGAAGGAGAACAGCGACTGGCAAGGTGACTGCCTTGAGTAAGAAGAGTACCTTGTAGCGTTTTCTGAAAAACTTGAATTTTCATGCTTTGCTTTGGCCTTCCCTTGCCTGGGCTATGCTGGGCCTGTGCTAAGGCTGCACTTGCAGTTGAGTAGGCCGGAGCTAGGCGTTTTCAAAGCCGAGTCCAAGCTTACTTAGGCCTTTATTAAGCTTGGTGAGGTCTGGACCTTGGTGAGGTCAAGACCTGTGTAGGCGTTGGCTGAGAATTGGTTAGGCTAGTAGCTCCCAGTGTTAAATAGATCTGGGCTAAGCTTGGGTTAGGCATTGCTAAGACGTAAATCATACCTAAGTTTTGCTTTGGTTAGATCTGGGGAAGGCCTCGGCTACGCCTGGGCTGGGCCTGAGTAAGTTTGGCAGACCTTAGTCCGAGTTTGGTTTTTAGTCTGGTACACTCTCATCAGCCAGACTTAAATCGAATGACTGGCCCAGACATTTATTCCCTTAGTTATACTAACAGGTTCCAGAGAGGGACATGACTGAAGAACAACAACTACTGGCCAGCTTGGTGCCTTGTGTAAGAAGAGTATCTTGTAACGTTTTCTGAAAAACTTGAATTTTGATGATTTGCTTTGGCCTTGCCTTGCCTGGGCTATGCTGGGCCTGTGCTAAGCCTGCACTTGCAGTCGAGTAGGAGCTAGGCGTTTTCAAAGCCGAGTCCAAGCTTAGTTAGGCTTTTATTAAGCGTGGTGAGGTCTGGACCTTGGTGAGGTCAAGACCTGTGTAGGCGTTGGCTGAGAATTGGTTAGGCTAGAAGCTCCTGGTGTTCAATAGATCTGGGCTAAGCTTGGGTTAGGCATCGCTAAGACGTAAATCATACCTAGGTTTTGTTTTGGTTGGGTCTGGGGAAGGCCTCCGCTACGCCTGGGCTTGGCCTGAGTAAGTTCAGCAGACCTTAGTCCGAGTTTAGTTTTTTAGTCTCGTACACTCTCCTCAGCCAGACTTAAATCGAATGACTGGCCCAGACATTTATTCCCTTAGTAATACAGATTCCACAGAGGGACATGACTGAAGGAGAACAGCGACTGGCAAGGTGACTGCCTTGAGTAAGAAGAGTACCTTGTAGCGTTTTCTGAAAAACTTGAATTTTCATGCTTTTCTTTGGCCTTCCCTTGGCTGGGCTATGCTGGGCCTGTGCTAAGGCTGCACTTGCAGTTGAGTAGGCCGGAGCTAGGCGTTTTCAAAGCCGAGTCCAAGCTTACTTAGGCCTTTATTAAGCTTGGTGAGGTCTGGACCTTGGTGAGGTCAAGACCTGTGTAGGCGTTGGCTGAGAATTGGTTAGGCTAGTAGCTCCCAGTGTTAAATAGATCTGGGCTAAGCTTGGGTTAGGCATCGCTAAGACGTAAATCATACCTAAGTTTTGCTTTGGTTAGATCTGGGGAAGGCCTCGGCTACGCCTGGGCTGGGCCGGAGTAAGTTTGGCAGACCTTAGTCCGAGTTTGGTTTTTAGTCTGGTACACTCTCATCAGCCAGACTTAAATCGAATGACTGGCCCAGACATTTATTCCCTTAGTTATACTAACAGGTTCCAGAGAGGGACATGACTGAAGAACAACAACTACTGGCCAGCTTGGTGCCTTGTGTAAGAAGAGTATCTTGTAACGTTTTCTGAAAAACTTGAATTTTGATGATTTGCTTTGGCCTTGCCTTGGCTGGGCTATGCTGGGCCTGTGCTAAGCCTGCACTTACAGTCGAGTAGGCCGGAGCTAGGCGTTTTCAAAGCCGAGTCCAAGCTTAGTTAGGCTTTTATTAAGCGTGGTGAGGTCTGGACCTTGGTGAGGTCAAGACCTGTGTAGGCGTTGGCTGAGAATTGGTTAGGCTAGAAGCTCCTGGTGTTCAATAGATCTGGGCTAAGCTTGGGTTAGGCACCGCTAAGACGTAAATCATACCTAGGTTTTGTTTTGGTTGGGTCTGGGGAAGGCTTTCGCTACGCCTGGGCTTGGCCTGAGTAAGTTCAGCAGACCTTAGTCCGAGTTTGGTTTTTAGTCTCGTACACTCTCCTCAGCCAGACTTAAATCGAATGACTGGCCCAGACATTTATTCCCTTAGTAATACAGATTCCACAGAGGGACATGACTGAAGGAGAACAGCGACTGGCAAGGTGACTGCATTGAGTAAGAAGAGTACCTTGTAGCGTTTTCTGAAAAACTTGAATTTTTTATGCTTTGCTTTGGCCTTCCCTTGGCTGGGCTATGCTGGGCCTGTGCTAAGCCTGCACTTGCAGTCGAGTAGGCCGGAGCTAGGCGTTTTCAAGGCCGAGGCCAAGCTTAGTTAGGCTTTTATTAGGGTTGATGAGGTCAGGACCTTGGTGAGCTCATGACCTATGTAGGCGTTGGCTGAGAATTGGTTAGGCTAGAAGCTCCCGGTGTTCAATAGATCTGGGCTAAGCTTGGGTTAGGCCTCGTTTAGACGTAACTCATACCTAGGTTTTGCTTTGGTTAGGTCTGGGGAAGGCCTTGGCTACGCCTGGGCTGGGCCTGAGTAAGCTTGGCTGGCCTGAGTCCGAGTTTAGTTTGTTGTCTCGTACACTATCCTCAGAAAGACTTAAATCGAATAACTGGCCTAGATATTTATTCCCTTAGTAATACAGGTTCCACAGAGGGACATGACTGAAGGAGAACAACTACTGGCCAGCTGGGTGCCTTGAGTAAGAAGAGTACCTTGTAGCGTTTTCTGTAAAACTGGAATTTTGATGCTTTGCTTTGGCTTGGCCTTGCCTGGGCTATGCTGGACCTGTGCTAAGCCTGCACTAACAGTCGAGTAGGCCGGAGCTAGGCGTTTTCAAAGCCAAGGCCAGGCTTAGTTAGGCCTTTATTAGGCTTGGTGAGGTCTGGACCTTGGTGAGGTCAAGACCTGTGTAAGCGTTGGCTGAGAATTGGTGAGGCTAGTAGCTCCCGGTGTTAGATAGATCTGGGCTAAGCTTGGGTTAGGCCTCGTTTAGACGTAAATCATACCTAGGTTTTGCTTTGGTTAGATCTGGGGAAGGCCTCGGCTACGCCTGGGCTGGGCCTGAGTAAGTTGGCTGGCCTGAGTCCAAATTTAGTTTGTAGTCTCGTACACTCTCCTCAGCCAGATTTAAATCGAATGACTGGCCCAGACATTTATTCCCTTAGTTATACTAACAGGTTCCACAGAGGGACATGACTAAAGAACAACAACTACCGGCCAGCTTGGTGCCTTGTGTAAGAAGAGTATCTTGTAACGTTTTCTGAAAAACTTGAATTTTGATGATTTGCTTTGGCCTTGCCTTGGCTGGGCTATGCTGGGCCTGTGCTAAGCCTGCCCTTGCAGTCGAGTAGGTCTGAGCTAGGCGTTTTCAAAGCAGAGTCCAAGCTTAGTTCGGCCTTTATTAAGTTTGGTGAGGTCTGGACCTTGGTGAGGTCAAGACCTGTGTAGGCGTTGGCTGAGAATTGGTTAGGCTAGAAGCTCCTGGTGTTCAAAGGATCTGGGCTAAGCTTGGGTTAGGCATCGCTTAGACGTAAATCATACCTACGTTTTGTTTTGGTTGGGTCTGGGGAAGGCCTCCGCTACGCCTGGGCTGGGCCTGAGTAAGTTCAGCAGGCCTTAGTCCGAGTTTAGTTTTTTAGTCTCGTACACTCTCCTCAGCCAGACTTAAATCAAATGACTGGCCCAGACATTTATTCCCTTAGTAGTACAGATTCCACAGAGGGACATGACTGAAGGAGAACAACTACTGGCCACCTGGGTGCCTTGAGTAAGAAGAATACCTCGTAGGGTTTTCTGAAACACTTGAATTTTGATACTTTGCTTTGGCTTGGCCTTGGCTGGGCTATGCTGGAGCTGTGCTAATGCTGCACTTGCAGTCGAGTAGGCGGGAGCTAGGCGTTTTCAAGGCCGAGGCCAAGCTTAGTTAGGCTTTAATTAGGGTTGGTGAAGTCTGGACCTTGGTGAGCTCATGACCTATGTAGGCGTTGGCTGAGAATTGGTTAGGCTAGAAGCTCCCGGTGTTCAATAGATCTGGGCTAACCTTGGGTTAGGCCTCGTTTAGACGTAAATCGGTTAGGCTAGAAGCTCCCGGTGTTCAATAGATCTGGGCTAACCTTGGGTTAGGCCTCGTTTAGACGTAAATCATACTTAGGTTTTGCTTTGGTTAGGTCTGGGGAAGGCCTCGGCTACGCCTGGGCTGGGCCTGAGTAAGCTTGGCTGGCCTGAGTTCGAGTTTAGTTTGTTGTCTCGTACACTATCCTCAGCCAGACTTAAATCGAATGACTGGCCTAGACATTTATTCCCTTAGTAATACAGATTCCACAGAGGGACATGACTGAAGGAGAACAGCAACTGGCCAGGTGGCTGCCTTTTGTAAGAAGAGTATCTTGTAGCGTTTTCTGAAAAACTGGAATTTTGATGCTTTGCTTTGGCTTGGCCTTGGCTTAGTTAGACCTTTATTAGGCTTGGTGAGGTCAGGAAATTGGTGAGGTCAAGACCTGTGTAGGCGTTGGCTGAGAAATGGTTAGGCTAGTAGCTCCTGGTGTTAAATAGATCTGGGCTAAGCTTGGGTTAGGCCTTGTTTAGAAGTAAATCATACCTAGGTTTTGCTTTGGTTAGGTCTGGGGAAGGCTTTTGCTATGCCTGGGCTTGGCCTGAGTAAGCTTGGCTGGCCTGAGTCCGAGTTTAGTTTGTTGTGTCGTACACTATCCTCAGCAAGACTTAAATCGAATGACTGGCCCAGACATTTATTCCCTTAGTAATACAGGTTCCACAGAGGGACATGACTGAAGGAGAACAACTACTGGCAAGCTGGGTGACTTGAGTAAGAAGAGTACCTTGTAGCATTTTCTGCAAAACTGGTATTTTGATGCTTTGCTTTGGCTTGGCCTTGCGTGGGCTAGGCTGGACCTGTGCTAAGCGTGCACTTACAGTCGAGAAGGCCTGAGCTAGGCTTTTTCAAAGCCGAGGCCAGGCTTAGTTAGGCCTTTATTAGGCTTGGTGAGGTCTGGACCTTGGTGAGCTCAAGACCTGTGCAGGCGTTGGCTGAGAATTGGTTAGGCTAGAAGCTCCCCGTGTTTAATAGATCTGGGCTAAGCTTGGGTTAGGCCTCGTTTAGACGTAAATCATACCTAGTTTTTACTTTGGTTAAGTCTGGGAAAGGCCTCGTTTACGCCTGGGCTTGGCCTTAGTAAGTTCAGCAGACCTTAGTCCGAAATTAGTTTTTTAGTCTCGTACACTCTCCTCAGCCAGACTTAAATCGAATGACTGGCCCAGACATTTATTCCCTTAGTATTAGTAAGAGGTTCCACAGAAGGACATGATTGAAGGACAAAAACTACTGGCCAGCTTGGTGCCTTGAGTAAGAAGAGTACCTTGTAGCGTTTTCTGAAAAACTGGAATTTTGATGCTTTGCTTTGGCTTGGCCTTGGCTGGGCTATGCAGGTCAAGACCTGTGCAGGCGTTGGCTAAGAATTGGTTAGGCTAGAAGCTCCCCGTGTTCAATAGATCTGGGCTAAGCTTGGGTTAGGCCTCGCTTAGACGTAGATCATACCTAAGTTTTGCTTTGGTTAGATCTGGGGAAGGCCTCGGCTAGGCCAAGGCTGGGCCTGAGTAAGCTTGGCAGGCCTGAGTCCGAGTTTAGTTTGTAGTCTCGTACACTCTCCTCAGCCAGACTTAAATCGAATGACTGGCCCAGACATTTATTCCCTTAGTATTAGTAATACAGGTTCCACACAGGGACATGACTGAAGGAGAACAACTACTGGCAAGCTGGGTGCCTTGAGTAAGAAGAGTACCTTGTAGCGTTTTCTGTAAAACTGGAATTTTGATGCTTTGTTTTGGCCTTGCCTTGGCTTGGCTATGCTGGGCCTGTGCTAAGCCTGCACTTGCAGTCGAGTAGGCCGGAGCTAGGCGTTTTCAAAGCCGAGTCCAAGCTTAGTTAGGCCTTTATTAAGCTTGGTGAGGTCTGGACCTTGGTGAGGTCAAGACCTGTGTAGGCGTTGGCTGAGAATTGGTTAGGCTAGTAGCTTCAAGTGTTAAATAGATCTGGGCTAAGCTTGGGTTAGGCATCGTTAAGACGTAAATCATACCTAGGTTTTGTTTTGGTTGGGTCTGGGGAAGGCCTCCGCTACGCCTGGGCTGGGCCTGAGTAAGCTTGGCTGGCCTGAGTCCGAGTTTAGTTTGTTGTCTCGTACACTATCCTCAGCAAGACTTAAATCGAATGACTGGCCCAGACATTTATTCCCTTAGTAATGCAGGTTCCACAGAGGGACATGACTGAAGGAGAACAACTACTGGCAAGCTGGGTGACTTGAGTAAGAAGAGTACCTTGTAGCATTTTCTGCAAAACTGGAATTTTGATGCTTTGCTTTGGCTTGGCCTTGCCTGGGCTATGCTGGACCTGTGCTAAGCCTGCACTTACAGTCGAGAAGGCCTGAGCTAGGCTTTTTCAAAGCCAAGGCCAGGGTTAGTTAGGCCTTTATTAGGCTTGGTGAGGTCTGGACCTTGGTGAGGTCAAGACCTGTGCAGGCGTTGGCTGAGAATTGGTTAGGCTAAAAGCTCCCCGTGTTTAATAGATCTGGGCTAAGCTTGGGTTAAGCCTCGTTTAGACGTAAATCATACCTAGGTTTTGCTTTGGTTAGGTCTGGGGAAGGCCTCGTTTACGCCTGGGCTTGGCCTGAGTAAGTTCAGCAGACCTTAGTCCGAGTTTATTATTTTAGTCTCGTACACTCTCCTCAGCCAGACTTAACTCGAATGACTGGCCCAGACATTTATTCCCTTAGTATTAGTAACACGTTCCAGGGAGGGACCTGACTGAAGGAGAACAACTACTGTCCAGCTGGGTGCCTTGAGTAAGAAGAGTATCTTGTAGCATTTTCTGAAAAACTGGAATTTTGATGCTTTGCTTTGGCCTTGCCTTGGCTGGGCTATGCTGGGTCTGGGCTAAGCCTGCACTTGCACTCGAGTAGGCCGGAGCTAGGCGTTTTCAAAGCCGAGGCCAAGCTTAGTTAGACCTTTATTAGGCTTGGTGAGGTCCGGACCTTGGTGAGGTCAAGACCTGTGTAGGCGTTAGCTGAGAATTGGTTAGGCTAGAAGCTCCTGGTGTTCAAAAGATCTGGGCTAAGCTTGGGTAAGGCCTCGCTAAGACGTAAATCATAGCAAGGTTTTGTTTTGGTTGGGTCTGGGGAAGGCCTCTGCTACGCCTGGTCTGGGCCTGAGTAAGTTTAGCAGGCTCGAGTCCGAGTTTAGTTTGTAGTCTCGTGCACTCTCCTCAGCCAGAATTAAATCGAATGAGTGGCCCAAACATTTATTCCCTTAGTATTAGTAACAGGTTCCACAGAGGGACATGACTGAAGGAATTTTGATGCTTTGCTTTGGCTTTGCCTTGCCTGGGCTATGCTGGACCTGTGCTTAGCCTGCACTTACAGTCGAGAAGGCCTGAGCTAGGCTTTTTCAAAGCCGAGGCCAGGCTTAGTTAGGCCTTTATTAGGCTTGGTGAGGTCTGGACCTTGGTGAGCTCAAGACCTGTGTAGGCGTTGGCTGAGAATTGGTTAGGCTAGTAGCTCCCAGTGTTAAATAGATCTGGGCTAAGCTTGGGTTATGCATCGCTAAGACGTAAATCATACCTAGGTTTTGTTTTGGTTGGGTCTGGGGAAGGCCTCCGCTACGCCTGGGCTTGGCCTGAGTAAGTTCAGCAGACCTTATTCTGAATTTATTTTTTAGTCTCGTACACTCTCCTCAGCCAGACTTAAATCGAATGACTGGCCCAGACTTTTTTTCACTTAGTTATACTAACAGGCTCCACAGCGGGACATGACTGAAGGAAAACAACTACTGGCCACCTGGGTGCCTTGAGTAAGAAGAATATCTCGTAGCCTTTTCTGAAAAACTTGAATTTTGATACTTTGCTTTGGCTTGGCCCTGCCTGGGCTATGCTGGACCTGTGCTAAGCCTGCACTTGCAGTCGAGTAGGCCGGAGCTAGGCGTTTTCAAGGCTGAGGCCAAGCTTAGTTAGGCTTTTATTAGGCTTGGTGAGGTCTGGGCCTTGGTGAGGTCAAGACCTGTGCAGGCGTTGGCTGAGAATTGGTTAGGCTAGAAGCTCCCCGTGTTTAATAGATCTGGGCTAAGCTTGGGTTAGGCCTCGTTTAGACGTAAATCATACCTACGTTTTGCTTTGGTTAGGTCTGGGGAAGGCTTCGTTTACGCCTGGGCTTGGCCTTAGTAAGTTCAGCAGACCTTAGTCCGAGTTTAGTTTTTTAGTCTCGTGCACTCTCCTCAGCCAGACTTAACTCGAATGACTGGCCCAGACATTTATTCCCTTAGTATTAGTAACACGTTCCAGAGAGGGACATGACTGAAGGAGAACAACTACTGTCCAGCTGTGTGCCTTGAGTAAGAAGAGTATCTTGTAGCATTTTCTGAAAAACTTGAATTTTCATGCTTTGCTTTGGCCTTCCCTTAGCTGGGCTATGCTGGGCCTGTGCTAAGCCTGCACTTGCAGTCGAGTAGGCCGGAGCTAGGCGTTTTCAAAGCCGAGTCCAAGCTTAGTTAGGCCTTTATTAAGCTTGGTGAGGTCTGGACCTTGGTGAGCTCAAGACCTGTGTAGGCGTTGGCTGAGAATTGGTTAGGCTAGTAGCTCCCAGTGTTAAATAGATCTGGGCTAAGCTTGGGTTATGCATCGCTAAGACGTAAATCATACCTAGGTTTTGTTTTGGTTGGGTCTGGGGAAGGCCTCCGCTACGCCTGGGCTTGGCCTGAGTAAGTTCAGCAGACCTTATTCTGAATTTATTTTTTAGTCTCGTACACTCTCCTCAGCCAGACTTAAATCGAATGACTGGCCCAGACATTTATTCCCTTAGTATTAGTAACACGTTCCAGAGAGGGACATGACTGAAGGAGAACAACTACTGTCCAGCTGTGTGCCTTGAGTAAGAAGAGTATCTTGTAGCATTTTCTGAAAAACTGGAATTTTGATGCTTTGCTTTAGCCTTGCCTTGGCTGGGCTATGCTGGGTCTGGGCTAAGCCTGCACTTGCACTCGAGTAGGCCGGAGCTAGGCGTTTTCAAAGCCGAGGCCAAGCTTAGTTAGACCTTTATTAGGCTTGGTGAGGTCCGGACCTTGGTGAGGTCAAGACCTGTGTAGGCGTTAGCTGAGAATTGGTTAGGCTAGAAGCTCCTGGTGTTCAAAAGATCTGAGCTAAGCTTGGGTAAGGCCTCGCTAAGACGTAAATCATACCAAGGTTTTGTTTTGGTTGGGTCTGGGGAAGGCCTCTGCTACGCCTGGTCTGGGCCTGAGTAAGTTTAGCAGGCTCGAGTCCGAGTTTAGTTTGTAGTCTCGTGCACTCTCCTCAGCCAGAATTAAATCGAATGAGTGGCCCAAACATTTATTCCCTTAGTATTAGTAACAGGTTCCACAGAGGGACATGACTGAAGGAGAACAGCGACTGGCAAGGTGACTGCCTTGAGTAAGAAGAGTACCTTGTAGCGTTTTCTGAAAAACTTGAATTTTCATGCTTTGCTTTGGCCTTCCCTTAGCTGGGCTATGCTGGGCCTGTGCTAAGCCTGCACTTGCAGTCGAGTAGGCCGGAGCTAGGCGTTTTCAAAGCCGAGTCCAAGCTTAGTTAGGCCTTTATTAAGCTTGGTGAGGTCTGGACCTTGGTGAGGTCAAGACCTGTGTAGGCGTTGGCTGAGAATTGGTTAGGCTCGTAGCTCCCAGTGTTAAATAGATCTGGGCTAAGCTTGGGTTAGGCATCGCTAAGACGTAAATCATACCTTGTTTTTTTTGGTTGGGTCTGGGGAAGGCCTCGGCTACGCCTGGGCTTGGCCTGAGTAAGTTCAGCAGACCTTAGTCTGAATTTAGTTTTTTAGTCTCGTACACTCTCCTCAGCCAGACTTAAATCGAATGACTGGCCCAGACATTTATTCCCTTAGTAATAGAGATTCCACAGAGGGACATGACTGAAGGAGAACAGCGACTGGCCAGGTGGCTGCCTTGAGTAAAAAGAGTACCTTGTAGCGTTTTCTGAAAAACTTGAATTTAGATGCTTTGCTTTGGCTTGGCCTTGGCTGGGCTATGCTGGACTTGTGCTAAGCCTGCACTTGCAGTCGAGTAGGCCGACGCTAGGCGTTTTCAAGGCCGAGGCCAAGCTTAGTTAGGCTTTTATTAGGCTTGGTGAGGTCTGGACCTTGGTGAGGTCAAGACCTGTGTAGGCGTTGGCTGAGAATTGGTTAGGCTAGTTGCTCCCGGTGTTAAATAGATCTGGGCTAAGCTTGGGTTAGGCATCGCTAAGACGTGAATCATACCTAGGTTTTGTTTTGGTTGGGTCTGGGGAAGGCTTTCGCTACGCCTGGGCTGGGCCTGAGTAAGTTTAGCAGGCCTGAGTCCGAGTTTAGTTTTTTAGTCTCGTACACTCTCCTCAGCCAGACTTAAATCGAATGACTGGCCGAGACTTTTTTTCACTTAGTTATACTAACAGGTTCCACAGCGGGACATGACTGAAGGAAAACAACTACTGGCCACCTGGGTGCCTTGAGTAAGAAGAATATCTCGTAGCCTTTTCTGAAAAACTTGAATTTTGATACTTTGCTTTGGCTTGGCCCTGCCTGGGCTATGCTGGACCTGTGCTAAGCCTGCACTTGCAGTCGAGTAGGCCGGAGCTAGGCGTTTTCAAGGCTGAGGCCAAGCTTAGTTAGGCTTTTATTAGGCTTGGTGAGGTCTGGACCTTGGTGAGGTCAAGACCTGTGCAGGCGTTGGCTGAGAATTGGTTAGGCTAGAAGCTCCCCGTGTTTAATAGATCTGGGCTAAACTTGGGTTAGGCCTCGTTTAGACGTAAATCATACCTAGGTTTTGCTTTGGTTAGGTCTGGGGAAGGCCTCGTTTACGCCTGGGCTTGGCCTTAGTAAGTTCAGCAGACCTTAGTCCGAGTTTAGTTTTTTAGTCTCGTACACTCTCCTCAGCCAGACTTAACTCGAATTACTGGCCCAGATATTTATTCCCTTAGTTATACTAACAGGTTCCACAGAGGGACATGACTAAAGAACAACAACTACTGGCCAGCTGGGTGCCTTTTGTAAGAAGAGTATCTTGTAACGTTTTCTGAAAAACTTGAATTTTGATGATTTGCTTTGGCCTTGCCTTGGCTGGGCTATGCTGGGCCTGTGCTAAACCTGCACTTACAGTCGAGTAGGCCGGAGCTAGGCGTTTTCAAAGCCGAGTCCAAGCTTAGTTCGGCCTTTATTAAGTTTGGTGAGGTCTGGACCTTGGTGAGGTCAAGACCTGTGTAGGCGTTGGCTGAGAATTGGTTAGGCTAGTAGCTCCCAGTGTTAAATAGATCTGGGCTAAGCTTGGGTTATGCATCGCTAAGACGTAAATCATACCTAGGTTTTGTTTTGGTTGGGTCTGGGGAAGGCCTCCGCTACGCCTGGGCTTGGCCTGAGTAAGTTCAGCAGACCTTATTCTGAATTTATTTTTTAGTCTCGTACACTCTCCTCAGCCAGACTTAAATCGAATGACTTGCCCAGACATTTATTCCCTTAGTAATACAAATTCCACTGAGGGACATGACTGAAGGAGAACAGCAACTGGCCAGGTGGCTGCCTTGAGTAAGAAGAGTATTTTGTAGCGTTTTCTGAAAAACTTGAATTTTGATGCTTTGCTTTGGCTTGGCCTTGGCTGGGCTATGCTGGACTTGTGCTAAGCCTGCACTTGCAGTCGAGTAGGCCGGAGCTAGGCGTTTTCAAGGCCAAGGCCAAGCTTAGTTAGACCTTTATTAAGCTTGGTGAGGTCAGGACCTTGGTGAGGTCAAGACCTGTGTAGGCGTTGGCTGAGAATTGGTTAGGCTAGTAGCTCCCGGTGTTAAATAGATCTGGGCTAAGCTTGGGTTAGGCCTTGTTTAGAAGTAAATCATACCTAGGTTTTGCTTTGGTTAGGTCTGGGGAAGGCCTTGGCTACGCCTGGGCTTGGCCTGAGTAAGCTTGGCTGGCCTGAGTCCGAGTTTAGTTTGTTGTCTCGTACACTATCCTCAGCCAGACTTAAATCGAATGACTGGCCCAGACATTTATTCCCTTAGTAATACATGTTCCACAGAGGGACAAGACTGAAGGAGAACAACTACTGGCAAGCTGGGTGACTTGAGTAAAAAGAGTACCTTGTAGCATTTTCTGCAAAACTGGAATTTTAATGCTTTGCTTTGGCTTGGCCTTGCCTGGGCTAGGCTGGACCTGTGTTAAGCCTGCACTTACAGTCGAGAAGGCCTGAGCTAGGCTTTTTCAAAGCCGAGGCCAGGCTTAGTTACGCCTTTATTAGGCTTGGTGAGGTCTGGACCTTGGTGAGGTCAAGACCTGTGCAGGCGTTGGCTGAGAATTGGTTAGGCTAGAAGCTCCCCGTGTTTAATAGATCTGGGCTAAGCTTGGGTTAGGCCTCGCTTAGACGTAAATCATACCTAGGTTTTGCTTTGGTTATATCTGGGGAAGGCCTCAGCTGCGCCTGGGCCGGGCTTGAGTAAGCTTGGCAGGCCTAAGTCTGAGTTTAGTTTGTTGTCTCGTACACTCCTCAGCCAGACTTCAATTGAATGACTGGTCCGGACATTTATTCCCTTAGTAATACAGGTTCCACAGAGGGGCATGACTGAAGGAGAACAGCAACTGGCCAGGTGGCTGCCTTGAGTAAGAAGAGTATCTTGTAGCGTTTTCTGAAAAACTGGAATTTTGATGCTTTGCTTTGGCTTGGCCTTGCCTGGGCTAGGCTGGACCTGTGCTAAGCCTGCACTTACAGTCGAGAAGGCTTAAGCTAGGCTTTTTCAAAGCCGAGGCCAGGGTTAGTTAGGCCTTTATTAGGCTTGGTGAGGTCTGGACCTTGGTGAGGTCAAGACCTGTGCAGGCGTTGGCTGAGAATTGGTTAGGCTAGAAGCTCCCCGTGTTTAATAGATCTGGGCTAAGCTTGGGTTAGGCCTCATTCAGACGTAAATCATACCTAGGTTTTGCTTTGGTTAGGTCTGGGGAAGGCCTCGTTTACGCCTGGGCTTGGCCTCAGTAAGTTCAGCAGACCTTAGTCCGAGTTTAGTTTTTTAGTCTCGTACACTCTCCTCAACCAGACTTAAATCGAATGACTGGCCTAGACATTTATTCCCTTAGTAATACAGATTCCACAGAGGGACATGACTGAAGGAGAACAGCGACTGGCAAGGTGACTGCCTTGAGTAAGAAGAGTACCTTGTAGCGTTTTCTGAAAAACTTGAATTTTCATGCTTTGCTTTGGCCTTCCCTTGGCTGGGCTATGCTGGGTCTGGGCTAAGCCTGCACTTGCAGTCGAGTAGGCCGGAGCTAGGCGTTTTCAAAGCCGAGTCCAAGCTTAGTTAGGCCTTTATTAAGCTTGGTGAGGTCTGGACCTTGGTGAGGTCAAGACCTGTGTAGGCGTTGGCTGAGAATTGGTTAGGCTAGTAGCTTCCAGTGTTAAATAGATCTGGGCTAAGCTTGGGTTAGGCATCGCTAAGACGTAAATCATACCGAGGTTTTGCTGTGGTTAGGTCTGGGGAAGGCCTCGGCTACGCCTGGGCTGGGCCTGAGTAAGCTTGGAAAGGCCTGAGTCCCAGTTTAGTTTGTAGTCTCGTACACTCTCCTCAGCCAGACTTAAATCGAATGACTGGCCCAGACATTTATTCCCTTAGTATTAGTAAGAGGTTCCACAGAAGGACATGATTGAAGGACAAAAACTTCTGGCCACCTGGGTGCCTTGAGTAAGAAGAATATCTCGTAGCCTTTTCTGAAAAACTTGAATTTTGATGCTTTGCTTTGTCTTGGCCTTGCCTGGGCTATGCTGGACCTGTGCTAAGCCTGCACCTGCAGTCGAGTAGGCTGGAGCTAGGCGTTTTCAAGGCTGAGGCCAAGCTTAGTTAGGCTTTTATTAGGGTTGATGAGGTCTGGACCTTGGTGAGCTCATGACCTATGTAGGCGTTAGCTGAGAATTGGTTAGGCTAGAAGCTCCCGGTGTTCAATAGATCTGGGCTAAGCTTGGGTTAGGCCTCGTTTAGACGTAAATCATACCTACGTTTTGCTTTGGTTAGGTCTGGGGAAGGCCTTGGCTACGCCTGGGCTGGGCCTGAGTAAGCTTGGCTGGCCTGAGTCCGAGTTTAGTTTGTTGTCTCGTACACTATCCTCAGCCAGACTTAAATCGAATGACTGGCCCAGACATTTATTCCCTTAGTAATAGTGATTCCACAGAGGGACATGACTGAAGGAGAAGAGCGACTGGCCAGGTGGCTGCCTTGAGTAAGAAGAGTACCTTGTAGCGTTTTCTGAAAAACTTGAATTTTGATGCTTTGCTTTGGCTTGGCCTTGGCTGGGCTATGCTGGACTTGTGCTAAGCCTGCACTTGCAGTCGAGTAGGCCGGAGCTAGGCGCTTTCAAGGCCGACACCAAGCTTAGTCAGGCCTTTATTAGGCTTGGTGAGGTCTGGACCTTGGTGAGGTCAAGACCTGTGCAGGCGTTGGCTGAGAATTGGTTAGGCTAGAAGCTCCCAGTGTTAAATAGATCTGGGCTAAGCTTGGGTTAGGCCTCGTTTAGACGTAAATCATACCTAGGTTTTGCTTTGGTTAGGTCTGGGGAAGGCCTCGTTTACGCCTGGGCTTGGCCTGAGTAAGTTCAGCAGACCTTAGTCTGAATTTAGTTTTTTAGTCTCGTACACTCTCCTCAGCCAGACTTAAATCGAATGACTGGCCCAGACATTTATTCCCTTAGTAATAGAGATTCCACAGAGGGACATGACTGAAGGAGAACAGCGACTGGCCAGGTGGCTGCCTTGAGTAAGAAGAGTACCTTGTAGCGTTTTCTGAAAAACTTGAATTTTGATGCTTTGCTTTGGCTTGGCCTTGGCTGGGCTATGCTGGACTTGTGCTAAGCCTGCACTTGCAGTCGAGTAGGCCGACGCTAGGCGTTTTCAAGGCCGAGGCCAAGCTTAGTTAAGCTTTTATTAGGCTTGGTGAGGTCTGGACCTTGGTGAGGTCAAGACCTGTGTAGGCGTTGGCTGAGAATTGGTTAGGCTAGTTGCTCCCGGTGTTAAATAGATCTGGGCTAAGCTTGGGTTAGGCATCGCTAAGACGTGAATCATACCTAGGTTTTGATTTGGTTGGGTCTGGGGAAGGCTTTCGCTACGCCTGGGCTGGGCCTGAGTAAGTTTAGCAGGCCTGAGTCCGAGTTTAGTTTGTTGTCTCGTACACTATCCTCAGCTAGACTTAAATCGAATGACTGGCCTAGACATTTATTTCCTTAGTAATACATGTTCCACACAGGGACATGACTGAAGGAGAACAACTAATGGCAAGCTGGGTGCCTTGAGTAAGAAGAGTACCTTGTAGCGTTTTCTGTAAAACTGGAATTTTGATGCTTTGCTTTGGCTTGGCCTTGCCTGGGCTATGCTGGACCTGTGTTAAGCCTGCACTAACAGTCGAGTAGGCCTGAGCTAGGCGTTTTCAAAGCCGAGGCCAGGCTTAGTTAGGCCTTTATTAGGCTTGGTGAGGTCTGGACCTTGGTGAGGTCAAGACCTGTGTAAGCGTTGGCTGAGAATTGGTGAGGCTAGTAGCTTCCTGTGTTAGATAGATCTGGCCTAAGCCTGGGTTAGGCCTCGTTTAGACGTAAATCATACCTAGGTTTTGCTTTGGTTAGATCTGGGGAAGGCCTCGGCTACGCCCGGGCTGGGCCTAAGTAAGTTTGCCATTCCTGAGTCCAAATTTAGTTTGTAGTCTCGTACACTCTCCTCAGCCAGATTTAAATCGAATGACTGGCCCAGACATTTATTCCCTTAGTTATACTAACAGGTTCCACAGAGGGACATGACTAAAGAACAACAACTACTGGCCAGCTGGGTGCCTTGTGCAAGACGAGTATCTTGTAACGTTTTCTGAAAAACTTGAATTTTGATGATTTGCTTTGGCCTTGCCTTGGCTGGAATATGCTGGGCCTGTGCTAAGCCTGCACTTACAGTCGAGTAGGCCGGAGCTAGGCGTTTTCAAAGCCGAGTCCAAGCTTAGTTCGGCCTTTATTAAGTTTGGTGAGGTCTGGACCTTGGTGAGGTCAAGACCTGTGTAGGCGTTGGCTGAGAATTGGTTAGGCTAGAAGCTCATGGTGTTCAAAAGATCTGGGCTAAGCTTGGGTTAGGCATCGCTTAGACGTAAATCATACCTAGGTTTTGCTTTGGTTGGGTCTGGGGAAGGCCTCCGCTACGCCTGGGCTGGGCCTGAGTAAGTTCAGCAGGCCTTAGTCCGAGTTTAGTTTTTTAGTCTCGTACACTCTCCTCAGCTAGACTTAAATCAAATGACTGGCCCAGACATTTATTCCCTAAGTAATACAGATTCCACAGAGGGACATGACTGAAGGAGAACAGCGACTGGCAAGGTGACTGCCTTGAGTAAGAAGAGTACCTTGTAGCGTTTTCTGAAAAACTTGAATTTTCATGCTTGGCTTTGGCCTTCCCTTGGTTGGGCTATGCTGGGCCTGTGCTAAGCCTGTACTTGCAGTCGAGTAGGCCGGAGCTAGGCGTTTTCAACGCCGAGTCCAAGCTTAGTTAGGCCTTTATTAAGCTTGGTGAGGTTCTGGACCTTGGTGAGGTCAAGACCTGTGTAGGCGTTGGCTGAGAATTGGTGAGGCTAGTAGCTCCCGGTGTTAAATAGATCTGGGCTAAGCTTGGGTTAGGCCTTGTTTAGAAGTAAATCATACCTAGGTTTTGCTTTAGTTAGGTCTGGGGAAGGCCTTGGCTACGCCTGGGCTTGGCCTGAGTAAGCTTGGCTGGCCTGAGTCCGATATTAGTTTGTTGTCTCGTACACTATCCTCAGCAAGACTTAAATCGAATGACTGGCCCAGACATTTATTCCCTTAGTAATACAGGTTCCACAGAGGGACATGACTGAAGGAAAACAACTACTGGCAAGCTGGGTGACTTGAGTAAGAAGAGTACCTTGTAGCATTTTCTGCAAAACTGGAATTTTGATGCTTTGCTTTGGCTTGGCCTTGCCTGGGCTAGGCTGGACCTGTGCTAAGCCTGCACTTACAGTCGAGAAGGCCTAAGCTAGGCTTTTCAAAGCCGAGGCCAGGCTTAGTTAGGCCTTTATTAGGCTTGGTGAGGTCTGGACCTTGGTGAGGTCAAGACCTGTGCAGGCGTTGGCTAAGAATTGGTTAGGCTAGAAGCTCCCCGTGTTTAATAGATCTGGGCTAAGCTTGGGTTAGGCCTCATTTAGACGTAAATCATACCTAGGTTTTGCTTTGGTTAGGTCTGGGGAAGGCCTCAGCTACGCCCGGGCTGGGCCTGAGTAAGCTTGGCAGGCCTGAGTCCGAGTTTAGTTTGTAGTCTCGTACACTCTCCTCAGCCAAACTTAAATCGAATGACTGGCCCAGACATTTATTCCCTTAGTATTAGTAAGAGGTTCCACAGAGGGACATGACTGAAGGAGAACAGGTGGCTGCCTTGAGTAAGAAGAGTATCTTGTATCGTTTTCTGAAAAACTGGAATTTCGATGCTTTGCTTTGGCTTGGCCTTGGCTGGGCTATGCTGGACTTGTGCTAAGCTTGCACTTGCAGTCGAGTAGGCCGACGCTAGGCGTTTTCAAGGCCGAGGCCAAGCTTAGTTAAGCTTTTATTAGGCTTGGTGAGGTCTGGACCTTGGTGAGGTCAAGACCTGTGTAGGCGTTGGCTGAGAATTGGTTAGGCTAGTTGCTCCCGGTGTTAAATAGATCTGGGCTAAGCTTGGGTTAGGCATCGCTAAGACGTGAATCATACCTAGGTTTTGATTTGGTTGGGTCTGGGGAAGGCTTTCGCTACGCCTGGGCTGGGCCTGAGTAAGTTTAGCAGGCCTGAGTCCGAGTTTAGTTTTTTA
The DNA here is from genome assembly GCF_054643075.1 of Acanthaster planci. Taxonomy (NCBI): domain Eukaryota; kingdom Metazoa; phylum Echinodermata; class Asteroidea; order Valvatida; family Acanthasteridae; genus Acanthaster; species Acanthaster planci. The sequence continues at coordinate 12,155,938 of NC_141785.1, read as the reverse complement.
GTCTCGTACACTCTCCTCAGCCAGACTTAAATCGAATGACTGGCCCAGACTTTTTTCTTTTAGTTCTACTAACAGGTTCCACAGCGGGACATGACTGAAGGAAAACAACTACTGGCCACCTGGGTGCCTTGAGTAAGAAGAATATCTCGTAGCCTTTTCTGAAAAACTTGAATTTTGATACTTTGCTTTGGCTTGGCCCTGCCTGGGCTATGCTGGACCTGTGCTAAGCCTGCACTTGCAGTCGAGTAGGCCGGAGCTAGGCGTTTTCAAGGCTGAGGCCAAGCTTAGTTAGGCTTTTATCAGGGTTGATGAGGTCTGGACCTTGGTGAGCTCATGACCTATGTAGGCGTTAGCTGAGAATTGGTTAGGCTAGAAGCTCCCGGTGTTCAATAGATCTGGGCTAAGCTTGGGTTAGGCCTCGTTTAGACGTAAATCATACCTACGTTTGCTTTGGTTAGGTCTGGGGAAGGCCTTGGCTACGCCTGGGCTGGGCCTGAGTAAGCTTGGCTGGCCTGAGTCCGAGTTTAGTTTGTTGTCTCGTACACTATCCTCAGCTAGACTTAAATCGAATGACTGGCCTAGACATTTATTTCCTTAGTAATACATGTTCCACACAGGGACATGACTGAAGGAGAACAACTAATGGCAAGCTGGGTGCCTTGAGTAAGAAGAGTACCTTGTAGCGTTTTCTGTAAAACTGGAATTTTGATGCTTTGCTTTGGCTTGGCCTTGGCTGGGCTATGCTGGACTTGTGCTAAGCCTGCACTTGCAGTCGAGTAGGCCGGAGCTAGGCGTTTTCAAGGCCAAGGCCAAGCTTAGTTAGACCTTTATTAGGCTTGGTGAGGTCAGGACCTTGGTGAGGTCAAGACCTGTGTAGGCGTTGGCTGAGAATTGGTTAGGCTAGTAGCTCCCGGTGTTAAATAGATCTGGGCTAAGCTTGGGGTTAGGCCTTGTTTAGAAGTAAATCATACCTAGGTTTCGTTTTGGTTGGGTCTGGGGAAGGCTTTCGCTACGCCTGGGCTTGGCCTGAGTAAGCTTGGCTGGCCTTAGTCCGATATTAGTTTGTTGTCTCGTACACTATCCTCAGCAAGACTTAAATCGAATGACTGGCCCAGACATTTATTCCCTTAGTAATACAGGTTCCACAGAGGGACATGACTGAAGGAGAACAACTACTGGCAAGCTGGGTGACTTGAGTAAGAAGAGTACCTTGTAGCATTTTCTGCAAAACTGGAATTTTGATGCTTTGCTTTGGCTTGGCCTTGCCTGGGCTAGGCTGGACCTGTGCTAAGCCTGCACTTACAGTCGAGAAGGCCTGAGCTAGGCTTTTTCAAAGCCGAGGCCAGGCTTAGTTAGGCCTTTATTAGGCTTGGTGAGGTATGGACCTTGGTGAGGTCAAGACCTGTGCAGGCGTTGGCTGAGAATTGGTTAGGCTAGAAGCTCCCCGTGTTTAATAGATCTGGGCTAAGCTTGGGTTAGGCCTCATTTAGACGTAAATCATACCTAGGTTTTGCTTTGGTTAGGTCTGGGGAAGGCCTCGTTTACGCCTGGGCTTGGCCTTAGTAAGTTCAGCAGACCTTAGTCCGAGTTTAGTTTTTTAGTCTCGTACACTCTCAGCCAGACTTAAATCGAATGACTGGCCCAGACATTTATTCCCTTAGTAATACAGATTCCACAGAGGGACATGACTGAAGGAGAACAGCGACTGGCAAGGTGACTGCCTTGAGTAAGAAGAGTACCTTGTAGCGTTTTCTGAAAAACTTGAATTTTCATGCTTTGCTTTGGCCTTCCCTTAGCTGGGCTATGCTGGGCCTGTGCTAAGCCTGCACTTGCAGTCGAGTAGGCCGGAGCTAGGCGTTTTCAAAGCCGAGGCCAGGCTTAGTTAGGCCTTTATTAGGCTTGGTGAGGTATGGACCTTGGTGAGGTCAAGACATGTGCAGGCGTTGGCTGAGAATTGGTTAGGCTAGAAGCTCCCCGTGTTTAATAGATCTGGGCTAAGCTTGGGTTAGGCCTCATTTAGACGTAAATCATACCTAGGTTTTGCTTTGGTTAGGTCTGGGGAAGGCCTCGTTTACGCCTGGGCTTGGCCTTAGTAAGTTCAGCAGACCTTAGTCCGAGTTTAGTTTTTTAGTCTCGTACACTCTCAGCCAGACTTAAATCGAATGACTGGCCCAGACATTTATTCCCTTAGTAATACAGATTCCACAGAGGGACATGACTGAAGGAGAACAGCGACTGGCAAGGTGACTGCCTTGAGTAAGAAGAGTACCTTGTAGCGTTTTCTGAAAAACTTGAATTTTCATGCTTTGCTTTGGCCTTCCCTTAGCTGGGCTATGCTGGGCCTGTGCTAAGCCTGCACTTGCAGTCGAGTAGGCCGGAGCTAGGCGTTTTCAAAGCCGAGTCCAAGCTTAGTTAGGCCTTTATTAAGCTTGGTGAGTTCTGGACCTTGGTGAGGTCAAGACCTGTGTAGGCGTTGGCTGAGAATTGGTTAGGCTAGTAGCTCCCAGTGTTCAATAGATCTGGGCTAAGCTTGGGTTAGGCATCGCTAAGACGTAAATCATACCGAGGTTTTGCTGTGGTTAGGTCTGGGGAAGGCCTCGGCTACGCTTGAGCTGGGCCTGAGTAAGCTTGGCAGGCCTGAGTCCCAGTTTAGTTTGTAGTCTCGTACACTCTCCTCAGCCAGACTTAAATCAAATGACTGGCCCAGACATTTATTCCCTTAGTATTAGTAAGAGGTTCCACAGAAGGACATGATTGAAGGACAAAAACTACTGGCCAGCTTGGTGCCTTGAGTAAGAAGAGTACCTTGTAGCGTTTTCTTAAAAACTGGAATTTTGATGCTTTGCTTTGGCTTGGCCTTGGCTGGGCTATGCAGGTCAAGACCTCTGCAGGCGTTGGCTGAGAATTGGTTAGGCTAGAAGCTCCCCGTGTTCAATAGATCTGGGCTAAGCTTGGGTTAGGCCTCGCTTACACGTAGATCATACCTAGGTTTTGCTTTGGTTAGATCTGGGGAAGGCCTCGGCTACGCCCAGGCTGGGCCTGAGTAAGCTTTGCAGGCCTGAGTCCGAGTTTAGTTTGTAGTCTCGTACACTCTCCTCAGCCAGACTTAAATCGAATGACTGGCCCAGACATTTATTCCCTTAGTATAAGTAACAGGTTCCGGAAAGGGAAATGACTGAAGGAGAACAACTACTGTCCAGCTGGGTGCCTTGAGTAAGAAGAGTATCTTGTAGCATTTTCTGAAAAACTGGAATTTTGATGCTTTGCTTTGGCCTTGCCTTGGCTGGGCTATGCTGGGTCTGGGCTAAGCCTGCACTTGCACTCGAGTAGGCCGGAGCAAGGCGTTTTCAAAGCCAAGGCCAAGCTTAGTTAGACCTTTATTAGGCTTGGTGAGGTCCGGACCTTGGTGAGGTCAAGACCTGTGTAGGCGTTAGCTGAGAATTGGTTAGGCTAGAAGCTCTTGGTGTTCAAAAGATCTGAGCTAAGCTTGGGTTAGGCCTCGCTAAGACGTAAATCATACCAAGGTTTTGTTTTGGTTGGGTCTGGGGAAGGCCTCGGCTACGCCTGGTCTGGGCCTGAGTAAGTTTAGCAGGCTCGAGTACGAGTTTAGTTTGTAGTCTCGTGCACTCTCCTCAGCCAGAATTAAATCAAATGAGTGGCCCAGACATTTATTCCCTTAGTATTAGTAACAGGTTCCACAGAGGGACATGACTGAAGGTGAACAGCGACTGGCCAGCTGGGTGCCTTGAGTAAGAAGAGTATCTTGCAGCATTTTCTGAAAAACTGGAATTTTGATGCTTTGCTTTGGCCTTGCCTTGGCTGGGCTATGCTGGGTCTGGGCTAAGCCTTCACTTGCACTCGAGTAGGCCGGAGCTAGGCGTTTTCAAAGCCGAGTCCAAGCTTAGTTAGGCCTTTATTAAGCTGGGTGAGGTCCGGACCTTGGTGAGGTCAAGACCTGTGTAGGCGTTGGCTGAGAATTGGTTAGGCTAGTAGCTCCAAGTGTTAAATAGATCTGGGCTAAGCTTGGGTTAGGCATCGCTAAGACGTAAATCATACCTAGGTTTTTTTTTGGTTGGGTCTGGGGAAGGCCTCCGCTACGCCTGGGCTTGGCCTGAGTAAGTTCAGCAGACCTTAGTCTGAATTTAGTTTTTTAGTCTTGTACACTCTCCTCAGCCAGACTTAAATCGAATGACTGGCCCAGACATTTATTCCCTTAGTATTAGTAAGAGGTTCCACAGAAGGACATGATTGAAGGACAAAAACTACTGGCCAGCTTGGTGCCTTGAGTAAGAAGAGTACCTTGTTTCATTTTCTGAAAAACTGGAATTTTGATGCTTTGCTTTGGCTTGGCCTTGGCTGGGCTATGCTGGACTTGTGCTAAGCCTGCACTTGCAGTCGAGTAGGCCGGAGCTAGGCGTTTTCAAGGCCAAGGCCAAGCTTAGTTAGACCTTTATTAGGCTTGGTGAGGTCAGGACCTTGGTGAGGTCAAGACCTGTGTAGGCGTTGGCTGAGAATTGGTTAGGCTAGTAGCTCCAAGTGTTAAATAGATCTGGGCTAAGCTTGGGTTAGGCATCGCTAAGACGTAAATCATACCTAGGTTTTGTTTTGGTTGGGTCTGGGGAAGGCCTCCGCTACGCCTGGGCTTGGCCTGAGTAAGTTCAGCAGACCTTATTCTGAATTTATTTTTTAGTCTCGTACACTCTCCTCAGCCAGACTTAAATCGAATGACTTGCCCAGACATTTATTCCCTTAGTAATACAGATTCCACAGAGGGACATGACTGAAGGAGAACAGCAACTGGCCAGGTGGCTGCCTTGAGTAAGAAGAGTATCTTGTAGCGTTTTCTGAAAAACTGGAATTTTGATACTTTGCTTTGGCTTGGCCTTGGCTGGGCTATGCTGGACTTGTGCTAAGCCTGCACTTGCAGTCGAGTAGGCCGGAGCTAGGCGTTTTCAAGGCCAAGGCCAAGCTTAGTTAGACCTTTATTAGGCTTGGTGAGGTCAGGACCTTGGTGAGGTCAAGACCTGTGTAGGCGTTGGCTGAGAATTGGTTAGGCTAGTAGCTCCCGGTGTTAAATAGATCTGGGCTAAGCTTGGGGTTAGGCCTTGTTTAGAAGTAAATCATACCTAGGTTTCGTTTTGGTTGGGTCTGGGGAAGGCTTTCGCTACGCCTGGGCTTGGCCTGAGTAAGCTTGGCTGGCCTTAGTCCGATATTAGTTTGTTGTCTCGTACACTATCCTCAGCAAGACTTAAATCGAATGACTGGCCCAGACATTTATTCCCTTAGTAATACAGGTTCCACAGAGGGACATGACTGAAGGAGAACAACTACTGGCAAGCTGGGTGACTTGAGTAAGAAGAGTACCTTGTAGCGTTTTCTGCAAAACTGGAATTTTGATGCTTTGCTTTGGCTTGGCCTTGCCTGGGCTAGGCTGGACCTGTGCTAAGCCTGCACTTACAGTCGAGAAGGCCGGAGCTAGGCTTTTTCAAAGCCGAGGCCAGGCTTAGTTAGGCCTTTATTAGGCTTGTTGAGGTATGGACCTTGGTGAGGTCAAGACCTGTGCAGGCGTTGGCTGAGAATTGGTTAGGCTAGAAGCTCCCCGTGTTTAATAGATCTGGGCTAAGCTTGGGTTAGGCCTCATTTAGACGTAAATCATACCTAGGTTTTGCTTTGGTTAGGTCTGGGGAAGGCCTCGTTTACGCCTGGGCTTGGCCTTAGTAAGTTCAGCAGACCTTAGTCCGAGTTTAGTTTTTTAGTCTCGTACACTCTCAGCCAGACTTAAATCGAATGACTGGCCCAGACATTTATTCCCTTAGTAATACAGATTCCACAGAGGGACATGACTGAAGGAGAACAGCGACTGGCAAGGTGACTGCCTTGAGTAAGAAGAGTACCTTGTAGCGTTTTCTGAAAAACTTGAATTTTCATGCTTTGCTTTGGCCTTCCCTTAGCTGGGCTATGCTGGGCCTGTGCTAAGCCTGCACTTGCAGTCGAGTAGGCCGGAGCTAGGCGTTTTCAAAGCCGAGTCCAAGCTTAGTTAGGCCTTTATTAAGCTTGGTGAGTTCTGGACCTTGGTGAGGTCAAGACCTGTGTAGGCGTTGGCTGAGAATTGGTTAGGCTAGTAGCTCCCAGTGTTCAATAGATCTGGGCTAAGCTTGGGTTAGGCATCGCTAAGACGTAAATCATACCGAGGTTTTGCTGTGGTTAGGTCTGGGGAAGGCCTCGGCTACGCTTGAGCTGGGCCTCAGTAAGCTTGGCAGGCCTGAGTCCCAGTTTAGTTTGTAGTCTCGTACACTCTCCTCAGCCAGACTTAAATCAAATGACTGGCCCAGACATTTATTCCCTTAGTATTAGTAAGAGGTTCCACAGAAGGACATGATTGAAGGACAAAAACTACTGGCCAGCTTGGTGCCTTGAGTAAGAAGAGTACCTTGTAGCGTTTTCTTAAAAACTGGAATTTTGATGCTTTGCTTTGGCTTGGCCTTGGCTGGGCTATGCAGGTCAAGACCTCTGCAGGCGTTGGCTGAGAATTGGTTAGGCTAGAAGCTCCCCGTGTTCAATAGATCTGGGCTAAGCTTGGGTTAGGCCTCGCTTACACGTAGATCATACCTAGGTTTTGCTTTGGTTAGATCTGGGGAAGGCCTCGGCTACGCCCAGGCTGGGCCTGAGTAAGCTTTGCAGGCCTGAGTCCGAGTTTAGTTTGTAGTCTCGTACACTCTCCTCAGCCAGACTTAAATCGAATGACTGGCCCAGACATTTATTCCCTTAGTATAAGTAACAGGTTCCGGAAAGGGAAATGACTGAAGGAGAACAACTACTGTCCAGCTGGGTGCCTTGAGTAAGAAGAGTATCTTGTAGCATTTTCTGAAAAACTGGAATTTTGATGCTTTGCTTTGGCCTTGCCTTGGCTGGGCTATGCTGGGTCTGGGCTAAGCCTGCACTTGCAGTCGAGTAGGCCGGAGCTAGGCGTTTTCAAAGCCGAGTCCAAGCTTAGTTAGGCCTTTATTAAGCTTGGTGAGGTCTGGACCTTGGTGAGGTCAAGACCTGTGTAGGCGTTGGCTGAGAATTGGTTAGGCTAGTAGCTCCCAGTGTTCAATAGATCTGGGCTAAGATTCGGTTAGGCATCGCTAAGACGTAAATCATACCGAGGTTTTGCTGTGGTTAGGTCTGGGGAAGGCCTCCGCTACGCCTGGGCTGGGCCTGAGTAAGCTTGGCAGGCCTGAGTCCGAGTTTAGTTTGTAGTCTCGTACACTCTCCTCAGCCAGACTTAAATCGAATGACTGGCCCAGACATTTATTCCCTTAGTATTAGTAAGAGGTTCCACAGAAGGACATGATTGAAGGACAAAAACTACTGGCCAGCTTGGTGCCTTGAGTAAGAAGAGTACCTTGTTGCATTTTCTGAAAAACTGGAATTTTGATGCTTTGCTTTGGCCTTGCCTTGGCTGGGCTATGCTGGGTCTGGGCTAAGCCTGCACTTGCACTCGAGTAGGCCGGAGCAAGGCGTTTTCAAAGCCAAGGCCAAGCTTAGTTAGACCTTTATTAGGCTTGGTGAGGTCCGGACCTTGGTGAGGTCAAGACCTGTGTAGGCGTTAGCTGAGAATTGGTTAGGCTAGAAGCTCTTGGTGTTCAAAAGATCTGAGCTAAGCTTGGGTTAGGCCTCGCTAAGACGTAAATCATACCAAGGTTTTGTTTTGGTTGGGTCTGGGGAAGGCCTCGGCTACGCCTGGTCTTGGCCTGAGTAAGTTTAGCAGGCTCGAGTACGAGTTTAGTTTGTAGTCTCGTGCACTCTCCTCAGCCAGAATTAAATCAAATGAGTGGCCCAGACATTTATTCCCTTAGTATTAGTAACAGGTTCCACAGAGGGACATGACTGAAGGTGAACAGCGACTGGCCAGCTGGGTGCCTTGAGTAAGAAGAGTATCTTGCAGCATTTTCTGAAAAACTGGAATTTTGATGCTTTGCTTTGGCCTTGCCTTGGCTGGGCTATGCTGGGTCTGGGCTAAGCCTTCACTTGCACTCGAGTAGGCCGGAGCTAGGCGTTTTCAAAGCCGAGTCCAAGCTTAGTTAGGCCTTTATTAAGCTGGGTGAGGTCCGGACCTTGGTGAGGTCAAGACCTGTGTAGGCGTTGGCTGAGAATTGGTTAGGCTCGTAGCTCCCAGTGTTAAATAGATCTGGGCTAAGCTTGGGTTAGGCATCGCTAAGACGTAAACCATACCTAGGTTTTTTTTTGGTTGGGTCTGGGGAAGGCCTCGGCTACGCCTGGGCTTGGCCTGAGTAAGTTCAGCAGACCTTAGTCTGAATTTAGTTTTTTAGTCTCGTACACTCTCCTCAGCCAGACTTAAATCGAATGACTGGCCCAGACATTTATTCCCTTAGTATTAGTAAGAGGTTCCACAGAAGGACATGATTGAAGGACAAAAACTACTGGCCAGCTTGGTGCCTTGAGTAAGAAGAGTACCTTGTTTCATTTTCTGAAAAACTGGAATTTTGATGCTTTGCTTTGGCTTGGCCTTGGCTGGGCTATGCTGGACTTGTGCTAAGCCTGCACTTGCAGTCGAGTTGGCCGGAGCTAGGCGTTTTCAAAGCCGAGGCCAGGCTTAGTTAGGCCTTTATTAGGCTTGGTGAGGTCTGGACCTTGGTGAGGTCAAGACCTGTGTAAGCGTTGGCTGAGAATTGGTGAGGCTAGTAGCTCCCGGTGTTAGATAGATCTGGGCTAAGCCTGGGTTAGGCCTCGTTTAGACGTAAATCATACCTAGGTTTTGCTTTGGTTAGATCTGGGGAAGGCCTCGGCTACGCCTGGGCTGGGCTTGAGTAATTTTGGCAGGCCTGAGTCCAAATTTAGTTTGTAGTCTCGTACACTCTCCTCAGCCAGATTTAAATCGAATGACTGGCCCAGACATTTATTCCCTTAGTTATACTAACAGGTTCCACAGAGGGACATGACTAAAGAACAACAACTACTGGCCAGCTGGGTGCCTTGTGTAAGAAGAGTATCATGTAACGTTTTCTGAAAAACTTGAATTTTGATGATTTGCTTTGGCATTGCCTTGGCTGGGCTATGCTGGGCCTGTGCTAAGCCTGCACTTACAGTCGAGTAGGCCGGAGCTAGGCGTTTTCAAAGCCGAGTCCAAGCTTAGTTCGGCCTTTATTAAGTTTGGTGAGGTCTGGACCTTGGTGAGGTCAAGACCTGTGTAGGCGTTGGCTGAGAAGTGGTTAGGCTAGAAGCTCATGGTGTTCAAAAGATCTGGGCTAAGCTTGGGTTAGGCATCGCTTAGACGTAAATCATACCTAGGTTTTGTTTTGGTTGGGTCTGGGGAAGGCCTCCGCTACGCCTGGTCTTGGCCTGAGTAAGTTCAGCAGGCCTTAGTCCGAGTTTAGTTTTTTAGTCTCGTACACTCTCCTCAGCTAGACTTAAATCAAATGACTGGCCCAGACATTTATTCCCTTAGTAATACAGATTCCACAGAGGGACATGACTGAAGGAGAACAGCGACTGGCAAGGTGACTGCCTTGAGGCAGAAGAGTGCCTTGTAGCGTTTTCTGAAAAACTTGAATTTTCATGCTTTGCTTTGGCTTGGCCTTGGCTGGGCTATGCTGGGCCTGTGCTAAGCCTGCACTTGCAGTCGAGTAGGCCGGAGCTAGGCGTTTTTAAAGCCGAGTCCAAGCTTAGTTAGGCCTTTATTAAGCTTGGTGAGGTCTGGACCTTGGTGAGGTCAAGACCTGTGTAGGCGTTGGCTGAGAATTGGTTAGGCTAGTAGCTCCAAGTGTTAAATAGATCTGGGCTAAGCTTGGGTTAGGCATCGCTAAGACGTAAATCATACCTAGGTTTTGTTTTGGTTGGGTCTGGGGAAGGCCTCCGCTACGCCTGGGCTTGGCCTGAGTACGTTCAGCAGACCTTATTCTGAATTTAGTTTTTTAGTCTTGTACACTCTCCTCAGCCAGACTTAAATCGAATGACTGGCCCAGACATTTATTCCCTTAGTAATACAGATTCCACAGAGGGACATGACTGAAGGAGAACAGCAACTGGCCAGGTGGCTGCCTTGAGTAAGAAGAGTATCTTGTAGCGTTTTCTGAAAAACTGGAATTTTGATGCTTTGCTTTGGCTTGGCCTTGCCTGGGCTATGCTGGACTTGTGCTAAGCCTGCACTTGCAGTCGAGTAGGCCGGAGCTAGGCGTTTTCAAGGCCAAGGCCAAGCTTAGTTAGACCTTTATTAGGCTTGGTGAGGTCAGGACCTTGGTGAGGTCAAGACCTGTGTAGGCGTTGGCTGAGAATTGGTTAGGCTAGTAGCTCCAAGTGTTAAATAGATCTGGGCTAAGCTTGGGTTAGGCATCGCTAAGACGTAAATCATACCTAGGTTTTGTTTTGGTTGGGTCTGGGGAAGGCCTCCGCTACGCCTGGGCTTGGCCTGAGTAAGTTCAGCAGACCTTATTCTGAATTTATTTTTTAGTCTCGTACACTCTCCTCAGCCAGACTTAAATCGAATGACTTGCCCAGACATTTATTCCCTTAGTAATACAGATTCCACAGAGGGACATGACTGAAGGAGAACAGCAACTGGCCAGGTGGCTGCCTTGAGTAAGAAGAGTATCTTGTAGCGTTTTCTGAAAAACTGGAATTTTGATACTTTGCTTTGGCTTGGCCTTGGCTGGGCTATGCTGGACTTGTGCTAAGCCTGCACTTGCAGTCGAGTAGGCCGGAGCTAGGCGTTTTCAAGGCCAAGGCCAAGGCCAAGCTTAGTTAGACCTTTATTAAGCTTGGTGAGGTCAGGACCTTGGTGAGGTCAAGACCTGTGTAGGCGTTGGCTGAGAATTGGTTAGGCTAGTAGCTCCCGGTGTTAAATAGATCTGGGCTAAGCTTGGGTTAGGCCTTGTTTAGAAGTAAATCATACCTAGGTTTTGCTTTGGTTAGGTCTGGGGAAGGCCTTGGCTACGCCTGGGCTTGGCCTGAGTAAGCTTGGCTGGCCTGAGTCCGAGTTTAGTTTGTTGTCTCGTACACTATCCTCAGCCAGACTTAAATCGAATGACTGGCCCAGACATTTATTCCCTTAGTAATACAGATTCCACAGAGGGACATGACTGAAGGAGAACAGCAACTGGCCAGGTGGCTGCCTTGAGTAAGAAGAGTATCTTGTAGCGTTTTCTGAAAAACTGGAATTTTGATGCTTTGCTTTGGCCTTCCCTTAGCTGGGCTATGCTGGGCCTGTGCTAAGCTTGCACTTGCAGTCGAGTAGGCCGGAGCTAGGCGTTTTGAAAGCCGAGTCCAAGCTTAGTTAGGCCTTTATTAGGCTTGGTGAGGTCTGGACCTTGGTGAGGTCAAGACCTGTGCAGGCGTTGGCTGAGAATTGGTTAGGCTAGAAGCTCCCCGTGTTAAATAGATCTGGGCTAAGCTTGGGTTAGGCCTCGCTAAGACGTAAATCATACCTAGGTTTTGTTTTGGTTGCGTCTGGGGAAGGCTTTCGCTACGCCTGGGCTGGGCCTGAGTAAGTTTAGCAGGCCTGAGTCCGAGTTTAGTTTTTTAGTCTCGTACACTCTCCTCAGCCATACTTAAATCGAATGACTGGCTCAGACTTTTTTTCATTTAGTTATACTAACAGGTTCCACAGCGGGACATGACTGAAGGAAAACAACTACTGGCCAGCTTGGTGCCTTGAGTAAGAAGAATATCTCGTAGCGTTTTCTGAAAAACTTGAATTTTGATACTTTGCTTTGGCTTGGCCTTGCCTGGGCTATGCTGGACCTGTGCTAAGCCTGCACTTGCAGTCGAGTAGGCCGGAGCTAGGCGTTTTCAAGGCTGAGGCCAAGCTTAGTTAGGCTTTTATTAGGGTTGATGAGGTCTGGACCTTGGTGAGCTTATGACCTATGTAGGCGTTAGCTGAGAATTGGTTAGGCTAGAAGCTCCCGGTGTTCAATAGATCTGGGCTAAGCTTGGGTTAGGCCTTGTTTAGAAGTAAATCATACCTAGGTTTTGCTTTGGTTAGGTCTGGGGAAGGCCTTGGCTACTCCTGGGCTTGGCCTGAGTAAGCTTGGCTGGCCTGAGTCCGAGTTTAGTTTTTTGTCTCGTACACTATCCTCAGCAAGACTTAAATCGAATGACTGGCCCAGACATTTATTCCCTTAGTAATACATGTTCCACAGAGGGACATGACTGAAGGAGAACAACTACTGGCAAGCTGGGTGACTTGAGTAAGAAGAGTACCTTGTAGCATTTTCTGCAAAACTGGAATTTTGATGCTTTGCTTTGGCCTTCCCTTAGCTGGGCTATGCTGGGCCTGTGCTAAGCTTGCACTTGCAGTCGAGTAGGCCGGAGCTAGACGTTTTCAAAGCCGAGTCCAAGCTTAGTTCGGCCTTTATTAAGTTTGGTGAGGTCTGGACCTTGGTGAGGTAAAGACCTGTGTAGGCGTTGGCTGAGAATTGGTTAGGCTAGAAGCTCATGGTGTTCAAAAGATCTGGGCTAAGCTTGGGTTAGGCATCGCTAAGACGTAAATCATACCTAGGTTTTGCTTTGGTTGGGTCTGGGGAAGGCCTCCGCTACGCCTGGGCTTGGCCTGAGTAAGTTCAGCAGACCTTATTCTGAATTTAGTTTTTTAGTCTCGTACACTCTCCTTAGCCAGACTTAAATGGAATGACTGGCCCAGACATTTATTCCCTCAGTAATACAGATTCCACAGAGGGACATGACTGAAGGAGAACAGCAACTGGCCAGGTGGCTGCCTTGAGTAAGAAGAGTATCTTGTAGCGTTTTCTGAAAAACTGGAATTTTGATGCTTTGCTTTGGCTTGGCCTTGGCTGGGCTATGCTGGACTTGTGCTAAGCCTGCACTTACAGTCGAGTAGGCCGGAGCTAGGCGTTTTCAAGGCCAAGGCCAAGCTTAGTTAGACCTTTATTAGGCTTGGTGAGGTCAGGACCTTGGTGAGGTCAAGACCTGTGTAGGCGTTGGCTGAGAATTGGTTAGGCTAGTAACTCCCGGTGTTAAATAGATCTGGGCTAAGCTTGGGTTAGGCCTTGTTTAGAAGTAAATCATACCTAGGTTTTGCTTTGGTTAGGTCTGGGGAAGGCCTTGGCTACTCCTGGGCTTGGCCTGAGTAAGCTTGGCTGGCCTGAGTCCGAGTTTAGTTTTTTGTCTCGTACACTATCCTCAGCAAGACTTAAATCGAATGACTGGCCCAGACATTTATTCCCTTAGTAATACATGTTCCACAGAGGGACATGACTGAAGGAGAACAACTACTGGCAAGCTGGGTGACTTGAGTAAGAAGAGTACCTTGTAGCATTTTCTGCAAAACTGGAATTTTGATGCTTTGCTTTGGCTTGGCCTTGCCTGGGCTAGGCTGGACCTGTGCTAAGCCTGCACTTGCAGTCGAGTAGGCCGGAGCTAGGCGTTTTCAAAGCCGAGTCCAAGCTTAGTTAGGCTTTTATTAAGCTTGGTGAGGTCTGGACCTTGGTGAGGTCAAGACCTGTGTATGCGTTGGCTGAGAATTGGTTAGGCTAGAAACTCCTGGTGTTCAATAGATCTGGGCTAAGCTTGGGTTAGGCATCGCTAAGACGTAAATCATACCTAGGTTTTGTTTTGGTTGGGTCTGGGGAAGGCCTCCGCTACGCCTGGGCTTGGCCTGAGTAAGTTCAGCAGACCTTAGTCCGAGTTTAGTTTTTTAGTCTCGTACACTCTCCTCAGCTAGACTTAAATCGAATGACTGGCCCAGACATTTATTCCCTTAGTAATACAGATTCCACAGAGGGACATGACTGAAGGAGAACAGCGACTGGCAAGGTGACTGCCTTGAGTAAGAAGAGTACCTTGTAGCGTTTTCTGAAAAACTTGAATTTTCATGCTTTGCTTTGGCCTTCCCTTTGCTGGGCTATGCTGGACTTGTGCTAAGCCTGCACTTGCAGTCGAGTAGGCCGGAGCTAGGCGTTTTCAAGGCCAAGGCCAAGGCCAAGCTTAGTTAGACCTTTATTAAGCTTGGTGAGGTCAGGACCTTGGTGAGGTCAAGACCTGTGTAGGCGTTGGCTGAGAATTGGTTAGGCTAGTAGCTCCCGGTGTTAAATAGATCTGGGCTAAGCTTGGGTTAGGCCTTGTTTAGAAGTAAATCATACCTAGGTTTTGCTTTGGTTAGGTCTGGGGAAGGCCTTGGCTACGCCTGGGCTTGGCCTGAGTAAGCTTGGCTGGCCTGAGTCCGAGTTTAGTTTGTTGTCTCGTACACTATCCTCAGCCAGACTTAAATCGAATGACTGGCCCAGACATTTATTCCCTTAGTAATACAGATTCCACAGAGGGACATGACTGAAGGAGAACAGCAACTGGCCAGGTGGCTGCCTTGAGTAAGAAGAGTATCTTGTAGCGTTTTCTGAAAAACTGGAATTTTGATGCTTTGCTTTGGCCTTCCCTTAGCTGGGCTATGCTGGGCCTGTGCTAAGCTTGCACTTGCAGTCGAGTAGGCCGGAGCTAGGCGTTTTGAAAGCCGAGTCCAAGCTTAGTTAGGCCTTTATTAGGCTTGGTGAGGTCTGGACCTTGGTGAGGTCAAGACCTGTGCAGGCGTTGGCTGAGAATTGGTTAGGCTAGAAGCTCCCCGTGTTAAATAGATCTGGGCTAAGCTTGGGTTAGGCATCGCTAAGACGTAAATCATACCTAGGTTTTGTTTTGGTTGCGTCTGGGGAAGGCTTTCGCTACGCCTGGGCTGGGCCTGAGTAAGTTTAGCAGGCCTGAGTCCGAGTTTAGTTTTTTAGTCTCGTACACTCTCCTCAGCCATACTTAAATCGAATGACTGGCTCAGACTTTTTTTCATTTAGTTATACTAACAGGTTCCACAGCGGGACATGACTGAAGGAAAACAACTACTGGCCAGCTTGGTGCCTTGAGTAAGAAGAATATCTCGTAGCGTTTTCTGAAAAACTTGAATTTTGATACTTTGCTTTGGCTTGGCCTTGCCTGGGCTATGCTGGACCTGTGCTAAGCCTGCACTTGCAGTCGAGTAGGCCGGAGCTAGGCGTTTTCAAGGCTGAGGCCAAGCTTAGTTCGGCCTTTATTAAGTTTGGTGAGGTCTGGACCTTGGTGAGGTAAAGACCTGTGTAGGCGTTGGCTGAGAATTGGTTAGGCTAGAAGCTCATGGTGTTCAAAAGATCTGGGCTAAGCTTGGGTTAGGCATCGCTAAGACGTAAATCATACCTAGGTTTTGCTTTGGTTGGGTCTGGGGAAGGCCTCCGCTACGCCTGGGCTTGGCCTGAGTAAGTTCAGCAGACCTTATTCTGAATTTAGTTTTTTAGTCTTGTACACTCTCCTTAGCCAGACTTAAATCGAATGACTGGCCCAGACATTTATTCCCTCAGTAATACAGATTCCACAGAGGGACATGACTGAAGGAGAACAGCAACTGGCCAGGTGGCTGCCTTGAGTAAGAAGAGTATCTTGTAGCGTTTTCTGAAAAACTGGAATTTTGATGATTTGCTTTGGCTTGGCCTTGGCTGGGCTATGCTGGACTTGTGCTAAGCCTGCACTTACAGTCGAGTAGGCCGGAGCTAGGCGTTTTCAAGGCCAAGGCCAAGCTTAGTTAGACCTTTATTAGGCTTGGTGAGGTCAGGACCTTGGTGAGGTCAAGACCTGTGTAGGCGTTGGCTGAGAATTGGTTAGGCTAGTAACTCCCGGTGTTAAATAGATCTGGGCTAAGCTTGGGTTAGGCCTTGTTTAGAAGTAAATCATACCTAGGTTTTGCTTTGGTTAGGTCTGGGGAAGGCCTTGGCTACGCCTGGGCTTGGCCTGAGTAAGCTTGGCTGGCCTGAGTCCGAGTTTAGTTTGTTGTCTCGTACACTATCCTCAGCAAGACTTAAATCGAATGACTGGCCCAGACATTTATTCCCTTAGTAATACATGTTCCACAGAGGGACATGACTGAAGGAGAACAACTACTGGCAAGCTGGGTGACTTGAGTAAGAAGAGTACCTTGTAGCATTTTCTGCAAAACTGGAATTTTGATGCTTTGCTTTGGCTTGGCCTTGCCTGGGCTAGGCTGGACCTGTGCTAGGCCTGCACTTGCAGTCGAGTAGGCCGGAGCTAGGCGTTTTCAAAGCCGAGTCCAAGCTTAGTTAGGCCTTTATTAAGCTTGGTGAGGTCTGGACCTTGGTGAGGTCAAGACCTGTGTAGGCGTTGGCTGAGAATTGGTTAGGCTAGAAGCTCCTGGTGTTCAATAGATCTGGGCTAAGCTTGGGTTAGGCATCGCTAAGACGTAAATCATACCTAGGTTTTGTTTTGGTTGGGTCTGGGGAAGGCCTCCGCTACGCCTGGGCTTGGCCTGAGTAAGTTCAGCAGACCTTAGTCCGAGTTTAGTTTTTTAGTCTCGTACACTCTCCTCAGCTAGACTTAAATCGAATGACTGGCCCAGACATTTATTCCCTTAGTAATACAGATTCCACAGAGGGACATGACTGAAGGAGAACAGCGACTGGCAAGGTGACTGCCTTGAGTAAGAAGAGTACCTTGTAGCGTTTTCTGAAAAACTTGAATTTTCATGCTTTGCTTTGGCCTTCCCTTGGCTGGGCTATAATGGGCCTGTGCTAAGCCTGCACTTGCAGTCGAGTAGGCCGGAGCTAGGCGTTTTCAAAGCCGAGTCCAAGCTTAGTTAGGCCTTTATTAAGCTTGGTGAGGTCTGGACCTTGGTGAGGTCAAGACCTGTGTAGGCGTTGGCTGAGAATTGGTTAGGCTAGTAGCTCCAAGTGTTAAATAGATCTGGGCTAAGCTTGGGTTAGGCATCGCTAAGACGTAAATCATACCTAGGTTTTGTTTTGGTTGGGTCTGGGGAAGGCCTCCGCTACGCCTGGGCTTGGCCTGAGTAAGTTCAGCAGACCTTATTCTGAATTTATTTTTTAGTCTCGTACACTCTCCTCAGCCAGACTTAAATCGAATGAGTGGCCCAGACTTTTTTTCACTTAGTTATACTAACAGGTTCCACAGCGGGACATGACTGAAGGAAAACAACTACTGGCCACCTGGGTGCCTTGAGTAAGAAGAATATCTCGTAGCCTTTTCTGAAAAACTTGAATTTTGATACTTTGCTTTGGCTTGGCCTTGCCTGGGCTATGCTGGACCTGTGCTAAGCCTGCACTTGCAGTCGAGTAGGCCGGAGCTAGGCGTTTTCAAGGCCAAGGCCCAGCTTAGTTAGGCTTTTATTAGGCTTGGTGAGGTCTGGACCTTGGTGAGCTCATGACCTATGTAGGCGTTGGCTGAGAATTGGTTAGGCTAGAAGCTCCCGGTGTTCAATAGATCTGGGCTAAGCTTGGGTTAGGCCTCGTTTAGACGTAACTCATACCTAGGTTTTGCTTTGGTTGGGTCTGGGGAAGGCCTTGGCTACGCCTGGGCTGGGCCTGAGTAAGTTCAGCAGACCTTATTCTGAATTTAGTTTTTTAGTCTGGTACACTCTCCTCAGTCAGACTTAAATCGAATGACTGGCCCAGACATTTATTCCCTTAGTAATACAGATTCCACAGAGGGACATGACTAAAGGAGAACAGCAACTGGCCAGGTGGCTGCCTTGAGTAAGAAGAGTATCTTGTAGCGTTTTCTGAAAAACTTGAATTTTGATGCTTTGCTTTGGCTTGGCCTTGGCTGGGCTATGCTGGACTTGTGCTAAGCCTGCACTTGCAGTCGAGTAGGCCGGAGCTAGGCGTTTTCAAGGCCAAGGCCAAGCTTAGTTAGACCTTTATTAGGCTTGGTGAGGTCAGGACCTTGGTGAGGTCAAGAGCTGTGTAGGCGTTGGCTGAGAATTGGTTAGGCTAGTAGCTCCCGGTGTTAAATAGATCTGGGCTAAGCTTGGGTTAGGCCTTGTTTAGAAGTAAATCGTACCTACGTTTTGCTTTGGTTAGGTCTGGGGAAGGCCTTGGCTACGCCTGTGCTGGGCCTGAGTAAGCTTGGCTGGCCTGAGTCCGAGTTTAGTTTGTTGTCTGGTACACTATCCTCAGCAAGACTTAAATCGAATGACTGGCCCAGACATTTATTCCCTTAGTAATACAGGTTCCACAGAGGGACATGACTGAAGGAGAACAACTACTGGCAAGCTGGGTGCCTTGAGTAAGAAGAGTACCTTGTAGCGTTTTCTGTAAAACTGGAATTTTGATGCTTTGCTTTGGCTTCGCATTGCCTGGGCTATGCTGGACCTGTCCTAAGCCTGCACTAACAGTCGAGTAGGCCTGAGCTAGGCGTTTTCAAAGCCGAGTCCAAGCTTAGTTAGGCCTTTATTAAGTTTGGTGAGGTCTGGACCTTGGTGAGGTCAAGACCTGTGTAAGCGTTGGCTGAGAATTGGTGAGGCTAGTAGCTCCCGGTGTTAGATAGATCTGGGCTAAGCCTGGGTTAAGCCTCGTTTAGACTTAAATCATACCTAGGTTTTGCTTTGGTTAGATCTGGGGAAGGCCTCGGCTACGCCTGGGCTGGGCTTGAGTAATTTTGGCAGGCCTGAGTCCAAATTTAGTTTGTAGTCTCGTACACTCTCCTCAGCCAGACTTAAATCGAATGACTGGCCCAGACATTTATTCCCTTAGTAATACAGGTTCCACAGAGGGACATGACTGAAGGAGAACAACTACTGGCCAGCTGGGTTCTTTGTGTAAGAAGAGTATCTTGTAACGTTTTCTGAAAAACTTGAATTTTGATGATTTGCTTTGGCCTTGCCTTGGCTGGGCTATGCTGGGCCTGTTCTAAGCCTGCACTTACAGTCGAGTAGGCCGGAGCTAGGCGTTTTCAAAGCCGAGTCCAAGCTTAGTTCGGCCTTTATTAAGTTTGGTGAGGTCTGGACCTTGGTGAGGTAAAGACCTGTGTAGGCGTTGGCTGAGAATTGGTTAGGCTAGAAGCTCATGGTGTTCAAAAGATCTGGGCTAAGCTTGGGTTAGGCATCGCTAAGACGTAAATCATACCTAGGTTTTGCTTTGGTTGGGTCTGGGGAAGGCCTCCGCTACGCCTGGGCTTGGCCTGAGTAAGTTCAGCAGACCTTATTCTGAATTTAGTTTTTTAGTCTTGTACACTCTCCTTAGCCAGACTTAAATCGAATGACTGGCCCAGACATTTATTCCCTCAGTAATACAGATTCCACAGAGGGACATGACTGAAGGAGAACAGCAACTGGCCAGGTGGCTGCCTTGAGTAAGAAGAGTATCTTGTAGCGTTTTCTGAAAAACTGGAATTTTGATGCTTTGCTTTGGCTTGGCCTTGGCTGGGCTATGCTGGACTTGTGCTAAGCCTGCACTTACAGTCGAGTAGGCCGGAGCTAGGCGTTTTCAAGGCCAAGGCCAAGCTTAGTTAGACCTTTATTAGGCTTGGTGAGGTCAGGACCTTGGTGAGGTCAAGACCTGTGTAGGCGTTGGCTGAGAATTGGTTAGGCTAGTAACTCCCGGTGTTAAATAGATCTGGGCTAAGCTTGGGTTAGGCCTTGTTTAGAAGTAAATCATACCTAGGTTTTGCTTTGGTTAGGTCTGGGGAAGGCGTTGGCTACGCCTGGGCTTGGCCTGAGTAAGCTTGGCTGGCCTGAGTCCGAGTTTAGTTTGTTGTCTCGTACACTATCCTCAGCAAGACTTAAATCGAATGACTGGCCCAGACATTTATTCCCTTAGTAATACATGTTCCACAGAGGGACATGACTGAAGGAGAACAACTACTGGCAAGCTGGGTGACTTGAGTAAGAAGAGTACCTTGTAGCATTTTCTGCAAAACTGGAATTTTGATGCTTTGCTTTGGCTTGGCCTTGCCTGGGCTAGGCTGGACCTGTGCTAAGCCTGCACTTGCAGTCGAGTAGGCCGGAGCTAGGCGTTTTCAAAGCCGAGTCCAAGCTTAGTTAGGCTTTTATTAAGCTTGGTGAGGTCTGGACCTTGGTGAGGTCAAGACCTGTGTAGGCGTTGGCTGAGAATTGGTTAGGCTAGAAGCTCCTGGTGTTCAATAGATCTGGGCTAAGCTTGGGTTAGGCATCGCTAAGACGTAAATCATACCTAGGTTTTGTTTTGGTTGGGTCTGGGGAAGGCCTCCGCTACGCCTGGGCTTGGCCTGAGTAAGTTCAGCAGACCTTAGTCCGAGTTTAGTTTTTTAGTCTCGTACACTCTCCTCAGCTAGACTTAAATCGAATGACTGGCCCAGACATTTATTCCCTTAGTAATACAGATTCCACAGAGGGACATGACTGAAGGAGAACAGCGACTGGCAAGGTGACTGCCTTGAGTAAGAAGAGTACCTTGTAGCGTTTTCTGAAAAACTTGAATTTTCATGCTTTGCTTTGGCCTTCCCTTGGCTGGGCTATGCTGGACTTGTGCTAAGCCTGCACTTGCAGTCGAGTAGGCCGGAGCTAGGCGTTTTCAAGGCCAAGGCCAAGGCCAAGCTTAGTTAGACCTTTATTAAGCTTGGTGAGGTCAGGACCTTGGTGAGGTCAAGACCTGTGTAGGCGTTGGCTGAGAATTGGTTAGGCTAGTAGCTCCCGGTGTTAAATAGATCTGGGCTAAGCTTGGGTTAGGCCTTGTTTAGAAGTAAATCATACCTAGGTTTTGCTTTGGTTAGGTCTGGGGAAGGCCTTGGCTACGCCTGGGCTTGGCCTGAGTAAGCTTGGCTGGCCTGAGTCCGAGTTTAGTTTGTTGTCTCGTACACTATCCTCAGCCAGACTTAAATCGAATGACTGGCCCAGACATTTATTCCCTTAGTAATACAGATTCCACAGAGGGACATGACTGAAGGAGAACAGCAACTGGCCAGGTGGCTGCCTTGAGTAAGAAGAGTATATTGTAGCGTTTTCTGAAAAACTGGAATTTTGATGCTTTGCTTTGGCCTTCCCTTAGCTGGGCTATGCTGGGCCTGTGCTAAGC
Source organism: Acanthaster planci (assembly GCF_054643075.1). NCBI lineage: Eukaryota > Metazoa > Echinodermata > Asteroidea > Valvatida > Acanthasteridae > Acanthaster > Acanthaster planci. Next base: position 12,135,113 of record NC_141785.1, on the reverse strand, counting down.
TTGCACTTGCAGTCGAGTAGGCCGGAGCTAGGCGTTTTGAAAGCCGAGTCCAAGCTTAGTTAGGCCTTTATTAGGCTTGGTGAGGTCTGGACCTTGGTGAGGTCAAGACCTGTGCAGGCGTTGGCTGAGAATTGGTTAGGCTAGAAGCTCCCCGTGTTAAATAGATCTGGGCTAAGCTTGGGTTAGGCATCGCTAAGACGTAAATCATACCTAGGTTTTGTTTTGGTTGCGTCTGGGGAAGGCTTTCGCTACGCCTGGGCTGGGCCTGAGTAAGTTTAGCAGGCCTGAGTCCGAGTTTAGTTTTTTAGTCTCGTACACTCTCCTCAGCCATACTTAAATCGAATGACTGGCTCAGACTTTTTTTCATTTAGTTATACTAACAGGTTCCACAGCGGGACATGACTGAAGGAAAACAACTACTGGCCAGCTTGGTGCCTTGAGTAAGAAGAATATCTCGTAGCGTTTTCTGAAAAACTTGAATTTTGATACTTTGCTTTGGCTTGGCCTTGCCTGGGCTATGCTGGACCTGTGCTAAGCCTGCACTTGCAGTCGAGTAGGCCGGAGCTAGGCGTTTTCAAGGCTGAGGCCAAGCTTAGTTAGGCTTTTATTAGGGTTGATGAGGTCTGGACCTTGGTGAGCTTATGACCTATGTAGGCGTTAGCTGAGAATTGGTTAGGCTAGAAGCTCCCGGTGTTCAATAGATCTGGGCTAAGCTTGGGTTAGGCCTCGTTTAGACGTAAATCATACCTACGTTTTGCTTTGGTTGGGTCTGGGGAAGGCCTTGGCTACGCCTTGGCTGGGCCTGAGTAAGCTTGGCTGGCCTGAGTCCGAGTTTAGTTTGTAGTCTCGTACACTCTCCTCAGCTAGACTTAAATCGAATGACTGGCCCAGACATTTATTCCCTTAGTAATACAGATTCCACAGAGGGACATGACTGAAGCAGAACAGCGACTGGCAAGGTGACTGCCTTGAGTAAGAAGAGTACCTTGTAGCGTTTTCTGTAAAACTGGAATTTTGATGCTTTGCTTTGGCTTGGCCTTGCCTGGGCTAGGCTGGACCTGTGCTAAGCCTGCACTAACAGTCGAGTAGGCCTGAGCTAGGCCTTTTCAAAGCCGAGGCCAGGCTTAGTTAGGCCTTTATTAGGCTTGGTGAGGTCTGGACCTTGGTGAGGTCAAGACCTGTGTAAGCGTTGGCTGAGAATTGGTGAGGCTAGTAGCTCCCGGTGTTAGATAGATCTGGGCTAAGCCTGGGTTAAGCCTCGTTTAGACTTAAATCATACCTAGGTTTTGCTTTGGTTAGATCTGGGGAAGGCCTCGGCTACGCCTGGGCTGGGCTTGAGTAATTTTGGCAGGCCTGAGTCCAAATTTAGTTTGTAGTCTCGTACACTCTCCTCAGCTAGACTTAAATCGAATGACTGGCCCAGACATTTATTCCCTTAGTAATACAGATTCCACAGAGGGACATGACTGAAGCAGAACAGCGACTGGCAAGGTGACTGCCTTGAGTAAGAAGAGTACCTTGTAGCGTTTTCTGAAAAACTTGAATTTTCATGCTTTGCTTTGGCCTTCCCTTGGCTGGGCTATAATGGGCCTGTGCTAAGCCTGCACTTGCAGTCGAGTAGGCCGGAGCTAGGCGTTTTCAAAGCCGAGTCCAAGCTTAGTTAGGCCTTTATTAAGCTTGGTGAGGTCTGGACCTTGGTGAGGTCAAGACCTGTGTAGGCGTTGGCTGAGAATTGGTTAGGCTAGTAGCTCCAAGTGTTAAATAGATCTGGGCTAAGCTTGGGTTAGGCATCGCTAAGACGTAAATCATACCTAGGTTTTGTTTTGGTTGGGTCTGGGGAAGGCCTCCGCTACGCCTGGGCTTGGCCTGAGTAAGTTCAGCAGACCTTATTCTGAATTTATTTTTTAGTCTCGTACACTCTCCTCAGCCAGACTTAAATCGAATGACTGGCCCAGACTTTTTTTCACTTAGTTATACTAACAGGTTCCACAGCGGGACATGACTGAAGGAAAACAACTACTGGCCACCTGGGTGCCTTGAGTAAGAAGAATATCTCGTAGCCTTTTCTGAAAAACTTGAATTTTGATACTTTGCTTTGGCTTGGCCTTGCCTGGGCTATGCTGGACCTGTGCTAAGCCTGCACTTGCAGTCGAGTAGGCCGGAGCTAGGCGTTTTCAAGGCCAAGGCCCAGCTTAGTTAGGCTTTTATTAGGCTTGATGAGGTCTGGACCTTGGTGAGCTCATGACCTATGTAGGCGTTGGCTGAGAATTGGTTAGGCTAGAAGCTCCCGGTGTTCAATAGATCTGGGCTAAGCTTGGGTTAGGCCTTGTTTAGACGTAACTCATACCTAGGTTTTGCTTTGGTTGGGTCTGGGGAAGGCCTTGGCTACGCCTGGGCTGGGCCTGAGTAAGTTCAGCAGACCTTATTCTGAATTTAGTTTTTTAGTCTGGTACACTCTCCTCAGTCAGACTTAAATCGAATGACTGGCCCAGACATTTATTCCCTTAGTAATACAGATTCCACAGAGGGACATGACTAAAGGAGAACAGCAACTGGCCAGGTGGCTGCCTTGAGTAAGAAGAGTATCTTGTAGCGTTTTCTGAAAAACTTGAATTTTGATGCTTTGCTTTGGCTTGGCCTTGGCTGGGCTATGCTGGACTTGTGCTAAGCCTGCACTTGCAGTCGAGTAGGCCGGAGCTAGGCGTTTTCAAGGCCAAGGCCAAGCTTAGTTAGACCTTTATTAGGCTTGGTGAGGTCAGGACCTTGGTGAGGTCAAGAGCTGTGTAGGCGTTGGCTGAGAATTGGTTAGGCTAGTAGCTCCCGGTGTTAAATAGATCTGGGCTAAGCTTGGGTTAGGCCTTGTTTAGAAGTAAATCGTACCTACGTTTTGCTTTGGTTAGGTCTGGGGAAGGCCTTGGCTACGCCTGTGCTGGGCCTGAGTAAGCTTGGCTGGCCTGAGTCCGAGTTTAGTTTGTTGTCTCGTACACTATCCTCAGCAAGACTTAAATCGAATGACTGGCCCAGACATTTATTCCCTTAGTAATACAGGTTCCACAGAGGGACATGACTGAAGGAGAACAACTACTGGCAAGCTGGGTGCCTTGAGTAAGAAGAGTACCTTGTAGCGTTTTCTGTAAAACTGGAATTTTGATGCTTTGCTTTGGCTTCGCATTGCCTGGGCTATGCTGGACCTGTCCTAAGCCTGCACTAACAGTCGAGTAGGCCTGAGCTAGGCGTTTTCAAAGCCGAGTCCAAGCTTAGTTAGGCCTTTATTAAGTTTGGTGAGGTCTGGACCTTGGTGAGGTCAAAACCTGTGTAGGCGTTGGCTGAGAATTGGTTAGGCTAAAAGCTCCTGGTGTTAAAATGATCTGGGCTAAGCTTGGGTTAGGCATCGCTTAGACGTAAATCATACCTAGGTTTTGTTTTGGTTGGGTCTTGGGAAGGCCTCCGCTACGCCTGGGCTGGGCCTGAGTAAGTTTGGCAAGGCTGAGTCCGAGTTTAGTTTGTAGTCTCGTACACTCTCCTCAGCCAGATTTCAATCGAATGACAGGCCCAGACATTTATTCCCTTAGTTATACTAACAGGTTCCAGGGAGGGACATGACTGAAGAACAACAACTACAGGCCAGCTTGGTGCCTTGTGTAAGAAGAGTATCTTGTAACGTTTTCTGAAAAACTTGAATTTGATGATTTGCTTTGGCTTGGGCTATGCTGGGCCTGTGCTAAGCCTGCACTTGCAGTCGAGTAGGTCTCAACTAGGCGTTTTCAAAGCAGAGTCCAAGCTTAGTTCGGCCTTTATTAAGTTTGGTGAGGTCTGGACCTTGGTGAGGTCAAGACCTGTGTAGGCGTTGGCTGAGAATTGGTTAGGCTAGAAGCTCCTGGTGTTCAAAGGATCTGGGCTAAGCTTGGGTTAGGCATCGCTTAGACGTAAATCATACCTACGTTTTGTTTTGGTTGGGTCTGGGGAAGGCCTCCGCTACGCCTGGGCTGGGCCTGAGTAAGTTCAGCAGGCCTTAGTCCGAGTTTAGTTTTTTAGTCTCGTACACTCTCCTCAGCCAGACTTAAATCGAATGACTGGCCCAGACATTTATTCCCTTAGTAGTACATATTCCAAAAAGAGGGACATGACTGAAGGAGAACAACTACTGGCCTCCTGGGTGCCTTGAGTAAGAAGAATACCTCGTAGGGTTTTCTGAAACACTTGAATTTGGATACTTTGCTTTGGCTTGGCCTTGCCTGGGCTATGCTGGACCTGTGCTAATGCTGCACTTGCAGTCGAGTAGGCCGGAGCTAGGCGTTTTCAAGGCCGAGGCCAAGCTTAGTTAGGCTTTTATTAGGGTTGGTGAGGTCTGGACCTTGGTGAGCTCATGACCTATGTAGGCGTTGGCTGAGAATTGGTTAGGCTAGAAGCTCCCGGTGTTCAATAGATCTGGGCTAAGCTTGGGTTAGGCCTCGTTTAGACGTAAATCATACTTAGGTTTTGCTTTGGTTAGGTCTGGGGAAGGCCTCGGCTACGCCTGGGCTGGGCCTGAGTAAGCTTGGCTGGCCTGAGTTCGAGTTTAGTTTGTTGTCTCGTACACTATCCTCAGCCAGACTTAAATCGAATGACTGGCCTAGACATTTATTCCCTTAGTAATACAGGTTCCACACAGGGACATGACTGAAGGAGAACAACTACTGGCCAGCTGGGTGCCTTGAGTAAGAAGAGTATTTTGTAGCGTTTTCTGCAAAACTGGAATTTTGATGCTTTGCTTTGGCTTGGCCTTGCCTGGGCTATGCTGGACCTGTGCTAAGCCTGCACTTACAGTCGAGTAGGCCGGAGCTAGGCGTTTTCAAAGTCGAGGTCAGGCTTAGTTAGGCCTTTATTAGGCTTGGTGAGGTCTGCACCTTGGTGAGGTCAAGACCTGTGTAGGCGTTGGCTGAGAATTGGTTAGGCTAGTAGCTCCCAATGTTAAATAGATCTGGGCTAAGCTTGGGTTAGGCCTCACTTAGACGTAAATCATACCTACGTTTTGCTTTGGTTAAATCTGGGGAAGGCCTCGGCTACGCCTGGGCTGGGCCTGAGTAAGTTTGGCAGGCCTGAGTCCGAGTTTAGTTTGTAGTCTCGTACACTTTCCTCAGCCAGATTTAAATCGAATGACTGGCCCAGACATTTATTCCCTTAGTAATACTAACAGGTTCCACAGAGGGACATGACCGAAGAGCGACAACTACTGGCCAGCTGGGTGCCTTGAGTAAGAAGAGTATCTTGTAACGTTTTCTGAAAAACTTGAATTTTGATGATTTGTTTTGGCCTTGCCTTGGCTGGGCTATGCTGGGCCTGTGCTAAGCCTGCACTTGCAGTCGAGTAGGCCTGAGCTAGGCGTTTTCAAAGCCGAGGCCAGGCTTAGTTAGGCCTTTATTAGGCTTGGTGAGGTCTGGACCTTGGTGAGGTCAAGACCTGTGTAGGCGTTGGCTGAGAATTGGTTAGGCTAGAAGCTCCTGGTGTTCAAAAGATCTGAGCTATGCTTGGGTTAGGCATCGCTAAGACGTAAATCATACCTAGGTTTTGCTTTGGTTATATCTGGGGAAGGCCTCAGCTGCGCCTGGGCCGGGCTTGAGTAAGCTTGGCAGGCCTAAGTCCGAGTTTAGTTTGTTGTCTCGTACACTCCTCAGCCAGACTTCAATCGAATGACTGGTCCGGACATTTATTCCCTTAGTAGTACAGGTTCCACAGAGGGGCATGACTGAAGGAGAACAGCAACTGGCCAGGTGGCTGCCTTGAGTAAGAAGAGTATCTTGTAGCGTTTTCTGAAAAACTGGAATTTTGATGCTTTGCTTTGGCTTGGCCTTGGCTGGGCTACGCTGGACTTGTGCTAAGCCTGCACTTGCAGTCGAGTAGGCTGGAGCTAGGCGTTTTCAAGGCCAAGGCCAAGCTTAGTTCCGCCTTTATTAGGCTTGGTGAGGTCTGGACCTTGGTGAGGTCAAGGCCTGTGTAGGCGTTGGCTGAGAATTGGTTAGGCTAGTAGCTCCCGGTGTTAAATAGATCTTGGCTAAGCTTGGGTTAGGCATCGCTAAGACGTAAATCATACCTAGGTTTTGTTTTGGTTGGGTCTGGGGAAGGCTTTCGCTACGCCTGGGCTGGGCCTGAGTAAGTTTAGCAGGCCTGAGTCCGAGCTTAGTTTTTTAGTCTCGTACACTCTCCTCAGCCAGACTTAAATCGAATGACTGGCCCAGACTTTTTTTCACTTAGTTATACTAACAGGTTCCACAGCGGGACATGACTGAAGGAAAACAACTACTGGCCACCTGGGTGCCTTGAGTAAGAAGAATATCTCGTAGCCTTTTCTGAAAAACTTGAATTTTGATACTTTGCTTTGGCCTGGCCTTGCCTGGGCTATGCTGGACCTGTGCTAAGCCTGCACTTGCAGTCGAGTAGGCCGGAGCTAGGCGTTTTCAAGGCCAAGGCCCAGCTTAGTTAGGCTTTTATTAGGCTTGATGAGGTCTGGACCTTGGTGAGCTCATGACCTATGTAGGCGTTGGCTGAGAATTGGTTAGGCTAGAAGCTCCCGGTGTTCAATACATCTTGGCTAAGCTTGGGTTAGGCCTCGTTTAGACGTAACTCATACCTAGGTTTTGCTTTGGTTAGGTCTGGGGAAGGCCTTGGCTACGCCTGGGCTGGGCCTGAGTAAGCTTGGCAGGCCTGAGTCCAAATTTAGTTTGTAGTCTCGTACACTCTCCTCAGCTAGACTTAAATCAAATGACTGGCCCAGACATTTATTCCCTTAGTAATACAGATTCCACAGAGGGACATGACTGAAGGAGAACAGCGACTGGCAAGGTGACTGCCTTGAGTAAGAAGAGTACCTTGTAGCGTTTTCTGAAAAACTTGAATTTTCATGCTTTGCTTTGGCCTTCCCTTAGCTGGGCTATGCTGGGCCTGTGCTAAGCCTGCACTTGCAGTCGAGTAGGCCGGAGCTAGGCGTTTTCAAAGCCGAGTCCAAGCTTAGTTAGGCCTTTATTAAGCTTGGTGAAGTCTGGACCTTGGTGAGGTCAAGACCTGTGTAGGCGTTGGCTGAGAATTCGTTAGGCTAGTAGCTCCAAGTGTTAAATAGATCTGGGCTAAGCTTGGGTTAGGCATCGCTAAGACGTAAATAATACCTAGGTTTTGTTTTGGTTGGGTCTGGGGAAGGCCTCCGCTACGCCTGGGCTTGGCCTGAGTAAGTTCAGCAGACCTTATTCTGAATTTAGTTTTTTAGTCTGGTACACTCTCCTCAGTCAGACTTAAATCGAATGTCTGGCCCAGACATTTATTCCCTTAGTAATACAGATTCCACAGAGGGACATGACTGAAGGAGAACAACTACTGGCAAGCTGGGTGACTTGAGTAAGAAGAGTACCTTATAGCATTTTCTGCAAAACTGGAATTTCGATGCTTTGCTTTGGCTTGGCCTTGCCTGGGCTAGGCTGGACCTGTGCTAAGCCTGCACTTACAGTCGAGAAGGCCTGAGCTAGGCTTTTTCAAAGCCGAGGCCAGGCTTAGTTAGGCCTTTATTAGGCTTGGTGAGGTCTGGACCTTGGTGAGGTCAAGACCTGTGTAGGCGTTAGCTGAGAATTGGTTAGGCTAGAAGCTCCTGGTGTTCAAAAGATCTGAGCTATGCTTGGGTTAGGCCTCGCTAAGACGTAAATCATACCAAGGTTTTGTTTTGGTTGGGTCTGGGGAAGATCTCTGCTACGCCTGGTCTGGGCCTGAATAAGTTTAGCAGGCTCGAGTCCGAGTTTAGTTTGTAGTCTCGTGCACTCTCCTCAGCCAGAATTAAATCGAATGAGTGGCCCAGACATTTATTCCCTTAGTATTAGTAACAGGTTCCACAGAGGGACATGACTGAAGGAGAACAGCGACTGGCAAGGTGACTGCCTTGAGTAAGAAGAGTACCTTGTAGCGTTTTCTGCAAAACTTGAATTTTCATGCTTTGCTTTGGCCTTGCCTTAGCTGGGCTATGCTGGGCCTGGGCTAAGCCTGCACTTGCAGTCGAGTAGGCCCGAGCTAGGCGTTTTCAAAGCCGAGTCCAAGCTTAGTTAGGCCTTTATTAAGCTGGGTGAGGTCTGGACCTTGGTGAGGTCAAGACCTGTGTAGGCGTTGGCTGAGAATTGGTTAGGCTCGTAGCTCCCAGTGTTAAATAGATCTGGGCTAAGCTTGGGTTAGGCATCGCTGAGACGTAAATCATACCTAGGTTTTTTTTTGGTTGGGTTTGGGGAAGGCCTCCGCTACGCCTGGGCTTGGCCTTAGTAAGTTTAGCAGACCTTAGTCCGAGTTTAGTTTTTTAGTCTCGTACACTCTCCTCAGCCAGACTTAAATCGAATGACTGGCCCAGACATTTATTCCCTTAGTAATACAGATTCCACAGAGGGACATGACTGAAGGAGAACAGCGACTGGCAAGGTGACTGCCTTGAGTAAGAAGAGTACCTTGTAGCGTTTTCTGCAAAACTTGAATTTTCATGCTTTGCTTTGGCCTTCCCTTAGCTGGGCTATGCTGGGCCTGTGCTAAGCCTGCACTTGCAGTCGAGTAGGCCGGAGCTAGGCGTTTTCAAAGCCGAGTCCAAGCTTAGTTAGGCCTTTATTAAGCTTGGTGAGGTCTGGACCTTGGTTAGGTCAAGACCTGTGTAGGCGTTGGCTGAGAATTGGTAAGGCTAGTAGCTCCCAGTGTTAAATAGATCTGGGCTAAGCTTGGGTTAGGCATCGCTAAGACGTACATCATACCGAGGTTTTGCTGTGGTTAGGTCTGGGGAAGGCCTCGGCTACGCCTGGGCTGGGCCTGAGTAAGCTTGGCAGGCCTGAGTCCCAGTTTAGTTTGTAGTCTCGTACACTCTCCTCAGCCAGACTTAAATCGAATGACTGGCCCAGACATTTATTCCCTTAGTATTAGTAAGAGGTTCCACAGAAAGACATGATTGAAGGACAAAAACTACTGGCCAGCTTGGTGCCTTGAGTAAGAAGAGTACCTTGTAGCGTTTTCTGAAAAACTGGAATTTTGATGCTTTGCTTTGGCTTGGCCTTGGCTGGGCTATGCAGGTCAAGACCTTTGCAGGTGTTGGCTGAGAATTGGTTAGGCTAGAAGCTCCCCGTGTTCAATAGATCTGGGCTAAGCTTGGGTTAGGCCTCGCTTAGACGTAGATCATACCTAGGTTTTGCTTTGGTTAGATCTGGGGAAGGCCTTGGCTACGCCCAGGCTGGGCCTGAGTAAGCTTGGCAGGCCTGAGTCCGAGTTTAGTTTGTAGTCTCGTACACTCTCCTCAGCCAGACTTAAATCGAATGACTGGCCCAGACATTTATTCCCTTAGTATTAGTAACAGGTTCCAGAGAGGGACATGACTGAAGGAGAACAACTACTGTCCAGCTGGGTGCCTTGAGTAAGAAGAGTATCTTGTAGCATTTTCTGAAAAACTTGAATTTTGATGCTTTGCTTTGGCCTTGCCTTGGCTGGGCTATGCTGGGTCTGGGCTAAGCCTGCACTTGCACTCGAGTAGGCCGGAGCTAGGCGTTTTCAAAGCCGAGGCCAAGCTTAGTTAGACCTTTATTAGGCTTGGTGAGGTCCGGACCTTGGTGAGGTCAAGACCTGTGTAGGCGTTAGCTGAGAATTGGTTAGGCTAGAAGCTCCTGGTGTTCAAAAGATCTGAGCTAAGCTTGGATTAGGCCTCGCTAAGACGTAAATCATACCAAGGTTTTGTTTTGGTTGGGTCTGGGGAAGGCCTCTGCTACGCCTGGTCTGGGCCTGAGTAAGTTTAGCAGGCTCGAGTCCGAGTTTAGTTTGTAGTCTCGTGCACTATCCTCAGCCAGAATTAAATCGAATGAGTGGCCCAGACATTTATTCCCTTAGTATTAGTAACAGGTTCCACAGAGGGACATGACTGAAGGAGAACAGCGACTGGCAAGGTGACTGCCTTGAGTAAGAAGATTACCTTGTAGCGTTTTCTGCAAAACTTGAATTTTCATGCTTTGCTTTGGCCTTCCCTTAGCTGGGCTATGCTGGGCCTGTGCTAAGCCTGCACTTGCAGTCGAGTAGGCCGGAGCTAGGCGTTTTCAAAGCCGAGTCCAAGCTTAGTTAGGCCTTAATTAGGCTTGGTGAGGTCTGGACCTTGGTGAGGTCAAGACCTGTGTAGACGTTGGCTGAGAATTGGTTAGGCTAGTAGCTCCCAGTGTTAAATAGATCTGGGCTAAGCTTGGGTTAGGCATCGCTAAGACGTAAATCATACCTAGGTTTTGTTTTGGTTGGGTCTGGGGAAGGCCTCCGCTACGCCTGGGCTTGGCCTGAGTAAGTTCAGCAGACCTTATTCTGAATTTATTTTTTAGTCTCGTACACTCTCCTCAGCCAGACTTAAATCGAATGACTTGCCCAGACATTTATTCCCTTAGTAATACAGATTCCACAGAGGGACATGACTGAAGGAGAACAGCAACTGGCCAGGTGGCTGCCTTGAGTAAGAAGAGTACCTTGTAGCGTTTTCTGAAAAACTGGAATTTTGATGCTTTGCTTTGGCTTGGCCTTGGCTGGGCTATGCTGGACTTGTGCTAAGCCTGCACTTGCAGTCGAGTAGGCCGGAGCTAGGCGTTTTCAAGGCCAAGGCCAAGGCCAAGCTTAGTTAGACCTTTATTTAGCTTGGTGAGGTCAGGACCTTGGTGAGGTCAAGACCTGTGTAGGCGTTGGCTGAGAATTGGTTAGGCTAGTAGCTCCCGGTGTTAAATAGATCTGGGCTAAGCTTGGGTTAGGCCTTGTTTAGAAGTAAATCATACCTAGGTTTTGCTTTGGTTAGGTCTGGGGAAGGCCTTGGCTACGCCTGGGCTTGGCCTGAGTAAGCTTGGCTGGCCTGAGTCCGAGTTTAGTTTGTTGTCTCGTACACTATCCTCAGCCAGACTTAAATCGAATGACTGGCCCAGACATTTATTCCCTTAGTAATACAGGTTCCACAGAGGGACATGACTGAAGGAGAACAACTACTGGCAAGCTGGGTGACTTGAGTAAGAAGAGTACCTTGTAGCATTTTCTGCAAAACTGGAATTTTGATGTTTTGTTTTGGCTTGGCCTTGCCTGGGCTAGGCTGGACCTGTGCTAAGCCTGCACTTACAGTCGAGAAGGCCTGAGCTAGGCTTTTTCAAAGCCGAGGCCAGGCTTAGTTAGGCCTTTATTAGGCTTGGTGAGGTCTGCACCTTGGTGAGGTCAAGACCTGTGTAGGCGTTGGCTGAGAATTGGTTAGGCTAGTAGCTCCCGGTGTTAAATAGATCTGGGCTGAGTTTGGGTTAGGCCTCAACATATACGTAAATCATACCTAAGTTTTGCTTTGGTTAGATCTGGGGAAGGCCTCGGCTACACCTGGGCTGGGCCTGAGTAAGTTTGGCAGGCCTGAGTCCAAATTTAGTTTGTAGTCTCGTACACTCTCCTCAGCCAGATTTAAATCGAATGACTGGCCCAGACATTTATTCCCTTAGTTATACTAACAGGTTCCACAGAGGGACATGACTAAAGAACAACAACTACTGGCCAGCTGGGTGCCTTGTGTAAGAAGAGTATCTTGTAACGTTTTCTGAAAAACTTGAATTTTGATGATTTGCTTTGGCCTTGCCTTGGCTGGGCTATGCTGGGCCTGTGCTAAGCCTGCACTTACAGTCGAGTAGGCCGGAGCTAGGCGTTTTCAAAGCCGAGTCCAAGCTTAGTTCGGCCTTTATTAAGTTTGGTGAGGTCTGGACCTTGGTGAGGTCAGGACCTGTGTAGGCGTTGGCTGAGAATTGGTTAGGCTAGAAGCTCATGGTGTTCAAAAGATCTGGGCTAAGCTTGGGTTAGGCATCGCTTAGACGTAAATCATACCTAGGTTTTGTTTTGGTTGGGTCTGGGGAAGGCCTCCGCTACGCCTGGGCTGGGCCTGAGTAAGTTCAGCAGGCCTTAGTCCGAGTTTAGTTTTTTAGTCTCGTACACTCTCCTCAGCTAGACTTAAATCAAATGACTGGCCCAGACATTTATTCCCTTAGTAATACAGATTCCACAGAGGGACATGACTGAAGGAGAACAGCGACTGGCAAGGTGACTGCCTTGAGTAAGAAGAGTACCTTGTAGCGTTTTCTGAAAAACTTGAATTTTCATGCTTTGCTTTGGCCTTCCCTTGGCTGGGCTATGCTGAGCCTGTGCTAAGCCTGCACTTGCAGTCGAGTAGGCCGGAGCTAGGCGTTTTCAAGGCCGAGTCCAAGCTTAGTTAGGCCTTTATTAAGCTTGGTGAGGTCTGGACCTTGGTGAGGTCAAGACCTGTGTAGGCGTTGGCTGAGAATTGGTTAGGCTAGTAGCTCCCGGTGTTAAATAGATCTGGGCTAAGCTTGGGTTAGGCCTTGTTTAGAAGTAAATCATACCTAGGTTTTGCTTTGGTTAGGTCTGGGGAAGGCCTTGGCTACGCCTGGGCTTGGCCTGAGTAAGCTTGGCTGGCCTGAGTCCGAGTTTAGTTTGTTGTCTCGTACACTATCCTCAGCCAGACTTAAATCGAATGACTGGCCCAGACATTTATTCCCTTAGTAATAGAGGTTCCACAGAGGGACATGACTGAAGGAGAACAACTACTGGCAAGCTGGGTGACTTGAGTAAGAAGAGTACCTTGTAGCATTTTCTGCAAAACTGGAATTTTGATGCTTTGTTTTGGCTTGGCCTTGCCTGGGCTAGGCTGGACCTGTGTTAAGCCTGCACTTACAGTCGAGAAGGCCTGAGCTAGGCTTTTTCAAAGCCGAGGCCAGGCTTAGTTAGGCCTTTATTAGGCTTTGTGAGGTCTGCACCTTGGTGAGGTCAAGACCTGTGTAGGCGTTGGCTGAGAATTGGTTAGGCTAGTAGCTCCCGGTGTTAAATAGATCTGGGCTGAGCTTGGGTTAGGCCTCACATAGACGTAAATCATACCTAAGTTTTGCTTTGGTTAGATCTGAGGAAGGCCTCTTCTACGCCTGGGCTGGGCCTGAGTAAGTTTGGCAGGCCTGAGTCCGAGTTTAGTTTGAAGTCTCGTACACTTTCCTCAGCCAGATTTAAATCGAATGACTGGCCCAGACATTTATTCCCTTAGTAATACAGATTCCACAGAGGGACATGACTGAAGGAGAACAGCGACTGGCAAGGTGACTGCCTTGAGTAAGAAGAGTACCTTGTAGCGTTTTCTGAAAAACTTGAATTTTTCATGCTTTGCTTTGGCCTTTCCTTGGCTGGGCTATGCTGGACTTGTGCTAAGCCTGCACTTGCAGTCGAGTAGGCCGGAGCTAGGCGTTTTCAAGGCCAAGGCCAAGCTTAGTTCCGCCTTTATTAGGCTTGTTGAGGTCTGGACCTTGGTGAGGTCAAGACCTGTGAAGGCGTTGGCTGAGAATTGGTTAGGCTAGTAGCTCCCGGTGTTAAATAGATCTGGGCTAAACATGGGTTAGGCCTCGTTTAGACGTAAATCATACCTAGGTTTTGCTTTGGTTAGATCTGGGGAAGGCCTCGGCTACACCTGGGCTGGGCCTGAGTAAGTTTGGCAGGCCTGAGTCCAAATTTAGTTTGTAGTCTCGTACACTCTCCTCAGCCAGATTTAAATCGAATGACTGGCCCAGACATTTATTCCCTTAGTTATACTAACAGGTTCCACAGAGGGACATGACTAAAGAACAACAACTACTGGCCAGCTGGGTGCCTTGTGTAAGAAGAGTATCTTGTAACGTTTTCTGAAAAACGTGAATTTTGATGATTTGCTTTGGCCTTGCCTTGGCTGGGCTATGCTGGGCCTGTGCTAAGCCTGCACTTACAGTCGAGTAGGCCGGAGCTAGGCGTTTTCAAAGCCGAGTCCAAGCTTAGTTCGGCCTTTATTAAGTTTGGTGAGGTCTGGACCTTGGTGAGGTCAAGACCTGTGTAGGCGTTGGCTGAGAATTGGTTAGGCTAGTAGCTCCAAGTGTTAAATAGATCTGGGCTAAGCTTGGGTTGGGCATCGTTAAGACGTAAATCATACTTAGGTTTTGTTTTGGTTGGGTCTGGGGAAGGCTTCCGCTACGCCTGGGCTTGGCCTGAGTAAGTTCAGCAGACCTTATTCTGAATTTAGTTTTTTAGTATCGTACACTCTCCTCAGCCAGACTTAAATCGAATGACTTGCCCAGACATTTATTCCCTTAGTAATACAGATTCCACAGAGGGACATGACTGGAGAACAGCAACTGGCCAGGTGGCTGCCTTGAGTACGAAGAGTATCTTGTAGCGTTTTCTGAAAAACTGGAATTTTGATGCTTTGCTTTGGCTTGGCCTTGGCTGGGCTGTGCTGGACCTGTGTTAAGCCTGCACTTACAGTCGAGTAGGCCGGAGCTAGGCGTTTTCAAGGCCAAGGCCAAGGCCAAGCTTAGTTAGGCCTTTATTAGGCTTGGTGAGGTCTGCACCTTGGTGAGGTCAAGACCTGTGTAGGCGTTGGCTGAGAATTGGTTAGGCTAGTAGCTCCCGGTGTTAAATAGATCTGGGCTAAGCTTGGGTTAGGCCTCACTTAGACGTAAATCATACCTAAGTTATGCTTTGGTTAGATCTGGGGAAAGCCTCGGCTACGCCTGGGCTGGGCCTGAGTAAGTTTGGCAGGCCTGAGTCCGAGTTTAGTTTGTAGTCTCGTACACTTTCCTCAGCCAGATTTAAATCGAATGACTGGCCGAGACATTTATTCCCTTAGTAATACTAACAGGTTCCACAGAGGGACATGACCGAAGAGCGACAACTACTGGCCAGCTGGGTGCCTTGAGTAAGAAGAGTATCTTGTAACGTTTTCTGAAAAACTTGAATTTTGATGATTTGCTTTGGCCTTGCCTTGGCTGGGCTATGCTGGGCCTGTGCTAAGCCTGCACTTGCAGTCGAGTAGGCCGGAGCTAGGCGTTTTCAAAGCCGAGTCCAAGCTTAGTTAGGCTTTTATTAAGCTTGGTGAGGTCTGGACCTTGGTGAGGTCAAGACCTGTGTAGGCGTTGGCATAGAATTGGTTAGGCTAGAAGCTCCAGGTATTCAATAGATCTGGGCTAAGCTTGGGTTAGGCATCGCTAAGACGTAAATCATACCTAGGTTTTGTTTTGGTTGGGTCTGGGGAAGGCCTCCGCTACGCCTGGGCTGGGCCTGAGTAAGTTCAGCAGGCCTTTGTCCGAGTTTAGTTTTTTAGTCTCGTACACTCTCCTCAGCCAGACTTAAATCAAATGACTGGCCCAGACATTTATTCCTTTAGTAATACAGATTCCACAGAGGGACATGACTGAAGGAGAACAACTACTGGCAAGCTGGGTGACTTGAGTAAGAAGAGTACCTTGTAGCATTTTCTGCAAAACTGGAATTTTGATGCTTTGCTTTGGCTTGGCCTTGCCTGGGCTAGGCTGGACCTGTGCTAAGCCTGCACTTACAGTCGAGAAGGCCTGAGCTAGGCTTTTTCAAAGCCGAGGCCAGGCTTAGTTAGGCCTTTATTAACCTTGGTGAGGTCTGGACCTTGGTGAGGTCAGGACCTGTGCAGGCGTTGGCTGAGAATTGGTTAGGCTAGAAGCTCCCCGTGTTTAATAGATCTGGGCTAAGCTTGGGTTAGGCCTCGCTTAGACGTAAATCATACCTAGGTTTTGCTTTGGTTATATCTGGGGAAGGCCTCAGCTGCGCCTGGGCCGGGCTTGAGTAAGCTTGGCAGGCCTAAGTCCGAGTTTAGTTTGTTGTCTCGTACACTCCTCAGCCAGACTTCAATCGAATGACTGGTCCAGACATTTATTCCCTTAGTAATACAGGTTCCAAAGAGGGGCATGACTGAAGGAGAACAGCAACTGGCCAGGTGGCTGCCTTGAGTAAGAAGAGTATCTTGTAGCGTTTTCTGAAAAACTGGAATCTTGATGCTTTGCTTTGGCTTGGCCTTGGCTGGGCTATGCTGGACTTGTGCTAAGCCTGCACTTGCAGTCGAGTACGCTGGACCTAGGCGTTTTCAAGGCCAAGGCCAAGCTTAGTTCGGCCTTTATTAGGCTTGGTGAGGTCTGGACCTTGGTGAGGTCAAGACCTGTGTAGGCGTTGGCATAGAATTGGTTAGGCTAGTAGCTCCCGGTGTTAAATAGATCTGGGCTAAGCTTGGGTTAGGCATCGCTAAGACGTAAATCATACCTAGGTTTTGTTTTGGTTGGGTCTGGGGAAGGCCTCGGCAACGCCTGGGCTGGGCCTGAGTAAGTTTAGCAGGCCTGAGTCCGAGTTTAGTTTTTTAGTCTCGTACACTCTCCTCAGCCAGACTTAAATCGAATGACTGGCCCAGACTTTTTTTTATTTAGTTATACTTACAGGTTCCACAGCGGGACATGACTGAAGGAAAACAACTACTGGCCACCTGGGTGCCTTGAGTAAGAAGAATATCTCGTAGCCTTTTCTGAAAAACTTGAATTTTGATACTTTGCTTTGGCTTGGCCTTGCCTGGGCTATGCTGGACCTGTGCTAAGCCTGCACTTGCAGTCGAGTAGGCCGGAGCTAGGCGTTTTCAAGGCCGAGGCCAAGCTAAGTTAGGCTTTTATTAGGGTTGATGAGGTCTGGACCTTGGTGAGCTCATGACCTATGTAGGCGTTGGCTGAGAATTGGTTAGGCTAGAAGCTCCCAGTGTTCAATAGATCTGGGCTAAGCTTGGGTTAGGCCTCGTTTAGACGTAAATCATACCTAGGTTTTGCTTTGGTTAGGTCTGGGGAAGGCCTCGGCTACGCCTGGGCTGGGCCTGAGTAAGTTTGGCAGGCCTGAGTCCAAATTTAGTTTGTAGTCTCGTACACTCTCCTCAGCCAGATTTAAATCGAATGACTGGCCCAGACATTTATTCCCTTAGTTATACTAACAGGTTCCACAGAGGGACATGACTAAAGAACAACAACTACTGGCCAGCTGGGTGCCTTGTGTAAGAAGAGTATCTTGTATCGTTTTCTGAAAAACTTGAATTTTGATGATTTGCTTTGGCCTTGCCTTGGCTGGGCTATGCTGGGCCTCTGCTAAGCCTGCACTTGCAGTCGAGTAGGCCGGAGCTAGGCGTTTTCAAAGCCGAGTCCAAGCTTTGTTAGGCTTTTATTAAGCTTGGTGAGGTCTGGACTTGGTGAGGTCAAAACCTCTGTAGGCGTTGGCTGAGAATTGGTTAGGCTAGAAGCTCCTGGTATTCAATAGATCTGGGCTAAGCTTGGGTTAGGCATCGCTAAGACGTAAATCATACCTAGGTTTTGTTTTGGTTGGGTCTGGGGAAGGCCTCAGCTACGCCTGGGCTTGGCCTGAGTAAGTTCAGCAGGCCTTAGTCCGAGTTTAGTTTTTTAGTCTCGTACACTCTCCTCAGCCAGACTTAAATCAAATGACTGGCCCAGACATTTATTCCTTTAGTAATACAGATTCCACAGAGGGACATGACTAAAGGAGAACAGCAACTGGCCAGGTGGCTGCCTTGAGTAAGAAGAGTATCTTGTAGCGTTTTCTGAAAAACTGGAGTTTTGATGCTTTGCTTTGGCTTGGCCTTGGCTGGGCTATGCTGGACTTGTGCTAAGCCTGCACTTGCAGTCGAGTAGGCTGGAGCTAGGCGTTTTCAAGGCCAAAGCCAAGCTTAGTTAGACCTTTATTAGGCTTGGTGAGGTCAGGACCTTGGTGAGGTCAAGACCTGTGTAGGCGTTGGCTGAGAATTGGTTAGGCTAGTAGCTCCCGGTGTTTAATAGATCTGGGCTAAGCTTGGGTTAGGCCTCCCTTAGACGTAAATCATACCTAGGTTTTGTTTTGGTTGGGTCTGGGGAAGGCTTCCGCTACGCCTGGGCTGGGCCTGAGTAAGTTTAGCAGGCCTTAGTCCGAGTTTATTTTTTTAGTCTCGTACACTCTGCTCAGCCAGACTTAAATCGAATGACTGGCCCAGACTTTTTTTCCCTTAGTTATACTAACAGGTTCCACAGCGGGACATGATTGAAGGACAAAAACTACTTGCCAGCTTGGTGCCTTGAGTAAGAAGAGTACCTTGTAGCGTTTTCTGAAAAACTGGAATTTTGATGCTTTGCTTTGGCTTGGCCTTGGCTGGGCTATGCAGGTCAAGACCTGTGCACGCGTTGGCTGAGAATTGGTTAGGCTAGAAGCTCTCCGTGTTCAATAGATCTGGGCTAAGCTTGGGTTAGGCCTCGCTTAGACGTAGATCATACCTATGTTTTGCTTTTGTTAGATCTGGGGAAGGCCTCAGCTACGCCCGGGCTGGGCCTGAGTAAGCTTGGCAGGCCTGAGTCCGATTTTAGTTTGTAGTCTCGTACACTCTCCTCAGCAAGACTTAAATCGAATGACTGGCCCAGACATTTATTCCCCTTAGTATTAGTAACAGGTTCCAGAGAGGGACATGACTGAAGGAGAACAACTACTGTCCAGCTGGGTGCCTTGAGTAAGAAGAGTATCTTGTAGCATTTTCTGAAAAACTGGAATTTTGATGCTTTGCTTTGGCCTTGCCTTGGCTGGGCTATGCTGGGTCTGGGCTAAGCCTGCACTTGCACTCGAGTAGGCCGGAGCTAGGCGTTTTCAAAGCCAAGGCCAAGCTTAGTTAGGCCTTTATTAGGCTTGGTGAGGTCTGGAAGTTGGTGAGCTCATGACCTATGTAGGTGTTTTCAAAGCCGAGGCCAGGCTTAGTTAGGCCTTTATTAGGCTTGGTGAAGTCTGGACCTTGGTGAGGTCAAGACCTATGCAGGCGTTGGCTGAGAATTGCTTAGGCTAGAAGCTCCCCGTGTTCAATAGATCTGGGCTAAGCTTGGGTTAGGCCTCGTTTAGACGTAAATCATACCTAGGTTTTGCTTTGGTTAGGTATGGGGAAGGCCTCGGCTACGCCTGGGATGGGCCTGAGTAAGCTTGGCTGGCCTGAGTCCGAGTTTAGTTTGTAGTCTCGTACACTCTACTCAGCCAGGCTTAAATCGAATGACTGGCCAAGACATTTATTCCCTTAGTATTAGTAACAGGTTCCACAGAGGGACATGACTGAAGGAGAACAGCGACTGGCCATGTGGCTGCCTTGAGTAAGAAGAGTACCTTGTAGCGTTTTCTGAAAAACTGGAATTTTGATGCTTTGCTTTGGCTTGGCTTTGGCTGGGCTATGCAGGTCGAGACCTGTGCAGGCGTTGGCTGAGAATTGGTTAGGCTAGAAGCTCCTGGTGTTCAAAAGATCTGGGCTAAACTTGGGTTAGGCATCGCTTAGACGTAAATTATACTTAGGTTTTGCTTTGGTTAGGTCTGGGGAAGGCCTCGGCTACGCCTGGGCTGGGCCTGAGTAAGCTTGGCTGGCCTGAGTTCGAGTTTAGTTTGTTGTCTCGTACACTATCCTCAGCCAGACTTAGATCGAATGACTGGCCTAGAAATTTATTCCCTTAGTAATACAGGTTCCACAGAGGGACATGACTGAAGGAGAACAACTACTGGCAAGCTGGGTGACTTGAGTAAGAAGAGTACCTTGTAGCATTTTCTGCAAAACTGGAATTTTGATGCTTTGCTTTGGCTTGGCCTTGCCTGGGCTAGGCTGGACCTGTGCTAAGCCTGCACTTACAGTCGAGAAGGCCTGAGCTAGGCTTTTTCAAAGCCGAGGCCAGGCTTAGTTAGGCCTTTATTTAGCTTGGTGAGGTCTGGACCTTGGTGAGGTCAAGACCTGTGCAGGCGTTGGCTGAGAATTGGTTAGGCTAGAAGCTCCTGGTGTTCAAAAGATCTGAGCTATGCTTGGGTTAGGCCTCGCTAAGACGTAAATCATACCAAGGTTTTGTTTTGGTTGGGTCTGGGGAAGATCTCTGCTACGCCTGGTCTGGGCCTGAGTAAGTTTAGCAGGCTCGAGTCCGAGTTTAGTTTGTAGTCTCGTGCACTCTCCTCAGCCAGAATTAAATCGAATGAGTGGCCCAGACATTTATTCCCTTAGTATTAGTAACAGGTTCCACAGAGGGACATGACTGAAGTTAGAACAACTACTGTCCAGCTGGGTGCCTTGAGTAAGAAGAGTATCTTGTTGCATTTTCTGAAAAACTGGAATTTTGATGCTTTGCTTTGGCCTTGCCTTGGCTGGGCTATGCTGGGTCTGGGCTAAGCCTGCACTTGCACTCGAGTAGGCCGGAGCTAGGCGTTTTCAAAGCCAAGGCCAAGCTTAGTTAGACCTTTATTAGGCTTGGTGAGGTCCGGACCTTGGTGAGGTCAAGACCTGTGTAGGCGTTAGCTGAGAATTGGTTAGGCTAGAAGCTCCTGGTGTTCAAAAGATCTGGGCTAAGCTTGGGTTAGGCCTCGTTTAGACGTAAATCATACCTAGGTTTTGTTTTGGTTAGGTATGGGGAAGGCCTTGGCTACGCCTGGGATGGGCCTGAGTAAGCTTGGCTGGCCTGAGTCCGAGTTTAGTTTGTAGTCTCGTACACTCTACTCAGCCAGACTTAAAGCGAAAAACTGGCCCAGACATATATTCCCTTAGTATTAGTAACAGGTTCCACAGAGGGACATGACTGAAGGAGAACAGCGACTGGCCATGTGGCTGCCTTGAGTAAGAAGAGTACCTTGTAGCGTTTTCTGAAAAAGTTGAATTTTGATGCTTTGCTTTGGCTTGGCTTTGGCTGGGCTATGCAGGTCGAGACCTGTGCAGGCGTTGGCTGAGAATTGGTTAGGCTAGAAGCTCCCCGTGTTCAATAGATCTGGGCTAAGCTTGGGTTAGGCCTCGCCTTGACGTAGATCATACCTAGGTTTTGCTTTGGTTAGATCTGGGGAAGGCCTCAGCTGCGCCTGGGCTGGGCCTGAGTAAGCTTGGCAGGCCTGAGTCCGAGTTTAGTTTGTTGTCTCGTACACTATCCTCAGCAAGACTTAAATCGAATGACTGGCCCAGACATTTATTCCCTTAGTAATACAGGTTCCACAGAGGGACATGACTGAAGGAGAACAACTACTGGCAAGCTGGGTGACTTGAGTAAGAAGAGTACCTTGTAGCATTTTCTGCAAAACTGGAATTTTGATGCTTTGCTTTGGCTTGGCCTTGCCTGGGCTATGCTGGACCTGTGCTAAGCCTGCACTTACAGTCGAGAAGGCCTGAGCTAGGCTTTTTTCAAAGCCGAGGCCAGGCTTAGTGAGGCCTTTATTAGGCTTGGTTAGGTCTGGACCTTGGTGAGGTCAAGACCTGTGCAGGCGTTGGCTGAGAATTGGTTAGGCTAGAAGCTCCCCGTGTTTAATAGATCTGGGCTAAGCTTGGGTTAGGCCTCGTTTAGACGTAAATCATATTTAGGTTTTGCTTTGGTTAGGTCTGGGGAAGGCCTCGTTTACGCCTGGGCTTGGCCTTAGTAAGTTCAGCAGACCTTAGTCCAAGTTTAGTTTTTTAGTCTCGTACACTCTCCTCAGCCAGACTTAACTCGAATGACTGGCCCAGACATTTATTCCCTTAGTAATACAGATTCCACAGAGGGACATGACTGAAGGAGAACAGCGACTGGCAAGGTGACTGCCTTGAGTAAGAAGAGTACCTTTTAGCGTTTTCTGAAAAACTTGAATTTTCATGCTTTGCTTTGGCCTTCCCTTAGCTGGGCTATGCTGGGCCTGTGCTAAGCCTGCACTTGCAGTCGAGTAGGCCGGAGCTAGGCGTTTTCAAAGCCAAGTCCAAGCTTAGTTAGGCCTTATTAAGCTTGGTGAGGTCTGGACCTTGGTGAGGTCAAGACCAGTGCAGCCGTTGGCTGAGAATTGGTTGAGCTAGAAGCTCCCAGTGTTCAATAGATCTGGGCTAAGCTTGGGTTACGCCTCGTTTAGACGTAAATCATACCTAGGTTTTTCTTTGGTTAGGTCTGGGGAAGGCCTCAGCTACGCCCGGGCTGGGCCTGAGTAAGCTTGGCAGGCCTGAGTCCGAGTTTAGTTTGTAGTCTCGTACACTCTTCTCAGCCAAACTTAAATCGAATGACTGGCCCAGACATTTATTCCCATAGTATTAGTAAGAGGTTCCATAGAGGGACATGATTGAAGGACAAAAACTACTGGCCAGCTTGGTGCCTTGAGTAAGAAGAGTACCTTGTAGCGTTTTCTGAAAAACTGGAATTTTGATGCTTTGCTTTGGCTTGGCCTTGGCTGGGCTATGCAGGTCAAGACCTGTGCAGGCGTTGGCTGAGAATTGGTTAGGCTAGAAGCTCCCCGTGTTCAATAGATCTGGGCTAAGCTTGGGTTAGGCCTCGCTTACACGTAGATCATACCTAGGTTTTGCTTTGGTTAGATCTGGGGAAGGCCTCGGCTACGCCCGGGCTGGGCCTGAGTAAGCTTGGCAGGCCTGAGTCCGAGTTTAGTTTGTAGTCTCGTACACTCTCCTCAGCCAGACTTAAATCGAATGACTGGCCCAGACATTTATTCCCTTAGTATTAGTAACAGGTTCCAGAGAGGGACATGACTGAAGGAGAACAACTACTGTCCAGCTGGGTGCCTTGAGTAAGAAGAGTATCTTGTAGCATTTTCTGAAAAACTGCAATTTTGATGCTTTGCTTTGGCCTTGCCTTGGCTGGGCTATGCTGGGTCTGGGCTAAGCCTGCACTTGCACTCGAGTAGGCCGGAGCTAGGCGTTTTCAAAGCCGAGGCCAAGCTTAGTTAGACCTTTATTAAGCTTGGTGAGGTCCGGACCTTGGTGAGGTCAAGACCTGTGTAGGCGTTAGCTGAGAATTGGTTAGGCTAGAAGCTCCTGGTGTTCAAAAGATCTGAGCTAAGCTTGGGTTAGGCCTCGCTAAGACGTAAATCATACCAAGGTTTTGTTTTGGTTGGGTCTGGGGAAGGCCTCTGCTACGCCTGGTCTGGGCCTGAGTAAGTTTAGCAGGCTCGAGTCTGAGTTTAGTTTGTAGTCTCGTGCACTCTCCTCAGCCAGAATTAAATCGAATGAGTGGCCCAGACATTTATTCCCTTAGTATTAGTAACAGGTTCCACAGAGGGACATGACTGAAGGAGAACAGCGACTGGCAAGGTGACTGCCTTGAGTAAGAAGAGTACCTTGTAGCGTTTTCTGCAAAACTTGAATTTTCATGCTTTGCTTTGGCCTTCCCTTAGCTGGGCTATGCTGGGCCTGTGCTAAGCCTGCACTTGCAGTCGAGTAGGCCGGAGCTAGGCGTTTTCAAAGCCGAGTCCAAGCTTAGTTAGGCCTTTATTAAGCTGAATGAGGTCTGGACCTTGGTGAGGTCAAGACCTGTGTAGGCGTTGGCTGAGAATTGGTTAGGCTCGTAGCTCCCAGTGTTAAATAGATCTGGGCTAAGCTTGGGTTAGGCATCGCTGAGACGTAAATCATACCTAGGTTTTTTTTTGGTTGGGTCTGGGGAAGGCCTCCGCTACGCCTGGGCTTGGCCTGAGTAAGTTCAGCAGACCTTAGTCTGAATTTAGTTTTTTAGTCTCGTACACTCTCCTCAGCCAGACTTAAATCGAATGACTGGCCCAGACATTTATTCCCTTAGTAATAGAGAATCCACAGAGGGACATGACTGAAGGAGAACAGCGACTGGCCAGGTGGCTGCCTTGAGTAAGAAAAGTACCTTGTAGCGTTTTCTGAAAAACTTGAATTTTGATGCTTTGCTTTGGCTTGGCCTTGGCTGGGCTATGCTGGACTTGTGCTAAGCCTGCACTTGCAGTCGAGTAGGCCGGAGCTAGGCGTTTTCAAGGCTGAGGCCAAGCTTAGTTAGGCCTTTATTAGGCTTGGTGAGGTCTGGACCTTGGTGAGGTCAAGACCTGTGTAGGCGTTGGCTGAGAATTGGTTAGGCTAGTTGCTCCCGGTGTTAAATAGATCTGGGTTAAGCTTGGGTTAGGCATCGCTAAGACGTAAATCATACCTAGGTTTTGTTTTGGTTGGGTCTGGGGAAGGCTTTCGCTACGCCTGGGCTGGGCCTGAGTAAGTTTAGCAGGCCTGAGTCCGAGTTTAGTTTTTTAGTCTCGTGCACTCTCCTCAGCCAGACTTAAATCGAATGACTGGCCCAGACTTTTTTTCACTTAGTTATACTAACAGGTTCCACAGCGGGACATGACTGAAGGAAAACAATACTGGCCACCTGGGTGCCTTGAGTAAGAAGAATATCTCGTAGCCTTTTCTGAAAAACTTGAACTTTGATACTTTGCTTTGGCTTGGCCTTGCCTGGGCTATGCTGGACCTGTGCTAAGCCTGCACTTGCAGTCGAGTAGGCCGGAGCTAGGCGTTTTCAAGGCTGAGGCCAAGCTTGGTTAGGCTTTTATTAGGGTTGATGAGGTCAGGACCTTGGTTAGGTCAAGACCTGTGTAGGCGTTGGCTGAGAATTGGTTAGGTTAGTAGCTCCCCGTGTTTAATAGATCTGGGCTAAGCTTGGGTTAGGCCTCGTTTAGACGTAAATCATACCTAGGTTTTGCTTTGGTTAGGTCTGGGGAAGGCCTCGTTTACGCCTGGGCTTGGCCTGAGTAAGCTTGGCAGGCCTGAGTCCCAGTTTAGTTTGTAGTCTCGTACACTCTCCTCAGCCAGACTTAAATCGAATGACTGGCCCAGACATTTATTCCCTTAGTATTAGTAAGAGGTTCCACAGAAAGACATGATTGAAGGACAAAAACTACTGGCCAGCTTGGTGCCTTGAGTAAGAAGAGTACCTTGTAGCGTTTTCTGAAAAACTGGAATTTTGATGCTTTGCTTTGGCTTGGCCTTGGCTGGGCTATGCAGGTCAAGACCTTTGCAGGTGTTGGCTGAAAATTGGTTAGGCTAGAAGCTCCCCGTGTTCAATAGATCTGGGCTAAGCTTGGGTTAGGCCTCGCTTAGACGTAGATCATACCTAGGTTTTGCTTTGGTTAGATCTGGGGAAGGCCTTGGCTACGCCCAGGCTGGGCCTGAGTAAGCTTGGCAGGCCTGAGTCCGAGTTTAGTTTGTAGTCTCGTACACTCTCCTCAGCCAGACTTAAATCGAATGACTGGCCCAGACATTTATTCCCTTAGTATTAGTAACAGGTTCCAGAGAGGGACATGACTGAAGGAGAACAACTACTGTCCAGCTGGGTGCCTTGAGTAAGAAGACTATCTTGTAGCATTTTCTGAAAAACTTGAATTTTGATGCTTTGCTTTGGCCTTGCCTTGGCTGGGCTATGCTGGGTCTGGGCTAAGCCTGCACTTGCACTCGAGTAGGCCGGAGCTAGGCGTTTTCAAAGCCGAGGCCAAGCTTAGTTAGACCTTTATTAGGCTTGGTGAGGTCCGGACCTTGGTGAGGTCAAGACCTGTGTAGGCGTTAGCTGAGAATTGGTTAGGCTAGAAGCTCCTGGTGTTCAAAAGATCTGAGCTAAGCTTGGGTTAGGCCTCGCTAAGACGTAAATCATACCAAGGTTTTGTTTTGGTTGGGTCTGGGGAAGGCCTCTGCTACGCCTGGTCTGGGCCTGAGTAAGTTTAGCAGGCTCGAGTCCGAGTTTAGTTTGTAGTCTCGTGCACTCTCCTCAGCCAGAATTAAATCGAATGAGTGGCCCAGACATTTATTCCCTTAGTATTAGTAACAGGTTCCACAGAGGGACATGACTGAAGGAGAACAGCGACTGGCAAGGTGACTGCCTTGAGTAAGAAGATTACCTTGTAGCGTTTTCTGAAAAAGTTGAATTTTCATGCTTTGCTTTGGCCTTCCCTTAGCTGGGCTATGCTGGGCCTGTGCTAAGCCTGCACTTGCAGTCGAGTAGGCCGGAGCTAGGCGTTTTCAAAGCCGAGTCCAAGCTTAGTTAGGCCTTAATTAGGCTTGGTGAGGTCTGGACCTTGGTGAGGTCAAGACCTGTGTAGACGTTGGCTGAGAATTGGTTAGGCTAGTAGCTCCCAGTGTTAAATAGATCTGGGCTAAGCTTGGGTTAGGCATCGCTAAGACGTAAATCATACCTAGGTTTTGTTTTGGTTGGGTCTGGGGAAGGCCTCCGCTACGCCTGGGCTTGGCCTGAGTAAGTTCAGCAGACCTTATTCTGAATTTATTTTTTAGTCTCGTACACTCTCCTCAGCCAGACTTAAATCGAATGACTTGCCCAGACATTTATTCCCTTAGTAATACAGATTCCACAGAGGGACATGACTGAAGGAGAACAGCAACTGGCCAGGTGGCTGCCTTGAGTAAGAAGAGTACCTTGTAGCGTTTTCTGAAAAACTGGAATTTTGATGCTTTGCTTTGGCTTGGCCTTGGCTGGGCTATGCTGGACTTGTGCTAAGCCTGCACTTGCAGTCGAGTAGGCCGGAGCTAGGCGTTTTCAAGGCCAAGGCCAAGGCCAAGCTTAGTTAGACCTTTATTAAGCTTGGTGAGGTCAGGACCTTGGTGAGGTCAAGACCTGTGTAGGCGTTGGCTGAGAATTGGTTAGGCTAGTAGCTCCCGGTGTTAAATAGATCTGGGCTAAGCTTGGGTTAGGCCTTGTTTAGAAGTAAATCATACCTAGGTTTTGCTTTGGTTAGGTCTGGGGAAGGCCTTGGCTACGCCTGGGCTTGGCCTGAGTAAGCTTGGCAGGCCTGAGTCCAAATTTAGTTTGTAGTCTCGTACACTCTCCTCAGCCAGATTTAAATCGAATGACTGGCCCAGACATTTATTCCCTTAGTAATAGAGAATCCACAGAGGGACATGACTGAAGGAGAACAGCGACTGGCCAGGTGGCTGCCTTGAGTAAGAAAAGTACCTTGTAGCGTTTTCTGAAAAACTTGAATTTTGATGCTTTGCTTTGGCTTGGCCTTGGCTGGGCTATGCTGGACTTGTGCTAAGCCTGCACTTGCAGTCGAGTAGGCCGGAGCTAGGCGTTTTCAAGGCTGAGGCCAAGCTTAGTTAGGCCTTTATTAGGCTTGGTGAGGTCTGGACCTTGGTGAGGTCAAGACCTGTGTAGGCGTTGGCTGAGAATTGGTTAGGCTAGTTGCTCCCGGTGTTAAATAGATCTGGGTTAAGCTTGGGTTAGGCATCGCTAAGACGTAAATCATACCTAGGTTTTGTTTTGGTTGGGTCTGGGGAAGGCTTTCGCTACGCCTGGGCTGGGCCTGAGTAAGTTTAGCAGGCCTGAGTCCGAGTTTAGTTTTTTAGTCTCGTGCACTCTCCTCAGCCAGACTTAAATCGAATGACTGGCCCAGACTTTTTTTCACTTAGTTATACTAACAGGTTCCACAGCGGGACATGACTGAAGGAAAACAATACTGGCCACCTGGGTGCCTTGAGTAAGAAGAATATCTCGTAGCCTTTTCTGAAAAACTTGAATTTTGATACTTTGCTTTGGCTTGGCCTTGCCTGGGCTATGCTGGACCTGTGCTAAGCCTGCACTTGCAGTCGAGTAGGCCGGAGCTAGGCGTTTTCAAGGCTGAGGCCAAGCTTGGTTAGGCTTTTATTAGGGTTGATGAGGTCAGGACCTTGGTTAGGTCAAGACCTGTGTAGGCGTTGGCTGAGAATTGGTTAGGTTAGTAGCTCCCCGTGTTTAATAGATCTGGGCTAAGCTTGGGTTAGGCCTCGTTTAGACGTAAATCATACCTAGGTTTTGCTTTGGTTAGGTCTGGGGAAGGCCTCGTTTACGCCTGGGCTTGGCCTGAGTAAGCTTGGCAGGCCTGAGTCCCAGTTTAGTTTGTAGTCTCGTACACTCTCCTCAGCCAGACTTAAATCGAATGACTGGCCCAGACATTTATTCCCTTAGTATTAGTAAGAGGTTCCACAGAAAGACATGATTGAAGGACAAAAACTACTGGCCAGCTTGGTGCCTTGAGTAAGAAGAGTACCTTGTAGCGTTTTCTGAAAAACTGGAATTTTGATGCTTTGCTTTGGCTTGGCCTTGGCTGGGCTATGCAGGTCAAGACCTTTGCAGGTGTTGGCTGAAAATTGGTTAGGCTAGAAGCTCCCCGTGTTCAATAGATCTGGGCTAAGCTTGGGTTAGGCCTCGCTTAGACGTAGATCATACCTAGGTTTTGCTTTGGTTAGATCTGGGGAAGGCCTTGGCTACGCCCAGGCTGGGCCTGAGTAAGCTTGGCAGGCCTGAGTCCGAGTTTAGTTTGTAGTCTCGTACACTCTCCTCAGCCAGACTTAAATCGAATGACTGGCCCAGACATTTATTCCCTTAGTATTAGTAACAGGTTCCAGAGAGGGACATGACTGAAGGAGAACAACTACTGTCCAGCTGGGTGCCTTGAGTAAGAAGACTATCTTGTAGCATTTTCTGAAAAACTTGAATTTTGATGCTTTGCTTTGGCCTTGCCTTGGCTGGGCTATGCTGGGTCTGGGCTAAGCCTGCACTTGCACTCGAGTAGGCCGGAGCTAGGCGTTTTCAAAGCCGAGGCCAAGCTTAGTTAGACCTTTATTAGGCTTGGTGAGGTCCGGACCTTGGTGAGGTCAAGACCTGTGTAGGCGTTAGCTGAGAATTGGTTAGGCTAGAAGCTCCTGGTGTTCAAAAGATCTGAGCTAAGCTTGGGTTAGGCCTCGCTAAGACGTAAATCATACCAAGGTTTTGTTTTGGTTGGGTCTGGGGAAGGCCTCTGCTACGCCTGGTCTGGGCCTGAGTAAGTTTAGCAGGCTCGAGTCCGAGTTTAGTTTGTAGTCTCGTGCACTCTCCTCAGCCAGAATTAAATCGAATGAGTGGCCCAGACATTTATTCCCTTAGTATTAGTAACAGGTTCCACAGAGGGACATGACTGAAGGAGAACAGCGACTGGCAAGGTGACTGCCTTGAGTAAGAAGATTACCTTGTAGCGTTTTCTGAAAAAGTTGAATTTTCATGCTTTGCTTTGGCCTTCCCTTAGCTGGGCTATGCTGGGCCTGTGCTAAGCCTGCACTTGCAGTCGAGTAGGCCGGA
Source organism: Acanthaster planci (assembly GCF_054643075.1). NCBI lineage: Eukaryota > Metazoa > Echinodermata > Asteroidea > Valvatida > Acanthasteridae > Acanthaster > Acanthaster planci. The sequence continues at coordinate 12,106,407 of NC_141785.1, read as the reverse complement.
GCTAGGCGTTTTCAAAGCCGAGTCCAAGCTTAGTTAGGCCTTAATTAGGCTTGGTGAGGTCTGGACCTTGGTGAGGTCAAGACCTGTGTAGACGTTGGCTGAGAATTGGTTAGGCTAGTAGCTCCCAGTGTTAAATAGATCTGGGCTAAGCTTGGGTTAGGCATCGCTAAGACGTAAATCATACCTAGGTTTTGTTTTGGTTGGGTCTGGGGAAGGCCTCCGCTACGCCTGGGCTTGGCCTGAGTAAGTTCAGCAGACCTTATTCTGAATTTATTTTTTAGTCTCGTACACTCTCCTCAGCCAGACTTAAATCGAATGACTTGCCCAGACATTTATTCCCTTAGTAATACAGATTCCACAGAGGGACATGACTGAAGGAGAACAGCAACTGGCCAGGTGGCTGCCTTGAGTAAGAAGAGTACCTTGTAGCGTTTTCTGAAAAACTGGAATTTTGATGCTTTGCTTTGGCTTGGCCTTGGCTGGGCTATGCTGGACTTGTGCTAAGCCTGCACTTGCAGTCGAGTAGGCCGGAGCTAGGCGTTTTCAAGGCCAAGGCCAAGGCCAAGCTTAGTTAGACCTTTATTAAGCTTGGTGAGGTCAGGACCTTGGTGAGGTCAAGACCTGTGTAGGCGTTGGCTGAGAATTGGTTAGGCTAGTAGCTCCCGGTGTTAAATAGATCTGGGCTAAGCTTGGGTTAGGCCTTGTTTAGAAGTAAATCATACCTAGGTTTTGCTTTGGTTAGGTCTGGGGAAGGCCTTGGCTACGCCTGGGCTTGGCCTGAGTAAGCTTGGCAGGCCTGAGTCCAAATTTAGTTTGTAGTCTCGTACACTCTCCTCAGCCAGATTTAAATCGAATGACTGGCCCAGACATTTATTCCCTTAGTTATACTAACAGGTTCCACAGAGGGACATGACTAAAGAACAACAACTACTGGCCAGCTGGGTGCCTTGTGTAAGAAGAGTATCTTGTAACGTTTTCTGAAAAACTTGAATTTTGATGATTTGCTTTGGCCTTGCCTTGGCTGGGCTATGCTGGGCCTGTGCTAAGCCTGCACTTACAGTCGAGTAGGCCGGAGCTAGGCGTTTTCAAAGCCGAGTCCAAGCTTAGTTCGGCCTTTATTAAGCTGGGTGAGGTCTGGACCTTGGTGAGGTCAAGACCTGTGTAGGCGTTAGCTGAGAATTGGTTAGGCTAGAAGCTCCTGGTGTTCAAAAGATCTGAGCTAAGCTTGGGTTAGGCCTCGCTAAGACGTAAATCATACCAAGGTTTTGTTTTGGTTGGGTCTGGGGAAGGCCTCTGCTACGCCTGGGCTGGGCCTGAGTAAGTTTAGCAGGCCTGAGTCTGAGTTTAGTTTTTTAGTCTCGTGCACTCTCCTCAGCCAGACTTAAATCGAATGACTGGCCCAGACTTTTTTTCACTTAGTTATACTAACAGGTTCCACAGCGGGACATGACTGAAGGAAAACAATACTGGCCACCTGGGTGCCTTGAGTAAGAAGAATATCTCGTAGCCTTTTCTGAAAAACTTGAATTTTGATACTTTGCTTTGGCTTGGCCTTGCCTGGGCTATGCTGGACCTGTGCTAAGCCTGCACTTGCAGTCGAGTAGGCCGGAGCTAGGCGTTTTCAAGGCTGAGGCCAAGCTTGGTTAGGCTTTTATTAGGGTTGATGAGGTCAGGACCTTGGTTAGGTCAAGACCTGTGTAGGCGTTGGCTGAGAATTGGTTAGGTTAGTAGCTCCCCGTGTTTAATAGATCTGGGCTAAGCTTGGGTTAGGCCTCGTTTAGACGTAAATCATACCTAGGTTTTGCTTTGGTTAGGTCTGGGGAAGGCCTCGTTTACGCCTGGGCTTGGCCTGAGTAAGCTTGGCAGGCCTGAGTCCCAGTTTAGTTTGTAGTCTCGTACACTCTCCTCAGCCAGACTTAAATCGAATGACTGGCCCAGACATTTATTCCCTTAGTATTAGTAAGAGGTTCCACAGAAAGACATGATTGAAGGACAAAAACTACTGGCCAGCTTGGTGCCTTGAGTAAGAAGAGTACCTTGTAGCGTTTTCTGAAAAACTGGAATTTTGATGCTTTGCTTTGGCTTGGCCTTGGCTGGGCTATGCAGGTCAAGACCTTTGCAGGTGTTGGCTGAGAATTGGTTAGGCTAGAAGCTCCCCGTGTTCAATAGATCTGGGCTAAGCTTGGGTTAGGCCTCGCTTAGACGTAGATCATACCTAGGTTTTGCTTTGGTTAGATCTGGGGAAGGCCTTGGCTACGCCCAGGCTGGGCCTGAGTAAGCTTGGCAGGCCTGAGTCCGAGTTTAGTTTGTAGTCTCGTACACTCTCCTCAGCCAGACTTAAATCGAATGACTGGCCCAGACATTTATTCCCTTAGTATTAGTAACAGGTTCCAGAGAGGGACATGACTGAAGGAGAACAACTACTGTCCAGCTGGGTGCCTTGAGTAAGAAGACTATCTTGTAGCATTTTCTGAAAAACTTGAATTTTGATGCTTTGCTTTGGCCTTGCCTTGGCTGGGCTATGCTGGGTCTGGGCTAAGCCTGCACTTGCACTCGAGTAGGCCGGAGCTAGGCGTTTTCAAAGCCGAGGCCAAGCTTAGTTAGACCTTTATTAGGCTTGGTGAGGTCCGGACCTTGGTGAGGTCAAGACCTGTGTAGGCGTTAGCTGAGAATTGGTTAGGCTAGAAGCTCCTGGTGTTCAAAAGATCTGAGCTAAGCTTGGGTTAGGCCTCGCTAAGACGTAAATCATACCAAGGTTTTGTTTTGGTTGGGTCTGGGGAAGGCCTCTGCTACGCCTGGTCTGGGCCTGAGTAAGTTTAGCAGGCTCGAGTCCGAGTTTAGTTTGTAGTCTCGTGCACTCTCCTCAGCCAGAATTAAATCGAATGAGTGGCCCAGACATTTATTCCCTTAGTATTAGTAACAGGTTCCACAGAGGGACATGACTGAAGGAGAACAGCGACTGGCAAGGTGACTGCCTTGAGTAAGAAGATTACCTTGTAGCGTTTTCTGCAAAACTTGAATTTTCATGCTTTGCTTTGGCCTTCCCTTAGCTGGGCTATGCTGGGCCTGTGCTAAGCCTGCACTTGCAGTCGAGTAGGCCGGAGCTAGGCGTTTTCAAAGCCGAGTCCAAGCTTAGTTAGGCCTTAATTAGGCTTGGTGAGGTCTGGACCTTGGTGAGGTCAAGACCTGTGTAGACGTTGGCTGAGAATTGGTTAGGCTAGTAGCTCCCAGTGTTAAATAGATCTGGGCTAAGCTTGGGTTAGGCATCGCTAAGACGTAAATCATACCTAGGTTTTGTTTTGGTTGGGTCTGGGGAAGGCCTCCGCTACGCCTGGGCTTGGCCTGAGTAAGTTCAGCAGACCTTATTCTGAATTTATTTTTTAGTCTCGTACACTCTCCTCAGCCAGACTTAAATCGAATGACTTGCCCAGACATTTATTCCCTTAGTAATACAGATTCCACAGAGGGACATGACTGAAGGAGAACAGCAACTGGCCAGGTGGCTGCCTTGAGTAAGAAGAGTACCTTGTAGCGTTTTCTGAAAAACTGGAATTTTGATGCTTTGCTTTGGCTTGGCCTTGGCTGGGCTATGCTGGACTTGTGCTAAGCCTGCACTTGCAGTCGAGTAGGCCGGAGCTAGGCGTTTTCAAGGCCAAGGCCAAGGCCAAGCTTAGTTAGACCTTTATTAAGCTTGGTGAGGTCAGGACCTTGGTGAGGTCAAGACCTGTGTAGGCGTTGGCTGAGAATTGGTTAGGCTAGTAGCTCCCGGTGTTAAATAGATCTGGGCTAAGCTTGGGTTAGGCCTTGTTTAGAAGTAAATCATACCTAGGTTTTGCTTTGGTTAGGTCTGGGGAAGGCCTTGGCTACGCCTGGGCTTGGCCTGAGTAAGCTTGGCAGGCCTGAGTCCAAATTTAGTTTGTAGTCTCGTACACTCTCCTCAGCCAGATTTAAGTCGAATGACTGGCCCAGACATTTATTCCCTTAGTTATACTAACAGGTTCCACAGAGGGACATGACTAAAGAACAACAACTACTGGCCAGCTGGGTGCCTTGTGTAAGAAGAGTATCTTGTAACGTTTTCTGAAAAACTTGAATTTTGATGATTTGCTTTGGCCTTGCCTTGGCTGGGCTATGCTGGGCCTGTGCTAAGCCTGCACTTACAGTCGAGTAGGCCGGAGCTAGGCGTTTTCAAAGCCGAGTCCAAGCTTAGTTCGGCCTTTATTAAGCTGGGTGAGGTCTGGACCTTGGTGAGGTCAAGACCTGTGTAGGCGTTGGCTGAGAATTGGTTAGGCTAGTAGCTCCCGGTGTTAAATAGATCTGGGCTAAGCTTGGGTTAGGCCTTGTTTAGAAGTAAATCATACCTAGGTTTTGCTTTGGTTAGGTCTGGGGAAGGCCTTGGCTACGCCTGGGCTTGGCCTGAGTAAGCTTGGCTGGCCTGAGTCCGAGTTTAGTTTGTTGTCTCGTACACTATCCTCAGCCAGACTTAAATCGAATGACTGGCCCAGACATTTATTCCCTTAGTAATACAGGTTCCACAGAGGGACATGACTGAAGGAGAACAACTACTGGCAAGCTGGGTGACTTGAGTAAGAAGAGTACCTTGTAGCATTTTCTGCAAAACTGGAATTTTGATGCTTTGTTTTGGCTTGGCCTTGCCTGGGCTAGGCTGGACCTGTGTTAAGCCTGCACTTACAGTCGAGAAGGCCTGAGCTAGGCTTTTTCAAAGCCGAGGCCAGGCTTAGTTAGGCCTTTATTAGGCTTTGTGAGGTCTGCACCTTGGTGAGGTCAAGACCTGTGTAGGCGTTGGCTGAGAATTGGTTAGGCTAGTAGCTCCCGGTGTTAAATAGATCTGGGCTGAGCTTGGGTTAGGCCTCACATAGACGTAAATCATACCTAAGTTTTGCTTTGGTTAGATCTGGGGAAGGCCTCTTCTACGCCTGGGCTGGGCCTGAGTAAGTTTGGCAGGCCTGAGTCCGAGTTTAGTTTGTAGTCTCGTACACTTTCCTCAGCCAGATTTAAATCGAATGACTGGCCCAGACATTTATTCCCTTAGTAATACAGATTCCACAGAGGGACATGACTGAAGGAGAACAGCGACTGGCAAGGTGACTGCCTTGAGTAAGAAGAGTACCTTGTAGCGTTTTCTGAAAAACTTGAATTTTTCATGCTTTGCTTTGGCCTTCCCTTGGCTGGGCTATGCTGGACTTGTGCTAAGCCTGCACTTGCAGTCGAGTAGGCCGGAGCTAGGCGTTTTCAAGGCCAAGGCCAAGCTTAGTTCCGCCTTTATTAGGCTTGTTGAGGTCTGGACCTTGGTGAGGTCAAGACCTGTGAAGGCGTTGGCTGAGAATTGGTTAGGCTAGTAGCTCCCGGTGTTAAATAGATCTGGGCTAAACATGGGTTAGGCCTCGTTTAGACGTAAATCATACCTAGGTTTTGCTTTGGTTAGATCTGGGGAAGGCCTTGGCTACACCTGGGCTGGGCCTGAGTAAGTTTGGCAGGCCTGAGTCCAAATTTAGTTTGTAGTCTCGTACACTCTCCTCAGCCAGATTTAAATCGAATGACTGGCCCAGACATTTATTCCCTTAGTTATACTAACAGGTTCCACAGAGGGACATGACTAAAGAACAACAACTACTGGCCAGCTGGGTGCCTTGTGTAAGAAGAGTATCTTGTAACGTTTTCTGAAAAACGTGAATTTTGATGATTTGCTTTGGCCTTGCCTTGGCTGGGCTATGCTGGGCCTGTGGTAAGCCTGCACTTACAGTCGAGTAGGCCGGAGCTAGGCGTTTTCAAAGCCGAGTCCAAGCTTAGTTCGGCCTTTATTAAGTTTGGTGAGGTCTGGGCCTTGGTGAGGTCAAGACCTGTGTAGGCGTTGGCTGAGAATTGGTTAGGCTAGTAGCTCCAAGTGTTAAATAGATCTGGGCTAAGCTTGGGTTAGGCATCGTTAAGACGTAAATCATACCTAGGTTTTGTTTTGGTTGGGTCTGGGGAAGGCCTCCGCTACGCCTGGGCTTGGCCTGAGTAAGTTCAGCAGACCTTATTCTGAATTTAGTTTTTTAGTATCGTACACTCTCCTCAGCCAGACTTAAATCGAATGACTTGCCCAGACATTTATTCCCTTAGTAATACAGATTCCACAGAGGGACATGACTGGAGAACAGCAACTGGCCAGGTGGCTGCCTTGAGTAAGAAGAGTATCTTGTAGCGTTTTCTGAAAAACTGGAATTTTGATGCTTTGCTTTGGCTTGGCCTTGGCTGGGCTGTGCTGGACCTGTGTTAAGCCTGCACTTACAGTCGAGTAGGCCGGAGCTAGGCGTTTTCAAGGCCAAGGCCAAGGCCAAGCTTAGTTAGGCCTTTATTAGGCTTGGTGAGGTCTGCACCTTGGTGAGGTCAAGACCTGTGTAGGCGTTGGCTGAGAATTGGTTAGGCTAGTAGCTCCCTGTGTTAAATAGATCTGGGCTAAGCTTGGGTTAGGCCTCACTTAGACGTAAATCATACCTAAGTTATGCTTTGGTTAGATCTGGGGAAGGCCTCGGCTACGCCTGGGCTGGGCCTGAGTAAGTTTGGCAGGCCTGAGTCCGAGTTTAGTTTGTAGTCTCGTACACTTTCCTCAGCCAGATTTAAATCGAATGACTGGCCCAGACATTTATTCCCTTAGTAATACTAACAGGTTCCACAGAGGGACATGACCGAAGAGCGACAACTACTGGCCAGCTGGGTGCCTTGAGTAAGAAGAGTATCTTGTAACGTTTTCTGAAAAACTTGAATTTTGATGATTTGCTTTGGCCTTGCCTTGGCTGGGCTATGCTGGGCCTGTGCTAAGCCTGCACTTGCAGTCGAGTAGGCCGGAGCTAGGCGTTTTCAAAGCCGAGTCCAAGCTTAGTTAGGCTTTTATTAAGCTTGGTGAGGTCTGGACCTTGGTGAGGTCAAGACCTGTGTAGGCGTTGGCTGAGAATTGGTTAGGCTAGAAGCTCCAGGTATTCAATAGATCTGGGCTAAGCTTGGGTTAGGCATCGCTAAGACGTAAATCATACCTAGGTTTTGTTTTGGTTGGGTCTGGGGAAGGCCTCCGCTACGCCTGGGCTGGGCCTGAGTAAGTTCAGCAGGCCTTTGTCCGAGTTTAGTTTTTTAGTCTCGTACACTCTCCTCAGCCAGACTTAAATCAAATGACTGGCCCAGACATTTATTCCTTTAGTAATACAGATTCCACAGAGGGACATGACTGAAGGAGAACAACTACTGGCAAGCTGGGTGACTTGAGTAAGAAGAGTACCTTGTAGCATTTTCTGCAAAACTGGAATTTTGATGCTTTGCTTTGGCTTGGCCTTGCCTGGGCTAGGCTGGACCTGTGCTAAGCCTGCACTTACAGTCGAGAAGGCCTGAGCTAGGCTTTTTCAAAGCCGAGGCCAGGCTTAGTTAGGCCTTTATTAAGCTTGGTGAGGTCTGGACCTTGGTGAGGTCAGGACCTGTGCAGGCGTTGGCTGAGAATTGGTTAGGCTAGAAGCTCCCCGTGTTTAATAGATCTGGGCTAAGCTTGGGTTAGGCCTCGCTTAGACGTAAATCATACCTAGGTTTTGCTTTGGTTATATCTGGGGAAGGCCTCAGCTGCGCCTGGGCCGGGCTTGAGTAAGCTTGGCAGGCCTAAGTCCGAGTTTAGTTTGTTGTCTCGTACACTCCTCAGCCAGACTTCAATCGAATGACTGGTCCAGACATTTATTCCCTTAGTAATACAGGTTCCAAAGAGGGGCATGACTGAAGGAGAACAGCAACTGGCCAGGTGGCTGCCTTGAGTAAGAAGAGTATCTTGTAGCGTTTTCTGAAAAACTGGAATCTTGATGCTTTGCTTTGGCTTGGCCTTGGCTGGGCTATGCTGGACTTGTGCTAAGCCTGCACTTACTGTCGAGTACGCTGGACCTAGGCGTTTTCAAGGCCAAGGCCAAGCTTAGTTCGGCCTTTATTAGGCTTGGTGAGGTCTGGACCTTGGTGAGGTCAAGACCTGTGTAGGCGTTGGCATAGAATTGGTTAGGCTAGTAGCTCCCGGTGTTAAATAGATCTGGGCTAAGCTTGGGTTAGGCATCGCTAAGACGTAAATCATACCTAGGTTTTGTTTTGGTTGGGTCTGGGGAAGGCCTCGGCAACGCCTGGGCTGGGCCTGAGTAAGTTTAGCAGGCCTGAGTCCGAGTTTAGTTTTTTAGTCTCGTACACTCTCCTCAGCCAGACTTAAATCGAATGACTGGCCCAGACTTTTTTTTATTTAGTTATACTTACAGGTTCCACAGCGGGACATGACTGAAGGAAAACAACTACTGGCCACCTGGGTGCCTTGAGTAAGAAGAATATCTCGTAGCCTTTTCTGAAAAACTTGAATTTTGATACTTTGCTTTGGCTTGGCCTTGCCTGGGCTATGCTGGACCTGTGCTAAGCCTGCACTTGCAGTCGAGTAGGCCGGAGCTAGGCGTTTTCAAGGCCGAGGCCAAGCTTAGTTAGGCTTTTATTAGGGTTGATGAGGTCTGGACCTTGGTGAGCTCATGACCTATGTAGGCGTTGGCTGAGAATTGGTTAGGCTAGAAGCTCCCAGTGTTCAATACATCTGGGCTAAGCTTGGGTTAGGCCTCGTTTAGACGTAAATCATACCTAGGTTTTGCTTTGGTTAGGTCTGGGGAAGGCCTCGGCTACGCCTGGGCTGGGCCTGAGTAAGTTTGGCAGGCCTGAGTCCAAATTTAGTTTGTAGTCTCGTACACTCTCCTCAGCCAGATTTAAATCGAATGACTGGCCCAGACATTTATTCCCTTAGTTATACTAACAGGTTCCACAGAGGGACATGACTAAAGAACAACAACTACTGGCCAGCTGGGTGCCTTGTGTAAGAAGAGTATCTTGTATCGTTTTCTGAAAAACTTGAATTTTGATGATTTGCTTTGGCCTTGCCTTGGCTGGGCTATGCTGGGCCTGTGCTAAGCCTGCACTTGCAGTCGAGTAGGCCGGAGCTAGGCGTTTTCAAAGCCGAGTCCAAGCTTTGTTAGGCTTTTATTAAGCTTGGTGAGGTCTGGACCTTGGTGAGGTCAAAACCTCTGTAGGCGTTGGCTGAGAATTGGTTAGGCTAGAAGCTCCTGGTATTCAATAGATCTGGGCTAAGCTTGGGTTAGGCATCGCTAAGACGTAAATCATACCTAGGTTTTGTTTTGGTTGGGTCTGGGGAAGGCCTCCGCTACGCCTGGGCTTGGCCTGAGTAAGTTCAGCAGGCCTTAGTCCGAGTTTAGTTTTTTAGTCTCGTACACTCTCCTCAGCCAGACTTAAATCAAATGACTGGCCCAGACATTTATTCCTTTAGTAATACAGATTCCACAGAGGGACATGACTAAAGGAGAACAGCAACTGGCCAGGTGGCTGCCTTGAGTAAGAAGAGTATCTTGTAGCGTTTTCTGAAAAACTGGAGTTTTGATGCTTTGCTTTGGCTTGGCCTTGGCTGGGCTATGCTGGACTTGTGCTAAGCCTGCACTTGCAGTCGAGTAGGCTGGAGCTAGGCGTTTTCAAGGCCGAAGCCAAGCTTAGTTAGACCTTTATTAGGCTTGGTGAGGTCAGGACCTTGGTGAGGTCAAGACCTGTGTAGGCGTTGGCTGAGAATTGGTTAGGCTAGTAGCTCCAAGTGTTAAATAGATCTGGGCTAAGCTTGGGTTAGGCCTTGTTTAGAAGTAAATCATACCTAGGTTTTGCTTTGGTTAGGTCTGGGGAAGGCCTTGGCTACGCCTGGGCTGGGCCTGAGTAAGCTTGGCTGGCCTGAGTCCGAGTTTAGTTTGTTGTCTCGTACACTATCCTCAGCAAGACTTAAATCGAATGACTGGCCCAGACATTTATTCCCTTAGTAATACAGGTTCCACAGAGGGACATGACTGAAGGAGAACAACTACTGGCAAGCTGGGTGACTTGAGTAAGAAGAGTACCTTGTAGCATTTTCTGCAAAACTGGAATTTTGATGCTTTGCTTTGGCTTGGCCTTGCCTGGGCTAGGCTGGACCTGTGCTAAGCCTGCACTTACAGTCGAGAAGGCCTGAGCTAGGCTTTTTCAAAGCCGAGGCCAGGCTTAGTTAGGCCTTTATTACGCTTGGTGAGGTCTGGACCTTGGTGAGGTCAAGACCTGTGCAGGCGTTGGCTGAGAATTGGTTAGGCTAGAAGCTCCCCGTGTTTAATAGATCTGGGCTAAGCTTGGGTTAGGCCTCGTTTAGACGTAAATCATACCTAGGTTTTGCTTTGGTTAGGTCTGGGGAAGGCCTCGTTTACGCCTTGGCTTGGCCTTAGTAAGTTCAGCAGACTTTAGTCCGAGTTTAGTTTTTTAGTCTCGTACACTCTCCTCAGCCAGACTTAACTCGAATGACTGGCCCAGACATTTATTCCCTTAGTAATACAGATTCCACAGAGGGACATGACTGAAGGAGAACAGCGACTGGCAAGGTGACTGCCTTGAGTAAGAAGAGTACCTTGCAGCGTTTTCTGAAAAACTGGAATTTTGATGCTTTGCTTTGGCTTGGCCTTGGCTGGGCTATGCTAGACTTGTGCTAAGCCTGCACTTGCAGTCAAGTAGGCCGGAGCTAGGTGTTTTCAAGGCCGAGGCCAAGCTTAGTTAGGCCTTTATTAGGCTTGGTGAGGTCTGGACCTTGGTGAGCTCATGACCTATGTAGGCGTTTTCAAAGCCGAGGCCATGCTTAGTTAGGCCTTTATTAGGCTTGGTGAGGTCTGGACCTTGGTGAGGTCAAGACCTGTGTAGGCGTTGGCTGAGAATTGGTTAGGCTAGTAGCTCCCGGTGTTTAATAGATCAGGGCTAAGCTTGGGTTAGGCCTCCCTTAGACGTAAATCATACCTAGGTTTTGTTTTGGTTGGGTCTGGGGAAGGCTTCCGCTACGCCTGGGCTGGGCCTGAGTAAGTTTAGCAGGCCTTAGTCCGAGTTTATTTTTTTAGTCTCGTACACTCTGCTCAGCCAGACTTAAATCGAATGACTGGCCCAGACTTTTTTTCCCTTAGTTATACTAACAGGTTCCACAGCGGGACATGATTGAAGGACAAAAACTACTGGCCAGCTTGGTGCCTTGAGTAAGAAGAGTACCTTGTAGCGTTTTCTGAAAAACTGGAATTTTGATGCTTTGCTTTGGCTTGGCTTTGGCTGGGCTATGCAGGTCAAGACCTGTGCAGGCGTTGGCTGAGAATTGGTTAGGCTAAAAGCTCTCCGTGTTCAATAGATCTAAGCTAAGCTTGGGTTAGGCCTCGCTTAGACGTAGATCATACCTATGTTTTGCTTTGGTTAGATCTGGGGAAGGCCTCGGCTACGCCCGGGCTGGGCCTGAGTAAGCTTGGCAGGCCTGAGTCCGAGTTTAGTTTGTAGTCTCGTACACTCTCCTCAGCAAGACTTAAATCGAATGACTGGCCCAGACATTTATTCCCCTTAGTATTAGTAACAGGTTCCAGAGAGGGACATGACTGAAGGAGAACAACTACTGTCCAGCTGGGTGCCTTGAGTAAGAAGAGTATCTTGTAGCATTTTCTGAAAAACTGGAATTTTGATGCTTTGCTTTGGCCTTGCCTTGGCTGGGCTATGCTGGGTCTGGGCTAAGCCTGCACTTGCACTCGAGTAGGCCGGAGCTAGGCGTTTTCAAAGCCAAGGCCAAGCTTAGTTAGGCCTTTATTAGGCTTGGTGAGGTCTGGAAGTTGGTGAGCTCATGACCTATGTAGGTGTTTTCAAAGCCGAGGCCAGGCTTAGTTAGGCCTTTATTAGGCTTGGTGAAGTCTGGACCTTGGTAAGGTCAAGACCTGTGCAGGCGTTGGCTGAGAATTGCTTAGGCTAGAAGCTCCCCGTGTTCAATAGATCTGGGCTAAGCTTGGGTTAGGCCTCGTTTAGACGTAAATCATACCTAGGTTTTGCTTTGGTTAGGTATGGGGAAGGCCTCGGCTACGCCTGGGATGGGCCTGAGTAAGCTTGGCTGGCCTGAGTCCGAGTTTAGTTTGTAGTCTCGTACACTGTACTCAGCCAGGCTTAAATCGAATGACTGGCCAAGACATTTATTCCCTTAGTATTAGTAACAGGTTCCACAGAGGGACATGACTGAAGGAGAACAGCGACTGGCCATGTGGCTGCCTTGAGTAAGAAGAGTACCTTGTAGCGTTTTCTGAAAAAGTTGAATTTTGATGCTTTGCTTTGGCTTGGCTTTGGCTGGGCTATGCAGGTCGAGACCTGTGCAGGCGTTGGCTGAGAATTGGTTAGGCTAGAAGCTCCCTGTGTTCAATAGATCTGGGCTAAGATTGGGTTATGCCTCGCTTAGACGTAAATCATACCTAGGTTTTGCTTTGGTTAGGTATGGGGAAGGCTTCGGCTACGCCTTGGCTGGGCCTGAGTAAGCTTGGCTGGCCTGAGTCCGAGTTTAGTTTGTAGTCTCGTACACTTTTCTCAGCCAGACTTAAATCGAATGACTGGCCCATACATTTATTCCCTTAGTATTAGTAACAGGTTCCACAGAGGGGCATGACTGAAGGAGAACAACTACTGGCCACCTGGTTGCCTTGAGTAAGAAAAGTATCTTGTAGCGTTTTCTGAAAAGCTGGAATTTTGATGCTTTGCTTTGGCTTGGCCTTGGCTAACCTATGCTGGACTTGTGCTAAGCCTTCACTTGCAGTCGAGTAGGCCGGAGCTAGGCGTTTTCAAGGCCAAGGCCAAGCTTAGTTAGACCTTTATTAGGCTTGGTGAGGTCTGGACCTTGGTGAGGTCAAGACCTGTGTAGGCGTTGGCTGAGAATTGGTTAGGCTAGTAGTTCTTGCTGTTAAATAGATCTGGGCTAAGCTTGGGTTAGGCCTCCCTTAGACGTAAATCATACCTAGGTTTTGTTTTGGTTGGGTCTGGGGAAGGCTTCCGCTACGCCTGGGCTGGGCCTGAGTAAGTTTCGCAGGTCTGAGTCCGAATTTAGTTTGTAGTCTCGTACACTCTCCTCAAATAGACTTAAATCGAATGACTGGCCCAGACATTTATTTCCTTAGTAATACTAACAGGTTCCACAGAGGGACATGACTGAAGGACAACAACTACTGGCCACCTGGGTGCCTTGAGTAAGAAGAGTATCTTGTAGAGTTTTCTGAAAAACTTGAATTTTGATGTTTTGCTTTGGCTTGGCCTTGGCTGGGCTATGCTGGACCTGTGTTAAGCCTGCACTTGCAGTCGAGTAGGCCGGAGCTAGGCGTTTCCAAGGATGAAGCCAATCTTAGTGAGGCTTTTATTAGGCTTGGTGAGGTCTGGACCTTGGTGGGCTCATGACCTGTGTAGGCGTTGGTTGAGAATTGGCTAGGCTAGAAGCTCCCGGTACACAATAGATCTGGGCTAAGCTTGGCTTAGGCCTTCCATAGACGTGAAATATATCTACATTTTGCTTTGGTTAGGTCTAGGAAGGCCTCTGCTACGCCTGGGCTAGGCCTGAGTAAGCTTGGCAAGCTTGAGTCCGAGTTTAGTTTGTTGTCTCCTACACTCTCCTCAGCCAGACTTAAATCATATGACTGGCCCAGACATTTATTCCCTTAGTATTACTGACAGGCTCCACAGAGGGACATGACTGAAGGAGAACAACTCCTCTCCGCCTGGGTGCCTTGAATAAGAAGAATATCTTGTCGCATTTTCTGAAAAACATGAATTTTGATGCTTTGCTTTGGCTTGGCCTTGGCTGGGCTATGCTGGACCTGTGCTAAGCCTGCCCTTGCAGTCGAGTAAGCCAGAGCTAGACGTTTTCAAAGCCGAGGACAGGCTTAATTAGGCCTTTATTAGGCTTGGTGAGGTATGGACCTTCGTGAGGTCAAGCTTGGGTTAGGCCTCGCTTAGACGTAAATCATACCTAGGTTTTGCTTTGGTCAGGTCTGGGGAAGGCCTCGGCTACGCCAGGGCTGGGCCTGAGTAAGCTTGGTGCCTGAGTCCGAATTTAGTTTGTTGTCTCGTACACCCCTCAGCCAGACTTCAATCGAATGACTGGTCCAGACATTTATTCCCTTAGTAAAACAGGTTCCACAGAGGGGCATGACTGAAGGAGAACAACTACTGGCCACCTGGCTGCCTTGAGTAAGAAGAGTATCTTGCAGCGTTTTCTGGAAAAATGGATTTTCGATGCTTTGCCTTGGCTTGGCCTTGCCTGGACTATGCTGGACCTGTGCTAAGCCTGCCCTTGCACTCGAGTAGGCCGGAGCTAGGCGTTTTCAAATCCGAGGCCAAGCTTAGTTAGACCTTTATTAAGTTTGGTGAGGTCTGGACCTTGGTGAGGTCAAGACCTGTATAGGCGTTGGCTGAGAATTGGTTAGGCTGAAAGCTCCTGGTGTTCAAAAGATCTGGGCTAAGCTTGGGTTAGGCATCGCTTAGACGTAAATCATACCTACGTTTTGTTTTGGTTGGATCTTGGGAAGGCCTACGCTACGCCTGGGCTGGGCCTGAGTAAGTTCAGCAGGCCTTAGTCCGAGTTTAGTTTTTTAGTCTCGTACACTCTCCTCAGCCAGACTTAAATCGAATGACTTGCCCAGGCATTCATTCCCTTAGTAGTACAGATTCCGAAGAGGGACATGACTGAAGGAGAACAGCAACTGGCCAGGTGGCTGCCTTGAGTAAGAAGAGTATCTTGTAGCGTTTTCTGAAAAACTTGAATTTTGATGCTTTGCTTTGGCTTGGCCTTGGCTGGGCTATGCTGGGCCTGTGCTAAGCCTGCACTTGCAGTCGAGTAGGCCGGAGCTAGGCGTTTTCAAGGCCAAGGCCGAGGCCAAGCTTAGTTAGACCTTTATTAGGCTTGGTGAGGTCAGGACCTTGGTGAGGTCAAGACCTGTGTAGGCGTTGGCTGAGAATTGGTTAGGCTAGTAGCTCCCGGTGTTCAATAGATCTGGGCTAAGCTTGGGTTAGGCCTCGTTTAGACGTAAATCATACCTAGGTTTTGCTTTGGTTAGATCTGGGGAAGGCCTCAGCTACGCCTGGACTGGGCCTGGGTAAGCTTGGCTGGCCTGAGTCCCAGTTTAGTTTGTAGTTTCGTACACTCTCTTCAGCCAGATTTCAATCGAATGACTGGCCCAAACATTTATTCCCTTAGTAGTACAAATTCCAGAGAGGGACATGACTGAAGGAGAACAACTACTGGCCACCTGGGTGCCTTGAGTAAGAAGAATACCTCGTTGCATTTTCTGAAACACTTGAATTTTGATACTTTGCTTTGGCTTGGCCTTGCCTGGGCTATGCTGGACCTGTGCTAAGCCTGCACTTGCAGTCGAGAAGGCCGGAGTTAGGCGTTTTCAAGGCCGAGGCCAAGCTTAGTTAGGCTTTTATTAGGCTTGATGAGGTCTGGACCTTGGTGAGCTCATGACCTATGTAGGCGTTGGCTGAGAATTGGTTAGGCTAGAAGCTCCCGGTGTTCAATAGATCTGGGCTAAGCTTGGGTTAGGCCTCGTTTAGACGTAAATCATACCTAGGTTTTGCTTTGGTTAGATCTGGGGAAGGCCTCGGCTACGCCTGGGCTGGGCCTGAGTAAGTTTGGCAGGCCTGAATCCGAGTTTAGTTTTTTAGTCTCGTACAGTCTCCTCAGCCAGACTTAAATCGAAGGACTGGCCCAGACATTTATTCCCTTAGTAATACAGGTTCCACAGAGGGACATGACTGAAGGAGAACAACTACTGGCAAGCTGGGTGACTTGAGTAAGAAGAGTACCTTGTAGCATTTTCTGCAAAACTGGAATTTTGATGCTTTGCTTTGGCTTGGCCTAGCCTGGGCTAGGCTGGACCTGTGCTAAGCCTGCACTTACAGTCGAGAAGGCCTGAGCTAGGCTTTTTCAAAGCCGAGGCCAGGCTTAGTTAGGCCTTTATTAAGCTTGGTGAGGTCTGGACCTTGGTGAGGTCAAGACCTGTGCAGGCGTTGGCTGAGAATTGGTTAGGCTAGAAGCTCCCCGTGTTTAATAGATCTGGGCTAAGCTTGGGTTAGGCCTCGCTTAGACGTAAATCATACCTAGGTTTTGCTTTGGTTATATCTGGGGAAGGCCTCAGCTGCGCCTGGGCCGGGCTTGAGTAAGCTTGGCAGGCCTAAGTCCGAGTTTAATTTGTTGTCTCGTACACTCCTCAGCCAGGCTTCAATCGAATGACTGGTCCAGACATTTATTCCCTTAGTAATACAGGTTCCACAGCGGGACATTACTGAAGGAAAACAACTACTGGCCACCTGGGTGCCTTGAGTAAGAAAAATATCTCGTAGCCTTTTCTGAAAAACTTGAATTTTGATACTTTGCTTTGGCTTGGCCTTGCCTGGGCTATGCTGGACCTGTGCTAAGCCTGCACTTGCAGTCGAGTAGGCCGGAGCTAGGCGTTTTCAAGGCCGAGGCCAAGCTTAGTTAGGCTTTTATTAGGGTTGATGAGGTCTGGACCTTGGTGAGCTCATGACCTATGTAGGCGTTGGCTGAGAATTTGTTAGGCTAGAAGCTCCCGGTGTTCAATAGATCTGGGTTAAGCTTGGGTTAGGCCTCGTTTAGACGTAAATCATACCTAGGTTTTGCTTTGGTTAGGTCTGGGGAAGGCCTCGGCTACGCCTGGGCTGGGCCTGAGTAAGTTTGGCAAGCCTGAGTAGAAATTTAGTTTGTAGTCTCGTACACTCTCCTCAGCCAGATTTAAATCGAATGACTGGCCCAGACATTTATTCCCTTAGTTATACTAACAGGTTCCACAGAGGGACATGACTAAAGAACACTAACTACTGGCCAGCTGGGTGCCTTGTGTAAGAAGAGTATCTTGTATCGTTTTCTGAAAAACTTGAATTTTGATGATTTGCTTTGGCCTTGCCTTGGCTGGGCTATGCTGGGCCTGTGGTAAGCCTGCACTTGCAGTCGAGTAGGCCGGAGCTAGGCGTTTTCAAAGCCGAGTCCAAGCTTAGTTCGGCCTTTATTAAGTTTGGTGAGGTCTGGACCTTGGTGAGGTCAAGACCTGTGTAGGCGTTGGCTGAGAATTGGTTAGGCTAGAAGCTCATGGTGTTCAAAAGATCTGGGCTAAGCTTGGGTTAGGCATCGCTTAGACGTAAATCATACCTAGGTTTTGTTTTGGTTGGGTCTGGGGAAGGCCTCCGCTACGCCTGGGCTGGGCCTGAGTAAGTTCAGCAGGCCTTAGTCCGAGTTTAGTTTTTTAGTCTCGTACACTCTCCTCAGCTAGACTTAAATCAAATGACTGGCCCAGACATTTATTCCCTTAGTAATACAGATTCCACAGAGGGACATGACTGAAGGAGAACAGCAACTGGCCAGGTGGCTGCCTTGAGTAAGAAGAGTATCTTGTAGCGTTTTCTGAAAAACTGGAATTTTCATGCTTTGCTTTGGCTTGGCCTTGGCTGGGCTATGCTGGACTTGTGCTAAGGCTGCACTTGCAGTCGAGTAGGCCGGAGCTAGGCGTTTTCAAGGCCAAGGCCAAGCTTAGTTAGACATTTATTAGGCTTGGTGAGGTCAGGACCTTGGTGAGGTCAAGACCTGTGTAAGCGGTGGCTGAGAATTGGTGAGGCCAGTAGCTCCCGGTGTTAGATAGATCTGGGCTAAGCCTAGGTTACGCCTCGTTTAGACGTAAATCATACCTAGGTTTTGCTTTGGTTAGATCTGGAAAAGGCCTCGCCTACGCCTGGGCTGGGCCTGAGTAAGTTTGGCAGGCCTGAGTCCAAATTTAGTTTGTAGTCTCGTACACTCTCCTCAGCCAGATTTAAATCGAATGACTGGCCCAGACATTTATTCCCTTAGTTATACTAACAGGTTCCACAGAGGGACATGACTAAAGAACAAAAACTATTGGCCAGCTGGGTGCCTTGTGTAAGAAGAGTATCTTGTATCGTTTTCTGAAAAACTTGAATTTTCATGCTTTGCTTTGGCCTTCCCTTAGCTGGGCTATGCTGGGCCTGTGCTAAGCCTGCACTTGCAGTCGAGTAGGCCGGAGCTAGGCGTTTTCAAAGCCGAGTCCAAGCTTAGTTAGGCCTTTATTAAGCGTGGTGAGGTCTGGACCTTGGTGAGGTCAAGACCTGTGTAGGCGTTGGCTGAGAATTGGTTAGGCTAGTAGCTCCCAGTGTTAAATAGATCTGGGCTAAGCTTGGGTTAGGCATCGCTAAGACGTAAATCATACCGAGGTTTTGCTGTGGTTAGGTCTGGGGAAGGCTTCGGCTACGCCTGGGCTTGGCCTGAGTAAGCTTAGCAGGCCTGAGTCCGAGTTTAGTTTGTAGTCTCGTACACTCTCCTCAGCCAGACTTAAATCGAATGACTGGCCCAGACATTTATTCCCTTAGTAATAGTAAGAGGTTCCACAGAAGGACATGATTGAAGGACAAAAACTACTGGCCAGCTTGGTGCCTTGAGTAAGAAGAGTACCTTGTAGCGTTTTCTGAAAAACTGGAATTTTCATGTTTTGCTTTGGCTTGGCCTTGGCTGGGCTATGCAGGTCAAGACCTGTGCAGGCGTTGGCTGAGAATAGGTTAGGCTAGAAGCTCCCCGTGTTCAATAGATCTGGGCTAAGCTTGGGTTAGGCCTCGCTTAGACGTAGATCATACCTAGGTTTTGCTTTGGTTAGATCTGGGGAAGGCCTCGGCTACGCCCAGGCTGGGCCTGTGCTAAGCCTGCACTTACAGTCGAGTAGGCCGGAGCTAGGCGTTTTCAAAGCCGAGTCCAAGCTTAGTACGGCCTTTATTAAGTTTGGTGAGGTCTGGACCTTGGTGAGGTCAAGACCTGTGTAGGCGTTGGCTGAGAATTGGTTAGGCTAAAAGCTCATGGTGTTCAAAAGATCTGGGCTAAGCTTGGGTTAGGCATCGCTTAGACGTAAATCATACCTAGGTTTTGTTTTGGTTGGGTCTGGGGAAGGCCTCTGCTACGCCTGGGCTGGGCCTGAGTAAGTTCAGCAGGCCTTAGTCCGAGTTTAGTTTTTTAGTCTCGTACACTCTCCTCAGCTAGACTTAAATCAAATGACTGGCCCAGACATTTATTCCCTTAGTAATACAGATTCCACAGAGGGACATGACTGAAGGAGAACAGCGACTGGCAAGGTGACTGCCTTGAGTAAAAAGAGTACCTTGTAGCGTTTTCTGAAAAACTTGAATTTTCATGCTTTGCTTTGGCCTTTCCTTGGCTGGGCTATGCTGGGCCTGTGCTAAGCCTGCATTTGCAGTCGAGTAGGCCGGAGCTAGGCGTTTTCAAAGCCGAGTCCAAGCTTAGTTAGGCCTTTATTAAGCTTGGTGAGGTCTGGACCTTGGTGAGGTCAAGACCTGTGTAGGCGTTGGCTGAGAATTGGTTAGGCTAGTAGCTCCAAGTGTTAAATAGATCTAGGCTAAGCTTGGGTTAGGCATCGCTAAGACGTAAATCATACCTAGGTTTTGTTTTGGTTGGGTCTGGGGAAGGCCTCCGCTACGCCTGGGCTTGGCCTGAGTAAGTTCAGCAGACCTTATTCTGAATTTAGTTTTTTAGTCTTGTACACTCTCCTCAGCCAGACTTAAATCGAATGACTGGCCCAGACATTTATTCCCTTAGTAATACTAACAGGTTCCACAGAGGGACATGACCGAAGAGCGACAACTACTGGCCAGCTGGGTGCCTTGAGTAAGAAGAGTATCTTGTAACGTTTTCTGAAAAACTTGAATTTTGATGATTTGCTTTGGCCTTGCCTTGGCTGGGCTATGCTGGGCCTGTGCTAAGCCTGCACTTGCAGTCGAGTAGGCCGGAGCTAGGCGTTTTCAAAGCCGAGTCCAAGCTTAGTTAGGCTTTTATTAAGCTTGGTGAGGTCTGGACCTTGGTGAGGTCAAGACCTGTGTAGGCGTTGGCTGAGAATTGGTTAGGCTAGAAGCTCCTGGTATTCAATAGATCTGGGCTAAGCTTGGGTTAGGCATAGCTAAGACGTAAATCATACCTAGGTTTTGTTTTGGTTGGGTCTGGGGAAGGCCTCCGCTACGCCTGGGCTGGGCCTGAGTAAGTTCAGCAGGCCTTAGTCCGAGTTTAGTTTTTTAGTCTCGTACACTCTCCTCAGCCAGACTTAAATGAAATGACTGGCCCAGACATTTATTCCTTTAGTAATACACATTCCACAGAGGGACATGACTGAAGGAGAACAGCGACTGGCAAGGTGACTGCCTTGAGTAAGAAGAGTACCTTGTAGCGTTTTCTGCAAAACTTGAATTTTCATGCTTTGCTTTGGCTTGGCCTTGGCTGGGCTATGCTGGACTTGTGCTAAGCCTCACCGTGCGAAAAACTTGTATGCGGAAACTGGTGCCGAAACTGGCCGCAAACCAACCCATTTCCTGCGCGTTTAATGTTCCATTCCGGTGGCCGTTTCCGCACTCGTTTCCTGGGTGCGTAAATGCACCCCTCGTTTACAACAATTACTACCCCACGGAAACTGGCTTGGAAACCTGTCTGCCGTTTACCACGCACGTTTCCGCTGCAGTCCGAATCGCAGCGGAAATTCATCTTTATTTAAACATTTAAGCACATTATTGTTTATTAATAATTAATGCAACGTTGACAATGGCTGTCAGGAAATGGTATGTGTGCAGAGAGACTTGTTTTAAGTCATGACTTTTTCAAATGTAGGACAGTACATGTACAGTAACTGCGCAGTTCTAGCATTTGCATGTTGTTTGGACATAATAAGAAATGACACAAGGCTGGAAATTTCAGCTGTCCTCATAATGCTTTAATTCAGTTTACTGAAACTTTTTTAAATGGCCAAGCAATATAAAGTATTGATGTTAAACAGCCAAGCTTGAGGCAAACGTTAAAGAGGCAATTTAACTAAAACAAATTGTACTAACAATGGCATACGGGTTATAGTTCTGATGTTAAAAGTGCACCATATACATATTCTCTTTGTTTTGGTTCGGTCTGTATACAGCGTTATACAGCATAATTAATCATAAATTTCGAATTTTTATCACGATGATCCTTATCCCGTGTTTGGACTTTCAATAATCAACTCCCAGTACATGCCGCTAGATGACCTCGGATTTCTGGGTGCAGGCTGTCTGACCACAATGCCCAGGGGAGTTGTGGCCTTGGTCTGTTTTGATCACGGACCATATTACTACCTCACACGATACATAAATTTCCAATTCTCTCCTTGAAGCCCATTTGGACATATAATGTACACTTTATACACCTTCAGAATTGAACAGTTATTATTCTGTGATATATAAATAACTGTGCTAATTTATATCTATAATTGTGGTGTGTGGAAATGGCAACAGGCGAAAAGAAATTGACTTAATTTCTAGAGCGAATTGATAATTTTTCTCTCATTTCAAAAGATAACTACGTGTACGGTCAGATCTCACTGAAGTCAGCTGAAACTCAATTTAAAACATGCTCAACAAAATGGGAAAATACCATTTTTTATAGTAACTAACTCTAACGGGAAAGAAAATGACATTAGTGTGCCCATACATGCATAAAGAGGTAGGAGGAGAGTTACATATGTTTTTCGGTTTGATAAAATGTTCAGTTCAGTCAAATTAGGGCCGTTTGTAAGATATCAATATTTTATCGCAGGTAGCAATATTCTAGATCTCCTTCCTCCCTTCCCCTCGTCAAGAACTGGGTTAAAACATCACATGCGTTTTTCCTCTGTTACATGAATTAAAATTAATTTGATAGGGAGGAACAGGTCATGCTTTTGTGTATAAAAATACTATTTGTCGGTCATTTTGCATGAAACAGCAACAACAAAACTTAAACCAAGATGTAATTTTTTTTTACCTGACAAACAGTCAACTGTGACTAAATTTGAAAGAAAAAACATAGCACAGGACACCAACGCTGCATTCCATAAAAGATGTGACTGGTAACAACTACCATTTTACATTGCGCCTATCAGGTAGGCGAATAATTATCAACACATTAACTGAAATCGAACATATAAAATGTCATCACGTATTGAAGAGCATACGCAGCCTCTCTCAACCTCGTACAAGTTATTTTGTTTTTTACAGACTGAATTGTTTGTGATAAATAAATTCATAAACATGACATTTGAAAAAGGAATTTACATAAGATTCAGAAGCTTTACACAACAAACGCTCAAAATGAAAATATTCTTTGCCTAGTTTAAGGGGCGTACTGCCCAAGATGGTGCACTTGCCGGTGGAGGCCTAGAGGAAGGCACGTTCGAGATAACAAACTCCGGAAGCAACCTTGAAACTACCGGAGGAGCGGTCTTTGCAAACTGGGAATCCAGTTTGTGTTTCAAAGATGTTAATTTTGACCTCTCCCACGGTAGTTTAAGGAGTCTCCTGGTTTTGTTCCTCGAGGCACCTTCCTCCTCGTCTTCTGACATGCTCTCCTCTGAAGACATGAAGTCGATTGTCATCACTTCATTGAGCTGTCTTTTCATGTCTTCAGAGAGATCACTGTTTCTCATGGCGCTTTGTCGCCTCTGCAATTTCTGTGTTATAAAAACAAAATACATATAGAGTGTGAAAACAAGTGTTTATTTATTCATTCATTTGTTTATTTATATGCGTTTCAAACACCTTCCTGGTCACACTCTATGGACGTGTTGCGGTTTTAATAACCCAAAAAGTATAGATAACTGTTGTGGTGTTTATTTTTATGACGTGTGTTATAAATGTCGACACGATGACACGTTTGGGTGTTAATAACAAGACTCCAAAACTCATTTATCGGTGGTAAGACTTCCTGAACACTGCAACACCTCTATTTCCAAAAGGGTTATTAATTTCAAACAGCTATTATGTTTACAATTAACGCAAAGGTGCGTTCGTAATGGGCGTTCCTGTTTCCAGAGTATAGTAGTGAAATTTGTAACAACAATCAAAGACATCATTTTTTTCACTGATATTGGGAAAGGATTTGTAAATCGTTACTTAGAAAAGCTTGTATAATTTCTCAGTCCATGTTGGAATGCATGTTAGTTATCGATTTAAACGCACTGGATAAAGGCAAATGAATTTGCGGGTTACACAACATAGTCCTGTCCCATGCAACTCGTGCATGCTGTTTTGAAGAGACTATGTATATAGGAGAGTTATTTGAACCAAGCAAAATAACGAAGAGAGAGGAGACTCACCCTGAATTTCCTGCTTCTTTTTTTGGCCGCTTTGGCATGTCTTTCATATGTCCCACCATCAACTCGGCGTTTTCTGTCGCGCAGCGAAGAGAAGTAGGTCTTGGCAGCTTCTACAAAAATGATTAAATCGAAGAACTGTACAAGATTGTCCGGACTTTGTAGCAGGACTACGTAAATGATTGATCCACAATTCTGCAATACTTCTTTACACCAAGGACCTTTATGGCTAGGCACTTACTTCGTACTTGGTCGCAGGTCCACTTCTCTCGCCCATGAAGCGACCGGACTTCTCTGACTATAGTAGAAACCACCAACTCATTTTCCTGGCATGTTTTACTGTGAAAAGTTAAATTCATTTATCAAACCGTCACTGAACTTTCACTTTGAAAAGGTTGTGAGTAATGATCAGCAGAGAAATGTTTGAACAGTATATTTTAATTAGTATTCCAACCATTTTCAATACACACAATTGCTTGGTCTTTCCGAATGAGATGATGACTTTCAAATTGTTAGTTTGTTCAACCTATTTTGGCCTTGTGCGATGTCTTTGATGAAATCTTAATACTAGCGTACTTCCTCCGGAATCATCCTTTACTGAGCGGCCGTTAAATACTAGTTTTACTGATACCTATTGTTTGTTTGTTGGCTGATTGGGATGTGGAATTTTTTTGTGTGTTTTGACTGTTCCTCTCCCGAGACCTTTACTCGGCCTGTCTCTCTGGCTTTCTCTCAACATGCTTTATCGTTGAAACGAGCAAACAGTAAAAGTACAAACCACAAAGGAAAGCAGTAAATAATCTTTGCAACACTTGTGGAGTGTTTTCTTTCAAGTTATGACAGAAAATTCAATACTTACGTCAGTGAAAGGTTGAATCCTTCCGTCCCGTCTTTGTAGAGTTTTCCGTACACTTCTCGGACAGCTTGCTATGGGGAAAAAGAGTGCTTACAATTATTAAGACCCCTCACAGAAAACCAAGGGCACAGGATTTTGGTCGTAATTTTTTTTCTCTTTAATTAAGAAAGTTGCGTTGTTCAGTTTGTGTTCCCACACAATGACAGACAGCACCGAACTTTCTTAGTTCGTGGTTTTGATTGTCATTATTTAAATGAATATCTAAAAACTGGGGAAGAGATAAAAGTGCAGAAATCGTTTCATTTTAATTGAATACAAGGGTTTATTAACTCACTGAGCATTCACGTGGAACAGCAACACGTTTGCTTCCAGAGTTTGCTGCGGCACATCTCATGTTCCGTTTTATATCTTGGAGCTCTTCATTTTTCTTCTTGAGCTGTGCCTCCAGTTTTTTATTCTGCATGTATAGCATGCGCAGGGTAACTGCAGATGGTGCACTGGACCCCTAAACCAGACATTTGAAAAACACAGCAGCGTAAGTCAGCTGAGCCTACCAACAAGTTCCCGCGCGTCTCCCTTTATCATCAATTTACATCACTGCTTAAAACAATAAACTATAACTTTATATAATTTCCTAAGATACCTGAGTTATGGAGGATTGTCAACAACTGAAGAACCACCCCCTACATCTAAATTATAGTGTGTTCGCCCCTTTTCATTTTAAAATCACCACGCTCGGTCAATTCTTAAAATGTTCTTTGACGTTAGAAATGCTATGGTGAAATTTCTGCATAAAATATTTCGCCGTGTTCAGATGTTCGCAAGACTTATTATTGTAGATATTAGAAATTACTGAAGCAGGCTCAAACTTAAGAAACAAAACTTAATATTATGAAATTAATTATTCAACTATATGAATTCCATACTACGTGCTGAACTCACCACTGAAATACTTCCCGCAGAAGTATTGAGCGAAGACGAAGAGTGTGCACTCCTCTCAGACAAAATGGACGATGCAGATTCTTGGCTTTCGGATTCACTGTCGCTGGAAGTTGGTGTTGAGGTGGCTTGGGGGAATCCGAGGGTGTTCAGAGGGGCATCACTGGTGCTACTTGTGCTAGCCTGAGAATAGCTTACTCGTATGGCGGGTCTGCTTTGCGAGATATCGAGCATCGTTCTGCCATTGCCTGTAGACTGCAACTGCCCCGAGTTATATTCTTCGGGAGAAGAAACTCTGTCTAATTCGGCCAGCATTTCTTCTTGATTGAAGAGTCGTCGCCGAGGCAAATCATCAATATTGGGAATATGTCTGATTCTAGGATTCATTTTACCAGAATGCTTTGATAGAATCTGGGGAGCAATTGCTCTATATGTGTGACAGACAAGAACGGTTACTATGAATTGAAAATGGCGCGCAAGAGGGGCCAATTGGGATTGGATGAATATATAATTGGACCTTGAATTATGCCAAGATCGACCCAGTCTAGCCACGGAGTCAGTCATTAACTGCGAAATTCCCGAGACACAGCTTCCGAACAGCGCTCCAATTGTACGTGAGCAGAGAAAGGAGACGCTCCAAGGCTTCTCAAAAACCGCAAGAAGCCAGAAACTGACCAGAAACGTGTGTTTTGGAATTACTGGTCGCACTTTTCCCGCTCTTCAAAATCATCCAAAACTACCAAGTATGTTAAACCTTTTCTAAGATGTACATGTATTCTTCGTCCTATATTCCTTTTGTAAAGTTGAGTTTATCCATTTATTTGAATAAAACCTGTTCAACTCACGTAGACAATGCATATGCTTTATTTAAGATCTTCATCTGCATTTGACTACACAAAAATCGCTCTTATGAAATACTTTATATCAGAAATTTTATCTTATCTAACGAGTTAAACTCATAAGCAAAAGTTATTCATCAGTCTTACAATTAGTGATGGTCCGATTTCCAACTTAACCTTTACTTTGTTGTTAATTAATTATAGGCAGACATGAAGCAGAAAGAGAAACGGAAAAGTTGCCCCAACTGTGCCACTAACTTTTCTCGGAGAGCCTTCTATTATCATAAACAAAAACACCACGATGGTAACGTGTGGACATGTGGTAATAGGCAAGCCAAGATTTATCCGTCGAACGTGCCTTTGCAAGCAGGTATGTGCAGCATGTCCTATTTACCCGACACGCGGTTATCGTTCATGATCAGTAGAAATTGGTCAAATGATGCCATGTTTTGTATGCTTTAGTTCTTGATGTCGCTTGTTTGTATGTTTTGAAATTCATTTGGTTTAAAACTATTTTTCTCTCTTTAATTTTTATTCATTCTTTTCGAGCGGTGCTTACTTCATTATGAGTGCCGGCGTACCGTTTTTTGCGTAAAATAGTTATCTGAGCTCAGCGTACTGTGCCTCAGTTAAAACGGAAGTAATGTCATTGGTTTGCATTTTTTGTGGCAAATCGGTTATGTTAAAAACAAATAAACCCCAAATAAAACTGCGTAATTAAATCAAGCCTAGTCCTCGCTGCATTAGCTAACTACAATGAGATCAATCGACTGGATAATTATGTATGAAGTAACTTGCCAAGTTACAGTATTTGTGAGCATTATCATTCCAAAATGATAGCACTTAAAGTTGTTTTTGAAAGGATCACTGCCGGTACTGAATTTGAAAGAAAGTCACTCTAAACTAGAGAACAACTAGAAATGGGTGTGTACATATAAGATGTGAACCATTCAGTTTCATCAGGTGTCCAACTCTACTAAATAATACAGTTGGAT
Organism: Acanthaster planci; assembly: GCF_054643075.1. Lineage (NCBI taxonomy): Eukaryota > Metazoa > Echinodermata > Asteroidea > Valvatida > Acanthasteridae > Acanthaster > Acanthaster planci. Next base: position 12,079,718 of record NC_141785.1, on the reverse strand, counting down.
CCCACTTACAATCGTGTGTACGTGAGTGTCGAATGAAGCATAATGCACAATTTTCCAATGTGTACATGTACAGTACATGTAGGTCCGGTATGTGAGTGTACAATGATTGCACTGAACTGACCTTGTAAGGTCACAGGAGGCACTTTGACCGCTGTCCACTGCGGTATCGGGTGCCATTAATCATTATGACCGCTTCCGGGTTTTTTATAAGAAGGTAGGACTAAACTCTTTACCTCCATGTTCAGTGCAATATGTACATACATGTAATCTCAAATCTTACAGATATGATTCGGCGGAAGATGCAGTCATTTTCAAACATGATAAGAAAAATGAATGAATCTACAGTGAATATGACTTCGCGGAAACATTTGTGCACAGAAAACTGACGAACGGTGATGAATATGGCCAATGGCTTTCACATTTTATACATTTTTCACAGCTTCTATTGAAATGGAATCCCCCTCGAGAAAGATCAACGATGCCGCTGATACTGAGCCCATTTGCTCCAGTGCAGAGTATCCTGTGACCATGACCTCTTCGCCACGAGCTTCAGGAGATGTTGCCAATGATTCAACCCGCAAAGTAACTGTTGAGGTTAATATTTGTGATTCTTACTTTCTCATGTCATAATTTAAGGACGTGTAGGCACCCCTACGAGTTATTTTGTGTATTTGGATTTCCATTTTAATTTTAGTTATTTTTTGGTGTTTTTCTATCAGGATTTTACAAGTGAATCAGATTTTACTGGTACTGACAGTAGCAATAGCTCAGATACTGACAGTAACAGCGAAGATGAGCAGTGGGAGAAAGACGCAATCGATCCTAGAGACCTCTTCGAAGTACCAGAAGGGTCGTGTTCTCAGCAGACACGCTCTGGCAGGTTTCCTGTCTGCGAAGATAGAGGAGATCTTCGAGAGAAATGTAAAGCTCTATTGATATGGGTGTGCCACTTTTTGTTCTTGTGGCAAACTAATTATTTAATAAGCGACCGTGCCCTGGATAAACTTCTTCACTTTCTGTCAGTTTTGTTTAAGGCGATTAGCCACCAAATAACAGCTCTGACAGAGATTGCTGGAGTGATTCCACAATCGGTTTATATGATCAGACGGCATTTAAAATTTGATAGAGACTCTTTCATAAAATATGCTGTATGTCCGAAGTGTGCAAAGTTATATGATTTTGGAGAGCTGTTTTACGAAGTTGATGGAACGTCAAATCCTCGTAAATGTTCCAATTCCTGGATAAAGTCAAGAGGGCGTCAGATCACCTGTAATAGCAAACTCGTGAAAGCAGTTCGATTCGCTGACGGATCGAAGAAATATTACCCACTTAAAATCTACTGCTACCAAAGCATTATCGAGTGTCTTGAAAATATGATTAAACGTGAAGGCTTTTTGGATGATTGTCAAAAATGGAAGGGGCGGAATATCCCTGGCGAAAGCTTGGCTGATGTTTATGAGGGAAAATTATGGAAACAGTTTCAAGCTTACCATGAGCAACCATTAGAAACGGGGAAATATTTCTTCGGTTTTATGATTAATTGTGACTGGTTTCAGCCATACGTTCGCCGCAACGTCTCTGTTGGCGTTATTTACCTAACAGTGCTAAACTTGCCCAGGGTCATGAGATTTAAACAGGAAAACACCATCGTTGTTGGGGTCATACCTCCTCTAGACAAGGAACCAGCATCACTCAACAGTTTTCTTGAACCAGTTGTTAAAGAATTGAATGCCCTATGGAAAGGTGTTCAAATAAGTACACCTTGCGAAGTTATGACGATTCAAGGAGCCCTAATGTGCTGTTCAGCAGATTTACCTGCAAACAGAAAACTTTGTGGTTTTTTGAGCCACAGTGCTTCACTTTTCTGCTCAAAATGTTTGAAAAAAGCTCCAAATGTCCAAACAGGGGAAACTGACAAGGTTGGGAGGCCTAAAATGAAAAATGATTACGGGGGGTTTGAGAGGAAAACGTGGCCTCCGCGGGATAACAATAGCCACCGCAGATGTGTGGCACAGGTTCGGCGGAGTGCCTCTTTAGCAGAAAGAGAGAAAATTGAGAAACAACTCGGAGTGCGTTACAGCTGTTTACTTGACTTGGAGTATTTCGATGCAGTCCGGTACTGTGCCATTGATCCAATGCATAATCTGTTTACAGGGACTGCCAAAAAGGTATTTAGCCATTGGGTTAAAAACGATATACTCAAGAGAAAGGCACTGGATGAAATTGACGAGAAAATTAACCACATGTTAGCCTCGTCAGACCTTGGCCGATTACCTACAAAAATTGCTTCAAACTATGGGAATTTCACAGCAGATGAATGGAAGAATTGGACATTATATTTTTCAATGTACGCGTTGGATGGGATCCTACCCGAGGTACATCTTAAATGCTGGCAGACATTTGTACTGGCATGCAGACTTATCTGCAAACCGTGCATATCCATTGCTGAGGTAGAAAAGGCTGATTTTCTGTTTCTTAAATTTTGCAAGGAATACGAAACATTACATGGATCTTTGGCAATAACGCCAAACATGCATTTGCACACCCATCTCAAAGAATGCATCATTGATTTTGGTCCTGTGCCTGCCTTTTGGTGTTTTGCATATGGACGGTTCAATGGATTAATTGCGGACATACCTACTAATAACAGTAATATTGAAGTTCAATTCATGAGATCTGTAACGAGAATTCCGTTTGTGAAAAATATAAACCACCACTTAGACTTCAGCAAAGATTTTCTTGACATCTGTAATAGCGTTTCACTGGGTCACAGTACCGGTACATCAGCACAGATTCCGGAAGCGTCAGCCGTAGGTGCACTTTTCCGCACGTGGAGAGGGCCATTCGTAGTTCAAACCTTTTCAGATCTCACTGCAGTTAAACCTGTAGGACATGGTCTAATAGCTTCTTTTGATTCTGACGATTTGAATTATCTTCTGCAAATGTATCAATCTTTGTATGAAAACACCAGATTACAAAGGGATCATTTGCAGCTAACGTTCAATAAATATGGAGTTATACATGTTGGGAACGAAGTTTTTGGATCATATTTCAACAAGAGATCGCGAAATACCAGCGGGATTATGGCTCACTGGGTCGACGACGATGCAAATATTGATTGTCTCGCTGAGCTAAGACCAGGAATAGTCAAGTACTACATCAAACATACGATATTTCTTAACAGTGTCCCAGTACCTCACGTTCTCGCTGCGGTTCGATGGTATGTTAGAGACCATGCGATTACAGATCGCTATTTAGCACCTATTACATCTTGGCCAAAACGCTCATATTTACAAGGAGGGGCATCTTCTTTTATTCCGGTGCAACGAATCTATGGAAAGTTCATTGCGGCACACGACAAAGAAGGCAACGTGGCCTTGTCTTCACTGAACCGACAGCTCTTTCTTTAGGACAAAGGAAACACTGACTGTCCTTCATTCAGACTTTTTGTCTATGATATACTACATCGTATTGTTACCTGTAGTGATACCGAAACTTTGCTATAAGAAATGTCCAGTGATCTCTGGGTTCCCCAAATGCATTGGGTCAATTTCATTTGAACAAAGATTGTCTAATCCAAGAAGTGTGTACTTTATGTTGCAACAAGCGTACTCTAGATCTGTTAATGGCAAAAGAAGAAACCCTTCAAATGCATGTGAGGTATTTGCTAATAACGTGAAATAGGTTCGTTGCAGAATATGTTATTTCCCTTTTCGCTTAAGTCCATCGAGAAACTGGTATATAGAAATTTATTTTTTCTTGTACTGGTATTTCATGTAGGAGATTAATGGTTTACACAATAAACTACCAGTATTGGTCACCGCACCCTTTCAAGTAACAGTTTTGTTTTGTGTTCTTTAAAGTGGACCTGTAGTTGCACATAACTAAACGTTATGCAAACAGACGGATATTTCAGGGAGAACAATAATCGTGTCTATAACTAAAGTCTCAAGGGGAAATGGACATCCAGTGAGAGGACCCAGTGACCTCCCTCCACATTCCACATGACAGGAGGACATTATGCCAGGTGCACACGTTCACAGTTTTATCCCAATTTGATTACAGTTTACAGCGACGGCCTTGAAGTGTTCCCTATCTGGATGTGGGGTACCGGTCACTTTAAGTAGACGGATGATGGTGTTCTCCAGCTATGAGTAATCGGGCGTCTTGCCTTGCACACTAAAGTTTTCTTCTCCCGATTGAGACCTCGCTCATTTCCCTCCATTTTCAATAATTCCACAGAGGTTATTTCTTTTGAAGTGTATTCTATTTTGAATGCTTATATGATCTTGCAACCAACCACATTTCTCTCAACAAACAAATCTTTTACTATAATCGTAATTTCCTTCATGAATTTAATTGCATAAGTAAACTTTGCGTAGCTTAACGCGATTGTCGGCGCTAGTTGCTTTCAAACAATGCCAGCAAGCTGGTATGCCAAACTATCTCCGCCGACTGCAGGCGCTTGTACACATGGCACCGGCATAGTTTGGGGGTGCTGTGGTAGTGGCAAACACATTAGTGTCACCCAAGCAAAGCGACCCCCCCCCTCACTCCATCATTGTGGTCAGGCTTGCTACTGTTAATGGAAACTAGTGGCTGGGGACCTACCTTGTGAGAATACCTTGACCCCATGCGGTCACCATTCTCGGCTTGACACCGGCACCTCTACAGTGAAACACAGGGAGTGGACCGGGGAATGCGGTAGAACCCTACTACATACATATACATGTATATGGAGCATTTCCTAAATGATAATTATCAGGGTCCTTAACGAATAACTGATTCAAAAATATGGGATTGTGGATTACTTTTAGGATGAAGATTGGGCACCCAGGACCAAGGCAAATCACTTAGGTCAGACAAAAAATAAAGTGACGGCTTTACTTTTTAATCACATCAACGTTATGATTCAGTTTTGTGTAAAACTTTGTTTCGTGGTGGTCATCTAAAAAAATCAAAATGACCACACGACATGTTACCGGATTTTCGAGTTCTTGTGAGACAAATGAAGGGTAAGTGGGGTACTTGCAATGGCTTATTCTTTATGGTCCTACACTGAGTGATAAACTATAGAACACTGAATGACTTCACCTTCACGATTCTATGTCACATATATAAATAGCCATCAAAGCTAGATATATTGAGACAATTGAACAGAAAAGGTCGTTCATAAAGAAAACCCCCATAGAGCCAGTTTCCCTTGAATCTTCCACCAGTTTCCGCGTGAGTAGTTTCCTTGGCACGTAAATCCTCCCCGTAAAATTAGGAAACGGGGTCTCACGTTTCCGTTGCCCGATTCGGGGTTGGTAAACTGGCAGAGGAAACGACTGGGTGCAAACACTGCACGCGTTTCCGTAGGTATGAAATTTTCGGAAACGCATGCCTTTCGCACAGTGCCTGCACTTGCAGTCGAGTAGGCCGGAGCTAGGCGTTTTCAAGGCCAAGGCCAAGCTTAGTTAGACCTTTATTAGGCTTGGTGAGGTCTGGACCTTGGTGAGGTCAAGACCTGTGTAGGCGTTGGCTGAGAATTGGTTAGGCTAGTAGCTCCCGGTGTTAAATAGATCTGGGCTAAGCTTGGGTTAGGCCTCCCTTAGACGTAAATCATACCTAGGTTTTGTTTTGGTTGGGTCTGGGGAAGGCTTCCGCTACGCCTGGGCTGGGCCTGAGTAAGTTTAGCAGGCCTTAGTCCGAGTTTAGTTTTTTAGTGTCGTACACTCTGCTCAGCCAGACTTAAATCGAATGACTGGCCCAGACTTTTTTTCCCTTAGTTATACTAACAGGTTCCACAGCGGGACATGATTGAAGGACAAAAACTACTGGCCAGCTTGGTGCCTTGAGTAAGAAGAGTACCTTGTAGCGTTTTCTGAAAAACTGGAATTTTGATGCTTTGCTTTGGCTTGGCCTTGGCTGGGCTATGCAGGTCAAGACCTGTGCAGGCGTTGGCTGAGAATTGGTTAGGCTAGAAGCTCCCCGTGTTCAATAGATCTGGGCTAAGCTTGGGTTAGGCCTCGCTTAGACGTAGATCATACCTATGTTTTGCTTTGGTTAGATCTGGGGAAGGCCTCGGCTACGCCCGGGCTGGGCCTGAGTAAGCTTGGCAGGCCTGAGTCCGAGTTTAGTTTGTAGTCTCGTACACTCTCCTCAGCAAGACTTAAATCGAATGACTGGCCCAGACATTTATTCCCCTTAGTATTAGTAACAGGTTCCAGAGAGGGACATGACTGAAGGAGAACAACTACTGTCCAGCTGGGTGCCTTGAGTAAGAAGAGTATCTTGTAGCATTTTCTGAAAAACTGGAATTTTGATGCTTTGCTTTGGCCTTGCCTTGGCTGGGCTATGCTGGGTCTGGGCTAAGCCTGCACTTGCACTCGAGTAGGCCGGAGCTAGGCGTTTTCAAAGCCAAGGCCAAGCCTAGTTAGACCTTTATTAGGCTTGGTGAGGTCCGGACCTTGGTGAGGTCAAGACCTGTGTAGGCGTTAGCTGAGAATTGGTTAGGCTAGAAGCTCCTGGTGTTCAAAAGATCTGAGCTAAGCTTGGGTTAGGCCTCGCTAAGACGTAAATCATACCAAGGTTTTGTTTTGGTTGGGTCTGGGGAAGGCCTCGGCTACGCCTGGGATGGGCCTGAGTAAGTTTCAAAGGCTCGAGTACGAGTTTAGTTTGTAGTCTCGTGCACTCTCCTCAGCCAGAATTAAATCAAATGAGTGGCCCAGACATTTATTCCCTTAGTATTAGTAACAGGTTCCACAGAGGGACATGACTGAAGGTGAACAGCGACTGGCCAGGTGGCTGCCTTGAGTAAGAAGGGTACCTTGTAGCGTTTTCTGAAAGACTGGAATTTTGATGCTTTGCTTTGGCTTGGCCTTGGCTCGGCTATGCTAAACTTGTGCTAAGCCTGCACTTGCAGTCGAGTAGGCCGACGCTAGGCGTTTTCAAGGCCGAGGCCAACCTTAGTTAGGCCTTTATTAGGCTTGGTGAGGTCTGGAAGTTGGTGAGCTCATGACCTATGTAGGCGTTTTCAAAGCCGAGGCCAGGCTTAGTTAGGCCTTTATTAGGCTTGGTGAAGTCTGGACCTTGGTAAGGTCAAGACCTGTGCAGGCGTTGGCTGAGAATTGGTTAGGCTAGAAGCTCCCCGTGTTCAATAGATCTGGGCTAAGCTTGGGTTAGGCCTCGTTTAGACGTAAATCATACCTAGGTTTTGCTTTGGTTAGGTATGGGGAAGGCCTCGGCTACGCCTGGGATGGGCCTGAGTAAGCTTGGCTGGCCTGAGTCCGAGTTTGGTTTGTAGTCTCGTACACTCTACTCAGCCAGACTTAAATTGAATGACTGGCCCAGACATTTATTCCCTTAGTATTAGTAACAGGTTCCACAGAGGGACCGGACTGAAGGAGAACAGCGACTGGCCATGTGGCTGCCTTGAGTAAGAAGAGTACCTTGTAGCGTTTTCTGAAAAAGTTGAATTTTGATGCTTTGCTTTGGCTTGGCTTTGGCTGGGCTATGCAGGTCGAGACCTGTGCAGGCGTTGGCTGAGAATTGGTTAGGCTAGAAGCTCCCCGTGTTCAATAGATCTGGGCTAAGCTTGGGTTAGGCCTCGCTTAGACGTAAATCATACCTAGGTTTTGCTTTAGTTATATCTGGGGAAGGCCTCAACTGCGCCTGGGCTGGGCCTGAGTAAGCTTAGCTGGCCTGAGTCCGAGTTTAGTTTGTTGTCTCGTACACTCCTCAGCCAGACTTATATCGAATGACTGGTCCGGACATTTATTCCCTTAGTAATACAGGTTCCACAGAGGGGCATGACTGAAGGAGAACAACTACTGGCCACCTGGCTGCCTTGAGTAAGAAGAGTATCTTCTAGCGTTTTCTGAAAAGCTGGAATTTTGATGCTTTGCTTTGGCTTGGCCTTGGCTGGGCTATGCTGGGCCTGTGCTAAGCCTGCACTTGCAGTCGAGTAGGCCGGAGCTAGGCGTTTTCAAAGCCGAGTCCAAGCTTAGTTAGGACTTTATTACGCTTGGTGAGGTCTGGACCTTGGTGAGGTCAAGACCTGTGTAGGCGTTGGCTGAGAATTGGTTAAAGCTAGAAGCTCCTGCTGTTAAATAGATCTGGGCTAAGCTTGGGTTAGGCCTCCCTTAGACGTAAATCATACCTAGGTTTTGTTTTGGTTGGGTCTGGGGAAGGCTTCCGCTACGCCTGGGCTGGGCCTGAGTAAGTTTAGCAGGCCTTAGTCCGAGTTTAGTTTTTTAGTGTCGTACACTCTGCTCAGCCAGACTTAAATCGAATGACTGGCCCAGACTTTTTTTCCCTTAGTTATAATAACAGGTTCCACAGCGGGACATGATTGAAGGACAAAAACTACTGGCCAGCTTGGTGCCTTGAGTAAGAAGAGTACCTTGGAGCGTTTTCTGAAAAACTGGAATTTTGATGCTTTGCTTTGGCCTTGCCTTGGCTGGGCTATGCTGGGCCTGTGCTAAGCCTGCACTTGCAGTCGAGTAGGCCGGAGCTAGGCGTTTTCAAAGCCGAGTCCAAGCTTAGTTAGGCTTTTATTAAGCTTGGTGAGGTCTGGACCTTGGTGAGGTCAAGACCTGTGTAGGCGTTGGCTGAGAATTGGTTAGGCTAGAAGCTCCTGGTATTCAATAGATCTGGGCTAAGCTTGGGTTAGGCATCGCTAAGACGTAAATCATACCTAGGTTTTGTTTTGGTTGGGTCTGGGGAAGGCCTCCGCTACGCCTGGGCTTGGCCTGAGTAAGTTCAGCAGGCCTTAGTCCGAGTTTAGTTTTTTAGTCTCGTACACTCTCCTCAGCCAGACTTAAATCAAATGACTGGCCCAGACATTTATTCCTTTAGTAATACAGATTCCACAGAGGGACATGACTGAAGGAGAACAGCGACTGGCAAGGTGACTGCCTTGAGTAAGAAGAGTACCTTGTAGCGTTTTCTGTAAAACTTGAATTTTCATGCTTTGCTTTGGCTTGGCCTTGGCTGGGCTATGCTGGACTTGTGCTAAGCCTGCACTTGCAGTCGAGTAGGCCGGAGCTAGGCGTTTTCAAGGCCAAGGCCAAGCTTAGTTAGACCTTTATTAGGCTTGGTGAGGTCTGGACCTTGGTGAGGTCAAGACCTGTGTAGGCGTTGGCTGAGAATTGGTTAGGCTAGTAGCTCCCGGTGTTAAATAGATCTGGGCTAAGCTTGGGTTAGGCCTCCCTTAGATGTAAATCATACCTAGGTTTTGTTTTGGTTGGGTCTGGGGAAGGCTTCCGCTACGCCTGGGCTGGGCCTGAGTAAGTTTAGCAGGCCTTAGTCCGAGTTTAGTTTTTTAGTGTCGTACACTCTGCTCAGCCAGACTTAAATCGAATGACTGGCCCAGACTTTTTTTCCCTTAGTTATACTAACAGGTTCCACAGCGGGACATGATTGAAGGACAAAAACTACTGGCCAGCTTGGTGCCTTGAGTAAGAAGAGTACCTTGTAGCGTTTTCTGAAAAACTGGAATTTTGATGCTTTGCTTTGGCTTGGCCTTGGCTGGGCTATGCAGGTCAAGACCTGTGCAGGCGTTGGCTGAGAATTGGTTAGGCTAGAAGCTCCCCGTGTTCAATAGATCTGGGCTAAGCTTGGGTTAGGCCTCGCTTAGACGTAGATCATACCTATGTTTTGCTTTGATTAGATCTGGGGAAGGCCTCGGCTACGCCCGGGCTGGGCCTGAGTAAGCTTGGCAGGCCTGAGTCCGAGTTTAGTTTGTAGTCTCGTACACTCTCCTCAGCCAGACTTAAATCGAATGACTGGCCAAGACATTTATTCCCCTTAGTATTAGTAACAGGTTCCAGAGAGGGACATGACTGAAGGAGAACAACTACTGTCCAGCTGGGTGCCTTGAGTAAGAAGAGTATCTTGTAGCATTTTCTGAAAAACTGGAATTTTGATGCTTTGCTTTGGCCTTGCCTTGGCTGGGCTATGCTGGGTCTGGGCTAAGCCTGCACTTGCACTCGAGTAGGCTGGAGCTAGGCGTTTTCAAAGCCAAGGCCAAGCTTAGTTAGACCTTTATTAGGCTTGGTGAGGTCCAGACCTTGGTGAGGTCAAGACCTGTGTAGGCGTTAGCTGAGAATTGGTTAGGCTAGAAGCTCCTGGTGTTCAAAAGATCTGAGCTAAGCTTGGGTTAGGCCTCGCTAAGACGTAAATCATACCAAGGTTTTGTTTTGGTTGGGTCTGGGGAAGGCCTCGGCTACGCCTGGGATGGGCCTGAGTAAGTTTCAAAGGCTCGAGTACGAGTTTAGTTTGTAGTCTCGTGCACTCTCCTCAGCCAGAATTAAATCAAATGAGTGGCCCAGACATTTATTCCCTTAGTATTAGTAACAGGTTCCACAGAGGGACATGACTGAAGGTGAACAGCGACTGGCCAGGTGGCTGCCTTGAGTAAGAAGGGTACCTTGTAGCGTTTTCTGAAAGACTGGAATTTTGATGCTTTGCTTTGGCTTGGCCTTGGCTGGGCTATGCTGGACTTGTGCTAAGCCTGCACTTGCAGTCAAGTAGGCCGACGCTAGGCGTTTTCAAGGCCGAGGCCAACCTTAGTTAGGCCTTTATTAGGCTTGGTGAGGTCTGGAAGTTGGTGAGCTCATGACCTATGTAGGCGTTTTCAAAGCCGAGGCCAGGCTTAGTTAGGCCTTTATTAGGCTTGGTGAAGTCTGGACCTTGGTAAGGTCAAGACCTGTGCAGGCGTTGGCTGAGAATTGGTTAGGCTAGAAGCTCCCCGTGTTCAATAGATCTGGGCTAAGCTTGGGTTAGGCCTCGTTTAGACGTACATCATACCTAGGTTTTGCTTTGGTTAGGTATGGGGAAGGCCTCGGCTACGCCTGGGATGGGCCTGAGTAAGCTTGGCTGGCCTGAGTCCGAGTTTAGTTTGTAGTCTCGTACACTCTACTCAGCCAGACTTAAATCGAATGACTGGCCCAGACATTTATTCCCTTAGTATTAGTAACAGGTTCCACAGAGGGACAGGACTGAAGGAGAACAGCGACTGGCCATGTGGCTGCCTTGAGTAAGAAGAGTACCTTGTAGCGTTTTCTGAAAAAGTTGAATTTTGATGCTTTGCTTTGGCTTGGCTTTGGCTGGGCTATGCAGGTCGAGACCTGTGCAGGCGTTGGCTGAGAATTGGTTAGGCTAGAAGCTCCCCGTGTTCAATAGATCTGGGCTAAGCTTGGGTTAGGCCTCGCTTAGACGTAAATCATACCTAGGTTTTGCTTTAGTTATATCTGGGGAAGGCCTCAGCTGCGCCTGGGCTGGGCCTGAGTAAGCTTGGCTGGCCTGAGTCCGAGTTTAGTTTGTTGTCTCGTACACTCCTCAGCCAGACTTCAATCGAATGACTGGTCCGGACATTTATTCCCTTAGTAATACAGGTTCCACAGAGGGGCATGACTGAAGGAGAACAACTACTGGCCACCTGGCTGCCTTGAGTAAGAAGAGTATCTTCTAGCGTTTTCTGAAAAGCTGGAATTTTGATGCTTTGCTTTGGCTTGGCCTTGGCTGGGCTATGCTGGGCCTGTGCTAAGCCTGCACTTGCAGTCGAGTAGGCCGGAGCTAGGCGTTTTCAAGGCCAAGGCCAAGCTTAGTTAGACCTTTATTAGGCTTGGTGAGGTCTGGACCTTGGTGAGGTCAAGACCTGTGTAGGTGTTGGCTGAGAATTGCTTAGGCTAAAAGCTCCTAGTGTTCAAATGATCTGGGCTAAAAAGACTTAAATCGAATGACTGGCCCAGACATTTATTCCCTTAGTAATACAGATTCCACAGAGGGACATGACTGAAGGAGAACAGCAACTGGCCAGGTGGCTGCCTTGAGTAAGAAGAGTATCTTGTAGCGTTTTCTGAAAAACTTGAATTTTGATGCTTTGCTTTGGCTTGGCCTTGGCTGGGCTATGCTGGGCCTGTGCTAAGCCTGCACTTGCAGTCGAGTAGGCCGGAGCTAGGCGTTTTCAAGGCCAAGGCCAAGCTTAGTTAGACCTTTATTAGGCTTGGTGAGGTCGAGTAGGCCGGAGCTAGGCGTTTTCAAAGCCGAGTCCAAGCTTATTTAGGCCTTTATTAAGTTTGGTGAGGTCTGGACCTTGGTGAGGTCAAGACCTGTGTAGGTGTTGGATGAGAATTGGTGAGGCTAGTAGCTCCCGGTGTTAGATAGATCTGGGCTAAGCCTAGGTTAGGCCTCGTTTAGACGTAAATCATACCTAGGTTTTGCTTTGGTTAGATCTGGGAAAGGCCTCGGCTACGCCTGGGCTGGGCCTGAGTAAGTTTGGCAGGCCTGAGTCCAAATTTAGTTTGTAGTCTCGTACACTCTCCTCAGCCAGATTTAAATCGAATGACTGGCCCAGACATTTATTCCCTTAGTTATACTAACAGGTTCCACAGAGGGACATGACTAAAGAACAACAACTACTGGCCAGCTGGGTGCCTTGTGTAAGAAGAGTATCTTGTATCGTTTTCTTAAAAACTTGAATTTTCATGCTTTGCTTTGGCCTTCCCTTAGCTGGGCTATGCTGGGCCAGTGCTAAGCCTGCACTTGCAGTCGAGTAGGCCGAAGCTAGGCGTTTTCAAAGCCGAGTCCAAGCTTAGTTAGGCCTTTATTAAGCTTGGTGAGGTCTGGACCTTGGTGAGGTCAAGACCTGTGTAGGCGTTGGCTGAGAATTGGTTAGGCTAGTAGCTCCCAGTGTTAAATAGATCTGGGCTAAGCTTGGGTTAGGCATCGCTAAGACGTAAATCATACCGAGGTTTTGCTGTGGTTAGGTCTGGGGAAGGCCTCGGCTACGCCTTGGCTTGGCCTGAGTAAGCTTAGCAGGCCTGAGTCCGAGTTTAGTTTGTAGTCTCGTACACTCTCCTCAGCCAGACTTAAATCGAATGACTGGCCCAGACATTTATTCCCTTAGTATTAGTAAGAGGTTCAACAGAAGGACATGATTGAAGGACAAAAACTACTGGCCAGCTTGGTGCCTTGAGTAAGAAGAGTACCTCGTAGCGTTTTCTGCAAAACTTAAATTTTCATGCTTTGCTTTGGCCTTCCCTTGGCTGGGCTATGCTGGACTTGTGCTAAGCCTGCACTTGCAGTCGAGTAGGCCGGAGCTAGGCGTTTTCAAGGCCAAGGCCAAGCTTAGTTAGACCTTTATTAGGCTTGGTGAGGTCTGGACCTTGGTGAGGTCAAGACCTGTGTAGGCGTTGGCTGAGAATTGGTTAGGCTAGTAGCTCCCGGTGTTAAATAGATCTGGGCTAAGCTTGGGTTAGGCCTCCCTTAGACGTAAATCATACCTAGGTTTTGTTTTGGTTGGGTCTGGGGAAGGCTTCCGCTACGCCTGGGCTGGGCCTGAGTAAGTTTAGCAGGCCTTAGTCCGAGTTTAGTTTTTTAGTGTCGTACACTCTCCTCAGCCAGACTTAAATCGAATGACTGGCCCAGACTTTTTTTCCCTTAGTTATACTAACAGGTTCCAGAGAGGGACATGACTGAAGGAGAACAACTACTGTCCAGCTGGGTGCCTTGAGTAAGAAGAGTATCTTGTAGCATTTTCTGAAAAACTGGAATTTTGATGCTTTGCTTTGGCCTTGCCTTGGCTGGGCTATGCTGGGTCTGGGCTAAGCCTGCACTTGCACTCGAGTAGGCCGGAGCTAGGCGTTTTCAAAGCCAAGGCCAAGCTTAGTTAGACCTTTATTAGGCTTGGTGAGGTCCGGACCTTGGTGAGGTCAAGACCTGTGTAGGCGTTAGCTGAGAATTGGTTAGGCTAGAAGCTCCTGATGTTCAAAAGATCTGAGCTAAGCTTGGGTTAGGCCTCGCTAAGACGTAAATCATACCAATGTTTTGTTTTTCTTGGGTCTGGGGAAGGCCTCGGCTACGCCTGGGATGGGCCTGAGTAAGTTTAGCAGGCTCGAGTACGAGTTTAGTTTGTAGTCTCGTGCACTCTCCTCAGCCAGAATTAAATCAAATGAGTGGCCCAGACATTTATTGCCTTAGTATTAGTAACATGTTCCACAGAGGGACATGACTGAAGGTGAGCAGCGACTGGCCAGGTGGCTGCCTTGAGTAAGAAGGGTACCTTGTAGCGTTTTCTGAAAGACTGGAATTTTGATGCTTTGCTTTGGCTTGGCCTTGGCTGGGCTATGCTGGACTTGTGCTAAGCCTGCACTTGCAGTCGAGTAGGCCTACGCTAGGCGTTTTCAAGGCCGACGCCAAGCTTAGTTAGACCTTTATTAGGCTTGGTGAGGTCAGGACCTTGGTGAGGTCAAGACCTGTGTAGGCGTTGGCTGAGACTTGGTTTGGCTAGTAGCTCCCGGTGTTAAATAGATCTGGGCTAAGCTTGGGTTAGGCCTTGTTTAGAAGTAAATCATACCTAGGTTTTGCTTTGGTTAGGTCTGGGGAAGGCCTTGGCTACGCCTGGGCTGGGCCTGAGTAAGCTTGGCTGGCCTGAGTCCGAGTTTAGTTTGTTGTCTCGTACACTATCCTCAGCCAGACTTAAATCGAATGACTGGCCCAGACATTTATTCCCTTAGTAATAGAGGTTCCACAGAGGGACATGACTGAAGGAGAACAACTACTGGCAAGCTGGGTGACTTGAGTAAGAAGAGTACCTTGTAGCATTTTCTGCAAAACTGGAATTTTGATGCTTTGCTTTGGCTTGGCCTTGCCTGGGCTAGGCTGGACCTGTGCTAAGCCTGCACTTACAGTCGAGAAGGCCTGAGCTAGGCTTTTTCAAAGCCGAGGCCAGGCTTAGTTAGGCCTTTATTAAGCTTGGTGAGGTCTGGACCTTGGTGAGGTCAAGACCTGTGCAGGCGTTGGCTGAGAATTGGTTAGGCTAGAAGCTCCCCGTGTTTAATAGATCTGGGCTAAGCTTGGGTTAGGCACCGCTTAGACGTGAATCATACCTAGGTTTTGCTTTGGTTATATCTGGGGAAGGCCTCAGCTGCGCCTGGGCCGGGCTTGAGTAAGCTTGGCAGGCCTAAGTCCGAGTTTAGTTTGTAGTCTCGTACACTCCTCAGCCAGACTTCAATCGAATGACTGGTCCAGACATTTATTCCCTTAGTAATACAGGTTCCAAAAAGGGGCATGACTGAAGGAGAACAGCAACTGGCCAGGTGGCTGCCTTGAGTAAGAAGAGTATCTTGAAGCGTTTTCTGAAAAACTGGAATTTTGATGCTTTGCTTTGGCTTGGCCTTGGCTGGGCTATGCTGGACTTGTGCTAAGCCTGCACTTGCAGTCGAGTAGGCCGGAGCTAGGCGTTTTCAAGGCCAAGCTTAATTCCGCCTTTATTAGGCTTGGTGAGGTTTGGACCTTGGTGAGGTCAAGACCTGTGTAGGCGTTGGCTGAGAATTGGTTAGGCTAGTAGCTCCCGGTGTTAAATAGATCTGGGCTAAGCTTGGGTTAGGCATCGCTTAGACGTAGATCATACCTAGGTTTTGCTTTGGTTAGATCTGGGGAAGGCCTCGGCTACGCCCAGGCTGGGCCTGAGTAAGCTTGGCAGGCCTGAGTCCGAGTTTAGTTTGTAGTCTCGTACACTCTCCTCAGCCAGACTTAAATCGAATGACTGGCCCAGACATTTATTCCCTTAGTATTAGTAACAGGTTCCAGAGAGGGACATGACTGAAGGAGAACAACTACTGTCCAGCTGGGTGCCTTGAGTAAGAAGAGTATCTTGTAGCATTTTCTGAAAAACTGGAATTTTGATGCTTTGCTTTGGCCTTGCCTTGGCTGGGCTATGCTGGGTCTGGGCTAAGCCTGCACTTGCACTCGAGTAGGCCGGAGCTAGGCGTTTTCAAAGCCGAGGCCAAGCTTAGTTAGACCTTTATTAGGCTTGGTGAGGTCCGGACCTTGGTGAGGTCAAGACCTGTGTAGGCGTTAGCTGAGAATTGGTTAGGCTAGAAGCTCCTGGTGTTCAAAAGATCTGAGCTAAGCTTGGGTTAGGCCTCGCTAAGACGTAAATCATACCAAGGTTTTGTTTTGGTTGGGTCCGGGGAAGGCCTCTGCTACGCCTGGTCTGGGCCTGAGTAAGTTTAACAGGCTCGATTCCGAGTTTAGTTTGTAGTCTCGTGCACTCTCCTCAGCCAGAATTAAATCGAATGAGTGGCCCAGACATTTATTCCCTTAGTATTAGTAACAGGTTCCACAGAGGGACATGACTGAAGGAGAACAGCGACTGGCAAGGTGACTGCCTTGAGTAAGAAGAGTACCTCGTAGCGTTTTCTGCAAAACTTGAATTTTCATGCTTTGCTTTGGCCTTCCCTTGGCTGGGCTATGCTGGACTTGTGCTAAGCCTGAACTTGCAGTCGAGTAGGCCGGAGCTAGGCGTTTTCAAGGCCAAGGCCAGGCTTAGTTAGACCTTTATTAGGCTTGGTGAGGTCTGGACCTTGGTGAGGTCAAGACCTGTGCAGGCGTTGGCTGAGAATTGGTTAGGCTAGAAGCTCCCCGTGTTCAATAGATCTGGGCTAAGCTTGGGTTAGGCCTTGTTTAGACGTAAATCATACCTAGGTTTTGCTTTGGTTAGGTATGGGGAAGGCCTCGGCTACGCCTGGGATGGGCCTGAGTAAGCTTGGCTGGCCTGAGTCTGAGTTTAGTTTGTAGTCTCGGACACTCTACTCAGCCAGACTTAAATCGAATGACTGGCCCAGACATTTATTCCCTTAGTAATACAGGTTCCACAGAGGGACATGACTGAAGGAAAACAACTACTGGCCACCTGGGTGCCTTGAGTAAGAAGAATATCTCGTAGCGTTTTCTGAAAAACTTGAATTTTGATGCTTTGCTTTGGCTTGGCCTTGCCTGGGCTAGGCTGGACCTGTGCTAAGCCTGCACTTACAGTCGAGAAGTCCTGAGCTAGGCTTTTTCAAAGCCGAGGCCAAGCTTAGTTAGGCCTTTATTAAGCTTGGTGAGGTCTGGACCTTGGTGAGGTCAAGACCTGTGCAGGCGTTGGCTGAGAATTGGTTAGGCTAGAAGCTCCCCGTGTTTAATAGATCTGGGCTAAGCTTGGGTTAGGCCTCGCTTAGACGTAAATCATACCTAGGTTTTGCTTTCGTTATATCTGGGGAAGGCCTCAGCTGCGCCTGGGCCGGGCTTGAGTAAGCTTAGCAGGCCTAAGTCCGAGTTTAGTTTGTAGTCTCGTACACTCCTCAGCCAGACTTCAATCGAATGACTGGTCCAGACATTTATTCCCTTAGTAATACAGGTTCCAAAAAGGGGCATGACTGAAGGAGAACAGCAACTGGCCAGGTGGCTGCCTTGAGTAAGAAGAGTATCTTGTAGCGTTTTCTGAAAAACTTGAATTTTCATGCTTTGCTTTGGCCTTCCCTTGGCCGGGCTATGCTGGACTTGTGCTAAGCCTGAACTTGCAGTCGAGTAGGCCGGTGCTAGGCGTTTTCAAGGCCAAGGCCAGGCTTAGTTAGACCTTTATTAGGCTTGGTGAGGTCTGGACCTTGGTGAGGTCAAGACCTGTGCAGGCGTTGGCTGAGAATTGGTTAGGCTAGAAGCTCCCCGTGTTCAATAGATCTGGGCTAAGCTTGGGTTAGGCCTTGTTTAGACGTAAATCATACCTAGGTTTTGCTTTGGTTAGGTATGGGGAAGGCCTCGGCTACGCCTGGGATGGGCCTGAGTAAGCTTGGCTGGCCTGAGTCTGAGTTTAGTTTGTAGTCTCGTACACTCTACTCAGCCAGACTTAAATCGAATGACTGGCCCAGACATTTATTCCCTTAGTATTAGTAACAGGTTTCACAGAGGGACATGACTGAAGGAGAAGAGCGACTGGCCATGTGGCTGCCTTGAGTAAGAAGAGTACCTTGTAGCGTTTTCTGAAAAAGTTGAATTTCGATGCTTTGCTTTGGCTTGGCTTTGGCTGGGCTATGCAGGTCGAGACCTGTGCAGGCGTTGGCTGAGAATTGGTTAGGCTAGAAGCTCCCCGTGTTCAATAGATCTGGGCTAAGGTTGGGTTAGGCCTCGCTTAGACGTAAATTATACCTAGGTTTTGCTTTAGTTATATCTGGGGAAGGCCTCAGCTGCGCCTGGGCTGGGCCTGAGTAAGCTTGGCTGGCCTGAGTCCCAGTTTAGTTTGTTGTCTCGTACACTCCTCAGCCAGACTTCAATCAAATGACTGGTCCGGACATTTATTCCCTTAGTAATACAGGTTCCACAGAGGGGCATGACTGAAGGAGAACAACTACTGGCCACCTGGCTGCCTTGAGTAAGAAGAGTATCTTGTAGCGTTTTCTGAAAAGCTGGAATTTTGATGCTTTGCTTTGGCTTGGCCTTGGCTGGGCTATGCTGGACTTGTGCTAAGCCTACACTTGCAGTCGAGTAGGCCGGAGCTAGGCGTTTTCAAGGCCAAGGCCAAGCTTAGTTAGACCTTTATTAGCCTTGGTGAGGTCTGGACCTTGGTGAGGTCAAGACCTGTGTAGGCGTTGGCTGAGAATTGGTTAGGCTAGTAGCTCCTGGTGTTTAATAGATCTGGGCTAAGCTTGGGTTAGGCCTCCCTTAGACGTAAATCATACCTAGGTTTTGCTTTCGTTATATCTGGGGAAGGCCTCAGCTGCGCCTGGGCCGGGCTTGAGTAAGCTTAGCAGGCCTAAGTCCGAGTTTAGTTTGTAGTCTCGTACACTCCTCAGCCAGACTTCAATCGAATGACTGG
The DNA here is from genome assembly GCF_054643075.1 of Acanthaster planci. NCBI lineage: Eukaryota > Metazoa > Echinodermata > Asteroidea > Valvatida > Acanthasteridae > Acanthaster > Acanthaster planci. The sequence goes on along the minus strand of NC_141785.1, from coordinate 12,061,096 downwards.
TCCAGACATTTATTCCCTTAGTAATACAGGTTCCAAAAAGGGGCATGACTGAAGGAGAACAGCAACTGGCCAGGTGGCTGCCTTGAGTAAGAAGAGTATCTTGTAGCGTTTTCTGAAAAACTTGAATTTTCATGCTTTGCTTTGGCCTTCCCTTGGCTGGGCTATGCTGGACTTGTGCTAAGCCTGAACTTGCAGTCGAGTAGGCCGGTGCTAGGCGTTTTCAAGGCCAAGGCCAGGCTTAGTTAGACCTTTATTAGGCTTGATGAGGTCTGTACATTGGTGAGCTCATGACCTATGTAGGCGTTGGCTGAGAATTGGTTAGGCTAGAAGCTCCCGGTGTTCAATAGATCTGGGCTAAGCTTGGGTTAGGCCTCGTTTAGAAGTAAATCATACCTAGGTATTGCTTTGGTTGGGTCTGGGGAAGGCCTTGGCTACGCCTGGGCTGGGCCTGAGTAAGCTTGGCTGGCCTGAGTCCGAGTTTAGTTTGTTGTCTCGTACACTGTACTCAGCCAGACTTAAATCGAATGACTGGCCTAGACATTTATTCCCTTAGTAATACAGGTTCCACAGAGGGACATGATTGAAGGAGAACAACTACTGGCAAGCTGGGTGCCTTGAGTAAGAAGAGTATCTTGTAGCGTTTTCTGAAAAACTGGAATTTTGATGCTTTGCTTTGGCTTGGCCTTGGCCGGGCTATGCTAGACTTGTGCTAAGCCTGCACTTGCAGTCAAGTAGGCCGGAGCTAGGCGTTTTCAAGGCCGAGGCAAAGCTTAGTTAGGCCTTTATTAGGCTTGGTGAGGTCTGGACCTTGGTGAGCTCATGACCTATGTAGGCGTTTTCAAAGCCGAGGCCAGGCTTAGTTAGGCCTTTATTAGGCTTGGTGAGGTCTGGACCTTGGTGAGATCAAGACCTGTGCAGGCGTTGGCTGAGAATTGGTTAGGCTAGAAGCTCCCCGTGTTCAATAGATCTGGGCTAAGCTTGGGTTAGGCCTCGTTTAGACGTAAATCATACCTAGGTTTTGCTTTGGTTAGGTATGGGGAAGGCCTCGGCTACGCCTGGGATGGGCCTGAGTAAGCTTGGCTGGCCTGAGTCCGAGTTTAGTTTGTAGTCTCGTACACTCTACTCAGCCAAACTTAAATCGAATGACTGGCCCAGACATTTATTCCCTTAGTATTAGTAACAGGTTCCACAGAGGGACCGGACTGAAGGAGAACAGCGACTGGCCATGTGGCTGCCTTGAGTAAGAAGAGTACCTTGTAGCGTTTTCTGAAAAAGTTGAATTTTGATGCTTTGCTTTGGCTTGGCTTTGGCTGGGCTATGCAGGTCGAGACCTGTGTAGGCGTTGGCTGAGAATTGGTTAGGCTAGAAGCTCCCTGTGTTCAATAAGATCTGGGCTAAGATTGGGTTAGGCCTCCCTTAGACGTAAATCATACCTAGGTTTTGTTTTGGTTGGGTCTGGGGAAGGCTTCCGCTACGCCTGGGCTGGGCCTGAGTAAGTTTAGCAGGCCTTAATCCGAGTTTAGTTTTTTAGTCTCGTACACTCTCCTCAGCCAGACTTAAATCGAATGACTGGCCCAGACTTTTTTTCCCTTAGTTATACTAACAGGTTCCACAGCGGGACATGACTGAAGGAAAACAACTACTGGCCACCTGGCTGCCTTGAGTAAGAAGAATATCTCGTAGCGTTTTCTGAAAAACTTGAATTTTGATGCTTTGCTTTGGCTTGGCCTTGGCTGGGCTATGCTGGACTTGTGCTAAGCCTGCACTTGCAGTCGAGTAGGCCGACGCTCGGCGTTTTCAAGGCCGAGGCCAAGCTTAGTTAGGCCTTTATTAGGCTTGGTGAGGTCTGGAAGTTGGTGAGCTCATGACCTATGTAGGCGTTGGCTGAGAATTTGTTAGGCTAGAAGCTCCCGGTGTTCAATGGATCTGGGCTAAGGTTGGGTTAGGCCTCGTTTAGAAGTAAATCATACCTAGGTTTTGCTTTGGTTAGGTCTGGGGAAGGCCTTGGCTACGCTTGGGCTGGGCCTGAGTAAGCTTGGCTGGCCTGAGTCCGAGTTTAGTTTGTTGTCTCGTACACTATCCTCAGCCAGACTTAAATCGAATGACTGGCATAGACATTTATTCCCTTATTAATACAGGTTCCAGAGAGGGACATGACTGAAGGAAAACAACTACTGGCAAGCTGGGTGCCTTGAGTAAGAAGAGTATCTTGTAGCGTTTTCTGAAAAACTGGAATTTTGATGCTTTGCTTTGGCTTGGCCTTGGCTGGGCTATGCTAGACTTGTGCTAAGCCTGCACTTGCAGTCAAGTAGGCCGGAGCTAGGCGTTTTCAAGGCCGAGGCCAAGTTTAGTTAGGCCTTTATTAGGCTTGGTGAGGTCTGGACCTTGGTGAGCTCATGACCTATGTAGGCGTTTTCAAAGCCGAGGCCAGGCTTAGTTAGGCCTTTATTAGGCTTGGTGAGGTCTGGACCTTGTGAGGTCAAGACCTGTGCAGGCGTTGGCTGAGAATTGGTTAGGCTAGAAGCTCCCCGTGTTCAATAGATCTGGGCTAAGCTTGGGTTAGGCCTCGTTTAGACGTAAATCATACCTAGGTTTTGCTTTGGTTAGGTATGGGGAAGGCCTCGGCTACGCCTGGGATGGGCCTGAATAAGCTTGGCTGGCTCGAGTCCGAGTTTAGTTTGTAGTCTCGTACACTCTACTCAGCCAGACTTAAATCGAATGACTGGCCCAGACATTTATTCCCTTAGTATTAGTAACAGGTTCCACAGAGGGACATGACTGAAGGAGAACAGCGACTGGCCATGTGGCTGCCTTGAGTAAGAAGAGTACCTTGTAGCGTTTTCTGAAAAAGTTGAATTTCGATGCTTTGCTTTGGCTTGGCTTTGGCTTGGCTATGCACGTCGAGACCTGTGCAGGCGTTGGCTGAAAATTGGTTAGGCTAGAAGCTCCCCGTGTTCAATAGATCTGGGCTAAGCTTGGGTTAGGCCTCGCTTAGACGTAAATCATACCTAGGTTTTGCTTTAGTTATATCTGGGGAAGGCCTCAGCTGCGCTTGGGCTGGGCCTGAGTAAGCTTGGCTGGACTGAGTCCGAGTTTAGTTTGTTGTCTCGTACACTCCTCAGCCAGACTTCAATCGAATGACTGGTCCGGACATTTATTCCCTTAGTAATACAGGTTCCACAGAGGGGCATGACTGAAGGAGAACAACTACTGGCCACCTGGCTGCCTTGAGTAAGAAGAGTATCTTGTAGCGTTTTCTGAAAAGCTGGAATTTTGATGCTTTGCTTTGGCTTCGCCTCGGCTGGGCTATGCTGGACCTGTGCTAAGCCTGCACTTGCAGTCGATTATGCCGGAGCTAGGCGTTTTCAAGGCCAAGGCCAAGCTTAGTTAGACCTTTATTAGGCTTGTTGAGGTCTGGACCTTGGTGAGGTCAAGACCTGTGTAGGCGTTGGCTGAGAATTGGTTAGGCTAGTAGCTCCCGGTGTTAAATAGATCTGGGCTAAGCTTGGGTTAGGCCTCCCTTAGACGTAAATCATACCTAGGTTTTTTTTTGGTTGGGTCTGGGGAAGGCTTCCGCTACGCCTGGGCTGGGCCTGAGTAAGTTTAGCAGGCCTTAGTCCGAGTTTAGTTTTTTAGTCTCGTACACTCTCCTCAGCCAGACTTAAATCGAATGACTGGCCCAGACTTTTTTTCCCTTAGTTATACTAACTGGTTCCACAGCGGGACATGACTGAAGGAAAACAACTACTGGCCACCTGGGTGCCTTGAGTAAGAAGAATATCTCGTAGCGTTTTCTGAAAAACTTGAATTTTGATACTTTGCTTTGGCTTGGCCTTGCCTGGGCTATGCTGGACCTGTGCTAAGGCTGCACTTGCAGTCGAGTAGGCCGGAGCTAGGCGTTTTCAAGGCCGAGGCCCAGCTTAGTTAGGCTTTTATTAGGCTTGATGAGGTCTGGACCTTGGTGAGCTCATGACCTATGTAGGCGTTGGCTGAGAATTGGTTAGGCTAGAAGCTCCCGGTGTTCAATAGATCTGGGCTAAGCTTGGGTTAGGCCTCGTTTAGAAGTAAATCATACCTAGGTTTTGCTTTGGTTAGGTCTGGGGAAGGCCTTGGCTACGCCTGGGCTGGGCCTGAGTAAGCTTGGCTGGCCTGAGTCCAAGTTTAGTTTGTTGTCTCGTACACTGTACTCAGCCAGACTTAAATCGAATTACTGGCCTAGACATTTATTCCCTTAGTAATACAGGTTCCACAGAGGGACATGACTGAAGGACAACAACTACTGGCAAGCTGGGTGCCTTGAGTAAGAAGAGTATCTTGTAGCGTTTTCTGAAAAATTGGAATTTTGATGCTTTGCTTTGGCTTGGCCTTGGCTGGGCTACGCTAGACTTGTGCTAAGCCTGCACTTGCAGTCAAGTAGGCCGGAGCTAGGCGTTTTCAAGGCCGAAGCCAAGCTTAGTTGGGCCTGTATTAGGCTTGGTGAGGTCTGGACCTTGGTGAGGTCAAGACCTGTGTAGGCGTTGGCTGAGAATTGGTTAGGCTAGTAGCTCCCAGTGTTAAATAGATCTGGGCTAAGCTTGGGTTAGGCCTCACTTAGATGTAAATCATACCTAAGTTTTGCTTTGGTTAGATCTGGGGAAGGCCTCGGCTACGCCTGGGCTGGGCCTGAGTAAGTTTGGCAGGCCTGAATCCGAGTTTAGTTTTTTAGTCTCGTACACTCTCCTCAGCCAGACTTAAATCGAATGACTGGCCCAGACATTTATTCCCTTAGTAATACAGGTTCCACAGCGGGACATGACTGAAGGAAAACAACTACTGGCCACCTGGGTGCCTTGAGTAAGAAGAGTATCTTGTAGCGTTTTCTGAAAAGCTGGAATTTTGATGCTTTGCTTTGGCTTGGCCTTGGCTGGGCTATGCTGGACTTGTGCTAAGCCTGCACTTGCAGTCCAGTAGGCCGGACCTCGGCGTTTTCAAGGCCAAGGCCAAGCTTAGTTAGACCTTTATTAGGCTTGGTGAGGTCTGGACCTTGGTGAGGTCAAGACCTGTGTAGACGTTGGCTGAGAATTGGTTAGGCTAGTAGCTCCCGGTGTTAAATAGATCTGGGCTAAGCTTGGGTTAGGCCTCGCTTAGACGTAAATCATACCTAGGTTTTGTTTTGGTTGGGTCTGGGGAAGGCTTCCGCTACGCCTGGGCTGGGCCTGAGTAAGCTTGGCTGGCCTGAGTCCGAGTCTAGTTTGTTGTCTCGTACACTATCCTCAGCCAGACTTAAATCGAATGACTGGCCTAGACATTTATTCCCTTAGTAATACAGGTTCCACAGCGGGACATGACTGAAGGAAAACAACTACTGGCAAGCTGGGTGCCTTGATAAGAAGAGTATCTTGTAGCGTTTTCTGAAAAACTGGAATTTTGATGCTTTGCTTTGGCTTGGCCTTGGCTGGGCTATGCTAGACTTGTGCTAAGCCTGCACTTGCAGTCAAGTAGGCCGGAGCTAGGCGTTTTCAAGGCCGAGGCCAAGCTTAGTTAGGCCTTCATTAGGCTTGGTGAGGTCTGGACCTTGGTGAGCTCATGACCTATGTAGGCGTTTTCAAAGCCGAGGCCAGGCTTAGTTAGGCCTTTATTAGGCTTGGTGAGGTCTGGACCTTGGTGAGATCAAGACCTGTGCAGGCGTTGGCTGAGAATTGGTTAGGCTAGAAGCTCCCCGTGTTCAATAGATCTGGGCTAAGCTTGGGTTAGGCCTCGTTTAGACGTAAATCATACCTAGGTTTTGCTTTGGTTAGGTATGGGGAAGGCCTCGGCTACGCCTGGGATGGGCCTGAGTAAGCTTGGCTGGCCTGAGTCCGAGTTTAGTTTGTAGTCTCGTACACTCTACTCAGTCAAACTTAAATCGAATGACTGGCCCAGACATTTATTCCCTTAGTAGTAGTAACAGGTTCCACAGAGGGACATGACTGAAGGAGAAATGCGACTGGCCATGTGGCTGCCTTGAGTAAGAAGAGTACCTTGTAGCGTTTTCTGAAAAAGTTGAATTTTGATGCTTTGCTTTGGCTTGGCTTTGGCTGGGCTATGCAGGTCGAGACCTGTGTAGGCGTTGGCTGAGAATTGGTTAGGCTAGTAGCTCCCGGTGTTAAATAGATCTGGGCTAAGCTTGGGTTAGGCCTCCCTTAGACGTAAATCATACCTAGGTTTTTTTTGGTTGGGTCTGGGGAAGGCTTCCGCTACGCCTGGGCTGGGCCTGAGTAAGTTTAGCAGGCCTTAGTCCGAGTTTAGTTTTTTAGTCTCGTACACTCTCCTCAGCCAGACTTAAATCGAATGACTGGCCCAGACTTTTTTTTCCCTTAGTTATACTAACTGGTTCCACAGCGGGACATGACTGAAGGAAAACAACTACTGGCCACCTGGGTGCCTTGAGTAAGAAGAATATCTCGTAGCGTTTTCTGAAAAACTTGAATTTTGATACTTTGCTTTGGCTTGGCCTTGCCTGGGCTATGCTGGACCTGTGCTAAGGCTGCACTTGCAGTCGAGTAGGCCGGAGCTAGGCGTTTTCAAGGCCGAGGCCCAGCTTAGTTAGGCTTTTATTAGGCTTGATGAGGTCTGGACCTTGGTGAGCTCATGACCTATGTAGGCGTTGGCTGAGAATTGGTTAGGCTAGAAGCTCCCGGTGTTCAATAGATCTGGGCTAAGCTTGGGTTAGGCCTCGTTTAGAAGTAAATCATACCTAGGTTTTGCTTTGGTTAGGTCTGGGGAAGGCCTTGGCTACGCCTGGGCTGGGCCTGAGTAAGCTTGGCTGGCCTGAGTCCAAGTTTAGTTTGTTGTCTCGTACACTGTACTCAGCCAGACTTAAATCGAATTACTGGCCTAGACATTTATTCCCTTAGTAATACAGGTTCCACAGAGGGACATGACTGAAGGACAACAACTACTGGCAAGCTGGGTGCCTTGAGTAAGAAGAGTATCTTGTAGCGTTTTCTGAAAAATTGGAATTTTAATACTTTGCTTTGGCTTGGCCTTGGCTGGGCTATGCTAGACTTGTGCTAAGCCTGCACTTGCAGTCAAGTAGGCCGGAGCTAGGCGTTTTCAAGGCCGATGACAAGCTTAGTCAGGCCTTTATTAGGCTTGGTGAGGTCTGGACCTTGGTGAGGTCAAGACCCTTGCAGGCGTTGGCTGAGAATTGGTTAGGCTAGAAGCTCCAAGTGTTCAATAGATCTGGGCTAAGCTTGGGTTAGGCCTCGCTTAGACGTAAATCATACCTAGGTTTTGCTTTGGTTAGATTTGGGGAAGGCCTCGGCTACGCCTGGGCTGGGCCTGAGTAAGTTTGGCAGGCCTGACTCCGAGTTTAGTTTGTAGTCTCGTACACTCTCCTCAGCCAGACTTAAATCAAATGACTGGCCCAGACATTTATTCCCTTAGTATTAGTAACAGGTTCCATAGAGGGACATGACTGAAGGACAACAACTACTGGCCAGCTGGGTGCCTTGAGTAAGAAGAGTATTATGTAGCATTTTCTGAAAAACTTGAATTTTGATGCTTTGCTTTGGCTTGGCCTTGGTTGGGTTATGCTGGACCTGTGCTAAGCCTGCACTTGCAGTCGAGTAGGCCGGAGCTAGGCGTTTTCAAGGCCGAGGCCAAGCTTAGTTAGGCACATCCATGAACCTGTGCAGCTGGGAGTAGTCTGCTGCCTTCCACTCTTCCACTTAAGCCATAATCTATTCAAGACTTCCTTCGATGAAGAGTGCAAGAGCTGAAGGGCGTGCTCCGCAAAGAGACTTCGAGACTTCAGGCATGTTACGGGGGGTCTGTGACAATCTTGTGGAGAAAGTGGTCTTCACCATTGATGGTCTTGCGAGACAGAGCCAGGATGGCTGCTTTGCGTCACAGGGTTGGTAGAGCAATGCCGGCAAGAATCGGTACATGGTTGAATGGCTTTGCACGAAGGCAGCTTGAGACTTTGCGTAGGGCATTATTACGTGTCGTTTCCAGCGTCTTGGTATGGGGTTTCCTGCTGGCGACTGGCGAGCAGTACTCAGCGGCGGAGAAAAACAATGCCTGGGAGGAGATGCGTAGCGTCTTGGCTGAGGAGCCCCAAGTGGTTCCGGCTAAGCGACTAATCAGGGCGACTCAGTCTGATATCTTGGGTAACACATTTTCCAGGTGTTGGCGGAATGTCAGGGTGCAGTCGAGCTTGACCCCGACTAATGTCAAAGCTGCCTGGAACTGGAGACTGTTGTTATCGACCATGATATTGAGCTTGTGGTGTGCTTCTCTGTTGTTGAGGTGGAATGCAGAGGACAGGGTCTCGGGGAGCTCCAGGCACCAGTTCTTCAGGTAGGTTGGTAAGGTGGTTATGTCACCCGTGAACCCCGTTTCAATTGCCGCCCAGCTCTTGTCAGATATTAGGATAGAAAGAGCGTCTGCATATTCGTACTTCTTAAACAACGTGTTTAGGAGCTCATGGATGTAGATGTTGAACAACATCGGGGCTAATGAGATAACACTAACCGCATTTTGTTGCCATCATAAACGATGTAAAGACGAGAGTAGTCCACATCAACCCCATTGCTGTCTCACTATAAACCCCTGATAATATGGAATCCGTATCGCACAAACTGAAGGGCAAACATGTCACAATCTTGCACAATCATCGCAGCTTGTTTCATTTTTTTTGCAAAAGATTCGGTGTGGGGAAGACGTCAACATATTCATGCTCAACGAGAGCAGATTTTCGTTTCACGTTGTAGATATAGGTACCGTGTTACAACATGCTGTGTTGTCCCAGTACGCCCCCCAAAAATGCAAAATGTACTACGGTAACTTACCGGACCAAGTCGTAATTGGTTGGTCCGTTTAGTGAGGAGTCGCTTACCGACATCGGTGTACACAAAGCTTAAGCTTGCACGTAGAAATAGAATCCGTACGGTCAAACTGACTTGTGAAATAGGAGGATACAGTGTGGCATCACAGTAGAGAGGCAACCGCATTATGCTGACTTTGTGTTTGCATTTTATAGCTGCCAATCATTATTAATTTCTGTGCGATATCTGGTAATTACATTGTAGTCTGGCTGACAACGGTTATTTGCAGTCTCATTGACAAATACTTGGATCAGAATTATCGCAGTAACAATTCAGTTTGAAAAAAAAACCGACCTACCTGATGCGGAATGATCGGTAGATAGTTTTACATTTTGTTGTATAAAAGTCCATTAAGTTCCACAACGTGAGAAGGCTTGAATGTTTTCAGAATTTCACCGAATTTCAGTTGATAGAGAATCAAAAGAAACTCGTCCTTCATGAACGACATCTCCCATCATTTCCTTTCTTGCATACTAATTAACTCTCGTAGGGTAAGTCTAAACCCAAACAAGGCCGTTAGATGGATAGACAAATGCAGTAGCATGTTGTTAATCAGGTTCCCTATTCTCTGTGGAGCAGGAATCATTCCCGAGGGGGCCTATGGCCAGCATTCCCGTGGCTCAACCACGCCTCTGATTCCCTAAACCTTGCCCGAGTGATTTTAAAATGCCAATTACACACCGGGTATTAACTTCAAGAGAAAAGTGCATTACCAATGACACTTAGAGGCTGTGCATTGTAAGGCCCGGCGCCGGGTCCACGTAGCATCTACAAGGCTGCACCAATCACCTCAGTTCTTAAAGATCATTCCATGGATGTTCTAAATTAGCTTCTGAGTCAAATAAAATCTGAGCTTTAGAAATGGCACATATACGAGTTTTTTAATTCCATCGGAGCAGAGCTCTTAACACTCATGCGTCAGAGACTGAAAGGCCATCCTATTGCTTGCTGGCATAAACTGGTGATCACGACTGCTACTTAAGGTGACAAAACATTCGGCATTAGTGCATAACGTCGCCCTTATGCCCAACCATTTTTGATACTAGTTTTAGGCTGCTCTTTTCTTTGATATTTAATCCGAGAAATCATAAAAAGAAAAAATCCCATGCTTCCAAGAGTGGAAAATTGACAAAATTTTGTTACGAAAATAAGCTGTGTACACATTCAAGGTTTTCAGTCAGCATCAAAGGCATCGCACAGGCCAGCAGGGTCCCAGCATACGCCCACTGACTTCAGTATATTATATATCACTGGTCAGGCCAGAAGGGTCCCAGCATATGCCCACTTGAGTATATTGTATACCACTGGTGGTCCCCTGGCCTTAAATTGCATTTTCGGGCTTATCCACGACAAAATTAGGGGGCAAATGTTTTTATGGACTGGGCCAAAATTTGGGAATTTCTTTTATATCCTACATTGTCCTTCAGAGGGGTGAAGGTAAATTTTGGGGGCTTTTGATACCCGATCAGTAGGAAAGAAAACAAATGAGACGCAAAAATAGACGCCTAATTGTCATTTCATTTAAAAACTAAAAACCCTTTGTGTACATTTTAGAAGATGGGAACATGGCCCCGCAGATCCGCCCTTAGGTAAGTACAGGCACATTTTTCAAATTTCAGGAGCTTCGCACTTATGCTGATGCTGAGCTGGGGTAAGGAAAGAACCAGCTAGGCTTTCCACAAATCGACAGATGAGAGAGAGGGGGAGCTGAAATATTCTTTGTGTGTACGTGAATGTTCATGTTCCACGGCATACTGGTTTGTAAGCCCTTAATTTGTTTCGAATAGGCCTGGCTCTGAACCTTTTGTAGGCCCTGGATACTCTTAAGAATACTCCGGTCATGTCAGCTACAGTGAATTTTGTGCTCTTAATAGTGGGAGTTTGGTTTTAAGAGACAGCAGTAAATTCCTAGTTTGATTTTTATATTTCATTTTGCTCAAAAAAACATAGATTTCAAACACGGTGTGTTGTTTTTCACTCAGAAGCATAACTTTTACGGCAGTAATAAAACATAGAATCGAAGACCATTAAAAAAGACCAAAAAATTCCCCGTGATGATGTAAGCAGGACAGTACTCGCGATAATATACACAAACACAAATTCCTAAATACCTTAGACAGTTTATCCATTCCTACTGGTCGAGAGCTTCTGGCATGACCAGTCTTAAACGGGCGATTAAGCACTGGCAGGCTGCGCGTCACCACCTCACGCAGCACGCGCATTGCGCGCCAATCCCATTGTCCGGTTCGTAAGTACATTTGTCGCAAAGGCGGACGCACCACGATTTGCAGGCTCTCATTGGACAATCGCTGAATTGCGCGTTAACTTCCGGTTCTATGGTTCCATGTAAACGGCGATCAATGCATGTAACCCTATGTGTAGTGCACGTGTGCAGCGGGCGTGGTTTAAACTGAAGTGACGTCACACTTACAAACTGGATTGGAATATGTCAACCTTGTTCCCATGGGTACGATCTTGCCGCGTCATGTTGGCTCTTATAATGCCTTGCGCGATCTTTAACTAGTAAAGGGCCGCGAACGAAGTACATGGAGTCTAGGTAGCATAGCAAAAGCAAGTTTTACTCCAAGCTCAACTCCATAGGCTGCGTGTGTGTTCCTTCACTAGTTCAGATTGCGTAAGGCATGGTGGGAGCCAACATGGCACGGCAAGATCGTACCCATCGGAACGAGGTTGGTTTTACCAATGAGGATGATGTTGCTCAAACAACGACGTAACAATGCAAACTCTTCACGCGTGTCCAATTTCAGGTTATCCACTGCGTGATCTCTCCCGTGGCATCGCTGTGCCGATGGGCCATAGAGTTCCAAAGTGTGACGTCAATGTGAACCAGAAAGTGCAGTGCAAAAGAATGGAGTATGCGCGCAAGTCGGTTCACGCGCTAATGCCTTTTACACACTGATTTTGCGCGTGACGTATTCACGGGGAATTTAAAAATATTTTAATACACATGCACATTAACATAACATTCATGCAGATGGAATTACACGGACCATTGCAAAGAAAATTATTCATTATATAATTTGATAAATCATGTAAGGTGATCATTGTAAAGGGGGTACCTCCACAGGTGAAATCTGATCTTGAGTTGCTAGGATCGAAAAGTTCGGAAACAACGAGAGTTCTAAAACTTGATTGCATACTCTTGAGTTGCAACCTTCAATATCCAACACTTCCCGTCATCAGTGGATAAACACGGACAAGAACTGGATAGCAGCCAGTGGTGGGATCCCAAAGGACAGTGTGTCAACGGCGCAAAGAGCCAGGCACAGCCAGGCGGCACTAGGTACAACATGGCCTGGGATGGGACGGCCTGTCGAGGCCACTCATAAAGCCTCTTGGTCGGGAGACTCAGTCAAAATCTGGTGAGGGGTTATAAAATGCCTCCATTTGTAAACCCAGCAGAAAATTCCAATTTCAATTTTGGTCATCAGGTATGACGTTGGACCTCTTAGCGGAATAAACTAACACCTACTTAATAAAAGCTTGACAACATACAGACAGGAAGAGTGACTAAACTCCACTTGAGTTACATACTTAAAGGGAATCAATGGAGGTAAAAAAGTTGCCTAAGCCAAGGCAAGGCAAGTCCAAGTGTTGGATTGGTTTAAGACTTAGACTATATTGGCTTATGGTCTTGGGTAGGAATAAATAACATAGGAGACAGGCCTCGATTACGCTATAGGTCAAAGTCTGGGTCCAAATCTCCGACTGGGTAAGACATGGGCAAGTGTGGGCTCGATCAAGATAGGCAAGGCCTAGAAATAGCTTAATCTAAGAAAAAACATGAGCTGGGCCTGGAATAAGCAAAGGCCAGGCCAGATCGAATCCTGATGCATCCTAATATGCAAGAACTAAGCCAAAAGTAAGCCCAAGCAAGACCTGGGGTAGAGCTACACCTAGGCTAGGCCAGAGCTAGTTCTGTTCCAAGCTTGGATAAGACCTGGGCTACAACAGGGGCAGGCCTGGGCTAAGCTTGAATAAGGCCTGGACTTAACTCGAATTAGGCCTGGGCCTTAGCCTGGATTAGGCCTGGGCTAGGCCTGGCCTAAAGTCGGGTTAGGCCTGGGCTAAGCCTGGCCTTAGTCTGTTTTAGGCCTGGGCTAGGCTTGGCCTAAAGTTGGGTTAGGCCTGGGCTAGGCCTGGTCTAAGTCGGGTTAGGCCTGGGCTAGGCCTGGTCTAAGTCTGACTTAGGCCTGGGCTAGGCCTTGCCTAAGGTCAAGTTTGGTCTGGGCTAGGCTTGGTCTAATTCTAGATAAGGCCTTAGCTAGGCCTGGCCTAATGTCAAGATGGGCCTGGGCTAGGCTTGGGCTAAGCCTGTATTAGGTCTGGGCTAGGCTTGGCCTAAGCCTGAATTAGGCCTGGCGTAAGCTTAGACTAGGCCTAGGCTAGGCTTGAATTAGGTTGGAAATTAGGTTTGGGCTTTATCTGGACTTAGGTTATGCTAGGTGTAGCGTAAGCCTGGGATTAATCGAGGTAAGGCTTTGGTGAAGCCCTCCCTTAAACGCCTCTACTTCTCTTTAACCCAGGCTTTCCCAACTAGCCGAGGTAAGCATGGAGTAAGGGCGTTCTTTGGTCAAGCCAGTCCAGTCGAGCCCATGCCTAAACGCACTTACTTATCCAGGGCTTAGCTAAGCATGGAGTAAGGGCAAGTTTACGGCCGGGTGCTAGTTAGGTCTTTTGCTTTGTTTTGCCTAACTTGGCTTTTTCTCGGCATTTATTTAACCTGAGTCTGGGCCTCAAAATATCAGGCAAAGGCCCAGGCCAAACCAAATGCATGAATATATACATAAGTACCAATTCAATACATTTTAGTTGTTTGCTTGGCTGAGCTGGGTTAAGCTTGGGCTTTGCTTTGGCTTGGTGAGGTCAACACCTGTGAGCTAGGCGTTTTCAAGGCCGAGGTCAAGCTTAGTAGGAGCTTTATTAGGCTTGTTGATGTCTGGATCTTGGTGAGGTCAAGACCTGTGAGGGCGTAGGCTTAGAATTGGCTAGGCTAGAAGCTCCCGGTGTTCGTTAGATCTGGGCTAAGCTTGGGTTAGTCCTCGCTTAGACGTAAATCAGACCTAGGTTTTGCTTTGGTTAGGTCTATGGAAGGCTTCAGCTACGCCTGGTCTGGGCCTGAGTAAGTTTGACAGTCCTGAGTCTGAGTTTAGTTTGTAGTCTAGTACAATCTCCTCAGCCAGACTTAAATCGAATGACTAGCCCACACATTTTTCCCTTAGTAATACTAACAGGTTCCACAGAGGGACATCTTGAAGGAGAACAAATACTCGCCAGCTGGATGCCTTGAGTAAGAAGAGTATCTTGTAGCGTTTTCTGAAAAACTTGAATTTTGATGCTTTGCTTTGGCTTGGCCTTGCCTGGGCTATGCTGGACCTGTGCTAAGCCTGCACTTGTAGCGAAATAGGCTGGAGCTAGACGTTTTCAAAGCCGAGACCAGGCTTAGTTAGGCTTTTATTAAGCTTGGTGAGGTCTGGACCTTGGTGAGGTCAAGACCTGTGCAGGCGTTGGCTGAGAATTGGTTAGGCTAGAAGCTCCCAGTGTTCAATAGATCTGGGCTAAGCTTGGGTTAGGCCTCGCTTACACGTAAATCATACCTAGGTTTTGTTTTGGTTGGGTCTGGGGAAGGCTTCCGCTACGCCTGGGCTGGGCCTGAGTAAGCTTGGCTGGCCTGAGTCCGAGTTTAGTTTGTTGTCTCGTACACTATCCTCAGCCAGACTTAAATCGAATGACTGGCCTAGACATTTATTCCCTTAGTAATACAGGTTCCAGAGAGGGACATGACTAAAGGAAAACAACTACTGGCAAGCTGGGTGCCTTGAGTAAGAAGAGTATCTTGTAGCGTTTTCTGAAAAACTGGAATTTTGATGCTTTGCTTTGGCTTGGCCTTGGCTGGGCTATGCTAGACTTGTGCTAAGCCTGCACTTGCAGTCAAGTAGGCCGGAGCTAGGCGTTTTCAAGGCCGATGACAAGCTTAGTCAGGCCTTTATTAGGCTTGATGAGGTCTGGACCTTGGTGAGATCAAGACTTGTGCAGGCGTTGGCTGAGAATTGGTTAGGCTAGAAGCTCCCAGTGTTCAATAGATCTGGGCTAAGCTTGGGTTAGGCCTCGCTTAGACGTAAATCATACCTAGGTTTTGCTTTAGTTATATCTGGGGAAAGCCTCAGCTGCGCTTGGGCTGGGCCTGAGTAAGCTTGGCTGGCCTGAGTCCGAGTTTAGTTTGTTGTCTCGTACACTCCTCGGCCAGACTTCAATCGAATGACTGGTCCGGACATTTATTCCCTTAGTAATACAGGTTCCACAGAGGGGCATGACTGAAGGAGAACAACTACTGGCCACCTTGCTGCCTTGAGTAAGAAGAGTATCTTGTAGCGTTTTCTGAAAAGCTGGAATTTTGATGCTTTGCTTTGGCTTGGCCTTGGCTGGGCTATGCTGGACTTGTGCTAAGCCTGCACTTGCAGTCGAGTAGGCTGGAGCTAGGCGTTTTCAAAGCCGAGTCCAAGCTTAGTTAGGCCTTTATTAATTTTGGTGAGGTCTGGACCTTGGTGAGCTCATGACCTATGCAGGCGTTTTCAAAGCCGAGGCCAGGCTTAGTTAGGCCTTTATTAGGCTTGGTGAGGTCTGGACCTTGGTGAGGTCAAGACCTGTGCAGGCGTTGGCTGAGAATTGGTTAGGCTAGAAGCTCCCCGTGTTCAATAGATCTGGGCTAAGCTTGGGTTAGGCCTCGCTTAGACGTAAATCATACCTAGGTTTTGCTTTAGTTATATCTGGGGAAGGCCTCAGCTGCGCTTGGGCTGGGCCTGAGTAAGCTTGGCTGGCCTGAGTCCGAGATTAGTTTGTTGTCTCGTACACTCCTCGGCCAGACTTCAATCGAATGACTGGTCCAGACATTTATTCCCTTAGTAATACAGGTTCCACAGAGGGGCATGACTGAAGGAGAACAACTACTGGCCACCTTGCTGCCTTGAGTAAGAAGAGTATCTTGTAGCGTTTTCTGAAAAGCTGGAATTTTGATGCTTTGCTTTGGCTTGGCCTTGGCTGGGCTATGCTGGACTTGTGCTAAGCCTGCACTTGCAGTCGAGTAGGCCGGAGCTCGGCGTTTTCAAGGCCAAGGCCAAGCTTAGTTAGACCTTTATTAGGCTTGGTGAGGTCTGGACCTTGGTGAGGTCAAGACCTGTGTAGGTGTTGGCTGAGAATTGGTTAGGCTAGTAGCTCCCGGTGTTAAATAGATCTGGGCTAAGCTTGGGTTAGGCATCGCTTAGACGTAAATCATACCTAGGTTTTGTTTTGGTTGGGTCTGGGGAAGGCCTTGGCTACGCCTGGGCTAGGCCTGAGTAAGCTTGGCTGGCCTTAGTCCGAGTTTAGTTTTTTAGTCTCGTACACTCTCCTCAGCCAGACTTAAATCGAATGACTGGCCCAGACTTTTTTCCCTTAGTTATACTTACAGGTTCCACAGCGGGACATGACTGAAGGAAAACAACTACTGGCCACCTGGGTGCCTTGAGTAAGAAGAATATCTCGTAGCGTTTTCTGAAAAACTTGAATTTTGATACTTTGCTTTGGCTTGGCCTTGCCTGGGCTATGCTGGACCTGTGCTAAGGCTGCACTTGCAGTCGAGTAGGCCGGAGCTAGGCGTTTTCAAGGCCGAGGCCCAGCTTAGTTAGGCTTTTATTAGGCTTGATGAGGTCTGGACCTTGGTGAGGTCAAGACCTGTGCAGGCGTTGGCTGAGAATTGGTTAGGCTAGAAGCTCCCAGTGTTCAATAGATCTGGGCTAAGCTTGGGTTAGGCCTCGCTTACACGTAAATCATACCTAGGTTTTGTTTTGGTTGGGTCTGGGGAAGGCTTCCGCTACGCCTGGGCTGGGCCTGAGTAAGCTTGGCTGGCCTGAGTCCGAGTTTAGTTTGTTGTCTCGTACACTATCCTCAGCCAGACTTAAATCGAATGACTGGCCTAGACATTTATTCCCTTAGTAATACAGGTTCCAGAGAGGGACATGACTAAAGGAAAACAACTACTGGCAAGCTGGGTGCCTTCAGTAAGAAGAGTATCTTGTAGCGTTTTCTGAAAAACTGGAATTTTGATGCTTTGCTTTGGCTTGGCCTTGGCTGGGCTATGCTAGACTTGTGCTAAGCCTGCACTTGCAGTCAAGTAGGCCGGAGCTAGGCGTTTTCAAGGCCGATGACAAGCTTAGTTAGGCCTTTATTAGGCTTGATGAGGTCTGGACCTTGGTGAGATCAAGACTTGTGCAGGCGTTGGCTGAGAATTGGTTAGGCTAGAAGCTCCCCGTGTTCAATAGATCTGGGCTAAGCTTGGGTTAGGCCTCGCTTAGACGTAAATCATACCTAGGTTTTGCTTTAGTTATATCTGGGGAAGGCCTCAGCTGCGCTTGGGCTGGGCCTGAGTAAGCTTGGCTGGCCTGAGTCCGAGTTTAGTTTGTTGTCTCGTACACTCCTCGGCCAGACTTCAATCGAATGACTGGTCCGGACATTTATTCCCTTAGTAATACAGGTTCCACAGAGGGGCATGACTGAAGGAGAACAACTACTGGCCACCTTGCTGCCTTGAGTAAGAAGAGTATCTTGTAGCGTTTTCTGAAAAGCTGGAATTTTGATGCTTTGCTTTGGCTTGGCCTTGGCTGGGCTATGCTGGACTTGTGCTAAGCCTGCACTTGCAGTCGAGTAGGCTGGAGCTAGGCGTTTTCAAAGCCGAGTCCAAGCTTAGTTAGGCCTTTATTAATTTTGGTGAGGTCTGGACCTTGGTGAGCTCATGACCTATGCAGGCGTTTTCAAAGCTGAGGCCAGGCTTAGTTAGGCCTTTATTAGGCTTGGTGAGGTCTGGACCTTGGTGAGGTCAAGACCTGTGCAGGCGTTGGCTGAGAATTGGTTAGGCTAGAAGCTCCCCGTGTTCAATAGATCTGGGCTAAGCTTGGGTTAGGCCTCGCTTAGACGTAAATCATACCTAGGTTTTGCTTTAGTTATATCTGGGGAAGGCCTCAGCTGCGCTTGGGCTGGGCCTGAGTAAGCTTGGCTGGCCTGAGTCCGAGATTAGTTTGTTGTCTCGTACACTCCTCGGCCAGACTTCAATCGAATGACTGGTCCAGACATTTATTCCCTTAGTAATACAGGTTCCACAGAGGGGCATGACTGAAGGAGAACAACTACTGGCCACCTTGCTGCCTTGAGTAAGAAGAGTATCTTGTAGCGTTTTCTGAAAAGCTGGAATTTTGATGCTTTGCTTTGGCTTGGCCTTGGCTGGGCTATGCTGGACTTGTGCTAAGCCTGCACTTGCAGTCGAGTAGGCCGGAGCTAGGCGTTTTCAAGGCCAAGGCCAAGCTTAGTTAGACCTTTATTAGGCTTGGTGAGGTCTGGACCTTGGTGAGGTCAAGACCTGTGTAGGTGTTGGCTGAGAATTGGTTAGGCTAGTAGCTCCCGGTGTTAAATAGATCTGGGCTAAGCTTGGGTTAGGCCTCGCTTAGACGTAAATCATACCTAGGTTTTGTTTTGGTTGGGTCTGGGGAAGGCCTTGGCTACGCCTGGGCTAGGCCTGAGTAAGCTTGGCTGGCCTTAGTCCGAGTTTAGTTTTTTAGTCTCGTACACTCTCCTCAGCCAGACTTAAATCGAATGACTGGCCCAGACTTTTTTCCCTTAGTTATACTTACAGGTTCCACAGCGGGACATGACTGAAGGAAAACAACTACTGGCCACCTGGCTGCCTTGAGTAAGAAGAATATCTCGTAGCGTTTTCTGAAAAACTTGAATTTTGATACTTTGCTTTGGCTTGGCCTTGCCTGGGCTATGCTGGACCTGTGCTAAGGCTGCACTTGCAGTCGAGTAGGCCGGAGCTAGGCGTTTTCAAGGCCGAGGCCCAGCTTAGTTAGGCTTTTATTAGGCTTGATGAGGTCTGGACCTTGGTGAGCTCATGACCTATGTAGGCGTTGGCTGAGAATTGGTTAGGCTAGAAGCTCCCGGTGTTCAATGGATCTGGCCTAAGCTTGGGTTAGGCCTCGTTTAGAAGTAAATCATACCTAGGTTTTGCTTTGGTTAGGTCTGGGGAAGGCCTTGGCTACGCCTGGGCTGGGCCTGAGTAAGCTTAGCTGGCCTGAGTCCGAGTTTAGTTTGTTGTCTCGTACACTGTACTCAGCCAGACTTAAATCGAATGACTGGCCTAGACATTTATTCCCTTAGTAATACAGATTCCACAGAGGGACATGACTGAAGGAGAACAGCGACTGGCAAGGTGACTGCCTTGAGTAAGAAGAGTACCTTGTAGCGTTTTCTGAAAAACTGGAATTTTGATACTTTGCTTTGGCTTGGCCTTGGCTGGGATACGCTAGACTTGTGCTAATCCTGCACTTGCAGTCAAGTAGGCCGGAGCTAGGCGTTTTCAAGGCCGAAGCCAAGCTTACTTAGGCCTTTATTAGGCTTGGTGAGGTCTGGACCTTGGTGAGCTCATGACCTATGTAGGCGTTTTCAAAGCCGAGGCCAGGCTTAGTTAGGCCTTTATTAGGCTTGGTGAGGTCTGGACCTTGGTGAGGTCAAGACCTGTGCAGGCGTTGGCTGAGAATTCGTTAGGCTAGAAGCTCCCCGTGTTCAATAGATCTGGGCTAAGCTTGGGTTAGGCCTCGCTTAGACGTAAATCATACCCAGGTTTTGCTTTAGTTATATCTGGGGAAGGCCTCAGCTGCGCTTGGGCTGGGCCTGAGTAAGCTTGGCTGGCCTGAGTCCGAGTTTAGTTTGTTGTCTCGTACACTCCTCGGCCAGACTTCAATCGAATGACTGGTCCAGACATTTATTCCCTTAGTAATACAGGTTCCACAGAGGGGCATGACTGAAGGAGAACAACTACTGGCCACCTTGCTGCCTTGAGTAAGAAGAGTATCTTGTAGCGTTTTCTGAAAAGCTGGAATTTTGATACTGTGCTTTGGCTTGGCCTTGGCTGGGCTATGCTGGACTTGTGCTAAGCCTGCACTTGCAGTCGAGTAGGCCGGAGCTAGGCGTTTTCAAGGCCAAGGCCAAGCTTAGTTAGACCTTTATTAGGCTTGGTGAGGTCTGGACCTTGGTGAGGTCAAGACCTGTGTAGGTGTTGGCTGAGAATTGGTAAGGCTAGTAGCTCCCGGTGTTAAATAGATCTGGGCTAAGCTTGGGTTAGGCCTCGCTTAGACGTAAATCATACCTAGGTTTTGTTTTGGTTGGGTCTGGGGAAGGCTTCCGCTACGCCTGGGCTGGGCCTGAGTAAGTTTAGCAGGCCTTAGTCCGAGTTTAGTTTTTTAGTCTCGTACACTCTCCTCAGCCAGACTTAAATCGAATGACTGGCCCAGACTTTTTTCCCTTAGTTATACTTACAGGTTCCACAGCGGGACATGACTGAAGGAAAACAACTACTGGCCACCTGGCTGCCTTGAGTAAGAAGAATATCTCGTAGCGTTTTCTGAAAAACTTGAATTTTGATACTTTGCTTTGGCTTGGCCTTGCCTGGGCTATGCTGGACCTGTGCTAAGGCTGCACTTGCAGTCGAGTAGGCCGGAGCTAGGCGTTTTCAAGGCCGAGGCCCAGCTTAGTTAGGCTTTTATTAGGCTTGATGAGGTCTGGACCTTGGTGAGCTCATGACCTATGTAGGCGTTGGCTGAGAATTGGTTAGGCTAGTAGCTCCCGGTGTTCAATGGATCTGGGCTAAGCTTGGGTTAGGCCTCGTTTAGAAGTAAATCATACCTAGGTTTTGCTTTGGTTAGGTCTGGGGAAGGCCTTGGCTACGCCTGGGCTGGGCCTGAGTAAGCTTGGCTGGCCTGAGTCCGAGTTTAGTTTGTTGTCTCGTACATTATCCTCAGCCAGACTTAAATCGAATGACTGGCCTAGACATTTATTCCCTTAGTAATACAGTTTCCAGAGAGGGACATGACTGAAGGAAAACAACTACTGGCAAGCTGGGTGCCTTGAGTAAGAAGAGTATCTTGTAGCGTTTTCTGAAAAACTGGAATTTTGATACTTTGCTTTGGCTTGGCCTTGGCTGGGCTATGCTAGACTTGTGCTAAGCCTGCACTTGCAGTCAAGTAGGCCGGAGCTAGGCGTTTTCAAGGCCGATGACAAGCTTAGTTAGGCCTTTATTAGGCTTGGTGAGGTCTGGACCTGGGTGAGCTCATGACCTATGTAGGCGTTTTCAAAGCCGAGGCCAGGCTTAGTTAGGCCTTTATTAGGCTTGGTGAGGTCTGGACCTTGGTGAGATCAAGACCTGTGCAGGCGTTGGCTGAGAATTGGTTAGGCTAGAAGCTCCCCGTGTTCAATAGATCTGGGCTAAGCTTGGGTTAGGCCTCGTTTAGACGTAAATCATACCTAGGTTTTGCTTTGGTTAGGTATGGGGAAGGCCTCGGCTACGCCTGGGATGGGCCTGAGTAAGCTTGGCTGGCCTGAGTCCGAGTTTAGTTTGTAGTCTCGTACACTCTACTCAGCCAAATTTAAATCGAATGACTGGCCCAGACATTTATTCCCTTAGTATTAGTAACACGTTCCACAGAGGGACATGACTGAAGGAGAACAGCGACTGGCCATGTGGCTGCCTTGAGTAAGAAGAGTACCTTGTAGCGTTTTCTGAAAAAGTTGAATTTTGATGCTTTGCTTTGGCTTGGCTTTGGCTGGGCTATGCAGGTCGAGACCTGTGTAGGCGTTGGCTGAGAATTGGTTAGGCTAGAAGCTCCCTGTGTTCAATAAGATCTGGGCTAAGCTTGGGTTAGGCCTCGCTTAGACGTAAATCATACCTAGGTTTTGTTTTGGTTGGGTCTGGGGAAGGCTTCCGCTACGCCTGGGCTGGGCCTGAGTAAGTTTAGCAGGCCTTAATCCGAGTTTAGTTTTTTAGTCTCGTACACTCTCCTCAGCCAGACTTAAATCGAATGACTGGCCCAGACTTTTTTTCCCTTAGTTATACTAACAGGTTCCACAGCGGGACATGACTGAAGGAAAACAACTACTGGCCACCTGGGTGCCTTGAGTAAGAAGAATATCTCGTAGCGTTTTCTGAAAAACTTGAATTTTGATGCTTTGCTTTGGCTTGGCCTTGGCTGGGCTATGCTGGACTTGTGCTAAGGCTGCACTTGCAGTCGAGTAGGCCGACGCTCGGCGTTTTCAAGGCCGAGGCCAAGCTTAGTTAGGCCTTTATTAGGCTTGGTGAGGTCTGGAAGTTGGTGAGCTCATGACCTATGTAGGCGTTGGCTGAGAATTGGTTAGGCTAGAAGCTCCCGGTGTTCAATGGATCTGGGCTAAGGTTGGGTTAGGCCTCGTTTAGAAGTAAATCATACCTAGGTTTTGCTTTGGTTAGGTCTGGGGAAGGCCTTGGCTACGCCTGGGCTGGGCCTGAGTAAGCTTGGCTGGCCTGAGTCCGAGTTTAGTTTGTTGTCTCGTACACTATCCTCAGCCAGACTTAAATCGAATGACTGGCCTAGACATTTATTCCCTTGTTAATACAGGTTCCACAGAGGGACATGACTGAAGGAAAACAACTACTGGCAAGCTGTGTGCCTTGAGTAAGAAGAGTATCTTGTAGCGTTTTCTGAAAAACTGGAATTTTGATGCTTTGCTTTGGCTTGGCCTTGGCTGGGCTATGCTACACTTGTGCTAAGCCTGCACTTGCAGTCAAGTAGGCCGGAGCTAGGCGTTTTCAAGGCCGAGGCCAAGCTTAGTTAGGCCTTTATTAGGCTTGGTGAGGTCTGGACCTTGGTGAGCTCATGACCTATGTAGGCGTTTTCAAAGCCGAGGCCAGGCTTAGTTAGGCCTTTATTAGGCTTGGTGAGGTCTGGACCTTGGTGAGGTCAAGACCTGTGCAGGCGTTGGCTGAGAATTGGTTAGGCTAGAAGCTCCCCGTGTTCAATAGATCTGGGCTAAGCTTGGGTTAGGCCTCGCTTAGACGTAAATCATACCCAGGTTTTGCTTTAGTTATATCTGGGGAAGGCCTCAGCTGCGCTTGGGCTGGGCCTGAGTAAGCTTGGCTGGCCTGAGTCCGAGTTTAGTTTGTTGTCTCGTACACTCCTCGGCCAGACTTCAATCGAATGACTGGTCCAGACATTTATTCCCTTAGTAATACAGGTTCCACAGAGGGGCATGACTGAAGGAGAACAACTACTGGCCACCTTGCTGCCTTGAGTAAGAAGAGTATCTTGTAGCGTTTTCTGAAAAGCTGGAATTTTGATGCTTTGCTTTGGCTTGGCCTTGGCTGGGCTATGCTGGACTTGTGCTAAGCCTGCACTTGCAGTCGAGTAGGCCGGAGCTCGGCGTTTTCAAGGCCAAGGCCAAGCTTAGTTAGACCTTTATTAGGCTTGGTGAGGTCTGGACCTTGGTGAGGTCAAGACCTGTGTAGGCGTTGGCTGAGAATTGGTTAGGCTAGTAGCTCCCGGTGTTAAATAGATCTGGGCTAAGCTTTGGTTAGGCCTCGCTTAGACGTAAATCATACCTAGGTTTTGTTTTGATTGGGTCTGGGGAAGGCTTCCGCTACGCCTGGGCTTGACCTGAGTAAGTTTAGCAGGCCTTAGTCCGAGTTTAGTTTTTTAGTCTCGTACACTCTCCTCAGCCAGACTTAAATCGAATGACTGGCCCAGACTTTTTTCCCTTAGTTATACTTACAGGTTCCACAGCGGGACATGACTGAAGGAAAACAACTACTGGCCACCTGGGTGCCTTGAGTAAGAAGAATATCTCGTAGCGTTTTCTGAAAAACTTGAATTTTGATACTTTGCTTTGGCTTGGCCTTGCCTGGGCTATGCTGGACCTGTGCTAAGGCTGCACTTGCAGTCGAGTAGGCCGACTCTCGGCGTTTTCAAGGCCGAGGCCAAGCTTAGTTAGGCCTTTATTAGGCTTGGTGAGGTCTGGAAGTTGGTGAGCTCATGACCTATGTAGGCGTTGGCTGAGAATTGGTTAGGCTAGAAGCTCCCGGTGTTCAATGGATCTGGGCTAAGGTTGGGTTAGGCCTCGTTTAGAAGTAAATCATACCTAGGTTTTGCTTTGGTTAGGTCTGGGGAAGGCCTTGGCTACGCCTGGGCTGGGCCTGAGTAAGCTTGGCTGGCCTGAGTCCGAGTTTAGTTTGTTGTCTCGTACACTATCCTCAGCCAGACTTAAATCGAATGACTGGCCTAGACATTTATTCCCTTGTTAATACAGGTTCCACAGAGGGACATGACTGAAGGAAAACAACTACTGGCAAGCTGTGTGCCTTGAGAAAGAAGAGTATCTTGTAGCGTTTTCTGAAAAACTGGAATTTTGATGCTTTGCTTTGGCTTGGCCTTGGCTGGGCTATGCTACACTTGTGCTAAGCCTGCACTTGCAGTCAAGTAGGCCGGAGCTAGGCGTTTTCAAGGCCGAGGCCAAGCTTAGTTAGGCCTTTATTAGGCTTGGTGAGGTCTGGACCTTGGTGAGCTCATGACCTATGTAGGCGTTTTCAAAGCCGAGGCCAGGCTTAGTTAGGCCTTTATTAGGCTTGGTGAGGTCTGGACCTTGGTGAGGTCAAGACCTGTGCAGGCGTTGGCTGAGAATTGGTTAGGCTAGAAGCTCCCCGTGTTCAATAGATCTGGGCTAAGCTTGGGTTAGGCCTCGCTTAGACGTAAATCATACCCAGGTTTTGCTTTAGTTATATCTGGGGAAGGCCTCAGCTGCGCTTGGGCTGGGCCTGAGTAAGCTTGGCTGGCCTGAGTCCGAGTTTAGTTTGTTGTCTCGTACACTCCTCGGCCAGACTTCAATCGAATGACTGGTCCAGACATTTATTCCCTTAGTAATACAGGTTCCACAGAGGGGCATGACTGAAGGAGAACAACTACTGGCCACCTTGCTGCCTTGAGTAAGAAGAGTATCTTGTAGCGTTTTCTGAAAAGCTGGAATTTTGATGCTTTGCTTTGGCTTGGCCTTGGCTGGGCTATGCTGGACTTGTGCTAAGCCTGCACTTGCAGTCGAGTAGGCCGGAGCTCGGCGTTTTCAAGGCCAAGGCCAAGCTTAGTTAGACCTTTGTTAGGCTTGGTGAGGTCTGGACCTTGGTGAGGTCAAGACCTGTGTAGGCGTTGGCTGAGAATTGGTTAGGCTAGTAGCTCCCGGTGTTAAATAGATCTGGGCTAAGCTTGGGTTAGGCCTCGCTTAGACGTAAATCATACCTAGGTTTTGTTTTGATTGGGTCTGGGGAAGGCTTCCGCTACGCCTGGGCTTGGCCTGAGTAAGTTTAGCAGGCCTTAGTCCGAGTTTAGTTTTTTAGTCTCGTACACTCTCCTCAGCCAGACTTAAATCGAATGACTGGCCCAGACTTTTTTCCCTTAGTTATACTTACAGGTTCCACAGCGGGACATGACTGAAGGAAAACAACTACTGGCCACCTGGGTGCCTTGAGTAAGAAGAATATCTCGTAGCGTTTTCTGAAAAACTTGAATTTTGATACTTTGCTTTGGCTTGGCCTTGCCTGGGCTATGCTGGACCTGTGCTAAGGCTGCACTTGCAGTCGAGTAGGCCGGAGCTAGACGTTTTCAAGGCTGAGGCCCAGCTTAGTTAGGCTTTTATTAGGCTTGATGAGGTCTGGACCTTGGTGAGCTCATGACCTATGTAGGCGTTGGCTGAGAATTGGTTAGGCTAGAAGCTCCCAGTGTTCAATAGATCTGGGCTAAGCTTGGGTTAGGCCTTGTTTAGATGTAAATCATACCTAGGGTTTGCTTTGGTTAGGTCTGGGGAAGGCCTTGGCTACGCCTGGGCTGGGCCTGAGTAAGCTTGGCTGGCCTGAGTCCGAGTTTAGTTTGTTGTCTCGTACACTGTACTCAGCCAGACTTAAATCGAATGACTGGCCTAGACATTTATTCCCTTAGTAATACAGGTTCCACAGAGGGACATGACTGAAGGAGAACAACTACTGGCAAGCTGGGTGCCTTGAGTAAGAAGAGTATCTTGTAGCGTTTTCTGAAAAACTGGAATTTTGATGCTTTGCTTTGGCTTGGCCTTGGCTGGGATACGCTAGACTTGTGCTAAGCCTGCACTTGCAGTCAAGTAGGCCGGAGCTAGGCGTTTTCAAGGCCGAAGCCAAGCTTACTTAGGCCTTTATTAGGCTTGGTGAGGTCTGGACCTTGGTGAGGTCAAGACCTGTGCAGGCGTTGGCTGAGAATTGGTTAGGCTAGAAGCTCCCCGTGTTCAATAGATCTGGGCTAAGCTTGGGTTAGGCCTCGCTTAGACGTAAATCATACCCAGGTTTTGCTTTAGTTATATCTGGGGAAGGCCTCAGCTGCGCTTGGGCTGGGCCTGAGTAAGCTTGGCTGGCCTGAGTCCGAGTTTAGTTTGTTGTCTCGTACACTCCTCGGCCAGACTTCAATCGAATGACTGGTCCAGACATTTATTCCCTTAGTAATACAGGTTCCACAGAGGGGCATGACTGAAGGAGAACAACTACTGGCCACCTTGCTGCCTTGAGTAAGAAGAATATCTTGTAGCGTTTTCTGAAAAGCTGGAATTTTGATACTTTGCTTTGGCTTGGCCTTGGCTGGGCTATGCTGGACTTGTGCTAAGCCTGCACTTGCAGTCGAGTAGGCCGGAGCTCGGCGTTTTCAAGGCCAAGCTTAGTTAGACCTTTATTAGGCTTGGTGAGGTCTGGACCTTGGTGAGATCAAGACCTGTGCAGGCGTTGGCTGAGAATTGGTTAGGCTAGAAGCTCCCCGTGTTCAATAGATCTGGGCTAAGCTTGGGTTAGGCCTCGTTTAGACGTAAATCATACCTAGGTTTTGCTTTAGTTAGGTATGGGGAAGGCCTCGGCTACGCCTGGGATGGGCCTGAGTAAGCTTGGCTGGCCTGAGTCCGAGTTTAGTTTGTAGTCTCGTACACTCTACTCAGCCAAACTTAAATCGAATGACTGGCCCAGACATTTATTCCCTTAGTATTAGTAACAGGTTCCACAGAGGGACATGACTGAAGGAGAACAGCGACTGGCCATGTGGCTGCCTTGAGTAAGAAGAGCACTTTGTAGCGTTTTCTGAAAAAGTTGAATTTTGATGCTTTGCTTTGGCTTGGCTTTGGCTGGGCTATGCAGGTCGAGACCTGTGTAGGCGTTGGCTGAGAATTGGTTAGGCTAGAAGCTCCCTGTGTTCAATAAGATCTGGGCTAAGATTGGGTTAGGCCTCGCTTAGACGTAAATCATACCTAGGTTTTGTTTTGGTTGGGTCTGGGGAAGGCTTCCGCTACGCCTGGGCTGGGCCTGAGTAAGTTTAGCAGGCCTTAGTCCGAGTTTAGTTTTTTAGTCTCGTACACTCTCCTCAGCCAGACTTAAATCGAATGACTGGCCCAGACTTTTTTTCCCTTAGTTATACTAACAGGTTCCACAGCGGGACATGACTGAAGGAAAACAACTACTGGCCACCTGGGTGCCTTGAGTAAGAAGAATATCTCGTAGCGTTTTCTGAAAAACTTGAATTTTGATGCTTTGCTTTGGCTTGGCCTTGGCTGGGCTATGCTGGACTTGTGCTAAGCCTGCACTTGAAGTCGAGTAGGCCGACGCTCGGCGTTTTCAAGGCCGAGGCCAAGCTTAGTTAGGCCTTTATTAGGCTTGGTGAGGTCTGGACCTTGGTGAGCTCATGACCTATGTAGGCGTTGGCTGAGAATTGGTTAGGCTAGAAGCTCCCGGTGTTCAATGGATCTGGGCTAAGGTTGGGTTAGGCCTCGTTTAGAAGTAAATCATACCTAGGTTTTGCTTTGGTTAGGTCTGGGGAAGGCCTTGGCTACGCCTGGGCTGGGCCTGAGTAAGCTTGGCTGGCCTGAGTCCGAGTTTAGTTTGTTGTCTCGTACACTATCCTCAGCCAGACTTAAATCGAATGACTGGCCTAGACATTTATTCCCTTATTAATACAGGTTCCACAGAGGGACATGACTGAAGGAAAACAACTACTGGCAAGCTGTGTGCCTTGAGTAAGAAGAGTATCTTGTAGCGTTTTCTGAAAAACTGGAATTTTGATGCTTTGCTTTGGCTTGGCCTTGGCTGGGCTATGCTACACTTGTGCTAAGCCTGCACTTGCAGTCAAGTAGGCCGGAGCTAGGCGTTTTCAAGGCCGAGGCCAAGCTTAGTTAGGCCTTTATTAGGCTTGGTGAGGTCTGGACCTTGGTGAGCTCATGACCTATGTAGGCGTTTTCAAAGCCGAGGCCAGGCTTAGTTAGGCTTTTATTAGGCTTGGTGAGGTCTGGACCTTGGTGAGGTCAAGACCTGTGCAGGCGTTGGCTGAGAATTGGTTAGGCTAGAAGCTCCCCGTGTTCAATAGATCTGGGCTAAGCTTGGGTTAGGCCTCGTTTAGACGTAAATCATACCTAGGTTTTGCTTTGGTTAGGTATGGGGAAGGCCTCGGCTACGCCTGGGCTGGGCCTGAATAAGCTTGGCTGGCTCGAGTCCGAGTTTAGTTTGTAGTCTCGTACACTCTACTCAGCCAGACTTAAATCGAATGACTGGCCCAGACATTTATTCCCTTAGTATTAGTAAAAGGTTCCACAGACGGACATGACTGAAGGAGAACAGCGACTGGCCATGTGGCTGCCTTGAGTAAGAAGAGTACCTTGTAGCGTTTTCTGAAAAAGTTGAATTTTGATGCTTTGCTTTGGCTTGGCTTTGGCTGGGCTATGCAGGTCGAGACCTGTGCAGGCGTTGGCTGAAAATTGGTTAGGCTAGAAGCTCCCCGTGTTCAATAGATCTGGGCTAAGCTTGGGTTAGGCCTCGCTTAGACGTAAATCATACCTAGGTTTTGCTTTAGTTATATCTGGGGAAGGCCTCAGCTGCGCTTGGGCTGGGCCTGAGTAAGCTTGGCTGGACTGAGTCCGAGTTTAGTTTGTTGTCTCGTACACTCCTCAGCCAGACTTCAATCGAATGACTGGTCCGGACATTTATTCCCTTAGTAATACAGGTTCCACAGAGGGGCATGACTGAAGGAGAACAACTACTGGCCACCTTGCTGCCTTGAGTAAGAAGAGTATCTTGTAGCGTTTTCTGAAAAGCTGGAATTTTGATGCTTTGCTTTGGCTTGGCCTTGGCTGGGCTATGCTGGACTTGTGCTAAGCCTGCACTTGCAGTCCAGTAGGCCGGACCTCGGCGTTTTCAAGGCCAAGGCCAAGCTTAGTTAGACCTTTATTAGGCTTGGTGAGGTCTGGACCTTGATGAGGTCAAGACCTGTGTAGGCGTCGGCTGAGAATTGGTTAGGCTAGTAGCTCCCGGTGTTAAATAGATCTGGGCTAAGCTTGGGTTAGGCCTCGCTTAGACGTAAATGATACCTAGGTTTTGTTTTGGTTGGGTCTGGGGAAGGCTTCCGCTACGCCTGGGCTGGGCCTGAGTAAGCTTGGCTGGCCTGAGTCCGAGTTTAGTTTTTAGTCTCGTACACTATCCTCAGCCAGACTTAAATCGAATGACTGGCCTAGACATTTATTCCCTTAGTAATACAGGTTCCAGAGAGGGACATGACTAAAGGAAAACAACTACTGGCAAGCTGGGTGCCTTGAGTAAGAAGAGTATCTTGTAGCGTTTTCTGAAAAACTGGAATTTTGATGCTTTGCTTTGGCTTGGCCTTGGCTGGGCTATGCTAGACTTGTGCTAAGCCTGCACTTGCAGTCAAGTAGGCCGGAGCTAGGCGTTTTCAAGGCCGATGACAAGCTTAGTCAGGCCTTTATTAGGCTTGGTGAGGTCTGGACCTTGGTGAGATCAAGACTTGTGCAGGCGTTGGCTGAGAATTGGTTAGGCTAGAAGCTCCCAGTGTTCAATAGATCTGGGCTAAGCTTGGGTTAGGCCTCGCTTAGACGTAAATCATACCTAGGTTTTGCTTTAGTTATATCTGGGGAAGGCCTCAGCTGCGCTTGGGCTGGGCCTGAGTAAGCTTGGCTGGCCTGAGTCCGAGTTTAGTTTGTTGTCTCGTACACTCCTCGGCCAGACTTCAATCGAATGACTGGTCCGGACATTTATTCCCTTAGTAATACAGGTTCCACAGAGGGGCATGACTGAAGGAGAACAACTACTGGCCACCTTGCTGCCTTGAGTAAGAAGAGTATCTTGTAGCGTTTTCTGAAAAGCTGGAATTTTGATGCTTTGCTTTGGCTTGGCCTTGGCTGGGCTATGCTGGACTTGTGCTAAGCCTGCACTTGCAGTCGAGTAGGCCGGAGCTCGGCGTTTTCAAGGCCAAGGCCAAGCTTAGTTAGACCTTTATTAGGCTTGGTGAGGTCTGGACCTTGGTGAGGTCAAGACCTGTGTAGGCGTTGGCTGAGAATTGGTTAGGCTAGTAGCTCCCGGTGTTAAATAGCTCTGGGCTAAGCTTGGGTTAGGCCTCGCTTAGACGTAAATCATACCTAGGTTTTGTTTTGGTTGGGTCTGGGGAAGGCTTCCGCTACGCCTGGGCTGGGCCTGAGTAAGTTTAGCAGGCCTTAGTCCGAGTTTAGTTTTTTAGTCTCGTACACTCTCCTCAGCCAGACTTAAATCGAATGACTGGCCCAGACTTTTTTCCCTTAGTTATACTTACAGGTTCCACAGCGGGACATGACTGAAGGACAACAACTACTGGCCACCTGGGTGCCTTGAGTAAGAAGAATATCTCGTAGCGTTTTCTGAAAAGCTGGAATTTTGATGCTTTGCTTTGGCTTGGCCTTGGCTGGGCTATGCTGGACTTGTGCTAAGGCTGCACTTGCAGTCGAGTAGGCCGGAGCTAGGCGTTTTCAAGGCCGAGGCCCAGCTTAGTTAGGCTTTTATTAGGCTTGATGAGGTCTGGACCTTGGTGAGCTCATGACCTATGTAGGCGTTGGCTGAGAATTGGTTAGGCTAGTAGCTCCCGGTGTTCAATGGATCTGGGCTAAGCTTGGGTTAGGCCTCGTTTAGAAGTAAATCATACCTAGGTTTTGCTTTGGTTAGGTCTGGGGAAGGCCTTGGCTACGCCTGGGCTGGGCCTGAGTAAGCTTGGCTGGCCTGAGTCCGAGTTTAGTTTGTTGTCTCGTACATTATCCTCAGCCAGACTTAAATCGAATGACTGGCCTAGACATTTATTCCCTTAGTAGTACAGTTTCCAGAGAGGGACATGACTGAAGGAAAACAACTACTGGCAAGCTGGGTGCCTTGAGTAAGAAGAGTATCTTGTAGCGTTTTCTGAAAATCTGGAATTTTGATACTTTGCTTTGGCTTGGCCTTGGCTGGGCTATGCTAGACTTGTGCTAAGCCTGCACTTGCAGTCAAGTAGGCCGGAGCTAGGCGTTTTCAAGGCCGATGACAAGCTTAGTCAGGCCTTTATTAGGCTTGGTGAGGTCTGGACCTTGGTGAGCTCATGACCTATGTAGGCGTTTTCAAAGCCGAGGCCAGGCTTAGTTAGGCCTTTATTAGGCTTGGTGAGGTCTGGACCTTGGTGAGGTCAAGACCTGTGCAGGCGTTGGCTGAGAATTGGTTAGGCTAGAAGCTCCCCGTGTTCAATAGATCTGGGCTAAGCTTGGGTTAGGCCTCGCTTAGACGTAAATCATACCTAGGTTTTGCTTTAGTTATATCTGGGGAAGGCCTCAGCTGCGCTTGGGCTGGGCCTGAGTAAGCTTGGCTGGCCTGAGTCCGAGTTTAGTTTGTTGTCTCGTACACTCCTCGGCCAGACTTCAATCGAATGACTGGTCCGGACATTTATTCCCTTAGTAATACAGGTTCCACAGAGGGGCATGACTGAAGGAGAACAACTACTGGCCACCTTGCTGCCTTGAGTAAGAAGAGTATCTTGTAGCGTTTTCTGAAAAGCTGGAATTTTGATGCTTTGCTTTGGCTTGGCCTTGGCTGGGCTATGCTGGACTTGTGCTAAGCCTGCACTTGCAGTCCAGTAGGCCGGACCTCGGCGTTTTCAAGGCCAAGGCCAAGCTTAGTTAGACCTTTATTAGGCTTGGTGAGGTCTGGACCTTGATGAGGTCAAGACCTGTGTAGGCGTCGGCTGAGAATTGGTTAGGCTAGTAGCTCCCGGTGTTAAATAGATCTGGGCTAAGCTTGGGTTAGGCCTCGCTTAGACGTAAATGATACCTAGGTTTTGTTTTGGTTGGGTCTGGGGAAGGCTTCCGCTACGCCTGGGCTGGGCCTGAGTAAGCTTGGCTGGCCTGAGTCCGAGTTTAGTTTTTTAGTCTCGTACACTATCCTCAGCCAGACTTAAATCGAATGACTGGCCTAGACATTTATTCCCTTAGTAATACAGGTTCCAGAGAGGGACATGACTAAAGGAAAACAACTACTGGCAAGCTGGGTGCCTTGAGTAAGAAGAGTATCTTGTAGCGTTTTCTGAAAAACTGGAATTTTGATGCTTTGCTTTGGCTTGGCCTTGGCTGGGCTATGCTAGACTTGTGCTAAGCCTGCACTTGCAGTCAAGTAGGCCGGAGCTAGGCGTTTTCAAGGCCGATGACAAGCTTAGTCAGGCCTTTATTAGGCTTGGTGAGGTCTGGACCTTGGTGAGATCAAGACTTGTGCAGGCGTTGGCTGAGAATTGGTTAGGCTAGAAGCTCCCAGTGTTCAATAGATCTGGGCTAAGCTTGGGTTAGGCCTCGCTTACACGTAAATCATACCTAGGTTTTGCTTTAGTTATATCTGGGGAAGGCCTCAGCTGCGCTTGGGCTGGGCCTGAGTAAGCTTGGCTGGCCTGAGTCCGAGTTTAGTTTGTTGTCTCGTACACTCCTCGGCCAGACTTCAATCGAATGACTGGTCCGGACATTTATTCCCTTAGTAATACAGGTTCCACAGAGGGGCATGACTGAAGGAGAACAACTACTGGCCACCTTGCTGCCTTGAGTAAGAAGAGTATCTTGTAGCGTTTTCTGAAAAGCCGGAATTTTGATGCTTTGCTTTGGCTTGGCCTTGGCTGGGCTATGCTGGACTTGTGCTAAGCCTGCACTTGCAGTCGAGTAGGCCGGAGCTCGGCGTTTTCAAGGCCAAGGCCAAGCTTAGTTAGACCTTTATTAGGCTTGGTGAGGTCTGGACCTTGGTGAGGTCAAGACCTGTGTAGGCGTTGGCTGAGAATTGGTTAGGCTAGTAGCTCCCGGTGTTAAATAGCTCTGGGCTAAGCTTCGGTTAGGCCTCGCTTAGACGTAAATCATACCTAGGTTTTGTTTTGGTTGGGTCTGGGGAAGGCTTCCGCTACGCCTGGGCTGGGCCTGAGTAAGTTTAGCAGGCCTTAGTCCGAGTTTAGTTTTTTAGTCTCGTACACTCTCCTCAGCCAGACTTAAATCGAATGACTGGCCCAGACTTTTTTCCCTTAGTTATACTTACAGGTTCCACAGCGGGACATGACTGAAGGACAACAACTACTGGCCACCTGGGTGCCTTGAGTAAGAAGAATATCTCGTAGCGTTTTCTGAAAAGCTGGAATTTTGATGCTTTGCTTTGGCTTGGCCTTGGCTGGGCTATGCTGGACTTGTGCTAAGGCTGCACTTGCAGTCGAGTAGGCCGGAGCTAGGCGTTTTCAAGGCCGAGGCCCAGCTTAGTTAGGCTTTTATTAGGCTTGATGAGGTCTGGACCTTGGTGAGCTCATGACCTATGTAGGCGTTGGCTGAGAATTGGTTAGGCTAGTAGCTCCCGGTGTTCAATGGATCTGGGCTAAGCTTGGGTTAGGCCTCGTTTAGAAGTAAATCATACCTAGGTTTTGCTTTGGTTAGGTCTGGGGAAGGCCTTGGCTACGCCTGGGCTGGGCCTGAGTAAGCTTGGCTGGCCTGAGTCCGAGTTTAGTTTGTTGTCTCGTACATTATCCTCAGCCAGACTTAAATCGAATGACTGGCCTAGACATTTATTCTCTTAGTAATACAGTTTCCAGAGAGGGACATGACTGAAGGAAAACAACTACTGGCAAGCTGGGTGCCTTGAGTA
This sequence comes from Acanthaster planci, assembly GCF_054643075.1. NCBI lineage: Eukaryota > Metazoa > Echinodermata > Asteroidea > Valvatida > Acanthasteridae > Acanthaster > Acanthaster planci. The sequence continues at coordinate 12,027,415 of NC_141785.1, read as the reverse complement.
AGAAGAGTATCTTGTAGCGTTTTCTGAAAATCTGGAATTTTGATACTTTGCTTTGGCTTGGCCTTGGCTGGGCTATGCTAGACTTGTGCTAAGCCTGCACTTGCAGTCAAGTAGGCCGGAGCTAGGCGTTTTCAAGGCCGATGACAAGCTTAGTCAGGCCTTTATTAGGCTTGGTGAGGTCTGGACCTTGGTGAGCTCATGACCTATGTAGGCGTTTTCAAAGCCGAGGCCAGGCTTAGTTAGGCCTTTATTAGGCTTGGTGAGGTCTGGACCTTGGTGAGGTCAAGACCTGTGCAGGCGTTGGCTGAGAATTGGTTAGGCTAGAAGCTCCCCGTGTTCAATAGATCTGGGCTAAGCTTGGGTTAGGCCTCGCTTAGACGTAAATCATACCTAGGTTTTGCTTTAGTTATATCTGGGGAAGGCCTCAGCTGCGCTTGGGCTGGGCCTGAGTAAGCTTGGCTGGCCTGAGTCCGAGTTTAGTTTGTTGTCTCGTACACTCCTCGGCCAGACTTCAATCGAATGACTGGTCCAGACATTTATTCCCTTAGTAATACAGGTTCCACAGAGGGGCATGACTGAAGGAGAACAACTACTGGCCACCTTGCTGCCTTGAGTAAGAAGAGTATCTTGTAGCGTTTTCTGAAAAGCTGGAATTTTGATGCTTTGCTTTGGCTTGGCCTTGGCTGGGCTATGCTGGACTTGTGCTAAGCCTGCACTTGCAGTCGAGTAGGCCGGAGCTCGGCGTTTTCAAGGCCAGGGCCAAGCTTAGTTAGACCTTTATTAGGCTTGGTGAGGTCTGGACCTTGGTGAGGTCAAGACCTGTGTAGGTGTTGGCTGAGAATTGGTTAGGCTAGTAGCTCCCGGTGTTAAATAGATCTGGGCTAAGCTTGGGTTAGGCCTCGCTTAGACGTAAATCATACCTAGGTTTTGTTTTGGTTGGGTCTGGGGAAGGCTTCCGCTACGCCTGGGCTGGGCCTGAGTAAGTTTAGCAGGCCTTAGTCCGAGTTTAGTTTTTAAGTCTCGTACACTCTCCTCAGCCAGACTTAAATCGAATGACTGGCCCAGACTTTTTTCCCTTAGTTATACTTACAGGTTCCACAGCGGGACATGACTGAAGGACAACAACTACTTGCCACCTGGGTGCCTTGAGTAAGAAGAATATCTCGTAGCGTTTTCTGAAAAACTTGAATTTTGATACTTTGCTTTGGCTTGGCCTTGCCTGGGCTATGCTGGACCTGTGCTAAGGCTGCACTTGCAGTCGAGTAGGCCGGAGCTAGGCGTTTTCAAGGCCGAGGCCCAGCTTAGTTAGGCTTTTATTAGGCTTGATGAGGTCTGGACCTTGGTGAGGTCAAGACCTGTGCAGGCGTTGGCTGAGAATTGGTTAGGCTAGAAGCTCCCAGTGTTCAATAGATCTGGGCTAAGCTTGGGTTAGGCCTCGCTTACACGTAAATCATACCTAGGTTTTGTTTTGGTTGGGTCTGGGGAAGGCTTCCGCTACGCCTGGGCTGGGCCTGAGTAAGCTTGGCTGGCCTGAGTCCGAGTTTAGTTTGTTGTCTCGTACACTATCCTCAGCCAGACTTAAATCGAATGACTGGCCTAGACATTTATTCCCTTAGTAATACAGGTTCCAGAGAGGGACATGACTAAAGGAAAACAACTACTGGCAAGCTGGGTGCCTTCAGTAAGAAGAGTATCTTGTAGCGTTTTCTGAAAAACTGGAATTTTGATGCTTTGCTTTGGCTTGGCCTTGGCTGGGCTATGCTAGACTTGTGCTAAGCCTGCACTTGCAGTCAAGTAGGCCGGAGCTAGGCGTTTTCAAGGCCGATGACAAGCTTAGTTAGGCCTTTATTAGGCTTGATGAGGTCTGGACCTTGGTGAGATCAAGACTTGTGCAGGCGTTGGCTGAGAATTGGTTAGGCTAGAAGCTCCCCGTGTTCAATAGATCTGGGCTAAGCTTGGGTTAGGCCTCGCTTAGACGTAAATCATACCTAGGTTTTGCTTTAGTTATATCTGGGGAAGGCCTCAGCTGCGCTTGGGCTGGGCCTGAGTAAGCTTGGCTGGCCTGAGTCCGAGTTTAGTTTGTTGTCTCGTACACTCCTCGGCCAGACTTCAATCGAATGACTGGTCCGGACATTTATTCCCTTAGTAATACAGGTTCCACAGAGGGGCATGACTGAAGGAGAACAACTACTGGCCACCTTGCTGCCTTGAGTAAGAAGAGTATCTTGTAGCGTTTTCTGAAAAGCTGGAATTTTGATGCTTTGCTTTGGCTTGGCCTTGGCTGGGCTATGCTGGACTTGTGCTAAGCCTGCACTTGCAGTCGAGTAGGCTGGAGCTAGGCGTTTTCAAAGCCGAGTCCAAGCTTAGTTAGGCCTTTATTAATTTTGGTGAGGTCTGGACCTTGGTGAGCTCATGACCTATGCAGGCGTTTTCAAAGCTGAGGCCAGGCTTAGTTAGGCCTTTATTAGGCTTGGTGAGGTCTGGACCTTGGTGAGGTCAAGACCTGTGCAGGCGTTGGCTGAGAATTGGTTAGGCTAGAAGCTCCCCGTGTTCAATAGATCTGGGCTAAGCTTGGGTTAGGCCTCGCTTAGACGTAAATCATACCTAGGTTTTGCTTTAGTTATATCTGGGGAAGGCCTCAGCTGCGCTTGGGCTGGGCCTGAGTAAGCTTGGCTGGCCTGAGTCCGAGATTAGTTTGTTGTCTCGTACACTCCTCGGCCAGACTTCAATCGAATGACTGGTCCAGACATTTATTCCCTTAGTAATACAGGTTCCACAGAGGGGCATGACTGAAGGAGAACAACTACTGGCCACCTTGCTGCCTTGAGTAAGAAGAGTATCTTGTAGCGTTTTCTGAAAAGCTGGAATTTTGATGCTTTGCTTTGGCTTGGCCTTGGCTGGGCTATGCTGGACTTGTGCTAAGCCTGCACTTGCAGTCGAGTAGGCCGGAGCTAGGCGTTTTCAAGGCCAAGGCCAAGCTTAGTTAGACCTTTATTAGGCTTGGTGAGGTCTGGACCTTGGTGAGGTCAAGACCTGTGTAGGTGTTGGCTGAGAATTGGTTAGGCTAGTAGCTCCCGGTGTTAAATAGATCTGGGCTAAGCTTGGGTTAGGCCTCGCTTAGACGTAAATCATACCTAGGTTTTGTTTTGGTTGGGTCTGGGGAAGGCCTTGGCTACGCCTGGGCTAGGCCTGAGTAAGCTTGGCTGGCCTTAGTCCGAGTTTAGTTTTTTAGTCTCGTACACTCTCCTCAGCCAGACTTAAATCGAATGACTGGCCCAGACTTTTTTCCCTTAGTTATACTTACAGGTTCCACAGCGGGACATGACTGAAGGAAAACAACTACTGGCCACCTGGCTGCCTTGAGTAAGAAGAATATCTCGTAGCGTTTTCTGAAAAACTTGAATTTTGATACTTTGCTTTGGCTTGGCCTTGCCTGGGCTATGCTGGACCTGTGCTAAGGCTGCACTTGCAGTCGAGTAGGCCGGAGCTAGGCGTTTTCAAGGCCGAGGCCCAGCTTAGTTAGGCTTTTATTAGGCTTGATGAGGTCTGGACCTTGGTGAGCTCATGACCTATGTAGGCGTTGGCTGAGAATTGGTTAGGCTAGAAGCTCCCGGTGTTCAATGGATCTGGCCTAAGCTTGGGTTAGGCCTCGTTTAGAAGTAAATCATACCTAGGTTTTGCTTTGGTTAGGTCTGGGGAAGGCCTTGGCTACGCCTGGGCTGGGCCTGAGTAAGCTTAGCTGGCCTGAGTCCGAGTTTAGTTTGTTGTCTCGTACACTGTACTCAGCCAGACTTAAATCGAATGACTGGCCTAGACATTTATTCCCTTAGTAATACAGATTCCACAGAGGGACATGACTGAAGGAGAACAGCGACTGGCAAGGTGACTGCCTTGAGTAAGAAGAGTACCTTGTAGCGTTTTCTGAAAAACTGGAATTTTGATACTTTGCTTTGGCTTGGCCTTGGCTGGGATACGCTAGACTTGTGCTAATCCTGCACTTGCAGTCAAGTAGGCCGGAGCTAGGCGTTTTCAAGGCCGAAGCCAAGCTTACTTAGGCCTTTATTAGGCTTGGTGAGGTCTGGACCTTGGTGAGCTCATGACCTATGTAGGCGTTTTCAAAGCCGAGGCCAGGCTTAGTTAGGCCTTTATTAGGCTTGGTGAGGTCTGGACCTTGGTGAGGTCAAGACCTGTGCAGGCGTTGGCTGAGAATTCGTTAGGCTAGAAGCTCCCCGTGTTCAATAGATCTGGGCTAAGCTTGGGTTAGGCCTCGCTTAGACGTAAATCATACCCAGGTTTTGCTTTAGTTATATCTGGGGAAGGCCTCAGCTGCGCTTGGGCTGGGCCTGAGTAAGCTTGGCTGGCCTGAGTCCGAGTTTAGTTTGTTGTCTCGTACACTCCTCGGCCAGACTTCAATCGAATGACTGGTCCAGACATTTATTCCCTTAGTAATACAGGTTCCACAGAGGGGCATGACTGAAGGAGAACAACTACTGGCCACCTTGCTGCCTTGAGTAAGAAGAGTATCTTGTAGCGTTTTCTGAAAAGCTGGAATTTTGATACTGTGCTTTGGCTTGGCCTTGGCTGGGCTATGCTGGACTTGTGCTAAGCCTGCACTTGCAGTCGAGTAGGCCGGAGCTAGGCGTTTTCAAGGCCAAGGCCAAGCTTAGTTAGACCTTTATTAGGCTTGGTGAGGTCTGGACCTTGGTGAGGTCAAGACCTGTGTAGGTGTTGGCTGAGAATTGGTAAGGCTAGTAGCTCCCGGTGTTAAATAGATCTGGGCTAAGCTTGGGTTAGGCCTCGCTTAGACGTAAATCATACCTAGGTTTTGTTTTGGTTGGGTCTGGGGAAGGCTTCCGCTATGCCTGGGCTGGGCCTGAGTAAGTTTAGCAGGCCTTAGTCCGAGTTTAGTTTTTTAGTCTCGTACACTCTCCTCAGCCAGACTTAAATCGAATGACTGGCCCAGACTTTTTTCCCTTAGTTATACTTACAGGTTCCACAGCGGGACATGACTGAAGGAAAACAACTACTGGCCACCTGGCTGCCTTGAGTAAGAAGAATATCTCGTAGCGTTTTCTGAAAAACTTGAATTTTGATACTTTGCTTTGGCTTGGCCTTGCCTGGGCTATGCTGGACCTGTGCTAAGGCTGCACTTGCAGTCGAGTAGGCCGGAGCTAGGCGTTTTCAAGGCCGAGGCCCAGCTTAGTTAGGCTTTTATTAGGCTTGATGAGGTCTGGACCTTGGTGAGCTCATGACCTATGTAGGCGTTGGCTGAGAATTGGTTAGGCTAGTAGCTCCCGGTGTTCAATGGATCTGGGCTAAGCTTGGGTTAGGCCTCGTTTAGAAGTAAATCATACCTAGGTTTTGCTTTGGTTAGGTCTGGGGAAGGCCTTGGCTACGCCTGGGCTGGGCCTGAGTAAGCTTGGCTGGCCTGAGTCCGAGTTTAGTTTGTTGTCTCGTACATTATCCTCAGCCAGACTTAAATCGAATGACTGGCCTAGACATTTATTCCCTTAGTAATACAGTTTCCAGAGAGGGACATGACTGAAGGAAAACAACTACTGGCAAGCTGGGTGCCTTGAGTAAGAAGAGTATCTTGTAGCGTTTTCTGAAAAACTGGAATTTTGATACTTTGCTTTGGCTTGGCCTTGGCTGGGCTATGCTAGACTTGTGCTAAGCCTGCACTTGCAGTCAAGTAGGCCGGAGCTAGGCGTTTTCAAGGCCGATGACAAGCTTAGTTAGGCCTTTATTAGGCTTGGTGAGGTCTGGACCTGGGTGAGCTCATGACCTATGTAGGCGTTTTCAAAGCCGAGGCCAGGCTTAGTTAGGCCTTTATTAGGCTTGGTGAGGTCTGGACCTTGGTGAGATCAAGACCTGTGCAGGCGTTGGCTGAGAATTGGTTAGGCTAGAAGCTCCCCGTGTTCAATAGATCTGGGCTAAGCTTGGGTTAGGCCTCGTTTAGACGTAAATCATACCTAGGTTTTGCTTTGGTTAGGTATGGGGAAGGCCTCGGCTACGCCTGGGATGGGCCTGAGTAAGCTTGGCTGGCCTGAGTCCGAGTTTAGTTTGTAGTCTCGTACACTCTACTCAGCCAAATTTAAATCGAATGACTGGCCCAGACATTTATTCCCTTAGTATTAGTAACAGGTTCCACAGAGGGACATGACTGAAGGAGAACAGCGACTGGCCATGTGGCTGCCTTGAGTAAGAAGAGTACCTTGTAGCGTTTTCTGAAAAAGTTGAATTTTGATGCTTTGCTTTGGCTTGGCTTTGGCTGGGCTATGCAGGTCGAGACCTGTGTAGGCGTTGGCTGAGAATTGGTTAGGCTAGAAGCTCCCTGTGTTCAATAAGATCTGGGCTAAGCTTGGGTTAGGCCTCGCTTAGACGTAAATCATACCTAGGTTTTGTTTTGGTTGGGTCTGGGGAAGGCTTCCGCTACGCCTGGGCTGGGCCTGAGTAAGTTTAGCAGGCCTTAATCCGAGTTTAGTTTTTTAGTCTCGTACACTCTCCTCAGCCAGACTTAAATCGAATGACTGGCCCAGACTTTTTTTCCCTTAGTTATACTAACAGGTTCCACAGCGGGACATGACTGAAGGAAAACAACTACTGGCCACCTGGGTGCCTTGAGTAAGAAGAATATCTCGTAGCGTTTTCTGAAAAACTTGAATTTTGATGCTTTGCTTTGGCTTGGCCTTGGCTGGGCTATGCTGGACTTGTGCTAAGCCTGCACTTGCAGTCGAGTAGGCCGACGCTCGGCGTTTTCAAGGCCGAGGCCAAGCTTAGTTAGGCCTTTATTAGGCTTGGTGAGGTCTGGAAGTTGGTGAGCTCATGACCTATGTAGGCGTTGGCTGAGAATTGGTTAGGCTAGAAGCTCCCGGTGTTCAATGGATCTGGGCTAAGGTTGGGTTAGGCCTCGTTTAGAAGTAAATCATACCTAGGTTTTGCTTTGGTTAGGTCTGGGGAAGGCCTTGGCTACGCCTGGGCTGGGCCTGAGTAAGCTTGGCTGGCCTGAGTCCGAGTTTAGTTTGTTGTCTCGTACACTATCCTCAGCCAGACTTAAATCGAATGACTGGCCTAGACATTTATTCCCTTGTTAATACAGGTTCCACAGAGGGACATGACTGAAGGAAAACAACTACTGGCAAGCTGTGTGCCTTGAGTAAGAAGAGTATCTTGTAGCGTTTTCTGAAAAACTGGAATTTTGATGCTTTGCTTTGGCTTGGCCTTGGCTGGGCTATGCTACACTTGTGCTAAGCCTGCACTTGCAGTCAAGTAGGCCGGAGCTAGGCGTTTTCAAGGCCGAGGCCAAGCTTAGTTAGGCCTTTATTAGGCTTGGTGAGGTCTGGACCTTGGTGAGCTCATGACCTATGTAGGCGTTTTCAAAGCCGAGGCCAGGCTTAGTTAGGCCTTTATTAGGCTTGGTGAGGTCTGGACCTTGGTGAGGTCAAGACCTGTGCAGGCGTTGGCTGAGAATTGGTTAGGCTAGAAGCTCCCCGTGTTCAATAGATCTGGGCTAAGCTTGGGTTAGGCCTCGCTTAGACGTAAATCATACCCAGGTTTTGCTTTAGTTATATCTGGGGAAGGCCTCAGCTGCGCTTGGGCTGGGCCTGAGTAAGCTTGGCTGGCCTGAGTCCGAGTTTAGTTTGTTGTCTCGTACACTCCTCGGCCAGACTTCAATCGAATGACTGGTCCAGACATTTATTCCCTTAGTAATACAGGTTCCACAGAGGGGCATGACTGAAGGAGAACAACTACTGGCCACCTTGCTGCCTTGAGTAAGAAGAGTATCTTGTAGCGTTTTCTGAAAAGCTGGAATTTTGATGCTTTGCTTTGGCTTGGCCTTGGCTGGGCTATGCTGGACTTGTGCTAAGCCTGCACTTGCAGTCGAGTAGGCCGGAGCTCGGCGTTTTCAAGGCCAAGGCCAAGCTTAGTTAGACCTTTATTAGGCTTGGTGAGGTCTGGACCTTGGTGAGGTCAAGACCTGTGTAGGCGTTGGCTGAGAATTGGTTAGGCTAGTAGCTCCCGGTGTTAAATAGATCTGGGCTAAGCTTTGGTTAGGCCTCGCTTAGACGTAAATCATACCTAGGTTTTGTTTTGATTGGGTCTGGGGAAGGCTTCCGCTACGCCTGGGCTTGACCTGAGTAAGTTTAGCAGGCCTTAGTCCGAGTTTAGTTTTTTAGTCTCGTACACTCTCCTCAGCCAGACTTAAATCGAATGACTGGCCCAGACTTTTTTCCCTTAGTTATACTTACAGGTTCCACAGCGGGACATGACTGAAGGAAAACAACTACTGGCCACCTGGGTGCCTTGAGTAAGAAGAATATCTCGTAGCGTTTTCTGAAAAACTTGAATTTTGATACTTTGCTTTGGCTTGGCCTTGCCTGGGCTATGCTGGACCTGTGCTAAGGCTGCACTTGCAGTCGAGTAGGCCGACTCTCGGCGTTTTCAAGGCCGAGGCCAAGCTTAGTTAGGCCTTTATTAGGCTTGGTGAGGTCTGGAAGTTGGTGAGCTCATGACCTATGTAGGCGTTGGCTGAGAATTGGTTAGGCTAGAAGCTCCCGGTGTTCAATGGATCTGGGCTAAGGTTGGGTTAGGCCTCGTTTAGAAGTAAATCATACCTAGGTTTTGCTTTGGTTAGGTCTGGGGAAGGCCTTGGCTACGCCTGGGCTGGGCCTGAGTAAGCTTGGCTGGCCTGAGTCCGAGTTTAGTTTGTTGTCTCGTACACTATCCTCAGCCAGACTTAAATCGAATGACTGGCCTAGACATTTATTCCCTTGTTAATACAGGTTCCACAGAGGGACATGACTGAAGGAAAACAACTACTGGCAAGCTGTGTGCCTTGAGTAAGAAGAGTATCTTGTAGCGTTTTCTGAAAAACTGGAATTTTGATGCTTTGCTTTGGCTTGGCCTTGGCTGGGCTATGCTACACTTGTGCTAAGCCTGCACTTGCAGTCAAGTAGGCCGGAGCTAGGCGTTTTCAAGGCCGAGGCCAAGCTTAGTTAGGCCTTTATTAGGCTTGGTGAGGTCTGGACCTTGGTGAGCTCATGACCTATGTAGGCGTTTTCAAAGCCGAGGCCAGGCTTAGTTAGGCCTTTATTAGGCTTGGTGAGGTCTGGACCTTGGTGAGGTCAAGACCTGTGCAGGCGTTGGCTGAGAATTGGTTAGGCTAGAAGCTCCCCGTGTTCAATAGATCTGGGCTAAGCTTGGGTTAGGCCTCGCTTAGACGTAAATCATACCCAGGTTTTGCTTTAGTTATATCTGGGGAAGGCCTCAGCTGCGCTTGGGCTGGGCCTGAGTAAGCTTGGCTGGCCTGAGTCCGAGTTTAGTTTGTTGTCTCGTACACTCCTCGGCCAGACTTCAATCGAATGACTGGTCCAGACATTTATTCCCTTAGTAATACAGGTTCCACAGAGGGGCATGACTGAAGGAGAACAACTACTGGCCACCTTGCTGCCTTGAGTAAGAAGAGTATCTTGTAGCGTTTTCTGAAAAGCTGGAATTTTGATGCTTTGCTTTGGCTTGGCCATGGCTGGGCTATGCTGGACTTGTGCTAAGCCTGCACTTGCAGTCGAGTAGGCCGGAGCTCGGCGTTTTCAAGGCCAAGGCCAAGCTTAGTTAGACCTTTGTTAGGCTTGGTGAGGTCTGGACCTTGGTGAGGTCAAGACCTGTGTAGGCGTTGGCTGAGAATTGGTTAGGCTAGTAGCTCCCGGTGTTAAATAGATCTGGGCTAAGCTTGGGTTAGGCCTCGCTTAGACGTAAATCATACCTAGGTTTTGTTTTGATTGGGTCTGGGGAAGGCTTCCGCTACGCCTGGGCTTGGCCTGAGTAAGTTTAGCAGGCCTTAGTCCGAGTTTAGTTTTTTAGTCTCGTACACTCTCCTCAGCCAGACTTAAATCGAATGACTGGCCCAGACTTTTTTCCCTTAGTTATACTTACAGGTTCCACAGCGGGACATGACTGAAGGAAAACAACTACTGGCCACCTGGGTGCCTTGAGTAAGAAGAATATCTCGTAGCGTTTTCTGAAAAACTTGAATTTTGATACTTTGCTTTGGCTTGGCCTTGCCTGGGCTATGCTGGACCTGTGCTAAGGCTGCACTTGCAGTCGAGTAGGCCGGAGCTAGACGTTTTCAAGGCTGAGGCCCAGCTTAGTTAGGCTTTTATTAGGCTTGATGAGGTCTGGACCTTGGTGAGCTCATGACCTATGTAGGCGTTGGCTGAGAATTGGTTAGGCTAGAAGCTCCCAGTGTTCAATAGATCTGGGCTAAGCTTGGGTTAGGCCTTGTTTAGATGTAAATCATACCTAGGGTTTGCTTTGGTTAGGTCTGGGGAAGGCCTTGGCTACGCCTGGGCTGGGCCTGAGTAAGCTTGGCTGGCCTGAGTCCGAGTTTAGTTTGTTGTCTCGTACACTGTACTCAGCCAGACTTAAATCGAATGACTGGCCTAGACATTTATTCCCTTAGTAATACAGGTTCCACAGAGGGACATGACTGAAGGAGAACAACTACTGGCAAGCTGGGTGCCTTGAGTAAGAAGAGTATCTTGTAGCGTTTTCTGAAAAACTGGAATTTTGATGCTTTGCTTTGGCTTGGCCTTGGCTGGGATACGCTAGACTTGTGCTAAGCCTGCACTTGCAGTCAAGTAGGCCGGAGCTAGGCGTTTTCAAGGCCGAAGCCAAGCTTACTTAGGCCTTTATTAGGCTTGGTGAGGTCTGGACCTTGGTGAGGTCAAGACCTGTGCAGGCGTTGGCTGAGAATTGGTTAGGCTAGAAGCTCCCCGTGTTCAATAGATCTGGGCTAAGCTTGGGTTAGGCCTCGCTTAGACGTAAATCATACCCAGGTTTTGCTTTAGTTATATCTGGGGAAGGCCTCAGCTGCGCTTGGGCTGGGCCTGAGTAAGCTTGGCTGGCCTGAGTCCGAGTTTAGTTTGTTGTCTCGTACACTCCTCGGCCAGACTTCAATCGAATGACTGGTCCAGACATTTATTCCCTTAGTAATACAGGTTCCACAGAGGGGCATGACTGAAGGAGAACAACTACTGGCCACCTTGCTGCCTTGAGTAAGAAGAATATCTTGTAGCGTTTTCTGAAAAGCTGGAATTTTGATACTTTGCTTTGGCTTGGCCTTGGCTGGGCTATGCTGGACTTGTGCTAAGCCTGCACTTGCAGTCGAGTAGGCCGGAGCTCGGCGTTTTCAAGGCCAAGCTTAGTTAGACCTTTATTAGGCTTGGTGAGGTCTGGACCTTGGTGAGATCAAGACCTGTGCAGGCGTTGGCTGAGAATTGGTTAGGCTAGAAGCTCCCCGTGTTCAATAGATCTGGGCTAAGCTTGGGTTAGGCCTCGTTTAGACGTAAATCATACCTAGGTTTTGCTTTAGTTAGGTATGGGGAAGGCCTCGGCTACGCCTGGGATGGGCCTGAGTAAGCTTGGCTGGCCTGAGTCCGAGTTTAGTTTGTAGTCTCGTACACTCTACTCAGCCAAACTTAAATCGAATGACTGGCCCAGACATTTATTCCCTTAGTATTAGTAACAGGTTCCACAGAGGGACATGACTGAAGGAGAACAGCGACTGGCCATGTGGCTGCCTTGAGTAAGAAGAGCACTTTGTAGCGTTTTCTGAAAAAGTTGAATTTTGATGCTTTGCTTTGGCTTGGCTTTGGCTGGGCTATGCAGGTCGAGACCTGTGTAGGCGTTGGCTGAGAATTGGTTAGGCTAGAAGCTCCCTGTGTTCAATAAGATCTGGGCTAAGATTGGGTTAGGCCTCGCTTAGACGTAAATCATACCTAGGTTTTGTTTTGGTTGGGTCTGGGGAAGGCTTCCGCTACGCCTGGGCTGGGCCTGAGTAAGTTTAGCAGGCCTTAGTCCGAGTTTAGTTTTTTAGTCTCGTACACTCTCCTCAGCCAGACTTAAATCGAATGACTGGCCCAGACTTTTTTTCCCTTAGTTATACTAACAGGTTCCACAGCGGGACATGACTGAAGGAAAACAACTACTGGCCACCTGGGTGCCTTGAGTAAGAAGAATATCTCGTAGCGTTTTCTGAAAAACTTGAATTTTGATGCTTTGCTTTGGCTTGGCCTTGGCTGGGCTATGCTGGACTTGTGCTAAGCCTGCACTTGCAGTCGAGTAGGCCGACGCTCGGCGTTTTCAAGGCCGAGGCCAAGCTTAGTTAGGCCTTTATTAGGCTTGGTGAGGTCTGGACCTTGGTGAGCTCATGACCTATGTAGGCGTTGGCTGAGAATTGGTTAGGCTAGAAGCTCCCGGTGTTCAATGGATCTGGGCTAAGGTTGGGTTAGGCCTCGTTTAGAAGTAAATCATACCTAGGTTTTGCTTTGGTTAGGTCTGGGGAAGGCCTTGGCTACGCCTGGGCTGGGCCTGAGTAAGCTTGGCTGGCCTGAGTCCGAGTTTAGTTTGTTGTCTCGTACACTATCCTCAGCCAGACTTAAATCGAATGACTGGCCTAGACATTTATTCCCTTATTAATACAGGTTCCACAGAGGGACATGACTGAAGGAAAACAACTACTGGCAAGCTGTGTGCCTTGAGTAAGAAGAGTATCTTGTAGCGTTTTCTGAAAAACTGGAATTTTGATGCTTTGCTTTGGCTTGGCCTTGGCTGGGCTATGCTACACTTGTGCTAAGCCTGCACTTGCAGTCAAGTAGGCCGGAGCTAGGCGTTTTCAAGGCCGAGGCCAAGCTTAGTTAGGCCTTTATTAGGCTTGGTGAGGTCTGGACCTTGGTGAGCTCATGACCTATGTAGGCGTTTTCAAAGCCGAGGCCAGGCTTAGTTAGGCTTTTATTAGGCTTGGTGAGGTCTGGACCTTGGTGAGGTCAAGACCTGTGCAGGCGTTGGCTGAGAATTGGTTAGGCTAGAAGCTCCCCGTGTTCAATAGATCTGGGCTAAGCTTGGGTTAGGCCTCGTTTAGACGTAAATCATACCTAGGTTTTGCTTTGGTTAGGTATGGGGAAGGCCTCGGCTACGCCTGGGCTGGGCCTGAATAAGCTTGGCTGGCTCGAGTCCGAGTTTAGTTTGTAGTCTCGTACACTCTACTCAGCCAGACTTAAATCGAATGACTGGCCCAGACATTTATTCCCTCAGTATTAGTAACAGGTTCCACAGACGGACATGACTGAAGGAGAACAGCGACTGGCCATGTGGCTGCCTTGAGTAAGAAGAGTACCTTGTAGCGTTTTCTGAAAAAGTTGAATTTTGATGCTTTGCTTTGGCTTGGCTTTGGCTGGGCTATGCAGGTCGAGACCTGTGCAGGCGTTGGCTGAAAATTGGTTAGGCTAGAAGCTCCCCGTGTTCAATAGATCTGGGCTAAGCTTGGGTTAGGCCTCGCTTAGACGTAAATCATACCTAGGTTTTGCTTTAGTTATATCTGGGGAAGGCCTCAGCTGCGCTTGGGCTGGGCCTGAGTAAGCTTGGCTGGACTGAGTCCGAGTTTAGTTTGTTGTCTCGTACACTCCTCAGCCAGACTTCAATCGAATGACTGGTCCGGACATTTATTCCCTTAGTAATACAGGTTCCACAGAGGGGCATGACTGAAGGAGAACAACTACTGGCCACCTTGCTGCCTTGAGTAAGAAGAGTATCTTGTAGCGTTTTCTGAAAAGCTGGAATTTTGATGCTTTGCTTTGGCTTGGCCTTGGCTGGGCTATGCTGGACTTGTGCTAAGCCTGCACTTGCAGTCCAGTAGGCCGGACCTCGGCGTTTTCAAGGCCAAGGCCAAGCTTAGTTAGACCTTTATTAGGCTTGGTGAGGTCTGGACCTTGATGAGGTCAAGACCTGTGTAGGCGTCGGCTGAGAATTGGTTAGGCTAGTAGCTCCCGGTGTTAAATAGATCTGGGCTAAGCTTGGGTTAGGCCTCGCTTAGACGTAAATGATACCTAGGTTTTGTTTTGGTTGGGTCTGGGGAAGGCTTCCGCTACGCCTGGGCTGGGCCTGAGTAAGCTTGGCTGGCCTGAGTCCGAGTTTAGTTTTTTAGTCTCGTACACTATCCTCAGCCAGACTTAAATCGAATGACTGGCCTAGACATTTATTCCCTTAGTAATACAGGTTCCAGAGAGGGACATGACTAAAGGAAAACAACTACTGGCAAGCTGGGTGCCTTGAGTAAGAAGAGTATCTTGTAGCGTTTTCTGAAAAACTGGAATTTTGATGCTTTGCTTTGGCTTGGCCTTGGCTGGGCTATGCTAGACTTGTGCTAAGCCTGCACTTGCAGTCAAGTAGGCCGGAGCTAGGCGTTTTCAAGGCCGATGACAAGCTTAGTCAGGCCTTTATTAGGCTTGGTGAGGTCTGGACCTTGGTGAGATCAAGACTTGTGCAGGCGTTGGCTGAGAATTGGTTAGGCTAGAAGCTCCCAGTGTTCAATAGATCTGGGCTAAGCTTGGGTTAGGCCTCGCTTAGACGTAAATCATACCTAGGTTTTGCTTTAGTTATATCTGGGGAAGGCCTCAGCTGCGCTTGGGCTGGGCCTGAGTAAGCTTGGCTGGCCTGAGTCCGAGTTTAGTTTGTTGTCTCGTACACTCCTCGGCCAGACTTCAATCGAATGACTGGTCCGGACATTTATTCCCTTAGTAATACAGGTTCCACAGAGGGGCATGACTGAAGGAGAACAACTACTGGCCACCTTGCTGCCTTGAGTAAGAAGAGTATCTTGTAGCGTTTTCTGAAAAGCTGGAATTTTGATGCTTTGCTTTGGCTTGGCCTTGGCTGGGCTATGCTGGACTTGTGCTAAGCCTGCACTTGCAGTCGAGTAGGCCGGAGCTCGGCGTTTTCAAGGCCAAGGCCAAGCTTAGTTAGACCTTTATTAGGCTTGGTGAGGTCTGGACCTTGGTGAGGTCAAGACCTGTGTAGGCGTTGGCTGAGAATTGGTTAGGCTAGTAGCTCCCGGTGTTAAATAGCTCTGGGCTAAGCTTGGGTTAGGCCTCGCTTAGACGTAAATCATACCTAGGTTTTGTTTTGGTTGGGTCTGGGGAAGGCTTCCGCTACGCCTGGGCTGGGCCTGAGTAAGTTTAGCAGGCCTTAGTCCGAGTTTAGTTTTTTAGTCTCGTACACTCTCCTCAGCCAGACTTAAATCGAATGACTGGCCCAGACTTTTTTCCCTTAGTTATACTTACAGGTTCCACAGCGGGACATGACTGAAGGACAACAACTACTGGCCACCTGGGTGCCTTGAGTAAGAAGAATATCTCGTAGCGTTTTCTGAAAAGCTGGAATTTTGATGCTTTGCTTTGGCTTGGCCTTGGCTGGGCTATGCTGGACTTGTGCTAAGGCTGCACTTGCAGTCGAGTAGGCCGGAGCTAGGCGTTTTCAAGGCCGAGGCCCAGCTTAGTTAGGCTTTTATTAGGCTTGATGAGGTCTGGACCTTGGTGAGCTCATGACCTATGTAGGCGTTGGCTGAGAATTGGTTAGGCTAGTAGCTCCCGGTGTTCAATGGATCTGGGCTAAGCTTGGGTTAGGCCTCGTTTAGAAGTAAATCATACCTAGGTTTTGCTTTGGTTAGGTCTGGGGAAGGCCTTGGCTACGCCTGGGCTGGGCCTGAGTAAGCTTGGCTGGCCTGAGTCCGAGTTTAGTTTGTTGTCTCGTACATTATCCTCAGCCAGACTTAAATCGAATGACTGGCCTAGACATTTATTCCCTTAGTAGTACAGTTTCCAGAGAGGGACATGACTGAAGGAAAACAACTACTGGCAAGCTGGGTGCCTTGAGTAAGAAGAGTATCTTGTAGCGTTTTCTGAAAATCTGGAATTTTGATACTTTGCTTTGGCTTGGCCTTGGCTGGGCTATGCTAGACTTGTGCTAAGCCTGCACTTGCAGTCAAGTAGGCCGGAGCTAGGCGTTTTCAAGGCCGATGACAAGCTTAGTCAGGCCTTTATTAGGCTTGGTGAGGTCTGGACCTTGGTGAGCTCATGACCTATGTAGGCGTTTTCAAAGCCGAGGCCAGGCTTAGTTAGGCCTTTATTAGGCTTGGTGAGGTCTGGACCTTGGTGAGGTCAAGACCTGTGCAGGCGTTGGCTGAGAATTGGTTAGGCTAGAAGCTCCCCGTGTTCAATAGATCTGGGCTAAGCTTGGGTTAGGCCTCGCTTAGACGTAAATCATACCTAGGTTTTGCTTTAGTTATATCTGGGGAAGGCCTCAGCTGCGCTTGGGCTGGGCCTGAGTAAGCTTGGCTGGCCTGAGTCCGAGTTTAGTTTGTTGTCTCGTACACTCCTCGGCCAGACTTCAATCGAATGACTGGTCCGGACATTTATTCCCTTAGTAATACAGGTTCCACAGAGGGGCATGACTGAAGGAGAACAACTACTGGCCACCTTGCTGCCTTGAGTAAGAAGAGTATCTTGTAGCGTTTTCTGAAAAGCTGGAATTTTGATGCTTTGCTTTGGCTTGGCCTTGGCTGGGCTATGCTGGACTTGTGCTAAGCCTGCACTTGCAGTCCAGTAGGCCGGACCTCGGCGTTTTCAAGGCCAAGGCCAAGCTTAGTTAGACCTTTATTAGGCTTGGTGAGGTCTGGACCTTGATGAGGTCAAGACCTGTGTAGGCGTCGGCTGAGAATTGGTTAGGCTAGTAGCTCCCGGTGTTAAATAGATCTGGGCTAAGCTTGGGTTAGGCCTCGCTTAGACGTAAATGATACCTAGGTTTTGTTTTGGTTGGGTCTGGGGAAGGCTTCCGCTACGCCTGGGCTGGGCCTGAGTAAGCTTGGCTGGCCTGAGTCCGAGTTTAGTTTTTTAGTCTCGTACACTATCCTCAGCCAGACTTAAATCGAATGACTGGCCTAGACATTTATTCCCTTAGTAATACAGGTTCCAGAGAGGGACATGACTAAAGGAAAACAACTACTGGCAAGCTGGGTGCCTTGAGTAAGAAGAGTATCTTGTAGCGTTTTCTGAAAAACTGGAATTTTGATGCTTTGCTTTGGCTTGGCCTTGGCTGGGCTATGCTAGACTTGTGCTAAGCCTGCACTTGCAGTCAAGTAGGCCGGAGCTAGGCGTTTTCAAGGCCGATGACAAGCTTAGTCAGGCCTTTATTAGGCTTGGTGAGGTCTGGACCTTGGTGAGATCAAGACTTGTGCAGGCGTTGGCTGAGAATTGGTTAGGCTAGAAGCTCCCAGTGTTCAATAGATCTGGGCTAAGCTTGGGTTAGGCCTCGCTTACACGTAAATCATACCTAGGTTTTGCTTTAGTTGTATCTGGGGAAGGCCTCAGCTGCGCTTGGGCTGGGCCTGAGTAAGCTTGGCTGGCCTGAGTCCGAGTTTAGTTTGTTGTCTCGTACACTCCTCGGCCAGACTTCAATCGAATGACTGGTCCGGACATATATTCCCTTAGTAATACAGGTTCCACAGAGGGGCATGACTGAAGGAGAACAACTACTGGCCACCTTGCTGCCTTGAGTAAGAAGAGTATCTTGTAGCGTTTTCTGAAAAGCCGGAATTTTGATGCTTTGCTTTGGCTTGGCCTTGGCTGGGCTATGCTGGACTTGTGCTAAGCCTGCACTTGCAGTCGAGTAGGCCGGAGCTCGGCGTTTTCAAGGCCAAGGCCAAGCTTAGTTAGTACTTTATTAGGCTTGGTGAGGTCTGGACCTTGGTGAGGTCAAGACCTGTGTAGGCGTTGGCTGAGAATTGGTTAGGCTAGTAGCTCCCGGTGTTAAATAGCTCTGGGCTAAGCTTCGGTTAGGCCTCGCTTAGACGTAAATCATACCTAGGTTTTGTTTTGGTTGGGTCTGGGGAAGGCTTCCGCTACGCCTGGGCTGGGCCTGAGTAAGTTTAGCAGGCCTTAGTCCGAGTTTAGTTTTTTAGTCTCGTACACTCTCCTCAGCCAGACTTAAATCGAATGACTGGCCCAGACTTTTTTCCCTTAGTTATACTTACAGGTTCCACAGCGGGACATGACTGAAGGACAACAACTACTGGCCACCTGGGTGCCTTGAGTAAGAAGAATATCTCGTAGCGTTTTCTGAAAAGCTGGAATTTTGATGCTTTGCTTTGGCTTGGCCTTGGCTGGGCTATGCTGGACTTGTGCTAAGGCTGCACTTGCAGTCGAGTAGGCCGGAGCTAGGCGTTTTCAAGGCCGAGGCCCAGCTTAGTTAGGCTTTTATTAGGCTTGATGAGGTCTGGACCTTGGTGAGCTCATGACCTATGTAGGCGTTGGCTGAGAATTGGTTAGGCTAGTAGCTCCCGGTGTTCAATGGATCTGGGCTAAGCTTGGGTTAGGCCTCGTTTAGAAGTAAATCATACCTAGGTTTTGCTTTGGTTAGGTCTGGGGAAGGCCTTGGCTACGCCTGGGCTGGGCCTGAGTAAGCTTGGCTGGCCTGAGTCCGAGTTTAGTTTGTTGTCTCGTACATTATCCTCAGCCAGACTTAAATCGAATGACTGGCCTAGACATTTATTCTCTTAGTAATACAGTTTCCAGAGAGGGACATGACTGAAGGAAAACAACTACTGGCAAGCTGGGTGCCTTGAGTAAGAAGAGTATCTTGTAGCGTTTTCTGAAAATCTGGAATTTTGATACTTTGCTTTGGCTTGGCCTTGGCTGGGCTATGCTAGACTTGTGCTAAGCCTGCACTTGCAGTCAAGTAGGCCGGAGCTAGGCGTTTTCAAGGCCGATGACAAGCTTAGTCAGGCCTTTATTAGGCTTGGTGAGGTCTGGACCTTGGTGAGCTCATGACCTATGTAGGCGTTTTCAAAGCCGAGGCCAGGCTTAGTTAGGCCTTTATTAGGCTTGGTGAGGTCTGGACCTTGGTGAGGTCAAGACCTGTGCAGGCGTTGGCTGAGAATTGGTTAGGCTAGAAGCTCCCCGTGTTCAATAGATCTGGGCTAAGCTTGGGTTAGGCCTCGCTTAGACGTAAATCATACCTAGGTTTTGCTTTAGTTATATCTGGGGAAGGCCTCAGCTGCGCTTGGGCTGGGCCTGAGTAAGCTTGGCTGGCCTGAGTCCGAGTTTAGTTTGTTGTCTCGTACACTCCTCGGCCAGACTTCAATCGAATGACTGGTCCAGACATTTATTCCCTTAGTAATACAGGTTCCACAGAGGGGCATGACTGAAGGAGAACAACTACTGGCCACCTTGCTGCCTTGAGTAAGAAGAGTATCTTGTAGCGTTTTCTGAAAAGCTGGAATTTTGATGCTTTGCTTTGGCTTGGCCTTGGCTGGGCTATGCTGGACTTGTGCTAAGCCTGCACTTGCAGTCGAGTAGGCCGGAGCTCGGCGTTTTCAAGGCCAGGGCCAAGCTTAGTTAGACCTTTATTAGGCTTGGTGAGGTCTGGACCTTGGTGAGGTCAAGACCTGTGTAGGTGTTGGCTGAGAATTGGTTAGGCTAGTAGCTCCCGGTGTTAAATAGATCTGGGCTAAGCTTGGGTTAGGCCTCGCTTAGACGTAAATCATACCTAGGTTTTGTTTTGGTTGGGTCTGGGGAAGGCTTCCGCTACGCCTGGGCTGGGCCTGAGTAAGTTTAGCAGGCCTTAGTCCGAGTTTAGTTTTTAAGTCTCGTACACTCTCCTCAGCCAGACTTAAATCGAATGACTGGCCCAGACTTTTTTCCCTTAGTTATACTTACAGGTTCCACAGCGGGACATGACTGAAGGACAACAACTACTTGCCACCTGGGTGCCTTGAGTAAGAAGAATATCTCGTAGCGTTTTCTGAAAAGCTGGAATTTTGATGCTTTGCTTTGGCTTGGCCTTGGCTGGGCTATGCTGGACTTGTGCTAAGGCTGCACTTGCAGTCGAGTAGGCCGGAGCTAGGCGTTTTCAAGGCCGAGGCCCAGCTTAGTTAGGCTTTTATTAGGCTTGATGAGGTCTGGACCTTGGTGAGCTCATGACCTATGTAGGCGTTGGCTGAGAATCGGTTAGGCTAGTAGCTCCCGGTGTTCAATGGATCTGGGCTAAGCTTGGGTTAGGCCTCGTTTAGAAGTAAATCATACCTAGGTTTTGCTTTGGTTAGGTCTGGGGAAGGCCTTGGCTACGCCTGGGCTGGGCCTGAGTAAGCTTGGCTGGCCTGAGTCCGAGTTTAGTTTGTTGTCTCGTACATTATCCTCAGCCAGACTTAAATCGAATGACTGGCCTAGACATTTATTCCCTTAGTAATACAGTTTCCAGAGAGGGACATGACTGAAGGAAAACAACTACTGGCAAGCTGGGTGCCTTGAGTAAGAAGAGTATCTTGTAGCGTTTTCTGAAAATCTGGAATTTTGATACTTTGCTTTGGCTTGGCCTTGGCTGGGCTATGCTAGACTTGTGCTAAGCCTGCACTTGCAGTCAAGTAGGCCGGAGCTAGGCGTTTTCAAGGCCGATGACAAGCTTAGTCAGGCCTTTATTAGGCTTGGTGAGGTCTGGACCTTGGTGAGCTCATGACCTATGTAGGCGTTTTCAAAGCCGAGGCCAGGCTTAGTTAGGCCTTTATTAGGCTTGGTGAGGTCTGGACCTTGGTGAGGTCAAGACCTGTGCAGGCGTTGGCTGAGAATTGGTTAGGCTAGAAGCTCCCCGTGTTCAATAGATCTGGGCTAAGCTTGGGTTAGGCCTCGCTTAGACGTAAATCATACCTAGGTTTTGCTTTAGTTATATCTGGGGAAGGCCTCAGCTGCGCTTGGGCTGGGCCTGAGTAAGCTTGGCTGGCCTGAGTCCGAGTTTAGTTTGTTGTCTCGTACACTCCTCGGCCAGACTTCAATCGAATGACTGGTCCAGACATTTATTCCCTTAGTAATACAGGTTCCACAGAGGGGCATGACTGAAGGAGAACAACTACTGGCCACCTTGCTGCCTTGAGTAAGAAGAGTATCTTGTAGCGTTTTCTGAAAAGCTGGAATTTTGATGCTTTGCTTTGGCTTGGCCTTGGCTGGGCTATGCTGGACTTGTGCTAAGCCTGCACTTGCAGTCGAGTAGGCCGGAGCTCGGCGTTTTCAAGGCCAAGGCCAAGCTTAGTTAGACCTTTATTAGGCTTGGTGAGGTCTGGACCTTGGTGAGGTCAAGACCTGTGTAGGTGTTGGCTGAGAATTGGTTAGGCTAGTAGCTCCCGGTGTTAAATAGATCTGGGCTAAGCTTGGGTTAGGCCTCGCTTAGACGTAAATCATACCTAGGTTTTGTTTTGGTTGGGTCTGGGGAAGGCTTCCGCTACGCCTGGGCTGGGCCTGAGTAAGTTTAGCAGGCCTTAGTCCGAGTTTAGTTTTTAAGTCTCGTACACTCTCCTCAGCCAGACTTAAATCGAATGACTGGCCCAGACTTTTTTCCCTTAGTTATACTTACAGGTTCCACAGCGGGACATGACTGAAGGAAAACAACTACTGGCCACCTGGGTGCCTTGAGTAAGAAGAATATCTCGTAGCGTTTTCTGAAAAACTTGAATTTTGATACTTTGCTTTGGCTTGGCCTTGCCTGGGCTATGCTGGACCTGTGCTAAGGCTACACTTGCAGTCGAGTAGGCCGGAGCTAGGCGTTTTCAAGGCCGAGGCCCAGCTTAGTTAGGCTTTTATTAGGCTTGATGAGGTCTGGACCTTGGTGAGCTCATGACCTATGTAGGCGTTGGCTGAGAATTGGTTAGGCTAGTAGCTCCCGGTGTTCAATGGATCTGGGCTAAGCTTGGGTTAGGCCTCGTTTAGAAGTAAATCATACCTAGGTTTTGCTTTGGTTAGGTCTGGGGAAGGCCTTGGCTACGCCTGGGCTGGGCCTGAGTAAGCTTGGCTGGCCTGAGTCCGAGTTTAGTTTGTTGTCTCGTACATTATCCTCAGCCAGACTTAAATCGAATGACTGGCCTAGACATTTATTCCCTTAGTAATACAGTTTCCAGAGAGGGACATGACTGAAGGAAAACAACTACTGGCAAGCTGGGTGCCTTGAGTAAGAAGAGTATCTTGTAGCGTTTTCTGAAAAACTGGAATTTTGATACTTTGCTTTGGCTTGGCCTTGGCTGGGCTATGCTAGACTTGTGCTAAGCCTGCACTTGCAGTCAAGTAGGCCGGAGCTAGGCGTTTTCAAGGCCGATGACAAGCTTAGTTAGGCCTTTATTAGGCTTGGTGAGGTCTGGACCTGGGTGAGCTCATGACCTATGTAGGCGTTTTCAAAGCCGAGGCCAGGCTTAGTTAGGCCTTTATTAGGCTTGGTGAGGTCTGGACCTTGGTGAGATCAAGACCTGTGCAGGCGTTGGCTGAGAATTGGTTAGGCTAGAAGCTCCCCGTGTTCAATAGATCTGGGCTAAGCTTGGGTTAGGCCTCGTTTAGACGTAAATCATACCTAGGTTTTGCTTTGGTTAGGTATGGGGAAGGCCTCGGCTACGCCTGGGATGGGCCTGAGTAAGCTTGGCTGGCCTGAGTCCGAGTTTAGTTTGTAGTCTCGTACACTCTACTCAGCCAAACTTAAATCGAATGACTGGCCCAGACATTTATTCCCTTAGTATTAGTAACCGGTTCCACAGAGGGACATGACTGAAGGAGAACAGCGACTGGCCATGTGGCTGCCTTGAGTAAGAAGAGTACCTTGTAGCGTTTTCTGAAAAAGTTGAATTTTGATGCTTTGCTTTGGCTTGGCTTTGGCTGGGCTATGCAGGTCGAGACCTGTGTAGGCGTTGGCTGAGAATTGGTTAGGCTAGTAGCTCCCGGTGTTAAATAGCTCTGGGCTAAGCTTGGGTTAGGCATCGCTTAGACGTAAATCATACCTAGGTTTTGTTTTGGTTGGGTCTGGGGAAGGCTTCCGCTACGCCTGGGCTGGGCCTGAGTAAGTTTAGCAGGCCTTAGTCCGAGTTTAGTTTTTTAGTCTCGTACACTCTCCTCAGCCAGACTTAAATCGAATGACTGGCCCAGACTTTTTTCCCTTAGTTATACTTACAGGTTCCACAGCGGGACATGACTGAAGGACAACAACTACTGGCCACCTGGGTGCCTTGAGTAAGAAGAATATCTCGTAGCGTTTTCTGAAAAACTTGAATTTTGATACTTTGCTTTGGCTTGGCCTTGCCTGGGCTATGCTGGACCTGTGCTAAGGCTGCACTTGCAGTCGAGTAGGCCGGAGCTAGGCGTTTTCAAGGCCGAGGCCCAGCTTAGTTAGGCTTTTATTAGGCTTGATGAGGTCTGGACCTTGGTGAGCTCATGACCTATGTAGGCGTTGGCTGAGAATTGGTTAGGCTAGAAGCTCCCGGTGTTCAATAGATCTGGGCTAAGCTTGGGTTAGGCCTCGTTTAGAAGTAAATCATACCTAGGTTTTGCTTTCGTTAGGTCTGGGGCAGGCCTTGGCTACGCCTGGGCTGGGCCTGAGTAAGCTTGGCTGGCCTGAGTCCGAGTTTAGTTTGTTGTCTCGTACACTGTACTCAGCCAGACTTAAATCGAATGACTGGCCTAGACATTTATTCCCTTAGTAATACAGATTCCACAGAGGGACATGACTGAAGGAGAACAGCGACTGGCAAGGTGACTGCCTTGAGTAAGAAGAGTACCTTGTAGCGTTTTCTGAAAAACTTGAATTTTCATGCTTTGCTTTGGCCTTCCCTTGGCTGGGCTATGCTGGGCCTGTGCTAAGCCTGCACTTGCAGTCGAGTAGGCCGGAGCTAGGCGTTTTCAAAGCCGAGTCCAAGCTTAGTTAGGCCTTTATTAATTTTGGTGAGGTCTGGACCTTGGTGAGCTCATGACCTATGCAGGCGTTTTCAAAGCCGAGGCCAGGCTTAGTTAGGCCTTTATTAGGCTTGGTGAGGTCTGGACCTTGGTTAGGTCAAGACCTGTGCAGGCGTTGGCTGAGAATTGGTTAGGCTAGAAGCTCCCCGTGTTCAATAGATCTGGGCTAAGCTTGGGTTAGGCCTCGCTTAGACGTAAATCATACCTAGGTTTTGCTTTAGTTATATCTGGGGAAGGCCTCAGCTGCGCTTGGGCTGGGCCTGAGTAAGCTTGGCTGGCCTGAGTCCGAGTTTAGTTTGTTGTCTCGTACACTCCTCGGCCAGACTTCAATCGAATGACTGGTCCGGACATTTATTCCCTTAGTAATACAGGTTCCACAGAGGGCCATGACTGAAAGAGAACAACTACTGGCCACCTTGCTGCCTTGAGTAAGAAGAGTATCTTGTAGCGTTTTCTGAAAAGCTGGAATTTTGATGCTTTGCTTTGGCTTGGCCTTGGCTGGGCTATGCTGGACTTGTGCTAAGCCTGCACTTGCAGTCGAGTAGGCCGGAGCTCGGCGTTTTCAAGGCCAAGGCCAAGCTTAGTTAGACCTTTATTAGGCTTGGTGAGGTCTGGACCTTGGTGAGGTCAAGACCTGTGTAGGCGTTGGCTGAGAATTGGTTAGGCTAGTAGCTCCCGGTGTTCAATAGATCTGGGCTAAGGTTGGGTTAGGCCTCGCTTAGACGTAAATCATACCTAGGTTTTGTTTTGATTGGGTCTGGGGAAGGCTTCCGCTACGCCTGGGCTGGGCCTGAGTAAATTTAGCAGGCCTTAGTCCGAGTTTAGTTTTTTAGTCTCGTACACTCTCCTCAGCCAGACTTAAATCGAATGACTGGCCCAGACTTTTTTCCCTTAGTTATACTTACAGGTTCCACAGCGGGACATGACTGAAGGACAACAACTACTGGCCACCTGGGTGCCTTGAGTAAGAAGAATATCTCGTAGCGTTTTCTGAAAAACTTGAAATTTGATACTTTGCTTTGGCTTGGCCTTGCCTGGGCTATGCTGGACCTGTGCTAAGGCTGCACTTGCAGTCGAGTAGGCCGGAGCTAGGCGTTTTCAAGGCTGAGGCCCAGCTTAGTTAGGCTTTTATTAGGCTTGATGAGGTCTGGACCTTGGTGAGCTCATGACCTATGTAGGCGTTGGCTGAGAATTGGTTAGGCTAGAAGCTCCCGGTGTTCAATAGATCTGGGCTAAGCTTGGGTTAGGCCTCGTTTAGATGTAAATCATACCTAGGGTTTGCTTTGGTTAGGTCTGGGGAAGGCCTTGGCTACGCCTGGGCTGGGCCTGAGTAAGCTTGGCTGGCCTGAGTCCGAGTTTAGTTTGTTGTCTCGTACACTGTACTCAGCCAGACTTAAATCGAATGACTGGCCTAGACATTTATTCCCTTAGTAATACAGGTTCCACAGAGGGACATGACTGAAGGAGAACAACTACTGGCAAGCTGGGTGCCTTGAGTAAGAAGAGTATCTTGTAGCGTTTTCTGAAAAACTGGAATTTTGATGCTTTGCTTTGGCTTGGCCTTGGCTGGGATACGCTAGACTTGTGCTAAGCCTGCACTTGCAGTCAAGTAGGCCGGAGCTAGGCGTTTTCAAGGCCGAAGCCAAGCTTACTTAGGCCTTTATTAGGCTTGGTGAGGTCTGGACCTTGGTGAGCTCATGACCTATGTAGGCGTTTTCAAAGCCGAGGCCAGGCTTAGTTAGGCCTTTATTAGGCTTGGTGAGGTCTGGACCTTGGTGAGGTCAAGACCTGTGCAGGCGTTGGCTGAGAATTGGTTAGGCTAGAAGCTCCCCGTGTTCAATAGATCTGGGCTAAGCTTGGGTTAGGCCTCGCTTAGACGTAAATCATACCCAGGTTCTGCTTTAGTTATATCTGGGGAAGGCCTCAGCTGCGCTTGGGCTGGGCCTGAGTAAGCTTGGCTGGCCTGAGTCCGAGATTAGTTTGTTGTCTCGTACACTCCTCGGCCAGACTTCAATCGAGTGACTGGTCCAGACATTTATTCCCTTAGTAATACAGGTTCCACAGAGGGGCATGACTGAAGGAGAACAACTACTGGCCACCTTGCTGCCTTGAGTAAGAAGAGTATCTTGTAGCGTTTTCTGAAAAGCTGGAATTTTGATGCTTTGCTTTGGCTTGGCCTTGGCTGGGCTATGCTGGACTTGTGCTAAGCCTGCACTTGCAGTCGAGTAGGCCGGAGCTCGGCGTTTTCAAGGCCAAGGCCAAGCTTAGTTAGACCTTTATTAGGCTTGGTGAGGTCTGGACATTGGTGAGGTCAAGACCTGTGTAGGCGTTGGCTGAGAATTGGTTAGGCTAGTAGCTCCCGGTGTTAAATAGATCTGGGCTAAGCCTGGGTTAGGCCTCGCTTAGACGTAAATCATACCTAGGTTTTGTTTTGGTTGGGTCTGGGGAAGGCTTCCGCTACGCCTGGGCTGGGCCTGAGTAAGTTTAGCAGGCCTTAGTCCGAGTTTAGTTTTTTAGTCTCGTACACTCTCCTCAGCCAGACTTAAATCGAATGACTGGCCCAGACTTTTTTCCGTTAGTTATACTTACAGGTTCCACAGCGGGATATGACTGAAGGAAAACAACTACTGGCCACCTGGGTGCCTTGAGTAAGAAGAATATCTCGTAGCGTTTTCTGAAAAACTTGAATTTTGATACTTTGCTTTGGCTTGGCCTTGCCTGGGCTATGCTGGACCTGTGCTAAGGCTGCACTTGCAGTCGAGTAGGCCGGAGCTAGGCGTTTTCAAGGCCGAGGCCCAGCTTAGTTAGGCTTTTATTAGGCTTGATGAGGTCTGGACCTTGGTGAGCTCATGACCTATGTAGGCGTTGGCTGAGAATTGGTTAGGCTAGTAGCTCCCGGTGTTCAATGGATCTGGGCTAAGCTTGGGTTAGGCCTCGTTTAGAAGTAAATCATACCTAGGTTTTGCTTTGGTTAGGTCTGGGGAAGGCCTTGGCTACGCCTGGGCCTGGCCTGAGTAAGCTTGGCTGGCCTGAGTCCGAGTTTAGTTTGTTGTCTCGTACATTATCCTCAGCCAGACTTAAATCGAATGACTGGCCTAGACATTTATTCCCTTAGTAATACAGTTTCCAGAGAGGGACATGACTGAAGGAAAACAACTACTGGCAAGCTGGGTGCCTTGAGTAAGAAGAGTATCTTGTAGCGTTTTCTGAAAAACTGGAATTTTGATACTTTGCTTTGGCTTGGCCTTGGCTGGGCTATGCTAGACTTGTGCTAAGCCTGCACTTGCAGTCAAGTAGGCCGGAGCTAGGCGTTTTCAAGGCCGATGACAAGCTTAGTCAGGCCTTTATTAGGCTTGGTGAGGTCTGGACCTTGGTGAGCTCATGACCTATGTAGGCGTTTTCAAAGCCGAGGCCAGGCTTAGTTAGGCCTTTATTAGGCTTGGTGAGGTCTGGACCTTGGTGAGGTCAAGACCTGTGCAGGCGTTGGCTGAGAATTGGTTAGGCTAGAAGCTCCCCGTGTTCAATAGATCTGGGCTAAGCTTGGGTTAGGCCTCGCTTAGACGTAAATCATACCTAGGTTTTGCTTTAGTTATATCTGGGGAAGGCCTCAGCTGCGCTTGGGCTGGGCCTGAGTAAGCTTGGCTGGCCTGAGTCCGAGTTTAGTTTGTTGTCTCGTACACTCCTCGGCCAGACTTCAATCGAATGACTGGTCCAGACATTTATTCCCTTAGTAATACAGGTTCCACAGAGGGGCATGACTGAAGGAGAACAACTACTGGCCACCTTGCTGCCTTGAGTAAGAAGAGTATCTTGTAGCGTTTTCTGAAAAGCTGGAATTTTGATGCTTTGCTTTGGCTTGGCCTTGGCTGGGCTATGCTGGACTTGTGCTAAGCCTGCACTTGCAGTCGAGTAGGCCGGAGCTCGGCGTTTTCAAGGCCAAGGCCAAGCTTAGTTAGACCTTTACTAGGCTTGGTGAGGTCTGGACCTTGGTGAGGTCAAGACCTGTGTAGGTGTTGGCTGAGAATTGGTTAGGCTAGTAGCTCCCGGTGTTAAATAGATCTGGGCTAAGCTTGGGTTAGGCCTCGCTTAGACGTAAATCATACCTAGGTTTTGTTTTGGTTGGGTCTGGGGAAGGCTTCCGCTACGCCTGGGCTGGGCCTGAGTAAGTTTAGCAGGCCTTAGTCCGAGTTTCGTTTTTTAGTCTCGTACACTCTCCTCAGCCAGACTTAAATCGAATGACTGGCCCAGACTTTTTTCCCTTAGTTATACTTACAGGTTCCACAGCGGGACATGACTGAAGGAAAACAACTACTGGCCACCTGGGTGCCTTGAGTAAGAAGAATATCTCGTAGCGTTTTCTGAAAAACTTGAATTTTGATACTTTGCTTTGGCTTGGCCTTGGCTGGGCTATGCTAGACTTGTGCTAAGCCTGCACTTGCAGTCAAGTAGGCCGGAGCTAGGCGTTTTCAAGGCCGATGACAAGCTTAGTCAGGCCTTTATTAGGCTTGGTGAGGTCTGGACCTTGGTGAGGTCAAGACCTGTGCAGGCGTTGGCTGAGAATTGGTTAGGCTAGAAGCTCCCAGTGTTCAATAGATCTGGGCTAAGCTTGGGTTAGGCCTCGCTTAGACGTAAATCATACCTAGGTTTTGCTTTGGTTAGATTTGGGGAAGGCCTCGGCTACGCCTGGGCTGGGCCTGAGTAAGTTTGGCAGGCCTGAGTCCGAGTTTAGTTTGTAGTCTCGTACACTCTCCTCAGCCAGACTTAAATCAAATGACTGGCCCAGACATTTATTCCCTTAGTATTAGTAACAGGTTCCATAGAGGGACATTACTGAAGGACAACAACTACTGGCCAGCTGGGTGCCTTGAGTAAGAAGAGTATTATGTAGCATTTTCTGAAAAACTTGAATTTTGATGCTTTGCTTTGGCTTGGCCTTGGTTGGGTTATGCTGGACCTGTGCTAAGCCTGCACTTGCAGTCGAGTAGGCCGGAGCTAGGCGTTTTCAAGGCCGAGGCGAAGCTTAGTTAGGCACATCCATGAACCTGTGCAGCTGAGAGTAGTCTGCTGCCTTCCACTCTTCCACTTAAGCCATAATCTATTCAAGACATCCTTCGATGAAGAGTGCAAGAGCTGAAGGGCGTGCTCCGCAAAGAGACTTCGAGACTTCAGGCATGTTACGGGGGGTCTGTGACAATCTTGTGGAGAAAGTGGTCTTCACCATTGATGGTCTTGCGAGACAGAGCCAGGATGGCTGCTTTGCGTCACAGGGTTGGTAGAGCAATGCCGGCAAGAATCGGTACATGGTTGAATGGCTTTGCACGAAGGCAGCTTGAGACTTTGCGTAGGGCATTATTACCTGTCGTTTCCAGCGTCTTGGTATGGGGTTTCCTGCTGGCGACTGGCGAGCAGTACTCAGCGGCGGAGAAAAACAATGCCTGGGAGGAGATGCGTAGCGTCTTGGCTGAGGAGCCCCAAGTGGTTCCGGCTAAGCGACTAATCAGGGCGACTCAGTCTGATATCTTGGGTAACACATTTTCCAGGTGTTGGCGGAATGTCAGGGTGCAGTCGAGCTTGACCCCGACTAATGTCAAAGCTGCCTGGAACTGGAGACTGTTGTTATCGACCATGATATTGAGCTTGTGGTGTGCTTCTCTGTTGTTGAGGTGGAATGCAGAGGACAGGGTCTCGGGGAGCTCCAGGCACCAGTTCTTCAGGTAGGTTGGTAAGGTGGTTATGTCACCCGTGAACCCCGTTTCAATTGCCGCCCAGCTCTTGTCAGATATTAGGATAGCAAGAGCGTCTGCATATTCGTACTTCTTAAACAACGTGTTTGGGAGCTCATGGATGTAGATGTTGAACAACATCGGGGCTAATGAGATAACACTAACCGCATTTTGTTGCCATCATAAACGATGTAAAGACGAGAGTAGTCCACATCAACCCCATTGCTGTCTCACTATAAACCCCTGATAATATGGAATCCGTATCGCACAAACTGAAGGGCAAACATGTCACAATCTTGCACAATCATCGCAGCTTGTTTCATTTTTTTTGCAAAAGATTCGGTGTGGGGAAGACGTCAACATATTCATGCTCAACGAGAGCAGATTTTCGTTTCACGTTGTAGATATAGGTACCGTGTTACAACATGCTGTGTTGTCCCAGTACGCCCCCCAAAAATGCAAAATGTACTACGGTAACTTACCGGACCAAGTCGTAATTGGTTGGTCCGTTTAGTGAGGAGTCGCTTACCGACATCGGTGTACACAAAGCTTAAGCTTGCACGTAGAAATAGAATCCGTACGGTCAAACTGACTTGTGAAATAGGAGGATACAGTGTGGCATCACAGTAGAGAGGCAACCGCATTATGCTGACTTTGTGTTTGCATTTTATAGCTGCCAATCATTATTAATTTCTGTGCGATATCTGGTAATTACATTGTAGTCTGGCTGACAACGGTTATTTGCAGTCTCATTGACAAATACTTGGATCAGAATTATCGCAGTAACAATTCAGATTGAAAAAAAAACCGACCTACCTGATGCGGAATGATCGGTAGATAGTTTTACATTTTGTTGTATAAAAGTCCATTAAGTTCCACAACGTGAGAAGGCTTGAATGTTTTCAGAATTTCACCGAATTTCAGTTGATAGAGAATCAAAAGAAACTCGTCCTTCATGAACGACATCTCCCATCATTTCCTTTCTTGCATACTAATTAACTCTCGTAGGGTAAGTCTAAACCCAAACAAGGCCGTTAAATGGATAGACAAATGCAGTAGCATGTTGTTAATCAGGTTCCCTATTCTCTGTGGAGCAGGAATCATTCCCGAGGGGGCCTATGGCCAGCATTCCCGTGGCTCAACCACGCCTCTGATTCCCTAAACCTTGCCCGAGTGATTTTAAAATGCCAATTACACACCGGGTATTAACTTCAAGAGAAAAGTGCATTACCAATGACACTTAGAGGCTGTGCATTGTAAGGCCCGGCGCCGGGTCCACGTAGCATCTACAAGGCTGCACCAATCACCTCAGTTCTTAAAGATCATTCCATGGATGTTCTAAATTAGCTTCTGAGTCAAATAAAATCTGAGCTTTAGAAATGGCACATATACGAGTTTTTTAATTCCATCGGAGCAGAGCTCTTAACACTCATGCGTCAGAGACTGAAAGGCCATCCTATTGCTTGCTGGCATAAACTGGTGATCACGACTGCTACTTAAGGTGACAAAACATTCGGCATTAGTGCATAACGTCGCCCTTATGCCCAACCATTTTTGATACTAGTTTTAGGCTGCTCTTTTCTTTGATATTTAATCCGAGAAATCATAAAAAGAAAAAATCCCATGCTTCCAAGAGTGGAAAATTGACAAAATTTTGTTACGAAAATAAGCTGTGTACACATTCAAGGTTTTCAGTCAGCATCAAAGGCATCGCGCAGGCCAGCAGGGTCCCAGCATACGCCCACTGACTTCAGTATATTATATATCACTGGTCAGGCCAGAAGGGTCCCAGCATATGCCCACTTGAGTATATTGTATACCACTGGTGGTCCCCTGGCCTTAAATTGCATTTTCGGGCTTATCCACGACAAAATTAGGGGGCAAATGTTTTTATGGACTGGGCCAAAATTTGGGAATTTCTTTTATATCCTACATTGTCCTTCAGAGGGGTGAAGGTAAATTTTGGGGGCTTTTGATACCCGATCAGTAGGAAAGAAAACAAATGAGACGCAAAAATAGACGCCTAATTGTCATTTCATTTAAAAACTAAAAACCCTTTGTGTACATTTTAGAAGATGGGAACATGGCCCCGCAGATCCGCCCTTAGGTAAGTACAGGCACATTTTTCAAATTTCAGGAGCTTCGCACTTATGCTGATGCTGAGCTGGGGTAAGGAAAGAACCATCTAGGCTTTCCACAAATCGACAGATGAGAGAGAGGGGGAGCTGAAATATTCTTTGTGTGTACGTGAATGTTCATGTTCCACGGCATACTGGTTTGTAAGCCCTTAATTTGTTTCGAATAGGCCTGGCTCTGAACCTTTTGTAGGCCCTGGATACTCTTAAGAATACTCCGGTCATGTCAGCTACAGTGAATTTTGTGCTCTTAATAGTGGGAGTTTGGTTTTAAGAGACAGCAGTAAATTCCTAGTTTGATTTTTATATTTCATTTTGCTCAAAAAAAACATAGATTTCAAACACGGTGTGTTGTTTTTCACTCAGAAGCATAACTTTTACGGCAGTAATAAAACATAGAATCGAAGACCATTAAAAAAGACCAAAAAATTCCCCGTGATGATGTAAGCAGGACAGTACTCGCGATAATATACACAAACACAAATTCCTAAATACCTTAGACAGTTTATCCATTCCTACTGGTCGAGAGCTTCTGGCATGACCAGTCTTAAACGGGCGATTAAGCACTGGCAGGCTGCGCGTCACCACCTCACGCAGCACGCGCATTGCGCGCCAATCCCATTGTCCGGTTCGTAAGTACATTTGTCGCAAAGGCGGACGCACCACGATTTGCAGGCTCTCATTGGACAATCGCTGAATTGCGCGTTAACTTCCGGTTCTATGGTTCCATGTAAACGGCGATCAATGCATGTAACCCTATGTGTAGTGCACGTGTGCAGCGGGCGTGGTTTAAACTGAAGTGACGTCACACTTACAAACTGGATTGGAATATGTCAACCTTGTTCCCATGGGTACGATCTTGCCGCGTCATGTTGGCTCTTATAATGCCTTGCGCGATCTTTAACTAGTAAAGGGCCGCGAACGAAGTACATGGAGTCTAGGTAGCATAGCAAAAGCAAGTTTTACTCCAAGCTCAACTCCATAGGCTGCGTGCGTGTTCCTTCACTAGTTCAGATTGCGTAAGGCATGGTGGGAGCCAACATGGCACGGCAAGATCGTACCCATCGGAACGAG
This sequence comes from Acanthaster planci, assembly GCF_054643075.1. Lineage (NCBI taxonomy): Eukaryota > Metazoa > Echinodermata > Asteroidea > Valvatida > Acanthasteridae > Acanthaster > Acanthaster planci. The sequence goes on along the minus strand of NC_141785.1, from coordinate 11,994,898 downwards.
GTTGGTTTTACCAATGAGGATGATGTTGCTCAAACAACGACGTAACAATGCAAACTCTTCACGCGTGTCCAATTTCAGGTTATCCACTGCGTGATCTCTCCCGTGGCATCGCTGTGCCGATGGGCCATAGAGTTCCAAAGTGTGACGTCAATGTGAACCAGAAAGTGCAGTGCAAAAGAATGGAGTATGCGCGCAAGTCGGTTCACGCGCTAATGCCTTTTACACACTGATTTTGCGCGTGACGTATTCACGGGGAATTTAAAAATATTTTAATACACATGCACATTAACATAACATTCATGCAGATGGAATTACACGGACCATTGCAAAGAAAATTATTCATTATATAATTTGATAAATCATGTAAGGTGATCATTGTAAAGGGGGTACCTCCACAGGTGAAATCTGATCTTGAGTTGCTAGGATCGAAAAGTTCGGAACCAACGAGAGTTCTAAAACTTGATTGCATACTCTTGAGTTGCAACCTTCAATATCCAACACTTCCCGTCATCAGTGGATAAACACGGACAAGAACTGGATAGCAGCCAGTGGTGGTATCCCAAAGGACAGTGTGTCAACGGCGCAAAGAGCCAGGCACAGCCAGGCGGCACTAGGTACAACATGGCCTGGGATGGGACGGCCTGTCGAGGCCACTCATAAAGCCTCTTGGTCGGGAGACTCAGTCAAAATCTGGTGAGGGGTTATAAAATGCCTCCATTTGTAAACCCAGCAGAAAATTCCAATTTCAATTTTGGTCATCAGGTATGACGTTGGACCTCTTAGCGGAATAAACTAACACCTACTTAATAAAAGCTTGACAACATACAGACAGGAAAAGTGACTAAACTCCACTTGAGTTACATACTTAAAGGGAATCAATGGAGGTAAAAAAGTTGCCTAAGCCAAGGCAAGGCAAGTCCAAGTGTTGGATTGGTTTAAGACTTAGACTATATTGGCTTATGGTCTTGGGTAGGAATAAATAACATAGGAGACAGGCCTCGATTACGCTATAGGTCAAAGTCTGGGTCCAAATCTCCGACTGGGTGAGACATGGGCAAGTGTGGGCTCGATCAAGATAGAAAAGGCCTAAAAATAGCTTAATCTAAGAAAAAACATGAGCTGGGCCTGGAATAAGCAAAGGCCAGGCCGGATCGAATCCTGATGCATCCTAATATGCAAGAACTAAGCCAAAAGTAAGCCCAAGAGAGACCTGGGGTGGAGCTACACCTAGGTTAGGCCAGAGCTAGTTCTGTTACAAGCTTGGATAAGACCTGGGCTACAACAGGGGCAGGCCTGGGCTAAGCTTGAATAAGGCCTGGACTTACCTCGAATTAGGCCTGGGCCTTAGCCTGGATTAGGCCTGGGCTAGGCCTGGCCTAAAGTCGGGTTAGGCCTGGGCTAGGCCTGGGCTAGGCCTGGCCTAAGTCTGACTTAGGCCTGGGCTAGGCCTGGGCTAGGCCTGGCCTAAGGTCAAGTGAGGCCTGGGCTAGGCCTGGCCTAAGGTCAAGTGAGGCCTTAGGCCAGGGCTAAGCTTGGTCTAATCCTAGATTAGGCCTTGGCTAGGCCTGGCCTAATGTCAAGATGGGCCTGGGCTAGGCTTGGGCTAAGCCTGTATTAGGTCTGGGCTAGGCTTGGCCTAAGCCTGAATTAGGCCTGGCGTAAGCTTAGACTAGGCCTAGGCTAGGCTTGAATTAGGTTGGAAATTAGGTTTGGGCTTTATCTGGACTTAGGTTATGCTAGGTGTAGCGTAAGCCTGGGATTAATCGAGGTAAGGCTTTGGTGAAGCCCTCCCTTAAACGCCTCTACTTCTCTTTAACCCAGGCTTTCCCAACTAGCCGAGGTAAGCATGGAGTAAGGGCGTTCTTTGGTCAAGCCAGTCCAGTCGAGCCCATGCCTAAACGCACTTACTTATCCAGGGCTTAGCTAAGCATGGAGTAAGGGCAAGTTTACGGCCGGGTGCTAGTTAGGTCTTTTGCTTTGTTTTGCCTAACTTGGCTTTTTCTCGGCATTTATTTAACCTGAGTCTGGGCCTCAAAATATCAGGCAAAGGCCCAGGCCAAACCAAATGCATGAATATATACATAAGTACCAATTCAATACATTTTAGTTGTTTGCTTGGCTGAGCTGGGTTAAGCTTGGGCTTTGCTTTGGCTTGGTGAGGTCAACACCTGTGAGCTAGGCGTTTTCAAGGCCGAGGTCAAGCTTAGTAGGAGCTTTATTAGGCTTGTTGATGTCTGGATCTTGGTGAGGTCAAGACCTGTGAGGGCGTAGGCTTAGAATTGGCTAGGCTAGAAGCTCCCGGTGTTCGTTAGATCTGGGCTAAGCTTGGGTTAGTCCTCGCTTAGACGTAAATCAGACCTAGGTTTTGCTTTGGTTAGGTCTATGGATGGCTTCAGCTACGCCTGGTCTGGGCCTGAGTAAGTTTGACAGTCCTGAGTCTGAGTTTAGTTTGTAGTCTAGTACAATCTCCTCAGCCAGACTTAAATCGAATGACTAGCCCACACATTTTTCCCTTAGTAATACTAACAGGTTCCACAGAGGGACATGACTGAAGGAGAACAAATACTCGCCAGCTGGGTGCCTTGAGTAAGAAGAGTATCTTGTAGCGTTTTCTGAAAAACTTGAATTTTGATGCTTTGCTTTGGCTTGGCCTTGCCTGGGCTATGCTGGACCTGTGCTAAGCCTGCACTTGTAGCGAAATAGGCTGGAGCTAGACGTTTTCAAAGCCGAGACCAGGCTTAGTTAGGCTTTTATTAAGCTTGGTGAGGTCTGGACCTTGGTGAGGTCAAGACCTGTGCAGGCGTTGGCTGAGAATTGGTTAGGCTAGAAGCTCCCAGTGTTCAATAGATCTGGGCTAAGCTTGGGTTAGGCCTCGCTTACACGTAAATCATACCTAGGTTTTGTTTTGGTTGGGTCTGGGGAAGGCTTCCGCTACGCCTGGGCTGGGCCTGAGTAAGCTTGGCTGGCCTGAGTCCGAGTTTAGTTTGTTGTCTCGTACACTATCCTCAGCCAGACTTAAATCGAATGACTGGCCTAGACATTTATTCCCTTAGTAATACAGTTTCCAGAGAGGGACATGACTAAAGGAAAACAACTACTGGCAAGCTGGGTGCCTTGAGTAAGAAGAGTATCTTGTAGCGTTTTCTGAAAAACTGGAATTTTGATGCTTTGCTTTGGCTTGGCCTTGGCTGGGCTATGCTAGACTTGTGCTAAGCCTGCACTTGCAGTCAAGTAGGCCGGAGCTAGGCGTTTTCAAGGCCGATGACAAGCTTAGTCAGGCCTTTATTAGGCTTGATGAGGTCTGGACCTTGGTGAGATCAAGACTTGTGCAGGCGTTGGCTGAGAATTGGTTAGGCTAGAAGCTCCCAGTGTTCAATAGATCTGGGCTAAGCTTGGGTTAGGCCTCGCTTAGACGTAAATCATACCTAGGTTTTGCTTTAGTTATATCTGGGGAAAGCCTCAGCTGCGCTTGGGCTGGGCCTGAGTAAGCTTGGCTGGCCTGAGTCCGAGTTTAGTTTGTTGTCTCGTACACTCCTCGGCCAGACTTCAATCGAATGACTGGTCCGGACATTTATTCCCTTAGTAATACAGGTTCCACAGAGGGGCATGACTGAAGGAGAACAACTACTGGCCACCTTGCTGCCTTGAGTAAGAAGAGTATCTTGTAGCGTTTTCTGAAAAGCTGGAATTTTGATGCTTTGCTTTGGCTTGGCCTTGGCTGGGCTATGCTGGACTTGTGCTAAGCCTGCACTTGCAGTCGAGTAGGCTGGAGCTAGGCGTTTTCAAAGCCGAGTCCAAGCTTAGTTAGGCCTTTATTAATTTTGGTGAGGTCTGGACCTTGGTGAGCTCATGACCTATGCAGGCGTTTTCAAAGCCGAGGCCAGGCTTAGTTAGGCCTTTATTAGGCTTGGTGAGGTCTGGACCTTGGTGAGGTCAAGACCTGTGCAGGCGTTGGCTGAGAATTGGTTAGGCTAGAAGCTCCCCGTGTTCAATAGATCTGGGCTAAGCTTGGGTTAGGCCTCGCTTAGACGTAAATCATACCTAGGTTTTGCTTTAGTTATATCTGGGGAAGGCCTCAGCTGCGCTTGGGCTGGGCCTGAGTAAGCTTGGCTGGCCTGAGTCCGAGTTTAGTTTGTTGTCTCGTACACTCCTCGGCCAGACTTCAATCGAATGACTGGTCCAGACATTTATTCCCTTAGTAATACAGGTTCCACAGAGGGGCATGACTGAAGGAGAACAACTACTGGCCACCTTGCTGCCTTGAGTAAGAAGAGTATCTTGTAGCGTTTTCTGAAAAGCTGGAATTTTGATGCTTTGCTTTGGCTTGGCCTTGGCTGGGCTATGCTGGACTTGTGCTAAGCCTGCACTTGCAGTCGAGTAGGCCGGAGCTCGGCGTTTTCAAGGCCAAGGCCAAGCTTAGTTAGACCTTTATTAGGCTTGGTGAGGTCTGGACCTTGGTGAGGTCAAGACCTGTGTAGGTGTTGGCTGAGAATTGGTTAGGCTAGTAGCTCCCGGTGTTAAATAGATCTGGGCTAAGCTTGGGTTAGGCATCGCTTAGACGTAAATCATACCTAGGTTTTGTTTTGGTTGGGTCTGGGGAAGGCCTTGGCTACGCCTGGGCTAGGCCTGAGTAAGCTTGGCTGGCCTTAGTCCGAGTTTAGTTTTTTAGTCTCGTACACTCTCCTCAGCCAGACTTAAATCGAATGACTGGCCCAGACTTTTTTCCCTTAGTTATACTTACAGGTTCCACAGCGGGACATGACTGAAGGAAAACAACTACTGGCCACCTGGGTGCCTTGAGTAAGAAGAATATCTCGTAGCGTTTTCTGAAAAACTTGAATTTTGATACTTTGCTTTGGCTTGGCCTTGCCTGGGCTATGCTGGACCTGTGCTAAGGCTGCACTTGCAGTCGAGTAGGCCGGAGCTAGGCGTTTTCAAGGCCGAGGCCCAGCTTAGTTAGGCTTTTATTAGGCTTGATGAGGTCTGGACCTTGGTGAGGTCAAGACCTGTGCAGGCGTTGACTGAGAATTGGTTAGGCTAGAAGCTCCCAGTGTTCAATAGATCTGGGCTAAGCTTGGGTTAGGCCTCGCTTACACGTAAATCATACCTAGGTTTTGTTTTGGTTGGGTCTGGGGAAGGCTTCCGCTACGCCTGGGCTGGGCCTGAGTAAGCTTGGCTGGCCTGAGTCCGAGTTTAGTTTGTTGTCTCGTACACTATCCTCAGCCAGACTTAAATCGAATGACTGGCCTAGACATTTATTCCCTTAGTAATACAGGTTCCAGAGAGGGACATGACTAAAGGAAAACAACTACTGGCAAGCTGGGTGCCTTGAGTAAGAAGAGTATCTTGTAGCGTTTTCTGAAAAACTGGAATTTTGATGCTTTGCTTTGGCTTGGCCTTGGCTGGGCTATGCTAGACTTGTGCTAAGCCTGCACTTGCAGTCAAGTAGGCCGGAGCTAGGCGTTTTCAAGACCGATGACAAGCTTAGTCAGGCCTTTATTAGGCTTGATGAGGTCTGGACCTTGGTGAGATCAAGACTTGTGCAGGCGTTGGCTGAGAATTGGTTAGGCTAGAAGCTCCCCGTGTTCAATAGATCTGGGCTAAGCTTGGGTTAGGCCTCGCTTAGACGTAAATCATACCTAGGTTTTGCTTTAGTTATATCTGGGGAAGGCCTCAGCTGCGCTTGGGCTGGGCCTGAGTAAGCTTGGCTGGCCTGAGTCCGAGTTTAGTTTGTTGTCTCGTACACTCCTCGGCCAGACTTCAATCGAATGACTGGTCCGGACATTTATTCCCTTAGTAATACAGGTTCCACAGAGGGGCATGACTGAAGGAGAACAACTACTGGCCACCTTGCTGCCTTGAGTAAGAAGAGTATCTTGTAGCGTTTTCTGAAAAACTGGAATTTTGATACTTTGCTTTGGCTTGGCCTTGGCTGGGCTATGCTAGACTTGTGCTAAGCCTGCACTTGCAGTCGAGTAGGCCGGAGCTAGGCGTTTTCAAGGCCGATGACAAGCTTAGTTAGGCCTTTATTAGGCTTGGTGAGGTCTGGACCTGGGTGAGCTCATGACCTATGTAGGCGTTTTCAAAGCCGAGGCCAGGCTTAGTTAGGCCTTTATTAGGCTTGGTGAGGTCTGGACCTTGGTGAGATCAAGACCTGTGCAGGCGTTGGCTGAGAATTGGTTAGGCTAGAAGCTCCCCGTGTTCAATAGATCTGGGCTAAGCTTGGGTTAGGCCTCGTTTAGACGTAAATCATACCTAGGTTTTGCTTTGGTTAGGTATGGGGAAGGCCTCGGCTACGCCTGGGATGGGCCTGAGTAAGCTTGGCTGGCCTGAGTCCGAGTTTAGTTTGTAGTCTCGTACACTCTACTCAGCCAAACTTAAATCGAATGACTGGCCCAGACATTTATTCCCTTAGTATTAGTAACAGGTTCCACAGAGGGACATGACTGAAGGAGAACAGCGACTGGCCATGTGGCTGCCTTGAGTAAGAAGAGTACCTTGTAGCGTTTTCTGAAAAAGTTGAATTTTGATGCTTTGCTTTGGCTTGGCTTTGGCTGGGCTATGCAGGTCGAGACCTGTGTAGGCGTTGGCTGAGAATTGGTTAGGCTAGTAGCTCCCGGTGTTAAATAGCTCTGGGCTAAGCTTGGGTTAGGCATCGCTTAGACGTAAATCATACCTAGGTTTTGTTTTGGTTGGGTCTGGGGAAGGCTTCCGCTACGCCTGGGCTGGGCCTGAGTAAGTTTAGCAGGCCTTAGTCCGAGTTTAGTTTTTTAGTCTCGTACACTCTCCTCAGCCAGACTTAAATCGAATGACTGGCCCAGACTTTTTTCCCTTAGTTATACTTACAGGTTCCACAGCGGGACATGACTGAAGGACAACAACTACTGGCCACCTGGGTGCCTTGAGTAAGAAGAATATCTCGTAGCGTTTTCTGAAAAACTTGAATTTTGATACTTTGCTTTGGCTTGGCCTTGCCTGGGCTATGCTGGACCTGTGCTAAGGCTGCACTTGCAGTCGAGTAGGCCGGAGCTAGGCGTTTTCAAGGCCGAGGCCCAGCTTAGTTAGGCTTTTATTAGGCTTGATGAGGTCTGGACCTTGGTGAGCTCATGACCTATGTAGGCGTTGGCTGAGAATTGGTTAGGCTAGAAGCTCCCGGTGTTCAATAGATCTGGGCTAAGCTTGGGTTAGGCCTCGTTTAGAAGTAAATCATACCTAGGTTTTGCTTTGGTTAGGTCTGGGGCAGGCCTTGGCTACGCCTGGGCTGGGCCTGAGTAAGCTTGGCTGGCCTGAGTCCGAGTTTAGTTTGTTGTCTCGTACACTGTACTCAGCCAGACTTAAATCGAATGACTGGCCTAGACATTTATTCCCTTAGTAATACAGATTCCACAGAGGGACATGACTGAAGGAGAACAGCGACTGGCAAGGTGACTGCCTTGAGTAAGAAGAGTACCTTGTAGCGTTTTCTGAAAAACTTGAATTTTCATGCTTTGCTTTGGCCTTCCCTTGGCTGGGCTATGCTGGGCCTGTGCTAAGCCTGCACTTGCAGTCGAGTAGGCCGGAGCTAGGCGTTTTCAAAGCCGAGTCCAAGCTTAGTTAGGCCTTTATTAATTTTGGTGAGGTCTGGACCTTGGTGAGCTCATGACCTATGCAGGCGTTTTCAAAGCCGAGGCCAGGCTTAGTTAGGCCTTTATTAGGCTTGGTGAGGTCTGGACCTTGGTTAGGTCAAGACCTGTGCAGGCGTTGGCTGAGAATTGGTTAGGCTAGAAGCTCCCCGTGTTCAATAGATCTGGGCTAAACTTGGGTTAGGCCTCGCTTAGACGTAAATCATACCTAGGTTTTGCTTTAGTTATATCTGGGGAAGGCCTCAGCTGCGCTTGGGCTGGGCCTGAGTAAGCTTGGCTGGCCTGAGTCCGAGTTTAGTTTGTTGTCTCGTACACTCCTCGGCCAGACTTCAATCGAATGACTGGTCCGGACATTTATTCCCTTAGTAATACAGGTTCCACAGAGGGCCATGACTGAAGGAGAACAACTACTGGCCACCTTGCTGCCTTGAGTAAGAAGAGTATCTTGTAGCGTTTTCTGAAAAGCTGGAATTTTGATGCTTTGCTTTGGCTTGGCCTTGGCTGGGCTATGCTGGACTTGTGCTAAGCCTGCACTTGCAGTCGAGTAGGCCGGAGCTCGGCGTTTTCAAGGCCAAGGCCAAGCTTAGTTAGACCTTTATTAGGCTTGGTGAGGTCTGGACCTTGGTGAGGTCAAGACCTGTGTAGGCGTTGGCTGAGAATTGGTTAGGCTAGTAGCTCCCGGTGTTCAATAGATCTGGGCTAAGGTTGGGTTAGGCCTCGCTTAGACGTAAATCATACCTAGGTTTTGTTTTGATTGGGTCTGGGGAAGGCTTCCGCTACGCCTGGGCTGGGCCTGAGTAAATTTAGCAGGCCTTAGTCCGAGTTTAGTTTTTTAGTCTCGTACACTCTCCTCAGCCAGACTTAAATCGAATGACTGGCCCAGACTTTTTTCCCTTAGTTATACTTACAGGTTCCACAGCGGGACATGACTGAAGGACAACAACTACTGGCCACCTGGGTGCCTTGAGTAAGAAGAATATCTCGTAGCGTTTTCTGAAAAACTTGAAATTTGATACTTTGCTTTGGCTTGGCCTTGCCTGGGCTATGCTGGACCTGTGCTAAGGCTGCACTTGCAGTCGAGTAGGCCGGAGCTAGGCGTTTTCAAGGCTGAGGCCCAGCTTAGTTAGGCTTTTATTAGGCTTGATGAGGTCTGGACCTTGGTGAGCTCATGACCTATGTAGGCGTTGGCTGAGAATTGGTTAGGCTAGAAGCTCCCGGTGTTCAATAGATCTGGGCTAAGCTTGGGTTAGGCCTCGTTTAGATGTAAATCATACCTAGGGTTTGCTTTGGTTAGGTCTGGGGAAGGCCTTGGCTACGCCTGGGCCTGGCCTGAGTAAGCTTGGCTGGCCTGAGTCCAAGTTTAGTTTGTTGTCTCGTACACTGTACTCAGCCAGACTTAAATCGAATGACTGGCCTAGACATTTATTCCCTTAGTAATACAGGTTCCACAGAGGGACATGACTGAAGGAGAACAACTACTGGCAAGCTGGGTGCCTTGAGTAAGAAGAGTATCTTGTAGCGTTTTCTGAAAAACTGGAATTTTGATGCTTTGCTTTGGCTTGGCCTTGGCTGGGATACGCTAGACTTGTGCTAAGCCTGCACTTGCAGTCAAGTAGGCCGGAGCTAGGCGTTTTCAAGGCCGAAGCCAAGCTTACATAGGCCTTTATTAGGCTTGGTGAGGTCTGGACCTTGGTGAGCTCATGACCTATGTAGGCGTTTTCAAAGCCGAGGCCAGGCTTAGTTAGGCCTTTATTAGGCTTGGTGAGGTCTGGACCTTGGTGAGGTCAAGACCTGTGCAGGCGTTGGCTGAGAATTGGTTAGGCTAGAAGCTCCCCGTGTTCAATAGATCTGGGCTAAGCTTGGGTTAGGCCTCGCTTAGACGTAAATCATACCCAGGTTTTGCTTTAGTTATATCTGGGGAAGGCCTCAGCTGCGCTTGGGCTGGGCCTGAGTAAGCTTGGCTGGCCTGAGTCCGAGATTAGTTTGTTGTCTCGTACACTCCTCGGCCAGACTTCAATCGAATGACTGGTCCAGACATTTATTCCCTTAGTAATACAGGTTCCACAGAGGGGCATGACTGAAGGAGAACAACTACTGGCCACCTTGCTGCCTTGAGTAAGAAGAGTATCTTGTAGCGTTTTCTGAAAAGCTGGAATTTTGATGCTTTGCTTTGGCTTGGCCTTGGCTGGGCTATGCTGGACTTGTGCTAAGCCTGCACTTGCAGTCGAGTAGGCCGGAGCTCGGCGTTTTCAAGGCCAAGGCCAAGCTTAGTTAGACCTTTATTAGGCTTGGTGAGGTCTGGACCTTGGTGAGGTCAAGACCTGTGTAGGCGTTGGCTGAGAATTGGTTAGGCTAGTAGCTCCCGGTGTTAAATAGATCTGGGCTAAGCCTGGGTTAGGCCTCGCTTAGACGTAAATCATACCTAGGTTTTGTTTTGGTTGGGTCTGGGGAAGGCTTCCGCTACGCCTGGGCTGGGCCTGAGTAAGTTTAGCAGGCCTTAGTCCGAGTTTAGTTTTTTAGTCTCGTACACTCTCCTCAGCCAGACTTAAATCGAATGACTGGCCCAGACTTTTTTCCCTTAGTTATACTTACAGGTTCCACAGCGGGATATGACTGAAGGAAAACAACTACTGGCCACCTGGGTGCCTTGAGTAAGAAGAATATCTCGTAGCGTTTTCTGAAAAACTTGAATTTTGAAACTTTGCTTTGGCTTGGCCTTGCCTGGGCTATGCTGGACCTGTGCTAAGGCTGCACTTGCAGTCGAGTAGGCCGGAGCTAGGCGTTTTCAAGGCCGAGGCCCAGCTTAGTTAGGCTTTTATTAGGCTTGATGAGGTCTGGACCTTGGTGAGCTCATGACCTATGTAGGCGTTGGCTGAGAATTGGTTAGGCTAGTAGCTCCCGGTGTTCAATGGATCTGGGCTAAGCTTGGGTTAGGCCTCGTTTAGAAGTAAATCATACCTAGGTTTTGCTTTGGTTAGGTCTGGGGAAGGCCTTGGCTACGCCTGGGCCTGGCCTGAGTAAGCTTGGCTGGCCTGAGTCCGAGTTTAGTTTGTTGTCTCGTACATTATCCTCAGCCAGACTTAAATCGAATGACTGGCCTAGACATTTATTCCCTTAGTAATACAGTTTCCAGAGAGGGACATGACTGAAGGAAAACAACTACTGGCAAGCTGGGTGCCTTGAGTAAGAAGAGTATCTTGTAGCGTTTTCTGAAAAACTGGAATTTTGATACTTTGCTTTGGCTTGGCCTTGGCTGGGCTATGCTAGACTTGTGCTAAGCCTGCACTTGCAGTCAAGTAGGCCGGAGCTAGGCGTTTTCAAGGCCGATGACAAGCTTAGTCAGGCCTTTATTAGGCTTGGTGAGGTCTGGACCTTGGTGAGCTCATGACCTATGTAGGCGTTTTCAAAGCCGAGGCCAGGCTTAGTTAGGCCTTTATTAGGCTTGGTGAGGTCTGGACCTTGGTGAGGTCAAGACCTGTGCAGGCGTTGGCTGAGAATTGGTTAGGCTAGAAGCTCCCCGTGTTCAATAGATCTGGGCTAAGCTTGGGTTAGGCCTCGCTTAGACGTAAATCATACCTAGGTTTTGCTTTAGTTATATCTGGGGAAGGCCTCAGCTGCGCTTGGGCTGGGCCTGAGTAAGCTTGGCTGGCCTGAGTCCGAGTTTAGTTTGTTGTCTCGTACACTCCTCGGCCAGACTTCAATCGAATGACTGGTCCAGACATTTATTCCCTTAGTAATACAGGTTCCACAGAGGGGCATGACTGAAGGAGAACAACTACTGGCCACCTTGCTGCCTTGAGTAAGAAGAGTATCTTGTAGCGTTTTCTGAAAAGCTGGAATTTTGATGCTTTGCTTTGGCTTGGCCTTGGCTGGGCTATGCTGGACTTGTGCTAAGCCTGCACTTGCAGTCGAGTAGGCCGGAGCTCGGCGTTTTCAAGGCCAAGGCCAAGCTTAGTTAGACCTTTATTAGGCTTGGTGAGGTCTGGACCTTGGTGAGGTCAAGACCTGTGTAGGTGTTGGCTGAGAATTGGTTAGGCTAGTAGCTCCCGGTGTTAAATAGATCTGGGCTAAGCTTGGGTTAGGCCTCGCTTAGACGTAAATCATACCTAGGTTTTGTTTTGGTTGGGTCTGGGGAAGGCTTCCGCTACGCCTGGGCTGGGCCTGAGTAAGTTTAGCAGGCCTTAGTCCGAGTTTCGTTTTTTAGTCTCGTACACTCTCCTCAGCCAGACTTAAATCGAATGACTGGCCCAGACTTTTTTCCCTTAGTTATACTTACAGGTTCCACAGCGGGACATGACTGAAGGAAAACAACTACTGGCCACCTGGGTGCCTTGAGTAAGAAGAATATCTCGTAGCGTTTTCTGAAAAACTTGAATTTTGATACTTTGCTTTGGCTTGGCCTTGCCTGGGCTATGCTGGACCTGTGCTAAGGCTGCACTTGCAGTCGAGTAGGCCGAAGCTAGGCGTTTTCAAGGCCGAGGCCCAGCTTAGTTAGGCTTTTATTAGGCTTGATGAGGTCTGGACCTTGGTGAGGTCAAGACCTGTGCAGGCGTTGGCTGAGAATTGGTTAGGCTAGAAGCTCCCAGTGTTCAATAGATCTGGGCTAAGCTTGGGTTAGGCCTCGCTTAGACGTAAATCATACCTAGGTTTTGCTTTGGTTAGATTTGGGGAAGGCCTTGGCTACGCCTGGGCTGGGCCTGAGTAAGTTTGGCAGGCCTGAGTCCGAGTTTAGTTTGTTGTCTCGTACATTATCCTCAGCCAGACTTAAATCGAATGACTGGCCTAGACATTTATTCCCTTAGTAATACAGTTTCCAGAGAGGGACATGACTGAAGGAAAACAACTACTGGCAAGCTGGGTGCCTTGAGTAAGAAGAGTATCTTGTAGCGTTTTCTGAAAAACTTGAATTTTGATACTTTGCTTTGGCTTGGCCTTGGCTGGGCTATGCTAGACTTGTGCTAAGCCTGCACTTGCAGTCAAGTAGGCCGGAGCTAGGCGTTTTCAAGGCCGATGACAAGCTTAGTCAGGCCTTTATTAGGCTTGGTGAGGTCTGGACCTTGGTGAGGTCAAGACCTGTGCAGGCGTTGGCTGAGAATTGGTTAGGCTAGAAGCTCCCAGTGTTCAATAGATCTGGGCTAAGCTTGGGTTAGGCCTCGCTTAGACGTAAATCATACCTAGGTTTTGCTTTGGTTAGATTTGGGGAAGGCCTCGGCTACGCCTGGGCTGGGCCTGAGTAAGTTTGGCAGGCCTGAGTCCGAGTTTAGTTTGTAGTCTCGTACACTCTCCTCAGCCAGACTTAAATCAAATGACTGGCCCAGACATTTATTCCCTTAGTATTAGTAACAGGTTCCATAGAGGGACATGACTGAAGGACAACAACTACTGGCCAGCTGGGTGCCTTGAGTAAGAAGAGTATTATGTAGCATTTTCTGAAAAACTTGAATTTTGATGCTTTGCTTTGGCTTGGCCTTGGTTGGGTTATGCTGGACCTGTGCTAAGCCTGCACTTGCAGTCGAGTAGGCCGGAGCTAGGCGTTTTCAAGGCCGAGGCGAAGCTTAGTTAGGCACATCCATGAACCTGTGCAGCTGAGAGTAGTCTGCTGCCTTCCACTCTTCCACTTAAGCCATAATCTATTCAAGACATCCTTCGATGAAGAGTGCAAGAGCTGAAGGGCGTGCTCCGCAAAGAGACTTCGAGACTTCAGGCATGTTACGGGGGGTCTGTGACAATCTTGTGGAGAAAGTGGTCTTCACCATTGATGGTCTTGCGAGACAGAGCCAGGATGGCTGCTTTGCGTCACAGGGTTGGTAGAGCAATGCCGGCAAGAATCGGTACATGGTTGAATGGCTTTGCACGAAGGCAGCTTGAGACTTTGCGTAGGGCATTATTACGTGTCGTTTCCAGCGTCTTGGTATGGGGTTTCCTGCTGGCGACTGGCGAGCAGTACTCAGCGGCGGAGAAAAACAATGCCTGGGAGGAGATGCGTAGCGTCTTGGCTGAGGAGCCCCAAGTGGTTCCGGCTAAGCGACTAATCAGGGCGACTCAGTCTGATATCTTGGGTAACACATTTTCCAGGTGTTGGCGGAATGTCAGGGTGCAGTCGAGCTTGACCCCGACTAATGTCAAAGCTGCCTGGAACTGGAGACTGTTGTTATCGACCATGATATTGAGCTTGTGGTGTGCTTCTCTGTTGTTGAGGTGGAATGCAGAGGACAGGGTCTCGGGGAGCTCCAGGCACCAGTTCTTCAGGTAGGTTGGTAAGGTGGTTATGTCACCCGTGAACCCCGTTTCAATTGCCGCCCAGCTCTTGTCAGATATTAGGATAGCAAGAGCGTCTGCATATTCGTACTTCTTAAACAACGTGTTTGGGAGCTCATGGATGTAGATGTTGAACAACATCGGGGCTAATGAGATAACACTAACCGCATTTTGTTGCCATCATAAACGATGTAAAGACGAGAGTAGTCCACATCAACCCCATTGCTGTCTCACTATAAACCCCTGATAATATGGAATCCGTATCGCACAAACTGAAGGGCAAACATGTCACAATCTTGCACAATCATCGCAGCTTGTTTCATTTTTTTTGCAAAAGATTCGGTGTGGGGAAGACGTCAACATATTCATGCTCAACGAGAGCAGATTTTCGTTTCACGTTGTAGATATAGGTACCGTGTTACAACATGCTGTGTTGTCCCAGTACGCCCCCCAAAAATGCAAAATGTACTACGGTAACTTACCGGACCAAGTCGTAATTGGTTGGTCCGTTTAGTGAGGAGTCGCTTACCGACATCGGTGTACACAAAGCTTAAGCTTGCACGTAGAAATAGAATCCGTACGGTCAAACTGACTTGTGAAATAGGAGGATACAGTGTGGCATCACAGTAGAGAGGCAACCGCATTATGCTGACTTTGTGTTTGCATTTTATGGCTGCCAATCATTATTAATTTCTGTGCGATATCTGGTAATTACATTGTAGTCTGGCTGACAACGGTTATTTGCAGTCTCATTGACAAATACTTGGATCAGAATTATCGCAGTAACAATTCAGATTGAAAAAAAAACCGACCTACCTGATGCGGAATGATCGGTAGATAGTTTTACATTTTGTTGTATAAAAGTCCATTAAGTTCCACAACGTGAGAAGGCTTGAATGTTTTCAGAATTTCACCGAATTTCAGTTGATAGAGAATCAAAAGAAACTCGTCCTTCATGAACGACATCTCCCATCATTTCCTTTCTTGCATACTAATTAACTCTCGTAGGGTAAGTCTAAACCCAAACAAGGCCGTTAAATGGATAGACAAATGCAGTAGCATGTTGTTAATCAGGTTCCCTATTCTCTGTGGAGCAGGAATCATTCCCGAGGGGGCCTATGGCCAGCATTCCCGTGGCTCAACCACGCCTCTGATTCCCTAAACCTTGCCCGAGTGATTTTAAAATGCCAATTACACACCGGGTATTAACTTCAAGAGAAAAGTGCATTACCAATGACACTTAGAGGCTGTGCATTGTAAGGCCCGGCGCCGGGTCCACGTAGCATCTACAAGGCTGCACCAATCACCTCAGTTCTTAAAGATCATTCCATGGATGTTCTAAATTAGCTTCTGAGTCAAATAAAATCTGAGCTTTAGAAATGGCACATATACGAGTTTTTTAATTCCATCGGAGCAGAGCTCTTAACACTCATGCGTCAGAGACTGAAAGGCCATCCTATTGCTTGCTGGCATAAACTGGTGATCACGACTGCTACTTAAGGTGACAAAACATTCGGCATTAGTGCATAACGTCGCCCTTATGCCCAACCATTTTTGATACTAGTTTTAGGCTGCTCTTTTCTTTGATATTTAATCCGAGAAATCATAAAAAGAAAAAATCCCATGCTTCCAAGAGTGGAAAATTGACAAAATTTTGTTACGAAAATAAGCTGTGTACACATTCAAGGTTTTCAGTCAGCATCAAAGGCATCGCGCAGGCCAGCAGGGTCCCAGCATACGCCCACTGACTTCAGTATATTATATATCACTGGTCAGGCCAGAAGGGTCCCAGCATATGCCCACTTGAGTATATTGTATACCACTGGTGGTCCCCTGGCCTTAAATTGCATTTTCGGGCTTATCCACGACAAAATTAGGGGGCAAATGTTTTTATGGACTGGGCCAAAATTTGGGAATTTCTTTTATATCCTACATTGTCCTTCAGAGGGGTGAAGGTAAATTTTGGGGGCTTTTGATACCCGATCAGTAGGAAAGAAAACAAATGAGACGCAAAAATAGACGCCTAATTGTCATTTCATTTAAAAACTAAAAACCCTTTGTGTACATTTTAGAAGATGGGAACATGGCCCCGCAGATCCGCCCTTAGGTAAGTACAGGCACATTTTTCAAATTTCAGGAGCTTCGCACTTATGCTGATGCTGAGCTGGGGTAAGGAAAGAACCAGCTAGGCTTTCCACAAATCGACAGATGAGAGAGAGGGGGAGCTGAAATATTCTTTGTGTGTACGTGAATGTTCATGTTCCACGGCATACTGGTTTGTAAGCCCTTAATTTGTTTCGAATAGGCCTGGCTCTGAACCTTTTGTAGGCCCTGGATACTCTTAAGAATACTCCGGTCATGTCAGCTACAGTGAATTTTGTGCTCTTAATAGTGGGAGTTTGGTTTTAAGAGACAGCAGTAAATTCCTAGTTTGATTTTTATATTTCATTTTGCTCAAAAAAAACATAGATTTCAAACACGGTGTGTTGTTTTTCACTCAGAAGCATAACTTTTACGGCAGTAATAAAACATAGAATCGAAGACCATTAAAAAAGACCAAAAAATTCCCCGTGATGATGTAAGCAGGACAGTACTCGCGATAATATACACAAACACAAATTCCTAAATACCTTAGACAGTTTATCCATTCCTACTGGTCGAGAGCTTCTGGCATGACCAGTCTTAAACGGGCGATTAAGCACTGGCAGGCTGCGCGTCACCACCTCACGCAGCACGCGCATTGCGCGCCAATCCCATTGTCCGGTTCGTAAGTACATTTGTCGCAAAGGCGGACGCACCACGATTTGCAGGCTCTCATTGGACAATCGCTGAATTGCGCGTTAACTTCCGGTTCTATGGTTCCATGTAAACGGCGATCAATGCATGTAACCCTATGTGTAGTGCACGTGTGCAGCGGGCGTGGTTTAAACTGAAGTGACGTCACACTTACAAACTGGATTGGAATATGTCAACCTTGTTCCCATGGGTACGATCTTGCCGCGTCATGTTGGCTCTTATAATGCCTTGCGCGATCTTTAACTAGTAAAGGGCCGCGAACGAAGTACATGGAGTCTAGGTAGCATAGCAAAAGCAAGTTTTACTCCAAGCTCAACTCCATAGGCTGCGTGCGTGTTCCTTCACTAGTTCAGATTGCGTAAGGCATGGTGGGAGCCAACATGGCACGGCAAGATCGTACCCATCGGAACGAGGTTGGTTTTACCAATGAGGATGATGTTGCTCAAACAACGACGTAACAATGCAAACTCTTCACGCGTGTCCAATTTCAGGTTATCCACTGCGTGATCTCTCCCGTGGCATCGCTGTGCCGATGGGCCATAGAGTTCCAAAGTGTGACGTCAATGTGAACCAGAAAGTGCAGTGCAAAAGAATGGAGTATGCGCGCAAGTCGGTTCACGCGCTAATGCCTTTTACACACTGATTTTGCGCGTGACGTATTCACGGGGAATTTAAAAATATTTTAATACACATGCACATTAACATAACATTCATGCAGATGGAATTACACGGACCATTGCAAAGAAAATTATTCATTATATAATTTGATAAATCATGTAAGGTGATCATTGTAAAGGGGGTACCTCCACAGGTGAAATCTGATCTTGAGTTGCTAGGATCGAAAAGTTCGGAACCAACGAGAGTTCTAAAACTTGATTGCATACTCTTGAGTTGCAACCTTCAATATCCAACACTTCCCGTCATCAGTGGATAAACACGGACAAGAACTGGATAGCAGCCAGTGGTGGTATCCCAAAGGACAGTGTGTCAACGGCGCAAAGAGCCAGGCACAGCCAGGCGGCACTAGGTACAACATGGCCTGGGATGGGACGGCCTGTCGAGGCCACTCATAAAGCCTCTTGGTCGGGAGACTCAGTCAAAATCTGGTGAGGGGTTATAAAATGCCTCCATTTGTAAACCCAGCAGAAAATTCCAATTTCAATTTTGGTCATCAGGTATGACGTTGGACCTCTTAGCGGAATAAACTAACACCTACTTAATAAAAGCTTGACAACATACAGACAGGAAAAGTGACTAAACTCCACTTGAGTTACATACTTAAAGGGAATCAATGGAGGTAAAAAAGTTGCCTAAGCCAAGGCAAGGCAAGTCCAAGTGTTGGATTGGTTTAAGACTTAGACTATATTGGCTTATGGTCTTGGGTAGGAATAAATAACATAGGAGACAGGCCTCGATTACGCTATAGGTCAAAGTCTGGGTCCAAATCTCCGACTGGGTGAGACATGGGCAAGTGTGGGCTCGATCAAGATAGAAAAGGCCTAAAAATAGCTTAATCTAAGAAAAAACATGAGCTGGGCCTGGAATAAGCAAAGGCCAGGCCGGATCGAATCCTGATGCATCCTAATATGCAAGAACTAAGCCAAAAGTAAGCCCAAGAGAGACCTGGGGTGGAGCTACACCTAGGTTAGGCCAGAGCTAGTTCTGTTCCAAGCTTGGATAAGACCTGGGCTACAACAGGGGCAGGCCTGGGCTAAGCTTGAATAAGGCCTGGACTTACCTCGAATTAGGCCTGGGCCTTAGCCTGGATTAGGCCTGGGCTAGGCCTGGCCTAAAGTCGGGTTAGGCCTGGGCTAGGCCTGGCCTAAAGTCGGGTTAGGCCTGGCCTAAGTCTGACTTAGGCCTGGGCTAGGCCTGGCCTAAAGTCGGGTTAGGCCTGGGCCAGGCCTGGGCTAGGCCTGGCCTACGTCTGACTTAGGCCTGGGCTAGGCCTGGCCTAAGGTCAAGTGAGGCCTTAGGCCAGGGCTAAGCTTGGTCTAATCCTAGATTAGGCCTTGGCTAGGCCTGGCCTAATGTCAAGATGGGCCTGGGCTAGGCTTGGGCTAAGCCTGTATTAGGTCTGGGCTAGGCTTGGCCTAAGCCTGAATTAGGCCTGGCGTAAGCTTAGACTAGGCCTAGGCTAGGCTTGAATTAGGTTGGAAATTAGGTTTGGGCTTTATCTGGACTTAGGTTATGCTAGGTGTAGCGTAAGCCTGGGATTAATCGAGGTAAGGCTTTGGTGAAGCCCTCCCTTAAACGCCTCTACTTCTCTTTAACCCAGGCTTTCCCAACTAGCCGAGGTAAGCATGGAGTAAGGGCGTTCTTTGGTCAAGCCAGTCCAGTCGAGCCCATGCCTAAACGCACTTACTTATCCAGGGCTTAGCTAAGCATGGAGTAAGGGCAAGTTTACGGCCGGGTGCTAGTTAGGTCTTTTGCTTTGTTTTGCCTAACTTGGCTTTTTCTCGGCATTTATTTAACCTGAGTCTGGGCCTCAAAATATCAGGCAAAGGCCCAGGCCAAACCAAATGCATGAATATATACATAAGTACCAATTCAATACATTTTAGTTGTTTGCTTGGCTGAGCTGGGTTAAGCTTGGGCTTTGCTTTGGCTTGGTGAGGTCAACACCTGTGAGCTAGGCGTTTTCAAGGCCGAGGTCAAGCTTAGTAGGAGCTTTATTAGGCTTGTTGATGTCTGGATCTTGGTGAGGTCAAGACCTGTGAGGGCGTAGGCTTAGAATTGGCTAGGCTAGAAGCTCCCGGTGTTCGTTAGATCTGGGCTAAGCTTGGGTTAGTCCTCGCTTAGACGTAAATCAGACCTAGGTTTTGCTTTGGTTAGGTCTATGGAAGGCTTCAGCTACGCCTGGTCTGGGCCTGAGTAAGTTTGACAGTCCTGAGTCTGAGTTTAGTTTGTAGTCTAGTACAATCTCCTCAGCCAGACTTAAATCGAATGACTAGCCCACACATTTTTCCCTTAGTAATACTAACAGGTTCCACAGAGGGACATGACTGAAGGAGAACAAATACTCGCCAGCTGGGTGCCTTGAGTAAGAAGAGTATCTTGTAGCGTTTTCTGAAAAACTTGAATTTTGATGCTTTGCTTTGGCTTGGCCTTGCCTGGGCTATGCTGGACCTGTGCTAAGCCTGCACTTGTAGCGAAATAGGCTGGAGCTAGACGTTTTCAAAGCCGAGACCAGGCTTAGTTAGGCTTTTATTAAGCTTGGTGAGGTCTGGACCTTGGTGAGGTCAAGACCTGTGCAGGCGTTGGCTGAGAATTGGTTAGGCTAGAAGCTCCCAGTGTTCAATAGATCTGGGCTAAGCTTGGGTTAGGCCTCGCTTACACGTAAATCATACCTAGGTTTTGTTTTGGTTGGGTCTGGGGAAGGCTTCCGCTATGCCTGGGCTGGGCCTGAGTAAGCTTGGCTGGCCTGAGTCCGAGTTTAGTTTGTTGTCTCGTACACTATCCTCAGCCAGACTTAAATCGAATGACTGGCCTAGACATTTATTCCCTTAGTAATACAGTTTCCAGAGAGGGACATGACTAAAGGAAAACAACTACTGGCAAGCTGGGTGCCTTGAGTAAGAAGAGTATCTTGTAGCGTTTTCTGAAAAACTGGAATTTTGATGCTTTGCTTTGGCTTGGCCTTGGCTGGGCTATGCTAGACTTGTGCTAAGCCTGCACTTGCAGTCAAGTAGGCCGGAGCTAGGCGTTTTCAAGGCCGATGACAAGCTTAGTCAGGCCTTTATTAGGCTTGATGAGGTCTGGACCTTGGTGAGATCAAGACTTGTGCAGGCGTTGGCTGAGAATTGGTTAGGCTAGAAGCTCCCAGTGTTCAATAGATCTGGGCTAAGCTTGGGTTAGGCCTCGCTTAGACGTAAATCATACCTAGGTTTTGCTTTAGTTGTATCTGGGGAAAGCCTCAGCTGCGCTTGGGCTGGGCCTGAGTAAGCTTGGCTGGCCTGAGTCCGAGTTTAGTTTGTTGTCTCGTACACTCCTCGGCCAGACTTCAATCGAATGACTGGTCCGGACATTTATTCCCTTAGTAATACAGGTTCCACAGAGGGGCATGACTGAAGGAGAACAACTACTGGCCACCTTGCTGCCTTGAGTAAGAAGAGTATCTTGTAGCGTTTTCTGAAAAGCTGGAATTTTGATGCTTTGCTTTGGCTTGGCCTTGGCTGGGCTATGCTGGACTTGTGCTAAGCCTGCACTTGCAGTCGAGTAGGCTGGAGCTAGGCGTTTTCAAAGCCGAGTCCAAGCTTAGTTAGGCCTTTATTAATTTTGGTGAGGTCTGGACCTTGGTGAGCTCATGACCTATGCAGGCGTTTTCAAAGCCGAGGCCAGGCTTAGTTAGGCCTTTATTAGGCTTGGTGAGGTCTGGACCTTGGTGAGGTCAAGACCTGTGCAGGCGTTGGCTGAGAATTGGTTAGGCTAGAAGCTCCCCTTGTTCAATAGATCTGGGCTAAGCTTGGGTTAGGCCTCGCTTAGACGTAAATCATACCTAGGTTTTGCTTTAGTTATATCTGGGGAAGGCCTCAGCTGCGCTTGGGCTGGGCCTGAGTAAGCTTGGCTGGCCTGAGTCCGAGATTAGTTTGTTGTCTCGTACACTCCTCGGCCAGACTTCAATCGAATGACTGGTCCAGACATTTATTCCCTTAGTAATACAGGTTCCACAGAGGGGCATGACTGAAGGAGAACAACTACTGGCCACCTTGCTGCCTTGAGTAAGAAGAGTATCTTGTAGCGTTTTCTGAAAAGCTGGAATTTTGATGCTTTGCTTTGGCTTGGCCTTGGCTGGGCTATGCTGGACTTGTGCTAAGCCTGCACTTGCAGTCGAGTAGGCCGGAGCTCGGCGTTTTCAAGGCCAAGGCCAAGCTTAGTTAGACCTTTATTAGGCTTGGTGAGTCTGGACCTTGGTGAGGTCAAGACCTGTGTAGGTGTTGGCTGAGAATTGGTTAGGCTAGTAGCTCCCGGTGTTAAATAGATCTGGGCTAAGCTTGGGTTAGGCATCGCTTAGACGTAAATCATACCTAGGTTTTGTTTTGGTTGGGTCTGGGGAAGGCCTTGGCTACGCCTGGGCTAGGCCTGAGTAAGCTTGGCTGGCCTTAGTCCGAGTTTAGTTTTTTAGTCTCGTACACTCTCCTCAGCCAGACTTAAATCGAATGACTGGCCCAGACTTTTTTCCCTTAGTTATACTTACAGGTTCCACAGCGGGACATGACTGAAGGAAAACAACTACTGGCCACCTGGGTGCCTTGAGTAAGAAGAATATCTCGTAGCGTTTTCTGAAAAACTTGAATTTTGATACTTTGCTTTGGCTTGGCCTTGCCTGGGCTATGCTGGACCTGTGCTAAGGCTGCACTTGCAGTCGAGTAGGCCGGAGCTAGGCGTTTTCAAGGCCGAGGCCCAGCTTAGTTAGGCTTTTATTAGGCTTGATGAGGTCTGGACCTTGGTGAGGTCAAGACCTGTGCAGGCGTTGGCTGAGAATTGGTTAGGCTAGAAGCTCCCAGTGTTCAATAGATCTGGGCTAAGCTTGGGTTAGGCCTCGCTTACACGTAAATCACAACTAGGTTTTGTTTTGGTTGGGTCTGGGGAAGGCTTCCGCTACGCCTGGGCTGGGCCTGAGTAAGCTTGGCTGGCCTGAGTCCGAGTTTAGTTTGTTGTCTCGTACACTATCCTCAGCCAGACTTAAATCGAATGACTGGCCTAGACATTTATTCCCTTAGTAATACAGGTTCCAGAGAGGGACATGACTAAAGGAAAACAACTACTGGCAAGCTGGGTGCCTTGAGTAAGAAGAGTATCTTGTAGCGTTTTCTGAAAAACTGGAATTTTGATGCTTTGCTTTGGCTTGGCCTTGGCTGGGCTATGCTAGACTTGTGCTAAGCCTGCACTTGCAGTCAAGTAGGCCGGAGCTAGGCGTTTTCAAGGCCGATGACAAGCTTAGTCAGGCCTTTATTAGGCTTGATGAGGTCTGGACCTTGGTGAGATCAAGACTTGTGCAGGCGTTGGCTGAGAATTGGTTAGGCTAGAAGCTCCCCGTGTTCAATAGATCTGGGCTAAGCTTGGGTTAGGCCTCGCTTAGACGTAAATCATACCTAGGTTTTGCTTTAGTTATATCTGGGGAAGGCCTCAGCTGCGCTTGGGCTGGGCCTGAGTAAGCTTGGCTGGCCTGAGTCCGAGTTTAGTTTGTTGTCTCGTACACTCCTCGGCCAGACTTCAATCGAATGACTGGTCCGGACATTTATTCCCTTAGTAATACAGGTTCCACAGAGGGGCATGACTGAAGGAGAACAACTACTGGCCACCTTGCTGCCTTGAGTAAGAAGAGTATCTTGTAGCGTTTTCTGAAAAGCTGGAATTTTGATGCTTTGCTTTGGCTTGGCCTTGGCTGGGCTATGCTGGACTTGTGCTAAGCCTGCACTTGCAGTCGAGTAGGCTGGAGCTAGGCGTTTTCAAAGCCGAGTCCAAGCTTAGTTAGGCCTTTATTAATTTTGGTGAGGTCTGGACCTTGGTGAGCTCATGACCTATGCAGGCGTTTTCAAAGCCGAGGCCAGGCTTAGTTAGGCCTTTATTAGGCTTGGTGAGGTCTGGACCTTGGTGAGGTCAAGACCTGTGCAGGCGTTGGCTGAGAATTGGTTAGGCTAGAAGCTCCCCGTGTTCAATAGATCTGGGCTAAGCTTGGGTTAGGCCTCGCTTAGACGTAAATCATACCTAGGTTTTGCTTTAGTTATATCTGGGGAAGGCCTCAGCTGCGCTTGGGCTGGGCCTGAGTAAGCTTGGCTGGCCTGAGTCCGAGATTAGTTTGTTGTCTCGTACACTCCTCGGCCAGACTTCAATCGAATGACTGGTCCAGACATTTATTCCCTTAGTAATACAGGTTCCACAGAGGGGCATGACTGAAGGAGAACAACTACTGGCCACCTTGCTGCCTTGAGTAAGAAGAGTATCTTGTAGCGTTTTCTGAAAAGCTGGAATTTTGATGCTTTGCTTTGGCTTGGCCTTGGCTGGGCTATGCTGGACTTGTGCTAAGCCTGCACTTGCAGTCGAGTAGGCCGGAGCTCGGCGTTTTCAAGGCCAAGGCCAAGCTTAGTTAGACCTTTATTAGGCTTGGTGAGGTCTGGACCTTGGTGAGGTCAAGACCTGTGTAGGTGTTGGCTGAGAATTGGTTAGGCTAGTAGCTCCCGGTGTTAAATAGATCTGGGCTAAGCTTGGGTTAGGCATCGCTTAGACGTAAATCATACCTAGGTTTTGTTTTGGTTGGGTCTGGGGAAGGCCTTGGCTACGCCTGGGCTAGGCCTGAGTAAGCTTGGCTGGCCTTAGTCCGAGTTTAGTTTTTTAGTCTCGTACACTCTCCTCAGCCAGACTTAAATCGAATGACTGGCCCAGACTTTTTTCCCTTAGTTATACTTACAGGTTCCACAGCGGGACATGACTGAAGGAAAACAACTACTGGCCACCTGGGTGCCTTGAGTAAGAAGAATATCTCGTAGCGTTTTCTGAAAAACTTGAATTTTGATACTTTGCTTTGGCTTGGCCTTGCCTGGGCTATGCTGGACCTGTGCTAAGGCTGCACTTGCAGTCGAGTAGGCCGGAGCTAGGCGTTTTCAAGGCCGAGGCCCAGCTTAGTTAGGCTTTTATTAGGCTTGATGAGGTCTGGATCTTGGTGAGGTCAAGACCTGTGCAGGCGTTGGCTGAGAATTGGTTAGGCTAGAAGCTCCCAGTGTTCAATAGATCTGGGCTAAGCTTGGGTTAGGCCTCGCTTACACGTAAATCATACCTAGGTTTTGTTTTGGTTGGGTCTGGGGAAGGCTTCCGCTACGCCTGGGCTGGGCCTGAGTAAGCTTGGCTGGCCTGAGTCCGAGTTTAGTTTGTTGTCTCGTACACTATCCTCAGCCAGACTTAAATCGAATGACTGGCCTAGACATTTATTCCCTTAGTAATACAGGTTCCAGAGAGGGACATGACTAAAGGAAAACAACTACTGGCAAGCTGGGTGCCTTGAGTAAGAAGAGTATCTTGTAGCGTTTTCTGAAAAACTGGAATTTTGATGCTTTGCTTTGGCTTGGCCTTGGCTGGGCTATGCTAGACTTGTGCTAAGCCTGCACTTGCAGTCAAGTAGGCCGGAGCTAGGCGTTTTCAAGGCCGATGACAAGCTTAGTCAGGCCTTTATTAGGCTTGATGAGGTCTGGACCTTGGTGAGATCAAGACTTGTGCAGGCGTTGGCTGAGAATTGGTTAGGCTAGAAGCTCCCCGTGTTCAATAGATCTGGGCTAAGCTTGGGTTAGGCCTCGCTTAGACGTAAATCATACCTAGGTTTTGCTTTAGTTATATCTGGGGAAGGCCTCAGCTGCGCTTGGGCTGGGCCTGAGTAAGCTTGGCTGGCCTGAGTCCGAGTTTAGTTTGTTGTCTCGTACACTCCTCGGCCAGACTTCAATCGAATGACTGGTCCGGACATTTATTCCCTTAGTAATACAGGTTCCACAGAGGGGCATGACTGAAGGAGAACAACTACTGGCCACCTTGCTGCCTTGAGTAAGAAGAGTATCTTGTAGCGTTTTCTGAAAAGCTGGAATTTTGATGCTTTGCTTTGGCTTGGCCTTGGCTGGGCTATGCTGGACTTGTGCTAAGCCTGCACTTGCAGTCGAGTAGGCTGGAGCTAGGCGTTTTCAAAGCCGAGTCCAAGCTTAGTTAGGCCTTTATTAATTTTGGTGAGGTCTGGACCTTGGTGAGCTCATGACCTATGCAGGCGTTTTCAAAGCCGAGGCCAGGCTTAGTTAGGCCTTTATTAGGCTTGGTGAGGTCTGGACCTTGGTGAGGTCAAGACCTGTGCAGGCGTTGGCTGAGAATTGGTTAGGCTAGAAGCTCCCCGTGTTCAATAGATCTGGGCTAAGCTTGGGTTAGGCCTCGCTTAGACGTAAATCATACCTAGGTTTTGCTTTAGTTATATCTGGGGAAGGCCTCAGCTGCGCTTGGGCTGGGCCTGAGTAAGCTTGGCTGGCCTGAGTCCGAGATTAGTTTGTTGTCTCGTACACTCCTCGGCCAGACTTCAATCGAATGACTGGTCCAGACATTTATTCCCTTAGTAATACAGGTTCCACAGAGGGGCATGACTGAAGGAGAACAACTACTGGCCACCTTGCTGCCTTGAGTAAGAAGAGTATCTTGTAGCGTTTTCTGAAAAGCTGGAATTTTGATGCTTTGCTTTGGCTTGGCCTTGGCTGGGCTATGCTGGACTTGTGCTAAGCCTGCACTTGCAGTCGAGTAGGCCGGAGCTCGGCGTTTTCAAGGCCAAGGCCAAGCTTAGTTAGACCTTTATTAGGCTTGGTGAGGTCTGGACCTTGGTGAGGTCAAGACCTGTGTAGGTGTTGGCTGAGAATTGGTTAGGCTAGTAGCTCCCGGTGTTAAATAGATCTGGGCTAAGCTTGGGTTAGGCCTCGCTTAGACGTAAATCATACCTAGGTTTTGTTTTGGTTGGGTCTGGGGAAGGCCTTGGCTACGCCTGGGCTAGGCCTGAGTAAGCTTGGCTGGCCTTAGTCCGAGTTTAGTTTTTTAGTCTCGTACACTCTCCTCAGCCAGACTTAAATCGAATGACTGGCCCAGACTTTTTTCCCTTAGTTATACTTACAGGTTCCACAGCGGGACATGACTGAAGGAAAACAACTACTGGCCACCTGGGTGCCTTGAGTAAGAAGAATATCTCGTAGTGTTTTCTGAAAAACTTGAATTTTGATACTTTGCTTTGGCTTGGCCTTGCCTGGGCTATGCTGGACCTGTGCTAAGGCTGCACTTGCAGTCGAGTAGGCCGGAGCTAGGCGTTTTCAAGGCCGAGGCCCAGCTTAGTTAGGCTTTTATTAGGCTTGATGAGGTCTGGACCTTGGTGAGCTCATGACCTATGTAGGCGTTGGCTGAGAATTGGTTAGGCTAGAAGCTCCCAGTGTTCAATAGATCTGGGCTAAGCTTGGGTTAGGCCTCGCTTACACGTAAATCATACCTAGGTTTTGTTTTGGTTGGGTCTGGGGAAGGCTTCCGCTACGCCTGGGCTGGGCCTGAGTAAGCTTGGCTGGCCTGAGTCCGAGTTTAGTTTGTTGTCTCGTACACTATCCTCAGCCAGACTTAAATCGAATGACTGGCCTAGACATTTATTCCCTTAGTAATACAGGTTCCAGAGAGGGACATGACTAAAGGAAAACAACTACTGGCAAGCTGGGTGCCTTGAGTAAGAAGAGTATCTTGTAGCGTTTTCTGAAAAACTGGAATTTTGATGCTTTGCTTTGGCTTGGCCTTGGCTGGGCTATGCTAGACTTGTGCTAAGCCTGCACTTGCAGTCAAGTAGGCCGGAGCTAGGCGTTTTCAAGGCCGATGACAAGCTTAGTCAGGCCTTTATTAGGCTTGATGAGGTCTGGACCTTGGTGAGATCAAGACTTGTGCAGGCGTTGGCTGAGAATTGGTTAGGCTAGAAGCTCCCCGTGTTCAATAGATCTGGGCTAAGCTTGGGTTAGGCCTCGCTTAGACGTAAATCATACCTAGGTTTTGCTTTAGTTATATCTGGGGAAGGCCTCAGCTGCGCTTGGGCTGGGCCTGAGTAAGCTTGGCTGGCCTGAGTCCGAGTTTAGTTTGTTGTCTCGTACACTCCTCGGCCAGACTTCAATCGAATGACTGGTCCGGACATTTATTCCCTTAGTAATACAGGTTCCACAGAGGGGCATGACTGAAGGAGAACAACTACTGGCCACCTTGCTGCCTTGAGTAAGAAGAGTATCTTGTAGCGTTTTCTGAAAAGCTGGAATTTTGATGCTTTGCTTTGGCTTGGCCTTGGCTGGGCTATGCTGGACTTGTGCTAAGCCTGCACTTGCAGTCGAGTAGGCTGGAGCTAGGCGTTTTCAAAGCCGAGTCCAAGCTTAGTTAGGCCTTTATTAATTTTGGTGAGGTCTGGACCTTGGTGAGCTCATGACCTATGCAGGCGTTTTCAAAGCCGAGGCCAGGCTTAGTTAGGCCTTTATTAGGCTTGGTGAGGTCTGGACCTTGGTGAGGTCAAGACCTGTGCAGGCGTTGGCTGAGAATTGGTTAGGCTAGAAGCTCCCCGTGTTCAATAGATCTGGGCTAAGCTTGGGTTAGGCCTCGCTTAGACGTAAATCATACCTAGGTTTTGCTTTAGTTATATCTGGGGAAGGCCTCAGCTGCGCTTGGGCTGGGCCTGAGTAAGCTTGGCTGGCCTGAGTCCGAGATTAGTTTGTTGTCTCGTACACTCCTCGGCCAGACTTCAATCGAATGACTGGTCCAGACATTTATTCCCTTAGTAATACAGGTTCCACAGAGGGGCATGACTGAAGGAGAACAACTACTGGCCACCTTGCTGCCTTGAGTAAGAAGAGTATCTTGTAGCGTTTTCTGAAAAGCTGGAATTTTGATGCTTTGCTTTGGCTTGGCCTTGGCTGGGCTATGCTGGACTTGTGCTAAGCCTGCACTTGCAGTCGAGTAGGCCGGAGCTCGGCGTTTTCAAGGCCAAGGCCAAGCTTAGTTAGACCTTTATTAGGCTTGGTGAGGTCTGGACCTTGGTGAGGTCAAGACCTGTGTAGGTGTTGGCTGAGAATTGGTTAGGCTAGTAGCTCCCGGTGTTAAATAGATCTGGGCTAAGCTTGGGTTAGGCCTCGCTTAGACGTAAATCATACCTAGGTTTTGTTTTGGTTGGGTCTGGGGAAGGCCTTGGCTACGCATGGGCTAGGCCTGAGTAAGCTTGGCTGGCCTTAGTCCGAGTTTAGTTTTTTAGTCTCGTACACTCTCCTCAGCCAGACTTAAATCGAATGACTGGCCCAGACTTTTTTCCCTTAGTTATACTTACAGGTTCCACAGCGGGACATGACTGAAGGAAAACAACTACTGGCCACCTGGGTGCCTTGAGTAAGAAGAATATTTCGTAGCGTTTTCTGAAAAACTTGAATTTTGATACTTTGCTTTGGCTTGGCCTTGCCTGGGCTATGCTGGACCTGTGCTAAGGCTGCACTTGCAGTCGAGTAGGCCGGAGCTAGGCGTTTTCAAGGCCGAGGCCCAGCTTAGTTAGGCTTTTATTAGGCTTGATGAGGTCTGGACCTTGGTGAGCTCATGACCTATGTAGGCGTTGGCTGAGAATTGGTTAGGCTAGAAGCTCCCGGTGTTCAATAGATCTGGCCTAAGCTTGGGTTAGGCCTCGTTTAGAAGTAAATCATACCTAGGTTTTGCTTTGGTTAGGTCTGGGGAAGGCCTTGGCTACGCCTGGGCTGGGCCTGAGTAAGCTTGGCTGGCCTGAGTCCGAGTTTAGTTTGTTGTCTCGTACACTGTACTCAGCCAGACTTAAATCGAATGACTGGCCTAGACATTTATTCCCTTAGTAATACAGATTCCACAGAGGGACATGACTGAAGGAGAACAGCGACTGGCAAGGTGACTGCCTTGAGTAAGAAGAGTACCTTGTAGCGTTTTCTGAAAAACTGGAATTTTGATACTTTGCTTTGGCTTGGCCTTGGCTGGGATACGCTAGACTTGTGCTAATCCTGCACTTGCAGTCAAGTAGGCCGGAGCTAGGCGTTTTCAAGGCCGAAGCCAAGCTTACTTAGGCCTTTATTAGGCTTGGTGAGGTCTGGACCTTGGTGAGCTCATGACCTATGTAGGCGTTTTCAAAGCCGAGGCCAGGCTTAGTTAGGCCTTTATTAGGCTTGGTGAGGTCTGGACCTTGGTGAGGTCAAGACCTGTGCAGGCGTTGGCTGAGAATTCGTTAGGCTAGAAGCTCCCCGTGTTCAATAGATCTGGGCTAAGCTTGGGTTAGGCCTCGCTTAGACGTAAATCATACCCAGGTTTTGCTTTAGTTATATCTGGGGAAGGCCTCAGCTGCGCTTGGGCTGGGCCTGAGTAAGCTTGGCTGGCCTGAGTCCGAGTTTAGTTTGTTGTCTCGTACACTCCTCGGCCAGACTTCAATCGAATGACTGGTCCAGACATTTATTCCCTTAGTAATACAGGTTCCACAGAGGGGCATGACTGAAGGAGAACAACTACTGGCCACCTTGCTGCCTTGAGTAAGAAGAGTATCTTGTAGCGTTTTCTGAAAAGCTGGAATTTTGATACTTTGCTTTGGCTTGGCCTTGGCTGGGCTATGCTGGACTTGTGCTAAGCCTGCACTTGCAGTCGAGTAGGCCGGAGCTCGGCGTTTTCAAGGCCAAGGCCAAGCTTAGTTAGACCTTTATTAGGCTTGGTGAGGTCTGGACCTTGGTGAGGTCAAGACCTGTGTAGGTGTTGGCTGAGAATTGGTAAGGCTAGTAGCTCCCGGTGTTAAATAGATCTGGGCTAAGCTTGGGTTAGGCCTCGCTTAGACGTAAATCATACCTAGGTTTTGTTTTGGTTGGGTCTGGGGAAGGCTTCCGCTACGCCTGGGCTGGGCCTGAGTAAGTTTAGCAGGCCTTAGTCCGAGTTTAGTTTTTTAGTCTCGTACACTCTCCTCAGCCAGACTTAAATCGAATGACTGGCCCAGACTTTTTTCCCTTAGTTATACTTACAGGTTCCACAGCGGGACATGACTGAAGGAAAACAACTACTGGCCACCTGGGTGCCTTGAGTAAGAAGAATATCTCGTAGCGTTTTCTGAAAAACTTGAATTTTGATACTTTGCTTTGGCTTGGCCTTGCCTGGGCTATGCTGGACCTGTGCTAAGGCTGCACTTGCAGTCGAGTAGGCCGGAGCTAGGCGTTTTCAAGGCCGAGGCCCAGCTTAGTTAGGCTTTTATTAGGCTTGATGAGGTCTGGACCTTGGTGAGCTCATGGCCTATGTAGGCGTTGGCTGAGAATTGGTTAGGCTAGTAGCTCCCGGTGTTCAATGGATCTGGGCTAAGCTTGGGTTAGGCCTCGTTTAGAAGTAAATCATACCTAGGTTTTGCTTTGGTTAGGTCTGGGGAAGGCCTTGGCTACGCCTGGGCTGGGCCTGAGTAAGCTTGGCTGGCCTGAGTCCGAGTTTAGTTTGTTGTCTCGTACATTATCCTCAGCCAGACTTAAATCGAATGACTGGCCTAGACATTTATTCCCTTAGTAATACAGTTTCCAGAGAGGGACATGACTGAAGGAAAACAACTACTGGCAAGCTGGGTGCCTTGAGTAAGAAGAGTATCTTGTAGCGTTTTCTGAAAAACTGGAATTTTGATACTTTGCTTTGGCTTGGCCTTGGCTGGGCTATGCTAGACTTGTGCTAAGCCTGCACTTGCAGTCAAGTAGGCCGGAGCTAGGCGTTTTCAAGGCCGATGACAAGCTTAGTTAGGCCTTTATTAGGCTTGGTGAGGTCTGGACCTGGGTGAGCTCATGACCTATGTAGGCGTTTTCAAAGCCGAGGCCAGGCTTAGTTAGGCCTTTATTAGGCTTGGTGAGGTCTGGACCTTGGTGAGATCAAGACCTGTGCAGGCGTTGGCTGAGAATTGGTTAGGCTAGAAGCTCCCCGTGTTCAATAGATCTGGGCTAAGCTTGGGTTAGGCCTCGTTTAGACGTAAATCATACCTAGGTTTTGCTTTGGTTAGGTATGGGGAAGGCCTCGGCTACGCCTGGGATGGGCCTGAGTAAGCTTGGCTGGCCTGAGTCCGAGTTTAGTTTGTAGTCTCGTACACTCTACTCAGCCAAATTTAAATCGAATGACTGGCCCAGACATTTATTCCCTTAGTATTAGTAACAGGTTCCACAGAGGGACATGACTGAAGGAGAACAGCGACTGGCCATGTGGCTGCCTTGAGTAAGAAGAGTACCTTGTAGCGTTTTCTGAAAAAGTTGAATTTTGATGCTTTGCTTTGGCTTGGCTTTGGCTGGGCTATGCAGGTCGAGACCTGTGTAGGCGTTGGCTGAGAATTGGTTAGGCTAGAAGCTCCCTGTGTTCAATAAGATCTGGGCTAAGCTTGGGTTAGGCCTCGCTTAGACGTAAATCATACCTAGGTTTTGTTTTGGTTGGGTCTGGGGAAGGCTTCCGCTACGCCTGGGCTGGGCCTGAGTAAGTTTAGCAGGCCTTAATCCGAGTTTAGTTTTTTAGTCTCGTACACTCTCCTCAGCCAGACTTAAATCGAATGACTGGCCCAGACTTTTTTTCCCTTAGTTATACTAACAGGTTCCACAGCGGGACATGACTGAAGGAAAACAACTACTGGCCACCTGGGTGCCTTGAGTAAGAAGAATATCTCGTAGCGTTTTCTGAAAAACTTGAATTTTGATGCTTTGCTTTGGCTTGGCCTTGGCTGGGCTATGCTGGACTTGTGCTAAGCCTGCACTTGCAGTCGAGTAGGCCGACGCTCGGCGTTTTCAAGGCCGAGGCCAAGCTTAGTTAGGCCTTTATTAGGCTTGGTGAGGTCTGGAAGTTGGTGAGCTCATGACCTATGTAGGCGTTGGCTGAGAATTGGTTAGGCTAGTAGCTCCCGGTGTTCAATGGATCTGGGCTAAGGTTGGGTTAGGCCTCGTTTAGAAGTAAATCATACCTAGGTTTTGCTTTGGTTAGGTCTGGGGAAGGCCTTGGCTACGCCTGGGCTGGGCCTGAGTAAGCTTGGCTGGCCTGAGTCCGAGTTTAGTTTGTTGTCTCGTACACTATCCTCAGCCAGACTTAAATCGAATGACTGGCCTAGACATTTATTCCCTTGTTAATACAGGTTCCACAGAGGGACATGACTGAAGGAAAACAACTACTGGCAAGCTGTGTGCCTTGAGTAAGAAGAGTATCTTGTAGCGTTTTCTGAAAAACTGGAACTTTGATGCTTTGCTTTGGCTTGGCCTTGGCTGGGCTATGCTACACTTGTGCTAAGCCTGCACTTGCAGTCAAGTAGGCCGGAGCTAGGCGTTTTCAAGGCCGAGGCCAAGCTTAGTTAGGCCTTTATTAGGCTTGGTGAGGTCTGGACCTTGGTGAGCTCATGACCTATGTAGGCGTTTTCAAAGCCGAGGCCAGGCTTAGTTAGGCCTTTATTAGGCTTGGTGAGGTCTGGACCTTGGTGAGGTCAAGACCTGTGCAGGCGTTGGCTGAGAATTGGTTAGGCTAGAAGCTCCCCGTGTTCAATAGATCTGGGCTAAGCTTGGATTAGGCCTCGCTTAGACGTAAATCATACCCAGGTTTTGCTTTAGTTATATCTGGGGAAGGCCTCAGCTGCGCTTGGGCTGGGCCTGAGTAAGCTTGGCTGGCCTGAGTCCGAGTTTAGTTTGTTGTCTCGTACACTCCTCGGCCAGACTTCAATCGAATGACTGGTCCAGACATTTATTCCCTTAGTAATACAGGTTCCACAGAGGGGCATGACTGAAGGAGAACAACTACTGGCCACCTTGCTGCCTTGAGTAAGAAGAGTATCTTGTAGCGTTTTCTGAAAAGCTGGAATTTTGATGCTTTGCTTTGGCTTGGCCTTGGCTGGGCTATGCTGGACTTGTGCTAAGCCTGCACTTGCAGTCGAGTAGGCCGGAGCTCGGCGTTTTCAAGGCCAAGGCCAAGCTTAGTTACACCTTTATTAGGCTTGGTGAGGTCTGGACCTTGGTGAGGTCAAGACCTGTGTAGGCGTTGGCTGAGAATTGGTTAGGCTAGTAGCTCCCGGTGTTAAATAGATCTGGGCTAAGCTTGGGTTAGGCCTCGCTTAGACGTAAATCATACCTAGGTTTTGTTTTGATTGGGTCTGGGGAAGGCTTCCGCTACGCCTGGGCTTGGCCTGAGTAAGTTTAGCAGGCCTTAGTCCGAGTTTAGTTTTTTAGTCTCGTACACTCTCCTCAGCCAGACTTAAATCGAATGACTGGCCCAGACTTTTTTCCCTTAGTTATACTTACAGGTTCCACAGCGGGACATGACTGAAGGAAAACAACTACTGGCCACCTGGGTGCCTTGAGTAAGAAGAATATCTCGTAGCGTTTTCTGAAAAACTTGAATTTTGATACTTTGCTTTGGCTTGGCCTTGCCTGGGCTATGCTGGACCTGTGCTAAGGCTGCACTTGCAGTCGAGTAGGCCGACGCTCGGCGTTTTCAAGGCCGAGGCCAAGCTTAGTTAGGCCTTTATTAGGCTTGGTGAGGTCTGGACCTTGGTGAGGTCAAGACCTGTGCAGGCGTTGGCTGAGAATTGGTTAGGCTAGAAGCTCCCCGTGTTCAATGGATCTGGGCTAAGCTTGGGTTAGGCCTCGCTTAGACGTAAATCATACCTAGGTTTTGTTTTGATTGGGTCTGGGGAAGGCTTCCGCTACGCCTGGGCTTGGCCTGAGTAAGTTTAGCAGGCCTTAGTCCGAGTTTAGTTTTTTAGTCTCGTACACTCTCCTCAGCCAGACTTAAATCGAATGACTGGCCCAGACTTTTTTCCCTTAGTTATACTTACAGGTTCCACAGCGGGACATGACTGAAGGAAAACAACTACTGGCCACCTGGGTGCCTTGAGTAAGAAGAATATCTCGTAGCGTTTTCTGAAAAACTTGAATTTTGATACTTTGCTTTGGCTTGGCCTTGCCTGGGCTATGCTGGACCTGTGCTAAGGCTGCACTTGCAGTCGAGTAGGCCGGAGCTAGACGTTTTCAAGGCTGAGGCCCAGCTTAGTTAGGCTTTTATTAGGCTTGATGAGGTCTGGACCTTGGTGAGCTCATGACCTATGTAGGCGTTGGCTGAGAATTGGTTAGGCTAGAAGCTCCCAGTGTTCAATAGATCTGGGCTAAGCTTGGGTTAGGCCTCGTTTAGATGTAAATCATACCTAGGGTTTGCTTTGGTTAGGTCTGGGGAAGGCCTTGGCTACGCCTGGGCTGGGCCTGAGTAAGCTCGGCTGGCCTGAGTCCGAGTTTAGTTTGTTGTCTCGTACACTGTACTCAGCCAGACTTAAATCGAATGACTGGCCTAGACATTTATTCCCTTAGTAATACAGGTTCCACAGAGGGACATGACTGAAGGAGAACAACTACTGGCAAGCTGGGTGCCTTGAGTAAGAAGAGTATCTTGTAGCGTTTTCTGAAAAACTGGAATTTTGATGCTTTGCTTTGGCTTGGCCTTGGCTGGGATACGCTAGACTTGTGCTAAGCCTGCACTTGCAGTCAAGTAGGCCGGAGCTAGGCGTTTTCAAGGCCGAAGCCAAGCTTACTTAGGCCTTTATTAGGCTTGGTGAGGTCTGGACCTTGGTGAGGTCAAGACCTGTGCAGGCGTTGGCTGAGAATTGGTTAGGCTAGAAGCTCCCCGTGTTCAATAGATCTGGGCTAAGCTTGGGTTAGGCCTCGCTTAGACGTAATTCATACCCAGGTTTTGCTTTAGTTATATCTGGGGAAGGCCTCAGCTGCACTTGGGCTGGGCCTAAGTAAGCTTGGCTGGCCTGAGTCCGAGTTTAGTTTGTTGTCTCGTACACTCCTTGGCCAGACTTCAATCGAATGACTGGTCCAGACATTTATTCCCTTAGTAATACAGGTTCCACAGAGGGGCATGACTGAAGGAGAACAACTACTGGCCACCTTGCTGCCTTGAGTAAGAAGAGTATCTTGTAGCGTTTTCTGAAAAGCTGGAATTTTGATACTTTGCTTTGGCTTGGCCTTGGCTGGGCTATGCTGGACTTGTGCTAAGCCTGCACTTGCAGTCGAGTAGGCCGGAGCTCGGCGTTTTCAAGGCCAAGCTTAGTTAGACCTTTATTAGGCTTGGTGAGGTCTGGACCTTGGTGAGATCAAGACCTGTGCAGGCGTTGGCTGAGAATTGGTTAGGCTAGAAGCTCCCCGTGTTCAATAGATCTGGGCTAAGCTTGGGTTAGGCCTCGTTTAGACGTAAATCATACCTAGGTTTTGCTTTAGTTAGGTATGGGGAAGGCCTCGGCTACGCCTGGGATGGGCCTGAGTAAGCTTGGCTGGCCTGAGTCCGAGTTTAGTTTGTAGTCTCGTACACTCTACTCAGCCAAACTTAAATCGAATGACTGGCCCAGACATTTATTCCCTTAGTATTAGTAACAGGTTCCACAGAGGGACATGACTGAAGGAGAACAGCGACTGGCCATGTGGCTGCCTTGAGTAAGAAGAGTACTTTGTAGCGTTTTCTGAAAAAGTTGAATTTTGATGCTTTGCTTTGGCTTGGCTTTGGCTGGGCTATGCAGGTCGAGACCTGTGTAGGCGTTGGCTGAGAATTGGTTAGGCTAGAAGCTCCCTGTGTTCAATAAGATCTGGGCTAAGATTGGGTTAGGCCTCGCTTAGACGTAAATCATACCTAGGTTTTGTTTTGGTTGGGTCTGGGGAAGGCTTCCGCTACGCCTGGGCTGGGCCTGAGTAAGTTTAGCAGGCCTTAATCCGAGTTTAGTTTTTTAGTCTCGTACACTCTCCTCAGCCAGACTTAAATCGAATGACTGGCCCAGACTTTTTTTCCCTTAGTTATACTAACAGGTTCCACAGCGGGACATGACTGAAGGAAAACAACTACTGGCCACCTGGGTGCCTTGAGTAAGAAGAATATCTCGTAGCGTTTTCTGAAAAACTTGAATTTTGATGCTTTGCTTTGGCTTGGCCTTGGCTGGGCTATGCTGGACTTGTGCTAAGCCTGCACTTGCAGTCGAGTAGGCCGACGCTCGGCGTTTTCAAGGCCGAGGCCAAGCTTAGTTAGGCCTTTATTAGGCTTGGTGAGGTCTGGACCTTGGTGAGCTCATGACCTATGTAGGCGTTGGCTGAGAATTGGTTAGGCTAGAAGCTCCCGGTGTTCAATGGATCTGGGCTAAGGTTGGGTTAGGCCTCGTTTAGAAGTAAATCATACCTAGGTTTTGCTTTGGTTAGGTCTGGGGAAGGCCTTGGCTACGCCTGGGCTGGGCCTGAGTAAGCTTGGCTGGCCTGAGTCCGAGTTTAGTTTGTTGTCTCGTACACTATCCTCAGCCAGACTTAAATCGAATGACTGGCCTAGACATTTATTCCCTTATTAATACAGGTTCCACAGAGGGACATGACTGAAGGAAAACAACTACTGGCAAGCTGTGTGCCTTGAGTAAGAAGAGTATCTTGTAGCGTTTTCTGAAAAACTGGAATTTTGATGCTTTGCTTTGGCTTGGCCTTGGCTGGGCTATGCTACACTTGTGCTAAGCCTGCACTTGCAGTCAAGTAGGCCGGAGCTAGGCGTTTTCAAGGCCGAGGCCAAGCTTAGTTAGGCCTTTATTAGGCTTGGTGAGGTCTGGACCTTGGTGAGCTCATGACCTATGTAGGCGTTTTCAAAGCCGAGGCCAGGCTTAGTTAGGCCTTTATTAGGCTTGGTGAGGTCTGGACCTTGGTGAGGTCAAGACCTGTGCAGGCGTTGGCTGAGAATTGGTTAGGCTAGAAGCTCCCCGTGTTCAATAGATCTGGGCTAAGCTTGGGTTAGGCCTCGTTTAGACGTAAATCATACCTAGGTTTTGCTTTGGTTAGGTATGGGGAAGGCCTCGGCTACGCCTGGGCTGGGCCTGAATAAGCTTGGCTGGCTCGAGTCCGAGTTTAGTTTGTAGTCTCGTACACTCTACTCAGCCAGACTTAAATCGAATGACTGGCCCAGACATTTATTCCCTTAGTAATACAGGTTCCACAGAGGGGCATGACTGAAGGAGAACAACTACTGGCCACCTTGCTGCCTTGAGTAAGAAGAGTATCTTGTAGCGTTTTCTGAAAAGCTGGAATTTTGATGCTTTGCTTTGGCTTGGCCTTGGCTGGGCTATGCTGGACTTGTGCTAAGCCTGCACTTGCAGTCCAGTAGGCCGGACCTCGGCGTTTTCAAGGCCAAGGCCAAGCTTAGTTAGACCTTTATTAGGCTTGGTGAGGTCTGGACCTTGGTGAGGTCAAGACCTGTGTAGGCGTCGGCTGAGAATTGGTTAGGCTAGTAGCTCCCGGTGTTAAATAGATCTGGGCTAAGCTTGGGTTAGGCCTCGCTTAGACGTAAATGATACCTAGGTTTTGTTTTGGTTGGGTCTGGGGAAGGCTTCCGCTACGCCTGGGCTGGGCCTGAGTAAGCTTGGCTGGCCTGAGTCCGAGTTTAGTTTTTTAGTCTCGTACACTATCCTCAGCCAGACTTAAATCGAATGACTGGCCTAGACATTTATTCCCTTAGTAATACAGGTTCCAGAGAGGGACATGACTAAAGGAAAACAACTACTGGCAAGCTGGGTGCCTTGAGTAAGAAGAGTATCTTGTAGCGTTTTCTGAAAAACTGGAATTTTGATGCTTTGCTTTGGCTTGGCCTTGGCTGGGCTATGCTAGACTTGTGCTAAGCCTGCACTTGCAGTCAAGTAGGCCGGAGCTAGGCGTTTTCAAGGCCGATGACAAGCTTAGTCAGGCCTTTATTAGGCTTGGTGAGGTCTGGACCTTGGTGAGATCAAGACTTGTGCAGGCGTTGGCTGAGAATTGGTTAGGCTAGAAGCTCCCAGTGTTCAATAGATCTGGGCTAAGCTTGGGTTAGGCCTCGCTTAGACGTAAATCATACCTAGGTTTTGCTTTAGTTATATCTGGGGAAGGCCTCAGCTGCGCTTGGGCTGGGCCTGAGTAAGCTTGGCTGGCCTGAGTCCGAGTTTAGTTTGTTGTCTCGTACACTCCTCGGCCAGACTTCAATCGAATGACTGGTCCGGACATTTATTCCCTTAGTAATACAGGTTCCACAGAGGGGCATGACTGAAGGAGAACAACTACTGGCCACCTTGCTGCCTTGAGTAAGAAGAGTATCTTGTAGCGTTTTCTGAAAAGCTGGAATTTTGATGCTTTGCTTTGGCTTGGCCTTGGCTGGGCTATGCTGGACTTGTGCTAAGCCTGCACTTGCAGTCGAGTAGGCCGGAGCTCGGCGTTTTCAAGGCCAAGGCCAAGCTTAGTTAGACCTTTATTAGGCTTGGTGAGGTCTGGACCTTGGTGAGGTCAAGACCTGTGTAGGCGTTGGCTGAGAATTGGTTAGGCTAGTAGCTCCCGGTGTTAAATAGCTCTGGGCTAAGCTTGGGTTAGGCCTCGCTTAGACGTAAATCATACCTAGGTTTTGTTTTGGTTGGGTCTGGGGAAGGCTTCCGCTACGCCTGGGCTGGGCCTGAGTAAGTTTAGCAGGCCTTAGTCCGAGTTTAGTTTTTTAGTCTCGTACACTCTCCTCAGCCAGACTTAAATCGAATGACTGGCCCAGACTTTTTTCCCTTAGTTATACTTACAGGTTCCACAGCGGGACATGACTGAAGGACAACAACTACTGGCCACCTGGGTGCCTTGAGTAAGAAGAATATCTCGTAGCGTTTTCTGAAAAGCTGGAATTTTGATGCTTTGCTTTGGCTTGGCCTTGGCTGGGCTATGCTGGACTTGTGCTAAGGCTGCACTTGCAGTCGAGTAGGCCGGAGCTAGGCGTTTTCAAGGCCGAGGCCCAGCTTAGTTAGGCTTTTATTAGGCTTGAAGAGGTCTGGACCTTGGTGAGGTCAAGACCTGTGCAGGCGTTGGCTGAGAATTGGTTAGGCTAGAAGCTCCCCGTGTTCAATAGATCTGGGCTAAGCTTGGGTTAGGCCTCGCTTAGACGTAAATCATACCTAGGTTTTGCTTTAGTTATATCTGGGGAAGGCCTCAGCTGCGCTTGGGCTGGGCCTGAGTAAGCTTGGCTGGCCTGAGTCCGAGTTTAGTTTGTTGTCTCGTACACTCCTCGGCCAGACTTCAATCGAATGACTGGTCCAGACATTTATTCCCTTAGTAATACAGGTTCCACAGAGGGGCATGACTGAAGGAGAACAACTACTGGCCACCTTGCTGCCTTGAGTAAGAAGAGTATCTTGTAGCGTTTTCTGAAAAGCTGGAATTTTGATGCTTTGCTTTGGCTTGGCCTTGGCTGGGCTATGCTGGACTTGTGCTAAGCCTGCACTTGCAGTCGAGTAGGCCGGAGCTCGGCGTTTTCAAGGCCAAGGCCAAGCTTAGTTAGACCTTTATTAGGCTTGGTGAGGTCTGGACCTTGGTGAGGTCAAGACCTGTGTAGGTGTTGGCTGAGAATTGGTTAGGCTAGTAGCTCCCGGTGTTAAATAGATCTGGGCTAATCTTGGGTTAGGCCTCGCTTAGACGTAAATCATACCTAGGTTTTGTTTTGGTTGGGTCTGGGGAAGGCTTCCGCTACGCCTGGGCTGGGCCTGAGTAAGTTTAGCAGGCCTTAGTCCGAGTTTAGTTTTTAAGTCTCGTACACTCTCCTCAGCCAGACTTAAATCGAATGACTGGCCCAGACTTTTTTCCCTTAGTTATACTTACAGGTTCCACAGCGGGACATGACTGAAGGACAACAACTACTGGCCACCTGGGTGCCTTGAGTAAGAAGAATATCTCGTAGCGTTTTCTGAAAAGCTGGAATTTTGATGCTTTGCTTTGGCTTGGCCTTGGCTGGGCTATGCTGGACCTGTGCTAAGGCTGCACTTGCAGTCGAGTAGGCCGGAGCTAGGCGTTTTCAAGGCCGAGGCCCAGCTTAGTTAGGCTTTTATTAGGCTTGATGAGGTCTGGACCTTGGTGAGCTCATGACCTATGTAGGCGTTGGCTGAGAATTGGTTAGGCTAGTAGCTCCCGGTGTTCAATGGATCTGGGCTAAGCTTGGGTT
Source organism: Acanthaster planci (assembly GCF_054643075.1). NCBI lineage: Eukaryota > Metazoa > Echinodermata > Asteroidea > Valvatida > Acanthasteridae > Acanthaster > Acanthaster planci. Next base: position 11,954,732 of record NC_141785.1, on the reverse strand, counting down.
AGGCCTCGTTTAGAAGTAAATCATACCTAGGTTTTGCTTTGGTTAGGTCTGGGGAAGGCCTTGGCTACGCCTGGGCTGGGCCTGAGTAAGCTTGGCTGGCCTGAGTCCGAGTTTAGTTTGTTGTCTCGTACATTATCCTCAGCCAGACTTAAATCGAATGACTGGCCTAGACATTTATTCCCTTAGTAATACAGTTTCCAGAGAGGGACATGACTGAAGGAAAACAACTACTGGCAAGCTGGGTGCCTTGAGTAAGAAGAGTATCTTGTAGCGTTTTCTGAAAATCTGGAATTTTGATACTTTGCTTTGGCTTGGCCTTGGCTGGGCTATGCTAGACTTGTGCTAAGCCTGCACTTGCAGTCAAGTAGGCCGGAGCTAGGCGTTTTCAAGGCCGATGACAAGCTTAGTCAGGCCTTTATTAGGCTTGGTGAGGTCTGGACCTTGGTGAGCTCATGACCTATGTAGGCGTTTTCAAAGCCGAGGCCAGGCTTAGTTAGGCCTTTATTAGGCTTGGTGAGGTCTGGACCTTGGTGAGGTCAAGACCTGTGCAGGCGTTGGCTGAGAATTGGTTAGGCTAGAAGCTCCCCGTGTTCAATAGATCTGGGCTAAGCTTGGGTTAGGCCTCGCTTAGACGTAAATCATACCTAGGTTTTGCTTTAGTTATATCTGGGGAAGGCCTCAGCTGCGCTTGGGCTGGGCCTGAGTAAGCTTGGCTGGCCTGAGTCCGAGTTTAGTTTGTTGTCTCGTACACTCCTCGGCCAGACTTCAATCGAATGACTGGTCCAGACATTTATTCCCTTAGTAATACAGGTTCCACAGAGGGGCATGACTGAAGGAGAACAACTACTGGCCACCTTGCTGCCTTGAGTAAGAAGAGTATCTTGTAGCGTTTTCTGAAAAGCTGGAATTTTGATGCTTTGCTTTGGCTTGGCCTTGGCTGGGCTATGCTGGACTTGTGCTAAGCCTGCACTTGCAGTCGAGTAGGCCGGAGCTCGGCGTTTTCAAGGCCAAGGCCAAGCTTAGTTAGACCTTTATTAGGCTTGGTGAGGTCTGGACCTTGGTGAGGTCAAGACCTGTGTAGGTGTTGGCTGAGAATTGGTTAGGCTAGTAGCTCCCGGTGTTAAATAGATCTGGGCTAAGCTTGGGTTAGGCCTCGCTTAGACGTAAATCATACCTAGGTTTTGTTTTGGTTGGGTCTGGGGAAGGCTTCCGCTACGCCTGGGCTGGGCCTGAGTAAGTTTAGCAGGCCTTAGTCCGAGTTTAGTTTTTAAGTCTCGTACACTCTCCTCAGCCAGACTTAAATCGAATGACTGGCCCAGACTTTTTTCCCTTAGTTATACTTACAGGTTCCACAGCGGGACATGACTGAAGGAAAACAACTACTGGCCACCTGGGTGCCTTGAGTAAGAAGAATATCTCGTAGCGTTTTCTGAAAAACTTGAATTTTGATACTTTGCTTTGGCTTGGCCTTGCCTGGGCTATGCTGGACCTGTGCTAAGGCTGCACTTGCAGTCGAGTAGGCCGGAGCTAGGCGTTTTCAAGGCCGAGGCCCAGCTTAGTTAGGCTTTTATTAGGCTTGATGAGGTCTGGACCTTGGTGAGCTCATGACCTATGTAGGCGTTGGCTGAGAATTGGTTAGGCTAGTAGCTCCCGGTGTTCAATGGATCTGGGCTAAGCTTGGGTTAGGCCTCGTTTAGAAGTAAATCATACCTAGGTTTTGCTTTGGTTAGGTCTGGGGAAGGTCTTGGCTACGCCTGGGCTGGGCCTGAGTAAGCTTGGCTGGCCTGAGTCCGAGTTTAGTTTGTTGTCTCGTACATTATCCTCAGCCAGACTTAAATCGAATGACTGGCCTAGACATTTATTCCCTTAGTAATACAGTTTCCAGAGAGGGACATGACTGAAGGAAAACAACTACTGGCAAGCTGGGTGCCTTGAGTAAGAAGAGAATCTTGTAGCGTTTTCTGAAAAACTGGAATTTTGATACTTTGCTTTGGCTTGGCCTTGGCTGGGCTATGCTAGACTTGTGCTAAGCCTGCACTTGCAGTCAAGTAGGCCGGAGCTAGGCGTTTTCAAGGCCGATGACAAGCTTAGTTAGGCCTTTATTAGGCTTGGTGAGGTCTGGACCTGGGTGAGCTCATGACCTATGTAGGCGTTTTCAAAGCCGAGGCCAGGCTTAGTTAGGCCTTTATTAGGCTTGGTGAGGTCTGGACCTTGGTGAGATCAAGACCTGTGCAGGCGTTGGCTGAGAATTGGTTAGGCTAGAAGCTCCCCGTGTTCAATAGATCTGGGCTAAGCTTGGGTTAGGCCTCGTTTAGACGTAAATCATACCTAGGTTTTGCTTTGGTTAGGTATGGGGAAGGCCTCGGCTACGCCTGGGATGGGCCTGAGTAAGCTTGGCTGGCCTGAGTCCGAGTTTAGTTTGTAGTCTCGTACACTCTACTCAGCCAAACTTAAATCGAATGACTGGCCCAGACATTTATTCCCTTAGTATTAGTAACAGGTTCCACAGAGGGACATGACTGAAGGAGAACAGCGACTGGCCATGTGGCTGCCTTGAGTAAGAAGAGTACCTTGTAGCGTTTTCTGAAAAAGTTGAATTTTGATGCTTTGCTTTGGCTTGGCTTTGGCTGGGCTATGCAGGTCGAGACCTGTGTAGGCGTTGGCTGAGAATTGGTTAGGCTAGTAGCTCCCGGTGTTAAATAGCTCTGGGCTAAGCTTGGGTTAGGCATCGCTTAGACGTAAATCATACCTAGGTTTTGTTTTGGTTGGGTCTGGGGAAGGCTTCCGCTACGCCTGGGCTGGGCCTGAGTAAGTTTAGCAGGCCTTAGTCCGAGTTTAGTTTTTTAGTCTCGTACACTCTCCTCAGCCAGACTTAAATCGAATGACTGGCCCAGACTTTTTTCCCTTAGTTATACTTACAGGTTCCACAGCGGGACATGACTGAAGGACAACAACTACTGGCCACCTGGGTGCCTTGAGTAAGAAGAATATCTCGTAGCGTTTTCTGAAAAACTTGAATTTTGATACTTTGCTTTGGCTTGGCCTTGCCTGGGCTATGCTGGACCTGTGCTAAGGCTGCACTTGCAGTCGAGTAGGCCGGAGCTAGGCGTTTTCAAGGCCGAGGCCCAGCTTAGTTAGGCTTTTATTAGGCTTGATGAGGTCTGGACCTTGGTGAGCTCATGACCTATGTAGGCGTTGGCTGAGAATTGGTTAGGCTAGAAGCTCCCGGTGTTCAATAGATCTGGGCTAAGCTTGGGTTAGGCCTCGTTTAGAAGTAAATCATACCTAGGTTTTGCTTTGGTTAGGTCTGGGGCAGGCCTTGGCTACGCCTGGGCTGGGCCTGAGTAAGCTTGGCTGGCCTGAGTCCGAGTTTAGTTTGTTGTCTCGTACACTGTACTCAGCCAGACTTAAATCGAATGACTGGCCTAGACATTTATTCCCTTAGTAATACAGATTCCACAGAGGGACATGACTGAAGGAGAACAGCGACTGGCAAGGTGACTGCCTTGAGTAAGAAGAGTACCTTGTAGCGTTTTCTGAAAAACTTGAATTTTCATGCTTTGCTTTGGCCTTCCCTTGGCTGGGCTATGCTGGGCCTGTGCTAAGCCTGCACTTGCAGTCGAGTAGGCCGGAGCTAGGCGTTTTCAAAGCCGAGTCCAAGCTTAGTTAGGCCTTTATTAATTTTGGTGAGGTCTGGACCTTGGTGAGCTCATGACCTATGCAGGCGTTTTCAAAGCCGAGGCCAGGCTTAGTTAGGCCTTTATTAGGCTTGGTGAGGTCTGGACCTTGGTGAGGTCAAGACCTGTGCAGGCGTTGGCTGAGAATTGGTTAGGCTAGAAGCTCCCCGTGTTCAATAGATCTGGGCTAAGCTTGGGTTAGGCCTCGCTTAGACGTAAATCATACCTAGGTTTTGCTTTAGTTATATCTGGGGAAGGCCTCAGCTGCGCTTGGGCTGGGCCTGAGTAAGCTTGGCTGGCCTGAGTCCGAGTTTAGTTTGTTGTCTCGTACACTCCTCGGCCAGACTTCAATCGAATGACTGGTCCGGACATTTATTCCCTTAGTAATACAGGTTCCACAGAGGGCCATGACTGAAGGAGAACAACTACTGGCCACCTTGCTGCCTTGAGTAAGAAGAGTATCTTGTAGCGTTTTCTGAAAAACTTGAATTTTGATACTTTGCTTTGGCTTGGCCTTGCCTGGGCTATGCTGGACCTGTGCTAAGGCTGCACTTGCAGTCGAGTAGGCCGGAGCTAGGCGTTTTCAAGGCCGAGGCCCAGCTTAGTTAGGCTTTTATTAGGCTTGATGAGGTCTGGACCTTGGTGAGCTCATGACCTATGTAGGCGTTGGCTGAGAATTGGTTAGGCTAGAAGCTCCCGGTGTTCAATAGATCTGGGCTAAGCTTGGGTTAGGCCTCGTTTAGAAGTAAATCATACCTAGGTTTTGCTTTGGTTAGGTCTGGGGCAGGCCTTGGCTACGCCTGGGCTGGGCCTGAGTAAGCTTGGCTGGCCTGAGTCCGAGTTTAGTTTGTTGTCTCGTACACTGTACTCAGCCAGACTTAAATCGAATGACTGGCCTAGACATTTATTCCCTTAGTAATACAGATTCCACAGAGGGACATGACTGAAGGAGAACAGCGACTGGCAAGGTGACTGCCTTGAGTAAGAAGAGTACCTTGTAGCGTTTTCTGAAAAACTTGAATTTTCATGCTTTGCTTTGGCCTTCCCTTGGCTGGGCTATGCTGGGCCTGTGCTAAGCCTGCACTTGCAGTCGAGTAGGCCGGAGCTAGGCGTTTTCAAAGCCGAGTCCAAGCTTAGTTAGGCCTTTATTAATTTTGGTGAGGTCTGGACCTTGGTGAGCTCATGACCTATGCAGGCGTTTTCAAAGCCGAGGCCAGGCTTAGTTAGGCCTTTATTAGGCTTGGTGAGGTCTGGACCTTGGTGAGGTCAAGACCTGTGCAGGCGTTGGCTGAGAATTGGTTAGGCTAGAAGCTCCCCGTGTTCAATAGATCTGGGCTAAGCTTGGGTTAGGCCTCGCTTAGACGTAAATCATACCCAGGTTTTGCTTTAGTTATATCTGGGGAAGGCCTCAGCTGCGCTTGGGCTGGGCCTGAGTAAGCTTGGCTGGCCTGAGTCCGAGTTTAGTTTGTTGTCTCGTACACTCCTCGGCCAGACTTCAATCGAATGACTGGTCCGGACATTTATTCCCTTAGTAATACAGGTTCCACAGAGGGCCATGACTGAAGGAGAACAACTACTGGCCACCTTGCTGCCTTGAGTAAGAAGAGTATCTTGTAGCGTTTTCTGAAAAGCTGGAATTTTGATGCTTTGCTTTGGCTTGGCCTTGGCTGGGCTATGCTGGACTTGTGCTAAGCCTGCACTTGCAGTCGAGTAGGCCGGAGCTCGGCGTTTTCAAGGCCAAGGCCAAGCTTAGTTAGACCTTTATTAGGCTTGGTGAGGTCTGGACCTTGGTGAGGTCAAGACCTGTGTAGGCGTTGGCTGAGAATTGGTTAGGCTAGTAGCTCCCGGTGTTCAATAGATCTGGGCTAAGGTTGGGTTAGGCCTCGCTTAGACGTAAATCATACCTAGGTTTTGTTTTGATTGGGTCTGGGGAAGGCTTCCGCTACGCCTGGGCTGGGCCTGAGTAAATTTAGCAGGCCTTAGTCCGAGTTTAGTTTTTTAGTCTCGTACACTCTCCTCAGCCAGACTTAAATCGAATGACTGGCCCAGACTTTTTTCCCTTAGTTATACTTACAGGCCTTGGCTGGGCTATGCTGGACTTGTGCTAAGCCTGCACTTGCAGTCGAGTAGGCCGGAGCTCGGCGTTTTCAAGGCCAAGGCCAAGCTTAGTTAGACCTTTATTAGGCTTGGTGAGGTCTGGACCTTGGTGAGGTCAAGACCTGTGTAGGCGTTGGCTGAGAATTGGTTAGGCTAGTAGCTCCCGGTGTTCAATAGATCTGGGCTAAGGTTGGGTTAGGCCTCGCTTAGACGTAAATCATACCTAGGTTTTGTTTTGATTGGGTCTGGGGAAGGCTTCCGCTACGCCTGGGCTGGGCCTGAGTAAATTTAGCAGGCCTTAGTCCGAGTTTAGTTTTTTAGTCTCGTACACTCTCCTCAGCCAGACTTAAATCGAATGACTGGCCCAGACTTTTTTCCCTTAGTTATACTTACAGGTTCCACAGCGGGACATGACTGAAGGACAACAACTACTGGCCACCTGGGTGCCTTGAGTAAGAAGAATATCTCGTAGCGTTTTCTGAAAAACTTGAATTTTGATACTTTGCTTTGGCTTGGCCTTGCCTGGGCTATGCTGGACCTGTGCTAAGGCTGCACTTGCAGTCGAGTAGGCCGGAGCTAGGCGTTTTCAAGGCTGAGGCCCAGCTTAGTTAGGCTTTTATTAGGCTTGATGAGGTCTGGACCTTGGTGAGCTCATGACCTATGTAGGCGTTGGCTGAGAATTGGTTAGGCTAGAAGCTCCCGGTGTTCAATAGATCTGGGCTAAGCTTGGGTTAGGCCTCGTTTAGATGTAAATCATACCTAGGGTTTGCTTTGGTTAGGTCTGGGGAAGGCCTTGGCTACGCCTGGGCTGGGCCTGAGTAAGCTTGGCTGGCCTGAGTCCGAGTTTAGTTTGTTGTCTCGTACACTCCTCGGCCAGACTTCAATCGAATGACTGGTCCAGACATTTATTCCCTTAGTAATACAGGTTCCACAGAGGGGCATGACTGAAGGAGAACAACTACTGGCCACCTTGCTGCCTTGAGTAAGAAGAGTATCTTGTAGCGTTTTCTGAAAAGCTGGAATTTTGATGCTTTGCTTTGGCTTGGCCTTGGCTGGGCTATGCTGGACTTGTGCTAAGCCTGCACTTGCAGTCGAGTAGGCCGGAGCTCGGCGTTTTCAAGGCCAAGGCCAAGCTTAGTTAGACCTTTATTAGGCTTGGTGAGGTCTGGACCTTGGTGAGGTCAAGACCTGTGTAGGTGTTGGCTGAGAATTGGTTAGGCTAGTAGCTCCCGGTGTTAAATAGATCTGGGCTAAGCCTGGGTTAGGCCTCGCTTAGACGTAAATCATACCTAGGTTTTGTTTTGGTTGGGTCTGGGGAAGGCTTCCGCTACGCCTGGGCTGGGCCTGAGTAAGTTTAGCAGGCCTTAGTCCGAGTTTAGTTTTTTAGTCTCGTACACTCTCCTCAGCCAGACTTAAATCGAATGACTGGCCCAGACTTTTTTCCCTTAGTTATACTTACAGGTTCCACAGCGGGATATGACTGAAGGAAAACAACTACTGGCCACCTGGGTGCCTTGAGTAAGAAGAATATCTCGTAGCGTTTTCTGAAAAACTTGAATTTTGATACTTTGCTTTGGCTTGGCCTTGCCTGGGCTATGCTGGACCTGTGCTAAGGCTGCACTTGCAGTCGAGTAGGCCGGAGCTAGGCGTTTTCAAGGCCGAGGCCCAGCTTAGTTAGGCTTTTATTAGGCTTGATGAGGTCTGGACCTTGGTGAGCTCATGACCTATGTAGGCGTTGGCTGAGAATTGGTTAGGCTAGTAGCTCCCGGTGTTCAATGGATCTGGGCTAAGCTTGGGTTAGGCCTCGTTTAGAAGTAAATCATACCTAGGTTTTGCTTTGGTTAGGTCTGGGGAAGGCCTTGGCTACGCCTGGGCCTGGCCTGAGTAAGCTTGGCTGGCCTGAGTCCGAGTTTAGTTTGTTGTCTCGTACATTATCCTCAGCCAGACTTAAATCGAATGACTGGCCTAGACATTTATTCCCTTAGTAATACAGTTTCCAGAGAGGGACATGACTGAAGGAAAACAACTACTGGCAAGCTGGGTGCCTTGAGTAAGAAGAGTATCTTGTAGCGTTTTCTGAAAAACTGGAATTTTGATACTTTGCTTTGGCTTGGCCTTGGCTGGGCTATGCTAGACTTGTGCTAAGCCTGCACTTGCAGTCAAGTAGGCCGGAGCTAGGCGTTTTCAAGGCCGATGACAAGCTTAGTCAGGCCTTTATTAGGCTTGGTGAGGTCTGGACCTTGGTGAGCTCATGACCTATGTAGGCGTTTTCAAAGCCGAGGCCAGGCTTAGTTAGGCCTTTATTAGGCTTGGTGAGGTCTGGACCTTGGTGAGGTCAAGACCTGTGCAGGCGTTGGCTGAGAATTGGTTAGGCTAGAAGCTCCCCGTGTTCAATAGATCTGGGCTAAGCTTGGGTTAGGCCTCGCTTAGACGTAAATCATACCTAGGTTTTGCTTTAGTTATATCTGGGGAAGGCCTCAGCTGCGCTTGGGCTGGGCCTGAGTAAGCTTGGCTGGCCTGAGTCCGAGTTTAGTTTGTTGTCTCGTACACTCCTCGGCCAGACTTCAATCGAATGACTGGTCCAGACATTTATTCCCTTAGTAATACAGGTTCCACAGAGGGGCATGACTGAAGGAGAACAACTACTGGCCACCTTGCTGCCTTGAGTAAGAAGAGTATCTTGTAGCGTTTTCTGAAAAGCTGGAATTTTGATGCTTTGCTTTGGCTTGGCCTTGGCTGGGCTATGCTGGACTTGTGCTAAGCCTGCACTTGCAGTCGAGTAGGCCGGAGCTCGGCGTTTTCAAGGCCAAGGCCAAGCTTAGTTAGACCTTTATTAGGCTTGGTGAGGTCTGGACCTTGGTGAGGTCAAGACCTGTGTAGGTGTTGGCTGAGAATTGGTTAGGCTAGTAGCTCCCGGTGTTAAATAGATCTGGGCTAAGCTTGGGTTAGGCCTCGCTTAGACGTAAATCATACCTAGGTTTTGTTTTGGTTGGGTCTGGGGAAGGCTTCCGCTACGCCTGGGCTGGGCCTGAGTAAGTTTAGCAGGCCTTAGTCCGAGTTTAGTTTTTAAGTCTCGTACACTCTCCTCAGCCAGACTTAAATCGAATGACTGGCCCAGACTTTTTTCCCTTAGTTATACTTACAGGTTCCACAGCGGGACATGACTGAAGGAAAACAACTACTGGCCACCTGGGTGCCTTGAGTAAGAAGAATATCTCGTAGCGTTTTCTGAAAAACTTGAATTTTGATACTTTGCTTTGGCTTGGCCTTGCCTGGGCTATGCTGGACCTGTGCTAAGGCTGCACTTGCAGTCGAGTAGGCCGGAGCTAGGCGTTTTCAAGGCCGAGGCCCAGCTTAGTTAGGCTTTTATTAGGCTTGATGAGGTCTGGACCTTGGTGAGCTCATGACCTATGTAGGCGTTGGCTGAGAATTGGTTAGGCTAGTAGCTCCCGGTGTTCAATGGATCTGGGCTAAGCTTGGGTTAGGCCTCGTTTAGAAGTAAATCATACCTAGGTTTTGCTTTGGTTAGGTCTGGGGAAGGTCTTGGCTACGCCTGGGCTGGGCCTGAGTAAGCTTGGCTGGCCTGAGTCCGAGTTTAGTTTGTTGTCTCGTACATTATCCTCAGCCAGACTTAAATCGAATGACTGGCCTAGACATTTATTCCCTTAGTAATACAGTTTCCAGAGAGGGACATGACTGAAGGAAAACAACTACTGGCAAGCTGGGTGCCTTGAGTAAGAAGAGTATCTTGTAGCGTTTTCTGAAAAACTGGAATTTTGATACTTTGCTTTGGCTTGGCCTTGGCTGGGCTATGCTAGACTTGTGCTAAGCCTGCACTTGCAGTCAAGTAGGCCGGAGCTAGGCGTTTTCAAGGCCGATGACAAGCTTAGTTAGGCCTTTATTAGGCTTGGTGAGGTCTGGACCTGGGTGAGCTCATGACCTATGTAGGCGTTTTCAAAGCCGAGGCCAGGCTTAGTTAGGCCTTTATTAGGCTTGGTGAGGTCTGGACCTTGGTGAGATCAAGACCTGTGCAGGCGTTGGCTGAGAATTGGTTAGGCTAGAAGCTCCCCGTGTTCAATAGATCTGGGCTAAGCTTGGGTTAGGCCTCGTTTAGACGTAAATCATACCTAGGTTTTGCTTTGGTTAGGTATGGGGAAGGCCTCGGCTACGCCTGGGATGGGCCTGAGTAAGCTTGGCTGGCCTGAGTCCGAGTTTAGTTTGTAGTCTCGTACACTCTACTCAGCCAAACTTAAATCGAATGACTGGCCCAGACATTTATTCCCTTAGTATTAGTAACAGGTTCCACAGAGGGACATGACTGAAGGAGAACAGCGACTGGCCATGTGGCTGCCTTGAGTAAGAAGAGTACCTTGTAGCGTTTTCTGAAAAAGTTGAATTTTGATGCTTTGCTTTGGCTTGGCTTTGGCTGGGCTATGCAGGTCGAGACCTGTGTAGGCGTTGGCTGAGAATTGGTTAGGCTAGTAGCTCCCGGTGTTAAATAGCTCTGGGCTAAGCTTGGGTTAGGCATCGCTTAGACGTAAATCATACCTAGGTTTTGTTTTGGTTGGGTCTGGGGAAGGCTTCCGCTACGCCTGGGCTGGGCCTGAGTAAGTTTAGCAGGCCTTAGTCCGAGTTTAGTTTTTTAGTCTCGTACACTCTCCTCAGCCAGACTTAAATCGAATGACTGGCCCAGACTTTTTTCCCTTAGTTATACTTACAGGTTCCACAGCGGGACATGACTGAAGGACAACAACTACTGGCCACCTGGGTGCCTTGAGTAAGAAGAATATCTCGTAGCGTTTTCTGAAAAACTTGAATTTTGATACTTTGCTTTGGCTTGGCCTTGCCTGGGCTATGCTGGACCTGTGCTAAGGCTGCACTTGCAGTCGAGTAGGCCGGAGCTAGGCGTTTTCAAGGCCGAGGCCCAGCTTAGTTAGGCTTTTATTAGGCTTGATGAGGTCTGGACCTTGGTGAGCTCATGACCTATGTAGGCGTTGGCTGAGAATTGGTTAGGCTAGAAGCTCCCGGTGTTCAATAGATCTGGGCTAAGCTTGGGTTAGGCCTCGTTTAGAAGTAAATCATACCTAGGTTTTGCTTTGGTTAGGTCTGGGGCAGGCCTTGGCTACGCCTGGGCTGGGCCTGAGTAAGCTTGGCTGGCCTGAGTCCGAGTTTAGTTTGTTGTCTCGTACACTGTACTCAGCCAGACTTAAATCGAATGACTGGCCTAGACATTTATTCCCTTAGTAATACAGATTCCACAGAGGGACATGACTGAAGGAGAACAGCGACTGGCAAGGTGACTGCCTTGAGTAAGAAGAGTACCTTGTAGCGTTTTCTGAAAAACTTGAATTTTCATGCTTTGCTTTGGCCTTCCCTTGGCTGGGCTATGCTGGGCCTGTGCTAAGCCTGCACTTGCAGTCGAGTAGGCCGGAGCTAGGCGTTTTCAAAGCCGAGTCCAAGCTTAGTTAGGCCTTTATTAATTTTGGTGAGGTCTGGACCTTGGTGAGCTCATGACCTATGCAGGCGTTTTCAAAGCCGAGGCCAGGCTTAGTTAGGCCTTTATTAGGCTTGGTGAGGTCTGGACCTTGGTGAGGTCAAGACCTGTGCAGGCGTTGGCTGAGAATTGGTTAGGCTAGAAGCTCCCCGTGTTCAATAGATCTGGGCTAAGCTTGGGTTAGGCCTCGCTTAGACGTAAATCATACCTAGGTTTTGCTTTAGTTATATCTGGGGAAGGCCTCAGCTGCGCTTGGGCTGGGCCTGAGTAAGCTTGGCTGGCCTGAGTCCGAGTTTAGTTTGTTGTCTCGTACACTCCTCGGCCAGACTTCAATCGAATGACTGGTCCGGACATTTATTCCCTTAGTAATACAGGTTCCACAGAGGGCCATGACTGAAGGAGAACAACTACTGGCCACCTTGCTGCCTTGAGTAAGAAGAGTATCTTGTAGCGTTTTCTGAAAAACTTGAATTTTGATACTTTGCTTTGGCTTGGCCTTGCCTGGGCTATGCTGGACCTGTGCTAAGGCTGCACTTGCAGTCGAGTAGGCCGGAGCTAGGCGTTTTCAAGGCCGAGGCCCAGCTTAGTTAGGCTTTTATTAGGCTTGATGAGGTCTGGACCTTGGTGAGCTCATGACCTATGTAGGCGTTGGCTGAGAATTGGTTAGGCTAGAAGCTCCCGGTGTTCAATAGATCTGGGCTAAGCTTGGGTTAGGCCTCGTTTAGAAGTAAATCATACCTAGGTTTTGCTTTGGTTAGGTCTGGGGCAGGCCTTGGCTACGCCTGGGCTGGGCCTGAGTAAGCTTGGCTGGCCTGAGTCCGAGTTTAGTTTGTTGTCTCGTACACTGTACTCAGCCAGACTTAAATCGAATGACTGGCCTAGACATTTATTCCCTTAGTAATACAGATTCCACAGAGGGACATGACTGAAGGAGAACAGCGACTGGCAAGGTGACTGCCTTGAGTAAGAAGAGTACCTTGTAGCGTTTTCTGAAAAACTTGAATTTTCATGCTTTGCTTTGGCCTTCCCTTGGCTGGGCTATGCTGGGCCTGTGCTAAGCCTGCACTTGCAGTCGAGTAGGCCGGAGCTAGGCGTTTTCAAAGCCGAGTCCAAGCTTAGTTAGGCCTTTATTAATTTTGGTGAGGTCTGGACCTTGGTGAGCTCATGACCTATGCAGGCGTTTTCAAAGCCGAGGCCAGGCTTAGTTAGGCCTTTATTAGGCTTGGTGAGGTCTGGACCTTGGTGAGGTCAAGACCTGTGCAGGCGTTGGCTGAGAATTGGTTAGGCTAGAAGCTCCCCGTGTTCAATAGATCTGGGCTAAGCTTGGGTTAGGCCTCGCTTAGACGTAAATCATACCCAGGTTTTGCTTTAGTTATATCTGGGGAAGGCCTCAGCTGCGCTTGGGCTGGGCCTGAGTAAGCTTGGCTGGCCTGAGTCCGAGTTTAGTTTGTTGTCTCGTACACTCCTCGGCCAGACTTCAATCGAATGACTGGTCCGGACATTTATTCCCTTAGTAATACAGGTTCCACAGAGGGCCATGACTGAAGGAGAACAACTACTGGCCACCTTGCTGCCTTGAGTAAGAAGAGTATCTTGTAGCGTTTTCTGAAAAGCTGGAATTTTGATGCTTTGCTTTGGCTTGGCCTTGGCTGGGCTATGCTGGACTTGTGCTAAGCCTGCACTTGCAGTCGAGTAGGCCGGAGCTCGGCGTTTTCAAGGCCAAGGCCAAGCTTAGTTAGACCTTTATTAGGCTTGGTGAGGTCTGGACCTTGGTGAGGTCAAGACCTGTGTAGGCGTTGGCTGAGAATTGGTTAGGCTAGTAGCTCCCGGTGTTCAATAGATCTGGGCTAAGGTTGGGTTAGGCCTCGCTTAGACGTAAATCATACCTAGGTTTTGTTTTGATTGGGTCTGGGGAAGGCTTCCGCTACGCCTGGGCTGGGCCTGAGTAAATTTAGCAGGCCTTAGTCCGAGTTTAGTTTTTTAGTCTCGTACACTCTCCTCAGCCAGACTTAAATCGAATGACTGGCCCAGACTTTTTTCCCTTAGTTATACTTACAGGCCTTGGCTGGGCTATGCTGGACTTGTGCTAAGCCTGCACTTGCAGTCGAGTAGGCCGGAGCTCGGCGTTTTCAAGGCCAAGGCCAAGCTTAGTTAGACCTTTATTAGGCTTGGTGAGGTCTGGACCTTGGTGAGGTCAAGACCTGTGTAGGCGTTGGCTGAGAATTGGTTAGGCTAGTAGCTCCCGGTGTTCAATAGATCTGGGCTAAGGTTGGGTTAGGCCTCGCTTAGACGTAAATCATACCTAGGTTTTGTTTTGATTGGGTCTGGGGAAGGCTTCCGCTACGCCTGGGCTGGGCCTGAGTAAATTTAGCAGGCCTTAGTCCGAGTTTAGTTTTTTAGTCTCGTACACTCTCCTCAGCCAGACTTAAATCGAATGACTGGCCCAGACTTTTTTCCCTTAGTTATACTTACAGGTTCCACAGCGGGACATGACTGAAGGACAACAACTACTGGCCACCTGGGTGCCTTGAGTAAGAAGAATATCTCGTAGCGTTTTCTGAAAAACTTGAATTTTGATACTTTGCTTTGGCTTGGCCTTGCCTGGGCTATGCTGGACCTGTGCTAAGGCTGCACTTGCAGTCGAGTAGGCCGGAGCTAGGCGTTTTCAAGGCTGAGGCCCAGCTTAGTTAGGCTTTTATTAGGCTTGATGAGGTCTGGACCTTGGTGAGCTCATGACCTATGTAGGCGTTGGCTGAGAATTGGTTAGGCTAGAAGCTCCCGGTGTTCAATAGATCTGGGCTAAGCTTGGGTTAGGCCTCGTTTAGATGTAAATCATACCTAGGGTTTGCTTTGGTTAGGTCTGGGGAAGGCCTTGGCTACGCCTGGGCTGGGCCTGAGTAAGCTTGGCTGGCCTGAGTCCGAGTTTAGTTTGTTGTCTCGTACACTCCTCGGCCAGACTTCAATCGAATGACTGGTCCAGACATTTATTCCCTTAGTAATACAGGTTCCACAGAGGGGCATGACTGAAGGAGAACAACTACTGGCCACCTTGCTGCCTTGAGTAAGAAGAGTATCTTGTAGCGTTTTCTGAAAAGCTGGAATTTTGATGCTTTGCTTTGGCTTGGCCTTGGCTGGGCTATGCTGGACTTGTGCTAAGCCTGCACTTGCAGTCGAGTAGGCCGGAGCTCGGCGTTTTCAAGGCCAAGGCCAAGCTTAGTTAGACCTTTATTAGGCTTGGTGAGGTCTGGACCTTGGTGAGGTCAAGACCTGTGTAGGTGTTGGCTGAGAATTGGTTAGGCTAGTAGCTCCCGGTGTTAAATAGATCTGGGCTAAGCCTGGGTTAGGCCTCGCTTAGACGTAAATCATACCTAGGTTTTGTTTTGGTTGGGTCTGGGGAAGGCTTCCGCTACGCCTGGGCTGGGCCTGAGTAAGTTTAGCAGGCCTTAGTCCGAGTTTAGTTTTTTAGTCTCGTACACTCTCCTCAGCCAGACTTAAATCGAATGACTGGCCCAGACTTTTTTCCCTTAGTTATACTTACAGGTTCCACAGCGGGATATGACTGAAGGAAAACAACTACTGGCCACCTGGGTGCCTTGAGTAAGAAGAATATCTCGTAGCGTTTTCTGAAAAACTTGAATTTTGATACTTTGCTTTGGCTTGGCCTTGCCTGGGCTATGCTGGACCTGTGCTAAGGCTGCACTTGCAGTCGAGTAGGCCGGAGCTAGGCGTTTTCAAGGCCGAGGCCCAGCTTAGTTAGGCTTTTATTAGGCTTGATGAGGTCTGGACCTTGGTGAGCTCATGACCTATGTAGGCGTTGGCTGAGAATTGGTTAGGCTAGTAGCTCCCGGTGTTCAATGGATCTGGGCTAAGCTTGGGTTAGGCCTCGTTTAGAAGTAAATCATACCTAGGTTTTGCTTTGGTTAGGTCTGGGGAAGGCCTTGGCTACGCCTGGGCCTGGCCTGAGTAAGCTTGGCTGGCCTGAGTCCGAGTTTAGTTTGTTGTCTCGTACATTATCCTCAGCCAGACTTAAATCGAATGACTGGCCTAGACATTTATTCCCTTAGTAATACAGTTTCCAGAGAGGGACATGACTGAAGGAAAACAACTACTGGCAAGCTGGGTGCCTTGAGTAAGAAGAGTATCTTGTAGCGTTTTCTGAAAAACTGGAATTTTGATACTTTGCTTTGGCTTGGCCTTGGCTGGGCTATGCTAGACTTGTGCTAAGCCTGCACTTGCAGTCAAGTAGGCCGGAGCTAGGCGTTTTCAAGGCCGATGACAAGCTTAGTCAGGCCTTTATTAGGCTTGGTGAGGTCTGGACCTTGGTGAGCTCATGACCTATGTAGGCGTTTTCAAAGCCGAGGCCAGGCTTAGTTAGGCCTTTATTAGGCTTGGTGAGGTCTGGACCTTGGTGAGGTCAAGACCTGTGCAGGCGTTGGCTGAGAATTGGTTAGGCTAGAAGCTCCCCGTGTTCAATAGATCTGGGCTAAGCTTGGGTTAGGCCTCGCTTAGACGTAAATCATACCTAGGTTTTGCTTTAGTTATATCTGGGGAAGGCCTCAGCTGCGCTTGGGCTGGGCCTGAGTAAGCTTGGCTGGCCTGAGTCCGAGTTTAGTTTGTTGTCTCGTACACTCCTCGGCCAGACTTCAATCGAATGACTGGTCCAGACATTTATTCCCTTAGTAATACAGGTTCCACAGAGGGGCATGACTGAAGGAGAACAACTACTGGCCACCTTGCTGCCTTGAGTAAGAAGAGTATCTTGTAGCGTTTTCTGAAAAGCTGGAATTTTGATGCTTTGCTTTGGCTTGGCCTTGGCTGGGCTATGCTGGACTTGTGCTAAGCCTGCACTTGCAGTCGAGTAGGCCGGAGCTCGGCGTTTTCAAGGCCAAGGCCAAGCTTAGTTAGACCTTTATTAGGCTTGGTGAGGTCTGGACCTTGGTGAGGTCAAGACCTGTGTAGGTGTTGGCTGAGAATTGGTTAGGCTAGTAGCTCCCGGTGTTAAATAGATCTGGGCTAAGCTTGGGTTAGGCCTCGCTTAGACGTAAATCATACCTAGGTTTTGTTTTGGTTGGGTCTGGGGAAGGCTTCCGCTACGCCTGGGCTGGGCCTGAGTAAGTTTAGCAGGCCTTAGTCCGAGTTTCGTTTTTTAGTCTCGTACACTCTCCTCAGCCAGACTTAAATCGAATGACTGGCCCAGACTTTTTTCCCTTAGTTATACTTACAGGTTCCACAGCGGGACATGACTGAAGGAAAACAACTACTGGCCACCTGGGTGCCTTGAGTAAGAAGAATATCTCGTAGCGTTTTCTGAAAAACTTGAATTTTGATACTTTGCTTTGGCTTGGCCTTGCCTGGGCTATGCTGGACCTGTGCTAAGGCTGCACTTGCAGTCGAGTAGGCCGAAGCTAGGCGTTTTCAAGGCCGAGGCCCAGCTTAGTTAGGCTTTTATTAGGCTTGATGAGGTCTGGACCTTGGTGAGGTCAAGACCTGTGCAGGCGTTGGCTGAGAATTGGTTAGGCTAGAAGCTCCCAGTGTTCAATAGATCTGGGCTAAGCTTGGGTTAGGCCTCGCTTAGACGTAAATCATACCTAGGTTTTGCTTTGGTTAGATTTGGGGAAGGCCTCGGCTACGCCTGGGCTGGGCCTGAGTAAGTTTGGCAGGCCTGAGTCCGAGTTTAGTTTGTTGTCTCGTACATTATCCTCAGCCAGACTTAAATCGAATGACTGGCCTAGACATTTATTCCCTTAGTAATACAGTTTCCAGAGAGGGACATGACTGAAGGAAAACAACTACTGGCAAGCTGGGTGCCTTGAGTAAGAAGAGTATCTTGTAGCGTTTTCTGAAAAACTTGAATTTTGATACTTTGCTTTGGCTTGGCCTTGGCTGGGCTATGCTAGACTTGTGCTAAGCCTGCACTTGCAGTCAAGTAGGCCGGAGCTAGGCGTTTTCAAGGCCGATGACAAGCTTAGTCAGGCCTTTATTAGGCTTGGTGAGGTCTGGACCTTGGTGAGGTCAAGACCTGTGCAGGCGTTGGCTGAGAATTGGTTAGGCTAGAAGCTCCCAGTGTTCAATAGATCTGGGCTAAGCTTGGGTTAGGCCTCGCTTAGACGTAAATCATACCTAGGTTTTGCTTTGGTTAGATTTGGGGAAGGCCTCGGCTACGCCTGGGCTGGGCCTGAGTAAGTTTGGCAGGCCTGAGTCCGAGTTTAGTTTGTAGTCTCGTACACTCTCCTCAGCCAGACTTAAATCAAATGACTGGCCCAGACATTTATTCCCTTAGTATTAGTAACAGGTTCCATAGAGGGACATGACTGAAGGACAACAACTACTGGCCAGCTGGGTGCCTTGAGTAAGAAGAGTATTATGTAGCATTTTCTGAAAAACTTGAATTTTGATGCTTTGCTTTGGCTTGGCCTTGGTTGGGTTATGCTGGACCTGTGCTAAGCCTGCACTTGCAGTCGAGTAGGCCGGAGCTAGGCGTTTTCAAGGCCGAGGCGAAGCTTAGTTAGGCACATCCATGAACCTGTGCAGCTGAGAGTAGTCTGCTGCCTTCCACTCTTCCACTTAAGCCATAATCTATTCAAGACATCCTTCGATGAAGAGTGCAAGAGCTGAAGGGCGTGCTCCGCAAAGAGACTTCGAGACTTCAGGCATGTTACGGGGGGTCTGTGACAATCTTGTGGAGAAAGTGGTCTTCACCATTGATGGTCTTGCGAGACAGAGCCAGGATGGCTGCTTTGCGTCACAGGGTTGGTAGAGCAATGCCGGCAAGAATCGGTACATGGTTGAATGGCTTTGCACGAAGGCAGCTTGAGACTTTGCGTAGGGCATTATTACGTGTCGTTTCCAGCGTCTTGGTATGGGGTTTCCTGCTGGCGACTGGCGAGCAGTACTCAGCGGCGGAGAAAAACAATGCCTGGGAGGAGATGCGTAGCGTCTTGGCTGAGGAGCCCCAAGTGGTTCCGGCTAAGCGACTAATCAGGGCGACTCAGTCTGATATCTTGGGTAACACATTTTCCAGGTGTTGGCGGAATGTCAGGGTGCAGTCGAGCTTGACCCCGACTAATGTCAAAGCTGCCTGGAACTGGAGACTGTTGTTATCGACCATGATATTGAGCTTGTGGTGTGCTTCTCTGTTGTTGAGGTGGAATGCAGAGGACAGGGTCTCGGGGAGCTCCAGGCACCAGTTCTTCAGGTAGGTTGGTAAGGTGGTTATGTCACCCGTGAACCCCGTTTCAATTGCCGCCCAGCTCTTGTCAGATATTAGGATAGCAAGAGCGTCTGCATATTCGTACTTCTTAAACAACGTGTTTGGGAGCTCATGGATGTAGATGTTGAACAACATCGGGGCTAATGAGATAACACTAACCGCATTTTGTTGCCATCATAAACGATGTAAAGACGAGAGTAGTCCACATCAACCCCATTGCTGTCTCACTATAAACCCCTGATAATATGGAATCCGTATCGCACAAACTGAAGGGCAAACATGTCACAATCTTGCACAATCATCGCAGCTTGTTTCATTTTTTTGCAAAAGATTCGGTGTGGGGAAGACGTCAACATATTCATGCTCAACGAGAGCAGATTTTCGTTTCACGTTGTAGATATAGGTACCGTGTTACAACATGCTGTGTTGTCCCAGTACGCCCCCCAAAAATGCAAAATGTACTACGGTAACTTACCGGACCAAGTCGTAATTGGTTGGTCCGTTTAGTGAGGAGTCGCTTACCGACATCGGTGTACACAAAGCTTAAGCTTGCACGTAGAAATAGAATCCGTACGGTCAAACTGACTTGTGAAATAGGAGGATACAGTGTGGCATCACAGTAGAGAGGCAACCGCATTATGCTGACTTTGTGTTTGCATTTTATAGCTGCCAATCATTATTAATTTCTGTGCGATATCTGGTAATTACATTGTAGTCTGGCTGACAACGGTTATTTGCAGTCTCATTGACAAATACTTGGATCAGAATTATCGCAGTAACAATTCAGATTGAAAAAAAAACCGACCTACCTGATGCGGAATGATCGGTAGATAGTTTTACATTTTGTTGTATAAAAGTCCATTAAGTTCCACAACGTGAGAAGGCTTGAATGTTTTCAGAATTTCACCGAATTTCAGTTGATAGAGAATCAAAAGAAACTCGTCCTTCATGAACGACATCTCCCATCATTTCCTTTCTTGCATACTAATTAACTCTCGTAGGGTAAGTCTAAACCCAAACAAGGCCGTTAAATGGATAGACAAATGCAGTAGCATGTTGTTAATCAGGTTCCCTATTCTCTGTGGAGCAGGAATCATTCCCGAGGGGGCCTATGGCCAGCATTCCCGTGGCTCAACCACGCCTCTGATTCCCTAAACCTTGCCCGAGTGATTTTAAAATGCCAATTACACACCGGGTATTAACTTCAAGAGAAAAGTGCATTACCAATGACACTTAGAGGCTGTGCATTGTAAGGCCCGGCGCCGGGTCCACGTAGCATCTACAAGGCTGCACCAATCACCTCAGTTCTTAAAGATCATTCCATGGATGTTCTAAATTAGCTTCTGAGTCAAATAAAATCTGAGCTTTAGAAATGGCACATATACGAGTTTTTTAATTCCATCGGAGCAGAGCTCTTAACACTCATGCGTCAGAGACTGAAAGGCCATCCTATTGCTTGCTGGCATAAACTGGTGATCACGACTGCTACTTAAGGTGACAAAACATTCGGCATTAGTGCATAACGTCGCCCTTATGCCCAACCATTTTTGATACTAGTTTTAGGCTGCTCTTTTCTTTGATATTTAATCCGAGAAATCATAAAAAGAAAAAATCCCATGCTTCCAAGAGTGGAAAATTGACAAGATTTTGTTACGAAAATAAGCTGTGTACACATTCAAGGTTTTCAGTCAGCATCAAAGGCATCGCGCAGGCCAGCAGGGTCCCAGCATACGCCCACTGACTTCAGTATATTATATATCACTGGTCAGGCCAGAAGGGTCCCAGCATATGCCCACTTGAGTATATTGTATACCACTGGTGGTCCCCTGGCCTTAAATTGCATTTTCGGGCTTATCCACGACAAAATTAGGGGGCAAATGTTTTTATGGACTGGGCCAAAATTTGGGAATTTCTTTTATATCCTACATTGTCCTTCAGAGGGGTGAAGGTAAATTTTGGGGGCTTTTGATACCCGATCAGTAGGAAAGAAAACAAATGAGACGCAAAAATAGACGCCTAATTGTCATTTCATTTAAAAACTAAAAACCCTTTGTGTACATTTTAGAAGATGGGAACATGGCCCCGCAGATCCGCCCTTAGGTAAGTACAGGCACATTTTTCAAATTTCAGGAGCTTCGCACTTATGCTGATGCTGAGCTGGGGTAAGGAAAGAACCAGCTAGGCTTTCCACAAATCGACAGATGAGAGAGAGGGGGAGCTGAAATATTCTTTGTGTGTACGTGAATGTTCATGTTCCACGGCATACTGGTTTGTAAGCCCGTAATTTGTTTCGAATAGGCCTGGCTCTGAACCTTTTGTAGGCCCTGGATACTCTTAAGAATACTCCGGTCATGTCAGCTACAGTGAATTTTGTGCTCTTAATAGTGGGAGTTTGGTTTTAAGAGACAGCAGTAAATTCCTAGTTTGATTTTTATATTTCATTTTGCTCAAAAAAAACATAGATTTCAAACACGGTGTGTTGTTTTTCACTCAGAAGCATAACTTTTACGGCAGTAATAAAACATAGAATCGAAGACCATTAAAAAAGACCAAAAAATTCCCCGTGACGATGTAAGCAGGACAGTACTCGCGATAATATACACAAACACAAATTCCTAAATACCTTAGACAGTTTATCCATTCCTACTGGTCGAGAGCTTCTGGCATGACCAGTCTTAAACGGGCGATTAAGCACTGGCAGGCTGCGCGTCACCACCTCACGCAGCACGCGCATTGCGCGCCAATCCCATTGTCCGGTTCGTAAGTACATTTGTCGCAAAGGCGGACGCACCACGATTTGCAGGCTCTCATTGGACAATCGCTGAATTGCGCGTTAACTTCCGGTTCTATGGTTCCATGTAAACGGCGATCAATGCATGTAACCCTATGTGTAGTGCACGTGTGCAGCGGGCGTGGTTTAAACTGAAGTGACGTCACACTTACAAACTGGATTGGAATATGTCAACCTTGTTCCCATGGGTACGATCTTGCCGCGTCATGTTGGCTCTTATAATGCCTTGCGCGATCTTTAACTAGTAAAGGGCCGCGAACGAAGTACATGGAGTCTAGGTAGCATAGCAAAAGCAAGTTTTACTCCAAGCTCAACTCCATAGGCTGCGTGCGTGTTCCTTCACTAGTTCAGATTGCGTAAGGCATGGTGGGAGCCAACATGGCACGGCAAGATCGTACCCATCGGAACGAGGTTGGTTTTACCAATGAGGATGATGTTGCTCAAACAACGACGTAACAATGCAAACTCTTCACGCGTGTCCAATTTCAGGTTATCCACTGCGTGATCTCTCCCGTGGCATCGCTGTGCCGATGGGCCATAGAGTTCCAAAGTTGACGTCAATGTGAACCAGAAAGTGCAGTGCAAAAGAATGGAGTATGCGCGCAAGTCGGTTCACGCGCTAATGCCTTTTACACACTGATTTTGCGCGTGACGTATTCACGGGGAATTTAAAAATATTTTAATACACATGCACATTAACATAACATTCATGCAGATGGAATTACACGGACCATTGCAAAGAAAATTATTCATTATATAATTTGATAAATCATGTAAGGTGATCATTGTAAAGGGGGTACCTCCACAGGTGAAATCTGATCTTGAGTTGCTAGGATCGAAAAGTTCGGAACCAACGAGAGTTCTAAAACTTGATTGCATACTCTTGAGTTGCAACCTTCAATATCCAACACTTCCCGTCATCAGTGGATAAACACGGACAAGAACTGGATAGCAGCCAGTGGTGGTATCCCAAAGGACAGTGTGTCAACGGCGCAAAGAGCCAGGCACAGCCAGGCGGCACTAGGTACAACATGGCCTGGGATGGGACGGCCTGTCGAGGCCACTCATAAAGCCTCTTGGTCGGGAGACTCAGTCAAAATCTGGTGAGGGGTTATAAAATGCCTCCATTTGTAAACCCAGCAGAAAATTCCAATTTCAATTTTGGTCATCAGGTATGACGTTGGACCTCTTAGCGGAATAAACTAACACCTACTTAATAAAAGCTTGACAACATACAGACAGGAAGAGTGACTAAACTCCACTTGAGTTACATACTTAAAGGGAATCAATGGAGGTAAAAAAGTTGCCTAAGCCAAGGCAAGGCAAGTCCAAGTGTTGGATTGGTTTAAGACTTAGACTATATTGGCTTATGGTCTTGGGTAGGAATAAATAACATAGGAGACAGGCCTCGATTACGCTATAGGTCAAAGTCTGGGTCCAAATCTCCGACTGGGTGAGACATGGGCAAGTGTGGGCTCGATCAAGATAGAAAAGGCCTAAAAATAGCTTAATCTAAGAAAAAACATGAGCTGGGCCTGGAATAAGCAAAGGCCAGGCCAGATCGAATCCTGATGCATCCTAATATGCAAGAACTAAGCCAAAAGTAAGCCCAAGAGAGACCTGGGGTGGAGCTACACCTAGGTTAGGCCAGAGCTAGTTCTGTTCCAAGCTTGGATAAGACCTGGGCTACAACAGGGGCAGGCCTGGGCTAAGCTTGAATAAGGCCTGGACTTACCTCGAATTAGGCCTGGGCCTTAGCCTGGATTAGGCCTGGGCTAGGCCTGGCCTAAAGTCGGGTTAGGCCTGGGCTAGGCCTGGGCTAGGCCTGGCCTAAGTCTGACTTAGGCCTGGGCTAGGCCTGGCCTAAAGTCGGGTTAGGCCTGGCCTAAGTCTGACTTAGGCCTGGGCTAGGCCTGGCCTAAAGTCGGGTTAGGCCTGGGCTAGGCCTGGCCTAAAGTCGGGTTAGGCCTGACTTAGGCCTGGGCTAGGCCTGGCCTAAGGTCAAGTGAGGCCTTAGGCCAGGGCTAAGCTTGGTCTAATCCTAGATTAGGCCTTGGCTAGGCCTGGCCTAAGGTCAAGGTGGGCCTGGGCTAGGCTTGGGCTAAGCCTGTATAAGGCCTGGGCTAGGCTTGGCCTATGCCTGAATTAGGCCTGGCGTAAGCTTAGACTAGGCCTAGGCTAGGCTTGATTTAGGTTTTAAATTAGGTTTGGGCTTTATCTGGACTTAGGTTATGCTAGGTGTAGCGTAAGCGTGGGATTAATCGAGGTAAGGCCTTGGTGAAGCCCTCCCTTAAACGCCTCTACTTCTCTTTAACCCAGGCTTTCCCAACTAGCCGAGGTAAGCATGGAGTAAGGGCGTTCTTTGGTCAAGCCAGTCCAGTCGAGCCCATGCCTAAACGCACTTACTTATCCAGGGCTTAGCTAAGCATGGAGTAAGGGCAAGTTTACGGCCGGGTGCTAGTTAGGTCTTTCGCTTTGTTTTGCCTAACTTGGCTTTTTCTCGGCATTTATTTAACCTGAGTCTGGGCCTCAAAATATCAGGCAAAGGCCCAGGCCAAACCAAATGCATGAATATATACATAAGTACCAATTCAATACATTTTAGTTGTTTGCTTGGCTGAGCTGGGTTAAGCTTGGGCTTTGCTTTGGCTTGGTGAGGTCAACACCTGTGAGCTAGGCGTTTTCAAGGCCGAGGTCAAGCTTAGTAGGAGCTTTATTAGGCTTGTTGATGTCTGGATCTTGGTGAGGTCAAGACCTGTGAGGGCGTAGGCTGAGAATTGGCTAGGCTAGAAGCTCCCGGTGTTCGTTAGATCTGGGCTAAGCTTGGGTTAGTCCTCGCTTAGACGTAAATCAGACCTAGGTTTTGCTTTGGTTAGGTCTATGGAAGGCTTCAGCTACGCCTGGTCTGGGCCTGAGTAAGTTTGACAGTCCTGAGTCTGAGTTTAGTTTGTAGTCTAGTACAATCTCCTCAGCCAGACTTAAATCGAATGACTAGCCCACACATTTTTCCCTTAGTAATACTAACAGGTTCCACAGAGGGACATCACTGAAGGAGAACAAATACTCGCCAGCTGGGTGCCTTGAGTAAGAAGAGTATCTTGTAGCGTTTTCTGAAAAACTTGAATTTTGATGCTTTGCTTTGGCTTGGCCTTGCCTGGGCTATGCTGGACCTGTGCTAAGCCTGCACTTGTAGCGAAATAGGCTGGAGCTAGACGTTTTCAAAGCCGAGACCAGGCTTAGTTAGGCTTTTATTAAGCTTGGTGAGGTCTGGACCTTGGTGAGGTCAAGACCTGTGCAGGCGTTGGCTGAGAATTGGTTAGGCTAGAAGCTCCCAGTGTTCAATGATCTGGGCTAAGCTTGGGTTAGGCCTCGCTTACACGTAAATCATACCTAGTTTTTGCTTTGGCTAGATCTGGGGAAGGCCTCGGCTTCGCCTGGGCTGGGCCTGAGTAAGTTTCGCAGGTCTGAGTCCGAATTTAGTTTGTAGTCTCGTACACTCTCCTCAAAGAGACTTAAATCGAATAACTGGCCCAGACATTTATTTCCTTAGTAATACTAACAGATTCCACAGAGGGACATGACTGAAGGACAACAACTACTGGCCACCTGGGTGCCTTGAGTAAGAAGAGTATTTTGTAGCGTTTTCTGAAAAACTTGAATTTTGATGCTTTGCTTTGGCTTGGCCTTGGCTGGGCTATGCTGGACCTGTGTTAAGCCTGCACTTGCAGTCGAGTAGGCCGGAGCTAGGCGTTTCCAAGGATGAAGCCAATCTTAGTGAGGCTTTTATTAGGCCTGCTGAGGTCTGGATCTTGGTGAGCTCATGACCTTTGTAGGCGTTGGTTGAAATTTGGCTAGGCTAGAAGCTCCTGGTATAATATAGATCTGGGCTAAGCTTGGGTTAGGCCTTGCTTAGACGTGAATCATATCTACATTTTGCTTTGGTTAGGTCTGGGGAAGGCCTCGGCTACGCCTGGGTTGGGCCTGAATAAGTTTAGCAGGCCTGAGTCTGAGTTTAGTTTGTTGTCTCGTACACTCTCCTCAGCCAGACTTAGATCAAATGACTGGCCTAGACATTTATTCCCTTAGAAATACTAACAGGTTCCACAGAGGGGCATGACTGAAGGAGAACAACTACTGGCCAGCTTGGTGCCTTGAGTAAGAAGAGTATCTTGTAGCGTTTTCTGAAAAACTTGAATTTTGATGCTTTGCTTTGGCTTGGCCTTGGCTGGGCTATGCTGGACTTGTGCTAAGCCTGCACTTGCAGTCGAGTAGGCCGGAGCTCGGCGTTTTCAAGACCAAGGCCTAGCTTAGTTAGGCCTTAATTAGGCTTGGTGAGGTCTGGACCGTGGTGAGGTCAAGACCTGTGCAGACATTGGCTCACAGTTGGTTAGGCTAGAAGCTCCCCGTGTTCAATAGATCTGGGCTAAGCTTGGGTTAGGCCTCGCTTAGACGTAAATCATACCTAGGTTTTGCTTTGGTAAGGTCTGGGGAAGGACTCGGCTACGCCTGGGTTGGGCCTGAATAAGTTTAGCAGGCCTGAGTCTGAGTTTAGTTTGTAGTCTCGTACACTCTCCTCAGCCAGACTTAAATCGAATGACTGGCCCAGACATTTATTCCCTTAGTATTACTAACAGCTTCCACGGAGGAACATGACTAAGGAAAACAACTACTGGACACCTGGCTGCCTTGAGTAAGAAGAGTATCTTGTAGCGTTTTCTGAAAAACAGGAATTTTGATGCTTTGCTTTGGCTTGGCCTTGGCTGGGCTATGCTGGCTTGGTGCCTTGAGTAAGAAGAGTATCTTGTAGCGTTTTCTGAAAAACTGGAATTTTGATGCTTTGCTTTGGCCTGGCCTTGGCTGGGCTATGCAGGTCAAGACCTGTGCAGGCGTTGGCTGAGAATTGGTTAGGCTAGAGGCTCCCCGTGTTCAATAGATCTGGGCTACGCTTGGGTTAGGCCTCGCTAAGATGTAAATCATACCTAGGTTTTGCTTTGGTTAGGTCTGGGGAAGGCCTTGGCTACGCCCAGGCTTGGCCTGAGTAAGTTTGGCAGGCCTGAGTCCGAGTTTAGTTTGTAGTCTTGTACACTCTCCACAGCCAGAATTAAATCGAATGACTGGCCCAGACATTTATTCCCTTTGTATTAGTAACAGGTTCGACAGAGGGACATGACTGAAGGACAACAAATACTGGCCAGCTGGGTGCCTTGGGTAAGAAAAGTATCTTGTAGCATTTTCTGAAAAACTTGAATTTTGATGCTTTGCTTTGGCTTGGCCTTGGCTGGGCTATGCTGGCTTGGTGCCTTGAGTGGGAAGAGTATCTTGTAGCGTTTTCTGAAAAACTGGAATTTTAATGCTTTGCTTTGGCCTGCCCTTGGCTGGGCTATGCAGGTCAAGACCTGTGCAGGCGTTGGCTGAGAATTGGTTAGGCTAGAGGCTCCCCGTGTTCAATAGATCTGGGCTAAGCTTGGGTTAGGCCTCGCTAAGACGTAAATCATACCTAGGTTTTGTTTTGGTTGGGTCTTGGGAAGGCCTCCACTACGCCTGGTCTGGGCCTGAGTAAGTTTAGCAGGCCTGAGTCTGAGTTTAGTTTGTAGTTTCGCAAACACTCCTCAGCCAGACTTAAATCGAATGACTGGCCCAGACATTTATTCCCTTAGTATTAGTAACAGGTTCCATAGAGGGACATGACTGAAAGAGAACAACTACTAGTCAGCTGGGTGTCTTGAGTAAGAAGAATATCTCGTAGCGTTTTCTAATAAATATGAATTTTGATACTTTGCTTTGGCTTGGCCTTGCCTGGACTATGCTGGACCTGTGCTAAGCCTGCACTTGTAGTCGAGTAGGCCGGAGCTAGACGTTTTCAAAGCCGAGGCCAGGCTTAGTTAGGCTTTTATTAAGCTTGGTGAGGTCTGGACCTTGGTGAGGTCAGGACCTGTTTAGGCGTTGGCTGAGAATTGGTTAGGCTAGAAGCTCCCAGTGTTCAATAGATCTGGGCTAAGCTTGGGTTAGGCCTCGCTTACACGTAAATCATACCTAGTTTTTGCTTTGGCTAGATCTGGGGAAGGCCTCGGCTTCGCCTGGGCTTAGCCTGAGTAAGTTTCGCAGGTCTGAGTCCGAATTTAGTTTGTAGTCTCGTACACTCTCCTCAAAGAGACTTAAATCGAATGACTGGCCCAGACATTTATTTCCTTAGTAATACTAACAGGTTCCACAGAGGGACATGACTGAAGGACAACAACTACTGGCCACCTGGGTGCCTTGAGTAAGAAGAGTATCTTGTAGAGTTTTCTGAAAAACTTGAATTTTGATGCTTTGCTTTGGCTTGGCCTTGGCTGGGCTATGCTGGACCTGTGTTAAGCCTGCACTTGCAGCCGAGTAGGCCGGAGCTAGGCGTTTCCAAGGATGAAGCCAATCTTAGTGAGGCTTTTATTAGGCTTGGTGAGGTCTGGACCTTGGTGAGCTCATGACCTGTGTAGGCGTTGGTTGAGAATTGGCTAGGCTAGAAGCTCCCGGTATACAATAGATCTGGGCTAAGCTTGGGTTAGGCCTTGCATAGACGTGAATCATATCTACATTTTGCTTTGGTAAGGTCTAGGAAGGCCTCTGCTACGCCTGGGCTGGGCCTGAGTAAGCTTGGCAAGCCTGAGTCCGAGTTTAGTTTGTTGTCTCGTACACTCTCCTCAGCCAGACTTAGATCAAATGACTGGCCTAGACATTTATTCCCTTAGAAATACTAACAGGTTCCACAGAGGGGCATGACTGAAGGAGAACAACTACTGGCCAGCTTGGTGCCTTGAGTAAGAAGAGTATCTTGTAGCGTTTTCTGAAAAACTTGAATTTTGATGCTTTGCTTTGGCTTGGCCTTGGCTGGGCTATGCTGGACTTGTGCTAAGCCTGCACTTGCAGTCGAGTAGGCCGGAGCACGGCGTTTTCAAGACCAAGGCCTAGCTTAGTTAGGCCTTAATTAGGCTTGGTGAGGTCTGGACCTTGGTGAGCTCATGACCTATGTAGGCGTTTTCAAAGCCGAGGCCAGGCTCCGTTAGGCCTTTATTAGGCTTGGTGAGGTCTGGACCTTGGTGAGGTCAAGACCTGTGCAGGCGTTGGCTGAGAATTGGTTAGGCTAGAAGCTCCCCGTGTTCAATAGATCTGGGCTAAGCTTGGGTTAGGCCTCGTTTAGACGTAAATCATACCTAGGTTTTGCTTTGGTTAGGTATGGGGAAGGCCTCGGCTACGCCTGGGCTGGGCCTGAATAAGCTTGGCTGGCTCGAGTCCGAGTTTAGTTTGTAGTCTCGTACACTCTACTCAGCCAGACTTAAATCGAATGACTGGCCCAGACATTTATTCCCTTAGTATTAGTAACAGGTTCCACAGACGGACATGACTGAAGGAGAACAGCGACTGGCCATGTGGCTGCCTTGAGTAAGAAGAGTACCTTGTAGCGTTTTCTGAAAAAGTTGAATTTTGATGCTTTGCTTTGGCTTGGCTTTGGCTGGGCTATGCAGGTCGAGACCTGTGCAGGCGTTGGCTGAAAATTGGTTAGGCTAGAAGCTCCCCGTGTTCAATAGATCTGGGCTAAGCTTGGGTTAGGCCTCGCTTAGACGTAAATCATACCTAGGTTTTGCTTTAGTTATATCTGGGGAAGGCCTCAGCTGCGCTTGGGCTGGGCCTGAGTAAGCTTGGCTGGCCTGAGTCCGAGTTTAGTTTGTTGTCTCGTACACTCCTTGGCCAGACTTCAATCGAATGACTGGTCCAGACATTTATTCCCTTAGTAATACAGGTTCCACAGAGGGGCATGACTGAAGGAGAACAACTACTGGCCACCTTGCTGCCTTGAGTAAGAAGAGTATCTTGTAGCGTTTTCTGAAAAGCTGGAATTTTGATGCTTTGCTTTGGCTTGGCCTTGGCTGGGCTATGCTGGACTTGTGCTAAGCCTGCACTTGCAGTCGAGTAGGCCGGAGCTCGGCGTTTTCAAGGCCAAGGCCAAGCTTAGTTAGACCTTTATTAGGCTTGGTGAGGTCTGGACCTTGGTGAGGTCAAGACCTGTGTAGGTGTTGGCTGAGAATTGGTTAGGCTAGTAGCTCCCGGTGTTAAATAGATCTGGGCTAAGCTTGGGTTAGGCCTCGCTTAGACGTAAATCATACCTAGGTTTTGTTTTGGTTGGGTCTGGGGAAGGCTTCCGCTACGCCTGGGCTGGGCCTGAGTAAGTTTAGCAGGCCTTAGTCCGAGTTTAGTTTTTAAGTCTCGTACACTCTCCTCAGCCAGACTTAAATCGAATGACTGGCCCAGACTTTTTTCCCTTAGTTATACTTACAGGTTCCACAGCGGGACATGACTGAAGGAAAACAACTACTGGCCACCTGGGTGCCTTGAGTAAGAAGAATATCTCGTAGCGTTTTCTGAAAAACTTGAATTTTGATACTTTGCTTTGGCTTGGCCTTGCCTGGGCTATGCTGGACCTGTGCTAAGGCTGCACTTGCAGTCGAGTAGGCCGGAGCTAGGCGTTTTCAAGGCCGAGGCCCAGCTTAGTTAGGCTTTTATTAGGCTTGATGAGGTCTGGACCTTGGTGAGCTCATGACCTATGTAGGCGTTGGCTGAGAATTGGTTAGGCTAGTAGCTCCCGGTGTTCAATGGATCTGGGCTAAGCTTGGGTTAGGCCTCGTTTAGAAGTAAATCATACCTAGGTTTTGCTTTGGTTAGGTCTGGGGAAGGCCTTGGCTACGCCTGGGCTGGGCCTGAGTAAGCTTGGCTGGCCTGAGTCCGAGTTTAGTTTGTTGTCTCGTACATTATCCTCAGCCAGACTTAAATCGAATGACTGGCCTAGACATTTATTCCCTTAGTAATACAGTTTCCAGAGAGGGACATGACTGAAGGAAAACAACTACTGGCAAGCTGGGTGCCTTGAGTAAGAAGAGTATCTTGTAGCGTTTTCTGAAAAACTGGAATTTTGATACTTTGCTTTGGCTTGGCCTTGGCTGGGCTATGCTAGACTTGTGCTAAGCCTGCACTTGCAGTCAAGTAGGCCGGAGCTAGGCGTTTTCAAGGCCGATGACAAGCTTAGTTAGGCCTTTATTAGGCTTGGTGAGGTCTGGACCTGGGTGAGCTCATGACCTATGTAGGCGTTTTCAAAGCCGAGGCCAGGCTTAGTTAGGCCTTTATTAGGCTTGGTGAGGTCTGGACCTTGGTGAGATCAAGACCTGTGCAGGCGTTGGCTGAGAATTGGTTAGGCTAGAAGCTCCCCGTGTTCAATAGATCTGGGCTAAGCTTGGGTTAGGCCTCGTTTAGACGTAAATCATACCTAGGTTTTGCTTTGGTTAGGTATGGGGAAGGCCTCGGCTACGCCTGGGATGGGCCTGAGTAAGCTTGGCTGGCCTGAGTCCGAGTTTAGTTTGTAGTCTCGTACACTCTACTCAGCCAAACTTAAATCGAATGACTGGCCCAGACATTTATTCCCTTAGTATTAGTAACAGGTTCCACAGAGGGACATGACTGAAGGAGAACAGCGACTGGCCATGTGGCTGCCTTGAGTAAGAAGAGTACCTTGTAGCGTTTTCTGAAAAAGTTGAATTTTGATGCTTTGCTTTGGCTTGGCTTTGGCTGGGCTATGCAGGTCGAGACCTGTGTAGGCGTTGGCTGAGAATTGGTTAGGCTAGTAGCTCCCGGTGTTAAATAGCTCTGGGCTAAGCTTGGGTTAGGCATCGCTTAGACGTAAATCATACCTAGGTTTTGTTTTGGTTGGGTCTGGGGAAGGCTTCCGCTACGCCTGGGCTGGGCCTGAGTAAGTTTAGCAGGCCTTAGTCCGAGTTTAGTTTTTTAGTCTCGTACACTCTCCTCAGCCAGACTTAAATCGAATGACTGGCCCAGACTTTTTTCCCTTAGTTATACTTACAGGTTCCACAGCGGGACATGACTGAAGGACAACAACTACTGGCCACCTGGGTGCCTTGAGTAAGAAGAATATCTCGTAGCGTTTTCTGAAAAACTTGAATTTTGATACTTTGCTTTGGCTTGGCCTTGCCTGGGCTATGCTGGACCTGTGCTAAGGCTGCACTTGCAGTCGAGTAGGCCGGAGCTAGGCGTTTTCAAGGCCGAGGCCCAGCTTAGTTAGGCTTTTATTAGGCTTGATGAGGTCTGGACCTTGGTGAGCTCATGACCTATGTAGGCGTTGGCTGAGAATTGGTTAGGCTAGAAGCTCCCGGTGTTCAATAGATCTGGGCTAAGCTTGGGTTAGGCCTCGTTTAGAAGTAAATCATACCTAGGTTTTGCTTTGGTTAGGTCTGGGGCAGGCCTTGGCTACGCCTGGGCTGGGCCTGAGTAAGCTTGGCTGGCCTGAGTCCGAGTTTAGTTTGTTGTCTCGTACACTGTACTCAGCCAGACTTAAATCGAATGACTGGCCTAGACATTTATTCCCTTAGTAATACAGATTCCACAGAGGGACATGACTGAAGGAGAACAGCGACTGGCAAGGTGACTGCCTTGAGTAAGAAGAGTACCTTGTAGCGTTTTCTGAAAAACTTGAATTTTCATGCTTTGCTTTGGCCTTCCCTTGGCTGGGCTATGCTGGGCCTGTGCTAAGCCTGCACTTGCAGTCGAGTAGGCCGGAGCTAGGCGTTTTCAAAGCCGAGTCCAAGCTTAGTTAGGCCTTTATTAATTTTGGTGAGGTCTGGACCTTGGTGAGCTCATGACCTATGCAGGCGTTTTCAAAGCCGAGGCCAGGCTTAGTTAGGCCTTTATTAGGCTTGGTGAGGTCTGGACCTTGGTGAGGTCAAGACCTGTGCAGGCGTTGGCTGAGAATTGGTTAGGCTAGAAGCTCCCCGTGTTCAATAGATCTGGGCTAAGCTTGGGTTAGGCCTCGCTTAGACGTAAATCATACCTAGGTTTTGCTTTAGTTATATCTGGGGAAGGCCTCAGCTGCGCTTGGGCTGGGCCTGAGTAAGCTTGGCTGGCCTGAGTCCGAGTTTAGTTTGTTGTCTCGTACACTCCTCGGCCAGACTTCAATCGAATGACTGGTCCGGACATTTATTCCCTTAGTAATACAGGTTCCACAGAGGGCCATGACTGAAGGAGAACAACTACTGGCCACCTTGCTGCCTTGAGTAAGAAGAGTATCTTGTAGCGTTTTCTGAAAAACTTGAATTTTGATACTTTGCTTTGGCTTGGCCTTGCCTGGGCTATGCTGGACCTGTGCTAAGGCTGCACTTGCAGTCGAGTAGGCCGGAGCTAGGCGTTTTCAAGGCCGAGGCCCAGCTTAGTTAGGCTTTTATTAGGCTTGATGAGGTCTGGACCTTGGTGAGCTCATGACCTATGTAGGCGTTGGCTGAGAATTGGTTAGGCTAGAAGCTCCCGGTGTTCAATAGATCTGGGCTAAGCTTGGGTTAGGCCTCGTTTAGAAGTAAATCATACCTAGGTTTTGCTTTGGTTAGGTCTGGGGCAGGCCTTGGCTACGCCTGGGCTGGGCCTGAGTAAGCTTGGCTGGCCTGAGTCCGAGTTTAGTTTGTTGTCTCGTACACTGTACTCAGCCAGACTTAAATCGAATGACTGGCCTAGACATTTATTCCCTTAGTAATACAGATTCCACAGAGGGACATGACTGAAGGAGAACAGCGACTGGCAAGGTGACTGCCTTGAGTAAGAAGAGTACCTTGTAGCGTTTTCTGAAAAACTTGAATTTTCATGCTTTGCTTTGGCCTTCCCTTGGCTGGGCTATGCTGGGCCTGTGCTAAGCCTGCACTTGCAGTCGAGTAGGCCGGAGCTAGGCGTTTTCAAAGCCGAGTCCAAGCTTAGTTAGGCCTTTATTAATTTTGGTGAGGTCTGGACCTTGGTGAGCTCATGACCTATGCAGGCGTTTTCAAAGCCGAGGCCAGGCTTAGTTAGGCCTTTATTAGGCTTGGTGAGGTCTGGACCTTGGTGAGGTCAAGACCTGTGCAGGCGTTGGCTGAGAATTGGTTAGGCTAGAAGCTCCCCGTGTTCAATAGATCTGGGCTAAGCTTGGGTTAGGCCTCGCTTAGACGTAAATCATACCTAGGTTTTGCTTTAGTTATATCTGGGGAAGGCCTCAGCTGCGCTTGGGCTGGGCCTGAGTAAGCTTGGCTGGCCTGAGTCCGAGTTTAGTTTCTTGTCTCGTACACTCCTCGGCCAGACTTCAATCGAATGACTGGTCCGGACATTTATTCCCTTAGTAATACAGGTTCCACAGAGGGCCATGACTGAAGGAGAACAACTACTGGCCACCTTGCTGCCTTGAGTAAGAAGAGTATCTTGTAGCGTTTTCTGAAAAGCTGGAATTTTGATGCTTTGCTTTGGCTTGGCCTTGGCTGGGCTATGCTGGACTTGTGCTAAGCCTGCACTTGCAGTCGAGTAGGCCGGAGCTCGGCGTTTTCAAGGCCAAGGCCAAGCTTAGTTAGACCTTTATTAGGCTTGGTGAGGTCTGGACCTTGGTGAGGTCAAGACCTGTGTAGGCGTTGGCTGAGAATTGGTTAGGCTAGTAGCTCCCGGTGTTCAATAGATCTGGGCTAAGGTTGGGTTAGGCCTCGCTTAGACGTAAATCATACCTAGGTTTTGTTTTGATTGGGTCTGGGGAAGGCTTCCGCTACGCCTGGGCTGGGCCTGAGTAAATTTAGCAGGCCTTAGTCCGAGTTTAGTTTTTTAGTCTCGTACACTCTCCTCAGCCAGACTTAAATCGAATGACTGGCCCAGACTTTTTTCCCTTAGTTATACTTACAGGCCTTGGCTGGGCTATGCTGGACTTGTGCTAAGCCTGCACTTGCAGTCGAGTAGGCCGGAGCTCGGCGTTTTCAAGGCCAAGGCCAAGCTTAGTTAGACCTTTATTAGGCTTGGTGAGGTCTGGACCTTGGTGAGGTCAAGACCTGTGTAGGCGTTGGCTGAGAATTGGTTAGGCTAGTAGCTCCCGGTGTTCAATAGATCTGGGCTAAGGTTGGGTTAGGCCTCGCTTAGACGTAAATCATACCTAGGTTTTGTTTTGATTGGGTCTGGGGAAGGCTTCCGCTACGCCTGGGCTGGGCCTGAGTAAATTTAGCAGGCCTTAGTCCGAGTTTAGGTTTTTAGTCTCGTACACTCTCCTCAGCCAGACTTAAATCGAATGACTGGCCCAGACTTTTTTCCCTTAGTTATACTTACAGGTTCCACAGCGGGACATGACTGAAGGACAACAACTACTGGCCACCTGGGTGCCTTGAGTAAGAAGAATATCTCGTAGCGTTTTCTGAAAAACTTGAATTTTGATACTTTGCTTTGGCTTGGCCTTGCCTGGGCTATGCTGGACCTGTGCTAAGGCTGCACTTGCAGTCGAGTAGGCCGGAGCTAGGCGTTTTCAAGGCTGAGGCCCAGCTTAGTTAGGCTTTTATTAGGCTTGATGAGGTCTGGACCTTGGTGAGCTCATGACCTATGTAGGCGTTGGCTGAGAATTGGTTAGGCTAGAAGCTCCCGGTGTTCAATAGATCTGGGCTAAGCTTGGGTTAGGCCTCGTTTAGATGTAAATCATACCTAGGGTTTGCTTTGGTTAGGTCTGGGGAAGGCCTTGGCTACGCCTGGGCTGGGCCTGAGTAAGCTTGGCTGGCCTGAGTCCGAGTTTAGTTTGTTGTCTCGTACACTGTACTCAGCCAGA
Organism: Acanthaster planci; assembly: GCF_054643075.1. NCBI lineage: Eukaryota > Metazoa > Echinodermata > Asteroidea > Valvatida > Acanthasteridae > Acanthaster > Acanthaster planci. The sequence continues at coordinate 11,919,842 of NC_141785.1, read as the reverse complement.
CTTAAATCGAATGACTGGCCTAGACATTTATTCCCTTAGTAATACAGGTTCCAGAGAGGGACATGACTGAAGGAGAACAACTACTGGCAAGCTGGGTGCCTTGAGTAAGAAGAGTATCTTGTAGCGTTTTCTGAAAAACTGGAATTTTGATGCTTTGCTTTGGCTTGGCCTTGGCTGGGATACGCTAGACTTGTGCTAAGCCTGCACTTGCAGTCAAGTAGGCCGGAGCTAGGCGTTTTCAAGGCCGAAGCCAAGCTTACTTAGGCCTTTATTAGGCTTGGTGAGGTCTGGACCTTGGTGAGCTCATGACCTATGTAGGCGTTTTCAAAGCCGAGGCCAGGCTTAGTTAGGCCTTTATTAGGCTTGGTGAGGTCTGGACCTTGGTGAGGTCAAGACCTGTGCAGGCGTTGGCTGAGAATTGGTTAGGCTAGAAGCTCCCCGTGTTCAATAGATCTGGGCTAAGCTTGGGTTAGGCCTCGCTTAGACGTAAATCATACCCAGGTTTTGCTTTAGTTATATCTGGGGAAGGCCTCAGCTGCGCCTGGGCTGGGCCTGAGTAAGCTCGGCTGGCCTGAGTCCGAGTTTAGTTTGTTGTCTCGTACACTGTACTCAGCCAGACTTAAATCGAATGACTGGCCTAGACATTTATTCCCTTAGTAATACAGGTTCCAGAGAGGGACATGACTGAAGGAGAACAACTACTGGCAAGCTGGGTGCCTTGAGTAAGAAGAGTATCTTGTAGCGTTTTCTGAAAAGCTGGAATTTTGATGCTTTGCTTTGGCTTGGCCTTGGCTGGGCTATGCTGGACTTGTGCTAAGCCTGCACTTGCAGTCGAGTAGGCCGGAGCTCGGCGTTTTCAAGGCCAAGGCCAAGCTTAGTTAGACCTTTATTAGGCTTGGTGAGGTCTGGACCTTGGTGAGGTCAAGACCTGTGTAGGTGTTGGCTGAGAATTGGTTAGGCTAGTAGCTCCCGGTGTTAAATAGATCTGGGCTAAGCCTGGGTTAGGCCTCGCTTAGACGTAAATCATACCTAGGTTTTGTTTTGGTTGGGTCTGGGGAAGGCTTCCGCTACGCCTGGGCTGGGCCTGAGTAAGTTTAGCAGGCCTTAGTCCGAGTTTAGTTTTTTAGTCTCGTACACTCTCCTCAGCCAGACTTAAATCGAATGACTGGCCCAGACTTTTTTCCCTTAGTTATACTTACAGGTTCCACAGCGGGATATGACTGAAGGAAAACAACTACTGGCCACCTGGGTGCCTTGAGTAAGAAGAATATCTCGTAGCGTTTTCTGAAAAACTTGAATTTTGATACTTTGCTTTGGCTTGGCCTTGCCTGGGCTATGCTGGACCTGTGCTAAGGCTGCACTTGCAGTCGAGTAGGCCGGAGCTAGGCGTTTTCAAGGCCGAGGCCCAGCTTAGTTAGGCTTTTATTAGGCTTGATGAGGTCTGGACCTTGGTGAGCTCATGACCTATGTAGGCGTTGGCTGAGAATTGGTTAGGCTAGTAGCTCCCGGTGTTCAATGGATCTGGGCTAAGCTTGGGTTAGGCCTCGTTTAGAAGTAAATCATACCTAGGTTTTGCTTTGGTTAGGTCTGGGGAAGGCCTTGGCTACGCCTGGGCCTGGCCTGAGTAAGCTTGGCTGGCCTGAGTCCGAGTTTAGTTTGTTGTCTCGTACATTATCCTCAGCCAGACTTAAATCGAATGACTGGCCTAGACATTTATTCCCTTAGTAATACAGTTTCCAGAGAGGGACATGACTGAAGGAAAACAACTACTGGCAAGCTGGGTGCCTTGAGTAAGAAGAGTATCTTGTAGCGTTTTCTGAAAAACTGGAATTTTGATACTTTGCTTTGGCTTGGCCTTGGCTGGGCTATGCTAGACTTGTGCTAAGCCTGCACTTGCAGTCAAGTAGGCCGGAGCTAGGCGTTTTCAAGGCCGATGACAAGCTTAGTCAGGCCTTTATTAGGCTTGGTGAGGTCTGGACCTTGGTGAGCTCATGACCTATGTAGGCGTTTTCAAAGCCGAGGCCAGGCTTAGTTAGGCCTTTATTAGGCTTGGTGAGGTCTGGACCTTGGTGAGGTCAAGACCTGTGCAGGCGTTGGCTGAGAATTGGTTAGGCTAGAAGCTCCCCGTGTTCAATAGATCTGGGCTAAGCTTGGGTTAGGCCTCGCTTAGACGTAAATCATACCTAGGTTTTGCTTTAGTTATATCTGGGGAAGGCCTCAGCTGCGCTTGGGCTGGGCCTGAGTAAGCTTGGCTGGCCTGAGTCCGAGTTTAGTTTGTTGTCTCGTACACTCCTCGGCCAGACTTCAATCGAATGACTGGTCCAGACATTTATTCCCTTAGTAATACAGGTTCCACAGAGGGGCATGACTGAAGGAGAACAACTACTGGCCACCTTGCTGCCTTGAGTAAGAAGAGTATCTTGTAGCGTTTTCTGAAAAACTGGAATTTTGATACTTTGCTTTGGCTTGGCCTTGGCTGGGCTATGCTAGACTTGTGCTAAGCCTGCACTTGCAGTCAAGTAGGCCGGAGCTAGGCGTTTTCAAGGCCGATGACAAGCTTAGTCAGGCCTTTATTAGGCTTGGTGAGGTCTGGACCTTGGTGAGCTCATGACCTATGTAGGCGTTTTCAAAGCCGAGGCCAGGCTTAGTTAGGCCTTTATTAGGCTTGGTGAGGTCTGGACCTTGGTGAGGTCAAGACCTGTGCAGGCGTTGGCTGAGAATTGGTTAGGCTAGAAGCTCCCCGTGTTCAATAGATCTGGGCTAAGCTTGGGTTAGGCCTCGCTTAGACGTAAATCATACCTAGGTTTTGCTTTAGTTATATCTGGGGAAGGCCTCAGCTGCGCTTGGGCTGGGCCTGAGTAAGCTTGGCTGGCCTGAGTCCGAGTTTAGTTTGTTGTCTCGTACACTCCTCGGCCAGACTTCAATCGAATGACTGGTCCAGACATTTATTCCCTTAGTAATACAGGTTCCACAGAGGGGCATGACTGAAGGAGAACAACTACTGGCCACCTTGCTGCCTTGAGTAAGAAGAGTATCTTGTAGCGTTTTCTGAAAAGCTGGAATTTTGATGCTTTGCTTTGGCTTGGCCTTGGCTGGGCTATGCTGGACTTGTGCTAAGCCTGCACTTGCAGTCGAGTAGGCCGGAGCTCGGCGTTTTCAAGGCCAAGGCCAAGCTTAGTTAGACCTTTATTAGGCTTGGTGAGGTCTGGACCTTGGTGAGGTCAAGACCTGTGTAGGTGTTGGCTGAGAATTGGTTAGGCTAGTAGCTCCCGGTGTTAAATAGATCTGGGCTAAGCTTGGGTTAGGCCTCGCTTAGACGTAAATCATACCTAGGTTTTGTTTTGGTTGGGTCTGGGGAAGGCTTCCGCTACGCCTGGGCTGGGCCTGAGTAAGTTTAGCAGGCCTTAGTCCGAGTTTCGTTTTTTAGTCTCGTACACTCTCCTCAGCCAGACTTAAATCGAATGACTGGCCCAGACTTTTTTCCCTTAGTTATACTTACAGGTTCCACAGCGGGACATGACTGAAGGACAACAACTACTGGCCAGCTGGGTGCCTTGAGTAAGAAGAGTATTATGTAGCATTTTCTGAAAAACTTGAATTTTGATGCTTTGCTTTGGCTTGGCCTTGGTTGGGTTATGCTGGACCTGTGCTAAGCCTGCACTTGCAGTCGAGTAGGCCGGAGCTAGGCGTTTTCAAGGCCGAGGCGAAGCTTAGTTAGGCACATCCATGAACCTGTGCAGCTGAGAGTAGTCTGCTGCCTTCCACTCTTCCACTTAAGCCATAATCTATTCAAGACATCCTTCGATGAAGAGTGCAAGAGCTGAAGGGCGTGCTCCGCAAAGAGACTTCGAGACTTCAGGCATGTTACGGGGGGTCTGTGACAATCTTGTGGAGAAAGTGGTCTTCACCATTGATGGTCTTGCGAGACAGAGCCAGGATGGCTGCTTTGCGTCACAGGGTTGGTAGAGCAATGCCGGCAAGAATCGGTACATGGTTGAATGGCTTTGCACGAAGGCAGCTTGAGACTTTGCGTAGGGCATTATTACGTGTCGTTTCCAGCGTCTTGGTATGGGGTTTCCTGCTGGCGACTGGCGAGCAGTACTCAGCGGCGGAGAAAAACAATGCCTGGGAGGAGATGCGTAGCGTCTTGGCTGAGGAGCCCCAAGTGGTTCCGGCTAAGCGACTAATCAGGGCGACTCAGTCTGATATCTTGGGTAACACATTTTCCAGGTGTTGGCGGAATGTCAGGGTGCAGTCGAGCTTGACCCCGACTAATGTCAAAGCTGCCTGGAACTGGAGACTGTTGTTATCGACCATGATATTGAGCTTGTGGTGTGCTTCTCTGTTGTTGAGGTGGAATGCAGAGGACAGGGTCTCGGGGAGCTCCAGGCACCAGTTCTTCAGGTAGGTTGGTAAGGTGGTTATGTCACCCGTGAACCCCGTTTCAATTGCCGCCCAGCTCTTGTCAGATATTAGGATAGCAAGAGCGTCTGCATATTCGTACTTCTTAAACAACGTGTTTGGGAGCTCATGGATGTAGATGTTGAACAACATCGGGGCTAATGAGATAACACTAACCGCATTTTGTTGCCATCATAAACGATGTAAAGACGAGAGTAGTCCACATCAACCCCATTGCTGTCTCACTATAAACCCCTGATAATATGGAATCCGTATCGCACAAACTGAAGGGCAAACATGTCACAATCTTGCACAATCATCGCAGCTTGTTTCATTTTTTTTGCAAAAGATTCGGTGTGGGGAAGACGTCAACATATTCATGCTCAACGAGAGCAGATTTTCGTTTCACGTTGTAGATATAGGTACCGTGTTACAACATGCTGTGTTGTCCCAGTACGCCCCCCAAAAATGCAAAATGTACTACGGTAACTTACCGGACCAAGTCGTAATTGGTTGGTCCGTTTAGTGAGGAGTCGCTTACCGACATCGGTGTACACAAAGCTTAAGCTTGCACGTAGAAATAGAATCCGTACGGTCAAACTGACTTGTGAAATAGGAGGATACAGTGTGGCATCACAGTAGAGAGGCAACCGCATTATGCTGACTTTGTGTTTGCATTTTATAGCTGCCAATCATTATTAATTTCTGTGCGATATCTGGTAATTACATTGTAGTCTGGCTGACAACGGTTATTTGCAGTCTCATTGACAAATACTTGGATCAGAATTATCGCAGTAACAATTCAGATTGAAAAAAAAACCGACCTACCTGATGCGGAATGATCGGTAGATAGTTTTACATTTTGTTGTATAAAAGTCCATTAAGTTCCACAACGTGAGAAGGCTTGAATGTTTTCAGAATTTCACCGAATTTCAGTTGATAGAGAATCAAAAGAAACTCGTCCTTCATGAACGACATCTCCCATCATTTCCTTTCTTGCATACTAATTAACTCTCGTAGGGTAAGTCTAAACCCAAACAAGGCCGTTAAATGGATAGACAAATGCAGTAGCATGTTGTTAATCAGGTTCCCTATTCTCTGTGGAGCAGGAATCATTCCCGAGGGGGCCTATGGCCAGCATTCCCGTGGCTCAACCACGCCTCTGATTCCCTAAACCTTGCCCGAGTGATTTTAAAATGCCAATTACACACCGGGTATTAACTTCAAGAGAAAAGTGCATTACCAATGACACTTAGAGGCTGTGCATTGTAAGGCCCGGCGCCGGGTCCACGTAGCATCTACAAGGCTGCACCAATCACCTCAGTTCTTAAAGATCATTCCATGGATGTTCTAAATTAGCTTCTGAGTCAAATAAAATCTGAGCTTTAGAAATGGCACATATACGAGTTTTTTAATTCCATCGGAGCAGAGCTCTTAACACTCATGCGTCAGAGACTGAAAGGCCATCCTATTGCTTGCTGGCATAAACTGGTGATCACGACTGCTACTTAAGGTGACAAAACATTCGGCATTAGTGCATAACGTCGCCCTTATGCCCAACCATTTTTGATACTAGTTTTAGGCTGCTCTTTTCTTTGATATTTAATCCGAGAAATCATAAAAAGAAAAAATCCCATGCTTCCAAGAGTGGAAAATTGACAAGATTTTGTTACGAAAATAAGCTGTGTACACATTCAAGGTTTTCAGTCAGCATCAAAGGCATCGCGCAGGCCAGCAGGGTCCCAGCATACGCCCACTGACTTCAGTATATTATATATCACTGGTCAGGCCAGAAGGGTCCCAGCATATGCCCACTTGAGTATATTGTATACCACTGGTGGTCCCCTGGCCTTAAATTGCATTTTCGGGCTTATCCACGACAAAATTAGGGGGCAAATGTTTTTATGGACTGGGCCAAAATTTGGGAATTTCTTTTATATCCTACATTGTCCTTCAGAGGGGTGAAGGTAAATTTTGGGGGCTTTTGATACCCGATCAGTAGGAAAGAAAACAAATGAGACGCAAAAATAGACGCCTAATTGTCATTTCATTTAAAAACTAAAAACCCTTTGTGTACATTTTAGAAGATGGGAACATGGCCCCGCAGATCCGCCCTTAGGTAAGTACAGGCACATTTTTCAAATTTCAGGAGCTTCGCACTTATGCTGATGCTGAGCTGGGGTAAGGAAAGAACCAGCTAGGCTTTCCACAAATCGACAGATGAGAGAGAGGGGGAGCTGAAATATTCTTTGTGTGTACGTGAATGTTCATGTTCCACGGCATACTGGTTTGTAAGCCCTTAATTTGTTTCGAATAGGCCTGGCTCTGAACCTTTTGTAGGCCCTGGATACTCTTAAGAATACTCCGGTCATGTCAGCTACAGTGAATTTTGTGCTCTTAATAGTGGGAGTTTGGTTTTAAGAGACAGCAGTAAATTCCTAGTTTGATTTTTATATTTCATTTTGCTCAAAAAAAACATAGATTTCAAACACGGTGTGTTGTTTTTCACTCAGAAGCATAACTTTTACGGCAGTAATAAAACATAGAATCGAAGACCATTAAAAAAGACCAAAAAATTCCCCGTGATGATGTAAGCAGGACAGTACTCGCGATAATATACACAAACACAAATTCCTAAATACCTTAGACAGTTTATCCATTCCTACTGGTCGAGAGCTTCTGGCATGACCAGTCTTAAACGGGCGATTAAGCACTGGCAGGCTGCGCGTCACCACCTCACGCAGCACGCGCATTGCGCGCCAATCCCATTGTCCGGTTCGTAAGTACATTTGTCGCAAAGGCGGACGCACCACGATTTGCAGGCTCTCATTGGACAATCGCTGAATTGCGCGTTAACTTCCGGTTCTATGGTTCCATGTAAACGGCGATCAATGCATGTAACCCTATGTGTAGTGCACGTGTGCAGCGGGCGTGGTTTAAACTGAAGTGACGTCACACTTACAAACTGGATTGGAATATGTCAACCTTGTTCCCATGGGTACGATCTTGCCGCGTCATGTTGGCTCTTATAATGCCTTGCGCGATCTTTAACTAGTAAAGGGCCGCGAACGAAGTACATGGAGTCTAGGTAGCATAGCAAAAGCAAGTTTTACTCCAAGCTCAACTCCATAGGCTGCGTGCGTGTTCCTTCACTAGTTCAGATTGCGTAAGGCATGGTGGGAGCCAACATGGCACGGCAAGATCGTACCCATCGGAACGAGGTCGGTTTTACCAATGAGGATGATGTTGCTCAAACAACGACGTAACAATGCAAACTCTTCACGCGTGTCCAATTTCAGGTTATCCACTGCGTGATCTCTCCCGTGGCATCGCTGTGCCGATGGGCCATAGAGTTCCAAAGTTGACGTCAATGTGAACCAGAAAGTGCAGTGCAAAAGAATGGAGTATGCGCGCAAGTCGGTTCACGCGCTAATGCCTTTTACACACTGATTTTGCGCGTGACGTATTCACGGGGAATTTAAAAATATTTTAATACACATGCACATTAACATAACATTCATGCAGATGGAATTACACGGACCATTGCAAAGAAAATTATTCATTATATAATTTGATAAATCATGTAAGGTGATCATTGTAAAGGGGGTACCTCCACAGGTGAAATCTGATCTTGAGTTGCTAGGATCGAAAAGTTCGGAACCAACGAGAGTTCTAAAACTTGATTGCATACTCTTGAGTTGCAACCTTCAATATCCAACACTTCCCGTCATCAGTGGATAAACACGGACAAGAACTGGATAGCAGCCAGTGGTGGTATCCCAAAGGACAGTGTGTCAACGGCGCAAAGAGCCAGGCACAGCCAGGCGGCACTAGGTACAACATGGCCTGGGATGGGACGGCCTGTCGAGGCCACTCATAAAGCCTCTTGGTCGGGAGACTCAGTCAAAATCTGGTGAGGGGTTATAAAATGCCTCCATTTGTAAACCCAGCAGAAAATTCCAATTTCAATTTTGGTCATCAGGTATGACGTTGGACCTCTTAGCGGAATAAACTAACACCTACTTAATAAAAGCTTGACAACATACAGACAGGAAGAGTGACTAAACTCCACTTGAGTTACATACTTAAAGGGAATCAATGGAGGTAAAAAAGTTGCCTAAGCCAAGGCAAGGCAAGTCCAAGTGTTGGATTGGTTTAAGACTTAGACTATATTGGCTTATGGTCTTGGGTAGGAATAAATAACATAGGAGACAGGCCTCGATTACGCTATAGGTCAAAGTCTGGGTCCAAATCTCCGACTGGGTGAGACATGGGCAAGTGTGGGCTCGATCAAGATAGAAAAGGCCTAAAAATAGCTTAATCTAAGAAAAAACATGAGCTGGGCCTGGAATAAGCAAAGGCCAGGCCAGATCGAATCCTGATGCATCCTAATATGCAAGAACTAAGCCAAAAGTAAGCCCAAGAGAGACCTGGGGTGGAGCTACACCTAGGTTAGGCCAGAGCTAGTTCTGTTCCAAGCTTGGATAAGACCTGGGCTACAACAGGGGCAGGCCTGGGCTAAGCTTGAATAAGGCCTGGACTTACCTCGAATTAGGCCTGGGCCTTAGCCTGGATTAGGCCTGGGCTAGGCCTGGCCTAAAGTCGGGTTAGGCCTGGGCTAGGCCTGGCCTAAAGTCGGGTTAGGCCTGGGTTCGGCCTGGGCTAGGCCTGGCCTAAGTCTGACTTAGGCCTGGGCTAGGCCTGGCCTAAAGTCGGGTTAGGCCTGGCCTAAGTCTGACTTAGGCCTGGGCTAGGCCTGGCCTAAGGTCAAGTGAGGCCTTAGGCCAGGGCTAAGCTTGGTCTAATCCTAGATTAGGCCTTGACTAGGCCTGGCCTAAGGTCAAGGTGGGCCTGGGCTAGGCTCGGGCTAAGCCTGTATAAGGCCTGGGCTAGGCTTGGCCTATGCCTGAATTAGGCCTGGCGTAAGCTTAGACTAGGCCTAGGCTAGGCTTGATTTAGGTTTTAAATTAGGTTTGGGCTTTATCTGGACTTAGGTTATGCTAGGTGTAGCGTAAGCCTGGGATTAATCGAGGTAAGGCCTTGGTGAAGCCCTCCCTTAAACGCCTCTACTTCTCTTTAACCCAGGCTTTCCCAACTAGCCGAGGTAAGCATGGAGTAAGGGCGTTCTTTGGTCAAGCCAGTCCAGTCGAGCCCATGCCTAAACGCACTTACTTATCCAGGGCTTAGCTAAGCATGGAGTAAGGGCAAGTTTACGGCCGGGTGCTAGTTAGGTCTTTCGCTTTGTTTTGCCTAACTTGGCTTTTTCTCGGCATTTATTTAACCTGAGTCTGGGCCTCAAAATATCAGGCAAAGGCCCAGGCCAAACCAAATGCATGAATATATACATAAGTACCAATTCAATACATTTTAGTTGTTTGCTTGGCTGAGCTGGGTTAAGCTTGGGCTTTGCTTTGGCTTGGTGAGGTCAACACCTGTGAGCTAGGCGTTTTCAAGGCCGAGGTCAAGCTTAGTAGGAGCTTTATTAGGCTTGTTGATGTCTGGATCTTGGTGAGGTCAAGACCTGTGAGGGCGTAGGCTGAGAATTGGCTAGGCTAGAAGCTCCCGGTGTTCGTTAGATCTGGGCTAAGCTTGGGTTAGTCCTCGCTTAGACGTAAATCAGACCTAGGTTTTGCTTTGGTTAGGTCTATGGAAGGCTTCAGCTACGCCTGGTCTGGGCCTGAGTAAGTTTGACAGTCCTGAGTCTGAGTTTAGTTTGTAGTCTAGTACAATCTCCTCAGCCAGACTTAAATCGAATGACTAGCCCACACATTTTTCCCTTAGTAATACTAACAGGTTCCACAGAGGGACATCACTGAAGGAGAACAAATACTCGCCAGCTGGGTGCCTTGAGTAAGAAGAGTATCTTGTAGCGTTTTCTGAAAAACTTGAATTTTGATGCTTTGCTTTGGCTTGGCCTTGCCTGGGCTATGCTGGACCTGTGCTAAGCCTGCACTTGTAGCGAAATAGGCTGGAGCTAGACGTTTTCAAAGCCGAGACCAGGCTTAGTTAGGCTTTTATTAAGCTTGGTGAGGTCTGGACCTTGGTGAGGTCAAGACCTGTGCAGGCGTTGGCTGAGAATTGGTTAGGCTAGAAGCTCCCAGTGTTCAATGATCTGGGCTAAGCTTGGGTTAGGCCTCGCTTACACGTAAATCATACCTAGTTTTTGCTTTGGCTAGATCTGGGGAAGGCCTCGGCTTCGCCTGGGCTGGGCCTGAGTAAGTTTCGCAGGTCTGAGTCCGAATTTAGTTTGTAGTCTCGTACACTCTCCTCAAAGAGACTTAAATCGAATAACTGGCCCAGACATTTATTTCCTTAGTAATACTAACAGATTCCACAGAGGGACATGACTGAAGGACAACAACTACTGGCCACCTGGGTGCCTTGAGTAAGAAGAGTATTTTGTAGCGTTTTCTGAAAAACTTGAATTTTGATGCTTTGCTTTGGCTTGGCCTTGGCTGGGCTATGCTGGACCTGTGTTAAGCCTGCACTTGCAGTCGAGTAGGCCGGAGCTAGGCGTTTCCAAGGATGAAGCCAATCTTAGTGAGGCTTTTATTAGGCCTGCTGAGGTCTGGATCTTGGTGAGCTCATGACCTTTGTAGGCGTTGGTTGAAATTTGGCTAGGCTAGAAGCTCCTGGTATAATATAGATCTGGGCTAAGCTTGGGTTAGGCCTTGCTTAGACGTGAATCATATCTACATTTTGCTTTGGTTAGGTCTGGGGAAGGCCTCGGCTACGCCTGGGTTGGGCCTGAATAAGTTTAGCAGGCCTGAGTCTGAGTTTAGTTTGTTGTCTCGTACACTCTCCTCAGCCAGACTTAGATCAAATGACTGGCCTAGACATTTATTCCCTTAGAAATACTAACAGGTTCCACAGAGGGGCATGACTGAAGGAGAACAACTACTGGCCAGCTTGGTGCCTTGAGTAAGAAGAGTATCTTGTAGCGTTTTCTGAAAAACTTGAATTTTGATGCTTTGCTTTGGCTTGGCCTTGGCTGGGCTATGCTGGACTTGTGCTAAGCCTGCACTTGCAGTCGAGTAGGCCGGAGCTCGGCGTTTTCAAGACCAAGGCCTAGCTTAGTTAGGCCTTAATTAGGCTTGGTGAGGTCTGGACCGTGGTGAGGTCAAGACCTGTGCAGACATTGGCTCACAGTTGGTTAGGCTAGAAGCTCCCCGTGTTCAATAGATCTGGGCTAAGCTTGGGTTAGGCCTCGCTTAGACGTAAATCATACCTAGGTTTTGCTTTGGTAAGGTCTGGGGAAGGACTCGGCTACGCCTGGGTTGGGCCTGAATAAGTTTAGCAGGCCTGAGTCTGAGTTTAGTTTGTAGTCTCGTACACTCTCCTCAGCCAGACTTAAATCGAATGACTGGCCCAGACATTTATTCCCTTAGTATTACTAACAGCTTCCACGGAGGAACATGACTAAGGAAAACAACTACTGGACACCTGGCTGCCTTGAGTAAGAAGAGTATCTTGTAGCGTTTTCTGAAAAACAGGAATTTTGATGCTTTGCTTTGGCTTGGCCTTGGCTGGGCTATGCTGGCTTGGTGCCTTGAGTAAGAAGAGTATCTTGTAGCGTTTTCTGAAAAACTGGAATTTTGATGCTTTGCTTTGGCCTGGCCTTGGCTGGGCTATGCAGGTCAAGACCTGTGCAGGCGTTGGCTGAGAATTGGTTAGGCTAGAGGCTCCCCGTGTTCAATAGATCTGGGCTACGCTTGGGTTAGGCCTCGCTAAGATGTAAATCATACCTAGGTTTTGCTTTGGTTAGGTCTGGGGAAGGCCTCGGCTACGCCCAGGCTTGGCCTGAGTAAGTTTGGCAGGCCTGAGTCCGAGTTTAGTTTGTAGTCTTGTACACTCTCCACAGCCAGAATTAAATCGAATGACTGGCCCAGACATTTATTCCCTTAGTATTAGTAACAGGTTCGACAGAGGGACATGACTGAAGGACAACAAATACTGGCCAGCTGGGTGCCTTGGGTAAGAAAAGTATCTTGTAGCATTTTCTGAAAAACTTGAATTTTGATGCTTTGCTTTGGCTTGGCCTTGGCTGGGCTATGCTGGCTTGGTGCCTTGAGTGGGAAGAGTATCTTGTAGCGTTTTCTGAAAAACTGGAATTTTAATGCTTTGCTTTGGCCTGCCCTTGGCTGGGCTATGCAGGTCAAGACCTGTGCAGGCGTTGGCTGAGAATTGGTTAGGCTAGAGGCTCCCCGTGTTCAATAGATCTGGGCTAAGCTTGGGTTAGGCCTCGCTAAGACGTAAATCATACCTAGGTTTTGTTTTGGTTGGGTCTTGGGAAGGCCTCCACTACGCCTGGTCTGGGCCTGAGTAAGTTTAGCAGGCCTGAGTCTGAGTTTAGTTTGTAGTTTCGCAAACACTCCTCAGCCAGACTTAAATCGAATGACTGGCCCAGACATTTATTCCCTTAGTATTAGTAACAGGTTCCATAGAGGGACATGACTGAAAGAGAACAACTACTAGTCAGCTGGGTGTCTTGAGTAAGAAGAATATCTCGTAGCGTTTTCTAATAAATATGAATTTTGATACTTTGCTTTGGCTTGGCCTTGCCTGGACTATGCTGGACCTGTGCTAAGCCTGCACTTGTAGTCGAGTAGGCCGGAGCTAGACGTTTTCAAAGCCGAGGCCAGGCTTAGTTAGGCTTTTATTAAGCTTGGTGAGGTCTGGACCTTGGTGAGGTCAGGACCTGTTTAGGCGTTGGCTGAGAATTGGTTAGGCTAGAAGCTCCCAGTGTTCAATAGATCTGGGCTAAGCTTGGGTTAGGCCTCGCTTACACGTAAATCATACCTAGTTTTTGCTTTGGCTAGATCTGGGGAAGGCCTCGGCTTCGCCTGGGCTTAGCCTGAGTAAGTTTCGCAGGTCTGAGTCCGAATTTAGTTTGTAGTCTCGTACACTCTCCTCAAAGAGACTTAAATCGAATGACTGGCCCAGACATTTATTTCCTTAGTAATACTAACAGGTTCCACAGAGGGACATGACTGAAGGACAACAACTACTGGCCACCTGGGTGCCTTGAGTAAGAAGAGTATCTTGTAGAGTTTTCTGAAAAACTTGAATTTTGATGCTTTGCTTTGGCTTGGCCTTGGCTGGGCTATGCTGGACCTGTGTTAAGCCTGCACTTGCAGCCGAGTAGGCCGGAGCTAGGCGTTTCCAAGGATGAAGCCAATCTTAGTGAGGCTTTTATTAGGCTTGGTGAGGTCTGGACCTTGGTGAGCTCATGACCTGTGTAGGCGTTGGTTGAGAATTGGCTAGGCTAGAAGCTCCCGGTATACAATAGATCTGGGCTAAGCTTGGGTTAGGCCTTGCATAGACGTGAATCATATCTACATTTTGCTTTGGTAAGGTCTAGGAAGGCCTCTGCTACGCCTGGGCTGGGCCTGAGTAAGCTTGGCAAGCCTGAGTCCGAGTTTAGTTTGTTGTCTCGTACACTCTCCTCAGCCAGACTTAGATCAAATGACTGGCCTAGACATTTATTCCCTTAGAAATACTAACAGGTTCCACAGAGGGGCATGACTGAAGGAGAACAACTACTGGCCAGCTTGGTGCCTTGAGTAAGAAGAGTATCTTGTAGCGTTTTCTGAAAAACTTGAATTTTGATGCTTTGCTTTGGCTTGGCCTTGGCTGGGCTATGCTGGACTTGTGCTAAGCCTGCACTTGCAGTCGAGTAGGCCGGAGCTCGGCGTTTTCAAGACCAAGGCCTAGCTTAGTTAGGCCTTAATTAGGCTTGGTGAGGTCTGGACCTTGGTGAGCTCATGACCTATGTAGGCGTTTTCAAAGCCGAGGCCAGGCTCCGTTAGGCCTTTATTAGGCTTGGTGAGGTCTGGACCGTGGTGAGGTCAAGACCTGTGCAGACATTGGCTCACAGTTGGTTAGGCTAGAAGCTCCCCGTGTTCAATAGATCTGGGCTAAGCTTGGGTTAGGCCTCGTTTAGACGTAAATCATACCTAGGTTTTGCTTTGGTTAGGTATGGGGAAGGCCTCGGCTACGCCTGGGCTGGGCCTGAATAAGCTTGGCTGGCTCGAGTCCGAGTTTAGTTTGTAGTCTCGTACACTCTACTCAGCCAGACTTAAATCGAATGACTGGCCCAGACATTTATTCCCTTAGTATTAGTAACAGGTTCCACAGACGGACATGACTGAAGGAGAACAGCGACTGGCCATGTGGCTGCCTTGAGTAAGAAGAGTACCTTGTAGCGTTTTCTGAAAAAGTTGAATTTTGATGCTTTGCTTTGGCTTGGCTTTGGCTGGGCTATGCAGGTCGAGACCTGTGCAGGCGTTGGCTGAAAATTGGTTAGGCTAGAAGCTCCCCGTGTTCAATAGATCTGGGCTAAGCTTGGGTTAGGCCTCGCTTAGACGTAAATCATACCTAGGTTTTGCTTTAGTTATATCTGGGGAAGGCCTCAGCTGCGCTTGGGCTGGGCCTGAGTAAGCTTGGCTGGACTGAGTCCGAGTTTAGTTTGTTGTCTCGTACACTCCTCAGCCAGACTTCAATCGAATGACTGGTCCGGACATTTATTCCCTTAGTAATACAGGTTCCACAGAGGGGCATGACTGAAGGAGAACAACTACTGGCCACCTTGCTGCCTTGAGTAAGAAGAGTATCTTGTAGCGTTTTCTGAAAAGCTGGAATTTTGATGCTTTGCTTTGGCTTGGCCTTGGCTGGGCTATGCTGGACTTGTGCTAAGCCTGCACTTGCAGTCCAGTAGGCCGGACCTCGGCGTTTTCAAGGCCAAGGCCAAGCTTAGTTAGACCTTTATTAGGCTTGGTGAGGTCTGGACCTTGGTGAGGTCAAGACCTGTGTAGGCGTCGGCTGAGAATTGGTTAGGCTAGTAGCTCCCGGTGTTAAATAGATCTGGGCTAAGCTTGGGTTAGGCCTCGCTTAGACGTAAATGATACCTAGGTTTTGTTTTGGTTGGGTCTGGGGAAGGCTTCCGCTACGCCTGGGCTGGGCCTGAGTAAGCTTGGCTGGCCTGAGTCCGAGTTTAGTTTTTTAGTCTCGTACACTATCCTCAGCCAGACTTAAATCGAATGACTGGCCTAGACATTTATTCCCTTAGTAATACAGGTTCCAGAGAGGGACATGACTAAAGGAAAACAACTACTGGCAAGCTGGGTGCCTTGAGTAAGAAGAGTATCTTGTAGCGTTTTCTGAAAAACTGGAATTTTGATGCTTTGCTTTGGCTTGGCCTTGGCTGGGCTATGCTAGACTTGTGCTAAGCCTGCACTTGCAGTCAAGTAGGCCGGAGCTAGGCGTTTTCAAGGCCGATGACAAGCTTAGTCAGGCCTTTATTAGGCTTGGTGAGGTCTGGACCTTGGTGAGATCAAGACTTGTGCAGGCGTTGGCTGAGAATTGGTTAGGCTAGAAGCTCCCAGTGTTCAATAGATCTGGGCTAAGCTTGGGTTAGGCCTCGCTTAGACGTAAATCATACCTAGGTTTTGCTTTAGTTATATCTGGGGAAGGCCTCAGCTGCGCTTGGGCTGGGCCTGAGTAAGCTTGGCTGGCCTGAGTCCGAGTTTAGTTTGTTGTCTCGTACACTCCTCGGCCAGACTTCAATCGAATGACTGGTCCGGACATTTATTCCCTTAGTAATACAGGTTCCACAGAGGGGCATGACTGAAGGAGAACAACTACTGGCCACCTTGCTGCCTTGAGTAAGAAGAGTATCTTGTAGCGTTTTCTGAAAAGCTGGAATTTTGATGCTTTGCTTTGGCTTGGCCTTGGCTGGGCTATGCTGGACTTGTGCTAAGCCTGCACTTGCAGTCGAGTAGGCCGGAGCTCGGCGTTTTCAAGGCCAAGGCCAAGCTTAGTTAGACCTTTATTAGGCTTGGTGAGGTCTGGACCTTGGTGAGGTCAAGACCTGTGTAGGCGTTGGCTGAGAATTGGTTAGGCTAGTAGCTCCCGGTGTTAAATAGCTCTGGGCTAAGCTTGGGTTAGGCCTCGCTTAGACGTAAATCATACCTAGGTTTTGTTTTGGTTGGGTCTGGGGAAGGCTTCCGCTACGCCTGGGCTGGGCCTGAGTAAGTTTAGCAGGCCTTAGTCCGAGTTTAGTTTTTTAGTCTCGTACACTCTCCTCAGCCAGACTTAAATCGAATGACTGGCCCAGACTTTTTTCCCTTAGTTATACTTACAGGTTCCACAGCGGGACATGACTGAAGGACAACAACTACTGGCCACCTGGGTGCCTTGAGTAAGAAGAATATCTCGTAGCGTTTTCTGAAAAGCTGGAATTTTGATGCTTTGCTTTGGCTTGGCCTTGGCTGGGCTATGCTGGACTTGTGCTAAGGCTGCACTTGCAGTCGAGTAGGCCGGAGCTAGGCGTTTTCAAGGCCGAGGCCCAGCTTAGTTAGGCTTTTATTAGGCTTGATGAGGTCTGGACCTTGGTGAGGTCAAGACCTGTGCAGGCGTTGGCTGAGAATTGGTTAGGCTAGAAGCTCCCCGTGTTCAATAGATCTGGGCTAAGCTTGGGTTAGGCCTCGCTTAGACGTAAATCATACCTAGGTTTTGCTTTAGTTATATCTGGGGAAGGCCTCAGCTGCGCTTGGGCTGGGCCTGAGTAAGCTTGGCTGGCCTGAGTCCGAGTTTAGTTTGTTGTCTCGTACACTCCTCGGCCAGACTTCAATCGAATGACTGGTCCAGACATTTATTCCCTTAGTAATACAGGTTCCACAGAGGGGCATGACTGAAGGAGAACAACTACTGGCCACCTTGCTGTCTGAGTAAGAAGAGTATCTTGTAGCGTTTTCTGAAAAGCTGGAATTTTGATGCTTTGCTTTGGCTTGGCCTTGGCTGGGCTATGCTGGACTTGTGCTAAGCCTGCACTTGCAGTCGAGTAGGCCGGAGCTCGGCGTTTTCAAGGCCAAGGCCAAGCTTAGTTAGACCTTTATTAGGCTTGGTGAGGTCTGGACCTTGGTGAGGTCAAGACCTGTGTAGGTGTTGGCTGAGAATTGGTTAGGCTAGTAGCTCCCGGTGTTAAATAGATCTGGGCTAAGCTTGGGTTAGGCCTCGCTTAGACGTAAATCATACCTAGGTTTTGTTTTGGTTGGGTCTGGGGAAGGCTTCCGCTACGCCTGGGCTGGGCCTGAGTAAGTTTAGCAGGCCTTAGTCCGAGTTTAGTTTTTAAGTCTCGTACACTCTCCTCAGCCAGACTTAAATCGAATGACTGGCCCAGACTTTTTTCCCTTAGTTATACTTACAGGTTCCACAGCGGGACATGACTGAAGGACAACAACTACTGGCCACCTGGGTGCCTTGAGTAAGAAGAATATCTCGTAGCGTTTTCTGAAAAGCTGGAATTTTGATGCTTTGCTTTGGCTTGGCCTTGGCTGGGCTATGCTGGACTTGTGCTAAGGCTGCACTTGCAGTCGAGTAGGCCGGAGCTAGGCGTTTTCAAGGCCGAGGCCCAGCTTAGTTAGGCTTTTATTAGGCTTGATGAGGTCTGGACCTTGGTGAGCTCATGACCTATGTAGGCGTTGGCTGAGAATTGGTTAGGCTAGTAGCTCCCGGTGTTCAATGGATCTGGGCTAAGCTTGGGTTAGGCCTCGTTTAGAAGTAAATCATACCTAGGTTTTGCTTTGGTAAGGTCTGGGGAAGGACTCGGCTACGCCTGGGTTGGGCCTGAATAAGTTTAGCAGGCCTGAGTCTGAGTTTAGTTTGTAGTCTCGTACACTCTCCTCAGCCAGACTTAAATCGAATGACTGGCCCAGACATTTATTCCCTTAGTATTACTAACAGCTTCCACGGAGGAACATGACTAAGGAAAACAACTACTGGACACCTGGCTGCCTTGAGTAAGAAGAGTATCTTGTAGCGTTTTCTGAAAAACAGGAATTTTGATGCTTTGCTTTGGCTTGGCCTTGGCTGGGCTATGCTGGCTTGGTGCCTTGAGTAAGAAGAGTATCTTGTAGCGTTTTCTGAAAAACTGGAATTTTGATGCTTTGCTTTGGCCTGGCCTTGGCTGGGCTATGCAGGTCAAGACCTGTGCAGGCGTTGGCTGAGAATTGGTTAGGCTAGAGGCTCCCCGTGTTCAATAGATCTGGGCTACGCTTGGGTTAGGCCTCGCTAAGATGTAAATCATACCTAGGTTTTGCTTTGGTTAGGTCTGGGGAAGGCCTCGGCTACGCCCAGGCTTGGCCTGAGTAAGTTTGGCAGGCCTGAGTCCGAGTTTAGTTTGTAGTCTTGTACACTCTCCACAGCCAGAATTAAATCGAATGACTGGCCCAGACATTTATTCCCTTAGTATTAGTAACAGGTTCGACAGAGGGACATGACTGAAGGACAACAAATACTGGCCAGCTGGGTGCCTTGGGTAAGAAAAGTATCTTGTAGCATTTTCTGAAAAACTTGAATTTTGATACTTTGCTTTGGCTTGGCCTTGGCTGGGCTATGCTGGCTTGGTGCCTTGAGTGGGAAGAGTATCTTGTAGCGTTTTCTGAAAAACTGGAATTTTAATGCTTTGCTTTGGCCTGCCCTTGGCTGGGCTATGCAGGTCAAGACCTGTGCAGGCGTTGGCTGAGAATTGGTTAGGCTAGAGGCTCCCCGTGTTCAATAGATCTGGGCTAAGCTTGGGTTAGGCCTCGCTAAGACGTAAATCATACCTAGGTTTTGTTTTGGTTGGGTCTTGGGAAGGCCTCCACTACGCCTGGTCTGGGCCTGAGTAAGTTTAGCAGGCCTGAGTCTGAGTTTAGTTTGTAGTTTCGCAAACACTCCTCAGCCAGACTTAAATCGAATGACTGGCCCAGACATTTATTCCCTTAGTATTAGTAACAGGTTCCATAGAGGGACATGACTGAAAGAGAACAACTACTAGTCAGCTGGGTGTCTTGAGTAAGAAGAATATCTCGTAGCGTTTTCTAATAAATATGAATTTTGATACTTTGCTTTGGCTTGGCCTTGCCTGGGCTATGCTGGACCTGTGCTACGCCTGCACTTGCAGTCGAGTAGGCCGGAGCTAGGCGTTTTCAAAGCCGAGGCCAGGCTTAGTTAGGCCTTTATTAGGCTTGGTCCTAGTCCTCGCCTAGTATTTCGTCTGGCACCTCCATGAACCTGTGCAGCCGGGAGTAGTTCTGCCTTCCACTCTTCCACTTAAGCCATAATCTATTCAAGACATCCTTCGATGAAGAGTGCAAGAGCTGATGGGCGTGCTCCGTAAAGGGACTTCTAGACTTCAGGCATGTTACGGGGGGTCTATGACAATCTTGTGGAGAAAGTGGTCCTCACCATTGATGGTCTTGCGAGACAGAGCCAGGATGGTTGCTTTGCGTCACAGGGTTAGTAGAGCAATGCCGGCAAGAATCGGTACATGGTTGAATGGCTTTGCACGCAGGCAGCTTGAGACTTTGCGTAGGGCATTATTACGTGTCGTTTCCAGCTTCTTGGTATGGGGTTTCCTGCTGGCGACTGGCGAGCAGTACTCAGCGGCGGAGAAGACCAATGCCTGGGAGGAGATGCGTAGCGTCTTGGCTGAGGAGCCCCAAGTGGTTCCGGCTAAGCGACTTATCAGGGCGACTCAGTCTGATATCTTGGGTAATACGTTTTCCAGGTGATGGCGGAATGTCAGGGTGCAGTCGAGCTTGACCCCGACTAATGTCAAAGCTGCCTGGAACTGGAGACTGTTGTTATCGACCATGATATTGAGCTTGTGGTGTGCTTCTCTGTTGTTGAGGTGGAATGCAGAGGACAGGGTCTCGGGGAGCTCCAGGCACCAGTTCTTCAGGTAGGTTGGTAAGGTGGTTAGGTCACCCGTGAACCCCGTTTCAATTGCCGCCCAGCTCTTGTCAGATATTAGGATAGCAAGAGCGTCTGCATATTCGTACTTCTTAGACAACGTGTTTGGGAGGTCATGGATGTAGATGTTGAACAACATCGGGGCTAATGCGGAGCCTTGAGGGACACCATTCTTCGGTCGTCTAGTCCTGCTATGTTGGCTGTCGCGCGTGTGAAGGGTGAAACTGCGATTGGTCAGCATTTCCATGATGAAACCCACCACGCGTCCGTCCGGGATCGTCTGTAGGAGCTTAAGGTGGAGACTACAGAGCCAGACGTGCACCTTTGCTGATCTTCGCTGATGACTTCCCCCCCCCCCAATTTCCGTCATCAGCATAAAATGTAGTCTCAGGTGGACAGCTTCTCGAAACCTGCGACAACTTTGGCCTGACCATCAGCAACACGAGGACGGAGGTGATGCTTCCATATGCCCCCTGAAACCCTACCACAAACCTAACATCACAGTAAAGGGTAAAAAACTAGGCAGTTGACAGGTTCATATACCTTGGCAACACTCTCTCCCGCTCAGCAACCATTGATGATGCTGAGGTAAACGACAGGATCTCCAATGCAAGCAGTGCCTTAGGACGACTGAGACCAAACGTCTGGGAAAGAAGAAGACTTACCGAGCTCATAGTCTACAAGACTGTGATCCTCACCACTCTCATGATAGCCCGCGAGACATGAACAGTTTACGGGAGACATGAGAGGCAGTTAAACTATTTCAATCTACGTTGTCGCCGGAACCTCCTCAAGATCCGCTGGCAAGACAGTCCCACGCACCGAAGGCCTGAGCAGAGCCGGCATGCTCAGCATCACCAACCTAATACGCCGGACCCAGATCAGATGGGCAAGCCAAGTTTCCCAGATGCCAAATGACCGCATCCAAAATGGCTCCTCTACGGGTGACTCAGTCACGGTAAGCGCTCAGTCGGCAGCTAGAGGAAGCCCTTTAAGGCTGTCTGAAAGTCTCCTTGAAAGACTGTAATACGGAAACTTAGTCCAGAGAGTCCCTTGCAGAAAAATACACCGTGCTTGGCACGGGCTTGTCTTCAAAGATGCCCGGAGAGCAGAACGACACACCCTCACTGCATGACTGCCATACAAGGCATGCAGATCCGCCAGCACCCTAAGAGCCCCACTCACCCACGGTGCTCTATCTGTGGGAGAGCGTTCTCTACCCAGATAGGCCTCTCCAGCCATCTCTAAGCCCACGCCAGATTCGCATCCAATTAGTTATGAACCTGGCCATATTCGATGACGAATGGTGAACAAAACCGTCATCGGATGAGACAAGTTGTAGACAAGATGTAACCATAGCTAAGAAGCAATTTCACCAAAAGACGGTCCAGATTACTTAGTTCGCGACGTCATGCTAAATCAACAAGGGCAAGGATGTGTGAAAGCACTAAGCCTAATTACGATATGTTAAAAACGACGGCAGTCCACAGCAAGCACATTGCTGTCCCACTATAATCCCCCAATGTCAGAAATCAATACTGTACATGTGTAAACTGAACTGAAACATGTCACTATTTGTTGCGTTCCCTGAATATATCGGGCTTGTGGTAGCATGGACTTTTACTATTGCTCCTATCCGCCTCCAGCAGAAGCACTCCTTCATCGGTTGAAAATTTTTGTTCATAGTTGCTCATGAGCAATATAAGTTTAGTTCCGACCATAAAAATCATCTGACCAACTCCATTGCTAAGAAAAAAATTGCGCCCTCTGTTGGTTCAGCTTGAGGCTTATAGGATGTGATATTTGGAGTCAACAATTACAGATAAACAGGACACAAAGGTTTGGGTGACAGTCAAACTGTACAGCTGGCCTATTGTTCTCACTTCTCTTATATTGCTTCACCGAAGTTCATAAGTGGTTTTGAAGGACGTGTAGCTTAACATAACGGTGCAACACATGGGATGCAAAGTTACAGAGACGAGGTAGAATATCCATGTAACTACAGCTTGGCAGGACCATTGGAAATGCAAGTCAAACGGAGAAGATACGGTACGGTACGCACAACTCTGACCCATCGGCGGGCCAATGTGGGAGCTGTCCCGGGCCACCGTGGTGACTGGCAACAACTGGACGGGGCCAGCGGTATGCATTAACCGCATTACCGCTCAGACTAGAATGTGGTGAATGCAGTGGTCGAATCGCCGCACTACGCACCACTGGGTCAGCGTAGAGACAGGGAGGACAAGGTCTAGTCAGCGGGACCAGAGCACACAGGTGTCTCTCCCAGCAAACGGTTTGGACGTAGCGGTGACGGGCCGCTACGATGCTGCAACTTGCTCTACTGCAGCACTCTTGGCTGGTTCACACCGCACTCGCATCGGTCCAAGCTCAACTACTAGCTGGGCATTCGTAAGGTTAATGCACTTCATCACAAGAATGGGTTCTCAGAATTACTGCACGAGTCTCAGAAAGGGTCCATCCGCCGCACTACGTTTCGTTCCGCACAAGGGTTTGGTCCTTCAGAATCGGTGTGGGGAAGACACTAACTTAAATGAATGTTTTTCGCTTACATATTTTGCCGAATATGCGACTATACCGTGCTACAATATGCTTTGTTTTTCAAGTCCTACTTGATGCCCATCCGGTTCGTAAGAGTGACGTCATTTCAGTTTAAACCACACCCACTGCACATGCACTGTACAAAGAGTTACATGCATTGACTGCCGTTTATGTGAAACCATGGAACCGGAAGTTAACGCGCAATTTCAGCGATCGTCCAATTGGAGCCTGTAAATCGTGGCGCGTCTGCCTTTGTGACGAAGTCACTTACGAACCGGATACTTACTCTGTCAATCATAATTAATTGCCGTATGATTTCTGGTAATTACATTGTCGTCTGGCTGACAGAGGTTTTTTGCAGTCCCATTCACAAACGCTCAAATATGAATTATGATCTGAAACATTTCAGTTTGAGTATATATATATAAATTTACCGGATTCGACATGTTCGGTAGACAGCTTAACGTTTTGTATTTCCTTCAATTATAACAATACTGACAGGTATGTTATAAAACTCGTGGTTTAACCTCGCCCGTAATTGGGTAGGGCCTGATTGATTTCAAATACACAACAGGAAATTAATTTTAGGCGAGTAGTGTATTACCAACAGAGCAAAGGTCACGCAGCCAGCTTCGGGAACCCTCACGCGGTCCACATATGGAGATTTTACAGGGGGTCGTTCAATTTGTTTTTGAAAGAATAATTCCCAACTACAACCACCCCGTGAAAGACCAATATTGGAATTTTACTGTTGTTTTCCTCAAGTAATATTTAGAAAAAGTCACCCTTAGATAGGTTAAAACGAATTTCATACACAACCTTTCCCTTCCGGCACTATTGTTCCTCAGTCGTTCACATTTATATCACTTCGTGTGCTTGCGTGAAAACGAGACTGAAAAGAATTCTCTACCTGAAGTTGATGGATTCTAGTTTCAGTCGAGTTGACTTGACGCAGTTCTTGTTGCTAAAGTTTAGATTAAACTTGACAAACTCTCAGCTAATTTCCTAAAGATTATTTCCATGTAATTGTAAAATGCTTAGAACATTTAGATTTGCTCCAATTTAAGCTCTTATTGAAACGCTAACACAAAACATAATTTCGTAATTATTCATTTGTAAACGAGAACACCTAATTGCACTGGTCTTCGTGTATTCTAGATTTTCGGAAATGAGAGGTCGAGGGGCAGGATACTTCTCTTTCAGGTCCCGATATTTTTTCATTTTGTATCAATTAAACTGGTAACAAATCTTTTACAAAGGTCTTTTCCTGAGGTGATATTTACAGAAGCAAAAAAAACGAAAAACCAACTTCAAACATTTTTGTATATCATTTGTCCTGTCCAAGAGTGTCGGAAGTACACCAGCAGGGGTCAACATTCAGACTTTATTACAGCCTATAGGAGCCTTGCATTGAAGGGACTATCCAAGGCTGCCCTATTCACATCACTTCAATCAAAGTGGGCAAAAAGTCATTATAAAGGTGATGCCACGGCTTCGATCTTTTGTTTATGTTTTCGCGTTCCAAAATGCATTCTCTTATTAAAGCCACGGCGGGCCCCCAATAAATAGCGCCACCGAGTTACAGATGAAGAGTCCGTCCTAATACTTCTACGCACAAACAACCCAAATCATCTAATGAAGTTTGTGGGGCGCCCTCTCCCGGCACTGTGAAACTGGCGGCATTTCGTCGCCAGCATCCTCAGTATCAACGTCAGGTTTAAGCTGTCGGTATAAAGGCCTAATTAAGTGTTCCGTTGACCCTACAGGGACCGCTGGCTGCATTCCAAAAGCTGTGCGGGCAATCCTGACCTGGCAGAGCTACTGAGTGCTATCCCTTGGGCCCTCTCCCCCTCCCTCCCTCATGGGCGAATCCTGCAGAAAAGAATTTTCGGGAGGGCTGTCTCGGGGGTCTAAACTTCGGAATTTCTGAAGGTAACTTTTAATACCTTTTCTGAGGGGTGCAGCTACGTTTTGGGAGCTTTGTTAGGCTTTTATATTGGTAAAAGAAACAAAAATTGTCTTTCATAAAAAAACTACTTGTTTTTTTGGGGGGGTGTAGCCCCGTTGCCCATCCCAGATCCATCCTTGCCCCTATCTTGATATCCTTTTCAACAGGTTAAATACATTACGTTAATAACAGATTTTGCTACTTATCCACAGTGAACAGCGTGAAGACGA
Organism: Acanthaster planci; assembly: GCF_054643075.1. Classification (NCBI taxonomy): domain Eukaryota; kingdom Metazoa; phylum Echinodermata; class Asteroidea; order Valvatida; family Acanthasteridae; genus Acanthaster; species Acanthaster planci. The sequence goes on along the minus strand of NC_141785.1, from coordinate 11,894,969 downwards.
AGTAATATACCGTGCTCGGGCAAACCAAGAAAGACAAAGCTTGTGGTTTTCATTTAGCCTATCTTTGGGTTCTGTAAAGTCTACGAGTGAAACTTTTCCCCGACAGCTTCTCGTCCCGTAGCATTCTGCTCGAGCCAATTCACAATAGATACACTGGTACTTCTGCTGTCAACATACCAAACGCGTAATACCTTGAAATTGGGAAGCTGTTTTTATTCATAGTGCACAACGATGCTAGAGGATAACTCTACGTTCCCAATGGTTGCGTGATTAAAACCGGAAAAACGTCTTACATCATCAATGTGAAACAGAAAGATAAAGAGCGTAAGGGGCTCTCTTGTCCATCAGTGTTAAACTGGCACATCCGGAACTTCTCTAAGCGGTCAGTATCTTTAACGAAGCAAAACCACGGCAACTATTTTTACCTTGTCATTCGGGGAAGCGCAAAGGTGAGCTACTTTGAACTGACGCACGGGAGTTGACTGTTGACAATTGCACGATATGTGATGACGTCACCAGCCTTGTAATTCCGTGTTATGGCAACGCACAAAATATAGGGCCTGTTTGTTTCAAACGGATCTGGATCACAATCTGTGATCCTAACGCTGGTTCGCACCATCAATTAGGCAAGTTTTGGTGTCTGTAGACCAGCGACGGATGACTGATCGTGATTAATTCCACGCAAAACAAGCACAGCCAAAGCATTGGCGCTATTTAGAAGCTCCCTTGAGATTAAAACAAAAGATACCAAGGAGCACAGCTGGGAAACATGTGATGTACAGCGCCCTCAATTGTAACCCTGTGGTTGCTTGACATTTTGATGCACGGGAGCCAGTCACGCACAAGAAGTGTGACTACAATGAGGAGGGGCATTTTTTTCATGACAACTCACACGTGCCATTCAATAGCATCCTCGTGAAAATGCCAATGACCGAATGTCTCTGTATCCGCACTAGGCTGCCGCTGCACTTTAAAACTACTATGGCATGCCCGTTTTCGTCGAACTGTCAAGAGAAGCGGAACACTTAATTTTAACCCCCGTTATTTTGTGAAATCTGCTACACGGAGTTTGTGAAGAACTTCAAAGCACAAACGTCAGCTCACATCAATGGCATAAAGGAAGAAGGCTGACACCAATGGAAAAGTCTTAGTTGACGATAAATGGATCTGAAATTAATTAAGTTCAATACAAGTATGTTTCCCCCATTGCTGCCGGTGTATCCATTTAGTTAACACACGGAATTGCATGTTGTGGCACGTGACATGGGAGTATAGTGTTCCTGTCCCGTCTCCCTATGACTATGGCTTCGAATTTTGATCAGATTAGAGCAAGAACCTCGGAATTCGGAATTCAAAATTCGGAAGATTTGATGAAGTCATTAATATGAATTAAAAATAAGAGTGGTCCGAGGTTGGAGCCTTGAAGTACACCACATATCAATGTGGATATTCGACCGTTTACTGTAATGTGTTGTTTTCGTTGACATAACTTTTAAACCAAACTAATGGCGTACCTCTAATACCGTTTAGTGGTTTAGTCTATGACGAAATGTACTGTAGTTTAATATATCAAACACTTTTGAACAATCTATAAAGATACTCAAGGTGTGTTGAACATTTTCAAATCCAGACACTATCGTACAAGTTAAGTAAATCATTGCGTGAGTCGTTGAGTGCTTGGGAGTTTGTTAAAATATTATTTTGTTTTACAGAAGAAATTGTTTTGTGTAGACGACCTTTTCTAATATTTTAGAAAAACTAGATAAGATTGGTATAGGTCTGTAATTTTTAATGGGGTTAATATCAGCATTTTTGAACTGGAATAACATACAAATAGGATGAGAAAGTTCCAGTTGATAATGATAAATTAACAATGTAAGTGAGAGTATCAAGGATAGAAGTAATTAACTTTTTGATAACAATGACATTGATATTGTCAACGCCACTATTCGTTTTATTGGAGAGGTCGTTAATGTCCGATTACATAACCATACAGAAAGGATTGGCGTTGGGGAGTTAGCCTGTAAAAGAGGTAACACACTCAGGTATATCTCGTGCAATATTTGGACCAACATAAAATAATTATTGAAGTGATCGGCTACTATTGCTAGATCATTAATTCGAGTTCCGTTTATGGGCATTGCTTCAAAACTCTGAGCTGTACCCTTTTGATTTAAAATTGATTGAATTAATTATAGTTTAAGTTATTTTACTGTTACACTTTTCTCTGTTAAACTCAATAAGGAAATGTTTTTTCTTAGCCGCTCTCAGGAAATCGGTCGTACATTTTGTATCGTGTATAATCATACGGTACGAGTTATAAGGCCTAGCAATAGATTTACCGTATAACCTATTTTAGATTAATCGATTTTAGGAGCGACTCTCATAACCATGAGGCTTAAGTGTATACCGTTTACTTTTTGATCTTATCAAAACAATTTTTTCATGAATGGAGGTAAAAATGGTATTAAATTGATCGTAAGCGCTGTCAGCCTTATTGGAATCAAAAACTTAGGACCAGTAATTGTAAGAAAGCTCTTCATTTAGTTTGTCCTGCGATTGTTTTGAGTATTATCGGGTGGGTTGCGAAGGACTTCGTAATTATAGGTTTACTAAGAGTTACCATTTAACGTAACATAGTCATTTAATTAACGTCCACAGAAGTAGTGGGGGTCAGTAAGGTACAGTTTGACCTTTCGCCTAGAAATAGGAAAGGTCATATAAATATGTATAATCATAATAGTTATGACCACATGGATATAAATAGAAATGAGTTATTAACATGGTACAAGTTGACCAGGGGATGAATAGGAATAAGGAATAGCATAGGGTCAAACATGTGGTACACATCGACCTTTTCTATCAAATTATGACACAAAATAAAATTTGATAATTAAAATTGACGATGAGTCATGTTGCATGATGTCATGGGAAAATAATGGATAGCCTACCCTGAGGTCCAGAAGTGAGCCACTACCTGAGATAATCCCTGGACAATGGACAAGTCCCTGGCACTGGGTAATGGGGGATAATCTTTAGGACAGAGGGCAGTGTGCGGTGACAGGGAATGGGGAATAATCCCTTCGGACTATCGATGGTGGGCTGTGTCGGCGGACTATTGTGTTATTGGGTACGTTGGAAATGAGCGTTGGTCAGACTTAATCCTTGGACGCTAAATAAGAGAGGGCGTGCACATGCTAACGATCTTGCTTTCGGCTTACTATGGTACCGAGATCTGATCGATACAGGAAGAAGGCCCAGCTTGCCCTGGTTGAATTCTTTGAACTATGCTATGCAAATGAGTAAAAGAGCAATCAAGATGAGCAAATGAGCAATGACAATGAAAAGGAATAAGTGGATGTGGTGTCTCTGATATAAAATTTAACAAACTTCTGGTAATCACTCTTGTAGCGATTCTTAAAATTAGTATGATAACTGTAAAAACCAAAAAGATGAAAAAAGATAATTAAAAACACTTAAACCAGCGTGTGAAGTCCATCGAATGTTTTGTGGCATGTCACAACCCTTTGTTACGTGTTAAAAATATCGTGCCGCCCACAAAATCTATGTTTATATAATGATTGATGTATTTTACATTTACTCCACAAAAAAGATCAACAGTAACGCTCCGCTCTATTTGAATTTGTAAAAACCGTATACATGTACTGGGTAACAGGGCGTACAAAACACCTGTTCAAAAGTTTAAACATCCAGCCAAAGCCAAAACCATATACATGTACTGGATAACGGGACCTAAAACGCTAGTTCAAAGGATTAAGGAATTCAGCCAGGGCAAGCCGGGCCTTCTTCCTGTATTGTAAGCCAAAAGCAAGACCGTCAGCATATGTGCGCGCCCTCTCTTGTTTAATGTCCAAGGATTAAGTCGGACTAACGCTTACTTCCAATGTACACAGTATGATCATTAACACAATAATCCACCGACACAGCCTACCATCGATTGTCCTAGGCATTATCCCCTCTTTACCCGGCACTGCACATAGCCCTTTCTCCTAAAGATTATCCGCCATTGCCCAGTGTCAGGGACTTGTTCATTGTCCAGGGATTATCTCGCATCATGGCTCACTTCCGGATCTCAGGGTGGCCTGGCCAGTATTTTTCCATGACATCACGCAACATGACTCATCGTCTATTTTCATCATCATATTTTATCCTGTTTTGCCACAATTTCATAGAAAAGGTCAATGTGTACCACATGTCTGATCCTATGCTATTCCATAATCCTATTCATCCCTAACATAATGTTACATTTTTTATTTCTAGGCCAAAGCTCAAACTGTGCCATACTGACCGCCCCACTATTCACAGAAGCCGGTACCAATCCTTGATGTATCATAAACTGATTTTTATCGACACCATTAAACCCTACACTGAATTCTACAGTATTCCAATATCAACTGGAATTACTGTTAGGTAATGACTAGCTGTGACAGAATAAAATCACAGCGTGAACCAGATTTAAGGTTCTTGAATTTGGCTTGAAACAAATTTAGCAAGCTACTGACTGTCAGGATGGCCCTTAGTTCAGCGATGGGCACTTTAATGTCTTTAACATTGATATAAAAAACGGGAAGAGAAGAAATCCACGAATATCACTGCTCCAAAAAGGATTCTGCAGATTTGAATACATTAGATGCTGAATAACAAAAGAATTCCACCAGACTTCTCATTTCCATCACAAAAGCTGGCTGGCGTTCAGTGTTCGACCCTGAACAATAAGCAAAACTAAGTGGAGGGGAAAAAATAACATGATACAAGAATTCATGTCGGAGGCTTAAACTCTTACACATGTTTGCTACACCAAAATGCCGTCGAGATGATCAGAGCCCGGCTTCTTTGATCCCAATTCGCGCTTTGTCTTGCTCTGTATACCAAACAAAGAATGTACTGTGTACGGTTTGCTGCTGTAAAAAAATAATATCTTCTCTTGTATTCTTGTCAAAGATTGATATGTCTACCCCGTAGGGATAGAGTCCTAATTTTTGCAACCTAACGCTGAAGTTCAATCCATGTACTTGATCTCAAACCGATGTCTTGAGCAGTGTCATTTCTTATTGCATGAAAGCTCTTACCTACAGATTGTAACCAAATAGTCACATGTTCGTTCAGTGAGTCTTGCTCAGGGAGCAGGGGCATTTGATTTTTCAGGCACAGGCTTCTGTTAACAAATTAATCAAATTTTGGGGACATTTCAGTAAAGGCCTACACTCGCCACTGCGCACTGGAACTTTGCAGGGGTTGGCGTGAAACCAAAGTAGGCAACATGAGGAAACGATAAAACAGCAGTTAGAAGCAGTGAGCATGATCCACTCTATCTGTCCATACCTTACGACATGACACGTTTATATAAAGCAAGCAAAAACTCGCAGTCGAACCCCAATTCGTTCCTGATGTGTTCTTAGGTCACTTTTGCAATATTTATACATAATTCATGACCTCCGAAGTTCGGAGCTCTTTGTCACCGTCTGGCAAATTTTAGTCTTGTTTCCAGCCTACACCAGACATTGCATTCAGCGTGTGCCGTTATGTCCCTTCTTATTTCTTGTAAGATATGATTGTGTGTGCGCATTTTGTCAACGTTTCATAATTTTTAAGTATAGGTGATGACCTATGTTCCCTCTACACTACTCTGGCCCAATTTCGAAATACGACGGATTATGCCCAACGGACGACAACGTCCACCCAAAGCGTCCAACCTATTACGTCAGACGGACCATTCTGTCTGATTTATTTCGTCAGACAGACGATAATGTCCGACCCCTTGCGTCAGACGGACCATTATGTCCAACCCACTGCGTCCCCGTGGACATTATGTCCTGGCACAGTGGGCGTGATGACTGATGAACACGCACTGGAGGTTCAGTGTAGTTATATATCTATATTAAGCTATATAGTAGCAAAACTGAAAGTTTTCCAAAATCGAAAACTGAAGGAGAGTCACTATACAAGCTATAACGTGTGGCTATGTGGCGGTGAGACCGTGGAGGTTCAGGTTCACGGCAAACTGTCGGATATTATCACATAGGCTCTCCACTGTTTTCGTGGGCATCAAAGTTTTCTTAAGGGCCAAGGTACAGTTCCTATACGGCACCCGTCGAATCTGCCCTGGCTTAAGGCTAAATCAATGTCAAGCTTTATATACTTCATCTCTTTTAGGCGCTGCGTATATTTAGGCAGACGTAATTTTCTTCTACCTCCTTTAAAAAAAGGTAGTAGATATAATTATAAGATGCCCAAAACAGGCGCGCAGTCGCGGATGTCCAATTTCGACATCGGCTACGAAAAGGTCAACAATTAACCACGAAGCCCAATTAATCAACACTAAGACTTTCACAATGACTCCCTATCTCCAAAACCTTGGTCGAGACATTTCAGAAAACTCACGCAAGGACACATTTTTTGGCTCCGGTAGGAAGACAAAAATAGACCACACACCGGATGAAAGTTAATTTAGTTTTCCAGAGGAAACTCTATTCCTTTACACAAGGCTGGCCAGACGGCCCTCTCCAGGCGGGGGCTGATACATACTGCGGGACTAGCTAATCTGGGCACGACCTCCACGGTGTAACCGCAAGTCTCTGAAGCTTCGAAGAGGGACTCAAAAACAAATGCGTCAGGGGTCGCACGTGCGTGTGACGCGCAGACGTTAGCGAAGCTTTCCAGGCACGCTTCCTTGACCAAACCTTGTGATCTTAAAGGGGCAAAGGACACGTGCGTTGGTAAACCTCATCCGGAGGTCATTGCCGTAGACCACCCGTGAATCACCAGTACCGCAACCAGGCTGAAATTTCTTAAGGGTAGGCCTACCGAGCCTTGAGGTGCGCTGTATATGTGCGCACATGATTCAAGGGGACACCGAAAACAAATTGGGGTCACCTATAGGCACGGGCGTCTGCTGCGGGGAACTGCACCTCTCCCCCATGACGCAATTGCGAACCACTGAACTGCATATACAGTGACGCCCCCCCTTTGTTGAGGATGAGAGAGAGGGTGACTGCCATGTATGTATTGTGTATACACTATTGCATCCATCAACCTGAAAACTTAGGAACTGCTGCTCGTTATTTTATAACAAAAAAGACTAAGACTGATTTCAACACGGAAAAGTATTAATGCCGTTCACTTATCGCCCAATACATAGAACTCATTTCATTTGATAGGGGGCAGTTGGTAGCTCAGTTGAACGGACAGATCCAATTTCGTAGAACTTCATCAGCAGCAGAGTACATGATCGTCGGGGGAGGCGCTTCCCCACAGACTGAAGTGAAAAATAAAGCGTAAAAAAAACGAAAAAATGACAGGGATACAAATTAGCAATTTCGTTGACTATACCTCGGAATTCAAATTCTAATTCAGTTTTACTATTGTTCACATTATAAAAAGCGGATATGTTCAATCCATTTCACTGTAAATCGCTTATCAGTTTGCTACTGAACAGTGCTTTGCCCCCTGGAAATTTGTCCTCCTTAAAAAATGCTTCCCTTCCGGAAAAATCGTGGTGACGCCCATCGTACATGTACTCAAGTCTTTCAAAATTACAGTATAGTTGTCATCAAGGAACCTGCTCAACTACGGAGATGTCTCTCTTTCTCGAACAGTGCGACAACAAAATTACACAGATTTTGGTAATGTCCTAGACTGCATTCGTCTAATGAAATGTCAAGCAATAACGAGCCATGGGCCCTCACATAACCTCCAGTGCTCATTATCCGTGAACCGAAAAATGCTACATAACCATAAAGGGATAACTCAGCTGAACTTGTAGCATATACGGTTAAGCCATCGTCACTTACCAGATCTGCCCCACAAAATTGATCTGGTAAGTCTGCCCACTCCGAGTCATTCCCGTCATTCCCTCTCTGCTTAACTGAAATCTCTTCAAAATCTAGGCTTGAAAAATCTTTGACCAGCTTTAGCCAGCATGTTATCAATCTGAACGTCCAGTATCAGACCATTTTGTATCAAAACCCCCAATATTTCCGCTTCTGATTAAGTACCTAATTTCCCCTCCTATTTTTAAATTAGAACCTGACATTTAGCGGGGTTCAAGTTTACAAATGGTTTTACACCACCATTCATTATTACATCTATCTCTATATGGATCTGTTTTTGGCAAACAGTTGTTGAATTCGAGACCACAGTCGCGCCACAGTATCGTCCACATGCTTTCGGTAATTACAATTCCGTGCAGCAGCATTGATCCTTTTCCGAAACTCAGTCAGTTCTACTTGTGTACCTTGTGGAATCGTCCTGTCGGATAAACATTGAGGGAACATTGTTGCGAAGACCGTACCATCCTCTGCCATAAGGAAACCACACGGAGTGTCATGCGTATGCGCTCTGAATCTGTGCCAATACCGAGGAAACATAGGCCCCTGCATGACAGAACGCACACTTTCGCAGTTCATAATCGGTAAACCTCACTCTCGGATAAATTTTGTTCCCTTCAAGCTTAACACTTTTAAGACTCTCCATGTCGCTTTCGCCAACTTGCTTGTGAAAGAGTTAATGACGAAATCATTGTCTGTCCCATTAAACCTCAAAGGGTGAAGGTCAAAAATTGGAAGTTTATGGAGACTGGAAGTTCACTTTCCAGTTTTGGCGAGATTTACCAGATTTGTCTTTTTTTAATACCGGCAAATCACAAAGGATGCCATGGAGAGTGGGATGTATAACTATCATGGAAGAGCGAGACTAAAATGAAAAAGGCAAAGTCTCATTTCAGTCGTCGAATTTAATCTTATTGTAGCCTACATACATTTGCTGAGACCTGGTAATACTCACTTCTTTTACCGTTGCTATATAGGTTTGACCTCTTCCACAAAGCTCGAAAAACTTACATTTGCTGAGATCTTGTAATACTTACTTCTTTTACTGTTGCTTTATAGGTTTGACTTTTTCTACAAAGCTCAAAAAACCCTTTTTTCAGGCGTTTAAAATAGACGAATAAAATTTACAGAGTGCAAAGCCCTGAGGTAATAACAGGTGTACTTGCATAACTAGGGACCAGTTCAATGGTACATATAAATGCTAATATTTAAATATTAGCATATATATACGCGCAGCCAGTTCGGTATCCGGTTCGTAATTGGGACAGCACTTCAGTTTAAACCAAGCCCACTGTACATGCACAGCACATAGAGTTAAATGCATTGATCCCCATTTACATGGAACCATGGAACCGGAAGTTAACACGCAACTTAAGTGATCGTCCAATGGGAACCTGCAAATCGTGGCCCATCCGACTTTGTGACGTAGTCACTAACAAACCGGATTCTAAACAGCGCGTGCCCAATATGGAGTGCGTCCAAGGTTGCATTCATCAGCAAAAGAATGCTGAGAACTACTGAGAGCAAGCAAGGCATGAAGTGAAGCGTGTGACTTCAGTCGTCAGCAGGGCGTTATTGTGAAAATAATTATCTCGTCACTTCAAACTGAAAATCAAAAAGGTGAGACGAGTTTTAGTTACAAACGAGGTGATGGGGCGATCACTACATCACAAATCTTGTACAGGTCATTAAAAAACTTACTGGGTCATTTGTGCGAGATAACACCTTTGGTGTATTTTAATAGATCGAAGTCAAATAAAGAAGGAAACTGATCATCTCGAAACTTATCCCCTCTTCTTCCAGGATGACGGTGTCATTACTTTGAAACTTCTAAGCACAATTTATTTGTATTTTATAAGTGGTTTTCATCTGATATCATGAGAATTCAGCAAACTAATCTCAAACGTAAAACATTAACTGACTTTGATGTGCCACGTCAGGGTGCCCTTTCATATTATGACATCAACAATCCTCGTATAGTGCTCAGCATACCACTCTCAACATTTTTGTGAGTTGGCTGGCTGCAACAAAAATATCTTTCGATTTTGAGTTATCATCACATATCACTGTACTTCCGGTCACCCCGGATGCCGAGGTCACGTGACTTTCCAATTCAATCAGTAATGTTGCCCAAGATAATGGTCTACTAAGTTTCTAAATGTAAACTTGGTTCCTCATTCAAACCAAGTTACAGTTGAAAAAATGTCTATAACTTTATATTCTTGTTTGATGCCTTACATGTCACAGTGAGGTCACGAAAGTACGAATATTTTGACATCAAAGTATGGAATGGAATGGAATGGAATGGAATGGGAAAGTCAAATGAATTAAATACCCAGATAAATTGGTTGCCAAGCTCAAGATCTATCAGATCCCAAAATACGAACACCATACCTTTATCAGTTCTTGAGATACAGCTGATAGATTTTGGTTATTTTTAAACTAAAATTGTCCGTAATTCAATACCTCCTGCATCATCTTGACGTCACACTAGTTTGCATTACTAGTGATAAGGGTTACTGTTCATGACAAGTTTTGATCAAGTTTAAAGTCTTGGGAGTATGAGCCCCTAGCTGGACCAAGAGAGGGCATCTTTCCTATCAACAGGGGCTCCTTTGATGGGAAGTGCATCGCTACAACAAGATGAACGCTCCCCACCAAAATGACTCTTTTCAACCAATGTATAATAATTCATTCGCTCTTTAAAAATTCACTCGATTCGAAATCTAAAAAGGTAAATGAGATCCTCAAGATTTTGTTCGGTTTTTGAAAAATACATACTGAAAAATGACATTCGCTTAAAACACATTGGATTAAAATTTAAATGCTTTCAATTTAACAAAAACATGTTCCACGTTTTGCCCCTAATTCTACTTGGTAAGGAATGGCGTACTCCAACACGAATACCACAGACAGTTCAGAAATTCTTGGTACAGACGAGGCCGGAAATGCCCGAATATTAACGATGCCATCCGAATGGTCTTTTTCTTCTCCCTTTACTCATTTGGCTACCAATTTTATTCATTTTATTCTTTGTAACAATTTTTACATTTTTAAGGAGCATTAAACAAAAAGTGTTGACGATAAACTGAATTTAATATGGGCAGGATAAGCTCGGAATAGTTCGACTATTGATGTATTCCCGGAAATCTGGGGGAGTGTTGGTCCTGGGAATATTGGGTGATACAGGACCCTTGATTAGAAGAGTAGTCGGAATCATTGAGTCTGGTATCCAGACTGGCTCTTAATATGCAGCGAGTTCAGCTAGTTTTAGCTATTTATCTCGCCGCGGCGAGTTGCTATCGCCGCGGCGAGATAGTATCTCGAAAAATTGTTTTTGCAAGTGGTCCTTATACGCTTCAGTAGAGTGGTGATCCAAATAGAGGTAATAACTGCGAGGGTACACTGGTTTGGCATAGGACATGCTTGAGTGGATTTAGGGCACAGACCACGACACTTTGAATACATTCCTTCCCTGTAACAGGACAAAGTAATTCCTGAATTGGCTATTTACTTTTGGACTGGAAGTACTACGTACCATGATGAAGCAAACTATGGGACAGAGAGAACCCCCCCCCCGCCTTTGTGTTGGTCATTGTTATGCTGGTATCTCGAGGAATTCTTTTCAGACATCTAGGGGGATGTGTATAGGGATTGAACTTATGGGGGGGATACCCCTCTGTCCCATTTCGTGCCTGGTATACTACCTACTTATTGTGGTCATCGCAGTTGGAGCACATAATGTGTGCAGTGTCGACCATGAAGGCAGAAGGCAGGGCAAAAGGCATTAAATTCAGTAGTGTTAGGTTGGTTTGGATTTGTGAGAGATGTGTGCACTTGCGGTGATTGCGCAGAATAGTTACATGCCGTGAAACTTTGCACAATTTAACTCAAAGGCAACATGAGGGTGTCAGGTCCCGGATTTTTAGCGACAGTTTCTGTCTTTCTGCAGTTTTTTGTGAACATAACTACCGTGAAATCTCTTGGCATGATGTTGGTAGCCATGCAAGATGAGTTTGACTCCGACACCTGGGTGCTAGGTACGGTCTTTGCGGTCATCGAGTGTGTGAGTGATCTCTTGGGTGAGCATATATTTCTTAAGGCTATCATACAGACTTGACGAAATCCGTCGGCGCTACTCTAGTCTAAGATATTGGCCAAGTTCCGATTATAACGACTTATACTTCTCGTATTGTTATGCGGTGTATTTCTGAGATGAGATCCAATCGCGTAGCGCCATGCAAAAGAGACGACTCATTCACTTCTTCCCTGCATGATAGGCATATCGTTTATCTGGTGAACTGAGGCAAAACGCATCAATGTGAAATAATTTATTAATTGAAGCCGTCATTCTCCTAAAATTAATTATTATTTTTAATGATATAATAGCTGACCATTAACAAATTACATCAAACTGGAGTATCCGTTTGGCTTCAAGAGGCAACATTGCCACCTAAAAAAGGCATTTTTGTGCGCAAGTTTTCCGAGTTTCGGAAGCCATTTTGGGGGGGAATCACATCCCATAGCGTCTCTTACGCGACTGAGTCTTCATGTCTTGCGTTCTGTCTGCGTTATAAACGACCGTATGGAAACCAGGTAATCCGAGTAGACGCGATAACTGCCGTGACACCGCACTCACACGCATGCGTGCTTTTGGCATATCACGATGTGTTTATTTTTTGCGGGGGATAAAGGATTGGGTTTTTGTCGAGTGGCTGAATTTCAAGACATTATATACACCAAGATCCATTGAAAAGTATTGACAAGATTGAAGAGCAAACAAGAAGATACAGTGGCATGAGCGTTTTACATAAACAGCGATGGTGATCGCAGCAGAAGCTGTGATCAGAGCATACTCGTGTTACGGTCATAGATAGTGATATGTTATTGGCCGCAAATTGATCACGTGATATGCCACAAACGCGCATGTACCATTCACGCGTCCCGCGCACTGGAGATGTTGCAGGGCTACAAAAATGATGGATAATGGTGATCTTTCCCACAGTTGACGTGTTGTGTCTACTGCGTTCTAACGTGTAATCCTGGCTACGGGGGGAGGGTGGCCATAGTGGTATGTGGTACTACATATACGCGTGAACTGTGGGAGATGTGCTCTGTGTGTGGGGGGGGGGGACGACATTGAAACACTGTGTCCATTCGCATGAGCTAATCTCTCTGACCATGAGAGAGACCTGCGAGTTATTTAACATCCGTTCGTGCATCCAGCTATGCTCGTGGAACACGAGTATGCTCTGATCAAAGTTTCTGCTGCTATAAAACGCTCGTGCCATTGTCTCTTCTCGTCTGCTCTTCAATATAGTCAATACAAAACACCATGTCACACTGTTTGTTGCCATGGATCGACCAATCAGGACTGAGAATTCAAGTTTGCCTGAAGATAATACGTGTAGTCGTGCCCTCTTCAGTAAATTAATGAGTAGTGGAGCCAAAACTGGAAAATCATCGACGAGTCAAATGTGAGCGAAACGAATTCTCCAAGTTGGTAAATGAAAGGCCAATCCTCAGCAAACTGGGGAAGAGGTATTCAGTGTCCCTGCCGTGTACGTACACCTGTATCGCGTGCGGAAAACGAAACCCAATCAGTTACCGCCGTACTTGGATAAGAATATAAACACAAATAGCTTTTTTCGCGCAGATTCTTGTTGTAATGTACTATTTTGTTACCATAATTTGTCCAACCAAAATCATTGCGCAAGGCCAAGTCAACAGTAATTTACAAAAACTACCATCCAGGAATCCACTGCCAAATGACTTACTAGAGTTTACCGTGATTACTTGATTGACAGAGGAGAAAAACGCAGTCATCGTTGACAATGCTACGCCACGGCCAAAATTCTAAAGGATGCACGAGCACTTTTACAACAATAATACTAGACAAGACTCCAACAAGACAGGACAAGAAAAACCTAAGACCAAGATGAAGATAAATCTGCTTCTCGTTTTTCTCCTTTGCGCAGGACCATTAGCCGGGCCTTTGGGTAAAAAATTTGGTGCCCGACTGGTTGTCATAGTTGCTGGTGTCATGGTAACGGCTGGACTCATCATTGCGTCACAAGCATCGAGCGTTCTACAGCTGGCGCTCTCACTGAATTTATTACTAGGTAGGATGTGCTTTACAGTAATCAAAGCTAGCTTGACCAGACCAGGTCACTCGTTAGTTTCAAAAAAGTCACCAATGGCGTAACCACGGCCTTAGATACGACTTGAATACTCAAGCAAAGTGACGTTAGTAATCACTGAGCAGGAGTGATCATGAACTGTGGGGTAACCGTTATGGGTGGTCACTGTATACCAGGCCGGATATGCAATAGGGTCCCTCTAGGGTCATCATTGTCTTACCATTTGTACAAAGAAATTCCATCAGTATCCGCAACAGTATCCGTGATTGGTTCATTTTTCATCACTGGTTCCTTCTGTCGTGAATTACGGAACGAAGAAATAAAGTAGCGGAACCACTCAGAGTTGGAACCGAGGTTCGCTCATCAGTCGTCAGCTATATGGCTTTAAGCATATCGTGCTTCAATGAACCAAGCGAAGGGAACATTTGGTTTGATCAATCAATTTGTTTAGGAAACGAGGCACTTTTTTCTCACATCAGTCCATATCGTATTTATACCTTTAATGGGGAGACTAAGTCTTGTCTTTTCCTCCTTTAACAGCGACAGGATACTGTATGGCCAACGTTCTGACGCGGGCTACCCTCGCACAGCATTTTGACAACAGAGACTTCGCTTTGGCTTCTGGAATCGGTCAAACAGGCGCTTCATTCAGTCTGATTACCCAACCTCCTCTGATACAACTGTTTATAGACACGTATGGATGGCGAGGAGCTTTATTCCTCATTGGATCAATTGGCGCCCATCTTATAGTATGTGGCGCACTTCTCATCCCCGCGGTTGAACCAATTAGTGGCAACAATTCATCGACCAAATACGTACCCCTCGAGCCGCCTACCACTCAACAAAACCAGATCAGCGAAATCAAAGACAGCAACTTCAAATCTTTCTGCCGAAGCGCGTGGAAAGGTTTTGACTTTTCCCTGATGAAAGACTACAATTTTTGGATTATAACTTTCATTTTCGTGGTTAACCGAATCAATAGGGGTGCATGGGTCATTTACTTTGTTCCACACGCCGTTACCAAGGGTATTGACAATAATACAGCTGCTTCCATGGTGGCAGCGGCTGGATTGGCCCATTTGATGGGTGTCCTCTTGTCCAGTATGGTTGTATTCAAAAAGATTGTCACGAGTACCAGCGTTATGTTGGTAACCGTTGTCCTCGTATCCTCTTCATTTATCGTTGAACCACTGCTGACCTCTGGGTGGTTGATATCGATAAACGCCATTGTCTATGTAGCTGGAATGGCAGCGGTTTTCGCCATTGGTGATGTCATGGTGAAGGAGTTCTTAGGGATCGACAGAATGGCCAACGCCCTCGGCTGGATGGGCTTCTTGTCCGGAGTCTTTCGGTTTTTTTCCGGATTTGTTCCAGGTATGATCCTCTCTATTAAGATTAGGAATGGCTTTTAGGGGTACATCTTAGAACACAAGAAGAGCCATCGGTACCAATTTAAATGACAGGTATGACGTATCGTTAACATTGAAATCAGGTATACATATACTTTCCACATACATGTACCTACTTCGATCGGATAACAAAATTGAATCTTTACGTTTGCTTCCACCATGACCCAGAAACATGCAGTAAACGGTTTTAACAAGTGTTCTGGTTTTTTTTTTCAGGCTGGATTTATGATCACTCTGGCAGTTACGATCTGGCTTTCTTCTGCCTTGGCGCCGTCCAGATGGTCTCGGCAGTTCCACTTCTTTGCTTGTGTCTGCACAACAGCAACCCTTGCAGAAAATCCTAGTGATAGTGGCGTTACGTTAACAAGTGAGAAAGGATTAATCTAGTAGAAACGTTTAACCATATGATTAAATAATACACAGAGGCCTAACAGGACCTGACAAGCCTATTCCAAGGAGCAGCGGCGTATCCGTAGCTTTTAGTGGGGGGGGGGGAGAATTCAAAAGCGAATGCGGTCTCAGGTTCATTCAACATGATGTTGGGGAAGAAATTATATCAGAACCTTACTTACGGCCTCGACAGTTTTTGCCTCTTTTTCGTGGTGTTGTTTTCTACTTGATAAATATTTGATAAATAAGAATACCGATTACTTTCTTTCCCACTCACCTTTGAACTATTATTTGTAAAATAAATAAATAAATAAATAAAAATCCGCAGGGGGGTTGCCCCGCTGGATACGCCACTACCTCGGGGCCGTATTACTTCCCTTGGCGTGTCTGGGCAACTGCGACAGAAGCCGCTCCTATAAACTCGATATCAACTCTACATTGTAACTTTCGTTATAGGCGAGGCAGGAGCCTGACGTAACGAACGTCTAATAATGTTCACGTAAGCCAATTTTAGGCCAGCCAGCCAATCGGAGCTGTATTGGATCAACGGGGCCGTTGAATGGTCGAAGCCGTCAGCGGACTTTATACACTTAGAAGGTACACCCTGGTTAGTCACAACAGCAAGAATCACCTTGCATTTATTTAATCGTTTGCTGCAGTATTGTTAGACCAGCCAACCCTATATCATATCCTCCATTATCCAGCATTATGTTCTCTTGATTTCTAATTTCAGAAAACTGTCACCATTACTAGACCCGTTTATATCCGTGTCCCTAAATGTACATTTTTTAGAGTAAGCCTGCATCCTAAAATCCCACGTTGGACGGGTCAAACCAATTCACGGAAGAGGGGCTTTCGGTAAATGAAAGAAATGACATTGTGATATTCCTACCAATCCTACGCATCACTGCTAATGTCAAGTGGTTTACTGAACATAGTTACGGTACATCTAGGTTTGTGTTATGAGTCATCTAGCTAAAAGCTCCGTTATTTTCCCGGGCTGCATATTTCCCTTGACAAACGATGACGAACATTTTGATTGCTTAATGGCAGACATAACTTGCATATTAGCGACCGGTTCAGCGATACACACGCTTATATTTATATATGAGCGTATATCTATATATACGAGCAGCCAGTTCGGTATCCGGTTCGTAAGTGTGACGTCATTTCAGTTTAAACCACGCCCACTGCACATGCACTCCACCGAGAGTTACATGCATTGCGGGGGGGCGCAAGGGGTTTGCACGTGATGTGCGCACAACAGTCTGAAAGCCTATTCCATTCATTGAAAGGGGGTGTCCATAAGGAACTAATTCATTCAAATTTACAATTTCCAGCGTTTCCACTATCTACATTGTTCATCGACAGAGGTCCATCTTCAAGCAGCTAAGAAACAGGGGATGTGCACGCCATCGCTGCACAATACTGAATGAGAAGAATTTGAACGTAGGGGGCGCTTGTCGCAAAACACCCTTCCACCCCCCCATGCATTGACTGCCGTTTACATGGAACCATGGAACCGGAAGTTAACGCACAACTTCAGCGATCGTCCATAGGGAGACTTCAAATCATGGCGCGTCGGACTTTGTGACGAGGTCACTTACGAACCAGATTCCAAACAGTGCGTGCCGAGCCCAATATGAAGTGCGTCCAAGGTCGTGTTCATCTGAAAGAATGTCAAGTTTGTAGTTTCAAAATCTGCTAAGAGTACGTAGGACAAGAAGTTGAGCATGTGACTTAAGGCGTTAGCAGGGCGTTAGTGTGAAAATAATTATCTCATCACTTCAAACTGAAAATCAACAAGGTGAGACGAGTTTTAGTTACAAACGAAGTGATGGGGCGATCACTACATCACAAATCTTGATGTACAGGTCATTAAAAAATTTACTGGGTCATTTGTGCGAGATAACATCTTTGGAGTATTTTAATAAATCGAAGTCAAATAAAGAAGGAAACTGATCATCTCGAAACTTATCCCCTCTTCTTCCAGGATGACGGTGTCATTGCTTTGAAACTTCTTGACATAATGCATTTGTATTTAATAAGTGGTTTTCATCTGATATCGTGAGAATACAGCAAACTAATCTCAAACGTAAAACATTAACTGACTTTGATGTGCCACGTCAGGGTGCACTTTCATATTATGACATCAACAATCCTCGTATAGTGCTCAGCATACCACTCTCAACATTTTTTGTGAGTTGGCTGGCTGTAGAAAAATTCTTTCGATTTTGAGTTATCATCACGTATCACTGTACTTCCGGTTACCCTGGATGCCAAGGTCACGTGACTTTCCTCTGCAATCAGTAATTGTGCCCAAGATAATGGTCTACTACGTTTCTAAATATCCAATTGCTTCCTCATTCAAATCAAGTTACAGTTGGAAATTCTTGTTTGATGCCTGACGTGTCACAGTGACGTCACGAAGGCACAAATATTTTGACATCAGAGTAAGATAGTGGAGGTTTCGAAGTATCAAAGTGTTTGAAAGATTTTAACCGTTGTATTAATCTGAGTGTTTACAAATTTAAATTGTTCTTGAAATTAGACCCTTCATTAACCTGGAAAGGGAAAGTTAAATGACTTATATACCCAAATAAATTGGTTGCCCAGCTTAAGATCTATCAGATCCCAAAATACGAACACCATACCTTTATCAGTTCATGAGATACAGCTGATAGATTTTGGTTATTTTTAAACTAAAATTGTTAGTAATTCAATACCTCTTGCATCGTCTTGACGTTACATATTAGTTTGCATGACTAGTGATAAGCGTTACTGTTCATGTCACGTTTTGATAAAGTTTAAAATCTTGGGAGTATGAGCCCCTAGCTGGACCAAGAGAGGGCACTTTTCCTATCAACAGGGGCTCCTTTGGTGGGAAGTGCACTTAGCTGGTTCACAAACGAATATGAAATGTTCGCGTTGCGGTCGCGTCGCAACCAACAAAATGAGTGCTCCCCACCAAAATGACTCTTTTCAACCGATGAGGGGGTGCTTCTGCTCAAGGCAGATTATTACCGTCCAGAAAAAATGGGAGAGACATGGACCACTACAAACCCTAAAAAGGCATTGAAGAATATCAGGAGACTGCACACCGATAAAGGCACAGAATGTTATCAGCGCCCACATGAACACATATTTCACTCCCATTCATAAAGCCTTTCAAGTAAAAAAGTTAATCAAGTTTTAAACTTTATAAATTTCCAGCGATTTTTTTCCGAAATTTTTACTTTATTTTTCCAAACACCCCTCAGGCCATTTTATGGTATACACCTCTTGGGAGTAATTGCAGAGAATCTCCTTATAAGGAAATTGTTGTGCGTGTGGTGTATACCGCTTGAGGTGGCGCAGTGCGCGATGAACCACGAAGTGAGTCTCATTGGTAGTAGTAATAGTAATGCGCAAACATAAGTGAAGAATGTGAACGTTCAGATATAATACACACGTTTCACACTTACACCTACAGGTACATGTATCCACACATTTAATACACGTAATCCTCTCGCTTTCATCTGTCACCTCCAATTAAAATTAGTTTCACCATCGCACTCATGCATTCAGTATACCAAATGTCCGTGTGCCCTGGCACATTCACCTGCCAGTTTGTTTCTAACAATGGTGAGTTTGTTTGTGCATTCAATTGGGGACCCCTCTATGGGGACGCTTTAATTTGCAGCTAGGCTGTTGATGTCAAAACTGACAGGAAGCTGCGTGGCTTCAAGATAGGGATGTCAATAAGTGCACCAGTCAACCATTGGGCAATGGTTGCACAACAAACGTGATATGTAGACTGAGGGTCTTTGGCGCCAATCTAACGACGATGGGCGCGTCCACGTGGAAAAATAGCTTCTATTCAATAAAGTCCTGTATGGTTTCGCTTGCCTTAGCAAGATCATTTAAAAAGAGGCTTGCGCACGGAACATGTGAGGAGCAGCACAGCGGAGTGTGATTTTGGTTCAGATAAGGTCGCATTGCGCAAATTTCAACAATGAATTACCATGGTCGGGAATACCTACAGTATCGACGAGACTGCAACTATATACTTTTTGCATCATACAAGACTACTTCGCCTTATTAGAACGTTCTCATCAGCTACAATGGACATCACAGTAAAGCTCGCCAAATAACAACGCCACGATTTGCATTTCCATTGGGTGCATTCGATTAGCTTCCCTGAATACACCAGTCTTTTAGTTCAAAAGAGCCCAAAAAGTTTATCCTTGATGGTGCGTTACCGGATCCCTTGGATAGGAAAAACAACGTGCCAAGAGTTAAGAATTCTCAATCTGTTTCGTCTTTTTACTTCTTAATAAAAGTCAAATGGAAAAGGCCTTCGTAAAATATTTGCTGGCGTATCAATTTATAGAGACTGAAAAATTACCTGACATAAAAGAGATACATCCTACCAAAATTAACCTATCACTTCCAAAGATCTAAAAATGCATGAAGACCGGGCACTTCAGTTTCCTCGTAAGCAGATGAAGAGTAACGAAATTATGTATTCTGGCAATCGTTCGGTAAAAGCCAAAATAAAAAGAGATACAAATATTTTAAGCATTTAAGCATAAGAAAGTAAACGTAAACGGATAATCTGATTTTATGAAATATTTCAAAGTTAAACTGAAAATTTAGTGACAAGAACTATGTCAGGTAATAATCTAGAGTCCATTGACTGCAGGTAGTTAAATCTTTGCAACGTTGTACAGTCTCATTTCACACAAGTACATGAAGTGAAAACAAACTCGCATGAACAAGGAGACCTACGAACAAGAGTGAAAAGTCTTTTATGAAATTCGCTTTTTAACTATCTCCCTATCTTCCTAAAGTGTCTCGGGCGGTGGAGCTTCAGCTACAGGGATCATTCTTTCAAAACCTATCAAACATAATATGGTGGCTCGATGTAAAATTGCCACAGGTGGACCGCGCGAGGGTTCCGGGAGGTTGCTGCGTGGCAGGCTGCATTGACCCATGAGTGAAGCAGTTTTGGACTTTCTGAAGCTTTACATCAAAAGTGCGGCGACGGAACAATGCAAATTCAGCCTTGGTCCAAGGTAAGGGGTGAGTCGTGATCTAAATAGAGGTATTAACAGCAAGGCCGAATAATGGTCCATGCGTAACGGTCATCAGTGACACTGGTTTGGAAACGGACATGCTTGAGTGGTGTTAGGGCACTGACCACGACACTTTGAATACGTTCCTTCACTGTAACAGGACAAAATAATTCATGAATTTACTATTTACTTTTGGACTGGAAATACTACCTAGCATAATGAAGAAACAATGGGACAGAGAGAACCCCCCCCCCGGCCTTTGTGTTGGTCGTTGTTATACTGGTATCTCGGAATTCTTTTCAGACATCTGGGGGGGTTTTAATTGACAATAGGCTGGGGTGTGTACGGTATAGGGATTGAACTTGTTGGGGGGGTACCCCTCTGTCCCATTTCGTGCCTGGTATACTACCTACTTATTGTGGTCATCGCAGTTGGAGCATATGATGTGTGCAGTGTCGACCATAAAAGCAGAAGGCAGGGCAAAAGGCATTCCACAGTATTGGACTGGGTGGAACTTGTGAGAGACGTGTGCACTTGCGGTGATTATGCGGAATAGTTACATGCCGTGAAACTTAACTAAAAGGCAACATGAGGGTGTCAGGTCCCGGATTTTTAGCGACAGTTTCTGTCTTTCTGCAGTTTTTTGTAAACATAACCACCGTGAAATCTCTTGGCATGATGTTGGTGGCCATGCAAGAGGAGTTTGACTCCGACACCTGGGTGCTAGGTACGGTCTTTGCGGTCATCGAGTGTGTGAGTGATCTCTTGGGTGAGCATATATTTCTTAAGGCTATCATACAGACTTGATGACAAGTTGTTAGATATGTTTGGTCCATGAACTTCAGACGAAAGCGGTGGGCGCTGCTCTAGTCTAAGATACTGGCCAAGTTTCGATTATAACGACTTATACTTCTCGTATTGTTGTGCGGGCAACGCATATTCGGTATATTTCTGGGGTGTGATCCAATCGCGTAGCGCCATGCAAACGAGACGACTCATTCACGTCTTCCCTGCATGGTAGGCATATCGTTTATCTGATGAACTGAAGCAAAACGCATCAGTGTGAAATAGTTTATTCATTTGAGTCGTCACTGTCTTATAATTAATGTTATCCTCAGACAAAGTTGAATTCTCAATTCTGATCGGTCGATCTATGACAACAAACAGTGGGACATATAACTTGGCGTTTGTTCCACCTGCGGTATATCATGGCAAGCCATGGTTCCCCTGATGAAGGTGCCTCGCACCGAGAGCTCGGGTCATTTCATCCGGCGAGCACTTCTTCCATTTTTATTCACTTTTGTGCTATTTTTACGCTAAAAGCAAAATGCACATCTGCAACCCGAAGGACTAGACGTCAGAAAATTCGGCAGACCTTGGCCTCGATGAGCACTTGCAACCTTTCTTTTGCAAAATTTACCGTCAATTCCAAGGTGGCGCGTTTTCGCGCATAGGTCCCTATAGGCTTAACATCTTTACTGCGCGTAAAGTTTGCTTGCGGATAAATTCGCTATAATGTGGTGCGTTTGTGTCCCGTATAATGTTTTTCACATGACGTAACATGACGGGCAAAGGCATTTCAAAAAGCGTACCATATCCGTGGCCGTGTGTGCATTTTCGAATCTGTGTATTTTGGTTGGCAGCTTCATGGACAACAGAATGTTGGAGACTTCGAAGGCGTGCGCATTCCCATGCATATCTGTGTAAATTGAACGATGACCGTCAAAAATCACGTAACTGAAAACCCTCTCGAGACTAATCCGAGTAGACGCCATCACTGCGGTGCCATCGCACTCACGCGCACATTCCTCGGCTGACGCGCGCGTGCTGTTGGCATATCACGACACCCTAATGGTCGAAGAGGCATGTACCATACGTGTGAACAGCAAAACATTTACACCGATGTACCACAATATAGTCGTCAATAGCCGCAAATAATATTTAAAAGGACCGGGAAACGTAATGTAATGTTTGTACGTACAATTCGTGACGATCGGCACGGGTAATAGCCCCACTTTCGAATTTATAGCCATTCAGATGTGTGTTTGCTTTTAGCGTAAAAACTGTGCAGTGCGTTGAGTTACAACAGCGCATTATGCGGGGCTTGACAGGAACCCTTCAACACTTACGAATTGTTGCCTGCAGTGTAGGGGTCCATGGTGTTTTGTACACCCAAGGGGGCAAATGACACTCGAGACGATGGCGTAATTTTGGGTACGAGGGTAGATACCCATGATGGTATGACCATGATGGAGACCTGTGAACATCCGTTCGTGCACCCAGCTACGCTCGTGGAACAAGAGTATGCTCTGATCACCGTTTCTGCTGCTATGTCAATACGTTTCAACAGAATTTGGCGTAAATAATGTTCTTTAAACTCAACCAGTCGACATAATCCTCAGGGTTTTATGAATCCCTGGTTTCTTTGTTAAACACGTTTGTATCGGTGATTTCTCCCTCCCCCAAAAATAGGTCAACAAAGGACATCAACGTCGATAACTTTCTTTAAAATTTAGTATTTAGTTTACTGTTCATTTGTTTCAATTTGTCAGAGTGTTTAAATTTATGATGCAAGATCCTTTCATGCAGTGAAATCTATTACAATGGTATAACAAAACAATTATTGTTGTCTGCAGTGACGGGGTCCATGGGTTTTGTACGTCCTCGGGGCCAAATGACATCCTGGACTTGGCTTGGCCTGGCCTCGAGTGCCATTTGCCCCCTCGGGTTTGCAAAACACCATGTCACACTGTTGTTGCCATTGATCGACCAATCAGGTCGGAGAATTCAAGTTTGCCTGAAGATAATACGAGTAGTTATGCCCTCTTGAGTAAATTAATGAGGAGTGGAGCCAAAACTGGAAAATCATCGACGTGTCAAATGTGAGCCTGGAGCTAGACCGGGAAAGGACGCCATTTTCTTACCGAAGGAGGCTCTTTCGGAGCCTATGGTCGGAACTGAACTTCGCTGGTTCACAAACGCCAACGAAATGCATGCGTTACGGTCGCATCGCTAACAACAAAATGAACACTCCCCACCATCTTTTCAAACGCTGAAGGGGTGCTTCTGCTAGAGGCGGAATGTCGGCAAGTTCATGAATATCATCCTTGCTACACGTGTTGCGGCAGTAAGATTTCTCCATAGCAAATAGACTGCCCGCGTGGAAGTCAAAAGCATTTCTCGCATGTTATGTATAAAACTGAAAACGAATTCTCCAAATTGGTAAATGGATGGCCAATCCTCAGCAAACTGGGGAAGAGGTATTCAGTGTCCCTGCCGTGTATGTACAACTGTATCCCGCGTGAATCGCGTGCGGAAAACGAAACCCACTCAGTTTAACCGCCGTACTTGGATAAGAATATAAACACAAATAGCTTTTTTCGCGCATATTCTTGTTGTAATGTAAAATTGTAATAATTTGTCCAACTAAAATCATTGCGCAAGGCCAAGTCAGCAGTAATTTACAAAAACTACCATCCACAAATCCACTGCCAAATGACTTACTAGAGTTTACCGTGATTACTTGATGGATAGAGGAGAAAAACGCAGTCATCGTTGACAATGCTAAGCCACGGTTAAATTCTAAAAGGTGCACGAGCGCATTTCTTACAATAATACTAGGCAAGAATACAACAAGACAGGACAAGAAAAAAACCTAAGACCAAGATGAAGATGATTCTGCGTCTCGTTTTTCTCCTTTGCGCAGGACCATTAGCCGGGCCTTTGGGTAAAAGATTTGGTGCCCGACTGGTTGTCATAGTTGCTGGTGTCATGGTAACGGCTGGGCTCATCATTGCGTCACAAGCATCGAGCGTTCTACAGCTGGCACTCTCACTGAATTTATTACTAGGTAGGATGTGCTTTACAGTAATCAAAGCGAGCTTGACCAGACCAGGTCACTCGTTAGTTTTAAAAAAAAGTCACTAATGGCGTAGCCACGGCCTTAGATACGACTTGACTACTCAAGCAAAGTGACGTTCGTAATCACTGAGCGGAGTGATCATGAACAGTGGGGTAACCGTTATGGACGGTCACTGTACACCAGGCCGGGTATGCAATAGGGTCCCTCTGGGGTCATCATTATCTAACCATTCGTACACAGAAATTCCATCAGTATTCGCACAGTATCCGTTCTTCGTTCATTTCTCATCACTGGTTCCTTCTGTCGTGAATTACGGGACGAAGAAATAAAGTAGCGGAACCACTCAGAGTTGGAACCGAGGTTCGCTCATCAGTCGTCAGCGATATGGCTTTAAGCATATCGTGCTTCAATGAACCAAGCGAAGGGAACATTTGGTTTGATCAATCAATTTGTTTAGGAAACGAGGCACTTTTTTTCTCACATCAGTCCATATCGTATTTATACCTTTAATGGGGAGACTAAGTCTTGTCTTTTCCTCCGTTAACAGCGACAGGATACTGTATGGCCAACGTTCTGACGCGGGCTACCCTCGCACAGCATTTTGACAACAGAGACTTCGCTTTGGCTTCTGGAATCGGTCAAACTGGCAATTCATTCAGTCTGATTACCCAACCTCCTCTGATACAACTGTTTATAGACACGTATGGATGGCGAGGAGCTTTATTCCTCATTGGATCAATTGGCGCCCATCTTATAGTATGTGGCGCACTTCTCATCCCCGCGGTTGAACCAATTAGTGGCAACAATTCATCGACCAAATACGTACCCCTCGAGCCGCCTACCACTCAACAAAACCAGATTGACGGAACCAAAGACAGCAACATGTCGCGTTTCAAATCTTTCTGCCGAAGCGCATGGAAAGGTTTTGACTTTTCCCTGATGACAGACTACAATTTTTGGATTATAACTTCCATGGTCGTGGTTAACAGAATCAATAAGGGTGCATGGGTCATTTACTTTGTTCCACACGCCGTTACCAAGGGTATTGACAATAATACAGCTGCTTCCATGGTGGCAGCGGCTGGATTGGCCCATTTGATGGGTATCCTCGTATCCAGTGTGGTTGTATTCAAAAAGATTGTCACGAGTACCAGCGTTATGTTGGTAACCGTCGTCCTCGTATCCACTTCATTTCTCGTTGAACCACTGCTGACGTCTGGGTGGTTGATATCGATAAACGCCATTGTCTATGTAGCTGGAATGGCAGCGGTTTTCGCCATTGGTGACGTCATGGTGAAGGAGTTCTTAGGGATCGATAGAATGGCCAACGCCATCGGCTGGATGGGCTTCCTGTCTGGAGTCTTTCGGTTTTTTTCCGGATTTGTTCCAGGTATGATCCTCTCTATTAAGATTAGGAATGGCTTTTAGGGGTACATCTTAGAACACAAGAAGAGTCCCACTGAAATCAGGTATACATGTACTTCCCACATACATGTACCTACTTCGATCAGATAACAAAATTGAATCTTTACGTTAACTTTGCTTCCACCATGACCCAGAAACATGCAGTAAATTATTTTAAGAAGTGTTCTGGTTTTTTTTCAGGGTGGATTTATGATCATTCTGGTAGTTACGATCTGGCTTTCTTCTGCCTTGGCGTCGTCCAGATGGTTTCGGCAGTCCCACTTCTTTGCTTGTGTCTGCACAACAGCAACCCTTGCAGAAAATCTTAGGGCTAAGACGTGGCATTTTGTTAACTCGTGAGAAAGGATTAATCTACCTATTAATCTAGTAGAAATGTGTAACAATGTGATTTAATAATACATGGAGGCCTAACAGGACCTGGCAAACCTGTTCCTCGGAGCACGTGCGTATCCGTAGCTTTTGGTGGGGGGAATCAAAAGCGAATGCAGCTTCGAGCTCACGTTTGTTCATGCCCTCACTTAGTTTGTGCACATGCGTACTGTATCCCACTATAGCCAGAAGCCAGTAAAATGGCTCTTGACTCGGACAGGTGGACCCCAAAGGCAATCGGTCAACATCAAGCTCAGAAAACGTTGTTTGCCCCTTATTTACATACCGATTAGTATTTAAACACTCAAAGTCCCTTTTGATAACTTGCACATGACAAAAATACTATTTCTGCCAAACTTTTGCCCGTCTTTCTTACGTACCTCCAAAGTAACAGAGTCAGAAGTTGGAAGTGAAGCCAACATTTTAGAGAGGATTTTTTTTAGTTTCGCCGAGTTTTCCCTGACATTTCTCTACTAGTGAATGGTGAGGAATATTATGAACGCTCTAATGAGAAAGTAGCATGTAAGAAAGAAACTGTATGGATGACAACGGAAAGTTTTTGTTCGGGTCTTTTAGTCGGGCAATTTGACGTCGTTATACGTATTAGTACAATGCAGTAAAGTCAACTCGTACCGAAACGCACTCGTCCCCAGGTGTGTGTGAGTTTGTTTCAGCATTCAATTGGGGACCCTGAACAATAGAGGACAATAAGGTCCCCGATTCACAGAGGGTCCCCGATTGACAACTGTGTACAAAACATATGGGTGGTCTTCTAAAAAAGTTAAAGTACAAACAAAAGAGGAACAATAGGGGGTCCCCAGTTGCAGGCAAATACACACTTGTCTGTGTGTGTGTACGTGTATGCCATGCCCAAAATCCGGACATTTCATTTATGACCGCTGTCTAGTCATGTCGGACTCAGTGCGGAAATTTGAATCCGCATGAAAAAAGAACCGAACTTTAGACAAATGGTTCTCTGTCTTGAAGAAATGAACTGATGGATACAAAGGATTCATCAGTCTTCCAGTAAGTATCACCGATGACCCGAGGGGAATCACGGAAGGTGAAAAACACGGAAAATGACGAAAATGGGTCCCAACAAAAAACGAAGTAAAGTTCAAAAAAAGGTTTCCTACCTGGAAGAAATAAATTTTTTTGATCAGAAGAGTTACTAGTCTTTTATGTGAAATCAAGTAATTTCAAGGTAAACCCAGCAAAAAGGGAAAAATTAAACACAAAGTTAGCTAAAACGATAAATTTTCATATCCTCTGTCGTAAAATTGACGTTTTCCACTTCTTTGATTAGTTTCCGCAGATCTGTCTTACCAGAAGCTATTATATATCACCATTTGATGGATTCTTGGCAATTTATTCACACAAGAGATCTTCCAGGGAAATGGCAGAACAAATCTCTCACCGATATGCGTCGTCTGCTAGAATATCTGTTTTCAGGCCGACGACCATACGTTGCTATTGCGCATGCGCGAATTCACAAACTGAATACACCTACAGTCTATGGGGACCGAACATGCGTGAGGTAGCTAGCTCATTCAACATAATGTTGGGGGGAAAATATCAAAAGCCTTACTTACGGTCTTGATAGCCTTGCTTTTATTTCGTGATGTTGGGTTTTGGTGCTAATATTTGATAAATAAGAATACCGATTACTGATACCCTACTGAACTTGAAAGTATTATTTGTAAAATAAATTAATAAATTACAAAATCCGCAGCCCCTGCTGGATACGCCATTGCCATGGAGCCGTATCACTTTCTTGACGTGCTCGGCACCCGCGACAGAAGCCACTCGTATAACCTCGATGTCAACATTATAACTTTCATTATAGGCGAGGCGGGAGCCTGACGCAACAAACGTCTAATAACGTTCGTGTATGCCAATTTTCGGCCTGCCAGCAATCGAAGCTGTGTTGGATCGACAAGGCTGTTGATTTGCTGAAAGCTGTTAGCAAACTATATGCTTAGAAGGTGCGCTCTGATTGGCCAGAATGGCAAGAAACATCTTGCATTAATCGTTTGCTATGGTATCAGTGACCATCTAACCCCATATCTTGTCCTTTATTATCCAGATACGTTCGCTTTATTTCGAATTTCTGAAAACTCTCACCATTACTAGATCGGATGATATCCGTGTCCCTAAATGTACACAATTGTTAGCGTCTGACTGCCTCCAAAATGCCACGCGAGAAAGGGTAAAAAACAAAAACCTTTTGCGAGTTAAATTTAAGTGAAATCTGGTACACTGACTTCTCTAAACTCACGTGAACATAACAATTAAAATTCTCCACACTAAAACACTACCGCGAGTTTCGGGGCAAGTGTTTGCTCGGTCACAAAGGAGATGCCTTTCAACAATACACTGTTCTCAATGGATAAGAAGGGCACAAAGGAACCAGTTTATTCCAAGGATGGTGGTCGCTCCACAAAAGCTTGCCCGAATCACGAGGTATAGCAAGCGTGTCTGAATTCAAACTATTACGTTTATGTACAATCAGATAATTCATTGTAATAAGCAAATGCCTTATTCATGGAAGAGGGACTATCGGTAAATAAGAGAAATAACATTGTGATATTCATACCAATCCCACGCATCACTGCAAATGTTAAGTGATTAATTATATCAGCCGCGCAAAGCGCGCTGATATACTGTATAATTAATCGTCGACTTTATTTCTTTCTTTCTTCGGTCAAACGCTCACAAAAATTGCAATATATTCCAAATTCATTCACCGCTAGCTGGGCCGGAGTTTCATGTGTAGTGGCTAGCATGTTTGGCCAGTGGTCACTAGTGGTCATTTTCTTCAAAATGTAAATGTTATGCTGTATAAAGTTATATGGAGGGGGATGGACAGAGTTGCAAGGAATCAGATGATTCAAGATTATAAACATGGCTGTGTCAAGATGGTTGATTTAAGTTTGTACATTGAAGCTCATAAGTGTATGTGGATCCGTAGACTACTAATAGCAACATCTCTAGCTAGGCTTCTTTGTTTATAAGATTAGTGATATTCAGAATGTGTTGTTTCTTGAAGTTGGTCACTTTAGCATCACTTATTTTCTTCAGCAGGTAAAGTAGCCACATCAGTTTTGGATTGACATTTTAAAGCCTGGAGTCATTTTGTTAAGTGTCATGCCCCTTCGCGGGGCAGGATGTGCTTGAAAATGTTTCGTGATACAACCATAGAATTACGATTTGCAAAAAAAATGTACTTTTTAAGCACTGGGCTAAAAAAGGAGTTAATTTTGTAAGTGACCTGCTCGGCAGTGAAGGTCACTTCTTAAGCCCAGATAACTTTATGCTAAAATCAGACATCAGGATAAACTGTTTGGAGTGTGGCGGGGTTATTAATACCGTTAGAAATTGTTTTCGTAGCATATTGTCACGGATCAACTGTAATATATATTTTCCACTAATTCTTTTTAATTTACAGTTACTTGCGCTGGATAAAAAGGGCTCTACTCGTCTGTATTATTTTTTTACCCCTTCAGTGAAGGTTGTCCATAAGGTTTATTGATAGATGGGAATGAAGCTGGCTTGTAATCTTCCTCTTATTGGTTGGAGTTATGTAGTTTGCCCTTTCCATTAATATGAGACACAATATTGCGATGGTTTCAATATAGACCTACTCGCAGAATCTCGGCCGTTAAATCTTATTTGTATAAAACTCGAAAGGAGATTATGACTTACGCTTTTTTGGCCAAGCTGAGAGTGAAAGCTTGATGCATCTGTTTTGTACTTGTGAGTTTTCTACCTCTTTTCTGAATCAGATTGGTGATTGGCTTAAAAATACCCTGACCATTGATCTGCTTTCGAATAACAATTTCTAATAACTCCTCAATTTAATTCTTTTGCTTTGCCGCTTCCATATTTGTAAGATGAAAATGGACGAAAGTAAACCATCATTTTTAAAGACGATTTAAAAAGATATTATGGTATAAACAGATTTATTTTCACATGTAACGGAAATTCTGTTAAATTCAGTACTAAATGAGACCTTTTTTCTTTGCTGTTTAATTGATTAATGTTTAATGTGAATTGACAGTGTTTTGATTTCTTTTCTTTGTTAAATCTAATGTAATACACAAGAGAAACTTGAATAAAAGGCCCTGAGTTGGGGGGGTACGTAGAGAATTCTGTGCAACGCCCGTTTCCCGAAGCAGGCTATACACGATTTGCGTAGGCCTCTGCAATACGAACTGCAATATCCGTCCAGCCAGCTAGCCATGTTCACCTTGCTTGAACACTAGACTTGGACGACCTTGTCATTTCTGCTAAGAGGCCCCTATGACATAAAGACCTCCGCAGCCATCAGTTTATGCACAAAAATCTCTGCTCTAATATTCTTTAGCCCATTTAAGCCGCACTTGCCAGTATGTGTACCTTCAACATTTCCACATGAACATCAGCTGTTCACGGCTGATATACCCGTGCTTCCTGAAGCACATTAGCTCTAGTTGTAGACTGTTATGAGTCATTTGGCTAAAAGCTTTTCCCAGGCTGCACATTTCCCTTGGCA
The DNA here is from genome assembly GCF_054643075.1 of Acanthaster planci. Classification (NCBI taxonomy): domain Eukaryota; kingdom Metazoa; phylum Echinodermata; class Asteroidea; order Valvatida; family Acanthasteridae; genus Acanthaster; species Acanthaster planci. The sequence goes on along the minus strand of NC_141785.1, from coordinate 11,863,936 downwards.
AACGGTGAGGAACATTTTGATCGCTTAATGGCGGACATTTTGCCTTCTTCCTGGATGGTACCGCTCATTTTGTCAAGTTTCAGAACTGCACTTAACCGAATCTTACCGCATGTATTTGATAATTTTTTGAGTTGAAAGTTTGCCACGTAGACAGCGATTTTTAAATGGATACTTCAAATAAACTAAAAAAAAACAACGACTTTGGTTTCCACTTATCCATGTGTTTGTCAGGGTATTCTTTGTTTTTGGTGTCCTTTCCAGTTCCATTCCATTTACTTTAATTCTGATGTTCCTTCGCGTAAGAACTGTATTCGTTATGTTATATTTGTAGAAAAGCGAGCTTGGGGGGTAGCCGTGTGATTACTTGACCCACTGACCAACGTCTTGTAAAATAACTCATGCAAAGACAGTGCGGCGAGCCCTGGAAGTCTACTTTTTTCAGTAAGGATGCCATAAAGTACCTTGTGCATTGAATTACGCCATTCCCAGAACTTATCATTCTAAAATAGCAGATTAGCAGAAGCTTTACTTTCTGAATCTAATATGCCACTGTGTCTATCACTGTATCCCTGAATATTAAGCTCCTAAAGTGTCACTAAATAGTGATTTTTAAGTAAGTTTTTACCATCTTTCCAGGGAGGTTTCCCGTTCAGAGCACATTGTGTGCCTTCTCATAACGATGCATGCATGGCTGTTACGTAGCAGTCGTGTTGCGACTCTTGGATGTTTTATCCATGGATTTCGATCCCTTCTTCACTATTACCGTCTCATGGTGTAATTTAAGGCGAAGTCCTCGCAGCGCAATCGCATACCGGCCTTGCGTTCAGGGGTATGGAATTGGGAATTTGAAATATTCAATTTAGACATTAGATTTTGGGTTATTTAGACGTCAAGAATTATTAAAGAAGGGTTAGAGTCACTTGAACAAGTTCTGTGAGAGCGCTGAACTTATGAGTCAGTGTGATATAACAAGCTTGGTAACATCATACATAAGAACAAGAACATCTTACCCCTGTTTTCACTCCATCTGCGTGTCTTCGTTGATTTGGCGTCCTTAACTTAACAATTTAGACAGACCTTCTTGATGGCAAACCACTATCGATGCAAAGATCGATGTCTGCCTCGATGGACATTTTAAGCTTTAATTTCATATCTCGTTTCGAAAAGATGACTTTGGAGAACCTACTTAGTAATAACTTTTTCCTAAATAAGCTTGTCTTGATTTAAAGTTTATCGCAATGATTTGCGTCACTTCAAGACCCCAAGACAGATCTCTTAATTGGAAAAATCCTTTAAGCCAAAGACCATTACGTCCATTGAACAAACGAGTGGCAAAATTTTACAATCAGACTTTGCTTCTCAGAGAAACTTATTTTGAATCCAAAGAGACGCCGCACTTACATTTCGCTTCTCTATGATCATGGCAAGGTATTACTCATTACTCCTGGCCATGCTTACGTACGGACATTATGAAATTTTCTCTCATCCAAAACCCAGGCTGATACAAAATCTTCTTGAAAAGGGTTGAACAACAGTATAACAGTTTATTGACACACAACCTACCAACCTACATACATGTACGCGTAGGTGTGTTGTACGTGTATGCCAGCTACCACGTGACGTCATTCCATTTGACCCCGGCTAAATGTCATTTCCCGGACTGTATATTTGGCTGGTCTATTTTAAGTTTTTCTTCTTATAATAGCCTTTGCTGATTTTGCCTCATATTTCGACTGAGGCGATATTGTCACTAACAGAAGCGGAAACGCGGTTAATTGGGATTAATCATGGCCACAAAGGTAACATAAGTTTAACGCTTCAGCAAATGACAGAATGGAACAAAGTAGCCTTGTCGCATGACTAGTGAAGTTTTCGAGATTTAAAGAAGGAAAGAAGAGTATTGAGGTTTCCTAACAATGTCCACTTCTGATGTTGTGAAAGAGTGAAAAACACAAATCTTCCTCTTCTTTTTCAATAATTAAACAGTTGAATCCTTTTTAGTTTACATGTATCGTATAAAGCTAAAATATGCAGCTGTATTTGCACAAAGTTAGGATAGCAATGCTGTCAGAAAGATCAACACTTTTCTGCGAAAGGAAACCACCACACGCAAGCTGTCGCTTGTCAACAAAACAATAACAGGTGCGGCTTATTTCGGTTGGATGGTTAACTTGCCGTCAACGCCCGTCAATTAGGACACTGCACGAAAACTAGACAATAATGCTAACGGCCGTAAACACACCGTTATACAATGTGTAATTGTTACAGGAAAGTTGGAAATTGCCTCAAACACGATCAAACCTGAGACAATTTTCTTCTATCAATCCACATCAAACAAAAGACCAGGACCTCAACCGTTTTAATGATTTTTAAAATCGGCAGCACGGGTGTGAATAACTGTTACAGGCAAATTAAATGCATAGCGAACACTACTCCTGCAGTTGCCCTTTGGTACTTCCGTGCTACTGTTGAGTCAACAGGCACACAGTGGGCTGTGACTCAATGGCGAAGATTCAGGGATAGTGTTCATGTTTCAGTTTTCAACCGAAAAACAATCCAATCAAACAAATATTTTTAAAATGGAGAATATAGGAAAATCTTTTATTAGGGAGACAAGGGATGAACAAACTCAATTGTTATTTCATGTGAGAGCTTTCCTATTGTGATAAAGATCCAGGACATGATTGATCTGGAAAGTCTTTAAGATATCCCATTTCCATCAGTCCAAGTTGCAGCAGGGGGATAAGCCTACAAAGCACGGACATCTTTCATCACAAATTATTTTATTGCCCTCGTTTTTTTGTTTTTGTTTTTTTCTTTCTGTTTTTTTCTTTCTCTCCACTTTTGATTGATACCAGGATCACTCCGGGAGTTACGTATTGTCTGTAACTCGGCTACCTGTTATCAGGGATCTTATTCAAAATCTCGAAAGTGCCAGTTCTTATTTTGACATGGTCCCTGAAGGGGAGAATCCTTGCTCAAAACTTGCAATCCAGAAACATTGAAACGAGTAACTGATAGTTAGAAGGAAAACATGCTAGACCTTTAAAGGCATGCGCATACGCAGGCACACGCAGGTTTCAAAATCCATTGCATAGTATAAGCCAATTCATCACAGGGAAACATTAACCCTTTGCACATATTAAAACACATTTCTCACTCCCTAACTATGTTACTATTTTCAATTAGTTTTTATTGCTTACCCAATTTCAAGGACATTATAAAAAATATTCAAAGTTGTAAAGTCCATCAGGGGTCAAGAAATGCACATCTACATGTACACTCTATCCCTTCTCACGAGGGAAATTAGATCATCGTTTCGGAAATTGTTCTAAATAAAGTTTTCCTTTAAAGGGTAGCTAAGTGCAAAACTGAATTGACTCAAAACCGCCATTTTGGTCAATGACTGTTCCCGGCCGTTTAAAAAGTATATGCATAATGCTAAATAAATTATGATAACGAAGATTCTGCATATATATGCAGTCGCAAGGTAAAAGGGGGATCTTTAGTAGGTATAAAGTTGACATGGCACACTTCTGAAATGAAAACAGGGTAGTTAAGAAACTCTTGAGGAAGTTTCCAGAAAAAGGTCCTTTGACATGAGTTCTTTCTGAGGGATTGGCTTTAAGCCTGCATGACTCACTCTCATCAGCTATTTTTGTCATGGGCCAGATCACCCTCGATTTCCGGCCAATAATAAAATGTTAAATATCCATCAAGGGCAGCTGATACCTTTTCATGATCACCTCTCTTTGGCTCAGTTGCATAGGTCGAGGTGTTCATTAATGCAAATTGACAAGACCGCCCTCTGTACGTGGACAAGATGACTCATGTCTTGTTAAGCTAGACGCCTATTTCCCTCTCAGGAAAAATCCACGCCAAGCTGCGCATGAGGAGAGAACCGACACAGCAACCAGCCAATCAGGAGCCTATTCTATTTTTAAGAGCTCACGGGCGAGCCACGCTGATGCTCGGCAGGCTTCCAGGGTTTTGTGGACGCGTGATGCGCTACGGAAATCCAACCGGATTTAGGCCAGAGCAGGGGGGAGGGGGACTGGCTACCGTATAAAAACCCGACGAATCTAGTCAGTGATCTTATTCATCGACAGCCCCCCCATCAGCATATCAAGCAACAGGATTTTTGGAGGAGTCTGGCACAGCCTAACGATGCAATTGCTATTGTTCGTCTCAGGATTATGTGCTATCATTCCATTTGTCCGTAAGTATCAAAATGGTCACCATTACACAACACCTGTAGCGGTACTGGTACCCATTGCATAGAATCTCCTTTTCCTTGACTGTTCCCCTTCCTCATTTTATATATCCGATTCCAAGTTAGAAAGAGGAAAATGTAGGGACGGAAACCAGTACCCCAGCAATCCATTTCGCAAAATGACGGACGTTAGTGCGTACGCGTGTGCGGGACCTATTTTGTTCTCTTAAAAGAAGAGAATTTATGCAGGTATTGTATAAAACAATGAATGTTTCACACTCATGCAACGGGAAGAATAATTTCATGAGGTGACAGGTGAAATGCCGAGTGAGAGACATTGCCTCATGAAATCGAACATTAGTTTCATCTCTCACCTCGTGGAATCATTGTTATCACTGCATCATTAATATTCATTATTGTCAGCAATTTCAGTTCTTCGCTTCATTAGATGAAAGTGCACGAACAGCCTGATATTACTGGTATTTTGTGGACTTGTAACTTATCACCAGTACCGCTCACTGAGCTTGATTTGCTGCTTCTTGTCCGAACAGGTCTGATACTATAGGTCCTGTTGTCTGGGCATGTGCCTTGTCTTGACAAGTCCAATATGAAACATGAGAAGCTTTTAAATTTCTGCGAACGACCGAGGACTTGGACTTAGATACTCAACCGCGTTTCTGTTCCCTCGTATAAACCTTTTGTTCTGTGTCCTCACCCCAGCGCAAGTCAGTGTACTAAATTAATAAAGTTTCTGTTTTGTGATGCATGAAATAACATTGTCTATTAATGTTTACATTTCAGATACAGTACCATGGGGTTACCCGGAAACAAAGCCAGGTAAGTTGATATTATGAAGATTTACACAGTCAACGTTGAATTTTACAACTTCAACTACACTACCGAAAGTCTTGGATTAAGCACGTGGTTCAATCGTTTCAACAAGAAGTTCAGCGTTCGTGTAAACTTAGAAGTCGTTGGACCACTGTCAAGCCTTAGGCCAGATTCATACTCATTTTGGGGGACTTTACGGCAAATGTTCGCTTTGCAACGTCGCAAAGTGACGGGAAAATTTCACTACAGCATGTGACATCAATTCTCGCCTAGTGTGAGACGGCCTACATTATGTCTTTGACGATGCCGTTTTCTCTGTTTTCGATTTTGTCCTCCCACCCGTCTAGGTACCGACTACTGGCCGAAGATCTTCCCGCTTTACTGTTCTGGGCTTGCCCAGTCACCGATCAACATTACGCCGCGTACTGCGATCAAAATGACCCCTGCCTCCTTTGACCTGATCGGGTTTGGTACCACCCCGCCGAGAGGGGCGAAGATCACCGTGCAGAACGGCGGCCTCAGTGGTAAGAGCTGTGAAGCTACAATCTGACGGCACGTAAAAGTGTTTGTGACGTACGAGTGATACAAGCTACAAATAAGACGGGTGTTGGCACGGCTTCTCGGGTATATCCTCGTCGCTTCACACTTACTCAACGACGGCCGGGTTTGAGAGAATTTCCTCTGAATTCGACATTTCTTTTCTCGTGCCCGAACGGCAAGATCATCACCTCTATAACCTATGAGCGTTTTTGGAACTGGATCTTACACCATCCTACGGGCGATGTTTCATTTTGATACACAGCATAGTAACACAGAAATTAATCCGTTATGGATTGCTATCAAGCAACTTCAGTGACTCAAATTACTGTGCTCTTAACCGGTACTTTCTGTTTTCATTTAAAATACTGCATTGGTGTATTTCGTACTTTTGGGCAGCTAGTTTGGGGTGTTTTGTTCTTAACAATTATCGTCATTTAAAAAAAATGGTCAAAGCAATCTATCAAAATAGAACCCAGCTGAGTCAGTCACTCTGAACGGGACCCTTCACGCGGAATAAAATCAACTTCCGCTTGATGTCTATTTTTAAAGCCAGTGAATTACTAACACGTGCGAGCTGTTATATTTGATGATTGTCTAGTAGCGTCACGCTTGCTGTATAGCGATGTGCTACCAAATTGAATTTCCGCCCCACCCAAAAGTAGTCGCAGAACTGTAAGGTGAAAAATATCAGGGAGCGCCGAGGTTGCAAAGACTTCTTTCAAGGGGGGAACGGAAAGCAAAGTAATGATGTCTTGTGTACAAATGCCGTGTACTTTTCCAAATTTCGAGGGGACACCAATACCCAAAACACCTTTCATTTCAAGATTTCACTCACCTTTGCGTGACGATATTGACTGATCCTGCTTTGCAGCCCAGATCAAATTAACCGGCGACTACTTGATGTCTGGGGGCGGGCTACCCGGTCGACGGTACCGCGCAGCTGGGATCCATTTCCACTGGGGCAGTACCGACAACCAAGGTTCGGAGCACACCATTGACGGAATGAGTTTCCCTGCAGAGGTAAAGCGACCACACCAAAAAGTTGTAGAGTTATTGGTGAAGCTTTCAAAACTGGAGTCATAACTTTAGGCTACGTGCTCTGGGCTCCTTAAGCACGCCTCGCCAACTCGAGATAAAAAAATGCTCCCAATACAACGCATCATTTTTGCTTGAGAATCGAAGATTTTTTTCTCTGGAAAATGGCTTGAGGCAATGTAAACTCGGATTGTTTCATAGACTGGGGGTTTAGGTATTATTATATATGTATATATATACACCGAGAATTTCAGATGAAGAATCTTAAGAGGCCTATGCAATAATACAGGCGTTTCACAATAGTGCGCCTCCAAGAGTTTGTAACACATTGACCAATCACAATGCGCGAAATCTGTCGACCCAACGCACGTTTGGAAAGGGTCGACAGATTACGCGCACTGTTAATCGTGAACGCGTTGCAAACTCTTGGAGGCGCACTATTGTGAATCGCCCGTATTGCATGAAGCTTTTTTTTCACGAACAAAATTGATGCTTTGCCCATGCAGTAATAAAAATCAACCTGGAAATCGATTGATAGCCACCCAAACGTCTCCACCGATCCGAAAGTATCAGACGAAATAAAAAACACAGGCAAAAAACACATTTTTAACACAGGCAAGATTACACGAAAAACACAATGTCAGACGCCCCCCAAAATTTTGTGTGCAAGAACTTCTAGCTTTCGACTGTGTCGCTCGGGGTTTTTTTTTCACGTCACGAAGTCGGCTGTGAAATCCTCACGCATGTCTGTACAGGTGTACATGGCTGTGTCCGACTGCTTGACCACGGGATTGAAAATTCTACACGCTACCCATAGGAACGGCTGTCGTGTTTTTACTTCTTGTGAAACCGTGCTTTACAGACTATAAACAAACTTAAAAAGTACTTTAAGCATTTGCAGTTTTCTTGTCCAACAAGTTTCATTTTTCTATTTCCCAAACCTTGCAGGAACACTAATTTGTTGTTGAGAATAAAAGAAAAGGTGGCTGTCTTGAAAATAAAAACAATAAGTAAAAAGTCCCGGCTCATATTTATTTTAAAAACCCGGACGCCAAACAAACTCCAGGGCCTTGTGTGTAAAACCAATGAACATTTTTAAACGAATATATTTCAAATTAAATTCAATTTATGATAAAAAAGCACGATTCAGTTTTAAAGAGATAAAAAACAGCGAAATTGGAAAAAAACGGTACAGAAATTTACATTTTTATTATTCAGTGAAACCACTGTAAAAAAAAAGGATGAAACTGGTGTCAACAAATCGTAAGAACATGGTGGAGTGCAGAATACAACCCCCACTCCGTTAGCGGATTTATCCCCCACTCCGTTATCCATTGCGGATATATCCCCACCGCACCCACGCGATTTAAGCACCCGACAGCAACTTCCCATATATGAGATCCTAGCCGCGCCTAAGTTAGTTGATTCTGACACATTCTAAAAGCCCATTTTCATCAACGTTTCTTCGCTTCCATATTAGATGCACCTTGTGACTTATGACACGAGATTTTCCACCGTAAGCGAGGCTGCGTACAAGGTTGACGGACTGGCAGTGCTAGGATTTTTTCTAGAGGTAAGTCCAATGTCATCCTGGTCTACCCGCTGAGTGATCCCGAAAGACCTATCTAATTCCTTTCGTCTCATTCTCCCCATCGGAAGGGAGCCATTCTTACAAAGTGCCGAACCTACACACTGATTGTCCTATCTGTAAAGTCTCATGCAATACTGGATTGGAAATGAAGTCACACAACATATTTTTCAACCTTCCACACTCAGATTCAGGATTCAGACAACCCGGGATTTGTTCCATTCTTGGAAGCTCTTTCGAAGACGAAATACGATGGTAAGTCCACCTCTGCTAAGAATGACCGAACTTCATCATTCGTCAACATAAAGTACACAGCCAATTTATAAGCATGTTTCCTTCCCTACACAGATGAACGACCTTACCTTTCAGTGGTAGTGTCTCATTTTTGTATTTGGAGTAATTCCCGATGAATGTTAATTAAAGTGCAGTAACTAGCTCAAATTCTCTTGCTGAATGTTCACTCAAGTGAACAGAGTGATTTCTAACAACGTCTAAAACATCTTAAGAATGTCGCCTTTATTCATTGCCGGACTCCAAACGTACGAGAGGCGTTTTCAGTCTTAGATAAGGAACGCATGCTCATGCTCGTTCGGAGTCTGTTAATTTTCCTGTTGGTATTTGCATTCCAGGCAACAGTATCAATCTTGCCACTCCCTTCCCGATCTCCAACTTGTTCCCAAGCACCAGCATCATGCAGCCTTATTTCCGGTACCGTGGATCGCTCACAACGCCGACGTGTAACGAGGTTGTGGTGTGGACCGTTTTCAAAATGCCGATCAGAATATCACAAGATCAGGTAATTTCCCTTCAGCCGACTTCCCCTGCGTCAATGCTTGCACGCTTTGGTGGACTCCGGAAAAATAAAAGTTTGAAGAACATGTAGAACTATGTCCACCTGTCTTATCCTCGGCTGTACCACTATTTTCTATCCCAAACATGCCGTTTCCAGTAGAAAGATTATGTAACGTTTTATTTCTAATTCCGTAACTGACACAATAGTGTGAAATCACAACAGTTTTTTTTTTCAATGGCAGGGGTGGTGAAATGAGCTCCTGACTCCACTGTAATGCAGATTCAAGTAATTGTTATGCAAGTGTCACTGGAGCCCGACCATTTGCCCTGGCGTGCCAGGTCCAGAAACGAAAGAAGAATATATGCTTCGTTGTCCATGTCAGGATTCCCACTAATATACAGCTTTCCTTTCCCCCTCCTTTTCCAGCTGAACGTCTTCCGTTCACTTGTGTCGAACCGCGTTGGCAGTTCTCCAGACATTCCGATTGTCAACAACTACCGGCCGCCCCAGCCCCTCAACGGGCGAAAGGTTTTCCACTCGGCGGGTATGCTACGCGTCTAACTTAGGATGGATCCCTTCGGGATCAACACGGCAGCCATCTTGAATCCTGCAAACTGCCATTACCGGGCAATGATTCTTTGAGTCCAAACATAATACCCAGCCATGCACAGCATTCTAGAGGCGAATTAATCTTGCTACCAACACAATTACATGCCGAGTCGTTCAATACCAAGACGCTGTCCATTCAGAGTCAACAGTATTCAACAAATTTCACTTATTTACTTACGTGTGGATGTTATAATGGTGGACACGCCTTCTCCAAACGACTACATGTAAATGAATCCCTCCCTTGAACTGCAGGCAGTTTAAACTTCATACGTTGCTTTTTTGTGAACGTCGTCGCCCCAAACATTGAACAGGTATTTGTAAGCACAAAACGACCGCACCAGAAGCATTCATCATAAGCCCAACCTGAAACAACATAATTGTACAACCTGTGCAACCGCTTTATATTTAGCTCAATGTTTGTTCAACGTCGTTATGGTTATTCAATGTGAAATGATTTCAGAGAACTATGAAGTTTTAATTCTGTCTCGTGTCAAGTTATTTTATTTGAAAATAACTTCAATGTAAATAAAAACCGAATAATCATAACTTTGTCTTACTTAAGTTCTTAATATGGAAGTTGATATGAAACACATTATTTAAAAACAGAAATGCACAATGATTTGTATATTCAAAACATTTAAAGAGCTCAAATGCATGCCTTTTTATTGTGAGGACTTATTTTCTCGTACTTTGTAATTTGTGTTGATTGACTCAAGACAAACGGAATGTGACGGAAAATAAACCAAAAGTTTGAAAGGAAGTGCAGGTCCCCGAAAATGCGATGTTTATTATGAGCCCCGTGCAGGGCCAAGAAAGGACGCAATTTTTTTAGCAACGAAGGCTCTTTTAGGATACATCCACATAAATAGCCTGGAAATACGTCCGCCAGGCTCAGATAATAATATTGTTAGAACATGAAATTGGGGGATTTGAAGAGATTTGAAGAGGTTTATTGCACCGACACTCTGGCCTGGACTTGCAGCTTCTAATTCTGAGCGATTTGAATGCAATAGAGGGATTCCAATACGACGCTTTTAGCATCGATCTGCGCACTTCCGCGTTTGAAAACGACGCTGTGTGTGTCAGCTTCAATTCTTAATACGATCAGACTATTGAAAGTAAGGAGTCAAGACACAAAATACATAAAAGTATGTTAAATTCAGGCTTTTCAGGCTGAAAAGTTTTGTAGAAGAGTCTTTCAGGGTGACTTGACCCGTAAAATCAAAAGAAAAAATAACGACAATTGACCGCGAACTAACGTACCTGCGATAGTCGTGTATCTTGTGCAGTGGGCGTGGTTTAAACTGAAGTGGCGTCACACTTACGAACTTGATACTCCACGTACTGTGTGGACTCCGCGGTGTGGTCTACTGTGGGTGGGAATGTTTCAAAAACTCATTGGTCAACCAACTAAATATTGAAAGGAAAATGAAAGACAACTTATTAATCATTTTTCTGTGCAGCCTGAACACCTGTGAGAGTTGAGATTATTTAAAAAAATTTTGAAGTACAGGGATGAAGCACTGGTGTCTATGAGAATTTATTTGCTAGAGTGAACCCTTTTGTCGGAAATGCACTTCGCTAGTTCACTAACTAGAATGAAATGCACACTTTCAGGTTGCGTTGAGGCTACCAGTAGAATGGACACTCCCGACCAACATGGCTCTTTTAAACCGATTAAAATGTGCTTCCGCTAAAGGAGGATTACATTCAACTACTACATATCGAACTGTCACACCGGTTATTCTATTAGTTCCCAATGTGACTATCACCGTTCTGAATAAGCGGGGACCAAACGAGATCAAGAGAGGGCGCAATTTTCCTAAGAAGGGAAGCTCTATATAGGTCGAGTTCGGGCGACCTGTTCTTGACACGGGTTTCACGTTCGCGAGCTCGATTGGCGGGAACATGCCCCAAGAACACTGTTCTCGGAACAGATTCACACATCACCTCCTCGTCAGGGTTTTACAGGAACACACGGAAAACTCGTGAGATTTGATTTTTGAAAAGCTGCAAAAACTAAGATGGCTTACAAAACTGGAGACAATGGAAAGTTTTAACATCAATAATTTTCCATGACAGATATGATTTTTTAAATGGAAAAGAAGTTTGCTCAAACAATAACTCTCGGAGAATGTACCAGGACGCCGCCATGTTGCATGTTTGTTGTATGTTGCTTGCATGGTACAAGTAACTAGTAGCGATAACCGGTTGTACGTTACCAGCGTTCGAGCGGCCGACCCACAAACAACAATTCGAGCTGTTCGTGATACGAAAACAAGCCGCCCGAACTCAGCCTATGTGAGAACGGAACTGCAGTTCGCTGGTTCACAAACCACTATGAAAGGCAAGTGTTACGGTAGCGTCGTTATCAACAAACGAACACTACCCGACCATATGGCTCTTTACAACCGATGAGGGGGTGCTTCTGCTCAAGGCAAATTCTCACGCTGTCAGCACGTACGGACGCATAATAAAATCTGGACAAGCAATGTAGCATTCGTGATATGGACGTCGTTGAGGCTACCGGAAGTACAGTGGCAGCCATTTTACCGTTCCGAAAGTTCACGTGTATGTTCATGGCGCTCATTACCAAACTGCGCGAGCAGGATTTGCACTTAACAACGTAGCACCAGGCTATGTCTGATTTCGCGCGCTCTGGTCGCAAAATGAGGCGTCGTCTTTGTTAAAGAATTTTCAGGAAACCAAGCAAAATGATAAAGTTTTCATGACAAATCTAAATGATTTTATTTTTCAGTAGCATTGATTTTGTGCCCTGTGTCAGAAAATGCAATGAAAAACTCAGTTTTAAATTACCTCAAATTGTTTTATTTGTCACCTAAAATGCATTGAGTGTTGCCGATCTTGATCGATTTCTATTAAAAATAAGTTTTCCTGCTTATAAAAATTAGATTTATATAAAGAAGAAGAGTGTCTTAATCGCTTAATAGCTTGCACAAATTTGAAATCCGCCGTATCATTTGTAAACTAAGTTTGAATTTGAACCAAATCTTTGCGCCAGTTCGCGTGAATCCAGTCATTTTGTAATGGAAAAGTCCGTCACATATCTAATATATATCTAATACATCTAATAATATCTCATAGCTAATCAAAATTTACTGAAAATATGTGGCGTCCGTACATGTATACGGAACTCTCTCCCTATATGCAATACACCATAATGTGTAATAAACTATTTGAGTACCACGAAGAAAGTAAAATATTGAGCCTAACTTTATGCATCAAATGTATCTTGTTTCTTTTCAAGTTGACTGCCACGTCTGAATTCAAGTTAAATATTAATAATTATACATCAAGGTTTCATTTTTATTGCCAGCGTTATGAACGAAATCTTTAACGTTTTACTTGAGAGCTACCAAGACGAAATATACATCTTTAATTGCCTCAACACTAAGAACAGATAAAATGTTTTCAGGGAAATTCTAATGGAAGACATGAGGCTCGATATTGCAGTAAACTGACTGAGTTCAAAGACTTCTAGAGTCTATGAGTTCTATGAACCTTTCTTTTGTTTGCAAACAATAACCACCAAGTTGTAATTTTGGGGTTGACGTTTGTGGAAATTGCCTCTCGGTTCCCAATATAAGTGCTGTCGCCACAAGGCTTTAGAGTCTCCCGTCAGACCCAGCACTCTTAATCCGCATTTGCTCTCGATTGTTTTCCTTTAAAATAGACCAGTTTCAAATGAGCTTCAGCCTTTAAAGCTGTCACTGACTCGTGAAAGTGTTCGATCTCCGTCGATTATTCCAAGCCATGCAAGGGCAGGACGTAGTCAAAGCAGAATGTATACTATAGTATGAATTCATGGGACCAAACCCATTAATAGGAAGATTATCTTTACACAGAGCTTTTTAGTTATGTAATATCTCAAAGTTTAATGAATGCTTTTGCCTTGTAAATTCCTTTCGACTGAGTGTACAACTGAGTCGATCTGTGAATCGATTTGAGTATTTGATTTGGTTAGTTGTGATTTTCACGTTCTTTTCCTACCGAGCAGAAAATAGTGACGGCTCGGATGTGGTGCGATCCTACAACATCCTAGCCTTTGATCAAGGCACCCGCGGCGAAATGGATAGTCAAGACCGCACGACGAACTGCATGCAAGCCCAAAATTAACCCTGCATGCGCATGCATTTGCCGAGCTGTGTGAGTCGTGGACTGTACGCGCCGCCGCAAGCACCTTTGGAGCTTTGTTTCTAGTGGTTATCTGAATTATTCAATATGCTAATATTTATGAATTATTCACATTTCTCTGAACCAATTGTGTTTTGGGGGCTAAATAGTCCGAGCATGTCTAGGCTACGTTCATGATGTCTTTGCACGGTGCGTCCTGGTATTTGAAACTTTGCCATATCCAGTTTGAAGATTGACAAATACGTCTTGACCCCACGGACGTATATAAAAAAAAACTGGACTTGCAACGCCTTTGTATGAAAAAGAAGCCAACCAGCGTCCATTTTACCGAGCCGAATACAAAACCGTGGGTTGGCTCCCTTCTATTGACGTCAGGAAGAACAAAGGCTGGCATTGCCGGGAAAGCTTTGTATTCGGCTCGGTAAAATGGCCGCGAGTGGATTCAATGACTCTATAAGCTGATTAAGGGCATTGCGAGTCCAGATTTTATTATACACGTCCATGCTTGACCCTCCAGAACAGCCTTCACGGCCAACATTTGCTGTGGTTTCAATTTGTCGATCGGATACCCAAGCTTTGGTGCTGCATATTTGAGGCAATTCTGGAAGAGATTGTCGTCTGGAGCTTACATCACTGCCGGAAAGGACGCCGTGTTGAATACGCGCGCCATTGTAATGATGAATAATTTATTACATGCGCGACAGATGTCGATCGTTTTGATTGGTGGAGACTTGCGCATACGCATAATCGCACTGCTACCGAAACGGTAGCAAATGTAAAGAAAAACATAAGCTACGTGGGCAGAACTCCAAAGGCGTGCGGGGCGTGCGTGCGGTTCTAGTCTGTAATAGTGCGTTGTTTGGTGCTTAAACTAGTCTCTTCCAGCTCCTCGCTCTTGAGCGATGATCCATTTCGCTGCCGGCACCTTGATCAAAGGCTAACAACATCCTGGCGAATGCGACCTGTGCTAATCCCAAACACACTGCTCACTGCATGCACTGCAACCGTGCCCCTCGCTGGTTCGATGTTTCGTCTGCGAAATAATGCCGCAAATTGTGTTTGTGGATGTTGTCTGCAACCAAGTGTGGTTTGTGTCGCGGTCTTTGGACCGAGACTACCAAGACATAGCTCTACTAAGTGGAGCGTAATCAAGACACGTAGACAGTTTCTGTATGATCCGTTTTATCCATTGATACATGTACATATGACACATCCTGGTTTTTTTCCTCTTAAGGCACTTCTAAAACCAGACTAAGGACATTGCATGACATCCTGTAACCGCACAATCCAAAGCAAACTTAGCAACCAAAGATGAAATCATGTCTGCTTACCATTCTTCCACTGTCCTTCCTTGCTCGCACGCTTATGTGTCTCAACACCGAACCGGGCGCGGCCAGAAACCGGGTCTTTCCGGTACAACTTCTGGGGCCTCAAGAATGTTTTCACATGTACACGAGGCCCTATACAAAACATGCTTAACATTCCGTCGGATCAGCGCACTGCCCCGGCCCCTTGACATGGTGCAAGTCGGCCATTCAGTAGGTTTGTTCTCCATGCTTGTCTTGGCCCGAGACTGGTTTTACTGTTTTTCACGGTGGACCAAGACATGAATCAAGTCGGATTTACGTTGCTGTTCCCTAGTTAAACATCCCTTCAGCCGGTACGCACCACACGGTCGTCGAGCCACTGACCACTGCAGTCAGCTTGCCCAGCATGCAGCTCGCATAATCCTTATAGGGCGCCCTCATTTGATGCCTTTTTTGTCCGTGTGCCAAATATAATACGTCACCAGTTACTCTGGATACCAGACCCGATGATTCTGACTACCCGAGGAATCAAGGTTGCACAAATATTTTAAAAATACTCACAACTCTCACAGGTGTTCAGGCTGCACAGAAAAATGATGTTCCACACGTCCTCTTTCATTTTCCTTTCCATTTTTAATGGGTTGACAAACGAATTTTTGAGAAATTCTCGCCCAAAGCAGACCCCCCCCAAAACGAAGGAAATTTCACTGCCCAGGAAAGTAGCCATTTTGAAAATGCCTTCCTCTGCAAATTGGCTCAAATAGTGCCACTTTCGGACCCGATTGCATCCAACTTGCTCAAAATTGGAAGCCCTGAGCCCGGCCCAGAGGTCCAGTCTCATATTTTTTTTAAATATTTGTGAAGTATGGGGATTTATCACTGCTGTCTATGGGAATTTATTTGTAGTGGTGCACCCTCAAGGGTCCGGTGTGGCGGTCTCAGCCACGGACGTATATAAAAAAACCTGGACTTGCAACGCCTTTGTATGAAAAAGAAGCCAGCCAGCGGCCATTTTACCGAGCCGAATACAAATGCGTAGGTTGGCTTGCTTGTATTGACGTCAGGAAGAACTTCTGGTCCCTGACCCTTGCGTCGTATCCGTGGGTGATGCCTGACCTAAGATTTTTATCAAGAGTCGTCAGGGAATCTTTGGGCAGGGAACCAGACCAGTCAGAAGTCCAACTTGATAGGCCAATCGGACCCCCCGTCGGTGATATGCAGTTACTCATTATTGCATATGAACGACATGATCTTGCATACTGTATACAAAATTTCCCCAATCAAAATAATCAGACTTGTAGACTCGTTCGTTATAATGCAGGCATAAAACGACGTAAAAACAAGTTCGGCACTGTGGTTGGCTGCAACCACTTTTAGTAGATGACCCCATTCGTTGTGCACAAACGGTTGGAAGATTCTTTAAGTTGGATTTTCTGAACAACAGTTGAACTCATAGTAGTAAGTGGACACAAGAGGCCGCGAAGAAACTAACAATGTGCGGCCTCGATATCCAAAACAGAAACAAAGACGTTAAAGATATTCCGACTTGAGTAAAGTCTACGGTTCACCGTGCAGATGACATGCGCTGGCGATGGAGGGCGGCACAGCCTAATACCGCACGCCATGCAGACTTCGGTTTTTCGTAGTGCGCATGAGCAATTATTCATGAATTTAGAGTGTGAGGTTTCGCACGGTGCACGGGCCAAAACAGTGAAACTAGTCTTGGGGCAATATTATCTCCACGCCTGCCGCGATTTTTTTCCTTACGTGGGCGAGTCAAAGTACATGAATTATTCATGAGGCTGTCAACTGCACATGCACCATGTAGTACATGCACAGCACGTGTGTGCACCGTGAATTCTGTGAATGCTTCCATATCCCGAGAATGGAATGTAATTAAGTCTGAACAATAACTTCTTTGGTTACATTTTGGATAGTTGCAAAATGTGTGCTGTCCCTTGAAGTGGACTAGCCGTTTTTAATTTGATAAATAAAGTTGTATTTTTTGTTTCATTTTTTATCTAAAAACAAGTCCAAGGTCAATTTCCATCTCCGTTCAAATCAACTCAAATTTCCCCACCAGTTTCTGAATAGTTTACATGCACTGTAGTTGGGTTTAATTCATGGTTTGATCAAGTTCAATTTTTGTGTCGAAAAGGAAATCCGATATTGACACAAATCAGAAGAAGACTTTTGACATTGGAAAATCCAGATTTAAAGAGGACAGCATAACCCAATCCTTGACATTAGCTTAAATGAATGATGATAAGATGCAGAACTAATAATAAAACAGTAAGCGCTTCATCGAATGCAGTAGTTTCGGGACGAATGCACGTAGCCATTATTTGGCAAGCACGTTGGTTTATCCTCTACGAACGAGCAATGGGCGGGGCCGCGGGTTCACCTCGTTTTCTGTTTTCTCCAAATGACGCAATCTACATTCAGAGTTCGGATCTTGGCATGAAAAAAACACCCCTTTTTTGCTTGTTATAGGTGACTTGGAAGACAAAATGACACTGCGTTTGATTTGGCTACTTATTTAACCAGATAAAATTAGAGAAAACATGTTCTACTAAGAGGTGCTCTTTAAATCTACCGCCAGCAGTTTGGATATATGTTCACTACCGTCATATGTGCAGGCAGATGTACGTGTACATGCACACCAAATTTGAGACCACAACCAAAGATCGTATAGCGCCGAAGGCGCGACCACAAGAGACCTCAGCTGCGAAAACAAATTCTGACTGGTAGGGCACGTACTTTAACGGGGACAATAAAATGTCGTCTGTATGTCATTGCTATTCTGAAAAAGAACAAGAAATAACCCGTAACATGAAAAGGATTGCTCTGGCGGTAGTAGGCTCTAGAACAAGTAATGTTAGGACACAAGATGAATTTCTACGATTTATTTTAAATTCAGAAAATGTGAATGTTTATTCACACCTCAGATGAATTAAATGGGCTGCTTAATCAGTGAAAGCATGAAACAGGCAGAGGGAAGGACTAAATCTGAGAAACTTGATTTTTTCCAAAGGAACTTTGAAGGAATACAAACTTTAGAAAAAAAACCTTACATTGAACCTTTCTGGGCTTATATTAATGAAAAGGCTTTTGTTGTCAAAATCTCCACCCTCCATGCTGAAGTTGAAACATGCGTCTAATGTGTATCTTGCTCTAGCTCATTTATTATTCATACATATTCTGGCTTTTACAACGTTGTGAGCACCAGCCATATTTTTCTGTTATGGCTGGTTGTACTTTTATCCAACTGCTCTTTTTATTATGATAGCTTGTATATACATCACAACATCAACCAATCATGCGTAATTTGTTCAAGGACTCCACATAAGACTCGGAAATGTTACTATAAGCACGTTCACAGAAGGCACATCCAGAACATTTTCATTCCTGACATCAGAAATACACCTCAAAGTTTCCACCAGGAAGTGGGTATTTTGCCGTCGCCGACCGAAGTTCTGAAACGACATTCTGCTGGGAGTCGTAAAATGGTGCAGCTCCTAACGTGGCCCACCTTTATTTATTTTTTTTTCCTGTGAGAGCAATATTGTTACCTCAATTACTTTCACAATGAGTGAAATTTGATCAAGCTCCGATATTCCCGTGCATAAATCTCAAGTTTCTGTTTCTCTGTCAAAATTCCGATGAAATTTTATTACGGCCCCATTTCCTGGTTTTTTTTCTCAACCAAATGAACTCTATTAATATGGGCCACAAAACAATGGAATAATTTCCTCATACTTAAAGTTGGGTATGTGGGTGAAAATGATTTTTCTAAACGTCATGGACTTTGGAGGACTTCTTACATGTCAACGTGAGATTTACTGAAATATGTTTTTGAAGTGCGCCATGTCAGAACATTTGAAGGTTTTTCACAAAATTTCGGCAGACCGGTCGAATAGCTATCAACAGGTACTGCCGGAAACAATGACGTCATAAATATAGCCCAATAAAAAAGTCCAGGAGCAGGATATCGTTTGGGAACTTTTGACGGTGACAGATATATATCCACTGCCCTTTTAATATATTGCAGTAAAACAAAATGTTTTCAACCTCAAAATTTGTTTTAAAATAATAGAAATAATTATTCTTTAGAGTATAAAAATATATTGCAAGCACATTCAATACAGAAGAAAAGTGTCTGTAATATTCAACTCTGTGTACACACACACAAACATTTCTTATCATAAATCATTCCTTAAAAAGACTTTCAAAACAACCTCCATGTTAAAGTGATCCATATGCCCCAGTGTTCCCACGCCTATACACTGTACGCCACTCTTATCACCATCACTAATTCAATGGAGCCTGCTTATATTTATTTACTCTGTCCTATCGGGAAATCACGACCTTGGATTTGAATCATGGAGTAGGGCAAAGCTGGCTGGCTGTTTTGCGCCGGTCCTGTCTCCTGCGATAGGGCTTTGAATTTTAATCAAATGAGGCAGCGGTGGAGAGCTGTAGCCAGTGTTCGATACTTGTGCATGCTGTAGTCTCACATGGAGACACCGCACCGCGTGTAGCCAACATGCCATACAGTACAACATAAACTGTTGAAAATATTTCTTGTAGGGGTTTTCCTGAAGATATACCCCACATATATATTTGTAATGGACGTTTGTAATGACACACTCGATAAAGCGAAAAGTGCAAACGCTTTTTTAAAAGAGATATTGAGCCATTTTATGCAACAGCGTCATTAGAAGCGAGTATCGTTCCTTGACATATCACAAACTGATTTTTATCGACACAATTAATCCCTACTAAATTCTACACTATTCGAATTGTGTAAACCCAGACGACAAAAAAAATGTCGCTAGCAAGGTCCTCAAACACAGAAAAACCTTCACCGACTACCCCATGTGTAATGACGGAGCACAAGCGGGAAGGAGTAGGAGTATCCCGCGGTATTACTGTTAGACACGGTTGTGTAACATTCGAAATTATAATTCACAAAGACTAACTCGCAAGGGATTGTTTAAATCTGAAGTTTCATAAATAAGAATTCTAAATCACATCAAAATTCGGTTTATGTGTCTCAAACCTCATTCTCATATACAGAAAAGTATAAAGAAAATTGCAAGAGTCACAACTGTATCCTAACACGGCAGGTGTTTTGGAACTTGCTCTAGTTTCGAGCAAAGCTTCCTATAGAACGAACCTAATTTAAAGTCAATTTATGAATTGTTGGTCAGAAATACAAGGCTACCAAAAATATGAGGCATGAAGAACACCTTAATAAAAAGGTGTTCGATGTGACAACTCAATGTCGATCCAGGATAAAGTTTCGAGCAAGGAACTAGTCGGAGGTTGGCAAAGCATCATAAAGAAAAGCCAGAAAATCCAAAGACGAGTTGCAACCGACGACAAGACGGCCCATGGGGCGTAACTATAACCCCCGAACGAAACAGAAAATTCAGGAACAAAAACGAAATCACTAAAAAAAAGTCTTCATGCCAAGGTGGTTGGTGCAGGAATGAGCCCCACAACCAAGAGTCAGTCATTATAAGGGGACACACCCTCTTGGGCTCAATGCCATTACATAATCAAAAGGCATGGCCTAGCTCACAGATCCAGCCAAACTAATAGCTCCAGGAATGTCATTCACTAAAAATAAAAATCAAACCGGTATGCAAATTAGATGCCACACAAACCTAAATAAGTGACCAATTGACCTGAAAGCTCAGGTCGGTTGGTTAAAATATCAACTGGACTTTCGGTTAAGCAATGTATTGCTGTGACAGAATAAAATCACAGCGAACCTGATTTGTAAGTTCATTGAATGTGGCTTTAAAAAACTTTTACAAGCTAATGACCATCAGGATGGCCTTTAGTTCAATGCTGGCTTCATATTTATGTGTTTCACGTTCTTGTGAAAACCACGATTGCAAGAATATCATGATTTGTTTAGCACGAAGACAGGAATTAAACGAATTTTCACTGCTTGAAAAAGGCTACTGCATATTTGATAACCGCTGACTCACAAAATAATCCATCAAACGTCTCGTTTCCACCACAAAAGCTCAATGGCATTGTAGTGTTGGACCTGAACAATAAGCAAAACTAAGTTGTGGAAGGAAACATGTGCCAGACACAGCAGCAGATGCTGGAAAGCCCTTTCCTTCATGGTAATTTTTACAAAGGGAAATACATGCTTAAGGCTCGATCATACCATTAACCTGCCCGAGTACTACCCTCTTCAAACATCACCTGTCTTTATAAAGGCATTCGGAACCTTTGGTAGAGGAAACTTTCAAATCCTCCACTGTGCTGAATGGCTTCCTTATACATGTACTATGATTTTCAAAAAAAAAAAGAAAAGATCATCCAGTTCAATGCAGAGCAACTGTTTTCACAAGACAGCGTCCTATTTCTCTAAATAAGGTCCACCTGGAGAATGGGGCTGTAGACAGAAAAGGATTAATACTTAGTTGCATTAGTACATTTGAGAGCAACTACACATTATTAACATCAGATTTTTCTTGATAAATAAACAGAATGGAAAGACACCGCATGCATAAAGCTAGAAAAACAATATTGCAACTATATAGAAATACAATTTCTTTTTGGGGAAAAACACGTAAGAAATAAATAGTAAAAAATGAGAACATAAGTGAATGTATGCAGAGTTAGCAAAATAAGTATACATAAATTTCTTCAGAAGCAGTCAGAGAACACTTACACAGGTTTTCAAGATACTCTGAGATCACTGAAACTAAATTTATCCTGTATTTGCCCAAACAATATCTTCAACCATACATTAGTATGGTTGAAGATATGCGTCACACTTCACAACTACAAAAGACACAACTACAAAAGACACAAATGCTGCTTTCGTTGACTGCGAGATTACAGAAACCACAAGCAATCTGTCATGTTGTGAAACAACATGTATTAGTGCTTCAAAACTGGCACCACTTCTGTTTACAAATCTTAACAGTCAGTTTGTCTGGCTGAAATCTGCAGACAGTTCATCACCTCTGATTGTCCAGCACATTATTGCTTCATCAGTGCTAAAAATGGGAGGAGTTTTATTTCATTTCAGAATATATTGTTCAGTGTCTTAAGGGTTTCATAACAGGTTTCGGAAACTTTCTTTTTTGGCACTTAAATGATTCCTCAATACTCCATCCCAAGAACAGCAGTAGTACTGTTTGTAAAAAAATAATGCTGGCCCCTTTTTATTCCTAAAGGGAAAAAATACTTGGCAACATGCCAAGAGGGTGGGGGGGCAAGGGATGCACCACTGGCTGTTATTATTTTCTGTTGTGGATGAGATCAAGCTTGTGTGGGAGAATACAGCACCTGTCCCTGTCGAATCCTTCGCCTGAGCTCCTGCCATAGGAGTTGACGCTCCTTCTTGACACCCTTAAGCATGCCCCGGTTCTCCAGGGCTCGGCGGGAGAGGTATGGCAGGACGTCTTCAACAGGGCCGTAGGGGACGTACTTATAAACGGCATACCCCGCTTGACCTGTGAGTGATGATGTTGAGGAAGAGAGGGTGCAGCTGATTTAATGAAAATCCCGTTTGTAAGTGACTTCGTCACAAAGGCGGACGCGCCACGATTTGTAGGCTCTCATTGGACAATCGCTGAATATTCGTGTTAACTTCCAGTTCCATGGTTCCATGTAAACGGTGATCAATGCATGTAACCCTATGTGCAGTGCACGTGTGCAGTGGCAGTGGTTTAAATCGAAGTGATGTCACACTTACGAACCAGATAGAGGTTGTGCATGGAAGCCATCTTTCTGGCAACTGCTTATGTTATGGAGGGACAGCACATAAGGTGTGCTCAAAAATATTCATGTGTTTTTCCATGAGGAACAAAACCTCTTACCAGCAAAATGGCTGTCATGCACAACTTCTGAAGTGATGTTCACTTAGCATCTTTTCCTACAGTGTACTTAAACGGCTCACCATGCAGCTGGCGAGACAATATGAAGATCAACACTTCTGAGGCAAATTTCCTCAGTGATTCAGTGCAAGGAAAATACAGGTTAAAACCCAACCAACTTGACACTGTGATCAATTTATGACAGATCTGCAGTCACGTTTGTAAGTTCACGAACAGGGAATGAACAGAACGGAATGATGTTGCTGCAGCTCATTTGCGTATCTTGCAACTTGGCTCGAGACTCAACTTCGTTCCCATAGGTATGATCTTGCAGTGCCATGTTGGTTCCCAACATACCTTGCATGATTTTAACCTCTGATACTGTATTATTTAAATATCCTGCTATTTGGGAGATTTAAATTAGGACTGTAGTGTTGTTTTTTTGTTTTTTGGGTTTTTTTTTCTGTTGAATATTTTTATTTCTTTATATTTTTTATATATTTCTTTATATTTTTCATCTTTCATTTTATTTCAAATAAGCTTAATATTTTTAAAGAATATCTTATTTATTTTTAATTTCCAGTGAGACGCGGGGTGGTAGGTCCCTGTGGCCATAGTGAGTCTCCTTGCTTTTGTCTCCCCTATGCCCGTCTCGCTGGGGTATGTTTTTATTTCTGGCATGAATAAATAATAATAATAATAATGTGTCTACGTGTGTTGCAGATTTATGTGTGCATGACGTGCAGGCGAATACCAGCATAAGAGTGTGCGGCTTGAGAAATATGCAGGCGTTTCACTTTACGCCTATGTGTATTCATCCTGAATAGCTAGTCAGGGTCATTTTCATATGCTACACAACCAGGGGCTAATGGTGGAACACACACGCAGCCCCCGGAGTAGAGGTTGCATGAGACTAGATAACTTGTGAAAGACTACTGGTGGGTTGTGAGTCAGTCTAAATCAAGCTGAACATCTAACTATGCTTGATGGCCTAACAATGTTGCCTGTAATTCCGAAAAACATACGTTATTTTTTATTCTATTGCACTGATGAGCCAGTTGAGTATTCCAACTGTGCATATCAATAATGAAGCGCATCCCAGGCTCGATTAAGAACAGCAACGGGAGACACGCTAAGTCTAACCCTATCAGCTTGGTCATACACTGACTCGTAGACTTGCTTTGTTCTCGAAAGACCTTGCCCTATTGAAATACCTAGGGGGGCTGTCAGTAAAAAATGGCACCAAAGTTTGGGTTTTTATTTTTTGTTCCAAAACATAACACAGGGTTCTGAATGATTTGAGGAAAGTAAAAGTGGATAAGAGTATACGGACAAGAACAAGGTCCAACTCTGGGGTGGAAGGAAACCTACCTAGCGGGAATGAGACTTGGTCACACATGCCCAACAACTGGCCAAAGTAGACCACACGATCTTTGGGCTTGATCTTCAGTTCTTCCATTCTGGGGGGAGCAAAGAAGAGAATTTCCGATGTGAAAAAAGTAAAAAATAATCAAAACGAAGCCACCAAGGATTGGGCTTGATCCCACTAGCCGTCAAATGATCGTGGCAGAGGAATTTCAATTTTGGATCCCGTCGGGAAGTCAACATTTGTTAGGGTTCCCCTAATGTTTGAATGTGTCTCCGCAGGGCGGTGGCACATACATTACTGTATTTCCCCTTTCACATTATTTCCTGCTCATGTAGCAACATGGATCCCCTGATAGGAGTAACAGAGGAAGTCCAGCTTCCTGTTTTTTCTTTAAAGATGAGTACTGGCAATGAAAAGAATTGAATTGATTAACAGGAAGAACTGGCCGGGAAACAAAAACAGACTAAGCTGGCAAGGCCAAGGAGATTAGGAAACGGTGGTATCATTTTTATCAACAGAAATCTCCCGGAGGTTTTGACAGTGGATTTGATTTCAAGTTTTTTGTGGTCAGACAGTATCTGTTACATGGAGGCATGATTTCATAATTACCAATGTGTAACATGATATCACTGTACTAGTACAAGATACTTACACTCCATAGAGATACCACATCTGTGACATTCTGAAGTGATTTGATTTGGAACAGTGCCAAAAAAATGACAAGTAGAAGAAAATTATATAAATTTACATGCAAATAGTTGAATTATTTTAAAACATCAAACAATGACGTTACCGCGACTTCACTTTGGGTTTTCAACAAAGAAGTCGTCTTTCACCTTTCCACAGAGTTTGAAGACAACCAGATGTTCCTTCAGTATATGGGAATCCAACTATCAGATTTTGATGATGTCATCATGACATTTCCAAACAGGCTTAACCATGTGTGCAGCATCTTCAAAATGCATCAGTGCTAAAAAAAACTAACCTTTCCACGGCAAAGCAGACCGTTTTTTCATTGTGTGACGCCACCATGATCTTCACGCTCCCCCGGTTCCGGATTGTCTCCAAGACCATGTCCAGGCATCGGTGATACATGGCACTCGTGGCCTCATAGTTTGGATTGATGGGGTCCTCGTAGCCGATCTCCTTGGCTCGCTTGCGCTCCTGGTCCATGTAAGCGCCACGGACGAGCTTTGCACCGAAGTGGAAGCCCTCTCGGTGGGCCAGTTCCATGTCAATGCTCAGGTTGTTGAATGCTTGCTGTTGGAGAGAAACAGAATGTTACCTAAAGTCTCTAATTGAGAGATTTGAGAGAGGTTCTCCCCCCATGCTTGTTTGCTGTGAACATTCATTCAAAGGGTGGTAACTCAACAGTCAGGCTGAACCAATGGTGCTTCCTTTGTCTTCTGCTTCTTTGATTCAGGGTTGGCATCCCAACCAGGCTGACAGGTCAATGGAGTTTTCTGTCCCTGCCTGATTAATTGGGTTTTTCTCCCCCCTCAACAACTGAACACCTCTTCGCTGTCTTCCTTCTCCAGATTTCGTCAGGCTTGCAGGGTACAGTGCCATAGGCACTTTTCAAGAATCCTTGATTTCGTTTCCGGATATCATACAGTAAAAGCATACTGAGCAATAAGGGTACACCTCAACCCTGTATTTGACACTGGTGTTAACGTAGTCCAACTCATCCTAAGTCCTTCTCATAAGTAACAGATTACAGAATTCACCCTTTGCAAGCAGCCACCATACGCAAGCACAGCCTCGATCTGGCAGCTTTACACAATAGCTATAGCTGGTTCAGTAATTCCCGTGTATGTTGCTTGGTAATTTTGCACCTGCTGCGTCAGCTCTTATACCATGCGATTGGAAAATATTTCAAAAGCTGGGTTGACGTGATTTTGATGCAATTCTACAAGCTGCCAGGTTGAGGCTCTGCCTCCCACATAGGCAGCGTACAAGGAGCAAATGACAGCAATGCTGAGGTCACAGTGCACAGGAGTAGCCCATGACTTGATTTAACACTGGATGACTTGTGACGGACCTGAAGGGACTTATGAGATGGCAGACATGAGCAGAAGAGTGACAGGCAAATTCAAACAATGACCATCTGTAGACAACTGATTGATTTTCGCTCATAATCTGAACACAACATGCATCCGGGGGACCAAGCACACTTGACCAATGGCTGACATGCAAACAAAATGAGTAGTCTTGATTTAAAACTAACAACAGTCAAGATTGTACAAGGTATGAGAGGAACGCATATAGTGTGGAAAATGGCAGCATTTTCAACATGTCTGCCTGCACTTGCCATCATTGCTGGGATCGCTCATAACCATCTGTACATAAGATACTGAGGCTAATTTCATTGTGCTGCTTAAGCGAAAAATTTGTTTAAGCTTGAAAAACCCTTGCTGGATAAATCAGGTTACCAGCCAAAACTTCTTGTGATGTATATTGTTTTGGAATGGTTTTTTACCTGTCTTTTGGTTAGCATGACAATCACATAGAGTTTGAGCTGGTCACCTTTGTTTATTAAGAAAGGTTTTTTCGTGCTTAAGCAAACTCAGTGCTTAAGCAGCTCTATTAAATTTTGCCCCAGATTGTCTCCTTTACTCTTGTCAATCCAAGGTCAAGCCTACACGTGTACCTTCAAGTAGCACTGATAAGTGTTGAATATGGTGGGCTGTTCCTTGTTGAACTTGCGCATGAGTTCCATGGCTAGCCTGTTGATTGCTGGCTGGAAGTAGGTTTGCTCGGCGTCAATCATCAACCTGACGCCTTTGTCCCGGGCTCTCTGTTGAATTTTGTTTGGAAAGGAAAAGAGAAAAGAGCACACTTGGTCCCATGAAGTCTACAGTTGTGCCTACATGTACCTAGAGCATCTTTTCAAAGCCGTGACCACAAACATGTTTCTGCTTTGGTCACTGGTTGGGTGTTTTCAAGACTTTGGTTTTTCTGACCAAACAAGAACAACGTTGGAATTGGTTCCTCACTGATTCCAAACAACAGAAAATAAGTACACAATTTTTGTTGTACCCAAAATAAGCGAATTCAGCTGAAATCAGCTGAGTGAGTTTTTTTCCCCGCTTAATAGCTCTGTGAAATTTAGCCCCGGGTGCTATTCTTTACGTGCAATGTCTGAAGTTATTTTGAGATTCCAATCCTACCTTGGCCAGTGTGTTGATGCGAGACAGCATCCTCTTCATCTGACTCTCCTCCTCCTCGGTCAGACTCAGCTGCAGAGGCTCAAGATGTCCTCTCTGAACAGGTGAACAAACGTTAAAAACAGTTTATCTGTACCGGCACGAGCCTGTGTTTGCATTGCTAGGCACACCTTGCGGCAAGTTTGAGCATCACATTACAGAGTTATGAAGAAGGTCCAGTTTTAGAGGCAGGAGGAAACCGGAGTACCCCGGAGAAAAACCTGTGAGAGAGAGTATGGACTTGAAACCAAATGCACTTAAAGCCTGGGCCAAGCTGGGACTCAAACCCGGGCATCATTGGTGCAAAGTGACGAAAGAACTGCTACGCTAACTCACTTCCTTGAAACCGCTATGCTAACCCTTGACAAGTAAAATAGGCAAATCCAGCAACACTTTACTAGACATTCTTGATGGCCCCCAGCAATGGTAGAATGCACTGACTTGGGTTTTGTAAGGAGTGACTGCCTGGCACCATGTCTCCATACAGAGCCTACTTCCCCGCTTGACTTATTATTTCTACCTACCTGTATTTGGGGGACTTTGAAAATTTTCGTCAGCTTGATCTCAGGCTCCATCAGCCTGTCCCAGTCGAGGAGATCAATACGACTGAAACCAGACAGACAAAGAACTTTGAATTAGAAATATTCTCTACAATGACAGGACAACTTAATGCGGCACTTACTTCCTGGGCCAAGCCAAAGAAGTAGTTTAAAATCTGCCTCTACAGGCATGTGGAGAATGTACCAAAAGCACACTAACGGAACACTGTGTTTAAATGTACATCTTTCTAATAAGGGCTTGATAAATTATGTCCTATCGGTACCTCAACGTCAAAGAAAAGTGCAAATGTAAACAAAGCGTGATGCAATTATGTTACAGGTCTGTGGAAATTTCAAATAATTTAAGGGACTTTCTCCAGGGAAAATCCCTCCAAAGATGTGTCCCCAAAGGTGAAAAATACTGACCCATCCTGATCGTAGTCCATCCAGGTGAACCACTCTCCCGTGTCGTCGCGCGATGTGATCCCCAAGGCCTCAAGCTCTGACTGGAACTGCTCCTTGGTCAGCTGCAAATCAATAAGGGCGTTGTTGGTTCCCGCTATCTGGACGAACACTTGTCGGGTGCGGATGAGGACCTCAGACAAATTGAGCTGGTTACATAGAAAGGTGAGTGTTAAAGGGATTCTGAACACATAATAGGTTCGAGTTCCGTTAAATAAATCACTTGATCAGCAAATAAATACGCACGAGTCTGGCAAAAACTTGCTTGCCAACATCTTTGGAACTTGGACAGTCTCAAGTAATAAAATCCGCATGACACTCTGACTGCACGGTACTTCTACATGTGCCCAAGGAAATGAACTCACAAAAAGTTTCACCATGTCTGAATAGATGCCCAGTCAGGTAAACGGCAATGATTGGGGGAGGGATGACCCCCTTTTGGCTCCACCTACATGTGGATCAGCAAATGTTATACCCTGAGAAGTTAGGACTTGATTGTATACTACTGATACAATCGGGTCATAAAATTTCACACAGTTCTAGATCTTGATCAGTAATCTGTCATTAGTCAAGGACGCTTTGAACCTGCCTAATGGATGGAGTGAGCCAGCATCCGGATACATGTAGCTGATACAGATCCAGATAAATGTGAACTATATATACAGGCCCATAAATTCCACATTAAAACAGGTTGAGCATAAACCCATGACTATTAACTGTCTAATGGGCAACATTTTTCCTTAATAATTGGCTCAATAAAGCATAGGCAAAGCACATGGCACATGCTGTATGTACTTCCTGTCAACAAAAGCCCCAATGCATTACTGCTATAAATGATTCAGGCACTCGGTGAACAGTTTGGGGATTCTCTCCACAGACTGTGACCCTGTAATGTGCTGTGGCAGTAGCTCAATACAACAGCAAGCAACGTGTTCAGATCACTTTCCC
Source organism: Acanthaster planci (assembly GCF_054643075.1). Classification (NCBI taxonomy): domain Eukaryota; kingdom Metazoa; phylum Echinodermata; class Asteroidea; order Valvatida; family Acanthasteridae; genus Acanthaster; species Acanthaster planci. The sequence goes on along the minus strand of NC_141785.1, from coordinate 11,834,488 downwards.
TACAATCACTTGTGCATGCACATCTGCGTTTAATGTCACACTCATGTGACTTTTCACAGGACATGAACATGCAAGACTCATCGAGTCAGTAACTTGGGGGGGTACCAGTACATGTACCCCAAAATACAATGCAAAAAAACAACGCAAGGCAAATTCGATACAACTGGGAAGGGTTCAGAAAAATGAAGAGGCCAATCGTCTGGAGTTCATGCAAGTCCTGGAGTCCTTAAAAATGATCCGAATTGTTCGTTTGGATGCCCATTGTGTTTCCAACTTCATTTTCGTTTCGCACTTATAATCGCTGTGTGACCTCGGGTTCTGATCAGTTGTGGCTGACCTCAAGAAGCTCAAGAAAACCACAGATTGTGCATGCCCATCTGTACAAGTGGCGAGAGTGGCGGTAAACTCAAGAGAAATGACTGAACGTGCTCTAAGTGCATATTCACATATTGACATTGCACACAAATACCTTAAGCTTCAACCAAAGACGACTTCACTGATTTTACTCACGAACATGGTTAAATATCTATTAGCAAACTTACTGCAATCCCTGAAACCCTCTTGAAATATGGCAAAAAGAGTGCTGGACACCAAGACAAACATGGCACAAGAAAATATGTGTCAATGATTTCATGAAAACCACTAAGGCATGACCACTTTCCCAATTTCATTACGGTTCTTGATGTAAGTGCATTAATTGGTTGTCGGGGCAAGGGTGATCAGGTAAATATTAATTAGAGACAACTTACAAGCATCTGTGGTCTGCCTAGGGCTGTGAATTTAACTGCGGTGAAGCCATCCCTTGATGTGGCACCTGGATAGAAATGAAACAGCATTGGAAAGGACAATGGTTGGTATCAAAAACAATAAACAGCAGTAGAACTGATGCGTATACACTGTATGCAACTTAATTGATGACAATAAAATGACGCCTTTGAATTAAAGATGCTGTTAGATACTGTGCACCTTACCTGTATAAATGGTTTGATATTGTTATTATTAACTGCTCTGTAAGGACACTGAATACATGTGCATTATGGAAGTTCCATTAATAATTTTGATATTGATCATCCATGAAATGACGCACCACCATCATGTTCATTGCTTTAAACTGCACCGTCTAAACACATGTTGGATGTTTGTTTGCTGGCTGTGGTAGCTATTTGTTCCGAAAAGCCAGTTGCAAATTTTGTAATCTTGGGAGAGAAAGTTAAAACAGACCATTACTTCCACAATGAACTGATGTTTAGTGTTATTACATTTACTGTAAATTCAAAGATGGCGCATTTGCGTGCATATCTTTGATGTGCATCAGGCCAGTATCTCACAAATTGACATAAAGTCTGAGTCACTTCAAAGAATTTGATGTCAAATATTACCTTCCATTTGACTGAATGCCGGTATTCAATCGTACTACATTCTAACAAAAGCAGAGTCAAATTACATCATACTTGTTCACAAAAAGTAAAGGATAATACGGAAGCAAAGGTATTTTTTGGCCTCCTAGTTGGGCATATGCATTCAGCTGCCTTTAAGTTTCATACACTTTAACACCTTGAAATATGCTTTCAGGATGTAATATCAGTAACCAAGCAACTGATTTTTTCTATTCTCCCCTTGACTATTTGATTGCAAAATAAATATTCAACAATTAATCCAACATCTGATATTGAGTAATTGGCCCAGGCCCAACTGGCACACATGAATGTAGCACACGAGTATGGTCACAGAATATGGTTATATTCACAAACTTTATTTTGACATACATGTAAGTTCCAGTGTTGGAAAGTTTTTAGTTAATATCCCCATACATGAATTCCATATACCTGTGGAATACATAGGGAATAAATCACTGATGGAGATAATCCAGCCAATAATTTCATATATTTCCTCTTACTAATATATACATATCCACAATATGCTTGAGTGTCAGTTCATGAAAGCAAGATTATTCCCTCTGCAGATGCCACAAAGGTTGTTGGTTCAAAAAACTCCAGTGTGAACAAAGATTCATTGCAAATCTTTATACATAGCCCCTGAATAACATTAGGCAAATGACTTGATGGGCATTACAAAACTACATTGAATACATAGGGAGAACAGACAACATGCTGGTTATGAAGCAAATTCACAAAAATCGTTTATACATTTGTAAATACATGTACAATCTCTTCTTTTTCAAGCAAAAGTCAGGATTTCAGCAAGTCTCAGGCAGCTCTGTTTGTCAATCTACTGATGATTCAAAACTATTCCAAACATACAAACAAATACATGATTAAACAAGTCATATGGCAGAAAGCATTTGTTTCTTTAATGCACAACATCTGGGCTGGTTTTTCCTGGATTCAAAGCCTAATTATGCATGTATGATTTTATAAATGTACATGTATCATCACACGATTATCTTTAAAATATTACATTTCACATGCTTCATTGGCCACCCACTCAGTTGAAAAACAACATACATGTACATGTACAGTTAAGCTGGTAAACTTTGCACATGTATGCATCCAACCTTAACGTTAATTTTCTAAACATGTATGGACAATATGGCACTGACAAAAAGTTCACAATATGGTGGTAGTTTTATTCATTGTACTGGTTAATAGCTCAACATAAAAGGCTTGGTTATGGTACTGGGGTGCCTGGGAAGTGAGTACCAGCACACCGTGGTGCCACTATGGACAACCTGTAATAGAGCTGAATACAGGGCTATATTTGGCAAAAATTAAAATGAGGCGCCACTGGTTCCTAAAAAAAAAGTAAGGAGCCAGGTCCATTTTTGTACAAACTGTACACACATTTGCAAAATATATGCAGACAATCTGACAGAACACACGGAAACATTATTCAGTATGTAATATTATCTGCATGTCAGACAGGCTTTGGATTTTGTGCTTGCAGAAGAAATAAAGAATGGCCACTAATTACATGTTTTTGGAAAAAAGTTGAAAGAAAAGACAAGGCATGTTTGTTCTCTTACATGTACATTTGAGTATTTCGTACCTGGGACTGGACTGGACCAAGGGAAGCTTTGGTTTTGAAAATCAAATACATTTCGGACTGAAACAAGTTTGTTGGGCTGGAATTGTGGCATGCATAGACTGCAAATGCATTAAGAACATGTGAAATGTGTCAGCTCCCCATACACACTCTATACAGCGTGTGACCACAAACCAGTCGACTCAGGTACCTACAGGTGCATGTAGTACCTGTACATGTATGTGCGTGTATGTACCTGCATGTAAGGTACGTTGCAGTTAACCTGGGCTCATGCTGTGTACATAGTAAAACAGAGAAAAAAACATGTGATCATACAGCCACATCCCTCAGTGCACCAGAAAACTGGGCAGTGATCGTTTGTGAATGACTGACAAGGTTGGAACCAAACTGGCTATTCATTATGTGTGCAGCACAGCATGCAACTATAACTTATCAATGTGCAATGATGCATACTCCCCCATTTTGATTCCAACACTTGAAACACTCACGTCACAACTCTCTCTATAAACAACTCTGACCTGCAGAGTTCCCTCGGCATTAGGCCACATGAACATAATACCCAGTTTCTCAGCAGCACCCAAAATTGGTGCCGCATCCATTTCCTGCTTTTATTTAATTTATCAAATAAGTCTGGTTGGCAGCAGGATGGCAGCAAGGTACAAGGCTGGTTTTGAGAAAATTGAGACTACCCCCAAAATTTTAGACCAGTGATTCATTTAGATGATCCCGAATTCTCCCGATCATCCCAGCTGAACTGTTCCCAAGTCAATGTACATGTATTTGTTGGCAGAAATAGATGGCTTTAAACATGTACATGTACATGCATACCTCGTTATTATTTAATATGCAGCTTCGTAACTACATTGGAGGCAAAGTAAAGTATGTGTACTTCATGAAAAAAAACGAACATAAATCCCAAAAAATGCACGGCTCATTGAATGTTTCAAAAGGTTCTGATGAGAAACCAAGAATTCTATTTAGGTGGCCTTACAGCACTTTTAACCACATTCACATACATGTACATGTACAAGCACAGAATGCATCATGCATCATCGACTGCAAATGGCAAAGCACTTTTTTAGTCTGCCCGTGGGATCATGCTCTTTCCAAGAATCGGACTGGCAGACTGTGGCCCGGTTGCGATTTGTAATAATCAAAATGCACCTGTTTTCTCATATATTGAACAGCGTTAGAGTTAAGGACAGCCTCTCATGATCAGTCAGTCAGTCAGTCAGTCAGTCAGTCAGTCAGTGCACATTGCAATGGAAAGCCAAATCAAGGATACAGAAATATTTGCAAAAGTTCTCCGATTTCATTTGTCACGCAGCCTTGTTTAATGTGAACATCCTACAAACACGGCCCATAATGAGCTCCACTTGCAGGACAATGAACCCCCCCACATTGCAAAGAGAGACGCTAAGCCTGGACATCAATGCAATTACCATGTGTGCCCTCTGCTGTTGTGAAGACCCAAAAGTTGGTTCATTTTTGGATGCAGAGCATTTGTTCGTATGCTGTGCCACGTGCATACAAAGACATGTGATAAACTGGAGTCCTTCGCTCTTTGCACGCTGCCGCAATTGGCAAGCAGAGCCTCAAAGTGGAAGCTTCGGTGAAAGAACTAACGCAGCACGCACAAAATTACATAAGTAACACATATGAGAATCACTGAACTTGCTATCTTTTATGCGTAGAGCTGCCAGGTCGAGGCTCTGCATGCCTTATGGGGGTAGAGTGCAAAGCGCGTGTGGGATGCAGATGCCACGCAACAAAGTGCCCTATGCACCAAGCCCATGCAGCAGAATTTATAACCAGCACCTAATAAAAAGACAGCAGCTGTTATTCCAAGGGCGTTGGTAAGGGGTCAAAAGTTGACATCTGAAGATTTGCATGGTGGGGGAAACAATGCGGAGTAACTTGCGGTAACAGCTAAGAAATATCTCCTTGGGGAGTCTGGTACCTGGTGCTACCGCTAGCTACTCTACAGGGTCAAAGGTTAAAAATCATCCCTGTCCCTGATCTACAACCCCTACCAGTGTCCTCAGTACACCAGTGACTGGGTGGTAGGTCAAGAGCCCCTCAATCACCACCTTGACCTCAAACTCACCAGCAACATCCACACAATCCAGCAGGGTCTTTAGGTTGTCATCACATTTTTCCTCATCTTCATAGAAGTAGGTCCGTGCACTTTCCACGTCAGCCCTTCTGTCTGCAAACTCGCGGTAGGCTTTAAACTGTTTCAGGTGGGTTTCTGTGGTAAACAGGAAGGGGAAAACATTTCTCTTACACGATTATCCATTTGTGAACATTTTGAACCGGTTCTTAGAAAGATCAATTTAAACATCATTTTCAACATTTCCATATTGTTACTTAATAAAGACAATGTTTGCAGTTCACCTTCTTTTCCCGTTTCAGCATGAGACACACAGGACCTGGCAAGAAATGAAAAAAGACAATAAGGCCATTGCAGAAACAGACAGAGTGCTTTCAGTGTAAGATGTGAAAAGATGAAGCATACGATATTCCTAACATTGTACAACGGATGGTAGCAATGCGACAAGGGTGAACAGGATGATGACGGTGATGGCAATGGTGAATGTCAAAGATGATGGTGGTGACTTGTGGGTAGCATAGAGCGAAGTCAATGAGAACGCAAACGGAAAAGGATGTTAGTGGGCCAGGTACACACACAGGTGATCCTTTTTTGAAATTTATAATCACATTTTAAGTTTTTGCACTCCCCTCTCTAATGAAAAAATTAGTTATGTCTGAAATTTACACTGAAGTTTTGTTAATACTGTAATAGAAAAAGCAATGTACCTTCTTATGTACAAAAAATCTTGATTTAAAATAAATGTTTCATGCCAACAACCTTTGCCAGGAACTTGTGCCTAAAAAGTGAACTTAAGCGGAATGTTCAATTCTAACAACCTTCTGCCGAGAATGAAGTTTGCTTTACATCCTCATCTCAGTGGAATGCTAACGCCGCTTTGTTGCATGCATGTATGAGTATATAATGTCCTTATTTCAGGCAAATACAATGAAACACTATCTTCCTTTTTTTGATTGTTATATTAGCCCCTTGCCAAATAAAGATATTTCAATGCTCTATCAATTTCCTGAGAAATCTGAATTTGACCTTTGACCAACTACTTACCCTTAGGATCTTCATCCAGGCACTCGCCTGACTTTTTTTTCACCGCTTTAAAGTAGCCCTTGACCTACTGGTGCCCACCATTCTGACCTGAGTCACTGGCCAATGTGAGGGAAAGATTGACAATTCTCTCCCCTTCCCCCGCCCCCGGCCCACACTCCCTACCCCCACTATGGTGCACCATGCCAGTGGAAATCGTTCTGTATTCAAAAAGTAGCAGTGCCATGCTTAGAACTGAAACTAGTTCTACCAGTGAACTTTTGTCAACCGCTGATGAACTTTGTCAAGTAACCTATGCACAACAGTTGCACATATGTCCTGTGTTTTGGCAAAATAGGCTAGTGGTTGACCGACAGTCAACGATCAGTCTTGCCTTAAATATTTCACACTGCCCTCTATAATGAATAGCTTGTGTGAAAATGCCAACGCATTTTAAACTCAAGTACAGGGCCCACCTGAGTTGGCATGGGTTGGCCCTAAATCATTCAGTGAACCCTGGCATCTAACTCAGGACTCAAACTGGTCAGACACCAGAAACCCCGCTCGCAGAGCTGCATCAGTGATGGGAGTTACATGTACATCACAAGCATGCATGGGCAGTCTTGTAAGCCTGTTCAACAGCTCAGGTGGGAAAAGTAGCTTTCTTTTGTATTGAAACATTGATCACCAATTTGTGTGGGTGGGCCAAAGCATGAAGAAAGTTCACCCCTGGTAGGCAGTAGCTTTTGCCTCAAAATGCATATTTGCTTCATTAGTGTTCAAGAGTGAGGTACATGTACTTTCACTGAATTTTGGGTACTAGTGTTTAGTTTTAGTGTTTTGTTTTGGTACATGTAGCTGCCTGAGATTCTTTTAATTAGGGCAAACCCGTTATATATAATTCTTTTAATTAATTATACATTGTTCACTGGCAAAAGCTATGACTGCGACAAAGCAAAGAAGGTCAACTCCGAGTTACATGGGAAAGCACGTATGAAGCTCTATTCTCCCTATCATCCATGCACTAACCATGCACTGTTCTATATCCCATCAAACCATGTTCATTTCTTCACAAGGGGTGCAAGTGGAATGGACCTTCAAACGTCCACGTCCATCTGCGTAAGTGTATGTCTTGTATTCATGCGAGGGGGTGACCTTTGAAAATTGCCCATACACAAGAGGCCTATTATTTGTGCTTCCTGAACACAAGATTGAAAGAAGCTGTTGGTGTCACCCTTAACCTTGGAGAGTGTGATGGATACAGAATGTATCACCTTGAGTGGTCCTTTCCAAGGCTTTGTAGAGGCCTACTTCATGAACAAGAAACCAAGTGATGATGATGAATGATTTACATAGATCTGTTCACGTCCATGTAAGTAAACACTTCAAGAATGGCAGGGTTGATGACATTTTGGGGGCTGTATTGAGGAGATGCCAATTTGGATTTGCACATAGCCAAAACTCAAACAAAATGCATTGTTTATGTATGACTTGTGGACTAGGCCAATCAGATTAGAGGGGGAAAGGCAGTATTTAAATGGAGCAAAGCAAGCAATGCAATTTCAGAGGTTTGTTGCCTCCCATCATTTTCAGGAGACAATTTTTATGGAGACGCTGAGCACAGCAATTAGCTACGCATAGCAAATATTTCAACAGTTTCAACAGAATACCAGCCAAATATATGTATATCATGATGCACATTATCCCTCATGGCTGGTTCTCAGCTGACTTTTGCTTTGCACAAGAATTTACGACACACAAAGCATCTACTCAGCTGCAAAAGGAATTCAGGCCAACTGTTGACAACTGTTGTTAATTATGATTTGACAAACATTATCCAAAAAATGGATGATTTGGACCAGAGAGTTGACCATTTGGAACCACTCCATAGGGCGTGGTCACACCACTGGTTATCAATAGGCAATATGTATCAGTGCAAAGGAAATCATTCACATGGAAATACATGTACGACGCTTGAGTCGGAGACATATGCTAAATGTTCAATAAGGGCCATTTTTGTGTAGTTGTTTCGAAAATGGCATTGCTGTTAAAAAGCTCCGGACAAATGGCCAAATTTAGTTTGCGATTCGCACCTCAACTTGCCCCAAGACATTACATGAGGTCAGTGGCCAATTCATGGAGCTACACGATGGGTACAGATATTTGTTCAGCACGGCAAATTTCGGCTCTGCAGAAGAAATAGGGAACCAGCCTTAAAAAAGACATGTGTTGGATATTGTTTCCGACTTGTTCCTTGCTCGATTTTTCTCAACACAGAAATCTGGCAGAGCGATCTCCGTTTGCCTCGCAAAGCTCTGTGACACGGGGCCATGCATGTCTCCAGCTGACTCTTACCCCATCTCTGCCTCCACAGCGTCGCTGTGGGGCATGTCTTCCTCTACACTGTAGTCGAGGATGGACCCCACACCAAACTGGGCAAGCCGGTCGATGGTGGGCTGGATGGACACCTGGTCACGGCCGGCGACAAAGTGTCCATAAAAGGTGGCATCCATGGCAAGCTCAAACAGACGTTTACCGAAAACCTTCCTGGAGAATTTCATGATCTGGACATAATTAGGATAAAGAAAAAATAATATCTTGGTTTTGGGTTTGAATATTTTTAGATCTAGTCACAGTCACGGTCAAACAAGGAATTACTCAGAAATGACATGACTACAGCATTATAAAATTGAAGTGAATCTGGTCATTCCATAAGGTTTGGGCACAAGTTGTGACGGTGTCCTTGTTACATGGGTAACTTTTATCGTCTGCCATGACCTGTAGAGTAGATCCTTTACTCTGTAAAAGTAACACACACCTTTGTATTCAGCCTTGCAAGATGTAAAACAATGTCAGTTTGGAATCCACATGCAGGGAAATAGGTGTCCATTTTATGGAACCCATGTAACAATTGACACCGTCACAAATTGTGCCCCAACCTCATGGAATGACCCAAATAACAACAAATGATTCCAAACAAATCTTACTTCAAATACATAATGCAAAGTCATTCTACCTTTAGAAGATGAAAAAAATTGCTGCCAATACCATGAAAGATACTAGCATTGTAGTGATGCTCTTTGAATTTTTGTATACATGTACTTCCATTAACAATTTTGAATGCGTAAATATAACACAGACTTTCCAAAGATAGCTCAGTATAAATACAGATTGGATATTTTTAATCAGTCTGTTCTTTTTTTTCCACACTGCACTGTTTACATGTCGTTGGACCTTGCCATGTTTACATCTGTTATCCATAAAGTGAACATCCGGTTTCCACTCATTGGAGCACCTCACTCATTATGGTGGATTTATTGTACCAGGACAATTTTTTAACACATCAGTATACTTAAAATACACCACTCTAATTTTTACCTACTATTTGTATGGGCAGCCAAAGTATGCAGAACTCCCTTCGTTTGGTTGGTTTTTATTTCTCTTTCAATATCATCATCACCTTCACTTTATTTTCCATATGATTCATATATTGTGAAGACAATAGTCTGTATGGATGGAGACCCCTAAAAAGCATTGCTTGTCGAGTAGAGGTCCCCAGTTATTAATACAATTAATTCATTCACAATGGACATTTGTTCCATTGATTTTAAATAGGGTTATATTTTCAATTGGTACAGAGGAACATGTATTATCATCGGGTGTTTTAACACTTTCTGAATTAGGCCTATTCTTGTATTTTGAACCGACAGCCAACCATAGCTTTAGCTGCCACAAGTAGGAAAAACACGACTGTGACGTCAAAAGAGCAGACCCTACATGTTACCTTTTAAGTGTGGTTTGAAGAAAAGACCATCCGTGATTGCTATTAGTTGCAAATAGAGTGCCTCTTGGATGTTTGCTTTATATTTATTTATTCACTCATGTGAGATGGCTAATAATAGAGTTACGTTTGAAAAAAATCAGCTTTATGACTGTGACTTGTGACATGGAGACCACAGGGTTTATGACTGAATCTTCTCATGTTGTGAGCCTTCACGGGACTGGGTTCTTCCAGGGAAACAAATCACTGCATTGGCTTTGCTGGGGCTCTAAATCCTTTATCATGTTTAACCCTAACCCCATAGACTGTATGTAAAATCATAGAGCAAGGTCATATTGAGATTGGAGGATTTGGGACTGTTGGGACTATGAATATACTGGTAATCAGTGGGGTAGCTAGGATTTTACTGGGGGGGCACAAGGGGGCACAAGCATCTTACGGGGGCACCAGCTTTCAGGGGTGTGGTTTTTTGGGGCAAGCTTTTGTTAGCCTTGTTCAATATCCATTCATAGGTTTTTTAGTGGGGGGAGGGGCACCGGGAAATTGTAGGGGGACACGCTTCCCCCCTCCCCCAGCTACTGTACACCACTGCTGGTAATTACTTAGAACGTTTCAGGCATATCAGGATACTCAATGTGGAGAGTCCCATTCATGGACATCACTTGACACCGTGTGCAGAGTGCACATTGGTCTGAAAAAATGTTATTTTTCAAAAGTTAAAGGCTTCGGAAAGAGTTCCATACACGGATGCCACTTGACACCCTGTGCACAAACCCTATGGGACTGGTCTGAAAAATTTTAAGTTTTTTCTAAGTAAACAACTTTTCTGGACATGTTTTTGCTTTCTGACAGCTAATAGGTCACTGTAGGGAATATTTCCTTTCGTCCGTATATGGAACTTCCCCAAGGCCTCTTTATTTTTCTGGTAAATTTAACTTTTTATCATGTTTAACGTTATACTAACATGAATAATCACTTTCTGAAGGCTGACGTCCTACCACTGTAGCCTATGGGGAAAAATAATGATGTCTATACATGAAACTCTTCCTGGATCCTTTCCAAATTTGCACAACTCCCGCTCATGTCAAGTTATGAAATCCTACCTCTTTGTTGTAATTCACCAGAAAATTCAACTGGCATAACTTGAAAACCAAGAAGGCCCTGGCAATTTCCAAGGTGGTCTTGCTGCGATATGCCTCCTTGCAGTCACAGAAGACGGTATCTAGGCCTAAACCATCTGCCCTGCCTCCAGGATGTCTACGCTTGTCCAAAGAGGTTGCCGCCGTAGCCATTGTTGCTGGTAATGGCCCCACGGCCGCCGAGGTTCGCCGGCCATTCCCCTGGAGGACACGGGGGCTGTGGTTGGACAGTTGCCGGCTCTCTGCGTTGTTTTCGGCATCGTCGCCATTTTCAAGAGAGATTTTTGTGCCAGAAGCCGCCGTCGTTTTGAGTCGAGCAAAACATGCTTTCATTGGATTGATACTTCGAGAAAAATAGCAACAGCATCTTCTGAATGAAACATTTCCACATATGGCGTGTCTAGCCATCCTGATTTCGCTTACTAAAAGGCTAAAGTCACTGTCATTTCAAGATTTGAAGAAACGATACTTTCTCTTCTACAAACTTTCACAGGTACATATGACGACTCGGCTTTTTTGTATTACGTAAACTATACTATAGTACGAGGCCGTAATACGATCCGATAGCATGGACCGTTTTCTAATGTTCGACTACGCCTCAGTAGTCCAGGCTTCATCTGTTTTTACCACTTGACTGTGAAGTCATTAGCTCAAAAGTAAGCCTAGTGGTACAACCTAAATATCGTATTAATTATGAAAGAGCAAAATATTACAGTTTTAAAATTCAATTCAAACGCTTCAGACCTTGGATCGGGAATTGACATTGGAGATGAAGCCTGGTACCGAGACGAAGTCGAGTATTCAAAAACGGCAATGGGTGCAAATATTGCGGACAGGCTCGATCATGACGTCAGGGACCCACCATTCTGTTTAGGAGGCGGAGTTAAAGAAATTGTAATTAACGTACCTCTTTTAGTAAAATATTACCATTTACTGCAATTTAATGGAAAATTTAGATTTTAAAGGATTAGTTTTTATTGGTATCTTCTACTGATTTATCAACCGAACGAGGCAAAAGAACTGAGTAACACAAACGCGACCCCCTATTTATCGTGACGGCTTAGATTGGTCTGGAGGTGTGTCAGAAATAGTCTTGACCCAAGACGTCGGGGATTCGTAGTTGTTTCATTTCTGTTGAAGAGCACCCTCGCACAAAGTGCAAGCTGGCGCACAGTCTAATTATGAGGCGTGAAATGGCGCGGCTATGCACGATGTCCTTTATCAAGCACTAACGTCTTGAAACCAAGACTAGGCACGAGCGTGCTTGGTACAGTACAATTCCCATCAAAGCTATTAAAAAACCCTATGTTAAGGGCCAAATAAGTAATAACATACACAACAACATGACTGACGTTTCTGAAGCAAACATAAAATTATTGTCTGGTCCCTAATCTAGGTGCTTCAAATTTCTTTTATTTTTTGTGTTAACTGATTACATTTTAATTATTCCCACAACCACCCCCCCGAAAAACGATTTTTACGAAGGCTGCTTGCTGCCATTTTTCAAGTGGCAACCCTCAACTTTCTCAGGCACTTAGGACCATTTTTCAACAGTATTTTTCAGCCATTTGGCTCTCAGATGGATTTACAAAATATCACCATTTAGGGTGTCACCAAACAATTTCCTTTTTCTAAGGAACTGCAGGACACTTTTCATGCTAATAAACTGGCCAGAAGTTCTCACTTGAATTAGTGGACTGCACCTAAAGACGTTGGTTAACCAACTAGCCGCCACAAGAGGGCGCTATCACGGCAAATCAACTCACGAAGTTGTGGGGCGAGTGCGAGCCGTGAACTAGTTCGAGCACTTGTCCAAGCCCCCTCCTTCAAAAAATATGAGGGGTGCATTGAAAGTAACGTAAACATATTCATGTAAATGGTTCTCTTAAGTAGGCCACGTCCGAATCACATGGCTGTGGCTTGAAATTACACACAACTTTATGGGGACTGGCTGCGGCAGCCAAGTAATTCGGACACGGCCTTATATTATATTGGCTAGACGGACAATTACTACCAAGGCACCATGCAGTCTCACCTGCATTATGGCCAAGATCTACAGCCGCCTGATTCTCAGCAGGATCCGAGTATGCATGGACGCCGCAATGTTGAGATACGACCAAGATGGCTTCAGAGAAGGGAGGTGTCAGTTGATCAGTACACTGCACTTCGAAGGATCAAGAACCATGGCCGTCCTTATCTTCAGAGACTTTACAAAAGCTTTTAAATGGATCCATTGCAGGAAAATGATGAAGATCTTAAAGGAGTGCAGAATGCCTCCACGCCTTCTGAAAACCATTCAGGCCACTTACACGAATACCAAGACCAACTTGATCACCCATTGAATTGAAGGGGCGGTGTGTTCGACATCCTGGCTAGAGTCCTCCGCGGGGGTACACGCCTGCCATTTGTCTTCATTGTGCTCAACTACATCCTGTTGCAAGATCTCAAGGACCACGGTAAGCTTGACGTCATCATTATGGCATAGAGGTCGAGGAGAATCCAGTCAGTCAAGTTCTCAGACCTGGACTTTCCGAATGATATCGTCCTGCTCTCAGACCAGACCAGAGAAGCCTAAGAAATACTAAGACGAGTGGAGGAGAGCGTAGCAAGGTTAGTCTATTCACTTGGACGCCAGGAGGAAAGAGTAAATAGCATAATGTGGGACAGCGTGAACCCTTCGAAGATTAATTATGGTACATGCCTCAAGCGTGTTAAGACTTCAAAAACTTGAGTCCAGGATGCAGAGCTCGGAGAAAGATATGAAGACCAGAAAACCCCTTGCTCGGAGAACACTCAGTGATATGAGCAAAATCTAGATGTCCCACCTATCAAGGAATCTCAAGCTAATTGAAACCATCCTCATCTACGGGTGTAAGGTAAAATGTATAAGGACCCTCATTCAGCCTTTGGTGAAGTCCCTTGATGGGTGCTGTACAAGGATGATCCAGAATGTCATCAATGACAGCTGATAATGCACACGACCAATGAAGAGCTGCATGGGGATCTCCTGATTGGCATCCGTTAAGATTCAGAAGCGGAGATTGCGCCTCGCAGGTCACTGCTACCGCCATGCCAACAAACAGGGTTGTAAGCCCCCTGGCACGGCAAGCCATCCAGGGGGAGATCAGCAAAGACGATAGTTAATGTTCTAGTGGAAGATGTAGAAACTGACAACAAAACTTTCAGCTGTATGGGTGACCATGACGAGTGGCGTGGCAGGCAACGTGCTCTTCTCAAGCCAAAATGACTGTCTGACGGATAAGCAGGTGGATAAACAATAGTAGATAGTCCAAGCCATCCTCGTTCAGGCGATGGATAACTTGGACTAATCCATATTAGCTATAACACCTTGCAAACGGACTTTGTATCTTGATTGGGCGAAAGCTAGTCACATGACGTTGATTTTCCCCGCTATTTATGTTGTCTTACTCACTGCCAAAATTAATTAATGAAGTCTACCCTTTGCAACTAAAGGACTGTACCAGCTGCAACCAAAAGACGCCGGTCCATGATGTACGTTTTTTTTTTTTTTTGGTGCATTGCGTACGCAATGCGTTCATGCGTTTCACTTGAAATCACGGCCAGGACTTACGAATCGACTCCATTAAAAAGGCGCCTTCCAATACGCACGTTAACACTCCCGCCAAGCGTTGCGTATCCATCAAAATCACTCCCGATGCGATTTTGACGGTCGAAAGCAACGCATCCGTGCGTTATGTTAATGGAGTCGATTTTTTGTGTCCGTGAAAGTGGAACGCATGAACGCATCGTGTATGCAACGCAGCCAAAAACGTACATACTGGAATATGGACCTTTCACAATAGTGCGCCTCCAAGCGTTTGCAACGCGTTGGCCAATCACAACGCGCGAACTCTGTCGATCCTTTCCAAACGCGCATCATGGGTCGACAGATTTCGCGCGTTGCAAACTCTTGTGAGTTGCCCGTATTCCAAGTGCATGCAAGCGCTGCAGAGCTGGGTTCAAGTACTGAAGAGAAGTTTGGAAAAAAATCTTATTAGTTATATTCAACAAGTTTCTTATTCAAATAGACGTACCTTTTCCTATTGAGATCAGATTAATTAGTTATCGCTTAAATCAAGCAGAATCTGTGTAAGAGGTGCTATTGACTGGTTAGGCCTTCATTGGGTTAAGGGGACAATCTTTTTTTTTTTTGAGGCAAATGAGGATCGAGTCACGGAAACGTTTCTCTGGCCTCATAACGTTTTCGGTGCCCACAAAATAGGTGAAATGGCTAGTTTTTACTACACCACTCAAAGCATACAGTCATTATTCATATACATCTGTCATTATTATCTCATGGTGCAATAAACCTTGCCTCCGATGATCCCTCGGCTTCGCCATGGCAAAATAACTGTTTTATAGATCACCGAGGAGTTTTACTACACCACTCGAGTCAGTCTTTCAAAGGTGTCCGTAGTTTATGGTTCTCGTTTCCGACCGACCCCTATTTTAGGCTGCAATCGAGAAGTATAAATCTTTTTTTCTGTTGCCGACCCTGTCTTCATTTCCTACCAAGAAAAAAGTGCTTATCTCAAGAATTCCCTCAGTCGACAGACCCTCCTTTAACTTACAAACACATGACAACCACGAAATTAGCTGCGAATGCCCCCATAATGCTGCTCGAACCTCGCCCATGAGCAATTGCAGTTGGTCATCGCGAACGCCCTCTCGCGACATGAGGTTCGTGAACGGAATGAATAGCAGCCTCCAGGAAACACGGAGCCATTTTGTCTTGCAGAGTGTACTTTGTCAAGTTGAAGAACTAGTGTAGATTATGAGCGAATTCCACGAGGAGTATCAAACATGCTAGAAATGTGTCAGATAGAGGACAGGAAACAAGCCACTAATCTCAGCTGGAGGTGGGAAAAATGCAAGGGGGTCATTCTGCATCACATCAGTAGAATAACATGGGGGAGGGGTTACATGAGACACGTGCCCCATTCCCAGTGGGAGTTCTTGCCCCTGGCCCGTTCCTCCTCCCCATTTAAAATGTTGAAATGTGCACAGCTTTAATATGTACAAGCCATACTTCATATTCCGTTCATTGCCTCCTTGTGTTCATCCCTGGCCCCAGATGCCCCCCCCCCCGTCTGACTAAAGTTGTACTGCTGCTATCAAATCTAGAGCGGGTGTTCGGTTATTTCTTTGGAAGCATTTGTTGTGTTAAACTATTTTACATTAACATCTAATTTCTAGGAAGTTACAGTTATTGAAAATAAACCTGATTATTACAACAGTATGTGGTAAATTTGTTTTCTTGGTTTTTTTTTTCAAGCGTAGGCCTATTTCTTGAACCAAGCATGGTGTCCAAACGAATCACCTCACATTACTATCACTCTTGGGCTGAAATTCTTTCACGTGAATCACGATTTCGAATTTAGCCTAACCTCGTTAGTGATACCGTGCACGATATGGGGCCGATGGGTACCCCCCCCACATGTCCAATCCTTATACACACTCTAGACTATTGTTACCCAACACATCTCCCCAAAAGTCTGTAAAAACTTCCTGAGATTCCGATCAAACAATGACCAACACAAAGGTGGGGGGGTTCTCTCTGCCCAATATCTTGCATCATCTGTCGTTAGTAATAGTAAGAGCACTGTTACAGGCACAATTTTAGATTCCAAACCTTTTGTTTTTCATTGTTTTATTCCTGATAATGTAGGTTTTCCCGGAAAGTTTCGGAAAATGTGTAAACGAATTAGTATAAATAGCAGCATTCTACAATTATAACTCAGTGGACACGACACATCAACTGTGGGAAAGATGACCATTTGGCCTATCCATCATTTTTTGCGGGCTGGCAACATCCCCGCGTCGCGCTCGACGCCTGAATGATACATGCGCACTTATGGCATATCATGATCAATTTGCGATCAATAAATATTCAGTATCTACGACTGTGGTATAACAAACCTCTTTCTTACAATGTAACAGTTGCCCGCTTGAACATGTGTGCCCCTTCCCCATGAAAAAATACATTGCACAGAAGGGCCACAAAGTAGGAAAACTTGGAAAGCACGAACAGACACGCATCTTTATTAATAGATTGATTTCGGCTAATTAAGCACTGTATTCATTTAAATTACTTAGTTCTCAAAGAATCATTTGAGGTTTTTTGCTGCATTAACTTGTTCCATATAGTTATTTTTTCAAGTTGCTGCTTTGAAAGAGGACTAGCCTCTAGGGTGTTTTCTCCGAAAACTAGTTTTTCTTTAAAAATTCAATGTGTGGCTCTTCTTAACGGTGACGAAATAATGTCGCTATTCAACTTTAACGATGTCGCCATATCCAGTGGTAAGTTATCTCGGAAGTCGTCTTCCAACTTATAAGATACTGTCATGCCGTTTTCCGTGATTCTGAGAAACTTCAGACTTTCAGAGATGCATGATCATTGATCAATGTTCCCACAAAGCGTTATCGTTTAACTCCGTATTTAATTTAAGGGGTAATTTATCTCTGATGATCCAGTGTATCTTTTTGTTTCCACATGACAGCATATTTTGCAATTCTTGTTGAGCATTTCAAGGTAATAATATTTTAACTTTTTTACGAGTAAACTGTAATGTATTTTCCAAGGCAAAAATCCCATATTGATAAAGTGTAATTGGTGTTAGAAAAAAAGAGGTAAGCTTTTTGAAAAATATTCTAGGAAAGACAAAATTTTGGCTTTTGAAAAATACCAAATGGAGTTCGCGAACAATGAGGAATATTCTTTTTTCTCTTCAGATAAATACGCTGGCAACCTCCCCACATATAAAACTGTCGAAGCCGAATGCCTTGCTGGCTCACGTCCAGGCTTACAAGGGGCCCAGGGAATGGCAAAGTCTTGAAAAGGAAACGTGTCACAGCTCCGGTGCATGCACAAGGCGTAGCGCATTGCTTCGTTTCCTAATCCTCGCATGAACACGGACTATATATTGAGCGCATGCGCACCCATGTCACTGTTAATGAACTTTATCCAATGAATGCTTAACAAAATTACGTCATACATATACCCTTCCGGATTCCCTTCCCAGTAGCGCGCTAAAACATAAGGGCTAAAGATGAAACACTTTGGAATAAATAGAAAACAAGTGGGAAGAGTCACAGTAAATGATAATAGTATAGATCTTGTTTAATTTATTTAAGGCAACATACGTGACACATTCATAATAAATTACTAGATGGAAAGAACATCGCGCAAGGCGTTTGACTATATATGTACAAAGTATACAACTGCCTACACATTTTGTAGTTACACAATTACATTAAAGTTTCCCCAATTTAACCCACCACAACTAACCCATCAACTTTGTCAGGTCCATTTGGAATTTTTTCGCGAAGTATAATTTTTAAAAAGAAATCTTGGTCTTTAAAATTCATCTGGGCGAGATTCTCCGAGCAATAGCATAAAAGTTAAAACAATGGAGTTATTGAAAATAAAAAGCCAATCCAAAAAGTCACAAAGAAATTGCTGTACTTCAGAGGATTTCAGGTGGACATCAACATAGACACAAATGAATGCTGCTCTTAAGTACCTCAACTTGCTCTGCAAAATTACAGTTCCTCGTGAAAAACGTTTAGTTTTTGTCTGTAAGGCACTGCTCATATTGCAAATTCGACTTCGGGAAGTCAAATCTGACAGAAACTAGAGACAAGGTGAAATGCAGTGAAATAGACAAGTCTCGAATGATTTTTGTTTACTCTTTCAATCTAACATAATGAACTTTTCGATTTTATTGTCTGGTCTCTGTAGTTACGGTGAGAGCGATAATTCACTCTTTCGGAATTGTGCAGTGGTACATATAACATGTTTATACCAAAAGAAAATTTCTTAATAGGCATTAAACATTCTTCCCATTTCAATGAATGACACAGCGTTTAAGTTCTTTATTCTCAGTACTTGGTGTACAGTTAGTTCACGTATGTAAAGAATAATATTCCCTTTTTCCAACAAAAACAATGTTGGGTCAAACTTCAGTTTTACAAAACAAACTTTTTTCTAAAAGCAAAAGGAAGAAAAATGTTTGAATTACCCAATGCACATTGCACTCTAGATTAGATTGCATTTACTTTTGCATGTTTGGTCTCAAGATGACATAAAAATCTTTTTCCACTACATTACGTTCAACTTGAAGCTTTGCTATAATACGCAACAGATGAGTCTCTCATCTACTTATCGTGGCTCATACTGAAGTGCTGTAGAGGAGAGAACTTGACACTAATCATGATATGCTGTATGGTAATTTTCAATGTCCGATTGCATTGACCATCATACACATGGGGCGCAAGGTAAGCATCCTTTAAAAACCTAAACAAGAAGTTAGCCTTTGACTTAGTACACTTTTACCACAGATTTGGCTTGTAGTTTAAAGTTTAATCTAAACACATGCATATTTTAGCAGCTTTTCTGCAAGGCAAAACGTTAAATTTCAAATGTAAGCTTCAGCTTTCTTTGGGGGCAGAAGGCTGAACTCTAAAACTGCATATTGTTATTGTTTGTGCTCATTCTGATGAACACTGGTCATAACTTTTGTGCAATGTGTGGTGGATCGGTGGCATTCTTTTGATGAGCAGAGGAAGTACCTCATGGCTAAGGTGTCTCAGACATATGGCTGGAAGCCAGTTTGGGGCAACACCGTAGCTGCATAATGTAGTCAATCAAACCAGGCCTATGCGTTCTTTACCAGGACAAAGGCTTACAGCCTAGGGAATGTTTTCCTTTCTAAGTGAAGACAGGGCATAGAACTCAAACATGTGAAGAGAATTGCTACTTTTTTATTGTTTTAGGTTATACTTTTATTGTAAGCTTGAAAATTTCCAAATGGAAATGATGGCATAAGAAAAACTGGAACTACGGAAATCTCGGGCTAAATGCGTGAGAATTAGCCACCGTGACATGCATGTACATATCTATCCATCCTACAGAGACCACAGTTTACTTAGTACTGTAGAACATAAGACGATTACATGTATACATGAAGCATTTAAATACTTGTCCAAGGTTTTTTTAAAGCCTTCAAAAGAGCTTTAAAGGCTCTTTTGTTTAAATTAAAAGAATAAATATATATTTCACAGTTTTGTGCAATTGCGAGAACAAATCTTTCAGCAGATAAGGAAACATCACTCCTTTGAAGTCTAATAACCACTTGTTGACCATTTACACGCACCCTCTGTTTTCCACTTTGCTGATGAAGAAATGAGTTAACAGCATTAAGACAAAGGAAAACAAGCAAGATGCAAATGTTTGTAGGTAATGCCTACTGCTTCTGACATGTAATCAATTGCACGAGGGCGCTCGTGCAATTGATTATACTATTGTGGATCGTCCAAGCAGGGCTCTCCGTGCCTTGGCATCTGGCTCCCAGTTAATGTTTGGAATTTGTTGAGTCGGGGGCTCCTGTTGTTTGAGTCCAATGGAGAGTGACTTTTTTAACCCGCGCTTGCCAGGGTCCGAGCGGTAGGGGAAATGGTTCTTAGCCCTAGGTGTGACCTCAAAGTGCTTCCTCTCCAGCCACTCCTTGTCCGTCTCGCTCTGACTGCGCCTCAGTGCCCTGTCCGGCAAGAAGACATCGTCTTCATCATCATCGCTGGAGGTGCCCTGGAGTCCAGTGTGTCCATTGACCCCGACTAGCCCACGCAGCCAGATGTCACCGTGGTTGGTTTTGACATCCTTGACAAGGATGGCTGTAGGTCGGTTGGTGCTAGATCCATGATCCCGGCGGGGAACTGGTGACGGTTTCAGGATGCTGTTTAGGCTGCTGCTTTTACTGCCAGGTTGGGATCCCGGATAACCCCCCTGTAAGATGCGGCTGCGACGCAGCAGAGCTGGAGACGCGAATTCTGCAGACAGATTGACATAAAAAATCTCATTTATTAAGGTGGAAGATACACGTACATATAGTTTCATGTGAATGCCGTAATGAGGAATGTATGGTACTGCGTCGATCACTTCTGCACAACTACTGGAAAAAATATACAACTGTTAGTACCATGCATGTGCTGAATGGAGACAAAGATATAAGAAAAATGAAGTTCAAAATCCACAATAAATGAAAGGTTTCTTCCACAAAGGTAGAGGAGATATTCTTTTGATTCATTCTTGATATTTTACACCGCTTTAATCACTACATGAAAAAATTTCATAATTTATGTATTACAGGCAAAAAAACGGCAAATTCTTTGTTGATGCTGGGGAAAAACTAGTAATAACTGCACACTGATACCATGGCTTTGTGAAAATGCTGTAACTTAAGAGTAACTGGGTTCAAGAATTTGAATGGGGGGGAATAAATTCCAAGTTTAAATTCCAAGCCTCAACATTGGAAAACCTGTCATGTGTACAAGGGGAAAGGCAGTGTCAAGGGAGCAGATTAGGCAGTATCAAGCAGCAGGTGGGGAGATTGAAGCCAGTGACCACTGGTAAAGTACGTTTTTCATAGATACAGAAGTAACTGGGTGAAAAAAAAAGCCGCCTCCTTATTCACAGTATACAAGTCAGTTACAGGGCATAACCTGTAGCATGTGAGAAGTTACTGAATTTGTGTTTGGAAACTGCACTTTGAAATTGCCTGCTTCTGTAAACACTTCACTCCACAACTGCTGGACAGAAAGTGAACAGAATTCAGTTGCAGTTTCATTCCTTATGCCAGTAGTGGATGTCAATTCAACACTGTTACAAAATTTGAAGAGTGAACCAAAAGTAGGGAATGTTTGAGTATCTCTCTGACTCATTCAAATTATTATTTGTTTCAGAAGATTCAGAGAGCTGTTTCAGATCCTGTTTCAGAGGTTGAACACAAAATGGGGAAGTTTGGTCATTCCAGTCTGTTTTTCAATTGATGAGTAGAAAAACCACTGGTCCCAGATGTGTATGGTAGATTTCCTGCATTTGACCGAGTTTGCTAACCTAGGCGAAGTGGATAATTCACTTAAGCATAATGTCAGGTGAAATCTTACTGACATGTAAAGTCATTTAAGAGTAGTTTTTATCCAATTTAAGGAACATTTTAAAAATGTTATGTCCTCAAACCATATCAAAGGAAAAATGAAAATAAACCAGCAGTTGACATTGATGACCAAGTGCTTAAACTGCCCAAATGAGCAATTTCAAATAAATAAGGTGATCATGATCCTAGAGACAATCTGTACTAAAATTCCTTGATAAGCCAAAACTAGAGTAATAAATTTAGATGAGAAAAGCTTGCAAAATGAATTGCATGGCTCATTGGCCAGGCAAATCTACAGGACTGATCTGTGAAACCGTGAGGCTCCATAACAAAACACTGAGACCTAATGCTTCAATTTTCATTAGCGCCGCCAGACAGTGTGTGTCCATGTGGAACTCATTTGCAGTCTGGCAATCTGTCGCCAGTGGACTCCAATTGGTGGTGCTCCAATGATGCTTTGAACAATTTACAGCAAGCAGAGGTAGATGATTAGAAGCAAACGACTTGAGAACAAATGGATGCTGGGGGAAAACGGGTGTGCATAAACTGTAACTTGTTTGCAGAACTGCAAACGTGTAATGTTTTTAGTTATTGCCAGTGGAAATGCCTTTAGTAACTGCAATGTGCTGAAAGAAATACAGCGCAATGTAGGTGTCCAAGGTAGCCTGTTTTCTGCGACAGGATTTATAACGATGACTGCTTCACTATTTTTCTCAAGGGTATACTTTTTAAAATGCTTTGACACTCCACCAAGCTCAATATTGTGAGTTTCATTCTTGAACAAGATGCATGGACTCAGCTACACTTGGAACACTGTCTGCTTTCCAGCAGAACCGGTCACTTTTAAAATGTTCTGTAACTTTGTAATAAAATAACTTTGCAATTCACTTGTGTGAATGCATGAGTCATAATCATGATGATTAAATATGATGACTGAATTTCAAGAATTTCATGGTAATCACAGGGAGGGTCCAGCATGAAAGACTCCAATTTTTTTATTACTATAAAGATACACCCCTTGAACTCAGCTGGCCATGGGCCTGAGGAAAAACCTAAAGAAACGACGGGCAAATATGGAATTCTCCAGCCTCTCCCTATCACACCATCACTGGCTTCCTGCCCCTAAATGGTCCTAACATTTCTGACACTTGGTCGATAACAGCATAATTTTGACAGTGACACCCATGCCAGACGGCATTCATAAAAAAAATCAACATTCACAATACTTCCTCTGACATTAAAATCCTCCAGGCACATTTCCTCGTTAAAATTTCACAGTCAATGTGCAACCACTGCATTGTACATCAATCATCAACAGCAAGCTTAGGATGTAGAAAGGCTATCACATTATCTTCAGATGGAAATTACCCAGAAAATTGCCCAGTAGTCACATACCAAGAATGCTACAGTTGGCTTCAACAAGGGCGAATCAGGTCAATCTACCAATCAGGGAGGTACTTGTATATGCCTCACAGCTGGGGATCACTTAGTTCATAATAGCTCAGTGAGAGACGAGTCTCCATTTCAGATGAATAAATGCAGACATGTTTATAATCACACAGATTGGCAACCATGCCTGATGTGAAGGCCAGGCCACAATTTTTGTTTTCCCTACCACATATTCGTTATGGGCCCATAAAACAGAAATCTGACTGGACGTATTTCATGAAGCCAACTGGTATGATTGGACCACTGTAGCAAAGGTCATGCTTGATGCATGAGCACGCTTGGCTATCATCTACAAAGTCTCTTGTGTGCCATACAAGGCTATGTACTTGTACATGTACATGTAACAGTCCAATGGGTGTTATTTACTGTGTTCCTCCCTCAACGACTGGCGCTTTGTTTGACTCGCACTGGAGACTTTTTTAATTGATTTGTATTGGGAAAATTGACTTGGATACAACATCATCAGCACACGTACATAATTACAAAAAACTTTCGCAAACACTACCTCCATGGCTTTTAAGAGTCACTCTGAAGTTAAAATTGACCATAAATGACTTGATTTACCAAATGCGGTTTTTGGACATCACACAGGGTTTATGAAAACAGAAAGTCCTGAGTTGTATCCAGTATTGGGACAACTAAGGGAACCAACGACCAGAGGAAAGGAACCACAGAAACCCATCAAAACCAAGGCTATTTCAAGTGACAGGGCAGCTAATATGCAAATTATAAGTAAATAAATGACTAAATGAATAAATAGTAACAATGTCCCAATGAAGAATCTAAGGTAGGGTATTCCTTAGCTCCACAGAGAGACCAGAAGTAAAATTTTCTGCAACATCTGAGGGTCAAAAGCAGTAAAAAATCAGAGTGGTGAAAAGCAAGAGTTCGTGACGATACATAAGGTCATGGTCAACGTATGACAAGTGTTACTCCAATTATGGGGGTCTTTTCCTCCCTGCATGCACCATTTTGCAATAAATACTATCACTACATTCATGGAGGAAAAGACTTTTGAGGACTTGGTGCAGTTGTGCAGTTGGGTCTTGCTCACTGCTATTTTATTTCGAGACGGTAAGTCCGTGTCTACACTAAGCAGTGACACAGAGAGTGGCCGATAAATTATGAGATTATTTTATGACTGGAGGGCCAAAAGGTTCCAGTATTAGGTAAGGGTAAAAATGTAAAGATTTACGATATTGATTTTGACATCTGGAAATCATAGTAACCTTTGGAGCAATTATAGGTACAAGGTTTATGACTTTGCTCTTGTGAGGTAATCATTTGCTTACTGGTCATAGTCGGGGAAAGTTTCAAGGATATGGTCCACTATAAGATCTTCCTCCATGACACATTGTACTTCACACTTCAGGAGTGAGGATGGACAAACAACGTATACATACCTTGATGTTCTCTGGAAGGGTGGGTGTTGGAGCAAATATGATAGTATCCTCCATACATGCCACATTATTATTAGGAACGACTGTGACAATCGATGATTTGTTGGAGCAGAACCCATTGTCAGGCCTGCACATGCATACATACGCATGTAAGCAACACTTTTCAAGTGCAATATGCACAAAAGTAACGTTGAGCAGCGACGCATGGGCCATAGCGAATATGTGGTGTGGAAAAAAAAAATCCTGGCCAGGCCAGCCAGTGTCTCTCATATTTGACCTCTCAGAGCATAGGAAAATATATTCAGAGGGATTTTCTCCCCGTATTCAGAAAACTTGCAAACCATATTGAAATCTTTTCTGTTTCGGTTATAACAATGCTTCCATAGACTTGATATGCATTTATTTCCTGTATTTGCTCTTGAGTGAAAATAGTGAAATCATAATGTGTAGTGTGCAAAGTATGTGCAGGGTCAGGCTGAAATACTGATCTAGCTCATTCCTACGAGTGTAGATGCCAACTGCTCCGAGGTACGTTATGGTAAAGGTACAGTGTATATACGTATGTCATACATATACCCTTCAATCCAAGGGATCTGTCATCGAGCACCATCAGCATCATTAACATGTCAAACATCGTAATATAAGTACTACCCTAATGTCAATTGCAGAGTACACAATGTGCACAAAGAAAAGAAGTCCCAACTTGTTTCATAAACACTGAGTAGAACAGCTTCTAGTTGTATTAACTTCGGTTAACCCTTCAATGAATTAGCACTGTGAGCTATTATGATGCATATCTTCCCCAGGCTAAAACAACAAGTGATACAGCCAAAATTCCTAAAAAGGCACGTGCATTGAAAACTCATGAAAAAATCATGAGAAACCTGATAAATCCATCTGCGAGATTACTTCCTTGATTTCTTGGGCATTCTTCTTGTCCCAGGTCATAAAACGGTCCATCCGGAATGCTTCAGGAAGACTCTGACTCTCCTAATTAGTGTAATAAGACTCCAGCGCGTTATATGTAGGACTGCGATTGCCAGAGTCAAATAATGACATGTGGGCTCCTTGCCGAGAATTGATGGATTGTGGAAAAACAATTGGCCCTATAAAGAGGGACCACTGGGAGGGATTTTTGGGGGACTAAAAAGACTTTATAATATTGCTATGGAAAATGAGCAATGTACATGTGAATATACCCGGACAACAACAATTATGTGACTTGATACCGGTCAATAGTTGTAAGGTCCTTTCCTCGTGGCGATTGGATCATTTCATCTGTCACCAACTGCGATTTCTTCTTCAACTGCATGAATGTAAAACATTCAATACACTTGTTTTATACAGTAATGTTATAAATGCCCCGCTGGACAACTGTTTGCAACACCTTTGAAATGAGACATATATCTCACAGTCTGTGCAATGGGATGTTCTATTTACAACCCAACACGGATTAGAATGTTCTATTTTTGCAGTGTGGCCATAGAATGCTTTGCAGTTATTAGTGTGAGTTCGTGAAATGGGATGAAAAACTCAGTGGCTGGTGATTGACAGATGATGGTCTTTTCAGGAGTTTGCATAAAGTGAAATGTGAGTAGGAAAGCTGCAAATCATCAAATTAAAGTTCAATTCCTCATCTTACATTTTCCTTCAATTTTAAATGGCTTATCCGATGGCTTTTAGAGATATTTCTATCAAGAGATGATCCCCTAAAAAGTCAGGAAGCCCATTGCCATTTTAAAAAGTGGTGACTACAAGATCCAATACATAATTGAGCAATTTGGAGGGCCCTGTTTTGTCTAACACTTTCAGAAATACAAGCTGGCAGTCCTGGTGGGATCTACCAACCTTCTTTGCGATAAACCATCCAAACCACGCCTCACAAAATGCTCTAATCTGTGCTGGCAATTTGGAGCCTATTTACTGGCCTGCAACCTGAAACCATTTCCTAGTATGGGCATCAACAGTGGTGAAGAACAGTGGGTAGGGCATCCCATTTATTAATTTCACCACAGGGACCCTCACCGATATGCCAGCTTTGTTAATACACCCTTGTCCCTGGGCCAACCAGGAGATTTATTTTTACTTCTTTAATTTTTGGGGACTGCCAACAGTTGATCTCTCCATGCATTCCACGTGTGTTCAGCAACATCAGAGACCTGTTTCAAGACTTAATTCATCAAGATCTGTGTGAAGGAGTAACTAGCTTGATCTTCACTGAATGCAAATACGTCAGCATGAGCTTACAAATGCAGCCCAAGCTCCGCAATCCCGATGTCAAGCTTACATTTTACTCCTTCATGCTCAATCAGTGCCTGATAAAGTGGGGGGGCCTGCCATCTCCTCATCAGGAGCTCCTGGAGATGTACGACCCAATAGGATCATGAAGGATGATGGAATTAGGGTTCCTTAAAATGTACCAGTGAGTTTTGAGTTTTCTCGTGGGTGGGGGTGATGCTAGGATGGATGTGTCAGTATTACTATAATTCGTCGGGTGCCCAGCAGAAGGGCATAAGCGCACTTAGGCCCTTTCACTGGGAAGCATGATCACAACAGAAAAAATGTTCCCAGCAAAAGGGAGTAAGAAATATACTCTCTTTATTTAGTAAAAACGGATATAATTTACTACAAAATCAACCTGGGCTGTACAAAAAGTAACCTTTGAACAAGAGTGTGCTGATGGGAATAGCCAAAACCTTCAAAGGATTGTGCATTTCTAATGGGTAATGGGACCACCATACTCTCATAACACACAAACACTAACTACATGATAAAAAACTGATTTCTGCAGACCTGTCCAACCCATGGAGCTATATTATGTGCACTAACTTCTCATCCTCCGTGCGAAAAAATTTGACACATCCTAGGTGCAGACATTTTGAATCGATGTGCATGCTCGTAGAACATTCAAAATGAAATAGAATGAACATCGAACTGTGTATTTTGAATGCAATGTGCACCGGGTACCGATAAAATTGTTAAAACACCTGCAGCGCATACGTGCACACCTAGAGCAAAATGAAATGCTCATTTACTGATTGTGCGTTTAGGTTTTTGCGCATTGGCTTTGTTGATGCATCGTTTTAGAATACAGAGACATACAAAATAGCAGTACAGAGCTGTACAAAATCTCTATTTTTCACAGGTTTGTGCTTAAACATGGATACGTCCAGCAGGCATCATTCTGTATATCAGTCAGCACTCTAGTTTTTATATACAGCTCTACTGTCAGATCATTGAGACCAACACTTCTAATTTGCCAAGGAATTCAGTAAAAAGTACAGTCAACTCAGTTAATACAGTACACTGTTGTAGCAAAATCCTGATATCAAACAAATATTACGAGAACCACAATTCTATGAATTGTTGTGTTTTCTTTGTTTTTCCACTCCTTTTTATGAGGAAATCCTGGTAAAGCAAAGTAATCTCTCTGGTCCCTTCATATTGTATTTAAAGAAACAGGGCTGACTGCATCAGTATCAGTGTACTATGTGGCTGTGATCACTGATCGACCAAAAAGTCAAAGAAAACAGAGCACGCACTTTAATAAACCTGACAACATGACTGCACTGACAAATAAATAACCCAGAACAATTTCAAAGGTTCTCCGTCCAAGGTAATCGTTTTTGATTTCCAATTCCTTGGTCAGTAAAAGTTTAATTTAGTCAGGTTTGGGTGCCGCAAAAAAAGGAGGAAAATCATACATCATGCCCAAGCACAAAAAGTCAACAATGTGACCTTCAACAAACGTTTATTCCATGCAGTTGCATATAGTAAACCACTTGAATTGATTTTCATGGAATGCAATATAGCATGCTTACAACAGCTTTGTCAATACTGATCTCGAGCATTTTTATTCCACGAAAGAACAAAGTATCGGTGTCGGTGCACTATTGTTTCAGAGTACATAGTGCATGTATATCTTCGTATCCTTGCAGCCTCTGTCAAAACTATACTGTGCCACGTACATGTACATTAACTGAATACATGTATGTCACCAGAGCCAGCTGTACACCAGAGCTATCTGTCTGCTGAGCATAGAATCACACCAGGTTGTTCCCACAGCATGTACCTAACTATGTGCTGTTACTTGAGTTTTCTGCTGTGTGAGCCGTTTCACAAATATCAATCAGGACAGATAACTTCGCCTCACGGAAGATAGCGCAGCAAATATTGACTGTGCACATTGAGCTACGAGGTACAAGCTCAGGAAACGGCTACAAATTACTTTCGGGTCAGATACAGCTCTGGCGTGCGGTGGGCTTAAGGTTTGGGAGAATGATTAATTGAGGTTTCTTCTTTGTACTAATAATGATTTTGGGGAGGGGTTGTAGTGCTGTTACTGCATGTATGTACACAGGTATGTATGTACTGGTGAATAAGTAAATGTTGATATATAACGTCTTTCAGATCAAAAGAAGCAGTGACACAGACACATCAGTGACCAAAATAACCGAAGAAATGTCTGCACGTGTGATTTCCTGTACCACAGCTGAAGTCCATACCTTCACGGTGCCCAGTTTGGTAATAAAAGTCCACTTGAAAAAAGTGTATTCCCCCATGCCCCTAAGAAATTTCACCCTTGTTACACTCGGTACTTCTTGGGCAGGACAGAGCTTGTTAAAAAACAAAGCCATAAACTCCAACCCACAGAAGGGGTAATTTTTTTCCCAAGAGAAGTCCATCTGTTACATATACATGTAATAATAATTATATGTACATACCTGAGGCTTCAATCAATACCCTCTTTGTGCTCAAATGAAGACAATTATCCGGGGATTGTAACAAGTGGAAATGGGACAGATGTGCATACAGTATGGAGATATTTACACAAACAACTGCACTGAAGATTTTCATTACATTACATTTCATACAGTTTGTACATTGCTCACTGCAGAGGATTTTCACCTTGTCACATAAGCCATGCAGCAAAAGTGATGAAGTGCTTACATAATAAATATATAAAGCTGGACAAAGAAATTGACTGGTGTGGGATTCGAACCTGCAACCCCCATAACACAAGTGCTCAGAGCTATAATACAGTGGCACTTTGTGCATTTTCCGCCGTGTGGCCATACATCAATGTCATTTCCCATTGTATCACATGCATCTTATAATGAACAGTATAAAATGCCCCCAAATTTGACTTAACATCTTCGGGAAGTTCATATAATGTATATCATGTAACGAAATAGTCAGTTTTTTCTAGATCAACCCTTGCTCCATAGATTGGGTCTTTCTCAGCCCGCGTTTCCTTGAAAATACCATTTTCATCTACTTTATCATCAATTCTAAACTTCAGTACTAGTTAATTGATTCAGAAAGTGCCAAGCAACTATATCCTATGCTCAACATCTGGGGAAAACCTGCTTTCAGAGAAATGCAATTTAGCTGTCACTTTGTAAATAATGAAGTATTGACTGCTTGTGTAAAAGACAAAGAAAAAAAAACCCACTGTCATTAGGGACAGTCCCTGGTGGCAACTCAATCAGGAGGTAAATAGAAAAAAGCTTCACGTTCACAATAAATAAAGCTACCATAAATCCTCTACTGAATTAAAATCTGCCGGGCATGACACTACCTGTCACAGAAATTGCCCGTGGGTGATGTCAACCATGTGAAAATCAATCTTCATAAGTTAAAAGACACAATTAACTATGCTCTCTTTCTGAGCAATGACAAAACCGACTCAGGGCAGTAAACAATTACTCTATAAGCTCAGCTAAGTGCACAACTACAGGGGCAAATCTAGGAATTTTTCTGGGGGAGAGGAGGGAGTCATGCCAGTCAGAATTTTTCATGTCCAATTGTTGTGGACAGGCAGAAACATAATTAGGCTTACCTTTATGGACGCAGTAGGATGTCCTTTTATGAACTGTTACAATAATTTCATTTCATTTTAAAGTATTTGGTTATCTTTTATTTATCTATTGTTTGTGTCTGAGTGGGAGGGTTGACCGCAAAACCCTCCCCCCCATCCAGGCTGAAAGTAATTGACTTCTTTGTAATAAAAGTGGGCCTTTGAATACAAAAGTGACATATTTACATATGCAGGCTCTATCAATACATGCGGGCTCATGCATGATCGCTTTTCACACTAATTTGGACTTACCCAGGTAATTAATTACCCGGGTAGTTGTTCATTCCCCGGTAGGAACTAACCCGGATAATCGGTTTTACACTACAAAACTTCACCCCGCAGTTTAGCAGTAGCTTACCCACTTTCGTGTGAACCAGGGTAATTCGCAAGAGCGGCAACCCGGAAAATCGGGTGCACGTGCATGTAGCTCAATCTCCTACACTACAGAATCTTAGCAAAATGGCGCCTGTCATGACATTGGAAACCCCTAGCATTGATTGTACTTCTGAATTTTGCCTGTTTTGCCATAGATAATGAAAAACAAGCGTATGTGAAACAAAAAACATATATCGGTAAAGCCACGTATGTTCAAGTGTGCAGCATGAGGTCGCGACTAGTGCCTTGCGAATAGCGTACACAAAATTAATTCTAAAAGAAAAGTTACTGTACTCCATATGAAGTACATGTGAAAATAATGCGCTGTCCTGTCTGTTCAACAAAAAAAGGTAACGGGCAGTAGACACTGCTGAAGGTAATGCAGAGAATTGTCGAGGCCACCTTATCCGGGAACCCTGAGATCGGTGGGTTAACCCACCTTGGGAGTAAGGTTAGAAATTACCTGGGCTAGTGGCGTTTTGAGGCAGTTAACCAGGAGGATTTCTAACGCCGAGAAAGGCAGCATGAATGGGCCCAATACCCTGGGTTATTTTGGGGTTTAATTTTTCAATAACCTCGAGATAATCTGGGTAACAGCGTCATGTGAAACCTGCTATATCCCACTACATACCCTAGCAGTGCAGACATTCCTTAAACTTGGTGAAAATCCTCCTTTTTCTTGGACTATGAATATTATCGTTGTGTTGGACTTCTGTTGATGGTTTCCTTGACTGTTCCTCTTTGTTTTTCTTTAGAAAAACTTTAACCCAGAAGCGCCTCTAGAACAGTTTTCCAGCATGTAACTTTAAGTGATTGGTCCACACAAGGTTTGCACAAACTGCATAATGGGGACATCTTTCATTCATGGTTCCACACCAAGCGTACCATGCATAAGATTGACACCACATACACTGACCTCTCACAAAAGGCATTAAGAAAATGCGTGTAAAATTTGATCCCTTCTGCACTATCCATTTTCCAAATATGGGATTAAGTACTTTTCGATGAGTTTGTGAGTGGACACAGAAATGGAAACATTTTCACTCAAGTGGTGCAAGCCAGATATTGTGCTGGTTGGGTTGAGCAGCACAGTAGGCTTGGGCAATTCCATGATTGGAATAGAGTTTGCTTCTGTTACCTTACATTGACCCCAAATTTCCCCGGCCAAACAAAAATGGGCACTCTGCTTAAACAAAATTTTAATATATAATAAGGAAGTGTTGCAGTGAATTACTAACAATTTCGAAGTCATCAAAGACCATGATTGGAAATGGTTATTTGCAGGCAAACATGTTCAGTATGCCTAGTTCACCAGTTTCTACAGAGCAAGCAGTATCAGAGGCAGATACAGAGCACGTGTGCATGTACAAGTTTTTAAAGCAAATTCAAAAGCCTGTGCCTCACCTTAAACTGCCCAATCTTTGAAATCATGTTGGAATCTACTTAGAGCAAACCCCATGTAAAATTGGCAACCAAGAGAACTTGATTCTTAATAAATAAAACAAGTGGAGTAATGTTTCCAATTCAAAGAAGTCAAAGATATGAATGTCTCCCGCAACAAAAAAGTGTACACTAAAGCCAATGAAAATCATCCTTCGACTATAGGCTTCGTGAAATGCCAACATACCACAATTGCAAGCAAAGAACAAAGCAGGCCCATATTTTTGTGTTTTAGTGCTGTCTCTGCTTTGGGCCATTGTCCAATACTCAACTTCGTCTCCGTCTCAGGCTTCATCCCCAATTGTGGGCCTGAGGCATTTAAATCAAATTGGATTTCTGTAATTTTTCGTTTTCTTGCAACATATTTGATGTTTTGTGGCACTATTAGACTAATCATTGCGCTTCCAGCTTCAAAGTCAGGTTGTAAAAAAACAGCTGAAGCCTGAGACGGAGCCAAAGTTAAGCACTGGAAAATGGCCTTGTACTAGTGCAGTTTCCATCTCCTTTTCTTTCGTAGATGTTGAAAGCACTGGCATACTAAAATGTCTGTCAGTTATTAAGCTGGACCTTTAATTCAAGAGTGCAACCTTTTCTCACTTGCCAGGAGTCCCTGGCTCACAGACTCATGTTCAGTGATTCCAAGAATCAGTCGCGATTCGAGATTTACTATTAGAGCAAATTACTGAAGCAGAAAATTCTTTTTCAATGTGATCCTCCCTTTCCCCATCCTGTTTCCATCCACATAAGGGGCCTCCTTGGGTAGATAATCAGCTTTTCACCCAACTACAGACCTTAAAGATGTCTAGGACCAAGCAGAAGTCACTTATTATGTGCCATTCCCTATCCTTACTACTGACTCAATCCCCACAATGCACTTTTCCAAATGCTCAGAAATTCAACAATTTCTAAAAATAGCCTTGCAGAAATCTCTTACATGAAGACAAAGTACATTCATACCATATGTCAACCCCACAATCTGGGAAAGTCCCTCAAAACCCCACATGCACTAATTCCAAGAATGCAGTGATCCTGGAAACAAATCATCTTTCCCTCACTTGGAAGCATTTCTGCCAAACTGAAACTTAATGACCTTGCGGAACAATGCCTAAATGTCTACCTGTAAAAACAACTGTTGAAGTAGACTATGAGCTCGGGTGCAGCATTATTTTTTAACACAGAGCAGGCCTAGGAGGGATGGTGATTCAATGAGGTGCAGCTAGGGTGTGGGATATGGGTGGATCAAGACAAGCAGCTGGAGAATGAAAGGGGTTGAAGAATGGCAAAATTTACCATGGACTTCAACACATGGGGATGGTGAACCTTTCTCTCCCTTTTTGCTCTGTGCTGACATGACGCCCTGCTGGCCCCACACCTGCTGGTAACATGAGCTTTTTCTGCAGACTAGCTCTGGAGTCAATATACTGGGTCTAGCTCTGGGTCAAGGAAAATAAAATTGGGTTACGGCAGGCATATAAACAGTTCAAATGAGAAAGAACAAACCTCCCCAAAATGCAAGGCAAATTTGATTTGATAATCCGTAGATTTTATGCGAATGACAAACTACTGTTTACATAATTGTTAATGGCCACAATTAAAACTCCTACTCAGAGGCTGATTATTCAAATGACACGTGCGATGTATGTATGTATGTATTCATTCATCTATAAATATTCATACATTGTCAAATGCGCATGCGTGGATAAGAGCTTGGAGATTCAGATTCAGGAATTAAACAGACCTAGCAACAGATCACAATTGCAGACCACTTTGATAGGGTGGGCTCCCTAATTATTCCACCAGCGTGTACACTGTCCCAACTATAGGAGCATAACAACACAGAAGTCACTGTGCCTTGGGACAAGAATGTAGAAAAGTTGGAAGGCAAACCATATGGCTGTGCTATAAATTACAAAACACACAAGCAAAGGTGCTCTCTCTTAATTCTTGATTTTGCAAAAGCTTCATAGCTCACTCGTGCATAGATTTCTCCAGCCGTAGCGCTTGTGTTCCTGGCTACTCTAGCCAAACGTACGTGGCGTGCTAGGTCCCAGCACTGCGGTGTAGGGCCTATGGATATTTAGGCCCACACTGGTGCTTAGAGATGATGAGTACTAAATGAAAGTCAGTCATGCGTGAGGCTCCACAAACACACAGGCACCAACTGGTGACTGATCTTCAAGGGAGGCTATCCCTTGGTAATGCAGAGCCCTCACTGTTGCACACTCACGCACACGATGCAGAGGAATCCGATTAATGCAAGAAAGAAGAATCTTGGGCGGCTAGGACAGTTAATTTGGCAAGCTGTCTGCTGCCTAATCCCTACCCCTTCTCACCGTCAACATTCAGATCAGTCTCACCTCAACACGTGTCCAAATACATCTCCCCCCTCGAACATAAACCAAAATTCATCCAGCACTCCCTGCAGCAGTTTTGACTTCCCAGAAGGATGGGGATTACCTTACACAGGCCTTAGACGAGAGTTTACACAGCCAGAAGAAAATTCCTCAAGTTCTCTCTCGAGCATTGACATCCCGGTACTTTTATTGTTGACATGACCCACAAATTATCTGATGATGTTATGTAATGCAAATTTCAGAAATAAATAAAAAAATTGTCAGAAGAACACAGTGGCTGATGCTCCAGATCCAATTACAAACGTGGAGCAAACCTGTGTAAGGCGTGGCCTTAGCTCAAGAAACACACACACTGACATGTACATGTACTCAAGCCAACATGACAATTTGTAAATTTCTGATTAATAAAAACTCTCTCATTGGATTTAGAATTACATCCAAATTTCACTGACGGGGTTAATTGGTTCACAGCTATTTGAAAACTTGTGCATACACTGGTACATGTGTACCACACAGCGGCTAATTGCCAAGACTTGCCAGACCATGGAAATTTTCACTTTTACATTCCTACAGTAAATGGCATATACAGATTGCTTTATAAGTCTCTGTGCCTGCTGCTTAATTTAAAATAATCTTTGAGAAGTGGACAAAGGCTGCCTTGGCAGAAACGTGTGTTTGCTACGGTGTGTTGGAACTATGCAGTACATGACAGGTTTCAGGGTACATCTTTGCTTGTCGGCTTTCTGAGAAAGTGATGTACAGCTCAGCAAATACATGTACTTCCTCCATCCAATCCACTCTGACTAGAACTGCCCTTGCAATGGAAAAGACAGTGTAGTGGGAAGCTTTCCAACAGGGTTCATGGCATGCCGTGCATGGCATGCACATGCATATGGTGCAGGTGTGATCGAGAACTGTATTTGCAGTAGAAACTTGATGCTACATGTATGCTCAAGGCAACAGCAGCGGTACGATTTTCAAAGTGGGGTGGGGGAGTTATGAGACCATCAGGCATATGCATCAGCCATAAATAGGCCGATCCATTTAATATGCCTTGCCCCATTATACGACCTGCAAAATGCGGGAGGGGGATCCCCCGTGAAAAGTGGGGGCCACTGGCTCCTCCCTGGCCTCCCCCCCCAATTTTGCCGCCAGTGACTCCATCCATTCTACACATGCATAAAGTGTGTGCCCAAATGGTGTTTTCTCCCAGAAATGGATAAAACACTAAAGCTCTTATTCCTGTGTACATGGAACAATGTAGATATAAATTAATTTTGATCATTTGTGCTGAATGACCTAAAACAAGCAACATATCCATGAAGGGGGGGACAACTTTCTCCCTGTCCTACCCCTAATAACACGGTAATAAAAAAAGCAGTGATGCCGTTGAATACCACTGTTCATTCCTCTTCTTGCCACAGTGTTGGTGTGCCCCGGCAACACCTGGCCACTTCAGATGTTGTCTACGTATCTACTTTCAGTTTGTGGAAAAATTTGTGCCCATTTCAAAATATTTTACACCTTGACATGCATGCAAAGGGAATTGACATGCACAACTACATGTACCTATATAAGTAAAGAACAGACCGCATATGCCACATACATGTACATGTACAGTCACCCTTTCAGAAGAGGCTGGCCTTGCAATGCCATCAGTAATTAGCTGGGTCTGCAACAACTTAAAGGCAGAAGCTCCAATTTCAAGGAATGATTTCAACAAATTTTCAAATAAAAGATGCATAATTTTCTTTGGCAACTATTCTACGATTTCAAATCAAAACTGTGGACTTAAATGCTTAAAAAAATAGTCCAATCCCCTCACTTTCCTCAATAGCATCTACACACAATCTAATAACTAACAAATTTAAGTCAGAATGCCAGCAAACCGAGCAGAGAAGAACGCAATTAGCCAGAAGGGCCTAAATTCCCATGCAAATCTCATCACTGGAATGTGCAATCAACAATGGTACATACTTCATTTAGGGCAAAGGAATTTTGATGCAAAACACATTAATGATAACAATTTAGCTGTGCCAATGTGGCACCACTCACTGCTATCTCACTACTGTGGCCTTGCAATAAATTAAATACAAAAGGGAGTATCGAGCCACCTTGGTTAATATCAAATGCAACATCTGGGGCCTGGGCCCCCCCCCAAAAAAAATGAATGAATAAAATGCAGAAAAAAAGACATCACAGGGAAGTGGTTGCTATACACTGAGGAGAGGGATCTAGTGATGGGGTAATACATGCATGCATCTCCATGGACTTTTGTTAGTGATGGTAAGCACTGCTCCAAACTGGTGCTTGATTTTTTACAAGCTTTCATCAGGACACAGACATATAAGTACACGAACATGAGACTACGATTTCAACTTCATTTGGGGATATTTGCCAATTTGGAGCCACGTTAATGAAATGAAGTGCTGAAAGAAACACCACCAAATTACATCCTCCATAAATATTTTCTATATAGGCCTTCTTCCCCAAAGTTATCTTTTCTCTGAAAGACAATTTTATTGATATATCTATAATGCATGTATCTTCAGTGGATATACTTTCACTAGAAAATGTAAATCACCATCTATAGTGAAAGCTACGTTTTGTCATCAAAAAATTTTAATAAATACATCCCAGAGACTCATTCCAGCGATGACGCTTTTTTCCTTGAAAGGGAAACAAAGCCTGGAGTCATTAGAGACAGAAATACCCACATACATGTACTACCGACATTAACAGGAGAAATATGTTGGCCAATGAAAACACTCATCAGACTCAGTTAAGCAAACGATTAAAGTAATAGCAATAAAACTGTCAGGTACTGTACTTGTGGATTATTCATCATTACAGAAGAAAAAATATGGCGTCAGATCCAGTTACGGTAATAAACTTTCACGCAGACAAATGAGCATGAACAACAACATGAGCTCAGCTGGTCCATATTGTCAGCAGTGTGTCTGTGAGTGCTGGCTATGGGCTGCTCTAGGCGTTTGCTTAGTGGCTATGGAAACAAAGCACACTTAATACCATAGGTGCACGCACCTCTGTCTTCTCTTGGTGATGAGACATACATGTATGTCCCTGTTGATGAATGGTGGCGAAATTTGATTGCGCCAGTCTAAATAATCCTGCACCCCCTAACAAGCACCAAGGAAGAATCACTCTGATTCATCGACATTGTAAGGAACACAGTTTTTGTCTCGTGCATTGAGGTACATGTAAAAAGCAAGCCAGTCTTGACAGGAAACAATGACATCAAAGCATGACCGTGGTATGGCATTGCAGATGAAGGGGAGAAGCAAGGAAAGAGGCAGGAGGCGGGAGGAGAGTGATCAATCTTTGGTTGCTGCCTGCTCAATCAACACATTCTGGTAATGGCGTTACCATCACAAAGTGAAGTGAGCTGGCCGGTCCACTTCAGTATGCGAAACTCCAAGGAATTTATTTCGGCATCAAACTTGCAGCAGCACACTGGCACTGCCTAAAGTTGCTTCACTCTTGCCAAATACATCTGTTTACATGTACATGAAGGATTTTTTACTGTCAATATGTGGCATGCCTTGCACCAACCAAAGATTGGCAGCAACGAACATGTACAGTGAGAATCGCATGCAAGCTGCCTTTCCTCAAGTTGTGCAATTATCATGCAAACATGGGGTGTTCCTTTGCAGGTGGAAGACACCTTAAGACACCTGTAAAGTTCAGCTCCAAACATGGGGAAGCGTGGGATTTCATAAACTTTTTTGGATGCTGTGTTATTGCTACTTTCATGATGGGAGCCATGTTCATGTTAAATAATGGAAGGCAAGATTCTTCCACCTACATGTACACATATTAAACTGCACATGTAACTTTGAGCAAATACCAGTACACAGCGATGGAATTTACGTATGTTTAGTGTTCACTGGTAACAGGCCTTTAGACTGAGACACAACACTTTGTTTACATGTGGTTGCATCTTTCCTACAGTGCTCAGTGAAATTTGGGCTGCCTGGCTCTACAGGAAAACCTACACATGCAAACCAAGTGATATCTTCAGTACACAGGCCTATATTCTAATGCCTATGGGATAAGAGTCAAGATGCCCATACCCAGGCTGCACTTTACTTTTCAATCAAGCACTACCTACATGTACATGTATCTATTGTCAAAGATGCAATACAGTGAACATTTATGTATTGTACATCTGCAGCGTTCAGGGGAGAAAAGACGACAAACAAAGAGAAGCTGACATGAGCGAGCAACTACATGTACATATACAAAAAAATCCACACACTTACCTGCTAAGCCTCAGGGCAACGCTGGAGCTGTCTTTGTTTGTTTGGTTTTTTTTAAAGAAAATATTGTGTAAACCAAAAAAAGTCACAAAGTAAAACAACGGAAACCAGCATGAAGGTACATGAACACGCAGTGGTAGCTGCTCTGATCAAAATAAGGATTTTTGAGACTCATGGTTGGGGTCATGATGGTCCTTGAAGTTTTGGTTTTACTCTACCCAGGCTTACAAAATTCCCCTGAAAATCAAATGGAAACTGATCCCTTAAACAAACCCTCGTCAGGTCCAGGGTTTATCATTTATCATTTCCTTCCCGAGTTCTGACTGATTACCAAAAAATGTGTCTTACTTTAAAGTCTACCTTAAGTCATAACTGAAGAAATGAGAGGGCTAAAAGTGGTACCCAACATCTGAAATACGGAATGAACAAAAACTAAAAAAACTGAAGTAAATATACCACTGGATGAATACAATTGACGGACTGAGGGAGTGGAATTTGATGGAAGCAAAACAACTGGCAGTAAGACAAACTTTTTTGCAGGTCCCCCAAAGGGAACGATGTAGCACTAACAGGTGGCATGATATATGAGCAGACAGAGCTGGGATTAAATATCCTAGAGTAATGAGACAGAGTAATGAGAATTCCGTTTTCATTTCCTTATACTGCAGATTAATGTTCATGTACTTTGGCCACAAATGTTTCTGTAGGCCAGCTGGGCACAACACCCATTATGGCAGAGAGATGGCAATTTGCAACGCCTGTTTTAAACCGCAGATTTACCCCTCTGCCTCAAAACAACCATTGCACTGCAGCACACAGCGGTACATTTACATGCATAACAAATGACAACATTGGCACCATGACAAAACTGAAAACATAAAAAAAAGAAAATAAAAAGAACAATATGCCAAAAAAAAATTTAAAAAGAGACTACAGAAGAGGAGGAAAATCCTCAATTTGATTGAAACGCCATCAAAACTTACCCCCTTCCACTGTTAACAGTATAGTACTACATTTTCATTGTATGCCTACATTGTATGTACATGTAGGGTGTACTGAAATTCCAAACTTTCAATTTTAAGATCTGAATGGGCTAAAAATGATGCTCTAGCAATATTTAAGACCTTACCATATGGAAACAGAACAAACCAAAAAACTTTGCCCAACCTAAAATTTAATTGAAACTTCTGTTAAAAAGTGCCAAGTCACATCAAGTCAGTATTTTGGTTACTCCTGTGGAGTTTCCCGGGTGAAAACACCCCAATGTACAATGTACACATGAAAATGAAGCAATGCTTAAATCAACTGTTGATACACATCTTTGTACGAAACTTGCCAGATGGCAGAACTTTGCAATGTTACTGGACAGGCAAGGGAGTTCAATATGACTGACTCCAGGAAAACACACTGTTCACAGTTTGACAACTTTAACTACCGTACATGTGATTTCTTGAAATACATCTAATTCAACTTCAAGCACAAAACGACATATATCTTCAAGGCCCTTTCCAATCAGCACATGCAGTTCACCCACCTGGTAACATATAGCGATTCCCTGAATTATCGGAAAACCGAACTACAGTGTAAGTTAACTGAAAAAATGATAAACATGTAACTTACCCCCATTGTTGGCTGTCCCGGTGTCTGTAGAAAAGATAAAGAAATAAACAATATAATTCAGTCAGATTTAAAATTCTCAACAACAAAATACAGATATAAATACATTTCTTTCAAGTTACTGTCCAACTGAACAAGTCTTGGATGTCCTAGAATTTTGAGGACTGACTGAGAAAGTGCAATACAATGCTGAGCTTGTTTACATTTTGTAAATTCAACGTTTTGTATTTGTTCACAACTTAAGATGAGAAGTTGAATCACTGGTTTCTCTTATGCCCTCATGTCCCTGCCAATGCCAGAAAAAAAGGACGAAACTTTTGTTCAGAAACAGGGCAATTCAAGTTGTAGGCCTATGGCCATGGAGTTGATGGTTTTTCAATTGAAGCCGTGCTGAT
Organism: Acanthaster planci; assembly: GCF_054643075.1. Taxonomy (NCBI): domain Eukaryota; kingdom Metazoa; phylum Echinodermata; class Asteroidea; order Valvatida; family Acanthasteridae; genus Acanthaster; species Acanthaster planci. The sequence continues at coordinate 11,793,307 of NC_141785.1, read as the reverse complement.
GCAGGCAGCCCCAGGAGTAAAACCTCAGAGGACACTCAGTCTGGAAATTAGGTCAAGACAACAACCAGATCAGCACTGGGCTCCCTAATTTCTATTGAACCAGGGTCGTCAGACTTGCATCTATTAACCGACTATAACCCCTTCAACCTACATGTGCATGTAATAGCCTGTCAATACAATTCCAACACTGCATTATGGAGATAATATTATGCAAATTGTTCGTTTTCAAATTTATTCTCACTCTGCTTCTTTTCTTTCCTTTTTTTCCCCAGTGAATCAAGTTATTGGTAACTTTTTACCGTACAGTATGTTTAATTACTTGACAACCCCTCTGCCAAAATAGGGGGCTTCCTTTTATAGGTGCCGAGGGCATGCACTAAAAATTTCTCCAGCCAAAATTCTCAAATACTCCACATGCATAGGGAAGTGGGATGAACACAAAGACACACATGAAACTACATGCAATAGATTCAAAGTGGGAGAGAGGTAGCACACATGTACAGGAATATGCACAACAAAATGTACATGGTATGTTCCACCTCTCCAACAAATATAAACACATTTTCAAACACCAGCCATTATTATCAAAAATTGTAACCAAGAAGGGAATGTGTCCCCCAAAATCCTTTCTAAATTTGCAGCCCTGGAAATAGTCTAAATAAAGGGTAATTTTTAAGTTACACTGATTGATGTATTGGTAGGGGTTCTCACAATGATATCCAATTCTTTCACGTGGTGGTAAGTTAAATATAAGGCCTAAAAATAATGTTGTTTCTTTGTTGCAAGTGTCTCTCTACCATAGAGATTTCATTTAAAAATTTTCATTTTGTAAGGATTTGGTAAAGTTATATGTGTTGCTGTGGTAACAGACTGACATCTTTGCAACATAATGTATAATGTGGGGAAAAAGCTCACTGAAGCTGGTAAACAAAAAGTAATCTGTTGATGTTGATTGTTTTCCAACATCATCACCAAAACAACAGTGCCCTAATTTCTGTAAACACAAATGAAATTTGAAATCCAGGATGACCTTTGCACAGAACTGTACTGCAACAAAAAACACACTTCATCAATGAATATTTGAATTAATACTGATATCGTTTAGCTTTACTATTTAGCTACCAATGACTTTCACAAAATGTTGTTTTGAAACTTACCAGACAAAAGACTGCCTTTAACATTACAGCAGAAGATCTTCCTGAAGGCTTTTCGGTAAGACTTGGCCCTCCATGCATAAATAATTGGGTTGAGTGCTGAGTTGGTGTAACCACTCCAGTATGCAGCCACATTCAAGATTGTGGGAACTTTCTGGAAGCCGAGGGAAAATCCCAAGGTTGAGTATACAAAGTAGGGAGTCCAGCAAATGAAGAAGGCCACAAAGACAATGAAGAGGGTGATGGTGATGCGCTTCTGCTGGTGGAAAATCTTGTCCTCCGTCATGCTGGTGTGGCTGCGAAGCCGCCGACTGTATTTGCGAATCGTGTTGAAAATGACGCCGTAGACGAGAATCAGGCACGTCAACGGAATGATGATGCCCACGAGGGGTACATAGAGCCCGATGATTTTCTCAGAGAGTTTCTCCGGGTATTTGGGCCCGCACTGTGAGGTGCCAGGCTTGTAGACGTTCTTGGTGAGCCCGACCAGGGGCCCAATGGCACAGGTGAGGCCGATGAACCAGGCGAAGGTAACCATGGCAATCGCCCGGCGGAGGTTGATGATGCGTTTCAGTGGCAGCACCAGGGAGGAAAACTTGTGCAGGGCAATGGCCATGAGCCCATGGGTAGAGGCCACCAGAAACAGTGCCTCAAAGAAGGCATTGGCATTGCACAGCACCGGGCCAAACGTCCAGTCGCCTTGGATGACTGTGGCCAGCGAGAACGGCATGCAGAGGACTGAGACGCCCAGGTCGGCACAGGCCAGGTTGGTGATGAACATATTGGTCTTGCTCCGCATTCCCTTGAAGAAAATGATGGTCAGGATGATGAGTGAGTTCCCAATGATGCTTATCACCATGACGATGGACAGCACCGACGCCAAGGTGATGACGACTGGCAAATCCCAATACGGTGGCTGCAGCCCGGGGGCTGGCGTGGTCAAATTGTTGGTACTGGCAGAGTCCCATGTCAGAGAATCTGAGATGTTAGGAATAACTGTTGCATCGGTTGCAGCACTCTCCGTTACTGCCATGATGAAGACAGTCTCAGTGTCTGCTTGGCTCATAGTCTATCAGATGTTTCTCCTTGAGTGTAAGCTCTCTCCTTGAATTGAAGACAATTGGAGCAAAGTAAATGGCAGGGCAACTCAACACAGAACTCTGAAAAAGAAACAAAAAACTTTATTTACCAATGTAAAGTTGTGGCCAAATATCTCAATTTCATAATTCTGCTGAAGCAATACTTCTTTCTTTTTTGGAATATGATTTCTTTTTTCCTGGGAGCAATGTCAGTGGACGGTGTAAGAATTAATATCCAACATACAAAATATGCTTATATTGCATAATTTTCACTGTAGTATGCAGAGATTCTTTGCCTACAGTAAGCAACTTCATGGGTCTGGGAGCTTCTGAAAACAATTCAAGAAATCAAGGTGATTTATGTACCATAGCTCTGTGCAGGTAACGTGGAAAATAGTAATCAATAAAAAATGATACTGATTAAGGGATGTCAAATACTGTTGCTTTAGAAACAGACTGTTTTTCCCATTAATTTTAATGGGAAATGAATAAAACGTGACTCTACGGTCTGGTCGCTGGCTTGCTGGTTCCACAATGTCACAGTGTGATCCGGGATCATGTGGCTTCACCATAATGAGTGCTGCAGTTAAATGTCATCTCACTAATTCTCAGAGACACACACTGGTCCATGAAAAAATCCATTAGATCAAAAATACATTAGATCTCCTCCGGCTCACTCAAGAGCCACTAGTATTGAAAACAAAAGCGGTGACACATGACATCACGGATGATAGATGACATTTTTGAAAATTTCATAACCTGGTACACAAATGGTGAGTCTCTCCTTAGGGCAGACACACTCTACACCAAGATTCCCCTTTTGTAGGAGTTACACGTAGGTGTACATTGGACATGTGTCTACAGCCGATGCTGGAAATTTAGTTTGGCAGTTGGGAGGTTTCGGTGGTTGAAAAGTCCCCACTGGCAAAGCGTAAGACTGCAGGTTTGTGTCCCCCTCGAGAATACCTACCAAATGTCTAACAAAGTCTCTCAGGAAGTTATCATCCTATGTTTAAGGAACCAAATCTTTATTAAAATCTTAACAGTAGGATTTTCTAGTGCAATATAATCCATGAAAAACATCTGGAACAGCACTCATGCATAATTGAATTACTTTCAGAAGCAACTTAGATGGTACAAACACATGTGTAAAATGCAATCTGTTTTAATTGCAGACTTCCAGACACAAGCTGTTTTTACTGTACACTTCTGCTGGAACTAAGGACAAAAAAAAGTGAAAAACAAGGAGGTTTTCCTTTCAACAGGGTAGAGATTTGGAGAAGAAAAATCCACAAGGTTATAACCAAGGCAATAATAACACACTGTAATTTTACATGGCTTTTTAACAGCTGTCAAAAAGGCAAGAGATCTCTCCAAAATGTCCTGTGATTATGACAATCTTGCACATAATTTCTGGTAAATGGTAAATGTTAATGATTATAAATGTCTAACATCCAGACGTTTTAGTTCCACATCCTGGCATCAGGAACCACATCCCTGCACCATTCCTGTTACTGTATAGGAGTGGGTGCTTGGAGCACTACCGTACATTTAAAAAATACACGTACAGGTGCATGTACAAGCAGAATGCATGCTTATTTTGTTTGCTGACTCTCCAGAGAGGTTACGAAGGGGACCAATGATCCACCCACTGTCTTCAAAGGGAACTTGTAAGGTTCCTTCACTGCGTCCCCTTCATTTTAAAGCCTCTTTGTAGAACAGTTCCTCAATTGATGGCCCGTTCAAAGCCTCTGGTCACGCTTTCAAATGCCTTGGATCACTGAACCGGGTCTAATGCTTTCTACAACCAGATTACAATGCACTGTAGGACTTGTTATTTTACAAACTACTGATAACTGTGTTCTACATGCTTCATGCATGTCAAGTTCCGTTGGACTAAGTTACTGGTCCATCTACTGGTAACTGAATTAGTGTTCTCAACTTTTGATTTTCCATAAACATTTTCAAACAATGACCAGAATATTCATGTTATGTCCTAATATCAGAATAGAAACCTTTTCAGTTCAAACTGGGATTTCTGATTTTGAAGAACCTGATCGGGTAAAACTTGTACCACTAATTCAAAGGGACATCAAGTGTTCAGGGGTACTATGAATAAATATCACAGGAAAAAATCCTGAATTTTCCCTTCAAAAAAGGAATACCACACACTAAACCAAAATTCAAAATACAATTAGTTCACAGCATAAGGCCTTTGGTGTTATAACACACGTATGAATGTGATGTACTGTACATGTACATCTAGGCCTACAGTCCTGGCCCTCAGATATCAGTTATCCCGCTTTGAAAAATCCTGTCTCAGTCACTGACAGCAGTATAGAGTTTTTCCAGAAGGCGGCCATGGCCACCACCTCCAAAATGGGAAATGATGTGCAGAGATTTAAAGACAAGAAGACAATTATATGGCCTATTTCATTTCCCATATTCAGCCTTCACCTTATAAAAAAAAGTTATTACCATCCCTCAGAAAGCCTATAAAGTTACCAATACATAAAGAAACAAATTAAGAACTCCTCCAATTACTTCAGCCCCTCCCTCAACATTTTGCTCTAGATCTACCCTAGCTAGAATGCATCACACAATCTAGTAAATTGCTTCATGTATTATTCACTTACACATGTACACATGTATGTTTATGCTGTCCACTGTAAATCTCCAATTACTAATTACTACATTCCAGTATGAGTTGTTACAACATTGTGTAACATTATATAGTGAACAGTATAAATGGGTGTACGTGCACATGTATGTGGCTAGTGAATACTGGGAAAAAAGGAAATAAATTATGGGCTTCGTGTCAAAGTCAAAAACACCAGGCCAACCCCCTCACCCACTACTCCGCCAGGAAGGTAGGCAGAATTCTTCAAATTTCTGGCTCTAATGACACTGACGGATGTTTTCTTCTCAACTCTTTTTGCAGGAATATCCCTACTCTTTTGAAAAGATGTAAGAGCATTCATTTCTACTCATACTATATACTTTCTAGAAATTTTTATCGTTGCTACCACACCCTCTAAATATAGCAACATGTAGAATTTACATGTATATGTACAGTACATGTACATGTACATGCACACAAAACATGCACAAATGTGGTCACAAACATTGTACTCTGCAAGGTGAATGGTGACATATACAGTCATATTGATACAATGCCTTTGTAACATGGATTTCAGTAAGCTCTGACACTTCTGCCTAAAATTCTGGGCATACAAGAAACAAGTTTTACGTGGTGCTCTATGTTCATGGGTGTCGTGAGGGAATATATGAGGGAGCACTTGTCACTCCTGGAAGTACCGGCGGTACGTACAGGAGAAAGAAAAGAAAACATCAAGGAAAATGGAAAGAACATAAAAAGTATTAATGGATGGAAATTGCCAATTCCTTCAGAACTGTCCAAGAATTGACTGCTCTATCACTGTTTATTGTTGGTCATTCTACTACAGAACAAATGAATGTTTTGCCTCTTCCCCCGGCCCCCCCCCAAAAAAATGGCCCTAGCAAGTCTAAAATTGGGTTACAGCAGATGCACATAAAAATTCCAGCTTTAGGATCAGTTCATATTTGGCATGAAAGTAAACGCGAACAGATTTGTTGGTGTCAATTTTAAACAGAACTGCAAATTCGCAAAAAGTTGAACACATGTATACCGGTATTTCATCTCTAGTGAATTTTTCTGTAAACATTTTGTGAAGTCAAATTTGCTATGCTTTCATATTTGTAGGATGTCTGAACCGGCCTTCAGTACATGTATTGCATACATGTATGTACACTGTTTTTTTTTTACTCTAGTTGTGACTTGAGAAAGTGCATCTGTGCCTAAAAGCCACTGTCACGGCGCTCACTTTTCCAGAGTTGAGCCTTTAATCCCCGCTTCACCTAGATCCAACTGCTATCCTAATCCACTACAAATAGTGCATGCCTCCAATGAAACTGACACTTTCTGTTCCCAAATGTATGCATTCACCAGTCCATCAAGTCCCCCCAAGGATGCAGCTTGACACTCTGAGCTGCAGCCATCTGTCTTCCTTAGACCATTACTATCACATAGTCAGGAAAACAAAAGCATAGGGAGAGGGGCAGAACCAGTGGTGTAACTAGTGCTAAATGTCCGAGGTGGGGGTGGGGGCACCCAGGGCTGTACATATTTTTTCAAGGGGGCACCATGAGAAAGTAAGCCTAAGCTACATTTCAATAGAGATTATTCATAGATTTCAAATGGGGAGGGGACAGGGGCATCCACTGGGGAGGAATTGCCCTCCCCCTGTCATGCCATCGGGCGGAGCAGTGAAAGTACATGTTTGGTACATGTACATTTCCAAAGTTTATATGTTGCACATACATGTATACATTATGCGGGAACCGGGCCGAGAATACTTCCGGTGCAAAGTGTGAGGACAGGTCTGTTCACTGACACTCCAATACATGCAGCTATAAGTCCACATCTCTGACCATTTTGAAGCAAAAAGAAATTAAAATACAAGACAGTGAACTGAAACAGAACTGCCAAAATCATTTTCAAAAAACCTGACTCCCTCCAACACTGATGCAACAACTACTGTACTGCACCAATATTGAAAGTGCACTGCCATGTTAAAGTTTAGCTACGCTTTTTGGGGGGGTTACAATTTTTTTCCATTTATTTTTAAAAAATTGGATCACCACAGGGTGAGGAAACAGGAACGACAGGAAATTCTACCCTTGGGTAAATGCTTACACAAAGGCACTGAAAACCTCAGACATAAAAAACCTCAAATTTATCACTGTGGTTTTCATAAACTGAAATGGAAGTACTGGTACAAGCATGTGGTTTATTCCTCCATGGTACAAGCAAAGACACTTTGTGAGAAACAACAAATCATTTTGGTTTCCCTGCCTGACGTGGGAGTGTAATGTAAAGAGGTATGCATTTATGCTCAGCAATAGCAGCAGAAAAATTTTCAAAGTGGGGGGGGGATTTGTGAGACCATCAAGCACCAACCATTAAAGGACTTGCCATAAGGTGGGGGGAGGGCAGGGACAGCCCCCTCTCCTTTCCGCGATCGATGATGCTTAGTAAAATGGATTTGGTTTTCACAAACTGAGATGTAAGCCAGCAGCAGAAAATATCATTCAGAGAAGACTGATTTTGGACAGCTTGACCAGCATTGATTTCATTCATATACATGGGGTACAAAAAAATTGAACAAACCCAGAAGTAAAGACAAGACAAATGCTAGTGTGTGCATGCACACAGCACAACTCTGGCATTCACTTGTGGAAACAAACATTGGAATGTATATACCACTGTTGTGCCAGCTGTGAGCCATCAAGAACCACTATCAAGTGTGTCAGTTCGTAATGGGACAAGTCTGGTCAAATAGAATGTACCTGTAGACCAACCACTCGAAAAGAAACTATAAACAATTAAACCAACAGAGTTTTGTGTTAGATTTCTGTAAACGTCACGTGCATGCACCTTCATATGTAATGTACACGCACAAATACATTGTACATACATGCATCTTACTTGATTACAACCTTTTCATAGAACCTTTATATGCTTCAAAGTGTTCTGTATCAGTTGCACCACAGTTTTATTCCTCCATGGTTGCTGTTTGTCTACCCACCCACCTACCAGTCTCTCTACTGAGTTTTAATTTATGCTGGGGGGGATTCAGCTTCTTTAAATCTGTCCATATTCCACTACCTCTCCCGAGTCCCCTTAATCCACTTGCCCCTGAAATACATTTGGCCAAAGACAAAAGGAATGCTACTCAAAGCAGAGCCCAGCGGCTGCCCCAGTGTAAATCTCCTGGAATCTCTGGTTCACAGATGAAGGACCCATTATCCTTGTCTCCATGGGCCGGAAATGCCTGGTGTTATTTTTCAGAGAAATTTGAAAAGCAAACACAGTGAACATAAATCTGTGACTGGTATGACTGCTTGGCCACATTGCCTGCACACACATACAGACTTACAGTGTGTCACAAATGCTGAGTGGATGGATGACACGAACCTTACTTAGAAAATGTATTTTGGGGAACTGTCTACTCATATTTCATGTATGAAAACTATATTCTTTTCTGCTCATCTTACTGGAAAGTGCACTTTTTACATTTTCTATTTCACTGTGATCTGTCATTTCAGGAAGAACTGTCAATTTTGGGGGGTTTCTGTTCAACTTGCGAACAGTTCTGAAAAAACATGACTTACTGGCAGGCCATTTACTGAAATAACACAAGTCAACAACAAAACAATCTAAAGCCGGCTACCGGTAGGCCTATCTGAATTTATGACAAATTTTGGCATTGACAAGGGTGGAAAAACAGGCTTCTTCCTGGAATGACACTGTAATTTGAGCTCACTTTAGCATGAACATCCCGGCAAAAAATGCCCGCAAAATGGCACAACAAACATTGAAAACGCCCGTATGGTTAATGGCATTACAAATGGACTGCATTACAAATTTATATTGCATGGGCCTTTCAACAGCCAAAAAATGAGGGAGCAATGAAAAATGATGTCCAAGTCCATCAGATTACCATTAGTTCTGCTTTCATTCATATTTCAGATCAGTTCATGCCAGTGTTATTCTGAACAGACTTTACTTCAAGTTGAAACAAGGGTTTTAACTGTTCCAGTTCTGTTGAAAGTAAGCGTGAGTGTTTCCCAAGCACACTCCGAGGAAAGTGGGGCCTTCGTTATTAAGCCAGAGTTCAGTTATGAAATACGAAGAGTGAAAAATAAGATGTCTAACTTGAAAAGTTGAAGGCTAAAATTGATGGGGAAATGGAAATTACCGAATAAAGTGGGATAATTATCTAGCCACCTTTACACATTCACTAACACATCTGTTGATCAACCACTTCATAAAAGAATTCTAGTCACATTTCCCAATTTAAAACATAACTTTCTTTGAAAAGTTTGCACGTGTGCAAGCTCACTGTGCAAAATACAGATGAATTACAAAAAAAGAACAGAAGAAGTAACCTCTTGCAGGCAAAAGAGGAAGTTGTTTCCATGCCCATTTTTTAAAATGAAAATCAACTGTATTCCCCTTGTGAACGTATAGCGGTACATGTGTCCCCTACTTTCAAAAACATTCCACCACTCCAAGAAAATTGTTTAACAACATCCTTAAATTCAAATATATACAAACTGGAAAAAAGCAAGACATTTGTTTTAACATGTAGATGAGTCATTTATGTACACGACATTGTGATGGTAACCAGCACTACACCATGGCAACAGGGGCATAATTTGCACAGCCATTTGATAAAAGGTTTCAATCGTTCGCTTTTCTAAAAAGAAGTCTATTTATAACTGTAACAGCAGTACCTTTAGTATACTCACAACCTTAGTAAAATGACATTTCTCACTGACAAAAGAGGGAGAGCGATATGTTGGGAGGGGAGGGTGTACTATGGCTTTCAATATCTCGTGAAGTCTGTGCAATGAGTTGAGGTTTTTATACACTCAGAGCAAATCAATACATGTTCTTGTTCCTCCTGATTTCTCAGCAACATGAAACCTGGAACTAATGCCATACAAGTGTGCACACACCATACATCAGCACGCATGCTACCATACATGTACTTCATACTTACCACACGTTCTGTCTGAATTGAACCTGTTGAATGGGATAAGAACTGAAACTTCACACTTAAAATGAAAAGGTTTCCCCTTCAGAGTGACAGCATCCTCTGTGGCTACCCGGATACGCACGACCTGGTGGACTCCCTGGTGGACTCATCACTTGTTATCATTCAACTCAAGCTGCTGTGAATCACTACCGGTATAGATCTTGCACAACACGTGATCAGAACATACAGCATACACACATATGGCTGATGTACCGTAGCACGTGTACATTGCACACATAAGGCATAGCCCCACCACACTGGTTTATCTTTAGACTCAACTTGCATAGTCACAAACGGCATCAAATATTCAAAGACAGTGCTCAGAAATCTGAGCAACAGTACATAATGACTAAGGATTAACTTAGACAGTTGTCAAAAGGATGCTGCGAGGACGCAATTGGTTTCTCATCACAACACGCATTAGAAATTTAGGGGATCAGAGCTATCTGGTGTGCTGAGGCATGAAATGTGGACAACACTTGAACAACTTCTCAAGGGCTTTAACAGAGATTACATCACATGTGAAAGTACTGGCTGATAAAAGCCTGTGTGGGTGTACATGTCCCTCAAATATTGCATATGCATTTTAAGGGCTATGCCTTGGAGCTGATTACCAACATACCTGACTCATCAGAAAACTGTTTCAAATTATGGAACTCTTTCAACCACTCTTGAGAAAAAATCACTAGCTTTTAAACAGTTTTTGTTGGGACATTATAAAAAACATGCTATATGGCAGATGTTTTACTTTTTGTGCATGTACTGTATATGCAGTTAAAAGGTTGTTGCACATACTGTGGGTGGGACAGAACTGGAAAGTTGACTGCATATTTCAAATTTGCTTTTTCTTTTTCCCTTTGAAATTTGAAGTTCAGGTTTTGTACAAGCACTACTACCTGGGTACCATGTTTTACTTACTGTGGTGCATTGGTTCAGCTCAGTTACTAAACAAGGTCTTGCTGAAAACATATAGCCACTCCAGGCTTTCTGTGCTTTTTCCAAAAGGAATAAGTTATGTAACATTTCCTTTGCATGTTTCCTCTTTCTTTGATGATACTTTGAACGTAACATGTTCCTGATTTCACAATATACATGTAGTAACCTTATCCTATACACTTAACACTGCTCAAATAATTGATAAAAAATTATGGGGATAAATTTTGTCCCTAAAACTCATGTCCCGACTTTCTATCCTATAGTTAACAGATAAAAACTGTCCCTGTAAGCTTCAGGCAGGTAACTACCCAATCTTGCAAGCAGTGCATGTGTGCGTGAAACGCATGTGAAACAGAGGTACCCCACCTCCCTTTTTCACCAAAAAAATATAAATACAAAAGAAGAAAAAAAGGGGGGGAGAAGAAATGAAGGGGGGTCATACTGCCTGAAATTGCACCACAGAGTACATAGAATCCAAAAATGCCCCGGACCACGTGTTGTAAGGGCTTTGTGCTACTCACTCATGGGCACTGTACCATTGTTGCTCTTATTCACACCCCTCCCTTTGGGAAAATCCTGGATCTGCCCCAGTGGACCTCCACAAACAATAATGAATATTCATGTGTAACATGGGACAAAACCTAATGGGTATTTTCCAAAGAAAATTGCCTCAAGAGAGCATAATTCCTTTGTCATTCTTTTGGATTGACTGATTGACCAGAGGGTTGACTCATCTTGCATGATCTGATATAAGATACAAAATTTAGCTTTTCTTTCATAATGGTGATGTTTTCTAGATTCACTTGCCAAACCTCTTCAAGTCCACACATTTGAAAGGGGCAGGGATGGTGGAATGTGAAGTTTTTGGGCGCATACAATGATGATTTAGTTACCCTCCCCCCAAAAAAGAAAGACAAACCAGTTTAATTTATTTTCCTTGTCTATCAATCAAGCTTTATTAAAAGAACTTGACAGCACACTTTGAAATTAAAAACGTGAAGGAACTGCTGATCAATTCTGTAAATAATCTAAACATAGATCAACTCATGTGTTTGCAATTACAGTGAACAGGCTGGAGGCAACCTCGTTTATTTTGGATTCCTGAAATGTCTACACGTGTGCTTACTATCTGGTTTGAGTGAGCGAGCATATTTCACTTTTGTGTGATCAATCCCCATGCAGCCTCATATTATGAAGTGGTTTCTATGAAGTGGGCCATTTTCAAAGATCCATCTCTGCAAAATACAAGTGCCCACCACTAACACATCAAACTATGATGTTATCAATAACACAATACACACCCTGGCATCTACATGTAATCGGGGAAATGCCATAAAAATGCAGTCTCTTTAGGCCTGGTTCCCACTTCATAGAACTGCATGACACACTATAAACAGGAATGTCTGTGTGCCTGGGCTTGAATGTCTGCCTGAGCAACGTGAGTGGTCAGATCTGTGTTTACCTTGCTCTTGAGCCTCAGAATGGTCAACGAGATAAAAAGTCATCATTCAAGTCAAAGTGGCTACTGTTAAACCAATCACAGTAAAGGAATCTGATTATGCCAATAGCTCTAGTCCTGGCTTGTCAGAGTAGTGAGCTCTCCCAAGTAATGAGACTGTTTTCTTATCCAAGAGGCTGTTTGGAACACCCATTAGTATAGGCCAGGGTGAAGACTTCTCATGAAATGGGATTAGGGGATGTAAGTACATGTTTGTATGCATGTATTTCGAGGGGAAGCCAGAGAAGCAAGTCAAGTGAACCACTGTTGTAATTTCCTGATCACTGAAATAAGTACAGTAAACTCCCGTTACAATGCTCCTTGATAGTCTAATGCTCTTCCTGATATAAAGTTCTTTTTCCACTTCCCTGGCTAAAGGCCAATCATTGAGCACACTTTTCTTTGGTTATAAAGCTCCCCCTTATACTGCTTTTCCGGATATAACACTCACTAGTTTAAGCCCCAGGATAAAAAAAAACATATAAAATGACTTCTGTTACAGTGCTGTTAGCTCGGAATGTCAGATTCTTTGCACGTCCAACAAAATTGCATCATGAGCCCATCCGCTGGTATACTGCAAGCTTGCCCGCATTGTTGTACATGTACGTGCACCATACATAGTTAACCTATTCTTTTCATTCATGGCGCTAAGGGGAGATTCCACTGGGTTTGTGCGCTTAAGGAAAATCTCTTTCAACTCAAACTCTAGGAATTCTTTCAACCCAAAGTTTTCAATATTTCCCTAAAATGCCCTCCTCTACATTTTCCTTTCATCATACCCTACCCCTTAAGTGGACACACAAAACGTTATGGGGACATCAAATGTCCCATAACCCTGTCAGCCATGCTCAAACAACAGGAACGTGGTCCCCAAAACATGGTGTAGGCCTACAAGTGCACTACACAATGCCCTACACAGTGTACACATCATACAGTGCTGTACATACGGTGCACTGTGTGAGCATAAAGCAAGCCTGAGGAACAGGTGTGTGAGGGTCCTTTACTGCATGCCAAGTTTTGGTATCGGATTGCGAGATTCTGTACAAGCACGCACAGCCATTACAAAGTGCCCTCACCTTCAAACACGTGTAGATCAATTTAGATTACGATAACTAGAGTTGAAATTCCGGTGCCCAGATTTCAAACTGTGTTGTACATGTACATGTCCTACATGTATAACTACACTCATGTATTGAGCACAGCCTTCGGCACTTACTTGTACAGGCCTAGTCGAAGTTTTCTAATTCTTGTGAAAAGCATGTTAGAAATGATAGTGGGGGGGAGACAGGAAGAGGAATTCTTTTATGGCTGACAAACTTTGGATGGTTAAGTTCAGAAAAATATCCATACAGTCCCTTCCCCCATGTGCACCTTTCTCTCACAGAGAATTTCACTGGCCTACTGTCCGTGTGCATTATCTTGTGTGTTGGCACCAGTTCCTAATTGTACAAATCCTTTCAAGACTGTTGCTGATGACAGTGGGCCCTGGTTAGCGTAAAAACAATCTCCTACACATGGGTTCTAATGAACTCGGCGCTAGCCATCCTTGCTTGACTGTCCCAGGACACAATAATTTCTCCAATGACCTCAGTCTAATCATAATTCCATCAGACTATTTCTTTCCATCAGGGAGATGTTAATTTTTAGTAATGGTTCTGCCCTTACACCGACATATATTCACATTAAACACTGCTCAGTTTTATGAATATAATGTCTGGGTAGAAGCCATTATCAAAGACAGTCTTCTCAATGTTTGGTGGCCATTAGATGTATATGGGCAGAGATAAGCACTACTAATGCTGGTTCACTGGACTTGATGCAAAAGTGATCTGGTTAAGATAGATTGCAAGCACTCAACAAGGAGAGGGACCTGCTGAAGGATGGAATCAAACAATGTTCTGACCAGATTCTTAACGACAAGCTTTATGCAGGATGTGTAGCATACAACTATGTAGTGGCGGAACAATTTTCAAAGTGAGGGGGTGGGGAGCCAGTTGTGAAACCATCAGGCATCAGTTATTAAAAGGCCCATCCTTTAAGCCCCATCCCATTATGGGACCAGCAAAAAGTGGAGGGCCCACTAGCCCCAACCCCTCCCCTTTCCGCCACCAGTGCATAAGTTCAGTACTTTAGATCCTCACAAGACAAAAGTTACAGGGTTTAAAAATGATTTCAAATTCAAATGAACATGACTGGAGTAAGTGTTTTCCTGTCTTTTTTCTTACCGCTGTGAATATTAATGATTGCATGGGAATAACTACTCATTGTAGGGAGTGTGGTTCCTCATTGTAGGGAGTGTGGTTTATTCATTCGGAGTTGTCTCTTCTAAAGGCGGATCTAGTTTTCCACAACATAAGAGGTGAGGGCCACTGTAACGTATGTTGAAACCTTGCCTTGCTGGGATTAATATGGGGCATACCTTCAAAAATTGACATTTGTAATGCTTTTTCCTTCATTAAAAGGCAATTCCACATAAACCTAAGAATTTTAGATTTCTATTGATAAAATGACCACAGTTGAATGGGGGGGAAGGGATGGGTTGCAACCCTTCAATCCCACAATTCCATCCCTCCACTCCAATCTGTTCAGTATAACCAAGTAGGACTCTCTCCATCATCAGTAACCATGCACAAATCTCATCTTAGAGGTTGGAAAAATCAGGGTAACCTTATTTCGAGGAAACGGCCAGAAAGACAGGTCATCGTTTCAAATAATTTTCCAGGCAGGGAAAATTGGGGCAGCTTTCTGGAGTAGTTTGTGGACTGAAAAATCTAGGGTAATTTTGTTTTTACTGTGGCAGAGCTGTAATGACAAGACTATAACTAGACTCACATCTGATTCCAGTCACAATCTGTGGTGACCCAAGCCACCTCAAGTTCTAATGGGTAAATAGAATGATTCAAGTCACAGCAAGCAAATGACTTGAGTCACTGTTAAATTAATTTGACTAGACTTGAGTAAAAAAATTAGTGACTCATTACAATCCTGTGTTGGATCCACGCCCCCCTCTCTCACCAAAAAACTTGGAAATTGTCCATTGATCTTGCAAATTAAATGTCAAGAACTCTATCTGGAGAACTGTGATATTTTGACCAATTCTTCTTTTACGGTGCACTTCCTAAATCCAACTTTATCTTTTTCCAAGCAGCTGGTCAGCGGCCAAATGGTAAACAAAACCCAGACTAGAGTGACTGAGATTTGCATAGATCCTTTTTGTTTCCAAAAAACGTAGAGGCTCCTCTTGCTAGGATCTGATTTCCCCTCTGTTGTGTATTTTTACCACAGAAGAAAGCAGTTCCTGGCCTAGCTCCTACAAAAACCTCCTACAAAAATTTATAATGGTACATTGTACATGCTTATACCTGTAAGCTCTGGGTGATCACAGTGAAATCCAATCTGTGAAAAGATTTTATAGCTCTCAAGAAGGATTTAGGGCAGACCTTTGGAGCCTGTTTATCAACTGCTCTTACTGGTACATGTAATTGAACCTGCCTGCGTACCACACACAAGATAGCATGCAGTATATTTGAAGGGCAGCAGATGTTATAATTAAACCAACTGCCAGCAACACACAAGAAACAGATTTGTTACTATCACCTCTGAAGGTTGGAGTGGGGCAGGATGCACTTTACAATGACACGTCTCATTCTCAGGGTTTATACCATTGCACTAAGCACTAATGAATACTTTTACACCTTTTACATTTCAATCCAAGTAATCAGAATGACAGGTGGAAACGCATTATGTAAAAAATGTGCAAGCTTATACGTTATTCAAAAACTAATGTAACAGTGAGGCTTCTGGAATGGCAACTTTACTGTGACTATTTGCCCAGAAGGATAAACCAATAATTAAATATTCATTTGGTGCTGCTTTGGCACGCAAAGTGCAAGAATTCTGCCTATTCAAGGCACTTTAAGATCACAATTCAGATATTAGACTTCTCATGTACAATAAGTTGATGTGGAGAGACTTCGCCATACCCCCCCACTTGAATCAAACATTCATATCAAGTTTTCATAAATTCCTTCCAAGACCCAGCAAATTCAAAATTCTAATGGATAATACTGAACTGTAAATGTTTAATAGACAAAACCAGAACAAAATATCAACCTCAACCGTTCTGAAAAGACCTTGGAACAGTTGGACTAGTTTGGATATTAAAACCTGTACTACACAGCGATACTTGATGTGTGCTTTTAAAATAAATGTAAAATGTCGTTTGACTATCAGAGCTTCTGATTTTGGTCCTGAGAGTCATTGCGTCGGTTGAATTATCCTTTGAATAAATAAATTAAAGCCTTTTTTGCATGCAGCTGAAAACTGAAACTTGTTATTTGGTTTCAAATCATTTGGAAGTCCATGCCAAAGGATGCTTTACTGTACAAAGTTATGTACATGTACATACATGGATGTACTGCATCATCAGGCAAGCATTGTGGAAGCTGGGTCAACATACTGATTAACCAGTGCCAATGTGATTGGAGGTCAAATGGATCAGGACAGCATTTATTCAGCTCCGCAGGCATTGCAACCAGACCCAATACTGCTTTGCCCGTTTTGTATAGAGCTGATGCTGGATTGAGTTGCATGGCATGTGAACTTACAATAGGACAGTAACAGGTGTGAAAAGCCATACAAGTCTACATACAGTACCACTGCTGCAATATAATGAATACTATTCATGTAGGGCATACGAAACAAGTCGATATTGCAACAAAACAGCCTCATTTCTTCGTCTCATTGTCTCAGTAAAGTCAGTCTTTGTTGATAGCATTCTTGGTTTGCACAAATGATTCAACATATGTAGGCACTTTAAGTTTTACATGTACCCAGTGGATCATAATGAAATAACTATCTCTCAAAACATTTTTGGACAACTGTACACATTAGTAGAAATTCATTACCATGGGTAAGCCTACAAGTTTTTGAAAAAAAAAGACAGTGGAAATAACAGGTAGTCTCGTCAGTTTTAATTCCACTTCCCTTTTGGGGGTCAACCTCCTGTGGAATGGTCAATTTACATCTACCGGTGCCTCTAGAACCATTTCGAAAGAGGAATTTCCTTGTAAAACAATATATGATAATCCTGAAAAATCTTTGTCGATCTGCAGCTTGAAACTAACTGTCCTTTGAAACCTACACCTCGCTGCAAATTGTTCAGGTCGTGTAAGTAACACATGTAGAACTTTCCATGTATTTTCTGTCTCATTCTGTCTATCATCACGAATGCACATGGATGTACATTATGCAACCCTACAGCAAAGGATTTTTTCCCATTCCACCTGAAAAAGTTCACACTTCTGACCTCAACTGGGACCCCAGGTTCATGTCCTTGCGAAGACAATGTAACAAGTATCTTATTAAGCACCAAGTCAAAATGAAAACCTCTCCAGACACGCTTTCACACCCTTTAAATTAAAGCCCTCACTACACCCGTGCAATATGCTACACCGAACCGAACCATCGCTCTCTAATTTTCCTCGCCTATCTAAAAGGTGTTAAGTTCTGGCCTAAATGCACAGACGCATGTAGGAGGGAACACTCTGCATTCCAGTAATTAGTTCCTTATTATCAGACCGATGCCATGTAATACACAAATTAATCAAAGGTCCTTCGGCCAGTTGACGGGGTGGACACAAACATGATGCAAATAGTTTCCTTGGCAAGACTGGGGATCGCTAATGTGCAGCACTAAGCAAACGTTAATACGCATATGGACCCAGCTTTACAGAGTCAATTCTAGCTGTGGTTTAGACAGGATGTGGGTTCTTAAGTTAATCAATATGATGTGTGAAAGGGGAAATTAATGCAGGTGATCAAAGAGCATCCCTTGGTAAAACATACATGTTTGCAAAAAACTTCTGAAATTAAACTTGCAAGCATTTTCAGGTCATCTGTACTGATTATAACACTGTTGACAGTAACCAAGGAGGAATGCAATCCGAGTGAGTCATTCAGAACCTCATCATCTAACATTGGTATAAGTTACATGTACCTTTGGTCAACGTGTGTGGATCAAACTCCATTTCAAATGACATCAAGGCAATGTCATCTGTGGGTCGGTTTAAATCTTTAAATCAAATTTCTTCTCTCCCAATACAATGCACATGTTTGTACATGTAGCACAGTCCTTCCCCCTTTACCACTTGTTTTTTTCAAATATTCAATATTTAGATTTTCGCTTGTTTTCATTGTTACCTTTGAACAGTGTGGTTGTTTTCGTTTCAATTCAACCTTGCTTTATCATATGATCAAATTAATTAGCTTCAATGTATTATTTGTTACTGGTGGTACTTACATACATGTATGTGTACCAGTTTTTAATTTGCTCAAATATCACTGTTTTGCAAACATGTTCTTAGCACTGGGGAATTACTCATCCAAAGTCCCACAAAGAACCTGTTCAGTGCCACAGCAGCACCAGGTGGAAGGATATAGATGTTCAGGTCTGTATGTACGCAACATTGTGACTCCCTTGACACATAAAAAGAAACTACACAAGTGGTTGGTTGCACCCCTGAAAGTGTACAAATTTAAAGGTAGAGGGACAAAGGAAGCAAATGTGCTCAGGGTTGGGATGGGTGGAAGGAGTACGGGTAAGGGGGAGGGGATGGAAGATTGAGGAGGTGGAAGTGAAGGATAGGGCGTGTGAAGTGGAGGAGAGGATGTGGAAGGGGTGGTGGAGGGAGAAAGGATAGAGAAGGTGGAGGGGTTGGTGCTGGGGAGAGGGTGGTGAGGGTGAAGAAGGGGTGAAGGTGGAGGTGAAAGATAGGATAATGGAGGAAGTGAAGGGGATGGAGGAGGTGGAGATCGGGGGGTAGTAGAGAGGATGAAAGGAGGAGGCAGAGGTGGTGGATAGGATAGGGTAGGAGCAGGAGGAGGTGATGAACATAGAGGAGGTGGAGGAGATGGAGGAGGTTGACAGCAGATTATGAAGGTGGAGAAGTTGCAGTGGGGGAGGCCGAGGTGAAGGACAGAATAGGGAATAGGCAGGGACTCGGGGGACATGATGTGGAGGCCATGGAGAAGGTGACGATGGAAGAGATGGAGGAGGTGATGATGGAAGATGGGATAAGGAAGGTGAAGGTGCAGGGATGGAAGAGATGTACATGTAGCTGATGGAGGAGGTGGAGGTAGTACAATTGGAGGAGATGGATGACATGTACATGTATGTAGTAGAGATGGAAGGGATCGAGTAGATGGAGGTGTTTGCAATAAGAGAAGCATCGGGTGGTGATGTTAAGGTTTGTACTGGTCAGTATCTGATACCGAAACATTTTCTGATATCAAAATAGATAATTCAAGGATGTTCAGACCAACCGAGCCACTGCATGCTAAAGCACAGAGAGATACTGGGAAGTACATATCACTCATAGTGGCAATGTCTCTGTTGCAATTTTCTGAGAACAAAAATACAACTTATTATAAATTTTATATTTAAAAAGAAAGAAGTACAGCAAAAACATAAAAAGTGGGGGAGAGGCCCAAATTAAAGCTCCAACATATGGGTTAAAATTGCAAATCAAAAATTTTAAATCAGGTAAATTGAAACCCGGAGGTGCAATTTCAAGGGTTTTAGTGCAATTTAGTAAAACATTTCTATTTCATGGTTCCTTAAAATGTGTGTCCGGCACTGACTTACGTGTAAACCAACCTGCGCCCCTCTGTGTCCCCTTCCCTCTCAGAAATAGAGAAGGAAAAAAGTCTGGTGGCAGTCCACAAAGGTCACTGTTTTAACTGTGACCCCAACCAATGACTGCCCCCTCCAGAAAATAAGGGTCCCAAGTGCAACCCCCCCCAAAAAAAAACTGTAACTAAGTTACACCATCAAACAACCCGAGGTCATTTATCCTCTCATGCACTTTTGAAGCTTCCTGCTCAGAGAGTCACAGATAAACCGATATTATCACACTCAGCGGGACAGCCATGTACCAGTAAATAAATAAGTATCATTAAATATGACCTTCAAATACATATTTTCTTTCACACACAAGTAGGATCCCTTAATAAATTTGACCTAGCTGGCATCAATTTTTCCAGTCGTAGATTCCATGGACACTTCCACATAAAATAAAGGGGGTTGCGGGTACTAAAACTTATTTCATAAAACCAACTCTGAAGAGCAAAGCTTCTGGACGTTGTAAGAACATTGGTAACTTTGAAATGTCAGGAAAGTTTTAGGAAATAAGTTATAGTTAACCTCTGAAAATAAAAGGTACAGTACATGTACATGGCAAAATTTAAGCATGCCCATTTATTTTCATTAATTAACCACATGCAAACCACATACATTCTGACTACAAAATCTGTGGACAGCAGGACACCTCTGTTGCATTACAAATAGGTTATAGATATTGTATTCTTGCATTCTACCCCAGCACTCACAAACACCAGAAACTTTGTGAATATCTAGGTGTATTGGTTTCAATAATATAATCTACATGTAGATGATGTACCAGTACAATATTGCAGACAACTAATGGGGAGGACAGGACAGGGCAAAGAGGGATTTCCCTTGGGAGCGTGCCACAGATGGAGTAGTTGAAATCCAATTTTCCTGACAAGGGGAACCAGGATCCACTTGGGACAGGATAATGAACCACTCAGGTCATAAATTTGTATAGGTATTGTATCCTAGTATCAGTACCGTTTTTCCCTCAAGGAATATAAGGTTGGGGGTGAAATAAAGTACATTGTACATCATGCTAGTGGTATGTTACAGTAAGGCAAAGTAAAAAAGAAAAAAGATGAAGCGAGGCTTTTTATTTTTTTCAAGATGGCCCCCATTTTAAAATTTCCTGCAGCTGTTAGGGTTTCCACTGTTCAAAGACACGTTAAAATGAAAGACAAGTTGGACAAAAGAACTGAACATATTTACCGTGTCGTTTAGTGTTGTATTGGTCTACATTAACAGTTTTAGATGCATTTGCTTTAACCGCCAAAAGTCAAGAATTATTTTTGATGAGTAATTTTACAGATAAAATCAAGCACCAAATGTCAACTCTCAAAACCTTCAAGTGTACATATGCCAAGCTGTAAATAAAAATGTGTTTGTGGTTTTCCATAAACATATGAAGACTGATCAAAAATATTTGAGGCACTTTTTTCTTCTTAACATTTTGTCGGTTTACTTTTACAAGTCTATATTTTTTCTACTACAAAGACTTTAGCCTTTGGGACTTGTGACATACAATGTATCCATCACTGTTTGACAAAATTTTGACTTGCGTTTTGATGAAACCAAACAAAACAAGATTCAGGCTTATGGTGAGCATGAATGATTGACAGAAAACATCAGCCGTGCTAAACTGTTTCTCGCTCCCTCCCCTGGAATTTTCTCTAAGTCCGAAAGCATCAGTGAAAATGGGATCAGGAACCAGACGACAGCTGTGCAAGCAAATTCTTAAAAACGTGCTCGAGCCTGAGCTCAGGGCATTTTCGAAACGAGTGGATTAGGCTTACTTGTCAGCTTCACGGATTCCAGCCATTTGATGAAGCATCCAAAATGCATGCGAGGCTCCGATTGGAACCAGTGAAACCAAAAACCACTTGCCTTGCTCTAGACTCTCAAGAAGACGTGTTTTGTGATTGCACGTCGATTTATGTGGTGTACAAAGTGACCGACTGAGTCTATACTAAAAACTCTGACTCACTTATTTGGCAAGTACATTTATTTATTTTCTGATGAATTTGTGGACTTTTTCTGTGTATGTTTTACTGCATTTTTCATAAAATAAAAAATAATTTAAAAATCCAGGCGGCCTCCAAAAAGGAAGTGGGCGGGGACGACAGACATGTTTTTTTTAACTTCCCCTAAACGTGACTGGAAAAAAAATGCATGGTGTAGTTACTCTCAAATGTGAAAGGGTTTTGAATTTGACACCTGTCACCTGTCTTTCCTCGAAGTTAAATTTATTCATCTACAGCAAGACAAATATTACATTCAAAGTCACTGGATTGTGACAATTCACAGCACTTTGCATTTACATCCAATAGAAATGGCATTGCCAAGATGCCGTACATGTGACATCAGATGCTGGGCGAGATGGACAGCTGGTCAATGTTGACACTGACAGAATTCAAAACCATGTCAACATACGAATGGTTTATAAATAACAGGTCTGTAGCAAGCATTCATAAAGCCTCAATATTAAAATTCACATGCAATGTTTTAACCTTCAAAGAGCCAAGTTATTTTGACCCATCTCTCAATAGCAGGGGGTGGATTCCATCCCCTAAGAACTCGGCTGTGCCACGCCCGATTTTTTAAAAACTTGGCATGCATGTTCAGACACTCCTTATTACAAATGTGAAGTCTGAACTCAATCAGACAAATGCTTTTGTTAATATGGTCACATGTACATGCATGCCAGTACACATGCACTGAGCATGGCATTGGATATACATTTTTGGCAGACCTGTGCGAGAATGATACATTCAATTTTGCAAAAATGGTCTCAAAATGACCACAAAGAGTTATTCTTAAAACTCTGAAAGGCTCAACTTCTGAAAGAAATATGCACCGCGGCGATATCCGAAAAATGTGAGGGGGGATTATGCCCCTCCCCCCTTTTAGGGTAGAAGTGCACATTCTAAGCATTGATGTAGTGCATGTGAGCCTCCTGTCGCTTGTGTGCTAGCAGTAGCTTGAATGTCCATCCTTGACCTGAAACTGTAGGCTCCAATGCTGTACAAAAGCAGTGCCTCCTTGTCATTCCTGCTTACTGTTTATGCTGCACCAATAAACAGGCAGGTCAGCTCACAAGGGTCAAGGGATGATGACAGGTTGGAAGCAAATGGGGCTACACCCCCAACCTCATTAAATTAAGCAGCAAATTGATTAGGGTTTTTATGAAAAACATGCACAAAGAGGAAGGATTATTTTTTGGGTAAAACTTGTATCATATGTTCATTTCCCTTCTACTCTAAATGAGTTAAATGCCAGAAAGTCGCTGAGATTACATGCAAGATGTCCTAAAAATTATTGAGCCCCTTACCCAAATTTGGTTCCGGATCTTGGAGTTTACAGTGTGATGCAGTCATGGCTACAGTGTCCTTAATGGAAAATAATACACAGCAATCACCTCTGCCCTCACAGATACCCATCTATGTTCCTGAGTGGGGAGAAACAGTTGCACCCCAGACACATTATGCCAAAGAAACCTGAGCCTTGCAGCCTCCACTTTCTCTAAATAAGAGAGACCATGGAGATAGAAATGTGGAGAGAATTGCCCACAAATTTTGAGATCTACGAGTATCCAAGTTCCACACATGTCTAAACAAAATAGAACAGTTGATTGTCCCCACTCGCATCCACTTTTGGAAGCATCTGCTTTCCTTAAAACTTTAATTCCTCTACAGTCCACATCTCCATTAAAAAACTTAGAAGGTGGAGAATACCTAATAAGAACTGTCATTTTGGAGGAAAATGTTGTCCAGCAATTCTGAATGTAAATTTGACCAGCAGACGACTTGAAGAAAACAAACGAATCACACTCTCCTCCTTCCCTTAAAAAAACCTGGACGATGTAACAGGTTTTCTTTTTAACTTGGTCCGATAGCATCTGATAGAAAGCCACAGTGAAAGCCGTATGCTTAAGTACATGTGTTCTGGCACTGACCAAGTGATAGTACTCTAGTAACATTATTATTTTCGGGTTTTGAGTGTACGCAATTAGAAATATGTACATGTGTATGTACCTTTCCAGCAATGTACAGGTTTCTTACTCAATGGATGAGGCTCTCAGGAAACAGCTTCCTCAGCAAGTTAGTATTAAATTTATGTAGCATGTACCAGAAGGAGGCCGTGGGTCTGAACTTTTGTGCAAAATCGAATGCCACAAATCAAAACCAAATCAAAAGTCAGAATTTTTAGGAAATTTTAAGTTAGAAATGGTTGGTGAAAAAATAAAAATTGGGGAAAATATTGCACACCTAGTTGTGCCGTCCACTGAATTGGGTCGATTCTTTTTTTTTCAGCAGTCAAAATTCTTGGGAAAGTTGGGGAGCCTAAAATTTTGATCTTAGCAGAATTATCCTCTCAGGGTTCAAGATTCTGCTGAGATCAAAATATCAGGCCCTCTAACTTTTTGGATAATTGTGTATTTTAGGTCGCTGTAGCCAGCAAACAGTTTGAATCCATTCTGATACTGGTACCTTTTACAAATCAATGGAGAACATGGTAAACTAGAACGACAAAGCCGCCATGGCTCGCTGCTTGTTATGAATTTAAATTTCTTTACTGTAATAACAGGAAAGAAAGAGACATCCAAGTTATACAAATATGGTTACTAAATTAAACAAGAAAATACTGGCCAAGCTTCATCAAAATTTGTTACAAGATTGGTTGACATAAGACTGCAACACAGATGTACAAGATATTTTATCGACCTTAGCAATGAAATTCATTGTACACTAGGAGAAAAACCCTAGGAGTTAGTGCTGTATGCAGACTGTGTGTTGAAAGGCACCTGTTGTTTAAAAGTAAATCAACAAAGACCACCAACAAGGGAGATACAGGTACAAAAGCTTCACAGTTCTTTACAGGAGAGAGGAATGTCTATAGAATGTGGGTCCAGTACAGTTGGACTAGACCTGGATGATTATATAAGCAGAGCATTTGTGAGTGTGATGGATGGTGCATAATTAAAATTCCTCTAAAGTACAGTTCTGCACTTTGTATCCAACCCCACCATCCTATCCTCTACAATTCTACCCCCATCATCCATATCCCATCATCCCATATCTACCATGTCTACTTTGACTCCACCCCTAATCTCATCTGTCTCCAATCCCACATACACCTTATCTTTCCATCCATATCCTACTCCACCCTTCATCATCCTATCCATCTCCTACTCTGCCCCCTCCCCATCATCCTCTCCATTTCTTACTCTGCCCCCTCCCCATCATCCTCTCCATTTCCTACTCTGCCCCCTCCCCATCATCCTCTACAATTCCTACTCTGCCCCCCTCCCCATCATCCCATCCATTTCTTACTCTGCCCCCTTCCCATCATTCTATCCATCTCCTACTCCACCCCCCCATCATCCTAACCATCTCCTACTCCACCCCCTCCCATCATCCTATCCATCTCCTACTCCCCCCCATCCCCATCATCCTATCCATCTCCTGCTCCACCCCTCCCCCATCATCCTATCCATCTCCTACTCCACCCCCCATCATCCTATCCATCTCCTACTCCACCCCCTCCCATCATCCTATCCATCTCCTACTCCCCCCCCATCCCCATCATCCTATCCATCTCCTACTCCACCCCCCCATCATCCTATCCATCTCCTACTCCCCCCATCCCCATCATCCCCTCCATTTCCTACTCCCCCCCATCCCCATCATCCTCTCCATTTCCAACTCCCCCCTCCCCATCCCCATCATTCTATCCATTTCCTACTCTGCTCCCTCCCCCTCATCCTATCCATCTCCTACTCTGCCCCCTCCCCCTCATCCTATCCATCTCCTACTCCACCCCTCCCCATCATCCCCTCCATTTCCTACTCTGCCCCCCCATCCCCATCATTCTATCCATTTCCTACTCTGCTCCCTCCCCCTCATCCTATCCATCTCCTACTCCACCCCCCATCATCCTATCCATCTCTTACTCCACCCCTCCCCATCATCCCCTCCATTTCCTACTCTGCCCCCTCCCCCTCATCCTATCCATCTCCTACTCCACCCCCTCATCCTATCCATCTCCTACTCCACCCCCCATCATCCTATCCATCTCTTACTCCACCCCTCCCCATCATCCCCTCCATTTCCTACTCTGCCCCCTCCCCCTCATCCTATCCATCTCCTACTCCACCCCTCCCCATCATCCCCTCCATTTCCTACTCCCCCCCATCCCCATCATTCTATCCATTTCCTACTCTGCTCCCTCCCCCTCATCCCATCCATCTCCTACTCCACCCCCCCATCATCCTATCCATCTCTTACTCCACCCCTCCCCATCATCCCCTCCATTTCCTACTCCCCCCCCCTCTCCATCATCCTATCCATTTCCTACTCTGCTCCCTCCCCCTCATCCTATCCATCTCCTACTCCACCCCCCCATCATCCTATCCATCTCTTACTCCACCCCTCCCCATCATCCCCTCCATTTCCTACTCTGCCCCCTCCCCATTATCCTGTCCATCTCCTACGCCACCCCCTCTCCATTATTCCTTCACTTCCTACTCTGGCTGTCCCAACATCCCACTTATCCAGCCCAACCATTACACCAACCTTATCCAGCATTTCATCCACTTTCTACATACATGTACCTTGTCCCCATGATCCTCCTCCTACAGGTACCCCTCCCCAAACAAACATTCTAATCTGTCACATGGAGTCCTCTTCCCATCTCTTATAAGTTACATTTTTCCCACATACTGTACATGTACGTTTGTATGTGTCTGAACACTGTCTATATATACATGTACATTACAGGAGTGCTCAGTACATACGTTCGAATTCAGTTCCAGATGGCTGCCTTTCTGTGTAAAATTTCCAACAGTTGTTTCCCCAAAATGACCGAGGAATGATGAACAAGAGAATTCAGAGTGATTTCAGCACGTACAATTGAGCAGAGTTCCATAAGAATTCAGTAACATAGCCACTTCCATAAGTATGTGCAGTATGTGAGTTCCCCCCCCCCTTCCCCGGAAAAAATACTGGCGCCGTCCATGCCCATAAGGGCACTTCAAATAACACAGACATCACTTGATATCCCATGCACAAACCTAATGAGACTGGCCTGGAAAATTGACATGTTTTCACAGTAATTGCTTACTTGGTTTTCCCTGCAAAATTTTGCTCTGAGGACATGTTATCACTTTCTAGTGGCTAACAAACCACTGCAGGGAAAAATGAGTCATGTCTGTACACACGGCAATTCGGAGCCAGAAGTGCATGAAGAAAAGGGTGTTCTCCCATTCTTCCAAAACCCCTTCCAAGATTCCATGAATTATCCTTTCTAGGACAGGATGCGTTTTGGTTCAGGAAAAATATATACCACATAAATGAAAAACGGAAACGTTACGATCCTATCATCACAAAAAAGTGAGTGAGCAAACCGGTTCGAACTGTTGCCTGACAATTGAGGGGGGTACAAGGTGAGCGGGCCTTCGAGGGCGACTGCTGCCGTTCTCCGCAACGTGAGCTCCCATGCCCGCGATCGTAGAACAAGTCTGTACCGCGTCCCGACCCAGAGAGTCCATTTGACACAGCACATTGTGAGTCCAACCGCAGTCATACCATCCAACTTCCGCAGAACATCAAATCAAGGATCAACTCATGCCGATTGGAACATGGAGGTAGGAAAAGATGGAAGTAAGAAGGGCCGGGTGTCTTTAGCCAAAGTTCACGTCACGTAACTGCCAGAAATATACTCACCGTGACTTGCAGGGCAACAATTTGTTCACTTCGATAAGGATGGTTCCATCATGGGCTGCCTGAAAGTATTTTGTCGCATCATAGAGCAAGGAACAGATGGTCGGATCACTTGCTGCTGTTGGTCTGACCATAGAGCGAGTTATGCTCTGATGCAGTACGGTAAACATCACATCCTAAGTTATTGCACTGCAAGTGTGCGTTCACAATAGTCCTGTACGGCATCAAGTCCGACCATGACGCCGCGTCGGCGGTTGACGGTGTGACGCGGCGAGCGCAAAACCTCCCGATGCCGCGCATCCACAGAAGATTGTGCCCCTGGCAGCCAGGCAGGTGATGATCGGGGTCACTGGCATCCCGTGACATCAACAGAAAGGAAGAAAAATCGTTTTCACACTAACAAGAAACCAAAATCCAACGGCAAAAAAGTCTTTTTCATGTTAATTGGAAAAACAGCTGGTATAGCCATTTGCGAGCTTATCAATTTCAAGTTGTTTCCAATTATGATTTGCTGATAATCGTTCACAATCCTATCATAGAACTATTTTGCATGGAGGCGGCAGGTCGACTACATTCAAACCAAATTCAAGCCTGAGCGTATTTTTTAGGGGTATTTGGGGGAGGGACGGGGTAGATTTTAAAAACTGAGATGAGTAACTCTTGTAAAGTTGAAGAAAAATATCGTAGCGGTCCCAATCTGGAATTTTAAGTGAAAAACAAGAAGCTGCTTCATGACTGAGAAAACTTGCGGTGTTTTTCAGGGACACAGAAGACTCGCGTGAGAAAGGACTGCCAACATGGGTGTAAGGCGATGCCAACTTCAATGTGCAGGTTCTGAGTGCTGTGCACAAATTCAAACCCATTTGAAAACAGTGTAAAAATCCACAAGGTTCATGGCTCAGTTTTATGCAAAGTCCTCATTTTCTCAAGCAAACATCAAATCAGTATTAATTTTGCTCTCCCCCCCCATTTTTCGGTGGGCTAGCCTACATTTTTCCAGTGTTGTGAGAAAACACTCAATTCAGTGACTCAAGTCGAGTCATTTTAACATTGTGACTCGAGTTGAGTCGAGTCATTTGGTCAAGAAATTGAATCAAGCACTTTGTGTAGTCGAGTCAAGTACTGAGCTCGAGTCAATTTGAGTCACAAATTTTGAACAAAATGCAATAAATACGATCGATATAAGAACAGCGCTGTGAGTCAAATTTGAAATTGCTTTTCATTTTTTGAGACTCGAGTCTTATTAGCTTGTACTCGAGTTGAGTCTCCATGAGAGATTCCAGTTGAGTCGAGTCATTTGGTCACAGAGACTCGAGTTGACTGAGTCATTTACCCGCCAGGACTTGAGTCGAGTTGAGTCATTACAACTCTGCATTTTTTACTGTTCACATAAAAACAAATTCACCCCCGAAGTGATAGCAGTCGGTCTATTCAAGTGATAAATTCTGCGAATTCATGTGCAGGAAGGAAAGCGTTCGCTATGGCCACGCGCGCGTTGGAAAGGGCTCAAACGAGGGCGTCCTGCAGGCAACTTAACGGTGTGGCTTATGCAAGTTGCTAATGCTTGATTTAGAAAAGTACTTCAATTGGTCCTGATTACGGCACCTAATATCATTCAAAATCGGTGGAATCAGAATATGTTTACTCAGGAATGTAGCATTTTAGTTGAAGCCCATGCAGTTGTGCATTGACCTATAATTTTTTTCCCTTTTTTTTCATTTTTTTCGTTTTTATAGAATACATAATTTTACGTAATATGCACAGTAAAGCTCAAATACCAACTCGTTCGTTTTACTTCAATTCGAGCCTAAGGTAGCTCCGATAACCTCCTACATCATTTTTGTCATCAAATCAAATTATCAGCAGTAAAATCAATTGAATAATAGCCTTGGAGGGCGCGGATTCTTTCGCCGACATCATCTCATCAGAAAAAGAAACCGACTGTGAAAAGTGTGTATTGTAAAATATCTTTCTCAAAACATACAGCACGAGGATCAACTTTTATAATCTCCGCGCAAAGACTGGACACATATAGAAGGCACACCGTTCGCAGGCTGCCCTTATAGGGTATAGTCCAATAATTCAAGCCCCATTGAAAACAGTGTAAAATCAGCACTGTTCGGGGCCCAATAACATGCACGCCAACATCCCTGAGATTTCTGAAACACAAATGAAATTCTTGTCTGGTCACTAATTCTTTCAATTTCTTTTCATTTTTTGTGGGTTAACCAATTACATTTTTAATTATTCCCATAAAACAAAATCGCCCCCAAAAAGTGATTTTTCCGAAGTCTGATTGCAGCAATTTTTTCAAGTGGCAACCCTCAACTTTCTCGGACACTTAGGACCATTTTTCAACAGTATTTTTTAGCCATTCTGCTCTCATATGAAAGCTCAAAGACCCAGGGAGTTGATTCTGTCAAGGATTTACACAAACTCACCATTTTGGGGGCAAAACAATCTCCTTTTTCTAAAGATACTGGGGGGCACTTTTAATGCTAATGAGCTGATCAGAAATTCTCCCTTGAATTAGTGGTCTGCCCCCTCAATTCAGCCCTCATCTAACGCACACAAGTGCACAATGAACGTGACGCGTGGGAGGGAAGAAGCTACACCGTTAAGTTGGCAGGACGCCCTCGTTTGGTCTATAAACGAACCAGTTCGATATCTCAATTCGCCCCGAGTTGAAGTGCACCCCAGTCGGCGAAAGAAAGACAGGTGGTTACAAGCAAAGAAAATCTACAAACGAAATTGAATGAGCCACGGGAATAACGGGCTTCGAGAAATCGCTCGAATGTGAATGCACGTTCACGAATTGGAATACTGTTCACACAACATTAAGACAAACTGTTCAAAGCCAGTGGTATAAATTTGTGTCAAAAATATGGGGGGTGGGTGGGGGAGGACTAGCCCAGCCATGAAAACTTCATTGGGGACGAGGGAAGGGGCTGACATCATAATGAGGGCGATGTTCATGATACAGATGCACATTCGTAATTATGTGTTGGTTCCTTCAGAATATTACATGGCTCCTATGGTTATCCCAGTGCTAGGGCCTATTCCATTTGTTTTGAATTCTGAATAATCTCCACAATCTGCCTTGTTGGTTTTTTTTTCTCACCACGAAACAGTGAGTGTGCAGCGGATGTTTCAACACCTCATCCCCAACTCCCCTAGCCCGCCCATGATTGCAGCGTGCGCCTATATACATGTACACGTAGGCTACACTCCAAATTTCATGCCCTCATCAAAAGTATTAAAAAAGTCACCCGTCCCCTTGTCGGCCATCTATTTCAATATCACGTTTGTCACTGCAATCATAATTTTCATTCCCTGTGGCGGGAAATTAAATGTGCCCAGACCATTCTGTAAATCTGAAAATGAAATGAGCAGTTTAACAAACTTGAAGAGACCTCACACAAGCAGGATGTGCACGTTTAAGTCTGGTTTTTGGCGTAGACAAGTTTGAAGGGGCCGGCTAGAGGGCGTTGTTCATCAAAATGGCTGCGCCCAGGATTGTATTTAATCTGGTGTCAGTAGTGAAAACTGAACTGAAAGCTATCCGTCTGATCCGGAACGCATCCATGACACCTTCTCAAAGTTATTCTAGCATGACAGACGATATCAGTCGTACTCTAGCCGCTGGCAGAGCAAAATGTTCCTCGCCCATCCACGGCAAAATCAATGAAGTTGAGTGCAATGTTACTTCACGTGTAATAACGTTAGATCGCATTGTTAATAACGCGTTGAGACGATGTGATGTCATGCCCAGCCCAGGAGGACCTAATTTTTCATTGAGCCATAAAAGCACTTGCACGCCCTTGGTACTGCTTTCTCCAGATGTGATTCTAAGCATACTAGAGTCTCAGAATCGGTTGGCTTTGCGGAGGCAGATACTGCAGCCTGCTTACTACTGGAATCATGTTTCCCGCTGTAGCATGTCTAGTGTCGCTCGTAGAAATTACTGTTCAGTTTCACGGACTTGCTGGAACTGCCATGCCTTGACCACAGTTGCTGATAAAAGTGAGGTGCAGTTTTTCTGTGATTCCTGTCATGCTATACAGCCAGTGAACCCAGATTCAAACTTCTTTCAGATAATGCTATGGTACGTTGGCCTACGTGTATGTAAATGCATTATTTTTAGTAACTTTATTTTCAGCACCAACTTTTTTTTTTAGAAATCTGTCCAAGTTAGTGTCTAGTGAAGGCCTAAGACCAACAAGTGTAAAGGGGAGCATGTTAATTTTAGGGGGCATTTTTGTGAGGAAGGGGGTTCAGTACTCAGTATCTACATGCGGGGAACAAGTTTAAAAAGTAGGGTAAGTGTTTGTTGATAGCAGTCAAAAATTGTTGTAGTCCTTTATGGTATGTGTCTTAGAAAACTTTGAATTACTCCGAAACTATCAGTTGCCACTTCTTACCAGTCTGCCACCTCAAGAAATATTAACATCTGTGGAGTGGTTCAAAAATAGTTTGCCAGATTTTTTAAAAGGATTTTTCTTTGCTAATACTTGCAGTGATCAGACCTTTGACATTGATACTGAACAGCTCACACAGACATTTAGAAATCTTCAGAGGCAGTTGCACCCTGATAAGTTCAGCATTATGTCAAAGGTAAACCCATTTTATTGCTCTTTTCCAATTCCTAATTCAGCACTTATCCTGTTTGAATTTGCTTTTCCCGGAAGTCATTGATGGTAACTCTCTGAAATCTGCTACAGTTCAATTTTTTTCACAGAGGAGCCTAGCCACTTATTTAACATATGTTATATGGACATTGATGTCCCAAACTGGCCAAGTTGCAGCACTGTTTTCCCCACTGTTGCATGCAGATATTGGCAGAGTCTTGATGTTTTCTACCCTGGAAAGCCCAGATCTAAGGCTCATGGCTCCAGGTGATTCCCCACTGGAGCTGCAATGCAGACCCCTTTTTTGAGCACGTAGGCTTTATATACGAAGCCGGGGAGCCTGAAACCGGGACAAAAGAGCTCAGCCTTTCAACAAAAGACAGCGCTCAGAACAAAAGACTGAGCTGCTGGGCATTACAGACATTTTTTCACTCTCAATAGTGGAAATAATCGAGGCTTGTTTTGAAACAGTATACCACGGTTTTGGCATTTTGTGCGAGCGGATTACAACAAGGGACAAATGCGCTCCACCACCGCAGCAATAAGCTACACAGTACCGCTGCACGCTAATCTGGCCCCTATTAAAAAGAGGTCAGCAGCGCACTGTGCCAGGTTTGTGAACAAAAGAAAGTTATATAACACCGCACAATCTGGGCTCTTTTTACAAGGCTGCAGGCCTGGCTAAAATACTCGGGCGTCAATAGATTTTGTCTGTCAGGCTACAGTGGCCACCAGACAGTAATTCATGTGAGTGTCAACATCCATCAATTGAAATGATGAATTTGGGAAGATTTTTGAAAACTGAAAATCTTGAAATTTGCCAGTATGAGTGCACTGCATTTTTCAAACCAGCCGGCAACATGTGGTTAACCACTTCGGGCCGGGGCATTTTTCAACGTTGAGGATGCTGGGCCGGCATGACTATCATTTTTTCCGTTTTCAAAATCCTTCAACAATTCATCATTCCATTTAACAGTCGTTTATAGCCGCACGGAGTAATCTTCAGGCACTACTCTAAGTTGACAGGTGACCTTCATTGACGCCCGAATATTTCAGCCAGGCCTGCAGCCTTGTAAACAGAGCCCAGATTGTGCGGTGTTATACAACTGTCTTTTGTTCACGAACCTGGCTCAGTGCACCGCTGACCTCTTTTCAATAGGGGCCAGATTAGCATGCAGCGGTGCTGTGTGGCTCATCGCTGCGGTGGTGGAGAGCTTTTGTCCCCGGTGGTAATCCGCTTGCTCTAAATACCCCAAACCCTGGTATACGGTTTCAAAATAACGCTGGATTATCACCACTTTTGAGAGTGAAAAATGCCGGTCATGCCCAGCAGCCTGGTCTTTTGTTTGGAGTACGGTCTTTTGTTACAGGGCCCTGTTTCCTTTGTCTGAGTTCGGAGACCCCGGCCACACATGTAAACCATACAGCTCCGATTTCGGAGTCCCCGGCTGGTAGTGGTTAAGAGAATCTTACTCCTTTTAAATCAGTGGGACATTTTTCATCCATAAATCGTCTATTTTCATGGGGATGCCAAAGGGTGGCACATCAAAACAACGAACTCAGTTTGCTGCTTATGCAAATTTAAACAGAATTACAACAACTGCAGCCTTAAGACTCATTCCGTGGGATCCACTCACAGTTTACCAAACACAATGGAGCAGTTGTTCATTAAGCAGAGGATCCACTCAAAATCAAGTTTAAGCTTTATGTTTCGGAGCCAATAGGCCATAAGGGTCATTCCTAATTATGCCTGATGATACACTTAACTAGGAGGAGCAAGATTACTCAGCGATGCAATCGTCAGAAGTCAACAAGGCCTACAGCACTTTGCTCAAGCCACTTTCCAGAGGACTCTACCTGGTAACTATCTCACCATCTTTCCACTCTGTAAATTCATGTACATAGTCCATTTCCTTCCATTTTTGTTTCAGTTTTGCTTTCGATTGTGTTGTAACCCTAATTCCCTGGGGTATGTGCAAAATTATATTAAAATTGGAGGGTTGAGGACTGTTAGGGTTAATTCTCAGGCTTGTCACCAACTGTTGGACTTAATGTTTTGACGATATCTGTCTTTGCACTCCATGAAATCTGAGATCTGGTCAACCCCAAGCATGCGCCTGTTTAATTTCACATCTGGCCCTAATTTGAAAGTTTCCTGACTCCAGCATAGGCACTGAGGAACCTGCATGGGCATGACCAGGATTTTTTTCTAAGCCAAGGAGGTGGGAGGGGGAGTAACATACTTTTATCATCAGCATCAGCAATGAATCGATAAACCATTAACAGAGGAGGGGGGCAAATCTTTTTTATTTTTTTTCTTTTGTATTCTTCCGTTTTTTTGCCAGCCCTCTCCCCAGGCAATGCCCATGGGTACCCGATCTATACTGCTCAAAAGTCTGCTCCCTCCAAAAGTGCATAATTACTGGAACTTTCTGGCTTTGTTTTGGCTACTCTGTGTTTGAAGCTGGAACTGAATGGGCTGACGATTGAGGAGGGCGATGCTGGAATTGAGCCAGGGTTCCTGATGGAGGTGATGGAAACCAACGAGGAGCTGGCCGAGACTGATGACGACGCCACAGTGAGGAGGATAGGAGAGGAAAATACAGGTCAGTAGTCAGGCAACCAGACCAGTCCAGGGGTTAAGGGAGCAGGTTGTTGATGACCCTGCAAAGCCATCAAGCTTTGAATCCTTTTTATGGCATTATTGCACCTCATCAGGTGTAGGTGTTATCAGCAGAATAACAGCTTTGATAATTACTGGCTGTGACAGTTGTGCAACTTCCATGAAAATGTGAACAGTTGGTCACATGTAGGTCATCTCTGTCAGTATACTTGGTGGACTCAAACATTCAACTGCCTGAATAACAGCTGTGAGAAGAATAGCCTTGGTGCTTACTCTCTGGACCACACTGCAAGTCAACGTGATTTGTTTTGTGCACACAGGCCTAAGCCTGTTCGATATGATGATATTTCACGATATTTCGATATGATGCTGATAACGGATATCGTGTCGTTTGTAAAAACACATATCGGGATATCGTGCAAATCGATATGCTGAAAATTATCGCGATAAGCTCCAAACGATGTACTGTACATGTACATATGGAAGTCAATGCACTGCGTGTTGAGCCCTTCATTACTGCATTTAGGCCACACAAATACCCCATTGAAAACCTCAAACCACAAAGTCACTGTTGGCCCCAGCAGCTGCAAGGGTCTCACAAGTATTTAGGGGGCAGAGCCAAACCAACAGTGTAATGTATTGTACAGTAAACTCCAGCTACGTCGGCTCTCTCACTTGGGACTCGAGATGGTCATACGGTGCCCGCGGGCCGCATACGTACACGGCCGTTTTCCAATACTCAACTTCGCCTCCATCTCAGGC
Organism: Acanthaster planci; assembly: GCF_054643075.1. NCBI lineage: Eukaryota > Metazoa > Echinodermata > Asteroidea > Valvatida > Acanthasteridae > Acanthaster > Acanthaster planci. Next base: position 11,757,591 of record NC_141785.1, on the reverse strand, counting down.
TTCGTCTCCAAAACCCATGACCGATTATGGGCCTGAAGCATTTCAATTAAATTGAAGAACTGTAATGTTTGGCTTGTTTGCATCTTACTTGATGTTTTGTGCCACTATCAAGTTTGCTATTGTGCTTACAACTTTAAAGTCAGGTTAGTAAAAAAAAACTAGTTGAAGCCTGAACGGAGACGAAGTCGAGTATTGGAGAATGGCCTGCATGTTCAGTTCGTTGAATAAGGCGACCCCCAAAATGCACAGAGCGCATGCGTGTAGCCCAAGAGGGATCCCAGGTATTGATGTACTCAACCATGTGCATGCATCAGTCAAGCTGTGTGGGGCTTGTCGCTTGACGCTTCTAGGCAACTGTGGCAAAGGAAACCAATACCGAAGCGCGATATTGTTATTGTTGACTTACAAGAAGGATTTTTTGTGGTCTTGTAGAAAAGGGACTGAGTGAAACATGCCGACTTATCAGAAATAAATGATGACTTAGAAATGAGGTGAGGGCGTCAATACCAGTAGCCCCTCGAGTAACACGCATGTGCTCTGTCCATTTTGGGGGTTACCTTATTTAGCAAACTTTACCGCTTATGTGTGTCGGGAAATGGCTTTTTCTGTACTGTGCGATGATATGATATATGATAAATTAATGTCCACAATTTCCATGTTGAAATTTGCTTTCCACCAGCATATAAGAGTTCTAAATGTGCAAATAATACATATGCATCTACATTTTTTTTTCCTTTTTTTTTCCTTTGTTTTAATGTGGCTCTTGACATAATGGTGATTTCGGTCGTGTTTATTTTAAGACTGGAAAATGGCGTTATCACGATAATATCGGATATCGCGATATGAAAAGAACTGAATATTGAACAAGCTTACACAGGCATGCTGATCGATACTAAGAGGAGACCCGCTACCAAAGCTTGATTTTGAAGGCAAAACTTATTACCTTCCACACAGAAAGAGCTGTCATAATTTCGGCCTGAGTCAAAAACACTGGATGCCAACTTTCTGAAGAAATCTTTGCTGTTACGGACAGGAACAAATATTCACTTTTAAATGGCCTTCACTTGATTCAACTGGACTCAACTAGGTGCTAAGCTGCAACTCAACTTGGCTCCTTGCCATAGAGTACCAAAGTGAATATGTTAATGCACAAGCATGTGCATAAAAGTCATTAGAGCGAGAACCAGCGTGTGAACCAACTTCGTATGTACTACACCTCCTGGTTCTAAATGACGTCACACTTCGGTCATCTATACCAAGTTCACTTGTTTACTATTTGTCCAAATACTCCTTTATTCACATTCGATTTACATTACCATGTGCCACCGTGAGGTTGCCACAGCAAGGTCATTTCTTGCTGCACATTGCAGAAAATGGTTAACAGGGCAACCGGATCAAACGATCCACTGGCTGTGCATTGAGAACCGAATTATTTCTGATATTTGTTTGTCAAGGAAGAAGAGTAGCATTGAAGATGCAGTCTGGACAGCAGTGTTTGTTAATCCTTTCCATTTTATTTATTTTTATTTTATTACACTTTTCCACTGGCTGTTGTAAAACTAGACAAAAAAAATTAATACATTAAAAACATGTACATAAAACATTTGACATGACACAACAATCAGATGACGGGTATAAAAAAACATGCTAAAAAGCCAGTGAATGGCAAGATGGGACATGTGACCAGCACCTCTACAGAGCCATCCTACCATATGACGACCCCCCCCAAAGAAAATAAGACAAGTGGGACTTTATTAATTTCTTCTTTCTATTTTGTGGCATGTCCCTATCTATGAAAAATTTGCCCAAGTAGTTTACTGACATAAGCTCAAATGCAAATTGCAGCAAGTTGGCCATGGTTTTATCAACCGTTAACTTGCAAAATGGCCTCCCCATGGCAACCTCTTGGTGGCGCACTGTCTTGTGAATTGCCTGTATTATATTCGATTTGATTTTTCCTCAGCCATTCCTTCCCAACATTGAATTTGATGAATTGACAGGTTTCGTGTAGACCCAGTGTTGTTTTGCATGGAACACCATCTGATGTCAGCCTTTCTTTTTTCTTTATCTTGTTCCTGTTGTTGACCTGCAGTGAAACTTGGAGCTTTCCTGAAGGATTTATCGCAAGCCTTCTCAGAAGGTAAGTTGTCCAAAGTCCCTTTATAACCAGATTTTTATTAATTTCAACTTTTTGTAGGCACCTTTCCCGAATCCACCATAAAGTACTGTGGTTACTATGAATAAAGTGCTTTTCAGAATGATTCTGACATGGTTTGGTCTGTTTGGAGTGCATGGTAATATATAAAACGTTGCAAATACATGTACCGTGTAACATACTCGTGGCCAATCAAGCGTTCCAGTAGTGGCCAGGTTCTACATAGCTGAACCTATCAAAATTCCGCGAAATCAAGATGTGTGTCTTCAGTGGAATATGGAGAGTTTAACTGTTGAAAGCCAATAAACAGGAATGTTTAGAAAAGTATGTTAAGTAGGGTACATGTATCTGCAAAGGGAATTTAGACAGAAGGGAGGTTTGATGTACCCAAACTCAGGCATCTCTGCAGCAGGAAAAAAAGAGGCCAGAATGCCGAGATTGAACAGCAGCAGAAAGGGGGAGGGGGCACCCAGATAATCCTCTCCTTTCATTCCTTTTATGTTTTTTCTTGGAGACAACTTTTCCTTTGTCCACTTTCACAGTGACACGGCCTTTTAATAGCTTTAAAGGCAGGGATGCCCACTATGATAAGAGGCCCCACTCTGGGCCTCCTCTGGTTGGGTGTCCCCTTCCCTTTTGTAAATGCTAGGCACCCCACCCTATTTTTTGTAAATGCCAGACCCTCCCCTGTTAAAGGCCCATTGATTCCACTTTGCTTCATGCATTACTGCATTGCATTAACAGTGAACATCATGTCAATCAATCAGTCATCAAAGTGTTAAAGGTGCCTATATCCACAGAAGTGATCAGAGACACCGTGAGTGACTGTAGTGGAATAGGTCTATGAGAGGGACAAACTGCTGCTGAAAAGGAAGGTTTTCAGTCTTCCCTTGAAAATAGTGACAGAGTCTCGCTTGCCTGAATCTCCAATGGCAATTTGTTCCATAAACGTGGAGCGGCACAAGCAAAGGCCCTGTCACCATGGGAAGCTGTCCTACCGCGTGGTTGTTCCAGCAGCATTCTGTCTTGTGTTAGCTGGCAGCATGTAGCACTAGCACACTGTTTCCTCTTCACACCCTTGGTAGTCTTTCATAAACACCCAAAGTCTTTGGCAGTGTTCTAAAGTGAGCATCTGATTGAACTGGCTATGGCTTGGTATAATTCATGCATGTGTGGCTGCAGCTGCTAATCAGTGGCTCCCATGCAGCCACAGACACAGCCACAACATTTGGACATGGCCTAAATCAGTGCGTGTAAAATGAAGATTCATCAATACCTAAGAAACATTTTCCATTCCTATTGGGTAACAGCCTGTCACTTGGCTTGGCTTGGCAGTCAGGTTTGCAAGGTAGTTCTTTCCTCGTCTTCTACCTCTGTGGTCCCGGGTTTGATTCCCGGCCCGGTCCACTTGTGGATTGGGTTTTCAGTCCCTACCTGACTCCGTGAGTTTTACCCGTAATATTCCTCTGGGGTTTTCCTCCCACCTCTAAAACTGTAACTGCTTCTTACTGTCTCCCCTTTACTGATGTTGGTGAATGTGGGTCGTTTGGCGGCTGCCCGAGGCGCCCTTTTATGCCATCGGCTCAACCATGTTTATATGTATTCATTGTTCCACGCTTAATGTCTTCATTGTACCGCGCATTTGAACATATCTATATGAAATTTTGGATTTATAAGTGAATAAATTATTATTAAATGGTTGATAAAGCCCCTGCTGGCTGTTCGCCACCTCACACGGTGTGAGTGCGCCACATGCACACCAATCACCATATAAGGAGATTATTTATGACAACTAGTGCAAGGAACATATCACAACATGGCTAGAGGGGTGTTTGAATGAAATGCATTAAATCGTTGGAAGTTATATTTTGTAAAACTTATTTTAACAATTTTATTTAAAAAAAATAAAACTTTTACTGACTTCATGACTCAGAGGTATTTATGAATGGGAATGAATATGGGTGTGACCAGTCTTGAACATTTAAGACTGGCTTAGAAGAGTGGACGCTGATGATGTCCCTGGTCTTCAGTTCAGGCATTGTTAGTGCCTGATTTGGTCTTAGTAAATGAACATTTATGAACAGCCAAGTAAGTATTTGTTCCCTTAGTAACACCTGGAAACTGGCCATTTTACTAGCTATCCATCTGAAGTTTTTCGGTCACTGCTTTCCTCAGCATTTAATCAAATTTCTAATCCAGGATCCATTGAGTCATGGGACTGTCTGTCAGTCTGTTGATCTAAATTGTTGTTAGTTAGTTTTGATGTATTTAATCAATAGCTCATCCACCCAGCGAACAGTTGGTTTGCTCATGAATCAGAAAACAGAAAAGATGAAACATTTCTCAGTTTCTTTTTTTTTTCTTTTTCTCCTCAGGCAACTATCCCCAGGCCAGGGAAATACTGATGAGACTGAAATACTTTTCCAACATAGACGACAAAGTCAAGGACAAACTGGAGAAGAGTTTTTGAAGAAATGATCCACTTTAACAAACAGGGTTGGTTAACAATTGCGCTATGACAGTTACATTTTCTCAAGTGAGGTTAAGGATATTTATCCAGTGGGACTGTAGCTTAATAATTTGTGAAGATGTAAATTGGAGTACCTTGGACCAGGATTTATATTGTCATGATTTCAAAAGAAGCTGTATCAGAAACATTTGTGCTATAGTATCCCTTTGGGCTGCAACTAACTGATTTCATTGTCTGCCAAGGTAGATTTTAAACTAAATTTTTAAAATCAAATTCAGCTTGTTATTTTTCAGCGTATTTTAGTTCCTTTTTAAATCTTAAGAACAAACTATAATTTGTCATTAAAAGGTGTCCTGTGTTTAAATAGGACTCCTCTGTTACTGAATTCTACCTACTTTTGACAAAGCAAACAGCCAACTTCTGACATATTTGTCTTGAAGCACTTTCTATAAATCTTTTAACCCATCAATAATTTACAGTTTTTAGACAGAGAATTGGCAGCAATTTCCGCCTGATGAATCTATATGTAGTTGGCGTCAGATTGTGTAAATATTCCAAATAGGCTAAATAAATTATGATATACTCTTAACGAGATTACTTGGGATTATGAGTTTTAGCCAAACCGTTGCTGGTTTGATCAAGCAAAAAATACCCACAAGCAAATGAGTAATTAGGATTTCACTTTTACTCAGCTTTATAACACCATGAACTTTCTGACAAAAATTAAAAGCTGTGAAATTTGTGTAAATAAAAACAATATGTTGAGTCCTGGATTCTTTGTGCCACCTCATCCCTGTCCCCTTTTCATTTTTTTTTCTTGTGTGTTGTAACAAATCTTGGTTTGTGTCTCGAGTACATTTGCCCGCCTGCCATGCTGCATGTGCGCCGATTGAGGCAGTTCCCTATTCCAACAGCGCATGCTTAACCGCGTCCGAGGTCATTGGGACACGCGTGTGTGGTCTGCCCTATCAGTGCGGCCCTACGCAGCGCGCGCGTACTTTGTTCCCGAATGACCTTGCTTTTTACCGAATAAGCTCATTGAGGTGGTAGCGTGTTTCTCTGACTTTAACTTTTCCCACAGATGATTGCAGGATTTTTGTGTATACATATTAATGGAATATGGTTTTTGAACGTCGGCAATTTGGACTCGATAATTCCCCAGAACAGATTCTGCCAAACCGAAAAAAGGAACTGGACAGTTCTAGGTATCGTACCCGATACGATACAGACTCTTGCATATAAACAAAGAGAAACGGAAATATTCGGCCATCGATCCCGCTCGCATGCAAAGCGAGCGCTCAACCACCCCAGCCAGCTGATCATCCACGCGTTTGATTTTTACCCTTTCCAAGTGTGAAACCAATCCTTGAAGAAAAATCCTTGGAGGAGGTGGGTATCGACAGCAGCGTCTCTCGCATGTAAAGTGTGCGCCGTACCATTTGATATAACCCCCTACAACTTTTATGTCATTTTTCAACTAATTCAGTTTTGAAATAACTATGAAGAAACGAAAAAACTCCCTCGAAGATCTTGGCATTGATTTTGGTGCTTCCCACATGCTAAGCGAGTGCTCCACCATTGAAGCTAATCTGTTACTCGTTCTGCTCTATTTTTCTTTAGCTTTTAGACAATTGTAATTTTGAAACCTGTTCATAAAAATTTCTTTATAAAAAGAGAGGTTTCTAGAAGATACGGGAATTGATCCTTGCACCCCTCGCATGCAAAGCGACCGCTCTACCGTTTGAGTTCGCTCGTCGCCCAAACAGGGGGGACTGATGGCCTTTAGTGAGTAAAATACGTCACACGGGGTCACAGCAAACGACGCTCAGAGCATTGTGGGTAAATTTTTGTCAGGTGGGCGAGCTCGCGCAATGTGTCACACAAGCGGCTGTTATCAATTCCATATTTTGTCTTTTTCTTCCTCTTTGCTGAAAATATTCTCACTACACTTTATACATTTATCAAAAATTGATCAAGATAACCAATGATTTGAAATATAGGCCTATCGCCAAAAGACACGTGATCAGTGAAACTTCGTGAGAGGATAAATTACTGCACTGTGACTGTACCAACGCCATGTTGCTATCACTTTGCCCCTCCCAAAACATTGCCATCGGAACAAAAATTAAATAACCTTGCAGTTACAGGTCGTACACAATACAGTATAAAGCAATCAGCCCTTCCCAGCGCCATGTTCCGTCGCTGGGCGACGAGCGAACCATTTGAGTTGATCCACATTTCAGTTTTCGAAAAAAACTGTTAGAAACAAATTCCATCAACAGAAGAAACAAATAAGTTTTTGAAGGTCTGACTAATGATCCCAGTACCTGTCGCATGCAGTGCGAGCGCTTTACATTTTGAGCTCGTTTTCTTCAGCTTTTAGACTATCGAATCAATTTTAAAAGTTTTAAGAAACGGAATCCTTCAAGAGAAAAATTCCCTTTTGGAAGATCCGGGTATCGATCCCGGTACCTCTCGCATGCAAAGCAAGCGCTCTACCATTTGAGCTAATCCCCCACGTGGTTCTTTTCAGTATTCTTCAGCTTTATTATAAGAAAATTTTTCTTCAGTACAATGCCCATTTTTCAAACGAAGGAAAAAAAGAAGTCTCTTTAGATCTGGGTAACGATCCTGGTACCTGTCGCATTATAAGCGTAAGCGAGCGTTTTGCCATTAATTCCCCATGCACGTGTATGACTGAGTCTATTTTTAGAAAATTCAGCACTGAAAAGAAACTCCTAAACAAAATCATTCAAAAGAAAACTAGTCCTGGTGTGCTTTCCGGCACCCCTCGCCACGGCAAAGCTACAGTGCTATACCATGTGACCTTATCCCTCACACGTTTTCAAATAGAATTTGAAACATTCGGAAGCAGTTGTCTTCAAAACACAAGAACAAAGATTCGGGAATTGATTCCATACTATAACTCTCCTAATCGAGCTCGAGCCAATCTCCTACACTTTTTCCTTCGGCTTTGACACAATTCAATTTTGAAAAGTTTGAGAAACGAAGTCCTTTGAATGGAAAAAAGGTTTCTTCGGTCTTTACATAATCCAGTTTTGAAAGAAACAATTTTCTTCAATAGAAGGACAAAATAAGTCAACGTAGGATCCGGACATTGATCCCGGTACCTCTCGCATGCAAAGTGAATGCTCTAGCGTGTGAGATAATGCCCCATGCACCATTCGCTTCCTTTATTTCCCTTCAACCTTCAGAAAATTAATAACCTTTAAACGAAAAAAAGCCTTTTGGGAAGATGTGGGCGCCGATTGTGTCCTACGTTTGCTACATAAATATTTTTGACTATATTCTTAGTTTGACTCATACCACTGGACACTGACTTTGAAATGTAGCGTACAAAATGACAACCTCAACAGCTGGACAACTATAAACGTCTATTGATAACAGTGGCACAAAACATTTAAATGCTACTATTTGATTCATAGAAAAAGAAGCATGTGGTACTTCGTCTTTGCGCAGCGATTTGGACGCGCGCTTCACAACGCGCAATGATAGCGCGTCACGCTTTTCGAGCGCGTACAAAAACTGCAATACGTATCTGCTCGCGCGCTCATATCTCAAGATGTTCGTGTCGGATAGGTTTGCCTAGAGATTTATGGTTTCTTCATCTTGTTATCCTTTACGAACCTGGAATCACGGCCTCTACATCTTCAATGGACAAACGTATAGAAATACAGTGAAGCTGGTCAACTTTCGTTCATCATGGGACTCGCTCCTAGTTTTCCAATCAAAACGCAACCGATGAATTTTGTATCAGTTCTGGCTTTTGACACCTCAGGTATCGTGTTGTATCTGTTATTGAAAACATGACATCCTTGGCCAACCTTTACTGTTGGGAATGACTCTAACTTCAGCACTATGTTTTCCTTAATTTTATGTTTTTGAGCAGGGAAACGGCGGAAACATTTCCGGCAGAGAAACGATATTACCGAGTTCGAATCCCTCACCAGTAAGTATTTCGGTCGCTTTGTTGAGGAGAGACAAAAGGCACAAGAAGCGAAAGAAAAGTTCAACGGTAAGCGAAACACGCCCAGACAAACGGATGACATCTCACAACCGAACTTGCGCTTCTAAAAAACCATAGACATGCAGTGAGAAAACTGGCTGCGAACCAACAGGCCAACGACTGTGGTGCGAACAAAAATAGTTTACGCATTATTAATGCCTTGAATGTCCTACCTTCAGGGCATCACTTTTTCGTCTGGAGGCCCTCTCCAATTAAAAAAAAAATCTTATTGCATATGTATCAGGCCAAAGTCATTCTTGTAGTACATCTTGGACAGTGTTTGTGTCTCCCACTAAGACTCTGAGGCTAAATTGGCACTTTTTTGTATAGCACATAGGAAGGAAAATGGAGGAACTCTTGCTATTTTTTTTTGCAGTTAAAGGGGATTGACTTCTCTAATTTTGGAATAAAAGTGAGCCCAAAGTAACGATTACCAATACCACATTGTATTAATTTTTTTGTCGTTATGAAACTTCAGCAAAAACCTGTTAAAAACTACCGTTAGTCTTGAGTGAGCGCAGTGGCGTAAATCTGCGAGGTCCTTACACAAGTCTGACACTAGGGGGCGATATTCATAACACAGATGTACATCTACATGAGATCCGTTTCGCATTCCTGCCGAATCTTACATCAGAACGAAATATTTATGTTTTTTTTTAATTGCTCACTCTTTGAATGCTATTAAGTACAGTTTGGTTGTTGCGAATTTCGAAAAAAATCGTTAAAATCTGCGTTTTTTTCCCCACTACAAAAAGAGGGATGATTCAATAGCCTCGGTCAATACCCCATCCCCTTGGGATTTACGCCCATGGATGAGCGCATCTTACTGTATGTTGTTTCTAAAAGTAAGCAATTCTTATGTAATTACCAAGTAAACTTTGCAATCCAAACCTGTAGACTGGTAATACTTACCCCCTAAAATAAAGAAAGTATAATCAGATATAATAAAGTACAATCACATTAAAGATGAAACTGCATGCTTTTTTCCCCATCTTTCAGACCTTGTCGGTTTGGCGGCTCGTTTCCCGCAGTGGCATGAGAGTGACATTGCCGACTTCAGGTCTATGTTCATGAATTTCGATCAGAACCACGATGGCTTGATAGACTTCCCAGAACTGTACGCAAGTCGAAGTAGCTAAGTTTATTGGTTAGATTGCAAGCAACAAATTTTCGTAAATGACCAATTTGAAGTATCCAAGACTTTCCTACAGTCTGCATTAAAAAAAAAGAAATGATAGAGCTCCGTTGCAGCTTTAGTGAGATTGCCCGCATCTCTTCCCTTTCATACTGAAGAACATATAAAATTCAGTTTTCCCACTGAGGATATGAAGTGGAAATTCAAGGAGTTTCTCCATCGGTTATCTATGGAGAGTATCACCTTATGTCATCATTAAGGCCTACCCTTCATGGTTTCATCAGTGAAGTCACCGATTTTTGTGTTACTTATTCCCCCCGTTATATAGTGACAAAGCTCTCAACGAGTTAGGGGATACATCTGCCTATCAAGTCCGCAAACGCAAATTTGACGAGATTGACGAGGACCACTCTGACAGTATCGACTTCGAGGAATTCCTTCACGTAAGGACCAAATCGTAGCTTGTTGCTGAAAATGCTTCAGAAAAATTCGGATCGGTTGCATTTTTGCTTGCATACAACGAGGAATTTGATATCTTTACCGGTTCAACCTTTTCGGTACAAAGAAAGGGTCTAGCTTTCCTCTGACACCACTAATCACATGAACAATTCAATTCTCTACCTTAGTTACCATCACCGATCGTTATAGGAGTAGAGTAAATACAATTCATTTGAAACGTCACCAGTTATTTCACAGCAGTACGATAACCGGATAAAAATGTCCCGGAATATTAAAACATGTACGTTATTTATGTCTTTTGTGAAATTTTGTGAAATCAAAGAATTACACTTACAACACCGATGCCAATTCCCACCCTTAAATATATTATTCATTACTGATCTGTTTCTTATATCGTTTGCCGCAACTTTTACCAGAAATTCTCTCTGGACTGTGGTAAATTGGTCAAAACAGCAGCAGCAACGACAATTATAGAACGAGACTGTACTTAATGTTGGCCCTAAAGTTCGAAGTGAACATTGGTGTGTGTATTCGTATTGTGAAAACGTTTGTTCAAGTCAACCCTTTGTTTTTTCAATCACAGTTGATCGACAATGTAATGATGTCATCTGAAGAGGGTATCTCTGGCGCCCTCGGTGATATGTGCAAACGGGAAAGCCAAAACGCCAACATCCTGCGTCATCTGTCCATCGAACAGCAAATGACAGCGGGGCTATTTTAATCATACGTGGGTTGGAAAAAAATGAACATTGTTATTTGTGTGGTCCGATAATAATAAATGCTGCAGGAGTGGATATCACTTATTGCAAAGTATTCTTTTTTACAACGTTGGTTTTATGACAAAAGTGTACCGTTGATAAAAGTGGTTTAGAAAAAAAATGGCCTCTTGGTGACTCAGACAGATTGATATTTAACAGCCCCTTCTCTGTAGATTTATAATGCATAAAGCTCGCAGTGCGCAAGTAATAACGCCCAATAGTTGTGTCAAAGGATTTCCATAACGCGTCATTACCCAACATGCATTTTGAAAGTGAGAGCTTTATGTGTTTAAAGTGTATAGATACAACTGGAGCACATGATCCAAGCAAAGATCAATTAGAGTGATTAATTGATCTGAGCTAGTGGCGAAGTAGGCTCTGATTGGTGCCCGAGTTTGAATAATTCATCAACCTCTCTATACCGTGATTCAACGATAATGTATTGCTCTCGCATAATTTGTTTTTCAAAATAAAGGAAATAGCATTTACAGCTCGCTGCCCCAGCTGATTAATAGAAATGAATCTCTCTCAGTTTTAAGCATGATCTATTTATAATGCTGGTGATTATCGTCATTATTTTAGTTAGTTTTTGTTCCTTTTCCTCTTTAAATCCTCTTAAATGTTGTATTCTGATTGAAAACAAGAATTATCATTTTATCATTTTTAATTTTTTATCCTGTCGTTTCTCCCTGATAGATGTTGCAAAAGCAAAATCTGATGCCATTCATTTCATCAATATTTCAGCACAATCTGCCCCAATATTTTTGAGAATCGGCATCTCGTGTAACCTATCTCCGATGAAACCGAAAGGGCAGCAGAATGTAGGCCTACATGTACGTGCACAATGAACCGCAACACACTAGGTTATAAAAGTCTGAGTCCACCAACAGATTTTGTTGAAAATGTTGGACAAATACAAGACCATGTCACTGAGACTCGTCCCTCTTCTTTCGTGTAAATTTTGTCGTGTAAGTTAAGATCATGGCTTCAAACAAGAAATGTTTGTGTATGTGGATATTCCCCAGATGGGAAAGGAACAAACAGCCATGTTCTAATCTACAGTACTTGGCCCGCGAAAGCGTAAAAATAGAAAAAGCTGGTATTTTTCAACACATTGCCTAATTGTATTTGCGCCACCTAGTGAAACGAGTTAACCATTCTGTGACCTCAATGAGCAGACATGGGGGAACCCGTCTGCACATTATGAACGTCACAGCTATTCCGCTATTGCGTCAATAAACACAATGAGTATGCAGAAAGCCACGCAACAGACAGAAAAATACCTAGACAGCTTCCCTTTCACGCAAGATTGATAGCCTTTTCTATCAGAAAATTTCATTTAGTTGTGATATGATGAGCTATTTTGGTGAAAAACTTGAGAAAAAACGTGAGGCCTGCCGTGTCGCATAGCAGGTGCAGGAAACAACAAATTTGAATAAAAGTGACCACGTGACGTCTTTTGGCCAATCCATCAAAGGGTAATTACCGCCTGAGTATTTTGCCCTTCACTGTGTCGCCATTACGTTACGCGAAGCGGACTAAAGCCGCCCCCGTGGTCGACGTTATCTCGGATTTTTACCCTATTTCTTGGATCATACTGCCGCAACGGTCGTGGAATATACGAGAGCCATGTGTCGAGTATGACTGCCGCAAATTCGGCGGCGAATGGTGCCAGTTTGGAAGATTGTCACACCAACTTGTTCGCCCTGGTAAGTTGGAAATTCGGGGTCAGATTGGTTGTTTGAAGTGCGTACGTCAGGAATGGATACCCCATCAAGCCGTGACCCGACAGCCATGGCCGAAAGACATGTCGGCAGAAAGTGACCTTGGACCAAGGGACACGAAGGAAGAATACGATTAGAAGATCATATTTTCAGCGTTAAATTTCTTTCGTTTAGTGACCACAGACGTATTTATCAGAATGCCTCTGGCTGAAGTCTTTTTACAAGCGAAAATCCCCGCAAACATGTTGAAATGTAGGTGCACGTCATTCACGTACGTTAGGATTACGACTACGAGGAAGTCAATCGAAGACGCCATCATCATGACCAGGCCGTAATTATCACCGTGATCACGTTTGCGGTTATGTTGAATACCAGGAATAGTGCTAAACACAAGGCCGAAAAGTTGGATCACATTTTTATTTTCAAATGCACGTCTTGTGACCATTGTCTATTTGCCTCATGCACTCCAATCATCAGATGCCAACATCATACAGGTATTAGGGCCTATGATATAGTACACGCCTAGGCTTCATTACTCATGATATTAACAGATATCGCGTGTGATCTCAGCCAAAAGACAGTATCATTCCAATTCGGCCTTTTCACAGTAGGGTGCCACCAAGAGTTTTCAACACGTTGGCCAATCACAATGCACGAAATTTGTCGACCCAATGCGCATTTGGAAAAGGTCGACAAATTTCGCGTGTTATGATTGGCCAACGCGTTGCAAACTCTTGGTGGTGCACTATTGTGAATCGCCCGTATTGACACCGTAAAATTTGGAGACTGGGTACTGTGTCCCAGCAGTATGTAATCCATAAGCACTCTTCAGAAGCCAGCAATATCCTATAACTATTCAAATGTGAACTTGTTTTCGACAGTTACTATTTGAGCAGCAAAAGTGATAGAACGTTATTGGTCATTGCTATGCTATAAAATTTATGATAACTCTGGATCAATCACATTTGCAGATCACCTGATTAAATAAGAATTAAAAGTTGTGTAGGCAAACCTTTTGTGAGATTTGTATGACCAGTGTGAGTGGGGAGATGAGATCATTTTGCTAATGGAAGAAAAATTTTGGTGTTTTTGCTGTTTCTTTGTACCGTTTCTTCTTGGCTTTACCTTGAGGAAGCTATCTTGAGTATTAAATGCATTTGATTAAATTAGAGTGCCATGTACATGTATATAGGCCTACCGTTCTCCAAATAGTTGCAACGGTACCTCAGACAGTTTTGAGGTCATGCTATTTAGCGTCAACAAGAGTCAACAACCGTCAACAGAGACTAGTGGCGTCAGCAACTTGAAAATACCGTAAAGATTTAGAAGTGGTTTTATCATATTTTAGAGACTAACACCTGCCACTGTGTAAGAGAACAATGAATTTGCTTCCAGATTCCCGCAGGATGTAGGGGGCTGCCATCTTTCTTTTCTCAGCCCTCTGCATGAAACTAACATGGTGGCCATTCGGGCTGCATGAGCAGGTCCATCTTGTCACTCACAGTTTGACACTCAAATATCATTTCAGATACATGTAGTATGATACATTGAATATGATATGTAGGAGCCTGATTAATATTGTGAATTAAAAATCTTTGCATAAATAGGTTTGAATAACTTGATGCTTTATTGACGTTTGTTGACGCTAAATAGCATCACCCTAGTTTTTGCATCGCTGATGCACGTGATGCAGTGTGCATCATAGTACATAGTGTAGACCCTATAGGCGATGAGGATTCCAAGACATTACATGTAGGTCAAATGACTTGCTTATTAAACAGCTGATGATTGCTTCGCACAAGCTCCCAATCTCCTGCCATAAATTTAGATGTACCGTATCAGAGGCTGTGCAGCATGCATTGTCTGAAACTGTCAACTGTTGTAGAAAGTGGGAATTTATTTCCCTTGAAATTGAGTATGCGTGAATGCCGTGAAGAGATTTGTTTTCAATAGAATGAGGGTTTATCAATTTGTACGTAGAGCGAGGCACAGTGTCCTTTGGAATACATGTGTGCAAAAATACCGTCTGTATGGAGCTGACTTCATTGGTTACCATGCATTTTGTGTTCACTTACGATAGCCAAAGAAGGGAAGCAGTTACACTCATGCATTTCGCGAGCAGCACAGTGTGCATGCAGCATGTTTGTACATGACTAACAACGTGGGCATTGTTTCATGTCTCATGGTTGGATATTGTCTTATGTTTTTACTTCTTAATGTGTCAAATGGAAGTTGAAAGTGGTGCAAATATAACATGAATTAGTGGAAGTGTGAAAAATAAGTTCAATTTACACTAGCTAGAATTAAAAAAAAGTGATAGATATTTCATTTTGGACTAACGTTACTAATGTAAAGCACAGTGCATGGTGTGCTGCTAGATTGTGCATATCCTTTCACTTGCTAGCCAACACTAGCCACACAAGAAAGCCAACACATAATGAATAACGGTGCTGTTATGTGGAACTGCGTTTTAAATGCATACTATCGGCAGCTACATTCTTAAGTGACATTGTAAAGTGTACCAAATTCATCAAACCAGCAGAACAAGGGCACGGCAGAAACAAATAAACTGAGGTCATTGGATCTGTCAGCAATTAGAATTAAACAAAACAATAAATTTAATATTTAAAAAAAGAAGAAAAAATATACATTGATGAACTCCACTTCAAATAATATCTAAGGAAGTTCTACACAAACTGGATGGCAAAGTACATGTAAAGATTACATGGAGTTGACTAATACCAGGTACAATGAGCAAAGGTGGGAGTTTGACATGACTTGTAGCCATCAGGGAGCACTTGGGTAGAAAATCAGTATTCTAGTGAGGACTGGTGATGGTATGCTCGTCTACGGAGAGCACCGAGTCAATCTGGCGCAAGCCTTCTAGGAAGAGCACTGAGTCGGTCTGGCCTAAGTAAACTCATATACCAGACAACAGCAAGCCTGGGGAGACTCACAGCCATTGAAGAAGATATCTGGTGGCCCGGCGGGGCTAAGTGGGAGCCCACTCTTAGCATCGTCTTGAATCAGCAGCTCGTCTTGGGTGTTGGCTATTAAAACTTAATAGTTGGGGACACACATCACAGTGATGAAGGGAAGTGGCCCAACTCTGACCTTGGTGGGACTGCAGGAGTGCTGTGCTTTTCATTGCTGTATAATGAGAAAACCATCAGCCTGGGCAATTTTGGTAGACATTCTGGGAGCAAATAAACATTATTATTGAAAAGAATGCTACAGGCACCGCTTGGTCATTAAAGTTTTATTTGCGCACACAATTTTGTTACACATCTACATGTAGATCTACTATATCTTATGAAGTGGAAAAAATACTAATTGCCAAAGGTTAATTTGAAACAACTGTCGTCAAGAACGTTCTGGAGAAAATCCCTGGAGGTGTATTCTTCCTTGAGGGGAAACAAGAAACAATGCATCGCTCTGCCTTGTGATTTTTCACTTCCTGGTCGTAAAATAAATCCAAGCATCTGATGCATGTGAATATTTGTGAAGCAAATTTGTGTGAAAATCCCATTAACAAAACTTAGGGCTAACAGAAACTGAGGTTTTACAATACAGTGAAATGTTTCCATAATTTTCAATTTTTACCATTGGTAAATTAACTTATCCCTCACTTGGCTGGCATCACCTAGTTAAATTGATCGGGCTGCCTTCAATGTACACATACCGGTATCTTGTATTAAATTTGCATAGCGTACATAATTTATTGCATTCAAGGCCAAGAAACAATGTAATTGATATTGCTCAGAGCAAAAACTAGTGGATGAGTACATGTACATGTACACATACCATGCATGCAATGATGAAAGAATGCTCTGACACTAATGCTTGAAAATCCTAGGATACACAATGGCCAAAGTTCACTGGCCCAGTGGGCTGTGTGTACAGAGAGTGCATACCTTAATGCGCGTATGGTTTAATGCTTGAGTGACCCACTCCATTGGTGCGTCCAAAGCGCCTGGGACCTTTTGCATTGTAAAATTCTGTGTGCACGGTGTGGCTCCACGACACACTTCATGCACACTGAGCTTTTCAGTGAGTAGTTTGTCTCATTGTCAGAAATGGCCATTGAGTGGGTGGGAGAGAAACAACGGAAGAAGTCTAGATTGGCAGGCAGTCGTCATACATGTATGTTGCCATTAAATTTGGCTGCCTGTATTGATCATGGCGTTTCGTGGTTTTAGAAGGGGGAGGATGCTGTGGCTGGTCTTCATGACTGGCATGTTGACAAGCGGAGCATTGGGAAAGGTCAGGTGTCAGCCAGGCAATGAATCGTGGCGGCAGTGATAGGGATCGGCTGACTTGAGGTCCATGTGGCATTACATTAATGGCATCACTTAGCACTACTGGATGTCAACAACTTACACATCCCAGTGTTGTTGGTTTTTTTTTTTTTTCCATTTTCCCGTGTGCATATTCACGTAGTCTGTGTTGGCTCATTAAAAGTTTTTCTTTCTGAAATTATGACAAATACTTCACATGCTGTATGTGCATACATCAACAGTCACAGCTACGCACCTTATTGTGAAACATTTTCATATTTGTTTTCCTGGTCTTCATGTTGGTACAGTTTAGGTAATTGAATAGGTCCGAGTGGAACAGAACTCAATACAGCTCATCTCAAATAAATAGTTCCTGCTGGTAACATTTGTACATGTTGGTAGTAAAAGTAATGACAGGCCATTCCCTGATATTTGCTCGACACGTGAAATGTTTGAATTGGGAAATGGCAAGAGACTGGGATTTTGTTTTATAAATAGTGAGTGTAGTGTGCCATACTTGGTAAAAACTAATTGAGTGGATACAGGTTGGGTGTTAACTGTTGACAAAAACTGGAAATGTGACTTACAAAATTATATATCGGTACACTTTCCATACGTGTAAGTGTACTTTTTGACTTTTATTGATTTTCCACCCTGTATATACATGTACCAGTAGATCTTTAAGTCTCACTGCGTGAATCAAATTGCCAGTGTGTGAAAAATAAAAGTGATTGAACCAATCAAAAAACAAAAAATGGAAAAATAAAAGTGATTGATTGAACCATTTAGATCTCTGTGTACACATTTACATGTTAACTGTGTCTTTCCTTATCCCTCCTTTATTTTCCCAGACGGATCTCTCGGGCATCAAATGGCGTAAGTTCAGCTACGATTGCCCCCAGGAGCCACTGGGGCCCCTGGAGGACCCCGTCCTGGTCTCCTACTCTCGCTGCATCGCGGCCAACATCCTCAGCGTCTGGCGCCGCGTCCCCTTCATGAACACAGACCTTCTGCTCTCCCTTGACGTGCCCATGAAACCGGACCCCATCTGGACCAAGGAGCTCTGGATTTACTGGTATGGGGACGACCCAAATCTGGAGGAGAAAATCTCGCCGGATCTCAAAGGTAAATAAGTGCCCGAGATGTGTCACCTTTGCTGATGCACCAGCAGCTGAATGCCTTTGTTGTCTGTGAGCAGGAAAATGTTGGGATCTTGTCAAATAGTTAATAAGAGCTGTCACTTCTAAAGGGAATCATTTTTCCAGAATCCAAATCTGTTTTGCAAGTCCTTGTGCAGTTTTTAATGTTGAAAGGAATATGTCCCGTTACTTTTTTGCTCTTTGACTTTTGAACTTGTGGACATGACTTTGCAGATGAACTTCATGGCCTGTAACATTTGTTTTATATGAGAAGCACTGGTAATTTGAAGTCTGTTTCTTTTGAGGAAAAGAAACTTTGCTAAAGACTTCAGTTCATCTGTTTGCTTGCTGCCAGTCTTTGCATCCCCGGTTTGCCCTTTGTAACTAAATGCAGTCAAAACATTCAGTTCTTTATAGCAGTGGCCTTTTTCCTACATACACAATGGACACCTTCGCAGATCTTGTATGCTGTGTGTGTACACACACCAGATCTGGACTATGACCAGTGCGATCCTGATAGAACCCTTTGTTAAATCTCTTGATAAATAAGCTGTTGCTAAAAAAAAAAATATGGATCAAAAATACTTGAAGGTCACAAGATGCAAAGTCCATATCTGCACTGCTCTTGTAGAATTTGGCGGAGCTGTTGTGTGCAGTTTACTACATACATGTACACATGTATTTACTGGTACCTGTGTCTTCTCATTATTCATTATACAGATAAGTGCATGTACAGGTACATTATCAACGTGCTCGTTTATTTGTCTTGCTGATTCTTGCTGGTATTTCCCATATGGTTTTACTTGAACCTAGAGACACTACAAACAGGAAATGGCATTCATACAAATTCATATTATTAATTGAAATATTATTCAGCGTCAAATTTTATTTTATGGGCATCCATTCTTTCTTCCATCAGCATTAAAAATCCCTTAGTTTGACCCCCAAATATCAAATTTTCCAACAGAGAACATTTCTTGGTTCTGTTGTCATTCTGTGCAGGCTAATATGTGTTCTAATATGGTGATAATGAGTAGTCATCATTATTGTTATGTTGGATTGAAAGGGCTTATTTAAGAGCACAATAGAAAATTAGTAAGATTTAGATTTGAATGAGTTTGAATGATATTGCTGTTTATGTCATGTATTCTTAAATTGTATTGTCGCCACATTGAACATTGCCATTTTTGAATTCTAATTATATGGATCTTGGTGCAGATGTCAAATTCAGTGTCTATTTTTACACATCTAGTTAAACAAGGTTGACCCTGAATGAGAGGTCATACAGATAATAACAAGGATGCACAAAATCTCTTTGGAGAGATATCTGGACTGTGCTCCTACCACTAGAGTCCCTTCAGTTTACCTACCTACCACACCGCTGTCAGAAAAAAATAGGTCAAGAGGCCAGCCTGAAATCATGGCCTCCCTTAAATTATCAGTGATGGAATCTGTAGTGGATTGAAGCAAGAGACCAGGCTCAGCCAATTGACAAGACTATTTGGGGCTATAAAATGTCGTTTGTGCCCCCACACAGTCTCTGCTGCTGGTGTCAGTGTCGTTGTCTACTGTTCAGCTGCTGTCTCCCTGGATTCATGGGCCAATAGCTTGCTGGTGCAGAAGCAGATTGTCAAAGTTAACACAGGGCTTTCATAAACTTTTTTGACAAAGGAGTATTATTATACTCACTTCTTTTGTTTAGAGGAGTATTTGGATCTCCTGAGGTAAGAATCTAGAAGTATTTCACTTCCGGGAGTGAAAGCAAGGAGTATTTTTATGTCTTCTAATAAATGATTATGAAATCAAACTCAGTACATGAGATTCGGTTTACATTGTCATCTTAAGCATAAAACAAGTTAGGTAGTGCTTGCAAGGGCAGCTTCTCAATAAGATCGGCAAGGGTGCTCCTGATGACATTGGAAGGTGAGTCATTGTCAGTGTCATGGCTAGTTTTGTGGAAGAGCTCCGACAGTTTAAGTTGTCTGTACGCCATTTTGACAACACTAATTCTGCCGCGTGTGCCGCAAGAGGGCTATTTTCGAATGATCGATTACTTTGTCAATGCATCGGACGGTGCTGCATGCTGCTCTGACCTGTGCTACATGCATGGCGTAACAATGTTTTGATTGGTACCAATTTGATGTTATCGAATCCAAAGTGCACACCATGCAGGCGCCATTTACATGAACAGCCGCATTCTGTACCGCTGCAGCACACTGTATTGCACATGTACACGTACACGTGCAGTTTAGTGAGACATCGTGCACGTCACCGTGCTTTTTCGCCGAGCGACATCGAGCAAGTGGAAGGCTTGCCATCAAGCCATGAGGACGAAGTACCGGCATGATTGAGTGGCATGATATTGCTAAACAGTTGCCCTTACAACGTATTTGACATTCTACAGTAAAAAAGATTCATTTTGACCCTAAATACTTTAAAAATTTTGAAGTATTTAGGGTCAAAATGAATGCATTTTTTACGTGAAGTTATTTTCGTATTCTCCTTTTTCATTGCGTAAAATACACCAATACGCACGCTAACGGAAGCCTTGTGAATAACGAGTGGACTGCTGTCAGCACCCTCAAATTGTGGAGTAATGTGTAGGTGTTGTTTGCCACACTTGTTGCAGGAGTAACCAAATTCTTATACACGTGGAGGTGTTTTCTTTGTAATTCTGTCTCAGTAAATTTTGTCTGTTGATTAAATCCGAAGCAGACGTGGATATTGCTTGCCATGATCTCTTGTACAGTTGTTCCAAAGGTGAAGCCAGTTTCCATTGTGGTTTTGCCTTTCAACACTTCACTGCATCAGGAGTTAACACAGAGCTCCATAATGGCTAGCACCCTCGGCCCAATTGTACCAGTACACATGACAAGTGGTGGGTCATTATTGGGGCATAAAGAGTGGGCCAACTCACTTGCTTGTCCTCTTAATCCCTGGCAGGCATTTAGGATCTTTTCTTTCTGTCACCTAAAGGTTTCCATACCAAGTGAACAATGCCCAGGGCCTGGGTGCGTGTATAGAACATGACAGCGTTGGACCACCTTGGTGTGTTTTTCTTGTAGATCCAGTGCACTATTTTTGCTGCATGAAGTCTGTCTGGAGGGATAGCGTTAGTCCGTACGCGTACATGAGAAAAGCCTTTATTGCTTAAAAGGTCAGACTTCGGAGAACATCAGTGAAGCTTTGTGTAGTTCAGTTACCATTTCACCCACCCCCTGAAAGAAAAGGCTTGAGAGTCATGTTTTTCATGTTGAATTCTTATCAGTGATGTCATTGCTTGTTCTGGATCTTAGTGCTGTCATGTCTGGCTATGTACCAACTAATCTTTAACATTCAGATTAATCAGAGCGAGGTTTGTCATTCATGCACATGTATACGTGTACTACCATAGAGGCCACTAAGATGTGTGCTATTTATTCACGAGAGAGTTGTTGCAGTTGATGTATCAATCTTTTGAAAGGGAAGGCTTTTCAATGAAGACTTTGAAAAAAAAGATTTTGCCAACAGTGGCATGTTAGATAAACAAGTAAAGGAAAAGGTACATGTACATGTAGCTTTGGGCCAGCTGTGTATGTACAGTGGCTTAAAATGCATTACACTATAATGGGTGTGAAATCTCCACATTTTAGCGGATTTCCACTTTTTTGTTAATTTGCTGAATTTGCTTTGTGTGTAAACAGCAACCTTGGACCACCGATCATGGTGCTGTGATTGGCTGCTAATGGAATATTAATATTCATATGTGTATCAGTCTTACTCTTTGTAGCCGTTTTTGCATGAGCTGAAGTAGTGACTAACAAGATCCACTATAACTCGTGGTAGCACACATTTCACTGTAAATTTGCGGCTTGAAATAAAGTTAGTAAATTTTTGCTTTCGCTGATTGAGGGCTTTGTAGCAACTGGTGCGGGGTGCATTATTGTGTGGTTTTGCGTCGCTTTCAACAGGCTTTCAAACAATTTTGGACATAAACTCATCAAAATATCAGTGCAACACAAATGTACAATTACCCATAGAGATTCTGATACCGTCTTTGACAAGACCGATCCTCAAGTGACAAATCCACAGAAGTGGATTTGAATGGAATACACTGGTAGACAGGCAGACAACCCAATCTGTGCCGGGAAAATCCAAAAGCCTGGACATCTGATGTGCATTCTTTAAAGAATTGAAATTTTAAAACATGGTTAGATCAGGTAGGAAAAGGGCCAACTCGCTCTACAAACCTTGGTATTTACAATTTTGGTATACCTATTATTACGGCAGTTCATTTTAACCTTCAGGAATTTCAGCCAAATGAAGGACAAGTAAAATTAAATTTTGCATAGCCTAAGTTCCAAGAAAAAAATAACTAAAGTTGCACCAAGAGGCTGTAAAATGTGGTGTAAAATGCACCACAGAGCATCTACATTTCAAAATTTGTCTGTGGCCCCCACACTACATATACATGTACATGTTTCACGCTTGCAGTATCAGCTATCTTTTCTGTTCCACGCACACCCCCTGCTATAATTGCCATCAGAATTTTGGCCATAAAGAGTGCATTGATGATCGACAACACAGAGTGTTTTTGACTGCAGTGCGTCGTCAAGTGAAGCTATGTGTACTGTACATGTACACCTCTGTACAGTTTACACTGTACGTTGGCCTTCATGTATGTGTTTCGGTTGAAACCCTGCATATTTAACAAAGGAAATTGATAAAAGCCTTTGCCAAACATTTATCACTACCCAACCGTTCTGTGCATAGAGACAGGAATCATCCTGCCGTGAAACCCACAAATTTTTCCTGCCTGCTTTGGGTTCACTGCTCAGTGTTGCCTCTATTATTATGCCCTTCATTGCAGATTCAGGTTTGAATGGGCTCTGTTGCAAATAGTTATCAACCTGATTATTGCATTGTAATCCTGCAGGGCTGTGTGCATGTATTTCCATGCCCATGCTGTGCTGTGCCCGTACATGTAGTATGGCTGCATTGTGCTCGCTGTTGCTGTTCTTGATGGTGGTGCAGCATCACATGCAGGATGTAACCTTGACAGTAGGCATGCCGCCTGGGCGCCATTTTTCTGCTTGGGGCTGACAGTGATTTGACCTTCACACGACTGGGCTATGTGATCCAGCCCTGTGTGTCTTGATTTATTTTAAGCACATGGACTACATCATGTATGTCACGTGTGTATGAACACATGTGTATGCAGGCCAGTGTAAAGAGTGCTTTTTAGTATTTTAAGACCCTTTGCTGTTCAAATTCACGGGTTAGATTTTCCTTACATATTAATATTGCAAGAATGGGAATGCAGTGCATTTTTTAAAAATCATCTGTCACTGCTAATTGCAAGAATGGGAATGCAGTGCATTTTTTAAAAATCATCTGTCACTGCTAATCATAGAGAGGAGTGCCAGCTACAACATCCCTTTACATAATATACTTTATAGTAATATTGATTAATGAGAGGCATTGCAAACGAGGAAATGTTTCAGCTTCACGCTTTTCGAACTAGCAATACTTGGTTCAGGTAAGTCCAGGTTTAAAAAGTGATACTGTGATAACTTAAAAATCAACCACCATTCCCCAGAAATGGTAACCGAAAGCGTCAAGAACAGAAAGATCTAAACAAAAAATTTCTCTGAAATTTAGTCTCCTTTGCACATGGTTAGCTCAACTTTCTTGAGTTTGAATGTATAGATGCAGTTTTTATTGTCCGTTATTTATCAGACAGTGTCAATAACTCTGTTAAATCTTGCTTAGATAATCTAACTCCAGGGACGCTGACAGGCTACAGAGTTTTTGACTGTAAAGTGTCCAAAGAAAACATTGGGATAAGCTACACGGAGAAACATTACACATCACTGATTTGGAACAGCCCACAAAATGTATGAACGTGTGTCACATTCTTCCCCCTCCCTTCCAGCCAATTTAAAGCATTTGGCCATATCTGCCAGTTGTCCTGTCTTTATTTCTGTTAGCAAAAGAGATTATACATGTATGTGATGGCTCAAGTCATGACACGAATTCCACCATGCGCCCCACCCTGTACAAGATCGAGCAGTTACTTGTTTCTCGAGGGAATAGCACCACGAATTCTTGCAGCATTTGACCAATTTGGCCATACAAAACTACCACATCATGCACTGCTGTATTGAGTGCAGCAGACTTAGTTTGGAAAGGGTTTATTATCGTTAATATCATCTTGACTGCTCAGGAAACTACGCAGATTTCCTCAGTGCAGCGGAAGCTGGCCAGCTCTGAGGAGGGGAGGGGGGTGCCAGTGTTGTAATGTCATCAGGAATGCAGAGGGGCTTATCCCAAGGATTGGCCAGATTATTGCTCAGGTGAAGATGTGGTTGTTCATAACGCTGCTGTTCAGCTGGAGTGTATAAATAGAATTTGTTTTATTCTTAATACATGTAGATGCTCAGTGTTATTTGGAGTGGTCACCCCTACATGTACATGTATGGAGGATTCTCAGTTCGGAAAAAAACATTAAAACTGATATTGAACAAGTACAGGACAGTATGAATGAATCTCATGTGCACACAGGCAAACAATGGCCAGAGTACATGTACATGTAGGTGTGAAAATTCAGTCCAAATGGCAGACCTAAATGGGCTGTAAAAACATTGTTGCATCAAGAAGGTGGGAATTTGAACTTTACCAAACTGCCCAGTATCGTGCTGTGTTTGACCTTATTTCTGGGAGTTGATCAGAAGAAAGTTAATGGCAAATGTGTAGTCTCATGAACGTGCAGGTTCTGTTGTGTCTAAGATTGGTTAAACTGGAGACAAATTAATTTGATATGTTAATTCAACATTGTAATGGGCATCCCAGTGTACCGTTCGAGTGTACATGTATGCTTGCATTTGCTGAGAGGGAAGGGAGTTCACTTTCAAAGTAGCAATTTTTTTTTTTCAAAACTCTAACTTTTTCAATTTGTAGACGCAAGTTTGAAAGTGTCATTAAGAGCATCCTCCCCAGATTCCTTCCAAAAGGATTTAAAATCCTCTTGAAACTATTTTTCACATGTAAGCCATTCATCCCCCAAACCTTAAAATGTAACCACCGTGCTCATTGTCCCTCTGGAAAGATCAAGTGTACTCTAAATCAGATGGTATTCTGGGAGCTATTTATAGTTGTCGCTGGCCGTGGCGTGGCGTAACGTCTTAAAGCTTTAGCAGCACTGTGCATGCACTCCTTACACTCTCCTCCCTTTGCGCTGTGTAATTATCAGTGCTCTTGTAAACCACCACCTGCCGAGTTGGGTTAATTTTCGATCCAATTCCCAGGATAAATGCTTGGATGCTGGGGCCATCCAGCGGCGCTTCATATCAGCCAAGCCAGGGACAGGTGACTGGAGGGGAGGGGGGACAGAGATGTACATGTACACATGTATATTAATCGGCCGGGTCGACTCAATTTATTACCCTGGGGGCCATTCTTTAATAACATTGGAAGACACTGGCAGGAATATGATAATAATTTGGAATAAATGACGGGTTTTGAGGAGCATGTTTTTCAACCCCAGAGGGTTGTGATTAGATAACGGCGATACTGCTTTCCCTAATCATCTGACAGGTTTTGTGTATTTGTGTGTTTGGAGTATGTGTGTGTTTGCCTGAATATTTTATGCTTATAAATCTTACTTGACAGCAGGCTCATTTTATTTTACTGTCAGAGTCTCGCTATTGGAAAAGGATGAGATCAGTTTATCAGAACTGCAGAATTTAGATTGAAATGTCTTGGCATGTGCTTCAAAAATGCATGTGCAAAGTCTTAAGAAAAATATAATTGACAAAACATGTGCAGTGTGATATTAATCACAAGATTAAATTAAACTGATGAGATCAGTTTATCAGAACTGCAGAATTTAGATTGAAATGTCTTGGCTTGTGCTTCAAAAATGCATGTGCAAAGTCTTAAGAAAAATATAATTGACAAAACATGTGCAGCGTGATATTAATCACGAGATTAAATTAAACTGATGAGATCAGTTTATCAGAACTGCAGAATTTAGATTGAAATGTCTTGGCTTGTGCTTCAAAAATGCATGTGCAAAGTCTTAAGAAAAATATAATTGACAAAACATGTGCAGCATGATATTAATCACAAGTAACAAGTTTGCTGCCCATCTGAAGTGTTTCCACATATTCTACATTTGCTTGGGTTTTTTTCCGGAAATTTCTTCAATTAAAGGAACAGAATTCTATACCAAAATACCATGCCTGCCATGTTTGAGAGAAATAAAAAATTTACTCATATGGTGGTAAATAGTAATGTTAATAGTATATAGTGAATAAAAGTACTGTGCATTTCTTTTTTTCCAAGTTTTTCTTCTCCCATGAAATTGCCAAACACCATATGGGAAAGTTCACTGTGTAGGGTAGATCTTGCTCAAAGGAGAGTTTTTGAAATGTCAACGGGTTAATTCCTGTCTGATGGAGGTGTCCATACACGTATATACTACATGTACATGTACCTTCATAAACAAAATCTCTTTCCCAGCTTCCCAGAATAGGATATCCCCCTATTGCCATCTGCAGCCTTGCATTGTGTTCACAAAGCAGAAGGAATAGTGTGCAGGTACACATAGCAAGTACATGTACTGTACATGTACGTAGCCCATTACTCACACACACATGTACACTTATATACATTGTACATGTACATGTACATACCCTGTACATGCACATTGTACCCACTGTACGTGTACAAAACCTTGACCCGGTGATCCTTTGTCAGTCTTTGTATGTACTGTATATATGCATGTACATGAATGTGTGTTTGTGTATTCACAATGTGTATTCTGCGAATTCCACAGTTCTTGAGGGGCTCAGCCGATTGCTTTGGAATTTTTCTTAGGATTTCGTGGAAGCCCTGAAAATGTGAGTGATGACCCCTCAAGGTTCACAGTTCAGGAAAGCTGGAAAAATTCTCGTAAGAGCAGGGGATACCTCTACACATCTACACGTAGTACTCTTGAAATTGAAATGTTGGCCTTAAATATTTGTGCATTTTATTGGAAGTTTTATTCTAGAGAATTCCAAAAATACTGCCGTTGCATTTGGTTGTGTCAGTTACGTACATGTACATGTACCTTTGTTTCTGCCAAGGGACTGTTCCTTCAGCAGTTCCTTGCAGGTTTTTCCCCCACTGGTCCAGAGAGAGACACAGCTGTCAGAGTAACTATTTTGGAAGCATTCCCTTGGTGTGCAGGCAGTCTGTGCCACCTGTTGTAGTATACAGTGCACTGCCCCTTCCCTGATTGTTTTACTACCCCTATCAATCAATCAATCTCCAATTTGACATGACTAACTTAACCCATACCACTCGTCTGGTTTGACCTGAGAGGGTCAAGCCAGATTTGTGTACAGTGCTTTGATTATGCAAGGTACATTTGTCTGAATGTAAGTCATCTGTCATCCATTACTTGAGATCTGAGTCTGACTCCAGAGGCTCTGTCTGTTTTAAAATCCCTTTGTACCCTGATGATTTAAATGCATTGTGAACACTTTGCAAAAAAGATGTTTGAAATTACAAATTCACTGTATTATTAATAGGTATCATGTTTCACATGGGACATTTCATACACCCTACTTGTAAGTAAATGTACGTGTACAACATGTATATTTGTGCCATATTCTGAGTAATACTGGAAATTAAGACATTACTGCAAAGAGTCTTTGAGTGTTCTTGTGTTCACACCACTGACACCAGGTGCAGTTCGACCAACAAAAAAGGGTACATGTACATGGTGGTGTTGCAGTTGCCAAATGCATAACATAAATTTCCACTGCCGTGGCATGATGAATGTGTTGAATTTCTCAAGCATTGCAGGAATGCCAGTAAATCAGGATAGGCGCATTGGCCGGTTTCCCCTTTTTCATTAGATAAATTCTTCACGCCAGGGCCCGAAGATCAAACAAGAAAGGGGTCACCTTGTCTTGGGTACATGATGTACTGCATACACGGTCACATGGGTGGGTTGTTCGGACTTAAATGGCAGCAGAAGGTTGAGAGGAGGCTGAGAAATGAAGCGACTCTCGACAAGGAGTGAAGCTGGCACTGTAAATGGATCCGTTCTGGTTAGATTGTTCAATACTACAAGCATAAATTATCTGGGTCATCACCAGCCAAGTCATCTTTTGGGCTGAGCGGGAGGCCAGTGTACATGTAAAACCAGCCAGGCATTTTTATGCATAATGACAGATTTCCCTGACTCAGAAAGCCTTGGGGGAGATTAAACTCTGCAGGCTGATGCACATGTAGTATTATAAAGGCATTAGGCATTCCTTTTCTTTGTACCACAGGCTGTTTGTTAAAAGGAACAAACTAATGCATGCACAGCGCAACAATCAATACAAATACAGTACATCTTCATGGGCAGGTTGTGAAACTAAACACGTTGTGGGCTGTATAGAATTATGTGTTAAGATTTATGCATCAGATGGAGTTACCATGTAACTGAAAAGTGAAAGCACAGCAGGACACAAGCAAGGGAAGTTTTTCCAAGTCGGTAGGAGAAATTGTTTTCCCTGAATGTTACAGAGACCCTTTTGTATGAAAAAATGTGTTTCCCTCCCCCATTCATTTTCTAATGATTATTGATGTTTGATGTGTAAAAACACTTCCGTCTTGTGTTTTTTTTCCTGTTTTAAGTAGTAGTAGTGAGATGATTAATTCAGTGAGCATTTGTATGCAAAATGTACATGTACAAATAACAATCCTTACTTGACGTGTTAATAATAAAAGCCATGTGTAAAGCAATTAAAAAGTGCCGATGTATGTGTCAACAAAGTCAAAACCAACATGCCTGCAGAGGTTTTTTTCTCCCAAAGTGGGCACATACATGTGGGGGGGGGAGTAAAAGGAATCTTTTGATTTGACCACCAACAAGGTGAAGTCATCAAGCATTCATCTGGTTCCCCCCTCGCTGCATCAAGGGCATTGCTAATAATTGCCCAAGGATGTGTGGTAATAGGCAGGGGTAGCTGATTTAAATCATTTTGATTTAAATCAAGTTAAATGAAAAGATTTAGAAAAAATAACTGATTTAAATCAACGTTTAAAACTGCCTTTTGAAAGGGCAGCAATGTTAATATTTAGGATTTTTTTCACCTTATTGATATTTTTTCCCTAGGTTTCTCACATTTTAAATGCAAATATAGCTCTGTTAGCCCCATGGTACCGGTCTGGGGTACCAATAAAACTGTGGTTGCACATTTACCTGGAACATTTTATCCAGGTTGGCAGGGATTTTGGGTTCAAATTATCCTATTCCCTTAAAATTTATCTATGCATTTCAGTTTTGATGCATGAATTAAATGAGCCATAATCATGAGTTTAATTAAACTTGATTTTTCCGTTTCTGCTTTTGAGTTTAATGTAGTAAGGTATCAGCGTACAACTACACGTACCTTTTATCTCTATTTAATTACGACTAGAAATGTTGGTCATTACACAGTGAAACCAGAACCAGTAACAAAATGTTCTTTATACAGTGATTTTCAATCCGGCCTAAGGAAACTGGATCATTTACAAATCTGATAGACTAATTACGTTGAACAAGGGTCTTAAATGTTGGAACAGACTCTGATACAAATATTAGAGTTTGGTGATACACCAGCTTTTTACAATACATCTAGCTTGTACATCATGTATATATGTGTGGTTGACGGCATTTCACTTACTGGCCCTTCAGTTTCATCTCCTTTAACAAAATCCAGGGAACTCTAGTTTTGTCCAAACTTATGGCCCAGTTCAAAACCTGGTATTGTACCCTTGACACTTGTAATATTGATGAAGGAACTGTCTACAGGTGCATGTACCGGTAGATATATAGGCCTATTGTATGTTCACCAGGGCTCTGACAATATGAAAGAGGGATATTAAATGTGTTTTAAAGGCCGAAATGTAATGTTAATCAAATTACTGGATTTAAATCTCTTTGACTTTCACGATAAATGCCAATTTGCCCCCAGTTTTTGATTTTGGTTATAAATCTGCTTTAAATAAAAATGTCTTATTCAAATTTTATTTTTTTTACATATATATATATTTGGTTTCAGTTTAAAAAAAAATGTCAAAGCCTCTTAATAGATCACATTAGCTGATGTGACTGCTGGTGTCAGGCTTCAGGTAACATAATTTGTCGTGAATGCCAGACTAATGAATTGGTCAGGAGTTTTGATATCCTGTAGGTGGCATATAATCAAGGTGACTGGCTTCATTACTGCATTGCTAGTACTGCACATCGTGTCTCATGTACATGTACAGCACATCTCTGACCAAATCGGTCTGCAGATTGGAAGGTAATCAGTCTATGTTGGTTTGTGAGGTAGCTTGTTTCTTTTGAATAGATTGCATGAACAGGAAGAACCATGTACTGGTACAGGTACATTTAAATTACACACCTACGTGTACAGTAAGTAGCTCATGCAGCATACTGGCTGTTCTTTTTTTTTCTGTACACAAGTAAATTTAAAAAATACATGCTCTACAGTGTAATACATTGCATGTATTAATTTATTCACTTTTCCTGAATCCTCCAAATGTAATGCAATTTTCACATAAATGTATCCATTTCAGATTGCTGTTAACCCTAACAGTTCCGAATGCTACAAAGTACTACTTAGTAGTAAAATGTACTCAGCCCTGTCCTTGTAAGAGGACATGACATTGTTATTCTCTGAAGCCATAAAATACAATAGAGAAGACAATGTACCATACAGTGCTGTGGCACTATAAATGCATAGTTTTATTGTTCTCTGTATGAGTAACAATGGAATAAACCTAGCCAGAAATAGTCATTTGTAGCGCTAGGTCCTTTAGGCTCAGAGTGTTACGTAGTATTTTGTAGTACTGAGTACACTAAGCCATACAACGCCGGTACTGTTAGGGTTAATGGACTGGCCATGAGGGCATGCTCATCAAATCATATTTGATTAAGTTTGTCAACATAATTGCCAAATTTTCTTTATCAGAGGACAGTTAATGTTTGAAACTACACGTATACGGTAGAGCTGTTGATCATTACTGCGGGCATTTTCAACAGACAGCATGTATTTTAATGCATCCTATAAAAATTCACATCACCAGGCACCTCCACTTTACAAGTAAACACTTGAACTTTGCCTAGCATGAAGGCAGCTCTGTCTCCCCCAGGGAGGATATTTATAGCTCTTGGGTAAAGAGTGTCTTATTAGCTGGGATTGCTCCAGATTGCTCAATGTGTGTTTCTAAATCAGGGTTTCATCTAGGATTGCAATATGTGCATGTACATCTCCCAGCTCAAGTCAAAAAGTGCCTGTTCTCTCCCAGGGGAAGTTATGAAACTAAAATCCTTTGATGCCATGTGAGACTGAACCTGTGTTTCCAATGCACAGAGTATTTTGGAGGGAAAGATTTAAGATTTAAAGCATGCAGTTTGAAACACTGTTGAACAAGTCTGCAGTAAAAACAGTAAAAAAAAAAAGGAGGGGGGGTTCTTATGAATTTGAACAAGCAAAAACTGCCTGTCCATATTCATGTCACCTGTGAGTTTAACACCAATGTGCACTTTTTCAAACTTAAATGGTTTTTTAAAGTTTATCTTCAGTGCCTGGAACTCTTAAGATTAGATGTTGGCATTTGTGCATAAGAGGTTGTGGGTCGTCAACTTGTCACAGGTTTGCAGATCACTGACCTTTGTGAAGGATCTTTAGTGAGTTGTTGGGACTGGGAAGGAATAGTTCATGTACAGTAAACATGTCTGTGCCTTCTCACTTTTGCTCTGTGGCAGTACTGGTAAGGTTCACATGCAAATAAGGTGTCATTGGTTTCGTGGTTCTGTGGAGGAATTGGAAACATTTGAGGAAGGTTCCCTCAATTATAAATGAGTAAACATTTATTCTTTGAAAAGCCATGTTAGGGACAACTCGGGAGGTCCTCTGCTATTTAGGATGAAGTTTGTATTTTGAAGTAATTTTCACTCTGGCCCAGAATGAAAATCACAAGAGTGAAATAACAGCATTTTCAAAGGGCCAAATTAGGGCCAAATAATGAATCATATTTCCATTCTCACATTTAGGGTGTATAGTCATGGGCATCAATTGGTGGGGGAACATCCGTCCCCCACTTTTCCAAGTGAGGGGGTACTATATCAATTGGGTCCCCTCCTTTTTTCCCAAACCTAAATGAAAATGTATACCTTGTAAAAGCATTTGTTAAAAAAAGTGGCTGAAGTGGCCAAAAATTGTCTCAAATCACTCCACAGAGTATCTATACTCCAAAATTTTGTAGGGCCCATGAACGGGCCCTGGACCCCACACTGCTCAGGGCTTTGCGTTCGCATTTGTTCTGATCAGGGTTATGTCCCGTCCCCACCCCTCAGTTTTCAAAACGGATTGATGCCCTTGAGTACAGTCAATCAGTTGCTGTGATTCCCAAAAGCGCCTGGTCTGCCACACTTCTGTACAGCCTAAAAACCCCCTTGATACTCTTTGGTAAATACTGCTTGTATGTACGTGTAGTACAGGTGTTAAAGGTGTACATGTAACTCTCCTTCCACCAGTTTGATTTTTATTTTTAAGATAATATGTACAGCGCACTTGCTAAATGTGTGGAATTCCATACTGTTGATGCCCAACCATATTTCCAGGTGTAATCGTTCATTTTTTGTAGTACCTTCTGGTCATGTTGCCCCGGTTACCAAGAATGTCACTCCAGTTATTGTCAGATTATGTGGGGGGGGGAGGTGACCCCGAGGTGGGGCAAATATCAGTAGAGTTGTCAACCTGTTGTACATGTAGCAGTTGGGGTATTCTGGGACTAGAGCCAGGAATATTGGGGGAGAAAAAGGTCTTCTAAAAGGGGCCAGTGTTGAATGAGGAGTAAGTCATGGGTGTATTGAGGAAGCCAGAACAATGAGGAAGGTCACGGGAAGGCTTAGGGGCTGCCTGTAACTTTGCCCGGTGAGAAAACTGAGACAGGATGTCTTGGCCTAGTCTCCTGAGTTATTTAGGGCCAAGGCCGTTTTGTTTGGTAAAATTGCGAATGGGATGAGGTGTGTTGCTCCATTGGCAGAGCCTGAAGTCGATCCAGAAATTATGTGCGGATGTTTTAATCTTAATTTCTGATGAAATGAAATACATTGTACATGCTTTGGGCTGTTTTCTTGATTTGTAGAATTTCAAGAATTGCGTCTTTCTTCCTTACATTGCTTCCTTTCATTATGACATCACCAACCTTAAATGAGCGTAGTGTTGCTAAGTAAAGTATTTTTTCAAAAATAACACCATTTCAAAGGGGGAAGATATTTATTATGAAAAATGAAGTAGACCAGCTGTCAAAAAGAGGGAAATAGGTGGAAAGGCTTGGGGTAGCACCATGCGAAGGAATATATCTTTTATGACTGTGTGTGGTTCTGAAAAGAACCAGGAGTATAATCAACGCTTCGGACTGCGTGCTCAGTCTGTCGTCAGGACATGTACGTGTAGGCCTACTCCTTGAAATACGCAGTTCTCTCCTTAGGAAGGAGGATTCCCAATTTTGAGCATGTGATTATTAACATTTGTCAGGAATGCTTTGGAGTACGGTGTTGTTTTGCTGCATTGTTCCTTTTTTGGGGGGGATATGCCATTTATAACTTTGCACCCTCCTTTCTAAAAAATTGACTTGTGCTGTTAGTTTTGGGGTGTCATCCTAATTGCATTTGGGAGAATACATGAAAGTTATTTAGACAGGCAAGGGGTATGAAAATAAAACACAAATCACCTTCGTTTTAAGGATTGGCACATGCACTTTCACATTGCATATGTTTCGTCTTTCATGCTTTCATTTTGCTAGTTTTGTCCTTTAGATTCGCTAACAAACGTACGTTTGTAAATTTTTGCGTCTTGATCTTGTTGCACGGATTTTCATCCCAAGAGTGCAATATTTTCCATTGTCTTGTTTTACCCACAAAATCTCTCATTCTGTGAACTTGAGGATGTTCAAATACTGCATTGCCTGTACATTGCACGATGAGCTTGATAATGAATAATGAGTCAGTTAATCCTCAATTTGAAAGGGGAAAAAAGAAAGAGGCAGAATGTATTGTGCAGCATTTACATGTACCACACTGTCCACTTCTTCAGTGCCAGCTGCTAAACAGCTATATTTTTCTCACAAAGATAGGGGCTTGATATTATTCAGTCTGTGTTAAAGCAGGGGGCCAAGGGACCCGGGCTTGTTTACTCATATTTTGCCAGGCAAATAGTCCTTGGGAGAGGAAGCTTTGTGCAGCAGCGAGCACATGCATGTGTGCATCGTTCCCCTTGGATTTGGAGAAGGCCATGTGGCTGGAGATACCATGTGGCTGTTGGGAGCAGAGTACACGTGGGTCGCGACCCCCAAAGTGCCGGGGTCTCGCTTTGTATCCTGAATACAATTCACATGAACCCGGGCAGGTTACAGAACCTTACATTCATCTGTGTACATGCACGTGCTGCCGTTGCACTGCAGGGAGAAAAAAAGCCGGTTCCACAGCGAGCAGAAATGCATGAATTCATTAACCGACGGGACACCGGTTAGCCCAGTTGTTTCCACAAAGCAAATAAATCCAAAGTGCAAGTACGCAGAGCACGGCGGTGTTTGTAAATTAGTGCGGAGGATGCTACAGGAATTCTGATGTGCATGGCAGCCATTTGATATGATTATTGCAGAGTGTGGGAATAAATTGGGAAATCAATTTCAAGTGTGTTTCTGTGTAAGAAATCGTTTTGTTTTTGTGGTTTTTTTTTTAAGATCTGTCATTAAAAAGAAACTGGCTTATGTTAAGTTATTTTATTGAATATTTTGGTGAGCCCACTTGTGCTTAGATGGATGTAAACCTTTATTTCATCAAACAAGTACCAGCATATGGTCGGCTCTTCAGCAAACACTCTCTTCACTAGGCAGTGTCACAGAGGATAAAAATTCGCCAGACCCAGAGATTTTGCATGAAAAGAAAAAACCTGCCAGCTGAAATATTTACATGTTTTGTATTGTTCTTAATCTGGTCTCATCTAATTTTACAACATGCAGGAGTCTGGCAGTCAGTATGGATTGACAGATAAAACAGCACAAATTCAGGAAACCCTTTAGGGAGTTGTACTGTAACTTGTTTGCTTTTAAGTACATGTACATGTACATACGTGTACATTGTACATGTACATGTAATGTGTTACTCTGCCCCAAGTGTGTGAAGAAATTGAAATCAGTACATGTGCTCAAAATTGAAATTGCACGCTGCATACACAATGCATGTTGGCCTACTTGTAGGCCTAGCTTTGTAGAAAGTCAAAAGAATTTACTGCAGTGCATTGCAAGGTCACAGAAGTATTGGTGTCAAACCATTGCAAACCAGTTTCAAGGCAGTTGGCATGTTGGTTAATGTGGAGGTTTTACATTTGTTTAGCTTTATCCCCACTTCTGTTTCTGAGGTGGTGTGTGCACCTGATGTGAGATGCATTCCCTTTTTTTAAGAGTGCGCAGACATCCTGATGTGTCTGCAGTCGGGTCCAGGCAGATTAATTATGACAGTGCCTGTTCTGTGCAGGGTGTCGCCGTCCACCACGCCACTGAGTAGTAGTGATGTTACTGAATGTTAGATCTGATCATCTCTCTGCAAATTTTTAACTCGGCACACTTATACATAGCACCCTTTCTGCCTGGAGGTGCATGTATATGGACACGTGCCTGCTGTGCTTTTATTATTGGGAATTGATCGTAGGAGGAGTGGCAAATTTCCTCGAAATCTTGTGAGATTCACACTCCGGCTTTCTAGTTGCTCCTGACTGCTCAGTGGGTATGCAAGGTGGGCGGGAGTAACCTTTAAAGGTTCTTTCTTCTGTCACAAATTCTCCCCATCCAATCAGACACACTAAGCTGAATGTTCTTTCTGAAGAGAACTTGAATGAAAGGTTATTGCCGTGGAGATCTTGAGAACACCTACGTTTAAACGTGAAGATTCCAATTGTAATTTATTCGGCTAACTGAACAAAAATTGGAATCACATTGTATGATAACCTACAACACTGGCTGTAGATGCATAACTTGTTTAACACTTTAATATTGCAAAAATGGAAAGCAGGAAAATGAAAGAATCTGGCAGTCCCAAATTGCCAGTCTGACATGACAAACCTTGCGATCTTCCTATCAACTTTTTGCGTCCTGCTGCGAGTCAAACGATAAAGGAATTGAATGGGAGGTCTCGCAGTCATGAGATTTTGAATGCAATGTAATCATGTAGGGTACCATGATATATTTGATTCAAATACCAGGTAAGTTGTACCAGGTCAGGGCAGGCATGTGTACAGTAGCTGTCACATTTTGGACTGTTTATTGTTCAGTTATTCATTACGTCAGATGTCTGTTTTTCTTTTCAACAGAAGTTGATGAGGGCACATGGGACAACGGACTGTCGTACGAGTGTCGTACCCTCCTTTTCAAGTCTTTGCATAATCTAATAGAGCGGTAAGTCACCTGTTATTGAATGATATTTCTGTCCCATGGGGGGGACAACTCGGTTTCTGTATTCCATTCGTGATAAAAACAATACAAGTTCAGGTGAGGCACATTCCATAAGCTGTTTACTTTGGTCCACTTCATTCGGGTCATGAAGGAACTTTTGAAACCAAGATGTGTACATTCTTGGAACTGATCTAAAACTATTAAACAAAATTAAATGCACTGTGCTCACTAAATATTGACAGAAAGAATGATTTTAATATTAAAGTTTGTCTCTGTTTTAGATCCTTTTTGGTGGTCGTGATAACATTACCTTTATGTTACTGATAATGCTCTTCTTAAAAAAAAAAGAAGAAAGTTGGTTCTGATACTCGGCTGAGATTTGCTTTTCCCGCCTGTCTGGAAGGTAAAAGAGCAAGGGGCTGATTCGTGATTGATTTCCCAGGCTATGGGGAGACGGCACATTTCTTCAATGCCCATTTAGCTGTGCAATTTGACAGCTGGGGCTCTCCATTTGTCATTATGCATGCAGGCAGTTTTATTCTCAGCCTCCAACCCTGCAATTTGTGTTCACTCCATAAAAACCACAAACCACCCTCATTTCGTTGAGCTCGGCTGGTTTTCCTGCCTATCCTGAACGACTGGGAAGTTGCATGCATGTCTATTACTGAATGTAGTGGTGTAAAAAGTGCATGTACATGTACAAGTGCATTGCATGCACAAGTACTGTATGTGTACTTAGATGGATAGTACACTCATACCATTGTACTTTAATAGGCCTCACTTGTTATTTTTTGGATTACAGATTTTTTTTCATTGTTGCCAATATTTTTAAGGAGGTAGTGTCAGGATGGAATGAATATAAAAGTAAATACTCGTCAGAGTTGAGGTCAGTCATTGTTCTGTTTTTATGGGTTAGTAAATAGGGAAATTGGTTACGAGCCAGAGAAACTGGTGATTTCTGATTGTAAATAATAATTTGAAATGTTTATTTTTTTTTCTGACAGTGCCGCTGCAAGTATTATTGTAATATTTTTTTTTCTACTTGGCCAAATTTGATTAATATGTACTATTTGCTTCCCAAAACTGTTGGTACGTCTTTAGAATGGAAATAAAAAACACACACACAAGTGACCCTAAGAGGCACAAAAAATATGGGCCGTTTTCCAGTACTCAACTTCGACTCCGTCTCAGGCTTCAACTGTTTTTAACTAGCTGACTTTGAAGCTGTATGCACAGTAATTAGACTAATAGTGCCACAAAACATCAAATAAGATGCAAGAGAGCAAAAACTTGCAGTAATCCACTTTGATTTAAACGCTTCGGGCCCACAATCGGGGATTGGTTTCGGGGACGAAGCCTGAGATGGAGACAAAGTTAAGTATTTGAAAATGGCCAGGGTGAATCATGGATAACGTTGTGAACTTGATCACTTTTATCTGTACAGCTTGTGCACAGTACTACCATTATGTACACGTACATGGTCATCCAGGATTGCATATATTTATTTGGGATTGTCCAGATTTAAGTGGCATTGGGCCGATGCACACTTGTATCTGTCATGTCTGAAAGAATTCCTCAGCTTTTTTGCTGAGGCTTCCCACTGTGCCTTATCTGTGTATTACATGTATTAGTGAATCCCTCCCCTCCAAGAGGAATTTCCCCAGGAGGGATCCTGCATACATGTTGTACATCTGCTGGGGCGTTATCTCCAGATTTCACAGAGCCTTCACGTATGACGGATGTCCCTCTGGTGACAGTGGGAGAAATGCAGTCCGCCATTTGATTTATGTACATTGTACTAGTAGGCCGCACAACCTCCTTTAGTGTTAAGAGATTACATGTGCTTAACACACTACGTGCATGTACAATGTATATCACATGCCATGAATTATGCATCCTTTCTTCTGTGAGGTTTGAGCCAAAATGTCAGCTTTGGCAGCTTGGTGAAAACTGACTGTAGGTAACCAAATAAATGTATAGGTGGCCGTCTATCTTCCTGACAAAAAGTGAATATTTTATGAATTACTTGGCACATGTACAGATTTGTACAGTTGATTCATTTCACTGTAACTATTTTTTGTTAATGTAATTTAGTCTGTACATGTATAATAATTTTAAATTGATTTATTGGAGCAGCAGGTGCTCACTGTGCCCGACTGTCCTAATTGCAGAATGCAGTTAAGTGACCTGTATGATAAGGGATTGTAGGAATGTCTTTATTGATCAGTTTATGCTGTAGCAAGCAGGGGCATGCTGACTGTATAGTTTGTCCAGACAGAGTATTGCAAAAATGCCAACAGCTGTTGGGCCCAGGTATCATGGTATCCTTCCCCTTGGTGAATGTGGCCTGGACTGAGGTCACAGGTCAAGCCTTGAGGCTGGCCAGATGGAGTTGGTCAGTTCATGGCAGTTTCAGTTCACACAGTTCAATGACAAGTTGGTGAGCAGGTGTGCAGTACTGGTATGCGCTGACTACTACAGAAAAGCTTGCAGTCTCCAGGCCTTCAGTAAGGACATTACGCACTTTCATATATGCTTGGAGACAGCTCTTGTTATGTCATTAGCTTAAGGGGAATTCAGCTGAGGAGGTTAGCCTACGTGCATATATTAAGCCCCTGTCAGTTGACCCTGAAGGGGTGGGGTTTATATTTACTGCATGGGGGGTGGATCTGGCTCTTGAGATCTTGGCAATTTCTTTGCAAACCTTTCTTCAACTTGTCAATTTTCATCCATTAGAAGTACATCTAAAAAGTCTCCATTTAGGTTCACAGACGGGTTGTTATGATAAATTATCATTCACATTATAAATTAGTTTAATTGAGAACTTCATTTTGATTAAGCTTGCTGAATGTTCAAGGCTTATTTGCTTCTTATACGTTTAGTTTTCTGGGATTTTTTTTATCATTTGCAGGTGCCTGTTGAGCCATAACTATGTCCATCTTGGCAAGTGGTTTGTTCGTCCCTACGACAGCCTTCCTGCCTCCCCTGATTCATTCAAGTAAGACCCCCTCCCCCAGTCATTGTCTCTTTGGTGTAGGAACGAGTGACTAGTCCATTTTACTTCAGTTCCCATAGCCTGGGCAAAACTGCGCTTTATCGGTGGATTCCTGGAACCAGCATATTTCCCAGCGCCTTGTCTTCTGTGTAAGACATCGATGAGAAAATACTGGATTTGGTGTTGGGCCAAGTTGCAAAATTTATCCGTGAATGGTTCAATGCATCCGTTGCCTCACACAAAATTGAATATTGATCAGTTCTGCTCTTCCTAAGTGGTTTTAACTTCCCATATGGTGCGTTATCAATCCAAGGGGATTAAATGTCAGTGCAGTTGAATATGAATCGCTCACTCCCAGTAAACTGTGCCCTGCCAAATTGGGAACAAATTCTGCTGGTTTCTTGGAACCAGATGTATTGCATACAAACATAGCAGACTGTTGCATTTCATAATGTTATATTAAATTACTGGAGTGCTAATTTGTCAATGCACAGGCTCCCAGATATTTTAATTCATGGGCATATTTGCAGAACTTAAAATAATGAATTCCGAATTATGTACTGTAAATACAACGTGAAGTACACCATTTGCCTACAATACACAGCCTGTTTTTTAATCATTTAATTTAGCACCTGCAGGGCACGCACACACAAAAGTGTGTATTTGCCTGCAACTGGGGACCCCCTATTGTTCCTCTTTTGTTTGTACTTTAACTTTTTTACAGGACCACCCATATGTTTTGTACACAGTTGTCAATTGGGGACCCTCTGTCAATCGGGGACCTTATTGTCCTCTATTGTTCAAGGTCCCCAATTGAATGCAGAAACAAACTCACACACACGCACGTTTTTTACATTGCTTGTGTTGCTTACACTAAGCAAAACTAAATACTCATTTACTGATTGCTTTAGAATATGGATGCAGATGTGCAAAAAACCATACAAAAGCCACACAAAATTTCAGGTTTTCCATGGGTTTTTGCGCGAACATGGATACACCCAGCAGGCTTCGCTTGGAACTGCGAATTAGCACTCCATTAATTACATAGCTCCATGTTGCACATGCTGTGTAGTGCTAGACACATTGATAAAATACTGGTTCCCCAGACAACAATCTGCCCTGAGTAAACAAAGCACTAAATCATCAGTGCAGACATGCTGGTACCCCCCCTTGTCCCTCTGTGGTAGACCTGGTATGTACATGTATATGTACATGTACAATGCATGCACATGTCAGTTGCTCTGTGGATTTCCGACTGATACTTGGCATTTGGTGTGTAATAAGTGGGAAATCCAATGTTTCCTGGTAAATTAATCACTTAGTACGCAAACATTCTGGCAACAACAACATTTGTAAACAAGTGAAGTATTTGGTTGTAGGCATGCATGTCCGGGAAGGCTTCCCGACTGTCCCTCACTGAAACCTGAACCCTTTTGGTTGGATACAGCGAATGGAGTATTTATACTAAACTGGCTCTCTTTCAAATACACCTTCATGCTGCCTTTAAAATCCAATACATAAATCTCCCTGATCTGTCAAAAACCACCAGAACGTTGAAGAAGACACAAATTTTGAACCAAGTAATGTGCCAAACAAAAAAAAGATAGTTGTGTTTCTGTTCACTTCACGCAACCTTGAGAACCAAGCAGAGTCAGAATTCCTTTATTTGAAAAAAATTTACCAATTAAAAAAAAAATTATGGAGCCACACCAAGCCGGCCTACAATGTTAATATTCCTGTACATGTACACGTATGTATGTACACGTGTACACGCAAGAAACAAAATTCTTTGTCTTAAATACACTAACCTTATTTGCACAATTTCACGTAAGCTAGTCAACCAAATGGTGTAATCTATTAATCTGAGGGTTTTTGTAGGGCAATGTATTATAATTATATTATGAGCATTTTAAATGCATCTGCAGTTTGAATTGATCAGCCAGAACCTAGACTGCCGTACGTAAAGTATTTTAAGTGATTGTGTCTGCATTAATCTTTCTCCATTAATTTTTCCTTTGATGTGACCACTCGTAAAAAAAAAAATTCAGACCACGCTCCCCCATTCAACAAATCAGCCTGGCTCGACTGCTGAATTAGCCTGGTAATACATTAACGCCGCTGACCTTGTGCACTACGGCCTGGGTGCGGGTATTATGTTGACGTAGTGCATCTTCATACCGCCGGGTCGTTTTTGACCACGCATGATTAAACCAGAGGACATCTGATAGGCAGTTGCCCACCACCGCGTCAGTCATCGTCAGCCGCAGACAACCACGCCGGAGAATGGCAAATTTTGCAATCCTTTCCCAAACTGGAAGGGAAGAAATTAAAACGGCGATTGTAGGATGTTGCATATTGTATGAAGCATTAGCATATTGTAATGTTAATGGCACTTAAGCCGTACTTTCTTTGACAGGATTGCTTTTATAAGCCTGAAGTGCACTTCACCATTTGTGAGTTGCAGTGAGAAATGCAAATCTAATTGTGTGTGAAATCTATCCTATCCAAACTTTTTCTCATCTAGAAACAAATTTAAATGTAAATTTTGATGAAACGATAAAGCAAATATAA
Organism: Acanthaster planci; assembly: GCF_054643075.1. NCBI lineage: Eukaryota > Metazoa > Echinodermata > Asteroidea > Valvatida > Acanthasteridae > Acanthaster > Acanthaster planci. The sequence continues at coordinate 11,715,413 of NC_141785.1, read as the reverse complement.
CATCGGTATTTCTACAACTTGCTAATAACTCTGGACCAGTATTACCTCAGCCAAAATTTCATTTGTTGGTAAGCGTGAACAGAATAGTTGATCTCAGTGTACTTTTGTGTCGCTTTGTCCCCCGTTAACAGTCCAAGCACAATTTGATGAAAGAAAAATTCTCCACACATGTACATGTACTTGCCCATGTAGTTGGCTGGATTTAAAAAAAATTTGATACAAAAATCATTTGATACAATGTTAGATCTGAATTCCACTATTGTGGCTCAAAAGATACAAACTTTTAGCTGGCTTCTTCCCCCTACCAAAAGGGATGTGGTTTCACTGATCATGAGATCAAGTGTCACAGGTTGCTGCATAATCATATCAGGCCAAGGTGATAGACTGTATTCGTTTGTCATCCATCGTGAATTGAAAGTGGGATAAATTGTTTCCTTTTGGGGATGTGAGAGTAAAAAATTATAGCAATCAAATATGACAGTTTTTGTGTAGAATTATAAAACATTTGTGATAAATGATATCCACATTTGTGAAGGTTTTAAGCCACATAAAAAAAACCTGAAAGCGAGGCTTGGAATCCCAAATAGTCTGGCACCACCCCCATCCAACATAGAGTCTGGGAACAAGATTTAAAAATGGCTTCCCCTGAATAAGGTCCATTGAGATCAGTGTGAATGCATGTACATTTTTGTACATGTACATGCATAGTTGTGCAGTACATGAACTCAGTAGGCATTGTACCCATACCTGTAGTGCAAACACTTATTTAAGTTTCACCAGCAGAGCATGACTTCGTATGTAGCTGCTAAGCAGATAATATTGCTTAGCTATTTTTTCTGTGTTAAGCAAAATAAACAGAGATTCAATATCTATTTATATACTTCGCACTTGGTAAATTGACTGGTGTCCGCTTCTGCTGCGTCTGTATACTGTATGTGTGCATGTACATATGCACATGTGTAATGTACATATACAGTGTACATGTAGCCACGTGCCTGTTCATTTCCATGTCAAGTTTACATGCACCAGCCTATTAGTTACTGCTCTTGTACGATTGCAATCAAGTTTTATGCTTCTTCCCTCTTTTAATGGCCTTGTTGCTGCAAAAACTCTTGGTTTTTTCAACGAGAATGCATCAGGTGGTCATTCAAGTTTTATTGCTGCCTTTGAATTCTGTCGGGAATCTCGCTGTGCTAGTCATATTACATGGCAGCCAAACACATATTCCTGTTTCCCACATGTCCGTATTTTTGTTATTGAAAGATGTATTTTTTTTCAAATGGAAAAAACCTTTTTTTTTTCATGTGTGGATTGCTAGATACGATTTGCAATGTTTTGCAGGGAACATGCAAAGCGATGCCTCTTCCAAAGTTGTTACATCCACATGAATATGCTTGATAAGCCCATTGCAAAACATCTCTACTCAACTGAAAAAATTAAAATGTGCTGTACATTTCATTTTCTGCTGCTCTTGCCTGACATGCTTTTTTTCAATCATACTTACTTTCATGTGATGGCTTCCCCCAAAAGTGTTCCCATGTTCCATGGCGGAATCAATGCATATTAATTATGGGCAGTCTGGATGGTTCCTTATGCATGAACCTTTTTTGGCACATCCCATTGTCACCCTCCATTGAGCCATTGGGGCCCCCCACACTGCAGGATTCCAGTCACCTTGATAACAATACTTATTTGCATAAAGACCCAGGCAAACATCAGCACAGCACTGGCCAACAGTCTGCATCCTCTGATGTGCTTTTTATTGGTCGCTGTGCAGCCATGCATAAATGAACACTTGCTTGCATAGTGATTACAGTGCCTACGGTAAGCACTGTATACATGGAGCTTTCTTCTGAAGAAAATGATGACTTGATGTGTATCAATTCTCTTTTCCTGCCTGTAACTTTTTGATTGAAACCAAACCAAGCCATTTTGGGGGCATTAATGTTTAAGGCCGTTTCTTGTGTTCAGCTTTGACTTGAGCATGGATCACCACATTGCCAGGTTTTGGGGCTGGCTGCCTGCCTTCCATGGCCCTTGTCATGCGTATGAGATATGTTCTTTGTTTGATTTTTTTGATATATAAAGTTGGAAGGCATGCTGTTGACACGCTTGCAGTCTGTGTGACTGACATTGAATTGATACGTGGTCATTCAGTTTGACGGTATTGTGGCAGAATGAAGACATTAAAGAAATGAAAGAAACCAACATGTGCCCCCCCCACACACACACAGAACAGGGCCATACCATTCAGTTGGGCCAATTCACAGTGTCACACATACCATTGTGGTGTATGCAGGTTTGTGGAGCTCCCCTGAATGGAGTGTCATTTTTTCCATAGATCTCATTCAAATAAATTGACCCCTCTGTGCTGGTATTCGGCACCTTTCTCTGAACATCTTCTGTATCTCTGCCAAGAAGTGGCAGGGCACCAGTGCGGCATCACTTAGTGTTTTCAGTGACACGTAGGTCAAACCCAAGAGCAGGGCCGGATAGAAAAGTGTTCGGTTACCGGGCGTTATTGGATTCTCTACTTTTGCTCCCTCGCTCCTCGCCCCTCCTCCGCCACTTTGCGCTACCGTAGCACATCTATTTACAAATGGAAATTTCACTCTGCGTTAATGAGGGATCATGTGCGTGCGTGTGGATATGGCAAGGGGTTAGTGTGTGTCTGGAGGGCACTCCTGTTGTTGTTCACCCGTGCATGTTCTGGGATATAGTCGGGGCATATGGCCGTGAAATGTATACATGCTTGGGTGTTAAGATATCTGCGGCTGTGATCTGGGCCCAGAGGGAGGGTGTGGTTTTGGTGTATATGTGGGCTGTCAAAGCCGATTCCCGATTCAGAGAAGTGTCAGTTTAAAACATTTTGACAAACCTGAAATAGACAATGGTGCCGCAGATAGGATAGGATCTTCGTTTCATGATTTTATGACAATGACATTGACATTGTCATCAAAGTAGAATGGACAACGAAATCAAATGGGTTAGTGTTGTGGAAAATTTATTGAGGAGCCAAAACTTTGTTTTCAGTTTCTTCCACACACCTGCACATGTACAGTACTCATGTACTTGATTACTGTTGAAAAAAAAGGCCAATCAAAAAGAGCCCTAAGTAATGCACCTTAATCATGTTGCAGAAAGACTTCCTTTACAAATTTGATGTATATAAACTTTTGCCCCTTGAATTTTGTCACATCAAATGCAAAATGGTGAATAAGGTCATCCAATTGAAACATTTGCAGAATCTTTTTGTTGAAACAAAGGAGAATGGTTGTAACCGCGATAGGAATGACAGGAATAATGATTAGTGTTCAATTAAAGGGGTATAAATAAACTGTGTTCTGCTAAGGTGTATGTAAATTTTTGGGCAAGACTGGAAGCCCTTTTAATTAAAAAAAAAAATGACTTGCCATTGGTAAAATCACAAAAATGGGACTACCGAACATCTCAGTTGAGAGAAAGCAAATAAAAGCCTCAGTCAGTTTATAAAGTATTTCCACGCAGAATGTTATACATTTCATTTGAAGCATCACACTCTTTTACGGGCGTCTGGTGCAAATATTTTGTGTGTGGTGCATGTGGCTGTCAGAGGAGTCTTGATAAAATGGCAATACTAGAAACCCAAAACATGAAACAGGTCCATGGAATAATAGTTGAAGTAAATCACATACCCAACAATGGGCTAATCTTGTATAATTACTGCTAAAAGTCAATGATGTATTCCACCTTTAAATAGTTCTTGTTAGTCTTCCATTTCCCTCCCCCCCTTGCATCTTGCGAATGAGTAATTTCTTGACATTTTTGTGAAACCCCACACCATCTTGTGGACACGAAATTCAATTTATGCAATTCCACAAGGATGGCTGACGTCAACATGAAGGTTATGTGGTTCCTTGGAAGTGACGGTGTGCCCCGACAGCCCAACGCAACGCACGCTGCCCCATGTCATTGATTTGGTAAACATTCAGAGCCTGGAGGAACTGCTAGTCTGCAGTGCCCAACGTGACACAGCACAGTCCCCCCTCCCCCTCCCACAATCTGATAATGAACTTGTGTGCTTTGCATATTCACGAGATCCCTAAGCACACAGGTCATGCATAAAACATCCGAGAAGGCTTGGCACCGGTGTGTAGATGTACATGTCTGGATTATTCAACTGCGCTCTGTGCATTATGCATTTCAGATGGCATTGAATGTACAATGCTGATAATTCGAAAGACACAAGTTGTACACTGCTGTAAACCGTTCTGTGATATCTTTTGTGCCAGGTGTTTTTTACATGTACCAGTACACGTACATGTACCTGTACTTTTGCAGTGTACTTATTGATTATTTTGTTCAGTTGACCATTGTTGTAATTTGTCCAAATAAATGTACAGTGGATTGGTAATTACATGTCAGTTGCACGTATAAAAACATATGCATGTAATGTCCTTATAATAAAATGCTGTGTAAGATAATTCTTAAATTAATAAACCCCACTACATTTTTAGATACTGCCAGTAGATAATTTCAGAAATAAAAGATTTTAAAAAAAATTTGAGGGCTGCAAAAAACTTGTCAGACTTATTCCAAAGTTCTTGAAACATATTCCCGAAGTAGTTAGATTTCGAGTAGGTTTTACCCTTCCTCCGAAAAATTGTTGGCCAGAGTGCCTTGAAATAAAAATGGAAGTGTCTTTGTGGCTAGTCTTGAATGCTTTTGGTATTTAGAGGGCCTGACATTTCTATCCCAGCAGAATCTTTCTTAAAGGTGAAACGACTTTGAGAAAGGCATTGAATGCCGAGGGTCGAAATGTCAGGCCCTATAACAATTTGAACACAGGTTGTGGAAAATGGTTTGCAGCGTGTTCAAAAGATGCCTAGACCTCCTTCCAGCTTACGAATGAAATGTTGTCAAAAAAAGAAAAACAAAACCAAATGAACTGCAGAGGAAAAAAATGAAATTTAAAAAATGGCATCACTGATTTTTGATGTTGGCTCTCTTTCTCTTTGCAGTGACCACCTGTCCTTTGCCTTCAGTTTCTTCCTCCATGGTGAGAGTACGGTCTGCGCCAATGTGGAGGTTGCCCTCCACCAGCCTGTCTGCAGACTGTCACTGGACCACTTGGCCCTAGCACAGGGCTCCGCCACTGGCTTTCAAGGTAGGGCTCCTCCAAGGGGAAGGTAGAGAGTACAGAGAGAGTGAGTTCTAGAGGAATTCATTTCCTGGCTCCGAAAAGTCAAGGAGGATCAGGAAATATCGTCAAAGTCCCTGCCAAAAGTTTTGATGTTTGGGACTGGCCCACAGGATTGTTTGTGGATAGCGTTCTAGCTTTTGTTTTGATTTTTTACCTTAACTGCCATTTTGATTGGCATGTCCTGGGGTTGTTTAATATAAGGGGAAAAATTTATTATCATTGAGTTGAAGTTTTTGGCTCAGAAATATCAGCCAAGAGCCAGTGATTCCCAGTATGCAGCACGTGATGATTTGGCCGATGTGAGTTTTGTCCACTATTCTGAAATGTTCCATGGTTGGTGTCATGCCAGCTCACTGTCTTCAAGAACTTTGGCCCAGTTCTTGCCCTAGTCAGGACCATCTCAGTGACCCTTTTTTCCCTTCTGTTTTGCACATTTAGTCATTCTCTCTCCGTACGGTCTGAGCGGTGTGCTGACCGGCCACTCCTACAAAGCGAGTCACTCTGCTAGTCGGCGAATCCTGAATGAGTGGCACCACTTCTATCCAATCAAGTTTCAGGGGGAGGAGGAAAGCAGGGACACGCCCTTGGATGAGGACAGCCTGGAAGATGGCCTGCCAGCTGTTGTCGATGTCCTCGTTGGTAAGTTTAGCGTGAGGGGGAGTCTCACCTGACAAACCCATAATCTTACAAAGTTTGGAATCCTGTGTCTCTTTCCCCATGTTGACAAGTGCAAGTTTCTGACAAACTGACCAGCTGAAGATTTTATCCAAGCCAGTGGGGATCTTGCCTGACCAGCTTGGGACACCTACCTGGGTGAAGTTGAACATGACTCATTTGACAAACTGGTCCACACCGATACAGTTTTACACTGTATCGGTGTGCAGCCAGAACCTAACCTCACAAAAGTTAATTGATGGCTAAAATAAAAACAGGAAACTCAACAGTTGACTGACACAGAAGGCATTTCATCACCCAGCAGAATGCCATTAGGCTGGAGAAGCTTTGCTCACTCTTGCTTTAGAAAGGAAAAAAACAGAAAAGATTGGATTGAAGTTTTTTGGTGGTTAACCCTCAGGAATGGCAAACTCAGTAAATGATATAAACTAACATTCATTTTTGATTCACTACTAAAAATGTTTAGGATATTACTCGGTGGCTTAATTCTCTGATGCTCAGCAGAAAAAACAAGACACCCCATTGTGACATTCTCCCCCCCCCCACCCTTGTCTGCCTTTCCCCCTTGTGCACCGTGACTCAGAATTAGGCCATGCCTCCGTTGCGGAGACCCAGAGTCATACTGCTTAATCGCTCCCTGATTCATTTGATCCGGTGGAGGGGGCCCCCTTCCCAGCCTTGACAATCAGAGAGAGGAACAATCTCGGCCGCAGCCGCCGGTAAGCTACAGGTTGTCAAATCCCCGCTCGCTGTCTCAGCCGCGTCCCAATTACTCAGCAGTGGTTGGATATCACATGGGTTGTACTGAAAGTGCAGTAAGCTGGGAGCTGGTGTTGTCGGCTGCAGCAACTGAAGCCCTTATTTGGGGGGGGGGCAAAAATGATGTATTCCCGAATCCCATTTTTAGATCAGGTGACATTTGGGGCTTAAGGTTATTCCAAGTGACCATGACATGCTTTTGCTATAACAGTGGTGCTAAGCCCTGCATTGGAACAACTTCAAATGTAAAGTAGCATTATTTTTTTTTACTTCTGTGCAAGTGAATAAATTTAATGAAGAAGTCAACCTTGAAACGATAGATACACTCAAGTGCCATTTCTCAAGAAATTGATCCAGTTGCCCTACTGCGATATTTTTAAATACATCGTAACCTTACAACTTTTTGAAAGACCCGCAAGTTTACTTCTGAATTTCAAAGCATTTGTGCTTTAAAGGCTGCAACCCACCTTTCAAAACAAAAGCAACATGTCTTTAAATGTTCAACGCGCTGGTTACCACCAATTTTAAACATGTTTTGGATGAAATCATTTATCAGTAACATTTAATTGAATGATGTGTGTACCTTTATTGTCAGTCCTAGTTGAGAAGTAATGCTCTTTAGAGACCAGAGGCATGGTTTTTATTCCTTGTTCCTTTCGAGTTCTGTCACATCCCGTCTGGAGTGGAGGAGGTTGGGCATGGGGGCTACCTTCCTCCGTGCTTGACAAGCCACAGGTGTCGCACCGGACAGTGAGCACCTGGCCCTGTAATGTTAATCGTTTCCTTTCCATCTTCAAATGATATCCATTCCATTCAAATAGTCAACAAGCACTGTAAAATTGGCTCTGCTGTGAGTCTAGGTAGTATGGCTTCATCCACCTGCGGCCCACAGTTAACCTTGGGGAAAAAACCCAGAATCTACATGTGAAGTAGAAAGATGCCCTTGTGTGTATTACCCTTTAACAGGAAACCGGGTAGATCGACTTGTGGTGACTGAGTTTCCTCGAGGGAGGGAGGGGGGGAAGAGAGACACAAGTAAAGGCATGCAATTTGCCGAGTGACAACCATGGTAGCCCAAACACTGCAAGGGTCCCATCATCTTTTGTCGATAATTTAGCCTCTTCCGTGGCGTGTTGTCCCAACAAAGTCATGAATCCATGCAATGGAATGAGACAAAGGTGCCAGGCACAGATCGGGGTTGAGTTCTTGCTGCGTTACAGCACTGGAGTGCTGTTACTATTTTGGAAAGAGATGGGGGGGTGGGTTCGGAAAGCAGTGTATATTTTTGGGTTGCCGTAGAAAAGCTTGTCATTATTTGAGTGAAGACCTTTAGTGACAAGACCACTCATTCCACCTCAGCAAACTGGGTTTGTGAATTGCCCAACCCTCTGCACTTGTGATCACATGGTTGTGGGTTAGAGTCTCATCTGCGCAGGCTTCTTACATGTATGTGCCACCAGACACTGTCAGACAGCACTGACTCGAGAGTGTTCATAGAATTGAATGCATTGGTGGTGCAAGATTGCATCAAACCTTCTCATTGAATGTTAATGTGTAATACACATTGCAAGGTCATGGGAGTATCTTAGAAGTGACAGAAAACAGTCCCAGCGATCTGCTCTGAGTAGTAGTGTTTTTTTTGGTACTCACCATAAAGGCGCGCAAGTATTTTCGCGTTTGACGCAAAGCACGTTGAGTAGGCATAACTAATTCATGCCGGCTTGTATGGTCTTTGCGTACACACAGAATGCATGCAAGAACCCGCTTGTAACCACCTGTCTTTTTTTCGCCCACTGGGGGCGCACTTCAGCTTAAGGTGGATAGTAGATAAGGGTAATTTGAGTAGAGTTTCTTGAGTTCTCAGTTCCTTTACCCCTAACCCTTCAGGCAGTCCAGATCCTCCAAATCCAATGTGAGGTTTAGAAGATTTTCACAGGAGTGGAGAAGGGAGAGCCAAGTAATGGTACTTCCCGCAGGGCTTGATGTCCCCGAGAACGTGTAGATTCAAAGGATATGTCACTAGGGGAGGATCTTGGCGGATTGGGAAAATTCCAAGCAAGAATGCCAGTAAATTGAGAGTTCTGTTACATGCTATACATGTATCTTAATATAAGACCCCTTCCATGCAGGCAGGTCCAAATATCTTTAAGTGTGTGTCCACTGGTTGGATGACTCATCTTGCTGGGCTGTAGTGTCGGCAAGGCCTCTGACCCTCCGTCCACACGGGAAAAGGACTCGCTCAACACCTTTGCAAGAATTCCTATTCCCACCTTCAAAAAGAAAAACAAAAGAAAACAACTCCTTCCATACTGCTTGATCAGTCACCGTTTCCCTCGCACCTGCATTGGCATGAGTCAAGTAATTGATCCATTAAGTTTGCATATTTTAACTTAGTCCCCCCTTCCCTTTTCTGAATTATTTTTTCTTTTCTAGCCGGGGTGCGCATGCTGTACCCCACTGCGTACGTCCTGGTACCGCAGAGCGAAGAGATGGCCCATGTTCCCATCGCACCCATGCCGGGGACCACCTATCTACCCCCTCCCCCGGTTCAGAATGCCGGAGCCAGGATACATGGCATCACAGCAGCAGGTTGGTGGACCTTCTATTACACTGTGATCACACTGCTCATTCAGAGCAAGTTTTCATTCATTCCAGGAGCAATTGTCTAGGGGAACCTATCATTAAATATCAGGGAAGTCAAAATCAATTGAAATCTTCAAGCTTAAACTGACTGAGATCAGCCCTTCATTGATAGCAAGGGGGGAGGGAACAAAACTAAATGTTTATTTTCCAGCCACCTTGTGTCTGCAGCATCCCTGCGAAGAGACTGTAGTAAGAAGTAGAAGTTTTATTTTGTTTAAAAATGATAGAGTTGCAGGGTATGCACCTTTATACAGCAAATCTAGAGTAACTTTGTTCCATTGATATTACTTGTATTTACATTTCAAGTAATGTCTTCAACAAGGGGAATCTGGGAGGAGATCTACCTTTAATTTCTGCCATCAGTGGCTAAGCTCGTTCAAGCAGATATTAGAAGGGCTGCAGTCATGACAGTGAAGCGTATCACAGGTCCCGTGGGTCATGCCCATCACCGTTACCAGTGGAGCTGCTGTGTAGGGGTGGGAATCTGTGCTCACTGTCGCGGGCTCTGTAAGTGGCGCAAAGGCTGTTCAGTGGAGTGGGGAGGTACGTCAGATGGGGGCGGCAACTGGCTTACCATGCCATCGCTTCACTGAGGCATTTCACGCACCCGGACGCGGATTAGTAATCCAGCTGTATTTAATCCATTTATGCGAGTGATGGACCTCCCTTGTCCAACGTGATACTGGAATGTCAGATCCGCGCTGACTGAGATTTGTCTTGACACCAGGACAAAGTTGAAAAATTGTCTCTAAGTTTCTGACTTGTATTTATCTGTACTTGAATGTTATTTATTGATACAGATATTATACTTGCCTAACTGCCTAATTGCGTATTCACTGCATTCACTGCCTACATCTCCTGTGAAGGAAATAACAGGCAGATCCGTTTTCCATTAGAAAATCAATTATGAGAAAAACAGCTGTAATTCAACAGCCATATGAAGTCTTCTCTCTACATGCCTTAGGCCATGCTGGGAAGCCGTCTTTGTTCCTCCCAGTCAGGGAGTAAGACAGTTGTGAAGTTACTTTAAACTAGTAAAATTAAAGCCCTCATTCAAATGACTTGAGAGGCTGTTGATGTATTTTTGTCCAAACTTTTTGAAATTGGTCCTACTTAATGATAATTCCTACCTCCCCCTCTTTCTTTTCCTTGTCCATTTTTTATCAACAAAAATCGATACCGTTCATTTCATTCGCCAAATTACTCCTGATGCTTTTTTCTTCCGCCAGCCATGTCCTCAATCTCGCTAACTCCGCCCACCTCCCCACCTGACCAGCCATTGCCAGGTGAGGCTAAGATCACCATGGTGTCATCGGGTGTGTACGCGAGTGCCCCGGACCCGGCCCTGTTCCCCGCGGAGTCGGACCTGCTGTCTCCACAGATGCTGGCGGGTCGCATGGCCGGCAGGCTGTGGCGGGAGCTGACGGTGCCAGCCCCCGAGGTGCCGTCATCGCAAACGGTTGCGTAAGTGGCCTGTAGATCACTCCTAGAAAGCTCATGAGTCGCAGGGTTCCAGCTGGCAAAATCTTAAATGGCAACCAAAGTTCTAGCCAGAACGTCCTTTCATAAGACCTTTCACAAGTAGCATGGTGAACAGTGACTACGGACTGTTTTTGACCCTGTTCAGTTGAATTGCTTATAACTTGACTTGCAGCCAGATGGTTTGTGATGGACTTGGGATGTTCTTTCAGGGGCTTATGATGGATTCAACTAAACCACTGTTTGGCTCTTTTTTTCCCCGCCAAGTACATGTGCTTTTGTGAAGTGCCATTATTTGACAGTGGTAACATGGACAGCTGGAACCCTGAGTCAGTGCTTTACAGCTTACTGATCAAAGGGAGTAGCAACTCTGTCGCTCCTGTGGCACGTGGCATATTCATGATGTTTATTTGTCAATATCATGATTTTCATTTGAGACTCTTGGTTGTTTGGGTGATTCAGTTTGCCATTGACGGACCATGACGTGGACATGTTGGCATAGATCAAACCTGTGAAAATTTTATCTGTTTTTTTTTTTTTCTGTCGAATGTGCATGTTTAACACAACTTTTCTCATATGCAAGGGGCATGCCCTTGCAGAAGGGGAAAGTTGCCCCCAGATCAGGACCATGTTTGGCTCAATGTGGCTTGGGCTTGTGGTGGGACACAGCCATGTGCCTCTGCTACTGTGAGCATGAAGAGGTAATTCCCATGGCTGCAGCAAGACACAAGACCGGTGTGCATGTTATCAATATACTCCAAAGAATTACTAATTAAATTACTAATGACAAGTCCTTATCAAATGTTGCCTTGCTGCGAGGGGAACTTTCCCAGAAGATTTTTTTTTCTTGAATTTCCTCCCTCAGCCTAAGCTGCTCATGCTTATAGCAAACCACTTGTCACTGATTCATCATCGCCTTGCCTTCATCAACCAGACACGCCCTTCACTGAGTTTTGTTAACTCCAGTTGTGTCACAACTAACCCCCCTTTTGATTTAACAGACTCAGACAGTCAAGAAATTCCCTCCACTTGATTTACCACAGTCCACAGACACATGGGAATCATTTTGACTGATTTTGACTGATAGGACAATTTTGTCAAATATAGATCTTTGCATTAGGAGGGTTTATTTTAAGGTTTGAGACCAGGTTTCATTTGCAAAATTTGTGATGAGAGTCAAGTGAGGGTCAGGCTGAGACGGCAACTTTAAAGGACAACTAGCGAAAAAGGTTGGATTCTAAGAACTTCTCAGGAAAGCCTACTTTAGTGTCGGAATGAGCTTGCAATAAAAGAAAAAATACAGCATGTGAAGATGGACCAATAAAGGTGTCGCCTGAAGTTATACATGTATTTCTGTCTCCTAGGGCAGCTTAGTGGAAAATCCTAAAGCCAGTTTTTAACCTGGATCTTCTAGATTCTTCCAAATCCACCCGGAGATTTGGTAGGATTTTTCATCAAGGCCTTTCCCAGTCACTGTTACTTTACATGGAGCCTGATGCTTTGGAAAATGTTAATACCTAGATTACATCCTTGGTTTCCTGAACAATGGAGGATTTGGTTGAATTCTGAAAAGTTGTTCATGAAATGCATAGATGAATCGGGATCAAGGGGAAAGTACAGTCCCGTGCTGGAAACAAAATCTTCCCATGAGATTTGTTCCCGCTCATGAACTCTGACCTGTGAGCGTTTCTCATTTTCCCCTTGACTACTGGCAGTGCCCCGTCAGTGGATTCCAGTGTGCTCCCGTCCGAAGATGGCTCGACAGCAGCAGCGACGGTGCCAGCAGCCGAAACCAGGAGCACGGCCACCAATACCACCGTCACCTGGGACTTCAACGACCCCAGTACCCGGGCCAACTGCAGCTGCTCAAGGTGAGAACGAGGCGGAATGCCATCCCTGATGCCACTCATGCAGATTTAAGGCCAGTGTTTATGACTCTTCATGTGGTGTCAATGTAGTAAACAGTTACGCATGCACAAGTAGGTCTTTTGTTCCGTACACACGCATGTTTGAGAATTTTACAGTGCCTGAATATATCCTCTTCATCTCACTGGGTGGGTCATTAATCATGTGTCATGAATTAATGGTTTCAATACACAGTATGGCATCTAGGCTAGAATGGAATGATCCATTCTGCATGTAATTTGATTGACTATGTAACTATTAGCACAGTTGCAATATTTATAAAGCTGTAGCAATGCTCCCAACATGATATGAGCGGATTTCCTCAGTGAGGATTTATTCAGGTAGTTTAAAGGATTTTGCAGGATTGGTGTAGCTGTTAAGTGTTAAAACAGTTCATGTTTGCGCCATACGGTTCTGTGACAGAGGACTCTGTCTTTCAACTCGGCTTTTTCTCACGGAATGGAACAGTCCATCTATCGCATGAACTTACTACCATTGCATCCCTGAACAGTCATTGTTTGTTCATATATCTGCCTGGAGCAGAAGCACGCTGTCATCAGTGTTCATCTTGTTTTTTGGCGACATGACTGCAAAACATGAACCAGCAAAATTGCGCCCTCTCTTAGTCTCGCTGGGGGCGGATACTGTCGCACTCCTATCACACTTGCAGCACACTCTCGCATTTGCAGCTGTTTCAATGTCAGAAGTTCAGATGACATCTCTCCTAAGCTTGCGTGATTAGAGGTCTAGTTTCCAGACCGATACAGACCCAAGGGTATTTTTAAATGGAATGTGAGTGGTGTAAGTGCACCAGGTAATACCGGGTACTGTACGGCGCAGTCTTGGCTCAACTGTAGCCACACAGCCGATGTGTTGAGTCATAATCCCCCGCACTCTCTAGCTGTTCAAACACATTATTCCTTAGTCGTGTCACTTTTTTGTGTAAGAAAAAAAAAGAAAGGGAAAAAAGGATTTAAACACTGACCTATTTGGCAGCTTCTTGTGAGACCCAAGTATTGAAATTTTCTGTGGATTTCATAAGGAACTCGGTAGATCCATTGATCCTGTGGCATGGAAAAGTTGGATGAGTGTAGCACACACTGAAAACAAATCTGTACCACGCTGTGTAATAGCATGACACCAATTGGGAATACACATCAAACGGGCTTTGGTTGCATACCACTTGCAAGGTGTCCAGGACTGACTGAGGATTCATTGTTTGCTGTCAGTTTGTCAGTGTTGCCACATGGTCAAATATTCACAAACTTGAGCCGTGTATTGAGCTGCTGGAAAGACAGTCTTTGCCAAAAAAAATGTACATGTACATGTAGCTGAAACTTTGGGCACCGTTTCAAAATGTGCCGGCTGATGCTCTGCAGGTTTTGTCCATCCTTTGTAGTGAAATGAATTTGAAAGAAAAAAAATCAAACCAAACGTTGGTGATAAAGGAGGAAAGTCTGTCAAGGATCATTAACTGTTCAGTGGATAGACCATGAATGTTTTCTCTTCTTTGTGTAGCATCAAGGGCAGATCACAGTTTTCCTGGGAATATCTGGGGGAAATTGAAAGCCAACTGTGGAATTACAGGTCTGAAGACTTTGGCAGACTCATCCCTTCAGTATTTACAGTTTTTCTGAAATATTTTACTTGACATGTATTCCCTTAAATTCCATGTCCAAATGCATGTTAAATGGCAGACGAATGTATCTCGAATGTAGAAATGCATATCCCTATCATATAACGAACACTTGGCAACACTTCCTTATTGCATTTTCGTGGGTCCCAGCCGGAAACATTTTGGGTTGTAACTCAACAGATCTGACACACAGGAAGTGAATATGTCACCTCCATGTAGAGGTCCCGCAGATGCGTCTCCGTCTGTTTGCCCCTTTAAGTTGGGCCGGAGAAGGCCATGTTGGAAGGGATAGGGCTGCATCTCTGCTATGCAGCTTGTGTCTGCAGGGTCCTTCAAGTGGGGTTTTTTGGGGGGGTCTCATCCTCAGTCTGTGGCTATCTGTGGCTTTTCTTGAGTCTGCGTGCATTCTGTCTGTGTTTCTTGTGGTATATATTAGGTTGGCTCATTTCCAGGGGTAGGAGGATGCCGTGATACAAAAATTGATACATCTACATGAACATATATGGGTCATTCCATGAAGTTGGATAAGAAAGTGTGACAGATTCAAATTCGCTCATTTTTCATTTTCCTCCCAAGTTTTGACACATTATTGACTGTGTTTCTCATAACTAATAACACTTTTGCAATAACTATGGCAGACAAGGAAATACTCAGGTATTACGCATTATGCAGCGGGTTGTGGATGTAGCATGGAAACCACACAGTTTCAGCATAGATTTCTCCAACTTGTCCAAAGTAGCAATATTATGACAATTCATTTGTTAAGTTCCAAACATTGACAAGTATCCAACAAAAATAAAACAATAAAGAAGGGAATATACCGCAAGAACAATTGTCAAGGTAAGTACATTAACTCTTTTTGGGAGACTTTCCGGACCAAGTACCGTGCAGTCGGGCTGAGCATTTTCCCCGTATTCGGTAGGCGTGGTAGGGTTCAAATGAAGTGTAATCTTTGTGGCCATATACGGATGCATGGATGGCAATACTTGTGTTGATCTTGACCATATTTATCCCTGATTATACTCAAAATACACTGAAAATATCACGTCAGATTTCACAGAAAACAGTGCAAAAACCTTAGCACCTTTGTTTACAATTTCTCAGCCTGAATGTTGCCAAAATCCTGTCCCAGTGCAGGTTGTGAATGGGGGAACCATGGCCTGCCGGCCTGCACGCACCACATTGCGTTCGCTAGTACGGTTCCTTACAGAGCAGAATCGCTTTACCATTAATCCTTGAGGGATGTGTGGAACTAGATGTATTGGCAACAAGACCATACCATGTTTGACCTGTAGTGGCGTGTACCATGTCCTTTTTTTATGTTTAGATAATACCGTCACTGAAGTATGCAAACTGGAGTGATTGCTTAACTATAGCTGGTTAACATTTTGGGTTTGAAAATGTGCTCAAAACCTGTTTATATTAGAGTTCAAGGGGATAGCGGTACCACCCCTATTATTACATCATGGTAACGGGCTAACGGTCATTACAATAACAAGATCTAGATGGAACTTGGAAACAGGCGGAGTTTTTTCCAATCAGATGTAAATTGTAAATAATCAGAATTTACCAAGCCTGAGCACACTACACATGTTTCAAATTTTAAGGATTATTTCTTTCTACGATCCTGTACTTCGAAATCAGTGATACCGGCCTCTAATGGCCGAATTTACTTCCGACAAACTTAGGGTGGTGTAACTGCGTCATGGATGTAACGTGTGGAAACTCCGTGTTTGGCAAACGGGAAAATACATGCCTGACGACATCGGGCATGTGATGTTTTGTTTGGCGAATTCCTAGCAAGAGCTGTTGAAGCACGGAAGAATCCATTTCCAACAAGGGGCGTACTCCGCCACGTCACAGAACACCAAGGGTTTTGGATGCAACAGAATGGCTGGGGAAACCACGCTCGGCATCCTGGCAAGAACAAATTGTTTCTTTTGAACTAAAATACAGCAGCGAATGCCAAGTTGAGAAAAAGGACATCTGGTTGTAGTGTTCAAACCGTGGTGATGTAGCTCGCAATTATTTTCCAGGTCCAAAAAACGAACTCCTGTTTCGGACGTAACGTGACTGTTTGAGTGTGGAAACCACATGTTACATCCGTACCCTCGAACAAAACAGGTTCACTTATGAAGGTGGGGTAGTTAACATAAACTATGTAGTGACCTGTCAAGGGTTGATATACACGTAGGTGTGAACATGTTAAACATATGGCAATGTTTACATTTACTTTCAACCCACTCTCGTCATTTTTTAAATGCCCATTTATTTTGTCACCAAAAAAATGGTTTGACATATCCGGAAACCACTTTTGTGCTTAATGCTGCAAACAATGTTTCCGCAAATATGAACAAAATGGTTCAACAATATACCTCGATATGTGTTCTTTTTAAATGAGTTAAATTTAACTGGCTAATTATTTGAGTATCTATGTGATTTACTCCAGACCGTAGGCAAATAACCAGTTGTTCCCCAACTTCATGGAATGACCCATATGTGCTGGAGCCAATCCCAGCATATACATGTAGATGTATCAATTTTTATATGATCATGAGTTTGTGTTGTTTTGTTACCTCTGGAAGGAAGGCCAATAGTTAACTGTGGAAGGCTATACACTTCCTGGAGCAGCTGTGATCCAGTTGCAACGTTCACAGCTTCCTGAAATGTAATTGCCTAACTGCGACAACACTGTCCGTATGCCCAATAACAAAAATAATGTGCCCGAAATAAAAAAAATTGCACCATGAAAAAAAACTTTTCCTCGACGTTACTGGCAGTGGCCTCCAGTGGATACTGGGGTTGGTGCCACCAGAGTAATGTGTGATAAGGTTCTTATTTTCCACAGGCAGTTTGAGAAATTGGAGGGGTGTAGTAGGGGAAGGAGGTCCATTCATCACCAAACCTGGACATGGGAATTATTCTGGTCCGGGGGGAGGGGAGGATGGGGGATACTGATGTTTGTTTTGTGGCACCTGTTTTTTTTATGTTTGTCATGAGATCGTTTCCAGGGTGACTGGAGTCTTGTTGGCTCCGTCGTTGCCAGGAATAGCTCCGTGAAGATGGAGGGGGGAAAAGGGTGGAGGTTCCAGGGGAGGGGAAAGGGTGGAGGTTGCAGGGGGGAAAGGGCTCGGCGGCAAACAGCCCGGGGCGCAGTTTGGCCTTTGAGATAAGCCATGTGGTCTGTGTGTTTGCACCTAGGACCTACTCGACATTGTGAAGTGTGAACTTGTGCACACGTATGCATCCATTCAGGTAAAGGTGGCACCGACAGTGCTGGATGAGTGAGGGGGGTGGCGTACGTGTGGCGATGCTGATATACCGGCAAACGAAAGGGGCTTGGAGAACAAAGCAAAGGTTTACCTGTAGGATCTCCTGTGTGCAATTGGATAAGGCTGCTTGAAGAAATTCAAGTTGTGGCATTGCTTCTCCATAGGCAAAAAACCTGAATCTTGGGGTGTAGAAAGGGGATACAAAAAACCACTTCACCTTGTCCAGTTTGGTGACCTCTGGTTCTTTCTTCTTTGCCTTTTTTGCCACAAACTCTTCCTGAAACCCAGCTGAGGAAAATATTCTGCACCTGCAGCACGCATAAGAGGCACTGCCTGTCATCTGATCTCATCAGTCTATCAAAAGGACTTCCAGCTTTCTGAATCGCCATGCATTACTCTTAATCTGAAGATCTAGATCTAGACTTGAATCTAGATCTAGACTTGAATCAAAGTCACGAGGTCATCTGAGAACAGTCTTTTCTGTGTGCTGGCAGTGTTGGATGAATGTGGGAAGTTGGGGCCCAGTCCTGATTTCAGTGTATTTATTTTGCTTGTTTCACAAGTTCAGTACAGGAAATAACGCAGGAATTTTTTTTTTCCGGTGGTGTTCATTACCATGCCACAGAGCTGTGTTCGCAATAAAAACCTAGGAATCTTGTCACAAGTCTGTTCATGACTTCCTGAGAGTTCAAAATGTTAAAACTAGAACAATTGATGATTTCACCCTAATGCCTAAGTGACCCCAAACTGTCCCTTGTTCCTTCCACTTGCTTATGGCTCTGCACATTTTTTAGGGCAAAATGCGATGGTAATATTTTTGTTAATGGTTTTGGTGTGCATATTGCAAAAACTGAACTGTGACAGATCCCATAAAGGCATGCTAAATAAAATTATAAATTGTGTGATTTCAACTTTCTCTTTTGGCCATTGACCTTTATAGAAATTTGCCATCACTAAAGAATTTCCCTCCAGCATGAAACTGTTCAAAATTTTTGATTAATTAAATTGTTTGTGTTTGGAAAGGCATAGCTGAGTCAGGTGACACCAAACATGATTATTGTCAATGTACATGCACTCAGCTACTTACAATCCCTTCACATTGTCCCGGAAAAAGTCCCACCAGTTCTTACTGCACCATGTGAGTTCAATTTCTGTTGTCCAGCCACTGGTCAGTTTAGTTTAAGCTAGTGGATTGCCTCATTGTAAGTATCGAGTCTTGTCCAACTAACAGCCTTAGTCCTTCCCTTTTTTCATCTGCGATCCTAAAAAAATGTCGTCAGCCTTCTTTAAAGACTCAGTTTCCTGATTCGTCCAATATTATGCAAAATGGTGCTTTGCTTTTCAAAAGGAGAGGGGGCGGAGTGTTACAAAATCATGGGCGTGTGCTAGGAGAGTGGAAGTTTCTGATTGCAATGCATCCTGTTTGCATTTTTTTGGCCAGCCCGGTCGCCAAGCAGGAAGCTGAACTAAGCCCATTTGACAGGTTACTGGGCAATTTTTCACATTCAATGCTTTAGGTTTTTTGAAATCGGTAGCCATGTTTTTGTGATAAGGTTGACTGACTTGCCAGAGAGTGTCCTTTGGAGTGCATGTGGCACGTGACATTGTGATCATGTCATTCGTCAAATTGTTTTTGCTCAAGTTTGACAACTTGCCCACACATGCTGTGGAGACATTGGTTTTTTTTAATTGCAGTTTCTTTACATTAAAATAGAAAACTTATTTTCTGTTATTTATGGTCATGATCACAGAGCTTGCATTTAGTGATTACTACTACCATCGAGTGACAAATCCGAAATAAAGAGGTATTTGGAGGCATACAAATTACAGTATTCAACCAAGGTATTCCTATGCCTTTATTTAATATGTACCTTATCTGTTACCATATAACCCGAAGAAAGACAATACCAACTTGCAGCAAATTTTCCACTCACCGGTAAGTTCAAGTTTCAAATAGCATTAACAGAAATTGACTGAATCTTGGTGTTGTGTATTCTTAGGGTGAAATTGTACAATTTTGACCTTTTTGCAGGCAAAAGTCATTGAAGCAGAAGGGAGGTTTGGCTTTCAGTAAGTCCCATCCCTCCAGTCACATGAGCAGCAAGCACTCCAAGTCAGACTCCAAGCAGGAGCGTCAGCAGCGCAACCAGCGGCCTGTCACGCCATTCCACCACCGCACCATCACCTGTGAGGATATCCTGGCCCTGGAGCAGGAGGCAGTCAACCAGCGGCTTGCTGCCCAGCAGAGTGCCCTGCCCAGCCTGCCGGCCGGAGCAGCCACAGGCCAGGCCCAGCCCCAGCCTTTGCAGCAGCAGCAGCAGGACAGCAAACTCACCCAGGGCAAGTTTACCCAGCCCAGCCCGGCTGCCTTCCGCCCTATGGGGCCCGTTGACTCGGTGCTGACCGAATCACCGCCCTCTGTTGTCCCCTCGCCCCTGTTGCCACCACCTACAGGTGCCACCACAAGCGCCAACGAGAGAACTATGCCCGCACTGAGCCCTTACCCTCCTCCCAGGAGTGGGAGTGATTCGGGAACGCCCACGGCCACCAGCGCGCCGGCCATCTTCGCACGGTCGGATGCAATTCCTGTGAACCAGGACCACCCGGACGGGCTACCGGTACCGCCCATGATGGGGACCGCCCAGATGATGGACTCAATCCCCAGGGGGATGGACGCTCACCTGATGGCCGAGCATCAGAAAGAGGAGCGGGAGGAGGACCCATTGTGGCAGTGCTTCAAACTTCCCAGTGGATTGGACTGTAAGCGACCCCTGCTGCCTGCTCAGTGTTACGAGTTGGACGATGCAGATGGCGGAGGTTGGGATGCACTCTATGAGATGGACAATAACATCGAGTGAGTGTTAGCTTCGATACTTTGTCCTGATAGTGTTGATGTGATACACAAGTCCACCTTAAATTCTAGACATGTGAAGGGTTTGTTCGTCAAAAGAGATGATTTTCACACCTGAAGACTTGGTACTATATCAGTGAGCGTGAGCAGATGGGTTTCTTGTTCATCGGCAGAGATGAGCAAAACTTTTAGCAGTTGTGAGAGTGGTATGTCCATATGTTGATAACTTTGTGTCAAATGTCACAGACTCTGTAAGCCATTACTTTAAAACTCGTTAGGGCTTTCAAAAAATTTTTCTTAAATTGGAAACTAGTGTTAAAACTCCCTTCTTTTAGTTCTTGTGCAAAAAATGACAGGGAGGACTTTATTTCCCTTTTTCCCCCAGAGTGTTCTCCCAACCCCTGAAGAAGTTGAAGCCAGAGAGACCTCTGCTGACCAACCAGGACCTCCTGTCAGGCAACTTCAGCGTGGACCAGCTGGAATATAAACCCGCGCAGCGTGCTGCCTCACCAGAACCTGTTGACCCGTATGAGTTCATGGAGCACGACCCCTCGCCAACAGTGAGTTCTTCCCCGTACTTTGGTTTGTTGTTCACATCTGAAAGGGTTGAAAAAATTGTTGACGTGAACATTTTTGGATTTCTGCTTACCTCTCTTCCCCAAATTAATTGAAGATTAGAGTTCACAGGAATGTCAAGAAAGTGGTGCCGCGTTTGGAACTTGCTGGAACTTATTGTGCCACATTTAGAATCTGCACATCTGCCACACTTGAACTTGTGTCTCGTAAAGATGGATTATGTTATACTAAAGTTTCTTGGTCAAGTTCCCTGACTGCATGCTAAATATCACGACAGCATGTTTCAGATGTGCTTAGTTTGGCTGAATGAAGCACATGATGCAAACGGGATAAACCAGTTTGGAATTCCAACAGATCATGCACACAGTGAGGCATGTTGTAGGTTATTTGAGAACGCGAATATGCATGCACAAGGTCTAGGCTAGCCGGGCAGTCCTCATCCAGCTCACATGTTCTGAACATGTTTGTGCTGATGCAAAGTCAGATGGTTTGTTCTGAATGACCTTGCCCTTGAGCTGAGCTGGCTCATCAAGTCATGCATGCCAGCAAGCAGAAGCCAAGGCGACTCAAATCAGTTCCCTGTCAGTCACACAAAGCCCCAACAACCTCTTTATTTCTTCGCTCCGGTAGAGTCGGGTGATATCCTATCGCAGCCGCGGCAAGGACGTCAAGGGGAAGCCCAAGGGGCTGGCCCCGCGGCGGAACAGCAACCGCAAGGAGCGCAAGAAGCTGGAAGAGGAGGCGGTCCGGCGGGCGGAAGAGGAGAAGATGAAACAGGAGCAGATGGCCCAGGAGCAGATGCAGAGCAACTCAGTCGATGACAAGGGTAGGCCCTCCCATCCACTTCTCCCAGGAAACAGCCCGTGATTGCAGTAGCACAGCACTCGCATGCACATTCCTTAAAGCCAAGGTGCACGTGCACATTGGCAGCCTGTTGTTTGCAAGCATGGTATCGCAGGAGTAAAATGGCTTTTAGTTCTTCTCACTGAATTGTTTTGTCCTTCTTTCTTTCTCGTTTTGCTCGTCATCATGAATCGGTTTTTCGATTTTCCAGTGTTAATTTGTTTTGTGTTACAGCACAACTTTGTTTTCCTTTTCTGACATACTCCTTTTCCTTCTTTGTTTTTTAACCTGTTTGACTAATTCTTTACCAGGTCACCAGAACATGTGTATTTAAGCATTGGATTTCTTCCAACTTGAACGTGATTACTCACATTTTGCTCCTGCAAAGTCTTTACTACCGATAGTTTCACTGACATGTTGACAACCTCTTGGTTCATTTTTTTTTTAATAATATTTGGTTTAATGTTTTCTTCCATTTTGTTTGAACAAACAAATATATTTAATATCTTAAAAATAATTACTGCTCATTTGATTTGTAACATCGAGCTCAAGGGAAGTTTGACCACTGATGTACCTGTCCTACGTAGCAGCTTCTCCCCCCAGAACAGTTCCCCAATTTGAAATAGATGTAGCTGTAGTGAGTTCTGCTGGCATGGCAACTGAAAAATTTAACTCCATGTGTCACATCTTTCAATACAGGCCCCATGTCCAACCAGTCTGTAGGTCGGCTGGATTCCAGTAGCCTGATGCAGGTCAATGACCTCAAGGTCACCTACGAGGACCTGGAGCAGCTGTTCCAGCCCTCGGACGACGATGATGATGGGGTGAGTAATGTTGGGAAACTTAGCCTTGATTGCAAACTCTGTTGGTGGGGGAAAGGAGTCTCTCAGTCTCAGGTTTTCAGCTTATGGTATAAGCAATAGATGACAGTGGCTACTCTGGTCTGTTTTCCAGTGGGCAAGTTGTATTGACCGTTGACTCATGATGATGTCCATGCCATTAGGTTGTAGTCCTCGAATGGCTATTTATGTTCACAGTGACGGTATTGGCTATGCTCCAGTGGGCTTTGTTTGTCTGGCATTGGTTAAGTGCTCTGCTGGTCCATTTAGCAGTGGCCATGCCAACGACACAGATACCACTTCGTGTTGTGGACTGAGACCAATGCTGTCTTTCTTCCCAGGGTCCCTTTGAGGATAAGAGTCTTGGACCGCCATCAGAGGAGGCCAAACCTCTGCCGGGGAACACAGGCCCTGTCGGTGAGTCGGGTTGGGGAGAAACGCGATACCGAATAGATGTGTGACTAATGCTCACGTGTGCTCTGGGAATCACATCACACTCAAAGGCCACGTATGGACCATCTGTTTCAAATCGTTATTCAAAAAAGAAAGAGCTGAAGGAAGCCAGAGATGAAGAATTTTCTGGATTGGGGACATATTCTGTACTCTAGTTTTCAAAAATCTTTAAGCTCATTCTGTGTTACGGGCCTTCTCAAAACATTCCATTCTTCCACCACCCCAGAAATAACTTGTAATGTCTATTCGTAAGTAAAGTAATCATGACTAGACTACCTTAATCCTGCAAAGTCTCCCAAGACTGGATAGATCCTGAAGGACCCAAGGACGTAAGAGATTGACAAATTCTGCCGTCATGGCCCAATTGTGTCCAGGATCTCTGAAACCCAGCACTATATTGTTCGGAAATTTGCATGCAGGGGGAGCCTACAACAGTGCGACGGAGCTGGCCGTGATGTTCCCCACCCCGCCCTCGCTGGAGCAGCAGAACTCCGCCTTCTCCCCTCTCAACCAGCCCTGCCAGGAGTACCTGAATCATGGTTCGGTGGCGGGCTTGACACAGATCGAGCAGAGCAGTCTGGGTGACATCTCGGAGGTGGAGGTGGATGACACCATGGGGAGTCCCAAGCCAGACTCCATAGAGGTGAACAGTCTCGGCCAATTTGTCTGTCTGTGCCTATCCCTCATTCTTCCGTCCCCTCTCTCCTCAAAGGTACCTGACTGTTAATCCATGATGTGCCCGGGACCAAAGGCATTGCCTGAGTAAACAAATTAGTATAGCACCTGAGCCAATGTAATTTGCTGAACTGAAATAGAGAGCCCTCACAGTCCTGAATCTTCCAATTTCAATATGATTCTACAAACACCCTAAGGGGTTAGGATTAATCAATTTACCCCAAAACAGAAAATTTGTATCTTTACTTTAAAGCATTCATGTCAAAGCTTATCCAGTAGTGAATGGACTTGTTTAGGTACTTTGACAGATGCAGTTGAAGATTCGTTTGGCTTTTCTGTTTGTATAGAACTGTTTAATAACTGTGCCAAAGTCAGGTGCAAAGTTTGGAGGTACTCGGAAGTTCCTGTTAATTGAATTACTTTGGTTTCTAATACAGCTTCTTGCCCAGTTGACTGAGGCATATACCTCACCTACCATATTCCTACAGAGCACGGCAGTGTGACCATTAAATTGGGCTCAACTTTCAGCCTGTGTCATCCAACAGCACTGTACATTATAAAGAAAAATTCCACCCTCGCCAAGTTACTTCATAACATAATGCTCATTTTCCACAGGACTGGAGCTATGTTTATAAAACACCGATGATAGAACGCTTCGTCGGAGCAAGCATGTACGCACCTCTGAAGTCATTACCAAGTAGCAAGCTACCTCCCCTCAGGATACCAGAGAACTGTATCTACAAACCCTCCTGGCAGGTGAGTTTAAGGGTCATAGTTCAAGGGTTGTGGGTTGTAATCCAAGAGGTATGGGAAAGTCATGACCCATAATGAGGCAAATCAAAATGACAAGCCACGGTTCCAACTCAACGTCTAATTATGGTTGCGGTATTACGCTGTTCACAAAATGTAGTGAAGCATCCCAGGGATCCAGAATGAAATGTAGGCTTCAAGTTTGAAGGATGGCCAACCTGATTTGTTGTGCTGTAAGTGAACGGCTTTTTGGGGTTGATTGAGAAGCAAACCGACATGCTCAGATTTTTCCAATTATAGTACGATTGGACAGCCAGCCGCATGCTGACGTGTATCACAGATGTGGGCCTCCATTTAAGGGGGTCAAACTGGAGAGGCAATGCACGCAGCAAACACAGTTTGCAAAATGGCTTTCATGGGCAGGTACCCGGAGAATTGATGGTATATAAGTTGAATGATAGCATTGACAAATATAATTACACATGGAAATTCAACTCGGGAATGTAGGGTGAATACATGGTGGTTCAGACATCAGGAGATTCTATGTGGATCTTCTCTATGTGTTATTCTTACAGGTGCATTTCTTAATATGCATCATTGGCAGGATTTGGTTGAAGTGTAACTGTGTTTACATGTGTATTGACATAACTGTCTGGACTTGTTCCCCTACCAGATTCCACTCTCACCAAAGCCAGAATTTATACCTACAACCAAAGAAAGGTAAGAAACCAAGCTGAAGCCTACTCCGTATCTGCCTCCTGACATCTTGAAAGTAAGAGAGGAACTGAAATCAGTGGCTCTCTGTTGCAGTCAAATTTGTAACCAGTTTTGAGCTGGTTTTCAAAAAAATTTCCTGAGCTTGGACAATTCAAGTATTGTGTTAAATGTGGCTTCTGTTGGACCAACAGTCTTGGCAATTTCTCAAAATGTTACTTTTGAAATGTGTACCAGATTCTTGGAAATTCTGGGCTCTTGTCGTAATCAGAGTCAGTTTTGCTCATGAAGCCCAGACTTCTCAGATTCTTCAAAATCTACCAAGAGGGTCTGAATGCTTTTGAAGGGTAAGGACAGGAGAGATCTAGTTTCTTACAGTGGTCTGTGAACTTGTTTTTGACAGTGGGCTGCGATGCCTGTTGTAAACACAAATACAAAGAATGCACCACTGGGTTCCACAGAGTGGAGGTCTATGAGAGATTGAGTTCTCATGAGACAAGCATCAACTGATGTTAACTTGACATCTTGATTGTTTGTTTAGTGCAACATCCGGTGGTGGTCAGTTGATGAACTCACCAGCCTCTGCTGCCGTCCCTGTGGGTGTGTACCCTCCTGGTAGTCAAGGACCAAGGAGCGTCGCTAACACCGACATTGCCCCCTCCCCGGCCTCCGAGGCCTCCTCCTACATCAAGAATCTCAACTCGCTGGAGTCGGCCTCCCTGGGCTCCAACATCCCGGAGGCGCACAGCCTGACAGTCAACCTGGTGCTGTCTGACTCCCAGCTCAACCTCTTCAAGGACCGGAACTTTGACAGCTGCGTCATCTGTGCCTGCAACATGACCATCCGTGGCAGTGAGGCAGCTGCCGCTCCGGGCTACGACACGCTGGGCCCTTGCAGCTGCGGCTTCAGCGCCGTCATGAACCGGCGCTACGGCACTGGCAGTGGGCTCTTCGCGGAGGACGAATCTGAAATAACAGGCCAGTACGGCGACGTGGCCCTGTGGGCCTACCACCGGGACAACCCCATGCTGGCGGCTGACTTTGCCCGCAAGGACCCCCTGGCCCAGGAGGGCGGACTGACGAGACTCTACACCAGAGACGGGGTGCCAGTGGGCACGGACATCCTGAGAACTTCCAATGCGCTGTTGCGCTTGATTCAGGATCAGTGTAACACGCCCTA
The DNA here is from genome assembly GCF_054643075.1 of Acanthaster planci. Lineage (NCBI taxonomy): Eukaryota > Metazoa > Echinodermata > Asteroidea > Valvatida > Acanthasteridae > Acanthaster > Acanthaster planci. The sequence goes on along the minus strand of NC_141785.1, from coordinate 11,688,981 downwards.
CTCCACCTTATGTCGATTAAATTGCATTGCTAAGCGAAAGAACATAAACAGCTCAGGTCAGCTTGCCAGAAGTCAGCTAGAAATAGAAGGTAAGTCTTACAAATTTTATTAACATCCCCAAGGCCAGTTCATTCACGTGAAAGTGAACGGAAATACGAATTTGTGATGTCAGATCAAATATTCGTACTGCGAATTCGCAGAAGTTTAACTCATTTCAATTCGACTGAAATTTCACCACAAATCTTTTGCAATTGCGTGTAGTATGAACTGGCCTTTACAGATGCTGGATTCTGCCATTTCCCAGCTATAGGTTGTACACATTTCTTGTTTTCATTTAGATTTGATCACATGCCACTTAGGTGATGCTTCTAAAGTAAAGCCAGCGACCACAGTTCAAGTTGTGTATCTGAAATTTTGACAAATCAGAACTCTCATCCAAGTATGCAACCCCTGAGATAAATGCCAGTTGGATAATTGCGAGAAGTAGATTTTGCCTGGCATTTTTATAGGAATACATTTGCATGCTCTGCAAAGTTCGCATCATGATTGCATCATAATGTAAAAGATAGAAGCGTAGAAATTACTGGCTAGAAATGATCTTGCTAGTGATTTTTGTCACTGTGTGACAGAAGTTGTATGCTGTCAGTTTACCTTGAAACCCTGCAGCAATCTCTAGTCATTGTTTCTTCAAACCGCCGCTGATACAATTACACACCAACACCATTGAGGCAAGTTGTTCTCAATTGTCATTTGATTTCTCCCCAATTATTCATTCTGTTTAGAAAGGAGGACCTTCATCAGTTGCCATTTGTTTTGCCCAAAAAGGAAAGAAAAATCATGCAAGATCATTAGTCTAGGGCTGAGTCAATTCGAATCATTCACTATTTGAATATTCAACATTTAATTCGATCGAATATCCGAGTATTGGGTCATACTGAAAGGCAGATTGTTAATGAACAAACCATATACAAAATAACACACACAATAGTACATTATAATCGCTAGCTTCTTACGTCCAGGAGTATCTCCAGCCACGATTTAGCAAAATTCAAGAGATGAACAATACTTCTTGCCCTTTTAAAAATTTCTGTTCCTTTTTAAATTTTTTAATGAGTAATTTACTTTTTGAATCGTAAGATTTCTGTCGCTTTTCATTTAAATCTGCTTGAAACAAGCCTCCAGAGTGCAACTTTTCTCATTGAAAACAAAAGAAAATTCTCCCTTTTCATGAATTTTGCATTTCAAATATTCAGATTCGGAAAATGATATTTAAATATTCGATGATTGATTGATTATTTGGATATTCAAATATTCGGCACAGCCCTACATTAATCCTACCCTGTGTCGCAGTACAGCGCATGCGGGGTTGTTATCTAAGATGGTTTTGCTTGTCTTTTTCCCAGACGGTTGCGAGGTGTGTTTTGCAGCCTTAGAGCAGGGTCGTCAGGTAGCCGAGAACTCCAGCAACGCTAAGCTGGACGACACGCTCCTCAAGAATTCATGCCTACACAGCTGGCCTTATACCCCAGGTAAAAACTGGGGCGATGAAACAGCTGTCCCCCCTCCTCCTGATCCACGAGATGTCTCAGAGTCTTGGCTCTAGATTCTGCAGATCTGAGCAAAAGGATCAAACTTGTTGGATGGTGCTTTGACTCCAGATTGAATGTCTCTAGTCAGCCACAGTTACAGATGAAGGAGTTGTCGGGTGTCAAGCTTGCTTTTTCCCAATTTTCCAATTTTAGACTCGGCTTTTCCTTGAATGCATTTATTCCACTCGGAACTCAATCTGGGTTGTATGACTTTCACTTATTGTGGTCTTGTGTTCAACTAAAGTTGAAGGTACACGCTTATAACCTGTAGATTTGAATGAGGGTTTCTTTGGGCTCATAAAATAGTACATTACCTAAGCAGGTATTGGTATGCCCTGAATACATGTACCTTTATTGGAGGTGGTGTGCGTACGCACACCAGGCAACTCAACATAACCCTGATTTCACTTTGAAGATTCTTTTTGACACTGTGAAATGTGACATGAATGTAATTAATGATGAACAGCACTGATAAATAGGACTTATCTGTAAGCATTCAAAGCTGTCGGTCTGGAAGGAATGGGGAAAAATTCTGCCCTTTGTTTAGAATGAAAAGGCCTGTGAGAAGAGTATGTTTGACGTGCGGTTGAAAGCGAGAAATGTTACGTTCTTGTCTGATATAATCAGGAAGGCAGTTCCCATAGGCGAGGGCAATTGGGAAGTGAACGGTTAGCGTTATGGAAAGCCGGTGTGCAGATATGTTTAGAAGATTTGATGTGGCCCAGTGAAACTGAAATAAAGTGAACCTGTGGAGAATGTCGTTTCATCAAGCCAAATGATCCTGGTTTGGCTTAATGAAAGTTTCTGTGGTGGACCCTGGCAGAACATCTCAAAGTGCTTCTTGCATCCAAACAACTTTTTCATAACCTCCAACAAAACAAAGTTGTTTCTCGTGTAAACCTTGATTGGTTGGACAGTGGTGAGCCTTAAATGAACGTGAAAAAATAATGAACAAAAAACGTATTCGTTTCCAATTACTTTGGCACGACATACCCCACCTGAATTGCATGTAAATTATGCCATAACTTGCTGCACAAGTAAGTCATGGACGTACACAGTACATGAAGCTTCAGGAATTCGGCTGCAGATGGAAGAATCGTAGAACCCTGCTCGAAGAAATTTTTCTCAGAAGATCATTCTTTGGTAGTAACCTGATATCTCTCTTTCTATCAACCCCCCATCCCCTGAACAGGCCTTTACCGCAGCCAGCTGTCCTCCCAGGACATCGTACGCACCCTCTCCTCCTTACAGCCCCTCTTGCAGGACGCCATCCAGAAGAAGAGGACCACAAGGTTATGGGAGCGGCCCTACACGGTGCAGGGACCCCTCACCTGGCAGGTGTTCTTCAACCTCGCTGCAAAAGGTACACGGGTGGGGCGGGGAGGGGCTGATTGAGGTTCAGGGTAGCATCCCAGTATACGTCCTACTCCTAAACCACAGGTGGCATTCTGCCGTCAATGGGCAATGGACTAGATTGGGTTATAGAGGAGGGTGCAGATTTAAACCTGCCATGTTCAGCCACTTTGGTGACAGTGAATGAGGAGAGATAAGTGACAGAAGGGTATTCATATCTGTCAGCTTTGGAATGGTTTTTATGTGCAAAGGATGTCCCATAGTCTTGATGCCGTTTTGGGCATGGCAGAATCCAGGTACCTTCCAGCAAAAAAATAACCTTGGAATGAGGGTTAAATGAACTTTGATCTTTTCAGAAGCCAGACCATGCAGGATTTCATTTTGTACTGTGCATTTCGTCAACATTGTAACTTTGGACTGCTGTCTTGATTTGCTCAGGCTCATCAGAGTCTCCCGAGCCGCTCCCCATTCCTCCCCTGCTGGTCGGCTACGATAAAGACTGGTTGTCGTCATCGCCCTACGCCCTGCACAACTGGGTAAGTTCTTTCACGGTGTATGGCAGAGAATGCCTGTGATTGGTTTTCGTCAGAATGTGTACAATCCTGTACCATTAAACACAGGCCTGTACGTGGATGTACTTGAGAGTTGGTCACCTTGCTTTTTTCTCTTTTGGGAGAATACTTGCGAATGGAGCACTGGACAGCTAAGTTCTGTTTGAATAGTGATGGTTGTTCCTTGAATGCCTAGCTCTGTGTAGAAAGAAGGTTTTTTCTGAAACTTTTCCATTTTTATGCCTATTCAGCATTAGTGCCGAGGATTCACCCCTTCCTGGTGTAAGTTAATGGAAACAATTTTTGTTTGTAAAATGCTTTTATCCAAGTATAATCAACCTTTCAAAAGTTATTTCAGATGTGGACAAAATCAATCATGAAAGCCACTGCATTAGGTTTTGTTACCAAATGCTTTTGTTTTTACGATAACTCCTCATGCATCCATACGAGTGGATCTAATCAAATCAAGCCTTGCTCTGGTCTCCACCAACAGGAGAAACTATTACTGGAGCCCTACAGCACCGCTCGGGACATTGCCTACGTCGCCCTCGTGCCTGACAACGACTTCATCCTGCAGTGTGCCAAGAGTTTCTTCAGGGAAGTCACGGCTGTTTATGAGGTGAGGTAGAGCAAAGGCTGGTGCAGCGTCTTTGGGGACTTTGAGTTTCCTTTCACCTGTTCATGGGGTATAGCTGGACATGTCGGATTTCAAGGTTATACTTGACAGCCTTTGAGAATTGTCTGGGAATTTGTTGCGGGCTAAGTCAAACCATGGAATTCAACTTCAGTTTTCAGAGTGAGCCGTCTGTGAGCGTATCCACATAAAACAACCGTCAAGGCCTTTTTTATCAGCAATTTGGTTTTTAGTTTCCACCAGGAAGAACAGGCTAAGCTCTTGGCTTTGATGTATCATCTGGGTTTGGCATTCTGATGAAACAGTTGATTGTTGCTATTGATTTCAACTCTGCCAATTTCTCCCACAGGCATGCAACTTAAAAGTGGTTCCGGCAACTTCCGACTTATTCTGTCGAGTAGGGTGGCACATGTTCAGTATGAGTTCAATAGTTTGTTTTTGTTTTAATCCATTTTTGTATCCAGAGCTGTCGACTTGGCAGACACGCACCTATTGCCAAGACACAGCGTGACGGCATCTTCAGGATCGGCAGCAAGTACGCCTCCAAGGTAGCAGAGGAGCCCGTGGACGATTGGTTCTCAGAAATAGGTGAGTCCCAGTGCAAGTTCCTCCTTGAGTTGGCATGGCTTTCATGAGTTTTTGTTTATAGAACAAAAAAGATCACTCTAATGTTAAAATTGCGCGCCAAGTTACGATGTAGAGTTGTTCTTTAACACACTGAAGTCCGGTCCGAAATGCAGTTTGCACAAAATACACAAGGGGGCAATTCCACCCACAAGTTGATCACGTTGCCAACCTCATTATCAAACATAACTCTCAAATGAACAGAGGCGTTTGGGGGGGAAAAGGACAGTGGAAGCAATAAAGTGGTGCCTTACACTCCACTATTTTTTTTACTGAAACTTTTTTTTCATGAATTAGGATTGATAATTACGGGAGGTCAGTAACAGCATAACCAAGCATCCACTTTTACGTGGAATTACCGACCAGCCACTTCCCAAGTGCCATGACTTGTACAGACAGCTTTCATAACTAGTAGCTTTCATGACGATGCGCAGCAGGTCATTAGTTCCCTTGAGAAGAAACTTGTTTCATGGCATTGGAGTTGAACTGTTGCGTGTTGTCTTGTTCATGCCTCCTTCAGCACACTTGCCGGATTCATGCAAGCTGAAGTTGTACGCTCAAGTCTGCAAAGCCTATGTGGGTGAGTATTAACCCGCGCTGTGCTACAGCCCTTGAAAATGTTGCAAACGTAACAATGGCCTTGAGAACAACGGTTGAAAGGAAAGCCAAGGTTTGTGTTGCGGCAAATTATTCCAGGGCATTGGGGTTCTCGCTAGATACTGCAGAGAAGGGGGAAATGTGGAAGGATTGAGTTTAACTTGGAGAACAGGGCCATCATAGTTATGCATTGTGTATTGCATCAGTATTTCCGGTACTTGAGAGCCCCCTGGAATCAGGCTTGCTCTTCCTGGAGTTTCACCCTATCCTTCAGTTTGTAACTTGCTGCTTTCTTGGGAAGAATCTACTAAGCTTGGCTTTATTGCTTGACTGGAATGTAAAAAGTCTGTTCTCTCTCATTTTGGATGCCACAAGTCATGCTGAAATCAAACCTGATTCTTTTTTTAAACCCTGCAGGTCCCTTCTTGAGTGGAGACCCGCCCGACCACACCCTCTTTACCACCTCCCGTCATGACAGATCGTCATCTTCGTCATCATCGTCAGCCCTGTCTAACCTCAGTAACGTCCCTGGGTCCACCTCAGTCGTCCCCGGCGGCACCCACCACCTAGCCGGGGCTGGCCAGGGTGGCGGCTCGGGCGTGGCCGGGATGGGCAGCAGTCAGGGTAGTGGTGGGGTGTCCTCCTCCATGTCCCAGGGAATGTCTTCCGGGGACGGATTGGGATCAGTGGCAGGTGCTGGTTCACAACAGGGTAACATGAACATGCCGGCTCCAAGCACAACAGGGCCAGCAGGAACAGGTAAGGAGAGCATGGTCTCCAAAGTGGCACTGCTACTCTCTTAGTTGCATTTCCAGCTTAGTAGAGTCTTCCCCTTCCTGGTAAACCCTCCTGGGTTGATAACTGGGTGTTACAAGTTGGAAGATGCTCTTCTGAAACCAATTTACTAAAGAAAAAGTCTGTAAACCCACAATGGGATAGCAGAAAAAAAGTGGTGGCAAGTATTCATTTTAACCAGGGCAGCCTCATGAATATTAAAAGAGATAAGTTTTCTTCTAGCTGACAGTTGGACAAACTTATTCCAGTCAGTAGCAATGAAGCGATATGTGCGATCTGGGTGCAGAGTGGCAGAACTGGATTGATTTATGAATGTGAATCTTCAAAAAAAAAGGATGGTTAACCCTAACCCCCAGGCTTTTTTTGGTAGGGACCCTCCTCAATCCTCCAAAATCCTCCAATTTGGGGGCTGAAAAAATTGGATTCTCCCTTAATCCTCGGAAATCCTCCAAAAATTTCTTGAAAATGTTACTTGAAGGTGCACCTACGGCCTCAATCCTTCAAAATCCTCTGGCAGTTCCTGTCATTATGTTAAGGCAGTACGAATGGCATTCTTGAGCAGTGCAGTTGATTCAAAAGAAATATCAGGCTGAATTTATACATGACTGAGCAACAACAACACAAGGTCTAACCCATGACCTTCATGCTTGGCATCCTTCGTAATAAGCCATGCCATTCACCCTCAATCCTCCAAAAAATCCTCCAAAACCACCCAAAGGATTTTGGAGGATTGAAGAGGGTTAGGGTTTTCGCTAAAAAATACATTCAAAATGTTAATGTGTTAACAATACAAACCTGAATATAAGATTTTCTTTGTATTCTCTCTCCCATCCCTTCTCAGGCTCTCAGCAGGATGCTTCCTCTTGCTCGGACAAGTCAGACTCCAAGGAGAACGAGACGGGCATCAGTATCCCCGAGGACAGCGACTGTGAGAAGCCGCCTGCCCCGGCCGTGGTGGTATACATCGTGAACCCCTTTGGCCTGGAGGAGGAAGACTATGGGGGTGGGGGAGGAGTGGAGCAGTCGGTCTCCAGCCTGGCCTTGCTCAAGAGCTTCGCCGAGGTCCAGAACCACGTGCAGGGGGAGCTGAGGAGGAACCTCATCCTGCAGGTAGGCAGAGCTGATTCCTCCCCCCCCTCCTCGGTCCGAGAAGTTGCTCGAGACAGAGTCAAAACCTAGCTTAGGGGTGATAAAAGTTTGGTTTGCTTGACTTTCCATGCCCTTTTTCCCCTCAGATCATCCCACTTCGCCAGATCCTTCAAGTGGCCAACAGCGACATGTCGTCCCGCCTCCTGAGCCAGATCAAGTGCCACGCCTTCTCCGTCTTCTCCCAGAGCCGGCGCCACCTGCAGCCTTCCGTTGCCGGCCAGAGCCTGACCGGCTTTGGGCCGGCTGCCGAGCTAGACCGGATCCTCAAGAGCAACAAGGTCAGTTACAGCTTGGGGAAGAAAAAAAAAACAATTTCTGCCCCTTCCCCCCCCATACATTCCTCTCCCAAACAACTGCAAATAATGCCGTGACATCTCTTGAGTGCTTGAAAATTACATGCACTTAGAAATTTCCATAGTCTAAGAGACCTGCCTCATTCTGTACTCTGGAGATTTTAATGACGGGGAACCTGTTTGACTGCATTTCCCTTGCACTATCTGTGACCTCATACAAATTTGAATATCTGGTACACGTGACCAGTTTGTAAGACGTGCTTTACAGCAACTCTTTGTTGTACCAGCTGTATCTGGCAGAAAGAAACAAGACCGTGAAAGTGAATATTTTGGTGCCTGTTTGGTTTTATCTTGGTGGCAGTATCCATATTCATGAGTAAAAAGGGAGAAAACTCAAATGCTTTACTGATTTTAGGTATTTTTTTTTTAATTCTCCAGATTTCCTTTTCTTTGATGATTCATTGTGTTGAGAGCATGGCAGTAAGCCGATGGGTAACCCCTTCTCAGAAATGGTTTCAAGGAACAAATGTGGGGCTCTCAATTTGAATAGAAAAACCTATAACCTGAGCAGTGTTTTGTATGACTTACATCGCAGCAGTGGCATCCTCTGTCAGCGTGAAAAGCGCGGCCAATTTTCAGTGTTTACAAAAAACTGCCATTTTCAGCACACTTAACTCCACGCCGAATGTAAAAGTGCCAAAAGGTAAACTTCATTGCCTGAAAACGTTCATTTTCAAGGAGCTTTTCTTTGTCGTTTTTCTCCAACAGGGCCCAAAGCCCCAGTATCGCCTCTACTCCCCGCCCTACATCCTGACCCCTCTGAAGGACAAGCAGACGGAGCTGGGTGAGTCGTTTGGCGAGCTGCGGCAGGCCTGCTGTGAGCTGTTCTGCGGCTACTGCCTGTCCCACGACCAGCGCCTGCTGCTGGTGGCCTGCACAGACTCCAAGGGCGAAATGATGGAGACGCAGGTCATCAACATTGACGTGCCTAACAGGTGAGGTGGTGGCTTTGTGGCCCGGAGAGGGGGGATGAGTTACTCTGTATGCTGGTCTGGCCGACTATGTGTCTTTGTCCTGAGTAGAGATGCGAGTCTATCCTGACTGACAAGCCCATGGTAGAGTGTTTGATGGCTTGGGGAGTTTTGCTGTGTGTTAGTCATGTTGTTTGTGTGTCATCATGCAGAGGGCTAACATCGATTGGTGGTCACAATCAGTAACTGTTTGGGTTGGTCATGAGATGAGTAATTTGGTAATTTATTTTTGTAACCAACTGTATCCTTTGATTCTGTTAATGTTCAGGATGCCAGAAACATTTTTTTATCCACTTAGAGTCCACACTTCTTTCAAGATTATATATTACAAGACGGCCTTTTAGAAACGGTTCATAACAAAACCATAGTGTTTGTGAATGTCAGAGTATGTTGCTAGCTTCACCCACTTGTCAACTGTCAGCTTTTTTCTTACATCTTAGTCTTTGGCACGCAATGTTCATGGCTAACCCTTCATTGCTACATAGTAACCAGTTTTCTTCAAGATTCTGATGTCACCTGAACTCTGTTACTTTTTGTTCCATCTTCAGAAAACGAAGGAAAAAGGTGTGCGTGCGGAACATTGCCCTGATTAAGCTGTGGGACTTCCTGATGGGTGTCATGTCCAAGACGGCCGTCCCCTGGAGACTGGTGGTCGGCCGCTTTGGCCGTCTTGGCCAGGGTGAACTCAGGGGTAAGTCTTGAATGCCTGAGATGGTTACTCTGTCGAGAGTTAGTTATTATGCTCAGAGGAGTTTATGCAAATAGGATTTCATCCATGAAGTTCTTAATGTGTGAACAATCCAAACCAATCAAGTTCAGAACTACTAATGAATATCAGTGAATTAACCCATTGCTTTACTGGATCCTTGAAAACACTTCAGCTTCTATAAATTTTTATTGTAAAGTCGGCATCTTTTGACAGCAAGAGTTAATGAATCTTCCTTTGGCAAGGTGCAGTGTATTGCTTTGTATACAGCACTTATACAGGTTATTATCCACACAAATGCAACCTTCTGACCCACATGACAAGCCATGCCTCCAAACCAAGGTTTTCCCTGCTGATATCAATGCGAGGTGGCCCACCTCACAAATTCTAGTGACCACTGCAGTCAGAAACCAGAACCCCAGAAGTCTGAGCTTCTGTTGGAATAGTTCACCTTTAAATTGCTCCGATTGGCAAAGAGGGCCACAGAATACAAGATGTAAGTTGTTTAGAGGCATTGGATTGAGTGTAAGCTGTTTATTAGAGCACATACAACTTTAGGCTGCGTTGGCAACTCTGACACTGTGTTTGGGCACCTAGTTTGTTTACAGCAATCTTTGGGAGCCACGTCGTACTCATCAGCCCCCCCAGGGGAAACCCTGCCTCCAAGCCATTCCATAACTAATGAATACTCTGCTGAATGCCATCCTCTAAATGTTTTCTCACCTCGCCAGACTGGAGCGCGCTGCTCAGCAGACGCTCACTGACCACCCAGAGCCGCACTCTGAAGGATATGTGCAACATGTGCAACGTGACGGGCAACAACGACTACCCGTGCATCCTGAGCGCCTGCCTGGTGTCCATGGAACCCGAGCCGGGCTTGCGCATCATGGCCGACTCGGTGGCCGCCGACAAGTGCAGCAAGAATGCCCAGCGGGACCAGCCCTCCTGCCAGCTGCACACGCCGGATGACGCCACCTGCACCCACATTCATGTCTTCCCCACCAGCGCTACCAAGCAGGTGAGTGAGCCGCACAGTTCTTCCCATCCCCTCCCTCGACGCTCATGGGTCAAGGTCCCGTTATAATTAGCCTGGTGTAGTAAGAAATTTCGACACCAGCAAGTTGTGGACTCGCCAACTGTTTCGCTCGTGACGTAGTGCACGTAACAGTGACATCTAACGGGGGCACTGGAAACTGGGATTCTGTGTGGGGGGAAAGAGACCAGATTACATGCTAGTCCAAATTTAATGGGACACCATCCAAGCAAACCTTTCAAGTTGACTGCGCCCTTCAACCAGCCTGGCATCCGTGTGTTCACTTTTTTTAAGTGTCATGCGTGAAATAGTGGAGGTTTCAGTTCAAGAAATTTTAGCTCCTCCTCATCTTCTGCAAGGACGACTGTTTTCACCATGAGCTGTGTCATTAATGGAAGAGAAAAGAGTAACTAGGTAATCAACACATCAATAGATTAACCTTGTTGTCAGAAAAAATAAATTCCTTTGGGCTTAGTTGATACGAAAGGCCCACATTAGGAAGCACCCCCATGAATGATCTTGTCTGTCTTCCCCTCCCCTTCCCGGACTCACAGGTGGCTAGCGGGCCTTACCAGGCCGAGCCCATGATGGACCTGTCCTTCACAAATCCCACGGACAACGTGCTGCCAGCCGACGATGATCTCCTCTTCATCACAGAGGGGCTGGGCAACCAGGACCTGGCCCAGATCCTGGGGCTGGGCTCCCCAACCAACATGGGCTCACCAGTGCCTTCCCCCGGTGGTGGGGGGCACTCGCCTGGGCCGAGCTCACCCAGTGGTCAGCAGATGAACATGGCGGTCAACAGTGAAAACATGAACAAGGTCAGTGGCCGAATTGATACTCTCATTTGCTGGAGGTTATGAGGCACCTCCCCCCCGCCCCCCAAATTGTTCCGTTGTTGGTGGTGTTTGTGTTAACATGTTTTCTAAGCGGTCAGTAGATGAACATGACAGTCAACTACAAAAAAGCTAAAAAGATCAGCTTTGTACCAGAACACCAGATGAACTACTTTCTTTTACTAGTGTTGTTACCATTTGAGCACTTTCTGAGTACTGTCTTCACTTACAGATTCTTGGCTTTCAATTGTGCTCAAAGTAACGTAAACATTGCCAGTGCACTACAAATGAAGTATTTGTGGAAAATATATACTGATGACTTTGGATTCTTAAAAAATGTTTTCCATTAAACATTTGGGACAGAAATATTGTAAAAGCGATGAGAGAATTTTCTTGGAGTACAGTTGTCTTTAAAACCTTAACTCATATTGCCTGAAGCCTGTAATTCCTTTTGGGCAGCTTTGTCCGCACTCAACCAGTGTTGAATACCTGACAGCAAAGGTTTTCCTTGGAAATCATTGGAATATAGCTGAGATTGTTATTGTCGGGGGGGGGTCAACCCGATATAAAATCTCTCAGTTTTGTCACAAATCTAGACTCCAAACACCGTGCTGTGGACTTCAAGTGTGGGATGTCAGGCGACCCCACTCACTCTCCATCTCCAGCAGATGTCTCATCTTTTCTTGTTGCTTCACTGCCTCTTCCTCTTCTCCTCAGAACACCAACCAACAACTCCTTCCGACCGAGCCAGAGGAGTCCCTCCTCCAGCAGCCCCTGGCCATGGGCTTCTTTGTCTCCACGGCCAAGACTGGACCTCTGCCCGACTGGTTCTGGTCCTCCTGCCCAGAAGCTGAGAACAATTGCCCTGTCTTCCTCAAGGTACTGAAAAGAAAATAAAAGAACAAGAGCTTCCTTCGTCTTTCATCCAAGTAGTGAAGTTTGCATCTTCAACCTGAGGAATTAATTTTAATTCCACATGGGACCCCTTTAGATTGAAAAGGGGAAGAAAAGCATGGGAAAGTCATAGAAATCGAGATCATGTAAGGGGTATTTTTGATGAGCTGCTCCCAATGTGAAAACGGAATAATGATCAATTTAAAGGCTCTCCTTGTAAGTCTAGTAGTGGTTGCGATAGTCTTCCAGCTCATAATACTAAACAACTGTTCTCTGCAAAATGGCGTTGAATGTCATATTTTTCATATTGTCATAAACAAATATTGTCCTGAAAAGTCATGGAATTTGGTTTTCAGATTTCTGATTTGGGCAGATTTAGGAATAGAGTGAGGTTGTGCCTAAATCAATTGGAGTTGCACGCGCATCGATGGCACGTGGCTGGTGTGGCCACCTGATCGTCTCCTAGAGATGCACATGTCATTTCCAGCCAGAACCATAACTTTCAGACAACAAGTTCAATTTGATTACTCAGCTAGTGATTGGTCCGTTTTTACTGATTTCTGCGGTTCGGTATCTTGATCACAAATGAAATTCTTGTCTGGTCCCTAATCTTTCATTTTTTTCAATTTTTTGTGGGTTAACCAATTACATTTTAATTATTCCAACAAAACAAAATCACCTCTGAAAAATTGATTTTTGCGAAGTCTTATTGCAGCCATTTCAGACAACAAGCTCAATTTGATTATTCAGCTAGTGATTGGTCCGTTTTTACTGATTCCTGCGGTTCGGTGTGTTGATCACAGCTGCTCATATTTTTGTCTCTTCACTCTCCAGGCTGCGTTGCATTTACACAATGCCTCCGTGCAGCAGATGTCAGATGACATCTTGCAGACTAAACACAACCACCCGCTCGACTCAAACCTCACGACAGATGTACTCAGGTGAGTGGTGTTTTCTCTCTAAGAGTATGCCCATTGCCTCGTCCCGGAGTCCCCCTTCATTATGTTTGTGTGAAAGGCTCCACGTATGCACTATCACCAGTTTTATTTAGACAAAGAAATCAAACAAAAAGAAGACAAGGTACTCTCATGGGTGGAATTGGAAACAAAATATCAAGGGTTCCACTCTCATTTGATTTCTGTGTACTCTGTGTGCAAGAAATCTCTAATAACAATGACAATGAGAAATGTGGATACCAGCACCATTGCTGAAGCACACCCGGCCACCCATGCAGAGGCATAATTGGTTTGTGCACATCAAGATGAAAACTAGCCCCATGTACCACGCACTCTTAAACCACTGCATATTGTACCCCAGAGCTCTCATAAAGAGGTCACATAGTTCTGTAATTAACCAGAGCTTTTGCCAGATGGCGAGTTGACATGCAAGGATTTCCTTTGCCCATGGGACAAACAGAGGTTTATATTTAACTTGTGTTGAGCCTTCAAGCAGCCATGCCCTACAGCCAGGCGTTGTTTCCAAAAAGCAATGATGCATTAAGAAATGTCTCACAAACCTTGGATAAATGACCACCGAGGATCAGCATTTATAAAGTCCAACTGTATAACAAACAGACTGTGCTTCTTTGTATCTTATCCTTTCAAAAAGTCCTCTTTTTTTCCCGGCCGAAAATAATAACGTACCTGGGACACGCACGTTGTGGGGTAATACTGTGGTTAAGGAGTCCCTAAAGGTTGACATGTCTCGGCGAATGTTTAATTCCGTCATCATTATTTGTCTTCTTCAGGTATGTACTGGAGAGCTACAACAGTTTGTCCTGGCTGACCGTGGATCCGGCCAGTGGGGACAGGCGCTCCTGCCTTCCAATCCACCTCGTAGTCCTCATGCAGCTGTACAACACTATTGCTGCTCTGTTCTGACAGGGGCCCACTTACTGTCGCCTCTTTGGAACCCCCAATCGTAAATCAGCCAGCGGACACTTTGTGTGACGTGGCAAGTGTGCTGGCAAAACTCAGACAACCACGAGAGTAACTGAGACTTGGATATGAGAGTTATTTACTTGAAACAAGTCAGCAACTTTACTTTCTTTGAGTCAAGACTCTTGAAATAACTGGAACTGGTTTCTTTGTACGTTTGGAGGTAAGGGAGATCTTATGCCGGCCACTGTTGCGTTTTCTTTTTCCGCCCGACATTTCTCGAAGTTAGCCACTGAAAGTGTTCTAAAAAACGAGATTTCGTTCAGACTGTGAAATGACCTCAGAATCAACCTTGCTGCATCCATACGTGTGAGGCCAGTTGCCCTTGTGTGGCTCATAACATTGAAAGAGGCCACCCCAGAGGTTTCGTCAGAAAGGCTTACGCAGGCGGCCATTTGGTGCACCCTTTGGCGTGCGTGTTTACATTGCTGAATAGCAGTTCCCTGTTAGGCTGTGTGCAAGCGGTGAACCAAGTGATTGAAGACAGCAATCGATTTGGCCATCCAGATCTTCTCAAATTGGGGCAAAAGCTCATATCCCTAACCCCAAAGAGGATGACGACCTTCAGTTGGATTATTGCGAGCACCTGCTGAAGCTGGAAAGCCTCTGTGATGTGGGCAGAGTGGATGACCCCTTGACTGGAATCCAGAGGTCGTAAGAATGTGCCGTAACATATCTGCATGAGTGCCAAACTTAAGTTAACTGCTTCTGCGAAACTTGCAGAGAAGACCGTCCTTGCTACTCACAACCAACCAGCCAACTACAGGACTGTTCATTTCGGAGGAGGTTTAATATCTCAGCAGAGTCATTTTGACAGCGATGTAGAATGAGAGAGATTATGGGAGAAATGTCTGCTGCCCTGTAGCAATCATATCATTGCATCTGGACCTAAGCATCTGCTGCCCTCTGTGGATCACGCTTGTCACCATTAGGTGTTTGCATGAAGAATTTGAGGAACAGTGTGCACATTGTGTCAAGTCTGAACAGACCTTCACCGAAAATCTCCGTCAAGATTTCAAGCGACATGAACAGCTAGACACCCCCAACCGTATTTTGCAGAGTGAACTGTTTTGATTTAATTCCCTTTGTTTATTCACTGGTTGCAAAGAACCTTGTGTCACATTTTGCAATGGCAGGTAGCTGCTGCACATTGGGCCTGTTCGTTTGACACAGATCTGGAAAGTTGGTTCACTCCATCCATTAGGCGGGTTCTGCCGTCCGTGAACCAGTTCTGGATCACTAGTCACGATCCGGATCCACGTGAAACAAACAGAGCCTTTGTCTATGTGTCGTTTGGGCCAAACTCTACAACCTACACAGCAGTGAGGTTTTTTTTTTAACCCACAAGTTGCGTAATAAAGTGACTCCCCGATGTGTTGCATATTATGTGGGTGCTTTAAGTGCACTGCTTTATAGGATGGGTGCTATAAATAGGCACATAAGTGCATAGATGTTATGGAGTCACAGTTAAGACAGTTTGTTTTTTGAGCAGGTGTGCACTATTTGGGTCACCTGAAATGCTGGCAGAAATCACATCCTCCCCCAACCCCTTTTCAAATGTCACCCTTGGTCGGACCCTAAAATGTACGCATTTCCAATGATTTCATGTCAGTTCATTGTACAGAAAAAAAGAAGAGAAAACAAAATACAGGATTGTTGGAAATTATTGCAAAAAGATTACTGGTAACTCGTCCAATCAAAGTGTTGAAACTTTGCAAAGTGATTTCCAGCTTTTCAGGTACCATTTCTGAAAAGCTCAGTGGCATATCAGGAAGAGCTTATTTAAGCAAACAACACTGGCAGTCGTAGAGCTGAGAACAGACAGCCCTCGCAGATGTTTTTATGGTAACACATATCTACGGGAATCTTGTATTTTGCTAAAAATCACTGTACGGGTCTTGCCCCTTCCTCCCTAAAGAAATATTTTGGGTTTTTTTCCGAAACCAACCTAACTGGCTGGAGTATTGTAACAGACTGGCACTTCATACGATTTGGATCGGAATTGTTTGGATGTAACTCCCCCTCTGATGTGGCAGTTGACCACTACGAATGGCACATCTGCTCCACCAAAGAAAGAACTGTTTTGTACTTGTTGCCTCCTTCTTCCCCAAATGGGAAAAGAAATCCAAAACAAAAAGAAACAAAAACGATGCCGACCAGTCACTTGCCAATGCAAACAAGTGGCCATGTTCAGCACCTTTCTGGAGACTCCCCTGGACACGATGGAGCACTTCCATGGAACCTTGCAAACAAAGAAAGAAACAAATGCGATTTTGGTTTGGGCATGACAAGAAAATGCCGCCCTGCAAATTGAAATGGAAATGCACAGAAGGCTGTGACAGGTGAGAGATCAACTTCATCATTGTTGCAGATTTTGGAGCCAGGGAAATTTTTGGAGGGGATCTCTTACATGACTTCTCCCTGCTTATTTCCAGATTAAGCAAGTTCACCACCATTGAACCCCCTAAACCTCATAAGGTTGAAGGAAAGGCACTCTGGTTGCGTCATTAAATTGAATGTATGGAGTTGCCATTTGTAGTTGCGCCTCCCTCCTCCAAAGTTTGTACTATACCACTGTGACATAAGTTACCAAAGTTATAGACAAATTCTGCTCTTTTTGAGATGCACTCTTCAGTGGTGTACTCTTGAGTGATTTGTTTTCGAGGAAGAAACGAGGCAAATTTGAATTCTCATAAAGGTGAATCAGAGTTCTCTATGATTAATTAATTCCAGCCATTTCGCTAGGTTGGCTAGAAGTGATCAATCACAAATGATGCATGGAGTTGAGCCAATAACAGGTGCAGTGACTCGCATTCCCAACATACCTCCAAGCTTTGGCACCCTGCCATGATGTTCTGTTTTTCCCGCCTCGGTGTTCAACATCCGGAAAATGTATTTGGGCAACACTATAACATTGCTTAGTTGTGAGTTATTTACAGGCCCCTGGTTTGAAATACTCAAGAATGGATTAACACAAAAGTGTGATATACAGCGGTCCCAGGTCATGATCACAATCCAAAGGGATCTGACAGGAGGAAAAACATTCACAGTGGTCTTTCATAACTTTCTCGGTTGTGTAACATTCTCTTTTGACCTGTGGAACCCTTACATTTTCAGTGACTTGTTTATGTACCTCCTCCCTATGAAATCTTGTAATTTTGGAATGAAGTCCTGGCAAACCCAAAGCAAACTGCTAGTGTACAAAAACGTGCCACGGAGGAGCACTGTGAGGGACGGTGAGCAAATCTTGTGGGTTTGGCCGGGAGTTTGTCCAGCAAGTAGTGTTCACCGAGTGCCGAGAAAACAAGCACTAAGAAAGTACAGTCTTTCTTATTTACTGCTGTTTGCTAATATGAGTGGTTAGTTTCACTTTTTTCGTTTTCTCCTCTTACGGGGAGGGCAGCAAGGAAGAAGATTGACCAGGTAAGATACTATTTCTTCTTTGTTGATGTGGGAGTAGGTCTTGGTATGGTGCAGTGTTTTTAACAAGGTTTCTCAAAGATGGTTTGCAGAACTCAAACAGAAGCCATAATGTGTTAAACACTCACAGCAACCTGTGGTAGGACATCTCAATAGGATATATGGCAGGTACCCTGGATGGTGATACCTGGAGGTGTCAAACACCCCCAGTCGTTGACCTTGACCCCTGTGTAGAGTCCCGATCAGGGGTTTGTGCCCACAAGCTGGGATCACAGGTTCATGGCTGGTTGACCTAAGCCTTTTGTGGTGAACCCTTGGAGGAGAAACAGGATACCAAATGGTAGTTTTGCAAGTGGTTTGAATTAAAAAAAAAAGGACATGTCAGTTCAACTGTTGGACACACAAAGTGCTGAGAATGTTGTTACCCCTCTCCCATTGTTTTCATCTGCACATTCAAAGATACCCCGAATGCATTTCAGCCCAAGGCCCTACAGGGTCATCTGGGCATGGCACTTTTCCTTTTGAAATTTACCTTCAACTTCATGCACTAGAGTGTTCCTGGGGAACAAAAACACCTGTTAGATATTAAGAATGGCATGGATACTGTTCCCCATATTGAACTCTCCAATAGGGCACAGCTGTTGAAATGGCCGGACAAATTTCCGACAATCCCTCACCCTCCCCTTGTAGGACTTTGTAACATCCGTGTGCTGATTTGACACATTGGTTTCTGTACATATGTACAGAATCTATGGTATATCATGCAGAACAAAATGTGTACTTTGTGTTATACAGCAGAGCGTAAGTATTCATTATACAAAAAAAGAATATCGGTAATATCTACATAATATATTTTGCCTTTTGGTTTTTAATGAAGTATTATCATTATTGTAATATGGTTAATTTTCCCATCCGTGAACATTTGTCTTGATGGTGACAACATAAGTGTGTCATGATAGATAAACATTTATTTGCCTACTTGTATATAAATATTGAAATTATTGTCAATTGTACACAAACTGGGTGTATATCGGTGTACAATGTTTATGTAAGTTGATAAAGTATAAACTATAAGAACTCTTTGTAAATGTACACAATGACTGATGGGGCAAAACAGAAAAGAGGATATTTGTCTCCTTTTTTTATTATAAATATTGACAGAGATTGTAATCCGAGATGATCTATCACCATGGAAACAAATTAGATTTGGAAGAAAAAATTCATGGTGAGAATTTTTTTGTTTCGTTTCAGAAAATTGTATTTTATGTGTGTATGTATTGAAACAAATTACCGGATGAAGGGTGGGCACGGTGTCTGCAGTTCTTTTAATATGGCGAAGAAAAATGTTAGATCACGAGTCATTGTTTTAGAAATAAATTATGTGAGTTCTATGTTTGAACCTATTTGAGAGGGTGTATAGACTCTCACACCAGGCTGTGTGTAGTCTCTTCTCAAGCTGTTAAATGTCATCTCGATGATTTGTTTTTCTTTTGGTCCCCATAATTATGATATACTTTTCCACGTGATTTGTAGAAATAAAAGTAAGTTATTTGTCTCTAGTTCAAAACCCAACAAGGGAAAGGAAACGAAAGCCGATTCCAGAGTACTTCTTATTTTTCGCCTGAGTTTTCCTTCATTACACTCCCCCCTTTTTTTTCTTTTTCAAAAAGTCACGTCCCCCTTGTAGTCTATGCTTCCTCGCCCCAGGTATCTACAACGCGCTACCAGGTCACAAGTGTCGTGTTGAACCTTGCCTCGGGCTGAGTTCTACGATACTGTACGAACATGGGAGGCGAGTAGTGTAAATCATCACGGTTTCGGAATCGTTTGCAAACTAGCGGCCAGTTTCGGGAATTTCCAGAAATCACTTTTCCGAGGCATCGCCTTGGGAATTAGTTTGCCAGCTTCAATTGAGCCTGAAAGTAAAAGATAACACAGTGAGCTTCTGGAACCCTTGCGTGGTCTGCCTGTGGCGATGTTACATGCGGTCGTCCTATCACGGCTGATAATTTTTGAAAGAATGATTCCTAACCATCCCATGAAACATTGACGTTGGAATTTTACCTTTGTTTTCCTCAAGTAATAATTATTTGAAAAAAGTCACCTGGAGATTGTTAAAACACGAACTTAATTAACTGTTGCTTACGTGAAAACAAGATTGTTCAATTAACGTTGCAAAGATTTACATGTACCTAGCTGCAGTCGATGGGTTCCAGATTCCGAGTTGACATGACTTAGTTCTTGTCAGCAAAGGTTTGGTAAAATATTGGAATCTTTAATAAAAGCAGATTACTTCATGTTTATAACCTTATAAATTAAGCAGGATCAAATATTTTGATCTGCTTTTATTTTGGCTTTTCTCGACTGTAACGTATACAAAGTTGTTGCTAAGGAAATGTATACCTTTGCGCGCCTTAGGGTCAAACGTTAACAACGTGGTTCTGGTCGAGCTGCGGGCTGGACGTGTATGGGTTTCAGGAGGTTTGGTGTACACGTTCTAATATAACTGGACATATGTGTGGGCGCGGGCGCGCTTTCTGTTTCTTGCTTTAGTTTGGGGAGTAGAACTACATTTCTGTAGCTGTTTGAGAAGTTAAAAGCTCAGCAGAGTCATTAAACCTTGATTCTCGATTCTGGATTCTCGATTGTCGATCCTTGATTCTTGATGATCACGAGTGAATGACCAAAGAGTACTAGCAGCTGGCTAAGCAGAAATGTAACATCGACAGACTACCATAAAATTTCAAACCGTCAATGTTCATCGGAGTACGAGACTGCAGCATTGCACTGTTCTTCATGTGTTTTAGATTTCTGGAAGTTATGGGGTCAATTTTTGCAGGATATTTCTCTTTAGGTCAGGTAATTGTTCAGTGTCTATAAATTGAGATACTAGCAAATATTTTCCAAAGCCCTTTACCAAGTTGGATTTTTTAAGAAGTGACTGGACGAAAAAATATATATTCTTAAATCTTTGCATGTTATTTTTTCTATCCAAGGTATCCGGAAGCGCGCCATGAAAGTTGACCCCTGATGGGCCTACGGTAAGCAGCGCTGGATGGATGAGCCAGTTCTGTATTCCAACAGCGCATGCCCAAAATCAAACGCGCCCGAGGTCATTCGGACGCACGCGTGAAGTCTGCCCTATCAGCGTGCGCAGCCTTTCCGCTAGACTTGAAAGCAATTCGTTAGCCGTTTGTGTTTCGTCCAGAAGGATACCGAGCCAGCATGCTGCGTCGTTTTAGTTCTAAGCCTGTTCACCATTGCCCTAGACTGCTTTCGTCCCGTACTTACAGACGTCCTCCGAACGTAGGGACCGGTAGCGGGTGGTAATGAATTGGGCAGAATCTTGCCGAGTGTATGTAAATGAGGAATATGCCCGCTCACTGCGCAAATCAAGCAGGAGCTGACAGCATATTTTGCCCTTTCTTCTTCATTTTACTGAAAACACTTCATAAATTATTCATTTATCTAAAAGTTAACTCAGTAACCACTGATTTGAAATAAATTGCCGTAAAATGATTTTGCGATAAAAATCATTAGAAAATATATTTCCCTACTGTGATCGATAGAGGCGTAGCAAGGATAGTTATTTGTGTTTTTCTCGCGTCCATGCTGAAACGTTTTTCATGCTGAAGCATTGCTATTGGTCTGACAAAAACTTCAATATTCAGTATCCAAATTAACTGGGCAAGTCACGCACATAAAACGAGTGCTAGCGACCGGTCTTTGTATAATAGGGACGGGGACCAGTCCAACTGCATTGCGAAGAAGGTGGACTACACCGACTTGATATGAACTTGCGCACTGGCAGACTTGACTCGCGCTTGCTTTGTTCCTGTGCGACCCTGGTGTTACACAAATACAGCATGGTTTGAAGGGAAGTAGTGGGAATCGCGTCGGGAGGTAGTCAAGCTGACCTACACTTCGGGATCAGTAATTCCCACTATTTTCCCGAAATAAACCGTGCTGTATTTGTTTTACTACACTTCATGAATATTCAAACAGAAATCTCACGTTACTGCGGAGTGCAGATGTGCATAGGAACAGGGCTTCATAGTCTGGTGCTGACATACGTTTGTGTCTTTACTTTAATAGTTATCAGGATACAACTCCCGACTGGTTCCGGGACAGATTACATATTTACGTGGCAGGTTCCAGAGGGATTTTTGATGCTACCAGAAAAAACTACGGCGTGGCAGCGAGCCAGGTGGATACTCACCGCTATGACGTTACCTGGTCGCGTATCATTTCTACTTCACAGACGCGAGGTGGAATCGGCCAATGACGCGCTCCAATTTGCTCCTGAATATTCATGAGGTGTAGTAATTTGAAATACCGAATTGGCTCATCGTTTGCAGGCGTGACGAAGTAAAAGGTCACACAGCGAGTTTCCACAACCCTTGCGCGGTCTGCCTATGGGGATTTTACATTGAGCCGTGCTATCATGTTCGATAATTTTTGGAAGAATAATTTCTAACTGAAACCACTCCATGAAACACTCATGTTGCAATATTACCTTTGTATTCCTCAACTAATGTTTAGGAAAAGTCACACGGAGATGGGTAAAAAACGAATTTTATTAACGACCTTTCATGTTCGGCGATATCGTACCTACGTCTCCTTGTTCATGCACGTTTGTTTTCACTTCCCATGCTTTCGTGAAAACGAGATTGCACATTGCATTCCTGCCACCAGGACCATCTATGCGCCCACGTGCAGAAATGTTAATTTATTAGTGAAAAGTTCCGTTAAATACAGTGGATTGCCCAGTTCCGCAAATAGAAACAGTAAGGTTCCTCGCGTCTCAAAATCTCTCTTTCATGAAGAAGTTCTCGTTCAAAAATATCCGGAAACTATCCTGCTACATATGACACTAAAAAAATTTAGAAAGTCATTTGAAAGACGAATGTTTGCGAGCTTATTTCAGTGGTCGGTAGTTCACCCGGTTCCGCAAAAATTTGCCGGTTTCACAAGTACCGCTATCTGTATGGCGGGTCATGTTTTTCCGACACTTACGGCTCATGCACATTGACCGCGCGCATTGAGCTGCAATTGAAAGAATCGTTTGCGGAACTGCCAACTGGCCAAAAAATCCTGCAGTCACTTTTGTTTCCAAAACACATACATTTGAAAATGTACGGAACGCGTATTTTCGTGATGGTAAAACTGATAATTTGTGAAAGCAGATGGTCGTTGGTTTAGAAAAAGTCAACGCCATGATCGTTTAACTTAAAGAGCAACAAACGCAACATTGCGCAGAACGCACACTTGCTACTGCTGATGCGATCGGCGAAAAACAGTCGTTGCCGACCCATATTTTCGATTTTTCGGCACTGGGCAAATTTCGGAACTAGGCAGTCAACTGTAATAACAGGATATAAGTTTCAGCGTCATTTTCTTTATTAAGGTGATGCAGAAATAATCCTTTCCTTCAAAAACTATTACACAATTAGTCTCAGGTCTCAGAAGGAGTTTTGAGGCACAAAATAAAGACAAAATAAAAATGGGAAAGGACGGGGAGAGGAAGAAGGGGAAACGGGGAAAAGAGAAGAGTGTTAGGACGGGGAACTCAAAATATCACAGTCATTATTCGGGGGACATGTAGGCCTACCCCTCCCTTTTCCAGTTGGAAGCACCAGCGATTGTCCCCTTCCCCCTTTTTAAAGCCGTATCCAAAATAAAATTCTAGGTCTACAATAAAAAATGATAGGTTTACATACATTTCAGTGTTTGACTCTTAATTAAAAATGAAATAAATGTTGGCCAGGCATCACAAATTGCCTAAGATTGCACCATAGAGTATTTAGAATACAAAATTTTCCAGGGCCCTTAAGCGGGCCCCGGACCCACGCCGATAAGGGCTTCGCGCTGCGCCCTCTCATAAGGACATGATTTGGCCATTGATTTTGTGAGACGGTTCTCGGACACATTTCCACAATGGCACAACCTACCACCAATTTCAAACGGTCTAGCGATGCCAATTTGATTTCAATTGTTTTGTATTGTGGAAATATCTCTTGATCAAAGAAACTCAAAACACACGAGGGCATACTGCAGTTTGTATGAAAAGTTATCCGGAAATTCGGGAACTGTCAGACTGACTCTATCTTGGTTACGTTTGTCTGGATTCAAGTATAGATTCTGAGCTGTAAAAACATTTTGGCTGATAACATTAAGGGTCCGATAACGACCAACTGAAGCTGTTTTTCGACAGTTGCGAAATTCTGTGGAGACCTTCCATTTTTAACGTTCCAATCCTAGTTTTATTATCACTTTAGGGATAAGACGACGTATTTTAGATGACAATTGATATAGTTAACTTTTCTGTTATGTTTAAACCACACAAGTACACTTAAAAAATTATTCAAGGTAGGGGCAAAGGTAAAAAAAACCCTTGAAATTCATGCCGTACGTAACAAAATGTAAGTCCGTCGTTGGAATCCCCCCACCCTTTTGACAAATCCCGGATCCGCCCCTGATGATTACCGAAAGCACCCAACTCGATCAATTGGAGGATCGGAGAGGTTATTTATAGCTCTGTTCGAAACGAACCATGAGAATAGATTTTGCTGGAGAGGGTAGCTTCGACAAGATCAAAGGAAAAAACAGTTTTCGTGTATACATGGCAAACCAACAACAGTAGTGCTTCTGTTAAGATCATAATTTTCTTGGTGCCTTTGAACTAAGTAGATTGTCAGCTTTTGAGTCTGTTTACCTGATAATGTAAAAATGGTTTGTAGTTCAAAAAAAGTTCAACTAAGCTGGAGTCATTTCTTGTGTCCCAAAGGCGTCAGTTTCATTTTAAATTCGTCGACCAGTTGTCAGTGTTTTGACTAGAGTTTGGAAGGCTTTTATTACTATCATGACGTCAATTTAATTCAGTTAACTGGATAAGATGCCCAAGTTTTGTCAAATAAAGTGAACGGCCACGAAACACATTGCAACAACTTTCCCCACCAACTACATGTATTTCGAAGGATGGATCTTGGAAACACACAAGATCCATCAACGGACGCTATTTTACGTCATTTTTTGCCCCGTAAACTACACGTATTATGTCCTAAGTAGATTTACAATGTGCCACCTCTGAGTTGACATGAAAATAGAACTGAGCGGGGATAATGAGGATGTAATATTTTTTCATAATGCTATCCGCTGCGAGCTGAAGTGCCCCATCAATCGGCGAAAGAAAGACAGGTGGTTACTAGCGGGTTCTTGCCCGCGTTCTGCATGTACGCATAGACCATACATGAGCACAAAGTTATTCCAGCGGGTTCTTGCGACAACTTTTCCATACGTTTTGCTCGTGGAGAAAAGCCTGCATGTGGTGAATATATTGTACATTTCAGTACAGAAACGGACTATGAATGCGCCTCATATCCTCGCTCAATTCTATTTTTATGTCGGCTCAGAGGTGGCACATTGTAATCCACTTAGGACATAATACATTTGGTTTGCGGGGTAAAAAATGATGTAAAATAACGTCCATTGTTCTGGAGCATAAAATGTATTTTGAATCCTCTGTGAGGGGATGGCCATACATTGTGGTCTCTCGTTCTTTTCAGTCCACTGATAGAAAATTAAATGTATTCATCTCGAAACCTTAATTATCAGTGTGCTTATACACAAAGTATTTGAAAAATACTACTAATATAAGTACGATCAATGATGCGACACTGTCAAGTTAACTGTCATGTTTGAGGTATCGGGGGAAATTAAGATCAGATTACGAAAAAGTAGTCACATGACAACTGCCAGCGCTCGTCTTTCTCCATTGGCGTCCTCAGTTCGTCTATCAATGCTGTATGTAAAAATAAGTTCAGAGAACTGAGCACAGTGCCTCAGCTTAATCGGACTATTAACAGCAATGGTGTGTTTCCGTTACATTCATGACAGCCAATTACCACATGGGATCGGTAATGCCATCCTTTAACCTTAGTATTAACCCTGACAAGCATAAATAAACGTGTAGGGTGGGGACGAAGTTTTGCATTTTAGTAAAGTGGAAAAGCCAGTGGCTGGGGGAAGGGGGCGGGGAACTTGCCCCCTGATTTTTTTTTTCAATTTTTTACTTTAGAAAGAAAACAACTCAACTGAAAAAACCTAATAGGTGAGTAGGAAAGAAACTAATCGGTATATTCATGTATCAAATAAATAGGCTATATTTTGTTCTCCCCCATTGTCAAGTTGAATGAGCCCGAAAGTGCATTTGCTTTTGAATCCCCCCCCCCCGACACCAAAAGTTGAATAGGCCACTGGGAAAAGCATTCCGTGAACGTGTGCCAAAGTAGCATTCTTTTATTGTAAAAATTACTCAGCAGCTTTAAAACTGTTCAGTCGCGAAAATCCTTGAAAAATTCTTGATTGCTTGTGTAACGATTAACGTACTTTGCAGAGAATAGTGAGGCAAGCATCGGCTTAATAGTGATTTTGAAAAAAAAGAAAAAAGTGAAGCTTTGTGTGAAAACCTCTGACTCTTTTACTCATTAGTAAACCGCAAATTGCTGAGTGGATGCAAGCTGTTGAATTGGCAGTGCGCAGCCCACAACCCCGTCATCACAACGAATGAGAATCAGTCAGTTTTGAAAGATCATTTCCACCATTCCGACTGGGCAACAGTATTCACAGGTGCGTGTCCACCGCAACGCGTGATTGTAGAACTTCAGAAAAGATCGTCAGTGCCCGCGCGACGATCAATTTAGAGCGGTTCGCCTCACGTGCACGTTTGCACCGGTAGTATAATAACTTGTGCGGAGTGGTCTCACCTGAACTTTGTGAAGTTAGGTAAGTGCCCCTGGTTTGAATTAATAGAGAATGTCGTTTTTCAACTGTCTTGTTAGGACGCTTAGCGTATTGTAAATAGACAGTTGCAGACAAACCTAGTAAAGCAATTAAGCGTTGCCTCAACGCAGTGTGCAGAAAAAGCCAGAATTAGTTGGACTTTGGGTGAACCAGAAGAACTAAACAAAAAAGCCAAAATTAAGGCTCCAAAATGATTAAGTCAGTGGTAATTTGAAATATGGTCTTGGGGATACACCAACTGTCAGGATGTCCAGTTTAGTCAGATAGTCCTGGTCAATTTCTTTGAAGAACTGTTCAACCAAAAAAGAAAGCAAGTACCTGAGGTCAACCGAGCATATTTGTCGTAATAATATATCGATGTGTATATCAGACTGTCTTCAGTGTCGACAATGAGAAAGTCCCCTAAGAACGTGAGAAATGCCTACATTTTACATCCTTGCATGCTGCGGAGATTATGCAGTATCCCACCAGAACTCATTTTTAATTATCTATTCTGCAGAAACTTCCAGTTCTAAACTTAATTTGATTGCGTTTCACCGACGGTGTATACTACATATATACAGCTCGTCTGGTCCATGTGCATACGTCAATCATGAACCGAAAAGCACGCATTGGGATAAGTATAACGTATAACAACATTTACGTAACATAATTATTGTAACTTCGTGGTCGGAGTCCGAAATTTGACCGTATACACAACTTGTGTAAACAATGTTTAACTACATATAACAAGTAATTTTAAAATTAAAGACTGATTGTGTATTTCATTTGGCCACATTTTACTAAAATTGTGTAATATTTTGAACGAATTTCTTTTTACCAAGACGGCCGATTCACAATAGTGCGCTTCCAAGAGTTTGCAACGCGTTGGCCAATCACAACGCGCGAAATATGTCGACCCTTTCTATATGCGCATTGGGTCGACTGATTTCCTGCATTGTGATTGGTCAACGCGTTGCAAACTCCTGGAAGCTGACTATTGTGAATCGCCTGTATTGTATTTTTCTGCCTGTGAACGGCACATTTCAGTTAGTCAGTGTGTGCACGTTAGTCGAAATTAAAAGAAAAATGCACGATCCGGTGAAAAAAGACGTAGAATTGTTTATGTTTTCTCTATACCTATTCAGTAGCGTAAAACAAATTAGGCTTTCAAAAAATGCCAAGAAAGATTGAATAAAAAGCAGGTGAGAGCTAAGTTGTTCTTTATTAATGTTTTAAACACAAGCAGTAGGTATTTTATGCTTAAACTGACATGTGTATTTCGCTTTGTCAAGTTATACAATCTTGCCGCTGCGTGAAATTTATACCCCCTTTCAAGTACTTCAGTAGCATTATAAATCTTTTTTAGCGTTTCGTTGTACCCAGATGTATAATCAGGATGGCATGCAGTGGGATTGGGTTTCAGGTTGCTTTAAACAAAACTTAGTTCAACAAAGCTTGATTTCCAACACAAAAGAAAACAAAAGACATCTCTTTTGGGGATAAGAATTTCCATATTCGGAAATGGGGCATACTTTGACTCTCTTGTAGACTGCCTGTTGAAAGGATTACGGTGCCTTTTCATTTATACTTATACAAATAATCCTATTCATATAAGCTCCGCGAAGGGGGAACCCTGAAAAGAACGGAAAAAGAAAAGAAAACAGCCAAAGAAATGAAAATTAGCACTGAAATATAATACAATTATTTGCTTGAGAAAATAAAATAAAAGCGACCCCCGCAGTTAAATGTTATTGTTTTAACCAGACTGTTCCCCCCACGCCGAAAAAAAAATTCTGGCGACGCCCATGCATATTTTTAGCCAATGTGTGTTGCCATTTCGGAGCAAACCTCAATGCTGATATCATTTTAACATTAAAATTTGACAATGTAGGAGATTTCAAGAGGCAAAAACAAAAATGAAGTGAAGGTGAAAGGAAACTATTACACACACTTTTTCATAAACTGGATTGAAATCCCCAGGCTCTTTGACCTTTCACTCGTCACTAACCACCCATACAGCGCAAGGATTATTTTACATACATGTAACGTACTTTTTGTCGAGAACTTATTGGATTGAGTTAATTTAACGTGAACACAGTTTGGCACTTGCAGCCTGGTGCGCATGACACGTATGCGTTCAACCTGAAATGCTTTGAGCGTCCAAAGCTGTGAGGCATTTAATGTGTTACGTTTGTAAAAGTATTGTAATTAATAAATTTTGACAAATGAAAGTTCATTTGTAACCTTCAAGTCCGGTTGTTTCTGGGTGGCACTTGGAAAGTGTAAGGAGGAATGAAATTGAAAAATAGTCTACCCCTCATCTTAATGGGGAAATTCACACCACAAAGTAAGGTTTCTTTGTTTTCGTTTGTGCTGGAAAACATGCTTTGTTGAAATGAAACATCCCCTTTATTCCAATCAGCAATCTAAAACCAAATATCACTGCATTTCACTGTAAAGATACATTTTAAAACGGCACGTTGAATAGGACTTATGAAACTATTGAAATATTCGCTGCAGCGGGATATCAAGTTGACGCCGCGGCAAGATCATATACTCGCCGCGGCGAGATTGTAACTCCAAAAAAAAAAAAATTGCAAGTGGCCCTTTTACGCTTCCGTAGGTTTACGGCCTTAGTAAAAGGACTTACCACAAGTTTCTCTTTGAAAAAATCCTTCAGATTCACAAATTGGTAATAAATGTGAAATAAAGTAGGATCCAACTGTAAAATAGTATTTATCAAGAAAATATATTTCGAAACGACTCAAAACTAAGAGCTTTGCTGGGATGCATGCGTTCTAACCAGGTTTCCCAGACTGTTGTGTAACCCCCCCCCAAAAAAAACAATTTGACTGCTGGTACGCGTCGCGCCGCAAAACCGCCTACAGTAATGGTGGAGTGAGGCGACCGCTTAGGTGACCGCTTCCGGTGAGCGCTGTAATTCTGAGCACGTGCAGTCGCAGACCTGAACTTATTTGGCAGAAGTCGTGAACAAGTGGTTGACGAAGCTGGAGTCACGGACCCGTTTCTTATCATTTATTAACTTCCTCCGTCGGGTGACCGTGGAGCGCCCTGATCATTACATTCCCAAGTGCTGTGGGAGAAGAAATTAGAAACTTGCTGTAACAGTGTAAGGCATTTGCTTTTCTGATCCCGTGGTGTTTTGCCATGTGAGTCATAATCATGATACCGGTAATGACCCGCTCCTTCTCAGACTCGTGCGCTGGAAGCAGAGATGTTGAGTCCCGCTTTCGGTACGACTGTTTTTGCGGTCCGAACAGATCACTTTATTGTGTCTGCCTTCAGCAACACCCCTCCACCCAAAAAGTTTAGAATCTTGCAAGGAGTGACAGATACTGCTTGGCATCAATTTTCTTACACTTTGCAGTGTGCAAAGGGGCCGTAAGCCGTTGCGTAACACAGCAAACACCGTTGCAGGTTCCTTGCTCTGTGGTTCATCGATTCAGTTATTGGTCCAACTCTTTTGTGATTCCTATGCTGTGGATATATTTGCCCAATTTTTTCTTCAAGGCTGAATATGTAAAACACTCTTTTTTACTCAAATTTAGCATAAGCAGGGTTTTATGCAGGCTGCAGGTAGGTGTGTAACTACAGTTTGTGTGTTCAAAGTGTTTTTGTTCGGAGGAGGGCATTTCTGTCCCTCAGTAAAACTCCTAAAAACAGTTCTTCCATGTGTGAACATAGGAAATGAAAAGCCACTGTGCTCTACATGTGTTTCCATGGAGAGAAATGTTGCACCAAACCAGAAAATGATAAAGGCAAACTGCTTTTTATCAAAGTAGATCTTCCTTCTTATGAGCAAATTTGTTTGAAAAGCTTTTCAACTTAATCCTCTGTGGGTAGGGGGGGAGGAACAGGCAGTGGGTGGTTGGAGAAGATTTCTAGGATGGTACACCCTTGCATCGGGCAAGAGTAGACTCTAAGTCAATATGAGTAATGAAACAAGAATTCTTCACTGTGTACCAAGCCCCCCTTACAGTGTGATTTACCAGTGCAGGTACCCACCTGTTTGCGTTGAGTTGGTTGGTTAGATAACATAGCCGATGATAGAGGACACAGATTAGTGTGGTGATGGCTTCAACCCTTTCGGGTGATGCCAGCCACTTTCTCTTACATTATCAATCAAATTGTTCCAAAGAATCGGTGATGAAAATTAGATGGCAGTTTGAATATTGTGACAAAAATGTATTAATTATTAATTACGATAAGAGTAGGGGGCTGATTGAAGCAGATAAGCAATGCTCAGCACTCAACAATTATGTTTTATGTCTGATATTTGTGAATATGTGGAACATCCTGTTATTGACCGTAAGCTGTGGTAAGCCCATTTATTTTCCCACTTATAGGTTGTGAACAATTGTCCATCTCACCTGTCAGTCGATTAACTCACCCACAAAGGTGATGCCATTGAAATTTATACACCTGCCCATGCTTACTAAAGTCACTTGGCAAGAAAAACATGTCTCACACTTTGAGCACACACTGCTACCAGCAGGTCACAACCCTTGTTTGTTTTGTCCTTTTTAAAAAACATCTCAGTGATCAGCCGTGGAACACTGTACTGAAATTGTACATGTATTGTCGTCTTATCTGCTAGCAGTTTGGCCCATGTTCAGCCACTAACTTCAAACATGTATTTCAGCCCAGTGTTATTGAGTTACTGACAGGGAGTGATAACAGCGGTGAATATTTCACGGCGTTTAATTCATATTTGAAATGAAGGGAAGACGCAGTAGTTTAGCATGAAAAATTCATTGAAGATCAAGATTCCAGATGGGATAAGATGCAAGAGCTGTTTTAGAACTATATAATGCTCATCAAACTGCAAATTGAATTTTTCTCTTTTTTTGTGTACAGGTTTTTGAACTTGTGACTGATTGGTCCATAGTTAATTGACCAAGCGACAGGGCTTTTGTGTTAGACTTTGTGCAACCTCCGTGGTCAACTGGCAGCAAGTTATCCACTGTCTTATTTTAGCTGGTCTGTCATGGCAAGGAGAGAGCCTCTAACTGTGATGCCACTGACTGCTCTCTGGTGCCTTCTGTGGCTCGTTTCAACCCTTCTGCAGCAGTGCTGTGCAAGTAAGTCCAACTGGCACTTTTCCTTCATTTTCATCTCTTGGCTTGGCTTCAGGGGCCTTTCAGTCCTTGGGTTGCCAGGATTTTGAGGGGTTGGGGGCATGCATGGACGTTCATCACTTGTCTGAAATATAAGTCTAATGTACAATGTAGGCCTACTTCCCCTATGTTTTTTATTTAGGGTCCTGAAAAAGTGTAGGGGACAAATGATATGATAGCCCCCACTTTAAAAAGTTACAGGGACACGTCTTCCTGTCCATCACCAATTGATACCTTTGGTCTAAGACAGCACTTACCAGTAGAAAAATGATCAACCAATGAAGGCCAGCGGAAGGGGTCAAATCCCAAAGTATTTTTAAACTCCATTGATTTTTTTGGTTTTTAACTCTAACCCTAACCCCCTGGGTGATGGGATGAATGGGGATTCAAGTGAGGTGGGCATTTGCTAATATGGGGTGGGGATATAGTGGGATAGGATATGAAATTGTTTGGGTGTAGTGGGGACTAGATGGGGTTGGGTGGAGTGGAGGAACATGTGAGAATGGGGTGTGGCAAGATGCGGCTCAGGTATCCGTGAGGTGGAGATTAGGTGTAGTTGAATAGGAATTGGTTGGTTGGGTCTGGTTTTGTGGTTATGGTGGGTGGTTATGGATTATGCACTTATAATATCGTTATGTTTGTATGTTCTGCATTTATCTTGAATTTGATAAGATATTTGATATTGGATGCATTTCAGATAGCCATAACATTTTTGGAATCACAAACCCATCACAAAACTGTTCAATATGTGTGTAGTGAAAGACAGAGAAACTACAAAGTTTCATGTGTTTCTTTAAATTTATTGATTTGCGTCCCAGTGAGCCATGACAGCTTTACTGTTGTAGTTGCACATTAGGCCTATTATAATTGCTGAAGGGTGGGCTCCATTGTCAACTTCCGTCTTCTGTCTGGGCACAGAAACAGTAACTGAGCCTGGCAATTTTCATTGTGATCTGTTATGTGAATAAATTTGGGTATGTTGTTACTTGAGTTAGAAAGTAGGTTCTGCCCAAAAGAAACAAAAGCGTCTCATATCACCTTCCATCAAGGGCACAGAATTCAAGAAGAAAGCAAGTCGACAAGTGCACCTTTTTTCATAGAAGTTGAATACATGTATGCTGTGATTTCATTTGAGAACAATTATGGTGCCACTCCTCGAAATCCATAACAATAAAGCCTTAACCACCCGAGTAAGCTTGTGAATGTTTTTGCAAGCTCTCAGAAAAACACTGAGCATACTGTGCCATTGTTATTTACGTGTGCCTCGATGTAAGGGCAAAACCTGTTGTTAAAACTAATCCATAACCATAAAAAACCCTCTTTGGGTACATGCCTCATGAAGGCACCATGGTGAGCCTGCACGTAGCTGAATCATGAATGCGTATTTCTATTGTTACTTCTGTTTTATTCCACTGTACCAGGGACAGTTTTTCTATTTGGTCATAACGCATCACATGACCATGTATTAACGTTTGATAATGCCTGCCGAGAAGTTATAATGCCCGCTGTGTAAATCACATGCTGGCTCATGGGTATGAGACAGTTTAATCAAATCTGATTGGTCAGGAGTCTGCTTGCATGTGAGGTATCACGTGCATGCCAAGTTCATTGAAGGGGATTCTATTGGACAGCTTTCAAAAGGAATATACATGTACATGTACCGTAAATGGATGAGGGTGTTCAGAAAAATGAAAGTAAAGTTTTAGAACAAAATAGTTGCAAATCTATCATACGTTGACTTCTTATGACTCCGAATAAAAAAATATTTATGCATGGCATTAAATATGTGCTTGGCCAGTCTAAAACTAATGTTTAAGACCTTGCTGAGGAGAATGAATGCTGGTAATAGTATGACCCTGGCCTGTGGCTCAGCATTAGTCGTGTCCATTCCCTGAGCCAAGATCGGCCATGCACGTATTTATTCCCATGTTTGTGTACACATTTATGTGAACATACAGGCACATGTGCTTGCCAGTATTGCAGAGGCCTGAGTGTCAGGAAAGGCAGCATTTACAAAGCACTTAGTAACCAATTCAAAACTTCAAAAGCTTTGAAACCTGGTGTTTGTCCTATTGAAATGTTGCTACACGTAGGTCAAGCACTGTAGATGTATTTTGTGTTCCAAGTCTTGTTAAAGTTGATAATTGCTCAGGTATGTAACATAAACCATTTGTAGCCTACCCTGTGAGCACCTTTGTCATGTTTTGGCACCCTCTCCTGGAATTCCATCCTCAGTGGTTCAGTTCTTTTGTGTTGGCTTTCCTTCCTTTAGCATACCTTTTACTCTGAGACTCTCTCATGACAATTACTCCTTTCAGGTTTGCATCAGGGCACATCCATAGAGCAAGGACACAGACCCCTTTGCCTACATGTACTTGTCTGAGATCTTATACAGTACATTTACTGGTAATAGCCTAAATGCTTTTGTCTGTTTCTCCATCCGCTACCAGCAGCACAACATATGTACCTACATGTAGCTGGCCCTGTGCCAAGGCCAAATTCAGAACTGTGGACGAAGAATTGTCCCCTATGATGAGCTTGTCCATGTTAGTAACTTGCGTAGTTGTGTGTAGTCCCCACAGTTGTGGTTTATGCAGTGCACTGCGAAAGGTTGATTGTGAATTTGGGTCAGAATTGGAGGTGGATTAGGGAGGGGATTATATCCTTTTAGGGTCTGGAGTTTAGGTTGGAGGAGGGCAAGAAGACTAGCCCAGTATTGATTGACACAGTGCTCAATCTGTTCTGTTCTTTGCTTTTTCTGTTCTTGTCAGTGGTTTGTGCAATATTGGCTGAATTGGGGTGGTCTGTTGCAGGTTTTTTTTTATGCGAACACTAAAGACACCAAATACACACTTTACAGTGAAATCCCTGTGGTATTCAAAGCATGATCCGTGAAACCATAATATGAATGCTTGATATTAACACCAATTCTTTAACCTAGATGATGATGGGTGCATGGTTATTAAAAATTCTTTATTTTCTAATATTTTTATATTTGCACAAGCTTTCCACTCTACCTACTTGTATCTGATCCATGTACTGTGCATACGTGCCCAGTCAACTTTCAGAGGCCTTGATCTGCTGTTGTCCTTATCCTGAGTCTTTTGTGAATGTCTTCACTGTCCATAAATGCAGGGGTTGAGAGACCTTTTAGGGGATTATCTGTCAGTTTCACCTTGGGATTTAATTATGACAATAACTTGCTGTCAGTTTGGGCCTGTTCATTAGACCTGTTTGTCTGCCTGTCTCCGCTTCTAAGGCCTAGCTCTCTTGTAATGTTGCTGGCTGGCTGATGATCCTGTGTGGAGGCCCTTGATTATAGGGTTGGAAGGCGGGTTGGAGGAAGGCCAAAAGACTGGCACAGTATTGATCGACACTCGAGCTCAATCTGTTCTTTGCTTTCTGTGCTCTTGTCCAGGTGTTTTGTGCAATCTTGGCTTCTTGGGTCGTCTTCTGCCGGTTTAATTTAACCTGCAGATGTCAGGATCTCCTAACATGTACATGTCATACAAAAGCCTGTGGTATTCTAAGCCTGAAATGCCTAGTTGTCCCCAAATAATTGATGATGTTGTTAATAGCCTTGAAACCACTTTAAAGACTTGAACTGGTATACCCAGTTATTAACTTAAATCGCCTAACCATCAAACCTAAATGGCAGTGATGAATGATTAAGGCTGTAATTTTTTGTTCTTGGATGTCCTTCAGTTACCTTGAATCTGATCAAATACATGTAATCACATATTTAAACATAAGACATCTTCAATAGGTATACATGTACATGTATGTTTTTTTTGGAAATCACAATCACTACAGCCCCCACTTATCTTTGACTGTGGTTTCGCACATCCATTAATGTTTGTATGAGAAAAAGACAACCAGCTCAAAGAATTATGCTTGTGTGCTTGCCTAGGAAAATGAAACTCCCTTTTTGTAAGTTTTCAATGTTCTCGCTCAACAACCTAATCTTGAATGAGTTTCATGGTTCAGGATTTGGTGAAAGGACATATGGGTATTTGAAAAAGTACCTTGCGTGCACACACCGTGCATGCTTAACTACACATCTACTTAACCCTAACACTCCTCAGTCTTCCAACAGGTGAAGGATTGAGGAGGGTTAGGGTTAACCCTAACCCTCCTCAATCCCTCACCTGTTGTTAATGTGCCCCTTTCATATATATACACGCAGATGTTTGGACATCAAAGTCGCCCGTCTATGAATTGGAGGGAATCACTGAGGAGCCCCTGGACTACCTAGTGCAGATACATGCAGACCATCACCAACGACATCGCCGAGAGTTGCCAACGCAGCAGCCTGAGACGGACGCAAATGTGACGGTAATTGTGGTAAGTCCTTGGACGGGCATCTTGGATATGCTTCTGTTGCTTAATGAAGAGTGCGCCTGTTTGTTTATTCAACAATGTGTCCTGCAGGTACTATAAAGCATGTACATGCTCGTTGTGGGCCTTTACTCGTGTCATGGATATCAATGTTGACACTTGCTCGTGTGTTTGCTATATGCCAACTCCAGCACTGAACATACATGCATGCTGGAGTTGGTATGCCCTATCAATCTTCATTGAATGACCTTGCTTTTTAGAAATATATGTACAGAGCTGGCTATACCTGAAGGGGTCAACACCTACAATCCTGGACGAATCTCACTGGGCCTCCAGCCACGCCCCAGACCCCCTTTGAATGTTGGGTCTGTGTGCGCAGTCTGCACTCCGGCTGGACATGACAACGTTGACGTGGGGAGGATTGTAGCTAGCTCTGACTGATTTCCACAAAGACTTGAAAACTATTATCAGGCCATGCACCTTCAATCTGACTTGACAGAAGGCAGCAATTACAATACTTCACAACTTTTGAAGGCTGGGGCCTGTCCTCATGAAAGCATGTGGTTGCTAGGTGGAGTAGATTTATTTTCAGCAACCTGTAATTGTGGTCTAGGTCTGTCTCAGCATGTTTATATAGCTAAATTTGCACACAGCATAAATCAATTGTAGCCCACTCATACGGTAGTGTGCCCTGCCACCTGCCTCTTCCCTTCCCAAAACTCACCCACAGCCAGGCATGACAGTTGTCCAATTGCTTGGGACAAGCAATTTCTTCTTTCAGGCAAGTAAAAATTAGGGACAAATTGCCCGATGGACAGGTACTTTTTTCTTGAAATAAAAGTGTCAGTTTGTCATGGCCAAGAATAGCAGTCAGCAAATTTACCTTTGATTTGTTTTTTTCCTCTTCACAAAAGCTTAGAAAAAGTGGTAAAAAGTATGCAGCTGTGTGGTGTATAATGATTTTTGCTTCGTTACGTACATGTACAAACTTGGCATGAATTAAGCATGCTGTACCGTTAGCAGAGCAACTTCCCATACAAGGGAAAATGCACACACAAATTAACTGTTAAATTCCCAAGGTTGTGTCTGGGTACCAAACCTCATTGGTTATTGCATGCGCAGAGCAGCAGAACTTTTGACGGCCAAAAGCTTGAAGACTCTTTTATATGTGGCTGTGCATGACTTCAACTTTAGTGAATTTTGCTCGGTACTTGTGTGTGTACTTTTTGCATATATGACACCAGGCAAAATCGTTGAGTGGTTTAGAAATAGCCGTTGCCTGAACTTGTATGATGCATCAGAGTCCTGTGCACTCCCTGCTCAGACGCAGTAGTTGGGGGTGATGTATATTCATGTCGTATTGTGGCGAAGAAGGAACTTACTTTCCCGAGAAGCAATGAGCAACTGAACCAGGGTTTGGGCAAGTAAAATCTTACCTCGGACAAGTAAATTTTCAGTGCTACTTGCTCAATGGACAAGTAGTTGAAAAAATTACTATTGAGGCCTGCCCTCTGCAGTGGTTTAGAAGTGTGTTGTGTTAATTCCTATTCTTCTATTTACCTTATAGACCACTCTCATTTTGCCTGCAACTTGTATGGACGACCAAAGTTTGCAGGGATGTCACCTTTTGGTTGTTTTTCGATTTTAGCTCAAATGTGTTCAAATTAAACATTTGTCCCATTAATTTAAATAGGGTTGAATTTTTATTTACTATTAAGTAGTTAGGGCTATGCTGAATATCCGAATATTTGATCAATTATCAAATATTCAAATAGTATTTCCAAATTTGAATATTCCAATGCAAAATTCATGAAAATGAAGGGAACATTTTCTTTTGCTTTAAATGAGAAAAATGCACTATGAAGCTTGTTTCAAGCAGATTTAAATGAAAGCGACAAAAATCTATCAATGATGCAAAAAGTAAATTATTCATTAAACAATTTAAAAGGAACAGAAATTTTCAACTGGGCAAGAAGTATTGTCATCTCTTAAATCTTGCTAAATCATGGCTGGAGATACTCCTACATATGAGAAGCTATTATAGTGATTATAATGTACAGTTATGTGCATTATAGCAACTGATATTGTGTATGGTTTCTTTGTTAACAATCTGCTGGTCGCTATGAGCGAATATTCGGATATTCAATCGAATTGAAGGTCGAATATTCGAACATTGAATTATTCAAATTGACTCGGCTGTTAAAGTAGTGCGTGTATTATTAGCTGATGCTCCCATACACGTAGCTGTGGGGGATTTCTAATGCTTTGTGAGTTATTCTTTAACTTTTGTACGGATGACCAGCCATAATTTTAGCATCCACTTGTTGGAAAAACACGACCTTGATGTCGAAAGAGCAGATTATATTCACAATTGCTTGAGAAAAGTTTGCAAGGACAGAATACTTTTCAGATGCAGGCCAGTCAGGGGGGAGGTACGGGGAATGAACCCTACCTGATACATGTAGTTTGCTTGTGAGTTGTCTTTACATCCAGTCATGGGTGCAATTTGCTACTGTTTGCATTTTATAATTATCGTGGGAGAATGATGTTGGAAGTTGATTGCCTGACTTCCTTTCCCAATATTGAGATTTTCGAAATTTGATGTGATTAAAAAATTTGAAATCGGCAATATTGATTTTCAATAATGGAGTTAATACATCAGCAGACCCTAGTGCACATGCAACAAGCCTACTTTCTGCATTTCAGTTTGATGACTCCCTTCCATCTCTGGTCAGGAAAAGGAAACCAGATGACGAGAATATATCCACAAATTAAAGTGGTTCTAGGTACATACATGTATATAGCTTCACCTGTGGGCAAGAAATGGCTCAAACAGTAAAGCAGGATTTGTAGGCACTGTCTGTTGTTGTTAGCAGTGGAGTTGTTTAATCAGAGAGGATCAACGTTCTTGGGAGGTTTCTTCCTAAATTTCGAGCTCCCACATTACATGGAATCTTGCGCATGTTGCATTTAAAAACAGGTAAAACTCTGGTCTTTGAGCACCACCCGTGGGTGTCTTATAGCCTGTCTGAGCTCGAACATGAAATTCATTTGGGTTTGGAAGCAAAAAAAAAAAGATAATAATTAATGATGGTCAAAATGACTCACTGTACATGTACATGTAGTTGAAAATGAACAGTAACACTTGTTTGACTTTTTTTTATTATTTCTATATTTCAGTCTACTTATAGACACCCAGTTGGACCTGACGTTGCATAACTTGCATGTACAAGACAACTGAAATACCCACACATATTCTGGCTTGTGCGT
Organism: Acanthaster planci; assembly: GCF_054643075.1. Lineage (NCBI taxonomy): Eukaryota > Metazoa > Echinodermata > Asteroidea > Valvatida > Acanthasteridae > Acanthaster > Acanthaster planci. The sequence continues at coordinate 11,650,009 of NC_141785.1, read as the reverse complement.
TGCCCTAAGCATAGCCTCATGGAGCTTGTCTTCCTTTCCCCAAGCTTATGTCAAGAGCCTTCCTTCCCTTACCGGAAATACCCGTACATGTACCCTTGCAAACATCCGAAAGTCATTGTGTGAAGTAGTGACTTACTTGTTCTTTTTTTCCAGTTAACAATCGCTCATACGTACTTTGAAGAGAAATGTAGTAAATGCCTTGTATGTGTTTTTTTCCCCTTCCCGGTTAGCCTAGAGCTGTTTTCTTAACCCTCACCTCAGTGAGCATTCAAAGTCAATTGTGCTAATTTTGTATAAGGGGAGAAACGTGGGGGGCATTGTCAAACACACAAGTGTTGGTAAATATTGATATGCTGTTTCTGACGATTGTCCTGGGTTGCCTGCACATTTATGCTGTTCTTTCATCTGCGGCTGCACCTCAACTTGTTAGTCCACTCAGCCCCAGGCAACATTTAGTCCAGTAGACATGGTAGAATAGGGTGTATGCCGCCCTTGTATTGAGGTCATGACATTGGTGTACACATCCCCTGCTACAGGGGCAGTGCCCAGTCAACTTTTACTGGCATACTTTCATTGAAGGCAAATCACCTCACCAGACACAACTTTTTTTCTCAGGAGTTTGGCTGCCCCCCAACCCTGAAGTGATTAATGCCCCAACCCAGAAGGCTCATTGAAATGCTGGTAGTGGTCTATCTGAACTGGTTATTGCCTTTTCATGGCCACAGTGGTACATCTTCTTGACCTCGAGTGCATTTGTTGCATTGCAGGTGTTGTGTCGCACATAAGAAAACCTAAAGCGGGTAATAGTTTTCCGTTTGTGTGCAAACGTTCAGACCCAGTAGAACTTCCAAAATAAAAGTGCAATTGTGTTAATGTTTAAATAAGTTCAGAGGACTCTGTAACAGTGTTTGTCATTTTAGTTAACCGTACCAGTAATTTGAAAGTTCTAGCTTCAAAAATGGACATGTCTGAGTTACCATCTCAAAATTGGGAGAGTTTGTGTGGGAATATTTTTGGTTTGTGCTGTTTTCAAATCAAACAAGTAGGATTTCTCCAGTATACATCCTGTGAAGTTGTCAAAGTTTTGAAAAGATGTTTATCTTTTGAAAACTATGAAAACTATCCTAAGCTTCAATTTGATACCAAAACAAGAATTTCTGACAGTTATTTTTGGAGAAAAGAGAATGTTACTTTTGGGTTGCGTGTTTCGGGGGTCACCCTGTGTACAGTATGTCTTGCCCTGTGCCGAGTGTAAATGAACCTCAGTTCCTCAACACCAAGTAAACCTCAAGGTAGATTTTTTTTTTTATTTTTTGCTTTGGAGGCCAGGAAGGGAAGTGCAATGAAGTCCACAAATTTCTCTCATATTTTACAAAAACAAAAACATTTTGCTCCTATCATGGGGATCTCAGTGCCCGCCAGTGCATTGTTGGAAGCAGAAACTAGAAGAGTTGAATTAAAGTGAAATAAGGGACTAGGCCTATATACATGCACATGTACATGTACATGTAGCTTGGGGCATCCTCGTGTATGTCCACAGGTGTGATATTGTTGTTTGCTCAAAATTCAGCAAGGACAGTATTTCTCTGGAAGTCTATTGTGTACCCTCAATTCCTGAGCCTACATCAAGATGCCAATAATCAAGAACAGCATCCAAATACTTATGGCCCAAAATTGCCAGGGCTAGATGAGTGGCCTTGTACAGCTCTCCCGGGGGTTTGCCTACTGGTACATAGGCCTACAGGTATATTGCCCATGTGTACTTGAAACTGGGACAATGAAGTTATGTAACAGCGACTGCAGTAAAGTATTCTTTCTTGTAGTGGTTTTCGAGGTAATTTGTTTCTTTCATGAGGTGAAGAGTGGGGAAGTTATAGAGAGCGGCTCTTCATTGTTGCCTGTAATAGACCGATTTCGCCCGCTAAATCATGTGACCTATAGTGGGTATCAACCCCCTAGCAATGTGTGTTTTTAGTGTTGTTTATACAAACGATACAGCCAAGTTGTGGTATACTACTAGTGCATCAGAAGTCTGAGTATGATACCTACATGTACCATCAGCTTTATTTTTGGTAAATGAAACGTACATGTATGAGACACTTTGGTTTGGGCATTGCTTGGGTGGGCGCTGTGTTTGTTGATATTTAATACCCACTATAGGTCAAGTGACTTAGTGGGTGTGTAACGGGGAAAAATGGCACACTATAGGAAACTCACAAAACAACAAATACTAAGGACAAAAAGGATTTATTAATGAAAAAGTACTGGGAAGAAATGAAAAAAACCCAAAAGGACTAAAGAACTTAAAAGATTTCAACCAAAAGACTAAACATTTAAAAAAGACGAAAACCTAAACCCAACACAATATGTAAAATAGACCTAATGAGTTTACACTTGGACTTCAGTCGCTGACTTCCAGCAAAATACGGCTCAATCAGAAAACCACACTCCAGTTAGGAGGAACAATACATGTGGAGGTGACTGGTCTCTGCTGATCTGCTACACTGAGTGTGGCCAGACCAGAACGAGGATACTGAGACATATTAAGACGTTAAAACTTCATTTTTCCTGAACAAATGAACAGGATCCTGAAATGATTCAAAGTTGTTATTGTCACAGCTGGAAGTAATAAGATCAGTGTCCTCTTACAAATTGACTGAGGTAATTTACACAGGCTCAGCTGAAGTTGCTTTCTCCAAAACAAACTAAATTAAACTCGGAAACTACAAATATCAACCATTCCTGTCTGAAATAAGCGTGCAGTTCATCAAAGTTAGAGCTAGAAGAAATGGATAGAAGTATCAAACCCTAACAGCTGTGTGATAATTTGGAAATTTGATTTCAGTGATGACTGCATGCACTTTCAGGATTAATGGTTCTTGTATATTGCTTCCATTGGATAAAACTCCCCCCAAAAATGAATAATTGGAAATATCTCTGCAATGCATCGTCAGATTTGAATTAAGCCTACAATTTTGAAAAGACAACATCCAAAGCTTCAATTTGATACCCCCCAAAATTTTGACAATTCTTTTGGGAGAAAATAAATGTTATTTTGGGGTCGCATTTCTTTCTTTATCACCCTATATACATGTACATGTATGTAACATTGTGATCTTTCGACATCACAGCACGTAACCTGCAAATATGGTACAGTGTATTTTTTTTTGTAGTTCACAGTCCTGAAGGCTTGGTCAAAAAAAGAAGCAGGCTGAATCAAAATAGGCTTCTCATTAAAAAATATTTCAAACTTGCCAACAAATCAGAATTAAACATCAGTCATTAAAGAGAGAAAACTTCAAGAGTGGGGAAAAATGACAAACAAATAAAAATTCGGGGGAATATGTAGCTTACAAGGAAGAAAACTGCGCCAATAGCGAATGCTCCAGAATGCAGACAGAAAAAAACACAAAATAGAAACGTAAGGTGAAGAATTTTAGTAAGCATTACTTCACAAATCAAATCCACTTCAGGGAACCAGAGAAAGTGTTGCGAAGGAGTAAACAAAGGAAATACAGACAGGGGAACTGTTGCTTAACCAAAGTGTAGAGCAAACCCAATAAAGACTACACATTAACAACATGGTCACAAGATAAACAGACCAAGCCAACCATCCTTGCAATGAAACACTAGTAAAAAAAAAAGCACTTTCGTTGTCTCTAATAAACCATCTTTAAGAGGAAACTTAGTTAAGATTTAAAGCACAAGAAGCCAGCTAGGCTACTTCATCAGAAAAGAGAAAGTTGCCACCGTGACATACAAACCACCCACGTCAGTATTTGTCTATATATTTCAAGGACCCATGCTCAAGATTTGTCGTTGGGTTTTGACCCAGGAAGCATGTTGGTGACTCACAATCCACACCTCTGTCCCAAAAAAAATAAGCAAAACACAAACAGGTACAAAACTATTCCGGTGCCTGTCTTGGCGAGTAACTGAAACCTGGTTTTTGAACACTCTCATGGGATTGGACTTGGTAAATGTGAATTTGATACAACTTTGGTTCAATGGTGCTAGCTTTTCCCATGCAGTGTTATCTGATGATTAATGTACATGTACATGAGATGCTGTCGAAGTTTAATTGCTTTTCTTTCCTTTTATAAATTCAAGTAACTTTTTTCAAATGATTTTTAAAATTCAAATAACAGAAGTATACCACAAGGAATAACGTGTCCTACAATGTACATGTACATGTAAAAGCAGAGTGGTGATTTAGTGTAAAAAAGTGTTTATTATGTCTTGTAAAACTTTTCATTTAAGTGTCCGGGTTGTTAATGAGATTCAGGTGACAAATTCAGATAAATAGATACAAACTTTATCATAAGGAAATTTAAATGGCTTCCGCAGTACAAACAAACATGAATTTCAAACACATCTTTTGCATATACATGTAATAATATATAATGTGACTCTCTAAGCACTGGCATTAAAAAGGAAATACCTGCACATATGAAACTTTAGCCTTTAAAATGATGATGAATGCAGTTTATAATAAGGAAGTATGGAAATGAAATGACAATTAAGGATTAAAACAATCTCTCAAACATGTGACAAAAAACAGACAACTGTTGGAACTAGTGATTTACGAAGTGCAGGATTCCAAGTCTTGTCTGTTGAAGACAACATTCTCCCTTACTCTTTCAACCTTAGGCTATGGTACTGTGGGCGGGATGGTACTGTGGGTCAAACTTAAATCGACTTTGACACACACGTGGTCATTGTCGCAGAGTATTCCTAGACTCATCATGTGCAGAGTGTGTAATAGTAGATGTGATTCTTCCTCCTTGGTTCACCACCTGAAGAAAGGCACCTTTGTACGCCTTCCATATACACAGACTCCAGGAAAAGTGAGGTGAACACTGTACAGTATGACTGACAGTAATGCAGAACATTTCAAGGATGTATTGTCTATTTCAAGAGATTTCACCGTACCCAGGAAAAAGCCTTTGTTGTACGGTACTTTGCCAGTTGTATAGTTTGTACACACTTGAGTGTTATCCATATTTGCCACAATATAACCTGGTCAACAAAAACACCTTAGCCACTTGAGTCTAATACTGGAGGTTGACACATTGTTCTCTTTGGCCTCTAAAAAATAGGAAAACCGAACCCCTAAAATAACAGGAGCATTTATACACCCCCTCTGGTGTGTAAGAGAACTTGGATTTTGCAATTGCATCTAACATATTACAAATTATGACTTCATCAAGTTATTTCATATTAGGCTTTCTTGATAATGTTGTTGCCAAGGCCAAAAAAAATAAATGTGTGTTTCCATTAACAGTAAAAAAAATTAGAATGTGTGGGTGGGTAATTTTTTTGAGGGGGTGTCCAATTTTTTTTAGCCAGTGTATACATGGCATATTTTTGGCATAAATGGTGGACTGCATAATTTGCTGGGTCGGGTCAGGCAACTGGAAATGCAACTTGTCTCTTGTTTTGCCCAGTTCTGGGCCATGTATTTTAATTGCTGAATGTAATAATTCTTTTCCCCCTAGGAGGACAATCACAGATACTATACATCTCAGTGCTTCCGGTCCGACGCTGGCGGGAGTGCATTCTGGGTAGACTTGGACGATCAGCGGATAAGACCCCTCGTTGAAGCTCCTGAAACTCTAGCAACTGGCGCAAGAAATGGAAAGGTATGGAGACTTGCCGTAGTGTCATACAGTCTTTCCGCCCGGGCACATTATGCCCAGAGGGGGACAGAGAACATGTATATACCTGTATCACCCCCCCCCACTTTTGGGACTGATTGGGGTTGGCCATTTGATCATCTGCCCCCTTCCTCCGCCTCACCTTATGGTGGTGAGACACAAACTGTGGTTTAAAAGTTATTTTTGAGCTTTCCAACAAGCGAAATGTATCACGAGTAAACAACAAAAAAAGCTGAGCAAAATGTTTATGCACCGTTTTAATAAAAGGTTGAGAGGCAGGAATGCATGCAGAGTTAAAGTGCATGTACATGTATGTGTGATAAACACATACTGTAGGTGTAAGGAAGGAATATAAAATCAACCTTATATTGCCTATGTGGGATTGAAGTGGGAAAAAAAGGCATAAAGTAAAAGTAATGGCCTTGTTTCCTTGAAATGACACCCATTGGCAAAGGGTGTTAGAACAGTGGCCCTATTCATGCCACGATTGGTGGTTTAGCGTGCGGTTTTGATGTCAGATCTCAAGTGAAACCATGGGGTGGTCATGTTGCCACCCAGACGGATTGCCCACGAAAAATGTACCAGCTCCCGTGCTATACACCCGCAAGCTAGGAGAACATTTTCCCACCAGTTGTTCCCTTCTTCATTGTGGTTTTAATGGTTCAGACTAAGTTTAAGAAAATTTGGCTGTGAAATTTTAAAGAAAGACTCGGGAATGAGAAAGAGGTGAGCCAGTCTAATTTCTGGACACACCAGGAGCTTTTATTCCCTTATAATTTGGATCTCTACGATTTGGTACAACATGCAGGCACACAATGAGGCATTGTCGTACTGCATCTCTTCCTTAATGTGCCACATTATCAGCCACAGTTAAAGCAAAGTGGAACTCAAGATAAGTTGCCTGTTTGCCTGAAAATGCCCTGTATTTGTCCATTCGGATTCTGCTTTTTTTCCACCGTCTTACCTTGGATAATTTAATTATACATAAAAAGATAAGCCTTGCCACTAGTCATTTTTGTTCCATCTCAACCTTCCTATAAATTTAATGCTGTGTTTACTGTCTGGTAAACAAAACTATCATTTGAAACTAACTCTGCTATCATGGCTATAGTGTTATAGCACTTGGCTCATAAATTTTTTCTTTCTTGCTAAGCTCCAGCTTGGGCAGATTGGGTGGATTTGGCCCCACAAACAATCAATATTGATGGTGGCACAGAACCTGGAATTACATGTATTCAATTTTCGGGTTAATGGAGGTACATATATCGGGTATTAGCAGATTGGAAATAACTAGCCGGCGGTACCTTTCAGACCACAGTGACAAAAGTCTTAAATCTGCTCTCTTGGAAAGTAGAAAGCAGAAATATTGACTATTCAAAAATATTTAATCTGCATTTCAATTAGTGGCAAAGTAGAACGGCATTATGAACCGTCATTGTGGGGTAAAGAATATAAAATCTGCTTTTCACATAGCAGAAAATCTGGAAAATGGAGACATGCTGACTGTTTGATCTGCTTTCCTGGTGGCAGACAGTAGAGAAATGCATTTTGCAATAACAGTCAATCTCTTGTTTTGCTGTTTTGACTGTATATCCAGGTGTCCACTTTGGGACTAGTATAGCCTCCATAACTCGGCACATATTGTTGTTAAGCCGTATTGACAATCTTTGATTCCATTGTGGATATCTGAGAATCTGCTCAAAGCTGATAATGAGATATGGGCCGGTACTGAAAATCTGTCCAATTAAAGTATCACATTGTACTCTTGTTGAAATGAGCCAATTACAGGCATTTAAACCCAACTTGCTCTTCATTTCAGGCGATTAAATGACCGTAAAAATAACCCCACTTTCAAAGAAAACCCAGTTGAGAAGGGCAGAAGCTGTGTGCATGACTGCCTTTATATGAATTGTTTAACTCCCCCCCACAACATGCATTCCTTTGCTGGAACAATTTCTTGGAGTCCTCTTAGAACCACCACTTGGCAGAGAAATACAGTGGCACCTAGTTGCATTTGAATGTGTCAAGTTGTGGCATAAATCATGCTCCTCACCCAGTACTACTTGTATATTCACAAGCTGCAAAACCACCTGCTGGGGCTCTACGCTCATTAATCCAACAGGATTGTCCCAATTCACCCAGTGGATTATGGGGAGGGTCAGGCTAAGCTTACCTGTCTGTACATTTCCTCCTTCAGTTTGTTAAGTACATGTGTGTAAACTTTCATGTACATTTCTTTTCTCAACTGGCTGAGTAAAGCATGTAGCGAACCGTAATACGCGTGTGTAGGTGCAGTTTGGTTCGTGCCCATAGTCTGGATTTTTTTGAAACTCTGCATGCCACCGGCACCCAAGTCCCCACATAAAAATGCACAATGTATGAAAAAATTGCTTTCTTCTGTTCGTTACCGTGGCTGTTGCCACCGGTGACTGTTTTTCTGTGGTCACTATGAGAGAGGCATCAAATGTGTAGGTCTTTCTCTGAGAAAAAATTCCCGTGTAGCATCACAGTGACCTGTCAAATTACAATTTACCAAAAAAGAGGGTGCCCTTTTACTTTTTAGTGGCTGCCTATGTATTTTACATGTATTTCTTGTTATCTTACACTTTTTAATCTATCAAAATCTACCTTCTGTGTATTCATCGCTGTTTATCTGTCCTGTATGTTGACTGTTGGTTGGTTTTTACGGCTATCATTCAGGACCGTTTCTTCTCTGTATTCTTGCCTAGTGTGAAGTGAGTATTTTTGGAAGTTTTGATATCGTCCTTGCTCCCTGCACAAAGGACTGGAAATCAATATGGCGGCTAGCGTTGCAGGCATTCGTAACCAACCTCCTTTATTTTGTGTTACTCCTTATCCTCGTGGAAAGCCTTTGCTGGGAAAACTGTGTTATGTACATACGTAAATCATCTGGATCTATACAAAATCAACTCTCAGTGGAATTGAAACCATGGATATTGTTGCCGTCCTAGAATACCGATGAATAAATGGACAAAACATGGATGTGTTACATTGTTTTGAAACTGTGTCGTTGTTAATGTTCATCAAGTTAATGTGCTATTTAAATTGATTGTAACTGTTTTTAAGTATTTTATTTTCTGTTAGGGTTAACCTCAACAGACCTCTATACCCTAGCAGTCATTCACCCTCCAATGTCAATATGACAGTCATCAACCCTCCAATGTCAATGTGATTTTACCTTTAATCCACACATCCCACAAGCACGACTTGCAAGTTTTTTCTTCCGGTGTCACTGACAATCACTTTCCAGTTAATTTGTCTCCTACATGTTTATCTGACTCCTTTCCAGAATGTTCACCTCAACTTTGTATTCCCTTTCTATGGCCATGAAGTCAGTTCCCTTGTTATCACCACAGGAGGTGAGTTGTTTCTTTTCTTTTAGCTTGAGACGGAATGAGACCTGGAAGCAATCCCATTTTGAGACTTTTGTTCAGTTTTTTTTAATACGCGAGGTGGGACCCCTGTGAAAACAGTCTGATTATTTGACTGTTTTCCTTTTCGGTTAAAGGATTTTGATGGAAAAAATGTAAATTGTCTTAGTTATTTTCTGTTCCTGTCGCAGTGAAAACAAAATGGAGGAGACTATTTTCAAAATCGCCAAAGCACGACAATTGCCTTTCAAATTTCTGAGTACGTGTACATGTATGTAACCCTTGGAAACATTACACGTTGCCAATCAATTTAAACATCTGTTTTGGTCATTGCTTCTTTACAGGGTTCATTTATGCTGGGTCATACATCCACAAACATTTGGCAGCCACCCAGTACATAGCACCATTAATGGCCGACTTTTCTCCCTTGGAGTCATCTCCAGTCACCGGGGTTCGCTATTTCGACAACGGTAAGTGATGCGACAATTGTGCATGTGTCCATGGTACCCATGTAAACCCATAATCCTTGAGCTGGGGCCATTGGCCAATTTCATGAATTACTCAAATGTAAATGTGTTTCACAGCTGAGTCATGCAATGTTCATTGTATAACTTTATGTCTACGTGAAAAGTGTGTTCCTTCCCCCTCCCCCCCCAAAAAATAGCTGGTATACAGGCAAATTGTACTCTGTGGGCTGGTCACATTGCACAAATAGCCTTCAAAGAAAGTTTCAGGTGGCATGTGAGCCATATTGAATATTTTCCTCCTTGCTGTCTTGAGGAGTCAGTGGCCTCCCCACTTTATTGACTAGCCCCCCCCTGCCACTTCCTGCTGGTCCTATAATGGGGTGAGGCTTGATAGATTAACCTATTAATGAATGATATGCCTGATGTTCTCACAACTACCCCCTTCCTCTTTCAAAGTTGTTGCGCCCCCGTTGCCGCTCAAATGGTATTCGTCGTCCGCCTCTTTTTTGAATGATAAATGATTCATTCATGACACTTGTGAGCCAGAACATACCAATGAATTGGATTAACTGCATTTCCTTATTCAATCAGAGTTTAAGAGTCTTTTTCTTATAATGGTCTGCGTAAGTTTATGGAGTGTGTTCATTCAAATTGTAGTGGAGTGAGACAAGGCAATGGATGGGCAAGTGGATGCACTATACCCAGCAAGAAATGAGACCGAGGGGTACCCCCCCAACATGTCCAATCCCTATACACATTCCAGATTATTGTTACTTAACACATCCCCCCAAGATGTCTGAAAGGAATTCCCCAGATTCCTGCGAGACAATGACCAACACAAAGCAGGGGGGGTTCTCTCCGTCTCATACCTTGCTGCATATGGGATGCACATACACAGGGACCGGACCATAACTGCCCATATTGGAAAGTGGTCTTGGGATGTCTTTAGCTTATGTCCTCAGTGAGAAAGTGACTCATGTCAAACGGGTGTAGAGAAATCCTTTCTTTGTCGATGCCATACTTGAATCCTATTCAAAAAAGTTGGCTAAAGTCCGACATGCACATGGTATTCGGATTAAACTTTCCACCTTTTGACCCAAACATTTTCAGTTGTACCTGGAATTTCCAGAGGAAAATGATGTCTAAAAGGTGACCTTGGAGGAAAAACCAGTGCAATCTAGGGGAGTGAATTGTTTTTTAACAATGTGCGTGCCCAATTTAGTGATATCGACCCTAGTCAGCCTATTTTTAAAAATCTAATCATTACTCACATTTCACCGTTGCATGGTTGTGGAAATCTCATACAGTTATTTTCATGGTTGACTACATGTAGATGATCTAAACCATCCGTTGTTTAGATGATATTAGTCAACCTCTCATGAACTATAGTTGTCGCTCGAACTTGCCTTTGAATGTACTTAACATTTTACAACAACACTTCAGCCACTGCTATGGAAAATAAATAGGCAGCATTATTGAGCACGCTAGATAGGGGTTGTTGACTGTCACAGACTTTGAGTTGCCTTTTTCCTTGTGTTGTTGACTGTAGACAACTTTAAAGAAATGACTTATCACTTCGGGAAAAGTAATTTGCAACTTGAACAAATCTGAGTTGCTGATTTACTGACATTTGTTGGAATAATGAGAAAAGTGGACTTGGGGAAAGTCAGCACATCCTCTGTTGGAAAGCAAACAGCGATTAATGGGGGAACTCTAGAGTGAACTTTTTGTAGTAAGGTCATTGTAAAGTAAAAAAAAAAGAGAGCAATGAAAGGGGCAGATAGATCACTGAGCAAACTGGTGGTATTGCATTCATTTTGTGCCCCCTCCCTTCGTGGAGGTGGCCCCAAAGTGGGGGCAACGGACATATCACCCCTTCACTCCAGTTTGTGTTTGGTGCTTGCTGACTCAGTATATGTATGTCAGTGCTGCTGCCCTGGATGGCTTCGCCATCTGCATTGTCTGAATGTCTAAACATTTCTATTTGGGACCAGATCTGGTGTTTGTGCCACTAACAGGTGGCTGACAAGGCACTTCACAACTGAGCTATGGACTATATTCACTGTGAACAGATCATCAGCCATTTGCAACTTCGACCGCAGCATCCATTTTTTCTGTTTTTCCCCCTAAACATTTGCTCTTGTGCACGTCTCCCTGAATCAGGCCTTGGAATTTTCCATTAAGCTCAAATGTGCAGCAGTCTTAAAGGGAAGGGTTTTTTTGGTTGTTTTTTCCTCAACCAAGCCAAGAATGTTTGGGAATCGAAGATACCGATAGGTAAATGATGAAAATCTTTCAAAGTGCTGAAAATTCTTCATGTTGATTCATCTGTCCCCATCAGCTTTCCAGTGGGCGGAGCCAGTGGGGGCCCATGGTCCACTGAGCACCATAGGAAAGCAACATCAGTACAGAGGTCTGTTGGGAGCTGGCCTGAGAATTCAGTGTGATTCTGTCTTGTTTAGCAATGTTGAATTACCCTTTCCATGACAGTATAATGCTCATTCATCTAAAAAAAAAGCAGAAATGACTTAATCAAACAAAAATATCACCAGCTATCAGCCCATTTCAAATATTTGCACCCTTCCTAGCATGTTTGAAAGGCTAACTTTAAGGAAGGGTTTCTGTGCTGTTTCACTGTTATAAAGACTGTAATCACATTTATTTTAGCAAGAAATTTTGATCATAATTATACTCTATGTAGTGCTTTCCGTCATACCAACAATCTTACAGTGTTGTAGTCGAGTGCTTTTTCTGAGTACCAAGTACTGCCGAGTACTTTGACTGCCGAGTACAAAGACAGGTCGAGTACAAGTACTGGTTTCCAAGTACAAGTACTTGCAGTTCCGAGTACAAGTACTTCTAATTTCGAGTACGAGTACAAGTACTTCTAATTCAAAAGTAGTTTAGAGACTCTAAGACCTGCCACTGTGTAAAAGAAACACTGAATGCAGATGACATGGCTACAAGAACAAGTGATCTGGCTAGCAATGTCACGGTCACTACACGTGCGTTGCAGCAGTTGACACAACGTGCATGGCGCGGCGAAGTCTATTTTCCAGACTCAATTATTCAAATGCCTGTGATTTTCTGTATGCTGGGTTCGTCGTTAAAATTTTTGGGTCCAGACTACCAATGCCCAAGTAAATCGCGGGACCATTCTGGAGTACCACAATATAATTTGCGTACGTGATTGGTTAAGTACGTGCACAGACGGGGAATGGGTCGTATACATTAATGGTCCCACGTTCAGCCTTCTCTTCGTCAGAACCGTATCGAATATCGGGTCATTGGAGTCGATATTTTTTAACCTTATTTTAATGGCTGTGGTAAGTTAACTTAAAGGATATTTTTATCGATTACTGTTAATCAAGTATGAGTACTTTGATGCTCGAGTACAATTTTTGGATGTCGAGTTTTGAGTATTTTGTAGCCCGAGTACAAGAACTGTAGTTCGAGTACAAGTACTTGGACGTCAGAGTACAAGTTCGAGTACAAGTACTCTGAAAACAGTACTCGAGTACGAGCACCGAGTACAAGTACTACAACACTGCAATCTTAACCCTAACGGTCCTCTGTTCTCCAACAGGTGAAGGATTGAGGATTGTTAGGGTACTTCCTGCCCTCTCCTTTCAAAGATGTGAAGGAATGGGTTTGACAGTCAAAACTGTTGAAGTCGAATTCCAGTTATCATCATAATTGTGAGAGCACCCTTGTCTAGATGCTGTAGAAAGTGAAATCCCGATGACACCTTGCAATCAGAATAAGTGGCTCATGGTGGGGAAATGTGGATGGATGCATCGGTTGTTTAACAAGACCTTTATTTTCTTTTGAAGGAACTGCTTTGACAGTGGAATGGCGAGAACAGAATCTTTTGGGCAGCATTCGAGGTGAGTGAATTTTACCTTGAAAAAGTGCATTTTGAGACTCCTCAGGATGACCAAGGCGCGGAGTTGCCCTCAGAATTTCTTTTTTGTGGGTGGGGCGTGAATGCTCAAAATTAGTGGTCCTGAAAGTCAATGCATTAGGGGCAATTTACAGTACCGTGTGCAACAGCGGCAGAATGATTTATTTTTTGGGGGGGCATTTGTGAGATCATCAGGCATCAGCCATTGAAGGACCAGCCAAAAGTTGGGAGGGGGAATGCCCCCCTGCTTCTGCTGCCAGTGACTGTGTGCTGCCAAATAGTTACCTAAGATAGAGAGGCAGTTGTGTGCAGGGTTCCAGTCAAGCAGTGAATATTTGTGAAGTTTTAAAGGAACACATTCCATGTAGCCCTGCATCATAAGAGGTGTAACTGGCTGCCATGAGTTACTGTGCATTTACTTTCAGCTGGAGTTTTGACTGTGCTGTTAGAAATTTGCCAGCCAGAATCCATTTTGGGGCCAAGTCAACATCGCACTCCACACACTATTGCTTCTTTGCTAAGCCATTTTGAATGCAGAGATTTCCTTGTTCGTTTTGTATGTACGTGATTTCACAAGTTAGCCAATTTACAGGTGCAAATAATAATACGACTTTGAGGTGCGCATATATATATTTAAATATTGCGAACAAAACTTCAAGCAAATGCCGGTCTGTCAACTGTTAAGGTATGTTTGAGGTGAATGATTGGTTGCACAATATGAGTAACTTCAATTCCCCTACCCCAACCGAGGACAAGGAGGAAAATTGATCTCCATTCATTTTCCACTGGTTGACAATCCTGTTCACCTACAACTGAATTCTGTCTCCAAACCCAACCAGAGGTTATTGACCAGGCATACCCCCCAAGAAAATTTCCAGCAGGTGTACAAAAGTGCTTTTCTGCTGAACTGTGGTATTTGGGTGGGGTCTAATAAGGTAATAACTTCACCTTGAGTTCACTATCTAAGTTGTGAATCTTGAACAGTTGCAAACGTGGGGAAAATATAGTCTGGCTTTCTTTTTAGGTTGAAGAATAAAAACATACGTACTGACCTTGTATGTATGCTTTTTGCTAGTGCCCTGTTTACTGTAGGTTTTAAGTCCTTAATGATTGAAAAGTATCTATTACAATGATGGGCCTGGTCAGAATACTAAACGTGGTGGGGCTGCACTTTCCAAGCCTCAAGTATAGCAGACATCAGCGGACTGAGCCACCAAAGTATGGGGGACATGCTTTCCAGGCCTCTGGCATCCATTACATACACTGCGATAGGGAATGGGGCTGTACAGTATCTCCTGGGCCTCTAGCTATTCTTGGTAGACAGAGAAGCAAGAGTTCAGACCACCCTGAATGCAGAGCCATGCCTTCTAGCCTCTGGTGCCTCAGGGAGAGATAACAGGCCTGCTTCTTTTGGACCTGCAGCCCCTACTCCAGGCAAAATTTGTGGTAAGAAATTGGGCCACTCCAGGGAAGAACAAATCCTCGGTACTGGAAATATCGGTCCTGACTGGGAGAACCTGCATAACCTCCGGGATACAGACACAACCCAGTTGGAAAACAGATCATCTGGTACTCACTGGAGCCAGAGAGATACGGTAGGCTGTTGCCATCTTTAACAAGAAACCCTGGTGCCATTATTCTAGCTCTAGTCCCTCTTCGTCAGAGTCAGGTTTGAGCTATTTTGAGTTTCCTTTCACGTCACAGTAGGTCTCACTCCCACAGCATGAAACAACTGTTTTAACAGGGTTTTCAGCAGTTTTGGGCCATGACAGCATATCTTTGATTCCCAAACCGCTGTTGGCCTCACACAAGATGTTTTGCCATCCAAGTCAGGCAAACGTGTCAGTGTGTCCATCCTTCTGACGATTTGTCTTCAGATTCCAACCACCCACCATGTCCCCATTCAGATGCGTGGTCATGCAGCTTCAGCCTAGGGTCACAGAAATCAAGCAGAGCATGCATGCACTGCAGGAAAGTAAAATGCCCCGACTTCCCCACGACTGTTTGGTCAGAAGAGGAATCTTCTGTGTTGCCGTCCCTTTTTGCCTTAGACCAAAGGTGGCATGCACCATCAGCATACCATTTGCAGATGAACCGGCTCCGAAACAAAGTGGTCGCCAATCTTGTAAGAAATGCAGGGGCCCAGCTGAGTCCCAGGACCAGGATTTTCCGGCCTTTCTGATTGATAAATGTTGTGCTCATTGAAAAAAAAAACGAGCATCTTCTCGTGGCAAGAGATGCCATTTTGGGTACTGAGGTCCGATTTTGTTGATTTTCTTGCAGTCGCGACTTTGTCAGATACAGTCAGGGACAAAGTCACAACTGCTTCTGACTATATATAGTCACAGATATCAAAATTTTGCAAAGACTTAGGCCCTTTATTGTCAAGACAAGTGGGTACTTGACACCATTCAACTCCACTTTCTTTGTCAATATCAGTCAAAACTACACACTTTCATCTCATACCAGTGTGTCAACATATTCTAACACACAAAAATACGCTGGTGGCTGAATCCAGCCAACCTCAACATAGGTCTGTTAGTTGTTCCAGCCAGACCGACGGTGACATTAATAATGGATGTTTCCAACCAGGGCTCAGTTGTAGGGAATTAGAAATCAGCAGAGAGGGCCTTATTTTGAGGAAGGTTCTCATGCACTTTTCATCAGATGATAAAAGGCTCGGCAGTGCTCATCAAGTCAGACAACTTCACCGTTGTCACCTACCTAAATCACCAAGGATGTAGTCCACCAGCTCTGCCTACACTCCTGGAATCTCCTATAACAATGTTGCTTTATGAATGAAATAACATGGCCAGCACTCCACATTGCCGGCAAGCTGAATCTCAGGACAGGTGCTCTCTCTAGGGAACGATTTGTCCAATGGAATGGACACTACACTCTTCAGATACTGCTGTAATGTACAGCTCTAAAGACAAGCTTGATGTTAACCCTGTCTTGAATGAACAAGTACGGATTGTCTCTGACTGGATGCACAACAATAAACTGGCTTCGAAACCCAAGGTCTTGACTTTTGGTACATCTCAAAAAATAAAAGAAGCGGAGGCGATATTCTGGAGAAGGTGACTGAGTTCAAATATCTTGGTGTATGGTTTGATCCATATCTTAGATGGGATACTCATATTGATAAAAGTGCTGTTAAACTCTCTCAGAGACTTAAAGTGGTAAAATGATTGAGTTGGTATATGGACCAATATACCCGTTCTACTTTGCATAATGCTCTCATTCTGCGTCAGCTGCCAATAATTACGTAAATCGAATTCAGGTTCTCTAAAACCGGGCAGCGAGAGTAACACTTGGTTAAAGGGTTAGAGATTCACATGTTTTTATATACCGAATTGAACTAGATGCAGGTTCGGCAGCGGGCTGAGTATTTGAGAATATTCTGATGCACAAGTGCATTCATGGCATGGCCCCGGAGTATTTGGCATCTGCAATTCAATTTCAAGGTAGTAATCACGCATATAACACAAGATTCAATAATAGTAATAATGTTTCTTTTCCAGGTGTAAGAACAGAAGTGGGTAAACATTCATTGAAATTCTCTGGAGCCAAGTCATTGAATGCCTTTCCACCTGACATGAAAACTTGCCTATGCTTGTCAGTTTTAAAAAGCAAATCAAGGCACATATCTTAAATTCAGATAATTAACAGACAATCTTAATTATTGGCCAAACTATGTCATCGAAGCAATTAATCATATTATTTTATCTTATTAATAATATAAGTGTGTGATCCGAACACCATGTGTTCAAAGGTCTGCCAGTGAGCTCATTTTTATGTATTCATGTATTTGTTTATAGACTTTTGATTTATTCACAAGTTTTACTCTTTCCCGTATTACTGTTCTACGTAACTTCTTTGTAAGTAAAATGTTTTTGCTGTGCGTTTAAATATAACGGTTTTATAATAATTTCAAGTTTTAATGATTGTATTTCAATTTAGGGCCTCTATGGAAAGCAGTGCTGTACACTGATGGAGCTTACCCTCATTAAAAAAGACTTAAGTAAAATAGAATAAAAAAGTAGTGAGCAACATCCTCCAAAGGCTTGATCCCCTGCACATAAACCAAGATCTGTTTATGTCAGCCTTCAAAAACCACCTGCTGGTATACCGTGCTGGCAGTCCCAATTAACTACCTGCTGGAATGCTCCCCTCCAAATCCCAACCCCAGTGCTTGGGCAACTCCCATAAACTGGGCAAACATACTGAGATGTGCATTTCCACCAATCTCTCACCTTCTGAAGGTTGCAAGATAATTCTCACCTTTGATTTGGGATTCTCTTCATCAGGTTTTCAAACTTTCACTGACTTTTTTGAAGAACTCATGTTTGTAATCATGTATCAACGACTGGTCGATTTCTCTTGATAACTTATACAAACAATGGTACATGTGCATGTACTAGACAAAAGTTGATGAGTAATATTGCCTAACAGTTTGCTGATCGGACTTGGCCGTTTTCATAGCTGTTTGTTGGCTGTTCGGATATATGCCTGTTTGACAAGCTCATTGTCCCTGCAAAATTTTGAGCTCTCCGGCAATAATCCGCTCTTGGCACGCTGCCATCATAGGCATGCAGAGCCTCAAACTGGCAAGCTTGTACAATTACGTCAGAATCGCATCAACACAGCTTTCGAAATATTGTCCAGTTGTGTGATATAAGACCTGACGCAGCATGCGCAAACTTACCCAGCAATATACGTGCAAATCACCGGACCAGCTACATTAAGCTGCCAGATGCGAAGCTCGTATCTGCTTGCCTACAGCGGCAGCGTGCAAAAAGCAAATGTGCAGCCCGTGCTCTTTTAGACACACTGAGTGCCCCGATGCACAACGGTTCATATTTTTCTCCATGAGCACTTGCAGGTGGCAAGTCAAAAATAGGCTAACTTTTGATGCAGTTTGATGTGTTCGGCGAGGCCTCAGTTGTATTTGTATCAGTAAACCTGCGCATCAGAAGTAAGAACAAAATTTAACAGCGAATACCTCCACACTGGGAAAATTATGGGTTCAGTCCAGTCACTGACATGTTCTGCACTTGCTTGTAGGTGATCTCAAACATTTAGCTACATCCGTTCTTCATCTGCCAGGATTGATATAAAAACCACTCACGTTCCGGGAAGGCCAACCATGGGTGCTGCACTTTGAGCAGCTACCTGTTGGTTTTACGCAGACTAAAATAAAAGCAGGAGCATACACAAAGTCTTCTGTTTCATAGCTGTGCCAAGGAAATTTATTCTCCGGACACCGATTGTAGTGGCAATTAATCCATTAAACATCCAAATGTAACAGTCAGACGTGGGTACTCAGGAACAGAACCGTGGGCACACGTTAGACCTGAACCCTGGGTACACCAGACCCAAACCATGCTGGCACCCAAAGGTCTGTACAGTTAAGCTATCATCACAAAATTTCCCACTAATGTTGAACATTTAGTCGGGAGTGAAATTGCCTATATAAATACACAGTGTAACCATTTCGTTTTCCCACTGGTGTTGACATTTAGGCAGGAGTACATGCACATGTATAGCCCCATTGGGAAAGGCGTCCCATGCGACAGTAACATTTTTCATTGGTCCAAAGTTAGTCCGAGGCAATTAGCATATTAGCATGACTTCCAATCTGCGTACTTGCGACTTGTAATTTGCATACGTGCAACTTCAATTTGCATGTGCGGCACTCTCCCTTTACTTTATCAAACCAAAAAGGAAAGCAAAGTTGACTTTGCTTTGCATGACATGAAAACACAGCCCAACGCAGACCAGTTGTGCTCGTGCATCTGAAAGTCACAACAAGAGAAAAAGGTTTCTTTACAAACAAGACCAATGCAACTCATCAATTCAGACTCCGCACAGCGGGCAAAGATGGGGACATTCGCTGAGTATGATGCCCAAGAGGTGTTATTCACATTCTGCAATTTCATCAGTTGTGACTCTGCAACGGTGGCGTAAATCTGTGTCATAGGGGGCGATGTTCATGATAAAGATGCACATCCGCAATATGTATCGAATTCATGCAGAATCTTACATCTGCAACCACGCCCACAAAGTAGGACTTTTTGCTCCAGGCAAAGACTTTTGTCACCACATGCACCAGGTCAGTTCCCGGTCATGCCTGCACCTGTAGGACTGTTTTATGGGAGCAAATACAACCCTCAGGTCTCCTCTTTGTCTACATTTCATTATGCTGCTGTGGAAGTACAGTAATATACCAGTCACAACCCAAACAGCCTCCACCAGTCAGCACATGTCTGTAAACAATAAGATACAGTTCTTGATAACGACCATGTAGGCTCCTTGGGGTGACTGATCTTTCAAGAATTTTTACTCTGCAGTGGTTGGGGTCTGGGCTTGTGGTGTCTGCCTGGGGGTGAGGATTACATGGAATCCTTGCCAAGTTGGCCCATTAGGAAAAAAGTTGTGACCATATTTGGTGGTTTGGTGCGGCTTTTATCACCGTTCTGGTGACACCAGGGTATTGCTTTCCCTTCTTACTGATATTGTAAACATTTCAGTTGTTGGGTCAGTAAATTCTTCACAATCCGCTTTAATTTTTTTGCTCATCATTAAAAAGTGTGTGTGTGTGTGTATTGGGAGGAGGTGATTCAATAGCTTACCCCTCCCCCAAAAAAGAGGGGGGAGGATATATACCCCCGTCACTCCCCCCTCCCACCATGTACGCCTATGATCTTCAACATCTGATCTACTTGCTAAACCCTGTTTTCAGATTTTGGCTTGGTTTCTTTTGTTTCCTGTTGTTGTATCAAAATGGAAACATGTAATGTTTAGCCCCAAAATGGGCAAGTTTGAATGACGACTAAATAGTTTTTTAGTATGTGCCATACTGCCAACAGTTCCAACTGTAAAACTGTACAAGTAGGGCCTATATTGAATTATCAGGGCCACGCCCGAAGGAACTACTGTAGCTCACAAAATAGTAGATTACAATCAATGTGATTAACTTTACAAGCAGAACTTGGACACCCACGTGTAATAACTTGATGTAGGATATATGTGAAAGCAGGCACAATTGAATGACAAGCGAATGTCATACCACACCTCACAAGATGGAAGGCTGAAAAGCAAAGCTACACCGAAAAGCGCAATATGTGTAGTGAAGTGAACCAAATGGTTTGCCCCACCTGCACAGCGGAACTCTAGAAATGCAATCATTACTGTAACTGCTACAATAACAATACTGAAATTTACAAAGAACCATTACATTCCTACATAGTGCCACAAAGACAGTAAAAACATGGTGAGAGAGGGAGCACTATGACCAAACATAGAGGGCGCACTTCAAAAAAAATACACAAGGTCAGGGACTAGCGACGATACTGTATCGACTGGTCACAGTTTTTTGTGCTTTAAGTACAAGGTTTATCTGTTTTATCTATCTCACCATGTGATTTGATTGCCAGGGTTTTTTTCTCATTGATTCGCCGAGCCATTGATCACTTGCATGGTGTATTGAAAGGGAGAAGGGAATGTAGGACCCATCCCGAGAAGTGATTTTCCACTTTGCTCTGGCAGAAACCATTGCAAACCCTGGATCGTAATGCCAGTATAGATAAGAGTGGTTACCCCATCACTATTGGAAGGAAATCTTAAAACTTTCAATGTTTGAGTGCCTGTTAACAATAAAGCCCATTTACTCATACCGGCAAACACAGGAGAAGAAAGATGAGTTGGTATCATTTGTCCTGTTGGCTATTTTCCTGAAAAAATATTCCTTCTTTTGGGTAAAAGCCTTTGAAAGTGAAATTAAAAAATAATGTGCATATTAACTAACACATAGGAAAATAGGTTTCTGTTGTTTCCATGAACAGTTTGAAGATCATATCGACATTGAATTCAAGTACAGATGTTCCATTGGTTTTGTTCGCTTCAATAATTTCAATAAAGTTAGCCCCGTTAGCTCCAGGGTGCCTGTAGCGTTTATCGAACCTGCATACCATCACTTATGATTCAAACACCAGAGCCACTCCGTGTACAAGCCGGCAAAAACTGAATTAAACTTCAGATTAGTGCTGTGGAGGTCAACTTTGGATTCAATTTTTTGGATGCTGTTACAACTCAATTCCATGTTTGGGTTATGCTTTTTTGCATTAGCTTTTAAACATGTGTCTCAGACTTAGACTTACATGTAGGTGCTCCTGTACTGCATGCACATGAGGCCCGTCAAGGCACCCCACCATTTGCTGCCACCAATTCATTGGTTGGCCATCCCCTCCATCTCCGTCTCTAATCTGTTAATATCCACTTAAGGGCTGGATTTGCAGGTCTTGTCCGGGGGAGACTTGTTATGTGTAGCCTGCATGTACGTAGCCAGCGCAGGCATCACTTTGCATATGACTGACACAGGTAGCTGCTTGGATCTTTCTCTGACCTCTGTTTGACTGAATTGTGCACTTGCACTGTCTGACATTTGAAATCATTTGTGCATTTTACTATTTTTCCAGCTGGCATATTCACATTCCAAGTAACAGTCGTTAAGGATGGCAGAATCATATTCGCGTACAAAGAGGTGAGATAACCATGTGTTGTTTTGCTGATTTTATGGACTACTTCAATTGTACACCTGCATGGTTAGGACAATGTAATTTGAGAGGCTGGTGTTCGTTTGTTGAGAAGTGGTGTACTGACAGTATTTTAATGTTCACAAAAGGTGACGTGAACATGTGAGTGTAGGATATTCATATTCACAGTATTAAACCAAGCATTTTGCTACAGTCAAAGAAGCGACTTTTCAGTAGGGCTGAGTCAGTTCAAATAATTTACTATTCGAATAGTCGACCTTCAATTCGATTGAATATCTGAATATTCGGTCGTATTGACTGGCAGTTTGTTGAGAAACAAACCATATACAAAATCAGTTGCAATAACGCACACAGTTGTACATTATAATCACTGTAATAGCTTCTCACATCTACGAGCATCTCCAGCCACAATTTAGCAGAATTTAAGAGACGAATAATACTTCTTTTCCTGTTGAAAGTATATTTTCCTTTTAAATTTTTTAATGAATAATGTACCTTTTGAATCATTGTAAGGTTTCTGTCCCTTTTCATTTTAACCTGCTTGGAACAAGCCTCCATGGTGCAATTTTTCTCATTTAAAACAAAAGAAGATTCTCCCTCTCTTTTCATGAATTTTGCATTCGAATATTCAAATTCAAAAAAATAGTATTCGAATATTCGATAATCCATCGAATGTTCGGATATTCGGTACAGCCTTACTTTTTAGCTTTTAGCTGACTTCTTGCACATATTGGGCTATCAACCTTTTTGGATGAAGCCCCTTGTAAATATTTTTGGAAGCCTTGCATGTGATGGAACTTTTTGTTCACTAGAAATGTCAATTTCTAATGATGTGCCAAAATGAGGAAAATGGAAATTATATGTTTTCCCCTTGTTGTATTGTTTAGATCCCTATTCCGGTTGACAGTATCTCCGATGCAAGGCATCCTGTGAAAGTGGGCATAGCTGACGCTTATTACATTGATGAACTCATTGCACCATGTAAGTTCAAGCATCGTGAAGCCTTTTTTTGTTTTAAAGTTGGTTCTATTCGTCATGGTAAAAAGAAATAGTTTGCATGAGCCTCGTTAATTTTGCACTCAGGCATTCTCCATTGCTGTGTTTTTATTTGATTTGAAGTTCATAGATCTAAGCATGAAGAAAAAGTTGTAGACTTTGTTGCCATACTGATGAACTGTTTGCCTACTACAAGATCAACTTACAAAAGCTGCTGTGAGATGGGGGGCTACGGCAGGATTCAGCAAAATAAGAGAACCCCCCCCAAAAAAGAAAAGCCATCTTACACCCCTTTTCTGTTAAATTATCAGCAACAGGAAAAGAACCTCCAAACCTGAATGATGTAAAACAAAGCCTTTGATATCCCCCTCCCCCATTGATATCAATGATACCACTGCCTGTAACATTGTACATAATGTTTTTTTCCCAGGCTGGGGTTTTATGATATTACCCTTCTAGTGCACCAGTACATTTATATTGAATTGTGAAATTCCACTGCCACACTGTCTTAAGTTCGTGGCTTTACCTGATCCCAAAGGAGTTTGACAACCCTGTGTTAGGGAAGCAAGAAAAGTGGAGTGAAGTGCTCCACTCGGACTCCTTGCAGTCAATTACGACAACAATAAAGCTGGGGCAAATAAATTTGGATCTCTAATTATGATATAATTTGTGACCCAACCCAGCAAAATGAGTCATAAGTCTCAAGCTTTTTTTTTTGAATACAAAATATTTGAGAGAATTGTACACCCCATAAATCAGTGAGAAATTAACCCTCAACATTTTTCACCCATGGTACAATGGTGTATCCAGCTTTTGATGTGGCAAATGTGGCTTCAGGCTTAGTCAACATGATGTTCAGCCTTGGAGAAAAAAAGATCAAAGGCTTTACTCAAAAGCCATGGGGGGGGGGAGAGTTGCCCCTCCCTCACTCGCTGGATATGCCACTACCATGGTGTGTCAGTTACCATCAGGATGACAGAATGGCTGATACGTTAAAACAAAGATCTCATTGTGATTCTCTCACTGCAAAATAAAACCAAATTACCGAAGCGATGACCTGAAGACTAATTTTGTGGGATTCTGTCACATTGATGCCATCAGAAAAAAGTTACAAATCATGTTGAGAGTTGACCATTGCTGATTTGGTTGAACTGCTTTGATAAATTGTTCCTTTTTGGTTTTGGGTTTTTCATTCCCCTCTCCTTTTTAATGTTTGTTTCAATTAGTTACCAAAAAGAGGGAGATCTTTGAGTACCACAGTATTGATATCGATACCTCAAAGGTCAGCAGTGGAACAGCAATTGTAATTTCTCCTCTTCCAAGTAAGTTTTTTGTATCTCCTCATCAAATCTAGAGTCCCCTGTCACAAATGGGTCAACACCCCCAAAGCTGATTTCACACTCATTTTGATACATTAAGTATCACCAAGCCCATGATGATTGGATTACTTTGGGCTGTTGTAATCTGTGTTTGTCATTTGAGTGATTGAATTGGTTTGATTTAATTTGAAATGCTTTTTTTGTGGTTGAACCACAGCAAATAAAAGCCAGACTGTTGTTAAAATAAGCAATTAATAAACATAATTAAAATGACAATTTACTGTCATAGAGGCGAAAACGTACAACATCAACCCCATGAAATTTGAGTCATTATGGAAGAACAGAGAAATGGTAATTAATTTACCAGTCAGTCTGATCAAATTTGCTTTAGGAGTCATGGTGTCAGAATCTTAAGAGTCTCTGGGGGCAGATCCGGGAATTTTTGTGAGGGAAAGGGGGGGGTCAAGCTGGAGCTTTTGTTTAAATGTCTCAATTTTTTGTAGACAAGCTGAAATGATGATGAAATATTACATAACATTCATGGCTTGCAATGGTATTGGTGTGTCAGAAGAATTATTATTTTCACCCTTTTTTTAGCTTCTGTTTATCTCAGGGGGAGGGTGGGGTTTGACCCAATCCCCCCCCACGGAGGGAGGGTGGAGTTTGACCCAATCCCCCCCCTCCCCGGATCCGTGCCTGGTATCACAACATCAGCATAACACATAAAGTAAATTTGGGACATAAATTGTGCAACTTTCTTCTCCTTCAAGTATGAAACCCACATGACATCCCTTATTGAAATTAAGAGAATGCTCTTTTTTAGGCAGATGAGGGCGCTGTTTGTGTTAGATGAAGATGCTTAATCCGTGGGTTCAGATTATGAGTCAATCCAGAGTGTCCTTGTTTGATATATTGTTGCTCACTGGCCAACTCTTAGGTACACAAACAACAAATAATCAAAGAAAACAGAAATGTAAATTAACAGCAAAACCTCCCAATTAATTGATGGCAATTAAATTACTAAAAGTGCTGAAATGGCCCTAACATTGACTTCTGGCTCCTTCAATTTGACATGATTTTTGCCCACATTGACTCCTTCAATTTGACATGATTTTTGCCCACATTGACTCCTTCAATTTGACACGATTTTTGCCCACAGAATTACAAATTTTTAAAATGGGACACCAAGAAAGCATGCATTTACAATGACTGCATAAAAATTATACATCATGGCCCTGGAAGTAGTTATATTGTCAGATTAAGTAAAGAAAGTGAAATGTTGCTACTGCTGGACATTTATAGTATTAAATTGTCTTCTGCATTTGTACTTGAAATACGGGTAAAAGATTTTCTTCCTGAAAAACATCAGATTTACAGTGCAGTACAACTTCATGATTCAACAAGTTTTTTGTATGAGAAAAAATTACTGTAAGAAAACTTAATCACAGTTAGTTGCACTCTTTGGAGTAAATGTAAAATTTCAAGATCCAATTTTGGCAGAAGATGTCTGAAGAATAGAGCATACACATAATAGAGTCAGTGTGTATGAATACTATGATCACGGAGGTTTTAGGGAGTAGATCCCCTGTGAAGCATTGCATTAACTAAGAGGTTAAAGGTCATGTTATGCATGCATGGATGAACAGCTGGTTGCATGATGCAGCATAGTGTACATGTACATGTACTGGTACCTTACACGTGCGTGCACAGTGGTGTGATAGAGCATGCATTGTACAAAGTACTCTATACATGTCCATAATACTTCCTTATTTATCAGTTCTGCTTGTGCAGCTTATTCAAAAACTTGTAAAGAAGACACAGACAGCTGTCATCACAAAAGGTCTTTCTTAGACTGCTTAATAGTGTTTGTGTAACTTTGTGGCAGACAGTTGGTAGTGTTTATATTAAAGAAAAATGGCAGCTTCCAAAAAGTCTGAATCTGTGAAGGTCCAGCAAGTGGCTCATTTGTGTGTAACTGCATGCATGTTGTTGGTTATCTCGCCCATGGTTTCAGCACAGACAACAGTGTCCACAGAAGGTAATGATTGTAACACAATCTGACCGCTTTTCTGTCATGTTTGTTTCAGACATTTTTATTCAATTTCAAAATGTGTATGAGTCATACATGTACATATGTATATAACTGTAAAACCCAAGGTGATAGTGCCGTATATGGACATCACAACTGTTTCCCTGCAAGGCTGCAGTGGCATATGCCATCAGAAAGTGATGTCCTCAAATTTCAGATTCAGCAAGGAAAATATTGAAGTTAGTAATCATAAATTCCTTACAGTTAATTTCAGACCAGTCTCATGGTTTGTGCACAGGGTGTCAAGTGATGTTTTTCCAAACCCAAGCCGCATCATGGCTGCCATGTACATGTACATGCCTGTACTTCAAGTGTACGTGGTTTTTTTCAGTCCTGAGGCTCCGAGCTGCTCAGAGATAGTCGCGTACCTCTGCTCTCGGGTCTGGGTGATATAATTTGATAGTCTGCAGTTCATTTGGTGGAAACGATTAAGTTTAAAATGATCCGAAGGTTCTGCATGCATATCAAAGTTCAGTTGTCTGATCAGACGTGCCAGACAACTCTCATTTTGCCTTGTATCGGTGCACAGCCAAAGTTTGAAGAAATGTCACCGTTTGGGTTGGTTTTTCGGTTTTACCTCCAATTGCTTCAAAATGGACATTGTCTCATTGATTTTAAGTAAGGTTGTATAATTTTCATTTAGTAGTATGTGTATTATTTTCTGCTGTTCTATTTTTTGTGGGTTTTTTAACACTTCGTGAATTATTCTTTTACTTTTGTACCGACGGCCAACCATAGTTTAGCAGCCACTTACAGGAAAATCATGACTGTGACATCAAAAGAGCAGACCTTATTTAAAAGATTCTTTTTCAAGGGGAAGAAGTCAGGTGCTTATTATTAAACCAAGGAAGCTTTCTGGAACCTTAGGACTGCTGAACGTTGTGTCTAATTCTGATTTTTGACCTGTGGGATTAAGCATAATGTGCTGACAGTCGTCCTTATTCCCTTGGCAGGTGAAAGATTGACAAATGAACCATTGGATTATTACCTTAAATGCTTGGATTACTGAATCATACAATCAAATCTAGTTGTAACAGTGTAACATTCAACCCACCACTGAAATTCCGTAATCTTTTTTAACCCTGTCAATAAAACCCAACTATAGTCCTGCAGTAAGTCTGCTGCAACTATATAGTCGGCATATTTCTGTTGAAAATTTCTCATTCTCCCCTAGATTTTTGTGGCTGAGACCTGACAGAATTTTTCAAATATCGTTCATCCATAATATTTACAAAAAGTAGATTTGACCAGCACATGTTGCCATTGTAAATAATAAACGTTAGGATATGACAATGAGACACGCCGTGGCCCATGCCCTAGCTCTCACTGGCACACATACAACTGTTTTGCACAGCACCAGGGTTTGGACTGTCTTATCAATTCTAATTGGCCCATGTGCTATAGTGTTAGGATGCAACATAAACAGTGCGGTGTGTCATGGGGGAAATTACTGGGGAGGGACGTTGTTAAAAACTGAAAGAAAATATGGCTCATCGGTTGTGATCATTTCAAGACTGTCATTGGGTTGCCGGGTGGGGGGTGGACCATGAACATCTGGTTCCCCCCTCCCGTTAGTCAGTTGCATGAACTTGGGATGGAGTGAACATGTTCTGTGAGCTCTTTAAAACTGGCGTCCAACATCTTGTGTTTGGTGTGTGTGTGTATGTTTACAGCTTGTAATCTGAAGACGTCCTGCAGTAGCTGTGTTGCCGGCGATGTTGCCTTCAATTGCACCTGGTGTCAGCAGCTGAGCAAGTGTTCAGACGGCCTTGACCGACACAGACAGGGCTGGCTGCAGAGTGGATGCCATGAGCCGGTGAGGTCAATGGCTAGTTCGATCAGTTCAAATGGCAATTACCCACCTGCTTGAACCAAATATATTGCCTGTAAGGGGGCTTTCTGTAAAGCACATGTACATATGCGCAAAATGCACACATGCATATGCAGTGGTTCGGACCCCCTCTTAACCGAATGTACACCTGTTTCTCCTTGACTTATCAAACAGATTATTGTAAATGATAGGGGTGAAAGGAGCTTTGTTTTAATTACATCTATGTATAAAAGCTGGTCTCTTGGAATTCAATTCAAGTTAATGGGAATTTATTAAAAGGAAAATTGGCGCTCAGTGTACTCATCATTGCCTAGGACCCCTCCAATCCTCTCTCTCTCCACCCCTGCTTCCCAAGGTGTAAATTATATCATCATGCATACATGCAAGTTATGGACAGCCCTAATCCAAGTTGTCTGGAGATATTTTATTTAATAGGTTCGGGTCAAAAGGTATGCTTCAGCTCTGGTAAACAGGGCTTTGGGAAAATCTGTGAAAGTTATTGAACATCAGTAGGCCTACACTGCACAGAACAGTCCACTTTACTCAGAGTAAATGTGTAGGACTACATGTATATGTGGTCTGGGTATTAAAACATTAATTTCATTGGAGTGTGTGGTTGATGTACTGGTGGGGAAGGGAGCAGGGGGGCCTTTTTGCAGATGCCTGATGGCCTCTTAACTGCCTCCCCCTTTGAAAATCATTTCACCACCGTTGGGTTAAGTTGGCATGCAAAGGTGTCTCTGGCCAAACACTTTGGCAATTCTTAACTGTACTCGGGGAATTATTCTGTCTCAAAAGCAGCCAATTTCGCTACCTTGGTTCACCTGGTGTTGAAGAATATAGCAGGGCAGTTTCCTCAGACATTGTTAGGCCAAAAAAAAATCCTGCACTGAAAATTTCCCTTGGTAAATCTTCCCAAATCTGCCACTGTGCAGAAAACCAATGGCATATTCTTTCGAAGGAAAACTTTCAGGGGACACGAAATCCCCACATAGATTGGCTGAATTTTTTCACTCCAATGAATCCCGCCCGAACCGCCTGATGGATTTACATATAGAAGCATTTCATCGAATGAATCTTGGCCCCTTATGCAGATGAGCAATCACACGTGTGTGTAAATGCCTTCTATCATGGATCTCCTATTGTTTCTCTTTTGTTTGGACTTTAATTTTTTTGGAAGGACTCTCGTTGGTTTTGTATGTATACATGTACTTGATCTTCAACCGTGGACCTATTCTCAACCGTGGACCTATTCTCAACTGTGGACCTATTCTCAACCGTGGACCTATTCTCAACCGTGGACCTTTTCTCAACCGTGGACCTTATTGTCCTCTATTGTTCTGGGTCCACATTTTGAATACGTGTACAAACTCACTAGAGGTGGTGACTGCAAAGGCTGTGCAATGCAATGATTTGTTTATGCACAAGGTGGAAACCGCTTGGTGTGCCAATTAATAACTCACCGAAATAAGCACTGTGCCCAAGGGGGAGGGGGTTCTGTGGCACAACGAAGAATCACTCGATTTACATGTATGCCAGTCGGTCCATGACATCATACATGTACATAATGAGACTGCTGATTGGCCAGAACATAAACTCTTTGCAGTATCTTTTAAAGACCATTGCGTTTCTAAACCCACCAGGCCTCCTTCTAAATTACTCAGCGCCTCTGCTCTCAGTATAAACTTTGCCACAGGGAAACCACTACACGTACATTGTACATGTACAAAAATGTACATGTACATGTATGGAAACCACAACATGTATTTTTACTACTTTGCATAATATCTTTCACTGTGTTACTGAGCGGCTCCACTAAAATAAAGACGGGGAAAACAGGGTTTCTTGGTGGCAAAGGAGTCCCAGAAGCTTGAGTTCCTGGCCGCTGAGAGATGAAGGTGTTACCACAGTGTTGGTACTGGAAGAAAGACAACGGTGTCAGCAGAGGATCGTTTAGGAAATGGACATCAGAAACATCAACGGCATCAAACCCTCTGCTGTGATCCATTCCCTATTTGTTTTTAACTGTCTTTCACCCTTTTTTTTTTGCTTCCATGCAAATGGAAGAGTGGTTGAATTTACATCCTGCCGAATACACCGAGCGACTCCACTAAAATAAAGACGGGTGAAACAGGGTTTCTCGTTACCTCTTATATTTATATATTTACAAGAAAGGGTCAATGTTGGGGAGGTTGAACTGTCAGACAGTCACTAAGATTTCCTAATCATGCCTCTCCCTTCCTGAAGACCAGTCTAAATTTGGTGAAATGCAGCAGAAAGATGACGGATAAGCTAATGGCAAAGCTGGATATTGCTGCTGCAGGAAGTCACACCAAAAAGGCTGAGAATATTGGCAGAGGCAGGAGCGAATTGAGAGAGACGCTTATGCTGGCACAGTTGGTTTGAAATCAACTAATGTGGCAATCTTAACCTACGGGAAAACTTTGCCAGTGCCCAAGAATGTTTGCTATTCAACTTGAACAATGTGTGGAATGCAAAATATTCAAAATCAGCATGTACAGATTTGTGGCAGCGCTGCGACAACTAGAAAAATGCATAAGGCTGCAAAAAGGTGCTAGTTAAAAGTAATCTACATGTAGCTCTGCAGCCCACAGCAAAGAGGTTGTCGAAACTAGCACTATAATTGTGAAAGTATCTACACAATGAGACTAAATTTTATTCAAAAGAAACTGGTGTCGGGTAAGAGCAGAGTGAGAACCCGACCTGGGTTACAATTGCTTGATGTGTAAATGAGCACTTTTTAGGGAAAATGCTTGATAATGTACCTATTTATTCAGTGGGGAAAAATGTGGTAGCTTGAAACTTCCACACAGCAGCAGGTTGGACAAATAGTACAGTATTTATTGGCAGTAAAAGCATTTTTGCTGGGTGGAGAAGTTATTTATTTAGCCCAATTTAGTACTGCTGATCTGACAGTTGAAAACTTAAAGACAGTGAGCACTATGCAAAGCTAGCCGGAAACCAAGACCTATTTGAAGATTGAAATAAATTGCAGATCATCCTGTTTTGCACATCATTTGTTGCTCTAGGAGAATTACATTGATGATGTTACCAAGTGCCCGGAATACATCCCCCCGACAGAGGCTCCAAGTCGGCGTCCAACAGCGCCACCTGCCAATGTGAAAGTTAAGGATACAACCACAGTGCAGAATGCGGTGGCTACAACCAAACAGAAAGCCATGACAGGCCCCACAGGCAAGTACAGTTGCAATGGACATGTTGTGCCCTGACTGGCTTCACATTATGCTAATTTGTCTAGCATTAGCACAATGGATCTCTTTTTTATACTGTGCTGCCGGTTGAACTTGATCTTGGTGTTTTTGTCCACAAGTCTTAGTCAACTTATTCCTCTTCATTTTGGATGTTTCCAGCCACTCAAAACTACTCAGCCAACGCCATCATTTTGGGCTGGTTTACTGGGTATTTTAAGATACAGTAAGATCTCAGTAACTCAAACTCTGTTGCAACTGAGCTTACTTCATTGCCACCCAAAAATAGGCTTTTTTGTACAAAATTCCTCTCTCTAAACTCAAAAGGCTAACGCTACTACAGTTCTTCATCTCCAAGTTTTCATGACAACGATCCAAAAAACCACTGCAGCAAAATACCTCAAAAAGTGTAAGGAGGAATGCGAGACTAGGGTTATGAGTCGCAGCAAAGAGCTGTGTGTCTTTTCCCCCCGAGACCACTTGTGTGCTGCATAAACCAGCCTGTATCCACAACAAATCCTGGCTTTCAAGCTGGCGTGATTGCTACTGCAGACCCAGTTGTAGCCCACTTGTACGCAGTCCAATTGCTGACTTTACAGCGGCCATGTGACTGCAAAAAGAAAGGTGGTGTTACTACACAGTGAAAAACGTCAAGTGAAAACAAATGTTATGCTGTATTGAAACAGAATGGATCAAACAACACAGATGTTTTGCCACATGAAGGTACAGTGTTTGAGTGGTAAATATTTATCACTAGAAAAGAACCAAACAAAGACTAAAACGTTGATTTTGTGAGCAAAACTATGTATCATATGAATGTATAAAAGAATGAAAAAAACCACACTAATTCTTGCCAGTGCAATGCATGCTGGTTTTGTTTACATAAACAGTACTTGTACGTGTTATGACTCCATGGCTCAGGAACTTTTCTTAGCTTGAAATTTGGGGGAAGTCCAATTGTTTTGTGTCCCTTCCCCAGAGGTTTGAGTTGTTAAGAGTTTACTGTACATTGATCATGAAGTGCATTAGACTTTTTCTGTTAATTTAACCAACATAGCATTTCCCAGTACCAATGAACTGTTCTGCCTTGGGAGGAGATGATGTAGAAATGTTTAGTTTCAGAGGAAAGTCCCCGCTTGTGGCATGTGGCTGAGTGGTTAGGGTTTGCACCTCCCGATCATAGGTTCAGGGGTACAGATCTTGTTGATAGTTACCCGTTGTGACCTTGAGCAAGTCACTTTTAATAGTCGTACGTGCCTTTCTCCGACAAGGAGTAGATGGGTAAATGAGTAAATGGGAACCTGCAATGATCATTATGATTAAGCTGTTTGCACCTGAAATGACTGCTTCTGTGCTGAGATCGTTTCAGGAATATTAAGATGTTGTGAACTGAATAATAAAAATAATTTATCAGTGCCTCAGATTAACGCATACTGTTTGATGCTATGCTGTGATATGGTGTGGTATAGTATGGTGTGGTACATGTGTGAGTGCAGCAGAAATGCTGTGATATTGGTGGGGGGGACCCATGCTATCAGGTACATGTACATATACAGGTAGAAACTGAAAACTAAATCTTGTACATTTGCCTGAGGGAAACATGAACCCAGGTCGTAGAAGTGGAAGATGAGGAAAAGTACATGTACCACTGTGCCCATTTCACTCCTACTGTGGACTAATATCCTATTCCAAGGACTTCATGGCTGGGAGGAGAGGGTCTTCTGCCTCAGATTAATATACCCTGTACCTTGATTGATATCAATCATTCTTAGCAGGCAATAGCCTCTCAGCATTGCTTACCTTCAACAATGTGTCATTTGCTTGTCAGTGGGGCTGAGATTTTCCAAGGTGTTGATTCTCACGCCACTGAAATTTTTCTCTCTTTATTTACCAAATGTTCAAAGAACTGTGAATGTGAGGAAAACCTGCAGATTTCTGTCTTTTGATAAACAGTAGGCGACTGTGAAGGAGTTGAGTGTCAGCATGGTGGCACTTGTGATCAGGGCCTCTGTAAATGTCCATCAAAGTACCAAGGAGCCAGGTGTCAGAAATGTAAGTGAATGGTTTGATGAATTGCTTTTTGTCTGTGTATTTTTTTACTTGGTTGTAGATCAGGGTGTGTGTTTGCTGAGAACATATTACTGAGAACTCAGTCTTGCCTCTTCTAACCTGAAGTGTAGTCCATCATCATTGACAAGCCGTGACTGGGTCCAATCCCACAGACCCTCCAAGCAGAGAATACTTTATTGCTCGCTAGATTTGCTGACAGAGAGAGGAAAGCCAACAAGTCAGAGAAACAATGACAAATGGTATACCGGTGCACCCCAACCAGTAGCGTGACTAGGATAAATTTTGCAGGGGAGCACTTGGGGGGCCCTCAGTTTCGTCACAGTTAAAAGACTGACTGAGACTTTTCCTTCTCTAATTTCTGAGCAAGGGGGCACAGGCCTCCACAAAAGCCTTCCAACTGCCCCCTTCCCTTGTTTTAATGTCAATGATTTGTACATGTACAGTGTACATGTAGCCCCCTCATAGAGTGAAACAGATAAAGACTTAATAGCATTGCTGTTCCACACCTTGCCAAGACATGAGATGGTTATGCGCATTCTGTCGAAAAGAAGTCATGGCTTATTAACATGTACATGCAATCATGCAAATACCTGTGTAGTTGCACAGACGCATGCCTGTCACTCAGGAGTTCATGCGATTGGTCAGGCACAGCCCAGAGTCTGTATCCGTGTGATGGATACAACTGGTGCCAGTCAACAGAAAGGGCAGGGGACTGCACAAGTCAAAGAATGGCAGCAGAGTTCCTCCTGAATGAATCTGAATTAACCTTAATCCTCATCTCTGTTCATAACCTCTCCCAAATGATCCTTGTACATGTCTTTAAAGCCTCTCGTGTTCATTTCCTGCCATTTGGTGACATAACATGATTTTCACGATGCTTTTTCCCCCATGTAATCTGTGTTGTTAGAATGCATGCCTTACAAGTACTTGAGTCCAGCTCAGGTGCTTTCGTCCATCACGTTCTTGTTTCTGGCTGCTCATTCTCCTTTTTTTCCCCTCACACAAATGCCTTGCTTCCGTCGCTACAAACAGACGTAGAGAACCACTGTCAGGGCGTTGCATGCAAAAATGGCGGCAGTTGCGTGGAGGGCCTGACCACCCACTTTTGTGACTGCCCAGTAGGAATCTCAGGCACTTACTGTGAGGGTGAGTTAAGAAACCAGGAGTTACCAACATTTGTGTTCTGCAGTGCACTCTCTAGTACACGTATGTCTGTACTTTGGGTCGAGTTCTGGCTATGCCAATTTTTTTTTTTGTAGTTGAGTTTTTCCCGGCAATATTGCTGAGATGATGAAATCATCCACAAGTTGTGCATGATTAAATAACCCCAAACTGTAAATGTACAAACAATACGGCTCGCAGAAATGTCTTCTTACACAGACTAATCAGTTATTTTGGCTGTGTCCGAAACGGGCTTCCGGAGCTACGGCTAGGTCTATTGTCTGCGCATCTCCACGCATTTCCAATGGAGTGAAGACCTAGACTTAGCTCCAGACAAGAGATTCGGATGCAGCCTTTGTTTCATGTCTAACCTGGTAAACATGTTGGTAAATAGTTCTAATTTCCCCCCAAAACAGTCACCATTTAACACCCACAGCATCAAGGACTGCAAGGCACATGGAAACTGTTAAACTGACATGCTGCAGAAAGGCAGTGTTGGTATTTTTTTTGTATCGATACTTCAGGTATCAAAAAAACAGGAATGATCATGATTGAAACCTTGCTCTCTCTCTCTCACATTCTGAATTCAACTGTAAGTCACATGTGAATTTTGTAAACCAATTATGAAGTTTAATTTTTTCGTGAATGTACAGTATATGACTGGATCTCATTGTACATGCAGGTATGGTCTGCAGCACATGTAAAAGGTTGTGCCAGGATGGAATCCGGACATGTGTAAAGTTCTGGTACCATGCAGTTGTCATGAAATGCTGGACCATGGACATGTCAGGCGCGTGATTAAATAAGGGAATAAATATGTGCTTGGGTGGTCTTAAATGTGCGGGTAATTAAATTAAATTACATGTTCTCTAAGGGTCATAGCCACCAATTCCATTACATGTATTGCTGATTTTGTTCTGTGTACTTGGAGGTATTTCAATTATTGCTGTAGGATAAATAAGTTGACCAGATACATTTTGATAGAATAACCACTCCTATCTTTTCTGTTCAAATTCGCCTCAGTGCATTGTTCATTTGACGAGGTAAAGCATTTCCATGCACAGGTTCTAGGCGCTAGTCATGCCTTTGCATTCTTCCTAAGCTGACTCTTGCTTGCTAAAAGGATTTTCCCTTTGTAAACTCATGCTTCTCATGTGTTCTTCCTGAATGTTGGAATTAATTCTAGGGCATTGTCGTGCTCATTTTTGCATGGTTGTACATTTTCACTCCCTCAAACTAACCTTCGAAAAACATGTCCCTCAATGGGTTCAGAAAGCGATTGTCCAAATCAGTTGGCTACCCCTAAAATGAACATGGGCTCCCATAGAAGTCACTAGCTAGCCCCTGCAGGGACTTCCTACAGATGTACTTGTCACGGCTGTCTGAAGCCAGGACATGGCTGTAAGACATCTGAGTGGGCTGTGAAGGTAATGACAAGTTAAAATCTACTTGATCTGCGGCAAGAGCTGTGACAGCTAGCCTCCCTTGGATACCAAATTGCTTCACTGCAACTTACACCGAGGTTTACATACATGTACAGTGAATGTACAGTTATGTGACATGCATCTCATCCTGTGCTGCCATTCAGTGTCCCCAAGTCCTCTCTGTGGCTTTAGGAATCCAACCCTATCCCATCCCTCGCCCCATCTTCTCCCATCATAATGCTCCCCGTATCTTTTTCTCCCGGCAGTCGTGGATGGTCCAGCCACCCAGTCAAAGCCCTCGTCCAGTGCCAAACTGACTGTTGGTGCTATCATCAGCATCATCCTGATCACCCTGCTGGTCCTGGGCCTGTTCTTCTGGGCCGTCTATGCTTACCGGCACCCAACCTCACCCTCGGGACTGTTTATTCTAGAGGTGAGTACACAGGCCTTGAATTTCATCACTGGTAGGGCAAGGCCACTTTGGCCTTCAAGATTTTCACAATTTCCTTGCGCACCAAGGCCAATGGGAAGGGCACTAAGGCCTAAGAAAAATGGAAAACAGGGCATGGAGTCAGGTTGATTAACTTGACCAAAAGAGTGCAGTTAAAGGAAAGAGGAAAAACTTAATTTGGTCATTACAATCTTCATTAAGTATTATTATAGTAAATTGTTTATTTTCCATAAGGCTCGTATGGAAGATGAACTTGGAAATTTAAGACAAATGAAGAAAAACTGCTTTCACTCTTCCACCACAATTTTGGTTAGGAGTTATTGGGGAAGAAAAATAGGGAAAACTGATGTTTGGTCATGCAATATGCATGGCGCAACATGCATGGCATTCGTCCAATCCATTATGAAATGTAACGTCTGATCTGATCTAAGATCGAAGTTGGTCGGAGTGTTGCTTTACATGTATCCCCCCCCCACAGAAGACAGATTTCCTCTGGCATCCCAAACTTTTTTCACGTTCACGTTTTATACATCAAAAGAGAGCTCAGTGGGGTCTTTCTAATGCAGGTTTGTGACCTTCAGATTAATTTGTGGGATCCAGTCTCCAGTGTGTTGAACCTTATGAAACCCTACTGCTGCATGTGATGTAACAATGCCTGGATCATAAATGATGACAAGCAGAAGGCAGAGCAGTTTGTATTTTGTAGTTTTAAAAGAGGTTTCAGTGGGAAGCACCTGCAGTGGTACACTTCGCAGGGGTTGTACTGTAAGGCAACAGTGTTCAGTTTTTCATTAGGAGTTTATAAAATAAAGTTACATGTACTTCACTAGAATAAAAAGGCATGATGTTTCTGTCTTGACTGGCTTGTCATTTAAAGTACCTTGACTTTAAATTTGCTGATCTTAATTTTGCTAATGTGTTACAGCAAGTTCTGTAATAACATTCACCTGTCAAACCACTTACAGTATCGACTATCATACTTTAATTTTTGTTACATCTGAAATGACAATATCAATTCTACCATGTACCATACATGTAAATCCAAAAGTCTCATAGTTTGCAAATTCAGCAGGAAATGTAGAATTGACTTGGAGCGGGGCCAGCTGGCGCTCTTCATGTATGATTGTGCATTGTTACATGTACCAGCGCAACCTGTGTCCTTTGTTACGGTGTGAGCACTAAAGTCCTGGCCAAACTTTGTACCTCAGATATTTCCACCTTTGCTGCATGCAAACATAAAGCAGTGACATACATGAACAAAAGTAAGTGCACAATGGCAGATGGGGGTAGTTTTCAAATTTTGACCCTTGCATCCGACTTCAGAACCTACATTCATTCAAAAGAATTCTGCATTAGTCTGTCGGTTGGTGAAAAAACCTCCTGCAGCTTTTATGGAGAGGCATGTGATCCAAAAAAGCATGTGTGGGTGTGTGCAAGAATGTGGAAGTCATCATTTCAAGAAATATGTCTGGTGGCCACCGACACGTAAGGTACATGACAGGTGTCCGTTGGGTAACTTGTGGTTTTGATTTATGCAAGCCCACATTCATGCACACAGCACTTTTTTGTTGTTATTGCAGTTAGGTACAAGAAGTAGCAGCCCCAAACTGCTCAGGAGTTGAAGGACAGTAAACCAAGGCCTTCAGAAAGCAGAGAAAAAGGAACTCTCATCATCAACACCTGCACACTGTCCATATTCATTGGGCTGCCAAATTTAATTGTTATGCTGAAATTAAAAATACAGATGGAAAACATTAAATTGTTAAGGCTGTACTTGCAACTCATTTTGCAGTATCAAGTCACAAATGTTGCTGCATCATTCATACAGGAAAAAAGCAACAGGTTTGTCTGTCAAAGGCCAAATGTGATTTGCAACCATTGGTCAAAGACTGTTTGATTCAGCCATGGGTGTAAATCCGGAGGGGGGTGGTATATATCCCCCCACTTTTTGGCCAGTAGGCCACTGTTTAATCATCCCTCTCCTAGTTTTTCGTTGTGAGAAAAAAATGAAGGTAGATTGTGAATGTTTTTGGACATCCTAACAACCAAACCAAAATGTATTTAATAGCACTCAAAACGGAAGAATAAGAAAGCCAGGTATATGTCATTCAGATGTAGGATTCTACATGAATGTAATACATATTACAAATATACTTCTGTATTATGAATATCGCCCCTTTGAGTGACATGCTGTCAGAACCCCCCTACCCTTTCAAATTTCTACGTATTTGATGGCTTATTGAATATGACTTTTGTAGTTGCTCCGGGCCTATCACCATAGAGCTCCTAGCTCTATGCTATCACACACACACAAGTGTGTATTTGCCTGCAACTGGGGACCCCCTATTGTTCCTCTTTTGTTTGTACTTTAACTTTTTAGAAGACCACCCATATGTTTTGTACACAGTTGTCAATCGGGGACCCTCTGTCAATCAGGGACCTTATTGTCCTCTATTGTTCACGGTCCCCAATTGCATGCAGAAACAAACTCACACACACAAGAATTGGTACGTGTCTCACTACCTTCATAACCTCTGACCTTTACGCTGCTTCCCCACCTCACAGGCCAAGCACAGAATAAGGGGCAGGGGTCGAGGGGCAAACGGTGTCAAGTACAAGTATCATCAGCATATGGAGGGCAACCAGATCGACTTCCAGATCTGATGGAGGCCTAAGGACCTGCATTTTGTGGCTGCTGAAGGCACTGTGGAAGCTTGGAGTGGATTGATGTATGATGCACAGGAATTTTTTTTCTGTCTTTGATAATCCTGCTTTTAGTTGTTTTGCTTTTTACTCTCTGCACCAATGTCTGTCGTCAGATGTTCAGTTCGTGTGTTCTGCATCTTGTGATATACAATCTAAAGGACAATAGTTTCCAAACTCTGTAAAGGAATAATTGGTGGCATACTTAGGCAAGGGGAGGCACATGCTTGGACTTAAAGTGGTACAAAGGGAAGACCAGACCAGTCAACAATGGGGGAGGGGGGGACGGAGGCCCCTGGCAAGCAGATGGCTCCCGGTCGGCTAAACCTATTTACAAACATCAAAATTATCAATATTGTTCTTGTGATGTGCCCCCCCCAGCTGGAACTGTGGGGGAGGAGGAGGGGCTTTGGGCCCCTCCCCCTTTTCGAGCAGGGGATGGCCCCCACACCCACACACTTTTTGCAGGTTCTATAATAGGGTGGGGCTTAATGGATTGGCCTGTAATTGGTTGATGCCTGATGGTCTCACAACTGGCCCTCCTACTTTGAAAATTGTTCCGCCACTGCCGTTAGCCTGCTGACTACGTTATGGGCTCTGGTGTGTTACACTACAGTGTTTGTATCAGTGATAGATTTCCAATGGGCACAGGATAGACAGTGTCTCGGTCCTGTGAAAAATTTGGGGCCTGCAAAAGTTGAGGACTTATAAAATGCCGGCGCGCCTTAAACATGCACACACAGCCCCACCACCGGCGGCGGAACGATTTTCGAAGTGGGGGCATCAGTTGTTAGACTATCAGGCACGAGCCCTTAATAATAGGTTGGTCCATTATGCCCCACCCAATTATAGAACTCGCAAAAAAGTGGGGGGAAGGGCAAGGCACCCCCAGTCGAAAAGGTGGAGGGGGGCCACTGGCCTCCCTGCTTCCACCGCCAGTGACCACCCTCACTTACTCCTGTGTACATAAACTAGTGTTTTCAAAAGTTCTTGCATCTCTCTTGGAACTTTTCACTTCTGGGGAGGCTACAAAGTAGCACATGGATTTGTGCAACTAAGTCGCAACCAAAAATACAAGGCTTCAGTGTGCTTATTGGCACCCTGATATGAACAAGAGTAGTACCTTTTGAGACTAAATATATGGGGCCCATTGCTTAATCTGTGGCCTTGGCTTGCATTCACTGTTTTTAATAGCTTGACCGCATAAGTGCAGCATAGATATTTGCCTTAACTGTACACTTGTCCACAGAGTGTCCTGTGGGTGACTGCTTGTGGGCGCGGTGCCCAGGACAGCATTTGTTCCTTTTAAAATGCTTTTGCAGACAGAATGTAAAGTTGTGTTGTTCCTTGGAGCAGTCTGTGTGTTCGGGGTAAATTTTTTAAAGTTGTCATTAATACAATTAAATTAACAGATTTATACTTGAACAGGCAATTTGAAATGATAGGTGAACCAAACTGCAGTAATTCCGATAAACCGGGAGAGTTTCGCCGAAGTATGGCATTGGAGAAAAAAAGGAACAAGAACTGTGCTTTACTCTGGTGCTTTGTAAGTTTAGTTATTAAAGTTATTATTTTGGGTTGCCGATTATCTTCTGCTTATGTTAATAAACTGCATGCTTAATTAAGTCATGATTGTAAATAAATGATTAGATGATTGGCAAAAGTTTGTTCCAGTGAAAGAGAGCCAAGTATTTCCTAAACTTTGTCACAGAGTTTTTTATCCAGAGATTGATTGTCCAGCTTTTGTTGCACTGACAGGAGATGAGATTCGTTCATATTTTTGTAGTTGATAGAAGGCAAATTAGACTCAGTCATCATTGGTGTCATTTTGGTATTCCGTTGAATGATGAACAGCGCTTTTGTGTGGAGTACGGTGTGTGCAGATTTGTAGTTAGTAGCTGTCAGGGCCAGCGTAGTGTAAGTGTAACGATATATATATATCTATATTTTTTTTTTCATGGTACAATGCACGTCGTGATACTGAGGTCCCGGTACAGTATGCATTGCAGGAGGTTTTTACTTTAGTTGAAGTTTGGGCAGCTGTTGGATGCATATGTGCAATTTTTACTCATGTCTTTATTCACAAATTAGTCATGCTCTGTGCTTGTGGTGTGGATTTTTTTATGTGCGTTTTCCTCCTGTGTACAGCTACATATGCAACTGCTGCAGTTGCTTACTTCTATTTAATGTTCATTTCGGAGGCCTAATATGAAGAGGCCACTATATATCCACGTTGTACGAGATACGTCTTCCACAAACTGGTACTGCTCTTCACCTGAAATAGTCTTACATGTGTACTTTCAGTAGATGCAATCTACACTGTATTCACAGCCGAGTACCCGGAAAATAGCCTCTTGTATCACGACGCTGTCTCACAAACTTCTCATTTTGTAATAATTGTAGAGGAGAGAGAATTGTAGAGGAGAGAGAATAGCAGGTTTATGTGAAGAGGATAACGTTAAAAAGTTACGAGGCAGTGGATAGAAAGAAATCTGTACATTTTTGTTGATGGTTGTGGTACATTATTTCAGTTTTTGTATAGCATGTGCTACACGTTTGCCTTTTCTTGAAATGTTTATTTGGTTGAATTTGAGAAGGTTGTTGATAGAAATAGATCCACCCTTTGTGTTCAACTAGTCTTGGTACCATTTTTCACTTTTTTTGGACACAAAGAACGGTACTTATACGCACAGGTATCACGCACGCATTGATCATGTGTTGCGTTCGTGAGTTACGGCCTTAGGGCTCCTCCCTCATCAGATGGGACCTGAGTCAATTGCCAGCCCCAGAACGTCAAGATGTCCAATGAGCCAGAACTGTTGAATTCATGGCATACTTCTGTGGTCATTGATTGAGGCCTGCGCTGAAGATTAGCTGTGGTTTGAAAAAAAAAATCCTCATTGTCATGCTGCACTGCTATGACTTGTGCGTGTGAAATTATGAGGCCGCTGGGTCTTTTCAAAGCATTTGCAATGGATGCTCTTCAGTTTACATGTGTCTTTTATCGTATAGAAGGATAACTTTCAGCACTTTGATAAAATATAAGAAATTGGGATAGAAATATCTTTCGATTATCTCTGTATCATGTTATGTAGATTTATGAAGGGAGGAAGATGCAGTTGGCCGGTCTTAAACTTTGAAGACTAGGTCAGGTGAATGGACACTGAGAATATCCTCACCTGTAGCTCAGGCATACAAGTCGCATCCATTCTCCTGATTAAACTTAAGATTACAAATTTCCAATAATTTTGTTTATATCACAACTTTTTGTTTTCCAATACCTCTTACAGGTAGTCCTACTCCTTATTCTTCAACTACACACAAAATCACACACTGACACCATGTTTGACTTTTAGCATAAATTTCGAGTGGCTAGTTTATTTGGTTTGTCATTTTCAAAGCAAGTACTTTTGGCCACACTTGGCAAAAAAATAAATGATATTCAGATTGGCATGCACGTGGCAAGAGCGTTAGGTGGTTTATCAATATTGTTTAGGACTGGCCACATGACTGGCTTCCAACAAATAAGAATGAATTAACTGTTTTATGTATTTATGAATTGTATTTTAAAGTTCAATCTCTATTACTGTTTTTTACCACCAAGGCATAAATTTTTATTGTTGAAATGCTACTTTTTTATTTATAGAACTTAAAGTGATACGTTGAACCTAGAATTCTAAAGAACAAGTTAGCAGTGTTGCAATAAGCCTTTTGCTAGCTAAATTAGATTATAATCTGGTACACCGAGTTATCTGATTCCACATAAACATAACAATTAAAATTCCCCAGACTAAATTCACTGTTGGTATACGTCGTGATTTGGGGCAAGCTTTTACATAGCAACCACCATCTCTGGAATGGACTGGTTCCTTTGTGCCCTTCTTACCCATTGACAACAGTGTATTGTTGCAAGGCGTCTCTTATGTAACTAAGCAAAAACTTGCCCGAATCACGTATCGAATCACAAGGTGTAGCAAGTGTTTTTAGTATGGAGAATTAAAATTGTTTTGTTCATGTGAATTTTAAGAACTTAGTGTACCAGATTTTATTCAAAACTCGCAGATGGCTTATTGCTAGAGTCTCTAGCACCGGGGCCTGATCAGTGATGATAACATGCCTTTGGCACAGTTCATTTGACAAGTTCATGACAAGACTCGGTGTCTTGCCACAATTAAATGTGAGGCTTTGTGCTTGACAGTACACAGGACTGTGATTTCTTAGGATTTATCCCACTGACAGGATTTTTAGCTTTTAGAGTTGTGGACTTTAACTTTAGAGGTTTTATCAATCAGATTTTGCTACTTTTTGTACTTTGTACATAACCAAGTGCAAGATGCACGTAATCATAGCCATTTGTGAGAGACCTTGCACCTTTCTAGCTATTAAAGCCCTGAAAAGTCAAGAGTATTTTTTTTTGTTATGACACCCCGTCTGCTGGACGTTTCTGAGATTTCTCTTCATCCCCCAATCTCTGCAGTACCGCTGTGCTAGGATATGAGAATGAGCAAACAAAACACAGATGCAGTGCACATCGATGGATTTGTCACTTGAGTTCCAATTACAGTGCTGCCAACATGTGAGTGCACATTGGAATTGGGTGTCAAGCCATCTGGTGCCGTGCAACTTGTTTGAAAAAATTAAGCATGAGGAATGGTCGAAGCTGTGTAGCACTGTTCCAGTTGGTTTCGGCATGGCTGTATGTTCTACATGCACAAAATGATAAACCACTGCAATTGTTGCCAGTTAATCTTCTCTTTACCATGAAGGAGCTAATTAATGAACCGGTAAAGGTTTGCAGTGTTGAGGAAAGACAGGACATGGAAATATTCAGAAAAGAGTTATGTTTTTCGTTGTCCTTAGGTTTTATAATTCCGGTGGTCCAAGGTTGTTCCATTTATTACACTCGCGTCTGGGCAAAGGGGCAATTCACTCCATTCATTTTGTACAGGGATTTGCATGTTTTCATCATTTTTTTGCTACAACATGATAAACATAACTGAAGCCTTTTCAGTACAGTGTTGGAGATATATTCATAACGCAGAAATAGTGAAATTTCGGGCACATTTGATGTGAAGGTTAAGAGTTTAGTCAATAATTAAGGTTTTCCCTACAGACCACAACACTATTTTTGCTTCTTTGAGTTTCGATTGTGATACGGAATGGCGGACAGCATCCTGACCACGAGTGAAATACCTCGTGGACATGATGATGAAAGTGGTTACTTGTGCTGTTCTAATTGTTTGCAGCCTTGCAAGCAGCAATGAAGCATGAAAAACCAAACCCACACAAGAAAGCATGAACTGCAGAATGATTTTACACTATCCATAGGCCTTCTATAGATTAAAAAAAATTCAAAACTATTCAAGCTTTGAAAGTTTGAGTTCAAGCATGACGATTGCCCTTGGTTGCACGCTTTTCGGGACAGTCCGGTTTTGTAAGATTAATAACAAATGGAGGGGTTCCGAAGTGCACAATCCCCGAATAAAGACAAAAGTTATCAGTGTAAACAACAAATGAAAAGAGGAAAAATACCTTCAATACGGGCAATTCACTATAGTGTGCCTCCAAGAGTTTGAAACGCGTTGGCCAATCACAACG
Source organism: Acanthaster planci (assembly GCF_054643075.1). NCBI lineage: Eukaryota > Metazoa > Echinodermata > Asteroidea > Valvatida > Acanthasteridae > Acanthaster > Acanthaster planci. The sequence goes on along the minus strand of NC_141785.1, from coordinate 11,605,159 downwards.
AATTTTGTCGACCCTTTCCAAACGCATTGGGTCGACAGATTTTGCATATTATGACTGGCCCACGAGTTGCAAACTCTTGGAGGCGCACTAGACTCTCCGTGCATGACGTCATTACGCAAAACTCACGCTGCATCGACAACCCATTTTCAGAATGGCGGACCGGGCAGACACACAGGAAACAACACGTGGGTGCGGTGGCGCGGCACACATTGCACGTGGAGTGCACGGTGGTCGCTTTAATCCGTTATTTTTGCAACTTTGTGGATCATCAAGACAACACGCAAGAAATTGGTTTCTGAGGAATTGCTGGCACAGTACATATACGTGATGTGGAGTGAGTAGCCAACAATGTCATAAATGTACATTGTATTTTGCTTTTATTAATTCACACATACTGGCCTATACTCTACAGGAATAAAATTCGTAGGCCTAGTCCTTGAGACCAAAAAGGAAAAAAACCATGTTGAGACCCTGGAAGTAGAACTAGGATCAACACTGGCCCAGGTGGACTCCTGATAAAATGAAGACAATGCCCAACCTGGGCTAGGATCAACACGAGACATATCTACAATCACTGACAATACATGTATGGTCCATTTCTGTGAAAATGATATGAGTAACTTAATAGTAATGTATGCCCATGCCCACTTAGATTTTGCACACAAGTTGTAAGCCTTATCGCATCGCAAATACTGCATGGGTGATTTTGTACAATGGTAGAAAGGCATTGTGGGAAGGAAAAAGGAGCAAACATTGCCCCTGTTTGCGATAGGGCTTGTTGGTTGTGATGATGTGCTCACGTGCAGCTGTAATACTACTTTTACTAGGCTATCCCATGATATAAGCCTAAGCCCAACCAGCCCAACTTGTTGCTGGCTGGTTTGAATCAGATGTAGCAGCGGGTACTGCATGGGAACAACTATTTCAAAGATAGATTTACTCCGGGGAGATGTAAATTCTAGTGGTTAAGATGTCTGCACTCGTAAGCAGGAGGTCGTGGGTTTGAGTCCCACCCGAGTATGTTTACGTTTTTTCACAAGCCTTCGGGGGCTTACGATGAATATACAGTGTTAAAATGCACGTTGGGCAGGGCAAAAAAAAAAATACCCAAACTTAACTTACATGTACATCTCCCCGGCGCAAATCCTTCTTTGAAATGAATTGTTGAAATGATATTTGACGCGACTGCATCAGGATGATGTACTGTACTCTTAGATCAGTTGATAATATTTTGAGTTATATGTACAGTAGACTCTACGAATTGCCTTTTTAAAGATTTGGATATGGTCCTTTAAAACATAGCAATGTAAACAGACTGTATACTCATCAGTGAAGTTGCCAACTTAGTCTGGAATCAACTCGATCCGAGTCAACTCCGTCTCTGGTCGACTTGGTCCCATGTCAACTCGGTTTCGTCAACTCTGAAAGGCAGGCATCATTAATTACCACAGATGAGACTGCAAAATCCCAGTCTTTCTTGCCAGACTGACAAACTTTGGCATATAAGTATTTCCAGAATTCTAACATTGCATGTACTGTTCATGTAAATTTACTGACATGTACATGAGATGCCTGGCCTTGTAATTTGGGCAGGCCAGGCACTTGGATGTATCATTAATTACCACAGATGAGACTGCAAAATCCCAGTCTTTCTTGCCAGACTGACAAACTTTGGCATATATAAGTATTTCCAGAATGCTAACATTGCATGTACTGTTCATGTAAATTTACTGACATGTACATGAGATGCCTGGCCTTGTAATTTGGGCAGGCCAGGCACTTGGATGTATCATTAATTACCACAGATGAGACTGCAAAATCCCAGTCTTTCTTGCCAGACTGACAAACTTTGGCATATAAGTATTTCCAGAATTCTAACATGGCATGTTCACTTTATTTTCAAACATGTATACAAACAGACTGTATGTTAGCCTATTAATTAAGCCTGACACAAAATTCAATGAAAAACTTGGTTCCTGATATACAATGTATGCACTAGTAACTTCTGTGTTACATATAAATTGTTGTCAGTTGCTGTGGAGATCAGTGGATTTTCAAAGACTCAAGACTTGAACTTAGACGTGGACCTTCTGGACTCCGACTTGAACAATGAGAACTTGGCTACCAGGACTTGGCCCCAATTCCCCCTCGCTAATTTTTAACTTTATTTTACCGCGCAAGACTGGTGGTCTATGCGTTTATATATCTTTGGTGCCGCAGCATGCGCAAAATGGGAAAACAGGACACGACAAGGTTTGGAACGCTCCTTGTTATATTTGTAAAGGGAGGCTAAGGCCTAACAAAAAATTGGGTGTGTTTCCTTTTACACTGAAAAATAAATTAGGGTGCTTGGTTGGGTTAGATATATTTTTTTTACTTTAAATTTTTATAGCCCCAAAAATTATGATGATGGTCTATATTTTTTTTTCGGGGGGGGCGTGTATATTTGTAACGGGTACTAAGTCAGTGTCAGATTAATACTGTACATGTGCAAGTCGATATTACATATCAGCACTGTGATTAAATAGTAAAGCAGCTGGTTGTTGAAATGTACAAATGCACAAGAACCGTCCATCTCATGCAAAAAAAAACAATATAATGTACAGGACGATGTACATAAAATTAGGCTCAGGGCAAGGCACCATAGGTTTTTATATTTTATTGATTTGTCGAATTAAAAGATATACATGCAGACCTGTGCCTTGTAATTTCCTAGGCTGGGTCAGTTACAACAGACTGCCAGAAGTCATTAAGTCTGTCATGTGTCTGTGATGGGTCCGATGTCCACGAGCGGGGCGGAGTCAGACCCTTCAGTTCTACGGATAAATAAGTGACACAAATTCTTCTTTTTTCAATCAAATTTTCCCTTAAGAATGAGAGCAACCATTAATCTTGAGGTACTCGGGCTAAAGGGGGTTTTTACACCAAAAATCACAGAAGGTTTCCTCATCATTTTTCCGTTTTATTCCCAACAATCGCACCGTACCGTACATTTTGTGTGCATCACACAGTGCACATAAAGTGACAGCTAAGGGCCAGTACAGTAGTCATTCGGACTATTTTTGGAGGTGGCAGCGTTTAACCTGTTTAGCCTGATGGCATCACTCCAGTCACACAGCTCATGTGATAATAATAAGATTCCACCCCCTCCTTGATACATGTATATGAACAAACTGACCTTGCTAAATTGGCCATTGGCCCGCGGATGTGCACTGAGCGTGTGATGCACACAGATTGCTCAGTGCAATGTGATTGTTGGGAAGAAAATGGGAGATACATGAGTAAACCTTCCAATTTTTCAAAATAAGATTGGTCTTTAAGTCAATTACACAGTTTTCAAGAGCTATACATGTACATGTAGATACCTTAAGGTTGCTCTCACGTGAAAATTTGATTGAAAAAGTTGAATTTGCATCACCAGTCATGATTCCTCAAAGGCTGGATTAAAAAAACAGATAGCATTGCAACTCCATATAAACAAACATGGCCGCAAGTCACATAGATTAGTGACTTTAGAATATCCTGTAGGCAAACCCCACAGTTCTTGGGGTAAACCTCCTAAACATGTTCTTATTCTCAGGCTGGGCCTGTCACCTAGCCCAGATTGGACGGCACTTTCGGTCTCTTCAGTTAGGGTTATGTACAAGTACCAGTACGAGACCTGGGTGGGACCACGAGGGGGCACAATTTTCCTAGCAACGGAGGCTCCTTTGGTGGGAACTGCACCACAGGAGACTATGAAGTACATGCATTACAGCTGCCTCGCTATCAGTGAATGAACTCTCCCCACCGACATGCATGATGTGGCTCTTTTCGACCAATGAGGGGGTGCTTCTGCTCATGGCAGAAAGACCTACATGTACATTTCAGAAAGAATTCCATGAAGATTATGATGTACAATTCATTTTTTCCTCCCACTTCCAAAACTGAACATCTCTTCATCATCTTCTTCACTCATTATCATCCTGTAATTGGCACTGTTTGATGATCAGATAAATTTAATAAACAAAATAAATGTAGAAGTAATATGGATGCTGCTTGACACCCTTTGCACAAATGGACCATGGAGAAAGAAAACTTATGACTTGTCTGAAATGTTCAAGTGTTTCCTAAGTAAATACCAGCAACATTTTCACTGCTAAATTTCGACCTTTTAGGACGTTTTTATTGCTCTGAGATGGCTGGTAGTACCTTCATGTACCAGTTATACTAATAATGTTAGGTCACTCTTGGGAATTATTAGTGGCATCAGTAATGGATTTCTTTCCGTACATGTAGGCCTACATCTCGACTAATGTCAACGATATCAAGTAATCGTGCCATTGAATCTTGACTGTTAGTGTTCCCTCATGTAGCCCACTTGAAAAAGTTGCCAAAAACCCCACGTAAACATTTGAGAAGTTCTGTAAACCTTTTATTTTCTATTATTACCTAAATTTACATACACTTGAACAAAAGTTTGTTAGAAAATTACTTTTAATTTTTGGGCAGGTTTAGAGGTGGTCATGTTGCACCGAAGGAAAAAAAATTGGAAAATGGAGCAAAAATAAAAATTTCATTGGAAAATTGTAGTGAGTGTGTAAAATCAGGGCATTTGAATTAAATTTATAGTGGGAGTTTGATGAAATTTCACTTTGAAATTTGAGGTAAAAGTGTTGCTCTGGCAAGGTACTGGAGGCAAAAAATCAAACTGCGCCAAAGTTAGGGGGCGCACAGTTTGGGGGCTTCAGCAATAAATGAAGAATGTTGCTGTGACAACAGCAAAAGCTGAAGGGATCCATTGTTTGTTTGTTTTTTTATTGTAGGAGGAAGTCACTAAGAGAACTTAACACCCAGAGTCGGTGATGACATCCGTATTTTATCTCCTTTTTGTTCTTCTCAAGAAGCGGGCTCAAGAGAGACTCAAGTTCCAGTGAGGACCCCAAGTGACAGCCACTCTGACAGTGATGAGCAAGAACAGTGGATGGAGAAAACAGCAGGTAGATAAGCTGTCATGTGTCAGTCATATTTGCCATCTGTGAAGAAATCAATTTTTGCAGGTAGATTTGGCCCTACTTTCCTTCTCAGTACAAATATTGAAGTTTTATCTCAATCTGTCATATGGTTTGACAGTCACTTGGAACTTGGGAATGGCAGCAGAAAAGTATACATTCTTGGTTGACCTCTCTCAGAAAAAGGTGCCGTGCGAGAACGGTATGTTGGATTTTCACAAAAATGGTGTCAGAATGACCAAAAGAGTTATTCAGAAAAACTCCAGAAGGCTTCAGGAAAATAAGCACCTTGATTATATTGGAAAATATGTTACAGAGCACCTTTAAGGAAAATATGTTTTCTCTGATTTTATCAGTTCAAATAAATATGGAAGCATCCAAATCGAACGTAGTGTCATTTGTCTTTAGAGCTCAACTACATAGTAGTCATGATTTTGGTCATCACACCAATTTGTTTAAAGGTACAGTCCACATTTGTCTTTTGTGGATTATTTTTTTTGAAGCAACAAATTACTCAAAATCTAAGAAATGAACACAAAAATGTACCTGATGAAGATGAAGTGTCAGCTTAATAGTGAATACTCCATATTCTGAGAGAACTGTTCTAGGACTTAAGATTTCATATCCAAAGTTGCTGAGTCGTGCCGTAAATTGTGCCTGAATTCAGCATCTGGGAAACATTCTCATATTCAGTTGAATGCAGCTACACCTTGTCACCCCCTGAACTGATGAATTATAGAAACTGCTAGTGTCTGTGCATCGTGTCAACGCTTGCACGCATTTCTAATAGTGACTTTCCAAAATTTTGAGAAGGCGCCTGCTTGAAATCATTGTTTCTTCATGATGACCATTTGCCAGAAAGAACAGTTTCTCACAGAATTTAGCCCTCTATCTAAACCAAGTATGCTTTTCAACAACAATTTTGGATACCTTTTGGATAACTGCAAATGATAGACTGTACAGTACTTTGAACCCACTTGTCCTTGTACAGGGTTCCCTCAGTCATTGAAAATCCTGGGAAAAGTTGTCCTGGAAAGTCATGGAAAACTCACAGAAAATTTGTCTGAGGAAAAGTCATGGAAATCAAGATCATACAAGGGTGATTTTGATGGTGGTTATGGATAGTGGCTATGGCAGTCTTCCCATTTATTATATCAAACACATTTTCTGTGCAGAGTGGCATTAAATGCCATGGATATTGTCATATTTTAGTTCTGGAAAGTGCAGGAAGGGTCACTGAATTTGATTTTCAGATTTCTAGGAACCTTGCTTGTAACAATCAGGACCCAATTTCTTGGCGCTGCTTAGCACGCCATTTCACACTTACAGAGGCTCTGCATATTTCATGCATACCGTAAACAGTAAGTACAGCCAAATGCATCCTAACCTTGGAGGAAACATTTGCTTAAACTTAGTGATGTAACAACAGAGATCAACCACCCCGAATACCGCCAAATTATTGAGGGTGCTCTTTGTGGCTGCCAGCTTGTTTTTTTTTTACTCCGTCTTCTTAAGTCAGTTTTTTAGTCGTTTTGTCAGTTTTTTAACTGATTTCTGTTCCAATTTATGTGATATTTGTGTGCCTAGTGTTCTTTGTGCTGCTGCCCTAAGTTTTTTACTTGTTTTGGCCACTGGGGTCTGGATGGGAGTGGATTAGTTTGCTGATCTGAACTGTAGTGAAGAAAGTGCTATATGGCGGATGTGTTGCGGAGCCTGATAGGTTGTCTCCTGTTATGTACTTTGTTTGTCACCACCATTGCTCACCTCCACAACACTTGAGACTGGCAAGTAAACTTGTTTCTTCTCATCCAGACACTTCCATGTTAATTTGGAACCTTAAAGCCCAAATTGGAGAAAAGGCTGCGATTAGCTACGTATGGGTTCTGTAACACTAAAGCTGGGGTAAATAAGTGGATCAAGCACGGACAGCTTTGTCTATTAATTCCTGGTTTTGACCCGCCAACGGAGATCACTATATACATGGACATTCAAAGTAATCCTAGTCCTGTATCAACTGTATGGACTTCTGATTACCATCGCAGTTGTAATACACATTTCTAATATTTGAGATCCCAACTGCTGGCCCTTCATAGCTCTGGAGTGCCTCCTTGTCGTTTGTTACAGGAGAATCTGAAATCTAACTGTATCCTGAATTACCGGGAAAACGATCAGGCCGACGAAATCAACACCGAGGTATTCGCCAACGGTGTAATATCCCTGTTATGTTATTCCAGGGACAACTGAAATCTGTGACCCACCTGCCTAACAGATCAGCTCATTAATATACAAACCAGCCACCCCAAACCATGCCTACCTGGTGTAATGCTGTTTAACGCAAGGTCATTAGCCAATAAGTTTAATGACTTCGAAACCATTCTGGATTGCCAGCGTGACCCTGTTCATCTCATGGCTATTACAGAGACTTGGTTCTCAATGGCAAATCCAGCCAGTTTGTATCCGTTACCCTCATATCGTTAGTTTCATCGAGACAGACAAGGTGGGAGTGGTGGGGGTGTTGCAGTTTGTTTGTCAAGACATCTCTGCCAGAGAAGTCTTCACTGAACGTATTCCTGATAACCTTGAGGTAATATGGCTGCATTTAAAATCTCCCAGACTGACGTACCTGTTAAAGTAAGGTTACATATGTATTTTGCATTCACCACCCCGCTCTCAGTCTAAGGAGGTTTTAAGTGAGCATATCATAAACATGGTCGACGTTATACGGTCTGCTGTGGATAACCCAACCTTTATAATAATGGGTGATGTTAACGACTTGGACTCGGATGTCCTTCAGCACCATACTCTACTGGATCAAGTCGTCAAGCAACCAACAAGAGGAAACGCTGTTTTAGACAAGATATTGACTGATCTTGGCAATTTTTATACGGAACCTGACTGAACTTGGCAATTTTTATGTGGAACCAACTACCATAGCACTGGTTTCATCAAGTTACCTCTAGATTGTCTGTTATCATTTGCATAATACTATTGCACCAATTAACCCTCATTTCAACCTTACCATGATTCATCTGTACGGGCATTCGGACGATGGATAACTGAGGTTGATTGGTCCATGCTTTACTGCGATGATCCAGATGATATGGCTGGGAAATTTCATCAATTAATTATTAATAAGTATAAGAACCATTTTCCATCTGTTCTTATTAAAAAGCGATGTGATTATAAACCTTGGATGAATAATCATATCCAGATGTTGATGGTGCAATGTGATGCAGCCTTTAAGCAGAAAGAGATTATAAACGGTTACGGAACCAGGTCCAGATTGCCATTCATGAGGCAAAACAAAACTTTTATAGGCGTAAAATTGAACAATTAAAAAAAAATCGGAACCAGGAAAATGGTGTAAGCAGATCCGACGTCTTACTGGGCAAACGAAATCTCATGTCCTTTTACTCGATACCGATAAATTGAATTGAATTGATGATTGAATTGGCTAATGATATTAACCTGCACCTTTCAAAGATCAGTTGCAGCCTTCCAGCCCTTGATATAAGCCTGTTAACTCCATATTCACCAGCTTGTTCATCATCCCCACTTATATCAAGGCAACAGGTTTACACAAGCTTATCAAGGCTGAATACTTCTAAAGCAGGGCATCCTCATAATTGTCCTCCATGATTATTTCAAGAGTTTGCCTATGAGATGTCGATTCCAATACCCATATATTTACTGCATGTTTAAAAGTGGGATACTGTCCAAAAATTTGGAAAAAACATGTCTGTCCAGTTCCTAGGGTTAAACCTGTCAGCATTTGATCAGCAGCGATCAATTTCAATTACTTAAGTCATATCGTGGTTATTCGAAGGTTTTCTAGCACAATGGGTAATGAATGATATTCGATATTCCATTGATGTGCAACAATTTGGCAACATGAAAGGTTCTGTGGAGCATTATTTAATCAGCATGCTCAATACAATCCATAAGAATTTGGACAAACCTGGGAATTCTGTAAATATCTGCACTTTTGATGTTAGCAAAGCTTTTGATCGTATAAACCACATGATTGCAGTAGAGAAACTAATTCAGCTTGGCGTTGATCGCTCGATTGTACCCATGTTGTGTAGCTTTTTAAGTGACCATTCGCAAACCGTCCGATATCGTGGAGCCACCTCAAGAGATATTAGACTTACATGTACATGTGGTGTTCCCCAAAGTACAAAACTGGGGCCAATTATTTTCTTGGCTATGGTTAATGATGTAGCTAGTTTGTTGGCTAATCGCTGCAAATATGTGGATGAACTCACCTTACTTGAAGTGATCTATAAAAATCAGAATTCAGATATGCAGAACATTGTGCATTCAATTGTTGAATGGTGTGACACTTAAGATATGAAATTCAATCTTCAAAAATGTAAAATCATGCAGGTTTCGTTCTTACGTAACTTACCACCTAAACCTAAAATAACAATTCATGAAAGTCAACTCCAACTTGTTACATCAACGAAAGTACTTAAAATAATTATTTAAAATGATTTAAAATGGGATCAGCAAGTTACGAGTCTTGCTACCAATGCGTCTAGATGGCTATTTATTTTAAGTCAGCTCAAGTAAAATGGTGTCAGTGTTGACGATCTTATTACAATTTATATAATGTACATTCTTCCAACCTTAGAGTATGGAGCAGTCATCTGGTCTTCTGGCATATCAAGATATCAATCTCAACGTCTTGAGAGGGTACAGAAGCGAGCACTTCGTATTACTGTATACCCCAATTTGCGGTCCTTTACTGAATTGATGTGTAAGTTTGATATGCAGGAGCTGTCTGTTAGACGAATACAGCTCAGTCCCAAAATGTAATTGTCTCCTAGACATCGCCATTTTTACCATCAACTCGGCAAATGCTCTCAGATTGGGTACTTACGAATTCCAATAATCTGCATATCCCATACTGCAGAACACAAAGATACCAACAAAGTCCAATTATATACATGTCTAAACTGTGAAATGATAAAATTCCAGGTGCCCTCATAATTAATCCCAACTCCCTAGGGTGTGTTGGCGATCATGTTGAAGTCAGAGGATTCGGGACTGTTAGGGTCAATTACTTGTTTTACTTGTTTACTTACTTGTTTACATAATGGTGTTTTTTATCAGTGTTTTATAATGTAATACATTTATTTTAATTTATCTTTTAAACTGTCTTGTATTCAATTTTTGTAAATCAAACACTTTTAGTCATGTGACTTTTTGATGCTTTCTTTCAAATAAACCGTAATGAATGAATGAATAAAATAGTGCTCAAGGTTAGCACATTTTTCTGCTAAAGTTAGCGCAATTTGTCTTCCGACTGTGCTAAGAAGCCCTGTGAAATTGGGCCCTGACCCCACCCAGCCTGTTACACTCTGCGCTCCCCAGCACTGTATGGTTTTATGGATTTAACAGCGACCCACAATAAGAGTCTATGTGGTGACGGTTTGAAATGTGGATGTTTTGCTCATTTGGGGAGGAAATTATTATTATAGTGTGACTGAAAAACCTTAGTTGACCTTTTCTTGTTTTTTGTCATTTTCCCCTGTATTTAGATTTTGGAAGGCCTCATTGCCAGGTGAATGTACTGCCATGGCTGCCTACATGAACGTTGAGGCTGGCTAGCATCGTGGTACGAGTGGACTGACCGAGGATATCTCCAAAGTGAAGAGGCAGGTTACGTCATAAGTAGCACAGGTAAGAGTCCTGTGTTTCATATCATTGCTGACTTTCTGCAAGGATGAATCCGGGAAAGGGGGAGGGGCCAATTGGGGTCATGACCAAAAAAAAGGAGCAAAATTGTTTCATTTGAAAAAATGAAAGGATCTTTTTGGTCTGTTTAATTTCCTATCTTTTGAAAAGTAGAAATGCAGCCTAACCCCTCAAACAACTTTGAAAATTAAAAAAAGTTTGGCCCCCCAGAATCAAGTTTGTCCCCCCTCCCTGAAAAAACATAAAGTGCTGGATCCACCCTTGGGTGCTTGTGGCTAGCTTTTAGTGCAACCCTGACCTAGAGATGGTTGTGTGCATTGTGTCAATCAAGCAAGACGATAGGGATGAGGTTAAACCCTTGTAACCATGGGCAAGCTAGTTGAATGCACCCACTATACTGGAATTATTCACATTTTCCAGGCCTAAAGTTCCTTTCCTTCATGGTTTGTTGCTGTTTCATGACAAATTACCATTGATCAATGGTCCACATTTCCTGAGACATGTTCAAGGAGCAACTTGGGTTTCATAGTTTTAACAGTAAAGCTTATGAAATGAAGCATTTAATAAGACATAAAATACCTTTAGACCGACAACAGCAGGTGCATAATTTAAGGAAAGTCTCCATGTTAATAACCATGACCAACGCTGCCTTGTCCCCTGGGGTTTCATGATTTGCTGTGCAGCTCTGCTCTACATCAAAGAAGATGGATTGGGGGCAACTGTGGCAATTCTCCATCAAACATTATTTGGCCCTGTTGGTCTTTTTATTTAAGAAAGAAGAAAGAAAGGTCTCAATTTTTGCTCCAACTTAGTTCCTTTTGTGATTAATTTCTTCCCCAGACCTCCTCATATGACAGCTGTCGGTATGCCCCAGGAGAAGCAGACCATGATGCTGATGAGAAGAGCGCCCTCGCCTCCTTCAACCTGGAGAAAAGGAAGATGGAGGACAAGATCCTATGGGACTTCACAGAAATGATTCATGAGAATGTCAAGAAGAGGAAGTAACTCAGATAGATGCCAGTCCTCGCCTCCATCACTGAGGAGGAACAGTTTTCAAGATTGCATGAGGGATCCTCGTCAGAATCTTGGGCATTGATTCTCAAAAAGGCAAGGAAAGGACTCAGTCTTCTCAGAGATGCAGTTCCTTGCTTCCACCTTAGTGATGGAGCAAGTCTATCTGCATTTGTACACTACTCAAAGGATCAAAGGATCATACGTAGTGATTAATAATTTACACAAAATGGTATTCACATTTCAAAAAATGAGCGTCATCTAATTTGGCTATTTTATGGCATCAAAACAAGAAACTTCCGCTACAGAGTACTTAAGTCTCACGACTGGAAAAAAAAAACCCTTTGGTCAGCATCTTGTCCGGGTCCTTTACAGCCCTGAAAATGATGCATAAAAAATTGAGTTTTAACCAAGTAATGTGAGGGCACTATTTATGAGTTAGAATGATATCTCGGTAATGTGAGGGCGCTGTTTACGAGTTAGAATGATATCGCGGTGATGTGAGGGCACTGTTTATGAGCATATTCTGGTACTGTGAGGGCATTATTTGTGATTCTGAATTACAGAAATGAAGCACTTTGAAGAATGTATCTCAGCATGAAAAAATTACATGTAACTGTTGAGACCCTTTTATTCAGTAAAATAATGCAATGTCTGACTTGTATCTGTTTGCAAATCTTCCCCCAAATCACATATTTGTATAATTATCTGTAAAAATGATGATTGATACGAAAAAATCAAATTTGTGGTTGTCAGGACATTAAAAAAAAGCTTCCCAGTTTTCCAAAATTAAACCACAAAATGGTAAGAGGTCCAATATTTCGATCACTTTTTCCCAAAATGTCCTGAAGTGAGACACATACGTGTACATCATTTTACCAGAATAGGGTTGTATAGTACTGGCCAGTCTCATTCATGTCATTGTACCCCCCCCCCCAACTCGCTAAGACACTCCCATGCTCTCACCCCCTTGCCTCAGAGTCATCCCATCCTTAATTTATGTGCAAAGAGAGTGAAAGGTGGCCATTTTGGAGTTGTGCAATACTGGAGCAATACACATCACCCTCTGCTTTTTTACTCTTCCAGTTAATTGGGCTTTCAAACACGACTACCCAATTGCATTGTCTCACATTCTATGGTGCTCAACCAAGCATGAACATGAGCTTCAGTGTACAATAAGGGAAGTCAATGAGGTACACACCTGGCTGAATATTTCAAAGACAAATGTCTTATCCTTTAATTTTTTGAGTAGTGTATATTGGTTTACAGTACAATGCAGCTATAATGAACAGGGCACGGTCCATACACAATGCTTGGTGCAGCATACCTCCCCAACTATTGCGATTTCATTTGTACTGTTCCAATTGTCGCATTTTCATAGGCCTAAAAATTTAAATGTTCTGATTTCCGTAAAAAGGGGGAAAAAGTCCTGGCAAAAGAAGGCACTATTTGCCAAAACAGAGAGGGTGCCATTTGCAGAAAAAAGAGGGCGCTATTTCCTATGTTGAAATGTTAGTTGATACACATACTTTTGTGTTCTTGTTCATGTAAAAAAGATTCTCTTGTGCGGCTGCTCGTTTTGCTATGGACTCATAACATGGCCATTCCAATTTTGGAGTTTATTGACATCTTAACTTTTGTGTCACTGTCATCAGTCCTAAATTTGTTTCTTTAATTTAAAGCAAATTTATGATATTCAGTAAAAGTGCGCCGAAAATTTGGGAGCCAAGAGGCATCTTCCGTATACCGAATTGTTCATTATAGTGATGCTGTACTGTACTTTACGTGTACAATTTTTCATGACTTAAGAGGTAATCTGAAAATTGAAGACAATTGGTGAGCTTGCTTTTGAAGAAAGACTTATTGTTCGCCTTTAACTTGTTTCTTTTCATCGTAATGTATTGACTCATATTAATGCACATTAAAACATTCATGTTTACTTTTAAGTTATCAAGATGCTTTACATGTACTTCAAAATTTGCAAATATTTACCATTTGGAAAGACTTCAGACACTTTGATACTACTTTTTTGAGGACTAAAAGCTTGTAACTATTGCATGCTTTTAAAAAGTGAAAGTGAATGGTGTTCTCAATCAGGCAGCCAAAATACCAAGTAGCTGTTCTGAACCTCACTTTTAACAAGTTCGCCCCCCTGAACAGAGATATTGACAAATGGGAAGAACCACTGACATAGGGCTGGATAACTTAGTTGGTAGAGCACTGGTACAGTGTTCCAGAGGTCGCACGTTCAAATCCCACTCCAGTCAATTTCCTTGTTTATCTTTATAAGTTATTCCGTTGACAAAATTCTATGTGCATTTTGTATTTTCCAAAATTACCACAAAGCTGCAAGTTGCAAATTGTTGGCTCAGTGCTGAAAAGTTTTTACTGCAAAAATGTAATTTTTGAAAACATTCTAAAGACCTTACTCTGTGCACAAAAGAAATAGTTGATTTAAACAGTTTTTTATTTTTGCCATAAAACTATTTTTTTTCCCGCCAACATGTTTAAATTTTAACCAGTTGTTTCCCAAATTACTGTCTAAAACAATATTTTTCACTAAACACCTTTTCGTGCATTCTAAGGACCTGTCTAGCACTGACATGACATTTGTTTCATTTGAAAATATTATCTTGTAAAAATGCTTTGTGTGTATGTAAAACAATCACCATTTATTGCTATAACCAGTTAATTTCTATTTGCAAGCAAAATAAATACTCATTTATTTAAACCAGCAGAACAACTTGTTTGTACATGTATATCTATTTGTAAAACTGCAGTACTTTGCCATTTAACCCTTCTCCTAATCTGGACCATTTTACACTGCCAGAGTTTAAGGTACATCTGTCTCCATCTTTAGTTTTACATTACAGCCTCATCCTACATGGAAGCCCTGCCAGTCTTAAATATCTTCCAAGCTCCTTATATAAAGTTCCCTCTTGGAGCCTTTTAGTCTCAATCTTATAAAGGCTACAATAAACCCAACAGCAATGTGGAACACTAAGAAGCTATGTCCTTCAACCCCATGGGATCCTCAGAGATCTAATACTGATAGCCCCAAGCCCTCAGCTATCCACTCTACCCTTCCTATCAGCTCTCAGACTTCCAGCCCCTAGGACTTCCACCCTAGCCCATCTCCAGTACACAGTTTGGCTGAAAAATATTCTAAGTCCAAACAATGGAAGGTTTAACATTTAGAAACGAGCACATCTTTTCAAGAAAGTGCCGTGGCATAGCGGTTAAGGACCCTAACTGCTATGCACAAGGACCTGGGTTCAATTCCAGGTGGGCATGCACAATTTTGTTAAAAAACTTAGTAAAAAAAAAAAAAAAAAAAAAAAAACCTCCTTTTCCGGGGACCCCGGGATTTGAACCGGGATCCCCTGGCCTGGCAGCCAGCTAGCTAGCCACCAGGCCAATTGCCTCTTGATAGATAAGATTTCGGAACTTATATTTAAAGGTTAGGATTGCGCAATTTCAAAAAGGTCAGAGGGCACAGACATTTGCATGTATTTAAATAACAAAACCAGAAGTTTTAATATGTATTATGTTAAAAGACAGAATACACAAAATATTCAGACCTTGCATGTATTTCAGTATATTTCAGGTCAAACATATTTGCAAACCTTTCTATATTTACACTTCTAAATGTTCAGTTAAATTATACATGTATCATGTACATGTCACTAAAAATTCAACCATGTTTTGAAACTTGAACACATAACTTGGAGAAAGATTCTGCTAGGATTGAAACATCAGGTCCTCTGAATTTTTCATTAATGAGAATATTTCACAATTTTCGGTATCTTGCTACAAACATTAAAATTTGTCAGCTTTTCGAGATGAGTGGGGGCACTACTGCTGTGATGTATATCAGGAAATTCACGCAGCATTCAGTTGTTTTTTCCCCTCTTTCCATGACCATTGTTCGATTAAGGAAGCGTTCAGTTCTTTTTTTCCTCCTTCCATTACCATTGTACGATTAAGGCAATGTTCAGTCCTTTTTTCCCTATAATCTTTCCATTACCATTGTGTGATGTTGCAGGCTTCATGGAATGGTAATAGCGCCCTCTATGGTCGTCAGCATTTTATGGCGGTGCCTCTGATGCAGCAAACAACAGAAATTCCTCTTGTCAGGATTGCTAGGAGAAACCAATCGATGTCATCAAGTGTTGTCAATTTCATCCCGTGTTTACCCTGAAGTTGCCGGGTTATTTTGTACCATCTCACAGGCGAGATCTTGGCCGTCCCAACTTCCCAAGCCCGATTTTTTCAACACTCGGCGTGCATGTAAACACACTCCTTATTAATACAGATTTTTAGTTATTTAAGTCTTTTAGTGAGATACTTTGAAAACCATGCCAGCTCTCTACCACGAATACCATAATATGACAGCCTGTGAAACAGAACCCGGTGATTTACCGTACCAAAGGCTTTTTTCAGATCTACAAATACGGCACCAGTTATTTCACTGTTGACTATGTTATGGTAAGATAATTAGTGACATCAGTTATGGCAATAAGTGTCGAGGATGAAAACCAGATTGGACACTTGATAAGAGCCCATGTTCGTTTAAATGCTCATACACTTGGGTTTGAATGGCCCTCTTGAGAATTTTAGAGATCACAGGTAAGACTGATACAGGTCTGTAATTGTTACAGTCCGTTTTCATACCATCTTTGAAAAACAACAGGCTTCTTCCACTCAAGTGGGATGACAGCAGTGCGAATGGTAAAATTTAAGATATATGTGAGGGGTGCTACGATCTCCTAAGCTCCTGCTTTTAGTAACTAAGCATCAATTCCATCAATACCTATAGCTTTACCCACATGAAGGGCAGACAGCTGTTTTACAACATACTCCTCATCAATTTCATCAAAGTTCAGATGTTTATTTAAACAATTTAAAATGTTGCATGCAGTAGTATATATGATGGGGGTTCTGGACCACTTTTTGTAAGAGCCTCCAAAATCCAAATAGAGCCTCCCAGCTACCATTAGTGAAATTGCAATTCTTAACGTAGGCCCTCCCCCAGCGACCATATGGGGAGAGGCTCCTATTGGAGGGCCCCGCCTCCCCCCTTGGCGGGCCCCCAACCCAAGTCGCTCACCATTGGCTCCCACAGCCTCAACTATAGTGCCGCTGTATTAGAGAATGCAGTAATTTGTATATACCCGAGGTACCAAGACGGGGCGAAACACAGGTCAGTGATTGGTTATCGGTTCTACAGATCTTTGTGGAAAGAGATGTATGGGGGATCAATGCAAGATTCACCTCGCCCGCCTGAGGCAATGTCCTGGCACAAAACCATGCGTGGTGTGTGGCAAGGGCGTCAAAAATAGATTTGAGCTTTGCCAGGACTGTGGATACCACAAAGTCCGGATGTGCGCATGGCAAAGGAGACACAGGGCTTTCATTGCCGAGTTTTGCCGGCTATAAGCCATTGAAATTACCATTTAGACAAGTGTTATCAGTTGGCTATATCAATCCTGCGCCTGGCCACTATGGAGGAGTACATCGATCAACTTTTGGCAGAAATGCCAGACGAGCAATCGGCTCTCCATGGTGTGGTTGAAAACTTCTTGGATGAGCCCATTCCTAAGGCTGTCAAAAAGCGCTTGCCAAAGCCCATGGCCCCAAGGAAATATCGACCCTCTCCCCCACCGTGCAAGGTGAAAGAGAGGAAAAGGAAGGCCATTGTGGAAGAATTTGACCCTATCTCTCGTCAAAAATCCTTGAGATCTGTAAAGGAGTACCAGAATGAGATCCTGGACTTGTTTGAAAAGAAAGAAGAAAAACTAGTCTTCAGGCTGACGCCACGGGTGGTTGGAAACTACTTGCGAGGGTGGCAGATGGATGTGCCCGAAGGGCATCCTCATGGTTCAGACCCAAGGGCTTTCCTCGAGGAAGTAGAGCCCTAAATCTATGAAAAACTCGTTGAAAAGCTCAGAGACCTCAATGGGGTAAAGTTCGAGCTGGCTCTCAAGGTCCAGCTTCGGAAGGACAACCCAGATGGCAGCAAGGAGCACACCGACCTCATGCTACGCCACAAGCAAGAGGCTATTCTACAGGAAAGTGAAATTAAAATAGCTCTCGATCGAGCTTTCCCAAGGGTCCAAGAGCTTCTTGAGAAGTGGACTCAGAGAGGCTCCGGGTGGGTCGTGGATTGGGTGGAAACACTCTGGCTGGATATTGCCAGGTACCAGCCACTGAGAGGAGGGTCTTACATCCCACTACGAGTAATTGTGAAGAACACAAAGGCCATGGTCAATGTGAAGAACAAGGACGACCAATGCCTCCGCCGGGCTCTGCGCACAACTATGTTCCCAGCCGAGGATCACGTGGACAAGCCCACCAAGTATCCCACCAATGATAGCCTTGATTTCACAGGGATCGATGCCCCTACACCCATCTCCCAGATCCAAAAAGTAGAGCAGCAGAATAACCTGGCCATCAACGTTTTCGGGTGGGACAAAGGCATGATCATCCACCACCTCAAGCAGCCTGGGGACATGCGCAGGATCAATCTGCTGCTGATTGAGAAGGCAGACAAATTCCACTACGCCTGGATTAAGAACCTCAATGGCCTCCTCTATGACCAGAGCAAGCACTGGGAGCAGAAACACTTCTGTATGCACTGCCTGCATGGTTACTCCAGGAAGGATCTGCTGGAGGCCCATAAGCCAGAGTGCAAGGGAATTGGCCAGACAGAGTGGAGATGCCAGAAGAGGGCAAGAACAAGCTCACCTTCCAAACCATCATAAGCAGCTCAAAGCCCCTTACATCATCTACGCTGACTTTGAGGCTCTCACCACCAAGGTCGAACGTGCCCAGCTCGACCCAACAAAGAGCAACACCCAGAGGACACAACACCATAAGGCTTGCAGTTATTGCTACATCATGGTGCGCTGCGATGGCCAGGCAGAGCCGCCAGTCGAATACCTCGGCCTAAATACAGCGGAGCACGTCCTAAAATCATTGCCACAAGAGGAGTGCAAGATTAAGAGAGTGCTGGCTAACCCCCAGGCTATGAGGATGAGACGAGATGACTGGAAGGCCCACAACACCTACTCCATGCCATGTCTACGGAAAGTTGCCTGGGGGAGACTCCGTCCGTGATCACTGCCACATCACAGGGCAATACAGAGGGGCGGCCCACAATGCCTGCAACCTCCAGCTGCGGCTGAACCCCAAGACAACAACCATACCAGTAGTCTTCCACAACCTGCAGGGCTATGACTCTCACCTCTTAATGCAGGAAATAAGCAAGGTGGAGGGACGCATCTCACGTATCCCCAACAACACAGAAAAGTATATCTCCTTCTCTCTTGGGCAGCTCCGCTTCATCGACAGTGTACAGTTCCTGCTGGCTCCCCTTGACAAGCTGGTATAGGCCAACAGACCCGAGGCATTCAAGATCACAGCACAGTATGAGCCAACCGAAGAAAAACATAAGTTGCTCATGCGCAAGGGCATCTACCCCTATGAGTACATGGACGACTGGGCGTGCTTTGTCGAGCCCAGGCTCCTGCCCAAGGAGGCCTTCTACAGTAAGCTCTCCGATGTGCATATAAGCAAAGAGGACTACGCACATGCCCAGCTGGTGTGGAAGACCTTTGCCTGTACAAATCTAAGAGACTACTGCGACGTCTACTGCCGCACAGACGTGCTCCTACTGGCTGATGTGTTTGAGTCCTTCTGGAAGACCTGCCTGCGGCAGTACAGGTTGGACCCGGCTCACTACTACACAAGCCCTAGTCTCTCATGGGATGCACTGCTCAAGAAGACCAGGGTAGAGCTGGAGCTGTTGAAAGACTATGACCAGCATCTCTTCATTGAGAAAGGGATGCGGGGAGGCATCTCCATGGTGCCAAAGCGCCACGCCAGGGCAAACAACCCCAGAGTAGAAGGCTATGACCCGGAAAAGCCGACGAGCCATCTCCTCTACCTCGATGCCAACAACCTCTATGGGTGGGCCATGTCCAAGGCCCTACCAACAGGTGGCTTTCGGTGGGTAGAAGACGGCGAGCAGCTGGCGGGCGCAATTGCTGCACACCCAGCAGACAACCTAGAGGGCTTCATTCTCGAGGTGGACCTAGAGTACCCAGAAGACCTACAAGATGCACACAATGGGTATCCTCTGGCACCGGAGCGCATGGTGGTCCAGAAACAGTGGATGTCAGAGTATCAGCTCAACCTACTAGGCGTTGGGGGAGCGCCGACTGAGGTTGAAAAGCTGGTACCTAACCTCCGCCATAAGGAGCGCTATATGCTGCACTATCGCAACCTGCAGTTATATCTGTCACTAGGGATGTGACTGAAGAAGGTTCACCAAGCCTTGAGGTTTGACCAGAGCCCCTGGATGGAGCCCTTCATCCGGATGAATACAGAGCTACGGAAAAGCACCACCAGTGGCTTCGAGAAGGATCTCTACAAGCTAATGAACAACTCTGTCTACAGGAAGACAATGGCAAACTTTGGGAAGTGGGTTGATGTGAAGCTGGTGCACACGAACGAGGAAGACAAGTTACGATGCCTCATTGCCAGTCAGGCCTTTGCCCGAGCCAATATATTCGACGACCTGGCAGCAATCCAAGTCCACAAGAGCCGGCTCCTGCTCAACTGTCTGGTGTATGTGGGGATGAGCATCCTGGACCTCTCCAAGCACCTCATGTATGACTTCTACTACAACCAACTCCAGAAGGAGTATAGGAACCATTGCCAGCTTCTCTACACAGATACAGACAGTCTGCTCCTAGCAATCCACACAGAGGATGTGTTTAAGGACATGGCCAGGCAAGCAGACCTTTATGATACATCTTACTACCCGAAAGACAACCCGCTCTACAGTGTGACAAACAAAAAGTCCTCGGCAAGATGAACGACGAATGGGCTGGGCACCCCATTGCTGAATATTTTGGTTTGCGCCCTAAGATATGTTTAATCCTTGAGGCTGGTGGGGAAAACATCAAGAATGCTAAGGGTGTGAAAAAGAAAGTGGTGAAGAAACACATCCGTCATGAGCAGTACAAAGAGGCTCTCTTCGAAAAGCAAACCTTTCACCATTGCATGGATTATCTCCGGTCACAGCACCACCACATCTATGGGCAGCACCGGAATAAAGTGTCCCTCTCACCCTTCGACAGCAAGCGCTGGATAGCCGAAAATGGAGTGGACACGCTGGCACACGGACACAGGGGTGCCAGCAGGTGCAGCTGAGATGGATGCATATATAGATGAACTGCTCAACGCTTGAGGACCCCGTCCGGTGGCAGCTGGGTGCCGGGGGTACCATGAGGAGCTCTTCACGGACAAAGCCTCGAGGTGAGCCATCCAGCAGATAGTAGAGCACGGGCTCGCCGGGCTTTGTCACCGAACGCCCGAGTCGGTACATCTCTAGCGACCATATGGGGTCAGTCGCGCAGCGGCGGCCCCCATCCAACTCACCCGGTTGGTATAGATACCGAACACCAACGGCCGAGGGGAGCTCTTGCTCTTCCAACCCAGTAGGCCTCCCAGATAGAAAAGAGGAAGGATTTTGTGGCACATGTTTTAGCTTAATGGCTCTACAGGCTTTTTGCCCCTCAGTCGGGTGACCTCACCATTCAAGGCTGCCACAACCGCAAGCAACCGGCACACCCACTCTGTAGACCGGACATCGGCTGGAAGCCGCATCTCTTGGGTATACTGGTACCCAAAGAGGTGTTCAGCAAGGGTGCGTCTCACCTGCACGCCATGCCTCGCCAGCAACCGGGAAAACCTCACCCATAAACTCGCGCCCAGGGTCCACCTGGAGCAGCCTGGGCCACCCCAAGGGCCCCCCGCCTGTAGATCCGAGCCAGGGCATCGGCAACTTCTTTAGCTTCTTTCGTGGCCAGGGGCTCAGCCTCCTTGTAGCAAGAGGCCACATCGACCACGGTCAGGGCATACTTGTACATTCGCCGTCCCACCTTGTTGTGTGGCAAAAATAGGAGGTCGGCCTGGTGGACCTCGTTTGGGATGATGACATCAAACTTAGGGTGAGGGATGTGTCGCTGAGCGGGCAGGTAGATCTGCCAGATGGCCTGCTTCTTGAGCCAGTCCTTGGGTACATCCCGTAGCCATGGTACAGCTCGCAGCAAAAAGTCGTCAACGCATGCTCAACAAAGGGGTCGTCGGCAAGGTCTGAGCCCAGCTCGGGTTGTTTTTTGGGCGGGATGGGAAAAACTGTGCCCGCCCTCAGCGCATACAGGTATTGCCTAGGTATTTTTGGGCCGTACAGCCCACCACAATTACCGCCAGACGTGCTCTTTGTTGTTGCTGTTTCGCCGCTGCCGCTTCAGAGGCCACGGGGCCAGTTGTTGGAAAGGCTCTTATTGCCTCCGGGGCCACCGCTTCTCAGCATCCTCAAGACTCAACATCTGATTGATGACATCGTTGCACTCCATCTTACGGGCCATATGCATCAATACACGCCGGAGTCTAATATACTTGGCAAAAGCGTAGATGTTCAAACCCAAACTCACAAAAACTGCCGCTGCCGTCACCACCTGTAGCAGCTGCTCCCACATGTTGTTAACAACTGGTTGGCAACTGGTAAACAACTAGTTAGTAGCAGGTAAGAAACTGGCTGATCAGTCTTTAGTACGAGCTTGTTGTGCTTGGCTTCAGATAGCCGCTGCCTAAGCACCGCCCGCTCCTGTAGTGTCGGGACGACATCATTTTCTAGCAGGCAGTCTTTGAAGGAATCCCAATCTTTGCAGTGGAAGAGAGCGACCCACTTTGTCTGCTTGCGGAGGTCTGTGAGGACAGCATTGTACTTTTGCGTCAAGACCCACACCGACTGGGAGGTGTGGCGCCCCGAAAATGCGAGCTCGGACAGCATGTCCTTCTTTTTGGTCAGGGCTATGCTGGCCGAGCAGTCATCGAAGATGTACAGAATTGGCTCGCCAGCAAAGTGCGAGTAAAAGGCTCGCAGATATTCCTGGAGCCGTTCACTGGGGTTGATGATGTAGACTTCCGGGTCCATCCATACCCAGCTGCGATCGTCTCTCGGCGGCTCCTAGTGAAAGCCAAGAAACACGACGAGATTCGCGTTCTTGCCCTATCTAAGCTCAACAGCATAAAGGATGCGATCTCGAACGCACTTTGCGATGGCCACATCTCCCCTGAGGAGTTCAAACTCGTACTCGACGAGGTAGAAAAATATGGCCAAATGAAGGTCGATATTAAGAAAAAATCTTGCAAAGCCTTCGCTGCTCTGTCGAGCAGTGACAAAAAACGAGCTCATGGCCGAGGCCCGAGCCTCAATAATGAAAGAGCTTGCTGCTGCCATTCTGAAAACATAAAAAATAGAATGTGGTTGCTACGCTCAGTTCCGCATGTTTTTTATATCAAACACTCTCTCTGATCATCGACCTCCACACAATGAATAATCACTGCACTGTGAAAGGCACCCCATTCATTTGGGGTCAACAAACTTCGTATCTAGCCTAGCTTTTTCAAGGCCAGTGGACGTTAAACCCTTTTTTACAATTTCACTTATTGTAGCTGGGAGGCTCTATTTGGCTTTTGGAGGCTCAGCTGTGGGAGCCAATGGTGAGCGACTTGGGTTGGGGGCCCGCCAGGGGGGGAGGCGGGGCCCTCTCATAGGAGCCTCTCCCCATATGGTAGCCGGGGGAGGGCCTACGTTAAGAATTGCAATTTCACTTATTGTAGCTGGGAGGCTCTATTTGGCTTTTGGAGGCTCAGCTGTGGGAGCCAATGGTGAGCGACTTGGGTTGGGGGCCAGCCAGGGGGGAGGCGGGGCCCTCTCATAGGAGCCTCTCCCCATATGGTAGCCGGGGGAGGGCCTACGTTAAGAATTGCAATTTCACTAATGGTAGCTGAGAGGCTCTATTTGGCTTTTGGAGGCTCCTACAAAAAGTGGTCCAGAACCCCCATCATATATACTACTCATGCACTATCAGTGCCATCATCAAAATTTTGCGCGAGTTTATTTCCAATCTCTGTAAAATAGGTGTTGAAAGCATTAGCAATGTCCTTCGGCTCCTTGTGCAGGTGCCATTCATCTTAATTTCCCAGACACATTCACGGTCTTCTGATGGAAGAGAAGATGTTATTATCTTCTACAACTATTTGATCACATTAGTGGTCTGGTTTCTTTTGGTACGTAGATTTACCACTCTTCTGAGCAACTCTCTTACAGAAATCACCGTCTTTGGACAATGAAAGAAAGATGTGGAGTTTCAAATCAATCTGACATACAACTTATAGTTGATATGGTCATTTGAAGTTGAAGGTTCCAAGTGTACCAGCCACCGTGTGCACTCAGCACAGCAATTGAAAGTGCAGGTACATTTTTTTGGTTGACCTGTTTCAGGAAAGTGGGTGCTGCATGAGAACAGCGCGTGCGATTTTCACAGAACTGCTGTCAAAGTGACTGAAAAAAGCTGCTTTATTAAACTTAAGGCATGGCTCATTAAAAAAATGCAAAAGTATGGCAGACCTCTTTCATGTGTCCAAGTGATTAGGTTCTATGTTTCCAATTATAAGGTTTGAGGTTCGAATCCAGCTTTTGGCACTATGTTGTGGCCCTTGGCAAGCCACTTCACCCCTGCTTGCCTTTCTCCACCCAGGAGTATAAATGGGTACCAGCATTAGCTGGAAAGCAACCTGCGATGGACTGGCATCCCATCCAGGGGGGAAAAGAAATATTCTCAATCATTTTATGCCAAGGAAACTGCAAATAACACCGGCCTGATGAGCCAAATTGGCTCGGACCACTTGCTTTTTTTTTTTTTTTGCTTTTTCTTTCAGGAAAAAGGGGTGCTAGTAGCGAGAAAGAAACATGTACATGTATGTGTGACATTCACAGAATTGGTGTCAAAAAGACCACAAAAGAGTTACTGAAAAACTCCTGAAGGCTCTTGAGGGGGCAGATTCTATCTACTTCCTAGTTCTTTTAGAATCAAATGAACACACACAATCAACTGCAAAATGGTAATCAGGAGAAAGGAGGGCACACAAAACATTAGACTGTTAACTGTTAAAATTTCAAACCATGGAAATGTAGTCAAATAGCTGTTTAACCAAGATTCGAAGATTACACACTGAAAATAAACATAAGTTGGCATGATTGATTGGTTTAAGTTTGGTTTTTCTTCAGCTTGATGCATTTTTGTATGAGTGGTCCTAAACTTTTGCAATGACTGTGCTGGGTATACTACATACTTTTACAGGCACGAAAGCCTAAGGGGAGCTACTCTTATGTTAAAAATAGATTCAATGCAACACATGATAGATGCTAGCTGAACATATCTAAAGTGGTGTGCCGTAATTAACGTTCTCAGAGATCACCACAACTGCTGGTGTCTGGAGTTGTACATGTTCACTGCCAGTGAAGATCTTGAGCAAATCAAAGTTGTAACAAAGTTATGGTATCCAGATGACAAATAATTTACCAACAGGCGTGATGGTCAGGAATTCGCCATTGAGCAAATTGAACATGATAAACTGCTGGGTGACTTAATCAAAAGGCAACTGAGAAATACCTGTATGTGGCTGATACCGTTCACAGCTGGGGAGCTTTATCCCAATGTTAAGCCTTCCTGCACTTGTTTCTTGTTTAGGTGTAGGGCCACGTATACCGAGGTATAGTCCACTAACCTGGCCCTAATGAAGTTGAGTCTGTAACGTGCCACTCTTCAACATTTCCCTGACTTTCCACACGCATCACGGCCAAACCTCTTTGCTAAAAAACTTTGAATTCATTCAGTTACAGTAAATAATGATATTATAACCTTTAAAATACATGCTACTGATCCCCTCTGTGAACAATTTTGGTGTCATGAGATTTAAAAACTTGAAATTCAAACTGGACAGCATCCAGAAATTGGCACGAATTCAGCTGACTGTTCCCTCTTTGTGGCACACTTGAACAAATCTCTGAAAATCCCACATCCCACATAAGAAGTTCTTCAAGATTGATGAATTCTAGTATTACTCTAAATATACATACATCATACTTATTTTCAGAAAAGCAGGCGTAACGTTAATAGTTACTTTCTTCACTGTGGGTACATTTTCAAAGCGTTCATTTCGCACTTCAAAAAAAACAAAACAGAACTGGCAATCAGGTCAATAGTCCTACATGTACATACAGTACGTGATTGATGTAATTGCAAAGGCTTTGGAATTCAGTACAGTATACAGTGACAGTAGCAAGTGTGTAAACTCGACATTTTTGTCATGTATGATGCAGGCCTATATGATCATGGATGTACAAATGTACAGGAAGGCCACCTGGAAGGTAGACCCGTAAACAGGGCCTGACGTATACTCCTCTGTCATATTCTGGGCCCTGTCCTGATTCATAGGGATTACTTTTGAAAAGCCTTGTCTAGGAAATCCAGGGGCATACCTAAACATCTGGTTGATTTTATGAGCTGAAATTGCACCGGTACATGTATGTTCACTACTTAGGGGGTGAACTATCCCGAGGATGCTGATTGCAGAAAACTTGCCTTTTCCTCGTTTGAAGAAAATTATGCATTTTTGTTGCCATTTTCCCACTCCAGATAAATATTGCCCCGCTGACGGCTGTTTTGCCACTTTTGTGTCACGCCAAAGAGTGCGAGCTGCGCTACCAACTATTTGTAGCAAGCAGTGTGTGACTGGACAGGGAACCAGCCAAGGGCATTGCATATTAGCTGCACATGTCAGTATGAGACTATCGTGTACATGCAATATTAGATATCTTGAAATACTTAATTACATGTACATGTGTATCCCAAAGTTTGACATTCTAGCAAGAAAGACTGGGATTTTACCGTCTCATCTGAAGTAATTAATGATGCACCCAAGCCTTCCTTAATTACAAGGCCAGGCATCTCATGCACCTGTCAGTACAGGACTATATGTGTAAATATAGTCTGGATCTGGATGAATAGTCTGACAAGCTCTAAATGAGCATCACTCAGAACAGAACTCGGGGGTTGTTCACTCCAGCCGTAGATGGTTTTGCAGTGCTGTTTTGAAGCTAGATAACTTCTCAATAGAAGTGTTGGCAGCTTATTCCAATCTCTTGCCATCTTAGGAAAGAATGAATGAAGATGGGATTGTGACACAGACTGTGGGATGACAAGTTGATTTGTCTTGCAGCTCCTAGTGTTCATTCGTGTGCGAGATGATGGAGGTTCTTGCAAGTCAAGGAGATCTCTTATGTCCAGATCAACACTGTGATGAATGACTTTGTGTAGCATGACTAAGCTGCTGTACCCTCTTCTCTGCTGAAGGAGGGGAAGTTTGAGCTTTTCTAGCATTGCTGTAACAGAGCTGGTCCTACTATAATCTTGGATGATACTACGCACCGCCCTGCGCTGGACAGCCTCAATCTTTGTATGCGGAGCCCATACAGAGCTACAATACTCAAGGTGGGGTCGAACCACCCTCTTGAAAGCCTGGGCTTTTACATGAACTGGGGCATTACTCGGGTTTCTATGAAGGAACCCGATGACACTATTGGCTTTCGCTGTGACTATATCTATATGCTGATTCCATTTCATGTCAAATGAAAGGATAACACCAAGGTATTTATGATGGTTTGTTCCTGATAGCTTATTACCAGACAGTGAATAACTGTAATGAGTCGAAGACCGTTTTCTTGTGAACCGGATGATGCTACATTTCTCTGGTTTGAAGTTTATCTGCCAGGTTCTTTTCCATTTTTCAAGCTTGTGGAGGTCTTTCTGGAGGGCAAGGCAGTCGTTTCTATCTTCAATAGGACGATATTAGACCACGGGGCATGGCAGCAAAATGCGCTCAGAAATCACCTTCCTTGGCGCACCTTTCGGATCTAAGTGGAATCACTGCCAATCGTTAGTTTAGACCTTATGAATCATAAAAAGTCAAAATCCACAATCCCAAGTTCACCAGTTATTTAAATATTTGTATTTTAATTATTGATGTAAAAGGGCACCCTCTAATGGTCGGGATAAGAAAAACCAGGTACATTTTCTATTGAGAAAGTTTTGGTATTGCTGTTGCTTGCTGAAAAGGGACTGTGAGTGTCTGCTGAGGTAGTAAACCTTGTCCTAAAGTGTCGATTGCAATGTATCAGGTAGATTTATCACAATTCCATTCCCATTGAAGTTTTCTCACTCTTCTTAAGCATCAAAGTCTTTAAATTGAAAATGTATTTCCTTGTTAAATTAAGTTTTGAGCATGCATAGTACATAATGTTTTCAAAAAAATTCATTTATTCTTTTATTCGGTTGTACTTGTACTTCATAAACCCAGAACTTCACTCCATATTTCAATAAGGACGAAAACACTTGCTTCCACATTACTAAAAACACAAGTCATATTTCAAATTGAAAGAAGTTGCTTTTCCGTATACTGAAATACACATGCTGACACTGACTATCAGTGTAACCAGTATGACATTAATATTTCTTGGTTAATCTAAAAGGGAATAGTTTATCACATGCACAAACTTTAGCAGTCATCAGGAATGCATCCGTGTTTTTTCCTTTGTAATTATGATATCTCAAATGTAACACCTCCAAAACTCTGCAGGTTCATGGTACCTAAATGAAAGGAATGCTTCATGATTCGCAAACACCAAACTGAAAGTATACATCTGTTGGCAAATTATCAAATTGAACTGGAAACTTAAAAACTGTCCATGTCATCATGACATTGATATCAATGAATGATGATGTACATGCCTCATTCGCAAACTGGATCAAGCAAAGACTACAGATTTCTTCAATCATTTGGTCTAAATTCCCAAACTACGGGCAGGTTTGCAGTAAGGGGCTCCTGCATACATTTAAATCCATCCCCAATTTATTTTGGAAGCAGCCACCCTGCTTTAGAATGCCACTTGCACTGCCTAAACACAAAGATAGCTGATACAGGATAATTTTGGCAGGACGGAGACACAGGGCACACCTCTGTTAAGTAAAATTTAATTCAGGCCAACAATTGCAGGATTTAGGTAGAAGGCTGTAAGGGGTTAAGGGTACTCGTCAACAACGGAATCATCACTTTCTGGCAGAGTACACTGCTCGTCACTTTGCACGTTCTCACAGTTGCTGCATTTGCACAAGTCGGTACATGGCAAGTTTTTTCAAGACAGCTACATTTTCCTTTGGCACACTGACTTTTTTGCACGAACAATGGGCAAATTCCATAACACTGTTAGGAGCAGGTGGAAGATCCATCCATGAAATGTCATTGCCGTTGATCTTCCATCCATGTTCGTGTGGCGACGGTACCACAGGATGCGGATCCAGGGCTCTCTTGTATATGGCTGCTTGGTAGTTTGCCCTCTTGACATGAAGGCACAAGGCATCCTTGTTTGGAGGCATTGATAACTCCATCACGGTTCCCTTGTAATGCAGATCAACACATACCTTGCGATGTTCACATCAGAACAATCCAACTGTTTGTATAGATGACAGACGAACTCCTCAACTCCTGCAATTATCTCCGTCGTCACTGTATAGTCGTCACCAATTCTTCTCAAGACTGGGTACTTGATGGCTTCCTGAAAAGGCAAAATCCAAAATTTTCCATTAAAACCTCCAATGACTCCACATACAATCTGAAAAATAAGTCTCAAGCATACTGTGACACTATTTTAGCAACAGCTTCAAAAATGCAAATGGTTTACCGAACTTGTTTGCGGGCACTTAAAACATCTGTGAACAGTGGCAAACCAGATACATGACAATTCTCAAATGCCAATTTTTAAAAAGTTCAGTAGATATAGTCTTGTGCTCACTCCTTCCAACACTGAAACAATGCTTGCAATAACATGGTATCCCAAACCAGCTTGATTTTAGGAAAAACAGCAAATGACAGTTAGCACCATTTTCGCAGGTGTTGCTATGCCTTTCCCATGAAACCCACTGGTGGAGTCGCATCCAGTCAAACAATGCAGCCCAATTAGCATTTCTTTTCTGTCTGCTCCAAGACCCTCGCTCACTTGAGAGATGTTTATGGTGCGTAAATTTTTCCCTGCTTGTATGAAACAGCAACGGTGATTTCATGGATCTGCTGAAGTGGAGTGCCATAATAAAAACATCAGTGTCGGGGCTTTTGATGATGATGTGATGTGTAACGTTACTGGATGAGATCCTTGAGATGTACAAACAGTGAAGAAGTAAGCGAGTATCAGCCAAATCCCTGTGTTTAAAAAAGATTTGGTAGCATTAAATGTTATTACAATATTAGGCCTAGAAAGGACGGACTACTACAACCAAGGCCTATCATTATCAAGGTAAAAAAATTTTAACAAAGAGTTCCATATACAAAGTTCACTTGACATCCTGTTTTACAAACCGCATGAGACTGGTCTGAAAAATCCTGCTTTCATTGAAAATGCTTGTACTCTCTCAGCGCTAAAATTGACTTTTCTGACCTGTAATTGATTTCTATGGACTGATTGATTAATAAAGAGGAAAATGAATTAACTTTTTTGGCCTATATGGAGCTTTTTCCAATAGTTAAAAGGCATTCACTTGGAACCGTGCAAAATGTATAATGTACATTGTGGTTGTACTGTAGCCTACCCTGCATAAGAATGCAAGTTGCAGCCAGAGTGGTCATGCTCATGGTGGTCAATGACACTTTCGTGACTTTAGTCAGTGTTACTATTGTTAGTGATAAACACGTGAATTTATTTTAAAGTCAGGAACGGACTCAAATAACTCCTGCCTATAGTAAGCTTGTGCATTTATTGACGGGGATGTATCAAAATGACGAAAAAAATATACTTGCCCTACAAACAGATAAAGGCTAGCTTAAACAGTTGATAATCGGGAGTGTTAGGGCTTAGGCCTACCTTTGACAGCACGATGTCTTCTAATTCAACGTCATGTACGTGTGCACCGGACGTGACAGACAAGCCGAGATTCATCTCTGCTTTTTCAACGATTTTAGCCTCTGTCGAAATTTGCCCATTTTTCCACCGGCCGGCACACTCGAGGAACGTCATCCAGCTCTTCTTAGAGAAAGGCAAAACCCTCAATCTGGACTCTGAAACATGCATAATGCACTGTTTTTCACCCGAATCGTCATCTGAGGAGCTCAAGATGTCGGCCATTTTGCTGTTGTACCGGTACCTAAAACAACTTACTGTACGTACAGCTTCTGCTATTGGTCGAACCATAATGACGTACCATGCCTTGCCCTAAAAGTCTCATTGATTGGCCATGTAAAAACGATGACGTAATTTTTCACGTCACGCTTTCCTACACCAACAACGTGAAAAATTGAAATTTTTGGTGGCGCTTTTTGCAAAAACTGGTACACGCCGGAATTGCGGATTTTAGTTTTGAGTTTCCTATCATCATTCTGAAGAGGTTTCCGAAAAAGTACATAGATCCACGAGGTGGGCCAAGAAAGTGCAAGATAATCGGCCATGCCCCGTGGTCTAATAGATTAAGCAATCATCTGCAAACAGGAAAACCTTGGAAGAGGTACCATCAGGAAGGTGGTTTATGTAACACAGGAAAAGGAGTGGCCCCAGCACTGTGCCCTGTGGAACACCTGAGGCTATATGGACCGGTTTGGACGATTTATCCTGAACAACAGTTTGGTCACATTTTGTGAGAAAATCTGATACCCAGGAGAGTAGTGAGCCACACAGACTGTACAATTTCATCTTGTGAAGCAAGTGTCTGTGGGGAACTGTATCAAATACCTTTGCGAAATCTAAAATGACTGCATGTACTTGCTTGACTTTGTCTGCACCGCTAAAAATGTGATGAATGGTAGATAATAGTTGGGTTACACAGGACCGGCGCGACCTGAAACCGTGCTGGTGGTCACTCAGGATATCAAATCTCTCAAGACGATTCATAACATGACGGTAAAGGATGTGTTCCAATAACTTGCAGATCGCTGATGTTAGCGAAACTTGTCTGTAGTTAGCTGGGTCTGTCCTGCTACCCTTTTTACAATGTATATAATGCAGATACATTGGCACATTGCCAGTCCCTTGGAAGCTTCCCGGTTGTTATGCTTTGTGTGTGAACAGGATCTGAAGCATCGGAGCAATTTCTTCTGCTCACATTTTCAGCACATGGACGCTGATTCCATCTGGTCCAGGGGCTTTATTAACATTGAGTTCTTTTAGAATCTTTGTAATACCATGTCAATTGTGACATTTGGCACCTCTGGGAATGGACTCTTCCCAAGAGATTGGATAAGAGAGGTGTCTTGCGTAGTAAAGATAAAAGCTCACTCATAGTGTTTACTAAGTACCTCGGCTTTTCTGGATGCATCGCTCACCAACGAACCTTGGCTCCAAAGTGCGGTGATACCACATGTGTCCCGTCTACGGCATTTGTTGAAGGATCAAAACTTCTTGACATTTGTCTGTAGTGACTCAAAGATAGTTGAGAGATACTGTTGTTCAGCTTTCTGTAAGTCACATTGGACTTGTTTCCTGAGTGCTTTGTACCGTTTCCATAGTCGATCGGTGTTGGATGATTTTGCAGCATAGAAGGCCCTATTCTTCTTTCGTATCAGTCATTTGAGTGATCTGGTTAGCCAATGAAGATTGAATCTTGAAGACTTCAGCGAAGAGGGTACATGTTCACCAACTGTATCTCGTAGACCCCTCTGCCAGTTTTCATCGATTGATTTTTGGGTGCATTTATTCTCTAAACTGGTTCAAGCTTTCCTTTAGGCCATCCCTGTCTGCTTTGTGCCAATAATAAATCCGCCTTCTCTCACAACTCTGGACACAAGGTCTAGCTTCAGCATCTGCGATGACTTTGAAATGATCAGAAATACCAGGCTCGGTCTTGAGGGGATGGAAGCAGCATGGATTTGAAATACAGAACAAGTTGAGGATATTCTGCACATTATGTGATCTTCTTTGCTGGTTATGATTAGGCTCATCTGCAAGTTGAACAAGAGAAATATCATCAAGTAAATTCAGGAGCTCAGTAGTTAATTCAGCTGGGTAGTTGCATTCAGAGCTGAACTTTCAGCAAAGCAATTCCCAGTTGACATCTGGTACATTAAAATCACCCCAATCGAAACTGTAGGGTTCTTCTTCAAGTCCAGTTTTTCCCAGTGAATTTCAGAGTTTTTGGATAGTATCAGATCCTTGGTTAGGTGGGCAGTAAAAACAGCCGATGTAAATTGGCTTGGAGTTAGCCATCTGGATAGAAACCCATATATCATCTCTGCCTCTACATCCAAAAACTCAAGGTGCGTTGGGATCAAATCTTTCCTTACAGCAATGACGACACTGCCTCCCATTTTCCCTTCTCTGTCTTTCCTGAAGATTCTATAGTTATCTGGAATGCACTCATTATCATTAATACCAGGTTTAAGCCATGATTTTGTCACTAAGATGATATGGGGATTGGAATCCTTTACCGTCTCGGCAAATGCCTCTTTCTTCCCAAGAACGACATTACAGTTTGTGATCACAACACGCATGTTGGTGTTAATTTTGGAAGCTGTTTGCTTTGGGAGTTTACTGGCTGATTTAGGAAGTGGGGAGGAAGCGGCTTTAGGCCTGCTGAATTTTCCTGAAGACCGAGTAAGACTTGTATTTGACAGGCTTAAGATAATGTCATGAACTGCATTACAGTCGCTCAAGATGGAAAATAAGTTTTTATCAAAGAAGCTGGATGAACTAGATTGCCAAAATAAACTGGAACTGAAATTGGGGATGCCACAGGAGAGGCATGTCCATGATAAACTGGAGTGATCAGCAAGAATCCGATACATGTCCTCACTCATGGGGATACACTCGCGGTGCATCCATATGTTACAGTGATCACAACATATCCTGGCCAAATTGACAGCTTTGTTGCAGATACCACATGGATACGTGCAGCCGGGTCCACGGTTAGGATAAACATCACCAGACAAGCATAACATCACACATACTTGTAACAACATAGACAGCTTACACAGGGATGATCTGGAGTTATTTTTCACCGAAAGGTAAAAGTGCATACTGATCAGTGTGCAACTTGGGGAAAGAATGTCACATCCCACGAACGTGTTTCTTTTGCCACGCTTTCCATTAAGTGCAGGAGCAGTTGCGAGATCAAAAGTTCAGGTTGCCTAAGAACGTGAGGGCTGATGTTGCAAAACACAATTTTGTTTCCCACGTAAACACTTTCAGCAGAAACATTTGAAAACTATTCAAGTTCAGCTAAGCACCGCATATCACTGTTATCAGAGACATCATCCTGGTTATGATGCTAATAATGATATGCCTGCTTGTCATGCTTGCAGATAACAAAATTGCATATCACGAAGGTAATTGAACAGGGGGGAATGATTAGGAGAGGTCCCACCTGATGACTGCTGCTGGATGGTCAATACTGGGATAAGGATACCACAGAAGTTATGATAAGTGTTGTACAGACTTGTAGCTAGGAGCACACAGACACTCAGTAACCCAAATGTCCATAGATGTACGCCGAATTTTCCCGCCTTGCTGGCCGCCATCTTGAATGTTCCAACGTCGCCCACCACAGAACAGGAAAGGAAGCTCAATAAAAATGCTCTAAAAAAGTTTAATACATCCGAGACCAGGTTCAAATGAGACACGATAAAAAACTGCTTCAACGACGTAAAAACTACAGCATCAGATAAAAAAGAAGGTAAAAAGAAAACTAAAAAGCTGCAAAAAGATCACAGTGGAATGAACAACACGTCTGTCGTCCGTGGAAGCATACATGCAATGTTAGAATTCTGGATATACTTATATGCCAAAGTTTGTCAGTGTGGCAAGAAAGACTGGGATTTTGCCGTCTCATCTGTGGTAATTAATGATGCATCCAAGTGCCTGGCCTACCCAAATTACAAGGCCAGGCATCTCATGTACATGTCAGTAAATTTACATGAACAGTACATGCAATGTTAGAATTCTAGAAATATGTGTACTTACATTATAAATACAGGTAGGCCTATGCTAAAGTGTGTTAAAACTAGCTTGGAAGATTTTTATTCATGCAGCAGCCATGTGCCTGCCTTCCAGAGTTGAAGAGACCGAGTTGACTTGGGACCTAGTTGACCTGAGACAGAGTTGACTCGGATCGAGTTGAATCCAGACCAAGTTGGTGACTTCACACTGATGAGTATACAGTGTGTTTACATTGCCATGTTTCGACGGACAATATCTGAATTTTTTAAATGGCAATTCGTAGAGTCTATTATTATTAACTGATCTACATCATCCTGATGCAGTCGCATCAAACATTTCAAAACTTCAATATGAACAGCACGCCAAATTGGGCCTGTTGGGCTTATAACGTAGTTATAAAATCTGATCATGGGATGGCCTAGTAAATAGCTGCTGCACGTGACTCGTGAGCACATCTTCACACCCAACGACTTGCTTGGGAGGGATAAACAATTTGCAAGATGTGTGCAAAATCTAAGTGGACGTGGGCATAGGCCTAGATACTCATGTCATTTTCACAGATGGGCCATACACTACATGTATTGTACTTTGCAGCATGCCTAGTGTACTCCTACTCCTAGGATAAGTCTCGCCATGGTTCTTTCCTTTCTCCACGGTCTCAAGGACTAGGCCTAGGGCCCTTGTGTAGCCTACATGTAGGCCCCTATATTAATTTTATTCCTGCAAAATCATGAAAGTATAAACATGGTAAGTGTGGAATAATAAAAGCAAAACACATGTACATTACTCCATATCAAGTACTGTGCCAGCGATTCCTCAGAGAGTAATTTCTTACTTGTTGTCTTGATGATACACAAAGTTGCGAAAATAAACGGATTAAAGCGACCACCGGTGCGCTCGGTATACTACACCCGAGGCCGAGCATGCGTGCGCGACGTGCCATGCCACCGCACCCACGTGTTGCATGTTGTTTGCAGTGTCTGTCTGCAGCTCAGTCGGTCCGCCATTCTGAAAATGGGTTTTCAATGCAGCGTGAGTTTTACGTAGTGATGCCTCACATATAGCCGCAGATGTCAAATAACTAAAAAAAACCACAAAAAACCACAAAATCTCAAATTTCTAGTCCCTTATTGTGACAGAAGTTGACGAGTTTTCGCATAAACGTACCTACCTATTTATGTCTGTGAGGTTTCGCACGTGCACGCAGCGCCCTCTTTGGATTTGGTGCTCATATGAACAGCGCCACCAATGCTGAAACCCGGGGGTGCCACTCTGAGAAAGAGGAGACCCGCTGTACGAAGGAGTGTTTTGTTTGTTGTTGTTTTTTGGTTGTTTCTTTCTAGACTGGGGACAGGAAGATTTTTAATATGATTTGTATGTTTGTGCTGTACTGAGAATTAATGTTTCTTACTCTCAATATGTTTGCCAGTCTAGTCTTTATGTTACATGTTAGCTTTGTTTTATAAATGTTCAAATTGAATAATTATGTAGCCAGAACAAAGTAATGGTTTACACATATGTTGTTTCACTTTTGTGCTATCATGTTGTAATTACCCAACATAACAGCAGTGGATTCTGCACTGGTTTTGGACAATTTTTATAAAAATGGGTTCGTATCCCACGTCGATCGACACACGTACCTGATCGAATTCACTCTTCCCCACTATCAGTTGGTTTGATCTTGTCTTCACGTGTCTCTATAATGCTGAGCTCTCAGGAATTTTAAAGCTGATGTCCTGAGGCTATTTGACGCCAAATGAACTACCCATTTTTCCACAACTGGCAGGCAGCTTTATCTGAAAATGTAAAATTTGAATAGCAGCAACAACAAAAGCTTCTGTCAGCTGATCAGGGGATTGCCATGTTCTTGAGGATTTAGTGTATATTTAATACAAAACTCAAAATAACGAAAAACTTTTAAAAGGCACAAAAAACGTTTTGCATTTTCAAGTATACTTCCTACTAAAAGGCCATTCAATGTCTTTTTTTCAGTGCAACCCTTCTATACGCATCTTTGTGTTTTCTTGAATGTTAAATTTCTTTTGTTTTGCCATTTTTAAGGGTGTTTTGATGAGTTTTAAGTTTCTATGCTAGTACAATTTGCATATTTATTTCCATATTATTTTAGATTTACTGTCCAATGTTGTGTTGGGTGATTCACTGTTCTTTCAGCCTCCACAGTTGGCTAATGAGCAAGGTTTTCTTACAGATACTTCTAATACATAAATTCCGGTTTTATACTTTTATACAGAGAGTTGTGAAAATGAACAGTTCTGGATCCTTCCTGAAATTACGTCACAGCAACAGTGCCCTCGTTTGTCAGGAAAAACACACAATCTTCCATGTTTCTAAATTACCCTTTTCCTCAATCAGATCAGCTAAAAACGGAAGTCAAATGGCTTTCTACATTTATGACAGGCAGAACAAAACATCACTTGAATAGAACATGTTCCCGAGCATGTCAAGACATAAGACTTGAACTTCTACTTGCATAAGAACTACATGTAATTTATACACAAAAATACATTACTGACATGATGTATGACCCTGGAAAAAAAGTTGGAGAAAGTTCTCTGCAGACCACCCCCCCCATCAGTAAACTGAAGTACAGAATGTTGACAATGAAGGAAATAATAGGAAATGGAAGGAGAAAAAATCCTATAATCCTTTTGAAACAGGAAAAATAACAAGCCTGATGTTATTCGTAAAATACATGTACCTAACCATATAAATAATGTACACGAGATCAGCTGTACAGTCTTGGACGAGTAATATGGAACTTTGAAAAGCACACTTTCACGCTTGTTAGGTTTTGCTTCAGCTGTTACCACTTCTTAAAATCTTCTGCATGGTAATGTTAATTCTATTTGTAAGCACGTGCTGCGGGCAAGGTTTGCCCATTGGAACTATTTCTGCAGTTTGTCAAGGAGGGATTATTTATTGCTGGGATATTTTTCAACAACTGTTTCAATGCATTTTGGTTTTCACTGTTGAGCATTTGTTATTGCACTGGAATATTTCTTTCTACACTTAAATGAAAAGTAATATACCAAAAATAAATGAAAGTGGTTTTGGCACAATTATACTTAATTAAATATCTAAAAAGACACATTTACCTTTTTACAAATTACGTGTTGGCTTGTATATTAAAAAGTCACTTCACCTATAAAATATGACTTTTATATTTTTCAAAAGCTATGAATTCATCAATTACAATATGCTAGTGATTAATATGCTATGATATTTATATCATTTCAGTAATGCATAAGTAATTGGCAATAGTGGGCATAAAGGTATTTATTTACACTGGTCTAAAAAATGGCCGAGATAAGTAACTTTTCATTGTTTCATTTCAAACTGCTGTACAAAAAGTGATTGCGAGTAAAGATGAACTTTCTAAAATTTTCAAAATTGAGTATTTTGTAGCTAGGGCTTGGTTTTGGGCGATAGTTTTTGCCACGGTAACAAGCCTTAACTTTATCATCATACACTCCTGGGTGGAGAGAGGCAAGTTGGGGATAAAGGTGACTTGCGCAAGGTCACAGCATGTAACCAGCTGCTGGATTGGACAAGTCTGGAACCCTGTGACCGTGGGTCACAAAACCCTGACCATCCGGCCCTGGGGGTAGCCCCTCCGTTTGGTAGCCATGATCTGCTAAGCCTCTGTGCTCATGGAGACTGGACCTCCACGGCCGACACAGGATTCCCGCCAGTTGAGGTGTCATCAGAGAACTCTGAGCCAGCTGACTGGGTGGTGTGCTGCCTCGAGACTGGGGCCTTAGGGAACCTGGCCGTGCCATAGATGCGGTAGGACTGCCGCAGGATGGGCCGCATGTCCTGTGGAGACTTGGCCAGGCGGAAGGTGGCTCGAGTCCAGCCGTAGATGATACAGTTCAAGAAGCCTTGACTAGGTCCTGTGACTCCCTGGGGGAAACAAACGACAGGGAAAAATGGTCAACAAAGCAATTCTACATCAAAATAACACAGCCTTATCAAGTACATGTATGGTTTATATAAAGCCTTTGATGCATAATGTGGAATAAGAACCGTAAAGTACTGCAAAAATGCTGTTATTGGGTCCAGTCTTGAAAGTTTCTTATGGCAGGCTTTTTTCTCAATAATCTTAAAAATATCATTTAATTGCCGACATCTGTGCACACTGTCAGAGCTCCTTCGTGCAGTCACTTGGTAATGACGGAAGCATGGTGTTACCAACTAAATGCCCTGTTGTTGCACCAAAAATAAATGACCAGAGAGTGGAGAACTCCAGTTTCAGGGGAGGTGGGAGGGCGCACAAATGTGTGACCTATTTTCCACTGGAATGTTCACAAACTCACAGCATGTTTCCGGGCCAAACATGTTTCACATTACTCAAATGTGTGACCAATTTTCATCTGAATGTTAACAAAGCCTAGGGCATAACCTAAGCGGAATGTTTACCTGCAGGACGTACAGCCAATCATATGTAATTAAGGACACTCCTTCTTTGGACTGAAGATCCATAATATTCAAGACCAGAGCTGCCAAGATCGGGTAATAAAAGAGAAACAAGTCAAGTTCCATGTCAACTAAACATGCAGTTTTCTAAAAGAGTGCAAAATGTGGCCATCACTTTGTGGATAAATATCCTGAAATCCAGAAAAATCTTGAGCGATAAGCCACCCTCCCCCCCATGACAGACATTACACATGCCACCTGTCAAGTGTTTGTTGAAACATCATCAAGATAATTTGTGGTACTGGCTGGGCTCCACAATGCAGTGAAGACCAGGTGTTTGATTACCAGTGATTCACACAACCAACTTCTGTGAGCTGGTCCTGAACACTTAACTAAACTGTAGTCCAACTGTTCTTGCCTGCAAAGCATTTGACAAAGTCAGGCCGCGATGAGTCGCCTGTCCGATAGCCCTGGGCAATCAAATTTTCATTGGGGCAATTAAAATTCTAACTAGGTGTGCCCGTTTGGGCAAGTCTAGAAAAGCTGATGTCTTTTCTGTCTTCATAAAATATCTTTCAATAACTTTTTCTCACGTTAAAATGCTTGTTTTTGTATGTTTTCGTATTTACATTTGCAGTTTTTGGAAAGACACTTCCGTTATTTTCACCAGTTCTCATTCACGTTTTGCTGTCGCGGTGGTGAAAACACGTGTCCACAGCTCAATGCATTAAACGCAGCTGCTCTGGTTCCCGCTGCGCAGCACCCATGCAAAGAAGTGTAGCAACTAGAACCAGTCTATACATGTACTGTACGTTCCGGTCGATTACTCTACATCGGCCATACACGCATGCAACCCTAAAGCCACAATTTGAGTTTGTTTTGCTCGTACTTGACGCAAGTGTCTTTCAACAAATTTCCTCCTGCAGCACAAGGTTTTCGCCTACTGGTCTGGATGCCTCACGCACGCTTACCACGCGATAGTTGTTGGCCAGTTTGCCGTCATGATTGCCTGAGTCACACTGTGTGAATTGCCCACAATTCTTGTGAATTGTCGCCTGTCAAAATTTTTACATAGATTAAGCAAGGTGTTCATCACTTTTTGAGATAATTTTGGAAGCTGTCATTCCCGTTCATGCCATTCAATCAGGACAAAAAAAATTGACCAAAAAAATTGACCCAAAAAATTTCCAACCTACCGACCCTATTTTTGAGAGGCATGCAATTGGAAGCACAACAATATCGGGGGCCTAATAAAAGACTCTTGCATGCAGTAGGCCTAAATTAAATAACCACAATAATCGTGGATTCCGAGAAATCTTGGGCAAGTGGTGATCTAATTCGGGCAGGCAAATTTATGGCATGGCCTGCCTGATCGGGCAAGCTAAAAAAAAAAAAATCTCCTCCACAATCAGTAACATCAGTAGTGCACACTGGCAAGTTCTGATCAAGGACAACCCCCCTCCCTACCCCCAGCCATCTGGGAGTGGTGAGTCGTGGCAGGAAGCTAGAGAGGAGATATTTGATGCATTCTCACCAGGGATCCAGCAGATGATGAAGACCGATATGTAGAGGGAGATTCGCTTGCACAGCTCGATCAGAGCTTTGCGCTGCTTGTTGGTCCACACTAAACCAAAATGTTGACAAAAACTCAAGTTACAGTGATTACAGTGAAGGAATTTTGAGAGGTTAGTGAAAGGATCAGCAGCTGAAGAAGGGTTTCAAACCCAGCTACAGGGTGAGGAAAGTGTTCCTAAGTGGGACATTTTGCCACTATTACAAGTACTTCTCTACACTTTGAAGCCAGTGGGACTTTATGGAAGACTGAACTTACGAGGCGAGCATAAAAAGCAGCCCTGACAAAAAAAACAGGTATCAAAGCTGGTATCCCTAAGCAGGGTATTTCACTGCAACAGATTCTCTCCACCCAGAAGCCATTGGGAATCTGTAGGGGGCAGATGGTGCTTATGAATTCACACAGAAAGGTTCCCCTCCCAAAAGCAGGTTAAAAGGTGAAATGACCTTCGATGCACGTTGTCTGTAACCGTTGCTCAACTGGTTTTGACTGCAACAGTGAATTTGCCGGGCAAGAAAATGGACTGTCACAAAGAGTCTACGCAGAGACGATCACTTACCGTTCTTCTTCATGAGCTGCCTGTACAATAGCGCTGACATGGCGTAGAATGTCTGGGAAGAATGAGATCAATTACACCAAGGCAAAAAGAATGTGAAGGCAATCTGGTGTAAGGAACCTTTTTTGGCAAAATTTGTCCCAACGCAACATGTATTCAGTTCTTACAACTTCCCACCACGAATAGCTGACCTGACACTGCAGACTCGTGTTCACATGTGCAGCAAGTGTGACCCAATTTTGAGCCATGAGCACCACACTATTTGCCAACTAACACTGTGACAACTACTTTTCTATAATAATAGCAATAGGTACTGTGTCCCATGTATGTCCTCCAACATGTGCTTAGAATTTTAAAACACCATGCATCTTAACACAAAAGTGGTGACGAAAGGCACAGAAACTGAAACATGTCACTCTCTGAATCACCATCTGCATAATGACACTAAAATGAACAGACATGAAACTCGATGACAGATCTCCCCGAGCGTGGAGTATTTTTTGATGCACTTACCACAATGGCCATCATGCTCAGCACTAACGATATGACAAAGAAGATTGCACCGTAATGTGCCCATGACCAGGACTCAAAGGACCCATTGTTCTGCACAAAACCAAAACAAATGCAGCTTGAAGTCAACTGATCATTTTTGAAAAAGTCAGAAATTTTGTCAGGCAGACAAGAAAATCAACAGGCTGGCAGCCACTTGCTGATCGTTTTGATCAAGTTAAGAAACAGTTTATCATTTGGCCTGATTCGACCCAAGTTCCAACCAAAGGTTTTCCAATGTGATGCGCAATAGATATACATGCAGCACAAATTCAAGGTGTTCTTCAGAGATCAATAAACAAAAATCATGTATTAGAGGATTCTTTTCTTTACAAGTTTGCTTACCCCTTGAACAGAAGGCTTGAAAAACAGTACCAAACATCTGAAAGAAAACATAAATTGCACCTGCTATGATTCAACAACCGTACAAGTAAATGAATTCAATGCTTGGAGAGGAGCACAACGAGACCCTTGTGGGCTTGAGACACAGCAACACTTGAACCCACAGCTCACCATGTTGGAGCTGTCCCATTTACCTAGACTACAACTGGCACTGTTTGGGGCAAGGATAAGAGAGGAGGTGGTTAAGTCAAGAGCCGGGAAATGGCGGACTCATAAAAAGGACGGACGAAAAGCTTTATAAGGGTTCCAAGCAAGAAGAAACAGCCATTCTAAGGGTGATATCCCTCTGGGGCAACACATCATGCAGATGCACAGAACCTTGTACCAAAAATCCATATCGCCAATTTTATTGTATAAAAAAAATCACACAGGAGGTATCTCAATGTACAAATCTTTACAGAACAGCATCGAAGAAAGCTTGTAGGATCTTAGTGTCAAAGCTCTAGAGTACAAGGCACAAGGCTTTATCTGTTATAACTCACTCAGTACATGGGTCTTGAGCTCTCAGATGGTTATACACCACAACCACTGGTGTCATGACAGCGATGGGTAGTAACCTGTCATATCAAAAGGTGACTTCATTACGCCTAACAAATCTTCAGTTCAGTGCTAATACTATGGACGTAGATGAACTAAAACAAACAAATGTCGGACCCAAAAATACCTGTCCTTTTCAATTATTAAATGTCAATGCCTTTGCTTTTCTGAAAAACAATAACTGAGCTTGTACAGCTTTACATCCTCTCAGCCCTGTACAAAGAATGGTTTGCCAGAACTTAAGGGTGCAATGTCCCATCGAATTCAAGGAAAAATCTCCACCAGGCCGAGGCGCTTAAAAAGTACCCCTACAGATTCTTTCGAAAAGAGGGGTCCGTTTGGGCCAAGAAATTGTGGGATTGTGTAAGTATGGCACAGGATCATCTCTGT
The DNA here is from genome assembly GCF_054643075.1 of Acanthaster planci. Classification (NCBI taxonomy): domain Eukaryota; kingdom Metazoa; phylum Echinodermata; class Asteroidea; order Valvatida; family Acanthasteridae; genus Acanthaster; species Acanthaster planci. The sequence goes on along the minus strand of NC_141785.1, from coordinate 11,562,122 downwards.
ATATTCAGGGGCACCCATCTGGGGGCAAAGCAGAAAAACATGTGAAAGAAAATTTGTCAGAAGAGCCTGAGAAAGGTGAGGGATGCCATTTGAAAAATGGCTGCTGGGAAGACTTGGGAACATTCACTTTTTGGGGGGTGAGTTTGTTTTCGGTGGATAATTACCAAATTTATTGGTTACCCCACTAAAAATTGAAAATGAAATGAAATCCGAAGGACCAAATAACACACTGTTTTTGTTTGAGAGGCCTTAAGGACCTCAGTAGCCTGCCATGGGGCTCCAAACTTTGTTGATTTTACACTATTTTCAATAGAGCTTGAATTGGTTCAGTGCACCCTAACCAATCATCAACCATGCTGACCTTTAACCTTTCACTTTAATTTTTATAATTAAACCCCTAATCCAATGCCAATAATAACAACTTCAGTTGAGATCAAAAGGTTGTACTGTGCATACGACATTTCAAACAGTCTGAAGAGAATAACTCACTTGGTAAACAATTGCTGAGTCAATTAAAATCACTTTATTTTGCGACTCGAGTCGGTAATCTTGACCTTTGACCTTACTGTAGATCCTTAAACCAACCTGCAATTATAGGCGAGTGTACCCAACATTGTTTTGTTTCTTAAAAATGGAAATAGTAGAAACAAAACTGAATCTAAAGTTATCCTCTACGAATAATTTTCTATCATTCACAATGGTGACCTTGACCTCTGACCTCATTTCTGAAACCAACCTTCCTTGTCCTCACTGAAACCATTCATTGGCATTTCATTAAAACCAAAATTGTGTAGTACATATGGAATAATCATGAAACAATTGGCATATTAGTTACCATGTAGCTTTCTTGTTTTTTTCACCTGACCTTGACTTTAACCATTGACCCTGTAGGCCAGTTCCCATTGTTCTTACTTTCAACAAAAAGTATGCATAACAATGTAATTGTCGAGGTGTTAATAAAAGTAAAATCACTCATGAATGTTTCTTTTAATTAAAAAAATAAAAACACAAGGTCTGCACTATTTAGGAGATATATCAATGGTTCATGTGGAGTGCACTTACCACGAAATGACATAAAACAGTCTCATTACCCATTTCATTGATGTCATTGTCTGTAAAACAAAGCAAACCCCAAGAACTGTCAGAAGAACAGCATGAGTATGTAAATGTACTTCAGCAAAGATTACAAGCAGCAAAAGATTTCAAATTCGTATCCCTCTTGTCACACACCATGCATGCCAATGCCTCTACAGTGTAAAATGCATTATGCTGCAATGCATTATGGGTAAAAAATTAAATTGTCAATTATTTAAGACCTGAAAGGTGTTGCACATTCAAACGAAAACAGACTCATGCCTGAAAATACAAGCAATAATTCTGGTGCACTTTGGGGGAAAAGTGGGCTGATTTTTAAAAAAAGTTAAAAATTAGCTTTTAACTGTGATTGAAATGTTCATCCGTGCGTCTCATAAACCCAATTTCAGCTCGCATTAACTCATGCCTTAAACTAATGAGTAAGGAAAATAATGAGCCTGGGTGACGCCAGGCTCCACAGCAACACATTGTCTGTGAAGAATTTTTGATGGGGGAAAGGTTGCCCTAGGTGTGTCCCACCTACTTTAGTGGGATGCCCTTGTTGTGTGATCTACCCCTACCTAATCAAACAAAGACAATTGCCAGGGGAGAAATTGTACTCGACTCCCTCTGTTCACCTTGCAGATTAATACTCTCCACTAACAACATGTTCCCAATAATGTACACCTAACACTATCCCTATAACTAAATATCCTTCCCAAAGACACACACCTACCCCCACCCTCTGGACTTCGAGCAGCCCAAAAAGTTATCGTTTGAAACCGTGACTTGTTCTACATGGTGCCCATACCCAGAAATATTAGGCCTGAGGTTCTGCATTGAACCCTAGCTTATCACCTGCTATTTGTGTCTTTAGCAAAAATTAGCCTAAAACCATCCACTGAAAACAGGACCATTTCCCTAAAATGATTCTCTAATTCCCTTGAACATAAATTAACCTTTTCACGAAGGCTACATCTGTACAGCCTGTGAAGTGAATGCTTTGAGCAACATCCTTCTAAACTGCAATGTCTAAAAACCCTTAGGAATTTTGCGGAAACCAGGTTGCCAGAACTCTGTGGTTTCAGACTCCCCAATTCTTGAGGGGGGGGGTAAGCAGTGAGTGGTTATTACAGTATACAGAGGGTGTCTTACGTGCAACAGGGTCAGCTTATGCGCTCTGTTGAGTCTGTCTTTTAACCTGAGGTACACGTTCAGTGCATAGTTGACAGTAAGGAAGAAGCTGATGACATTAAACATCTGGGCATCGAGAAAAAAAAGACATGGAAATCATATTATTTCAACTTTCGCTGGCATGCAAGTTTAGACAAGAAAAAGTACTTTGCTTGAAGGGTCTTCTTTTACAGAAATGGATGAATGTTGAGGGGGGATTTGAAGTTTTGGAGGAATCTTTCAATTTCAATTTTTGGAGTCACAATGTTCGTGTACATAATGTACATGTAGGTAGCCTGTATGAATACTTCTTCATGTGCGTGAACATTGTTCACGTCGAGCAACATCTTGTTTTTTTTTCTGTTCTTCCTCTTCTCTTTTGTAATTTACAATTGGAATAGGGTCTGCTCCTTGTCCATCTCAGTCATGTTTTTGCCAACTTGTGACAGGTAAAACCATGGCTGGCAGTTAAGGACAAAAGCAGAGGAAGAAATCTCAAAATTGCAAAGTGGTAAGTAGTCTCTGGCAACTATTAAGACACCAAAGAATAAACACCACTACAAACCGCTAGATGAAAATACCACCCACTTTCAAAGTATTAAAAGCGAGAATTTGAATAAAAATCTCACACCAACCCCAGACTGATGTTTTCCGCAAACTCTGATCACCCACACAAATAGGTGGTAACCTAACAGAGGTCTATGGAGTCATTTACCTCAGTGACGGCCTGGAGCACAGTGCAGACACGGAATCCCACAGACCCCACTCCATCAAAGGGGATATTCCACAGAATTGCCCCCACCAACCAGCAAAAGGCCAGGCCCAGATCGGCAACAGCCAGGTGGAACAGGGGACGGACCTGCCAATGAAGCACCAAGCAACAATGCACTCAGTTCGCTAGGGCGCCCATGACACAGTACATGTATCTGAATAATTGTTTTCTTTCATTACCTTATCCAAGAGAATCACTAGGCTAAGAGCAAAAAGCCAGGCCCTCTTTCTTTCTTTGCTTTTGAAGTAAACACTCACTCATGTTGATTTACACAGACGAAATAATCAGAGGCTACATGTAAAATTACGGCTCAATTAAAGAGGATGCATGTGTGCACATGTTATCAACACAAATACTTTTCACAACTTTTTTTGGGGGGAGGGGGCGCAGGGAAGACGCTAAAACCTGTTAGAAATTCCCCAAACTGTTTTATAATGGAGAAGAAAGGGTAACATTTTTGGGTCTCAATTGATGTTTTTTAATACAGTCTTTTCATTTTTGGTTGAAGGAATCCAATTACCAGTACATGTATTATACATTGTAGCTTATAGTTTTGCCTATTCTAAGGTTTGAGTAAAGTACAGTATTTACCTACTATAGGCATACCACTAATTTGAAATAAACAAGTACAGGTGCTGACACAAGAAATTGATCTTGAATTAGTCTCTGCTCTTCATTTTTCTCCCTCTGCCAATACCCTGTGACTTTTGGAGGCACAGAGTCCAGGTCTCAGACATTCCACTGACTCATCCAGGATTTGCAATGATCTTCTGCTAACGTTCAACTTTCCCCAAAAGTGGATATTCCAGCCCCTTTCCACTGTGGGCCAAAATGTGTCATCGTGCTCTTTTAGAAAAGGGCACAAGTGCAACAAGTGCATGCACATGTATTTAAAATAAACCTGCCACAAATTCAGCACAAACCCACTCCCCAACCCAGGAAATGGTCACTCCTGCCTGTTACCGTACCTAGTTTCACAGTGTAAATTTAGATTCACTGTACGTACACAGTACATACATGTACATGTTTAGATGCAGGACCATACATGTACATGTACAAGTAAAAATGTACCACAAGTACATGTACATGCGTACATTGGGTCATTCTATTCATTTAGGGTCCAAATGTGAGACATTTTTGTGTCCCTGCTCTGCTTGGCCTGTGTAATTTGATATACATGTAGTAATACCACTGAACCTGATGTCAAATTAATTTTATTTGCATGAAAGGTGATCTGCATAAATTTATCACTCTTGGAAATTAAAGGAAAAGTTCTACACAAAATTGGGTGTCACATGTGACAGGGACACGAAAGAAACTGGACCCCAAATTTGAAATTTACAGTGAGTCAACTCTGGACATATCCACCATCCTGTGAAGATGCATGTTCTCCACTCACAAAAACCAACCCCAAAATGCATGCGCATTTGTAAAAAGAATGAGGTAAGGGCCAAATTCCTCAATGTTTCTAGTACTATTTAACATTTCTGAAAATTCTAGAGGGAGTGGCATGTGATATTTTCACTGTATAATGTATTTATAGATTTTCATTTGGGTGAGTCAGGCCCAGGAACACGACGGACTAATCATCAGATTCCTATATATAAGCTGGACCAACCTCAGTAAGAATCGCTATTAATAAACATAATGATTTCATCCACCTTTTGCAGGGCTTTTAATAAAAGTGGAAAGTGTCCCAGCTGAAAAAGGAAATGGACATAGTAGGCTATTTCTCACCAACCTCACCTTAAACAAGTAACAGGGTACATGAAAATGGATGGTATTTACCCAACTTTGCACATACAGTGGAAGTAAAATTTTACTTACATGTACTTCAAAATGCAACACAGTTTTGTTTTTGTTTTGATCACAAGTAAGGGAATAAATATGTGCCAGGCCGGTCTTAAACGTGCATTTAAGACAGGCCCAGGAGAATGAACACGGCTAATGTCCGAGCAACAGGCGAGGGCATCTTCAGCATTCAGTCTCCTGAACCGGTATTAAACCGCCATGCACATATTTATCCCCATTCATAAGTACCTTTTTTAGTCAGAGAGTTAAAAGAATTCAATATATGATGGATTTCCAACGATAATATTCTGGAATTTCACTTTGATTTTCCTGAACACCCCTGTCCATTTTATGGTGTATTCCTTGTCCAAAAGAATGGACTTGGTGCACATGGCGAGCCGCGTGTACAGCGGACCAATCTTGACCAATCAGAATCGATTAAGCTCTCTCGTATCTAGGTGCCAGCGCATGATTTACGCAGCGAGCATTATCACTTCTCATTATCAAATGTTGATGTACGGTCAAAGTTGCATGTTGTTGAATAGGGAGACTGTCTGAGGAATTTATGAATTACTGATTCACAATGGTCAAGTTTGTATGAAATGTCCTACTGCAAACTCATAAGCTTCAGCATTCCGTGCAACCATGGAGTAACGTTTGCTACCACAAGCCCTGAACAGTTGCCAACTTTAAGTTCGCAGACTGCCAACTTTATATTTATCTGTACCTAGTGTGGACCCATGAACAAAAGAATCTTACATACACATGTACATGTAATGCAGGTTGTGTGAACCTTGTGTGGACAAAACCAGGTCCACACAAGGTTACCCCCTTGCTAGGAAACAGTGTAGACAAAACCAGGTCCACACAAGGTTACCCCCTTGCTAGGAAACAGTGTAGACAAAACCAGGTCCACACAAGGTTACCCCCTTGCTAGGAAACAGTGTAGACAAAACCAGGTCCACACAAGGTTACCCCCTTGCTAGGAAACAGTGTAGACAAAACCAGGTCCACACAAGGTTGCCCCCTTGCTAGGAAACAGTGTAGACAAAACCAGGTCCACACAAGGTTGCCCCCTTGCTAGAAAACAGTGCAGACAAAACCAGGTCCACACAAGGTTACCCCCTTGCTAGAAAACAGTGTAGACAAAACCACATCCACACAAGGTTACCCCCCTTGCTAGAGAACAGTGCAGACAAAACCAGGTCCACACAAGGTTACCCCCTTGCTAGAAAACAGTGTAGACACAACCAGGTCTGTGCAGGTTGGAGGGAAAATATTAGCATGGCTAAATGTATGTGACTTACTTCTGATGTTGTGACGACTCTTCTGACGATGGAATAGATGATAACGGACAGAGAACCAGCAATGCTAAGGGATGCAAAGAACGCATGGACATAGTGGAGCATGTCCAGCTAAAAATATGACAGGAGAAAAAGGTGTAAGAAAATAGTGGCAACATCAGAATTTGTCGACAAGTTATCTAAAAATCACATAACAACAGCACTAATAATAACAATAATACATGTACATGTAATATCAAAATGTTCACATAAGGTGCACAGTACAGGTACATGTATCTTACAGTATCTGTAATTTAAAAGTGCCGATATACCATCATTATCCCTGTACATGTACACTGAGCTCACAGCATCTGACCATTCTTGAAACTAACTCAACTCCCTGCGTAGTATACTAGCTGGATGCTGCCATATCAGGCACAAATGGCTAAATATAATCTGCCCTCACAGGTACCCATTTACTCCTGAATGGAGAGAGGCACACAGGGGTAAAGTGACTTGCCCAAGATCACAACATGCTGCCACCAGCTGGATTCAATCCCCTGACCCTAGGATTAGAAGCTACGAACTCTAACCACTAGAACATATGTCACCTACTGGTATAAAGTCCCCTGTAATTCCAAACTTAATGAATGGTGGCTTTGAACATGGTCAAAGAACAGACAGAATGTTAGTAAAACCTAAATTCCTTGAGTGCTAACTTCTAATTTTCCGCGAGGAGAAAATTTGAAGCTGTCCTGGGCGCAGACATTTGGAATCCATGTGCATGCTTGTGGAACATTTGAAATCTGACAGTCTCAGAATGAATAAGGAATTATGTATTCAAACTGCAAATGCACATCGCGTACTGCAAAAATCCGATTAAAATGTCACGGCCAAATTATCTGCAGCACATACATATATGCACATGCGTTTGCATTCTTTATGCAGAGCAAAATGAAACACTCATAACAGATTGTGCGTTAGTTCTGCGACTTTGTTGACATATCGTTTTAGAATACAGATGTATATATGCAAATACATACATGTAGCTGGACAAAAGCCATATAAAATCTTGAGTTTTTCACAGGTTTATGCCCAAACATGGATGCACCCAAAAGGCATCACTTTGCACATGAGTTAGCACTCTAGTTTTTACACATCGTATATGGTCAAATCTTGTTTCAAAATCTGACCCTTGCACTAAACTGAAACTACAGTAAGTGGACAGGTACATGTACCAGTCCGTTTCCTTCCTCAACTTAGTTTCGCTTATTGTTCAGAGTCGTACATGGGAATGCCAGTCAGCTTTTGTGATGGAAACGAGACGTTTGATGGATTATTTTTTGAGTCAATGTCTTATGTAATCAAATACGCAGTAGCCTTTTTCGAGCAGTGAAAATTTGTTTACTTCCTCTCTTCGTGCTAAACAAATCATGATATTCTTGCAATTGGGGTTTTCACAAGAACGTGAAACACATAAATATGAAGCCAGCATTGAGCTAAAGGCCATCCTGATGGTCGTTAGCTTGCAAAAGTTTTTTAAAGCCACATTCAATGAACTTACAAATCAGGTTTGCTGTGATTTTATTCTGTCACAGCAATACACTGCTTAACCGAAAGTCCAGTTGATATTTGAATAGTGTTGAATTTAGTAGGGTTTAATGATGTCGATAAAAATCAGTTGGTGATATGTCAAGGAAAGATACTCACTTCTAATGATGCTGTTGCATGAAATGGCTCAATATCTCTTTTACAAAAACTTTTACACTTTTAGCTTTATCGAGTGTGTCATTACAAACGTCCATTGCAAATATATATGTGGGGTATATCTTCAGGAAACCCCCTACAAGAAATATTTTCAATGGTTTATGTTGTACTGTACAGAGGCAACACGTGGTGTTGCGTCTCCATATGAGACTACGGCATGCACAAGTACCGAACACTGGCTACGGCTCTCCACCGCTGCCTCTTTTGATCAAACTTCAAAGCCGTATCACAGGAGGCAGGACAGGATTATGGCTGCCTGTCATGCGCGCGCCGCCTCATACAATCCCACGTATTAAATAAATTGATACACCGGTAGTGCTGGGTGAACATACGTGTGGCATATGGGGTGCTGGGTCTGGGGGAGGGGCCAAGTGGATTTTTTTTCCAGAAATGACTCTGTTCAAATTTATAAGATTTGAAAGAATCCTCACCCTCCCTCAAAAGAAAAGTGTTGGTAATGCTTCTACAACTCTTTGTTTGGTCAAACGGACGGAATGTAAAGAAACAAAACCTTTGTTGAGAACTCACTTTTCCACCTGTGTTTGTCTTGCTGCATGCCTTCTGACTGAATACAAGACATTCCACATCTCAAATTCTTCCTCCTCAAGGAGTTTAAATCGGTTTCAATACCATAACTTATATGTACAGTACCAAAGATCCACAAGCCCTCCTTAATGTATAAAAGATGTACCTTTACACGTGTAGCAGAAAAGCCAGCTTGCTAACATACATGTACAAGTACATGCTAAATACGCTGTACTGTATGTGACCTGTTACAAGATACCTTGATAGAAAAGCCAATGAGCCATTTCGGTTATTCAAAAAGCCAAGGTCTTTCGGGAACAAAGTACGTGCATGACAGGACAGAATATCACATCCATGCATACCTGTTCCCGGATAGCCTCATACCGGGCATGCTCTGTTGGAACACCCAACTGGTTCATTGTAGAGATTTGGCCAGGTTTTTGTTGCTATCCCAGGATGAACCTCACGCTTTAGGTCCTGTTCTACAAATGTACTTTGACCGCTTGTCTTGTCTTTGCCCTTTTAAATATTTGTGAAAACACTGACAGTGTGTTAGCCCTGTGTCATAAGCTGACTGATTACTCACTTCAATACAGTGTGGGATTTTCAAGAGTCATTTCCTCAAAAACTACCTCTAAAGTGTCATTTTCCAGTTCATATCAATGTTTTCAGAACTGCACAGCAGTGCAATGAAATGCTCTGAGTCTCCACAATTCAATGAAATACATGTACATGTATCTTAAGTCTAAGAAAACCCTAACTTTGAACTCATTTTGTGGTGACAGGTCACATCTGCCGTTAAGGTGTTACTGTAACGTACTTCAAGTTGCATGTTTTCGCGGTGAATTAGGGTCATTTTTAACATTCTGAACTCCAGGTAAATGAGCGAGTCCAATATTCCAACAGCACATCACATGCCCCAAAATGAAGCATGTCTGAGGTCAATCAGATGTGCGTGCGAGACCTGCCCCATCGAGACAGCCCTGTGTGGACTTGTGTATGTTTTGTTCCAAAATGACTTTAGTTTTTTAAAATACTGAACTGACTCATTGAGATCTCTAAGTCTGAAAATATACCCACCACTTGCTCTTCTCGTGTCGTGTTGTAGCACGGTGAAAGCTCCGTCACTGCCATCACGGACGACAGGGGGTTATTTGTTGCTAACTGCATGGATGGAATCCAATACTACGTTCCCCGCTAGGATGGTAATCTATCTCTGTTTACAAGCACAGAAATGTCAAAACGTTGCAATGAAAGCAAACACGTTGTGCTCACTTCGCGAATGTGTCCAGGCAAGTACAATACAGTGTCCGCACTTCTCATCTATATAGCTGCCAAGTTATAGCGAGTACCGGCACCGGACTGGTTCCCATGCTGGCATAACAGGCTCCCTGATTGGCTGGTGATATGCAGTACTGGAGACAAGGTTTAACTGCCTTGTCACATGATTCTTTTGAATTGCCACGAGGAGATGTGTTTAAGCGATATCAGGCACTTTAGGAGGTTCCAAAACTTTCACCAGTTCCACAGGATCAAGAATTCCTAGACTGCAGTCTTCCTGCGTGCTTGATATAAAACACAAATCATGTCTAAAAAAAGAACAAATAAAGCAAAACAAAAGTGGGTAAATGTCGCCTACATATAAACACTTTCGCAAGACTACACACTCCAATAAATTTCAAGTTACAAAACCATATGTGTTTTCCATTACTAGATAAGGATCAATTGAAACTGTTTTTTTGTTGCTTAAGAATCAACCACAAAACGAGCGCCTCAACCCTTGGCTTTTATTATTCATTTCCACGTGACATTATACAGACCATTTACGTACATCTGTACATATATGCAAACCACAAATCTATAAACGGCAACAGACTGCATTGTGACAATGGAAAGTGAGATACAATCTGTATCTTGACACTTGCAAATTATCAACTTTTGCAATATCAAGGTTTTGTGGAACGCTGAAATATCAGTGTCTACATGTATCTCAATACTGTCTACTAATGTGCAATATAATACCAGTACATACCTGTGGTTTCAGTTCATTTAGATACATGAATGTACATGTATGTAAGTTTCCTTTTCAACACATTTACAGGAGCCGTTTTGCCTGATTGGTATGATTTAACAAAGTGAATGGTCAGAAACTCAATACAATGTACATTATGTACCTTGTTTTTATCCACACTTTGAACTTGAACACCCAGTTTTCTCCTTTTCTTTAAAATAAATGAGTTTCATGCACAAACTCGGGCCGTCACGGGGGGACCACCCCCCTCTCCCGGGAAGCTGGTTCCTCATCAGTAAAAAGCAGTTCTACATTAAGCATGAAAATCACAAGAGCCAGATTTGAATGACCTGCTTTTAAAAGAATCTTGCATAATGGAAACAATGGGATTTAATGTTGACAGAATATTTCTACCCACACAATGCCCATATCTATCAGGATGCCAAAATGATTTATCAAAACAATAAGCTACCACAAGTTTGATCTCTCTAATGCAAATTGAAACAAAGTATACGAAAGAAATGGCTTTCCGACTCACTTTCACTGATGTCGGCCAAATGCCAAATCCTTCACTTTGAATAAAAACTCCTGGATACATGTAGTGCCCTGCCCTCGACAACTGCATAAAATAACAAATCTTGCCGCAGGATATGCAGACAAAATTGACCCTCCCTTACTTCAAGCAGGGTTCAAACCAAGATCCAGTGAATACCCATCACGGGGCTCACATGCTCTCATAAGTTTCCAGTAGATCAACACTATGCTCTTAATTGCTGTACGTATTGAGGATAGGCTCTTAAGTAATAAGGAGATACTTCCTGCAGGTTACTCTCCTTCCTGTGAATGAAGCAGGATGTGCTTGGGGGGTAACCCCCTTGCCCTACTCTTGAGATGCCTCGACGCTTACATGTACAAACAAGTCTACTTCTTGCAATTTTCACTGCTGATCTCTAAGAGGGATCTTCTGAATTTGTCAGTACAATTCATCTGAGAGCAGAGACTACAGGTTGTTTTCCTGCCAGAGGACCTGAACGTTTCACTCAACATACCAGGACACAAATCACAAGTTACATACATGTAACTAATAAACAATATTGCCTGCATGCTTAACATCCTGACTTGTAATCTCCTTTTAGTGACCTTGGGTGTTCCACCTTACATTGTGATATTTGTTTGCCTATTACTAACTACCAAGAGTGAAATATGTTCAAATAATGTTAGTGGCTCAAGTTACATATGTACACTTAAACCTAATATACGATATTTGGCAGCACAGGATGAAATATCTGACTACTTTTCTGATAGTGCGGACAGCCTAACAGTTCAGGGTTTCATATGTACAAGTACGGGGACACCAAATCAGTGTAACATTTCTAAAAGAGCTTTGGAATTTGGTTTAGGATCTTATAGATGCATTAAATATAATCCTGTATGACAAATTTCCCTTCACCATACTAAAGCAAGTAATACTGCTTTACAATGGCACTATACTTGCATACCGATACATTGATTTAACAACTACCGGTATTTGAGAGAGATTCACAGGGTGTAAACCAGATCTTTAAAATACGAGACCCACTTTTTCGGTGTCCATCTTACTAATCTGGAATGTTTCTGAGAAAGAAAAGATCCCCCATCAATATATATTTCCATTTTGAGTCAAAATGTCACAAGTTGGTGACTTAATTTATCGAATACCGTACATATGGCACTTAAGGCGGTCTGGTTATTTCACCGATTTTGAACAGGTGAATATCTACATGTACCTTAATGATTTAAACCCAGGGGATGTGAATAATTCTGTCAAGCTTTGAACTATCAAGATTTTGACAAGTTTGTACAGTGAAAAGAGAAGTCCATGTGATTTACCGCTGTTTGAATAGAATCATTGCGAGTTCACCTCTGGAGGTTGACAGCCACAGGCAAAGCACATGTATGTGCTTAGTCATACGTCAAAGAAAAGGACCCGAGTCCGGACTCAAGTTCGAGTTCGGACTCAAGTTCAAGTCTGGACTCAAATCCTCCCCCACTGCAATATACAAGTCGAGTATGTAGTTGTATACGTACTTTGTATTGCAACCACACATGGCACTGCTCAATAATGTGGATATTGTATTCAGACTCACCAGACAGACTTCGACTTTAGTAAAACTGAAGAAACATCACGTGTATGAACATGCACACCAAGGAATCAAAGGGAAAAACAAGCCTGTGTACCTCAGTTGCCAAAAGTACTTGTCATCAAGTCTTAATAACTTGTCTAGACACAGCAATTGAAATCTTCTCTGTAGAACTTCACCCGGTACTGTTCATGGAGATTGTATTTGATTGCATGGCAAACACACAAAGTCGGTCACTGAAGTTCACTGAGCTGAGCAGGCACCGGATTGTGGGCGACAGACTGTGCCAGTTTTGGCTGCACCCTTATGACAGGGTCGAACTTTGTGCAGTCACATGATGGCTTCAGGGTTTGAGATCTACATGTATGGAGTTCCAGACATGCACAGCAGAAATAAGGCACCTACATGTACTCTACTGCCTGACTCTTTAAAGGAGCACTCTGGAGCACTCTGAGTGTTCCTTTCCACGTCCATCTACTTGTAGTTTATTTATCATCAAGTCAGGTCCAGTTCAACTCAGTTGTTGCCAGCTAAGAAAGACAAACAGCTTTTTTTTTGCAAGGCTTTTCAGGGCTTGGTTTTAGTATAAATGCAAATGCGCACTTGGAATTTGATGGAAAGCTTAGGCTTTTACAAGATAAACATCCTACAGTAGCCATGGTAATAACAGCATGCTTCATGTAAACTTTGCAATAGGCAACTGCTATGCAAAACTCAATACTGTGCACCCTAGTAAAGATCACATACCAAGAAATTGAAACACACACTGCACAAAATCTTGTAATCAGCTTGCAATCTCTTGTCCTTTTTTTCTGCCACAATTGTACCCCGTACATGTATCAATACATGTCTGACTGACAAAAGCCATCATTTTTTAGCTTTCAAACTCAGACACAAGCCAGGAAACAAATAAACAACCCAACAAACAAAACATCAGCATACAGACAACATTACAGCAGCGGTTCCTTTAAATCCAAACAATTCAGGGTGACTTCCCGTGCGGAGAACATTTAACCACCTGTCAATACAACAAAGGAAGTACTATCATAGTGTCACGGGATGTGATACTCGGGCTATGACGCATGATGTTCGTCATAATGCATTATGCCCACTGTGCTCTACATGTACGTGTTCATGTACAACAGCTCCGATACTGCAGGAAAAGTATCGCAATTTTTTTCAGTTACATTTTTCTTTAAGTTTTTCCAAGTTACAGCTCTGATCCCGCTGGATAAGTATTCCGATTTCTTTCAGTTACATTTTTCCTTAAGTTTTTCCAAGTTACAGCTCTGATCCCGCTGGATTAGTATTCCGATTTTGTTCAGTTACATTTTTCCTCAAGTTTTTCCAAGTTACAGCTCTGATCCCGCTGGATAAGTATTCCGATTTCTTTCAGTTACATTTTTCCAAGTTACAGCTCTGATCCCGCTGGATAAGTATTCCGATTTCTTTCAGTTACATTTTTCCTTAAGTTTTTCCAAGTTACAGCTCTGATCCCGCTGGATAAGTAGGCTAATGCATTTTTTAAAGTTACATTTTTCCTTAATTTTTTACAAGTTACAGTTTTTCCTTCTTCTTTTTAATTCCATCAAACAATGCACGTGGTACCAAATTTAGGTAACAGTGAACCCTAAAAGAGGAAAGATCTACTGTATGCAATTAGTAATGTACCATACAGTACTTTTTAAAATGAAACCCTTTAGAATGCACCTTTTGAATCCTATTAACCCTGCTGTAAATTTCTGTTTCACCAAAAGGATATTTCAGAGCATATTTGATTTTTGGAGCTGTGGCAAATTTGCAAATTTATAAACAGTGGATCTCAGACTGCCGTATTTTTCCCGATATTATCCTCCGGGGCCAGGAACCTGCCAAAAGAAAGGAAAAAAACTCTTTCATGTATCAAACGTGGATTTCACTGAAAACCTGATTTGATTAAAAAAAAGACTTTCAGTGCGGGGCTCACACCCACGCACCTGATGCAAGACAGAGGATGTGTGCATCTCATGAGCTCCAGAATCAAAAAATGGACAATTATTGTATAAACTTTGGAAATTACTTCACAGGTACCACGTTTAATTATAACTACCCTGTATACAGTAAGTACTGCAATACAAGGTACTAAATAATCACCCAGGGTCACATGGCAAGGGAGGGGTAAAGATCCTCCCTTCATTATCAATCCTTCCCCCCTTAGGCTGTGTCAAATTGACTGATAAAATACGTTCACTAGTACAACGGATACTGCAACATTATGGGTGTCTGGTTACCTGACCTGATGCCACATCAATAAGGGGATTAGCTGCAAGGTATTATGTATGAATGCATGTACAGGGGTCAAAATCAACAGTGGTCTACTGGCACGGGGCCACCGAAAAGTTCATCAGGCCATTGCATTCTCCAAAAATGATGGCCCGGCGGGACAGTGGTCATTTGAGGAACATTGCCACATTTCAAAACTTTCATCACATTTTACGACTTGTGTTTCAAATCATCGCGCAGGACTCCGGCATTCAAAGTATAGTTCCACAGTCAGTGTGACCGAAATTGCCTGCTATCATGCACCGGGCTTGTGAGCCAGATAAATATGTAGCACACGGCGCGACATTCTGTTTATTGCACGGTCGTTCATGTGTGAACGACCTTCACGTGTGAAGGACCGGAGTACTGATATGGTGGCTGGTATCATTTTCTAACAATGCCAGTTTAACGTTATCTCCCAACAATGACACCTTTACAGGTCATGTCGAGTCCACATCGGGCCGATCGTCAGGTGCAAGCAATATAATCTCGAATTAAATTTGCCAACACAAAAAACATATATAGACAACAAATCAAGTTTTGGGAATTAACTTGTAGAAATCTTTCGGCGACATCATTTTTTTGATGTGCAGTTGTAAAGTTGCATGTGTACTGTAAATTGTATGTTATTTTGCATGGGATGCATGGACTGGTTGCCGCGTTACCACAACACCTTCTTTAGTTGTAGAGGGGCCTTTTGTCAAGACAGCATTTTTAAATTTTTTTTTAATTTTCAAATGTGTTTTTCTAATTTACCAATTTAAATTTTACGGTCATGCCAAAATTTAGGATCGGTTGCATACCCAGAAGCTGAACTGATTTTTTGCCTCAAAAAGTGCATTTAAATCCAGCCAGGCTGGCCAATCAACTGTTTTGGTAGAGAAGTTCAACTGATGCAAATGGGCATGTGTGGCGGGCCTGATTGATTTCATTACATGTTACTCAACCTGGGCCACCAAATTTTTCACGAGGGCCAGTGCACTGAGTGCAGTGCACTTCCCACTGGCCCTGAGGGCCCCCAAGAGATTGAAGTTAATTTTGACCCCTGATGTGTAAGGCTGCCAACATTAAATACGAATGTGAGCATGGGAATAGGGATAGCTGATGTTCTGAAGCCTGCAGGCCTGTTTTTTACATGCTCTACAAGCTCAAATTATGTACCTCACTGCCTGCTGGAGAAACTCAAGTTACTCGTTTGCCAGAAACGCGTGAATGGCCCAGTAGAGAGAGACAATAGAACGTTCAGAAATGCTCTTTTCATTTTCATTCTGCTAAGTTACTTTTTTTCTGGCAGAAGAATCTCGTGTAGGCATGAGAAAAATGATCTTCACATAAAATGTGCAAGTCTCACAAGTGTGAAGTAAGTTAGTTACACTGTACTTATTCCTCGTTTGACATTCAACTTTCAATGTTGAACAAGTACCCTTTTTATATTCAATGTTGAATCAGCAAATGTTTGACATTCGGCGATCACACAGGATGCACAACCCTAACAAAGCTTTGTTAGGGTTTGCATCCTGATTGCTCGAACATCAGATGAGGAACGAGGAACTAACTTCACACTGCCGCAAGTCTAACACTCAATGCACAACAGTTAGCAACCTTGGGATCACCATCAGGTCTGCATCAATGTGTGCCAGTGCATTCATGATTCCACACATAATCTTGATGACTGCTTTTCACTTCAAAATATTCTTTGAAATTGCCAAGCGCAGTACGTGTACATGGCGAGCACATTTACCACAAGTCGGTGATCAAGTGTCAGTTGGTGTGGTAACAAATGGCAGGTGGTAAGACGAAAATTTGGAAACCATTTGGTCAACCTGTTGGATCACTTCATCCTAGCACAATCAGTTAATTTTACTGCAAGATATAACAATAATTCTGCCATTGGTCTATCACTTTTCCTTTCCAATTGACGGTTATCAGTGGTTATGGAAGACTTCTTGAAGCAAGAGAGTTAAAGTTGGAGATTTCATAATGCATACAGTACATGTACATGGGATCAACCAATCACATATGAAGCAATTGGTCAACGACACAAATGATCAAGCCAAACACTTTGGGGTCCTCTACAAATTGATAATAATAACAATAATTTATTTTGTATATTGCGCATTACATTAATAAATGCAAAAAAAAAATCTCAATGCGCTTTACAGATTAAAACAGCAGGAAATATGATTCCATAAAATACACAATTCCGCAACTGTTGCATGTGCGAGTTCTTTTTTTGTTGATTTAGTGAGATTTATGCCTCTAACTTTAGGTTTACTGAGGCCTATCCTATAGGGATACCGAACGTCTGCCCTCCAATACCACTTCGGAAACATGCCTACTTAAGGTCTATTATCAATTAGGGATGCATCAAACTAATTCAAAGGATAATTTCTAGAAAGCTAAAGCTCATTCGCATGAAAGGGCCTTGACAGTACTTTTTCTCCTCAATGAAAAGGAGGCTGTTTGGCCAAAGAAATTATGGGATTGTGAAATTACACGCCCAGGATCAACTTCCCTTTCGACCAAGTGCCCCACCAAAGGCTCCTCCAAAAATTACATCACTATGAAGTGCCTGACTCTCTCTTAAATTGGTTCAACAACTTCCTCACTACCAGAGCCCAACGACATGTAGTGGATGGTGAAGCCTCAGAGTGGACAGCTGTTCTTTCTGGAGTGCCCCAAGGTACGGTATTAGGTCCAAGTGCTGCTATTCCTAACATTCATCAATGACATCACAATCTATCATTTCATCTTTACACCTATTTACCGATGACTGTCTTTTGCATTGGTCAATTAACACTGTGGATGACTGCAAAGTTCTTCAAAAACATCTTGATACCCTGCACTCTTGGTCAGCAAAGTGGTAGAGGAAGTTTTACTCTGGTAAATGCCATGTGATGCAAATCTCCCACCACATACCAGTACATGTACAAACAACACCAACTTTGACTACCACCTGGGTGATGATGCACTGATGCCAGTTAATGAACATCCTTACATCCAAGCTCTCCTGGAAAAACACATATCAAACATCACCATAAAGGCCGACCAGATGCTCGGGCTTATTAAGCAGAATTTGAAGCACTATCACCCATGCTTGAAACAACAAGATTACACCTCTGTGGTCAGACCACATCTAGAATACTGCTCCACTGTTTGGAATCCCCATCATCAAACTACAATCAATCAGGTAAAAGCTATCCAGAAAAAAAGCAGCTGGATTTGTATAATATTTACGAGAGAATGGACACAGTGTGAGTGAAATGCTGAAAAACCTGCAGTGGGCGTCACTTCAATTCAAGAGGGAAGCCGCCATCAAAACCATGCTACCCCGGTATACAAGATCTCTCATAACCTCATGCATTGGTAGGATTTTAGGATTTTACTTTAGCTAGGATTTTACTGGTAGGGGGCACAAAGGGGCGCCAGCATCTTATGGGGGAGCTTTAACTTTCATTGGTGTGCTTTTTTGGGTTAAGTTTTTGATAGCCTTATTCGGTATCCATTCATCCGTTTTTTCAGTGGGGGGCACCTGGGGGGGCCACTGGAAATTTGTGGGGGGCGCATACCCCCGCCCCCCCTGTGGCTACACCACTGACCTCATTACAATTAGGCCTACGTGTAAGCAACATTAGTTCCTGACACCCACGACAAATACAAGACTCAAAAACTACCAACCAGCATGATTACAGCCTCTCTCAGCTCATTCCTCTATGGACATACATGTATGTGCCCGTATAAGTTCTCACTCATGCCAACCATGCCAGCAGCAGTTCTGCTCTGGAATGCCCTTCCTATAAGTCCTGCAGATGTCATACATGTAACAGCTCCATCGGTGAACGTCTTCAGGGCACTCATTTCTGCCAACTAGCCCCAAGATAGGAGTTCTTTTTTTTTCACTTGCATTTAATGTTTACTTCATTTCTTTTGTACAAAAATAACGCCCCCTTGCTTCGCAAGCATCTCTCTCCACCTTAGCGTTAATGTCCAGATGTGGACCTTGCTGAGTGTCAGCTTAGATGTACATGTACCAATAGATGGGTAAGACTGCAGAAGCCTGACTCATCTTTGCTGGTTATGTACAAAGTCTATGGAGAGTTTACCGGTACATGGTTCAGTGCATTTTAAAGTAGGCCTGGACCCTGGCCTACATGCATTTTCTTTAAAAAAAAATAGAAATTTTTTTCAATCCCAGATTCGTGTCATCTTGACATTTTAGTAACGACTGATTCTCACTGAAATCATAACTGATGGAAAAACTACAGGCACGATGCAATATTGTTTCATTTGTGTGAAAGCCCCTTGTGCTCAGGTGATGTTGGTTTCTTTGGCCATGTCGGCCCTAAATTCTTTGTTGATGATTTTACCACGATTTTACCAAACTTGGGGCTGATATCGATTATGTGTTCACTGCACACGAGCTAGGGCTGTTTTCCAATACTCAACTTCGGCTCCATCTTAGGTTTCAACTGATTTTTTATCATCTGACTTTGAAGTTGTAAGTGTAGTAATCAGTCTAGTGCCACAGAACATCAAATAAGAAGCAAGCAAGCCAAAAATTACAGTAATCCAATGGAGTTTAAACGCTTCAGGCCCACGATCGGGGATTGGTTTTGGGAACGAAGCCTGAGACGGAGCCGAAGTCAAGTACTGGAAAACGGCCTAGTCATGCTATTACTAATAGTAGTACACACTTGGGCCTCACGTGCGTAAATTGGCTGGGGCCTAAATGGGGCCAAAAGCCCAGGTGCAGGCAGGTGGACTCCATGCTGACTGTACTACGTTACGGAGGTCCAACCTGGGCTAGGGCCTACATGCACACTGCACAAACAAGCATGAAAAACAAGACTCACTTTTATTCCACGTATTAAAGCCTGGGATCAATCCTTGTACAAATCACAGAGGAGGCTAGAGAGTCACCGTAAAGGCATTATGGAGGTGAAAGGACAAATATGAAAGCAAACGTGGTTACGGACGGTACGGCGGCGGTACAACACATGCACGCCGGGTGAAAAAAGTTTCACATTTTAGTTGTTCACGTGAGGGCGCCGTTTGGAATTATTGGTCACATATGGGTCCAGTCCACTAATTCAAGCCCCATTGAAAACAGTGTAAAATCCGCACCGTTCAGGGCCCAATAGCATGCACGCCAACATCCCTGAGATTTCTGAAACACAAATGAAATTCTTGTCTGGTCACTTATCTTTCAATTTCTTTTCAATTTTTTTGTGGGTTAACCAATTACATTTTAAATTATTCCCACAAAACAAAACCACCCCCCAAAAAGTGATTTTTCCGAAGTCTGATTGCAGCCATTTTTCAAGTGGCAACCCTCAACTTTCGGGGGCACTTAGGACCATTTTTCAACTGTAGTTTTTAGCCCTTCTGCTCTCATATGAAAGCCCAAAGACCCAGGGAGATGATCCTGGCAACGATTTACACAATCTCACCATTTTGGGGGCCAAACAATCTCTTTTTTCAAAAGATACTGGGGGGGGCACTTTTAAAGCTAATGAGCTGGTCAAAAATTCGCACTTGAATTAATGGTCTGCACCCATATGCTTGCAGGCCAATAAATAAACTGCCGTAGCCAACAGTGATAAATACCCGAACTTCAAAAAATCAGGAAAAATATTCATGAGTTTCTCAGGCGTTCGAGACACACATTAAATTAAAGCTCATGTAATGATTTTTCATTTTCTGTTCAAATTTTCATTCATTAACCTATGACTTTTGACGATATTGTTTTCCACAGAAGGTCATCCCTAAAATGGAGTCGTGAAGCTCCTCGCCATTTTGAAATATAGATGCTATACACTTGTCGAAAAATATACCGTTTTTCAGCCACCGATTTCTTCCAAATCACACTCAGACACAAGCTGGTATTCTCTTTGCTCGGCCTGAAGCAACCTTTTAGAGTGCTTCGATTTAAATCCTGCATCTTTGTATATATTGTCCCGAATATCTAACGACCGATATGATTTAGCTACTTTTGACAGTTTCGACCGTTGATAGTTTGCGGCATAGGCTCCTCTTCGAGCACCAGTTGTGCAAAGAAGTTATCACATCACCCATTTGCAGGGTAATGCCTTAGTTCCTAGTTCAGAGGAGTTCCGATTACTCTTTGAAGTTTGTCCGTCCACTTTCTAGAAAAGAGGCCGTGTCCGGAGTAGCTTGGCGGCGACAGCGCCTACGCCCTACTTAGAGAGGGTAGAAGTGACCTGCAACCTCTCCAGTCAAGCGCAAGAAGCACTCGTCAGATGACAAGTGGACAGCATTCAACAAGAATACTACAGCCAGATGAGCCTCGGGTGACCACATGGCCTCCAATCCTCCAGGGAGGCAAGCCCATAAGAAATTTGGAACTCGACACCACCGCCAAGAGCAAGATGGGCGAGGCCTGCGGTGGGAGCTTGCATGGAAGCGTCGAACAGGGCCAGTTCCCATAGCATTATTTACAGATGGGGCCAAGTTTTGGGGGATGCAGCCAGAGTTTTGCACAATGCTCTGCAAACGTAAGATATAGCGCCCTCCAGGAGTTGAACAAGTAGACTCTGATTTATGCGAAAAGTCTTGGATACACCCCCCATGCCACATAATGTGCCATGAAATTGAAATGAAACAGAAAACGTGGTCAGATGATAATTACCCACATGTGGTTGGGAAATATTGCTCAGAGTTAGCTCAATTAACTCTGCGTCTTCATGATGTGAAACATGCTTTCACTGAGATGGAGAAAACGGATAACAGGCTACCACTTTCGTCACGACACTCTAAAATGAGTAAAATAACGTTGAGCCATTGTGTGTCACATTGTTTATTTTAATATTTGGCCTAGATCCAAACTTGGTCCATAAAATGAACAAAATTACAGTGAATGAATAAGTGCAGATTCACGAAAGTCAGCTGAAACCCGATCTGGAGACGAAAAGATAGGAGGAAGGAAAAACACCACGGTCCGTGACAAAGCATAATATTATTGCTTGACTTCGATTTGTTTTTGTACATACGATCCAATATTATCAAGTTTCACTGCCTTTATCGAGCCTTCAAAACCGAAGATCCTATATTATCAAGTTTCACTGCCTTTATCGAGCCTTCCAAACAGATACCGGATCAGTGGCAAGGGGTGTGTAACCGAGAATGGTTCTAACGGACTGCAGATTTTGAAACAACATCGGTGTAAGAATGTGACTGCCAAAAGGATGAGGCGGAAACTTCTCGGTTTTAAAGTGTTCTTCCCTTCTGGTTTACAACTGCTTTATTTACAAAACTTTATACATAGGCATAAAAGAACACGATTCAATCAAGGATTTCATCAAGTTGCAGGCAAAAATGAGGTTTACAATCAACTGTTAAATTGCCTCTTTTTTTCTGATTCTCAAACATCCGATTTGACGTATTTTGTTACTCCAAGAAAAAATCAAATTCAAATTCAATCAGTGAAATACAAAATCAATTTGACCCTTTTCAAATTATTTCAGGCTCCTTACAATCACAGAAGATTAGAGTTCGTTGTCATAAAAATTCACAAAAGGTTTTGTTCTTTCTCATTGAGAAATACATGTAGTTTTCAATGTATATATCCCGTATAGTTCAGTTCCGGCTCCCGGGGTGTGTCAACTCTGTTGCCTCAATTCTCAGCGCTGTACTGGGGTATTTGTAGGGTTTCTGTCGTCTAGATCAATATGTGACACCGAGTAGCACGGTAACAGGGTAGCTGACATCAAAAGTGACCGCTGACCATCTAAATTTAAAGAAATGGCCAAACTGTACAAGTAGTATACATGTATTTTAATTTGAAAAGAAAAGGTAAGTTCCTGACTATTCAAACTTTAAAATAATCCTTGATAGCTTTCGAATTAAATTACACAGCTGAATCATTCACCCTTGACAAATATGACTGTAAAATCAAATCAAATTGCATCTACAAATTCTATTGATATTTTCAGTGAAGGAAAGGAACTTCATCTTGTCAAAACATCTGTGAACTTTAGAGAATAATCTGCCAAAATAAATAGGGTATTTACACTTACGAGTTTCTTGAGTGGGGTGTACGTAGGCCTAAGGTGGTTGAGTTCTGCTCCACTGCTGGCCTTGACAACAAAATCTGGTTTTCCTCGGTTCTGTCCTAACCGTGGCACGTTAGTTGTTGCATGAGGCACCTGAATTTGTGCCTACTGGGCAAAAGTGTCTCTAATTGTATCTTTTGGCCAATGAGAAAACGCTTTTGGGAGCTACTCAAATGTCATGCTGACACAGCGGAATCATCTGGCATTCTGACTCTCAGCCCAGCTATGGTACTTTTCACATCACTTCCATTTCACACTTCACTCCAACAAGCTTATCCTAATTTTTAGATAATAAAAGAATCAGCTTTTTGCCAGAACCTGGCTAACCTAACTTACTAAGGAAAAAGACATAGACACTGGTTCACCTTCAATACTGGTTTATTGTTCAACACATCTGGAGTGAAAATTTAACCAACTAGTCAGGACACGGGAAAAAAATTCCTAGTGGACTCCCATCTCTAATTTGGCTCGAAATAATACTTTTCTATCAGTGAAAGAAAACGGCTACACTACACGAAAGACCTGCACGAAAGGACTCCAACTGGAGGGGTGTATACAATGAGAAAGTTCCTGAAGAAGACTCATGGCCTGGTCAACTTAAATAGGAAGGGAGAAAGAATATTCCATTAAAATCTGAGGGGTTAAAGCAACTAATCAATACACACACCAAAACCGAAAAAGAAAAACATTAAATTAACAAAAAATCTTACAATCAATCAGGCCAATGACACTGAGAAGCAAAATCGGGACGGCAAATGGATGGTCAATGTACGATGAAAATAGGCGACAAAAGCATCAAATGTATCACAAAAGTATTTCAGTCTACCCCATCTTCTTTTAATATCTCCACGTGATTTTGAATTGGAATCATATCTCCACGTGATTTTGTATTGGAATCATATCTCCATTGATTTTGTATTGGAATCATATCTCCATTGATTTTGTATTGGAATCATATCTCCACGTGATTTTGTATTGGAATCATATCTTCACGTGATTTTGTATTGGAATCATATCTCCACGTCATTTCGTATTGGAATCATATCTCCACGTGATTTTGTATTGGAATTTCAAATTCTATTTTTGCAGTGGGGAAATAAACCCCGCCCTACGCGCCGGTGTAGGTCTGTATCATTTGACTTTTCAAGAATTCACGGGTAGCAGTAAGTCTTTCACGGCAGACTTCATCTTCACGGCATCTATTGCAAAGTCTTCACTACTAGTATTTTACAACGGAGTACATGTACCGATATTATGGGACCTTCCCCCAATTTTTCTCTGAAATATTATCCTACTACACAATGTCTCGTCATAGAAAGTCGTATTAAATTACCCATATTTGTACGCCC
Source organism: Acanthaster planci (assembly GCF_054643075.1). Taxonomy (NCBI): domain Eukaryota; kingdom Metazoa; phylum Echinodermata; class Asteroidea; order Valvatida; family Acanthasteridae; genus Acanthaster; species Acanthaster planci. The sequence continues at coordinate 11,537,884 of NC_141785.1, read as the reverse complement.
CAAACCTACGACGTCGTCCAATAAAGTTGAATTAACTGTAAGACCAGAGATAAAACCTATGAAAAGACACAAAACAACCGTGTCGGACTCCAGGATACACGAGAGTCAAAAACTACGACGAGATAACCCACAGATTCTCATAAGCTATGTTCAAGAAAAAGGCTATTTGCGCTGTAACAAGAATGGTCTATACAAACAAATTAGGCTTAGAAGTCAAAAACATTAATACACCTCTTATATTATACGAAGAGAAAGAGGAGATTAAAGCAAACAGCGTCGGTAAGCAAACCAACCTCCTCTGCGGTTGCAAAATTGTGCTGTTCACCAAATGACCAAATAGACAAACGAGAATCAAGACAGTGTATTCACAGACGGATTGTGATAAATTGGAAAGTCCTCCCTCTACGACGGAGGGTGGCTGTCCATTTGTTGCCTCAGCCAATCAGTGTAGTCGGCAAGTTTGGTATAAACGCCCGGGTGGTTCTTTTCCGCGCACGAGATCCCCCAGCTCGTGGCCCCGACGAGGTAGTAACGAGCCTTGCCACTGGATGAATCTGTGGCCGTGCAGACGAGCGGTCCACCAGAATCACCCTGAATAATTGACATTCCAAAAAATAAAGCATTGTGATTGCTTTTTATTTTTTTACCAAACTAATACTTATATTCTGGAAAAAAAATTTTTCACCTGGCATGAGTCAACCCCGCCTTCCAGATACCCGGCGCACTGCATTGTGGGTAGTACCAATTGACCGTAGACTTCTGGTTTAGAGCATACGTCATGTGGTATCAGGGGAACATTGGCCTCTTGCAATACAGTAGACGTTGGACCTTGATCTTTGAAGTGAAAGAAATCGGCAGTCTTTTACGACGGCATTTAGGTCATAATTAAATCTTAACTGTTTTCGCCATCTGGAACAACCCTCCTCCCTGTTGTAATTAAGAATCTCAGAATGCAAGCACTCACATGAAGTGTATCCCCATCCAGTGATGTAGCAGTTCGACTCCTTGCTGAAACTCTTCTCGCCCAGTTCGTCGAGGCAGACAGTGTTGACGGTGCGAGACGGCTCAGCGGGCTCGCTCAGCACGAGAATAGCCAGGTCGTGCTCCGACGTACCAACGTTATAGTCTTCGTGGGCGACGATGTCTGAGACTGTGAACTGTGTGCCTCCTGTGTCGATCTGGTGACGACCTAGGATGACCAACCAATTACTGGGGTTGCTGGACCTGACCAGATAACCAATCAGTTGTATGGATTATTGGATCTTGGCGGCAAAAAACAACCAATTTCCAGTGGTTCTGAAACCCGGCGAAGTAACCACGCTGGGTGCTGAGCCTTTGGACCCATTGTTTTGAGGAAGGAAGAAATCGACTGATCAGCAGGGCTTGTTAGACCCATTACCCATCAATCATATTTTCTCATCATTTAACAATGAAGCTGGCTTACATTTTGCATCAATGTCATAATTGTCTTAAACGGTTTGTCTTGATTATAGAAAAAACTTCGTTAATCATGTATCGAACCTCAATATTTTCGTCATCATTACAACACCGTGCAAACCACATCCACCACTACCGCACAATACTTCATCAATTATCGAAACACAATCACTGTCGTCGTCGTCATAGTCACCCCATCAATATTTTTGATTGTCATTAGTGAACGTCATCACCCAACACCTCCCCTTCGTTGGCCTGGTCACCACCCCGCATCAACTCTGACGAATTCTAAGTCGTCACCAGGATTACCGACCATGGAGGAACCGACAGTTCTCACCCTGAGAAGCAATGAGCTGCCGTCACCACAAATCTCCAGTCGACCAACGAGCCACCACAGACGAAGACAAACTGACCGGTGCTGTTACGGACACGTAGCTGAGCCTGCCACGGCCACTCTCCGGGAGTCGCGCTCTCGCCCCCGACGATTCGTGCGGAGAAGAGGGAACCTAGATTGGCGTGGGTGCCGCATCCGGAATCTGGGAAGAAGATTGATTTGTAAAGGGCCCCTCAGAGACTGAATTTACTGAGAATTAACTTGGATATTTTGTTTATCTGATTGTCTGCAATCATCAATGGCTGGACGAGCCAGAACCAGGTTTAATGGAGGTGGGTTGTCATCCTGGTCACCACGCAGCTGGTGATGACGTTTGATCGGCCTGTTCAATGTGCTGGTGTTTATCAAATTCAATCATTAATAGAAGTTAATATTCCTGGACGACCCGTTTTCTCGACACAATCGTTTTCTCGGTTTGTCCATGAAGCTCTACCGGTAGTTCATCTTCAACTTCTCAGCCTTTTCCCTGCTCTCGTAAGATTCGCTACTGCTTCCTGTTTTGCTGTCGGCTGTTACATTAGTTGGTTCATCCTTTGTCTACGGACGAATCTAGGGACCTTTCACTTGTCATTCTCAGTGGCCCCCTTTAAGGGCCGAAATCGCTGTGTTGGATTTTGTACGGAGCGACTGTCATGGAACAGTGGCTCCATGCAATGCTTCACCATGGACGATTGCCACTGCACATGACCAATGATAGCGTTACCATAGTCACCAGATTGGGTTATAGCAAAAAAGTGACAAAACAAAAGCAACCTATTGCGTGAAAACTTCCCCTCACCTGCGTCCTGTGGACAATTTTGCAGCGGGCACATCCTGTACTCCCGGTCACCTGCCCCGGTGCCGTCGTTCGGCGCAGGGCAATTGTCGGTTCCGCACGGGCAGGTTCGGGTCCGGTTCCGCCGCTCTGCGTAGCAGATGTTGGCTGTGCATTGGCTCCAACTTCCCCACGGCGACCAGTCACAGTATGCTGTCGGCGTGGGGTGAGAAGGGATCTGATATGTTAGCTCATGCACAAAGCAACACCTAAGGTGGATCTAGGATTTTTTTTTCTAGAATGCCTGAGGTGTTGACGCCGACACAAAGAAACCAGAGTCTCAAAGGAGCATTCCAGTAGACTATAACGTTATTTGGTCATTTTGTGACTTGTCCAAGTTATGCATCGTCAGACCAAAATGCTGTGGTTAACCATTGCACCACCAAAAGTCAAATTACCTGGTAAGGATGTTGTAGGTGGCTCAGTGGTGACGGGAGACTGTGTCGTGGTTGAGACTGTAGTGGTCTGTTCGTCATTGCCAGAGACATTAAAAATCCCATTATAACTACCGCTAGAACCTGTAGACCGGAAACGTGTTATTTTCATAAGATCCATGCAATCAATTTTTCTTAATTTTCTTATATCTATCTATCTTTAAAAATGCATGAAATTAATCAACAATTTCTAATGCTTTTCTGGACAACTGAAGGCGCTGTTACTGAGATGTCATAAAGGGAAGACGCTGTTGAGTTTTTAGCATCTCTGTACAAATTGGCTGACTGCCAAAAAATGTTTAAGGTAGGAAATGAAATTTACGAAGTGAAAAATTATTAAAATTTCCGGTAGTTGTTTGTACACAAATCAACGCAATATCGAGGTGTTCTTTCCAGAATGACATCACCGATTTGCTTATGAATTACATAAAACCAAAAGGGCATCGACGTACCTAATGAAAAATGACAAAAAATTGAAACTGAGGTTAGTTGAATCACGAAGGTCCATTTTTCCAGATGGCTATAAGAAAAAAAATGCACTGCATAATCAAATATCTTCAAGAGGAAGGAAAGATGAAAGGCTATTTATAATACTGTAGTCACAAGTGAATGATCTTACAGTAAATTTCATCACTGTGATCCAGGCAGTCGTCATAATGGTCACATGACCAGTCACGTGGTATGCAGCGTCCATTGCTCTTACAGGCAAACTTTGTAGAAATGTCACAAATCCCACCTGAGTTATGAATAGAAAACATTTAAATCGTGACTAAGTTTGAAGGATGTGGAAAGAAATTATGCTGTGTTCCACTGCAATTTTGGTTATATCTGATAGATTTAAAGTCGTCTGTCAATGGATTTGTCGGGTACAAACTTATTTATACTTTTCAGGTTTTCCCCAGCAAAACCAACAGTAGCTGAGAAATACCCAATGATAGGCTCATGACGTGTAATTTCTTGTACATAAAATAAGGTAAGTCTTGAGACCAGACGGTTGTTTCATAAAGTTCCTGGAAATGCATAAGAACATAAAAATAAGTGACCTCGAAAAATGAAAAAATCAATGGCATAAACGGGCCTTCGTACCTCACAGAAAAGACCCGCAAAGAAGAAATTCCCAAAGCGCCATGCAGTTTTGAAGTAAAACGAATGCAGGTTAGGCAGAGAGTCTCTGCTAGTGTGGGCGCTCAAATCGTGTTTGTGTCATGCATCGAAATATGAAATTTAACCAAAAGGGGATATTCACTACCACGCCACCGGGGAGATCTTCCCTTAATATGCTTACATTCTAGGAAGCTTTCGTCACTCTCATCACCGCAGTCATTGTAACCATCACATCGGTGACCAAATTGGATACAACCTCCATTCTCGCATTCGAATTCGTAGGAATGACACCTACTACCTGTGAAAAAAGTCACAGCCCTTCAAAACTATATACAGAAACTCCTGTGCTGACGTCTGCAACGACCTCAGCTCTGTCTGGTGCGGCATAGGCTATAAATCATTATGTGGTATTCATGTAAAATCTTAGATTTTCACGTCTAACATCTCCTAGTTCCTTTCCAAAGAACGCACTTTACAACTGTTGATGTAAGGGTACATGTATTGTACATGTACAGTATATTCTTTTCAACCTTATGTTACCACATCAAACAAAAATCATCAAGGGGTTAAAAAATACAGCGGCACATGAAAAAAAGGGGAAATGAATTCTGAGCGATGACGAATCTCGTTGAGACAGACAGCCAGACACAAAACATCACTGGCAGCCAGTCAACCGAACCGAACAAAAAAGTGCAGCTTTTAAGAAAGCGTAAAAAACCCGTGTGCACACTTAAGTTCCATGGGGGCCGTACTTGCCCCGTTTCTTTATAGGCCGAATGAACCGTTTTCCACTTCAGTAATTTCTTTGTAAATAGCCTTCCGATCAAACATTCGAAGGCCGGGTTCTACATGTATTTGTGTTTATAAAAATCAGAGCTGGGTCTGTGTCTTCACCCGCTGGGATGATGATAATGTACATGTACTGTGAACGTGGGTGCATACCAACGTAACAACACAGGTCTGGAAGCCTGTTACGGGACGCGACCCCCTTTTTTTCACTCTAAATCATGTGGTTCCAACTTACATTCGACCTCATCGGATCCATCCCAACAATCATAGTAGCCATCACAGCGCCACGATTTACTGATGCACTGATGGGTGTAGGTACAGGCGAAACGGTAGCTTGGACACCGTTGGGACTGCTGGTCCACAAAGTTGAAACCTTGAAATAGAAACAAAAAACTGGATTCCAACCTAGAAAAATACAAACTATAATAATAAATCATCCCCAATGGCCCCGTTGGCCTTCAGGCAACTTGTAACCTGAAAGGCAGCGAGTTGTGACGAAAACCCCGTTTGACCTGTTATAGGCTGGAAAATTCCAACACGCAGTTGAATTTATTGTGTATTTTCTTCCCAGTTGACATGGTAAGTTTTCCAGGATAGGGGAAAGTTCATGAGATTTATTTCAGGAAAATTTTTTCAGTTGAGATGAAGAATTTCATTCCCTTAGAGCATGCACGGTTATTGTTTAAGCTTCGCGCCCATCCGTGGCAAATGGCCAAGGAAAGACACGAGCCATGCATCATCTCCGGGAAATTTATTACAGGTCAAATTCAAGTAAAGAGACCCACGGCAGCGACCCTCCAGGAACCCCACCGATTTTTTTTTTTGCTCGTGTCCTTTTCGATATTCAGTTCAAGTAAACCATGAGTAAACTAACAATCCCCACGCCGTTCTCAGAAAGTTCAGGTCCTTTGTCACGATGACATATTCTGTGACTCAATTTTTCCATGGGCGTTTGTGATCGGTTTCTAGGCTGCCACTTATGTTGGCAACTCCAAATTATTTGTCGTCTGCTCGCAGGTTTTGCGAGGGCGGGATGAGACAAAACCAAAAGTACAACGACGGCCTTATATTTACAGACTGATTGCGCCCGCAAAATCACGTGACCCACAGTGGGTATCACTCCCATAGCAAAGTGTGCTTTAAGTGTTCACAAACAATAAAGCCGATTTACTGTATAGTGCCCAGCACACCAATAGTTCGAGTACCTATGTCGGCTTTGATTTTGGTAAATGGTACATGTACTTATGAAACACTTTGCGTTTGGTGGGCCCCCGTGTTTTTTATATTTAATACCCACAATAGGTGACTTGATAAAGAGACAGGCAATGAGTTCGGTGATACAATAAAGCAGTTCGAACTCTTTCCATTTTAAAATAATGAACTATTTTCCATGCCTCATGGGTTTGGAGAACAAGTGGATTTCATGCATAAACTGATGAAGGAAGTGACCGAGCCAAACATTACTGTTTTTCTTCCGAATGTTTTTCAGCTGTGTGCTTATTCAACAAGATACAGATAGATGCATGGTAAATTTTTTTTTCAAAATACAAACTTTAAAGGCCGATGGAAAAAAAATCACCTTCACCAATCTTTCATCAAGGCACCAGTCGCCAAGCTGAAATGTTGAATGTAGCTGGTCAATGTTGGATGGTAAGCTTAGAATCCTGACTCCGATTGGTCAATATTACCTCAATGACATTATGGTCAAAGTCCAATACTCCAAGTTTTAAGGGACTTTACCAATTTAACACTATTTGTGAACTAAAAATGACTTGATTTCGAGTAATAATAGAGGAAAAATTATCAATTTGTTATTGGTTCACTTGCCTTATCATTTATGAAGAAAACGTAATGCCTATCTTTGCCAGAAAAATATTCTGAAAAGTGCATTATGGGGCGTACATATATAACGCTTTCAGCTCGCTATACTGTAAGAAAAACACACACTTGCAGAAAAACACTGTTGTCTCATCGTTTCCAAGTTGGGTAGTGTCAAGAACCTTTCCAGGAAAAAAGGAGCCGATTTTTCTTTGTCCAGTTATGAAAAAGCTGGGATTCAAAGGAAGGGTAAAGGTCGCTGAATGGTTTCGAGAGTTAAAGCGCTGTCGTTTTCAGTTTCTATAGTGGAAGCAGAACTGGGCTGGGTGCTAAGTCACCCCGCCCCCGCTAGACAGGTCACTAACGGAAAACCTTTCGTCAAAGGTTAAACTTAGGGCAAGTTCGAGTGACAAATACAGTCATCCGGCCCATAATCCAACCCAATCCAACCTGCTCTAACCCTATGCAGACTTTAACGGAACCTTGACGCAACCTATAACCAAACAAACCAACCGACCGATCGACCGACCTGGCGTGGCTACCCACGACTAGTTGTACATGTACACTGAGGAGGTAGAGTGTGCTGAACAGATTCCATTGCGCGCAAATGCTTTGCGCAAATAATGGTATTGTGCCTTTTAGGCACAGTGTATCTAGTTGAAGTCCACAATGATCCACCAACCTACAGTTGGTTGCTTTGCGTGACTCTGTTGTCCAAAATGACACCTTGTAGTCGCTCATTTGCTCTGAGCTGAAAAGGTTTGGATGAGCGCCTGTACGGGCCTATAGAGGGTTTGCATGACTGCCATCTTGTAGGCTAGTGCTTTTTATTATTTCCGCAGGATATGCACAAAGGAGGTTTAACTGTGAAACAAATAGAACTGCCCTGCAAGATGGCTTCCACGTATATTACTGCTAAACGAGAAAAACATTTCCAACAATGCTGTATTGAGGAACTGTGCTGTGAAGTACAACCATGCAAGGCACGATGATAGCGCTGTCTAATCACTGCACCTGTCTGTAAGTTCTTCCCAGGGTAGGGCTTATAACCGTTTGACCCTTGAAATCAAACTGGGTTGAGCTTCAACTTTATCCAACAGTTTCAGAAAGAATGGGAAAAACTGGGTCACATTAGATAACAAAAGTCAACAACCACCCCCCCCCGACGAGGAAGCGGTGTTTGCCTTTTTCCATTGTCTTCGTGTCTGATTCGGACCCTGAAAAAATAAATACAATTGACAGTTTGCCTGATAGTGGGCGTCTGTATATTGCTCACCGCACAATATGACTTCATGAACGTGAAAAGTCGGTTGACCCCTCGAAACTTGCCACAAAGGACGCTCAAGTGTTTCGCCCATACTTTAACCAACATGTGTTGGCCTCTGGCAAAGATTTCACACAGAAAAAAAATCTGATCATCGAGCATGCTGAACGCCCACGCTACATTCGTTAGTCTTTAAATGATTAATATGCACATGAAGGGCAAGGATGCCTTTGGAGATCCTCAGTTGTGAGTTCGAGCAGTTTGTTTGAGTATCTGGCGCCTTCACGACAAATAGACAGACATGCATGAAAACAATATCTGCTAAAACAGATACGATTTGAAACCACAGCCTTTTCAACGTCAGCCAAATTTAATCACTTGATTTTGCCTGGCTGGGACTCAGGACGTACCAGTATATGTTTTGGATAAATATATACTGGGAAATCGATTAGTTCCAGGGCCAAAAGATTCCAACTTCTTCAAGGGATCTTGAGGGCTTATTGCCGCCGGGGTCGCGTGATCAAAAACGAGAGGAATTTCTCCCATTTATATGGAGTTTTCCGAAATTGGTCAAAATTTTCCTATTCGTAGTTTTTTGGGTGAGTTGTGAAGTTGTGAGTTGTGGGTATAAATTGCTACTCTTTGCAGGTTTCCTCACAATGCAACACAATTTGATGAAGGTTCCTCATTTTTTTCAATTTGAGCAGCACTTTTTCCTCAGCTTTTATCATGCGAACAGTTAAAGAACGAACGTGTTCGGTGGCTGCCTATTGTCATTAGGGTTGCATTTCTGAGTGGGCACCCAGGGGCAATGGGGGGAGCACCTTTTTTTTTCAAGGGGGCATGCACTGAAAGCAATGAACTGTAGTTTGTACATAATGGGGTGTGAGCAGTGCGACATTTCGAATCTGGTGGGGGACAGGGCACCCGGAAGCATGAGCATGGACTTTCACCGGCGGACGCCTACCGTCTCAACATAGGCCTAGAGCTTTTCACTAATAGATTCATAATTATGCACGCATGCGCACAAATTGCCTTGGTGGCAAGAAGCGCATTGTGAGTGGGCCATAGAAAATGTACAGGGGTGCGACTTTGATAATCATTTCTTCAGAAATCCCATTAAATCGTGTTTGCTATTAGTTTCTAATTTAAGTGGAATTTTTGTGCCCTGTAAAGACGAAATCGTAATTTCGTAATATTTCCTGTGCGCATGAGATCGCCGTTTCTAAGTATGGCCCCCCTTCCATCATAAGAGTATAAGCTACATTGTTAGTGTTCTTGGAGCCAACTTTTTTTGTTAAAAAAGGACTGATGTTCAATGGACACGTACCGGTACTGTACGCATTCGATTCGCTGCTTTCTGCACTTGGGAAGTCTGAAGAACCAGATCCCTTTCTCTTTGGAATCTGCACTTTGTCTTGTACAACCCCAAACGCAACAACTGGATACCATTTCTTTCGGTAGTACTCCAAGCTATGACCAAGTTTAATGGTAAGTTATGTACGTACAGTATACTTGTATATTGAACATCGGTACGTGTTTTTACAAATGCACAGGTTTTCTCCAAGAAACACTAACAATGTAATTTATACTACTTATGGTGGAAGGGGGCCATACTAAGAAACGGCGATCTCATGCATACAAATATGAGGTCCTTTTACAGAGCTTTAAAAATTCCATTTAAATTAGAAACTAATCGCAAACACGATTGAAATGATCATCAAAGTCGCACCCCTGTACATTTTCAACGGCCTGCTCACACTTCTTGCCGTTCAGGTCATTTGTGCGCACGCGTGCATAATTATGACTTCATTAGTGAAGAGGCCTATTCGCGCCACTGCTACACGTACACTGCTACGCTAGTGGTTGACAAAAATTCGCGTCGGCCAAGTTCGATGAACTTTTTCGCGTGAAAATGAACAAAACTGGGGTATAGTACGCATCAGCTGAACGGTTGGATTAGACCCAATCTCAAGTGAGCCTCAATATAGTACTAATTGGAGTAACCGATAGTAATCAACAATGGCTGATGTCTTTGTTCCACCCACCTTTTAAGCCTGAAGTTCATGCAAAAGCCGAACTCTGCTTGCATGCTCTTTGGTTGAAATTTTGTCAACCTGGTTGGAATTATTACCAATGCCGTCAGCACTGTACCATTGGCGAGATCTTTAATGATTTATGACTAGTGCCTCTGCATGAGTCAATTGAAAGACGAAAATTTCAGATAGTGTGGTTGCATGGCTTTGTGCACTTCAAACCCCTTTCAGCGCTTGAATGTCTGTGTTCCGAGTAATAGCACGAAATGAGACGGAGGAATACCCCTTCCACATATCCAATCCCTGTAAATACTCTAGATTATTGTTACCCAACACATCCGCCCCAAGATGTTGGAAAAGAATTCCTGAGACAGCAAAACAATGATTCACTCAACGCGGGGGGATCTCTCCGTTTCACAACTTGCTTCTGTTAACCAATACTATAGGTCTGTACTCACGCAAGTGGGCGTTAGTGTGCCCAACACTGCTAGGGAGAGGTCGCTGAATTCTTCCAAACTGTCTGCCACGGGATCCATGGAGAAGCCTAATTGAATTCTTCAGGGGAGATAATCAAAATAATGTATCCATAAAGCTGGCGATTTTCCTCTACGGATGTCTCAAGTTACATCAAACTGTTCAATTCCATCCAATTACCAGCGAATATAGCATGCTTGGAATTGTTCTGAATTTAATAAATTGTGTTGACCATCAATTAAATAATGTTCTTTCTTCCTTATATCTCATATTAGAATTTGTTACAACTGTTGTTATTTGTACTCAAGCGCATGGCATTATGGGAATGACAATGTTCATGACTGTTTGTTGATTGACTGACTGATTTACTGATGGATGTGAATAAAATCTTTGTGCACAGTAATTCATTACAGATTCTGAACTGAACCATGCCGGAAACGGCTTGCATTTAGAAATCAGCCCAGAAACTAGCCTATTACACTATGCTTTTCGAATTTATGCCAAATTTCAAGACTCCGTTCCAACTGGGTGAAATATCAAGGTATATTCTTTCTCTCATCTCAGTGAAACGATCTCGGTCAAGAACTAAACCTGAAAAATCTTACCCTTCTTACTGAGCGCCAGTTAAATCTCGTGGCAGCCTCCCCGAATTGTATTCCAAGAATCAAGCCAGCAAGGAGAGCCGCGAACAACCCAAGCGGTGGATACATCTTCCTCAAGCTCAAATGGCCTCTTTTCGTTCAAGCTCTGGGACGCTCCCGAACCGAAATACCCCGGGGGGGGGACACGAACGCGTTTCGTGCAGAAAGTATAATGGCGAGACGACCTTGCCAGCAAAATCCAGTCAGAACAAGGAAACAGATCACGTTATCGTTTTTAATTAGTATTTTTCCAAAGAGCAATATATATCCCACAATAGCATAGTTATTAAAATCGAAGACAATTACAATTTATTATTGCTGTAACAATTGTTCATGCTTCATAAGTTCCATTTGCAAATAACACTGGCGCAAGGAGACATTCGCATTGCTGTGCATGGCCAAGGTTCTGTTTGCCCGTTGCAAAACAGATTTTCGTCCAGTATGGGTTCAATCGCTAGACGAAATTAAGGCTTCGGAGAATGTCGTGAACTTGGGAGCATTTTTGTAACGCAGAACTCATGTTCTTTTCCCGCTCCTTTTCGGATTTGATTTTAAATTTGCTTTGAAATTCTCCAACTGGTTGCATTCTGCCTCTATGCATCCACCCTATTGGCCGCGCTATAATGGATGGTCTTTATGATACCAACGTATAAAAAAGAGTTTTTTTTCAGGAAATTATTGTCATAAATAAACACCATGTACGTATGGGTAACTCTGCACGAATTACATTCCGTCACAGATTATACAATTCAAATGTATTTTCTGGTAGTAGGCCTAAACTGAAAAAAATTGCAATAATTCTTAAGACCAAAAATAAATTTGTAACTATATTACACATCCTCTACAGTACAACCAACATTTTTTCCACGTTCGATTCCTTTTTATCGCTGGATGAATGAATGCTGAAAAAAGATCTTATATAGATACTGAATCAAGGTTGCCAAAGACAGGCAGAGTCGTAAAGAGTGGAAGGGACTATTTTCGATGATTTGATATCGTTGCTTACAAGTTGTATTTTAGTTGTGTGCCGGTTTGTATCAATTTTATCCATTGTTTTACAAAGAATTATAACTGGCCATTGCTGCAAACTGATTCACCATTTCAACACTAATTCTAAGAGACAGCAACACTCAATGCACCTACCTAACAAAAGTATTATTAATTTTTGAATTAAACTAATATTCAAACAATGATTAAAGTTATTTTGGTTAAAAATGATAATAAAGAAAAGTGTGATGCAAACAGATACTTTTATTATTCTGAAAATTTCTTCTAAGGAGGATCATTTGTCGATTACTAGTATTTACAACACATCCTCTGGACATTTCCGTTTGGTAGATTTGAAATAGTAACCAGACTTCAGTAGTTTTTATTACGCCAAATTTTAAGAAACACGTGAATATCGCCCCATATTGAAACACAAAAGGACTCACGGAGCCAATTAGTGGGGCTTCATCACATCAAAAAATGTACACTTTGATGAGAAAACTGAATTGCTTCCAAGATGTTGACAAAAATTGTCAAACAGTCATTCTTTAATTAATGGAGGGTAAGGCGTGTCATGTGATTGTAGGCTATTGGAGGCTTATTGCATTGTTATACCCTGTCCTAACCTTGTAGCTAGCCACCTATATACACGATATATATCTGTTCGGTGGAAGTACAACATAATGCACCTGCAACAAAATGCGACATCCCGATAGTCCGAAGGTTGATTATTAAACTTTATTGTCCCGGCATTCGGGATATCGAACCTTATTCTAAATTCAGAAGAGAGAACTTTCGAAATATCGCATCAGATTTGCAAACCGCTCTTCATTTTTTGGAATATAAACGAACCAGCAATGTGAACTATGCGTTCGGACTATCGAACCTCCAGACCATCAGGCAGACCCCACCAAAACACTCATAGAGCGTTTGCATGGCTGCCATCTTGCAGGCAAGTTTTTCTACAGGTATCTGCAAAGTAAGTTTCCCTGTGGAACAAAACAACTGCCCCACAAGATGGCCACCTGCACACAAAGCCTTTTTAAGATGAAGATACAATACAGCATTGCATACATTATTTTTTCCCATTTTTTGGGGGGGGGGGTTGGAACCACCTCTCTTGCTCCCCCACTTGACACGCCCATAACGCGTACGTGGATCATTCTATTTGGGGTCCAAAAGTGCGACAGGTTGCTGTCCCTGTTACACCATACCTGTTTAACTTGACATGGAAATACCAAATTTGTTTGGCAGGTAGCTCTGCATTACTTAATCGCTCTTGGAAACATCCGATTTGAGAGGAACACGAAAAACTGCACCCCAATTTAGATTGATATACTATGCATACATAAATATCTCCCTGGGTGTATTACGCGATAAAAATAGCATGCTGTCTGTAAGGATATGGAGTTAACCTTTGGATGTTGGTAGCAGCAAAACAGCGTATCTCCTAGAGTGGCACTTGAACAAATTTTTGACTCTCAACAACTTCATGATACAAAGAAGACACTGTCATCGGCATGAGCAGATAAGATTAGGGTCTAGAAGTGTATCTTAGACAGAACAAAGAATTTGCTGCTTTTTCTGGAGTTATCAGAAGAGAAAACGCCTTAACTAAATAACAAGTTTTCGTGACCGTACCTGGGAAATTGATTCAGCTTCCATGTAGAGCATAGTTGCAAGAAAACTGTATTAATTTTTCTTCGTTATGTGGGGTTAGATTACATGTACATTCTACCAACCCGGGAGGGCATAATCGTGTCAAGGTACCGAGAAGATCTTAGTGTGAGGGACCCCCAGACTTGAGCAATTAGAAATGTATGCATATGCTGTGGAAACAAATCAGGGCCGTACAGATTTTAGTTTCGTTGGAGAGCACGGATCTGGTACGGCACGGGATAGTGGGTTAAGCCAACCCGTGCCTCAAACGTATACGGGGGCGCTTCGTCGGGTTTTTCAAAGGTAAACTGATGCATGAAGTAGCTGAAGAAGATGAAGAGTTCCATCTTGGCCAGGTGCTCCCCGATGCAGCTACGGCGACCTATAAAAATCAAGACAGTTAAAGGTTCAAATGGAATGCCAGGCCAATGAGCAGAACGTGCTGCTTCTTATCATACAACACCAAGCCGTTCGTAAGTTTGCCTGGTCGAGCTTCTCGATTTTCAACATTTTTGTTTCCCTTTGGACGACCAGGCGGCTTATTCAGTGCATTTCACATTTCTTTCCCTCATTCAGCAGGAATGACAAGAAAAATAAGGTTACTCCGATGTGCAAGAACCATGAAATCAGCAAACTTTACATACACGTGGAACAATACGGACTTGTTGGAGCCCGCCCGGTTCATGCAAAATATAGATTTCCTTGAAGTCATTATGTATGCTTAAGTAGACCTCTAAGCAGGTCTCACTTTCGTGTGGTGGTATATCGATCCAGCGGAGGGAATTTTACAGTTTGTTTAAATAGACTGTGAAATCGCCAACATTTCATGAACGCAACTATACCACCTTTCTTTTGGGTGGTGATGATTCTTTCACGGATGAAACAAAATTGGACAGTCGGATGGAAAGAAATTTCATTTTACCATTCCCCGTGGACCCACAACGCGGACACGCCATCGTTTGTAGGTGTTAATTGTAATTTTTTGTCAATGGGCATTACGATCACTGATAGTCTGGTACCTGTGCTAAATGGTATAAGTTCCTCAGGCTTGAAAGCAAGACCATCTTTATCCAAAAACCTGTCTGGTTTGAACTTGTCCGGCTCCGGCCAAATGTTGGGATCGCGGAAGAGTGCCCAAAAGTTGGACACCAGCAGGCTACCCTTGGGCACCTTGAAGCCCAACACCTCAGTGTCTGATGCCGCTGCGTGCGGTATCCCGAGTGGGGTCACCACCGCAATCCGCTGCACCTCCAGCAGCACGGCCTGGGTGAAGTGAAGCTCCGGTTTGTCTGCCATCACGGGCATGCGGTTGCGACCGACCACAGCGTCGATCTCTGCCTGGACTCGCTCCTGGATCTTTGGGTGGGCAGCCATGTACAGGAGGGCCCAGAGGAGAGTGGTGGCAGTAGTCTCCATGCCAGCTGCGAACAGGTTCCCAATGGTGCCCACGATGCGCTTGTCGCTGAGGTGAGGGTGATGCGTCCGTGGGAGACCATTAGGAGGGATGCTCTTCTTAGCCACGAAACCGCTCGTGGAAGTGGAACCGTTTTCTTGGATAGTGCCATTCGACATGGCTTTTTCGTTGGTTTCAATTTCATTCAGGAAGACGTCAATGAAATCCCGTGGGTTCTTGGGGTCCAATGTCGCTCGGTGAGACTCAACAACGGAGAGGATAAAGCTCCTGAACTCGCCGAAGCTCGCGTAGACGTCTGCCTTGTTGCGCGTGAACACGCGCATGACCGGGACGGCGTTCAAGAGTCCTCCGGACCCAACGTGGTTGACGATCCGATGGAACACTCGCATCAGGTAGGAGAAGTTTGCGTCTGAGTACTCGTATCGTTTTCCGAGCACGACCGAACATATTACGTTAGCCACGGCGTTGCCGATCAGGTACTTGGGGTCGAAGGGGTGGCCACCGTAGCTGGTCATCGTCTGAACCAACGCTCGGCCCTCCGCGCCGATCTGCTCCTCAAAGCTGGACTTGCCCACGCCGAAGCTTCTCAAGACGGTCAGGCAGAATCGTCTGAGGTCCTTCCACGGTTCCCCCGAAGCCATAGCAACGCCTGACAACCAATGGAAATAATAAACGTATTAAAATATATGTTGACATTGGTCACAATGTATCATTATTTCCAGTCAAGACTGGAAAGTTCTATTTTAGTACATCATACCACGAGGGTGACGTCATAAAATGCAGTCTGCTGATGACTGTTCATGTTTATACCTGTATCCACGATCATCCAGTTAATTATGCCGAATATGTTATACCCCTTAGTCTTAACTTTCTGCATTATTCAAATTTACCTGATTTGAACTTTACAGCAGATGTAAAACATGAGGTTAGTTTGCCTCCAGAGTCCAAAAGGGTTTCAAATACGCAGTTATGATCTTCCGATCATGAAATACGGTTGAATGTTGTCATTGCCAGCCCAATCTTTCCTGTAATTTAATAACTGATGACGCTATTTTGAAAAGAACAATGGCGGACAAGACAATAGTAATTGGTCATCGGGATTGCGCACGGTTACAACTAATTCGGCACTACCATTAATGTAACAGCCGTTGGGTTGTGGAATTTATAATCAGGCCTACGTGCACAGCAATATGAAATAAAAAGTGGCGACTTGATGAGTACTGTTCGTGAAGGAGAAGTCAGCTCGGCAACTACCTTTATCTCTTTTAATACGCAGGTATGAGTGCACCTGTATAACAATGTGCTGTAAATCTTTGCATTTTTTTTCTGCCGTCTTCAACATCACGGAGCAGCGACAGGAGGAATTCGGCCAAGTGCCTTGTACATCTTAGAAATATTACATCTTTGAAGATTATCGGCATCATGAGTCTGATACTGGTGGGCAGTCAAGTTGCTGGCCCAGTCGTCTGGATCTTCTTCCTGCCACTTGATTCTCCAGCCACATAACCCAGAGGGAGGGAGAGTACCCGCACAATGTTCCCCTCACCTAATTTTTGTGCGGGCCACTTCGGGAACTCCGAGTCGCAAAGTGACAAGGCCTCTTATGGTGCCAGTAGGTTTGAGAAGCAGGAAAGCGGTAGCAAGAACTTGTATTTGTGCGGCTTAGGAGTGATGGTCGCACAGCCTTTGACGGGTGAGGTGCTGTGAGGTCCTTCCTGGGCGATCAGGCGGCCTTTTTCAAGGAATGCCCCGCCTGCCTCAATCCGAGGACGCCTCTAGAAAACGTGAGGTAAAAGGTTCACCCTTTAATCAACCTGGCTGCCTGCCTTACGTTCAGTGGGTTCTCCTTCTCAGTGGGTGAAACCTCAAATCAAAGCTACAGATCGTATGTTGGAACGTTCGAACCCTCCTCGACGACAACCCCAACCTCCCCAAGAGACGAACTGCTTTGCTTGGCGAGGAGCTCGATGTTTTTGATGTGGACATCGCTGGTCTCTCAGCGATGAAGCTCCTGGTCACAGGAGAAAGGAGGGAGAAGACCCACACCTTCTTCTGGTCTGGCAACCCCAAGGGATCAAGGCTACAGGGTACTTCTGGCACTGGGTCTGCCATTGCCAATCAGCTGCTCCTCCAGCAGACTGAGAGGATGGTAACCTTGAACTATGGCGGACACACTTTGCCCAGCTCCTGAACCAAAGACCAAACGCTGAGATCTCGATTCTTGACAGAATCGCTGAGTCCAATGCTTCTCAGTGCTGATGATCCTCTGCTCATAGATGAAGTGCGACAGGCCGTACGAAGCCTTGCCTCAAACAAGTCTCCCGGAATGGATGGCAAGTGGAGATCTACCACAATGGATGATAACAGATCACCAGTGCTCTCTATGACGTCCTCTCAGCTATCTGGAATGAGAAGCATGTGGCACGGGAGTTCACGGACGCTACTGCCATCCCCATCTTCAAGAAGAAAGGCAACAAGCAAGATTGCAGCAACTACTGAGGCATCTCACTTCTTTCAACCGCTGGCAAAATGCTTTTCAAAGTGATTCTGATCCTCGATGCAGTTCTCCCTGAGTCGCAGTGTGGCTTCCGCATCAACGATCGATGTAATCTTCACAGTGCTCCAGCTGCAAGAGAAAGCTATCGAACAGAAGGTATCCTTGTACAACTTTTTCATCGACTTTACCAGTGTCTCTGGTCTCTTCTGCGTCACTATGGCTGTTCTAAAGGCGGTCACACTGGCATGATGGCCCGAGTCTCCCTCAACGGCACAATCTCAGTTTATTGTGAACCAAGGCGTCGAGCACGGCTGTGTGTTGGCTCCCTCCCTGTTCTCCATCTACTTCACATATGACTGACTCAGTAGCCAGAGTACACCTACTTTATTAATAAAAAGTGCGCGCCGCAACGTCTCACTATTTATGGACAAAGATATCGAAGCATGTGCGAATATTCACTCACTGAACGCAGACTTAATAAAAAATGTTCACTTCAAAAGTCTCATCAGTTGTAAAAATAGGCCTAATCAATCGGCATCTCATAATTGCGATATACATATCTTATCCCCCTAATGTTTTGTCTTGAAGTTGCAACCTGGCCAACAGAAAAATGAAAACAAATTCACATTTACTACAAATCACCAGTTGGAGCGACAGCGTTAAAGGCGTCGCGAATAATGGCAGCAAATTTTCACCACAGTTGAAACGTGTTCAACTTCTGCGAATTTGTAGCTAAAATATTTGACCGACTCTCATAAATTCGCGTTTATCGCGCTGAAAGTAGGAACCGGCCTTTACTCTGCTTGTTCGTCGGAATCACTCGCATAAGTAGTGCGTTCTGAATGGCTAATAATTAGTACTACGGCAAAGGAGCATCATTTTAGAGATAGTTAGTATTACATACTGTTGGTGTTATTATTCACTTCGACAGGTTGCTTTGGTCTTTGCTCGATACTTTGGTGTACGTGTGGCCCGTTAAGAAGACACGAACCAGCCCGTGGTGACTGTTAAATAAGGAAAACTCTCGTAGTCGGTAAGACAAGAAAAATCAAATCTTCTGGCGAAAAGAAAAAGGGCCACTTGACGCTCTTCCCTGGAAAAGAGTATACCACTTGAAGTAGCTTGCGTGATACTCTAACCTTCACCAATCTTGCACTGTAGTTAAGCCACCCAAGTCTTGGCACTGCATTGGATTACTTTAGTGACTGAATGGAAGAGCAATTTGCGGAACCGTGCATAAACTTGGCACACACCCAATTCTGGCATACATGTACACGTACTTCCTGTCAAATTGTCGTATTTCAAAACAGTGCAGCTCTGTTCAAGTGAAAGTTTACTCTCAGCGGTTGAGAGTCGGGACATTACGGGAATTGCAGTTTCCTTCACTCAAACGAATTCGTTTCTGAAGTATTTCAGTCTTTTTGAAGTTAGTGTCAGTCAGTTTGACTCTAACCCGTCTTGTTTCTAGTTTCACAAGAATGGAAAGAACACACAGGGGGGGGGGTAGGAGGAGCCGGCACTCAAAACCCCAGCGGGGTTACGAGGAACTAAAACTAAAACTAGTGGGTAACAGTTTCGTTTTCGCCCGGCTTCGTTTCACCAAGGGCTCCTGAAGCTAATTTCACACTGGATTTTTTGGGGGTGCAAATTTCGATTGACGTCACAAAAACAACCCCCCACATGCAGTTGTCCCGAAAACTGCTGGACTAATTTAAATGTACGGTGCGCAATTTTCAAAACACATAACCCTATGTCGAAATAGTTTCATACATATAAGGGAAGCATAAAGTTACAAAAAAGCGCATGAAAAAGGCAAATCGTATGGACCCTTTAAAATTGCTATTGTGACGGTTGGTTGTACAGTCTGGAAAAAGGGCTGTACGTGCATAGAAGAGGTATACTGTACATGTATGCAGTATAACTAGGAAGCTGCCATTCCCCCAGACCTTCAGGTTCATGGCCTATTTGAGGTCAGGTGAAAAAAAAATCTCGGCCAAGTTTGTCTTAAAGGGGTGGCCTTTTTATTCTCTCTTAAAGATGGCGGATTTTCCAAGATGGTGGATGGTTTCTCGTGACATTTTTCCCGATTGTTTTGTGTCTAGAGGAATCTCCGGTATAACCAACGGTTGTTTTGCATTTACGTTTAACACTAAATGTTTTCACAGAAAAACTCGATTGTTTGGACGTGTTCTTGCTTCCTTAGACCTACTTGTCGGCCTTCTGCGTTTAGAAATTTAGCACACACACATGCTCTATTGTAAAAAAGCTCTGTATTCGGCGTGCGGCGAGTTTCAAGGAAATGCGAACCATTTTCGTAATTTGGGGACAGAGATTGTGCTCGGTCTACTGCACCTATAGACTGTTGACAAAAGAGTACGTGTTTCACGTATAAATTATATTCGCCGGAAAGTGGTTATTAAAATGATACCCTTTTTTCATCGTACGAGGGACGTTTTCACTGCCAAGCTTTTGCCGAAAGGTCGCCCTCTAATCCTAACAGATTAAGTAATTTCTGCAAGGAAGTATAACCAGTATAACTGGAATAGTTGGGGAAGGCCAATTTTTTTTCACGAGGGCCAACTTTTTTAAAAATCCTTTCTGAAGGGGGAGGCTAAATGATGCAGCTTCTTAAAGTGACATGTTTGTGGAAAGGAAATTAAACAGACCAAAAACCGTCTTTCTTTCATCACCGTTAATCCAAATTACCGCTTGAACATCAACAATAAGTGGGGCCTATAGTTTTTACAGTGATTAACTCAGAGTGATAATAGCAGGCCTACCTTCACTTTTCATCGCTTCTGCGATCAGAGTACTCGGCGGCCGGTCGCTCAAGTTCGGATTCTGGAAGGCTTGCCTCACCGAATCATAGTCGTTGAGGACCACCAGCGTCTTGTTGACGATCCTGGCGCTGAAGATCGGTCCGTAGTGCCGGGCGTACTCTGTGAAGAGGAGGTGAGGATGGGAGCCTCGGCGCTGCTCAAGGAAGACCCGCGGGAGGAGCCCCAACACTGGCACACCCCAGGGTCCTGGAGGCAGGCCCGCCGCGGATTGCCGGCACCACCACCATGAGATAAGGCAAACCACGCCGCAGAGTAAGACGTGCACGGGCGTAACACTAGCAAGCATCCAGCCTAGCTGCGAGATCATTGACATGGTTGAGGAATTTTTCAGACTATTCGCAAGCGAACACGACTCCAATTATGAAGTTTAATGGAAATTAAAAAAAAAACGACTTGGCGTCTTCAAATCATTAACTTTGACAAGGTGATCTAGTTAGGCTGATGTGTGAAATCCAACTAGCTTCAAGCGGCTTTATATACTACCTTGCTACACTTGGTTAGGCCGGCGAAAAGCGGGTCAAGTACGGGCTGCGTCGCTCATATGCAAAACACTGAGGCTCAATGTTGGCTGTTCTACGAAAGCCTAGTAGTGCCATCTGTTTAATGAAAAACAGACTTTGAAAAATATACTCCACGATTTGAAATCACTTATTTCATGGCACTAGTACGCTATCGTAGTGTCCCATATCACATCAAAAACAGATTATTTACTGAATGTCGGCTGACAGTACACTCGTTTGCCGTTTGTCTGAAGGTGTCTTGAAACTTGGTATGCTGGTAACGTATTCCCTTTGTTCATGCCTGTACAAGTGTTCGCCCGCCAGCTCGCAGCACTAGAACTTAAGGCGGTCAGCTTTTGTATGCTAAATAACCAACCTGGACAAGCAAGAATTCCGATTGATTTTTTTCACTCTCGGAAACTCTTTTAGATTCTGTCTTCTTGTCTGTCACGCCTGCGTGTATTTGGAAAAGGGTGGCTGGAAAAAAATTACTGGGCTTTGAAAAGAACCTGAAAAACAGAATCAAACAACGTACTGAAGCCCGACGGCAAAAGACCTGTCAAAATTCGGCTGCAAGGGGAGGAAAGATTCGGTCTGGGCCCTCCATCGAAAACGTCCTCTTAAATTCCATCTTGCCGCCCTCCATTTCCGGTATTGTTTGCGTCTATTGCATTTGGGCAGGAGTGGCTTGCAACTGGGCCTTGAACAGAACCGGAATAAAGAAGGGACAAGTGGATCCAGAATCCCGTAAGGCACTTTGTCCCAGCGTCAGTTCGGTCCGTTTTGTTTCGGCGTCCACTCTTCTGCTGATTGCAGGTTGAAAGGGGGCAAGGACGTTGCGGTATTCTAAGGGTACAGTATTTGCATAATGCCTTGATGTCAATACCGACCGGATTTAAGTGCATTATGGGATAGTCAGGGCGGAGAACCAGAGGCTTTCCATACCTAAGAAATGAGGTTTCTTTTCGATATACATGATATGTGTACACATGAATTCTTCTGCCAGAGATAGCCCGGCACCATGCATGTAAAACGCACAATAGAACAGTCGCCTCTCCCAAAAGATGTTTTCTTTGTTAATACGCGACGTGCAGAGTTGCTCTCTCATTGCCTGCTTCAAGTTCCTAGATGACCCTGGGCGTTATTTTCGAGGGTTAGGGCGGGGAGAATTATGTCCTCAAGAGGGTGTGCCATTATCAACCCCAATGTTTAGTGGTAAGACGTTATTTCCCAAGAGCCAAAACAACCAACAGCAATACAGCAAGAATAAACAGCAACTTCAGCGGATGTGGGGCATTTTCCCGTGTTTTTAGCTTTTTTTCTTCGGGACGTGAAAATACACCACTTTGTCCATGGGATGTTAAAGATACCTCAAATATACGACGATTCGTTGATCTCACATGCCAAAATACATGTCTTTTAATGCACGAAATAAATCCGTTAAAATAGCCACACATTCAAGGAATTCTGTTACACTGTTACTTTTACAAGTTGTCTCTTGCCGTTTTTTGTTTTCTACGCATGGTTGTGTTCAATATGCTCTTCTCGTATTTTTTGAGCTCAATTTTGTTGGCGATTGCAAAGATCTTGATTTTATGTGGAAGAGTATAAAATACTCTTTTTATTTGGATATTTCATTCCCGGAGGCGATTGTATATATATATCCATTTCAACTGCAATATATTAAATCCTCAATTTTTATCTCTACTTTTTCGCCCTTTTCAAAAGTTCAATTCTCCATGCTTCATTTTTTATTTTCTTGTACTATCTAAGTATTCAAATTTGAAATTTTTACCGCTCGCTTGATGTAATTTTTTCTGTTCAAAATATTTTTAATGATTTTCTCGACTTATTTTCAAGGTTTCGTGTCCATGCGTGGCGTATTTACCCTACGTTTTATCCCAACTATTCCTACTTTTAACAGAGAATGTGAGAAAGGAACAATCCGTGAATACTGGAAAATGGATCAGTGAGTGAATCAAACAAACTCAACACTGTAAACTTACCAATCGATGTACCAATGTGATGAACTGACAATGTTAATGCATTTTCACTTGATGTGCATGCCATCAAATGTCGTGTATTTTCCAATTTCTTGCGGTAGGCGAGATCGATGTCACAAATTGTCAAGAATATAGTTGACTTTTATTGTGCGTGGACAATGGAATGACTTCTTCTTAATTGATTCCTGGCAAAGTTCCACAGCAGGATATCACGCCAATGAGGTTCCTAAATTTGCGCTGCTTGCCAGAACAAAGTGGTATCAAAATTACCCATACAAGCACTGACATGCATGCCTCGTTGATTATACGTGTAAGCCTACATAATGACCATGATAAAAACCGAACACTGCTGACTATACATGTACATGTGTGTATTCCTTGGATACATGTGCTGTGCATGGTGATGACTGGGACAAAAGTTGCGCATCCCACGCGAATAACAATTGGACCCAGTATAAGCCGAAAAAAGGAACAATCGCATATAATTAAGGGCCATGAGTCAAGATTCTCCAGCGAGCCAACACAACAATGAATGGAATGCATGTCGTAGCTCAAAGCATTTGTAAGAATCATCACATTTGTTATCTTGTTTTCTGGACCATACAATGCATTTTTGGAAGAGATGTAGGGCTAGAGTTTAAATCGAAGAAACACTAGAAGGGGTGATGTACCCGTTCCCATGAAAGCGCGTAAGGTGAACAAGTTAAATAAACATACGTGTACATATGCAGCAAGGTATGAGACGGAGAGAACCCCCCCCTGCTTTGTGTTGGTCATTGTCTCGCAGGAATCTGGGGAATTCCTTTCAGACATCTTGGGGATGTGTTAAGTAACAATAGTCTGGAATGTGTATAGGGATTGGACATGTTGGGGGGGTACCTCTCGGTCTCATTTCTTGCTGGGTATATACGTGTACGTGTACACATTTAGGTACGTGTACCGACTCCCTTACATCAGAATCCTTGGAGGGGAACTCCTTTATTCTGGGTGATCAGCGCATCTCGTGTGTGGCGTGGTGCCGGTCCAGGCCTAGCCTCCGGTTGTCGAACTTCATGAGTCAGTCGATATTATTTTTGGAGTTTGATCACTTAAAGCCATCCGTGTGAATCTACTGCTTTTTTTTCATAAAATATCATCTATGACAAGTATTCATTTTAAATAGGCTTATCAATGCACAATAAAATGGGTAGACTAAATCACTGGTACATGAATAACGCATCACGGCAGCACCAATATCAAGAGTAAAACTGTATATCACCATCAACTGCCGTCAAACCCGTAGTTATGATTCTAACCACTAGCTATCCCATTCAGGCCAGTTCATGCTTCAGGCAAACGCGTTTAAGGGAAGCAGATTTGATGTCGCTAAACATTTGCGTTGAATATCGCTGGAGACGACATCAGTTGTATTCAGGTTGTGGGTCGAAACGGGGGCAATTTTTTCCGGAAAACTTCCTAGCGGTTCACTGTCCAGCCCAATATGTGGCAGTACGGTTTCGAATGCGCTTTCTTCCTAAAAGACAACTTGTCTTTGGGAAAACTTAGCCCTCGCAACCGCTAGATAAACGTTTGAAAAGGCCTTCGTTTTCAACATAATATGAAGATATATTATAGCAATGAAGTCAATATAAAGGTTGCATGTGTACAAGATCATTGGTCATATATTTTGATAGCTGTGATAATGGACAGAAATGGCTGTGAAGTTTAAAAGGTGTATCGCATAAACCAATATAATATTGATTCTGTGCTGTTCTTTAATCTTCGGATGTTCACCATGTTATCATTCAACATTGAGTGCGCTGCACGAATACATGTTCATATTCAGTAAATGTACGATGTACATGTACGTCAAAATTTGCATTAACTTGCACAACGGTCATGCAGGGAAACATGCACTGTTGCAATGCTAGAACGCCCTCTTTTTCCTTTATTTTGAACTACTCGCGCTTACATATACAGATTTGGAATGGCACAGGCGGATTGATTAGACCAACATTTCCCTTTAGAGACAACGGGGGCGAGTCGTCCGGCTTCCTGACGGTAAACTGATGCATGAAATAGCTGAAGAAGATGAACAGCTCCATCTTCGCCAGGTTATCCCCGATGCAGCTGCGTTTACCTAAAACAAAAGCAACAAAAAGATTTATATTATTCCATTTTTTAAGTGTCATCTGACAGAGGGTAGATTTTTATGCTTACATTTTGAGTTATTTTCGTTTGTTCGTTCGTTTTGTTTTGGGGATGTCTTTGTTTCTATTTGTTTAATTTTTGGTGCTCACCGACACTGAATGGAATCAATTCATCTGCCTTGATTGCTTTTCCCTCTTCGTTCAGGAATCTCCCGGGGTCAAACTTCTGCGGCTCTCTCCAGACTTTGGGATCTTGAAATACCATCAAAAGGTTTGAAACAAGAACTGTTTCTTTTGGCACTGTATAACCGTGGAACTGGGTATCGGAAGCGGCAGCATGCGCAACGCCCAACGGGACAACAGGACACAAGCGTTGGACCTCCCAGATGACCGCCCGCGTGAAGTTCAGTTCTGGTTTGTCGGCCATCCTGGGCAGGCGGTCGCGACCAACCACGGCGTCGATCTCGGCCTGAACTCGCTGCTGAATCTTGGGGTAGACAGCTACATAGAGGAGAAGCCACTGCAGCGTGGTGGCCGTTGTCTCCGAGCCTGCAAGGAAAATATCTGAGATAATGCTATGCAGGTTTTCCTCCTTAATATACGCAGACGAATTGGGAAGGTCTCCAGAGGGCGCCACAGAGGGAGACTGGTTCTGAGTTTCATGCTGCTTGATCTCTAAAAGGCACATGTCGATCAGGTCTTTCGGATTGTTGGCATCAAGGGCAGCGCGATGGGCGTCGACCGCATCATTCAGAAACTCCAACAGCAAGTCAAAATTCGCCTTCAGCTCGGCTGTCGAGAAGAACGGGAGGTGGCGAAGCGAGGGGAAGAACAAAATGACGCCACCGGCACCAAACAACTCGGCGTTGCGACTGATGCAATACAGCAATCTCCTAAACTCAGCATCCGTGTACTCATACCGTTTGCCAAACATGACGGAGCAAATGACATTGGCGACCGCGTTCATGAGGAGAGACTTGGGGTCCAGGGGCTTCCCGTCGAATGCAGACATCTCTTTTATCAGTTCCTCGGCTTCTCTGCCGATTCTCTCTTCGAAGCTGGATTTACCCACTCCGAAGCTCCTGAGAATGTTCATGCAGAATCGGCGGCTCTGCATCCACACCTGACCCGATGATGCAATGATCCCTGGAGGATAAAGTCATTAATGAAAGAAATATTATATGAGATAATTGGAGCTACTATCAAAATGCTAAAATCTTTACCCGTCTTCCAAAATGTGAAAACTAAACAGAACCCGAGCCGTTGAATATCACTCCCTGTATCGTTCCTTGTAACAGAACCCTCGGCGACTCCTGAATAACAATGTAGCGGCTGGTAGCTAAGCAACATGTGTTGCACATTTTGTATGGCAGATTTTGAGCAGAAATAAAAAATTTGTTAATTGGATGATAGGGGTCACCTGACTATTCTTTCTCAGCTGACTACATCAAGTTTCTCAAGGAAAGGCCATACAGTTCATAGCTGTTGATTGCATGTGGAGGTCAAGAGGAGTTTCTCTAGCATAATTCATCGCCGTAGCGGCCGAACATGAATTACAGACATTTGAATGTCAGAGGCGATTCAGTGGATTAACTCTGATCCATTCCATCCTTTGATCGCAGAGATTCACAAAAAATTCATATAAGGTCCGAAATATTCAGCAGCCGGGATTTTAGTCTGAACTCACGTGATTGAAACATTTTCGCCGCCATCCAATTCGTTAATGGTGAAAACAAGCAATTGCATTGGGGCTGTAAGTATAGTAATATGCTGTCAAAACCAAAATGCCATCGTTACATGATTTATATAGGGTTGGCATATACATGTATACGTGCAGAAAGAGAGCCAATCTGCTATGTGTAGTGGCACTTCCAGGATTTGTCGACTCGTAACGTTCAACCCCACCCCCCCAGCTGCGCCACAGGACTGAGATTACGACTTATTTATAGCTAAGGTGGTGGTGTTCAATGCATCTTCATTTTTCCAACAACATTATGAAAACCTCAGAGAGGGGAGTCCCTTGAGTGCGCCGGTGGACTTACCTTCACCCTTTACCCCTTCAACATAGATCTGCATATTGGTTCTGTCGTTTAGCTGAGGATGCTGGAATGCTTCTTTTACAGAGGTGTAGTCATTGAGGACCACCAACGTCTTGTTAAGGATCTTCAGATGGAACACGGGTCCGTATTTGACAGCGTACCTCCTCAAGACTTCTTCGAGTTCCACGCCTCGGCCAACCTCCCAGATGAGAGCCGGTATGGAACCGATGAGTGGTAACCCCCATGGGCCTGGCGGGAGGTTCTCAGTTCGCAGAAAGAACCAGCCAAGTAGCAGGAGGAGAAACGCCCACAGCAGGATACAGCGGATGTCGAGGAACAACCACCAGAAATCTTCAAGAGCTCCCATTATAAAAGACGAAAAACAACAGTGGCACTAAGTGGACACGCAGGAATATACATGTACACGTATCTGAATATACCCACAGGCAGCACACAAAAAATGTTTTGTGGGGTTTCTCCTTGAGAGTTTGTGATGACACTGTTGGGGCACTGCCACTGATGTAGTTGGCTTTATTGATCGATAGTCAGTGTAGGCCTATGCCTCATATGCTCGACGTGCCGACAAACCGGCAGAGACCTGTGGCTCACACTGTTGGTCAATGCACTGTGTGGCAATCTGTGTGGATTATTTCCCATTCTTCATCACTGACCTCGCTTTTTGTCCAGCTGCCTCCTTTCAACTATTTTCAAAACAAGCCAGGCCGCGCCTGGGTGAACCCATTCACCTGTAGCAAATCCACGCAAATGAAAAAGATCTACATATGTACATGTAATTTTAACTGACAACCCATTGCCAGTTGAACTTGTGGGCTTTGAAGCTCCCTAAATTTTGCTTGAGGTTTACCCAAATCAAAGTGCTCTGCTGTTTTATAAGTTGAGTCAGGAAAAGCTCCCACGCCCTTGGATCACCGCCATAATAGCTACGAGACATTACAAATCCGGACGTCGTTCGCCTGCTCCCCACTTCAGCTCGACTCGCCCCCAAATCTGTAGTGTTTCCGTACAAATTTGTCCAAGATTCTTCACAGAAAGTGGATTTGCCTTGATAGCAGAACTCTAGCATAAATTGATGTGCTTGGAGTATATATTTTCTCTCGGTAAATAAATTAACCCGAGACACCATTCATAAGAAATCTACACTGATGTACTGGAATCTTTTCAAAACCGTGCTGCCACGTTTGTGAGAAGACTTAAGGAATAGGGATGGACTGAGGGTTCTCTGAAAACAGAGTATTGTTGAAAACTTATGCCCCAAACCCATTTCACCTGTCTCGCGCACATTACAGTGTAGTGCGTGACATGTGCAATATACTGTACGTCCACCATTGATAGCTGTAAAGGGGACCGCTAACATAAGGATATAGGACAATGCGACAGTCTCCATGGCATTGTAAGGTCCCCAGAGTTAAACATAGCTAAGTGACATGTACCGAGCACATCATACTAAAAGGGCCTCGTATGCCATTTTCTTTCTCAGTTTCACTCACGCGTATTCTGAGCAGCAAGATGAATGTCACTGACTCCAATTTACGAGGTCAAAATTTTGCCCTGACCTTGGGACATCGCCAGGAAATCGCACGTATTGTCATTGCCATGGTACGCAACGTTCACAGCACAGACCAAAGGTCGTAAATGCATATGCGATTGTGGATTTGTGTAGCACATTATCGTACGGCTTCATAAATTCCGAATTCACCAAAGGGATTCCAAATCCGTCATTGAGTCATTTGGGCTTGCTTTTCGCATTCAACAGCTATAACATGTCCCTTCTCAAGAGTGTGTTGTGGTTCCTGGACGTCCGCACAGCGCTGCTGTGCCTGGTTCTCTTCCTGGTTCTTCGCTGGTTCTTTGGGCGACGTAAAGACCTCCCTCCGGGTCCTGTGGGACTCCCGATCATTGGCTCTATTCTGGCCATCCACCGTGAGATGCGCCAAGGCATAGAGCCCCACAATCTGTTTATAAAGTACGCTGCCAAGTACGGGCCCGTGTTTCGTCTGAACATCTTAAACAAGACGGTGGTGGTCCTCAATGACTACTCCTCTGTGAAGGAAGCTTTCCAGCATCCTCAGCTGAATGATCGACCAAAGATGCTGTTGTCTGACGTTCTAAAAAGTGACGGTGAGCAAGCTTGAAACTGCCATGATAAACGCTGAGCCCCAAAATTTGGGATGTTGAATACTCAGTGTACAGTAACTTGAAGCAGTGACAGGATACACGGGGGAAATTACCCCATGTTGTGTTTGTCGTACCCTATACCTTTAACTTAATCTGGTGTCCATCACTGGAAATCACCTCTTCTAAGTGCTTTGTGAAAATGGCTGACAAAACTCTGCATTTGAACAAAAATAAATTTGAGTATGGGGGAGAGGGTAACCAGAACCCTAATTATGCTTAATTAAGAGATATTAGACACTTGTAAAAATGCTGGTTTCAATAATCTTTGAGAAACCAGAGGCGAGGTCGTGTTTCTGGTTTGAATTCTGGAAATGGATTGGAAGGTCTATTCATGGTACACTTCAAACTTCAAAGGCTATGACCTCACAGTCACAGACGCAATGAGATTGGATGCGTTATCTGAGAAACATCTCTCCGGGATCTGGAGACTGAAGTTGTAAGGGTAAATCTCACGAAATTGACACTGTGGTTCGAACTTTTATTTAAAGAATAACACGACAATGTCAAAATACATATGCTTTTCATTCTGTTAGGTGTCTCATTTGCCTCTGGCAAGCCCTGGATCGAGCTTCGTCGTTTCTGCCTGACCGTGTTGAGGAGCTTTGGAGTAGGCAAAACGAGCTTCGAGGAGAAGATCGGAGAGGAAGCTGAGGAGCTGATGAAGGAGATGTCTGATTTCAACGGGAAACCCTTTGACCCTAAGCCTCTATTGGGCAACGCTGTTTCCAACGTTATCTGCAACGTCATTTTCGGCAAGCGGTACAAGTACGCCGATGAAGAGTTTACACGGCTTCTGGCTTTACTCGCTCGCAATTTCAAGCTGCTGGGTGCGGGTGCTGTGGTAAATTTCTTTCCGATTCTCCGCCATCTGCCCTCCGTGCCTACTGCTGAAATGATGTCGAATTTTGAGGAGATTCGTGTATTCGTGACCAGTATAATTGACAGCCACCGTGACATCTTCGATGTAAATGATCCCAAGGATTTCACCGATTGTTTCTTGAAGGAAGTCAAGCAGAACGAAGCAAAAGATGCCATGGGAGTCCAGCACGGTTTTCTCAGCGAACGCAATTTTGCCGGGACTATAATTGCTCTCTTCGGGGCGGGAACAGAAACCACCGCCACTACGCTCCAGTGGGCTCTCCTGTACATGACTGTTTACCCCGAGATCCAGAGGCGAGTCCAGGCTGAGATCGACTCCGTAGTTGGCCGCAACCGCTTGCCTAGGATGGCCGACAAACAAGAACTGAACTTCACCCGAGCGGTTATTTGGGAGGTCCAACGTCTAAGTCTCATTGTTCCGTTGGGTGTAGCCCATGCTGCCGCCTCCGATACCCAGCTTCGGAATTTCACGATCCCTAAAGATGCATTGCTGGTCCCTAATTTATGGGCGGTCGCCCATGACCCAAATGTCTGGCCAGAACCCGATCAATTCAAACCCGAGAGATTCCTGAACGACAAGGGGGAGGCTGTTAAGGCAGACGAGTTGATACCTTTTAGCGTTGGTCGTCGTAGCTGCATCGGTGAACACCTGGCAAAGATGGAGCTGGTGATCTTCTTCAGCTACTTCATGCATCAGTTTACCTTCAAGAAACCAGACAACTCACCACCGTTGTCTCTGAAGGGAAGAGGCGGTTTCAATTACTCACCATTGAGTTTCGAGATTTGTGCCATCAACCGCGAATAATGTTCTTTCGAAGCAAATTCGGGTGCGAGAATGGAATTTGAACTTGAGAGTACTGAGCAATCTCATCAAGGAAGCTTCAGCATTTTCTTCATATAGCCATTAAGATGTAATTTTAAACATTTATTAGATTTACGAGTTGTGTCTTCCTTAATGAGTGAGAAGGGAGGGAGTTGGCGAGGCTGACCCCCCCAGGTGGAGCCTTTAAAATAATCTGTTCACCCCCTCTGCCTGCGACTGAATAACTCCTTAGTTGTGAAAGGAGGGAAATCACTGGTGGTTAAGTGGTAACAGATGGTTTTAAACTAGTCAAGCATCAGTGCTGGTATCTGCGTGGATATCCTCCACGCGTGGTACATTGCAGAGTGTTTGAATTTTACACTGATTGAAGTCATAGTTAAAAATATGCGTCACGGCACTTACATGTTCAAGAGAACGTTTGTAAAATTATTTCAAATCGATCATAACCAGTAATAGCAATCTTAATCAATGATTTATTATTTCCTCAGTGGTTCTCCTTACAAAAGAGACTTCAAACAGCGCAGTGCACTTCTCACTTTCAAATTTCAGAAAAGGCAAATTTAGCTTCCACCCAAACTGTATAAAAACACAATCATTTGACGTGACATTTAAGTCACCACTTAGTTTGCACGAAATTTCAAAATTCCCTTTCACATTTTATTACATTGTATGTCATAATACACAAATGGTCAGCCCATAATTAAACCTCATCGAAATGCGAATCTCACTGTTCCAACAAACCGATATTTTCATTTAGTCAGTCGAATCTAAGTTGTAAATTAATTATGGAACGTCAGTTGTTGTTTGGCGCCGTACCGCTTTTTACACATATAGATTCAAGATCCAGAGACACTATAATCAGCTTCAGAGGCTCGTGTTCACACTGTGTGTACTATTTAGACCACTGTCTCTTTCAAACTCCGACCTTGTCTTCTGTCATTGTAGCATTTATTTGTGCTAGGATGGCTGGAAAATTTATCTGGGCGTTGAAAAGAACCCAGAGCAAGGATTGGTCGAATCAGAATCCAACTACGTACCGAAGGCCGACCACAAAATTCGCACCTGTCAAAACTGACATCCGCCCGTTAGAAGTCAAAATGAAAAAAACTTCTATAGGACCTACACTTCTACAGTCAGTTGTAATAGGAAAGCACACTAAGCTTGTCGGTTGAACGCAGGGGTCAAGAACGTAAACAAAATCCAACCCAAATGTACATGCCAAGTAAGACTCCGGCACACCGTCGACCGAAATAAACAACATTCATAAATATCTGACAGTCTGCCTATTCAACAACACGCTACTTGACCGTGCATTAAAATTTGTAACACATTTTTCGTTAATTTAAAGTTAATAAGTTAGATTCTAATGTTTGTAACCTTCTGCAAAGATGAAGAGGAAACCCTTACTCAACTTTTCTGTAACTGCCATTATGTTGTTTCTTTTGGAATTTATTGGTAGATTGAATTATGGACAAGACTTAGACTCAGCTTATAATAGACAATCAACTACTACTGTTCGGTGTTACTGACACTGGACTTAAATGCCTTATGTTATTCTTTTAATTTCTAGATTTGACATCTATAAAATGAAAATAACCAGTAAAGGCCTTCGGTAGAAGGTTTGAAGAAGGCTATCCAGTGGTATTTTTGGTGTCAACGAACTTGAGTTTAGTAAACGGTACTTTCCAGAAATTTTGGTTGAAATGGGAAGATTACTTTGCACTTTGTCCAATTTAACTCGTACAACTACTGGCAATTTGGCACAAAAATAACGTATTGTTAGACATTAGTATGTCATTGTTATTGAATTTCAGTTGATATGAGAGAAATAAATAGTATCTCTAAAAAACAAAAAAAACCAAAACAAAACATTTGATAATGCCCGCTGAGAAGTGATAATGCCCGCTGTGTAAATCACGCGCTGGCGCCTGGATATAAAACAATGTAATCGATTCTGATTGGACAAGAGTCTGTGTGCACGCAGCTCGCCACGCTCTAATAGACGGGAAAATTAAAGTAAAATTCTAAAACAAAATTGCTGAAAATTGGTCGCGTCCATTCTCCTGATGAGGCGGCTTTAAGCGCACGTTTAAGACGGCCAAGCAAATTCCCTCAATACTCTGGGGCAACTAAGAAAAAACTGGGAAATTTGCATATGAAGAAGAGATAAGGTCTTTTAAGATTCCACCTTGTCGCCCTTTCCTTCTTGCATTGTTCGCGTCTCTAGCATTTGGGCAGCAGTAATTTGGAATACTATTTGGGCGTTGAATAGGACCGGAATAAAAGAAGGACAATCTCGTCCAGAATATAGCACTGAGGCACGTTACCCAATACGGGCGATTCACAAAAGTGCGCCTCCAAGAGTTTGCAATGCATTGGAAAATCACAAAGCGCGATAACTGTCGACCCTTTCCAAACGCGTATTGGGTCGACAGATTTCGTTTATCGTGATTGGGCAACGCGTTGCGAACTCTTGGTGGCGCACTATTTTGAATCGCCCGTATCGACAGCTCAGTCCGTTTTGTAACGAAGTCCACTTTTCGGGGATGATTGTATAGGTCAACAGGGGCAGGAAGGTTGCGATATTCCAAAGGTACGTGGTGGGCATCCTCGGGCCTACCTTATAAGTTGATGGGATCAAAGCTAGCACGATTTGTGGCAGAGTCAATCTTCCCAGCTTAAGGCTCGTCCCGGAAGACGAGGGACCACTCAGAACGACCTCAAGGCCAAGGGTTCGGGTGGATGAAGTATACCGTCGATCGTGACTGAATTTAATTAGTCGTCGTCGAACTTATACGATAAACCTCCAAAGAAAATAATGCTTTAAAAGATTTGTCGGTACAGGAAACACAAGTCATTCAAAACTGATCAACGATGTCAAAGTTGGTTCTGTCGTTCAACTGAGGATGCTGAAAAGCTTCTTTCATGCAGGTGTAGATACTGAGGACTGTTATTGCATTGTTCTTGATCTTCGGATGGAACACTGGTACGTATTTGGCGGCGTACCTCCTCAAGATTTCTTAAAGTTCTACGCCTCGGCAAACGTAGCAAATAAGAGGCAGTGTATAGAACCGATGAGTGGTACAGGGGGGGTATAGCTTTCAGGAAACGGTGGTGGGATGGGCACACTTAAGGGATGCCCTGCTAAGGGGTTCAAAATCATCATGCCCCGTTCCCTGATGAAAAGAAAACTTCGGCAAAACTTACGATATTAATTTCTCCTCTAATCTAAGACCATCGATGTAATTGTTTAACTATAGATGGATAGATGGACGATGCAATACTCGTCCAAGATTTTTTTTATGGGGGGGGTAATCATTTACTGTCGTTTCACTGGTGGTTCCATTTAGTCTGTGTCTGAACTGAGGGGTTGCAACCTCCCCCCCCCCATCCGTCTCTGTGGAAACCTCCAGGGGCCGGGAGGGAGGTTCTTAGTTCACAGAAAGAACCAGCCAAGTACATTTACCAGAAGGAGGGTAGGATACTGCAAATGTAAAAAAAAACGAAAACACGAGAAATCTTCAAAAGCTACTTTCTTTAGTCAAATTACATTGCTTTAAAAACGTGGAGAAAAAAAGTGGATAAATTAGAGGGTACACAGACGGCACGCGAAAAATACTTCCGAGTTCGTGAGGGCACTGTTGAAAGCACTCTCAGAGACGTGGTTCGCTTTATTGAGCGGAGACTCGTGGCTCACAGTGTAGGTTGATTCGGTAAAGTCTGTATCAATTGTTTGCATTTTCCCATTCTTTATCACTGACGTCACATTGTCTTGCTTGATTTCCAACCACTTACAGAACAAATCAGGATATAATAAGTTACGTGTGGAACTTTACGTACAATAAGCCTGCACTGCATGCAAACACGCCTGGGTGAACCTATTTTTAAATAACTCAACTGAAGCACAAAAGCCCACTGACAACAATCATACAACGTGTTTTTTTAATTATACATGTACTTGTGGGTTTGAAGCTTCCTAAAATTTGTCTGAGCTGCATTCTGCTGTCTTGTGAGTGGAGGGATGAAAGGCCTCCGATGTTTACGCTCTACGATCGCTGCCCTGACCAGGAAATTAGTTGACCATGCCATGACTTGCACCTGCACTCACCGAACTCCACTTCAGCTCGATTCGCACTGAATCTTTGGCGTTTCCGTGCAAGTTTCTTTTCAGGAAGTAGATTTGCCTTGAAAGCAGTTAACATAAATTCATTGTCCTCGGGGATACATTTTCATTCAATAACAGGAGGCTGACCCGACAGACATTTGTCTAAAAAGTGGTGTCCCAGATGGGTTACGAGTTACCACCTTCAGCAAGGGATAGGGATGAACTGAAAGAATCTCTGTAACCAGAATATTGTTTAAATCAACTCTCAAACCCACTTTCCACATCTCACGCCATCATTGCAGTGTAACAAGTGACAAATGACACGTCCTCTATTGATAGCTGTAAAGGGACTGCTGACATCTAAGGGACAGGACAATGCGATACTTTTTTTGCAAGGTCATGGTATTGTAAGGTCCCCTGAGTAAACACGGCTACCTGGCATGCATAACAGTGGAACAGGTAGGCCTACATGTACCAAGTATATCATATAAAATAGGGACTCGTCTGGAAAGCCTTTTCTTTCTCAGTTTCACGCATGCGTAGTTATGAGTTCTGTGCACCAAGACAAATGTCAACCACTCCAAATCACGCAGTCGAAATCTCGCCCTCTAGAAATCGTGCGTACTATTATTGCTGTAGTACGCAATATGCACATCGAGTAGACCAAAGGTCGCAATGAATTTACATGTGTGCTCTTTTGGCTTCATGTACATGTATATGTAGCACATAAACGTGCGGCTTAATCCCGACTTTGCCAAGGGAGCCTTAACCGTAAGTCACTCGGGCTTGCTTTTCGCATTCAGCAGCTAGGCAGTCAGAAAACATGTCCCTTCTCAAGAGTGTGTTGTGGTTCCTGGACGTCCGCACAGCGCTGCTGTGCCTGGTTCTCTTCCTGGTTCTTCGCTGGTTCTTCGGGCGACGTAAAGACCTCCCTCCGGGTCCTGTGGGACTCCCGATCATTGGCTCTATTCTGGCCATCCACCGTGAGATGCGCCGGAGCATAGAGCCCCACAATCTGTTTATGAGGTACGCTGCCAAGTACGGGCCCGTGTTTAGTCTGAACATCTTAAACAAGACGGTGGTGGTCCTCAATGACTTCTCCTCCGTGAAGGAAGCTTTCCAGCATCCTCAGCTGAATGATAGGCCCAAAATGCTGTTGTCTGACGTTCTAAAAAGTGACGGTGAGTTATAGTAAGCTTGAAATAACTAAGCCCCAAAAGTTGGAACACTGAGTATTTGATGTTCCAAAACTCGAGATAACGACCGATAGGATTAACCGGAGAGACACTTCCCCTGAGGGTAGAGTCTGTGGCTCCGATCAAATCACTTTTTAGATGGTCTTTGTGGAAATTATTGAAATAAAATCTGTAATCTGAATAAAGCATGCTTAAAAGAGTTTGGACGATTGTCAAAATGTTAGTCTGAAGAATAAAATACTTCAGCAAACCAGAGGAAGTAAGAGATTCTGTTTCGGAAATTGGAAAGGGGTCAGGAGGTCAGGTTTCTATGCATGACGCTTTGAAGTTCAAAGGTCGGACCGATGTCTATTGCGTCGAAATGCACTGATGCTGTAATTGTCTAGTGGAAATGTAGAAGAAAAGCTTGGTAGGTTTATATTTATCACAAGATCTGGAGGGTAAATATTGGTAAAGATAATTGGTCATGTTTTTCCTGTAACCGACAAATTTTGGGGACAGAAAAATGACACAATTATGCAAAATTACTTTCCAACCGACAGGTGTCTCAATTGCATCTGGCAAGCCCTGGATCGAGCTTCGTCGGTTCTGCCTCACCGTGCTGAGGAGCTTCGGAGTTGGCAAAACGAGCTTCGAGGAGAAGATCGGAGAGGAAGCTGAGGAGCTGATGAAGGAGATGTCTGATTTCAACGGGAAACCCTTTGACCCTAAGCCTCTATTGGGCAACGCTGTTTCCAACGTTATCTGCAACGTCATTTTCGGCAAGCGGTACAAGTACGCTGATGAAGAGTTTACACGGCTTCTGGCTTTACTCGCTCGCAATTTCAAGCTGCTGGGTGCAGGTGCTGCTGTAAATTTCTTCCCGATTCTCCGTCATCTACCCTTCGTGCCTACTGCTGAACTGCTGTCGAATTTCGACGAGATTCGTGTATTCGTGACCAGTATCATTGACAGCCACCGTGCCATCTTCGATGCAAATGATCCCAAGGATTTCACCGATTGTTTCTTGAAGGAAGTTAAGCAGAACGAAGCAAAAGATGCCATGGGAGTCCAGCACGGTTTTCTCAGCGAGCGCAATATTGCTGGGACTATAATTGCTCTCTTCGGGGCGGGAACAGAAACCACCGCCACTACGCTCCAGTGGGCTCTCCTGTACATGGCCGTTTACCCCGAGATCCAGCAGCAAGTCCAGGCCGAGATTGATGCCGTGGTTGGTCGTAACCGCCTCCCCAGGATGGCCGACAAACCAGAACTGAACTTCACCCGAGCGGTTATTTGGGAGATCCAACGTCTAAGTCTCATTGTTCCGTTGGGTATAGCCCATGCTGCTGCCTCCGATACCCAGTTTCGGGGTTTTACAATTCCCAAAGGTGCCTTGCTGATCTCTAACTTATGGGCGGTCGCCCATGACCCTAATGTCTGGCCAGAGCCCGACCAATTCAAACCCCAGAGATTCCTGAACGACAAAGGAGAGGCTGTTATAACAGACGAGTTGATACCCTTCAGCGTTGGTCGTCGTAGCTGCATCGGTGAACACCTGGCGAAGATGGAGCTGGTGATCTTCTTCAGCTACTTCATGCATCAGTTTACCTTCAAGAAACCAGACAACTCACCACCGCTGTCTCTGAAGGGAAGAGGTGGTTTAAATTACACACCATCGAGTTTCGAGATTTGTGCCATCAAGCGCGAATAAAGTTCTTGTCGAGAATTTTCCATACTGTATGACCTCAGATCCTTTACAGAGCCCCGGCTTCAACTTAGGGCAACATGTTGTGACTGTAAACAGGCTGAGATAAACGAAAGTAATTTGAACTTTAGAACTAGATTTGTTTCAAAAGTCAAATGTTGCCTTAACCTTTTGCTGTCGAATAGCCATTTTTACTCAGACTTCATCCGACTGAATAAAATAGGCTGGGTTCATAAGTGAACCTATAAAAAGCGCTAGGTTACCGTTCCTAAATCCCAATTTTCATTTAGTTAATTTTATTTTCTTCATGTAAATAACCTTTGGAACTTTTGTCTTTTGTTACAAATCGTTTAAAAACATATCTTACAGTTCAGGTCAACAAGATTTTGTTTTGTTTCCCCACAGTTAATGAAAGTAATTAAAATTTATTCAAAAGGACAAGGTTTTTCTGAGGTACACTGAACTCTTACTAACAAGTTAATAGCGCCGGTCAAGCACGTAACTGGATGCAAGCAGGATTACATGTACCTTTTCACATAAAAGTTCAGACGTACCTCCCTGGATTCTTTCTTTATGGTTTCTGGGGGAACCCAAAATATAAGACAGGGTACTGCCTTCGTCTGATGCACTGGCATTCTCAGCTTGAATAACAAAAGGAAAATGACCTCTTCCCAGATC
Organism: Acanthaster planci; assembly: GCF_054643075.1. Classification (NCBI taxonomy): domain Eukaryota; kingdom Metazoa; phylum Echinodermata; class Asteroidea; order Valvatida; family Acanthasteridae; genus Acanthaster; species Acanthaster planci. The sequence continues at coordinate 11,499,047 of NC_141785.1, read as the reverse complement.
TTGTCAGAATCCCTGGACGTCGTCACAGTGTTGTTGTGCCTGGCTGTTCTCCTTGGTTTTCGCTGGTTCTCCGGGCGACCTAAGAATCTCCCTCTTGAATCCTAGGGTCATCGTACGTGAAATGCAACGCCACGTGCAGCCCATCTCTTCTTGAAGTATGCCGCCAAGTACAGGCCCGTGTTTCACCTGAACATCTTCAACAAGACGGTGGTGGTCCTTACTGACTACGTCTCCGTTAAGAAAAGTTTCCAGGATCCTCAGCTGAATGACAGGCCTATAATGCTTCTGACGGAGGTTTTTAAAAGTGCGGTGAGTTGTAGCATCACAGTTCGAAAAGCGTGTTCGAACAGAATAAGGCAAAAGATAAATCATCAGAGCAGCAAAGGGATCGTAGTGAGGAGAGTTTGTCCGGAACCATAGCCAATCTTTTCGCGGCATAAACACACCCTACCGCTATTACGCTCCAGTAGGCCCTCCTGTACATGACAGTCTACGCTAAGGATCTTGACAAATATCATCAACAGCCATCGTGTTGCCTTCGACTCGGTCAATCTCACCTATTTCATTGATGTATACTTGAAAGTACTCAAGAGCAATGAAGAAAAGCCACAGCTGTTGTCAAGCACGGCCATCTTACTGAAAAAAGTTTTGTTGGAACCGTAGGGAATCTCTTTGTGGCCGGAACAGAGACCACTGCTGGTACGCTCCAGTGGGCGATCCTGTACATAGCTGTCTACCCCGAGATCCAGAAGCGAGTCCAGGCCAAGATCGATGCCGTAGTCGGTCGCAGCCACCTGCCTAGGACGGCTGACAAACCGAAACTGAACTTCACCCAAGCGGTTATCTGGGAGGTTCAGCGACTGACTGTCTTTACTCCTTTGGAGATTGCTCATGCTGCCGCTTTAGATACTAGGTTCTGCGGGTTCAAGATTCCCAAAGGTGCCCTTGTCTTAAACTACGATGGGCTATTGGTCATGATCCTTTCGCATGGCTGGATCCTGATAACTCCATTCCAGACAGGTTCCTGAACGACAAAGGAGAGGCACGTAAACCGGACGAGTTGATGCCGTTTACAGCTGCATCGTTGAACACCTGGCAAAGATGGAGCTGGTGATGTTCTTCAGCTACTTCATGCACCATTGTACCGTCAAGAAACCAGACAGCTCACACCCACTTTCTCTGAAGAGAATGGGAAGGTTTGTTAACTCACCATCAATTTTTGAGATCTGTGCCACGAAACGGAAATGAACACGTTTCTTTAATATTTGGGAGTGCCCTTTATAGAGCCACTGGCCACTGAAATTTATTTTGTGGGCTCCTTGGGGTACTCTGTGGGTAAGAGGACTCGAGTTTGAATTAAAACCATTACTAGATACAAACTACAATCGACTGGAGGGGTAGCTCCTAAACCGCTCTATGGCAATTCCTCGAACACCATAAAAAGAAAATTATATTGTAAGATTTCATGGTCAATAGTATCGAACGCTTTAGAGAGATCGAGGAAAATGCCCAGGGTATGTTTGGAGTCATCAATGGCATTAGAGACGATATTTATGAAGACCACCAATTACAACAAAGGTTATTATGCTGGGATTGACTGGGCATTGTGACTAGGGGTGTGTTCTTGTCCATTGATATAGAGTTGGCCATTATGGAAGTTTGGCTTCTTGCCTTCTTTATACGCCTTGCTCATATCACGTCTCTTGGGGATCTCTTCTTTGCTGCGTCTGCTGCTGGAAGATCCTTGATCATATATATCCCACACTCAGCAAGAGCCTTTTTGCATCGTCGCAGCGGTATGGCCTGACGTTCATGGCGGTATACGAACTTTGCCAGAATGTGCCGGGGTTTGTCTGAGGATGACTTTGGAATCCAGCCATGAACGCTGCGCATTCTCAAGTTCAGGATCTAGATTGCATTTTTCCTTCAGGATTTCTTTTATTTTCTGGAGACTCATCAACAAGTTCTGGAATTCTCCAAATTGAAGATTGTCTCTCCCCGAATACCGTTCAAGGTGCAGTGTAGAGTCCTCTAAATGAGCAATCTTACGATCTGCTTATTCCAGCTTGGAAGTCAAACTAGCGATTCCCAAAATCTATGGATTCCTATGAGCTATCAAATTGTTATGATCTGAATAGATTCATATTCTGTATCCACAATGTAACGTATATGTGAAAAGACGATGGTTTGGTTTCGAGTTTTCAATGATATATACGTGATACTGATTTAATGTTTTATTTTCACTCCTCCACAAGTTTGTGATTTAAAACTGACATGCTTGTTTGCATCCACACTCATGATGCCACGCCAATGTCAAATTGGCATAATCGACAGTACGGCTCGCAGAACGAGCAGTCGATTGGTGAAATGAGGTCACGAGAGGGCGCAATAGAAATCAACGAGCGTGGCATATTATTATGCTCGATCGAGTTATGCCGTCTTAGCCCAAGACTAGGGCGGAGACTGAAAAAAGCACACAGGAAACACCAAATTTTGTTGATTTAAGAACATAAAAGAGGGGCTAATCCATTGAATTGTATATAAGACGGTTGAAAATTGTCATATAATGTAAATTTATCCCTACATGGCCCATCCCGTTTAAGAGTCCGAGTCCAAATTTAATGTGGCACGAAACTGGATGGTCCACTGTGCGGTAGTCACCAACCCTGGGGCACAACTTTTCACAGTACTGCGAATGCATTAACCATTCATGTTATGATACAGAATTCATGATTGTGCATAATTATGGTTTTTTGGCTCCAAAGGGAAGTGGGTATATCAGCTGTTCAAATATTTAGGCACTCCTCGATTTCTGTATTCACGATTAAACGATAGTGACTCATTGAAAGTGTTGTGATTATCAATGAATGTTTACCCATTGATGTTGAGAATTGGCCTGTGTAGAGAGTATCGTAGACTTGCTCGTACTTTTATGTGTGATATTTTTTATTCCTCCACGCTTTAACCACGGATGACCACATACTGTGGTAAAAATCACAGAGCAAGGACCCTTGCCCTGCGGTAAACCCAGCTACTGCCAACTCTCATGATCAATGTGTAGGGCATAGGTCCTTTCTCTCTACGGTGGGATCAAATTCCGTGTTGACCTGGTTACCTTGGATAGTTCAAAGGGATAGACGTTTTGTATTTAGCAACCCTGCGTGATAAACAGGCTGGTTTGGGGCCACGGGAGTACCAAATCGCACGCAATTAAAAGTGGTAGTGCGCATCTACACGTACTCTGGTTTCATTACTCTACATGAAATACCAAGAAGAGATAGCTATCGGTACTTATTCAGGTTGGATAGGGCTCTTGTGTTCGTGTTTTAAGCAAAGGTCCGCTATTTCTGACACTTCACCTTTCACAGGAAGTTGAGGAACTTGCCCCTGACAAACAGCCTGCTTTCAACTGATTGATTCACCGTTCCGGATAACAGAATAAACTACCATGTCGCATCTTCAGAACATTCTGTGGTTCCTGGACGTCCACACAGTGTTGCTGTGCCTGGTTCTCCTCTTGATTCTTCGATGGTTCTTTGGGCGACCCAAGAATCTTCCTCCTGGCCCCTGGGGATTCCCAATCGTCGGTTCCATTACGGCCGTAGTACGTGAAATACGACGCGGCGTGCAACCTCACAATCTCTTCATGAGGTATGCTGCCAAGTACGGGCCCGTGTTTCATATAAGGATCCTCAACAAGACGGTTGTGGTCCTCAATAACTACGCCTCCGTGAAAGAAGCTTTCCAGAATCCTCAGCTGAACGACAGACCTAAGTTGCTTTTTACTGAGCTCTTTAGAAGTGAAGGTAGGCTAATATGAGAAATATGCCATAGGGTAATTTGAACTTTTACTGACAGTTCACTTAAAACTCCACACAGAGGCAATACAGCAGGGGAAGGCGTTACATGTACGTGTAGAGAAGAGTTTTCGTCCATAATCAAGCGACTTTATTCTTAAATAATTTTGGTGTGACCCTGGGTCTGAAATACTCATGGCATCCGCACGGAGGGCAATATTTCATAATAGAAATTAACCTAAGGGAGTCTGGACTCTTCTGTTATTCTATTTGTAGGGATGGATCCCAAAATCGGCTGTCCCATGATCTTGTTTTTCTGTTGAAACTTCACACGTGAGGAATTTAGGCGTCATCAATGAGACACGTTGTTCATAGTTTGCATTTGTCACAAGAACAAGTTTAGGTTGAGGCCGAATTCCGCAATCACAAAAAAACCTTTGAAGTGTAGGTGCCATTTACACAAATCTGCTTCTGCCCACTCTTTCTGACCACCATAATTACTCCCAAATACCTGCAGACCCTTTTGACCTTTGGAAGAGCCGCATATAGAGCGTATCGAAAAAGCTATAAAATCTATTTTGAATTTCAGGAGATTGTTTAACACCAAAACAAGTAGTAACACCTTAAGGCCACAGATTCCCTTTTCCAATGATATATTATTTATTCTCATACGGTCACGGATGGCTGAATAATAATTCTTTCAGGAAAATGGGACAAAGTGGGCTTGGGACCAAGTTTCAGTTAGAAATGCCAGCATAAATCCTATTCAATTCTCCCTCTCTCCCATGAAATGTTTCTAATGAACAGGTCAGATGTCTTCATAATGCAGCCAGGTGAATTAGTACGTATCTGCACTATCGGGTGGTATCTGAATGATTGGCTTTCATGGGATAGTTCTTGCACTTTTATCTTTAGATTTTGTCACCACATATACTCTCTGCTCTGCAGTCAACTGAACCATCTTGGAAAATGACGGTACCTTGATGAACAAGCTACGACACATATTTTTGTAGGCCTAAAACCTTATATGCAAAGTACATCATTGTAAACATTACAATCTCCTCAAAATTCGAAACAAATGTTGTTGCATTTGTTTTTGATACGCTATAGTTGCAATATGAGTGCCACCACTGTTGGAAACAATTACTAACTGGCAGGTGCACATGCGCCAGTGTACTTGGACAGTTGGCACACAGCCGCACACTCTGCGGTATACACATGGTAAACAGCCTTTTTGTCTCTAAAATCTGAAGCTTACGCTACGTCCCCTTATGCACCTCTAAACCTGCTGTGCCAACAAACGGCGAAGTATTTGTCAGTACACTACTGGATTATACCGTTCAAAACAGTCATATATCCGTTTTTGTCTTGTAGCTGTGGGAGCGGCTTCCGGTGAACCTTGGATTGAGCTTCGTCGGTTCTGTCTGACCGTTCTCAGGAGCTTCGGAGTGGGCAAAACGAGCTTCGAAGAGAAGATCGGAGAGGAAGCTGAGGCACTGATGAAGGAGATGTCTGCTTTCAACGGAAAACCCTTCGACCCCAAACCTCTACTCAGCAACGCAACGTCCAACGTCATCTGCTCTGTAATTTTCGGGAAACGCTACGACTACAGCGATGAAGAGTTTCAGAGACTTCTGTCCTTGTTTGGACAAAATGTCAGATTAGCTGGAGCTGGAGGTGTTTTCATTTTTTTCCCAGCGTTACGCCATCTGCCCTTCGTATCGTCCAACCAGCTTGATTTGAACATGGCGCAGGTACGGAAATTCTTAACAAATATCATCAACAGCCATCGTGTTGCCTTCGACTCGGACAATCTGAACGATTTCACTGATGTATTCTTGAAAGAAATCAAAAGCAATGAAGAAAAAGCCAAAGCTGGTGTCAAGCACGGCCATCTTACTGAAAACAGTTTTGTTGGAACCGTAGGGAATCTCTTTGTGGCCGGAACAGAGACCACTGCTACTACGCTCCAGTGGGCGATCCTGTACATGGCTGTCTACCCCGAGATCCAGAAGCGAGTCCAGGCCGAGATCGACGACGTGGTCGGTCGAAACCGCCTGCCCAGGATGGCCGACAAACCAGAACTGAACTTCACTCGAGCGGTTATCTGGGAGGTTCAGCGACTGACTATCGTTGCTCCTTTAGGTCTTGCACACGCAGCCGCCTCCGATACTCAGTTTCGGGGTTTTACGATTCCTAAAGGTGCATTGCTGGTCCCAAACCTATGGGCGGTCGCTCGAGACCCAAATGTCTGGCAAGAACCTAATCAATTCAAACCCGAGAGATTCCTGAACGCCAAAGGAGAGGCAGTTAAAGCAGACGAGTTGATACCGTTCAGCGTTGGTCGTCGTAGCTGCATCGGTGAACACCTGGCGAAGATGGAGCTGGTGATCTTCTTCAGCTACCTCATGCACCAGTTTACCTTCAAGAAACCAGACGACTCACCTCCGCTGTCTCTGAAGGCAAGGGGCGGATTCACCAACTCGCCGGTAGTATTCGACATTTGTGTTAGTAAGCGTGACTGAATATAGTATGGGGCTACCTTCTGATATTCAGTCAGAAATAACTGGCCAATACAGCCATATCAGACACTTTCGGATAATACATGTATTACGTTAGAAAAAAAAAATACATGTACATACCTTATGTTTGTATAATCAAAAGTGCAACCTAGTTTCTGATTGGCTCCTCCATCTTTGTACATGGCATGATTGCTGATGGTCTTGCTTTCATCTGTAGTTAAACCATCTTTAATTGCGAAATCCAAGATAAAAATAACAGTCCTAGAGCAAAGGCCAAGTTAATATTGCGTGATAATGTCATAACGTTCTTGTCAGCCTAGTTCCCGCCACACCTAGTTAAGATAAGATGGATATCGATAAGCATGTGATATCAAATCAGTGCTCTGAAATATGTGATTGCCGAGCTTTTGGTAAATGACTATCTACTTCAGGGTAAGCATATTCAGTTAATGAACTGAATCCTGCTTGCCCTGAAGAAGGTACTCAGTTTCCGGAAGTTCGGCAATCACGTATTCCAGAGCACTGATTTTATATTATGTGCGTGTCGATATTCTGATCACGGTGCTATGTAGCCCTTCCATATTTCTAAGATAAGATGGACTGTGAATGCTACACATTATGTTGAGACGCTTTCTAGCAAGTAGCTGCATGCCATATAATTTTTTGCCTATACATAATGCCCATGTGTGACGTTTTTGGTTGTGGCTCAATATACGGGGAGAGTGTAGGTAGTGACGAGTTCATCTGTTTAGGAGCTGAAAATCTGCATAAGTCCACATTTTTACGATGGTGTATGGTTTTCAGTTTTCATCTACGAGAAATATCTGCGGATTGGAAACCACAAACTCATGCATTACTATAGGAGATTTTGAGACTGCTTTACTCACTGATTAAATCTTTTCGTAGGCATTTTGTACAAATATTAAAATGTCTTGTGATAGCACAATGTAAGCGTCACCATATTTTATCTGAAATGAATAAAGAAATGAACAGACAAAAATAGCGTTTCCTTGGTCGTCATACAAACGTAGTTCAGAACAACGAACGACAAAATTATATTCCATCAAATCTTATTTCTGGAAAAATCCATACTGTAAAATACACAGACCGGCATTTGGGGCGGCACAGAAAGCAAAATAGAAGGGTAGTGTCTGTAAGGGGACTGACTAGAAATCAAACCGTAAGTTGTAATTAAGAACCGAAACCAGACTGTATAAAGAAATCGTTGCCACAAAGTGTATGCACATTTGACCTCAAATGGAGTATCGCACCTGCTACGATTATATAATACCGATGGGCACATTGTAAGGGCAGTCTACTATCACGGGCTCCAGGGTCTGAATATCGATTGTTGAACACAAATATGCTAAATGGAATCCGAACTGTAAATAGAATGGAATGTTTGCTCTGGTATTTAGAAATAAGGAACAAAGCAATGCGTCCATGGGGCCGGGCACCAGTAGGAAGGTCTGAATATAGTCGCAGGGTGACATACGGACAGTGAAACAGTGACGCCCTATTCAAATTTGCTCAGTCGGGGATTTTGTTTTGTTCCGCGTCTGGTGACATAATACTTGAGCAGCGGGCTGATAAGCGCTATCACTGGATAAAAATAGATCAGGATCAAGGGGTGACGGCCAGCTTTCGTGACAGAGCATATGGAAGTTGCATAAGAATCTGCTGAACGTAACCGTTCAATCGCGGCCCAACTCTGTTGCATACGGACACTGGTTGAATTTTGTGGCACTGGCCCTACCAGACGAGCCACTTGGTAAAGAAATTAGGCAAGGGTACGTCTGATCCATCAGCAATAGTGGAAAACATGGCCCATATTCAGGAAGCACTGTGGTTCCTGGACGTCCGCACGGTGTTACTGTGTTTGGTTGTGCTCCTGGTTCTTCGCTGGTTCTTTGGGCGACCTAAAAATCTCCCTCCTGGTCCCTGGGGATTTCCAATCATCGGTTCCATTCCGGCTGTTGTACGTGAAATACGACGCGGTGTGCAGCCGCACGATATCTTCATGAGGTACGCCGCCAAGTACGGGCCCGTGTTTCATCTGAAGGTTTTCAACACGACGGTTGTGGTCCTCAATGACTATGCATGCATGAAGGAAGCCTTTCAGCATCCCCAGCTGAACCACAGACCCGAGATGCTTTTTGCTGAACTCCTCGGAAGTGAAGGTAATATTATAATATCATAATGAATGAAAAAGGGACGGAATCATTACAACGGGGAAGGATAAGCCATGACCTTCCACTCGTACAATTACCTGACAATTCTACAAACAAAAATGTGTACAAACTGAGTTGAAATTTTGAAGCTTGAAGGGATCAGTATGCCCAGAATCTGGTAGGTTCTCACACGGTCTTTCGCCAGTTGTCATGGCATGTCTTTCCGACAGTACAAGAAGAGAAAGTGTTTATTTCAGTAATGCAATATTCACTCCAGCTTGCTAACCCTGTTATATGCTTTATTACCTGCAACGGGCAGAGATTTCTTTCCAAGTAAGACACATTTAGGAGAAATCCCTCCATGTACGACCAAGGCTGGGAGTGTGTCGCTCCCAAGCTTTGACGAGGCAACTGACCAGCTACCCCGTTTGTTTAGTTTTGTTTTGGTAATCAGCCCCACTCGCAGTTTACTCAAGCAAAAACGAAGATTTCTAAAAACTTAACCTAACCATTGAAGAAGAAAAGCAGAGCCAGATTAAAATTTTTAAAACACACTTACTTTTTATCAATAGCTGTTGGAACGGCCTCTGGTGAAAGATGGATCGAGCTTCGTCGGTTCTGCCTAACCGTTCTCAGGAGCTTTGGAGTGGGTAAAACAAGTTTCGAGGAGAAGATCGGAGAGGAAGCTGAGGCACTAATGAAGGAGATGTCTGATTTCAACGGGGAACCGTTTAACCCCAAACCTCTCCTCAGCAACGCGGCTTCTAACATCATCTGCTCCGTAATTTTCGGGAAACGTTACGAGTACAGCGACAAAGAGTTTAAGAAACTCCTGTCTCTACTTGGAGAGAATGGGAGATTACTTGGAGCTGGGGGTGTTTTCATTTTCTTCCCAGCGTTGCGCAATCTGCCCTTTCTATCGTCGAACCAACTGGATTTAAATATGCAACAAATTCGAAAGTTCTTAACGACCATCGTCGACAATCATCGTGCTGCCTTCGACGCCGACAATCTGGACGATTTCACAGATGTTTTCCTCAAGGAAATTAAGGACAATGAAGCAAAAGACAAAGTTGGCGTCAAGCACGGTCATCTTACTGAAAAAAGTTTTGTTGGAACCGTAGGGAATCTCTTCGCGGCAGGAACGGAGACCACTTCTACAACGCTCCAGTGGGCTCTCCTCTACATGGTTGTCTATCCCAAGATCCAGCAGCGAGTTCAAGCTGAGATCGACGACGTGGTCGGTCGCAACCGCCTGCCCAGGATGGCGGACAAATCGGAACTGAATTTCACTCGAGCGGTTATCTGGGAGGTTCAGCGACTGACTATTGTCGCTCCTTTGGGTGTTGCACACGCTGCCGCTTCTGATGCTAAGTTGAGGAATTTTATGATTCCTAAAGGTGCCTTGCTGGTCCCAAACCTATGGGCAGTCGCTCGAGACCCAAACGTCTGGCAAGAACCAGATGAATTCAAACCCGAGAGATTCCTAAACGACAAGGGAGAGGCTGTTCAAGTAGATGAGCTGATACCGTTCAGCGTCGGTCGTCGTAGCTGCATCGGTGAACACCTGGCGAAAATGACACTGCTGATCTTCTTCAGCTACTTCATGCATCAGTTTACGTTCAAGAAACCAGAGGACTCTCCTCCACTGTCTTTGAAGGGAAGAGGCGGGTTCTCAAACTCGCCTCATGTATTTAACATCTGCGCTTTTAAGCGAGATTAAAGGTAACCGAGAAAAGGCCTTTTTGCATATCAAAGCAACTTGATTTAAGGACTAGGTAAAAGTAAGGGGCATAACCAGGGATTTTTTCAGTGGTGGGGGTCGGGGCAGTCAGATTTTTTATAGGTTGTGCAATAGATTATGTGCTGATTGACATATATATAGATTTTCACGGCCGCATTCGTCATCTTAGCACATCCGGATTTGTCTCTAGAGCTCCACTTTCGAGACTGTGACCACGGAGACATTCGAGGAGTTGCCGACACTTTGTATCAGAATCAGATACATTGTTCCCAAGGGATGACCCCACAGAGCTTTATCAAGATACTGCCATGTCTGTCTTGTTCCCTGTAGACCCATTGGTACTAGTAGCACAGCCTTGAAGTTGCCTTGAATGGTAAAAAAGCGAGTTGGCTGCCCCATGATAAAGGCCTGTATGCCTAATTTACTACACCGCGCGCTTGGCTTCACTCTATGAGTCAAACCAAGGTTGCGTTTCCACTGTTGTAGTTTCGATTAGCTGCCTGCCTGTTTTCGACTCGATGTTTCCAAGCAGGCATCGCCTAAATCCTCTTCACTGCAGTCTAGAAGGCCGATTGGACCATCGATGTCACGTTCATAAATGGTGAAACGGTCCAATCGGCCTTCTCCTTCAAAATGCACAAAGGGTTGCAATCACTCCCAGACCTACATGCTCAGATGTCTGGCCCGCCAAGAAGTTGACTGCTGAACATTTAATTCGTGATACAGAGATATACTGCTTTTAACAAGGCACTATTTGAGTAAATATTAAAAAAAAATTAAAAAGGGCGGATAACGATTAATTAATGTTTATTTTGAATGTTAGTGCTTTTCGTTTTTTTATTCTCAACATGAATCGTTATGAAAATAAAGAATAACAGCAAAATAAACCATAAACACAGAAAAATAATACATGTATGAATGGTTAAAGTTAAGAAAATGCCAAAATTGGCATTGCTTGCAAAATGTAAATAAGGCAATAAGCCATTGCATAAAAATCACTTTATGAAGAGAGGGTGTGTTTGTAGTATTGTATTAAATAAAGAAATTACAAATCAGTAAACTGCATGCATTCTAAGGGATTTTCTTTGGCATCATGACGGAAGGCATAGCACCATCACGGCTCTCCATCCTCGTACCTAAGATTAAAACATTACAATGCAGTGGTCACGACACATCAACTGTGGAAAAGATCCCTGTTATCCATCACTGTTTTGTAGCCCGGCAACATCGCCAGTGCGCTCAACACGTGAAGGATACATGCGCACTTGTAGCTACGTATCACGCGATCAATTCGCAACTAAAAAATATTCACTATTTATGGCCGTGGTATCACAAAAATTAATGGATTCCCCAAACTTTCTTTTAAAAACAAGCTTTCAAATTTGAATTATCTGAATAGCTTTATAATTTCACATCCGCAACTCAACAATTTGGTAGAAGATACTTTATATCGAGTATTTATAAAGGTGAAACTGATTAATGTGTTACCATTTCAATTTTCCCATAAGTGTGCACCTATATGCATTGCAAAATGTTATTCATCTAATCTCCTGAATCCATGCAAGAGTCAAAAAGATCTAATACACCTGTTGATATCTGAGTGAGAACTAGAAATACGTCGCAAATCTCCAGCACTGTCGAAAGTGTGAGGCGAAACTTACTGCATGCTCTCGAATAGTAAACAAGTTCGAAGTTTGTTGCGGTCAGTGACCTTCACCACACATCAGAACTGAATACAAAGCGTAGTCTCACCCGGTTTGGACGCATACTGGGTGTTTCATCAATGCTTTGGTTGGCCTGAAGCCAGTTCCTGTCACGAGAAATCTACGCATGTCTCAACACATTTGAGATCTCCTGGCTCTATGAACATCTAACTAAAGAAGCACGGTGCAATAATAATGGATGCTCATTGTTAGTGCACTGTGTTTCTTTTGTTAGATGTTCGTGGCGTGGGTTATACAAAGGACGCTCAGAGGTCATACATTTAATTTAAGCCTATAGGAGTCCTGAGTGGTACAAAGGGGACAGTCTACCACAAAAGTCGTCATCTATAGTGTACACTGAAATGTACATCTTATCAGTATGTTTTACAAAATACATTATGCATTCACGTTAACATACATGTACTAAGGTGCTATGAGTGATCAACTGCTTGCATACGCAAGAAGGAAGTGGGCAAAGTTTCTTGTGTATTACTACAAGTATAGCTATTCTAGGCACACCTAGATTTCCTTAACCTGTAGGCCTATCCAATATACACGTGATATCTGTAAAGGCCACTTGACATTGCTTTGCTGTTCAATGCAGCTTCGAATAATACCAAGACATAAGGCTTTAAAATGGAGGACTTGATTGGGTTTCCATCTTCCTATCTTAAAACTCGCAACTCTGTAGTTTGATAGAATTTGAAGTACTTTGTAACGTGTTTAATTATGCTCCAATATACCTTCATAGTCGGAGAGTAAAAATTTAGCCCGTGCAGACTGCATTAAACACATTAACCCGCACCGGGCCCCATTTGAAATGGAAATTAAGCAACAGCGGCAACTCTCGCGTACTACCCAGGTTCAAATTCCATGTGGTCCGTGGTACACTGGATGAGTAATTGGATAGGCTTTTTTGTTACTCAACGCCACGTCGTAATGTCTAAGGTCAAAGGTGCTATTATACGCTGTTGAAATTGACCTAGTGGATATATGCATGTTTCATAACTCCACTCGCACGTTACTAGGGATCAGCTGGGCTCTTCTGGGTGTGTTTTTCTTCGGTAAAGGTCTGTAGCGTCTGGCACTGCCTCTTTGAGCAACAGGTCCCCTATAAACAGTCTTCCTCTGCTTCATTCACCACTTCAAGCATGTCGCTTCCTCAAAGAATTGTGTGGTTCATGGATGTCCGCACAGTGTTGCTGTGCCTTGTTCTCCTCTTGATTCTTCGCTGGTTCTTCGGACGACCTAAGAATCTCCCTCCTGGCCCCTGGGGATTCCCAATCGTCGGTTCAATTCTGGCTATTGTACTTGAAATACGACGCGGTGTGCAACCCCACAACCTCTTCATGAAGTATGCAGCCAAGTACGGGCCAGTGTTCCATCTGAAGATCCTCAACAAGACGGTGGTGGTTCTCAATGACTACGCCTCCACGAAAGAAGCTTTCCAGTATCCCCAGCTGAACGACAGACCTCACATGCTTTTCACTGAACTCTTCAAAAGTGAAGGTAATCTGAGATGTTTGACGCATATTATGCTAATACGAAATTTTACCTAGCATTTACCCATAAACTGGAGGATATAATAAAACAGGAGAACACAAGTTGTCCAGGGGAAAGAGAGTGTGTGATCACTGTGACAACACACGTTCCTTTTAAAATATCGCCCGTTGTAACTCTCAGTCTGACATGACCATGTCATCTGCATGGATGGCAATATTTCATGTAAACTCTTTTGTCATTATTCTCCAGATGGGGGGATCCGAAATCGGCTGTCCCCTGAAAGGAATCTGATTTTCTGTTGAAACTTCACAAGTGTGGAAATCATGCAAGATGAATTTTCAAATCTGTGAAAATTTCAATCAAATCGGAAAGAGTTTTCCCTTTATCCTTATTCAAACTTTAAAGATTCAAATCAGTTTGAGCCGTGTACGAGCAATGGTGAATGAAGACAATTACCATCTTCACATTCGTCCAAATAGCGATTTCATGCCAAAATCACAGCAAATCGTGTGCAAAAATTCGATGACGCGTGTTGCCTTGAATTTTTACAAGGGTATCGAAAACTGGTATTTCAAAGGCACACGAATGTGCACGTAATCCACCAAATACATCCATGTAAAGGTGAGGTCGGAGGGAGAGGGATTTAGATTCTGCCCACAGCCCCACAGCTTCAATGATGCTATTCGAAACAGTAACATTCCCCGTTTGTTTGACAGGTGTAGCCATGGCCTCCGGTGAGCCGTGGATCGAGCTCCGTCGGTTCTGTCTGACCGTTCTTAGGAGCTTCGGAGTGGGCAAAACAAGTTTCGAGGAGAAGATCGGAGAGGAAGCTGAGGCACTGATGAAGGAGATGTCTTCTTTCAACGGGAAACCCTTTAACCCCAAACCTCTACTCAGCAACGCGACTTCCAACGTCATCTGCTCCGTAATTTTCGGGAAACGCTACGACTACAATAACGAAGAGTTTAAGAAACTTCTGTCCTTATTTTCAGAAAATGTCAGGTTATTCGGAGCTGGTGGTGTTTTTCTTTTCTTCCCAGCCTTACGCCATCTGCCCTTCGTGTCGTCTAACCAACTGGAATTGAATGGGCAGCAAGTGCGGAAATTCATAACAACTGTCATCGACAATCATCGAGCTGCATTCGACTCGGACAATCTGAACGATTTCATTGATGTATTCTTGAAAGAAATCAAAAGCAATGAAGAAAAGGCCAAAGCTGGTGTCAAGCACGGCCATCTTACTGAACACAGTTTTGTGGGAACTGTAGCCAATCTTTTCGCGGCAGGGACAGAGACCACCGCCACTACCCTCCAGTGGGCCCTCCTGTACATGGCTGTCTATCCCAAGATCCAGAAGCAAGTCCAGGCCGAGATCGACGACGTGGTCGGTCGAAACCGCCTGCCCAGAATGGCTGACAAATCGCAACTGAACTTCACCCGAGCGGTTATCTGGGAGGTGCAGCGACTGACTATCGTCGCTCCTTTGGGAGTTGCACATGCTGCCGCCTCCGATACCCAATTGAGGGGGTTCACGATTCCTAAAGGTGCATTGCTGGTTCCAAACCTATGGGCGGTCTCCCACGACTCCAATGTCTGGCCAGAACCCGATCAATTCAAACCCGAGAGATTCCTGAATGACCAGGGAGAGGCTGCTAAGGTAGACGAGTTGATACCGTTTAGCGTTGGTCGTCGTAGCTGCATCGGTGAACACCTGGCGAAGATGGAGCTGGTGATCTTCTTCAGCTACCTCATGCATCAGTTTACCTTCAAGAAACCAGACAACTCACTACCGCTGTCTCTGAAGGGAAGAGGTGGCTTCACCAACTCGCCTGTAGAATATGACATTTGTGTTTGTAAGCGTGATTAAGCAGCAACTCAGAAGAGCTTTTATTTCAGTCAGTACTAATTGATAATATCTCACTATCGGATATCAGTTACTCTTTTCACACGAGTGCACTCTGTTCTGTGATTGGTTCTGCATTTTGTACGTAGCATTATCACTTATTGTTTTGATTTTCTCAAGTAGTCAAACTGGTCATTCTTCAATTTTGATAGCCAATAGAAAACTAACAGACAGAGTCTGAAATTCTGACGATTTTGACGAGTGGAGACTGTGTATTAATAATGCAAGCCAGTATTCCCAACCATACTTAATACTTGTATTTATAGACGTATAACTTGAAAAATCCTGAAATTAGGTTGGTCATTGCCAGTGCTAATTCAGTTAGGTTAAATGTTGCGCTTTACGCTACGAAAGAATCTCTAAAACTCGTTTCTGGCAGGAAGCTGCATAATCTTGCTTGTATAATGCCCATGAATATGTTACCTTTTCGGTAGAACAAATGCCTCATTTTCGGGGCAGGGCGGTGATTAAAAGTCATGAGGTCTTTGTTGTTTTAGGAGCTGAAAAGTTGCACGGACACCACATTGTTTGAATGATAGTAATGGTTTCGGGGTTTCGCCGTGAGATATCTAAGAAATGATACAAAAAATTTTATGCATTGAGATATTAGATTTTAAGACTTCTTCACACATTGATCTTTTCTTTTCCTTTGGCATTTTAAAACAGATACCAAACTGCCATGTGATTGCGTAGAGAAAGACAAACCACGTGTATTTGGTGAAATACATGTTAATTAAAAAGAACAAATAGGCTTCTCCCAGGATTGCCACATAAAGTAGTATATACATGCAAAGAAACGACGAATTGAACTATTTCCTATGAGCACTTGTAAGTACATTGCACTCAGTCCCTAGAAAGTTCATTAATACATAGAGCAGCAGTTTGGGGGCGGCACCGGGTGCAAAAAGAAGGATGATTTCTTTAAGGAAGATTGGAAATCGAACCAAAATAAAGAAATGTAAACAGGAAAAACTGAAGATATTAACTGATGAAACAGTGACCCCAAAATGATATTTACGCGTATCCGGAGACCCTAAATCGAGTATTGCATCGGCATCTATTATGTGCATAGGCCTAGGCCTGAGAGCACAATGCACGCGAAGTCTGTTATCAACTCCTCGATCCGAAATTCGATCTCCAGAACACCGATATGCTACACGCAATCCTATCTGCAAATACAATGGAATGTTTGCTTAGGTTTACAGACATTGTGAACCCCGAAAGTCCGTGGGCCCCGGCGCAGCAAGATCTGAATAAAACGTGACAATGCAACATTGATGCTCTATTCAAGTTTGCTCAGTGGGGAAGTCTTGTTTTGTTCCGAGGCTGGTGGTACTCTGGAGCAGAAGGCTAATAAGGCGATGTATCGCTATTAGTGGATAAAAATAGATCAGGATCAAGGGGTTACGGCTTTCAGAACAGTGCATTTCACTGAGAAATTACATTACGAACATGTTATCTGCGATACCATAGTCTGACGTACCTATCCGATTGCGGTTCATGTAGCTTGTTTGCATACGGACTTAGGTTTAGATTTTTGGAATTGGACCGACTACACGACGAGCCATTTCTACTTCTAGAAAGGCGTCTCGTGCATTCAACAGCGTATCTCGTCCATCAGCATTATCAGAAAATATGTCCCTTCTTCAGAATACATCGTGGTCCCTGGACGTCCGCACAGTGTTGCTGTGCCTGGCTGTCCTCCTGGTTCTTCGCTGGTTCTTCAGGCGACCTAAGAACCTCCCTCCTGGCCCCTGGGGATTCCCAGTCGTTGGTTCCATTCCTACCGTCGCACTCGAACTACGACGCGGCGTGAAGCCCCACGATCTCTTCATGAAGTATGCTGTCGAATACGGGCCCGTGTTCCATCTGAAGGTCCTCAACACGACGGTTGTGGTCCTGAATGACTATGCATCCGTAAAGGAAGCCTTTCAGCATCCTCTGCTGAATGACAGGCCTAAGATTGTTATAGCAGAACTGCTTGGAAGTGAAGGTAAAAGATAAAGGGGAAATCTCTATGGTAAATGTAAAATTGCCTACCAAGGGTGGCTGAAATCACCGGGATTGGGGACAGAATAGGACTAGTAAACGGGGGTGAACAACTAATGATCTTTCTGCTTTTACCAGTTTATGCTAATACGATTTTTAAGTTCTGAATAAACAAACAGACAAAGGTTGCAAACAGGTTTCACTTTGAAATTTAAAGCTCAAAGGGGGACTGGGTGCGCAGAAATGATATTCCACTAGTTTTTATGCAACTAATGTCATTTCGACAAAGCAGCAAAAAGAGTTAATTCAAATAATATGATGTCGACTCCAGCCTGTTGACCCTGCACTCTGCGTAAATGCTATCTTGTAGTCCATACATGCAACGGTATAATTTCTTTCCAACTGGGTTGAATTTGGAGCAAATCCTTAATACGCGACCATGGCTGGGGGAGCTCAAAGTCCTTGACTGTGACAGGGTTTCTCAAAACCGACTTCCTCAGTTTTGTATCCGCAGTTTGCTAAAACACAATTAACGATTTACAAAGACCAAACCGTATTATGGAGAAAACAGTGCAGGATAATAACGTTCTAAAAACACACCCTTTAATTGACAGGTGTAGGATTTTCCTCCGGTGAGACGTGGATCGAGCTTCGTCGGTTTTGCCTGACCGTTCTCAGGAATTTCGGAGTGGGCAAAACGAGTTTCGAAGAGAAGATAGGAGAGGAAGCTGAAGCGCTGATGAAGGAGATGTCTGCTTTCAACGGGAAACCTTTTAACCCCAAACCACTACTAAGCAACGCGACTTCCAACGTCATATGCTCTGTTATTTTTGGGAAACGCTATGAGTACAGCGATGAAGAGTTTACCAGACTTCTGTCCTTATTGACAGAAAATGTGAAATTACTCGGGGCTGGGGGTGTTCTCATTTTCTTCCCGGCGTTGCGCCACCTCCCCTTTCTGTCGTGGAGCCAATTGGAACTGAATATACAAAAGATTCGAAATTTCATAACGACTATCATCGACAACCATCGTGTTGCCTTCGACGCCGACAATCTGAACGATTTTACCGACACTTTCCTCAAGGAAATTAAAGAGAATGAAGCAAAAGACAAAGCTGGCGTCAAGCATGGTCATCTGACTGAAGAAAGTTTTGTTGGAACCGTAGCCAATCTATTCGGGGCGGGAACAGAGACCACTGCTACTACGCTCCAGTGGGCTCTCCTGTACATGGCTGTCTATCCCAAGATCCAGCAGCGAGTCCAGGCCGAGATCGACGATGTGGTCGGTCGCAACCGTCTGCCCAGGATAGCCGACAAATCGCAACTGAACTTCACCCGAGCGGTTATCTGGGAGGTGCAGCGACTGACTATCGTCGTTCCTTTGGGAGTTGCCCATGCTGCCGCCTCTGATACCCAGTTGAGGGGTTTCACGATTCCTAAAGGTGCATTGCTGGTTCCAAACCTATGGGCGGTCGCCCACGACTCCAATGTCTGGCCAGAACCCGATCAATTCAAACCCGAGAGATTCCTGAACGACAAAGGAGAGGCTGCTATAACAGACGAGTTGATACCGTTCAGCGTTGGTCGTCGTAGCTGCATCGGTGAACACCTGGCGAAGATGGAGCTGGTGATCTTCTTCAGCTACTTTATGCACCAGTTTACCTTCAAGAAGCCAGACGACTCTTCCCCCCTTTCTTTGAAGGGAAAAGGCGGGGTTTCAAACATACCTGATGCATTTAACATATGTGCTGTTAAGCGTGACTAAAAGGTAGCCTAGAAAGGGCATTTTCCAATCACAAATCAACTTGACTAACCTGGTCAGGTACTGTGTCACCCTGTACCCTTCAAAATGACCCACGGGTACACATTTTATGGCATTTTATAGGTAAGGGCTAATACTTCTAATTTTGTGGTAAATATTTATAAAGATTTTAAAAGGAAAGCTAGTTTACGTATAGGATAGATGAAAGTGCTTGGATACTTCAACTTAAAATGCACGTTACAAGGAAAAGACCGTGACTAATAAAGCCAAGCTCTGCATAGGTCTCTCGAGCCATAAATATTAGTGTATGAATATACATGTACTCGCACGGTCCGACTCATCTTCGCAGATTTCGGTTAATCCACACACTCAATGACCACTCTCAGCAACCCACGATCAGTCGAACCCTGCCACTGACACCGCATCCACAGGGTGTAACCTGTTCCGATTGATTCCCTCATTTCGCTCAGGAGCGAGGGTTGCACTGATGGTTTGCGTTTGCAATGTTCTGTGTGAACAACTCAACTATGAGACTACCATGCTCCCGGGTACTGAAGCTATTACGAAAAGCAACACGATCCAAGAACAAGTGACACCAATTGTTATGAAGTCGTATAAAAAATATTTATGCACAATCAGCAACATTCAGTTGTAATGGCACGACCCGTAAATTCTGGAGAAGAAACATGCAATAATCAACACTAGCACAAGAAATCTGTGCAGCATGGATACATGTTATTAAGTCGTCAAATATTTGGTAGAGGCGTGGTCATCACGCGAGTGCAAATGGAACACAGGCTGGTTACAAGTACAATGCTGCCTTGGATCGACCGAGCCAAACTGAGGATTCAAATGTGAAAGTTGAAAGTCGCAAGTTGTATTTATTGAGCTAGAATAATGGCACATCAAGCGGGGAATAGGCGGGAGGTCCCCTGAAGACATATTGCAAATGTGTATGCTATTTTCTAACACTTGAAAATGGCAACACTTTAGAGACGGCACAACAAATTTCAAGAGGGTATTTTTGCAATGAGAAAAATAATTGAATGACCTTTTTGGAAAATAGCCCTAGTTTTGTCCCATCCCTAGAATCCCAAACCTGGATCCTCCTCTGTGCTAAAGATTCTTATTTAAGTTCTTTAGGGTGACATTTGTTACAATAGTGTGGGTCTTAATCTGAGCCACAGGAAAATCTGTATCTGACTACGACTTACACACTTACTTGTCGCAAAAGTCTTCCCGGCAAATTAAAATTACATGTACTTCATTATCGGAATGGGAAGTAACTGTTCTGCGATTTCTCGGAAGATGCATTATTTAATTTCATTGAGCTGAAGGGAGAATTTTATTTTCCCAGACCAATCCAATTGCTGCTGCATGCAAAATGACACGTTGCACCATATTATTATATCCCTGATAATTTTATGATACAGTTTAAGAAGCTGATTAAATCACGACCAACTCAGTAGTTAACCGAGGAACGAAATAATGCCATGTGATTCTGTCTCAGTGGACCTGTTCGATGAAGAATTCGTTACAAAAATAGAACTTGTAGCATGAGACGCTCAGCTGAAAACTCATCGGGATGCCAACAACGAAATACACGAATTGAAGAGCATAGCGGAGGTAAAAAGTCTCAGGCCATGGCGTAACAAACTGCATTCACTGACTCTTAAAGACTCTAATGTTGATTTTTTCACACGAACGGAATTTTTCACATGGACGGAATCCAGAGGGTAAACACAACGCGGAGACGTTTTTGAATGCAATGTTTGGCAAGCGCACTGATCAGTAAGCTCAGCTCAGCAAATTATCGACCCGAGCAAGAACAATGTCTTGGGCATTTCCGTAAGTGCGCGTCGACTTCGAATGTGAAGCCACAAGGTTTAATATCATGAGAGGATCTCATTTCAAATTGGCTGTGCCTAAAAGTCTGTGCAATAACTACCAAAATTTCTATCCCAGAAAAATCATCACATATGTCCGTTAAATTGTCAGGCGGCTAGGGGGTTCAAGCCAAGATGATAGCTGGGGATATCGAAGTGCTTAGGCCTACATTGAAATCGGGTTACGTTACGTAAGAGAATAAATAGGTCTATAGATTAACGACAAAATACGTCAACTTTGCACTACTTTCAGTACGAACGGTCTCATTGCCCCACAGTGTAGAGAGGAGCGGTTAAGCTTTATGTACATGTACCAAAGAAGTGGGAATAGAAACAATCGTCAACAAACACCAAAGGTGTTCAGGTCAACTCGCCCCCTGACCGACTCGCCCCTCACCAACTCGCCCCTTTCCAACTCGCCCCATCGTAAACTCGCCCCCCTAACCGACTCACCTCTTACCAACTCGCCCCCTGGCCGACTCGCCCCAGACCGACTCGCCCCCAAGGAACGTCAGGAAGGTATGGCCGGCCCAATGTGTAAAAAAAACCCCGAATGGTTCTAACCTACGACGCGACAAGAACGACTCACGGACAGTGATGGATATTTGGACATCACCGATTCCATCTCCGACTGATTATGTTTTTTTAATTAAATGGTGAATGGGCCGGCCATATGTGCTTGGCAAACTTTGGGAGGCGAGTTGGCCAGGGGGCGAGGAGTGCACCACTAGAAATAAATTCCCATAGACAGCAGTGATAAATCCCCATACTTCAAAATATTTTTAAAATGTTCCACATGTCCTCTTTCATTTTCCTTTCAATTTTCGGGGGTTTAATTTTCACCCAAAGCCCACCACCCATAAAATGCAGAAAATGTCCCTGTCCAGAAAAGTAGCCATTTTGAAAAACCATCCCTCAGAAAAATGGCTCATATAGTGCCACTTTCAAACCCGATTGCATCCAAATTGCTCAGAATTGGAAGCCCTGAGTCCGGCCCAGAGGTTCAGTCTCATTTTTTCTTCAATTCCTCAGTTCCATGGCTCTCAGGACCCTCTAATACAGAATATTTTGAGTGTATAACTTTTATTCATGAGCTCGACGGACATATTTCTGGCCTAAATGCGAGGGTGCACCCCGAGTGGATCTGGGAGCGAGTGGGTCAGGGGGCGAATTGGCTAGGGGGCGAGTTGGCAAGGGGCGAGTCAGTCACGGGTGAGTTGGCCAGGGGGCGAGTTGATCTACAATCACACCAGAGCACAGCATACTTCATTTCCTTCCGCTTTGCTTTAACGCACCACAAGAAGGCACCAACTAGGTTCCAGTTAACAGTAGAGTACCTTACTGCTGCTGACAGATTGAAGTCATTTCAGCAAACGGACCCACCCCGTTAGGTTCTTGGAGGATACGCACAGTCTTTCTGCGGTTGCAACATAATGTCGCGCCTTGAGGATGCAATGTGGTTCCTGGACGTCCGCACGGTGTTACTGTGCTTGGCTGTCCTTCTTGTTTTTCGATGGTTCTTCGGGCAACCTAAGAATCTCCCTCCTGGCCCCTGGGGATTCCCACTCATCGGCTCTATTCCGGCCATCGCATGTGGGATGCGACGCGGCGTGCAACCTCACGATCTCTTTATGAGGTATGCTGCCAAGTACGGGCCAATGTTTCACATTAGGGTCTTTAACAAGATGGTGGTGGTCTTCAATGACTACGCCTCCGTGAAGGAAGCTTTCCAGCATCCTCAGCTGCAAGACAGACCTAATATGCTCCTTAATGATGTCTTCAAAGGCGAAGGTAAGTGTCCTAACTAATAAGGATTGAAGACAAATAACTCCCTGTACAACGCTCAGCCTTGTTGAAGAATTCATTCTATATGATCTCATTTGGTAATCATCGAAGTAGTTTACTGATAGATTAAGGCCTTTTTACCTATCGGGTATACGCTTTCCTTGCTGTCATATAGACGTACGTTGTAAAAACAACGTTTACATGTCGAGTTTAAACACATTTTTGTATGCCTACTTTTTAACACACGTTTAACCCATGACATGTTTTTATTGAAACGTGTTTAGGAATGTGTTTAAATGCTTAACGCTATTCCATGGTACATGTTCAGCTTTTTGAAATCCGCTTAGCATTTCAACACATTCCTAAATGCGTAGCAATAAACATGTTATGGTTAAAAACATTTTTAAAAGTGGGTACTAAAAGAGTTTTAAAATGTGTTTAAACTCTGTAGCGCCTTTTTCATTCAAGAGTGGTGAGTGTAATCTGAGTTTGTAGTACAGACCTGAATAATACATTTCAAATAAAAACTCGGTTTTCCTTTTTGGTTTGATAGGAGTAGTATCAGCATCTGGCGCCAAGTGGACCGATCTTCGACGATTTTCTCTGACTGTTCTCAGAGGCCTCGGTGTGGGCAAAACGAGCTTCGAGGAGAAGATCGGAGAGGAAGCTGAGGCACTGATGAAGGAGATGTCTGATTTTAACGGTAAACCTTTCAGTCCCAAATCTCTACTCAGCAACGCGGTTTCCAATGTCATCTGCTCTGTCATTTTTGGCAAACGATACGATTACAGCGACAAAGAGTTCCAGAAACTTCTCGACTTACTTGGTCAAAATGTCCAATTGCTGGGTGCGGGTGGCATCATCAATTTCATCCCGGCTCTTCGCCACCTGCCTTTCGTACCAACTGACAAGTTGATGTCAAATTTTGAAGAGCTTCGGAAATTCCTCCGAAACATCGTCGACAACCATCGTGAAGCTTTCGATGCCGACAGTCTAAATGACTTTATCGATGTTTTTCTGAATGAAATAAATCGGGCCAAAGACTCGACCAGTGTAAGACATAGCAATTTTACCGATAAGGGTGTTGTTGGTACCACAGCAAATCTCTTCGCAGCAGGTTCCGAGACCACCGCTACTACGCTCCAGTGGGCCATCTTGTATATGGCTGTCTACCCCGAGATCCAACAGCGAGTCCAGAACGAGATCGATGGCGCGGTTGGCCGCAATCGCCTGCCCAGGATGACCGACAAACCGGAACTGAACTTCACCCGAGCGGTTATCTGGGAAGTTCAACGACTGACTATTGTTGTTCCTTTGGGTGTTGCACACGCTGCCGCCTCCGATACCCAGTTGAGGGGTTTCACGATTCCCAAGGGTGCCTTGCTGGTTTCAAACCTATGGGCGGTCGCTCGAGACCCAAATGTCTGGCCAGAACCTAATCAATTCAAACCCGCGAGATTCCTAAACGACAAGGGAGAGGCTGTTCAAGCAGACGAGTTAATACCGTTCAGCGTTGGTCGCCGTACCTGCATCGGGGAGAACCTGGCAAAGATGGAGCTGGTGATCTTCTTCAGCTACCTCATGCATCAGTTTACCTTCAAGAAACCAGACGACTCACCACCGCTGTCTCTGAAGGGAAGAGTCGGTCTAACTTACTCGCCCGAAGAATTCCAAATCTGTGCAACTAAGCGCAAGTAACCAATACAGGAGGCTAGCGCTCACGTTTAATTGTTTCGTGACACGAAATTAGGGTTTAGTTATATAATTATGTACTGCGACGGACTGCGATCCTGATGCCTATACTTTAACCATATTTTGACTTCGCTGTAGTGACAGTTTGAATCACACGGTAACAACCGTCATATCAGGAAGTCAGTGAATTCACATAAATATATAAATAAATATGACAAAGTAGAGCGCTAATATTTCTCATAAATCCTTCATAAAAAAATGTCAGGTACTGCTTGGGATTGTTTGAGCCATTGTATTGAGCGTCACCAAACATATGGGTTGATGCAAAGGATCGACGAAACTGTTTCACTTTCAACCAAATCCTAAAAGGTTGGTAGTGATTCTGCCATGTAGAAATCTACGGTGCAGTTAATTCCCAGTGCATCTATGTGAACAGCTACGCTAAATACGCGGATTTCACCATTTCCAAAGACGTGCTCTTAAAAATGGCAACTTTAATAAGATAGAAAGTAATTTCAGTGTGTCATTCTCTTTTTCGGTTGTGGCACTTAACATCAAAATACGGTTTTCTGTCGATTTTGAATAGCTCGGTAGTAACAAACTAGAGAGGACTTTTGAAGAAAAAAATGAAAAGAAATCATTGCATAGAAAAAATTCGGGTAAAGAAAAATAATTGAAGATCCGGATTCGGAGCTTCGCTATACTTGATTCATAACTTAAATAAGGATTTTTGCGAAATCGACCAGAATATTGAGAGAACTAAAAAAAAATCATCCAACTGATAAAATACATAATTGTAATTGTTGTAATTGGTGATTGCATGAGTGATTGTGGTTTCCATTAAAAACGATTTATTTTTATGATCTGGGTGTGAGGTTCCGGAATCCTGGATCTTAATTCTATATCATCCCTGAAGGGACGTTTTCACACATAAATTCGTCATGATGCACACATGCACATAAATGGCCATGAGGGTGAAGCGCCTGAGCGACCCATTGAAATGTACAGCGGTATAAATGAACAAAGAAATCCAACAAAAATACAAAGAAAAAAACCTCCGGGGGACTTTTTAAAGGGGTCGGATCCGCCGCTCGAGTTAACAAAAGAGTCCAAGTACAGGCGAGTTTGGCATTTGCAGTTAGTAGCGTGTCTGGCTCTGTCAAATCCTGGGGGGGGGGACCTCTCGACTGTTTGGTTTTTAGATCAATACAATACCTGGAGTGTACACTTGTTATTAAAACTACAAATATGTCCTTGGGGGCAATGGCGTCTGTTAGCCTCATTATCTGTCGTGTAAAGGCTTCTCCAGTGGGAAGTAGGGGAAAGGTTGAGACCAGGGAAGCCTTTTCCAAACGGATACCAATCCACATGAACTTTGACGTAATTCACTACACTGATATTTCACTTCCATCGGAAAAGTAAGAAACAGTCAACACATGGATATAGGGAAACCGTAAACTCCTCAGTAAAATTGATAATTTCTCGATCACACTTTCAGGTACATTCGTTGGTACCCATTATTTACAGTGACAACGTTTGAGGGAAATGCTACTGCTCAGAGACACGTACTGTACATGTACCGGTACGTGTAATATAGGTTTACATGTATCCCCATTGCCCCACGTCGTCTTCCATTAAGATCCGTGCGTATAAAACAGTAAGAGTATGGAGTGCGAAAAAGTCTTAATAATGTAAAACAAAGCATAATAGGCCGGTATCATCCCCTTAAATTCATGTACTTTTTTCCAAATCAGCATTCGAGTTTTGTATGCGGTTGAAGCGCTCGACAACCCAGGCAGGCATATTCTGTATAAAATGTTCAATTTGATCGTAAATCCACTGAACAGGCTGAAGTAAAAAAAAACACATACAGGTGAATTGTGTAATAGTCCACTGGAATTCGTGAATAATGAATCCAAGCAAGTAGTTGGAAATTAGACTAAGTCAGATCAAATCACTGACTATTCGAAAATTTGACCTGCAATTAGACTAAATATTCGACTATTCGGTTGTATGGTATTAAAGTTTTTGGTCGACCAAGCCTCCACAGAAGCATTTTTGTAGATAAAGAAATGACAACTTATCACTTTAATTTTTCCTGAGTCACGTTTGCCATCACAAAGGAATCATGCACCAAAGCTTTAGCACGAGATACAATTTGGAAAATACCTTTCAAGACTGCACCTTGGAATAATCCAAACAAACAATACATATTTTACTATGTGACAGATGATAAAATATACAGCTACTCGAATGTCCGGCAGAGTGCTATTCGAAGTTATGGTCGTGGTGGTCAAAACATGCACACATGTACCTGTATTATGTCAGTAATTACCTGCTTGAATTCAGGTCTGTTGACCATGGGTTAAGGAGACAAAGAGTCTTATAGACTGGAAATCAACTTAGAAGTTACAGAGAAACGAAAAGAGCTACTAATCATGTGATTTTACGTCGGAAAACTCTGAAAAGAATGATGATCAGGAAACGCTCATTTGAGCAACGCATCGGCGCCCTCAATAATAGATGTGGTGTCACGCAGAAGAATGAAAAGTCATCTTACAAGACTGATTTTTTCACATAGAGGTTATGTATGGCAGCCATCTTCCCGGTCAGTGTTTGTTCTGTAGGGATACACATGAGTGCACTTTTTGCGCATATCCCCATAACAAAAGCATTGCCCGGGAAGACGGCTGCCGTGCATAACCTCTCTAATACTGAACAGAGTCCAGACAGTGAGTATAATGCGAGGGCTTCACGAATGGGCTCTTTGCTGTGAGCTTATTACAAAGAATTACAAACAATAACGTGGTGCAAGGGAGTACGGCAGACCTTCATGAGGGTTGCATAATCTTCTTTTTGATTGGCTTCTCCAGCCTGCCAAGGCGATCTGTAACTATTAGGAGGTAACGAATAATGCAGAATCATAGGTCCCTGGATTCCTGTGATACAAGGGCGTAGCCATGGGGGGGGGGCTGGGGGCACGTGCCTCCCAGGTACAACCACTAAAAAAGACATAAAATCACAGTTTGCCATACTGAATGGATTGAACAAGGCTAATAAAAGCTTCCCCCCTAAAAAAAACTACACCACTGAAAGCCGATGCCCCTCACAAGATGCTGCTGCCCCTTTTGACCCGCCCCCTATTAAAATCCTAGCTACGTCACTGGTGTGATACCCTACGGCTTCACTGAAATCAGTCGCTGGCTTGTTGCATCTGCGACACACACTGAGTTTCTGAATCTCGATCAATTTTAAGTTCAGTAATTTTGAATTTAACAGAATCAGCTCGGTCCGTCAGCGACAGCGGAAACCATGTCCCATCTTCAGGATGCATTGTGGTTCCTAAACGTCCGCGCGGTGTTGATGTGCTTGGCTGTTCTCCTTGTTTTTCGCTGGTTCTTCGGGCGACCTAAGAATCTCCCTCCTGGCCCCTGGGGATTCCCACTCATCGGCTCTATTCCGGCCATCGTACGTGAAATGCGACGGGGCGTGCTGCCCCACGATCTCTTTATGAGCTATGCTGCCAAGTACGGGCCCGTGTTTCAAGTAAGGGTCCTCAACAAGACGGTGGTGGTCCTCAATGACTACACTTCCGTGAAGGAAGCTTTCCAGCATCTTCAGCTGAATGACAGACCTAAGATGCTCTTCACTGAGCTCTTCAGAAGTGAAGGTAATTTGAGAAAAGGCTGACATGAAATTTCTTTGACTGTCCAAAAGGTCAAAATCTCTCAGTGCCTTTACTGGTGAACGGCCTGTGGAACGACCTTGGGTTCACATGTTTAGATATTCCCCCTTTCCCTAGCCTTGTCCAAGGCGGTGTCGGCACTTTTTATAGTCGAAGGAAGATTACCATACTTCACGCACAGGTCCCACAGCACACTCGGCAAACAAGCCACCGTGGGGCGCACCAACCCCATACGCTTTAGGTACTGAGACAAACCATAGACCAGGGGGAAAAACAAGGTATCAGACAAACCCACAAAGCAGGCTGCGCATACAGACACAACGCACAGTACAGTTACGTAGCGCAATGCATGAGAACAGTGCCCGTACATGAACTGTATACGTACAATTGGGTGTATACGTACATTGTACGTGTGAGTGTACGTATCACGCGTGGCCTTTCGAGACGCCACTCCTGCGAGGCCATTGCAGGGGTGTACATGTACAGTTCACTATTCAGGCCCCATTGAAAAGAGCGTAAAGTCGGCACTGTTCAGGGCCCAATAACATGCATGCCAGCATCCCTGAGATTTCTGAAACACAAATGAAATTATTGTCTGGTCACTAATCTTTCAGTTCTTTTAAATTTTTTTGTGGGTTAACCAATTACATGCTTAATTATTCCCACAAAACAAATCACCCCCCGAAAAATGATTTTTCCGAAGTCTGATTGCAGCCATTTTTCAAGTGGCAACCCTCAACTTACTCGGGCATTTAGGACCATTTTTCAACCGTAGCCATTCTACTCTCATGTGAAAGCTCAAAGACCCAGGGAGTTGATCCTGCAACGATTTACACAATCTCACCATTTTGGGGGCGGCCAAACAATCTCCTTTTTCAAAAGATACTGTGGAGGGCACTTTTAATGCTCATGAGCTGGCCAGTAATTCTCACTTGAATTAGTGGTCTGCACCCTCAGGAACGTCCACAAAACTTGAGCGCGAGCTCACTTTGGCAAGTCAAGACACCCAATCCGCCTCGAGTAGAAGCACCCCCTCATCGGTTGAAGAGAGCCACCTTGTTCGGGAGTTTTCAATTTGTTGGTACTGCATGCAACGCGACCGTGACGCGTGCATTTCCTTGTCGTTCGTGAACGAGCAAAATTCAGTTCCGACCAATGGAGTATCCAGTGATGAAAAACGACGCCTTTTCTTGGTCCAGCTCGAGGCCCATTGGTCGGGGAGGAGAGCGTATGTACCACATGCATGTGAACAGGATGGGTCTGCAGTAAGGGCTTCCGCTGGATTTGTTTATTACCACACAACACATTTCAAAGGGCATTAATGTTATCATTTTTTGCAATGAAACCAAGGACTCCTCAGAAGCGGCCTATGCACTGCAGATCGCAAGGCTAAAGAAACCCGTAGAGATACTGATAAAGTAGTTACAGTTTTAGAGGTGGGAGGAAAACCGCAGAAGAATGTTCTGGGTAACACTCACGGAATTACGGAGGGAATAAAAAGCTAACCCACACGTGGACCGAACCAGGAATCGAACCCGGATCGCAGAGCTAGAAGGCGAAGAAAGACCCACTACGCCAACCTGACGAGCGTTAGCAGGTGGACACAATCGTATACATGCAGTAGGCCACATTCGCCCAACACCTTGGTCAAGGCTACCTCTTAACCAATTGTCTTGTTTTGTTTTCCGGTTCGTTAGGTGTAGCATCGGCATCTGGCGAAAAATGGACTGATCTTCGACGATTTTCTCTGACTGTTCTACGGAGCTTCGGCGTGGGTAAAACGAGCTTCGAAGAGAAGATAGGAGAGGAAGCTGAAGCACTGATGAAGGAGATGTCTGCTTTCAACGGGAAACCTTTTAACCCCAAATCTCTCCTCAGCAACGCAGTTTCCAATGTCATCTGCTCTGTCATTTTTGGCAAGAGATACGATTACAACGAAAAGGATTTCCAGAAACTTCTTAGCTTAATTGGCGAAAATTTCCAGTTGCTAGGTGTGGGTGGCGTCCTCAATTTCATCCCAGTTCTTCGCCATCTGCCTTTCATACATATTGATAAGTTGGAATCGAATGTTGCAGAGCTTCGTAATTTCTTCCTTGGTCTCATCGACAAACACCGTGCTGCATTCGATGCTGATAATCTGAACGATCTCATCGATGAGTTTCTGAATGCAATCAAAATTAATGAAGCTAAAGACAAAGCCGGTGCCAAGCAAAATCATCTGAGTGAAGAAAGTTTTATTGGAACCGTGGCGAATCTTTTTACAGCAGGCTCAGAGACGACAGCAACCACTCTCCAGTGGGCCCTCTTGTACATGGTTGTCTATCCCAAGATCCAGCAGCGAGTTCAAGCCGAGATCGACGCCGTAGTTGGTCGCAACCGCCTGCCCAGGATGGCGGACAAATCGCAACTGAACTTCACCCGAGCGGTTATCTGGGAGGTGCAGCGACTGGCTATTGTCGCTCCTTTGGGTGTTGCCCATGCTGCCGCCTCCGATACCCAGTTCCGTGGTTTCTCGATTCCCAAGGGTGCTTTCCTCCTTTCCAACCTATGGGCGGTCGCCCGAGACCCAAACGTCTGGCAAGAACCAGATCAATTCAAACCCGAGAGATTCCTGAACAAGAAGGGAGAGGCTGTTCAAGCAGACGAGCTGATACCGTTTAGCGTTGGTCGTCGTAGCTGCATCGGGGAGCACCTGGCAAAGATGGAGCTGGTGATCTTCTTCAGCTACTTCATGCATCAGTTTACCTTCGAGCAGCCAGACGACTCACCACCGCTGTCTCTGAAGGGAAGAGTCGGTTTAACGTACGCGCCTGAAGAATTTGAAATCAGTGCCATTAAGCGCGAGTAACCGAAAAAAAGTCAAGATGGTTTGTGCTGGGACGAGACTCTTATCCAAACCATTACATCCTTTGTGTCATTTTGTTTTAGGCCTTTTGACTATTTGACTTTGCTAAATCATAGGCAGAGTCTCACAAAACATTAATACTGTTCTCAAGCTTCTCTCTTTTTATTCAAGTTTCGCACAATGATTCCCTGTACAAACAAAATCGGCCTTTTGATAAAGTGCTATCACGTGGGCTCTTGTAATGTGTGGTGCGGTTCATAACTCGTCCTTGTTAATTTTGCAAGCAATAATAACACAGCACTTTCGCAATTTCTAATTATCAAACATACAGAAACCAGGAAGCTGTCATACGATAAGACCAATTTGGAAGAAACCCCTGTTGAAACACGATCAGAGCGCGACAACATCACGTCGCAATTTTATCCCGGACTGAGAAGGGAAAAGGCAACACGACTTGTTCACCAGGAAGGGTTTATTCACGCTGTATAAAGCAAACAATGAATGTTTCATTCCTGTAAAACTGGAGAAATAACTTCCTTCAGAGACAGGCTGAGTGTTCCATTCCACTCGGCTTTACCTCACGGATTAGACCATTAAATCTGCCACATCATCGTGGAATTACCCTTACCGCTGCATTGGTAAACATTCATTACTTGTGCAGCAATGAATTCTGCTGTTGCTGTTTTTACGGTACAAAGTTTTTCAAACGTTCTGGCTTTTATGTCCCTTGTTATTCGTACATTCGGGAAAATGTAATTGTTTTTGTAATTTCCTCAAAGAAAGAAGTAACATGTGGCAAGATTTATGAGCGAGGAAGAAATGAATAAAATCATAAGTATCACAGACATGTATGCACAAATGAACAGTTTATTAAAAAACGTTTTAAATTTTTAAAAGCTGGTTAAGTTGTAATTTTGATGCACGAAACTGACTGTATTAGTCCCGTCAGCTCTGTACGGTAAGAATTATT
The DNA here is from genome assembly GCF_054643075.1 of Acanthaster planci. Taxonomy (NCBI): domain Eukaryota; kingdom Metazoa; phylum Echinodermata; class Asteroidea; order Valvatida; family Acanthasteridae; genus Acanthaster; species Acanthaster planci. The sequence continues at coordinate 11,467,090 of NC_141785.1, read as the reverse complement.
ATCATAACTGTACATGTTTGTATTTGCTGTACATATACGCTTGAGTTCAATTGGATTTTCAATAGAGAAGACAAGTAAAAGTGAATATTACAATTAGTTTGAGACTCGGTCCTAAATATTTCCCCATTTCCTAGAGGCACTAATTATGACGACATCAGAAGTCGATACACTGTAGAGCCTCAATGAAACGTTGCAATTATTAACCGGAAAAAGACCATGTACAAGAAAAAGGAGGTCAAAGAACCCATACATAATCGACAGGTGATTGGACTGATCCTAATCACTTAATATGGAAAACCAAAATGAACTCAATCCCGAATGAATTGGCCAAGGCGCTTTAACCTCTGTAGAAGCACAGTTCGATCTATGATGATCACGTACGAGTTATTTCTGATCATCCATAATGATCCAAACATGATCATGTACACTCTGCATAACAAGTAAGCATAAATACACGGAACAGCCAATCAGGCATGCTTATGCAAATACTCTTTGACGTAATTTACATAAACCTGAACTCTGAAAATGTTACAGGTTTAAGCCACCAAATCCAAAATAGCAATATTGATTTGGAAAACAAGAGAGTCTAGACGATACCATGGATTCTAATGTTCCAAAATGGAGCTTCTAAATGAGCAGTAGACAGGGTATATTTTATCTAGGAAAGCAGGGATTATCTCTTTTTAAGGTAATTGTAAAAGCAAGTAGGTTGTATTTGCGAAACACAAAAGAGATTGATGTTCCAGTGAAAAAGAGCAAAGCATGCTGCCAACACAACTTGAATGCTATACACACTGACACATGCAAATTGTATGCATGAACAGTTAGACAAGCCGAGCATGAAACTATTGGCAATGGGGGAAATTGGGTGAATACGCAGCTAATCTGAGCAACATTTTGATGGAAACAACATCAGACCTTCCAACTTTTAGTAATTTTTTTTAACCTGTAATCTTTTTCACTCCATTTGCTTCAGCTGCTGAACAATGGGAATTCTTGGGAAGTTAGTTGGTAACCGATGGGTGATAAACAGGTAAACTCTGAATGAAGATTACAATCTCTCCACCGAGCTGCTTGTTTATATAGCATGCGCTTGACTTCTCAACTTTAAAATTTCACAGTGCCCAGGGAAATGATGTTTAGCCCTTTCGTCGCTAGTTAATATCCAAAATAACCCAGCAAGCAGTTGACAGAGCCTGAATTTGTAAGTCGCATTTTTACCCAATTTTATTCCAGTCTGCCTCTATGGATCTCTAGCAATATGACATCGTAAAGAGCCATTGGGCCAAGTAGAAGTGTGGCCTCAAAATCGTCAGGCGGCACAGTGTGCCTGCAAACAAGTCACAGAAAAAAACAAACTCTTGTACATAAGGTGTGTCTGATGCCGTAGTCCACAGAATAAACTTGATCAAATCTGTCATTGAGCAGAAGAATTGTGGGGGGGGAGGAGATTATCATCCCTCCTCATTTCAGTTCACCTGGTGCACCCAGGCAATTTTCAGCGTGAAAAGTGTTCATCTAAACAGTTCATGCCCTCTGAAAATTTTTTCCAAGTGTCCGGAACTTTGAGCTGCTCCCAAAAGCGGTTCTGAAAACTTTGTATTTGAATGTGTAAAACATGCGACCAGTAGAAAAACACAAGAGTAAATTCTTACCTTCGTCAATCTGGTTGTGCGGGCATAGAGTAAGCCTGATCCTAGAACCACTGGATGATGCCTGTAGTCGAGCCATCCCGCCACTGGGGACTGTCGGCCACCTTGGCCCTACACATAGGGCATGTTCTCTCCCGATCGAACCACATGGTCACACATTCCTCACAGAAAATGTGCTGCAGGAAAATAGGACAAATGCAGATTATCATTAAATTAATTTCTCTAATTTCAAACTGTGTTTTTATAAAAAGATGATTCCTCCGTCCATTATCTGGCTGATGTTGTAAAATTGTAAGTTACAATCATTGAGCATAAATCTAATCACATTAATCTAACAATTTTCAGATCAACACTTTTGCATGCTACCAATCCCTCCAATAATTCACGCTTCATAAGGCACCAACGAGTGGTTGCTCTTAGAGACACTCTGATGCTGTCCTAAATAAGGCATGCTGAAAAAGCTATCTGCTGCGAGTTGAAGTGCACCCTCGCCGGCAAACAAGAGACAGGCTGCTGGAATGTTCCTCAACTGGGCCTCGTGCACACACACAATGTCTGTACATACTGCACATTCAAATAGAAACTGCTCGCAGGCGCTTAGCCAATCCTACATCAAATGTACATGAACCTGCACATGCAGGCAGTGAGTTCCTACCCATGGACTGTCTTTTCTATGTAAAAACACACCCCATCCTCATCTTGATCCTGCTCAGAACAGACACTCTTTTTATTTTACAAGAATCTGATGAACAAACAAAGCCAGCGATAAATTTTCTGGGGAAAAAAGTGCAGTAGTTCCTTAGAAGATTTGACTTCAGAGACAATGTATCTGTGCATGGCCGAAGTAAATATAATGCCTTCCACTGCCACAGTGTAGAAATTCTTTGACAGGTTTCAGATGCTGTTCATTTTGGCCCTGTGGCTTACCTTGCAGTGTAGCTCAACTGGATTGTTGAAGTTATCTTGGCATATAGGACATGCCTCTCCCACGACTTGTATCTGCTCGCTGCTAGGCCTGCTGCCGTATTGCTGATAATAAGAAAGAAATTGTTCCGGGTTGCACTTCCTTGCCTGCCAATAGATCTAATCATTTATAGTTCACTGTTCACTACACAAATCCCTTAGTAATGGCCGAGGGCTTTTCATGGTCATTCGGAATAACCGTTGGCAAGACCTGGGGGCATCCCAAATTTACAAGGCAAAAAGCAAAGCATTAAGAGTGCCTTTAACTTACTGAATCTTTCAGGACATTTCTGACTGTTGCAAAACACTCGAACATCTTGGAATATGTTATACAGGCCTGTTGCAAAGAAAATGGAGAGGAAAATAGGGCTGTGCCGAATATCAGAATGATCGAATATTCAATCATCGAATATTCCAATATTAATTTCCAAATTTGAATATTCAAATGCAAAATTCATGAAAAGAAAGAAAACAGTTTCTTTTGTTTTAAATGAGAATAATTGCACTATGGAGGCTTGTTTCAAGCAGACTTAAATAAAAAGTGACAGAAATCTTTCAAGGATTCAGACAGTAAATTATTCATTAACAATTTAAAAGCAATAGAAATTTTCAACTGGGCAAGAAGTATTGTTCACCTATTAAATCTTGCTAAATCGTGGCTAGAGATACTCCGAGATGTGAGAAGCTATTATATTGATTATAATGTAAAATTGTGTGCGTTATTGCAACTGATTTTGTGTATGGTTCGTTGATCAACAATCTGCCGAAAATTCGGATATTTCATCAAACTGAAGGTCAAATATTCGAGTAGTGCATTATTCAAATTGACTCAACTCTAGAAGAAAAGCAAACTATCATGCAAATGTTCACCCCACATTTAAAAGAAATACATATCATAGCATCTCAGAGCAAGAAGAATGTACATTAACATGAATGCTTGACACAAAGTGCTCAAGAAATGTTATACCAGACAATTTTCAAGGACAACCTGAAGACGGTTCTCCATTTCACATTTTCTTTCCCGAGGAGTTTTTTTTCCCCCATACCTTGACCATGAGATATAAAAGGACCAACGCATAGCTGAATAACCAGTGTGAGTCGGTGCCCTCTGACAGGAATGCCATCCAGATGGGGACGGGAGTTAGGAACCGGTAAAACTGAGAGATGCTTTCGATGCACAGGAAGAGTCGACCCTGGAAAGGAAAAAAAGAATAGGAAGTGTTTACCAGTGATTAAGATGAAATTGGCTTTATTCAATTAAAGGGCGGGATGTAGGTGATTGACCAGACTCTCAGCGTCTTTGTCCCCTCATTTGACCTGACACTCAGCACCACCGTCCCCTCACTTCCCAGAGGTTAGCCGACCTGTGAAGAAACTAACCGGCCCCAGACCTTTAACGGCAGGCCTTGTGGGACCTTTTAGACTGAGTGCTGTGCGTCTGGCCTCCTTAAGCATCCCTCGGATAGACTGTCCCTGTGAAGTAACTCTTATACCTTATACCAAAATGACTCAGTTTTAATTTGATGTATCTTTGTCTTCCTGGATAAGTCAATGCACATGGAAATTACCCTGACCTTAATTCAACATGCAGCATTTGCAAAATTCATTTTTTTACTTTATTATTATTCACAAATCGACCATATAGAATTAAAAGCGAGGCTTACTATTTCTATTTTTATTATGGAACTCAAACTAACCCGGAACGATCCCTTTTATCATATTACATGTACATTGTGTTGGCCAGATTCAGGGAACATGATCAAAAATGGCTTCTTTGTAAATAAGGTATATTATTAGGCTTACACAGTTGAATGTTTTCAAGGGTAAGGAAGTCTACAATGGCCACAACAAATAAAATTATTTAACTTGGTATCTCAGACTTTACTCTTCATATGAAGACAAGAAAACTCAAGCCTTATTTTCTCCACGCTTACCCTTCTTTTGAAGCTCAGGCAAACTCTTGGAAGAGCAGTGACGAAACACTTGGTTGCCATGGTGATATACTTGATGACATAATCAGTGATTCCGATGACCCACAGCAGGGTCCAGAAATCTGTTTTCTCAAAGTTGGGTTTTAGGAATATCAAACTGAAACAGAAACAAAAACGATCAATTATCATTTCGATAAATACTAATTTGAGTGTAAAGGTACATATGCAGGTGCGGCATACATAGTGTGGACCTCTGCATAAAAGAAGTCCACATAATGTAGAGTGCGATAGCATTGTGTGGACTCGCACATGTCCACACAATGTTTTCCCCTCTCTGAAAAACAGCTTCAAAGGTATTTTGGGGTTGGGGTTATCTGTGACAAAATGAAGAGGAACAGTCCAGGAAATTATTATCAACAATCCAGAACAAAGGAGTTATCCTAGTGGGAGAAAATGGAGCAAAAAGGGAGCACTTTTCCCAAGTTACCTTAACCACGGAACAAAGGAAAGTCCACACTTCATATGTGAAACAAGTATGAGTAAATCCACCAGAATATGTAACAAACATATGGGCATATGCATACAATGTACTTAGCACAGAAAGAATGATTCACTTTGGAATACATGTCAGCGGCGGAGGAATGTTTTTCAAAGAGGGGGGGGGGCCCAGTTATTAGGCCATCAGGTATCCGCCATTAATAGGCCAATCCATTAAACCCCACCCATTATAGGCTCTGCAAAAAGGGGAGGCATGAGTTGAAAAAGTGGGAGGCCATTGGCCCCATGGCCACCCTGCTTCTGCTGCCAGTAGTACATTTATCTTCTCAAAGTTGACAGTTGAAATTCACATGTAACATCCAGTCATCTCCAGCAACCCGCTGCAAGAACGTACCTGCTGGATAACTTTTGTGCAGGGGGAGCAGTCCCTCGAGTCCCCACTCCAAATATTTAGCACTTTAAACTGTGTCAAACTGTGCTTAATACTGACGTGAGTCACTTGATATTTGGGCTTGAGCAGTGAAGGAAACATGCCCCGGTTGACATTTAGAAAACTAGACTGCTTTTTTGTGTTTTCTGGCTGCAACTTTAGGACAATTTAGTATTATGAAGTGATTTGAACCTTTTTTTGGGGGGGAAGGTGAAATACAAAGGAGCCCAAATAGATGAATCCAGGGATATTTCACAACGCATTTTGGACAGCCCCCTTTCAATGGCAGAAAGCATTGAGCTGATTTTGTATGGAGCGGCTGTCGTGAAACAATGGCTCCATACAACAGTCATCACAGAGCTCCCAGTGATAGTGTTGCCATGGTCAACGAATTTGTCTAGACTGTATTACATGTGTATTCTGGGGCGAATGCAGGAAGTCCGCATCATATGTTGCTTTCCTTCGATTTCAAATTAGAACAAAAACGGCTGGTTAATTTGATTCAATTAAGCTCGAATGTTAAAAACAGATGCAGTAAATGTTGATATGAATCTAATAATCTTCACAAGTGCCACATCTTGCTGTCAAAATGCAGCACGGATAAAATCCTCGGTCCAAAGGTTGCTGGAATAGGCTGGGTATAATCTCTCCCAGAAAACTGGTTACATTCACCATTTGGGCAGCTGCTGATCTGCAAAAACATAGTAGACCAAGACGACATTTACAGGTAGCAGGAGAAACATGAACAGCAGTGACCTCAAGCTCCGCTTGTCCTGTCAGAAATGACACACCAGAAAGGGATTAGTGAAAAACACCAAATTTACCAACTGAAAATGGTATTTTTGTCTCAGGACTGACAAAACCTTCACATTTTTGCACAGAAATATCACAACGTTCTCAAAAATTTGAGAACAAACTGACAAAAAGCACAGGTTCTGACAGTCATACCCACTGAACTGTGTTTTTATATTTAATCCTCTGCCATTCTCTCTATTTGCCCCTTCTGTTGAGTCCTGATGGGTACTGCAGGTACATGTTTATTTACAGTGCATTGTTTCCAAGTTAGAGATGCCTCCAGAACCTGCCCATCTAAACTTGGGCTGACATGCTTTTATGATTCACTGTTGGAAGTGACTTATTAATACTAAACTAACACATGTTTTGGTTGAGAAGTTAAGCAATTATCATTCCCCAAAGGGGGATGATGATCATGGTAGAACTTAACACGTTGACTGCCAACTATGATTATACTCAAAGTAACAGGTTAACCGGATTCTGTCACTTCAAGTATACTCATAGGAAATGAAAGGCTATTGTAATGTAAATTGAATACACCTGCATCACTGATGAACACAACAAATACACTGCTGGCAGTGTGGAGGTCATACATATGTAAAATGCTCTTGTTCAAATAGACATCTTAAAAGTACCTGTTAATATGTGAGCATACATACAACGCTTGGCAAATGGGGAACGCCGTGTGAAATTATGCGCGGCAGTCACTGTGTTAAGAGCAGACACTTCACTAAAATGCTTACTTCATTGCTAGATTGCCTGAGCAGTATGACACTGGTGAATTGTCTGTGTACGTGTACGAGTAAGAGATTGACAAAGACTACAGGACAGCAAAGACACATACCCTCTGAGCAATCTGTTCTTTGATTTTGCTGTTGAAATGGAAAAAGGCTGCTCCCATTCCGATGAGAACCAGTACACCTGAGGAATACCAAACGCCAAAGAATTGCTTGGATGTTATAATCAAATCCATTCATCCAGAAATGTTTTTCAGTGAGAGCACAGACTGAAGTTTCGAGACTATGAGGACTCCTTTAGAATACCATTGTAGACAAGGCAGGATAGAGTTACACAACTTTTCAATTGGCAAAATAACTTGAGTCAGGTTTGGGGCCAAAATGCTTTTTGTAACATTTTGAATCAAGACTGACCAAGGGAGAAGAAATATCACGAGAAACAGACTGGTCTGATGAAAGGTGCTGAATGTTTACACGGTCTCTGAAAACCTGGGCCCAATTTCACAGCACCACTTAAGAGTTAGCTGAAAAGTTGCACTTATTAACAGCATAAAAGTTTGCTAACTGTGAGCACTATTTCAAGGCGGTGCTTAGCGGGGTTGTGCTAACATTTATGCCCGCATAAAGAATAGATTTCCATTGTTACATCCCTGAGTTAAGCAAAGTTTTCATCTGTTGTGAGCGCGCCTTTTGCTGCACTTGCTGCTTAGAGTCTCTCTGAAATATGCGGAGCCACTGTTAGCATAAAATTGAGTGATCAGCAGCACTGGAAATTGGGCTGAGGGCTGTCAAGTAACAAATGTGTCAATGGAAATTACGACCGCACCTGCTACTGAGGTAGACATTGAGACATGTGTTACTGTTAGTTGCATCCGAGGCCAAGTTCGCTCTGGGACCATTTGTCAGCCACGGGTCAATTTTTGCATGGTGCCCAGGGAATATTTTATGCAAGGTTACCGGGCAAATGTAGCCTGGTAGCGGTTGAAAAATGGTCCCTGATGGATCTTGGCTTGAGACTAACACAGAGACCCAAAATTCTTCAGGGTAGTCACTCACCCAGCCTATGGTCATACAGGATTTTCAACAGCAAGATCAGCACAAACGGAAGGGTGCGTTCCATCAGCGGTCGGAGCGCCCTCAAGTGTCCATCAGGGATACCCCCTGGCCTCTCCCCGTTGTCCCCATCCCCACCTTCAGCACTGGCCCCCTCACTGGGACTGCCGGCCCCGTTCCTGTTCTCCTCTGCAGGGCTCGTTGCGGCCGGCATGTCAATGATTATCGCATCCCGTCCCTGCCCCACAGCAACAGGGCGGGCCGGGTCCTCCATTGTCGCCAGTCCGGGGATAAACCCCTGGAGTACGTTTTCCAGACGATCTGTCAGAGGGCGCTGCTCACCAGCGGAAGCCATGTTGCTCAAGCCGTTGCCTTTTCAATTTTTGTTTAAATTTTCTTTTCTTGAGCAGCTCACATGTTGGAGATTGCATTTGTCCAGTCGCTATCTGTTCTAGCTTGTCTTATGTAATAACTGTCTTACATGTTGTAAATTGAGTGAGAATCTCAGCGCGGTAAAATATCAGTCAGTATTGCTCCAACAATATCAACAGGTGACTGTTTATTCCATTGAACCTGTAAAATACAGCGGCAACAAAAAAACATACACATTGAAACATGCACCTTACAACGGGAGGGAAATTAGCACTTACTGAATGAAAAAATCCCAAAACGGCAAATGAACAATTTAAGGTCAACTGGTACTTTGCCTACTCTCTCCACCTCTCAGAGAGACAGAACCATGAGCCCCCATAATTGTCGGGGTACATGTTGGTCTGAATATCGCATCTGGTTCAATCAGAGCATTGCTTGTTCACATCATAACAGTGACATTACATCTAGTAAAATCAAATGCAAAATGTCACACATATTATATTTCACTGGTATAGTGCATATGTGTGGGCATCCTCGTTCCCTATGCATGTTTCAGGGCGAAGATCAGTTTTTTCTTGGGGTAAGGTGACCGTTACGGTGACCTCTGTCGCATGCTGAAGGTACATGTAGCTGGTGGGACACTGTCATTGCCTTCTGAGCTCAGGGCTCACCAGGTACATGTATGATGTAGTTCTGCGGGAGCCAAAATATCCATGAGGAAAGGTAGGCAAGCTACCATAATGTCCAAGTTAGGGTGCTGAAGAATGATGCTGGCATGGAGATGACTGGTGAGCTTGCCACCTGGAAATGAGTTCCACATACATGTACATGTACATGTATGTATTTACATAGAGACATCACCGGTTTTTCTAGCGATGGTTTATCGGCCATCAGATTTATCCTACGAAGTCAAATTTAGCAGAGACATTATTGAAACATGGAGGAATTTACAATGGCTCACTGTATGTACTAAGAAAGCATTTCAGATTTTTCAGACCAGTCTCATTGGCCAAGGGTTTGTTGTTAATGTTAGCCCAGGTGGACTCCCTGACCATACCACATTACGGATGAAATGAAGACTGGCATCCAACCTGGGCTAGTTTGTTGTGTACCGGCATGACTGGGTACCAAGTAATGTAGGGAACTCTTTTCAATCAGTCGACAGAAACTTCTCAAAAACATGTCATGCATTGTCACCCACCATGTACCAACAATGACCAAGCATTGCCAACAATTGAAAATGTTGGATGCATTAATATGAAGCATGCCATTGGCTGTGTTTGTAGCCCATCAAACATCTTGGATTTGGAGAGTCGTGTGAATTTTCAGAAGGCCTAATTTCTTTCTCAACAGATGTATTTGATTTAAAATTGCATTTTCACCGACCAAAGTTGGGATTTCCCATCTACGTACGCCGTCTCATGATCTTATTCCTTCGTGGATATAGAGGAATAAAACATAGGATCATAGCCAGCTGGTTGGACGCCAGCTCAGGTCAGCTGGTCTAACTTGTTGACGTGAGGACTACGACTGTGATCCTAACTTGGGACTGGGCAAAAAGTAACATCTAGAGGCAAACTCACATCACAAAATACCCTACCTTTAACAGTGTACCTTGCTTGCAGCATGTTTCTTTACTCTGTGCCTAGGCTGCAGAAAACGGTTTGCGCAACCACGTACGTAATGACGTACATCAATACATGTACATATACGTGTGTGTGTCAATGTGCATGCATGACCTATACGGTACTACACCGTGTGAACATGTACATGTACATGTACATGCGAGGTACGTGTACAGCAGACCATAGGAGCAGACTATTTCTCGCAGGAGACTGATGGTGGTGGCTATGAAGGGACATCAAAAATCATGAATATTGTTGCGATGCTGTTGTCGTGCAATTCTCGGTTGTCGATGAACTCAAAATTTGCTCAGTGAAAATGTTTTCAAAATTACTTTTTTTGTTGACTACTTGCCCAATTTTTATAGATTGTTACTGTTTCCTTGCTTTATGAAATGAACAACTTTATTACTACCATTTTCTCGCGACTTGATCAAAGTTTTACCGAGACAAGAACAATTCTCCGCTGAGTATTGCGCACTCTTAACGGAATCCATCTTCAGAAACGTTCTTTCTGTTTTTGGAAACAAATATTTTCCAAGATACATTTTGAAGTTTGTTTTGTGAAATATAAAATCAAACTTGAAAGTATGCATCTCTTGAGAATCAGTTTGGATAATTATTTCGTACAAGTGCGCGGTTAAAAAATACACTTCATAAAAACGAACATCAAGAAACACTTTACGGTTTTGAAAATCCCTGGATGACATTTTAACCATAATCATCATAGCTTAACAATAATGCATATCCATAAATACCTTAGACAGTTTTTCTGTCCCTATTGCTCGAAACGCGTCACGTGACTGTGTATTAATTAACATTTGATAATGCCCGCTGAGAAGTATTATTTCGTTCCCTCGCAATCATTTCGTTCCCTCGAAATATTATTTCGTTCCCTCGAATTATTATTTCTTTCCTTCGATTTCGTCACCTAGAAATATTCATTTCGTTTTCTCGAAATATTGATTTCGTCCCCTCAGAACACAAAAGCTAACATATTTTGTCAACATTGAGTCTACACGGGTTATATTGCGCAACCGAATTCGGTTTGTCGTTTTGCAAATATAAATTGGCTGTGATAACGATTGTTTTAATATCTTAACTTTTGATTTACTCGTATTTGGTATGTTACTGCAGGGTGATCTGGATAATACAGTCACGACGTGGAATCGACACTTCATCCGTCCATCAAGAAATGACCATTCACCAAATGGTCGTCCTGATGTTATGTACTACATACCAGAATTTGTACGGCACCATTGACTGCCTGTGTCCGATGTCTGATGAACACATTCAAGCATGCATGTCAAGACAAATGTACATCGAGAAAGAACAATCTATTTGACAAAGATGTTTATGACGTGTTGTACATTGATTGGTGAAAATGGATATCACTTTCCCCAAGACACATGCAGGGTCAGCTTTGGACTTGTACATTCAACTCAAGCGAGAGATCCTTACAATGACTTGAAATTGACAGCCTTGCTTCCATCTTCATTTTTGCCATAATACCAATGAACCCGTAGTGTACATGTCTGTAATGTCTCTCAGCAGCCTTGGCGCATGTCTACCAATTGCGTCAAAACCCGAAATCACTTCAACTGCATTATTGATGTTTGCATTCAGAATGTTTGTAATCAGTAAAAGGACACTAGAGGCGCACCTGGGGGGCCTTGGGGGCTTGAGCCCCCCCCCTGTGATTTTTCTTAATAAAAGGGGAAAATGAAATTAATAATTGAAAAAGATACAGGAGAAGTGTTATTTAAGGTGTATTTTTTGGGGGGGAGCTTTATTTTAGGGGGTAATTTTTTCTCCCAAAAGATGGATAACTTAAAAATTATATAAATACAAAAGATCCTCAAATATTTTTGATCACGAGCCCCCCCTCCCATTAAACCCCACAATCCTGGAAACGCACGTGAAGGACACCCGCACCCCGTTGTGAGAATATATTCATGCATGCCAAGGATGATTTAAAAAACAAGTTAAAACAATAATTGCTTCTTGAAATGTAGACTTTTTCAGTGTCAAAAATATTTTTGGTCTATTCCTTTGCCAAATGAGAAATTTCAAAGTAGGCCCCTATACTAGTTGACACTAATTACAACAAAAACTTGTATTTGATGTTACAAGTGCAAAGTTTAAATGACGGTGGTGTTACTATAGCAAGTCCCATGAGAAATATATTTATGTACGTCAAAAATTAAGAGATAACATTTCCACTGTCTTGGACTAACACTGGAATTAATATCACTAAGACGAAATAATGCCAAAATTGAAGGGTGTAATTATGGGAAATTATCAAGCTTTGAATACACGAATAGTAATTCAAAGCATGTTTGGATTATATTCACAGATGTATTGTCAAGTTCAAAACAATGTAACAAATTACGCTCTATAAGAAATTTCGAGAGAACGAAATCAATATTTCGAGAGAACGAAATCATGTATTACGAGGGAACGAAATAATATTAAGGGGGAACGAAACAATATTTTGAGGGAACGAAATATCTTATTTCGAGGGAACAAAATGACTTCGAGGGAACGAAATAATAATTCGAGGGAACGAAATGATATTTCGTGGGAACAAAATGACTTCGAGGGAACGAAATAATAATTTGAGGGAACGAAATAAAAAATCCTCATTCTGTCTGTCCCCGTAAGGCTCCGTTGTAACGACCATTGATCTCGATTATACCAGACAGTTTAAACAGAGCCATATGTCACTTATGATTAACAAGAAACACTTCACAAAATGAAATCTGAAGCCTGATTTCTCTGGTATAATTTCAGCAAGCTTTTACACAATGCGGAAGATCTCTGCAGATGATTTTGGTACAGTTGTTTGCTAGCTGGCCTCGCCATTTTAATAAGCAACAGAACGTGATCACGACATTGCCGAATTTCAGCGCATGCGCACAAACTAAGTGGAAAGAGGTGAATATACGTGCGTAGAAGTTTGACTTACACGTGGCAACCGAATGAACTCACCAACTTGTATAATACCAGGGGTTAAGATCGCGAACGGCATGGAGGGAACCGTAATAACGCGGCTACCCTGGACTGGTCCCGTACTGTGCGATTTGCCCTGTCAATTTGGATGCTGAAATTTAAGTTTTTGTCAGGCCACCAATGTTTTAACATGAAATACGTTTCAGCGGGGAGGCGAATAAAACACAAGTACCTATCCTTGCCAAGTCTCTATTAACCACAGTGTGGTGATTTATTTTCAATGATTATCGTCAATAAATCATTTTAAGGCCATTTATTTCCAATCAGTGGTAAATTTTAGATCACGTTAAAAAAAACACTATCAGCTCCTGCTTGATTTGTTCATTGAGTGGGCATCGTTTCCTCATTTTACATACACCATGCAGGATTCTGCCGATTGTACAGTACATACATGTATAAGTTCGCAGGACGTCTGTACGACGTCTGGAGACTACGTACGGAACGGGAACCAGTCTACTCATGCATTTCGTTCTACCCAACAAGATATGGGACGGAGGGGTACCCCCTTTACATGTCCAATACCTATACACACTCTGTCTGTGAAGAATTCATGCGATTCCGATCAAACAATAACCAACACAAAAATGGGGAGGGGGCGCTCTCCGTCCCATATCTTGCTTCATGCATTTGTGTCTTTGTCCAGTTTGAAGACCATAGCGCAATGTTAATTTGCCCATCGGGTGCCGCACAGATCACAGAATGTCCATGACGGTTTGGAATGCGCTCTTCCGGTCATGCGTTTATAATTATGTCTGTGGATAAAAAAGACCGGTGTTTGTCATCACCAAGTGTCGTTAGCCAGGTACTCATTAGGTGTTGGGAGCCTACATGTTCCGCACCATTTACTGTGTACATGAACACTCTCTGCCACTTCCGCATACATGTACGTGTACATGACACCCCGAGAAAATGTCTATGGAAAGGTTCCTTTAACAAATGTGCTAGACTGGTTCCCATTCGTTACCTAGTCTCTAGACGTCGAAATATTTGTACAAGCGAGATGGGGGAGGGGAGAGTTCCTTCCCCAGTTCTCCTGCTGTATCCTAAGATATATTCTAAATGTATTGAAGCAGTCCACACCTGGCACCTTAAATTTTTCTATAGTGTCCTGATGAATTCTCAGCTGATACCTCAAGCAATATACAAAACTCTGCCTTCACAAGTTTTGTGCAAACATATTCATACAAACACATCCACAATTTCTTTTTCTTACCTTTTTAATTATATATCTATTCTTGTTCATCAAACTGAGACTGCTACTAGTAGCAACCAAATCTAGTGTGTCTTAACTTCGGGGCCATGTTAAGGCGACTAAGCAGGGTTTTGTCTCCAGAATTTCGTCCACCCACAACCGCCGTTATATGGGATGTGCGATGTGTTTGGGGCAAATTCGCTCAATGCCTTCCAAGAACAGCAGTTAAGTCGCAATGTCTTGAGATTGTTGGATTTGAGTTTTATTCCCCACTTTCCTCTTTCCTTTCCGCCGAGGCCCCGTCCCCTTCCTTTTCTCTGGCCTCTACCATCCCTTTTCTGTCCTTGGTTCTTCCCACCCCTTCCTTCCTCTCAAAGCCCTCCCTACCCCCCCCAGCCTTCCCTTCCTTAGGCCTGTGCACATTACTTTCCTTACCTACAGACCTCTCCTTCCTTTTCTTTTTCACTCCCCATGGTCCCATTTTTAGTTTTCTCCCCACCTCCCCCTCCCCGACCCTCCCCTTTCTACCTCCCATCTCACCGTCTCAGTGTTGGTTGTTCTTTATTCAGTGTCGTGTGTATTTGTTTTTATACAGTCTTTGTGTGCGCGCCTGTGAACGCATTCTAAGAAATCTTTCATTTTTTATAAAAAGACAGGAAACAAAATTCCTTCCTTTGTTCATCTGTTATCGTGTAAGGTCAGCAAGCCAGATATCAGAACCAGGGAAAGTTGTTGGATGTGGAACCATCCCGCCACTCGCGACTGTATGCAACCCTGGCCATGCAAATCGGACAGGTGTTTTTACCGGTGTCAAACCATCTGGTCACACACTCCTCACAGAAGATGTGCTGCCGAAAAAAACAAACAAACAAACAAACAGACAAGCAATACACCTTTATCAGTTTATGTCCTCCTTACTAAAGAACTTGTAACTTTATCACAAAAGCAGAACATTTTCTGTTTCGCAAAATGGATGAAAACTACTTGAACGGGTCCACGCGATGAAGCTTCTTGAGACACTTTTTGTGCAACTTTATACTCTTGTTCAATATATGAAAACAGTTTGACAAGTTCTTAGCACATGTAGGTATTGAAAAATGCATTTTAAAAACCATTTAAAAAATTGTCCATGCTTTTCCGGACAACAGGAGACGCTGTCGCTGTGATGTCAGTCTTGGAAGACATTGCTAATTTTATAGATCCTTCTACTCAAATTGTGAACCCACTATTTTGTTCACTGATAGCATTTCTGAAAAAGGGGTAGTCATTTTGCGTTTCTCCTTGTGCACTCAAAGTTAACAATGCATTACCATAGAAATTGAAAGGTAGCCAATCAACGCAACATGCCCAGCCGAATAACAACTTACTGGAAAAAATATGCGGCAATATTTGCGACCGGAGATAGGAGTCGTGAATTTGGTCGCAAACATTGAAGTCAACATTGACGATGGCGATGTCCCTCCAGGGCCACCATGTCATCTCAGGCACCTGATGTATTTTGTGTAATAAAGTGCTGCGTCGCGTTTAACATGAATCGGTAATGTCCGTTGCATAATGCTATTGGAAAGCGCATGTGCTTGCACTCTAGCATTATTACCAATGCTGAGCTTGGCCATATTTATTACACTGAAATACAACTAAAGTCTTCCTCATGCAAACAAATCACTGTAAGGTTTTTCAGATGGTTCTGTTTTAGGTACGTGGTTTACCATGCAGGGTATCTCAACTGGATTACTGAAGTTATCTAGGCATATGGGACACGTCTGTTCTTCTTGCATACGCTCGTAACTAGGCCGACTACCGTAAGGCTGACAAATAAGAAAGAAAGTTTCTAGTTGAGTTCGAACTTCAAGTTTGGAGACAACAGTTACAATATCAAGTTAAAAGGAATGTTTAAGAGGTATACTGTAACTTGTACGTACCTCGTGTCTTTGGTATGGAGCAGTGCACCCCAAGGCTACCTTCAAGGCGCTTAGAAGGGCAAATTTATGACTTAAATGTTACTAAGCACTCACTGAATAAGGTTCGTTAATTTTTCCAAGAATAACACAGGTCTTTAGAGTACAGTCGAATCTCGAAAATAAGAGGTTGTTTGGACTGGGCAAATTACCTTGTTATAACAGGAACCTTGTATTATCAGGAATGAAACCATGAAAAACAAAAGGATCGGGACCTAAAAAGTCTTTTCTATAAGCAAAATGCTGTATCAATAATGTTCGCTGAAGCATTTCCAAAAGTCAGGGTGAAAATACTCTGTCTGCTATCGTGTAAAACGAGTGATCGTTAACATTTTTCTGAACAACTTTCGGAAACAGCTTGGTACCATTCAGTGCAAAATGCAAGGATATAACAAACAACACTTACCGAATGTTGCAAGATACTTTTAAAAAAAGCTTTACACTTGCAAAGCTTGTGATACGTCTCGAAGAGCTGTTATATCACAAGAAATAAAGAGGACTGTTTTAACTGAATGAGTAATGCACGTGAACCCCAAATAAGATGTTAGTCCACGCGTGGACGTTCTTAAAATATAATTTTTCATCTCAAAGCCATTCGATTCCGTCATCTAATATATCACTGCAATTCATCAGTTCAATTTATTAGCTCAAGCCTTATTCAAAATGTGAAATTTTACCTTCCAAATGACATACAATGAGCCCAACACACCACCGATAAACCAGTACAAGCCGGTGCTGTCTGATACAAATGATATCCAGAGAGGAAGGGGGATCAAAAACTGGTAGAGCTGATAAAGACTTTCAATGAACTGGAAGAATCGACCCTGCAGTGAATGAATTTGGAGTATGAATGATTACCCATGACGCCCCATTGTGTCCGCCAGACCTCAATAGTCCAGCTTGGTGTATATAATAATTCTCTGTATGTGAAAACCCAACTTCCATTGTAAACGTGTCTTAGCATTAATTTTAAACCTGTAACCTCATAAAATTAAACACCTTTTTTTGGAAATAAAAGTGATGTTTCAGTGTTCAGAAAGTGCTACCACCCGACAAACGTGTTATTGTGTCTTGTTATTTAACACCCAAATGTGTCTTTGTGTCTAGCTTTGTGAACGCATCATCACAACGTGTTTAGCTTTGGATAATCGAAACCACGACAGGTGCAATAAGTGTAACCAGGAAGACGTTAAAACATTAACATTTATTTTCACAGTGCAATTGTTAATTACGCTTTGCCAAGGCGAATGGTGAACAAAAAGGGCAGGAAGCAACAAGCTTTACGGGCAAGCATTTTAGATCTAATATCAAACGGGAGAGACCAAATTTAAACGTGTCCGTCAAGAAAGTGCTCTAAACGTCAAATCGAGACTTCAATATCTTACTCTTCTTTCGAAGCTCAGGCAAGCTCTTGGAAGAGCGATGACCACGCACTTGGTTGCCATGGCGACGTATGAGATGACATAATCCGTAATTCCGATGGCATAGACCACAACGAACACAGTCCATAAGCTCAGTTCATCGAAGCTGTAAGTTGTGAATGACAAACTGAAAAACCAGAATGAAGAATCAGTTGTAAAACGTACAAACTATAATTCAACCCGAAATAAAGCTGTTAAAGGTTCTTCACGGTGATTTGAAAAACATTCTTTTGATCTGCCAAAACAAACAAGTTGGATCATATTTGTTTCTTTTCACCACATCTTGCTTTGAAACTAAAACCTGACAAATAAGACAAAATGACACTCTACGGTTGTTTGAATCAGCCTTGGATACTTCCTACAGCAAAAACTGTAGTCACGGTCACCTTTGCAGAATCAGGTGACCAAAGAAGAAGCGGTGCACCGAGTACACGATCAAGCAAAGAAGAAGAAACGTTGCGATCACGGACCTGAGGTTTCGCTCGTCCTGTTGAATTGAAGAGGTGAAAGCATATGCTGACACGAATTATATTCATGAATTTAGTTCATACTGACGTAAAACATATTGGCACGAGTTCCGTCTTCTTTCTCCTTGTCCACAGAACGAAACTTTCCTGATCCCAAAGGATTCGTGCACCACCTTGTTTTCTCGTTGGACACCATGCCAGATTTATATCCGGCCGCAGGTAGGGCATTGGTGCAATCTGTCAGGGAAATGATGATGTTTCTACATGTCTCTGAGCAAAGCAGTTCCGACATTTCCATCAAAGGTGAATGGGAGTCTAGTTGAATCTTGGATTTATTGAAATATCTATGCAATTCGCAAGTTTTAAGGAGAAAAGGGTTGGGTCCAAATACAAAGATTCAAACACGGGAATAAAGCTTACCCAGCAAGAAACTTGCTTTTTGACTATGCAGTTAAAGATGGAAAAGGCTGCCTGCATTCCGATGAATAGTACAGTGACTGAATATACTGTATACAGAAAAGAAATCACGTTTTATTTTATATACATAATATGTATCACATTTTCCATACATTACAGTTTTGCAATAGGTTTCCTAGTGTGATTGTTTATTATTTTGTTTGTTTGGTTTACAATGGATATATTCTTAAGATTGTTCGATCCGTCCTTTCCAGTGCAAAGCTACTTGTGCCGATTCGCAGTGGTTGGCATCTAATTGTCCTGAGTGTCATCTTCAAACTGCTTGCTGAATTTGTCGCCTTTGCTAAATCGCTTAGGATAACTTTGCTTCTCACTACATCGAGCGATATTGGAATTCAGACACCCATCTGCAAATGACGTACCCTTGATGGGACTGATGTTTTGCCAAATACATAGGTATAGAGAAGGAGAAACAGAGGAGGACCCAATGGCCCTTCAGCATGCAGCACACACTGCAGATAATTGCTGGGGAAAACAGAAACCAATCGGGGAACTTGGGAAACACATACCATGGGACTCGGAGGTTATCGGCGGTTCGGGGCTACCCGTACAAATGCGTAATTAGTTAGGCCAATGTTTCTTCCGTCTGACGGTCCTAAGGTAGACACAACACGTCCATCTGATGCACGCGTCGTTAAGATTTACGCTAACACTTATTACGCCCACGGGGGTGGTAGAAAAAAATTGTTTTCTGAAAAGAGCTCTGGCGGTCGTTTTTGTCGGCTCTGATTGTTTTTGGGTTGCCTTTGACGCTTTTACTTATCTAGTTGTCGCTGGGGCTAGAGTTCTTTCGAAAATCTCGTGTCCATTTTGTTAACGATTTAACCCAGTACAGCGGTGCTTCCCAAGACCACTTCGCTAGCTGGCACATGGTCGCCGCTTTGCATGTATGGAGATCAGATCATATGAAGGGGATTGCGAAGTTACATCCGAACAATAACACTATTTAGTATACGCCAACCAATTACCCTCACATCGGAGATCGCAAAATTCTTGCTAACATACCTTCTAACAGTGGGTTTAAATTCAATACGACACGACCGTTTCCCGACATCTTTTTAGCTGTGTGATGCAAGCACCCCACGTTGCTTCCATGACACTAGTTATAAAATGCCTTTAACCCACTGAGTCACCGTCTATGCATGCTGGACATCTATTATACCCGCCACTACGCTTCGGGGATTCCCCCTTTTACCCAGAACCAGACTACCTGAAATACATGTAGTTACCTGAGCAACTATTTCAAGTAGTCTGGTTATCAGACGTATTATTTTCACTATATAGGTCAAAATAGAACATGACTTATGCAAGTGAACGACGTAACGCGGGAAGAGATTTTTTTTTTCACTTTTTTTACACAACACGCTGGGGAAACACAAGCGGAATAAACGTTGTAACCGTGGCTTTGGAGGACTTTTTTTTTCAAAAGGAGTACCTTTCGGCATTTCAACAACAGAAGCTTCCACGAAGCGTGAAGAATGGCAGTGAAACAAAGGAAATTATCCAAAAATGTTTGTGTAATAACAAAAACACGCTGCCCGGATTAGGAGGCCGAAATTGAAGGTCGCCCCCCTCCCTGCTCAGTCATCAAAAAGAGAAGAAACAATAAATAAAAGAATGAAAAAAATTAAAGCGTTTGTTATAACAATTAAAAAGACTGTGTTATGATTTGTACATCAGTAACAATCCGCCCGACTGTAGCATCCAGCCGTGCATGTACCAATAATAAAATTGACGGAAGACAACTTTACTACAAAGTTGTACATAGCTGGAAATCAGCATAAAAATAGTATTGCAAAGAAAAACTGATGGACTTTTTAGAAAATTGTGATAAATGTTGGAGAGTCTGGAAAGAAAACCAATTTTGATATACGACAGATATTCACGGGTATTGATGACGCAACACAAAATTAACGATTCACAAAATTTCGGAAACCTTCAGAAAGTTTTTAAAATGGAATGAATTCCTCTTGTTTTTGACACATAAAACTACAATTTGCGCGGGCCTGTTGCTTTGTAAAAACAAAACAAAAACTGCACTAGGCAAATGTTGACAAGCTGCTTTCGAAAGCACAATGAGACAGTACAATTGTCAGAATCCTAGCATTTGAGGAAATCAAACAAAAATTATACGTGGACTTTTCTGGACATTTGCAGCCGTTTCCAAAAATCAACAAAAATGGTTCGAAAAAATTCGACAACTACTATTTTATATATAGGTATTGTTAGTCTCCATGCCATATTTAATTTCCAACCATTTTCAACTAATAATGGGTAGGGTTTAAAAATAAAAATGAGAAGGGGGGTCCTCGAATAAAAACAGACATGCAGATGACTGATCATAGGTCGTTCAGACTTTATTTCCAAATAAATTGGCACTGCCTTGAGTGTCCAGCTCTTTCGCATGTTATTTCGTTTCCATTAAACGGGAGAGCTAATGCACAAAAATACTACCATCAACAAACCAAGTGAAGTTTCCACTTTGCGACGGGATGAATGTAAAATTAGAATTTCACATTTCTCTTTGTCAAAATATACAATCAAAACAGAACTTCGTTATAACAAGTACTGTAACATGATACCAGAGATCACGTACGTAACAGCAATGAAAGAATAAAATTAATGCTGTACAATTAGAAAAAATGGGGTAAAATATTTTCCTCCCAAATTTAGTACTTTCTAAATTCATTTGTTTAAATCTGATTTCCACAAAGGCAATTATTACCTCTTTTCAACTGTTTCAATGCAAACACACCATCCAACTGAATGTCCCAACAATAAAAAAGCTTCCAAGTAAAGAGTAATGATTTCGTCTTCTTTTTTTGGAATGGTTCTTTTTTGAAATACGACCCCTGTTGCACAGCCAGGACTTCTTGTGGAAAAAGGGTTGGACAGGGATCTACCACGAAACAACATCTGATGCTACCTTTATAGGTGCATTCTGCATTTTTGTTTTTCGGACAGAAAAAAAACCTTGGAGGGGGGGATATAAAACCCCCTCTAGCAGGTGCTCCACTGCTACTAAACTCAAAAGAGAGATGACATTCAGTGAAACGATGAACTTTTTTCATGACTGAGAAAGTGTCGTGCGTCCTGTCTTTCCAAATATAAATCTGATCTGGCTTACAAACCTCCTAAACACTTGGACATGTAACAACGCACATGCATGTGTATCTGTAAATAACCTCAATTTGATTGGTAGACCATCAAATTTAAAATGGTGAAAATAGTTCATGGGTAGGAATACATTATAAGACCAACACCTAAAATTTTGCGGTGTTTTGAAGCATTTTTAATACTTAACTTGCAAATTTAGCATTTTTTTTCTCAGTTATGTCACTTCTCAGGATAATCTAAAATTGGAATCAAAATACCTCCTACACAAATATGCACTCACTACTTTTGAACATAAAAAGCAACTAATTGAGGACACTGCAGTATTTCCTCCACTGGCAACAATCTTTAACAATGTACTAAGCGCAATTAAGGTTTTTATTTAAACAGCTTGATAAAACATGTGATGCCATTTGGAATGGCACTGTTAGCTAGCTGCTTGAATTTTAAGAAGTGGCTGTCATTTACCACAAAGAAGAAAAAACCCTGTAACAACTGAACAAAGACCAAAGAATTTAATTGAATCTCACAAGAGGGCGCCATAATTATAGCACAGGCAATGATACACACGTATACCAGAACATGTAGACCGACTAGTAACTTAAAGTTATGTATGTTTAGGGTGACACCATTGTGTTTCCACAATAGTGGGTTGGTGTGTGTGGGGGGGAGGGAAAACAGCCAAGAGCAGATCCACAACCAATTTCTGTAACTGTTTAGGATCTTTCAGAGGGGTGAGACTGAACTGTGGGATATTTTACGTTTTGGAAGAAGCGGGCTTGAAAAAGGCCCCAAATAATTTTTTTCAATTACATTTTATTCGTTTGCTCCTTTTGCGGGGTAGGGGGAAGGCAACCCCCCTCCTCCGATCTGCAAGTGAAAACCACCCTAAACTGCAATGCACTGAAGTGACATGACAGATAATGGATCACTGTGGCACAACAAGTTGAATAAGTTGAATTCTACGCACGTGCAGTTTGGAAACATAAGGGATTCTAATCTGGAGCTGTTCCAACACTCTCCTTCCATGAGTGCATATTTCTGTTGCTAAGATACCCCAAAGCGAGGCTCTTCCTCTTTGCGCATGCTCATTTCATTGTTTGTACACGTACAAACTATTTCTCCAGCAAGAATTACATACAAATTACTCATCCAGCAAGGATTATCTTTATGGTTTAAAGCAGCTCTGATTACAAATTTCCCTTTGACTTTTCCCACTACCATGTCATGCGGAGTTAACTTGAACCCTTTGCAGCACTGACCTTTCAACACTATTCCTTTCAATTAACACAATTAAAATCTGCATCCCTTTTTTCCATCAACAGCCAAGGTATGTGGCAGTCTGTCAGTTGGCATTTCTGTCACATTCCTGATGCCGCTGACATGATCCCGTACTCTGAAGGGCTCCACTGTTTGATAGTTTGTGTGGGCAGTTACACGTCTTCAAGCAAAATTCTTAGACATTCTTTTCGCTACCCTGTTGCACGATGTTCAAAAATACATGACGTTATACATGTACATTATGCCTAACCTCAAGCGGGTTCTTCCCGAGCAGCAGCCAGCTGAATGCAGCAGAATCCAACACAACTGAAATTGGAATGCCGCTGACGGCAACAAAATGCAACGAAGTTTCAGAACGTAGTTGCAACACTTGCAACTGTTTGGCTCAGGATTAACACAATAACTTAAAAATTCTGCAACAGACAAAACATGAATCAATTCAGCAGGTAACATATTGTCCCCAACACCTGTCTGTGTCTGTGTATATGCCAATAGGGGCAATAACAAATTATGACACCAACTGAAGAAAATTTCCAAATGAAGCATAGTTTGAATCATTTGAAAAGGAAATTTCACATGAGTACAGAGAGCATTCTGCATAAACACAACCTGACCACGTTTAGGATTAAAGACTTTAAACATTCATTTTCCTTTGTGGTCTAAAAATAGCTTATTTTTGGTTTCATTTCCTTCAACAGAAACAACTGAGCAAAGCACGCTGATCAAGTGACTAACAACGTGGCACATTTTCTTGCAGAATTCTGCACCTCTTGGAGAAGGTGGTGTAAAAATTGAGAACACGAATCAAACCAGCGTTTAAGAATGTTAGACAAGTAATCTAACACATCAGTGACCATCAACAATGTACCAACGTTAATGAAATCACTTGGTGCACAGCGTGGATTGTGAACACTTGTAATCTTTGTTTGGAGACTACAAATTTTCACCCTGCATGTAACTGCCTGCTGTTTTACTTCATGAAACTGTTCAAAATTTTCAGTCAATGAAACCAAAATTCCTATTTTATACACTGACCATTGGTGAGGTTTCCAAAACTATTCAAGGCTTCAAAGATTTCCTATTAAATCAATGGCAGCCAATGACAAAGATTCTTATTTTTATGACAAACAAATGAGAAACAAGTACTATTAAGGGGTAAGTATTATCCCACTAGTACAACTATATCAGATAAAAATTCTGCACTGGATTTCAGAAGGTTATCTTACAAACGTGGACATCTTGATGGCATTGCATAAATATATACATCCTGGTTGAAAAATTCTGAAAGGACAAAACATGTTAAACCATCATAAAAAAAAAAAAACACAAGACAAGACAACTCCAACAACTATTAAAGGAAAAGAAAAAAAAATGTTAAAGTCTACAGAGGCAAAATAGTGTGGGGATAAAAATTGCTAGGGCTATGAGAATTGGATATAGAAAGCTGCTTTCATCAGCGGCGTAAGGGTCGGGGGTCTTGGGCCCCGATGTGATGTGCCGCTTCGGTTTGACCTCTTCGGTTTCATCATCGTCGCTGTCATCTGATTCGTCCTCATCAAGGTCAGCGCCTGGCAAAGGTGGTAGCTTAGGCACATCTGCAGAGTAACGCACAGAAAAGTTGCATGATGCTTAACGTGTTCACTAAAATATTACATGTATACAACACAAGCACCTAAGTACAGATGACATTTCAACCAAATTACTGGAAACAATAGGAATAGCAGAAAGCTTCACTCTCTTTCATTTTTTATACATATTATAAGGATAAGGGTATATTAAACTTATCTTATTTCAACCACTTGCTGGAAACAATGAGAATAAGCATGTGCAGAGCTTTACTCTCCTTTGTTTGATAATACAAGGATTTATAATAAATTTGCATCTACATTTGTCATACAAGGATTTATAATAAATTTGCATCTACATTTGTCATACAAGGATTTATAATAAATTCGCATCTACATTTATAACACAAGGATTTCTGATGCATTTGCAATTGCATTCATAATGCAAGGATTTACAATGAATTCACATTTATAATGCAAGGATTTATAATGAATTTACATAAATACATTTGCAATACAAGGAGAATTCGTGAACAATGCCAGGCCACAATGGAAAATACACAGAGCATTATTCTCTGTTGTTTTGCATTAATTATTAGGGGTTGTTTGCAGTGTTCCTCCTTAACTTCTAGCATCAGAAACTGACAGAAGTGGATATTTGTCACCATTTTCAAGAACTTATAAACCACACACGGTGGGGGTGGGGTGGGGGAAGGGGTAATGTACATGTAGGCTCTTGGAAAATGTTAACGATGGTAATAAATGATCATTTTTCAATGACTGCTCACTGAAGTAGGGAAAAGTGGGAAGGGCATCCAAAAAAGAATACACTTATGAAAATGATGCCAACAATGGCTGACCCAACGATGACGTGCATGCCGTTAACTTTGAATTCATTCCTACAGTTTTATGTACAATAGTGAAATTCAAACTTTCCATGGCTTGAATCCATGCACACAAAAACGAGCAGAACATGAAGTTGGTGAAAAAGTGTGCAGATTTCTAAAATTGAGGGGAAATGCAAGCTTTCCAGAGGTATGAGTACTCACCATCCAATGGTCCTTTGTAAATTACAATTGCGTTGACTTTTGGATTATCATAGTCGCCCTAGAAGATCAAAACAAAGGAAGGAAACTGTTACAAATGATGGAATTAATGTTATTCAAAATACATCAAGTTTAAATAAAAATGTGCAGTCAAGCTACAAATGATCCGCATTCATCATACGGTGCATGTACACGTGCTGCATACATTGTACACATCTCCCTGAAAGATCTCAGCAAAACAAAATCCATGTACATACACATGTAAATGTAACCACAAAAAGTGCTTTATATCACTTTCAGGAACTGTAAAATTATTCCTTAAATGCTTTTATGGTTAGAGTAGACATTTGAGCACCTGTTGGATTAAGAACATTGTTCTGAATTCAATTTTCTCGACCCCCTTATTTGATATGCCTAAGTATCAATCCTGAATTCAAAACACTGTTGAATTATGACTGGCAACATGTACATGTACTTGTAGCTTGTATGCACGATTGCAATCTCATCTTGTGTGGATGCCACACTCGTTACAGTGACTGCTGAAATCACAGTGGCCAGCAAATCACAACTGCGCACAAAGAGTAGGATGCAGTCTGTCATGACCATAACCATCCATCTGAACATCAAAGGGAGACAGTGGGTGAACCTATGTAGGGTATAAGGATGATTACCGAGTGAGAAGCAATATAAACTATACGTCCACCTCCGATGCTACATATACTGAGCTGCATATAGAGAGCATCTGCGGTAGGCATGCATGCACCTGTGTTTCTAGCTTCAAAACGGCTAATTTTTGCTTGCCATGTTTCAAGGTATAATTAAAAAGACCAATAACATGAATTTAACCTCAGAACATACCTGTTTTTTTGTTAAACTACTTTCCCTCTTAAATGCATACTATTTGACATTTCGTTCCGACTGATCCAGCACCTACACGTATATAAAAGTAGACTTTTCGGGCATCAAACCTTTCTCTAAGCTTTGCTTGACAAACAATAGGACACTGTTGCACTGCACCACTGGCAGAGGATAAGTTCAATTTAAGGGGATTCCGTTCATATTGGAAACCAAACTAAGCTCACCTTAAAAACATTTGTGGGGAGAAATGTTACATGTACAAATTGTACATCATGTATGTGCTGAAACACCAGAGAAAAGAAACTTTAAGACAGCAACTTCTAGACTTGAGATAACTTGATAATGAGGTTGCTTTAAAGGACATCATACTCAGTTCAAGAAATATGTAAAATTTGCATTTTTAGCCTCTATGTGCCTCTATGACACTGCCAAATTTCATTGAAATACATCATCGTATGGCCGAGATCTGGGGGGGGGACGATTCTGCTTCCCCCCTGTGACAAGGCCAAAAAACCCTGGCTCTTTGAGGTTGAAGACACAGCAAATGCCCTCCCCCCCATTCAGTTAACCTCCCCTGTGCCACAGGCAACAAATATGACAGGTTGCACATGTACATGTACACCATCGTCAGGGGAAGGATGCATCACATGTATATCAATGCTGTGATCTGTTGGCAAGTGTCTTTATCATGGAGGGCTATTTATTTTTTTTCCCTTGTGGTACTGAAGATGCCACATGCGGGTTTCAGCGGTATGTTCCAGGAATGTGAAAGGACATTACTTTTGAGCAGTCATTTCCCTGAACATTACACTACAGATGTTGCTACAGGGCCATAAGGTCACAGATACATGTCCCGGTATACAGGCTTGAGCAATAATCATACATGTACATGTACAGGTGTTCGTGAATACTGTTCATCATCTCACATGACAAATCCAAGTTTACACATTTCCAAAAGCTGCAAGTGCTTGATTTGTACAAACTGGAAATTAGGGTGTAAAGTATTGCCTCCTGACCAGGATTTATGGTAAACTGACTAAGTACATGTATGCATGTGCCTTAAGAGCATGTGAATGAAAAAAAAAATAAATTGATCCGTTGCCAAAAGTTTGCTTCAATTGCATTCCTTACCGTACACATGCATGTACATGTACCTGAACCATACAAGACATTTTCTTTGTTAACAACCCAATAAATTGGTATATGTGCAGGTGCATATGCAAACCGTGATGTTCACAACTCACAGGACCTTAATGGCAATGTCAGCTGCAGGCAAATGAAGTGTTTCATAGCCCTAACTGCTTTCACTTTCACAGACCTGAATTTTTTCCAGGAATACATGTATGCCTGAATTCTCCAAAATAATTCATTATGCAGGAAACGAATGGTACACTCTTTTTTAAAATCTTACATGTAACTTTCTATGCACATCGACCCACGCAGTGCACTTGACCAAATATACTGTTTGCACCTTTCTTAAAAATTTCCACCCAAACACCTGGTGGACTTGGGCAGTTCCACAGTATGGCATACATGTACACATGTACATTCAAGCACTTCAACGGCAGTGGCGAAGCTAGGATTTTACTAGTGGGAGGGGGGAACAATGGGGGCACCAGCATCTTATGGGGGGCACCAACTTTCAGTGGTCAGGGTTTTGAAGGCAAGCTTTTGTTAGCCTTGTTCAATAACCATTCATCCATTTTTGTTTTAGTGGGGAGCACCTGGGGGGGGCACCAGGAATTTGTGGGAGGGCACCCCTCCCCCGTGGCTATGCCACTGTTCAACAGTATGTATTATCAGACTTATAAAGCAGATCTGCACTTTGATAAAAGTGCCCATTAGCTAAATGTAAATGTACATGTAGTTGGTACATGTACACCGATTAAAAAAAAGGAGAAACTGACTCAAAACACCATGGTATTGGATACACTCAGAGAATGTTATGTAATGTTTGGAGTATACCGGTACCTCCATTTTTTGTATCCCCAACCTAGTAATGTAAAAGTACTGGCATATGAAGTACTCACAATCTTTTTCTTATATTTTGTTTCATCAGACCCTTGTTAATACATGTACATACAGTATACCATGTACATGTATGTATATGTACTTCAATGCAAGACATGTTTTTGTCCAACTGTGACTTGCACAGAAAACACTTACTGAATCAGAGTTGAAAGAACATTTATTGGTGTTGGCTGTGCATGTCTGAAGTGACAACATTACAAAGTAGAAGGCAAAGGTTCCAGCTACATGTAAGTGCAATCGTCTCACACACAAGCAGGGCATGAATTTCGTTCTTGAAAGGGCAAGACAATTTCTCATTTACAAAAGGCACTTGCATTAGAAAATCATCTTGTCTTTGGTGACATTTCAATGGGTAGTGAGGCAAAGACCAGGGGCAGCAATGCAATTGCCTCTGTGAAGAGGTTCCTGCCCTGCAATTGGCCCTGTGAAGAAGTTCCTGCCCTGCAATTGCCTCTGTGAAGAAGTTCCTGCCCTGCAATTGGCCCTGTGAAGAAGTTCCTGCCCTGCAATTGCCTCTGTGAAGAAGTTCCTGCTCTGCAATTGCCTCTGTGAAGAAGTTCCTGCTCTGCAATTGCCTCTGTGAAGAAGTTCCTGCCCTGCAATTGCCTCTGTGAAGAAGTTCCTGCCCTGCAATTGCCTCTGTGAAGAAGTTCCTGCCCTGCAATTGGCCCTGTGAAGAAGTTCCTGCCCTGCAATTGCCTCTGTGAAGAAGTTCCTGCCCTGCAATTGCCTCTGTGAAGAAGTTCCTGCCCTGCAATTGCCTCTGTGAAGAAGTTCCTGCCCTGCAATTGCCTCTGTGAAGAAGTTCCTGCCCTGCAGTTGCCTCTGTGAAGAAGTTCCTGCTCTGCAATTGCCTCTGTGAAGAAGTTCCTGCCCTGCAATTGCCTCTGTGAAGAAGTTCCTGCTCTGCAATTGCCTCTGTGAAGAAGTTCCTGCTCTGCAATTGCCTCTGTGAAGAAGTTCCTGCTCTGCACCAGTACTACTGGTACCTGCTCACAATTAGCAGTGAAACAGGGTTCAAACAGTGTATTACAAACAAAAATTCCAAGTGACACTGCTTTCTATTGTTACAGGAAGATGGCTAAAATGGCCACAAATGACCATCAAAAAGAGCAATTCATGAGTTTTATCACTAAACAGTTTCTTGGACCAAAAAATAAGTACAGGACCGCAAAACATCTCATTGGTATACCACATGAATAAAAGGGCTTTTTGTCCCCTTTAGTTTGATAAAACAGATGTTTTTCTTTCTTTTGGTGGTGCCTATATACCGGTAGTTATGAAGATTTACCAAAATTTCTGTTTTTAAGCCAGGTTCACATATCTGTGGAATTGCCATTTAGAAGGATCTACACATGTACAATCTACGTACATGTGCATGTACATGTATATTTTAGGTACACATGTTTGGTGCAGTGAGCATCATTTTGAGATGGTTGAGTCTGCCTACTGGTATATGTCCATGTACACATGTAGTCTGCTGGATACTGCACAGTTTCACTACCATCAAACTGAAAACAGCTTGGCAAGTGCATTGACTCGTTTGGGTGCAGAATTATTTTCTAATTTTGTAAAGGGCTAAATGAACATGTACATTGTAGTTCTTTTTGAATGTTCACTGCGTCATCCTTTAAGGTAATTTCTTATTTTTTTTGAAACAGCTGCATTCTAAACCAGCTTCATTATCTTTTCAACATCATGGGTAGACCAGATGCATTATGGCCACGATCCACTGCTCTCCCCCTGGGCCTGTCAATATAGCAACCAGCGGACCATTAACAACTGGCTCTTATACAAACAAGCACTCCACAGAGACGCAGTCTGTCTTCCCCGGGATCACCTGGAACGCTTCGCTTGGTTTTACTGCTCCGCAGCCTCACAGCAGAAACATGCGAATGTACTGCCGGGATGATTGTTACTGATATAGCCCACACTTGAGTTGTGTTTTATAGGCCATCAAATAAATTGCTGGAGTTTATCAAGCACGTGTAGCTCTACCCTAGAAAACAATCTTGAGGAAATTTGTGATTGTATCAATTTTTTAAATGAAATTTCTTATTGTTCTGAAATCCTTCAGGGATAACTGCTTGCCAGGGCAAACATTCTGCTCTGGGCCACTAAAAATTACATTGTACATAGTAAAAGAGGCTGGTCTAACCTCAATTTCAGAGGTGAACAGAGTTTTATACAAAACTGTGTCATCAATATTACACCTTTTATTGTCGATGTTAATTTTCAAATTTTGCCTGACTGTTTAAATTTCGGTTAAATGTAAGTTGATAACTGCATGGTGGTGGAAAAAGAAATACATGTACTTTCATAAATTTGTTTGAAAAACAATTAGTGCTCACATGTATCCAGCATTATATGCGTCTGTTGACAAATGTACATGGATACATCTGACATTACTGATTTATTGAAGCGTAAGTGGTAAGATGTTCCACTTACTACATGTACATGTATATTAAACTAGTACATGTATGGGTCACCATTGTAATTTCTACATGTATGAAGTTCAGTGAAGCCTGTCCGGAAAACAAAGGCTCAGCGACTGCTTTTCAAGTTGTCAGGACAAGTACCGTATCGGGACATGACTGATTAGCCATAAAGCTGTTCATACAGTATGCTTGGCTTCTGGCAGGATGTGATACCAGCATGACTACTAATTAGCTGGTTACATGGACATCAACACCCCGGAAGATGACATGCGTAGTCACGTGATCATTCAACATGTACAAGTAAATGCATAGATCAACAAAAAAATTTGGATTCACAAATACAGAAAATTTGCAGTTCAGTTTCTGATGTTTGCACATTTGTGATTTCAAATTCTAATGTTGACCAACTTGATAAATACAATATAAATTTGCATTTACATGTAAATCAAACTTTTATTTCACATGTACACAGGATCAAAAATATATGAAAAACTGTGTACTGTGGGATATACATGTATGTATATTTCCATCTTGTTGCTACAGTGTATCGTAGCTGTGCACCTAACAAGTTGGACATGTACGTGCACGTACATGTACATGTAACCAGTATCTGATGACATCAAAGTTTAAAAATCTTACACTATATCAAAGACTGACACACATGTACACGTACATGTACTGTATGTACGTATGATACAAACAACATGTATATGTGCAAATGTGCCAGAGGTCTGTACATGCACATGAGCGCTATCACCAAGAGTGAAATGCCAAGTGATCTGTACATTCAACCAAGTTCTACACATTTCGTTTCTTGGCCCAAGTGCCCACTGCACGTGGATGTGTTGGGAGACATCGGTTAATTCGCATGATCACGTTGTGTTATCAGTCAGTCTTGTGTGAAATCTCTCACTTTGCTTACATGTACCTTTTTGAAACAAGCTTCTTTCATCTGAAAATAAAATTATTATGTTCAGCAAGATCGAGCAATCAGGCAGATCAATCCATTGCACCCAACACACATGTACACTGTACAGGTATCACAAATACAAGGCCCACAGGTAGATTTTCCATAATTTACAATCTACATGTACGTGTAAACGCGTGAGTACTTTATACCCTGCGGGCCTAAGCTCAGTACATGTACTATGTACATACATGTACATGTACATGATGTACAGAGGGGCAGTTGTTGACTTAAAACCACCAACTTGACCAAGGACAAGGTACATGTAAATGAAGTTTTGCTTCACTGTATCAATATCATTATTCATTCACTGTATCACTGAGGCAGAACACTTGGATTTTTTTTATTCAAAGGCTAAATTTTTTTGCTTCCATCTACATGTAGTATCAGCCTGAAATGTTGCATTTGGTAACCACTCGAGTCAACACCATACCATACCCTGCATGCACTGATCTGTATGGTCTGCAATTAAAGCCTGAATAATAGCTTGTGTCCTTCCTCCAAGATCAGCCACAGCAGGTGCAACATGTACATCTACACGGATGAGAAGATCAGCCGGCTACTATGAAAAGCAGATTCATTTCACTTGACACTGAACCGCTCATAGAGGGCAAGTGGCTGAATTGAGGAATGGCTTATTTGGATAGAGTGCCAGTTAAGTAAACCTGCAGAATAGAAATGTACTGTAAATGCATGATACGTGCATGTGTTTTCTACATATGTCATAAAATAGCGGTACATTAGATTATAATGTACACAAACATTGCATTCTATTACCATTCATGTACAATAAACAGACACAAATTTGAAACTTAACAGCCAAGACAAAAAAAAACCCTCTTCAGCAAATCTGCAAAAACTGCAGATTTAACCCATAAAATTCTGCACCAAGAGTGACTTTTGGACATCTCTGTACATGTTTTAAATTGTAACAAGACTTTAATAATTAAGCACGTAACATACAGGTACAGTACACATACATGTACATGTTTGCATACACCAGTACTGTACTATACCTATACAAATGTATACATGAACACACGTGTCTGATGCAAAAAGTACCTGACTAGTACAATGGCTAGATACTAAACGACAGGCGCCTTTCAATACGCAGTCTGCACATAGCACCGACTAGGATTTTTCTCTTGGAGTACAATGAATTTTATTGCTAAGGTCGATAAAATATCTTGTACATCTGTATTGCAGTCGTACGTCAACCAATCTTGTAAAATATTTTGATGAAGCTTGGTGAGTATTTTCTTGTTTAATTTAGTAACCATATTTGTACACATGTATCATATGTCTCTTAGTGGATATCCATCTTATCCATCTCAAATTCATAACAAGCAGCGAGCCATGGCGGCTTTGCCGTTCTAGTTTTGTTTTGTGTGAGGCAAAACTATTGAAGAGTTTAAAAGTGTCACAGTAAAAAAGAATGGGTGGAGAGGGTCAAATATGCAAACCAGGAGAATACAATAAACTACAGACCTATTCAGTTCCAAATCTTCTGATTTCAACATGATTTTACATACACCCAAGGGGCTGGGTTTAAATGTATGGTATTTACCGGTACATACATATGAAAAAAAGTTGCTCAGCGTTCTCTAAACCAAAACTCTTCCAAGCCTTGGGAGATTTGGTTCAACAGAAGTGTCAAGAGGAACATTTGGTACAACATTTACTCTTCACCTCTACATATCCCCCCCGTATATTCTCCCCATGGCCATCCTACATGTACCAAACTTCTGAGTGGTTCATCTTTTCTCCAAGTTGGGTGTGTGCCTTTTCGTGTACGTGTACATGTATCATAGTCTTAGAGATCAATAGCTGAGAGTAGTACCTGCAGTCATAAGCCAGAATTTCAAAGAAAACTCTATTGTACGTTTATTTCAACTGAGACCTCAAACCTGGCTGGTGGAATAGTCAAAGACCTCTGGAAATGGTGAGGGGTTGAAAAATCTTGTATTTTTCAGGATTATTGCGTGAAACCTCACAAATTCAGTAATCTTTTTTAAGAACGAAATGCAGGGTCTAATATAGCTAAAGCTTTTCTGTGCCAAACAATGCCTCCAAAATAATTTGTAGTTCTTTTTATGAGCACACAAGCAGTGTTAAAAGTAAATCAACTACATGTAAGACCACCAACACCAGAGATACAGGTACAAAGGCTTATCAGTTCTTTACAGGAGAGAGGAATGCCTATAAAATGTAGGTTGGTACAGTCAGACTAGACCTGGATGATTATATAAGCAGTGCATTTGTGAGTTTGATGGATGGTGCATAATGCCTCTAAAGTACAGTTTTGCACTTTGTATCCAACCCCACCATCCTATCCTCTACAATTCTACCCCCATCATCTATATCCCATCATCCCATATCTACCATGTCTACTTTGACTCCACCCCTAGTCTCATCTGTCTCCAATCCCACATACACCTTATCTTTCCATCCATATCCTACTCCACCCCCTCCCATCATCCTATCCATCTTTTACTCCACCCCTCCCCATCATCCTATCATCTATTCTGCCCCTTCCCCATCATTCTATCATCTATTCTGCCCCTTCCCCATCATTCTATCATCTATTCTGCCCCTTCCCCATCATCCTAATCCTGTCCATCTCTAACTCTCACCCTCCTCCCCATCATCCCATCCATTTCCTACTCCGCCCCCTCCCCATCATCCTATCCATCTCCTACTCCGCCCCCTCCCCATCATCCCATCCATCTCCTACTCCACCCCTCCCCATCATCCTATCCATCTCCTACTCCACCCCTCCCCATCATCCTATCCATCTCTTACTCGGGCCCCTCCCCATCATCCCATCTATCTCCTACTCCACCCCCTCCCCATCATCCTATCCATCTCTTACTCGGGCCCCTCCCCATCATCCCATCTATCTCCTACTCCACCCCCTCCCCATCATCCTATCCATCTCTTACTCGGGCCCCTCCCCATCATCCCATCTATCTCCTACTCCACCCCCTCCCCATCATCCTATCCATCTCCTACTCCACCCCCTCCCCATCATCCTATCCATCTCTTACTCGGGCCCCTCCCCATCATCCCATCCATCTCCTACTCCACCCCCTCCCCATCATCCCATCCATCTCCTACTCCACCCCTCTCCATCATCCTATCCATCTCTTACTCGGGCCCCTCCCCATCATCCTATCCATCTCCTACTCCACCCCCTCCCCATCATCCTATCCATCTCCTACTCCACCCCTCCCCATCATCCTATCCATCTCCTACTCCGCCCCCTCCCCATCATCCCATCCATCTCCTACTCCGCCCCTCCCCATCATCCTATCCATCTCCTACTCCGCCCCCCTCCCCATCATCCCATCCATTTCCTACTCCACCCCTCCCCATCATCCTATCCATCTCCTACTCCACCCCCTCCCCATCATCCTATCCATCTCCTACTCCATCCCTCCCCATCATCCTATTCATCTCCTACTCTGCCCCCTCCCCATTATCCTGTCCATCTCCTACTCTGCCCCCTCTCCATTATTCCATTCATTTCTTACTCTGGCTGTCCCATCATCCCACTTATCCAGCCCAACCATTACACCAACCTTATCTAGCATTTTATCCACTTTTTACATACATACCTTATCCCCCTAATCCTCCTCCTACAGGTATCCCTCCCCCAACAAACATTCTAATCTGTCACTTGGTGTTCCTCTTCCCATCCCTTACAATTTTCCCACATACTGTACTTGTATATTTGTATGTGTGTCCACACTGTCTATTACATACATGTGCAAATGTACATTACAGGAATGCTCAGTACACAGGTTCATATGTACTGTATGTACTACAAGGTAAGTACACAATAAAACTCAAAATGTTAACATTCAACTTTCATAATTTTTTCATTAAATTCATCAGTTTCTAAGCATTAATGCCATATGAGACTATTTAAATACTGATGGAATTCAAGACGAAACAAACAAGCACTTAATGGCACATTTTTGCACCTATGGACCTGCAAGGAAAACTTTAACATTTGAGAACGGCCGGATGGAGGGACGGCCGGATGGAGGGACAGACGGATGCACCCACAGACGGACGGACAGAAGACGGAAATCGGTATTACATAGGCTCGCACTTGCTTCGCAGCTCACCAAAAAGAGAGAAAAAGGTGAACATCAACACAAGTAATTCTCTACAGAGTCACTACCTCAATGTACCTTAAAATCCTCACAGTCCTATTGTGTAGCAAATTCAATGCAATCAGTTGCATATGCTTTCATGCTTCAATGCACTAGCGCACTTGGCACGTGCACTCCGTTTGATGCTTCATGACGAACAGAACGTTTCACATGGGAAAGGCTGAAGAGCTAAGTTTGTAGAGATTTCAGTTGACCGTGAGTTTTATGTTGACTGCACAGAGGTGGGAGAAAAAACTGAACCTTTGGGACCCTTAATCCTGGGCAAACAGCACTGAGAATCTTACATTTCTTGAACATGTTCATCACCATTGAGAATGACATTAAGATACTATCATGAAACCATTGCAAACCCACCCATAGAAGAGGTGGCAACTACCGTACCACACACGGGGATGAGCCCAATAAGCCTTTTGGGAGTTAACTTTGAATACAATCTGGTACACCGAGTACTTTAAATTCACTTGGACATAACAATTTGAATCTCCCTACTGAAGACACTATTGCTAAACTCGTACATGTACATGTACCTCACGATTAGGAGCAAGCTTTTGCTAAAATACATAAGAGACACCTTGCACCAATGTACTGTTTTCCATGCATGCATAAGAAGGGCACACAGGAACCAGTCCATTCCAGAGGTGATGGTGGCTATGCAACAGCTTGCCCCAAATCATGAGGTACACCTACAGCAACAGTGTCTTTAGTTCTGGGGAATTAAAATTGTTTATGCGCAATCAGATAACCCAGTGTAAAAGACTTCATACAGATTTAACTGGCACAAGGCTTATTGCAGTTAGACAATCACAACTTCAGTGCGCCATCAGCCCAACTGTAGGTGGAATAACGGTTCACTTACCTTGACAAACTCTATGTGGAGGTCTCCATGGAACGTGGAGGCTTCTTTCTGCACCTTAAGTTTGCCCTTGGTAATTGTGAATGGAATGATCTCATCATGTGCAGTACCTCTACCTGCAGTGTCATAAATATCCAGGCCAGATACAACTGTGTGTAGGTCGTTCAAGACAACATCAAAAACCTGAAATGGGAAAATTGGGGTTGATAAAGTAAAAAAGATGTTAATGATATTAACTAATTAAGCTTTGTGTCACAGATATTTTAACCCCAACCCTGCCAGACACAGCACAGTGCATCAGGTGAAAGAGTCTGATGCACTTTGATGCACTGGGCAATCAACAGCAGAGACAATGGGTGCTAGTGCCATTGAGTAGCGCAACTGTTGGATCTTGTGGTGCCTGGCAACTGCAGACTCAGTCCCAGGCTGTTTGGCCTTGGGAGAGTTAACCTGTTGAACATGTTGAATCTTGTTACACTGGGCAGACAAGCCAGTTTGACATATGATGCAGACTGATGAGTCTGGCAGGGTTTCAAGCCAGAGTACATGTACCCTGAGGGTTAGGGTTAATTTTACTCCTGGTTTTACCTTTACACCAACATACAATGTATTAACCACACTGTATTTTCGGTGAGATCTGAGAGCCGCAAAAAACAAAAAAATCACGAGCTTGCTTGGGTGGGATACAAACTCATGACTTTCTGCTTAAATTGCTAGTGCAGATATTGTAACCACTCAACCACCAGGTTGACTGGGCTTGGGTGACTGGCTCAGATCCAATGTAGCAACAAGTACCTCGAGCAGTTAGTGATATAATACATGTATTTAGGTTTGCTTCAGGGAAGTTCATTTTTGCACCAGGTACTGTACATGTACCTTTACAAAACAAACAAAAAATAACTGTCTGGATGTAAGTTACAATTGAGATACATGTACATGTGAAATGAAAAGTAAAGCTGAATTCTGTTAATTGTGTCTTACAAAATGTCACCTCTCAATTCTGTAGGTTTGGCTTATTAACATGATTAAAAACATTTAAGTTTTCAATTTTTCATCACAGCATGTGGATGTATACAGATGTTGACTCTTTACTGGCACACCAGTATTTTCCCAGGTCCCATTTTTTTTTTACTTTGAAGGTATTTTTTTGATGTTTTTACGGTACATTAATGCATGTACATGTACCTTTACGTGTCATGTACACTGTAAGGCAGTTCTAAGACACCGACTTTTATATTTGGATCTTACAGTCGGTTCATCTCTTTATTTATAAATCAGAAAGTGAAAGTTCCAGAATATTTCATAAACTAACTCAAGTTGAATTATATGTAACAATATAGATTAATAAGATCCCAAGACCTGAAGACAGAGAACCAATCTGGGCCAATGTTTATTTCCAATCCACAACGAAGAAAAGCTCCAAGTATACAGTTGACATGTACATGTAAAAATACACTGTACTGTAAGCTTATTTTCCTTCGTGTGAACTGTTGACAAAAAGATTCCATAAAATATGGCACAGGTGGCTGGTAAAATGCCTCAGTCCCACTCTCTGCGTACATTTCCGTACATGCACAAAACATCAATTGGATTGGTGAATCCACAACAATGATTGTTATCTTCTGGCAATGTCAGACCCATGCTCACTTATCTTTTTCTTTTTTTAGATATTTTTTAGATATTTGTTTCCATTAATCTTAATTGAGGTGGTGAAGAGACATTTTACAACAATGGAAGTAATGAACGGTAGAGGTTCACGTACATGTACCCCTGGAAGTCCAGGGTTCATTGTCCACTGTGCTGCAGACGACTAAACCAGAGTTATAGGATATGGTAGAGTTTTGACTACATCACCGTTTTCATTAAAATTTGGCTCAGGCTGAGCTGTATTATGACCTTTATTTGTACATGCCAAGCATGAACAATGCATGAATTACAGGTATGATGCCAATACTGAAACATTGTTGATTTTTAGTCAGCATCACTGTCATCAACATGACCAATGACAGATTGATGTGTTGGTATTGATGTGGCAATGTTGCTCAACTATGGACATTAGACTCAAGTTACATGTACCTTCGTGATTAGGTACATGTACATGTATTATCATACAGTACATGTACTGTATAGGCCTACATAAAAATCAATCCGACCACATGCAAGGCAAAGGGATTGTGGATTTCATGAGAACTTTGAAAAAAAAAGAAGAAAACTCTCAGAACATGAACTTCAAAGGCATGCCTACATTAAGAATCTTCCCTTGGTTGCAATGGTACTTCATCATAAATGTATACTACTACGAGCCATCAGAAACTGACACTACGGCTTAAAGAGTCAAATTTTGCACTTCGTTGGGAAAATACTGAAGCATTTACTCAGGAACCCTCTTTCAAGCCAGTCTAAAAGGCATTTTATAGGGGGTGTCAAGCATGTCAAGTGATGTCCGTGCGCATGTGTACGTATGGAAACCTTTTTTTAATAAACTTTTTCAACGTTCGCAATGCATTATGGATATGGATGACAAACAAGCAATGCATTTTATGGACAACCCTATGGGGGAAGTAAACCAGTCAAAAATCAATTTACAGTTTTCTACTAAATATTTTTTATGTATCTGCTCATCAACTCAGATGCATGCGTATTATATATATATCTATCAGAATATACAAGAAACATTTTCAAATATGTTTCCAAATGTTTGTAAGAACAAATCAACCCTAATTGCCCTTTTTAAGGGCACCAGTCACGCTACAGGCTGTAAATGAATGTGGCTGGTCAAAGCGGGATGAATGAGCTGCAAGTCGTCATTTTGACTGGACAACACTTGAACATTAATATTCACGAAGTAGTAAAAGCACGGTCCGTGACAAAAAGTGGTGTTGTTGGAAGGGATTCTCCAAATTTTCCTTCACTGCCAAGCTGTAAACTTTGAAGTTTGTGAATATCTCTGTCCCAAATCAATAATCCAACGCTTTGTCAGAAGGGGGTGGCTTGAATTGGAGTACGACATAAAACGGAAACAGATTAACATTTCCAGGTACACTTCTTCCTTAGAGTTGTGCATAAAATGCATTGCATGTTTGTCATCCAAACCCACAATGCATTGCTAATGTCGAAAAGGTTTATTTCATACAGGCCTTACCCCCACAACTTTGGGGTGCGACGACCGCCCCACTCCCACGAACATGACGAAGGGGGAATGTTTGTGGGAGCGGGGTGGACGTCGGACCCCGCTACAGTTCTATATATTTTATACAGGCCTGTCAAAATGTTCTGTCGGATGTAAAAATCCAGTCGGGCAGTTATGTGAAAATTAAAAAAAATAAATTTCACAAGTCTTATTAATGAATTGGAAGGTTCACTCTTTTCCTTCCCACATTCATCTCACCTTCTGTCGAGAGGCTGCAAACCACACTTCACAGAATTTGAGCACCAATACATAATCGCCATCCTCTTCAATAGTTGTGGTGTAGCCGAAGGTGTTGAAGTCATATCGCTCCGTTTGGTACAGGATAGCGTCCTGAGGAGGGACCCGGTTGATCACGGCCAGGTTCTTGCCAAAGTCCGAGGCGACTCCGATCTCAAGCGGGTCGGCGTCGTATTCCACGCCGTGCACGTCGCGGTGAGCTGGGCCGCCGCAGTTGACCGCGTAGACCACTTCGCCGGCCGCGATTTGGTGCAGGGAGATGCAACACACAAAGCAAGCCATGAGGACGGCTAAGTGCGTCGTGAACATCTTGCTGATGTGACAGGTGCGGAAGTGTCTGGGAAATAGTCTTTTCGACGTCATTTTTCGAGCAAGATCCGACACTGCTGAAGTGCCAGAGCTTTTCCGTACCGGTACGGCGGTAGTATGCGTGCGCGTTCTTACGGCAAAGGGTTTGCATGTGTTCAATTCTGGTTGGCCACATGTACAAAAAACCTTGCCGATGATAGCATTCTTACAAACATAACGAGGTTTACTTTCGTTTATGTAAAAAAAAAATTATTAAAATATTATGCTTTCAATTAGTAACAGATTATACAAGATATAATACAAAATTTTATAAAATATACCTAAATTTTGCTAAGCTGTGGCAAAATTCTGCGTAAAAATTTAGTTTTAAAAATAAGTGACTTTTTTATCCCATGATGCTCTATAAAAATGGCAGCCTCCATAAGCAATTGTAATTGCGTCGTTTTCTGCACGATATTTTTACTTTTTTGTGGACGTAATAACGTGTTCGCAGATGAAAATCGATCCGAAGGTAAAGAAAAATCATCCACTCGCAGCTTTGATCATTTTGTTTAAATGATGTAACCAGGTTATCTCATGATCAGGTCCTATGAAGAGATTTTATTTCAACCACCTTACTATTAAACTAGCATGGCTGGTAGTGGCCAGTGGCAGTGCTAACCATGCTATTAACGTACATGTAAATGCAACTTTTCATTGCTTTGTAACGCTAGTATGGGATTCTGAATGTGCCCGTTTACCTGTCCAAAACTGCATGTTTTAAATCAGATCTTCCCCCGAAAAGCAGTCCACACTTACAAATATCTCAGTATCAGTGTACGTACATATGTACATATGTAGGCCTAGCCGCGATGGTTTTTGGACCATCATCAAGGCCTGTGTGCTATTTTGTAAAACTTCAGACCTTTTACTCATGATCTTATTGCCTCTCTTTGAAAGTGATTCGCACATTTCACTGCACACTGCCTGCGATGCATGCATAAGCATGCATGTCCCCATTGAATAGAAGACTGGTTCCTATCCCTGCCCTCCGAACATACAAATAGGGATGGCGACCAGTCCAATAATGCAACCTCATTTCCTCTGGTACAATCTTGCCACGCAGTGTTGGTTCCCCATAAGGAATGCGCACTCGACCCATGGAGTCAAGGTTGCCAATGAGGTGATGCATGCATTGTACGTCATTGGACTGGCACATTGTGTAAATGGGCACAGTGCTTGTGGGGGAAGAGGTAAATGGGTGAAGTGACTTAAAACTTTGTAATTATTGGATATTAGCTTGCCCCTTGTGTGTAGATAGACATTTAACTTGCGACCTACCCTATGGGAGTGGGGTGCACTTGTGGAAGGCTGGTGATAAAGCTGCCAAAAGCAGCCAGAATTTTTCAAAGATATCTTTCTACTTCCCTGACGATGTGATAAGAAACAAGTAAAGTGTAAGAAAAGACAGCCAAGATTATTTTTTGGTCTGAGCTGCCGGCAGGAACTTTTCTTATACAAAGTGCCCTTTGTGAAGGAAAACATGCCTTGCTCCTTCAAGAAGAAAGTTCCAGCACTGGAGCTGATTCACACACTGTAAGGAGTTCCAAGATTGAGAGAAACAGACATCTGTACATGTATTTTGCACCTGTCTGGCTTCTTGTACACTCAACATGGATTTGAGGCAGCGCTTGAAACTTTTATTTGACCACGTTTATTTTAGACTTTTCCTTTTATCCAGACTTGTACATGTACATTTTGCAGTAGGTTTGGAAATGGAGAGTCCCAAAGGTTCAAAGCATATCATATTACAATGTTGACCATTTGTTCTGTGGTCTTTAGAAAGATGTCAGTATAATTCAGGTTCTCAATTATTAAGAGCACTGTCATGTTGCCATCTCAACTCCCAGATGACACCTTGTCTTCCTCACAAATTTCCTGGGGTAGCAAACTGGTCACAAAGCTGTGGACGTCAGCCCCTTGCTGGTATGGTGTGACATTTGTGACAGGGGTTGCCACGCTACTTCTGGTGATCATTTGGTGGAACAGAAACGAAAATGTAAGTTTGGTCTATTTGTACTCTTAACTGTCAAAACTATTGTGTACTGCATTGATCACATACATGTACTGTGGATAAGATTAGCTGAGCGTGTGAAATTAAATGCAGGAATTTTTAGTGTGTTTTTCTTTATTTGCGAGCATGGAAACTTTTTCTTGCCAGGAACTACATGTATCTTGAGTCTTCCACAGCCCTCCACCACGCAGTAAATGTAGTCGGGCTTTACTTCGCTGCATTCTTATAAGTCTCTTCAAAGTCTTGTTGTCTAAGAATCATTAACCCAAACCCTCCTCAATCCTTCACTTGTTGGAGGATTGAGGAGTGTTAGGGTTAGAGTAGGGAGTATGTAAAACTACATTGTGCTTGAGGTGACCAAATGTTGATGGAGTATGATGGACTTGGTCTTGGAGGCCTGAAGCACTGCTCAGGGATTCATTGTCACAGCCATGTGTCACAGGTCCATCAACAAAGACCATCACATCAGTGGTGGACTTAGCAGCAAACAATGTAGATTACTCAGGGAATGTGGGATTTTGATAGGATTTGTTCCATTGCCAAGTAGAAAAATCTAAGACTTCAGGGTTAGTATACCGTACAGCTTATTGGCAAACTCCATTAAGGGAGGAGGGTGTAATCAAAGTACACAGCACTTACATGTACATTGCATGTTGCTTTGTAAGTTACTAAGAGCTTGAATGAATGATGGAAATCTTATGCACATGTATCATATTTATCAGTTGAAACTCAATCCACACTTTGATAGCAGTTACACAGTTCCACATTAGTGTAAATTGGTCATGCTGTTACCAACCT
This sequence comes from Acanthaster planci, assembly GCF_054643075.1. NCBI lineage: Eukaryota > Metazoa > Echinodermata > Asteroidea > Valvatida > Acanthasteridae > Acanthaster > Acanthaster planci. The sequence continues at coordinate 11,423,589 of NC_141785.1, read as the reverse complement.
CATTATCATGTGGAATTCATGAAGTGAAAGAGGTTTTCAAAAACTGAAAGTGCAAGGAGCAGGTGGTTACATTACCTTTTATGTGTATAAAATGTTCACTTTTACAAGGAATTTCCCAGCTTCCTTTGTGCAGACCCTTTTCAGTGGCAGTGTTTTTAGACGTCCTTGTCTTCCCGTCACTCTGGTCATCTACATGAATAGGCATCTACATGTACATGTATCTAAAATACTTGGCCACACAGTGAAATCTTTGCATTTTCCCTTACTAAACAGGAAGACCAAAATGTGCATGTGCACATGCCAGACGCTGCGCCAGCAAGGAGGCCAGCTGAGGGCAGGCACCAGTCACCAAGACCAGCTATGGGTGGCATCAGCCAGTCCAGAAAGAAACCAGTGGCGACAGGTGCTGCTGCAGCCAATCAGAACGGAGACGTGACTGGCAGACACCAGGGATTGACTTCCTCCCCAAAGCACAGGCTGAGGATTTTGTACGGCACACAAACAGGAACTGCCAAGGTTTTTCAGCTTCTCGCTTCCCTTTTTTTGGTGCTGTCCTGTTTTTAAGTGCGTTTCCAAGATTACAACATTATATAAAGCCTTATATAAATGCTCAAAGGAGAAATGAGATACGTGAATATAAATAGGAAAGAAAGTTTCTTTTTTTGTCTGTTCGGCAAGTTTCGTTCCTTGGATGCCTGTCTGACATATTGTCCTGTTGTACATTGAACAGATTTTTCGTAAAAAACAACAGTGAATCTTGCTAATCACTGTGATTTGTTTTTTATTTTACCTGTACATCTCTGCATTTGTAGAGCAACATGTAAAACATTGAGCATCAGTCATCGTACACAGTCAGCTGTTAGTTTTGTCCAAATCTACAAGTGATTTAAATCTTTATGTTCATGTTTTAGCATTTCGCTGAAGACCTGGCCAAGCAAGTGGCCTCAACTGGTAATGCTGCTGAGGTTGTCGACCTCAAGACCTTTGACCCAGAAAGTCATATTCTCCCAGAGGTGAACTTTGTTTAGCAGTTTGCTCTTGTAATGGCGGTATCGGGCTAGTATACTCCCCAGGGAGCTGAAATGGTCTCAGGAATGTTCAGATGTTAGCCCAGTGAGCAGGGCTAATGATAATGCATGTATATTTGTCCTTTTACCCCTTTGCTATGGAGGACTGCTACTACCGCACCACTGTGAGGATAAGTGCATACCACACATACAGTCTATTCACTATGCAGCTGCTGGTTCAATGGGGCCTGCTGCTGGACGAAGCCCTCCATTCAGGGCATACCACAGCCCAGCAGTCGCGGTCAAAATAATCCCGCCGTGAAGGGGTTAAATGACAGATCATGTTTAATACACCGTATAAATGCAGTGATATAATTATTATTATAGTTTCAGACGTACATGCATATTTAGTTATTGTGATATGTAAATGTCATTTCTGACAGTGGGGATACCATTGATATTAATTTGAAATTTGTTCATGTTGAGGGCCCCTTTATTATTGGTCCAATGTAACCTTGAGGGTTTTTGGCAAGGAACTTTTCCTTAATTGCTGAAATGTTATGCTGTACAAGAACTCAGTAGGACGTAGCCTGTGAGAGAAACTATCAAGAAGCATTGTGTCTCTACTTTGTGAGTTAACACAGTGGCTCAGATGTGCCCTTCTAAATCCCCCAATATCTTTCAAAATCTCCTGATGGATTTTGAAGGACTTGGGAAGGTTAGGGTTAGTAGTACAATGCTAACCCTAACAACCCTAAATCATTTACCAATCAGTGGATTCAGAACTGTTGCAGTTAATACACTCTAGTCTTCTTCCTTTTCTGTTCAGACGGACGGACTAGTGACCTGTGTTCTCATCGTGGCTACGTACTCAGAGGGCAAGCCCACAGAGAGTGCAGCCTGGTTCTGCCGTTGGCTGGAAGAGGCCACCACTGACTTCAGGGTTCACAAGTCACTCCTCCGAGGGCTGAAGTATGCCGTGTTTGGGCTGGGCAATTCACTCTACGAAGGCCATTACAATCAGGTGGCTCATTTATTCAATTTTTTTTCCTGTGGGAAAAATTTGTGTTTCTACTTCATGATTTTGAGTTAGCAGTCACCAAAGGTATGATTCCACTGAATTGACCATAAAACCCGACAGTAACACTCTTGCACTTAATGTCATACTTGAAGTCAAGCCTTTCCTCCTCTACGATAAGCTTTCATAGAATTTGTAACTCTCGTTTTATAGAATTTAAAGCAAAAGCTGTCCTCATAACCACCAGTGCAAAGGCTTCATATTTTGTAATCTGCAAAATAATTGTCAGGGCCACTTGCGAGTTACAATTTACCACCCTAAAGTGGTTTGTGCGTGAGTGTAAATAGTGAAGCAGAAAGCTAAGTCCCAATTTCAAAGATGTGAATTTATCCAAGTATCATCACAGGTATTGCGGCGAGATGGTCAGTCAGTTATCCTGCTTGCGATTGGAAGAGGCAAAGTGCGCCCTCTTGCATAGTCTTGTAACTGAGGTGCTATTGCATGTTACAGGTTGCAAGGGATGTGGACCGATGGTTGAGCACCCTGAGTGCATCTGCCATTGTTGCACGAGGAGAGGGAGACCAGAACGTGGCTGAAAGCAAACACGGAGGTAACCATCTCACTTTCAAATAGTCTGCTATATCCACTTATCATGAATGTGGATGTCATCAGCTCCTATCTGCTAATTCCTCTTCATCCACAAAATGTGAAATCGGTGGTAGTTAAATGCCAATTTCATGTATTTTTCAGTACTCAATTTGTAACCTTTTTTGCAGGCATAGAGGCAGATTTCGAAGCCTGGAAGACACTGCTTCTCCAAACTTTGGCCAGCAATGCAAGTATTTGTTGCTCCACAGAAAAGCAGACCTGCGAGTGTGGAAAAACAGGAGGAGGTTGTCGCCAGGCAACAGAAAAGGAAAGCAGGGACGCTGACAAGGAGGTAGAAGAGTTTTAGAAACATGTTGTTTTCACAGATAGAAAATATTTGAAAACAAAGAATAGTGTTTTGGTCGACATACAGGCTTAGTGCTCTTTGAAGATCTTGTATTAAAATCTGGGAATAAATCATTCACTGTAATAAAATGAATGATAAAAATCATTTCTCTGGTGTTTGTAATGCCTATTTGACCCCTGACTTGACCTTGTTTGTTTGTTTTCAGGAAATGTATGACAGCTCCAGTGAGGATGACAACTGTGATGATGACTTCATTGATGATGGAAGTGGGGACGCAAAGAGCAAAATCACACAGACAAATGGGCTGACTGACTTGGAAGATCTTGGGAAGGTCATGAAGAAAATGAAGAAGGCAAAGGTCAGAAGATGTTTAAAGGTTCCGCAGGCAAAGGTCAAAAGCAATTGTTTTTTTAGAATTGTCTCAATTTTACAACGTTTTGAGAATAGTGTCCCCCATGACAGCATTTCACCCCCCAAAAAGAATCAAATTAAAATTTTCATTTCAGTGCTGTCAGCTTTGAATGTCATTGCCAACCAGTGGCGTAGCCGTGTGGGCGGTTTGGTGGGCCTGCCCTGGGGGGGCATGTGCCCCCCACAAATTTCTGCTTTTTCTGTTGCTTTAAAAATGAAAACTTATAATTTTCCATCCCTCTATTTCTTTGTCTCTTTTTTCTCCCAGGAGTCCAAGGCTTCAGACAAAGCCTCAGAACCCAGAGAGATGATCACGCCAATGCTGAGGCAGGCTCTATCGAAACAAGGCTAGTTCCTGTGTTTGGCCATGGTCATTTACAGCTTTCAGCATGGGACATTACAGATATCCAACATGAATCTGCATTCCACTGACTTGTTTATGCATGTGAACTGCATATTCTTTGCTTGAGTGCTCTGTCCAGTGCAGTTTGTTGGCACAGAGAAGTTTATTATTATTGACACTCAATATTATGAGGTTATCATGCTGCATTTCTGGAGTGTACATGTACATACATGTATCACATGCGGAATTGAGCTAGGTATGATAGGTGAATCTACCTGCCTGCCACAAGGCATCTAGTCTCTAGGGAAGTCACAAGCAATACAGATCATAAACTCTGACAAAGACATTCTTTCATATTTCAGCGTAATCCCATTGTGGGGTCACCGGTGATCTGACCTGTGGTCTTACTGGATTACAACTTTTCCATTTGGTTTGTACATGTACTGTGTATTCACCAAAGAAGCAAAAAACAAACTTCATACACTTAAATATAATGAGTTTGTTATGCACCAATTTCATCTGCAGGATACAGGCTCATAGGCAGTCACTCAGGAGTGAAGTTGTGTAGATGGACAAAGGTCAGTACATTCAAAGTCAGCCAGTCATTCAAAATGTGCAAAATGACAGCAAAGTTTGTCAGTTTTTAAATAGTGACTACGTGGTTGGCGTTTCTTATAACGCTCCATATTTTGCAAACAGAATGACACTTTAAACCTTATCCCTTCAGGGTGTGGAAGAATTTATTAACTTTGAAAAATGAAGACTTGTTAGCAATGGGGGGGGTTAGATATAATTATAAATACAAACCTTTAATTGCTTGGAAATACTTTGTCTTACTCTTGGCATTTCTTTAAAATAAAAGCCCTCTGAGGGTGCTGTTGCCATTTCTCGATAACTTTGTTTGAGACTACATGGTTGACCTCACAGAGCATGCTGCGTGGTCGAGGAGGCTGCTACAAGCACACGTTCTACGGTATCGAGAGCCATCGCTGCATGGAGACCACGCCCAGCCTAGCCTGTGCCAACAAGTGTGTCTTCTGCTGGAGGTAAATGGTGACTGGGGGCTCTCTGTGTGAACAATCATTCCAGGCTGATTTTGAAGTCAGTTTATGGAAGATAAAGTTGTAGTTAGGGATTTGTTAAAGTCCAGGAGTTCTCCAAGTCTACGGCTGGTGTTGGAGCAGATTTTAGATACTGGTGATGCCATGCTCTTTTGATAAATTGATATTACTGAAATTGATATCACTTTGACAGTGACATCACCGACGTCAATTTTTAATAACACAACCTGGAAAATGGAAATGCCAGAGACAGATAACGACACAGTTGGCTCAGTCAGCACCCAGTTAGTACCCTTGTTCTCCTGAATGCTTTCAGACACCACACCAACCCAGTTGGTACAGAGTGGCGATGGAAGATGGACGAGCCCGAAGCCATTCTGAAGGATGCTCTGAAGAACCACTACCAACTCATCAAACAGTTCAAAGGTAATGCAGCAGATGCACCACGAGGCTTGACTATGGCTGCTAAGTCTTTAATCAGATTGCAGTTGATGGTATATATTCTTGCAGTGACACAGGGTGGGCTGTTCCTCTGTACTTAATGCTTAAATTTCCATTTTGGTTTTTAGAAATCAAAGTTTTGTGGGACCTGCCTATTAAGGAAACGGAAACCTTGTTTCACTGAAATGCACTCCTCTTTTCTTGAATACTAAATGATCTTGTAGGAGACACTTCCAAATGCAGATTGATTGGCATTTTATATGGGACGAGTTGAAGTGATAGACAGTTTGCTTACCATGGGAGGCAATAAAGGTATACCATGAAGTAGGCGTGGGCTGCTTTTGTTGCATTGGTTTACATGTTTTGTTTTGTGAAGGTGTACCAGGGGTGAAGCCAGAGCGCATGGCCGAAGCCATGAATGTCCAACACTGTGCCTTGTCGTTGGTGGGCGAACCCATCATGTACCCAGAGATTAACCGCTTCGCCAAGCTGCTGCACAGCCACAAGATCTCCACGTTTCTTGTCACCAATGCCCAGTTTCCGGATGCAATCAGGTAAAGAGTGATTCACAGCATAGCTGGCTGCCGTCACCTTGGCAACATCCAGTAAGACCAAACACAAGTAATGGGGACAAAGGCTTGCTTTTGTCACAATTCACATGAATAGCCGGTGACTTAATTCATACTAGAGGTCTTGTGTTGGTTTGAAGAGGTCTTGAGTGCAACTCTGGCAAACATTAGTGCAAATTTCATGGTACTGGACAGGCACGATATAAATGTCAATTTCAAAAGTAATTTTTCTTCATTTAATTGTTATTAAAGGAGCATGGTTCCAGTGACCCAGCTTTACGTGAGCGTCGATGCCAGCACCAAGGAGAGCTTGAAGAAGATTGACAGACCACTCTTCCGTGACTTTTGGCCCCGATTCCTCAGCAGTCTGGAGGCTCTCTCAGAGAAGGTAAAGCAACATCAGTTCACTCGTTCCCTTCGGCAAAAGAGAGTCTTTTTGCATGGCATTATCCACTCGGTGTAGGAACGATGGTCCTTTGGTGCGATCTCGCCATGTGCCCACACAAGTTCCTGTGCATTTGGCATGGGTTGCGATGAGAACGCACGACCGATTTATGTTGAAATCATAGCTTTGATGTCGATGGTTGGAATGCAAGGTCTCTGTGTGTGCACCAGGCACTCAGAAGAAACAGTTCCCCACAAATCTGCATCTTCTTTGCCGATGAGGGGTCGAGGCAAATGGCAGCAATTTGTATGTGTTTGAAAAACTTGTCTCACTTTTGTCGTGGACAGGGGCAGAGGACAGTGTATCGGTTGACCATCGTCAACGGTTGGAATAACGAAGAGATAGAGGCCTATGCCAACCTGGTCAGTATCGGCAAACCGGACTTCATTGAGGTCAAGGTGAGACATGAACAAGGGAACACGTACAGTGAAATTTGTGAAGACCAACGGATGCAAAATATTTCTTTCTGTAGAACCCTTTCATACAGCTATTTGTATGGGTGGCCAAAGTTTGCAGAAATATCATTCTTGGTTGATGTTAGATTTTACTTCAAAATGTACATTTATGGAGGGTCGTATTGCCATATAGTATCCAGTAATACAGTTCTTATAATTTGGTATTGTGATAGCCGGGAGAGATTATTTTACACTTTGTGAATTCTTCATTTACCTTTGTCCTAATGGCCAGCCATAGTTTTACCTGCCATTGGTTGGCATAAATACCACTGTAACAAGGCACATGCAAGACCCTATTTCAGTAGGCTTCTGTTAGATTAAACATAGTCACTGTTTAGCTGATGGCAATGTACATGTATTTGATCATGTGACCTTTGACCAGGGGGTGACTTACTGCGGCGAGTCCAAGGCAAGCACGCTGACCATGAAGAACATCCCCTGGCACGAGGAGGTCGTGGGCTTTGTCCAGAAGCTAGTGGACCTGCTGCCCGACTACGCCATCGCCAGCGAGCATGAGCACTCAAACTGTGTACTTGCTGCGCACAAGAAGGTGGGACACATGACAGGAAACCTTGGCTTTTTCTCAATGCTCAGGTTTATCTTTGGCCATGACATTGAAATCATTCACTGGCTTTCAGTGTTCGGACAGATTTTAAAAACTCCCATTGTTGAATTCAAAGAAAGTCTCGGCCATGATGACTCGGCAGATAACTACAAAGTGGTGAATACTGCAACTCTTGTGAATATAATGTGGTGTGGATGAATATAGTTGATGTGGAAATTGTGTTAACCCCTTCAAGGCGGGATTATTTTGACTGCGACTGCTGGGCTGTGGTATGCCCTGAATGGAGGGCTTTGTCCAGCAGCAGGCCCCATTGAACCAGCAGCTGCATGGTGAATAGACTGTATGTGTGGTATGCACTAATCCTCACCAACGGTGCGGTAGTGGCAGTCCTCCATAGCAAAGGGGTTAAATACCATGAAACCAAAGTGATCTGAATGTTAGTGTTACTCAATGAAGAGAAGGTGTCTGGGAACACAATAATTTTATTCTTATATTTGATAAATCAATTCTGGTCTTGTGACATTACCAGTCTTTTCCGAGATGTGCAGTTACTAATGTAAATCAATCAAGGCTAAGCTCCCCAACTCATACCTGAATATCCTCACACTGTTCTTTCATATCAGTTCAAGAAGGATGACGAATGGTGGACATGGATCAACTACTCCAGGTTCCATGAGCTCATCGCCGAGTACGAAGCCAGCGACGGGAAGATGCGATTCACGGCAGCTGATTACATGTCCAAGACCCCAGCCTGGGCAGTGTTTGGATGCAAGGAGCAAGGCTTTGACCCCAGCGAGACCCGGTTCCGACGGAAGGGGAAAAACAAGGACATTTCCGGCTGCTAAATGCAACCAGAAAACCGAAGACAGGGTGCCACAACAAGTAAACTACGTTTGGGCGACGAGTGATCTGATGGATCTGAGCACTGTACATGAACATATGCTGGCTGCAGCAAACTGGCCATTTACGCTTGGGATTAAGGACCCCAGAGTGGCAGTTCAGGGGTCCTGGATGTGAACCAGTTTAATTGAAATTTTGTTTGCTGGTGGGCATAAATCTTTGTGGAAGAGTGTTATCATCCGGCCAGAGCAGGCTGAGAATGTTGACCACCATTCCTCTGAAATGCTTCATTTAGCATGCATGCCAAGTAGATTGCTACCCAGTTCATAAATGACAGCTTCATACATATGCATGATCTGTAGTGCGATTGATAATACGCCACCTTAGTGCTACTGTTGGTTCCAGTGGTTTCAGTGCCACACTATGTAAGTAGGCATGGTTCACATAACGACGTCACACTTGGGAACTGCGTCGTGGACTTGGTGAGTGAACAAGACACCATGTTGTGTGCCAGTGAGGTCCCCTTGGGGGCAAACACGCCACATGTACGGTATGGAGTGGTTTGAATGTACGCACCCCATGATGGCTGAAAAATTACAACATTTGACTACCGATGCACGTCCGTTTTACATTCTTTGAAACGGCAGGATCTTGAGGTGAAGTAATTGCTGAATCACTCAGTCGATGTCATAACCTGTACAGTAATAGTTCCATTTATGTTGGTATTTAATTTTTGTGTAATGGGAAGTTGGCCAGGATCGTTTTACATATGTAATGAATAATGCAAGTAATGAATAATGCAAGTAATGTGAAAACTAATCATTTGGTTTTGTGGTTTTATGGAAGGGTTCAGCTGGCAGGATCTTGGCTAAAAATGCCTGTTGAGTTTCAATAGGTATTAACCTAAATGTGGAGCTTGTTGAATCATTTGTTGGACTGGCATGCTGTGTTGGAAAAGAGGGAGGATAAAATCCGCCTATTAGTGCACAGGAGTAGCTCAGTTCAAGGGAAGAACTGACCAGAAGAGAGTCTCTTATTAGCATTTGTTTAATTAATGCCCCAACCACCCTAGTTTGCCAGAATGCTGTGCCTTGTTTTTCAACATTGTACTGTAAAGCCCCTGTGTTTTAAGTGGGCCTCTGTGCTCGGAGCTGTTTACAGAGAGAGCTGGGACATGAGCGTCTCCCTTGCTGGAACCAAAATGGTGGATTATACCTCAGTGCACATGGATAATATGTACACAATAGATACATGTACCTGCTGTACCACATACATAATGAACAGCCATTTTGGTTCCAAAGTCTCAAGTTGGCACTATTCTCTCTTTATAAATACAGAGTGTGTCAGTGTGGCAAATTCAGCAAAATTCCAACTGATAATGACTGTGGAGGTGGTTGTGACAACTTTTGCCCTTTCTTTCTGTAAAAATGTGATCTGCCTTTTTCTGTTTCAAAAAACTATCCATTTAATAGCATTGTAAAAAATACTACAAAAGCATTTGATTACAAGTCGTGGATATCTCAACCATTTTAAAAACCACACCAAAGAGTGTCTCTACCTGAGTCCAATGATTTCAGAAAAAGATTCAAAACTTTTTCCAAGTTCATCAACTTTCATTTCAAGTGAGCAGGCAAAGAATGAAGAGGTCACACAATGATAGAGCCAATGATTTTCTGCGATCGTGGAAAACGGACGGAATTCGCAGAATCAACACTTTGAAACAGAATCCACTGCTTGAAACACAACTCGCAAAATTTCCCACTAAGAATGGCTTAAACAGTGAAGAAAACTGTCCGCAAAGTGCTACAAATAAATGCCAACCAAAACCTTTTAAAATGAATGAATTATGCTGGAAACATGCTGAATTGCACCACTCCACCACATGAGTGGGTCCTCCCGTGCCTGTACTGATAGCTGCAAGCACTATGGCTTATGTGAGCCCAAGCGTGCCGCGGCAGCCAGCACAGCACAGCGCAGTGGCACGGTATGGCACACACATTGGAATTCAGTCTGTGAATCCACATTGATGCCTTGAAACAAGGCCAGTACCACATGGCGAAATGATGAAACTGCGGCAGCGAAACGGAAGACTAATTACATATTTCTTGAATTAGACGAAACCTAGTAAGCTAGGTGTACCATGGCTGAATGGGCCGTTGGAAGTGTTCAGTGAAGAGTAAAGTTTTCAGTCACAAATACGTTTTCCGGCTCAGGTTTAATGTTAACTTTCTGAATTTTGTCGCACCACTGCCAAATAAAATAGCGGGTTGATGTCCAGCATTAACACATTGCGATCAATGCTTGTTGCATGCACGACGTACTCTATGACTTCACTGTATATTTACATGTATTTAAATGTAATCTGATTTTATACAAAGGGCTCAGGAGTAACACATGAATTGTCGATTAATCGTAGCAAGTTTTAACGGTCGTGCTGATGAAAAATCAAGGGGGATTCCGTATTTGTGTGGATTTTTTTAAATTTTCACAACATATAATTGTTTTTAAAAATTGGAAACTTTGCAGAGTATTTTCAAACAATATTTGTTTCTTTTCCTTCCTTTTTTCTTTGGGGGAGTATGGTTGGGCAGATAGTTACCGTGCATAGTTTAAAACTTGCTCGACTATTTCATGCTTACTATTATGAAACGAAATTTGAATTTCTGAAGCATAATTCGGGATTTGGCAAAACAGAAAATACCCATTTTTGAAATGGAAAATCATTGGCTCTACAATGAGAATCTGCCATCTGCCTTGGAAAACCACTGCCTCTGTGAAGAGGTGTTGCAATGAAATAAAAAGTGAAGATAAATGGGAGCTATTTATAAATATACATACTGTACTGGTTGAAGTTCTGCCTTTTTTCATCTTGGACACTTGCTCCAATACCGAACCTGCCACAGGGTTTAGTCTTTGGGACGGGAGATGTTCCATGCAGTGTGGCCAACTCATTGGGGTCGGTGGAGGACACATCTTGCACCCACAAATCATTGAGGAACACAGCAGCTGATGGGCCAGAGGCAACACGATGCCTTGTCTGACACTGGTGTGGGTGTCCTGACCGATGCACACTGGCACAATGTAAGGTTCACAGTCAGCATTGGCCGGCCTCACGATTGGGTCGCTATGTCCTCTGATGAGGCACCATCCCCAAACTCCTGTTCCTCTGGCTTCAGGGTGCATCGGCGGATTGAATCCTTGACCTGCTGTCTCTCTTCTGCAACAGGAAGGGCAAGACGGTTAAAAGAATGCACTCATGACTGAGACCTCTTTGAGGAAGAGGAAAAAAGTCCAGAGTTGGACATGGCTGAAGTAGGACCTGTTTACAGCAGGTGTGAGATAGGATTCGGACAATCATTTATTTCTGGAGTTTCGTGTTAAGGAATGTCGAACCACTGATACAAACAACAGAAAAATGTACGGAATTCACACCACTAATGTGAGCGATGGAAAGTGAGGTGAAGCACGGGAAACTCATTTATACATTACATGAATTTAGGAGCAAGGTGCATTTGTTAAGATACTAGCGAGCATCAAATGGAACTACATTTGTTAAAATCATGAAATTGATTCTATCACCTCTTGTGTATTTATTATGAATTAACCTGATGCTACAATGTAGTTATTTCTTAAACTTCTGGTGACCAGTTATATGGGGATGAAATTGGAAAAATCTGAATTTTCCACAAAATATTCACCATTGGTTTTGAGGACTGCCAAAGCATTGAAGGGTCTCTGGTATACAGTTGTGTTTGCCTAAAGGCACCCAATAAATGCCGATTTCTTGTGCTCTCTGTAAGCTTTTACACATTAAAACAAACATATTACTGGTACTCGGGATTTTCCAGATTTTTAAAGAGATCGTTTGAACAATCCTGATGTCAGCGAAATTATTACAGAAAGATCCTGAAATGAGGAAAATCTGGGTAAATCTCACTCCTGGTTATTGGACAGAAAGTAAGCATGAACAGTATTTTTGGCTATCTTCACGACAAATACTTTTGTACCTAACATAAAAACTCCTCACCTTTCGTCTTGCATTGCTTCAGTAGGACCACTAGCTGCCGCCTGTTGTATTTAATCAGGAATTTCTGGCAGCATCGGATGGTGCCTAGGCGAAGGAATAAAAGTCTGTCATCCGAAGCCACTGTCAGTTTTGGTCAACTACATGCAGCCTTGGATTTTTTCCTTGTAAAACACTGCCACACATGTTAGCAAGGGGACCAGTAACTTCACTGGTGGCTCAATTCCTTTTTTCTTGTAGTCTGAATTTTCAAAGTCACACACAACCCCAGAGGAGGCATGGGGAATGGTGGTGAAGTGGAGACCCCATTGGACCAACCAGTGTCTTTACCTGATATGTGTAATGTTCGTACGGTCACAGGGTAGCTGGCCACTGATTTGATAAATGGTAACGTCGTACTGAGAATCTTCTGGTTCTGACGCCTGACTCGAATCAGCATGACACCGGTGTGAGGGTTCAGGTACTTCACTACGACAAAGCACAAGAAAAGCTTAAAAGGTTTTCGACTTCATCGTCTCGCAGGGATTTTCTCTCTTTCAATAGCCGGATTCTTGTCAAGACCCGGTCACTGAATCCCAAAAATCAGCCGCAGTGCAGAAAATTTAGTGCTTGCATGGCTACCATCTTGCAGGCCAGCGCTTTTGTTCCACAGGGTTTGCACAGAGAAGGTTTCCCTAACATTGGTCCATTTTCTGTACTTGCAACTTTCATGGGCATCAAGCCCAATAAAGAGTGATAGTGACTGGGCTCCAAGTTCCTCATCCCTTCAAAGTCCTCAATAAAGCTCTGGCAGATTATGAAGGATCGACTGTCGGACCCTATTCGAATGAAATTGCATGTGGTCTTAACAGGATCCCGTTGACAAGGTGCCAGTACATTGTGTATGGTGGTTGGATTTGCATTGGTAAAATATGACCTCATTTCGGGAGCTGGCGACAGGTGCTTTAGTAAATCTAATTTAATAGTCCTACACAACGGCACAACAGCTACATGCATGGCTCGAGTGAAAAACATCTTGGGTGCAATTGGTTGATCAGCATGAACCCACGATCGCAATGTTCCACAAGTCAAGCCTGTATGAAATCTCTAACTCACCCTTTTTGAACAATTTTTCACAACTGTGAATGAGAGAGAAGATGCCATCACGGAGGTGAAATTATCGACACATCATACATGTACTATAAAATTAAGCAATGCAGTGATTACAGACTGACCAACCACGCCCACTATATGATGAATACACATACCTCTAGAAATAACATGTACATCTGTAGGGAAATGCTTAAAGGCATTAGCTAGCGGTTACCATAGGTGCTTGTGTGACTTCCAGCCGTTAGTCAAGTACTTTGGACATGGACTTGATTAACCTATCGCATTTCACAAGCCATTCATCCAATCACAGCATCTATTGAATATCACGTGATAGTCCAAACCTTGGATAAACAAAAAAGTTCAGCTGCAGACATGCACATGCTCGGGCAGTCCATGCATCACGTACAAGGAAAGAAAAGTTATAACAGAAATGTGAGACAACTTAACAGGCATATATGTACGTGCAGCAAATGCTTGGAGAGTGTGCATGTACGAGTACACGTGAGGCGCGTGTGCCAAGTGGGCATGGCTATCTAGCAAAGGGTGATAGGACACATTATTGCTTGAGGAGTGCAGCCCTGCTCTTGTTCCCTTGAGACGATTCTGATGGGAGCGATTTGTTTAAGCTTACTCGGGTGGGACTCGAACCCGCGACCTCCTGCTTACTAATGCAGACGTCTTAACGTGGGATGGGTCGATCGTTGAGCAATCACTCTATCTTTTTGCACGATTTGTTGGAATATCCCCAACTAGTTAACATGTATTCTCTCTTATTCACAGACATAGAAGACTGTTCAATGAGGGGAAGGAAAGTGTCATTCACTAATCGTGCAGATCAACCGATTGTAACCAACAATTTCATACAAAATGTGGATACCGTTTAATCCCCAGGCTAGGGCAGCAGCACCATAGTCCCCGTGGACTTCCTTGACAGCATCTTTGACGGCACTGTACAGATGCTGAACGCCGACCATCAGTGCTCGTCTAACCGCATCCTCAAAGACCAATTCACACAGGAAATACCTAAGCAATGGAAATCGGCTTCGTAAGATTATTTGAGTTGTCAACTAACATATATGTAACTTGCTTCTTGAAGTAAATAAGGATACATGTAATGAACCAAAATTCAGTTTTAACCCCGAGCGAGCACAACAGGCACAACTTTCAAAAGATAAGGTCTTGCTTTTTGGCTCTTGCCTTAAATTTTCAATAACCGACCTCCTAAGCACCAGTATTGCAGATGAGAAAAAATTTGCAGCACATAAAACAGTCTTAAACCTTTAGGTGTCATACCCTGACTACTGTTTGCAGTTCTACAAATTACTACTAGTATTACTTTTGGAGACAGATAACGGTATAAAAATAATGACATCTACTGCTGAAAGTAACACTCCTGGAACTCATTTGGAAACAAACTGGCTCATTCACTCACCTGTTTTTGATTCGGACCATAATTGGTCAAAATATCATTCAATAATTTTGCTAATTGTGCCGTGATTCTGTAGAGGTCTCACACACTCATGCAGGCAATCAGTGTACATATGGGTGACTCTTCCCGAGTGGAGTCTTGAGAATCTACACCCACAGAAACGGATTAAAAGTCAAGGTGCAATGTTAATCGAGGGATCAGCAACATCCGTTGATCACACATTTTGATGAACAATTCGGTCGATCAAAAAGGAAAACTTGGACTTTACTTTCATTATAGTTTAAAAAATCCTCCATAGCTATGCATGTGTCAAAAAGACAATTAGCTGATGGGGAAGTATATGAAGGGCCCTATTTTAGTGTTTACGGGTCAAAAATGACCAGCGATGGTAATTTGACAAGGCCTAACTTAGTTGACTTGGCACGCTTAAACCTCCTTTTGCTGTTACAGTCACAGACAGTCAAAAATTCCTTCCACTTGATTTGGCACAGTACAAGGACACATAAGGATCATTTGACTGATTGGACTGATTGTCAAGAATGCATAATAAAATTAAGAGGGTTTACATACATGTAGTTAATGAAAAATTGAACACACAGTCACAGTTTCAGGGGACTGTGAATTTGGGGATCCCAAGTTTTTGATATTTCAAGCTGTGCAAAACTCTTCCCCCCAAAAATAAAGGCAACACCGTCTGAACTACACTGACCCTGTTTTTGGTAATTTCAAATTGTAAATTGTGAGAAAATGTGACTTTCCTACCGATAAACCAGCAAATTTGACTCCACCATCACCCCCAGTTTCCCCTCACAATTTCCCTCAAAACTCAAAACCCTGCCCTCTTTTCACAATATTAACCATACAATTATTATTGAGCATGATGTCACAATCATTTTCCTAGGGAATCCAAAATTTAAAATGTAGGTCTCTCTTAGAGGCCTACTTAGGAACAGGGCCCCCAAATTCACAGGATTGGAACAGGGAACAGCTACGCTTAGACCCCTACCCGACTTTTCAACTACCAACCTCACATTCTAATCTAAAATTTCCTACACATAAAATGTACAAGTTGTTTTACCCTCTTTGTCCGTGCAGCTTTTGCAGGTTCGGTCATCCACATGCCTGGCAGACGACGCGACAGGCCTGACATATGGCTGGGCTAAGGCAGGTTTTTTTTTTTAAGTAATAGCGCCCTCTTTTGAAATAAGTTCAGCCATCGAGCAGTTATGTCTAGAGTCCTGGAACACCCAGTACGTAAGCAACAGTATTTGTTCCGGTCTGCGGTCCATGGCATAAAGCACCACACCGATGTAATTATTTTGCCAAATGCTGGGATAACTGTTCGTGTGTGATTTTAGACATCATCCCAAAATTGGCAATTTCCAGGTATTTTAAGCCCAGGTATCTAGACTGAAACGATCACTACGAATCGTATCTTCGTACTTGAGTGGGATCCCATTATAAGGCGTAAGTGGAAAAAGTGGGGGGGAAATACGAAAGGGAAAATGAATGATGTTAGGCCTAGGCCTACAACGTTAATGTTGAATGATTTGATGGGAAGTGTTTTGAGTTGTGCCGACGCTTAAAGCGAGAGGGCGCTGCGACTTTATAATCTGTCCGAGCCCGTCTTCTGACCATGAAAGTCACTCACAAACCACAACTCTAGTCAAAACTTCTAGTTACTTTTAAACATGGTTGTTTAACAAGCTCACAGCTTTTGCTGTGTACACATTTTTAGGCCTAGGCACCAGCCATTTTGTGTGAAGTATTTTTTTCTTGTGGCATGTATTTTTACACAACGTACACCCGGTCTAAGATTTGAGTAAAAATGTGAACTCCATTTTCTTTTCTTTTTTGCAATCAAACAAATGACGAACATCAGTACCAACATTGTGATTTAGAAAAGCACATCAGTGGAGATAGCTTTTATTTTAAGATGTAGGAATTCCTAGGATGAGTAATAAGAATCCCACAAAACATGCAGCTGATGTGTGGTTGTTAGTATTTGTTTTACCACGATTAGCACCCGTGTTAATTTTGTTTTTTTTTTATGGCTATGCAGTAAATTTGTCATTGATAATTGTAATGTCACCCAAAAATCATTTACCTGTATGTTTAATTGCTGCAGAGGTCAACTCTAATGAGGCGTCTTGGTGGTCAACTTCTTTCTGATGTCCAGGCAACTGATGAGTGGCCATGAGCAGCCGCAAACGTCACAGTTCCAATTCCAGCAGCCAGTCCGATGACAGTTCCACCAGCTCCAGCTATAGCTCCTCAGCGTCTGGCTCCTCCAGTGCCCAAGTCCCCAAGGCCTATGCCCGCTTTGAGAATGACAGCCAGCAGGTCCAGACTCTCGTCGACCGGGAAAAGGAGAGGATTTATCGTAAGAGGCCTTTCCCCGTCTCTCTGAGCAGTCGCAGTGAGTCTGAATCTGAGCCCGAACCCAAAATCCCAAAGGCCTACTTGAAGACCGATGGAAGGCAGAGAGACGGAAAGGGACCAAAGAAGAGGCCCAGGCTTCCGTCCGAGTCAAGCAGCAGCAGGAACAGCAGTAGTGAGTCATCCAGCTCCTCAAGTTCTAGTGACTCAGAGGATGTTGATACTCCCACAAAACAGCAAAGAACAGTTCCATCTGCGAGGCGACAGGTGCAACGATCTAGGCAGCAGCATAACAGTCGGGGGGACAACTCGAACCGCCATGGTGCAGAGGACGGCAGAGGGCAGCATCATCGGGATGGGAATTACAGGAGGGAGGCATGGAGTCCAGAAGATGGGCAGGGGAGGAGGCGACAAGAAGAGAAACACATGCAGCGCTCTGATGACACAAAGAAATCAAATCACAGAGAAACTCATCATGTTGAATCAAGGTCTCGGCGACATGAGGAGGCACAGGAGGAGAATCGATACACGAGACGGAGCGAGCAGGGACGGCCTAGAGTGGAGCAGGATCACCGGAGGGATCAACATAGCCAGTCTGGTTCCAGACCAAGGAATAACCACGAGGAAAGGTACAGTGAAAGAGATAGGAGGCCCAGTGAGCGGGTGCGCGAGTCTTTGAGGGAGGAGCCTTTACATGAGAGATCTCTTTCCAAACGAAGGGATGAGGATTACAGAGGTGGCAGGATGCCAATTGATTCATCCAGACTTCTAGGAAGAGAGGAGCACTCGCAATCCAGAAGCAAATCGGGTTCCAGCAGAGAGAGGGATTGCAGGAGAGAAAGGGAGGGATGGGAAGTGTCGAGGACCAGGGGAGATCGGGAAGAGTTGAGGGCCCCAGAGAAGGCCTCTCGATCCCATAGCACGACTGGGTCCAGTAGCAAAGAGCAAGAGCGACGGAGGGAATGGGAGAGGCAGGAGGCTGCCCACACTGGGCTTGGGCGAGAGTACTTCAGCAATGAGCGGGGCTGCTGGGAGTGGGAGCCACTCCCCGAACCCGAACAGAGGACATCCAAACGGGCGGAATCTCGGGCCACCACTCCAGAGCGACGCGGCAATCGTGACCAGCGGACAGAAAGTTGCAGCCAGCATCCCACCAGATATGACATTCAAATTGACGAGGGCGACAGTCGAAGGCGAGAGAGTTCACATGCTGATCACGTCATTTCCAAGAGGAATCACCCCCAGCCCTCACCTCCGAGGATGAAATCAGCCAACTCGGTCAAGAAGCGAAAGAAGAAAAAGCGAAGAGATGCTGAAAAGGAAAAGGCAAGGCAAAGGCAGAAGGAGAAGAAACAGAGACGGAAGGACAGGGCAGAGAAGAGGAAAGCAAGGAAGAAAGAGAAGGAACGTCGGGAAAAGAGTAGTGCACGAAGCAAAGATGACAGGAGGGAAAAAGGAAGGAAAGAGGAGAGAGATAGTAAGCCAGTAGGCCCTCAGATCTCTAGCATCCAGGCCAAACTTCTCAATTTGGCATCAGGTAAGAACGTCGACCATTGTTCTAGTGCTGATGGAACTTTTGAGTTGGAAAGGGTTTAAAAGGGGTTTGTTTGCTATGAAACTCCTGAGAAAACCTTACCTGACATATACATGCATATCATTGTTCCATCCTGTGATGGCCAACATCTTAAGTCTGTCAGGCCTTGGGATAAGTCGACTAGGGGATCTTACTTCACTGAACAGGCTTCTCATTCGGCATGAACATCAAGGCAGTGCCCAAGAGAATAAACATTTTTTTTCAGTCTGTCTCCCTGCTCTATGGCAAAATGTTCCACCAGATGCTGAAAAGGATTTTTGTTTTTGTCTTTAGGAGTGAATGAGCCTCCTCCGTCGCGATCCATGGCTCCAATGACCAAGCAAGAATATGAACGCCAACAGAGCAGAACACGCCGTGTGTATGATGAAGACACTGGACGACACAGGTCAGTTACAAACTTACCTTGGTTGGTGGCCAGCCTAGTAAACCTCCGCAATCAAAGAAACATTCCTCATCTGCTAGATTTTTATGCAGGAGCATTTGCTTTACATGTATGTACATGTAGGTGTTTGCAAATAGCACAGCAGACAAACGAAGAAGGCCTCATTGTTGGAGCACAGCTGTGACGGTTGTAGATCATCGTAGACCTGAAGTGAAGACTGCTCTGGAGACAGTCCGAAACGTCCTCCAGATGGTCATTTGTCATCCATTGTTAACGTCTGTGTTGATAGTGGCAACGTTTATACCTTTTACACTCATCATAAACTGTGGACTCGGCAACATATTGGTACACTTTTCCATGTTCAATGTCGGCTTGTCCAATGTAAGACTCCAATAGGGAACTGGAAGTCGTTTTCTGAAATCTGACCATTGCAGAACATCTGAAGGATGATCATAAATAGATTTCTACTGGAATATGGACTTCTCTGGATTTCGTACTCTTTTCATTCATTTTTCCTTTCAGGCTTGTGCGAGGTGACGGAGAAATAATTGAAGAAATTGTTAGCCGAGACAGACATCGACAGATAAACAAGGTAAGCTAAGTTGGTTTATTCTGTTGCCATTCAAACAAACAGTACAGCAGGTGTTTCAGGTATTCAGTGCCAGCAAGGTCAAAGCAGTGACCCCTTATTTTGGGTAATTAGCAACCTTTGTTGCTACCTTGTCACTCTCAGTGTGTTCTCAGTCACAGCCCAATTTGCTAGTTCTTAGGGCCTATTATGAATGAGCAATAACGACGGATTAACTTTCCCTACCAAAAAAACAAACAAAAGAAACAATTCAAAATAGGGCACACCCACTCTCACTCAACATTCTCACGGCTGGTCTGAGATTATACTCAAGGACAGCTCATGCAGTCTCAGTACAGTGCCTTCGCAAAATTTTGAAAGTGCAGAAGTTTGTTGCTCTGACTTTTTTTCTACTGCCTTTTGGGGTTCCATTTCCACCTCCTGTTTTTGCTGACATATGCTGATGTCTAGTTCTCTGTTGTTATCTGAGCATTAACCCAACCCTACCCAATCCTCTAAAAAGATCTACCCAGATTTTATGAAGTATTAAAATGTACGGTACAAAGAATGTGCCATTGGGCTCCTCTGGAGAAGAGGATTTGGGAGTATTCGGGGCTGGTGAAAGAAGACTCGGAGAGATGAAGCCCCTAAGTGCCTTGGAAGCTGGGCTAACTGAAATCAATGTTCTCTTCCTCCAGCAAGCAACCAGAGGGGACGGCCTCTCTTTCCAGCGGAGCCTGGGCCTTCGCAGGTACTAGAAAGAGGGCCACTGCACTTTGGAGGTCTTCGCTGGTTGCTCGGAGGGGGATTTGAAGGAGCATTTCAGATGTCATTGGACGTAGGTCCACCTGCATGTAGCCCTGTGCCAGTTTTGTTTCATTGCATCGGAATGTAGGAGTAAAAAGGGATAGAGCACAAGTAAGGTTTGACCGACAAAGGCTGGTCATTGAGTTGCCCATGGGCTGACCATAGTTATTATTTCATCTGTTTTATTCTGATGACCATGCTCACATGTATAGGCCATTGGCATTCTCCACATAAGTATCTTGTGCCAAGTGCACGCCGTGGTAAACTTCTGTACATACAATGTACTTGGCTCTTGTAAAGATGCAGATTACATCCTGAGAATTTTTTGTCAGAGTAACTGATTGCAATTGAATTGTTTTCCTTTAAATGTGTTGTGTGCATTCAGATAGCAACAACAGCTGATGAACTGTGATTTGTTTTTCTCTGCAGTGTATATTCAGTTATTCAGCAATGTGAGATTTCAATTGCAGTTCGCTGAAAAAAATTGCTATTTGCCATTAATTCCTTATTAATTAAACATCATGCATTGATCTTGCGCAGGGTTAAGAAAGCATCACATCTTAGACTTCCTTAAAAGGGCTTTGTTCCACCCCACCTTTGCTTATGTAGAGTGGTTCATAAGATGTATGTAACACCCGTTTTTCTTCAGTTGAAAACAGTCAATGTCCTCTTCTGGTAAAAGTTTGGAGTTTGGAGTGCATGTACCTTGCCTATACCTTTGCATTACATTACTTAACTACATCTTTGATACTGAAATCCTTAAGTTCAAATACATGTCTCACTGTAGATTTTGTTGAAGTTGAGGGGCAAAGATGTTAAAGGTGTTTACCCGAAAGCCGTTGTATCTTTTAATGGTTTGATGGCCCTGGGATTGAATCGACAAAAGAAAGATCAGAATCAGTTGTTGAAAAGTGTTAATCAAGCAACCCCTCGCAACACAGTGGGTTTTCAGAACTTGCCCGTCGAACGTGCGGCTCTTAACTTACAGTGTAGTACATATCAGTTGAAATAGTTTCGTAGTTTAGGTTTTTGCAATGTTAAATGTAGGATATCTGTGTAGGCGCTAAAAAGCTGGAACTTCCAAACTTGCCATTCTGTTGTACATAAAGTTCATGTAGTTTTTTGGTAGGTTTTTCCTAGGAAAGTATACAATACTGTAATATTTTGTTACTTGTGTACAGGTACATCACGTACATGTGCATGGACGTGTTAAATTAATTTTGGAAGTGTTTCCAAATCTTGCAAAATAAGTGGTTTAAGCCAAGATAAGGTCTCATTCTGTCCAGACCAGTTGCCAGTTGTGTGGACTTGGTGCACAGGGATCCTTGGTGGTGCCCAAGAGACACACGAAAGGCACTGTTATTGTGTGCTAGGTGCCAGTGCTTTGATACAGCGGCTTTTTGTACACATTCAGACGGA
Organism: Acanthaster planci; assembly: GCF_054643075.1. NCBI lineage: Eukaryota > Metazoa > Echinodermata > Asteroidea > Valvatida > Acanthasteridae > Acanthaster > Acanthaster planci. The sequence continues at coordinate 11,401,785 of NC_141785.1, read as the reverse complement.
GTTAGCAGTGTGAGCCATATGCTATATATATGGTGTATCCCACAAAATGGCACCATCTGCGCTTCCTGGGCAGAGTCCAACAATGCTCTTGGCATTGTTGAAGAATGATGACGCATGACATGTTAGTCTTAGAGGAAAGTCCATCAAGAGAGATTCAAGAAGCTTTAGGCATATCTCTGGATGTGGATTCAGATTACCAAATATGGCTGCCTAATTATTCATGCCTTGGAATCATGATTTCAATACCATGTTTTCTGTGTACATGTATTCGTTTATTCCGACCACAATGTGGCATGAATTTGTTTGTTTTTACATAATTATGTTGAACCCCATGACAGTGTTGATAGAATTATAACACCTTTTCTTTGATTTTTCTTTGAAATTATTTAACACCAAAGCCCCTTCTTACCAAAGATCAATTGGGGTTGGATTAAAGATTCAAAGCTTTGTATATAGAGCACACAGCCCTTTAAAAGATCTTTTCATTTAGGGTGAACTAATTTTTTAGTAATATTTATCCTTGAAAATTTAATGTGTATGGGCTAAAGGGGGAATTGCTTTCTTCAAAGTCCTAATTTTTCAAAGCTGGCTTTTGTTAGTCGAAAAATCTTTCAGATATATCGATGAAAATCCTGAAGAAATTGCTCTTTTACACATTTGTAAAAATCAGGACCAGTTGGAATGGTCAACATCCGAGTCTTTGGCTCATTCCTGTTTACACAGTAAAGGAAAAAAATCAGTACAACATATTTTGCCCTAACTAACTGAAAGTATTTTAGGAATTTTATGTAAATGGCAACTTTGAAGAAATAAATGTTTTCAACATCATGTAGTTTTAACGCTTGTGTTTTTCTCTTTAATGTGTGCAAAAAAGAATGGTTTGAGTGAAACAGATGGCTTTACTCACAATTCAAAATTTGAAGAAACATACTCCATGAACCCTTGCACTCTTAAAAACTACTGAATTTCTCATGTTTAAAGAAAGATTCCATCAAAACAAGATATACACTTGGTTGAATATAGACACTGGAATATTTACAAGCTTGATAATTTTATCATTTTCAAAAATCAAGGTAAAGCTTGATAAATTAGAAAATTTTATTGGTTTGTTCAAGCAATGGGACAGCAGTTCCAACTGCCACCCCTTGGAAACGACTATAAACAAAACATTCAGAGTGACAAAGGAATGCACAATTGCTTGACTGTGAAGTTAAGTGTGAAAGCCTGCTGAGGAGCAACAGTCAAATGATATCAGCAAGGAACTGATTCCCAAATCCACATTCAACAATGCGATAGTGTAGGCAACCAACCAAGTAGGGCTGATTTATGAATTCTCAACTAGTCCAACGACTTGTGCCAAGTATGAGTTGGATACAGGCAGGCAAACTGTGGTTAACCATTGTTTCTGTCCCATCCATACTTTCTACTTTTGCTTTGATTAAATTAACTTCACATCAATTTCATAGTGAAAAAAATAAAAATTCAAAAATAATAGAAATTTTCCAGCAAGTTTTCACATAGAGTATTTACAGGTGTGTACATCCCTACATCTGAGTACCTACACTTGGCTGAGAATATTTAACCAATTCCTGAAGCTCTCTGGCCTGAATGCACTCACGAGTTGTCTGGTTCCTTATCTTCTGTCAGCTTCATTTTGTCCTGCAAGAATGAAACAAGGACTGACAACCTAAAGCGGCCTTGCAAAAAAACTCTGAACCACTTCATGCCGGGGAGCCTGGTACCAGAGACATTGGCCGTATACATGTAGACCTTTTTCCTGTGATGTTACGATCGTGCCTGACCTCTGATGTGTTGTAATGGTAATGAATGCATAGCGCTGTGATGGTAATCTACTTATTCAAGATAAACTAGTCAAGCATGCAGCGTTCGCACATGTGCTTGTACGTGGTTGAAGCTGCCCGTAGGAATATAATGCAATCACCGTGGCCAAGGCGGTCCCCAAGTGGTGGCATTGTTCACATTTAGTTCTGTGGGTGAAAAAGGTCTATATGCATGGCCAGGGTGCCCGAAAACTGAACACAGGAACTGGGCCTTATAACAAAAGACCCAACTTGGAGCCAAAGATCAAACTGCTGGGAATTGCCAATCAATTATCATATGCTGTCGGCACAAAGTGCTGGCATTAGCGGAGGTAATCCATCATTGTTTTGAAACAGTATATCATTGTTTGTAGCATTCAGCGCCCGTTGATTATCAGCGGGGATAAAAGCCCTCCAGCACTCCAGCGATGAGTGATACAATACCACTGCACACTACTTTGGCGCATTTGTAAAGACACCACCGCCATTAAGCAACACACTGGGCCAATTTCAGTAACAAAGGAAATTACGAAACACTGCACAAAGTGGGCTCTCTTTACAGGGCAGCAGGCCTGGCTGCCATACTCAGGCATCAAGGGAGGTTGCCTGTCAGATTAGAGTGGCCACCAAACAGTCATTTGTGTCGGTGTAAACATCCGCTTAATGAAGGTATGAATTTTTGAAGAGTTTTGAAAACAGAAAATCATGAAAAATCGCCTGGCAATGCATCCTACATGTCCAAACTCCACCCAGCACAAAGTGGTTAATAGCTGGCTGTACTGACGACTTATTATGAATGTATGTGACTCCGTGTTGGTATGTCTTGTAGGTATGAAACATTTAAAACTGAGTGATTTATCAAAAAGCGGAATATGCTTTCCATAATGTGTTCCCAAACTAGAATGTGCAAAATATGAAAACTATTCAGAGAAATATCAAATCTGTCAAATGACGAGAGAGCGCAACCATAATCCCTTGTCAGCTATCCGCTCTGAGCTGAAGTGCACCCACAACTGGCGAAAGACAGCTAGTTACAACCAGATTCTTGCATGCATTCTGCATGTACGCAAAAGACCATACATTAAGGAATAAATTCTTTACGCGTACTCAGTGTACTCGACGTCAAACGCGCCATTATGTGGTGAGTACCAAGAAAACGCCCTCTTTTGTTCCGCTCGGAGCGGACACCAAGCAAGATCAAAGTCTCAAGCACGGGGACAGGCTTGGATGTTACCCAGTGCATGCAGAATTCATCAGAATGTGTTTAAACATCCCCCATAAGTTACAACACAGAAAATCCCCACTTATAAAGTAATGCAATGTGGTTAAACCCAGCCATTTCACTGATCCATCTGAAAAAGCTATCATTGCTTACAATGACATCTTTGAAAGTCGTCCTCATCACATCCTGGAAACGTTCCTCTTCTCGCCAGTATATCTCGCTGAGGACTCCCTCTTCCTTGGCCTCCGGAGGTAGGCTCTGCAGAATCAGGTCAGACACTGGTTGACCTCTGACCCCCTCTGCGGCAGCTGCAAACTTCTGGAAATCATCCACGTTGAGGAACTTATCCTCTGTCTGCATTGGAAAAAAATGGGCAAACAAATGCACATCAAATGCTGTTCGAATGTGACCCCCTATGTCACCAGGTCTCCGAAGTCACAAAATTCATGAGGTGGCAAATGGAATGTTTCATTTCATGAAGTGAAGATGAGTGGAATAAAACTTTCTAGCTGCCATCCAAAGCAAATTATTCTTTCCTTTCCACGACTTGGGAAACTTTCATCAAAGCCAGAACAAATCCCTGCATCACCTACGAGTTCAAAAATTAAGTGTGACTGTGCCAAGGATCTTCCATTTACCAGTGGAATGGAACTTTTACTTTTGCAGAGCAGCTATGCTGTACATTGTAATATATGCTTCAATAACATGATCAATAACGCATCCACATGAGCCAATAACTTGGAAGTATCCCCAAATACAGTGCAAAAATATGGGAAAGTAGAATCCAATTGAGACAAATGGAAATGGACACCACTGTAAGTAGCTCAGGATAATTTTTGCTCGTAGTGGCAATTTGGCCCAGAGTCAAGAAAGTTCTGTGGGAAGAAAGTCCAGAAATGTGTATGGCCATGGCTTTTGATAGTTGCTATTCACTTTGCAAATTGGAATCCTTGATGACACCACTGGTAAGTCCTAAGAAACACATCCAATGTACTTTACAAAAATACACCCTTGGTTTAACTCCATTAACTTCCATCTGGTGTGTGTGTGTGACCTTCGGTGTGTGTACTGTTCAGGGCACGTGAACCAACTTTCACTTAAGAAAAGTTATAAAACTATGCTTCTCCTGTTTTAGGGGTGTTCTTACACGTAGAGGAATGGTCTCGCCCTTGTCAAAATGTCCGTCCCACAATGTGACAACTATGCTAGCATAGTTGGTATCCAGCATGATGGTTCCCTTCTGCAGTGCACTGACAATCCAGCCATAAAAGTCTGGGGTGTCCGACAGCTCCTTCAGGAATGACTGGAATGAATGGCCAAAAAAGTTTACAACAGTAAAAGACCATTCCTACTACCATGCTGACGTAATCATGGACAGTCAGTCCTTGCCATTAAAATGTAGTGCTTTTCGTGGTAAAGAAATGACTTTTGATTGATCTATCAGTGGCCTTAGGTTTGACTTACAGGAAATTACTCGGCACATGCATCAAGGCTAATTATAGCACTCATCATGTATGCCATAAGTTTTGACACATGTGAAAGACCTTTATCAAGTTCATTTCAACAGCTCATCTGACCTGAAACTTCACTGATTATTAACAAAGTTAAACAAAAACAAAACCAAACTGAGAACTTTGCCATTCCTGCCAAATCCACAAAACAAGTAAATTCTTACTTACAAACTTGTCACTGTCCTGAAAAACCGGCAGAAGGTAGGTACCCTGAGCCACACAGCCGTTATCAAACAATGGCAGCAAGCTCCAACCCAACCTGGAGTCGGACTCTAAAGAGACTGGCTGTGTACCGTCCTTGCTGAACATCTGTCCAGGACCCTGGTTGGCCGGGTCAGGTTTGTAGGTGACAGACAGGCCAATTACTCGCAGCAGAAGAAGGGACCTTGGGCTGTAGCTCGGGTGAAGTTTCTGGAAACACCATTAGAATCAGTTTGAATAATTGGAATTCACACTGTTTGGAGCTGCAGCGCTGGGGAAGGCCGTGAACTAATGTAGAACCTCGAAGCTTGGAAGTCACAAAGATTCTTTTTGGGGGGGGGCAAAGCACTATTAGCAACAGCAAAGTGAACTGACAAACTATTAATAGTGGGTTATTTTCAAGCATATTGATGATTTTCACCCACTTTCCTCCTTTTTTTTTCATTTCTTTTGCCTTTTCTTTTCTCCGCCCCCCACTTGTGACACCAATGTGTGGAAGCTCATCCCAAGTAGCGGGGTACAGTATACCGCCATGCCTTAATTTGCCTGAGTGCAGATTTCAAGTATATTTGCCCCCAAAATGGTTTTAAGTTCACCAAAACAAACAAGTTCTTAATGAAAACAAACGTAAAATGAAACGTGTATTTCCTCTTGGTGGTTCAATATAAAATTACAAAAAAGGTGCCCACAGAGGTACGAAAACCTAAACATTCTTCTTGCACAGAATCTCAATTCCGTGCTTTGCTTTAATTGGCCTTTAATTACAGTCTGGTGCACATGTAATATGCTTTCAATGCCCTAAAACTCCTTGGTATTAGGTTCCCAAAAACTCTTGAAATTTTATAATGCATTTCCGTCTTACCAAAGTCAAATTGGGAAACTGACAAAAACTTTTGAACTCACTGAAAGTGTCAGAATTTTTAAACATACGAGTCCAAATGTCAAACAAATGCCCCATCTAAAAAACCATATGTGACCCTCTCTATAAAAATGAGTCTCAAGTCACTGGAGCCACTTTTGAGTTTTACTTTGTATTAGATGGAAGAAACTGAACTCTCTGTTTTGATGTGCCACTCAGTTTGGTATGATGAAAATGTTAAGGATTCCTATTGCTTAATAAACACTGTGCACGATTCTTTTGAAAGCCTTTAAGTCAAAAGTGGCTCTGGAGACATGCAACTCATTTTCAAAGAGCACTTCACATATAGTCGCCAAACAGGTGCCCGAATTAAAAATCCAAAAAAATGGTTTCTTCGGAAAATTAACGTATGACTCTCTCTCCCCGAAAACGCAATGCCTGATCCTGATCTTTATAAGACCAACCTTCGGTTGATCCTTAAAGACCGGAGAAGTCTGTTGACTGGATGACTTGGCATCCTGCACCAGGAAATGTTCACTGTCTGACGGGCGAAGCTCTCCCTTCGAAGCCACATCACTGCCTGGTAGGACATATACACTGATATTGGTATACTTCCCATCACCTGAAAGACAAGGGGCAAAGGACATTGTTATCTCGTCGCATTAATCAATTCACACTTCTGCACTAAAAGAGAATTGTTGAGAACATAGCCAGCAAATTTCCCGATAATTAAAGATGTACGCTATTTTCCAGGTAGCACCGACTTCTACATTTTCCAATATTTTGTCACCAAATTCAAATCAATGAAGAGAGTAAGAACTTTGCTCTGCTTCTTTGAATTAAGCTCTTTTTAGCATTGGAGTGTCAAATTACACAAATGAGCAGACCAAGTTTTTCCTCATCAAACCTTTGACAGCCTTGGCAGACAGCACCGACACATACAATCCCTGCTCCTCATCATAGTCAACACAGCGCACTAGATCCATGAGATCTGGCTTGAAGGGTGTGTCCGGGTCGGAGTGTTTCTTGAAGTCCAGCCTGTCCAATGACCATGCTGTCACCTCCTCATCAGTCAGGTCTGAAAGAAAGTAGCCAAATCCCCGGACATGTTTTGTCTGTTCTTTCCTCAACTTATGAAAATATTGATTGATGAACAAACCTAAAACATGCAACAAACCAATACCTTCAGTGGATTTCTCCACATCTCTTAGTCTCTGTAGGACATCACGGACAGTATCAGACCAAGCCGAGCTGTTCTTGTAGTGACCCATGACCCTTTGCTCAGAGGATGAAGGCTTGCAGGTTTCCGAGCTGTAACAGCCGCTGGCATAGTCTGGTGCCGGAATGAACTCCTGTTGATCAATACGCCACATGCCTGTCAGTAAACGCAATGCTGCTTCTACGACCAGGCTTAATCAGTGATTGATGATTTTTGTGGACCCTACACAGGGAAAGGTTGTGGGGGCGTGACCCTCCCCTAATTTTGTTTGCTTGTCAGTAAAATGTCACACTCTGGTTCAAAATATCATGTGTTAATTATCCTTGGCAACTGGAGCTCAGAAGTAGCGGAACTAATTTGAAAGTGTGGGGGGACTGAAACATACTGTTTGCTGTTACAACCTTACTGCCACTGAAAATATTTTGAATTCAAGCTGCAAATTTACCTCTGATCTCGGCAGAAGACGGACAAGAAGTGAACAGGCTGGAATGATGGGGAGTTTAGCGAAAGACTCAACTGTTAGCTCGTTCATTTGCAGCATGCCAGCATGCAAGCGTAGCTGGAAAGCACCTACATTCAGCTAGGACAAAAAAAATCAACAAAAATTGAGAAACCAATATGTTCAAAATGAGTGATTTTTTGCTAAATAAATTTCAGAAAGTGCAATAATTCAGTCCATATCATTTTCAGACTTAAAAAGATTGCCCAACTTGAATTGGGTCATTTTGATGGACCGAATAACAGACAAACTGGGAAAACAATAAATCAAGCTTTGTACCCAAATTGGCTAATTAATTCGTAAGATGCAATAAGGGTGGTTTTGTGGTACAACTGTTACTAAGTTGGATTCATGTGGATTAGTTCAGAACCATTTCAAGTAAAAAGCATGGACTTGGGACTTTCCTACTTTTATTGTTTAATGGAAAAAATAATTTGCACCATACGATATCTCGAAATAACCGTCATTTGATTTGGAATTATAACCTGATAACCTATACTTTGTGCAAAACATTTTTATGAAAGTTTGGAGAGGTTAATAATACAACTTTAGAGTGGTGATTTTAAAGATTTTTAAAGATTTTAAATATTAAAAATTTGTGGGTTCAAGTCCTACCTTCTTGGTAGATTCTCCAACGTAAAGTTGTAAAGGCAATGCTCCTACTACCACCACCGACCTCGTAACTTTGTCGACTGTGTACACCCTCAGGAGAACCAGATTGCTTGCCTGGGCAAGAGGCAAGGTGTAACGGTACTCGAATTTGGGGCAGCGAGCAGCCGAGTCCAGGAGAGGCAAGGCCAGTACATCTGGGCGATGCTCGCTGGTGGGCAGAGCTACACGGCCTGTGACCTATTATGAAACAAAGAGCCCTAACCAATGTAATGGCGATTAATAGCATGTTGTGCTTGCGAGAGGTTACCAACAATTTTTGATGCATTGTGAGAGAAAGGTTGTAAGGAGTGCTTCCGACACACTTTGACTCAGCAAATTTCAAGTTTCTTTGGATATGACTGACCATGACACTGATAGTTTCTCCCAAAGTGCTTGATGTGTAAAGCAGCAGCTTCCATATCGATGATATGAGGTAAAGAGACACAGAGAGCATAGCTGATCAAGTTGCCTGACATATAATTACATGGAAGCACTTCATTCCATCTAACGCAAACAAGGAAGTAGACAGACGGGAAAGTAGGATCAGGTTCAATTTTGCTGCTTGTCTGTATCGAATCGCTATTGTGTGACTGTTCATCTATGCATGCTGGTGTTATGGGCGCACAACAGTGCTCCTCTTATTTAATACCATGCATTGACTTTGCATTAATTTTTCTCAGTACTAAAAATATGACACCCAAATTGACAAGAAAGAGCTGCCAATAAATGTCATGAGCTGGAGTACCAATTTGGCTTCACTCAGGAGGGAGTATCAACACCCAAAGAGGATTACACCTGAATGTTTTGAGAGTTTCAGATCAATTCTGCAATTGTCCGCGTCTTGACATTTGTGAGCATGCTGTTGGTGTTGGTTATGCACAGGCTTAACTAACCCTGGTTGACTGGGACAACAGGGTTATATGCAAGATTCACTTTCTATGACATGAAGATGTGCATAGTCCAAACGGTTGGTTCTCCTGACCTTGCAAATTGTTGCGTTATCCGGCAGGAACCGAATGCCATCGATGTAAAGATCAAAGCCTTGCTCAGGTGGGACCTCCCTGTCAGTCTGCACTGCCTCAGAGGGATCATGCATGATCCACACCGAGTCTACAGGATCAAAAACAGTCAGGCTGACCTCTGATCCCTCCTGCAGAAGGTCTATAAAATACAACACAGATTTGCCACACAGGTATTTTCAATTCCAACTCCTCAAGAAACTTTGGGATTTTACAGAGGGTCATTAATCTTAGCTGTTTTTATAATTTCAGAGACAAAAATTCATGCATAATGATTCTAAGGATAAAGGGGTTGTTAAACCCAAGTTTGTGACCTATCGATGGTCCCTTTGGCTTCTAACTAGCACCTGACCCTGAACCACCAAGTGCTGGATAGGGTCATTTGGAACAACATCAGCATGGTTTTCAGAATGTTATTGGTTCAGATCCTGCTTCTGCCATAAACCACTTGACCATGTGCACACTCACTCTCAATGGAGGAATTTAGCGATAACATGGTACCAGTTGATTGCCGGCTATGTAAGAAAAAATCATGTGTGATTGGCTGATGGCAAAAAATGCACTTCATCATGCAAGACCTAGTCAGTTGCCCCGTATGGTTTCACTTGACAGCATCAAACAACATCAGGTGGGAAAAATTGGTGTGATAGCTGAAAAAAGTTGAGACAGTTTTCCAACCTTCCTCAGCAAACTCCTTCATTGCCCCTTCAGCTGCCACATCTTGAGGGACATCCCCAAAATACAGTGGCACAGTCCGATCACTTTTGCAGGGTGTCCATGTGGATATCAGACGGTCTGTACCATCTTGATTTCCATCAAGGGTGGAGGGGGTAGCTGTCTTTTCATAGACAGGAATCAAGGCCCAACCGACCGACGTTTTGCTGTCTTCCTGACCATCACCTGTGAAGAAATAAAGTCTTCATATGATATGGCCATACATCAAATTGGCTGGTCCTATTACACCCTTATCAAAAAAGGCCTGAATTTTTTCTATCTGTCATATAAAGAGTTTCCCTATTACAAGTAATTTTTTTCTTCTTGTTTTGCTTTACACAGACATCTTTCCTGAGATTAGAGTGCTATCCTTTTCAACAAATTACACATGGTAGGACAGACAATACAGTTTTTCTAGAAATCAGTTTTTAGACATTGAAAACAGAGAACACTTAGCAGACTTCTGGAAAACTTTGCCAGGAAAGAGTCATCTCAACACACTACCTCCTTCATCAGATGTGGCTCTATACTGAATTGTCAGCACAACTTGTGGGTCCAATTCCTTGCTGTATTTTAACAGGTCAACTTCCTCCTCTGAAAATAGGATCTGAGGCACAGGAACAGACAGCTGATATTTGACCTGGAACACAATTAAGTTTCACCGATTACTGGTTGTTTCACAGATTAATTAAAGAAATCAGTTCTATATACTGCAATTAGTAATAATGCTTGCAAACAAATAACAACCATTTTGCAAAATGTGACCAACTTTTTCAGGTTCATGCAAGTGTTATACAAAGGGGATACTGAAACCAACCTGGAATGAGACCCCTACACTCGGAAGGTTTCAAGTTTGACCTGAAGTCCATGATTAAGCCTTCATTTGAAACAAAAGTAAGTCCAGCAACTGTACTTTCCGTTGTGCCCCCCCAGGTAATTATGACAAACTACCATGAGTAAATGGAAATATCGACAGAGGATTACACACCCAGCTCATCTGAGACAATATCAATAAAGTAAATTTGAGAGTCAAAAGTTTGAGTCATTTTTGAGTCATTTTTTTTATTACTGCAAAAAAGTTTCTCCTCCTTTTTTTCTGACCTGGTTAACAATATTATACTATTTATGGTTAAAAGCTCAAGCATCCAGTGCAATGACTTTTCAATTTGTAATTTATAGTAATTCAGTATTTATATTCATAACATACAGTGTAAGTACTGTAGTTACACCATTATAATTTTTTATATAACATTACTATTTATCATAAATATCATTTCATATCAAACAGTTCCTAATTCAGAAAATCACAACCCTTTTTGGCAATAAACCATTTATATTAGGTCAAAAAAATAAATTTTAGAAAAAGAACAGAAACAAAAGATTTAACTAGAATACCTTGGTGCTTTCTTGAGCAGTGCTCTCGAGAGACTTCACTTTAGCTTGGCTCTCATCCCCTTTGGCAAAAGAGGAGATGGCCACAAGATCTTTGATATCTTTGACTTTCAGGGTCTTATCCCCGATGGATACCATTATGGAGATGAGAAGCTTCTCTGTCTGAAAGTCGGCGAGCTGATACAGAAAACCAATGAGAAACAACGGGTAAATAAACTTGAATTAAAATCTGTGGCATATCCAGTGATCCAGTGGCAGATGGTGAGGAATTTTAACATATTCAAAAATTGGACTGTTTTCTTTAGATAAAATTCTTTTTGCCTGGAGTGGGCTGTTTAAAAAGCCCCATGACATTGGGCCAACGTGTCCCCAGATGAAACAGACAAGTCCCACGGTTGAACTTCCAAAGTATTTTGAAAGTTGAGATGTCTCATTCAATCACCACCTGGCTCTTGGTGAGGTTCCACATCAGCTTCAGCCTGACATTGCTCAGGCCGGCTCTGCGGAGCCGCACCGTCTCCGGTTGTGGCTCCACTTCCTGGGGTGTACGGGGTGTACTGGGGACTGTGTCACCTGGGGCTGATGGCTCAGGGGTGGCTTGTGGTGAAGTGACAACAGACTCCTGTGGTTTCCTGCACGGACAAAAGAGATTTCACTCATCAGTAATCCATTAAAAAATTTTCACTTTGTCGGAAAAATTCTTCAATTTCATTTTTAAAGTTGATGATTCAAAAGGTTGCACAAAATTTAACCTTGGTTTTATTCATTACACCAATTGCCACCAATGGACAAAATAAACCCACAGTGATAGTTTTCCTGACAATATTTCATGGAGATGCATGACTCACAGGGCATGTGTACATTTGTGGGGGCAGGTAATGGGTCAACCGTAAATCTTTTGCTGATACTCGAGCTTCCAGTAGTGGTTTTGCAGATACACACAATGTCTCAGGTGTGTGGGGGTATAATGACTTGTACTGAGCTTGACAACTCTAGGTGAGCTGTCAATGTAGCAAATACTGCACCAAGATTAGGCCCCATGGATGAAGTTGCTGGGAGAAATACTGTACCAAAAAACTCAGGAGTAATAGGTTTTTTAACTTTATTTTAAAATTCAGCCAATACATCTTATCCTTTTCAAATATCTTTGCACTTTTCAGAAAAAGGGCCAATCCACAGTGAAATAATTCCAGCGTGAAGTGATCAAGCAAAACACCACAAATTAAAATTTAAATGATATCAAGAGAAATATACGATTTCTTTTTCAACATATCAAAATCCATACAATGAGATTGGATGACAGTGGGTCACACTGTAAAGCAGTTTTGTGGAGTCACTGTGTACATATATATGGCAGATATTCTTAATAGGAAATTAATTTTTTCAGTTGGAGAGACAAAAGATCTACAATGTAGAATATCACACCTTTTCACGAGGAACACACACACCTATATACTGTATATGCAACGCACTCTATGCATTACATTACACATTGCCACAACTGAAAAGGTCACTATAGGGTTATGTCAATTGGTAGTCAAGCTCTGAGTGAGACCAGTCCTATTTTTAAAACTTAAAAAGATTTTTCTGGAAGGAAAAGAATGCCCCTTGTGATAATTCTGAAAAGAATGATTTTGTTATTTACATCTTCGGTTAAGTTTGTGTGGAACAGGAGGGGGAGGGCACAGAGACACGCTGTCAGAAATGAATCATTAACATGTGACATGGAGAATTTATGACAGCCAAGCTTGGGAACAAATGGTTTCATTCAGGGTGTCAATCTTTTCATACTCATTTCCGACTGCAATATCAACAAATCTAGGTCAAGTGGTATTCATACATAGCAACATCACTGCCACGTACGGTACAGATGTATTTCAAAGCCCTGGACTTTGGCGTCATTTATCAATGGCCCATTATCTCATGTACACCACAGCGTCCATTGCTTGCACACCACATGTAACAACTGGAAATCATGCAGAATGAGACAGCACAATGTGGCCTGCAGTAGGCCTATAAGCCACGGATTAATCAAGTTTGAAGTCTACGTCGCCATAACGTTTGACATTCACCTGCAGAATTCTACAACACTCCACTGAAAGAATGTAATGCCACTTGTGTGTGGAAGTCAGATTCCAATTAGATGTACATGTACTTCTTTACAGGCAGACTTTGAATTTTGCAAAACAGTTCTCAAAATTGCAGGTAAGTAGGCACTCTATTATGTGAAGACAGCTTCACCAACATCCAAGAATGTGTTAATCTTCATTAATCTTCATAGTGTGTACAATTTGTAGCATACAGTAACACCTCTGCCAATCTGCTCATATTTTATTAGTAACAAATAATGAAAAGTACAATGGTAAGAATAATTTCATGAAGTGACAGGTGGAGTGCTCCATTCCAAGAGGAAATCCCAGTGGGAAATATTATCTTTCACTGAATGGCATTACCCAAAGCATGAACAAGAAACATTCATTATTTGTTCACTGTCACTTGTACATGTTCATGTCACTGAATGTATTGCCTGGCTTACATGTGCATTTCAGTTCCAGAGTTGGAATCGAGTCCGTCAAAAGTCAGTACCTTAGTCAGTTTGTCAAGCAGGGTCTGGACAAAGTAACCGACCAGTTCAGCCCTATCCCACAAACATAATGCAAAACATGGCAGATTAGTGGAACGATGCAAAATAGTTGACACTGCGGTACACATACATGTATACTGTTGTTCAGAAAACTTGATGCATGTTGTTCCAGTCAGGGTCAAGTCAGGTAGATTCTATGAAAGGCTAGTATGCCTATGGATTACCATGGCTTTCAACAGCCCAAATCCATTTTGCAAACGTAACCGCTCCATGACCTTGGCCCAGTTGGGGTACCCTGAAACTCGAGTTCCCTGTGATTGTTTATTACCAAAGATTGCACACTCGGGTCTAAACCTGTAATGACACCACATGTACCCTGTATGCAATGTATGATCGCAAAGGAATTTGTATTATCCAGGAACGTATTCTATGAAGGGCATCAAGAATGCACGTATAACATATCAGTGAAACTCAAAGTGTTAAAAATGGGCTCAGTGATGTGCCTCAACCTTTTTATTATGGAGCTTCAGGTGATGAAAAACAATTTCTTTTTAATTTCACAGATTTTTGCTGTCTCTTTACTGATTATTAAGATGGCAGCTTGGCAAGATTCCAGTAATATGACAAATGAGGTTCTACTGGACTGCCCCATTTGCTCCAAGAACTTCAAAGAGCCAAAAATTCTTGACTGCTTGCACAGTGTTTGCCTTGAATGCCTCCAAAAGCTGCCGGTGGGTCGAGATTCAGAAAGTCCAATTCTAACATGCCCTGTTTGCGGTAGCCAAACCAAGGTGGAAGAGCCTGCCGACCTGCCTGATCATTTGACATTAAGTGCCCTGGTGGAGGAAGGCACAGTGAAGGAATGGCTACATGGGCATCAAGGGTCAGAGATCAGATGCCAAACCTGTGAAAAGAAAAGTCCGGCCATGTGGAGGTGCATGGACTGTGATAAGTGTCTGTGTCAGGAATGCCGGGGAGCACATGATCAAATGGCTGCCGCACCTCATAACATCTACTCGCTGGCTCAGCTCCATTCAGGAGAGGTTGCCTACAAGAGCAAACTCAGGGAGTATGTTCCCTACTGTGCCAAGCACCCAGACCAACGAGTAGACGTCTACTGCGCCATGTGCAAGCAGCTTCTGTGTGGGCTTTGCGCTGAGGTTGATCACAGAGATCACAGCCACTCTGTGGAAACACTGTCAGAGGCCTCCGCCAAATGCAGACGAAACCTTGCGGAACTTGCAGGTGCGGCCGAAAAGCACCGCGTGGTCTTTGCCAGGGCTGCAGATGAAATGACCAAATCCTTGCTGCATCTATGCGTCATGTGTTCCAATGCCAAGAGGCAGATCACCAAAAAGGCTAACAAAGAGGTTGCTAGGATCAGAGAGGAGGAGGAGAAAATGATAGAGAGGCTGAAAGGCATCTACTCTGACCAATGCCAGATGTTCAAATCAACTAAGGCTGCATACAACAAAGAGGTGATCCAGGCAGGGAACAAGCTGAAACAGGTGAACCAAATTATAGTGCAAGCTAGTTACTGCGAGATTCTGAACCTCCAGCAGAAACTCTTGGACAACATAGAAGCACTGACATTGAGGCAGCCGGAGAAAACGCCTGACCGTCTGTCCGTTGTTGAATTCAAAGAGGAAGCTGGGTCACTCGGAAGATTGGTGCATGAAGAGGTAGACTTGAAAGTGAAGGCACCAAGCAGCAAGGAATCACAGGATAGACAGACAGACCAGTGGGAATTGAAGAGAGAGCTGTGGACTTTTGAACCAGATCGTTCCGAGTTCACCGCTGCCTGGTATGTCGCTGCATTCTCCGACAATGAAATCCTCGTGGCGGACATTAATCACAAACAGCTGGTGACCTGCATGCCTTCTCCCGCCAGCCACTCTGAATTCTACGTCCACTTCAAAAGACTGCAGATTGAAGGTCTTGCTGATCCCAGGCACATCGCAGTCAACACCCAGGACCAGATTGTTGTCCTTGACAGCCCCAAGGTCAAGATCTTCAACCGGAAGTATCAGCTCCTTCATCAGTTCACACTAGGTGGAGGGTCAGACAGCCAGCCAACATGCCTGGCAGTGGATGACAGGAACCAGATAGCAGTGGGCTACGCAGACAAAGAGTTGATATATCTGCACAACTCCAGAGGAGGGATTGTCAAGAAGCTCTTTGCTCCGATGATCAGCTCCTATCTGACCATCAGCAAGCAAAGTCTCATCTACACAAACTGGGGGAAGAAAAAGCTGCTGGCACTGGCCTACAGTGGCGGTATGGCATGTTCAGTGCACATTGACAACGACATGCCTGACTGGGGCCCAATGGGAGTGTGTTGTGACAATCAGGGCAGTATCTTTGTTGCTGTGTGTGGTGACTGGCCCTCGCTTGGTGAGATTCTCCATTATGGACCTGACGGCAGGTACCTTGGATGCACTGTCAAGGGTTATGGCAATTTACGTGACATCACCATGACACCTAATGGGGACCTGGTCGTAGCTGCAGTTGAGTCTGTCAAAATCTACCATCAAGGTTAAAGAGTACCACTGGGAAGCATAGCTGTACCCTTGCAACGAACAGAGAAAGCATCTTCCCCGAATATACTTTAAGCCACTTTACACATGTACACCCAGTGTTGTAGTTGAGACCCCACCAAGCCTCATTGACGGATCTATAAGGCGGCCATGTCTTGGGTCTGGCTTTGTGATGGTCTTGATTACGAATCTGCTTATACAGCTGATAACATTGTAAATAGTCACATCAAAACATTGGAGATTCCTCATGGATATGTAGGTTCATGGGAAAATCAAGTTTTAACCTAACTTAATTTCCACTGCCCTTGTCACTAAAATCTAAAGAAAAAACAAAACAAAGTGGAACAAATCTTGATGACAGTAAATTTTCATCCAAAAATTAGAATACTTACACAGAGTTCCTGCTGTTGAGATCATCTGGCACAGAATCAAGTGGTTGGATCCCTCGGGTATGCTGGTAGGATCTTACCAGGTCGAGAGTCAAAATCTGTGATGGTTCATTCAGAAATACCTGAAAAAAAATTTGGTTTCCAATAATTATATACATGTATTAAAGCAGTGATAATATTACAAAGTGATAATATTCCGATTCAAGACTGCTTCTCTACCACCAATCAGTAAAAAATCAAAGTTAAAATAGCTTGAGCTCCTTAAATTTGAGCAGTGCATCTGAGATAAATCTATGATTCATGATAGGAAAGTTATAAAATTGTAATCAAAACCTAAAAGAAGACTTATTTCAAGCAGTGGTGGATCCAGGACTAGGTCGGTGATGGGGGCAAATTGAATTTTAAAAATAATAATCTTCAAGTGCCAAAAAGAAAGACTGTAGTACAGTTTCTACACTGCTGAGTTAATAATTTCTTTTTAAGTCAACAGTCTTTTGGGGTGCAACTTGGATACATCATTGCTCTCAAGGTATAAACAGGGGTCAAAGTTTACCTGTTTCATCTGGTGGTAGTCTACGGCATCCATAAATTTCTTTTTGAGTAAGAGCAAGAGGGCCAGGCAAGCGTCTTCCAGAACTTGCCTGTCCCAACGTTCCACAAAGCACTGGTCCCAGATGTACATCATGGCTGAGCAGTTCAGGACACACACAAAACCCTGTGATAAGAAACAATGATAATCACTGGTATGCATCGGAACCAGGTATGTGGCCATTGGTGTTAACTGGTTCCAAATTATGACACTGGATACTAATAACTATGTAAATTATGTTGTAACTTGCTGAAAAGATTTTTGATGGAAACTTTAAAAATAAAAACCAGCCAAAAGGGAATGGTGAATCATATATGCGAAGGTTTTTGATATGGTATTTATTGACAGACTTAGCAATCGGACAAGTTTTCACATGCTTTTTTTTTAACCAGGTTACTGTTCTAATAACAAGAAACCAAATTATGTTACATTCCCACTACTAGTGATTACAATGTAATACTTATCAAAAGAGGCTGGTTTTCCAAAAAATAAAAAACATTTACTTTACCTCGCCAACCCACTTGCGTAGGAATATGATGGGGCTTGCCAACAACTCCTTTGTTGCCGAGTCGGCAGAGGGATCGTTGGATTCCTCGGTGCCGACACTCCAACTTAAAGCAGCGGCTTTTCTCTTCTCTGCATGTATGAGATGCACCAAAAAATCCTGGCAGACAAAAGACATTTTTAAACTTGTCTTTTGGCCCATGCACTAACATCTCTTCCAAAACACTAAGACATTTGCATGAAAATACACTTTTTTAAAGAATGAAGGACACAATAATGAAGCAAGTAAGTATTCATTTAATATAACTCTCAGTGGAAGAGTATCCAATTTCTTCTCATGTAAAGCTCTTACTATCTATCTTTCCATTTGTTTATAATGATTCATTCTTTCCAGTTAGAATGTTCTGATGATGTAAATGAATGTATTTTGAATGAAGCTGCGAAACAACCAGAACTTGGATAAGGAGGAACACTGAAGAAAAGAACTGAGAGCCTGGCAAATACATGTGAGAAATTGTTCTAATGATTGCTGTGTTTTCAAAAGACCTTACAATGTTTCTAGTTTTTATGTTAGGGTATGAGTGGACAAACAGATCTTGTGTTTTATTAACCTGTGGGTTGACTTTCACATTGCTGATTGCACAGTGCTGTAAGTGGTCATACAATTCCTTGTCAGCCATCTTCAGCCGGGCCATTGCTTGCTCAGCAACTGCAAAAATCTCCGGCCATTTCGGAAAGGCATAGGTATTTAGGAGGTCTAGGTAAAGAGCCAACTCATAGGGGTGTTCCTCTGCAAAAGAAATCAGCAAAGATTTTAATTTGTGATCAAATTAAATACAACTTTTGTGTTTAAATTTGTGTTTAAACTGGATATCATGTACATCTACTATACAATTTGTAGCATTACAGAGAAATGTTCAATTACAAAATTAAATGTCAAACTATTAACGTTTATTTACAAGTTTAATGCATACAGATAATTGAATCAATTTTCTCTGTAATTTAGATATCATTTTCATGTCATTGCAAAGAACATGTGTAGGGATGCTCCGGTAGGAATTAAATCAGATGAACTAAGGCTATGAGCAAGGAGGAAAATACGAGTTTTGGCATACAGTTGAACCTCATTCCTAAGAATTGTTAATATGTCTACAACATTCTGCTTATAACAAAGAACTCTTTCAGGTCCAAGTCCTTCGTTCCTAATTTTGTTCACTCCTGATTACAAAAAGTTCCTGTTATGAAAAGGTAATCTGCAAAGTCCAGAGTACCTCTTAGTAATGAGGTTTGACTGTATATCGCAAAAATGGTATAAAAAGAAACTCCAAACAGTAGCAAAAGAACTCAAACTTGAGTTTGAGGCTTTTTGTACATGTCTTAGACATTTTCAACTAGTGTTTTTGTCTAAAAACTTTAATGCAGAAACAAAAGCCACAAAGTTCTGACACACCATCTTGTTTTTCATTTCAATCCCTACTAGTAATGTACAGTAATAAAATGGAAAGTGCTTTGGTCTTAGTTAAAAGTGCTTTATAAAAACCTGTTATTAATGGTAGTGGTAAAGACTTGGCTCCCAACTACCCACACCAGTGGGAAAGATAAAAGGCTTATGTTTGGATGTCACTGCTACTGGGCAGTCCCAGCACCCAGCAAACACTCTACAGGCTTGCTGTGCACAGTTACATGAAAATGTCTGATGCGAACATGGACCACTGTATACTCCAGCCCTTCCCCACACCCACAAGCACCATCAATGCCCGGTCAATGTCTCGTCAATGTCCTGTCAATGTCCAGTCCAGTCAATTTCAGTTTCATCTCCTTGCTGCCTTTCCAAATCATTTGTGCATTGTCAAAGACCAAAGTAATACTGTGTAATCTTCTATCTTTGGCTTTGAGGAATTTCCTCACCTTTCATTTGGCGGTCGTGGAATGCCAGCTGCAGGGGGAAAATCCAGTCAATCAGGAAGGGTTCGTAGCTGCGGTTGTACGTGTACAGGACGTTCAGGGCCTCCCTGGCCTGTCTGTGGATCTTGCCCAGTCTGTGAGCCTGCATGCACGGTGTGGCGTCAAATCTCTGACGGCAGAATGAATGTGATCTTACGATGAAAAAAATTTATTTTGGATGTGTAAAAAACCTGAAAAGCGAATACAAGAAACTACTTGTGCATGGAATGAGTAATAAACATTCAAAATTAAGATAATATCTGTAGGTGATGCATAGTCACAAAAATTGGATTTAGGGCACTCATTTGTTCAGGTGCAAAATCTTCAAATCAGTCAACTACTGTCATATGGATTCTTAAAATGCAAACTAGAATTGATGTTGTAGCGGAATAGTTAATCTGTACTGGTAAGACTTGTTAAAGTTTATGTATAACTGGTATGCGGGCTCAGGCTCATTGTGCTGTGCACAAATTGCGTAGGGAGTTGGTACCTAGCGCGGGTATAGCGTGTGGCTCACATGCGGTTGCGCTCTTCTGTCGCTGTGCTCTGTTTGGTCGCAGGCTTGTGTCCGCTGCATCTCGCTTTTCCTCCACTCCTCATCATTGCTTTGAATCCTGAGTCAGTTTTACGCTCTGCAGCCTGCTGTGCCTAGAGACAAATGAGCTGGGCCTCGCACCAGCGTGAGTTGGAACCCCAGATATTGGGCTTGAGAGGGGATTTTGCCATTTTGTCAATCCCATTTGGAACAAAGACCTTACAAGGTACCCCAAGGTAAAGGAATAAATATACCAGTCAAGATCACCAGATCAGGTTGTGTACTTGCTGTTTTCAGTCAGTGGTTCATTTCCCCCTTGGATATTGTTTGTATGTGGTATGCATGTCAGAGCATGAGTGTGTACTCCCCGATGCCTGGTGGTAGACTGGCATACTCCGCAGTTTCTCAATTGCTCAAATGTTATGGATTGTGCACATTACACTGACATCTGGTTGAGAGCCTTCCGTGCCATGTGAGGAACTTTGAACCCATCAAAACATAATGTGTCCTTACCCGGCTCCTTTGGAAAGGCAAACAGCACCTTCTACATATTCTTCTAGATTCAATCATCATCCCCATGGTTTCCACAAAATCTCTGGTACATGTACAAGAATTGCAAACCCAAAGAAACTACAAAAAGGTAACTTTATCATGGACTGTTGCTTAACATTCAATTTAATTTGACATTTGCAACAGTGGTTTGTTTTGTTCTGTGCATGCATGTGATTACAGTTAGTTTCATTTACCTCTTTAACAGCTGTTTCAATGAGTCCTCCTATTGGGCACTCTGTTGCCTTGGTAATCTTCATGTCGACTTTGCCCTTTGACACAGCCTTCGCAAATTTCTTCCGAATTGCTTTTTCTGAGGACCTGTGTGTGTGAAACAAAAACAGTTATAGACACATTCTGCTCCTCTAAGCCTCTTGTGGGGGTGGTTTTAACAATGAGGTAATTAGTAAAAGCATCTTTGACTGACTGTGTAACCCAAAATGGAGTTTTGTTCACACTCAGCTTGAAAGCAAATGTGAACTCAAAATATATATCATTATACATCAAGTACAGCAAGTATATGTTGTGTATGTACAATGAGCAGATCACATCATAAGTGCAGGTCAAGTTTATAAAGAAAATTTCATGCCATACCCTGACTTTGGGTAAGAAATGAACTGGCTTTTGTACATCATGGCAGCATAATGTTGAACCTTTTACGCAGATGTCAAAACCAAAGATTGTATAGTTCCGTGTAGCGGCGCAAGATGGAAAACTTTATCGTGAATACGCGTACAATGTTGTAATCGCAATTGTTGTGTGTGTGTCCCTGTGCATTAACGTCCACTGCGCAGGCGTATTGCTTGCCCAAATGGCGGTTATGGTGATTTCACCATTTTGGCAGAGTTCCCCATCCTGCGCCGCAGCACTATAAGATCTTTGGTCAAAATGATCTTCAGTTCAAAGGGATTATTGTTTCAGACTTGCAACCAATCAAAACAATTTGACAGCATGCAATAAAGCAGTGGATCAAGTTCTGATTGAAATCAATTTTTCTCCATTCGCGTGAAATGGATATCCGTCCAACTTTTGCAACCCTCCATCTTACTTTTCTCCACCGCCCCCACCATCCTCTGCCATCCGCAGCAGAATCTCTGCCCACAGGTAGCTCCTCAGTGTCTGCGGAAGCTGCTTCCCGGACAATCGGCGGCATACGCTGTCAAGTCGGGTTGGGTCTCGCTGGAGAATGGCAATCAGGGACATTCCCAGGTGGTCGCTGGTTTTGCTGGAGAGCTTAATATTGCTTATGGATGTAGGCACATCTGGGTTCAGAAAGAACCTTAACTTCAAAACTCTATAGCTTTCTCATGTTCCCAGCCATCTGAATGAGTGGCCAAAGTCTGCAGGGCCAAATTTCATGGCGCTGTTTACCGCAGAATTCTGTGCTTACAATCTCCATTCTGTGCTAACCGTGCTAGTAGAAAAATTCTGCGCTAACCCTTTAAGTACAGAATCCTTTGTTACGGGATGTATGCATGCGCACACACCCAAATTCCTTGCTAACCCATGAAATACGTTCGCGGTAAGCAAAGAATTTTCTGCTACGGTAAGCCAGATTTTTTGCTTACGATAAGCTGCGCCATGAAATTGGGCCCAGATGATTCACTGCTGGTTAGTAATTAGTTGTGCTTTAAAATGCATGATTGCCCCTAACAGTGGTCAAGAGGGGGATTTTATTGAATAGTTAGCAGTTGCAGTCTTTGAAGGCTTTGTGAGATATTTAGTACAGTCAATCATGCAGCTTTTGTTCTGATGGCCAGCCATACAGTTTGCCAACCACTGCTACACTGGCAAGAACTTTGACTATGACAAAGCAAGTGAAAGGTCAACAGGCAACTTCTCATTTTCAAAGCTTTACTAGAGGGATTAATTATATGCCATATTTATGAGAACTGCTTCCTTCTAATGAACAATTCTGATTTTTTTATGAAAGATTGTTCACGGGAAGACAGCAAAAGCACCATACAAACCCAAAGATTTTAGAACAATTTACACACCTTTGGGATCTGGCTGTTCTTGTTTCTGTCTCATCTCATGTATCACCAGGTCTCTCTTAAGACCAGTCTCAAAGATCCCCCTGGCATGGTCAATCACTGCCTGCATGTCTGACCTTCCCTGCTCCCCTGTCCTATCTCCATCCTGCTGTCTGTCGGTGACCGGAGTGGAAGCATTACTCGACATTGGTGCATAGCCAAGCTCTCTAATGACGAGGTCGAGTTTGTCTCTGAGGAGTACCTGGGTAGCTCTCTGCAACTGCTTCTTTCGCTCAACACCGAGTGCTGATGGAGCCTTATAAACAAAAGAAATGATGGAAGCCATATATGTACCTGGATGTGTGCCCAAAATTTATACAATTTTATATTTTATGGGCAACAGCAAAACATAATGGCTCTCTGCATTCAAGTATACTTCTGTCAAGACTAGCTGGGCACTCAGCCTGTGGGTTCCATGCATCAATACACCCCCATCAACGAAAGAGAGACAGGCTAGTCCGATTCCTCAAAGTCAACCATTGCCACGAGGCTACCGGCATGCACAAAAGACCAGAACTCCATTGTGTACACACATGTAAGACAGATGTTCCAGTCTGTAAAAATGACCTGGTATGCCAGCTCCACAGAACTTTGCTACTTGGCAACACAGTCCATGGCCATGCCACAGTTTTTCAACACACAAAGCAACTAATACGTACCAATACCTCCGGCCTGGGCACCATGCTTTCCATGTATTGCTTGACAAACATCGGCCCCAGCAGGTGCAAGATCATCTGTTTCCTCTCCTCTTCCATGTTTGCCAGATCCAGCTGGAGACTCTTGACGAGCTCTTGACTGATACGAGCGTGCACCTGTGAGTACACGAGTACGGCACTGTGGATCTCATTTTGCATGTTTTAAGCAGTGTGGGTTCTGCCAAGTCAGTTTTAATGATCGTGACACAAAACTTGTTGAAGATTTCCCAAATTATGGAGAATTGATTGATGTGCTGATAGGCATTAAACCACAGGGCTTTGAGATGATCACACGTACGATGTGAGGCTGTTTCACCTTATATAATGTTTCATGTCCATCATTTTAATATCTCAGATTTTGCTCTTTTTGTTTTTAATGCACACACATATATTTTCCAGCAAAAATATTTTGTATTTAAAAAATACATTGGATTGAAGCAGCTGACATCATCTAAAAAAATCAGTTTTATACACGTAAACGTGTTATCTTTCTAACGTGAAAGACAAAAAATACAAAAATGAAGGAAAAACAGCAACACAAAAATCAGTGAGAATTCACAAGAATGAGAAGAAACATTGAACAGACTACAGCATACATGTGCATATGAGAAAATATTTTATTCTGTGAAGTACATGGTCATGTACATGAGGCTATACTCTAGGAGACCTGACAAACATTAAAAGCCAGAGACCTTTTACCCTATTCATGCATGTACATATGTGCCACATGTATGGTCCCATACCAATTAAGAATTTGTGCACATTCTCACATAAACTAATTGAATGAATTGTTTCATCTGAATGTGTACAATCTGCAGCATCTTTGCAATACAGATGTACTGCACCTGAGCCTCGGACATACAAGCCTCTTGTGAATATTTAAAGTAAAAACAGTTCCATGTACAGCTCATGAAAGGAGTCCATATTCTACGCACAGTTGGGCTGTAGATCCTTAATACTTCAGAGGGAGACTTTTGAGAGACTGGGAAGTGGAGAACATGAAAGTCCTAGCAGGTCAATCTACTAATAATGAGCTACATGTATGGGTATATGTAATTTGTACATGCTCAAAATGATGAGAACTAAAGTACACTGGCTACATAGGACTGGTAGGGTTACCAACTGCCACCGCCAACTGTCTCTAAAAATTCCCATTCAGTTACCAGGGCTATGCCATAAGAGACAGAACAGGCCCAAAAGCCTTGAATCTCGACAGATTTGCTGGGGCAAATCACTAAAACCGATGAATTACTATGTACATGTCAAAAGAATTTCATGATATACAGCATTTGGGCATATTTCATCATGGAATTGTTTAAATCTCAGGAAACAACAAGCTCAATGCCACAATAAAATTACAAGCAAATTTCCAATTACACTTTGCATTATCACATTGGAATTCTCCAAGCCAATACAGTTGAACCTCGTTAATAAGAGGTCCTTGGCATTTAACTTTACAAATTACCTTGTTATAACAGCAACCTTGTATTATCAGGAGTGGGAAACAATGGAAAACAGACTTGAGACCTGAACCTTTCCTTGTTATAACAGCAACCTTGTATTATCAGGAGTGGGAAACAATGGAAACAGACTTGAGACCTGAACCTTTCCTTGTTATAACAGCAACCTTGTATTATCAGGAGTGGGAAACAATGGAAAACAGACTTGAGACCTGAACCTTTCCTTGTTATAACAGCAACCTTGTATTATCAGGAGTGGGAAACAATGGAAAACAGACTTGAGACCTGAACCTTTCCTTGTTATAACAGCAACCTTGTATAAACAGTGCTCTTCTTATTGAGGTTCAACTGTAATGTTGCTATCTAAAGTGGCTTGGGTGCAAGTTGAGGAAAGTTGCGCAGGAGACATCTCAGACCAAAACATTCCTAACATTAAACAAAAAAGACTGGCACAAAGACATGTGACCAATCATGAGCAACATGCTGCTGGTGTAAAGCTTGCCCCATATCTACTGAGACACGAACAAAATATCTGTCAATAGCATTCCAATGTGATAATGCAAATTCAACTGGAAAACCAATGCTATTGGGCAACTATCAAATTAAGTTTGCAAATAGCTCATGGGCATCAGTCACAATCATGTTACCAACACCTCTTCAGAACTTTTGTCCTCCCCAAAAATAGCAATATTCATAAAAAAGCCTGCCATGCAGAGCTTGAATTTAACATACATTTTGGCTTGCTACATGTACATGTGTGCCTATGACCACTTTCACATTTTGAACCAAAAAAATGACTTCACCAAAAACAGGTGCTGCAGAATTGGCCACTGACAGAAACATTGGAAAGTCTTGTCATCTGGTAATGTCAAAAATCTTTCAGAGAATGAAAAGCATAAAACTGAAGTGAAGACGAGAAGAAATTCTTACACTCAAGTCTGGACAAGTGAATGCTGTACACTCACTGAAAGCCTTTGTTTAGAAGCTGTGTGTGATTGCTGTTCCAAACAAGTGGGAACATTGGTGAAGACAAAAGAGTAAGGTGCACAAGGTGATCTCAAGCATGTGCAATGCTTATTTTTCACACAACAGTCTACTGAAAATCCCCACAATCCCCCTAGATGGTTGAAAGAAACATCTACAGATGAGAAGAAAACATTCTCAAGTGAAAAATCGAAATTGGATGTTAGTGCACACAGACAGGTTAGGTCCACTGACTAACCTGTTCCCATGGCGACCCAGGTAATAGTGTCTCATGCAATGCCGAGTCCAACCAGTGCAGGTTGAATGGACGATACCTGCTCTGCTCTGAAAGCCTGCCCTCGACGGGCTGAATTGGTGCAGGTTTGCTTTCCATTTCCTAGCTAGAGTTCCTTGGTTGGGAAACTTGATGGCTAATTTCAAAGTCAGCATTCGCAACCATGCAGCTCCTGCATGATGTCCAATATTATAGTATCAAGCTATCTTCAGTGTGCACGTCTACTTAAGAAACCAGGTGAGAATCAAGGTTTGAAGTTCAAAAGCGGTCGAGAAAAATAGGTACCACTCGTTCAGTTTATTGCACGTGTTTGAGATTGACATCAGACTGAAGTTATTTGCATGCAGTTGGTCCCATTTCAGTTTGTTTACAGACTACCACAATTTTTTTTAGGTTCGTTTTCTGGGAGAAGGGTCTATCCAGAAGATGTAGTGATGGCAAATTTCCTTTGAAGGGTAGAACGACACAAATTTCCTTGTGAGTTACTTGAAAGCAGACAGGGATGTTGACTGCAGAGTGAGCAAACGGCACTCTGACGTTTCTTGTCTGTTCAGGTGGCTTTGTTCACAGGAGGTTTGATGTCATGCCAACTGCAATTCAGCCGGATCCCTTTTTCAAGCCGGGAAGGGGGGAAGAAAGTCTCTAGAAATTCCTTTTGGATTAAACACAGGAAGTGTTTCACTTAATTAGTCAGTACTGTTGCATCTTTAATTCACATCAGCAAACTCCAATCCCCTTGCATCTGGACTCTAGTGATTGATGAGGTCACTATGGACTGTTCCGTCTGTTAGACTATGAGGTACACAGACAGAGGTAGTATTCTGCAGAATGTGGTGAAAGGGTGGCGATGAGCGTTGGGTGCACTAGCTAGGTGGTTTGAGGTCTGGGGGGCTCTCTCCAAAGCAGTGTTTGGCCACAGGGTCCCTGTAGGTGTTCTCGTGCTGCACACTCTGGAAGAGCAAGAGAGAGAGAGAAAAAAAAAACAAGCAAAAGGGTCAATACTACATCGTGAAGCACAGCCGATGTCAGAGTCTTTGCCATAATCAAGACATCAAGCACCAAGAAAAGATTCTAGATTCTAGAGCAGTCTCTCTCTGTGATAGTTACTGAAGTTATGGGCAAATCGTAATGACCCGAAGGGTCTGACATGTCTGGTAGAAGACAAAGGAAGGATGCATTTAACTAACAGCACTTGCAACCACTTAACACGTGCATGCCAAAGTCCGCAGCAGAATAACGCCAATCATGTACACACAGAAACAGGAATTTTAGGATATCCCTCATCACCCTGGACCCTCAAATCTCAAACAAACAAGCTGGAAGACACAGCCAGGACCCACCTCTGATGATGTGCGACACTTGGTGAGGCAGAACTCGTATTGACTGTTCACCTCCCGGAATAACAGTTTGAATGTGTTACTGGCCTTGCCAAGCACACCTTGCACTACATCCTCCTGGAAAAAAATTATGAATCAAACATGTAGGAATGTTGGAACAGAGTGCAGCCGGATCACACGTTACAACTTTTAGAAACAGGACGGATTTCAGTTCAGTTTCAAATGATTCCTTAAACTGTGGTGATTTTTTCCAAGGGTGCCTGGTTCCAGTCAAACGGACATTCATCTGCAACCCAGCAGACCTTATTCGCGTGGAAGCCATGTTTAATCTTATTCCCTGAAATTATCACAATCAATGTCATCTGTTAAATGGGATGGTACCAGACTATTTGGGGTTCCACAACACACTTCAATTTCTTTTAGTGGCTTAAAACATTTAGATATAATTTATCACAAATTTGAAATTATTCTAAACAAATAAATGAGATCAATTTGTATTGAACTCTTATTTCGTCACTATTATTTTACTCTAAGCTTCCAAAAAATGAGAAGTATCACTTCGATTTCGATTAATGATGGCAAAATCATAATACAGTCTATTACCACTCACTTTTGCTTTCTGAGGTACATGTAAATAGCATACAATTGTGCATACACTTTGTGTAATCCCATATCCATATGAAAAAAACAAATTAAAACATGTGTCATTCTGTATATTCAGGGTCCCAACTTGTGACATTTTTCCAACCTGTGTAATTTGACATGAAAGCATAACTGAAATTGGCTTCAAACTAGTTTTACTTGTTTAGCAAGTAACTTGCATCCCTTAAATGCTCCTGGAAATTAAAGAATGAGTTTCACCTTGCAAAATATAATGTCATAGTTAACAGAGACACAAAAAACTTGGCCCTAAATTTATAGAATGACCCACATTTCGTGACACTGAAACACCCAAACTCTGCCAAAGTCCAAAATTCAAGTTTTGTTATTTCCCTAACGTGACTCCAAACTGCACAGGACAGCCAGTCATGCAGTGTATGGAGCGTGAAGCCCTAACTCTGCTGGTGTACAAAAGTGTCATTGGGTTACTTAGTTCTTTTGTTCCACAGGGAAGCCTCCTTTGTGCATACCCTGTGGAACAAAAGCACTGGCCTACAAGATGGCAGCCATGCAAACTCTCAAAAGGAAAACAAATGTAGGTTTAAAAAGCAAATGAGACTAAGCCAGATGCTACTGACTCAGATTTATGAGACAACTTCTAAGTCACCTTCTCCAAACATTAACACAAAAATGAGATCGTCTCAGTTGCAGAGATCGCCCTACCTTCTCAGGGTGCATGCAACAAGACACGCAGTTCTCGTAGACAGAGCAGCAGTTGGTGCTGCTGCGACAGCCTTCGCAGGTGTAACGCAGCGAAAGTCGGTGCTCGGGGTCGCAGCAGGAATTGGTCTGGACGGCTTCCCTTGGGCACACAAACCCTACACGGCAAAGCGTAAATGGGAAGCAATTGGCCAAGTTAGTTTTGGAAAATTCCTGATGGATGTGATTTCAAAACATCTGGTTCGCTTTGAGGTACATGTACATGTACTGACTTTGAGAGCATCTGGAAATCTGAACTGCCTGGATCCATCACTGGGTGGTATACCCATTCTCACTAGGAATACATTTTTGGAAATTGCCACAACAGCTGAGAATAGCCTTTAGCCGGTTTCTTTTCATTTCAACAGAGAAAAACACGATCAGTTGGCAAGTTTTTACAGACCTGAAAAAAGTAAGAAAGCAAACTGCCTTTGTTGCGGTGGGATCAATACTAACAGTATTAAAGGAATTGTACAATTTTGCGTGTTGCGGTACGGTCAGCAGGCAGACAAGTCAAGGCTGACTGCTTGCTTGCAGTATGCAAATACCCCTGCCAGGCAAAATGCAATAACATACATGTGCATCATCCACATGTCTATTTTATTTATGTATAAGTCTTGAAGTCCCTTCAGTACATAGAATGTGCCAGTAGATTTATGCAGCGGCGAATTGTTTTGGAGGAAGCTTAAAGGCCGGTTCATGTGTCGCAAAATGAATGCAAATTTGTAATGTCAGATTAAACAGCCGTGTTACGAATTCTCTCAAGTTGAACACGTTTCAGCTTGCGCAAAATATCGCTGCAGATTTTTCGCGACATCAAACTCGCTTCGCTTTCACATTAGCCTGCAGTATGAGCAGGCCTTAAGGTTGTCATCAAAGGGAGGGGAGTTATGTACCTCGGTTGTCTACCACCAGGCTGTGCCCTTGCTGTGAATTTTGACAGTTGGAGGAGTTGTTCTGATCAATGGCCTCGCCACCTGCCCTCAGCTGCAACTGCAGAGTGGTGTGCGGCAGGTCACCGAACCTGTCGCTGATCACACCAATTGGAACTTCCTGCAAATGGGAAAAATTTCTGGTCATTCGCATATAGTCAAGGTAACCTTTGGAAAGCTTAAAGGAAAGTGTTTCATACACAGACATCACTTGAAACCTAGAGCACCAACCCTGGCAAGGCTGAAACTGATCTGAAAAATTGTATTTCTGAGGAAATGCTTCAATATTTTCCTGCTGAATTTGACATTTTAGGCTATGTTATTGCTCTCTGATGGCCTTTACACGGTATCTTCATCTGTACCAGGAGGCTGCCATGGCCATTATAGTTGAGAAAACTGGTATCAGGGAAAAACATTTTGATGTTTTCACATGAAATGAGGAGAGGCCTGTTCTTTTAAACCTGACCCCCTACACCCCTTTCACATCTCCAGCCCTTTAAAATATTGTCACCTCAATCTAAAAATCGTTTGGGTTAAAAAAATGTCACCGAAGTGGATGTTCTGCGCAATCTTTGAAAGCACACATTTCAAAATTAGCATATGCAACTTTCAACTTTCTGCATAACCACAGACATTGCCACAAAAACAGAACAACACGATAAAAATTGCATGGTACATGCATTGCATGAACACCAGGCAATGCAACAGTTGCATGTAAGAGATTGACATCAATTATCACTGTTTGCATGAATTTAAAATCCCCAAGTGCAAAGATGCATTCTGATAAAGTTGTCTCATCAGTCAAGATCAGTCAAACAATCCATGTGCGGAAGGAATTTTTTACTGTCTGTGACAGTTACAGCAAAGTTAAGTGTCCAGCCTATTGTTGGGTCAGTTTTCATGTGTGATTTGTGTTGCACAATGATGCAAAAGTGTGGCACTTACAGAGCACAGGTACACGCCTGCCACAACATGTCAGACGAACTTTTGCCTGTTAGTTTTGAGCTTTCGGATGAATAGTGCCTGATGAGAGCTGTTAAATTGCTGTTGACATTTAACTCAGACTCAACTTCCCTCTAAAAGATCCTTACAGCCATTAATTAGAAAAAAAAATCTGTAATAAGAAAAAAATGTAATAAGAATGGGATCCCAGAGTAAACAAATAACAATCAGGGAAATGAGAATTTTGAAATGCTCCCAAAACTATACTAATTTGTACTGGAATTCTAGCCTTTGCTCAAGGCAACAGTTTCTGAGCTTGACTGGCGCTCATCCCATTAATTGAGACAGCTGGAGACTTCTGGGAGAATGGGAACCTGTCTGTATCTCAGCATCCCTGTCTGGTCGAACGCCAACCATTGTGACTCCCTTTAAAAACTGCACAATCTGAGGTACAACCTTTGTGCAAGTTCAAAGACTGCACTCAGTGCTGTCCATGCACACTTCAATGTGACCCACCATTCCCAAACCAGGCTGAAGTCGATATTTGTGATGTTGGACAATTCCTCTCCTTGAGCTTTTTTTACACTTCAAAGTGATCCATGTTAAATCAAAATTCTGTCTGCAGTAAGCTTCTTAGCTTCTTAGGTAGATCATTACCTAAGGTGTAAAACTCCCATGAATATCTGAACAGTTCTACTATTTTAGGGTTATGAAGTAACCTACTTCAGCCAGGTTTTGGGATGGTGGGTCACACATGCACAACCTAATACAAACTGCACAGGTAAAATTGTACAAGTATGCAAATTAAAAAATTGCATACTTTGAAATATTGCACTGAACATGGCCAATGAGTACGGAATTTTGCCCCACATGATGAGACTCGTAAAACTAGTCTCCCAGAGAACTGCACATATCAGCCCCCCCTTTTTGGGTCAATCTTTTTGTGCTGATTGAATGGCATGAATAGGGACAAAAGCTACCAAAAATTGCCACAAAGAAGTGACACAAACTTGCCTGACTCAATGTAAAAATTTGAACAGTTGTCAATCCATAAGAATTATGAACAATTCACACCACTATGCACGCTAGTCAGGCCATCAGGATGGCAAACTGGCCAAAAATGTTCATATATCATGTGGTAAGCATGCATAATGCATCCGGACAGGCGAGCGATAAACCTTGTGCCGAGGCATGAAATTTGTGGAAAAGAGCTTGCTTCAATTTCGAGCAAAAAACCCTGAAATTAAACTCGTGAACACAGAAAATAGACAAGTGACCAAGTTCTGTGAAATAACTTGCAGAAATCTTCTTGCAACAACAATGTTTTTATCGAACGGGCTGCATGTGTGTATGGCCAGTGCAGTGTAACCCAGCTATTTTGACCGAGATATAAAGACTGGTTGCCACATTTTTTCTATCACACATTTTTTTGCATGGGCGTGGCATGGCAGGAGCCAGCACAGCATTGCTTTAATGCACAGAACTTTGCGCACGTGTTTTTAACACTGCGATAGTAACATATAAAGGAAATCGTAAATAAACAAAAGTTTGTTTTCAAAAGTTGCAAACGTAAGTTGGAAAAACATATACATGTAAATACGAGCTCTGATGAGGACTTGCAAGTCTTTGGCCACAGTGATTATTATTGATTTTGCCTCTCCTATGCCCATCTTGTTTGTGATGAAAAAGAAATAGGATGACTAAATAATGATAATAATTTAAATGTGGAAATAGATTGTTAAGCAGTGTTTTGTGAAGACAGAAAAGGCAATGGGATTTATTTTTTCATTTTTTGAAATTTGTTTTTCTAACTTGCGGATAAAAATTTTAGGGTCGCACCGGAAATTAGGGTCGTTTGGGAAACCAGAAGCAGAAGTATTTTTTGGGGGGCCTCATTTAAGACACAAAGGATTCAGGCACATGTCAGAGTACCTTTCCATGTCTGACTAGTTTCCAGAGTAGGGCCCAAGAGGCAAAATAAGGGACCAGGCCACCACTGTAAATGGTCACAGACATTACAGTCTGTCCCCAAAAGATTTTATGAATAATGGAAAAATATATCCGTCCTTTTAGGGCCCACAGGACATGCCTGATATGATATTAATTGAAGAGCATAACCAGGCTTAGACATGAAAGAACTCAGACATGTCAGATCAGAGAACCAAACTGTTCTATTTTAGCTTCAAACAGGTCAACTGAATTCTGAAATATGTAAAATACATTAGGCTTACTTTGTAGCAGCTTAGGTTTGCAAAGGCTGTAGCCTAGGCCTAGCGTCATGAACATACATGACAGATTCTACCTCCATGATGCAATCTAGTACCCCAAGAACTGTGGGGTCTGGACCCCACAGTTGTGGGGGAACTAGATTGCATCAATATCTATAGCAATTATTTGGCTATAGTATACTATAGTATAGGCCTACTACTAGCAATCTAGAATGAATGAAAAGCTAGTATCAGACAATAGGGCTAGCCCTGCAAATACATGTGGGGCCTAGGCGTACATAAAAAATTGTAACTAACAGTACACTAACAAACAATGTGTGGGCCAACAGATGCCCGACGTGTGTACGTTCTGCACATACTGACATAGCCTATGTCCACAGAGCTGAAAAACGATGATCATGATAATGCATGATATGTGTACGTACAGTACATGCATGTACATTGTACATGTACAGTACATGTACGTGATACACAGACACGATAGATTTTTACCTGATTAAATGTGCTATTTAAGAAGTAAAACAACGAAAATATAAATATCACCGCCAGCACCCAACGTTTTCGCAAAATCTTCGCTGGAAACATGAGAGCTTTGGATGGTGTTTCGTAGGAAAAGAGGAAATTTCTAGGACCATTTTCGTACTAGTCGTATCGTATACAGTACTAGGCATGGAGATCTACCCGTAAGCCTAGCGTCTAGATCACAACCGGTATAAAAGTGACTTTTGATAATTTATACTTACATCACCATTTTCCTCCATGGGTCAAATGACGTCACCGTAAAATATGAATAATGCAGTACAGTCCAGAACGCACGAGTACAAAGATCAGGGCACTTTCAGTTTACTCGTATTTTCATGATCGGAATTTATCAAAAAAATAGGAAAGACTGAAAGTGTAAAAATGACATGAGCAAGGCTGGTGATGGCTGCCCCCAAAATGCGATCATTTCAGGCCCCTTTTGTCAAAAAAAATTAATACTGAAATGCAATCCGAGCATTATTTTGACCCTAAATGCCTCACCATGGAGGAATAATGGCCTCACCGTCTCATTAACAAATACTATATAGATCGTGGTATTTTGTATTTGTGCTATACCCATTTCTGAGCTCGGTTACATTTATCATCAGCCAGAAACGGTATGCTTGAATTTTTTCAGTAGTCCTTGTGAATAAAAGTAGTATCCCTCAACAGAAGACCGCTAAAGGTATATTGCCATCTATAATTTATTATTACGAAATAAAAACTAAAAGTATTGGTTTTTTTTCTCGAATAAATATGTCACATATTCCTTTTCAGTGTCTACGGTCTCCCAATTTCCCTTCAGCCTGGTAGGCCTATTCACTGCCAGCTTAGCATAATAATATAGCCTGTTCAGTGATTCCATTGTATAGCATGTGCATGTAGCTTATGTAATGTTGCATGTGCTGCGATAGTTTGTATACCATACAACACGGGCGATTCCCAATAGCGCGCCACCAAGGGTTTGCAACACGTTGGCCAATCATAACGCGCGAAATTTGTCGACCCTTTCCAAACGCGCATTGGGTCAACAAATTTCGCGCACTGTGATTGGCCAACGCGTTGCAAACACTTGGTGGCGCACTATTGTGAAACGGCCGTATTAGACATTAAATCGGAAGAATTGTCATTCTTCTGATACCTATGGATTGGACAAAGCCGATTCTGACGCGATTGTAAAAGCTGTCATTTCGAGGGTCTGAATGCCCATGGCGACAGCGTGCAAAGAGCGATTTCCAGAGTTTTAAGCTTAAGAAGAAAGAAGCCAATGGTTTGTTTCCTGTTTTCAACATGCGCATTTTCCGCTTTTCATAAAAAAAATGGACATGGCATATTGGTCCCCGTACATTTGAAAAAAGTCTGTAAACGGGACTGATATATATATAAGTGATTCAAAAGTAGCCCCAATAGGGGAATAAATATTGAAACAAAACTAGGCGCCGATCTAGAGGGGGATGGGGTCAACCTCCTCCTGCTCACCCAGTATACAAAACAAAAAAGAGGAAAACCTGAAACAAAGAACATTGTACATAGACAACGCTAAAAAGATATGGTTCTCACCGGTTCCTTCTAATCCTGATGAATTGAAGCAAAGCTGTTCTTCCAAAATGGCCCTCAGCTCGTTTCCACAGGTCAAGACCATAGTGTCGTGCGAAGGTCGACGAACTTCTCCAGTCTGCTGTTTTCATGACATCATTAATAGAGGCTCTGTTAAACATTGCCCAGGATGTGGCCATGGCATGGGTAGAATGAGCTTGGACTGAGTTTGCCAAAGGGATGCCAGCAAGTCGGTAGCTTTCCTCAATTGTCTTTACCAACCTGAGATGGTACGCCTACACACAGGGTGCCGGCGTTGCTTGCCATCAAAAGCAACGAACAGGAGCTGCTCCCTAACAGCCACCAGGGAGGATGTTTGACTGATATAAATGGATAAAGCCTGTTTAACACAAAGACCTAAATTGGCATCTCCAAATTCTGGAAGGAAAATATCCTGGCCCAAAAGGAGTGGAGTGGCAGTCTTAGGGAGGAAACCAGGAACAAAACGTACGCTTAACCCACCAGCTTCAAAACGCAGGTAACGGGTTTCACGACCCATAGCCTGAAGCTTGGAACATCGGTTCGCTGATGCGATAGCCACCAGGAAAACAGTCTTAAGGGTACAATACTGCAAAGATGTCTCTGCTAAGGGTTCAAAAGGCGCCCGCTGTAGAGCCCGTAAAACCACATCCAAATTCCACGCAGGATGTAACACGGGGGGGGGGGGTTCTTGTGAAAGGCTCCTTTCAGAAACCTGCAAATAGTTTCATGCTGACCAATAGGCCTTCCACGAAGACCATTATGGAAGACCGGAAAACATCTAGCGTCCAGTAAGCTAATCCTTTCTCAAGAAAACTGACTGCATGAAGGTGCATATTTCCCCTGCAGATGCTGAGCACGGATCTGTACCCCGTGAAGCACACAAATCTCGAAACACTGACCAATGCCTATTATGCACGTCTTTAGTGGATGAGCGGACGTCACTCTGGATTGTGTCAATAACCTCTTCTGAAAGGCCTACCTGGCAGAGGAGTCTGCGCTCAGTTTCCATGCCGTGAGACGGAACCCTTCCGGTCTGGGGTGGCATACGCTGCCCTCCCACTGTTGCAGAAGATCGGGACAAGCTGGAAGCTGAATGGGAACATCCACTAGGAGGTCTAGCATTCTCGGCAACCATGAGTGCCGAGGCCAATTCGGGGCTACGGGGATCACCACACATTTGTAACGCTCTATGCGATCCAGAACTTAATGAATCAGTGCGATCGGGGGAATAACGGGTTGACAGCAGTGCTGTCAACCCGTCCCAATTCAGAGTTAAGGCATCCACGTGAAATGCCTCGCTGCACGGGTCCCGCGAGCAAAACACTGGGAGCTGTCTGTTGCTGGAAGAAGATTTTCGACGGAGGACATTGGTGGACTTGGGCTTGTACGCATGCCGGTACATCGCAGTATGAAGGGAAACACGACGAAGGCCATCGGCTCCATCGAGCTGGCTATCTACCAATTTGAACTCCTCCGATACTTCCTTGAAGTTGTTACCACAGAGATTACCATCCTCAGTAATGGGAGCTTTCCTGAGTTTTGACTTGGTATTATCGGCCCAACGTGTCTGCTGAAGCCACATGGTGCGTCGGGCTAGTTTCTCATTGGCCGCTTCCCTCACCTGAAGGTCTAGCATATCCAGAGTGGCCTCCTGAGCCATAGCCAATGCCCAAGAAAGTGAACCAATATCAACCTGGTCCTTCAGATCTTCCAAGCTCGGCTGGTCAGGAAAATTCTGGAGACACCCCTCCAGCTTTATTTGCTTGGAGGCCGCTTCTAAAAGCCAAGATTGGGACACAGCACAAGCCATTCCAATGAGAGCTTCCTTCTCTATATTCATGAAGCGGCGATCCACCACATTCAAGGTCTTATCAGGGAGCTTGGGAGCCACAGCATGAAACTCGGGGACCACCCGGCTGAGCTTGTGGACCAAGACAGGGTCTAGCCTGTAGGGTACCTTATATTTTCTATAGTCCTCCTCTAGAAATTTTGTACCTTGTTATCGCAGATGCCCGATACAGGGGAATACGCTCTCGATTCCCAGCCCACAATTTGTCAATCAATTTCTTATGACCAGCTGCTAGTGGCAAGAGCACCTTATTCTGCTTAGGCTCGAAAACGTGACGAGCTGCTGTAATCTCAGGGTCTTCCCGTTCCTCGAAGTGGGCATTCTTTATTGGAAGGGAGAAAAAACACGAATGAGTGGGAAGATGCTTAAAAAAAACACTGGTGCGCATGCGTGGAGAGGATAGTGAAGGGACCCGAACGTGGACACGTGACAGAGCTGTTTTTTGTCTTTAAGCACGATGAGTGGGGGTTCGAGGAAATGTCCTATAAATAATACAGAGGTAAAAGTTAGTACACGAATGAGAAAGAATCCACAAGTTAGCGAATAGACTTATAGCCGCAATACTTCCCTCTTCTGATGGGGCGATTACAGGCAAGGTATTTGCAAAACATGTCTGAAGTTCCCGCCTAAACGTTAGAAGAATGGCATCTTGTCAGTTTGCATCCTAACACTGCAGGGTAACTCCGATCCCAACCTCATCACCGAGATATTTTTTTCATTCATTACCACGTGGTCGTCGAGGGGCTCAGTGCGCGACATTTGAAGCATCCGCATTGAAACGAAGAACAGGTGCACAGTCCGCCGTGCTTTGTGCTGAAACTGCGCGCTTTGGCTAGCTAAGCACGGCAGTCATAATGATTTTCAATCTGCATGCTGCTGGTCGTGATGTTGCTTGAGGTTCTTTGATATATGAAAAGACGGAGACTCGGTGCAGCTGAGCCTTTTAAAAATTAAAAGCACAAACATATCTTTACCTCAACATGTCACAGCAAATAATTATTATGTGCTGTACGTGCTGTACGTCATTGCCCTTGCGAAGTTTATGCAATGCATAATTCATGTTTCGCGGTGACGCCTATGACCCGGGGAGCCTTAAATGGTGATGTAAGTATAAATTATCATAAGTGTCCTTTTCCTGGTTGTGCATGTGCTACTGACTCATCTAATTCCCCCGCCCCCGACGAATGCGCATGACGTCATTATTTTTTCTAGTCTGGTTCCCTCAACGTGCCTCAATTCCCAGACGTCTCACTGTTGTTACTGTGTAAATGAAACTCTAATGTGACGGAAGCCAGAATGCCCTTTTGTTATTATTATTTATTTGGCACTCTTCTCAAGGGCACAGCACAATACAAACAGTACATACATGTAAGATACACAAGGCCAGCAGCAAATGCCGGGAGATGAAAAAGTTAACCTAATAACTGTGACCGAAGGGCTTCCATTTCCGATACTACTATACTGACTATAAACAACACATATAATATATATAAACCTAAATGTAAATGTTAAAAAAGTTTAACCATTTCAGTAAATAAATAAATAAATAAACAAATAAATGATACATAAGAAGTAGCAGAAATAAAATGAATAAAGTAAAAACCATCAAGACTAAATAAATTAGGTAAAAATGAAAAAGGATAAAATAAATATTTATGGTTGAAATCAGACTAGAAAAAATGAGGGGTTATCAAGAATTAATCAAGATTATGTAAAATTAAAAATGGGTTACAAGAAGGCAATAAAGCTACACAGATTTTTGGAATCAATTGATATTATATAATTCGGTCTTGAGTGAGTTGAGTTGTTTCACAGGGTGCTCAACCACCCCAGTTCTAATACTCTCTGGGAGTTCTTCCCTGTAACGGGGAAAGACGTTCACTGGTGAGTAGTGGAGTTTTGGGGTCCGAGCCCTGCGAGTGAGGTGTTCAACTGAGTTGAACTTGACCTCGTTGGCAACTTTCCGACCATTAGCCATAACATCACGGACAACTACTTCGCTATTAATTACACCATAAAGCGCTTTGACAATAAATGAGATCAAAAGAAATTCCCTCCTACATGCCAGAATGGACAAATTAAGGATTTTCACTGTCTATCATTCTAACTCATTTCCATTTTCCTTTGTCTCAGGATCATACGAGTGGCCCTACGTTGGATTTTTTTCAATCTTCTCACAAAAGTTATTTCTAGGTGCCAACTTGGGCAGACCACACTCTAGAACTGGCAAAACAAGATATTATATCCCAGTCCCTACTTTTTCACTCGCAGCTCACTACAGATATATTGCAGGTGTTTCTAAATACGTAAATATA
This sequence comes from Acanthaster planci, assembly GCF_054643075.1. NCBI lineage: Eukaryota > Metazoa > Echinodermata > Asteroidea > Valvatida > Acanthasteridae > Acanthaster > Acanthaster planci. The sequence goes on along the minus strand of NC_141785.1, from coordinate 11,362,539 downwards.
CCGATTACTTTCTTTCCCTCCGCGCCATCGCCACCCGTGACTGCTTAGGCTACACTTCAGTTGCGCCGATTTTTCGCAGAGAACATTACCACCTAACGACTTGCAATCAAGTCTAAGTACCCTACGCTAGGTGGCCTTAATTTCAAGCCGTTGCTGTAGATGTGAGCTGTAACCTTTCGCTTCGAGAGGGCGCTCTAACGGCGAACCGATATCAACATACAACGAACAAACAGTTGGCATGTGCGCGTGCGAGGACCGGACCTACGGGGGGGGGCTACTTGTATGGAAGCTCCTACTTGCAACCACGGTACGACTGAGAAAACGGCATGGCTCAGGCTTCTTAAGACCGTGAAATGAAATACTTTCACAGTTGTTGCATTATATCGATTCAGACGTGACATAGGATTCATTATTAATTGTTTCAAAATGGAACTTCTTAGTGGTCATCTGACTGAGTTTGCGGCATTTTGCTGAGCTGAGACTGTGTGTCGGTATGCGAGACTGTGTGTCGGTATGCAGCAAGTGTTCAGTGTAGCGCGATGATTCTTGACTGGCGCATTGATTTGCCCATGTCTAGGCCTTCTTCCATGATTAACCTAGCCCGCCAGGTAAGTGTGATGACCAAAGAGCTGCACAAAAGTCTATATTGCACGGAACAGGTAGACAGGAGCATAGAACTTGAACACAGAACTTGAACGTTCCTACATTTTGTTTCACTCAATCTTCGAAACTTCTCACAAGATGTGTACATCAATATCATGTACCATGAAAATGTATGATACAGCCCTTATCAGTCAAAACTTGCAAGTTGTATAATATTACAGGTACCTTTGTTGTTGGGGGAGACCTCCCTTTTGATTTCCATAACTTTATTTCTGTTAATACTAGATATTGACATTTTTGTAGGCTCTCTGGCTATTGAAAAAAACGCCTTAAAAATTCACGTTAGCTTACTACAAAGAGTACTGGAGGTGTGGATGAAATCCTGCAAGTTTCAGCTTTAGAAACTTGCTCATTCAATAGTTGGGCTCATTGAGCAGTACTGATTGTGCCATTAAGAATGAGAAATTCTACACAGAATTTATGCTTGGACCCAGCCATCTTACTTGAGGCACTTTTTAATGACATTAATGAATGTAGAAATATCTCATGGCCCAAGTTCTGGAAAAATTAAGGATTCACATATTTTGCTGTTTGCGGGCACATCATTTGCCCTATTTTAGGGCTGAGTTGATTGAAAAAATTAGCATCAAATATTCAACCTTCCCTTTGATCAAATGTTTCCTAAATTTCTCTAATAATAAAAGGAAAATAACAAAATAACTTTGGTTGTTCAGAATTTTAAGGTAAGGAAAATTGCATGAAAAAACGAAAACCCCTGAAGTCCTGGCTGAAAAACATACTTGAAAATTGGCGTCATAAAGAATCTTGGATCACAGAGAGAATGGACCGTTCCCATGAAATATGGCAGGTGCTCGCGCATTACTACCACTGGTTGTCAAAGTTGCTTAAATCTATGAAGTAACAAAACAAATTGCCATGCCTGCCACCATGAGCACGTAAATGTTCACATTGTTTCTGTTTTAGTATAGTTTGACATGAGTGCCGAACTTAAGGATAAGGAACTGTTACTTTCCAACCTCAGGACACTGACAACTTCACTTACTTTCGAGAAAAGTGTGCTCAAGTATCGGACAAAGTCTGTAATACAGTTGTGATTGACCTTTAATGTGCCAAGTTGTGGTTAGAGCAGCTTTCCTACACTTCCAACGATGTTGACGACCGTGCTTGCCAACCAGTGGTAGTAACGCACATGCATCTGTCTGATTTGCATGTTTCATGGGAAAGGTCCATTTCTGATGGATAGGGGTGTGGCCAAGGTATTGAAGTCCTGGGTTTCAAAAGGGGAGGGGATCTGAAGTGTTTATTGTCAATACAAACTAGTCAGCAGTTGCCCTCAGATTGTGTAGAAAAAATTTGTAATGCCAATAAGTTCGAAAATTTCAGTTGTTGTGGGTATGAATTCATAGTACAGTGTACATGCACATTGTGAAGGTATTTGATTTTTTATTCAACAAATTCAATTTGCTCTTTGTAAGGACAAAATGGGATTGTTTTACTAAAGAAATGTGATGGTGTTCAGTGAAGAATATTTACCTTTTCATTGCATGTGATCTTAAGAAATATAGACTAATTTTGTGCAGCAATTAAAAGGGTCCAGTGCAGAGAGACAATTGTTTTAGTAACTTAGCCCTTGATACATGTACACCTTTGAGTTATAGTTACATTTGGTTTTAACCTTTTTGTAGCAAGTTTAAAAGCTATATTTATGCCTTTTGTGTTTTTATGCTAGTGAGAATGTCCATACATGTATATTCATGAGCTAAACTGATTTAGCACCAAAAAACAAAACAAAACCAAACAAAAACTGCAGGAATTTGGACAGTTTGTAAATGGGTACATTGTACAAGTACTTGGCAATAAGCCAACAAGTACATCCTTAATGAATTGTTTCAGTGAACAAAGTTTGGGTTCGCAGTTTTAACAGAAAAGCATAGAAACTGAACAGCGCCCTCAGTTGTCCAGAAAAGCTTGGACAACTTGAAATGATTAAAAAAGTGCACTTTTTGCTGGCACACCTTTTGCTCAACAGAAGATGTCAAATAATGTAGCTTGCATGCATTGATGAAGAGTAAAAAGATATACACAAACAATGTGTCGGACCAAACTTTCGTCGCTGATGGAAAGAAAACAACCCTGGCATCATGCCAGATGTGGTACATACATTTACTGTACAGGGTCAATTTAAATAGAAAAGTAAATGTTGAAATGCAGTTGCTTGTGTGAAAGATGTCAAACACTGTACATGTATGTCTTCCTGTTTAGCTCTTGGTGGACTGTTTGGGAGTTAGAACTGCAAGGTACATTGTACCAAGAGAGATAGCATTTTCCTTGAAAACTGCCAATGTATTTTGTTAGAGACTATACTACACTTGTGCCTCACGTTGTACATGTGTATTCAGTTCTAAGGCCATCCTAATATTCCGTTACCATGTAAATATGTTTCAACAGATTCTTCCAAGCGTGACTTCTGCATAATACACATTGACAAAAGCCATAAAACGGGTTTCGCAAACAAATTTCAGGGTTATTTTTGCTCTGTGGGCCATCAAGTAAACATTACATGTAATAGGCCCACTTCATGTATACATGTACATGTACATGTGTAGTTTACTTAACCATTTTTTTTTCATGCTTACAGTGAAACTGTGAAATTGTTGCTGTTAAAAGGACATTGCTAAGCATATGTTGTGGCTCTTTGCTCTCTAAACAACCAAAGTTCAGGCTTATTTAGTTTTCCTCAACCTTGCTTAGTCTACTCTTATGGAATTTTGCTGTAGTCATGCACGAGAATCTCTGAATTTGTGGATGTACATGTACCTGTACCATTGACAAACAGCATCTTGACATCTTGGCCTTTACCTGTGCATTGATGAGCAACAGTCTGGGCAAGCCATGACTGAGGGTGATATCCCTACCATACTGCCGTAAGTGTCAAGATTGACTCTGTTTTTTTGGGGGGGGGTGAATTTTGTTCATTTCTTTTTCCCTGTTATTGTCAGGCTGTGCATCCAACAGCCAGCTTCGCAAAAACTTTACATTATTGGCTCAACTTGTATGCATTTCACAAAAGTTGTACTTGCAAATGCAAGTTACACACTGCTTCAGTCCAGGATTTGTGAACGGGTGAAGACATGGAAAAACCATTGTGGTTTTCTTTGTGGTTATTGTCTAAAAGAATATAGGCATGTTTGTAGGTCACTCGGTCTTATTTCTGACCGTTCCTTACATGTATTTCTGGAGGAAAAAAAAGTTGTTATGCCACTGAACCTGTCTGGAATTTCATAGCAAAAATGTTTTAAAAAAGGAAAAAAGTAATAACAAGAGTTTTTTCAATCCCTGTTTTTTTTCCTGTCTGATAGACTCTCCTCATGGTAAAACAATATGAAAATCGTAGCCCTATGTACATGTGATTAACCAACTTCCCATCTCAAATTAGAGCACCTGCATGCTGACAGATCAAAGTGGACATGTGTACATGTATATATGAATCTACATGCAAGTACATGATGATATGTTTGGCCTTGATCTGCACTAGTCCAGTTGTAAAACCTTTACATTATCTGTATCATTGAAAATTGACTGATCTCTGAAAGAGAGGATTGTTTGCTCATCAGGGGAAAAAGGAGATTGAGAAATCACTTGTTTGCCCCCAGGAAGATTATCATTTCTCTCTGGGTAGGAAATTTCGGAAAGGGCGTGGGGCCTATTTCACAGGTTTCCCCCCTATTCAAAGCCAGAAACAAGGGTCGGTCAGAAATGAGAACCATACTGTTATTCACCATGGACGCCCAATGTTAATGGGTGGACAGCTGGAATGTTTGGTCCTCATCACTCTACCTAAGCGTGCCATATGGAAAGGAATTTGAGGTCTTGATCATTGAATTATTGAACATATGCTGACAGATCTACTGTACAATACCTGCGCATACATACATGCATACCGAATACGGACCATGCAGATAATGCACCATACGTACCTGTACATGTACATAGCTGGTCTGGAGCTGTAAAAACAGGTGAAGTTACGTGGCCTGTATATATGTAAGTGCTGTGGTTGCTGGGGTTATGCATGTAGTGCTTTGGTTGCTAGTTTGGTAGGTTGTTTTGTTGACAGGGCATGGCAAGAAAACATAAACAATGCTCTGGGACTAGCTCTTAGCCAGTCGAGGTACAGAATCCTCGGGTGAGGTGTTAGAATAGTTTCAGAAACCCTGCATGCATAGGCCTATAGATACATACATGTATATACAAAATATTGTCATTTCAGGGCCGTGATGAGTCGTAGTCCCAACGACGCCCCATCTTCTTCCAGCTCCATGTACCACGAGGTCAGTCTCAGCGTAGATGACCCTCAGCTCACCCAGTCAGATGCAGAGGTGGTGATTGTCAACAGGCCGCTGATGACCCCAGCCCATGAGGAGCTGTACGCCCAACGCCAGAGGGAGGAGGAGGAGGAAGAGGAAAAGCTGGACCTTATAGATGCAACACAGAGACTCCTTCCCTTGCCTGAATCACATGTACATGTAGCTATTGCTTCTTTAACACCCCTTCCCTCTCCCTGTCTCATTTGAAATCAAAACAAAGAATAAGTAGCCAGTGGTAGCCTTACAGGTGTGTTTGAAGAAGATGCAAGCCTTTCGTTTTAGAGCCTTAGTTAACACTATTGAAGCTAACATACCTTGCCATTTGTCATGAGCTGCTTGTTTCTTCACCGCTTTCTCCTGAAGAATGTGGCTGTTTGCATTTGTGGTTCACTAGAGCCGTTTGGCAAGAGAGTTGTCCGTGGAGAGGCTTGTGCATTCACGGAAAAAAAATTAACATCTACAATCAAATACTGGACATTGTTTCTCTTTTGCAAAAGGGCATGGCACATTGTATAGTTTTGAAGTGGCAGAGTTGAAGTTGGACATTTATATTAGGAGTGAAGTTTGTCAAGGTTTATTACCGTGGCTTCCTGATGCAATTTTACACACACAATGAAAGGAGAGGGTCCAGTTTCACAAAGCTTCTTAGCACAAAATGTACATGTACATGCTTAGCAGTATGTGCATGTACATGCTTAGCAGAAGCTTGTTACCAGCCCAACCACCATGCAAGGTTATGTGCATATTAGCCGAGACGGGTTCTCCGCTCAAATTTGGTTTGCAGAAACATCTGCCAAGCTTTGTTTCCTCTTGAGCAGCTCTGCGATTTTTGGCCTCCATTGCCTTATGGTTAACTACAGGATAACATGTACACATACAGTTTGAATTACAAACTTTAGGATTGGCCTTTTCCAGGGAACCATGTGGTGGTACACTACTGTTCTGTACAATGCTGCTTTGTTTATTGTTCATAAATACCTCAGACAGTTTACCCATTATTACTGGTTGAGAGTCCTTCATACGGGTGGCTTTTAACAGAGGGTGAAAGTACCAACTGGTTTTAACCACTTTCCTGGTTTTATATGAAATTTGACACCTATTTTATGGACTCTAACCCTCATACTTGACAATCATCGTCACGCAGGCATACACTATACAGCCAGTCATTTCAGATTTCATTAAGTCAGAATTTCACTCCATACAGGCTCATAGCTTCAGTCTGTATGGAAATCAAGCAGCATCAAGCAGGGGATTTTGTACTGCACGTGAGGAACATACTTGAACCATGTTATTATGTGGGCGTTTCACAAAGCTCAATTTAAACTGAAATAAAATCTTTTGGAAAATATGACTGTTGCTGAACCTGTACGCCCCTATTTTAAATTTTTCACTCAAAAAAAGGGATTTATGAATGGGAATAAAAGTGTGATGGGTTGCCTTTAAAGTTGTATTGTATGTTTAGAATTGGCCAGGGGCCTGGCAAGGACAGTGGACCTGGCCTTGGGCTCTCTCTGTCCATGATCTGCCCCCACCAGGACCAAGAGAGGGTGCAATTTTCCTAGCAATGGTGGCTCATCCTTCGGGCAACTGCATCTCACTATTTCATAAGTGTACATTTAGTTTATACAAGACTGCTTCCAATCTTTCACATTGCTCTGTGTATGCATAAATATGAAACTGGGGAAACTGGGCTTGAGGATGGGCCATTTACTTAAAATATTATTTCTTGTGGCAGGAGCCTCAAAACTGAATGAGAAAGAAAGCAAACAAAGACGTGGAGCAAAAAAGTTTCATTGCAGATTTTGGGATACAAAACAACAGAACTAGAAGACTCAAGATCATGTGTCGGTGGGCCAAGTTTCTACCAGAATCGAAACATGTTTGCAACTGCAGCTAACAAGCGAATTATGATGAAATGCATGCGTTGCATGCAGTCGCGTTGCTACAAACAAGATGGCGCTAGACTGAACACTCCCCACCAACATCCCTGTTCAGCTGAGGAATGTTTGTTTCAGCTCAAGACATTTGCCCCAGGCCATGCTCCCGTCCAGTTTTAAATGTACTTCATATTGTTAAAAAACTGCACCATCACACTTCACCCCGTATTTTAATTTGCTGTGCAGCAGACTCTGTGGAACCTTTTTGTGTCCACATTGAAAAGTAATTGTCATTTTGCATTGTCCTGTTGGCAGGGTTTGCAGAAAGTCAAGCGATCAGCCTCCCTGACTGCCTTGAGGGACGGCCAGCAGGGAACCTTGGAGGAAGTGGACAGTGATGAAAGCCAGCCAAGAGAAGGTGTGTCCCAAGGTACATTCAGGTGCCATCAGAATAGACATGTATTTTGGGTCCAAACAATGGAATTATCTTCTCAGTTAGAATGCATTTTCTTTGTGTCTGGTTCCATTTGGCCTTCTTTTCAGCCTTCGATGCATATCACTTTTTCTGACAGTGTCTTATAGGGCCCTTGGATGTTTATTCTGATGAAAAAATCCATATTCATGAGTGACATCGTGATGTCAGCTGAGACAACAGCCTTGTGGGAAGCATTTTTTTATTATGCAATTATGCTACAGGTGTTTCAAACTAAATGCCTTTATGAAAAAACAAGTACAGGTAACAATGCACAACGTGCTGTTGAAATCCACAGTTTTCGCAGAAAATCCAAGAACTAGTGGCATTACTGGCTCAGTACCTTGATTAGCATAACAGTATCAGCCTTCCACAGGGAATAATTAGACATTTACGCGTAGCTACATTTACATGTACATGCGGATGGCATTTTTTCCCAGCTGAAAATACTGACTTCTGAAAAATGACAAGATACATCCACCACAGCCCTTTACAAAGTTGACCCTTGATGGTCATTTGTCCAAACTTTGGGTGACATTTCTCACAGTATCATCTCTTGTTTATTAAAGTTTGTGACAGTGTTGTGGAGTGGTATTTGGCGCAATGCCAGACTGTGGCATGTGCGTGCTTGAGGGCTCCACATGCTCATCAACTCCCACAGACTAGTTTGAGCATAGAGGAAGGACACAGAAGGAGTTTGAACTGGTGAAAATTGCACGATATCAGAATACATGTAGATTTGTTAAAGCCTCAGTGCTATTCAGCAGATGTGCTTCGACACTGAATACAAGGGGAAGGTCACAATTGTGCATATTGATATGCAGTATACATACCATATGATGTTCACAGGTGTGCTTGTAGCATTGTACGTGGATTTTAATGGCATTTTAAAGGATATAGTAGAAATGACATTGATTGTTTTAATTAATGAATTCTCTGTTTGTACAGGATAGAATAATTAACACGTTTTGTCTACAGACTGCTGTTAACAATTTGTCCAAGGACCTTTGCTTACTTGCTTCATCCTACTTAGCGCAGTGTGCCTCATGGTATAAGTGGTGGTATTGTTTTACTGTAGAGGTGTGGATATTTATATATTTGTACACAGAATGCTAAAAAAAACTGAAGGTGGTGCCAGCAGACTGTACAGCTTGCATTTTGTGAGAACAGGTGGATAGCTCAGTAGAGACGTACACGTGTACATGTAAGTGGCATGTAATGTGGGAATGAAGCCAGGCAAACACAACCCACCAGCTCAATTTAGTGCAGCCTCATTGCATTTTATTGGTGGAAGGAATGATTGAAAGAATTTTTGTGGACATGAGCATTGTGCTTTTAAGGATGTCATGTACATGTACATGCACAGTCGACAGCATTGATTTCTGGACACTGTCAAGTGAGATTTTCCTTTCCAGGCCTCTGTGATTTCATTGGATCTGTGTAAACCTGTGCAGTCGGATGCACCCCTTTGGAGCAAGTTGTTGTGAAGTGGCCAAGTACTTCCAAGACTGGTGGAGAAGTTTTGAAATTCTTCATTTTTGAAAGTATTGCTTCTTTATAACTGCAAGCCCATTGAAGGTAGAGGCATCCGTCATAGTGCCTTTGCTGTCTGCATCAAATCTGGAAAGTGAATAGAGAGTGTTGAAGTTTGTGCATACTGGATTAAAATGGCCGACAAGACAGAAACCACCAAGACACCAGGGCCATCCAATTCTACACCGCTGTTGCCAGATTCGCCACAGAGCCCGACCTCCATGGAGTACGCGTATATTGGCAATATTCATGTTCCTCCTGCAGATGGTATGCATTGTAATAGGGGATGGGTGTGTCTAAAAGGCTGTCTGGATAAAGTTGGAAATGACATGTGCCGTATGAACACAGACAAAGTAACGAGGGTCACTTGGGGTTACTGTATCACTTAGAGTCGTTGGTGCTGCTGTGGTTTTGACATTTTGGGGCTGTTTTTGGAATTATGAGATAATTTTCACTTCTTGATTTTAAGATTTTGTTGCCTACCCACTAACATTTAATCAATATACATTGTATTTAATGTCTGATTATATTTGTATGTACATGTGTACCAGTATTTATATATGTACCTGCATATTTTTAATGACATTGATTGTATGAACTTGTACAGTGCTTTTGATCATTTTTTATCAGAAATAGTGCCTTACAAGTGAAAGAAACATTTAATGTTAATGCAGTTTGCAAACTACTGGTGGCAGTTCATCCTCCTGGGTATGGGCCCTTTTCGCGCTACGCTTATGGTGTTACAAATTCATGATTTCCATGAACACAGGAGTTTGTGTATAGATATACGTTCCAATGAATAAAACAGGAAAATGTGGTTTTTATTACTTAATTTTACGATTCTGTTATTTATACCTGCATTGGCTAATCAATTCAGGAAAATCTGCGGGTGTTTAATAAATGGGAGCATAAGTCATTCATTCCAGCGATAGTAATTGTTTGCTGTATGAGTTTGCATCAGGCAATAAAATCTATCAGGGATGCCTGAAGTCTTTGCGGGACTGGGAAAAACCAGAGGATAAGCTCTCTGCTTTCATCTGCTAATACAGGGGATCAATTTACAGTACAGGTATGTTCCCCAGCCCATCATGTGTGATCGAGAGAAACCAGTCACTGTAGAATTTAAGTGAACTTTTTTGTGAGTTGGGAAATTTGTTTATCGGGGCTTTCCCAGTTTTTCCCTCAAAATAAATGGAAGTGAACAAAACAAACCACTCCTAAGTTATGTTTAGGAAACTGAAAACAAATGTTTCTGGTCCTGTTCCAAAAAAAAATGTTGATGGGTGCGATTATTGTGCCCCTTATATTAGCGCTGTTAGTCCTCAAATCCTTCACATGCCAGGTAATTGAGGACTTTTATATTTTGTTTTCTTGGGGGTTCCCAGATCAGGGGATACAATGTACCAACTATTTCAAGAGATATCTTGCTGATAGGTCTGGTGGTCACCGTGGTTGTATGACTTAAATGGGAGAAATTCCTCCTGTTTCTGCAATTTTCTAAAATCAGTTGAATTTTTCCTGACCTATTTTGTTGGTTTTTAAGTAGTGTTTCCAATTGTCACAAAACGTTAGAAATAGCTTTTCTTTGCAGATTCGCCGACATGCATTGCAAGAAAGAAAGGTTATTCAGTTATTTGGTATTATTTGAATACTGATCCCCACTTTTCCACAACTTTCCTACAAATCTAGACTGGGCCCACAGATATGCTGTAAACTCCAACAATTCAGTCATAGAGGGCATTGCTGCTTCACTTTGTACACAAAACGTAGGAAAGGGGACCAGTTTAGCCATTACACTGTACATGTGTACCATTTCCTCTATAGTTTTACACTTATTTGTGCCTTGAGTACGTGACCCCACAACCTGTTCTTCAAGTGTATCATCGTGGTGGCTATTTGTAGCAGTGTTGAACCTACAGAGGAATTTAACTGTTTATTGTCAAACAAATCAATGTCCACCTTAATTTCAAAATCGACCAGGAAATTTTGTTCATCCATTTTTGACTGGAAAAGAGAATAGGGTGTTTGTTTTTTTTGACATTACAATTGTATTTCAGTCCACCAATAACCCGGGAAACTATGGCTAACTGCCAGTATCAAAGCAAAAGAATAGGTTCAGTGATGCAACAAATACATGTAATAGACACAATTACTAAATGCTGATAAACAGATTTATGTTTAAAGAGCCGTATCTTCTCCGAGTGATCCCTGTTCACCACTTCCCAGGTTGTATCGTGTTGTTGGGGCGTGATCCCAGGCTACATGGTGTTTCAGGTTTAATTAATGGCTTCTGGCTATGATAGTGCCCCCCCCCCCCGAACAGAGGCATTGACAAGTGGGAAGGGCCACCAACATAGGGCCGGATAGCTCAGTTGGTACGGTACAGCACTGGTAGGGTATTCTGGAGGCCGCAGGTTCAAATCCTGCTTGAGTCAATTTCTTCATCTTTATAATCAGTACTAATAAACAGTTTAGTAACGGAGAAAAATTGCACAATTTGAGGTACATGCACCAATAGTAACCTGACACCAACAAAGGATGATACAAAACTTTGGCCATCCATACAGACAAAGGCAATATGAAAACAGCCTATTAGGTCATTCAGACAACAGCAAGCACTGTTATTAACATTCCAAAATGATTTTGGGAGGTTTCGAAACACTGACAGAAATTTGCAACGGAAAACACTGCTGAAGTGACTACAGTGTAATTCGACCACCAGAATTAGAAGCCATTACTGCGGCGGCACAATGCCCGTGGACAGGTGGTTCGCGCATTACACGCCTTTTTGCGCAGGGTGTCGTGATTTGCCAAATGCACTGACGCGTCAAGCTGAAGAATGTGCGTGTGAGTGCGGTGCCACCGCATTATGGCATCCAATCGGATTGGTCTATACACAAAGTCCTGCTTAACTGGGCTCATTGTTGTTAGCATAATTTACTGCTGTTGAGAATCAGCAGAGACATGCATATTCAACAATGTAAATGAACAAGTAGCCAGGCAATTAGTTTTGGGGATATGTGCTGGTATAGGATGCTCTCGAATCTGCCTGAGAAGTCGCGATCTATTGTTATTGATTCTGCAATTGATTTTGTACCAAGAGGTGGGGTAGCTGAAACTTCAATTTGACAAGTTCAATTCAAATATCAGTGGTCCATGTGTAGCTTCTAGTTCATGTTTTGTTGCCATGAGCCTAAAGGTGACCTCAGACAGACCTTAGACATAATGACATCATCATGCTTTGTTTACCTGTGTGCTTTCCTGTGGCAGTGAGGTGGGATGCTATACATTGCATGCATATCCTACAAGTGCACCTGCAGTTATTGTTGTCAAGATCAGACACAAGACCAGTCACAAAAAACAGGGTGAACAACAAGAAAGGAATGCTTTTGTTGCAGTTCATTTGAATAGCTTGTGACTTGAATTCGGAACGGAGAAGTTAACATTTGTCTTTGTAATGTTTTTGGAGTCTTTTCATAGTGGCTAGAGATCTCAGCTATAACACTACGCACAGTACTATGGAAGGGAGTCTCCCAGACCTTTATTCTGTCAAAATCAGGAAGCTGGCTATCAGTTCCCTTGCTGTCACCACATGATGACTAATTAAAAAACTTGGGTCACAGTCCTGTGCAGTTGGTGCAGAAACCTGCACTATCAGGCACTGCAGAAAAGAATTAAGTGGCTGCAGAAATGTGCACGTTGCTACAGCTGAACTACTGTGTAAAGCTTGCTAGTTGGAACCCTGTGAATATACATATGCATGTATGTAATGGTTTGCAGTAAACCATTTAATGGTTCTCTTTTGCATATTTCCATTATATTTGCATAATGTACCTACATTACATGCAATTTATGGGAGTGAGTTATCTGTACATACATGTATTCTGTTAGTGCTACATGTAGTAGAGTCTGTGTACTTGTCAAGTATAAGTAACAGGATAAGTTTGGACTGGCGAATTGAATTGTGAGCAAAGTGGAATGTATTGACTATCATTACAGGTCTCTCTCAAGTGATTGCGTTATACTGTAACTTGGGTTGATCCATAGTTTATAAGGTCAAGACCTGCAAGCAGTGTACAGGATTTGAAGATTGTCTGCCACACTGGTTCTGACAAATCCCAAGTAACATTATATGCACTGGGGTTTTATATGTGTAGATACCAGTACACATATGTACACGTATGGGGTTAGAAAAGAACCTTTGTCATACGCATGGTGATAACAGCGATCCGCACTGAGCAGGAACAAAACAGGTCGTGCTTTTATGCTACAGTCTGTTACTGGACACTTAGTAGGTGCATGCACAGGTACACGTCTATTTGCCAGTAAGGATGCTCTCCAACTTGGGGGGACGGGGAAGAAAAGAAGATGTGGGTTTTTGATTTGAATAATACAGAACATGAAATGGACAAGACTTTTCGCTTGTGCTCAGCCCGAGTGTCGTGCACAAAATTCACATCAGGCAACATTTGTTTCACCTTAAGGCCTTGTCCTGCGTGGTACTACAATTCTGTTTTGTTTCTCTGATCTTTGCAGAAGAATACACACTGGAAGATGCCATTGAACAGATCGGCTTTGGTCGCTTCCAGATCAAGATTTCTGTACTTACAGGCCTGTGTTGGGTATGTTCCCCCAAGTTAACTTACATGTATAAGTGATATTGGTTTGCATTCCTTTAAGTTCATAGCGTGTATTTATACTATAATGTGTTTGCTAGAGAATGGTCGCATGCAAAAGTTGAATGTTAATATTTAACTGTGCACTTGTCATTCACCTGTCAAAGCTGGCATAGCGTACCAGCTGTTTGAGGGCATATCTTGCAACAGCATATCTACTGTATCTCTTGTCCAACAAGACAGTCTACTCATTCAAGGCTTGCATCGTGAAAATTTAGTCAACTCCATAGGTGGAGGCAGTCATAGCTGACGGTTTTCATTTTGTTGCTGTGCACCCTTTTGGTCAGTGATAAATTAGTTGCTAAAACCAACTGTGTACCAGGCAGTGTCCATGCACCAGTGTTTGAGTCAAGCACACATACATGTACTTTTTTGGCATAGCAAAAACTCTCTGTACCCATTAATACGCACACAGTCCAGAAATAAGGTGTATAAATTCCTATGGTGCTCAGTGGACTATGGATCCCACTGGCTCCATAGGAAAGTGCACACGTAAACGAAGTGTAACATCAGTGCCAAGGTCTGTTTTACTTCCAATTATTGAACTTGTTGGGTGTGAAAAAAGTTGGAGAATATGGAGCGAAAATCAGAGAGCCAAATCAACTATCCATCTTCGATTGTATTTGTCTTTGTATTCCAGTGGGAAGAAATGGCCAGGGAGCATTTGTAGCCACCCTGAATCAAGTTTCAAAATGTATGATAATTTTCATTAACCCCCCCAAAAAACTCAACAGTACTTCTGTCGTTTGATCCAAATGAGTTTTATTGATGCTGGTTTTTCTTTGCTACTCGAGTGCAGATGGCAGACGCGTTTGAGATCATGTTATTGAGCATCCTAGCCCCAGATCTCCTGTGTCGTTGGCATCTGTCACGATGGGAGGAGGCCTTCATCACTACAGTGGTCTTCATCGGTTACCTGATCAGCTCGCCTCTCTGGGGCAAATTCTGCGACAAGTTTGGCCGGAGAAAAGTAGGCTGAGTCGTTGAACTTATAAACATGCAAAATATTCATGAGGCGTCTTAGAAAACTCGTTCGTGTTTTTGTTTTTAAATTTTTGGTGAGACATTCCTGAGAATTTGTAACTCTTATTTCTTCATGCGGCAGAGGAGACCACAGCCATGCTTGGTTCTTAAGATCCAGCTGATTTCTTCCATGTTCACACTCCGTACACACATGGCATTAGAAGTCGAAACACATTGCACAAAGTCTTGTGCAACCTTAATTTTTCCCCCTCCTGATGTTCTGTTTTTATGCCTGTTTAATGAGCATGATTAATTAACATGAAAAATAGAATTGGCCTAGTCACATGCAGCTCCTGATGCCAAACCAAATATCCCACACGCAGAAAAAAATTAAGGACCCACTTGAAATAACCACTTGCCATGTGGCTGCAGAATTTTAAAGTTTAATATTTTAAAATCAGCAGCATGACACCTTTCAAGTTTCATAAAAGATGAATTCTCTTTAGAGCATCACATTATTGAGGGCTTGGAATTCAAAACAATTTAAAGGATGTCACTCTCATCCCTGCCTTGCTTTTTTCTTCCTGTTTTCCTTTCCAGGGCCTGATATTTTGTTCCGTCACTATCCTGTATTATGGTTTGCTCAGTGCAGCAACACCCAACTACATCTGGCTACTCATCATGCGAGGCCTGGTGGGTTTTGGAATTGGAGGAGCCTCACAGTCGTAAGCATCCTCGAGTAATAAAGTGTAATGAATTGAAAAAAATGCCTCTCACGGAAACTCAGTCCCTTTTAATAAACTGCTTTCCCCTTGATCAGGGATATGTAATTCCTGTAGTGTTTGGATCATAGGCTCTTGTGGAATGCACTGGATAAAGTACCAGTAGGCGCTATTGTACACTTGCGAACAAAGTTCCTGCAAAACTTGTCAGATCCCACATATCCATGCTCACATTTTGTTGTGCTTATCCATACAAAACACATGGTTGGTAATAAAAGGAAACTGTCTGTAAGGATTGTAATTACTAGTCTCATGTAATTTCACTGATCCCTCATTCAAAAGAAGTTCCAAATCTAGATCCTCTTGTACACCTGCACTGGGTATTGACATTTTGTGAATTTGAAATTAGTATTTTAAATTATCCTGCTTCAGCATTCGTTATTACCTCTTGTGTGTATATTTCACTTGCAGCGTGACTTTGTATTCAGAGTTTCTTCCAGGCAAGATCAGAGGTTTTTGTATCGTCTTCCTTGAGGTAGGCTTGATGAAATTCAGAATTGTGGCTTGTGTATGGGAGCCTCCTCCCCCCCACTCCCAGCCCAAACTTTCCTAAATAATGAGAGAGAAGCATTTGTTATCCTTTTTCATTTCCATTCCTTGGAAAATCAAGTAAAAAGTCCCAAAATGTAGCATCGCTCCTCTGAAAGGCCAGGAAAAAGGAATTCTCTCCTTCCCCCAGAAAAAAAAACAAGGCCCCGCCAGAAAGTTTGGTTCTGGATCTGCCCATGATGTACATGTATATAGACACAAGGTAGGCAGAAACCTGCGGTGACCTAGCATTTCATCCATGAGGAACAGAAATATTCTTTGTTATTTGGCGTCAGAGAAACTGGAGATCAGCGCCACAAGACTTAATTTTACTAGAGATTAGATAAGAACTGTATCATCTGGGCATCTGTCGCATGCCTCAAGGTCGTATATTCCAACACACATTTGTCATGTGCATTCAGCATGTCATGTGCTAAAGGAGTGTGGACCTTTATGTGCATGTGTTGAGTTTCCACCAAAAGCCCACTATATAAAAGCATGCTGTCTCATTTTCTTGCAACCAAGGGATTGACAGCCGCGACTGGTCACAGTGCACAGAGTACCACATAATGTATCCAAGTGGTCGTAAGGAAAAGTCCCAAAATTTATGTCCACAACTTGGTTTTTTTTAAACAAAGAATTAAGTGTCATAGAGTTTGATGGAAGGTACAAGTGGTTGAATGAAATGAAAGGACATCGGGGCTAGGCTTGACCTCTTGTCACTAATTTTCCTTGCAGATTTTCTGGGTGTTAGGTGTTGTTTTTGAGGTACTGCTAGGATTGATTGTCATGCCAACGTTGGGATGGCGCTATCTCCTTCTGTTCTCTGCATTCCCATTGGCTGTATTTGTGATTTCATGTAAGGTGAGTTGGCTGCCAATCTGGAAAGTTAAATACCACCTTCAAAAACAGTTTTTGAGAACTGGTGGAAAATTTCTTGTCTTGGCACCCCTTTTACATCTTTACATGTAATTTTTTATTTTCACCGTTTTTGCCACATTAACCTTTACCATTAACTATGGATTATGATAAACATAATTAAAGGTTGGGATGTGCATATGGAAGAAAAGTGTAGTTAATGATAAACTCTTCACAAAAAGCCATTTTTCTCAAAAAAGAACTCCCTTCTGTTTTGATTCTGATGTTATGTAAGTCATTTGCAACTTTTTCCTGCAGTTTTTTCCTGAAAGTGCATATTACTATCTTGCTTGTGGTGAACGGGAGAAGGCAACTGACATCCTGAAGAAAGTGGCCAACGGAAATGGCAAACCCATGCCTCAAGGCCGGCTAAAAATGGATGAAACAACGGTGAGAGGTCAATGTGGACAGACAGACTGACGGATAGACAGTTATTTCCAGATAAAACCAGACAAAAACCAGTGGACACTTGGGCAAAATTTGATCGAAGACAGTAAACTGATTGGAGCAGAACTAGACAAAAACTGGGAGAGGACCCAATTATTGACCAACCACATTAAAATCCACTCAATACAGCTTGTGAAACATTGTCCAATTACACGATATACAAAATGGATGCGGGATTCACAAAATCTGAAACAAAACTCATCATATAAAATTCCACAGGGTTTTGTAAATGGCATGGCTAACTCACAAATGGCAGCAGGTCAGATGGGCTGGATAGCTCAGTTGTTTGAAAGCCAGTACTGAATTCCTCCCGTTGCAAAACATTGAACATCTAATAAGTAAATAACTGTCTAAAGTGCTACTGTGTGATTGTGTCTTGTGTAGAGTTATTACCATTTGGCAGTGCGATCTGACAACTGCATTTTTAAATGCTCGGATGCAGGACGGTTGTTTGCAAAAAACCCTGGGACCTATTAACACAAACTCCATCCATGATGTAATTCACTGCCACATGACCAGAACCCTCAAAAACTGTTACATTATGGTATAGCCCAACCCCTTTTTGAAAAACTACATTGAAACTTGTACTCCACGAGAATGCTCAATTTGAGGTCTTTAAAGATGCGTAGGTAAAACACAGTGAACGTAATATGTCGTAGAGACCATCTAACAGACATTTCAAAATAATCATGGCAGATGTGACGTCAGAATTATGAACTCAACTTGAAACACCTTTTATTTCCATGTAGAGTCAGCGAGGGCGCTTTGCTGACCTCTTTGCGACAAGGCAAACAGGAATCACAACACTCTTACTCACTTTCATATGGTAAGTTCTAGTACTCGGCTCCGTCTCCGGCTTAGCCTGACTCTTAACCACCCGCCTTTGAAGCTTTTAGCTTATACTGCCAAGAAAGCATTAAGCTATGTTCCAGTAGTGTAATGTTAATATTGTTTCAAAGTGTCACTGTTTTCATTTGAGTAATGCTAGCCAAAATGCAGGCAGTGATTTCAGAGACAAACTCTGGTACTGGAAAATCCTTGTCCACTGATTTGCAGTTCCTAAGAAGAGGTCTAGATCTTCCTGCCCATTGTGTATCTGTGACAACCAAAATGTTCAACGATAATTGAAAACGCATTACTTAGTACATTAAAGACTCACCCTTTAATCCCAGTATAAAAGTGGACCCAGTTTTGTGTACACAACTTTGGCTTTAACACCACTTTGAACTGTTCCCAAATTAATTCATTTCAATTGTCTACCCAACTAGGTTTGTGAACGCCTTTGCCTATTATGGTATCGTCTTACTGTCCACAGAACTGTTCTCAGATAATGGCAGATGCGAGGGTGAGATATCCACTGTGTGATTCTTGTCTATCATTTTATAACAGTTTATGTTTTACATACACATATTATCTAACATAGGAAACAATTAGGGTCCATTTACACAGAAACTGATGAAGGATATGCTGCTTGGTTAAAAAAATTGAACACGGCAGTGCCCTGTGTGACTCTACACAGGAAGCGGACAGGCTTTGTGATAAAGCGATGAACTGTTGTATTTAGAAACTGGAGCAATGGCAAAGCAGATTTAAGATCTGGCCAGTCTGTTGCCTTGTCAAGTATGACACCATTGACTGACTGGCTGACTGGCATGGTTGACCTTTTACTCTTGTACCTTTGAGTTTTCCTGTCATCATCGAGAGTCAGTGAAAAACATACCGGGCACTTTCCAATTGGTGTGTGAATTTAAAACATTATACAACATACGATTTTCCGTTACCGCATTCACTTATCACTCATCTGTGGAAATGGACCCTTAGATTTGCATTCTAATCAATAATAAACATACAGCGGGTACAGTTTGCCAGTTAAAGCACCTTGCTACAGCCTCCTTAGTGAGTAAAATACTTTAATACATTAACATATATGCGCGTACATGTCAGCTGCGACCACAAGCCTTGCTGATCCCTTCAAGATCACCTGACATACCTGAAGGTTTTGGAGGAGTTTCCAGGTCTTCATGCTTGCCTGGGTGGGATTTGAACTGTGATGGCAGAGGCAGAAGTGGTGGACAGAACATGTGCGGCTGCATTTGAAATTTGTCGTGAACAAGTAGTGCTTGAATCTACTAGTGTACAAAATACACTCACATTTTATCCTACATTCTTCTTAACAGAAAACGCTGATGTCGTTGAAGCAACAGAGACATGTTTTGACGACTGTGTAACACTCAAAACAAGTGACTATGGATCGCTGTTGATAACTACATTTGCTGAGTTCCCAGGTACACATTTACTTGTAAAAGCTTGGTCAACATTTGCAATCTTGGCAATTTATACAGATCTACTATAATGTAAGATAATCTGCCTTACTTGAAACAACGGGTTTCTAAATATCTTTCTGCAGACCTATTTTAGGTTTTTTTCTCATTACACTATTGTAAAACTTGTTATTCCCCTTCTAATGAACCAGTAACCTTTGACCCTAAAAGAGCAGGGTTAATGGTTCATTGGCAATACCCAGGAAAAAGAGCCAATTTTTATCCATCGCAGTACACATTAACCCTCCTCACACCTTTTAAAGATGTGTTGGCCTGTGCCATTTAGGGTTAAAGTGAGTGAAATGCTCAGTTTAAGGTCAACAAGGTGAAGTAGAAATTCAAGGTAAAAATACAAGGCGAAAATGTAAAACTTACAATTAAAACAAAGTCCGGAGTAAATATGGTTTTGAAATAGTACATGTAAAGCTGTCAAGTGTAGTTATTTTCCTACTTGTCTAAGTCACAAATTTAGTCTTACTACTTACAACTTGTACATATATCTGATATCCTCTGTAAACAGGAACTTCTTTTTCTGATTTTATTTGCAGGGATTCTAATTACCCTGCTCGCGATTGAATTCTTGGGTCGTAAGAAGACCATGGCGGTCCAATTCCTGGTTTGCTCCGTGTTCATATTTCTTCTGAGTATCTGCACATCCAGGTAGGGAACCTTTTCAGCTTGCCAAGAGGAAGTGAATCCACCAAGCTGGTACAGTGGTTGTCCCGTTGACATTATAGGAAACCTGCCTGAGACACTTGATTAATGAGTTAACCAGCACTTGATGTGTTCCGTACATGAACCTCACATTTGCAAAGAATGACATGATCAAACTATGGCTCATGGCTGCTTGTTGTATAATGTCATAGAAATGTGTGTAGTCACAGCAAGTATGAGCAGCATTTAAAGGTTCAGCTGTGGCTGGCAATATAACACATCCACCTACAGTAGCCACTGCCACAGCCACTTCCCAAAAGTTAGGCTGTGGCTGGCAATATAACACATCCACTTACAGTAGCCACTGTTACAGCCACTTCCCAAAAGTTAGGCTGTGGCTGGCAATATAACACATACACCTACAGTAGCCACTGCCACAGCCACTTTCCAAAAGTTAGGCTGTGGCTGGCAATATAACACACCCACTTACAGTAGCCACAGCCACTTCCCAAAAGTTAGGCTGTGGCTGGCAATATAACACACCCACTTACAGTAGCCACTGCCACAGCCACTTCCCAAAAGTTAGACTGTGGCTGGCAATATAACACATTCACCTACAGTAGCCACTGCCACAGCCACTTCCCAAAAGTTAGACTGTGGCTGGCAATATAACACATTCACCTACAGTAGCCACTGCCACAGCCACTTCCCAAAAGTTAGGCTGTGGCTGGCAATATAACACACCCACTTACAGTAGCCACTGCCACAGCCACTTCCCATGATGATTGTAAAACCATCATATCCAATAATTTCATCCAACGCCCAAGCCTGAAGACTAGTATAGGAGT
This sequence comes from Acanthaster planci, assembly GCF_054643075.1. NCBI lineage: Eukaryota > Metazoa > Echinodermata > Asteroidea > Valvatida > Acanthasteridae > Acanthaster > Acanthaster planci. The sequence continues at coordinate 11,341,532 of NC_141785.1, read as the reverse complement.
GAACTGGTCCTGTCCACCATTTGCTGGCTTGAGCATGTGATGAAGATTTGTAGTCAGATAATGGTCATTAATTAATATGTACTACCTTTCTTATAATTCAAAATGTGACTACTTGCAGATTAATCATTTATTTAATATGTAATTCTACGGTAGAGATTATGCAGTACCATTACAAGCTGGAAATATAGGGAGGTTACATGAAAGGAAATAGTTGAAAAATGCACGTAAACCAAATAATTCAACAAATAAAACAATTTGGAAATATAATCAGATTCAAACACCAGTTCAGGATTTTGATTATGGAAGCTGCTTCCTCTCAAAGTTCTATCACTTGTAATGGAGAAATCTCTGACATTCGTCTTATTTCATTTGTACATTAATTACAAAACCTGATACCTTACACAAATTAAGCTCTAAATGTGTATTTATTTAAACTTTAAAAATCTGAGTAATTTGTTTAATATTTATTGTACATTTATGTTACAATTTGCACAGGACAGGCTTGACGGTCATTTTGTTTGCGGCACGAGCTCTTATTTCTGGTGCATTCCAAGCTCTCTATGTCTACACACCAGAGGTGAGCGCATCTGGATTCTAGTCTGAAGTTGATATCTGTAGTCATTCTATCAGCATCCGTGGACAATTCTGGGTAAAGGATTATCGTACTTGTGGGAAGGCCCTCGTGATCATGAAACCCTTGTGCCAGCACTCTTCAGGAACTTTGATATGGACCTTTTGATTGCATACACATGTACATTAAAGCTGTCATGAGTCATCTGAATATCTTTTGAGTTCCTACATGAAGTTATCCTAGTTTCAACTGTCAGTCAGTTCAGATCTTTGCTAGAATTTGGTACCTAATAGGACTCTTTAATTCCAGTCAAATGAAAAATGGGTACAGCCTTCGCTATATTACTGTGCCTTTCCTTTTGCGCAGAATTAGAAGCAACGTACCTCTCAATCCTTTTACCCCGCAGATAGATACGAGTACCTGTGTGCGACTGATAATATCCATACAAACTGCCCAAGTTTATTGTTCCAAAATGTTGATACTTCCACATCATCACGGGGTGGGCCAGCCAAGTGTTGTGTCGACTGATGATTCAGTGAATGCTGAATGTTTATGTAATGTTGTACCTCATATTTGGGCAGGTGTATCCCACCCACGTCCGTGCAATAGGTCTTGGGTCATGCAGCTCAGCCGCGCGGATAGGAGCCATCACGACACCGTTTATTGCCCAGGTGAGAAAACAACTCTGTAATTTATCACATGGGAGTGATAGAAAGCACTTGAGACCTTGTCGGAGGAATGGGGATTTTGTTCTTGGTCAACATGGTCAAAGGAGTGTTATCAAAGCATATACATGTAGTACTTCCAGTACGCTTGTAACTGCATTGCCGTAGAAAAGGATCCCAGATGTTAACGCCCTCTTGGGTGATTTAAACTCATGTACTCGATGCCACTGTAGTGCATCACAAGGAGAAATGGCCAACAGAATAACAGAATAGGCAACTAGCCTTAACCAACATTATGAATTAATATGCCCTTGTTTCTAACCCATGCAGAAATTCACAGGATTTTTGAGGGTAATTTTTTCATATATGCAGGCTGGATTGTGGACTTGATATGCAAATAAATTTTAAAAAAATATAAAAGGGTGATATAAGTTTTGCTACTATTGTGAAATGGGCTGCTCAAAGTTGAGAAGATGAAATTTCTTGTGGATTCCAAGTTTTGTTACTTCGTCAGAAATACATGTACTGAAACATCTTTGATCACTAAACTGTCAGTTTTATGAAAACAATGTTTGAAGGAAGCATTTCAAGTGAGTCCTCCAAGCCCTAGTCTGTATTATGCCCTATGTGTACTTTTTCAAAGCCTGTTCTCTCAGTTGGCTGAAGTTAGACTCCATAGAACTAATTTTAAAAAAACCAAAACAAAAAACAAAACAAAACATGTCTTTGGAACAGTGGTGTAGCCATGGGGGGCCTGGGGGATTTGAGCCCCCCCACAAATTCCTGGTGCCCCCCAGGTGCCCCCCTCTGAAAATAAAACAGATGAATGGATATTGAATAAGGGTAACAAAAATTTGCCCTTAAGAAATTACACCACTGAAACCTGGTGACCCCCCCCCAAAATGCTGGTACCCCCTTTGTGCCCCCCTCCCGTGCCGCTGCTTTGGACTGGAATGAACAATTAAGCTCTGTTATACACCGGTACCAAATGAAAGGCTACACTGAGGCTTTCCAGCCACGTGTGTAACTCATGATCATTTTTGCAACATAACACCTTTTGGCAGGATGGATCACATAGGTATCTCCAAGCAACCTAAAAGTTAAAATGTAATAATGTCAAAGTGTGTTGTTTCCATAGAGACTTACAAAATCCCACCACATCTCACTGCCATTGGAAAGAGCGTGACATCACATTACAGGTCTATTGCATTCATGCAGAATGATCAACTATGTTGAACTAACCCTCACTCTAGCATACTGTATCTTCTTTATACTCGTCGGAAGATCTTCACAGCCGTTTTTGCAGCCACCGCCAGCTTTTTATCATCATCCAACAGTGTCATGCCATACACGGTGCAGCATCGCTCAATAATGCAACCCACAAACACGCCCTCAGGGCTGTACTGCTGAATTTGGCCCGGGGAAGGCCATTCCCCGCACACAGCAACGTAAATGCTGCCATTCTTGCTGCAGCACACACCGGTAGGGCCCCACCATTCTTCAGGGCTCGTGACGTCTGTAGAGAAAATACTGTCACCATTGTAGTTGATTGCAAGCAACTTCCTCTTTGCCCAGTTGGTGTATATCAGCTGTTTCTTGTGGATGGTTAAGTAATTCCCGATCATGGGTGCACGCAGTCTCTTGAAGAGAGATCCACTCATGGAATGTAGCGATACCTCTTGAGTATCTTCACAGCCCACAGCTATCAGACTGGCGTCATCTGTGGCAAGGCATGTTGCTGTGCCTCTTACTGTCGATTCAAACATGTGGAGTGTCTCGTAATCCTTACTGAGTATTGTTACGGTGTTATTTATGAAGATAATAGCCTGGTCATCTTTGTTAACTAAAATATGTTTTATTTTACTGTTAAAGCTGTCAACCTTTTCCGCATACTCTGATGTGAATGACCATTGCTGCATGTAATAACCAAGTGCAGATTTAATTGAGATCAGTTGCCACTGAGACCAACCTTCAAACATGTCATAGGCAGTTGTGACCAGGTCGTTGTTGGAGAATGCTGCTATACATACTGCATTATCAATTTGTCTGACACATCTTTCTTTCCCATTTGATGATTTTCTGGAAAATGTGTTTATTTCTTTATTCCATTGCTGCCACTTCTCTTTTTCAAGTGACTTATACTGTGAGTTTGTAGCTTCACTGGCTGGTATTTCCTGTGGCAGTTTGTCATCCAGCACCAATCTTCCAAAGAATCCTCCCTCTGTGAAGTCCAGGAAGGACAATCTGTCAGGCACTCCCTTTGGCTTCTTATTCTGCAGTGTAAAAATGCTGCAGATGAATTTCTCAAGATCGGGAGGGGTGTAGCGATTTGTATGACAGGCTTGGTGCCTGAGTGTACGTTGCATTTGCTCTACCAGGGCTGCTTCTGTTTGATTTGCTGCACGAGTCGTTTTGAAGGTCTGGACTCTGTCCTTGTATATCCTCTGTGCCTCTTGCTTTAGTTTTTTCTCTTCTGCTCTGATCTTGGCAACCTCCCTATCTGCCTTTTGGGTGATTTTTGTAGTTGTTTTTTTAAACCTGTCATCCAGTTTTTTTTGTAGCTCGTCTGCCTCCCGCATTGCTAGTTTAAACTCTGCCATCGTCTTGTCGCCCTTTCTATTCAGTTTTGTGGCCTGTTTCTTGCATTCATCTAAAACAGCATCGACACAAACAGTAGGATGGTTCTTATTACTGTGGCATGATGTGCACACTAGCTGCATACATGTAGAGCAGAAGTTGGACATTTGCTTCCCTTGATGCTCCTGGCAGGTTGGAATGACAGCTTGTCTGGTCTGGTCTGCCGTAGATGAACCGAGCATGCAGACTTCATGTGACTTCACTGCAGCTGTACGCTGGTGGGCCTTGTGACATTCCTGGCAGAGAAAACTGTCGCAGTCGATGCATTTTGAAATGGCCTGATTGCCCTCGTCACAGTTCTGGCAGCTGACTGCCGACCTTTGACCTTGCCAGCTCTGCCTCTCTTTCACCTGTGCACTCAAGGCCTGATTATCCGGTAGCTCATCCACGTTCCATTCATGTAATGTGGTGTGACCTCGGCAGAGAGGACACACAATTCTTTCTCCTGTCAGACCTTCCTTTTGTTTGAGCTGTCGAAGGCATTCCAGGCAAAAACTATGTAGGCAGTCAAGCACTTTGGGCTGTCTAAAATAATCCAAGCAGATGCTGCATATTAAACCGTCATCCTCTGACTGAGCTGATGCCATGATTGAAACACCTGATGGCAACTTGATCTGTTTATAAAGAAGAATGGAGACATTCTACAGTACAGTATGTATGTGTACATGTGTATAGGCCTAATGCTTCATTAAAAGAAGATAAAGAGAAATTGAATTTTGCAATATTAACTAGGAAATATCCAGTGTGGGGGCATAACAGAATTTTTCTCATATTCTGCCAAAAATTGTTGCTAAGATTTTCACAGTGATACATGTAACTGATTGAATTACTTTCCAAAGTAATACGTGGCACACAGCAGTCCCCAAATATCCAGATTTTCCAGTTACTGAGAAACAGTTTGCCCGTTTGGAGACAGGCAAAATAAACGACAGAATGCTGTTACAGAACATACTCGTCCATTGTTTTCCATTGCACATGCGTCATTTCTTCAATAGTTTTCATGTAATTCATTTCAGAGCTAATTAAGCTTTGTTCCTGACTTTGTGACAGTTTAAATTAATTAAGTGTCCTGGTTTTAACATAAAAGCTTTCCCTTTTGCAGTCATGCGACTTTTCCTCTGATCAGCTGATTTCCTCATTTTTCACTGCACACTCGTGCCATTGAAAATTGAAAAACACTGTACACTGTCTTGCAAACCCTGAGGATTGGAATTTCCTCATTTTTGTCAAAGTTTAAGTTGCATGCCTGCTTTTAAAGAAGAATATTGAGTGCTAAATGAATACAGTAAGTAGGCATTACTTCCAGTCAGGGTTATTTTTGAGAAAAATGCATAGTCTTTCAGAAGAACAGATCATTTTATTTTGACACATTTTAAGTTGGAGTCATTCATTTTTATGAGGACTACTACCATACTTCCCTTTTTCATCATATATCTCCTGACAAATTATATTACAAATAATTTACATGGACGTTCTCCCTTCTCCAGATGCGATATGACATGTGCACATTGGGAACTACCAGCTAAATGAATTAATAAGAATTTTGCATCATTTCTTCTAATACTGTCAATAGAACTCTCCAATTTATGAGATTTTCCCTTTTTTCGTACAGCTGCTATTTTGCTTTAAGTGACGTTTTACATTATTTGTGTAATTACATGTATTTTTTTTCGGTCATTCCATACACATACGTCAGAAAATACTAAAGAAAGAAGGTTTGACAGATCATGTTCACTAATAAACTGTATATTTGTTTCTCCCCCCTCCTAAAAAAAGGAATTTAAAAAAAGGGAAAGAAAAAGCAAAGCAAAAAGAAAAGAGGAAAGTAAATGACAAGATTTGCCAAAGTACATGTACCTCAGATTTGGCTTTCCCACCATTAATATTGTTGTCAGTCTCATTAACTGCCAATTATTGCCTTGTCTCCCCGCCCCATGGCGGGGAGACAAGGCAATAATTGGCAGTTTCCCCAGGGAAAAAAAAATCTCATGTCGTTGCCCAGTTTTATGCACTGGTTATTTTTATTCAGGAGAATGTTAGAAAATTTTAAGAAGAATGTTAAATATCATAAATGTCACAGATATAGAAAATATTTCATTTGTGCTTCCTTTTAATACCTTTTGCACATTTGTACGAGTCTTTGGTTGTGTGTAAACCACAGTCTGCAGACCACACTTTCCCTGGCCACATTTTACAAAAGAGAGTGAATTCTTAATGTACCCCTGGTTTTGAACAGGAGAGGTCCTTTTCACATTGTCAATCATAAATTTTGGGAAACTAAGACCAGAATTTGCCACTTGGAACCTGAAAAATGAGGGGCTCTGAAACTCTGCATACTCTGCATGTATGTCACTGGAGGAGATGAGGAAAGACCAAAATGGCGCCATGTGGAATTTCCAGATTCATCAACACTATACAGTCATGAATGTATACTCACCCACACACCAATGCAGAAACCGATTTATGGTATTTGACACCACTGCATTAGTGGATCATAGAGGTCGTCTAAAGCAGTGCCTCGCTGGATTAGCATGCACTAAACAGAGGAAATTAATTCAATGTTGTGTTCCATGTACATACAAATCCTGAGGGTGTTCTCATGTTGATGATACTCTGGAGTGGGTTTTCCAACCTGTCCTGAACGTAATGTGCAAAAGCAATGACTCATACTACATTGCGTCATGCACCTACATTGTATGTACACAACATAGACTGCATGGATGTCTTTTTATGTATACGTGTACATGCACTTGCTTGCAGTCACAAGTTCATCAGGTTCTGTGCAGTGTTTGCTAAAATCGCCCTTGGCCTGCACATAACACCATGTTGTCATTTAAGACCTTTAACGTGTAGCTGCAGTGGATTTTTCTATGACGCAGTATTTCTGTTGCCATACTTTTCTTCAATATCTGAAAATTGTTTAACATCTCAATTTGAAAAATATACTTTTTAAAAACACTGAAAAATTGCCAATGATTTCCTGGACGATGAAGTAAGGCTGCCGTTGTAGTGATTTCATCCAGGGGAGACATGGTCTGGTTTTTCTGTTCAAATTGTGAAACCAGAATTTACTCACTTAAAGCAATCCTGGGGTTACATGCTTGATTTGCTGTGCACTTTGATAACATGGAATCACCAGAGAAAAGAAATTTCAGACAAGCAAACTCCTCAAAACCTTCAGCAGGTTTATTTTTTTCTTGCAGGCAGTGAAACATTGAGTTTCTCTTCCCCTCCATGATGACGTCAAAGGTAGTCAACTGGAACACAAAGGCTGCATTTGGAGGCTTGTAGAAAATTGCTTTGTGGCTATATGCTGACCCTGGCCCCATTTATTGTTGATCGAGACAATAGTCTGCCAGCATGCGAAAGCTTTAAAGGGATTCTCATATCTACTTTTTTTCAGGGGGGGGGACTGTTTGAAACCAAAACGGAAAGTGTCACATATTTATTGAGCCTTTGTTAATCAAGCTAATGAATATGTTCAATAATTAAATTTTTCATTAATGAAATTTTTGCTACGGCTTCCTTAAAAGAGTCCCAATAGTTTAATCCCTAGTATAAAGTTGCAGGTAACTGATGAAAGCTTGAGAGTAGTTCTTGTTTGTGCCGATAACATACTAATTAATGACAGACATATTGGTATTAATTGAACTTCGGATTAATTTTTACCTCCATATACATGTAGCAAACCATTTTTTTCACTTCTGAAACACTTCATAGGCCTGAGAGTTGAAAAAAGTTTATGCATTTTTCGTGCATTTGAAAATTCTTTTTTCTGTGAATAAGTTTGTCCCGTGGCATTTAAAGTTACGTTACCAGCCTTAATAATACTGAGGCAGGGAATTCACTCTTTGATTTTAATTTGGGAGTCAGTTTATTAGAAACAGTTGAGGAAAAACCTTTATTATGTGAATGTTCTGTTTTTTTCACTTGGTTTTATGATTGCATCTTGCAGATGAAGTACACCTCTGTAGAAGGAACATTTTTCTGTTTGCTATTAATGCAAGCTCATCTTTTGTCAAGGAAGAAACGTTAATTTATAGAAAGTTAATATAATCAGGAATTGAATGGCTTGATCGGGCCATTTTGTGTGTCTGTTGTCATTAGATGCTGTAATATTCAATTATAAAATTTGCTCATTGGCCACAATTCATGGGCTGTCTTAAAACTGAATTTAGATATTGTTAGTAATTTTCTATGACTACATGTACATTACTGCGCCTTTCAGACCACTTTATGCATGTGCCTCATCAGTTGAGATGTGCTAAGAGTTACCTGAGATTGCTTGTCTGTTGTCAGGGGGCCATTTGTGAGACGATCAGACATCAGCCATTAACCACTTCACGCCAGTGGCAATTATCAATGTTGATGATGCTGGGATGGGATAATTATCATTTTTTTCTATTTTCAAAATTCTTTAAAAATTCATATCTTCATATACTGGACACTTACACCCACACAAAGGACTATCTGGTTTCTACTCTAATCTGACAGACAACATCTATTGACACTGGAGTATTTAAGCTAGGCGTGCCGCCTTGTAAAAGAGCCCAGATTTTGAGGTGTTACGTAATTTTCTTTTGTTCACGAAACTGGCACAGTGCGTTGCTGACCTCTTTTAAATGGGGGCCAGATTAGCGTGCAGCGGTACTGTGTGGTTCATCGCTGCGGTGGTGGAGCGCTTTTGTCCCCGGTGGTAATTCGCTCACGCTGAATGCCCAAACCGTGATATACTGTTTCAAAACAAGGCTGGATTATCTCCACTTTTGAGAGTGAAAAACTGTTGGTAATGCCCAGCAGCCTGGTCTTTTGTTAAGAGTACAGTCTTTTGTTACAAGTGTCCAGTTCCCTTTGTCCGATTTCGGAGATCCCGGCCACGCGTGTAAAGAAAATGTGTCCGAAACCGGAATCCCCGGCAGCAAGTGTTTTTTAATAGGTCAATCCATTAAGCCCACCCCATTATAGGCCCTGCAAAAAGTGGGTGGGATATGCCCCTCGTGGAAAAAGTGGGATGGCCGGTTCTGAGAATGTCAGGCATCAGCCATTTGATATTATAATTTTGGATCACTTGCAGGTGCTGTTAGCTGGTTCACCTGTGCTAGCATTCAGTATCTACGGTGTGACCACCATCCTGTGTGCGATTGCCTGTATGCTCCTTCCCATTGAGACAAAGGGGAAGCGACTGCTGGTGAGTCAGGGCTTTTTATAGCTTGGCTGGGCTAAGGAGGGCAGGGATCTGGGCTAAGGTATAGGCTGGCTGGGTTATTAGCTTGGATGAGGCCGGGTTGAGCTAGGAATGGGCTGAACTTTTGGCTTGGATAGGTAGGGGCTCATGGGTTGGATATGGTCTAGGCAGTGTTAAGCTGGAGAGCGCTGATGGGGTAAGGTACCTGTACACGTATGTACATGTACATGTAGACTGCATTGGTTATCATCTGGGCTGAGCTGGGGATCAGCTGAACCAGGCTGGTCTTGGATATGAGTGGGTAAAGACTTGGTAGGGTGGTTCTACCAGTGGGATGGGTTTATAGGGAAGGGATGGCCTGGTTTGGCTCCCTTGAACCAAAAGTATGAGGAGCTTAAAAGGGGGCTGGACTCACCTGGGCGTTGGCAAGATTGAAGGGGAGATGGTTTGTGAGGGCAGATGGTGGTCTTGGGGGGAGGGAACTAGCAACATGGCCTCCCTCAAAATAAAGCCAGCTTGATTTGGGGTTTTTTTTTTAGTAATACTGAGAGATAGGTCATTTTGGGGTCTTTTTTATTTCCCTCCTGATAAGTCTAAAAAGTCCCCAAATGTAGCCTTGTCCTGCTGAAAGACTATAATAGGTAATACAAGAAACACTTTCCAAACTTTTTAAAATTTACTTCTGGATCTGCCGTTGGTTCAGAGATGGTTTGGACTTGCTTGGTTTGAGCAGGAATAGAAAGGGATGGGATCATTGATTCAGCCTGGGCGAGTTTTTATTCTGTTTTGGCACTCGATTTGTTTCTAAACTTGGTTTTGCTGTTTGGTTTCCCATTTTGTCAGACTTCCGTTCAGCAACTGAAAGAGGAGTTACACAGACAGAAATGAATTCCCCACCGGAAGCAGACACCAGTCCAGACTGGGGCAGTGTCCGGAGTGGGCTCCCAGAGCTATGGCTAGGTCCATTGTCTGCACCTCCACGTGTTTCCAATGGAGTGAAGATCTAGATCTCGCTGCAGACAACAGATTTAACCGCAGCCTGAGCCTTCCTAAGGATCTGGGGTGACACCAAGGTCGAGTTCGGGCAGCCCGTTCTTAACACGGATTTCTTGCTCTCGTGCTCGAACGGCGGGAACACAACCCAAGAACACTGTTCCCGGAAGAGGATCACGCAACACCTCCTCGTCAGGGTTTTACAGGAACACACGGAAAAACCCGTGAGATTTTGATTTTTGAACAGTTGGAGACAATGGGAAGTTTTACAAAATTAGCAATAATCTTTTTCCATAGCAAAGAAATGAATGTTCCTTTTCAAAGTAGAAAAGAATTCTGCCCAGCTTTCCAATTTTACTCTGAAAGAATGTACATAGATGCCGCCGTATTACATGCAACCGGTTGCACGTTCCCGGCGTTCGAGCAGCCAACTAACGAACAACAAATCGAGCTGTTCTTGAACATACCAGAACAAGCCGTCCGAACTCTGCCTGAGAGCTAGTCTCAGCACCAGACGTAGGATATTATGGAGAGTATGAGACAGGGGACCAGTAACAGCACTGGTTTATGTAGAGTGAGCTGCGGCGGCACCTCACTCACATGGGCATTCTGGTGGATGGATTAGTCAGTTCGTGATCGATCACTGAAAAGAGTTGCACCGAGAAAGCAACATACCGTACCTGATGCTTTATTTTTGGCAGCTTGGCCCACTTGATACTTTTCATTGAGGTGTCTTTCATGTTTAAGAAAAAAAATTTGGATAAATTGAAAATTCCAGTTTGAGGAGGGGATTTGCCCACAAAACCTAAATCGTGTTGGCAATATTACCATTGAAGTGCTTTAAGTGGCAGTAGTATAGTCTTCCCTAAACAAAGAAAGTCTCTTCACCTCAGTGGGTCAATTCAAGTGTGGCCTATGCACAGACCTTTGTGACTAGCTGCATGTTGGGCTAGCTGTAGGTCTTGGCTGGTTTCTAATGCACGGGTATGTACGTGCTGGCACATGAGTATGTGCCTTTAACACATCTTGGTTGGTTTTTTGTGTTCATTGTGTTCATTCATGCTTAATGACCTGTGCATTATTTTGATGCGCATAAAAGGGGGTGTGCCTCTCCAGGGATGTTCACCTAATTCTTGGTTCCTTCTCATCCAGCCATCAGTTCCAGATTCTGGAGCTCGGAGGGCTATAATCGAATTTATCGCAAGTCCATCATAAGTTCCTACAACTCCTTCACAAGTCATCCAGTCTCAAGCTATTCAAATAAAGTGTAACGGAGGGCATTCCTTTGTTATTTGTTCATCCTGTTAAACTTGCGAATGGACTTGTGACTCAAAGACTCGACTATAACCTTCTCCCAGAATGCCTGATATTCCACAGCAGCTGGTAAAAATATGCCAGTCAATAGTTAGTATATAACAGCCCGCACGTTTAATTTGAGATTTGTTTTTTAACATCAGTTGTCTTTGATAGCCACAATTTTAAGAGATGTGCCTAGTAGAAATGCATGTCTATCTAATGATGTGAATGATTTGGTTAATGAACATTACTATTTCAGTCTTTCATGTGAGATGAAATCCATTTGAAGTGAAGAAAATGGCCTTTATTATTTGCATGTGGGGACTACGGGCTGATTTTTAGCAACTAATATCTACCGTACTTAACATAGAGCCTAGACAAGTCAGGAATGAGTGTCTTTCACATCTTGAAACGAACTTCGTTTTGGTGTGGCTACTTAGCTGTTTGGAAGTATTAATAACATGATGGATTTTGTCACATTGTAAGGTTTATATCATACTTTGGCGTTTGCACAAGAATAATGCTAAGATCTTCTTTGTATATGGAGCCCAAGTGTCAGTCAGTGGGCCTGTATCTCAATGGCAGTGTTTGTTTTTTGTAAGAAAAGGGATCTGTAAATTACTTTTCCTACCTCCTGTGTATCATCTGAAATTTGAGTTATGAGCGTCAAGCGCTGATGATGCGTAGTATCCAACTTTGTAATTCTTTTCATTTTCAACTTGCTGAGGTTGCTTATCATGTATTTCATAGGGCCTGTTTCTTTCTTTCACATATCTGGATTTTGATCAGCGATCCCAAAGCTGGTTTGCTTTATCTATTAGTCGGGTTCTGGTGTCATTGAATCAGCATCAGATCACTGATCACGATCCGGATCCGTGTGAAACAAAGAGGCCCACAAAGATTCCATCTAAATCTATCATGATGATATGAGAAAGCCATTCCTTTCTATAGAATATAAAATTTTCAGCATAATGCATTCCTTATTTATTCGCTGAAATAGACTGATCATTAAGTGAGATGGTAGCTACATGTAGCATCGTGCTTGCATGTAATTGACTGCCTTGGCCAAATCCCTGGCACCTAATGGCTCAGCATTTTTGATGTGTTTAAATGTAATGCTTTTGTACTTTAAATGTATCTTGTCTGATCAAGTGTCCTGTTCTTGTCATTTTATGTGCATGTGATCATTTTTAAAGGTCATATCTAACCTAATGCAGTCTTGAAAAATGTATTGTTTGAATTTTTTTGGTGGAAGGAGGTGTCTTTTGGTTGTTACGTGTGCATTATACACGCAAAGGTAGCTCATTAAAATTAGTTGTGCATTTATTTTCTGCTCAGCAGATAGATTTGGGCCCAGGATCCTTTCTCATCACGTTTGATTATTGGTGTCCAGTAGGCATGAACGCAATGCCCTTCGTGTTTGGTTTGGAGGCGTTGTGTTTTGAGGCCTTGTGGTGTGGAAATCCATGCTCACAGAATGAAGAGCCATCAGCACCAGTCTCAGGAGATTCAGAATGGCGTTGATGCTGGTTTTTGAAAACACCATACAAGCTGCACATACTCACTCAGTGAAGCATTGTACAGGTACTAGCCACTGCAATCACTCCCTCAGATGTTGAACTGAAGTTAAAGATGAAAAAGACCAGTATGCAAGGGTTTCATTTTGTTTTCCCTGTCGGGGGGGGGGGGGCTTTACATAATTATTCACAATTTCAGACTTTCAAGAATGGTACAGTACCTTTGTCTCTTTCAGTTAATGCTTATCAGGGAATTATTTTATTAGTACGCTATTGATTCAGGCTGTGTTTTAGACTTATGGAACAGCCCGTTCTTGTCTTTGTTTTTGACACTGCTGTTAAGTATGGTGAGTTTTGATTTGTACAGAAATCAAACTTTCACTTTAATCTGGACGGGTTACACTCATTATTCACCATGAGTTAAGCTGCCAATGGATTCTTGTTAGATTTTAGTGGTAAATAAATTACAGGTAAATCCCTTTTTAATTGCTCAGGTTTTAACAAATTACCTTATCAAGTAGTGCATCAGGAACCTTGAACTGCCAGGTATGGAAATACAAGACTTTGGACCTGACATTCCCTCCGCAAAACAAGAAGAAAGCAATAGAGGTATGTGAAGTTGGTTTGCCTGTTGCAGGACAGTTCTTTTTTCCCACAGAAAGACCGCCCCTTGTACACACCCTGTGGAACAAAACCACTAGCCTTCAAGATGGCAGTCATCCAAACCCTCTATAGGACAGTTTAGGCAAGGGTTGTGTTGATGTCAAATGCTAGCATTTTTGTCTTATTGAAATCATGTTCTATACAGATTTGTTCCAATGATACGTGACTCTTCTGGAATCATATTAACCTAGAGACTACTTTTACTGCATGTCTGTGAAGCAAACTGCAGTTTTGTCAGTTGTTAGATATAATGAGGAAACTGGATTCATCTTTTTCCTAACCCAGTTTTAGGCATGGTTTGCTTTGAGCAAATTTGTACGAGTTGTGAAACAATTTCCCTAAATTGCTTCAGTCACATCAAAAAACAATTGTCAGAACTGGAATTTGGTAAGGATCAATCAAGATTTTGCTTGTTTTATGCAATTTGTACCTGTTTAGAGTCTCATTTTAGTCTCATTTTAGGTTTTTTTTTTCTTATGCCGAGAGAGTACTTACGTGGAATTTCTCATATGTTCCTAGCATCCAGAACCATGATTTTATGGAGGCCTTGAGAAATTGCCAGTTTTGCAATCAGAAGTGTCCATTTGTGAGCAATGGGAATTGGCTAAGCTTTAAATGTGGCATTTAACGTCAAATAATGGTGAATAGTCACGACTAAACTGAGCACAGTGCAAGTATTCTACCCTACAGGTGTCTTTCATACTGCTTTACAGTGTCTCCAATTTTATTAAATGTCCTTCAGCAAATTACAACAATCGCACAAAGTTGGATGAGTATAAGATTTTGTATGATCTGTCAGTGTTTATATCTGTGCATCGGTAAGAATAATATCTTGAGTTGACAGAATTCTACTCAGCTTCTCTCCATGGAATGGAACATTCCATCTGTCACCTATGAAATTGCTCTTTCCACTGCACAAATGCGATATTTGACAATTTCATACAACACATGAACAACTAAATACATTCCTGTTCGGTCTTGAATATGTATTCCTCTAAATGTTTGACAGCCTGTTGTGTTTGTATCTTGGCATTGGCAACATCGATACCAGGCACGATATGTGGGAAAGGGAGACCCCCCAAGTTAATGGGCAAGCTGTATACCCTAAGGCTATTGTGCCTACTGCACCCCTCTTTTTTTTTTTCTCGGTAGAAGATGGAACAATGCTGCTTTGCCTTCATTATTTGCATCAGTCACTCTGAAGAGCTACGTATACAAAGAGCCTATGCATTTATTGATTTCCCTTCTTTTGCATGGTTTTGGATTGTTACAGCACAAGCTTTGTGGTGTGACTTCATGATTCTGTCACGTGATCAACAATTTACTATAATGGTATTCAAAGGATATTACAGGTGTTTATTTAGTGTTGTATAATGAACAGTGTAATCCTTTGTTGGGAGAGAAACCGCATCTTTTTCTTCATTTGCTGATTGCTAATTGTAAAAGCATATGTCATTTCTTTTTTCAAGTTTTGAGCATTATAGCAGTGTTACTGGAGGTTGTGGTGATAATTCGTAACTTATGAACACATGAAAGGGTATAGTTTCTCAACAAATACTGCAAATCTCCCCCCCCCCGTCGTGAGATGGTCCGGTAAAAAAGTGGCTCTTTCAGGGCAGATGTCTTGCAAAACAGATGACCAATGAACGAACCGGAATGAACAGGTGCAAAACAGGAAGACAATATGAGTTCAAATATTTGATTTATTTATTGAACTTTAAAGGTTTCAGATACATCAAATTTACTACACTAAGCATACTAAAATGCATTTGCCTGAAAAAAAAGTTCTTTGGATTATGCCAAAACACGAGAGAGCTTGAATTTAAGAAACCCACAATTCCAACATAGAAGCAACCTACATTACTGTACTTGATCGTGTCTAATATGAGCAGACATGTGCACGAACCTATCGCACTGTGCCGTGGAACATGGCAAAGGAGTTACATACAAGAATCAATACATCACCTGTATAATATTTCGCACGTCATACATCGGGAATGGGTTATGTTGCACAAGCTACATGCTGACACCCTGTGCTCAAGAGTCAAAGGAGGGGTGTCCAGACATAGGAATGACCATGGAATGACTGACCATGTACTAATAATGGGGGGGGGGAACACCAATCCTGCCCAAAAATATGTGGACAGTTATGATTGTTGGTACACGCACATCCTTCTCGTTGTGCCCATAATGAACAGCATGAAAATCAAAAGTGTGTGATTTACATTTATTTGGTAAATACACCGGATTATTAGGCTAACAGCTAGCAATATGTATAAACTGTAAAAACAGAATATAGACCTACATAATTAATGTCGATCCTTGGCCGTAACTAGGTAACGGGGTGTACCCATGACTGTGGTTATGTGGCTTATACAAATAAATGAAACACACTGCAGTAAAGTTATTATCACACCAGTGTCGTCCTCATTGTTTCACTGTTACACATTTGAAAGATGTGAATACTTCTGTTCTCCACATCAAACAATTTCAACAAATTTGAAGTGAAACATTGGAGGACGACCCATGTGCAATGCAACTCCTAACAAGGTAAGTTTAGGTCGAGTATCAACAGCAGCACATGTACTGAATAAACTTCATGGGAACTTCCGTGTTTAATGAAGTGGGTCAGCAATTGTTTTGTTTTTACAGTTTCGCTGTAGATGCCATCATGATTAAAGGGTGCCTCATGATGCTACTGCCTCAAGCAGTATCTCCAAGACAGGGATCTGCGAGACCTAAGTGCTTGCCATCCTGGTAAGCAGAATGTACTGCTTTTTGCTAGCTGCCACTTTTCTTGTTGAACACAATGGGACAAAGATGCCTGTCGGCTCTTTTTTTGTAAGTAAGAATTGTACCGAGAGACCAAAGGACAGGCAAACGGAATGATAGATACATGTTGGTATGTTGACTGTCATGAAAAGATTCCCTCAGTTCTGCAGGATGGCCTTGTAGCTTGTGTTAACCAGGCTGGCAAATTCCACTTTCCTGCACTTTATGGAGAGCTGCAAGAAAAAGACAAACAAGAAATGACTTCAAAGTAGATGATTCTTCCATCTATCGGGTCCAAACATCGACATCAAAGCAAGACCCAACCCGGAAATGTCATCAACAAAAATGAAAAGAAAATGGACTTTGTATGGGTTGAAAATGTTACGGGTTCCTACTTATGGAAAGACTTGTTCGGTATATTGTTTCTGAATGGTTCCTGGCTGATTTTGGCTTAGTATATGCATTTCCTGAGTAACAATTTCTTCCATGAAACTCCAGAGACGTTATAACTTATTCATAGGTTGGCCATGTTGAAATTGACAGTGCGGTTGCAATGAAGCAATACATGTATCATGAAACTGCTTTTTTATTACCTGTATACCCGGGCGAATAATTTCTAACTTGTGATTAAACATTCATTTATTGTTTTCAGCAAGATTTTAAAAAGCATTGAAAGGAAGGCTTTGAATGCATGCCAATCATAAAATAGTCTGGCACCATCCAAATCAACAGCTGACAATTCAGACAAACAGATTCAGGGACCAAGATTAAAAACTGATTGGCTTCCTTGTGAATCGGGTCTAGTGCAGTTGGTGCCCAGCCTTTAAGTTGCCGATTGCTGTGGATGCCTCCGCAACTCACCGTAGCCGAGGGATTACCGGGCTGCATCTTCAGCTCCATCATGATGAAAATGTTGTTGGCCAGCCTCAGGGATTGGTACAGCATGTCCTGGCCGTCCAGGTTGCGCTGGGCCACCGTGTAGACATTGTTTGCTTTCAGTTTCTGGACTGCCTCATCTGTCGGGGGTGAAAGCAGTTGGACGGACGATGATTGTGGTGAAGCAGGACTTTCCTTGTTTGCCCAAGGTTCCAAACGCACTCCAAATACTGATGGACTGGGTTTTGGTATTGCAATTTATTTACAGTTTTCCTCCTGCCTCTGGAGGCAAACCTGCCTCACCTGTTTCCCTTCTAATTTCTTGGGGCTAGCACGCAACACTGCAGCAGGCTCTTTGAAGGTGTCCTTTAATACCAACACAACCATTCAGCAAGAGGCTACAGATTTGACTAAAATGACTCTTAATTTGGACTCGAGTCCTATTCGATTTAAATGCCTTTCAGATTATAATGAACGAATCCACAAGTCTGACCACTGTGATTGGCGGAAATCCCAAGTCTTGACTACTTTGGTGGAAATTCTGTATATATTATTCAACATCAAGTTGTTCGTATGCAAATATGAGTAACTATGTACATATCACTGACAAGGGGTCTGGTTGGCTTATCCATCAAGTCGGACTTACTGACTCGTGACACGTTGTACAATCTTTGACGTTGACATCGGATATCGCGGAAAAGCTATCAAATGAGGGCACCTTATAAGAAGTTATGCGAGTGGCCAAACGCAATGACCGTGTACTGTGTATGTGAAAGGATGGCTGACTGGGGAAGAGCGACGTAAGTCCGACTTGATTCAAGTCTATATACCTACCTGCTGACACGTGGACTTCAATGGGAAACTGCACCTCAAAAGCAGCAGGGAGGTTCTTCCACTCAGTCAAGAAATCACGCCTCTCTGTAAAGATCACCACAGAAACAACAATCATCATTACATGTAGACTGCACACCCAGTACGCGTGCAAGACCCTCGGGTCTTTAAGGGGAACATTTCACCGAAAATGTGAACTGAACGGGGGGAAGGAAGAGGGGGAGAGGGCAACCCAATCAGGCACCAATGCACACAGCAAGACCAGTTCCAGAACAGACTGAAGGGCTTGCTTCACACCAACACAGCAACCATCTCTGTCTTTCACTTCCACTGGGTATACACAGAAAGGCAGCGTAACTAGCAAAGTGTCTCAGCCACCCAGGCAGATCAGAACCCACAACGTAGATTATCGTACAGCTTTTGAGTTGGACTCTTAGATAACTGAGCTGCCATCGTTTCACGACTCTTCTTGACATGGAATGAACTTAATTGAAATCTAGTTCTGGGAGTCCACACGCATCACGTACAGTACATGTGATGTACACCATGTACATGTACATTACTGAAGCAATTACATAGGACCTTGGGGTTAGTAACTCAGTAAAATTGGAAAAGGCAAATTACAATAAAAGCAATAATATATCAAAACCACAAATCTCAGAAAACACAAGAAAAGAAACAAGAAGCACGTGTGCTTCTTCAAAGGAACATGAGAAGGTATGAACAACAGAGGATGTGAACGTAAGTTGTGGTCCAGATCCTTACCAAGGTCAGAGGGAATACTGCTACAGGTTTCTGCATATATTCAATATTCTTTTACAGGATTTGGTAATTTGTCTTCTGGTGCACAAGATAAGCAAATTTTATTATTAGTTATTAATTCCCCCCCAAATTGCTATTTTTATAAGAAGCCGATACGTGTATGCCCCTCAAGACACTTTTGAGAACACACAATTTCCAGAGATTTGTGTTAATGACTGGTGAACTATACTCACACAAAATAATCCTGGGCTACAGACAATGTGCTCTGAGTCAACAGGTTAACAAGCAAATCACACTCGCTTACAAACCAACCACTTTGAAATACATTCTTGTATACCGTACGTAACCAAATGATGTTATTTCATGCTTGCCGTATAAAATCAAACATTAATGAATCTACCAGGCAGCAATAGATTTGTTCATAAAATATATAAGATATTACACTGTGACATGCGAGAAAGTTGATGGCAGACTTGACTTGACAGCAACGAAAGTTTGCTTTAAACACAATTCAACTTCCTAATTAATCAAGAATTCTACAGCTTGGGACAGGGGGAAAAAACCCAATTCAAAACAAAAATATAAACAAAAAGAACCTATGCTAATGTCATAGTAGTCAAAACTATCATGTATTAAATTTCACCAGGAATCTACTTTTCTGAGTGCTCATGAAATTGAGCTGGGAGATCTACGTAAAGTAAGGGTGTTAGGGACAGGGCTTAAATTTACCAAGGGGTAACAGAAGGGGGCAGCAGAGGGTGGAACTTGGGATTTTATGGTTACCTTTGGCATCATCCTGGTCATTCATACCTTCTACTTGCAAAGCAGCGAACAAAATAAAGCGACAACAAAAAACATGATCTAGCAAGTGAACAATGAAACACATTCATGAAGAAGACTGCCATTTTAAAAGGAGTAAACAGCAAAGCTTAGATCACTCAAACCGAAATAAAGTGAGGAAAAATTAGCAATAAAGATCGGCAGGAGAATTTGCAAGCCAAAAGCATCCACGTTAGCATCAAAGTCCATTCCTGAACCCCTGGACTTGTTTTTTTTTTAACTAGTAGGAATTTCAGCTACAAGGTAAACAGCAAACTCCAACGAGGCAGTGGTAAATGGAACCGTCTTCATGCATTACCAAAACTGGACCACCAAGCAAAAAGGAAAACTAATGCCGACCGAGGTGTTGGCCAGAGAGGTATCTGGGCATGTGCTGGACACCCCGGGGGCTATTTATGACATCGTATTTTATAATATATTTAATCTGCAACGACATGCAAATTTGCAATGGGCCAAGTTCGGTATTCCAACGTTGCATGCCTAGAGTTTAGTCTGCCTGAGGTCATTGGGGGAACAGCAGTACACACACGATCAAAGTTTGCCCTGTCGACACGGTCATCGCAGACTCGCACATGCGCTTTGTTCTCAAATGACTTTCCTTTGGGAAACACCAAACTGGTTTGTTTAGATGTGCTGTTTTTTTCAGGTCAAGACAAAAACCAAGACACCCAGAAACCCAAATACAAAGGCCTTAAGAGTGACATGCCTTTACAGTACAAACTCTGTCCAAATCACACAGAACCACTTTGGGCCCAAACTGGTTCTGCATGATTTTGCTCACTGAGAGTGCTTGCAGTGTCTCCTTTTTTCGGGGGGGGGGGGGAAGGGAACCAGGGGAGCACCTAAATATCAAAGTCCACAGCAGTTCAGCCATCCTTTGACTGCAAGGATCTCACACAGTGTTACAATGCATCAACAGACTGACAGGGCCTGCTCGCATTTATTTCTGAATAATCAACAGAATAGTTCCAGGACTTCTCCCTTCTCCCGGAACAAAACTCCTCTAGCGTTACAATTAGACAAATGACAGCTGCGGTAATGTGACCGGAAACCTGATAATGGTCCAATCACTACAGATTTGGGTCTTTCATCACTTTGGTATTAAGAAGACCAGTGGGCTTACCCATCTCTCCCGATTCCACGAACATCACGTTGAAGGGAACCTGACAACTGAAGTACAGGACATCGATGTTGTTCTTGACGGCCACCTGCAGGGTAAGAAGGGGTTCCATCTGCTGGATTGGACCATTGGTGTTGAGCGGCAAGGTCACATCCAGGCTTTGGTTCATGTTGAGGGGGCTAGCGATGGACAAGGGCTGTGCCGGGATCAGGCCAAAGCTGTGGCAAGAAATAACACTTATCAGCTGTAGATAAATAACAAGTACACAATGAAATGTGTAATTTTCAAATGCAGCTATTCTCACATAATACTTTGATCCTTGGAGCTTCACTGCCACTTGCCTGATCTGTAGACCTTTAATGCACCCCCTTTCCTAACACACACAAAGAGAGCTCTACCTGCACAAGTGTGACGGTGTCATAAATGAGGGGAATACATGTTCTGAATGGTAGCTACTGTGGGGGCCCAACAAAATTGTTTGGACTCTCCAAAAATCCTGACCACTCAAAAGATTTCAAATATAAAAAGAGTATTCCCTACAACTTGGAACCTTCTTGGGTGCATATACTTCTTCCAGAGTTGTGGGGCTATACAGAAGTCCTACAAAAGTAGATGTAGGGAGAGTCTTGAGTTCTCCAAGCCCTGTTCAAATTTTCCTGTCCAATGAAAAATCTGTCCCACTGTGCTTTCCTGGCCAGACAGAGTGAGGACTTGGAACCCACCTGTTCTTGTTGAGCTGTATGGCAAACTGACTCATCTGCTGCATGGCTTTGTTGGTGAAGGTCAAATCCATGCAGATTTGGCCCTGCCGACGAGCAAAGGTGCCGCCAATCTCCAGGCCCTTGCCTTTCGCTGCTGGTAGCCACACCTATGGCCAGAGACCATGGGAAGAAATGAGGATTATCACAGGACTGCCAACACAAATGGGCCTCTTCCTAATTGATGGGAGTACTTCAAAGCCCTGGGAGAAACTTCAAGCACCTGGGGAAAAGCATCAAGTATCTTCAACGACACTAACTTTCCCAAATTCTCCATGCGCTAGTGGAGGATTTCCAAGGATTGTGGCTGTGTGGCAAATGTGTGTGGCAGATATCAAAGAACAGATTGCGTCAAGGTCTTATGACAAACCTTGTGTTTACAGTCCTTGGCTCTAGTAACCCCCGGTATGTCATACCCCGACACATGATTTTGACTTATGACATGATCTGTGACAGACTTCTCATGGTCTCTGGAGAACAGTAGTTTTACTTTATTATACTTTACTTTTCATTTTAAGTAATGTTGTAATGTAAAGTTTAATTGATATATTTGTTAATCGTAATGTAAATTTGAAGTGTTTTTGGCCTTTGGCCACCGTGATTCAAATTTAATAAACCACAATAAATAAATAAATAAATAATCCTACCAAGCTAATTTATGTTCCTCATTCTCGTCAGTCCCTCCAGATGCTGTTGTCATTGCCTTTGAAGTGACATATTAAAGAGGCACCCGTACATGTAACTTCTGGAGCAAAGAGTCTCATACTCATTTAGTCTCGACCACAACGTGGGCTTCACAGTAGAAAATCCTATTGTTAGTCTGGAAACTAAATGTCACTCACCGACTTGGGCTCAACGTACATTCCAGTTCCCATGCCGGGGCCGCTGGCTAGGCTGAAGATGTCACCCAGAGCACCCAAGTTACCTCCTCCCATGACGGGCTATGGTAAGGCAAGAGAATGTAACATGAGAAATCCTACAAACTTGCTTGGGACTGGGAAGCCGCACAGTGGTTTTTATACTTTCTAATTGGAGTAAACAATGTAGTTCAATTTTTTTTTTTTTAATTCTATTTGTAATCGACCCCTGCAATTTAGCATGTAGAGTAATAAACTAGCAATAGTACTATAATAGCGTTTGTAAAGAAACAAGGTAATAGTGTTTCATGTAAGAGAGCCTCAGCTGCCGATGCACGATCCAAACAAAGCTTCTCACCACTGTGTCCAGGCTACCACCCAGCAGGTCCAGCCCGGCCGACATCTCCGGCTGCGACTGCAGCTGCGGCTGCAGCTGTGGCTGCATCGGGGCGCCACCGTAGGCGGGCATGGCAGCAGCGCCGGCGGGGGGGCCCAGGTCCATCCCCAGCAGGTCACCGATGAGATCGCCCTGGCTGGGCTGGGGGATGACCTGGGGTGCTGGAACAGGGGCCGCGGCCGTCTCGCTCTCCGGGGAAGTAGAACCAGAGCTGTTCACCGGTGTAGAGGGATGGGGAGGGGGGGAGGCGAGGGGTAAAAAATTTAGTAGGAGCAAGTTCCTTGATATTTCCTTGGGGTGGGAGTTACAATGTAAAAGCATAAAGTCAGGTTGGCAGAGTGGTTCTTTCCTCGTTGTTCACCTCTGCCGCTTGGTCAACGTGAGGATTGGGTTTTCAGGCCCTACCCAATTCCACGGGTTTAACCCAGAGTATTCTTCTGGGATTTTTCTCCGACCTGTAAAACTGCCTGTCATTGTCTTCTCTCTACAGGTTTCTTCAGGCTTATGAGTTACAGTCCCTGGGGCACTATTGTGGAATCCTTGGTTTGATTCCCAGAAATGCTTGATTCTTGATGCCCCTTGAAATTTAGTGGAATGAATGTGTTTGTGGCTTTCCGCACTATGCATGACTTTGGAGGACTAACAGGCCTACAAACTACCAGGTCTGCTCTTTCTGCTACACAGTTGTATCCTTGTGGGTAACACTATGGCTGGCAGTCAGTACAAAAACAATGTGAGCATTATTTGCTACATGTTAAAGACTCTCCTGCACCCATCATGACACCAAATAAGAAACACCATACTACTAAATACAATATGAAAATACCACCCTCTTTAAAAGTAATAAGGCACAGTGTACATTCTGAGGCCAAATCTGACGCCAATGAAGAGTGATTTTTCGACCAAGTTTTGCCTCTCATAGTAATAGTAGGTAAAATGGGAGGGGATTTATACAAAAGTTAGAAGCCATGTTCTACTGAGACAAACACAGAGCTTCCATTATGCAACAACTTGCCTGTATTTTCTATACACTTGGCAAGGCTTACCCTGGAGCCCGCGTAGGCAACACCCTCCTAGTAGCATTACGACCCTCCACGAATGCACTGGGCGGCTTGTGATAGACGGAGGCCAGGCTGCCGATGTAGCAGATGAGCTCATCCAGTAGGGTGGGCTCAATCAGGTCGGTCTCCTCCGAGATCAGGGGCTTGTTGGCCAGCACTACGTCCTTAGCCGCGGCCGGGTCCGTGGAGAGGAGACGCCAGTAGATGTAGCCGCGGTCGCGCAGGTCGGGGTTGTCACTGTCCTGTGGGAAGTTGGTGGGGGGGTAGGTTAATGCAGCATGAGATTCAGTAATTAGTCATGGCATGGAATAGTCTGGTGCCTTATTTGCCATTCTTGCCAATGCGAATATGGATTAGTTGGTCCTGGGTGCTTGATGACGGGTACTTGCCAAGTGTCTTCTCAAAAATGATGCGATTTTAAACGATGGTGTCTCAAGTCTGGAGAATTCAGAGAGGATGAGATGCAAGCTGGGAGATGGTCAAACTCAAAAGAAAAAGCCTAAAATCTGAAGGCCTCCCACAATAAACCTTTTTCCTGTGATGTCATAATCGTGCTGGACCGCGATATGTTGTGATGGTAATGAGTGCATAGTGTTGTGATGGTAATCTACTTATTCAAGATTAAACTAGTCAAGCATGCAGCGTTTGCACGTCCACTTGTATGTGGTTGAAGCTGCCCGTAGGCATATATGTGATCATCGTAGCCAAGGCGGTCCACACGTGGTGGTATTGTTTACATTTTAGCGCAATCCAGTGACGTGGGTAAAAAGGTCTATATGAGCCTTAAGGTTATTCTTTTCCGTCATTTTGTGTTTTGTTTCAGTTAGGAAGAACAAACGGAACATTTCATTTTGACTGATCACTCAGAATCACATTCTTATGAAAATGGCTATAATGTGGGTAGAAAATACCGAAGGTTCCTTATAATTTGCATTTTGAAAGATTCATTTTAAGGCATTTAAATCCACAGTAATTCTAGCGACTTGCAACTCATTCTGTCACAAATGTTCCTATTCATCAATGGCACTTTACCTGCGTGGCCAGACTGAGGACTTGCTGCACCAGCTCCTGGGTGTCCGTGGGCCGCTTCAGGAACAGCTTGACGATGGCGGTCAGTAGCTGCAGTTGTACCTGGGTGTTCTCGTCATGGAACCCCTCCAGGAAGCTCTCCAGGAGTTCGTCTGCATTGTCGATGCGCTCGGCGTACTCACCGATGATCCAGATCATGGAGGCTCTGGGGATGAGCGATAAGGTTTAAAGGGTGCTTCAGAGAACAGATCAACTGGCATGTTTTTGTGAGGTTGAAAAGGTCAGAAAAAGGTTGAAAAAAGATTTCCATGAAGGCATAAAAGGGTGCAGACCAATATCATAAAAGTGTTTTACACTACTAAAAGTGGCACTGTAGTTTACAAATATGGCATGGTTTGAGGTGGATAGTTGTTGTAATCTCTTGACGTAAATAAAGCTTATCACATCAAATTTGAAAAAGGAGTCAATATCCTGCTGAATTTCATCACAACTGTTTCCAACTGTAAGATTTCAGTACGTTTTTTGTTGTACTCTTGAAGAATTTTGCTGAAACCAAGAGGGTGCGAAGAAAACACCTGAAATTTAACATCTCAAAAATATATTTTATCTCATCCTTTGTGTGCTCATATACAACCGCAGTGTGTCTGTGGGACCCAAGATTCAGGCCAAAGCTATGGCGCGACATTTCCTCACCTTGCCTCTGGCTCATCCAATGTGTCAAGATTCTCACAGAGAGTGGCGATGATGCTCTCATACTTGTTGGGATACTTCCGGAATATGTCCTTGATGACCACGATGGCTTCCTGGACCACATAGTTGACCTTGGTCTGAATGAGATCCAGGAGGGTGCTGACGCAGCGTTCAGCAGATTGCTAAAGGGATTAAAGACAAGTCATACTCGCTTACATGATTCCTGAGTAACTGTTACTTTTCTGCAGCCTTGAAAAAGCCTAACACATGCTGACTAAAATGTTCAAGACTTATAGACCATTCACTTTATGCCTTTGCAAATGTTTGTTTGTGAGGAATGTAAACAAAGATGGAAATACATGCTAAACGGACGAAGTGTCTTTATCATTAAAATTCATTTGGGTATTGACTCTGTACGGAGCTTAAGAAGTTGGTTTCAGATTTGGAGTCAGGCACAAGATTAGAAGTTCCTTTCTTAACACAAGACCAACTGAGCCAACACAAAATACAACAGTACAGTTAAAATTTCCTATGGCCCCGAGGATACCTACAAAAAATCATGGCACTTTCAGCAGCGGGGGAAATCTAGCAAATAATGTTTAACAAATACAACACACATGTATCTTAGAAAGAAAGTTTTCCATTTGTCTTATCTGTGAGAACTCGACAAGCAAGAGTGTAAATCACACATGATCCTTGGGTTGTCAATCTAGTCGCTTATTATCCTCACCTCAATTTTGATGGCACAGCGACCGATGGCCCGCACTGACTTGCGTACAAAATCGACGTCCACCTCGGTGGCATACTCCTTCAGTTCGGCCAGCACCTGCGCAATGTTCCCCTGGGCAGCCAGACGGATCATGATGTCCAGCTTCTCCAACTTGACATAGATGGGATCGTTGTACTTGACAAAGAACACCTTCATCTCCTGCTTCAGAATCTCTGGTCTGTTTGGGTCAAGTATGAGAGAGAGATTTCAGCGATGATCCAATGATGTATACAGCAGGTTGAGTTATTAACTTATCTTTAGTGGCCAAGAGTAAGAACCTGTAAGTTTGAATCTTGCCTGGTCTCCAAGTGTGCGAGGATCAACCTCTCCAAACTTACATAGAAATGCCACACATCTGTAGCAACCAAGAGCCTTGATTAAATACCGTGGTGCAAAGTCAGACAGCATGGAATGAAAGCTCTCAATTGCTGAATTAACATTTCTTGTTTCCACATCCAAAATATGTATGAAACATTTCACCCTTCCAGACCCTCCAAATGCCTAAGGTTACACACTCCCAGCAGCCTAGATGTGTGCATGTGCGATGAATATGAAGTATGCAGTACAGTTTACATAGTTCTGTTGTGAAACATTACCCCAAGCCTTCTCAGCTTGCTTACCTGGATTTGCTTAATTTTGCTGGATAGAATACTGTAGAGCCAGCTACTTTAATGAGGCACTTACATGTATATGTCTCAAGTTTGAGTGAGCAATCCGCTCCGAGCAGGAACAAAAGAGGGCGTGTCTTGAAAAGGAAATTGACAGTCCTTTGGTACTCACGCACTGCATAGGTGCACAAGTTTATGTGCGCTCGAGTACGCCCAACGGTTTTAGTCTAGAATGTGTGGTCTTCGTGTGCACGCCAAACACGTGCAAGAACCCGGTTGGAAAAATTAGTACCATCTGTCTTTTTTTCGCGGGTGAGGGTGCACTTCAGCTCGGGGTGGATAGAATATGCGACCAATATTGCGCAAGAGGATAGTCTTCTGGTGGATTAAGAACGGTTCCATGCAGACTCTTACCTCTTCTGCACTATCAGGTTGATGTTCCTGAGGGCGACGTACTGCACCTCGGGCTCGGCAGACAGCAGAGTGACCAGGGGTGGAGCCAGCTTCCTGGTCAGGGTGGTGAGGTACTCGCCTTCTACTGGCATCATCTCCATGAACTTCATCAGTACCTGGAAGATCAGACGACAGAGGGATGCACCATTCTGGGCACGCTATCACAGCACGCTCATGGAACAGCAATGCAGTCACACCCAAAACACTGTACAAACTTTGGACAGTGCAGTACCCTCGTGTATTTGGTGCTATAAGTAGCATTCTTTTTTTGAGGGGGGGACAGGGTTTCTGTGGGTATCTGTTCCCTGTGACACTGTTGAGGTACTTTAAGCAGCATCTCAAAGGCTGGACCCCTGAAGAATGTTTTCATGGAAACAGCTTATTTTTTACTTAGGAACACCCACTTTTCATTTAACTAAGAACGCATGTTCCAGAATGGGTGAGTGGTCAATACCGTCGCGTGCTAAGCTTGGGAACACCGCTTACCATTAGGAACAAGGCCAATTCCCAAAGTTAATTTCAATAGTGTTCCATAGAGCGACAATCCACTCAAAACAGGAACATTTTTACTTGCGAGATATTCTCTTCGTGTCTTTACTTATTTTAATTACTGATTTTTTAAAAGGTAACACTGACTATTACAATTTTACCAAGTATGACGTGCCTGTTTGACAGGTTAGTGCTTACTAAGTTAAATCTACAGTTTTTGGACGGCGCTGTGTGCCTGAAGCTAACTGTTAGTCAAAAGAGCAGATCCAAACTGAGGTCAAGAGAAGGTATGGACTTAACTGACTTTTACCCACCTTGACAGCTGAGAGTACCACAGCGGCGTTGGCGTGGGCCAGCCGAGGGGTGACCCGCTCACAGATGCTCTGGGCCTCTCGGTCATCCTTAGGGGTGTAGTTGGACAAGGAGTCCAGGATAAAGATCTGACCCCATCTGCAGAGAGGTGTTAATGATCGTTTGATTCCAAAATTGGATCAGACTTCTTGGCATCACACACAAAAAACTTACAAGCAAAAAGGAAAAGTCTAAATGTGGAAAAGTTATTGACAATGCAAAAAAGTGAACAATTTTCAGAGAGTAATGATGATTGAAACGGAATTTAGGATTAGCAGAAACAGTAAATGAATATTGACAAAACAGACAATGATAGCTTTTGAAGAGTTAGACATCACATCACTCTGGAAGTAGACTTACTCTGTGCACTCATTCAGTGCAGTCAACAGCTTATTGATGGTCTGGGGGTTCAGGTCAAAGAGGGTCGTACCAGTGGGCGAGGCATCGTTGATCTCAGAGAGTGCCGCAACAGCATTAGCAACCACCTGCCAAGAATTCCAGGGTAATGATTTCTGAATAATTCACAAAACCTAAAACGAAAACTGCCTCTTTGGGAATCTTATGGATGGTGCTCACAAAATGCCCTTTTCTAGGACTGTCTTTTACCCCTGGTATCCAAGGGTTATGGAGTGATTATTTCATCTTTCTTGGATTTGAATCAGAAGTATATGTAGGAGTGGTGAAAGTGACTTTCATCTTTTTCCACTCACATTTATTGAAAGAGCAAATACAGGATGGCAATCAGTTCGCACATGAAAAATCTGCCTGACTGAAACATTCAATCTTTCTCAGAATGCAAATTAGACCAGCAGTGAGACTTCCAAGATAAAAATAGATAAATTCAAGATATCTAGGTACACAGCTTGGTGAATAGGGAGCAAGAACATTTGGAAAATTAAAGCTTCCAAATGCACTGCTCTAGTTTATTCCTCCGCCCACTAAAAGGACAATTGGTGTTTCTGTGGTTTTGTTCCTGCTCTTGTGCAAGTTGAATCTTGATATAAGTTTATAGTCCTTTTATCCCAAGATGATCTATGGTTGCAAAATAAAGTACTACAGTCTTTCACAGGTTTTTAATTTCACTAAAACTGCAACACAAACACAACTGGAAGTCAGTCCCATGGCATGAATAATGTGTGCTGTATTCTACATACTCCTTCAGCGGGCAGTACAGAATCCTCGCCATGAGGGGGTCGAAGACCCTAACCTACCATTGGGTTGGACGCTGTCAGCAGGTCGCGAAGCTGGTCGATGAAGCCTTGATCCTCCACCAGCTGCGGGTTGATGTCGTACAGCTTGGCCACGCACACCGCCGCCGTCTTCTGCACATAGGGGTCCTCGTCCTTGAGGCACTTGCGCAGCGGGTCGCAGAGGTAGGCCGTGATCTTGTCCACCCGGATGCAGCCCATGGTGCGCACGGCCAAGGCGCGGATCAGGGGGTTGGTGTCCTCGCAGTCCTGGGTCAAGATGATAGGGAAACAGGGCACTTTGATAAGGCATACCTCCAACTGGTATACATGTATCAGGATAAGAATACTTACAAAACTCCATACGTTCACAGGCATGCAAATGGGCGTTAAATTAAGAGAAAAAAGGGGGAATTTGAATACTCATAAGAGTTTATACCATATTTTCAATTTGCAATGGCTGTAAAAAGAACAAGTGGAGTAAAAAAAAAGAAAAAAAATTAGTTGATCAGAAAATAAGTTGCATGCCTGCTTTCAGAGTGCTTGCCTTGAGCAGTCACACTAACTTACCTGTGCCTTCAAAATTTGTATCATTCAATGAAGTTCATTCATCCTTAAAGTTGCAACAGCAAAAAACAGATGTCAATATTGGTGCTGGAAACACTCATCTCTAATCATGCAGAAATAAGACTACAGGACTGATCTTTACAATCCACTGTGCGACTCGGAGAAGTCTTGGAATCTGCATCTTTGGCCGTATCTCATTTGGGCAGTTTTGCCCATGATTAAGAATGATCACAGGAGTCCGCTCATACCAAAATCCCAAGCCACGGTCCAATTAGTCAACCAGGGAAGAGCCGTGACTTACCTTGACAAACGTGTTGACGGCCATGATAGCCATATCTGGCTGGCTCTTGGCATAGTTCATCAGGTACAGGTACACCAGCTTCTTGAGTTCCAGGTTGTCTGTCTGCATGCAGTTCACCACATCAGGAAACAGCGAGCTGTGACAAGATGGTACATCTTGATTAAAAAGTCACTGAGGGGCTCGGTTTCTGATCTCTTCCTGTTTAAACCATCACTATTTCTTCTGAGAAGTAAAATAAATGTGAATAAAATATAAGGTTTGGAGGATTTTCATTTAGATCAGCTGAGATCTTTACCTGACATCTTTACCCACGGTCATGCTGGCTATGACCTTCTTGACAGCTTCCTTCTTCTTCTCTTTCTTATCGCTGTTGAGATCTGCCTTCAACTCATAGATCTCACCCTTCTTGGTGGTGGTGAAGTACTTGGAGTCCGTCATCTTGTCCTGTGATCCCTATTCTTCACCTGTACATGTTCAAGATAAAAAACAGGAAACTCTATTCTCACGTGTAAGTGGGCATGTACTTTTTTCTTAAAACGGGGTGGCTATAATTACAGTAACTGTCATGCGACTTCCAAATTCTACAGCATGCCCTTGAACAAATACTGTGCCAATCTACATCTATGTAAAGTTTCAATTGCCACATATCAACGTGGTATGCTGGCCCAATTGGTATGCATGCTCTATAGTAAGTTCATCATTCTGGGTTGCCCAGCTCCATGTCTTTTTTTCAGTTTTGTTTCTTTATCTTTTCCGTCATATTGTACGTTTACTTTCCATATAGATCTATCTCCTAGGACACCATTTTTTTCAAGAAAAATTAAGCCTACAACTGTGTATTTAACACCAACAGGTGCATGTGCTCACAGCATGCAAATGCTCCATATACCCCTACATATTGATCAAAGTGTTTTCAACGCTTCAAATACAATGCAGCTAATGTGGAATATGGAAATATGAAGACCACAAAGCCAATGAAAGTGGCAATCTATAGGAAGTGAAATCATTTGAGAGAGACCTAACATCCATGACCGCATAGACCTTTTTCGCCCACATCACTGGATTGGGCTAAATGTAAACAATTCCACCATGTGTGGACCACCGAGGTCACGGCGATCGCCTCATATTGCTACGGGCAGCTTCAACCACATACAAGCACACGTGTGAATGCTGCATGCTCGACCAATTTATCTTGAATTAAGTATATTACCATCGCAACACTATCCACCCATTACCATAACAACACATCGTGGTCCAGCACGATTGTGACATCACAGGAAAAGGTCTATATTTGCCAGGTCCTTTATCTCGCTGTTGAATGCAATCTTTGAAAGTGCGCAAATTTAAAATATGCACACCCAATTTGTAAATTTTGCACATCCACAGATATTGCCATAAAAATTGTTAGGATACATGAACCACAGGCAACAGTCGTACTTAAAAGAGACTGACATACACTACACATTTGGCATGATTTTGTTGAGCCTGTTTCATGTGACGTGTGTGCGCCGCATGTTGAGTGTGGCATGTACTTGTGGGACCAGGGTACGGTAGCGCATGCATCACATCGGCTGGCCATGAGAAATTTCACCATTCAAGCGTATTGATCAATACTGCCATGTGAGAGCAATTAAATTCTCCTGAGGACGTTTCATTTTGACTTTGCTTCCCTCTGCAAAAAATTCCTTGTGCGAGCAATTCAATTCCCATTGATTTTTAAAACAGGAAAGTCTTAGAGCCTTATATGATTTAATCAGGAATATATTTGCAAAGGATCCCAGACAAAATAAATAACAATCAGGGAATATAAGGAATTTGCAACGACCCCCAAAACTACTAGTTTGTACTGGAATCCTAGCTTCTACTCAAACGCTAACCATCAAAGATTGCACTCAACATTATCTGTGCAGATTTAAAATATGCGCAACCTAATAAAAATTGCTCAAGAAAAATTGCACAAGTTGCACAAATTTAAAATTTGTGCACTTTCAAAGATTGCGCTGAACATCACCACTAAGGCCTACTTTGAAAACCAATCAGACTTTATCATCTGATCATGCTGACAATACTGCGTGTAGGCCTAGGTCATGTAGGTAGCGAAATTAGGGACTCTTCAACTACACGTTCATTGATGTTAAGCCTAACGTGCATGACCATACAGTTGCCAGGTCCCTAATTTTGCCATCAGACATGAATATAGCCTGAATAGGCCAAGGTGATGAAATTAGCTAACTCGCAACTATGCTATGGTCATGCACATTAGGACCGGTTCCCCCTAGAACAGGGGTTCCTGATCATCCGGCATGCTCCCACAATCGCCTGCTGTACTCCGAGTCCCACAAACCCCCACAGTTCAGGGGTTGTTGTAGGGCCTGCATTGTAATCTGCAGGCCTTAATAATACTTTTCTTTTTCTTCTTTGGTAGACTCACTGGGGGTTTAGGCCTAGCTAGGATTTCATTTTGAAATTCAGGGAAATAAAGTCTGAGAATAAGGAGATCCATTTGTTGTAAGCTGGTCTGGTTCCCATTTCTAATGCACCAGAATGGTGCAACAAAAGTAGACGGAAACCTGTCTAAATTTCCTAAACTACACGTAGGCCCTAGGGGAGCACTCCACCAAATGGTTGTATTTCTGCACGTGAGCTCATTAATATGTTGTGATCCCATGGGGTTTTACAATAAGACATGCCATAATCAGGAGGCATCATAGATATATTTCTGTAATAAGTCCCGAATTTGGGACTGATAGTTTCCAGTTCGGGGTATTTCTTTCACAAAAAGCTCCAAATTGCGGGCCTATTTTTGGATAGAAGTGGGCGGTTACATTCAGAAATGAGAGCTTAGTTTTTCGTGGCTAACCCTCATCAGCCCATGAAATTGAAACGAAAATTATCTTCTGGCCATAATCTTGAATTTCCAGTAAAAAAACGGAGGCCAACCTCTTCACGAGAGTCAACAGGCGGCGCTATTTCGGTCAGATTTTGCACTGTTTTCTATGGGCGCGTATTTGGTGTAGTACATCCTAGGCCTATGCTTGCCTTCACTAAGTATGTAAAACCTAACTTGGGAAGTGGGCGGTTACAGTGCACAGCTACACACGCTACTTTCGGTCAAAACTGAATTAAGAATACAGCACAGTGGGGGCTTTGTTCGATAAAAAAACAACACTTATTTGTGAAAAGCTATATATGAAACTTACGTAAAGCAAGACTTGCCAAACAAAGGACAATTTTTCGGAAGACGGACGATTACTTGGGCAAATTCACTTCTGACTGTCGGCGTAAGACAAGATGGCGCTCCCCACGACGATCACCCAGCATGCATTTCCACTGGTCCCTTGAAGTATTCTCACACAAAAAACCGTACAAATCACGGATACCAGTATGTACGCACTAAAATCGTCTGCCACCGAAAAACATGCAACAATTGCAAGAAGCAGTTTTAAATTTATTTTTTAAAATAAATAGATCACAGGTAGGCTATGATAACTATAATAAAAATTTTGGGAAACGCAGTGGAAACAGTATTATGTCATCTTTTGCATTCAGCCAGCTGGTGCTTGGCGTTTCAAACACCAAACCATCCTCCATGACCGAACTATGAGATCGAGACCGTGATAAGCGTTCGTGGGGCATGTGTTTTATTCCTCAATGGCCTAGGCCTGTCCTTCCACTTATCATTTTTTTCACTTTTCTATTGGTATTATAGTAAAACAACTCGAGCAGGTAAAAAAGCGCCTATGTCAGCCTCGTTTGTTGGTGTAGTCAGTTAGGGTACCCCCTAGCCCTCCCACTGTTGAGAGAGAGAATAGCCAGGCCTACAGTACAGGCTACGTCATGCATGCCATGTATGATGTAGTAGGCTTATACTGCATTAGCCCAGCATGCCAAGGCTGGACGTTGTCTTCAGTTCATTACAACTGACATAGTATGGTCAGGGAGTCCACCTGGGCTATAATTATATGGCATGTACGGAAACCACTACTAGACTAGTCCGACTCCGAGATGCTCGTAGTAACTTTAGCTTGGACGCTACAAAAAAGGCGATTTGTAGGGTCCAAGTTACTCGAACCATACTAGGACACTACTAATTTTCCCTGCAGTG
Organism: Acanthaster planci; assembly: GCF_054643075.1. Taxonomy (NCBI): domain Eukaryota; kingdom Metazoa; phylum Echinodermata; class Asteroidea; order Valvatida; family Acanthasteridae; genus Acanthaster; species Acanthaster planci. The sequence goes on along the minus strand of NC_141785.1, from coordinate 11,307,182 downwards.
ACCTGCATGTAGGCCTTGTATTTGTAAAGTAGTCTGATAGTAGGCAAGTATTAGCCATCTGAAAGTAATAAAATGTCCTAAACAGTTTTGAGTCTAAAAGTAAATGTCATATTTAACAGTGAAAAATATTGTAGGCCTATATACACGTAGGCCTATGCAGAAAACACTTCAAATTTTTCAGACCAGTGTCATAGGATTTGATCTGCATATGGAATTTTTCCCAGCTTTTGTGTTCTTTTCCCAGGCATTGCATTTTTTAAGCTTCTCAGAGGTAGATTATTTTTCATAAAAATTCGAAGAAGTGCAACAGAAATACAGGAAAACGATGCAACTACATGTATATGTGGGAGAAGCAGTCTACATGTAATTGTATAAAGGACATTTCTTTTACAAATAAATGAAATTTCAGTGATCAATTCTCTTTTGCATTAGCGATTTATGCAGGTTTATACAGTCCGGCACAATCATGGCAGAATATGGTGCCCACTTGACTTCAGCCACCGCCAGTGACAGGCCGTCATTTTTTGAAGTGTTGGCCCAAGAGAGTTTGATGGCTACACTCAGACCAGCATTGAAATACTTGATCAAGGTGATTTGGGTTTGTTTTTTGTTATGTCATTGTTTTGTTTCTTACCTAATCTTTGGAAAGATTACATCCATCCGGCAAATATGAGAATACTTTGTGTTCTATTGCCATATATGGTATTATTATTTTTTTTAATCATTATTGGTTCATTTCAATTGAATTTGAAGTGAATGGCTAAATCAGTCAATTTTGCTTTAATGAACCTATAAACATTGGAAGACTTTATCAAATTCCACAATACAAAGTTAAAATATGTTTAGTTTTAAATAAATAAGTTAATTAAAAATAGATAATTAACAGAGACTACCATGAATTTACTTTCAAAGGGCGCACTAAAGGGAATTTTAAAGGATCATCCGTACGTGCTCACCATATACCCAAGTGCAATTTCAAATTTTCAACTGACCAGTTATAGTGGATTGAACAAGGTACTTGTCAAGGGGAGTGGGGGCTGTGTTTTACTTATTTTAAATGTTGCTGGTTTCAGCACTTGTCGTATTTTTAGGAGGCCAGTTAATTAAAAATTCAGCATTACATGTATTTGTGTTTGTCTTTTAAGTTATGCCTTATATTTAGGTAGTTATATTTGAATCTGTTTGCTTCCCCTAGCTCAGTGGCAAATGCTACGCAGATATCTTTACTATGTTGCTATAGGGTACATAAATTCAATTTATCAAGGGCCTCTTAATATGACCTATGGGTTGAACCCAGAATAATTCTAAGGCACGCTTCTAGACTTTGGAATCCATCGTTTTTTCTTTTCTTTTTGTAGTTAGCCTGGCATTCCATACTGGCCCAGCATACTCTAATATAGTAATAAGATAATGTCCCAGTGTCCTAGAGGAATAAATGTCTCAGCCGATTTTGCAAAATGGTCAGGGCTTATAATAAACAGTGACACAGGGCGCAATTTATTCCAAATTGACCCATTAGTCTTGGGGAGTGGGGCAACAGTAGCTTGCCTCCCCTGACTGGGGATGATCCCTTGCTGATAAGAACACTGTAGTTCAACACAGAACAAGATTCGCATCAGAATCAAATTATGGGTGCAGTAGCCATCAAGGGTGCCCTCTACATGCTATTATCACTTGCTTTCATTCCAATACAGATTCGATTGGGATTTTCAGGAATTCTGGTTAAGATTAGTGCAGTTGACTTCAGTGCATTAGATCATAAGTGATTTATTCTAGTGACCCCAAACTCCTCCTGGCTGAGTGCCCCTAAATTAATCATTCTCTTTGTGTCTGTTGTTCAGATTCTGGCAGATCACAATCCAGTCCAATATGGTGTCCTCTACAGATACTCTGGTGAAATCTACTCATCACTGGATCTTCTACTGCAGCATCATTTCTTGAGTACAAGAAGTAAGGCCCTCTTGTTGGTATTTCTGCGTTATCAATGCACCCCACATGTATTGTGAAGCATGTCTTTTTTGAAAGTAAAGATCGCATGAATTTGTGGAATGGATAAACCAGTTGATGAATTTGATTGGAATCAGGTGCAAAGCATAAATTCGTATGTAGATATTAGGAAAAAAAACACAGACAGCATAAAAGGTTCCAACTAACAGATGTTGGTCGTGGAGCCTTTTATACAGTGCTAAATACATAGTTACTTTGCTAATTACTCAAGGTTATTGCCAAAGTTACAGTAGAGTCACCTAGCGTGGTGCACTTTGAGGTTTCCCTCAACATTCCTCATGCATTGTTGTCAAACCTCTTCACTGAAAAAGTTCAAATTTATTCAGTTAAATGATGGTACTATTAACTTCAAAATGCATGCTGTTGAAGTTTGGTGAACGATTTCAGTGTTGTGAGATTTTGTCTGAAATTCAAAAATGGTGGGGTCCAGAAATTGGACAGAAATTCGGCTTGAGTGTTCCCTAACGTGGCACACTTGAACAAATCTAAAAAATCCCACATTACCATGTAAGAATTTCACTAAAGTAGATAAATTCTGGTAAATCATAACCAGTGTTGTATTCGAGTCCATCACAAGTCCTTTCACAAATCCCTTCACAAGTCCAGTCACAAGTCCAGTCTCAAGTCCAGTCACAAGTCCCTTCATAAGTCCAGTCACAAGTCCCTTCACAAGGCCAGTCACAGTCACAAGCAACAGGATGAAAAATGACAAAGGAATACTCTTGTCACAGCTCATTTAAATAGTTTTTGAATTTGCATAAGACTGAATGACTTCTGATGGACTTCTGATGGACTTGTGATGGACTTGTGATAGACTCAAATACAACACTGATCATTACCTTCACTCACATACCAAACTACTTGTACAAGAATATATGCAAATCATTTTTTTGGGGGGGGAGCATTTTAGGGGGCAATTAAAAATATTGTTCTAGCAAGGACGTGGAGACAACAAATCAAAGTGCACCAAGTTTATAGGGTACAGCAACATTTTCAATATTTATACCTACTTGACCAAGTTTAAAAACTTTGAAGTCAGTTTGGCAGTTAATAAGTTAAAGTCTCAAGCGTTGATACCTTCTAAGCTTCAGCTGTTTGATTTTCCAAGGTGCATCTTTTGCTGAGAATTTCTACAGTCTGAAGCGAGTTCCTGCAGTTGTTACAGATCCTCCTCAGAGCACCACACAAGGCCTTCAGGCATGGCAGCATGTTAGATCTCTGCTGTGTCTGGTATGTCAGTGCTTCATGGCAGATTCTCTGCTCCTTAGTTACTTTTGTACACCATCTCAGAAGATGAAGAGCCCAGGGGAAGCAGTTGGAAACTGAAGAAGCCAAATGGGCTAATCACACTTCTGTGCGGAAGGGAGAAGAGAAACTTAGATCATCCCCAAAGAAGTGTGTAAAGTAAGAACAGCAAATGAGCAGAAGAGATGAAAGAAAAAGCAAAATATCTGGAAAAATTTAAAAATAGAATGTTGTGATAAGTAGAAAAGAGGGAAACCTCATGAGGAGCGTGCAACATAGGAAGCTGCAAGGAAAGAGACAAATGAAAACTGAAGCAAGTCTTTCAGTTCAGCATGCATGCTTGAGGAAAAGAAGAACGCATTTTTCACAAATGCATGTATATGTAGTCTGCCAATTTTATGTCCATCTTAAGACAGACTGTCCCATTGTATGGCATTGAAAAGCAGCATTGCATAGCTTGCAGTCCAAACTGTGCTGATAAATTCTGTAAACGGGTGTCTATTGATAAACTCACATGAGGTGTCACAAAATATTTGCACACTCTTCCAGGTACTGGTACCATACCTGAAGCTGAAACTAGAGGCTTTGTTTGAGAGGTGGCGAGACGAGGCTCTAGACAGGCCACAGTGGCAGGAACGTCATAGACTGCGCAGGATATTCATGGCTGTGTTCCCATTCATACATATGACCTGGGAGGTGAGATATGCATGGTCTTACTTTGTGAGGCCTTTTAGTCGCAAGTCAACACAAGTCAGTCACAAGTCGTTCAATCCTGAGTCAACTCACAAGCTATTTAAATGAACTTTGACTTAGCATTAATTTTTCATAGTTCAGCTCGTTAAGTTCTAGCCTGAAATGAGAACTGACTTACAAATTGACTTGTGGGCTGAGGCCAGATATAAAATTGAATCTCTGGGTACATGTCAATTTCAAGCTTGCGAGTCAACTTTTTTCCTGTGGTAGCTACAACAGGGCCCATTACCACACTGCCTCAAAATTTTTGTGGGCACAGCTCGACCTCGTACTCAGGGTGATGAGTCTGGATGAGATTGTTGTTGAACAAATGAACGTAGATCATGGGTACAAGGTTGTTGCTGGCTGATCAACAGCCATGGCGGCCAGTCACACAACATGATGACATGTGCTGTGAGCGATGGGCAGATGAAGAGCGCCAAGGAATGAAGAAAGGCGACAAGGGTAAATGGTGGAAGACACTGAGATATAGACAGATCCAAGAAGACGCCATTCCTGCGGGGCCGTCACACTCGTGCACAGATTTAACTTGAGCAAGTGCGCATATTTTGGCAAGTCACAACACCCTATTGGTCTGAGGTCTGAGAGAAATCCAACGCGCCCGCATACCACCTGCATGGGCACAGGATGGCCCTGTGGTAATGGTTTCTCACTCTGGTCACCAGATTAGTCTTTAGATACAAAGAGCAAAGTACATGTACGTGTAGTACCCACTTCAATTTGTCTGTACAAAACAAGCTTTGAAAAAAAGAAAAAGCAAAACAAATACCTGCATCGCTGCATCAATTCTAGAACTACGGTCTACTGGAGACTTACTTTTTTGGGCGGCCTTCATTACTCGTTATTGACTTGTGATTAACTCTATTCCAACTGTGGATTTTAAAGTCCGGTATCTTGAAATATTATCTGGAGGCATGAGGACCAACCTTGACCTTGCCAGAGCCAGCAGAGTGCAGCACAAGTCTAGTGCACCTTGTTGCACTGGGCAATCAACAGCGGCCCATTAAAACTGGCCATGCTGAGATAGTGGGAGTCAGTCCCATGGGGCAGTGCCACTCTAGAATCTTATGGTGACTGGCAACCATAGACTTGGAGGCCTTCTAGACATATGCAAGCAGATGCATGTGATGGGATTTTCAGCCACAGCACCCGGGAGGGTTAGGGCTAAACTGTTAAGAGGAAATGACAGAGAAGATAGATTGTGGCTTGGAACGCCCCATCAACAATCACGCATGCTGGTGTTATCCTCTTGGAAGGTGAAGGTTTAGGATACAGATACGAGTGCTTTGAACCCTTAGGATTTGAATGGCAGCATTTCCTCCACAGTGAGTGCATAAGTGGATGGAAATACTGATCAGCAAAGAGTCCTTTATTAACCACTTGCCAATGATGTTATTTTTTAGCCAATTGTCGACTTCTGGAAAAGGCAAGATACAGGCATCAATTTCAATGTACACCAATCATTTATACATTTTTTCCATACTGTTTCTGCAACCTCATAATTTTTAATACTCTGGGTTGCACCTAAGTTAGCTTTATTTGCCGTCACAATAAACAGTGCACATTGACAAGAGACTCTTTCTATTTCAACACCTGAACTTCTCAAGTATCTTACTGTATGTGTGTTCAAAACAAACAGGACAGGAACAGATGGAACGTCTAATCTGCTAGCTGTGCATGTGTATACAGGTGGCCTTCCCATGTTTATATGTCCTCTATTGCCAAGTATTAATGAGCCACAATTGTGCTGCACAAACACCCATCCATTTACCTGTGTAAATCCATTGTTATTCATACACAGAAATTCAAACTTAAAAGCACATGTGTGCTAACAATTTAAAAAGCTGCCAAGTCCAGTAATGCTGGGGTCCGGGTGTTGAACTTTTCTTATAAGGTACCGCTACTCTGAGGGATTGAAGGCCCCTCTTCATAACACGACAGCCCTGTATTACGAATGGCTCCTGTAAGCGGTCGCATCGTATTTTCTCCAGTGTTATACTTGTGTCCATCACAAAATGAACTTTAAGAAAGGCATTATTTTGTCTTTGTTCACCTTGTCACCAGTTATGACTGGTCTTGTGAAGGGACTTGCGACTGGACTTGTGATGGACTCGACAGCAGCTCTGATTTGTTCAGAGTTTGGGCTTCCATTTAAAAATTGTATGCTGTTGATTAAAGTCTGTGCTATTTGTTTAAAGTGTGTTGTTTGTTGGTGGGAAGTTTTTTAGCCATACTTAAATTGCGCACACCCCAGCTTCTCACGAAAGACCATACCGTCCAGAGAACTTGGTCATTCATGGTCAGTGCATCCCATTCCAAGCACCTGTTAACCTGTTCAGGGATGCAGTGAGTTTCCACTAAGGGGACATTGTTATTCTAAAAGCATGTCATCCCTTTTTCACCAAATCAAACACTGCACTTACAGGAAGTACTGACTAACACTCACTGTGCCAATTTGTAGTATCTGTATCCAGGTCGATTTTTGTCACCAACAATTTTGTTTTTATATTTGTTTATAATACAGAGCACCCTCTTCCTATATCAGCTGAGGTATTTGTTCCACAAATCAGACTGTCATTCGCCGTTCCTGAAACTTGCAGGTCATGTATAACTCATTAAATCTCTTCAGCTGTTTCTGTTCATTTCTATGTTTGTATTAGTCATAACGCATGATGATGCAGTTCATTTTCATATGATCTCATGCTAGCTTGTACCGTTCCCCAGAAATTTTTTTGGGGGGAGGCGGACTCCTTTTGTTCTAGTGGGAATGGGGGAAGAATTTCGGGGGGGGAGGGAAGCAGTCATCAGTTACAAAACTGGTGGGAGGGGGTAGATTTTGAGTTTTGTTCAAAGTTGTGATTTTCATCCCTTTCATGTATTTTGTATTTCTTTCACTTGTTGTCATCATTTTTTCCCATTATTATTTTCACCCTTTTCCATAGGAGAGGTAAAAGCACCCATCTTGCCCCCTTCCTCACGATGCCCCCGTGGGGCTTTTGTGGGCTTTATTGTAAATTCACTGACATGTCACTAGTTCTGCTTTAATTTGAGATTTATTGTCTTCAGGTTGCATCGTGCTCAGAAAACGTACCCAGGTTTGCGCTTAGTGCAGCTGTTCTGTGAACATTACACCTATCAGACAAAATTCTAATAGAACTGAAACTCTAGAATGGCTTTAAAATCCCTCCAAAAGTGTAACGGTATCTGATTTTTTAATTTGAAGTTTTATCTTGTTATTTGTATGTTTTATTTGCCTTACTCCATATTTCCTAATTATAAACCTGATACAAGCTGAGCCTTTTCAAGATGAGTGAGACATCTTGGATTATATTTGGCAATAAATTTATCGGTTTGACAGGTGTGAGATTGAAGTACATGAGCAAAGAGGACATCATGGAGCAAATGCAGGGATCAGTCATGCAAACAGATATGAGCAGGTGAGTTTTGGAGAAGTAAGAGTCAAATTTTTGTGGACCTCTCAAAGTGGGGACAGAAAGGCTCAGCCCTCTTTCAGATCTGTGGAAAACTTTGCATGAAAGCTCTTTGATTTTTCTTATTTCTTGCAAGGAGATCTGTTACAGATTTTCACCTGCTCCTAATACCATGTACTTGCAGGTCTTGCAGGTCGAAGAAGCTTTGGAAGAAGGCAAACAAAAATATAGCAGTTATTTTGCAAGTAGATGTTTGATGGGAACCAACAACTTGCTTTGGCTAGAGCCTTGGGCAGTCCCCTTCTATCTCAAACTCTCTTTTTTCAGAGGTACTCTTTCTAAATCAGACCCTTCCTGCGTGCATGCATAGGTACAAATTAGTTTTCTCACATGCTACAGGAGGTTCATAGCCTAGTGATTTGGGTTTGAAACTCCCGAATCTCGGGTCTGGGGTTTGAATCCAGCAGGTGAATATGCGCTGACCATGGGAGAAAAAGCTTTTTACTCCCACCGGTGTCTCTCCACCCTGGGGTTGTGGTGGCTGTTGTGTTTGATTAGCCATTTGCACCTGAAATGGCAGCATTGAGCCATGTACTCCTCAGGGAGCTTAGATGGTTTTAGGAATGTTTATTATGAGGAGTGATAAAATGATGTAGTGCCTTGAATGCCAGTAATGGTGGATATTTTATTATAAACATACCCATTTCTACTATTAGTATACTACTGCTTCATTACTTGAACACACTGAATTTATGGTTCCATGCATTTCAGAGGACTTTTTCCAGATAATTCTTGAAAATCCAGACGTCCGGGGGTGCTTTTTTTTTTTCTTGCAGCTGGAGAGCCACATTGTACCATTACTTCAAGAAGGTCGTCGGCGTCCTGGCAGTTTCTATCTCCCAGGGTCTGTCTGTTGGCATCTTCTTCCTTCAGTTCCTGGAGTGGTGGTACATGAGCCAAGACACGCAGACACGGTTAGCCGTGACCGCCTTGCCCATACCCAAACCGCCAAAGGTAGGTATATGTATAACTATATCTCTGTCGTTGAGAATGGAAATATTTCATCGTTTTGTACAGCCACACAATTGCCATTGTTCTTTCGTCAGTTCTTCTCACACAGATGTAGCACGACTCAGTTAGGTTTTATTTATTTATGAACATATTTTCATATTGTATATTTTGCCATCTATTGCTGGAAAGACAAAATTGAATTCATTGCCCATGTTGCTCATATTTCATTTCCTTCTTTGTTCCCTTTGAATTTGGGAATTGGTTTCCATTACACCTTCTCATGTTTTACTAATACTGTAGAGGCTTAGTTGATTTAAATAATGGAATATTCAGATGCTCAACCTTGCAATTGATTGACTGTTCAAATGTTTGGTAGGACTATATTCACACACAAGCAGGAACAAACTGTGCCTGTTTTTCTGATGGTCTACATTGTTGAGTCCCCTAATTGAAGCAAGAGTCTTGTACCCCAATTGGTGTCAGGGCCTAACTGGTGATTGCACTCCCAGCTCATTGCTTTAAAAAATATTTGTTGTAGAGGTATTACATCTTAGTGAAGGCTGGAAGACCCCCCTAAAAGGCATAAACCATGTGGGGGGGTCTTATTTTATGCGTGTACGATCAATGACAAAACAAAGAGATATGGCTTCACAAACAGCGACAACTAAATGTAGTAACATCCCACCCCTATTGTACGAAAAAAATCCCCCCCCCCCTTTGCAAAAATCCTGGATCTGCCCAGGAGTTCCATACCAAGCAAGAGAAAAGCTTCCTTACACTCCATGGAACATTCCATCTGTCATCTCATGGAGTTGTTCTTACTAATGTGGATGTTTATGTACCTTGGTTACTATTGTTCTTGCTTTCTTCTTCACTGCCACTGCCAGCCTAATGGTAAACACATGTACAGCATATACCATTATAAAAGTAGTTTACTATTACAGACACCAACTTTTCCTCTCAACACCTGAAACAAACAAAGTGTCATTGATTGATACTGATAGCATGTGAGCTCTGTGCAGGCACAGAGGGAACATTGGTACCCTCAACAGTTCGAAATGTGAGACAAATTGCCTGCCAGTGAGGAATTTAAGAGGCACTTAAAATATTGACTTGGGTAGCAGGGAAATAAAGTGGGGCATCAAATAACAGGTGCATGCTGTGGCTTGCCAAAGAGAAAACATCTGTCAAAGTTGAGGGCTGGATGAATACCGCTGTCCATAATTATATCCTTGCAGCTACTTTCTAGTTGTGAGGCCTGTGACATCAGTAATTGGAAACACCTTCCGCCCTGGCCCAAATTACATTTGATAAACAATTGATGAGGTGGCCTCATTTCATCACATGGCCACAGGTCTCTTTCTACACGTCCATCAAGCTGGCAAATTAACTTTGGCAATCAAAGACAAATTCTTATCTTGAGCAGGTACTTTTTTATTACTGTACTTTAACAAAACACCGCGACCAAGTCTTAATAGAATTGAAAAGTATTTACTGATAAAGTGCATTAAGCTATGACAGCCATTTTTTCTGTGATTGCTTCCCAGAATATGGCCCAATCAGTTGATAACAAATCAGTTGCCAATACCTTTTGTTTGTTTGTTAGTTTTTGACAACACCCATACAGATTACAAATGATCACACACAAACAACTGAATTAACTCAAACAAAATAAAAAGAACGACATACATGTATAAATCCAGGGCATTGTCAATGAAAAAAAAAGCTAGAAACAGCTTATTTCCATTGCGGTCCTTAATGCTGTGCTCCTGTGTTCTTGTAAATTGTTTGGTTTTTCTGTACACCAAAAGCTCTTTTAAAGCAATTAAGTATGACCCGAGCCATCTTATCAGGCCAGTGTTTATCTCTGTTTTCCTGGGCATGAAAAGACTGAAAATATTTCTATTTCCCCATGCATGGGATGTCATTCAACTGCAGGTTTCTCACTGGCTCATGTACAAGGACCCAATTGTACTGTTTGTTTGGAAGGTGGCAAGTTAGGGCTAATGGACTTGTGCAGAGTACCCAACATTGTAACATAAAGGTAGCGACTGGAACTGAACTACTGACCACCTTGGCCACACTCATCCCTATAAGAGCTTTTTAAGGAATATGTGATTTTATTTTCCGGATGGTTTGAAGTTACTATTCATTGAAATGCCTTTTGACAGACCTGTTTATATCTCAGTGTGTTTCATCTCCCCCCCCCCAAGATCAAAGAAAAAGAGGGTGGCACACTGCCTGATGACCCCAGAATATGCCCACTGTGCCAGAAGCCTCGAACCAATGACACGGCATTGTCAACATCTGGGTGAGTTTGGTTTTTGCCTTCATTTTTGTTTGATTCCTCGCTTTGCTTGTTTGCTTTTGTTGTTTGGTGTTTTGTTTCTGTTTGCCTATGTTTTGTTTGTTTCATTTGATGGACTTGTTGGCCGAGGATTTTTTGGAGAGTAGGCAGTGAGGGATAGAGGTTATTGCTGGCATCTCCATGGTGTCTCAGAGACTGTTTTTGCTATATTCATTTATTTACAACGAATGCTGAAAAAGTTTATTCGAGTCTATCTCAGTGATAGGAAGCTCTTGCTCTCTGAGGAGGCATTGACACATAGCTTTTATTGTTAATGTGCTTTGACTCCTCACCCCTTCCCGTTTCCTCCCCCTATTATTCCTGGCAATCAAGTATTTGTAAATGTCACCCAGGCAGAGGTAGGAAATACACCAGGTGGCATGGATAGCATTTTTGTAATCACAAAAATGCATTGCAAAGCAGTGAAGCATTGCACAGTCAATTTAAATGTCATTCAATTTCAAATATAAACCAAAGGCAAACGGGACACTGTGTAACTTGGGCTACTTCTGTGCAGTCGATGGTGAGGCCAAAGGATTCATTGTTCTCAGGAAAAAGAAATGATAAAAAGGACTTAAAAATGACTTTTACCATACACATTCCAGGTACGTGTTCTGCTACCCGTGCGCATATAGTTTCATTAAAGGTCATCGCTGCTGCCCGGTCACAAACTACCCCACTGAACTCGATCACCTAATCAAACTCTACCCACCTGATTCGTGACACTTTGACCTCCAACCTTAGACCTCGATGTTCATCTCCATTCTTAATGACTTGCCAATTAATCAATGACAGAATTGTAATAATCCAGATTTTTTTATATTCCATTTGTCAGTTATTTATTGATTAATGTGAACTAATTCACCGTGATGTTTGAACAGAACGTCTTGTAGTTAACTTAAACTGTTGCTCTTAAACAGTTAGGATGCCTCTGTGTTTTTTTAATAGTTTTGTTCTTTTGTTGGTCGGAAGGGATAAACAAAACTGTGACCTCATGTGCTTCTCATAACCTTGTGGCTTGCTTTTGTAAGCATTTCAAACTTTTTTAGTTTTTAAAACTTTTTGATCGCGGAAGAGAGTAAAGAATGACATAACCCGCCATACCAAAACTACGTTCAAAATTGCCACAGCTTACTCATCGTCTCGTAATTTTGATTACCTGATCAGCCGCTGTCACGTTTTCGCGGAGGGCTCGATTTCTTGTTTCGGTACTGTGTTACATTCTCCGTGCCGGTGGCATCTGGCACTGTGTAGTAAATCACGGAAACGTTAGCCCTCACTTTCTCGTAAGCAAACAAAACACGCTGGTCTGTCGTACGTATCGCCCCTGAGATGAGTCACAGTAACACAAGGACATTTCTTCGTCAGAATGTCAAGAGAATTGCTTTGAATGTCCAAAAAACCGAACGTCAAACAATTATTGCTTCGCTCGCTTTGTACCTGCTTTCTTGTGATCAAAACTATGCATGTAGAAAGTGAACGTAAGTAATTTTTTCTTTGAAGTAAAACTACCAAAACTAAAAACTATTTGTGTGATGCGTGCTTTGAGTTTACAACTGTTATAAACATGATAAATTTATCATAACTTAACACATACATGTAGTTCATATATTGCAGCATGTAAATTATGATTCTGATTTGTACCGAACACAAATGGATATAACCGTATGACTAGTTAAAGTATCTATTTAAATGAAGATGACGTTGCATGTATTAATTCAGAGTTTTTCACCAAGTTGGCTGTGCCAGGTCAGTTGATAAATGTTGGATTGATTTAAGATGGCTTGCTGGCTGGCTGGATAGCTAAATTGATAATGGGCCAGGGCCTGGGTTCAGGTTGGGGCTAATGCTGGGGTTTGGTAGTGGCCCGGGCCAGGCCTATTGAGCGATAAGAGGAGGAAGTGGTTAGCTGGGTGTGTGATAGGTGGCGTGGCTCCGACGTGAGTGACCATTGGGTACAATACCTACATCTAAGAATGCCGCTAGACTATGTAAGAATTATTCCACCATGATTCTTCTCTTGAGAGGAAATCCAATCTACGCTGTGAATTACTTATATGAAACGCGACCGTGTGTCGAAAGTACTTCGTGAACATCAACCGTTAACGTAATTACTAATATGTTGTACGTGATATAACTCCACTCATTCCTTCGATGTGGGCCCTCTCCAATGTATTTTTGTGTAAGTAGAAGAAAGTATAATAATCTTTGATGGCAGTGCCAAGAAAGCTACCTGAAGCCAGTTTTAACCTGGGGTATAATTATGGGGTTCAGCTAGATTCTATTTTGCGACATCTAAATTATCAAAAACGTAGACGTAAATCGTAAACCTTGTCAGTTTCCCTTTGTGATTTTTATATAATATACACATTTTTAATTGGTTGATAGCAGGTATCGTTTTAACTGTACTCTTCGCAACTGATGAATGCCGCATTTTGGCTGGGCGAACTTTTGTTATTCCAAGCTACGTCTGTAGCACAGACTTCATTTGGGAAAATACAATGTGCGGCTGTCTTGCGTCTGTGAGACTCAATATTAACGCACACTGTAGCTTTGTTGAGCGAATTCCTTTATGTCCCCAATCGTACCGCTGTTCCGTCCTTCTCCAATTAAAAGACACATCTCGGCTTTGCTGTTGTTTAGATTGGACACTCTTTTCATTACTTTTCTGTGGGCCCAGTCAATTAAGCTTGGTGTAGCGGGATATATATTTTAGACGTTGTGTCAATATTTTGATTCCCCCAGTGTCTTCCGATGATCCTCCGCAATTTGAAGCTGGAACCTCGAGCAGTGTGGTGTTTACCTTCTGGTAAAATGCGACTTTGTAGTGCAGAGATAATCCTCCCTTGTGGGTATTTTATTAAGATGGTGTATAAACATAAAATTGTGTACCAGACGAGGGGCGACCTAATCGAGTAATTTGTAAATTGACATCTGTTTCAGTCGCAATATCTCCTCCACTGGTCGTTTTGAGTTTCCTGCGTTGTGACTGGCGAAAATTTATCTGTCCTGCCCATGCTGCTGACGTTATTTGTCATGCGTTTTGTTTTCCACTAAAAGGGCAGACTGTTTGCGGTGATTGGCGAAGCTTGCCGGCTGTCAATTAGTTACGTCGTTAGCCTTCAGGCTATTTTAGAACTCGGAATGGTGGGTATTTAGATCAAATTAACGGTGGGCGAGTGTGCTTTTCTCCGCCTCGCATTTTGTACACTTTTGTACACTTTGCCCTGGGAGAAAATCAGCATTGCCAACCGAAAACACAAAACATCTCAGGAGTTTGAAATTACGAATTTCAGAATTTGGACCTGTGGTATACTGTCACTCTATGCATAATGTATCACACTTGTCGTGCTAATTATTAAAATGATTTTCATTCATTGTACGCATACAAGGGCTGACCTTTGGGGACGGGGACTGTGTCCCCCCCTATAAAGATGAGGATTTTTTTAATCAGTACTAGTAAAGATATCAAGTTTTGGGGGGTAATTACAGAACCATTTTGTTCAGGAAATTGTTTCCGAGCATCAACTTAATTGTGACTGGTGCGATCAGCTAATGCAAATGAGCACCGGAGACGCTGCTTACTTGTTTGCCCCCCCCCCATAGTCTGGATCCGGCCTTAATTATTGTACATCTTGCATCATCCGTTGTCTGGCTTTGTGCGTTCCACGAAATCACGTAAAACGGTCCCGTTGCGCAGCAGTTTCCAACATTATTGCTCGTCGGTGCTCACCGTCAGCAGCATTCAAAGCATCGGCCCTACGTGTTTTCACAAAGGCCAGTCGTCGCTCTTACCGGGCTCCAGGGAAAAAAAAAGTACCACGGGGACCGTGTTGCGTGACACAAGTGATCTGTTTTTGGATGGCTGGCGCTGGTAGCACCGTCATTATTGAAACGGTTGAGGAAATTAGCGAGTTAATGCATCTCACGAACCGTTGTATGACGTCTTCGTTATTACATCTTGAATTACTGAAGTCGCAGGACCGCACCCAGTTCTATAGAGGTTTTGCATGGCAGCCATTTTTCCGGTAAGATCTTTTCTTCCGCAGGGATACACATGAGTAGACCTTTTGTACTATCCCTCCTCTACAAAAGCAGTTGCCGGAAAGATGGCTGCCATGCTGTTTGTCTGGGACTGAGATTTCTTTCATTTCCAAATAGATCGGTTGGTTCTTGCCGAGCCCCTCCTCCACCTCCGTCAGTAGTGTATAAGTTGTTGAAAACATTGTTCGGGGTGCATTGGGATCCAAGGATCTGCCAGAAAAAGCTAAAACAAAACAAAAAGGTCGAGAACAAAGATAAAACCCTCCCCCTAAAGAACAACAAAAACAAACAAACGCACACTCACACCTAAGTGAAAACAGAAGGAAAACACTCCGGTGAAACAAAGGACAAAACGAAAATTGGATTCCCCGGCAGCAGTGCATCTCTGATGATAAGTCCCCTACTCAAGACTCCTGGGCTCCTGCCACCTCCCATAATCCATTCAGTGGAACAAGCCTCTCTGTGCTGTTGATTACTGTGACCAAATCCCTTCTTAAGGAGTTAAGAGCAGCTGGAAAATGCCAAGAGAATGTTAGGTCAGGGAACCAGTATAACCGCGTGGTTGCATGCATGCAGCTAGTGGATATGTTAGAGCGCTAGCGACTTTCATTTACTGATCGATAAAGAGCCGTCACGAATCGACCACTGGTTGATATTCCTGGTAACCTGTGCACAAAACATATAATTAGGGGCCTATCCTGAGTGAAAGGCAAAATCGACCAGTGGTAGACAAATTGTCGTGGCTCAGGATTGTGTTGTAAGCGGGATCTTGGATAGCCAACCTAAACACAGCGTGGTTTCCACTGCAGGCAATGGCTGATGTTGAACGTTTGAAATGTGCTCTAAATTTCCATTTTGGGTCTAAATCGATCTTCGACTGCAGGGGTGTCTGCATTGGCGTCAGATTGGGTACAAGACTTGATTCACGTTAAGACTTGTGCAATGAGAGCTAGACATCTATGGTGTCGATACCAAATTGTCATAGTGAACTGCTGATTTTCCAGTTGTGCAGTCAGTGAGACATTACACGTATTCCAGACTAAGGTTTCAAATTGCTAAAGTTCCCATTGCGCAAATGTTCGTGTATTTTAATCTTCCAAAGATTTTAGTAGACGAAGTAGTGCAATGAATGGTTGTGCTCGCCTTTAGCTTGTTCGTTGCATTCATAATAATAGGATGACTTCAGTCAATTGGGTTTTTGTTATGTCAGATATGTCTGTTTCACGATTAAATGTTTTTTTCGCACGGCTAGAAACAGGGATATCTCTGCTTCGAGATTTTACACGCCACAGATTTCTTTTGATACCAGATGTTGGCGGGGATTTCCCGACTGCCCCTCGATCAAGCTGTATTCCAGTAATTTGTGCGCGATAGCACTGGATGGGCGGTAAATCCAATAAACATTTAATTTACCGGGAATTCAAGCATTTTTGCAGTAACGATAGCCGGATGAAATCGACAATTATTCATATTAAGGCCTTTTAATGTCGCTAATTCGATTCGTGTTGTGCTATGCACTTGTCTCATTTCTCAGAAATATTGATGCAAGAGCTCTTCCAATGCAGTTTCGTGGTGCTTTATTACTTTGGCTCTCGTAAAAGTGCCTGAAGTGAGCCTTTCCTAGGGATATTTGGTGGTTTGCCGTTAATATGATTAATGACAACCCGTTCCGTACGCATGCGCACAGGGATGTGTTGGCCTCGCGTTGAGCAAACAAATTCCAATGTAGAGAAATAACCACCGTAGCTACCTCGGAGACGGTGGCATGTACACGGGGCAATGATTGGCCAGGCCAGTTCGCCTGTATATCATACCAGTGTTTGCCGAACTCCAAAGAACTCCGGAGAAACTGAACATTGCTCCCACCTCCTCCTCATTAGCCTTTCGTCAAGGCCTTAGTGGCTGTGTGCGTGTGACTGCAAAGCGACTGGACACGAGACTAGGCGAGTGGTGCAGCCACTTTTCCAACTTGATTTTGAGGTTTTTGTGGTGAATTATTCATAAGCTTTCTGATGTGCATTATTCATAAATTTCATGTAAATAGTTGAAGCAGATGAGTCTCCGAAATAAACGGCATCAACTCCAAAGCTTACGCAATGTTTCCATCTGATTTTACACGAGGGCAATAAGCGGTGAGATGAAACTATGATGTTTGTTGGTGGGGGATGGTGCTGACGTTGGAGTAACACTAGCAGTTCATAAAGGCCGAATGGTCAAAGCAAAATGGCAGTGCTTGACATATGGAGTTCTCACCATGTCTCGTGGGTAGAGACGAAATCGTCACGCCCGCGTACAGATACTTCAATAGCCTAACGCTGCAATGGTTTAAACTCGGCAAAGTGAAGTTGTCCAGCGGCATATTCTAAAGAACTGTCCAAATACTGCTCAGACAACTGACCTGCACCCTGCACTCACGGCCGCCGACACACTTGACACGCTCGCCATCTTTTGTATACTTTCAATTTGCATAAGCCTAAATGTGTGCTGACCCCCTCGCTTATGATTGGTTGAGATTTTTGCTGCGCTAACGGGGTAGCAAAAATCGAAAACATGAAGAAAAACATTAGAAATTCCTGACAAGTTGGAAAAGGCCTCGTGGCTGCACCACTCGTGTATGTGGTCTCTGGTCCAGCCGCTTTGCAGTTACTCATAAACACAGCCGCGAAGGCCTTGACGAAAGGCTACCTCCTCATCAACTCTGTCAAACAGGAAATCCCCATCCACGGCTCCACAACACCCTCTTGAGAACAACGTTTAGAAGGAGAAAAAGGCATTTGTTGTGCCGCGCCGCCGAAACGTTGTTTCGTGTATGAAATAAACACTTTTCACATCTGTTCGTTGAGGCAAGAGACAAAAGGGGTGTGTATGTACTCTTTAAAAAAAGGGAAGTAAAAAGGCACAGGTTCTAAGCAAAAAAAGCAAATTGAAACGGAGCTTAGGCCTAGACATGAAAATTTAGTTTGTCAAATGTGAAGTATCGACCTGCGATTGAGTTGAAAGCCGAGTTGGCTGTTTGTGTTTGATCGAGAATGTAGATTTTTCACTGATTATTTTGTCAAACATGTCACCTGAAATCGTGCCATGTTCCACAAAGGAAAATGTGCCGTACATGCGACATCCTAGCGAATTATTATTCCACACAAGTCATGGTGCTCGGTGTCATTTTGAGAAAGAGCTGAAATTCTGGGAATGCCATTTGAAAATCACCTCTAGCCACCTGTCGATCTAAATTGACTTTTGAGATTCAGACGAAAGTTTCGCTCAGCAGGACGCGTCCCAGAGTTCAGGATGTTCTCTCCATTTGTAAACATGAATCGTTAATTACGTTTTGGTCAATTGGTTCTGCAGTTGACGTACCTATCTGCCAAGTCGCGAGGATTTGTCTGTGCGTTTTGGATCGCTGACAGGATAATCGGTGTCACCTTAAATCTGGAAGTTAACCGGATCATCACTGTTTTGTTTTTTAATGTAATTTTTATCAACAGTATCCGCCTCGAGCAGAAGCAGCCCCTCATCGGTTGAAAAGAGTCGCGTTGGTCTAGAGTGTTCAATATGTTGGTAGTGATGCGACCGTGACGTGCATTTTCCGGTCGTGCGTGAACCAGCGATGTTCAATTCCGACCACAGGAGCCTTCGTTACTAAGAAAGTAGCGCCCTCTCTTGGTCCAGCTCGCCGCCCATAGTTTAATATCAACAAGCGTTGATCTCCAAGACACGTGTATCCTTGCTGTTGTCTTTACACGCCCTGTCCGTAATCAAGCCCACAGTCTCCATTGCTAATAATCCAACCCGGAGAAACCCTCCAGGGAAATAATCCGACAAACAATTCATTAGGCGACGACTTGGCCGTTGAGGAAACTGCAGTCTCCTTGCTGGAGAGCTTTGAAGACCAGTCATAATATATCACTTCGGATGACTTCCAAGTCCTGATGGTGTGTTTAATTTCCGCAATGTGAACTCCATGCTCTTCCTGGCAAAATTCTCGGAAGGGGATCCCTGAGAATGGCCACGATTGCGAAACTAGCTGCCCAAGTTAGCGGCCGTGCCGTGGTGAAGATAAACCATGGAAAATCACGATATTGCGTAATGTTGGTGTGAATTCATTCTCAACAGTGATTTGTCCTGCAAACAGTTTCCCTTCTGAAGAAATAAAATGCAAAACGTCATGGTGTCGCCGTTAGTGTTCGACCTTTTCCACATACTGTACATGCATCCTAATACAAGTAATATAAGTAGACTGGACCCCTATACCCCACCCCCATATATATGTTTATGTGGTGTGTGGAATACGGTCAATAATGAAACGCATGTGAGGAGTCGTTGGCTGTGTCCTTTCTGTATACTTCTGTATAGCATTACGCACAGTCATGAGACATCACCAAAAAAGACTACACGGGGAGTCCAAGAAACCACATTTTGATTTTAGGGAGACCAATTAATGTTCATCCGACATATTGGTATTGTGTTGTATGACACCTGTTTACGCCTTGATATTTTGTCAACAAAATTACCGTGGGCACCAGGTTTCGAAGGTTAACGAAACCGAGCTTGGATTTCATGTGTGCTGGGAAATTTTGATCCTTTTATTAGCTTTACGGGACCAAGAGTGCAGTTACTCCTGACTGTGGTAACGTAACCAAGTTCCACTGCGGTTATACTGATCGATCGATCTACATTATGTATATCGTTAAGTAAGTTGTGAACCACACTGCCATTCTTTTTTTAATACAACCGTCTTCTAAACAATTACACCTTCCCCTTAATGAGTTTGTGCTTACAAGACAATGCAATAATACGTGCACCCAAGTGTGTCGTTCTCATGTAGACCGACAGTAGTGTGAGCACACCGAATGACAAATACGGCATTGCCTCGGACACGTAATGAACCGCAATGTGCGGTCTTTCCTACGCCAACAGCTTGCTAATACATGTTTCATAATAAGCATGTTTGCGTCCATACGTCAAAGTCCCTGGCCTTGAGAATGGAGCATTCTTTATATTGAGGGTCGATTTCATGGCTTTGCTTACGCTTGGTTGATAAACCTAATAAGGTGTCTCAAGTTCGAGCGGGGATTGAGTCAGTGTCGGAAGCAAATGCTGGTTATTTTGGACCACGGGGGACGTAAGTTATTAGGTCTCCTTGAAGAGGAATCAGATTTTTTCAGCTTCCAAAAAATGATGGATCAAAAACTCTGGCATGTAGCGATAAGGCACAAATACGATCGAAATTGAGTGGTAGACGTACTCGCTGTACGTTGTGAGCAAATTACGCTGTAGAGTAGCCCGTATATTACTCCTCATCAGCTAAAAGATCTCGACAAATGATAGCCCCGATCAACCACACTCAAAATGATACTAGCCATTGTCGTTCATCCGGTAGAAGCGTAATTTTTTCCTATGAAGGTTAGGGCAGTGTTGAAAACATGGCGTATCTTGTCCGTTGCGCATGCGTTTTTCATCTCCGAAGGTTGGTGGATACAACAAAATTGCTTTTCTGGCCGACTTGCGTGGTAGCTCTGTTAAAAGAGCGTTATATCAACAAGCCAAGGGTTCGAGCTTGTATGTAGTGTTTTTTTCTTGATGGGGAATTAGTCGGTTGGAGGATGTTTTTATAATAAGAAAGTAAAGCCCACCATTACCTTAATACTTAAGTTTCTAAGTGACTGTCCACTAATTTAATTGAGCTTGCAGTTAACCACGCCCATAGGCCTATGAGATAATTATCCCTAACCTTCCTTGGAAAAAAATTACGCAGTCCGGTATGTGCGATAGCGAGTAGGCCGCCTCCTGCAGGGGTTATAATGTGTATTTGAATTCCTTTAGCCCAGACATGTGCCAACTCAAATGATATATACCGGGCAGGCAGCCTCGATCATTTGTCATTAAGCAGGGTTAATTTGAGAAATGGATGTCATGTGAACTTGGAATTAAAGGGCGAGCCCTCCTTGTTTTTGTAGCATAGAGCAGTGAATGTGCGTGGATTAAAAAGTCATCAGGAGCACGGGTACACCTCCATGACTTGCACATTGAGGCTTGTTTTTTATACATGCATGCACTATGCGTGACCGAGGCTTGGCAGGTGACAGCTTCTGAACAGGAAATGAAAACGGTAGACTTTTAATGGGAAGTTCAATTCCTGCAGGATACAGACACACGGCTAACCACCCTGTTGCCGAAGCATGAGCTCCTCCCGTATATTTCCCTTTCTTTCATGTTACCGTATGCTTAAATACAGAGTGTTCAAGTGTACATGTACATGTATATTGTGTACGAAGTACATGTATACCTAATAGTATGTCAAGGAGAGATTCTCTTGTACGTCGGCCGGCCGCGCGGCCGGCCACGTGCCTTTTAAGTTACTTTGGGGAGAAAAGCGTTTTCCCTCCCGCTGAACTCGGTCTGACCTGACAGGCTCGGCAAAAAGCAACTGGTCAGTTCATAACCAGTGTCGATTTAATTTGTGCCATAGCCAGCGGCGCAGGGAGCGTGTAAGAAAGCGATCCAGTTTCTTTAGAGGAGAGAGAGAAGGGTGGAGAAAATATAGCCGCATCGCACGACAGATAGAGATCAAGATTGGGAAATTGAAAAGGGGAATTGGGGAGGTCTCAAGGATATGGGGGCTCGCTTCACTCACCTGATTTGCCATTTGGACCTTGCAACTCATATTTCGTCAACAAGTAATTGAGATGTTTGTGCAAAGTGCTTCATGGGGCTTAATAATGCCGCTAATCTGCATAATACTGGCTTCTTTCTCTTCGGTCAATTAACAAGAGAGTAGGCCTAAATGACTTTCTGTCCTGTTGTTGTAGCAGGGGTGTACCTGCGACCTTTTCGGGCATGAACGTTCATATTCATGTAGGCCTATATGTATACCTACGACGTTTGAGCAACAGATAACATTTTCTAATGAGCCCATGTAGATCCTTAGTCGTTGTGGGGAAGGGATTGAACCCCGAACTGGACCAAGAGAGGGCGCAATTATGCTTGAAACGGAGGCTCCTTTGGTGGGAACTGGACTTCGCTGGTTCACAAAGCACTATACAAGCGTTAAAGTCGCGTCGCTACCAACACCAACATGGCCTCTCTTCCGCCGATGAAGGGGGGCTTCTGCTCAAGGCGGATAGTGTGCGTGAAGTGAATTTCTGAATGGCGCTTTCAGTTCCGCCTCTTATGTCTTGCTGAATGCACCACTATCCTACAGGCGGTTTACTTCATTATGGAGTGTTATTTTTTTCACCGCCATAGGCCTACTTTGCACATGATGTTATCTCACGCCTACAGGAATCATCTACCGTGACTAAAAACGTATGCATGGACAAAATGTACGTACTCAAAACCTTTTTCAATTAAGAAGTGCTCTCGCCCAGCATGATTTGCCTCCCCATACATGGCTTTTTAGCAGTATGGATTTTTATATTGAATTATCCAGTAATACGTACAGTAGTCATGAAAGTACGGTTACTTCCACAACTAGGCTAGTTTGGCAAGATTTCCGGACTGTGTCCCAAACCATGGGAGTTTTTTTGGCGATGTAGGAATTATTGCAGATGATTCTGCATTATGTTAAGGACTTTAAAACCCTCAATTGGCCCAGGATGGAATTCTTTCACCCCGACGTTTTATTTGAATTCGCAGCAGTGCATTTTTTTCCTGTGCGGAGTCTTTACCGTGTCGACACCGACTGAGAATGGGCATACTGTTCTTGCCAAATGCCTCTGTTTCCGAGACCGGTCAGCCAACAAGAAAACCGTATGTCGGATTAAAACTGAAACTTTGTATGGTGCACGTGTGCTTATAAATAAAATGAGTCTCTTTACATAAATATCGAGTTTCAAAAACACCAGGCAAGGAACAGCTGAGTTCTTAAGGGGTGGACCCCCAACTTCTGTGAGATCATGGTTCTAACATTCCCAGATCTGTCAAGCCACCTTAGATTATGCCCATAAGTCACCGTATCCCAAATGAATTATGGCCAACATCCACCCCTCCGCATTTCCCTCATGGGTCACGTACTGTATGTAGTCGTGTAGCAAACCGGTTGGACGCTGGAACAATGTGTTTTGGCTCCCTCCAACTGCACTGAGGAAAATGAAGTCAACTTAAGCAATCAATCAGTTTCAAGGCGATTGAATGACTAGCCTCAAACATCGTGATCCACAATGCCACAGGAACTGAGGGAAAAAACCGAGCTGTATTATCTGTATGTTGGCCTACACAGAGCTGTCAGATACAATTTCATCAACTTAAGTTAATTTCACAAAGAGGAGAACCCACTTCTGTGTGTATTTGATTTCGCAGCAGTACTGTGTTTGCTGGAACTTTGGTGTGCACTGGCGCCATTATGTCACACCGGGATCCTTAAGGGAAAAAAATGCACTGGTTTGATTGATGACCGTTTTAACCGCTGTTATCTCCACAGCGAATTCGAAAACAACAAATGAAATGCAATTATTTCCATTTTCGTTAATTATTAAAAAAACCATCACGAACGGTGCTGTTTTGTGCTCTTTGACAATGGAAACATCCATTAATTTTTCTGGAATTTTGAAAGTAGTTGCCATAGACGCTGTTATGAAAATTGTTTCCAACAGCAGTAATACTCGTTTACGTTTTGCATTTACAAGACATTCTTTACTCGTAGACCTATGTGCTGCAGTCAACGTCTACCACTTCTGTTTAGTTTTCATGGGTGGCAATGTGGCAGTGAATTTTACACATAAACATGTGGTAACTCCTTGCTCCGTGGTATACTTGTCGCGCTTCCCCACCGACGTAGAAATATACACCTAAGACGGCGACGGCTGTTCGGGGACGAAGACCGTCACGTTTGACCACATATCGACCAGATTGTTCCGAGGACACGGTGATCATGATGACCACAGTAATGACCTCACCCTCCCCCCATCTTGGGAAATGAACCAAAAGCTGTGATAATTGCCAGTAATCACATCTCCCTAATGGAGTTGCATTGACAAGGATATCAACCCCAGTGACACGAAGGCACACAACATGCAAAGGACAAGTCATCAATTAACAGAGCAGACAGGTGTCCTCAGGTAATTAAATGGACGCGAAGCGTCTCTGGCGAAAATAAAAATGAACATCAAGCGCCGTAGTTTCATAGACCTGTTACAGAAGGAAGGTGTATTCTCATAGTATTTTAAGACAGAATAACGACATGATCAGAGCAAAGTAAACAAACAGAAATATCCAAAGCAAGCAACTCGGGTTCAGAGAAACTTTTGGTGTGGTAAACGTTGACAATTGCAAAATCTCAAACAGATTTTCTCGACCGTGCTTTCAAATTATTTAATAGTGCCTGTTTTACAACTGGAAATTCAAATCACGCCCCCACAAAAGACACAGCGCAACCGTCACCGTAACGACTGCAACAACACAAACGCATTCAAATACCACCAACCATAAACAGAGCGGTGGTCCATTACCAGAAACACTACCACCCCTTCAAGCACCACGAATGCGACAAAAGTTCGACCTCCACTTAGTACAGTATAATTAATGCTAACACAAGAGACTAATAAGCTACAAGAAACAAAAATACATGTACCAAGAAAACTTTTGCAAACTTAGTATTAACTGGTGTTATGTATATATAAAACTTAACCAAACGTTTTCAAAACTTTACGGTATCGTGTAAACTGTAACAAAATAGGTGTAGGCTTACACAAATCGATGCCACCGCTTAAGCTTCCCAGAGAGTTATGGCTCTAATTTTCTAAAGAGAGAAAACTAATCTGTGAAATGAGAGACTCCTGGATACTGGATTTGGAGCCTCCGCGCTCAATGTGAGTTGCTTCGTACTACCACTGAGAATAGCGGCGCGGAAATCGTCTTATATTTCCGAGGATTTCTGTTTCGCAGCGACAACTGATAAAAAAAAGGTGAAAAGTGACTCCAGATTCGAAGAAAGAGAAAGTCGCTCTTCAGCCGATGACGACTTCACGTAGATTCATTGCTCTCTTGGAAGGAATAAAGCGTTAAAGACTGCCGTAGCCGTAGAAAACAAAACCTGTGACAAAACAGACGAGCTTGGGGAGTTTTTCTGAGTTTTTGTCAAGAATTTTCGTGTTTTTCTTTGTGGTGGCAACTTTTATATATCCCTATCTGCATAAACTTCAACGTGCGACGTACATGTATTTTCTTTTCAAAGGCGTTGATCTTTAGTTCTTATCACTGAAAACATAGCGACCGGTCTTGAGGACTGTTTTAGCGCTGTGCTTAATTTTGAAATGACTTGCTTCACATATTCCCTCCACCACCCCCCTGGCTTCAAATGGAATTGTGGCAACGTCACTTTTCTACCTGGGTTTACGGGGCCTTCAAACATCTCGTCCAATCAAGAGGCTTTTTTAAATGTGTGGATATAAACAAGTCTCCGGTTGCTTGTTCCGAATTAATGACGCAATGACAACATGGACACTCTCTACATCTGCCAGCAAGGGACCGCAATGAAAGGCCGGCGTGGGCTCCCTCGCTCGTGCCAGCACTGAGCCTTTTTCGCGGCCCAAGGCAATGAGCCAACATTTCCTCACGGGGGGGGGCATCGCTGTGAAGTTTTCCCCACTACTTTCGTGCTACCGAGCATTTAATTTGCCGTTTTTGCCGTGATCACAGCTTGCTGTTTAGCGCAACCTCATCACGACTCATCCGAAGATTGCTGTTTAATTAGACCGGGAAACTTGAGAGAGATCGACGGCCGGAGATGGGCGGAACGGATCGATAGCGAATATGAGGGGAGGGATACCGAGAAACTGTGCATTTAAAGAGTTATACTCACAGAACGAATTGTAAATTTCATATCTTGTTACGTACAAAGGCACATGGTGAAAAGTGATTGGAAGTAAAAACACCTGGTCCGCCTAACCATAAATTAATAAATCACTAGCAAAGTTCTGAATCGTCTTTTCCTCGGACGAATGTCAACGATACTGTAAATATTTCAACTGTGTTATATAAATCTTCGGTTGGTACCTGAGGCGGTGTTCGTATTATCTGCGCGTAACCTCAACCTCTCAGCATCCTTGTTTTGAAAAATCCTGTGTGCGCTACTGCCCAGCAAAATTTTGAGGAGAAAAGAGTATCGAATTTTAATCATGACTTCCAGTTTCAGCGGAGTATAGTCCACTGTAAAATTCATTTGTCATTATAAACCGGAATTTTTGGTGACGTTTTCCGTCTTTCAGTCATGAAATACTACCGGGGTTCATCCCACACCAGACAATAAAAGCGTTTCCATGACGCCCGCCTCTTTAATCCAGATCCTGATACCCGACTCGTGCGTCATAACGATCCCGCTCATGTTGAGAGGCTTACCACCTGAAAGTCTTCCTTCAAAGGGGGGTAACACGCCGTATCAATTGCACCACTGCTCGTTTTAATATCAAGGAACCTTGAAATTGCGGTCGCTGACATCTCCTGCCGTGGTGAGAGTTTAATTGAAATAACCCTAAGATTCTTTATTAACTTTCAAATTGCTTCCTTGGCGCAGGGTTCACTGCTCGACCATAGTAACTGTTGATTTATCGGACCATAAGTCTGGTGTGCAATTTCCTGGCAAGGAGCACAGACCGAGTCTGATCATGGTGCCACGGAAGTGCATCAAGTAGAGTGAAACTGTGAGATACCTAAAATGGGTGACCGTAGATGAACTAATCTGCCCGGTCCACCTCGCCCCACCCTCCCCCTCC
Organism: Acanthaster planci; assembly: GCF_054643075.1. Classification (NCBI taxonomy): domain Eukaryota; kingdom Metazoa; phylum Echinodermata; class Asteroidea; order Valvatida; family Acanthasteridae; genus Acanthaster; species Acanthaster planci. The sequence continues at coordinate 11,280,636 of NC_141785.1, read as the reverse complement.
TTGAATTTCATGCTTTGCATCATCATGATCAGTATTTTCCCACTTGGATACAGCCAGTGGCAAAAGTACTGCGTCGAGGGAACTCGCGCAAGAACGAAACTGTGAGTCCAGAGTTTATGTAATGGGTGTCAAAATTGGCGCAACACATCACTTCACCAAGTTCCGCACTGTGGAACTATTGTATGCCGGGAAAGAGGATGGATTTCGCCCAGCCTCTTTACGGTGGAAGTTCCCCTTTCCCAGGCCACAGCGTGCTTTTCACAGATTTTTGAAAATGAGCAGCATCTTTGTACCTCCATAAATGAGCCTTGGCATCTGGGTGTCATGATGCGACCTGTCGCCTGACCTCTCCTAATGTCAACATGATGACGTCCGCTGACTTCAGTACAAGATGACACCTATTATAGACCATTATCAGACTCATACTTCACGAAATGTAATGAGGGCAGCATAAATAAATGAGTGACACGCGGGCGATACGAAACGACGGGGTACTTACGAAATAACAAGGGGATATTGCTTTTATTCATATCGGTGAAATTTATGTGATCTGTGAAAAGTATGTTATTTTGTTTTACCGAAAATCACCCTAAAAATCAGCCATTTTGAAGCGCAAACGACCAACCAACCACACCGCCCTTATTACGGCAAACCCATTTATACTCCTCGTTGCCAGTGGAGATAGGAAAGCCTCATGCCTGTGGAGCTGAGGCAAGTATGACCAGGGTAAAGCATGTAAAGAGGCTTATCCAGGTCATGCCTGGTCAGTGGATCGGAACCCCTGACCATATGATCGCTCTTACAGTTCGCAGCCTTGTGTGAGTGTGCTCCATAGTAATGAAGTGCCGAAGCCAGTACGCTCCTTTCCACCGCCCTTATTACGGACGCTGCAAAGGGCATCTTTTCTCAGTATGTATGACTAGTTTTGTCGAGCACTCTTCGGATGGAGTTCATTTGTACAGTAACGCGGGTGAACTGGCGCGCGGTACACATGCGCACTGAATATAATACGGGCATGAGTTAGGACAGCGGGTATACCTACTGTACGCTGCTTTGCTCGTCTGCAATGGGACACTTTGACAGCACCGATAGTGCAACGGTTTGGTAGTTTTGTGCCAGATGTATGATTAACTCAACAGGAATTAAAAAGACCATCACTGTTTTTTTTATTTTTTCAATAACATTTATTTTAAAAAAATTATATATAAAAATGTAAGAATAGATCTTTACGACTTTATATCATTGTGATTCTTGCTCATCTTGCCCATAAAACATTCCCAGACCACCTGAGCCATTTCAGGCGTAAACGTAAACCCAACCGCCATCTCCGCCCTCTCGGGTACCCATTTTGCTTTGGTGGGAAGGCACAATTATGGGGACAAGGTGTCTTAACCAAGGACACAAGTGCCACAACACCTCCTCCTCAAAGCTGCACTCGAACCCCGAATATGAAGTACCAACCACAGAATCGGAGCTGAGATCGATATTCCAAATCACAAGGCCATGGCACTGGAAGCGCAGTTCCAATAATTATGAAGGGGGGGGGTTGGAACTTGAAGGAGTCGATTCCATCACTGAACTCCCTCCTCTCCCCCCCAAAAAAAAATTCGAAATCGGAGGTATCACCTTTAATCGAATAGCGCAAAGTGGCTGGACGCACCCTGTGGCAGCGTGGCGCTTTGTAACTTGCCGCCTCCTGGTTCGTTTGGCGCCTCGATTTCGTTTGGCACGAAGATGTTCTGGGAAAGTCTTTTTGTTATTGATTATCTGGAAAGCGCGCGGGGGCAAAATTACGTGTCGGGTACACGCTCTACAAATTGATGACGATTGCCCTAGGATAATTGAAAAAAGTTATTGAAAGGGTTGTTGCCCTGGCAAGAAAGAAATCCTTGCACAGTGCAGTTAACTCGAACTAAAGGTTCATGGTTTACATCATTTGTCTTAAGTCTTTCCCATTTTGGCAAAAAATGGTGTGATTGATATCATTCATTTTTTTATTTCAACGAATTTCGTGATTTCCTTTCCATGATAAATAGCTATTTTGTAAGTTGTTAATAATATATTTCTACCTATTTTTCCTTCATCAACTGGAGCATCATTGTGTAGACTAAGATTTTGCTGCTGTGCTCATTGCCTGTAGTAACATCTATGTCTTGAACCACGACCAAAGTCTAAACGCTCAGATTAGTTTACAGAAATTTATTAATCCGTCACGCTTATTTGGGAATTAAAGTTGCTCTGGTACTCCGTCAGATTTAGCCTGTGTTTACCGCCACCGTTATGGCAAAGATTGAAAAATCTATCCGTTTTCGTGAAGGCCCGAACAGGAAGAATTTTGCTCTAGGCCTATCTCTGTCTTCCAAATATCACTGGCGTGATGAATCCAACAGGAAAAAGAATTCAAGAACAATTTTGAAGCGACAAATACAATACCGGGACAATGCACATAAAATCTGACCATAATAGATGCTAAAATATATAGTGAATTTCCCTAACCTAATGGCGCACTTCGATGTTCCCCCCAGCTTCCCCTAGTTTCGGCTAAATGCGTCTTTGGTGCCACTAACTCTTTTAGGCGGCACCAAAGACAGTGTTTATTTTTTTCAATCCTATCTGTTTTATTTTATCAAAGTTATTGCAAAAATACGACTGCACTATTCACTTTGGCAATGACCTCGCTCAGATCAATTAATCCGTCAAGCTTATTTGGTAATTGAAGGTTCTAATGAAGGCCCTAACGTGGCGCATTTGACGTTTCCCTCGACTTTCCTCGAGCATTGTTTCCAAACCTCTTTCTTGGAAAACCTTAAATTCATTCAGTTAAACACTGGAAATGTTACTATTGAACCTTTGTGAGCAATTTCAATGTAATGAAATGTGGACCGAATTTCAAAAACGGTGGCGTCTGGAAATTGTGCAGGAATTCAGCTGAGTGTCCATCAACGTGGCGCATTTGAACAAATCTCAGAAAAATATTAAAGTGATTCTTCAAATTTGATGATTTGTAATACATCACTATCAATTCCACTCACCTGCCACATTTCAAGTTAAAAAAGAATAATTTCTGTTGGGGTAGCGCACTGTTAAATAGTTCATTGAGAACCTTGGAAAGTCTGCTGATAATAGAATTTGATAGGAAACTTTGTTGCTGGTAAGAAAACTCAAGATCTATGAACATAAATGTTGGAAGCATGATGGAATTTCAGTTATTGGGAAATATCCGGTGAAATATATTGCTCTAGCAAGGCAGTAAATGCGAATAAAAATCGAAGTGCACCGCGTGCAGACAAATCATTAATAGGAAAGCTTTGGATATACACGTACTGTGCTGCAAAAATGCACCACGGCAAATATTTCGAACTTAATTGAGCGAGACAAAAATTCCTTTCTGCCCTAGGAAAACAAAAACTTGACTACGCCCCTACACTATATCGTCTTTAAAAACACACAAACAAAAAAATAACAATACATCTATGAAAGGGTAATTTTGATTTCACCGTGATGAAGTTAGGGGAAGTGCAGATCAGTATTCTGTACGACAGTCGGTATACCGCTATTGTCGTCATTCTCGCGAGGCATCGAAACCAAAGTGTTCCGTGAGCATTGATTATGGGGGAGGGGGTACATATTCTCCACTTTTTGACTGGGGGATGGGATATTGAATAATCCCCCTCTATTCGTGGAGACAAAGTCAGAAATACGCTGTTTTGATGTAAGGTTTTGCAGGAGTGTAGTACATTTTGCAGGTGTACGTCTGTATTATGTACACCCCGGTGTCATATACTGTTAGCACCCCTTGTTTCAAGTTTCCATGACCGGGCAAGTCAGCCCCCCCCCCACATTCTCCCATCCCCAAATCTCCCCCCAGGCAGTTCCCGGGAAAAAAAATTACGGCACCGATCTGTGACAGCGCTATATTAGGCCCAATATGTATTAGCCGATGAGGTTCACTGAAAACTCTATATAGGTGTTGAAAAGGGCAAACAGAGAACCAAATTTTCAGGGAGGACGGGTGCAAAATTTATTTAGACAAAGCCAGTGGCCAGACCGATCCATTTTTTCAAGTACGGGCTTCCTTCGAAAGACGTACAGGGTTCACATGGTGCTTTCAACATTCCCGAGTAGCATCTCTTAATTTGTGACCAATCCATTACACCCAAGTCTTTTACTGGACACAGTCATTCACGTTCTGACCTTCCAGGGCTGGCTAATGAACGATTTTTAATAAGCATGATGTGTTCTTCCAAAAAATCGGCGGCCTTAAAACCGTGGCGCACTCAGTCGCGGATAGAAACATCTTAATTCATGGTGAACACAATGCTTCAGATTGGGAGCTCCTTTTCATGGTCACATCTTACTATAATCACTCTGCAAAAGGCTGGTTCAAAACTTTGAATTTCTTTTAATACATTTCTGGGGCGAAAAGTCGAATCAAAACACGGTACGCCATTTGAGGCGTACTTAAATGTCCTTTATGGTCCCGCAATTGGGCAAACACGAACGCAGGAAACGGGGCCACGCTGTCTGGTAAGCAGCCTAGCCGAACTAGTATTCGTTCACATCAGTCAGCCGAACTTGAAGGCTGAAGTGACCAGCTGTATGGACCTCTCTCTTGCTATTTAATAGTCGAACCAGTGCTGAAAAATATGGCTAGCCGCCAGTGCAAAAGCAACACAGTAGCAATGCCAAAACACATTCATAAATACTCCCAACTATTAGTGAAAAATGCCTCCCACTTTCAATACCAAAAAGGGGAAAAATGTGTATTTTGAGGGAAAACATTGACACTAACTAAAAGGTGAACTTTCTGCAAAATGACGGATCAGTGACAAACTATCAACCACTGGTCGATTTGACCGGCAACTTATGCTTGAAATGCAAAAAAATGTAAATATGAAAAAAAAACAGTAGGTTAAAGGTTAAAGGCTGACGTCACGTGCAATTTGTTTAGCCCCCCCCCCTCTAGAACCGCGCCTGGCCATGTGGTGCACCTTTGAATTTGGTAATCTCTGAAATGAAGCTCGGCAAATCTCCCTGAAGTCCAAACCAATTGAAACTTAATCACATTCACGCAGGTAAGACTTCAATGGCTTTGGGGAAGAGGACAATGCGCACATCCATTACAAAGGACTGTATAATTTGTGAGGATTAGTTGTGAGATTTATGTAAAAAACTTCTTACATTTTCAGAAGAGTTGGACCGGCCTGCAATTTGTTCTGAATTACCCAGGGAAGTTGTAAAAAAATCAGTACCGGTATACAGGTAGCGCAACATATGGCTAGGAGCGAGGTGCATGCAAAACCAAAACGGTAAAAATAGTAAAAGCAATGAATAAGTGCAGCAAAATTGACATTTACCTTATATTTTCTTCGTAGTATAATTCTCTAATTCTCGGTATGGAAATTATAGTTTGCAAAGGCGAGACAAAATTATGTATGCTTAGAAAAACGAAAAGTTTGGTTCCGTTACCAAAACACTGGGACTGTGTACACAGTGCTCTAAACGAGAACGTCATGAATTTTTGGAGACATCACAAACAAATTGAAACAGTATATGCTAGCTTTTGTGAAAGCCATCCTAGACATTTCAAGGGGGATTTTCACAGAAACACTGCCTCGCATATCTGTAAACAACATGCTCGCGTTTAATGATAACATGCTTGAGCGGCGTGGAGTCGCCATAGTGATCTCGTTTTTTTCCCCGAATCAGTCTAGTGGAAGAGATTGATTGGATGAAATGACACTGCATTCATGTTCGCACTGAAAGGAAATATTTCTTAGTCTTGAGACCCCATTCAAAGCGTGGGTTTGATATTAACATGAAATGGAGCCTTCCAACCAACGCGCCGTAAATTCGTACTGTAGACATTGATGTCATGTGTAGTTTGTTCAAAAAGAAACGCAAGCAGATGTCACGTCAAGGATCAATTTCAAAATGCGGTAGGTACGGTAGCTGCGGTAGCGGCGAAGGAATGAATGTAATTGGCAAGGGAAATGCATTTCGTTACCGGGGTAGTTCGCCAAATTCAGGGGTGTGATCCCTGACTGGTCTGCTGGAATGGGTTTTGTCTCTGATTGGCCCTCCATCTGCTGATCCCAATGCTGCCCCCCCCATCCTCGTTGACTTTCACGTATCAGTGAGCGTCTGGATGAAGTGCCAAACAATCCAAAACAAACTAACAAACAACGTAAAGGGAGTCGATAGTTTCCATGTGTTTGTAGCTTGAATTCAAGCCACTCAGGGTGACTTTCAACAAGCTGTCATACCCCAGTTCTTGTCAAACTCTTGAGAGCTTCCTCTGTTGACATGTCACATGAATTCACAGTGACACGACGTGAGATGCGTGCAGAAATCCCGGCAGAGGTTTCCCGGCACGGGTCAAGAAAACAACTATAGGGACAACCTTGCAGAAGCAAATGGAGGGAACTGTTTGCCGGAATAAACAACCTGTAGTCGAGAGCCTCTTTAGTGGAGAAATGAAGACAAGGGAAGGGTTAATTTTGTATGCAGGGGGGTGCTTTGGACAGCATCCAACTTGCTCACAAGCGGCGGAAACGGGGAACCCAGGGGGGACAGCGCCCCGTTCTTTTTGATTGGGAGCATGCCCCCTCACACTGCATAATAATGAAGTGAGGCTTAATGGGTCGGCCTATAAACGGCTGATAACAGATGAAGTCTCACAACCCCCCCCCCCCATTTTGCAAATTGTTCCGTCGCCAGGGAGTTTGCTTTTAAATTCCCTTTTAATTCGAGCGCATGCACATTAACCTGTAATTTCTACTACAGTGGCATCGACGATCTACCGTACCGATCCCACGAGTCCACTAATGGCTATAACGGTTGGCACCGTCTAGTTTTTCGTTGAGTGGGACAAATGATGACGTTGGTTTGGATCTGGAGAGTTAATCCCACTCGTGAGTGAGTCTTTGTGGAGGGCCCGTGGTGACAACAAGCTGTTGTTTGAAGGATAATTGCGCTAAGTCGAACGTCACTTACAAGCAGGATGTGTCTCAGCCGTGAGTGATTTACATGGATAATAGTTTGTTCGGAACTACAGAGGCATCTTTTTCAACAGTTTGTTCTGTGACCCCACAAATATTGGAAGTTGGTTCTCAATATTAACCGGAATTATACAACTTCTACAGCTGTGGTGTAATTACTGTTATATTTCATTAACTCTAATTTTGATCAGTGGTACATCAGACTTGATTTTCACTACAACAGATGCACAAAGTTTTAAGTAGTAGACTAGAAAATTGTAATAACATCAACGTTATGCATAAAAACTTTTATTTGTGCCAAACTTTGCTCTGTGTGTAAGACTGCGCTCCGGCCTGGCGATTTCTCTAAGCACACGTGTTGCTCATTACCGCTAAATTGGCAATGGAGAATATCGTTCATCTCTTGAAGCGATAAATGGCAAAACAGGAACGTGTAATTGAATGAAAGGTTTTCATAGTTGCTCATCAAATTTTGCAGCATTGTTTTGGCCGTAAGATAGAAGGCATATCACTGATAGTTTCTAATCTTGCTGGATTTCAACATAACTAGCAGGGACATCAAAACCAGATGTCAAATCGGATACCGGTATTTCTGGTATCTTTGCTAGCGGCTGTATGTCAGAGGCAAGGCAAAAGAAAAAAGAAGAAAAACAAGAAGCACCGCCACCCCAGATAAAAATGAACTTATGGGTGTCGGTAAGCAGAGAATTCAAAATCCTATTAGTTTTTAATATAAAAATTATGTTTTGGCACTAAGCTCAGTGCACGGACGCTTTGCAACACTTTGGCTGTTTTATGTTTGAAATAAATCTAGGGCCGAAGCCGAATAGGAATTTAAGTTTGGAAATAACCCAGCTTCGAGGAGGTCAGAGTAAATGAAGCTGCCTGACTCTTGTTAAAAATGATGGCGAGATGAAGTCGAATCGGGGAAGGAATCATAGTTTGGAGATTTTCATACCACATTAGCCGCCTTTTCACAGGCGAAAGAATTACAGGCTTGTGAGAAGTTTTCCAAGCGTGTCCTCAATCCTGCACGCATTCAGTGCACACGCAAAGGCCACACATTCCAACGTAAATTCGTTGCTCGTACTCGTTATGCCCCTCGCCAAACGCGCATAAACTTGCAAGCCTACATGGTGAGTTCCTACCCAAAGACCGTCGTTTTCATTAAAAAAACCTCTTTTATCCCCGCCCGGAGCTAAAATTGTTATTCTATAACCAAGAATTGGAAGCCATTGCATGTACTACGGGTGGCACTGCATTCACACGCACATTCACGCACACACGCACGTTTGGTCCAAGAACCTAACGTGCGCGTACCGTGACACCTGTCCGTATATAAGCGTTGTGCCACCGTAGTAACGGCTTCTATTGCTAGTTATCGAATTGCGCTGTCCGCCTTGAGCATGCAAGAAACATCCCATCGTCTGTTGGAAAGAGCCATGTTGATGGGCTTTTCATTTCATTGGTAGGGATGCGACCATAATGCGTGCATTTCATAGTCGTTTGTGAACCAGCGAAGTGAAGTTCCTACCAAACGAGCCTCCATTGCTACTAACTTGCGCCCTCTCTTGGTCTAGCTCGGGGTATATAGACGAATCGACGTTTCACTTGACATTTCCCATTGCTCCGTTTGTACGGAGCGACTGTCAAAGAATAGTGGCTCTGTACAATAGTTATCGTGACGCTTACTACCACTGATGGGAGCCACTGCAGATGACCACTGACGGCGTTACCATGATCTCCAGACTCGTCAGTAGGGATATGCAGCAGGCGCGCGCCCGCGGGCTGCAACTTGGCAGAGCCTCCCGTATGTTGGAACCATACAGAAAGAACACTTCCGGAATTAGGAATTCGATCTAATATCGCAGGGTATACGGGTCGTGTGGTTTACTCACAATTCTCACCAGTCAATTTGTATCGTGACTTACAAATACAAAATTCACATAATCTCTCACGATGGAGTGGTTCAGTTTCAAACGTCTTATCTCAGAGGAACATTTTGTCTGGCCTGGTTTCTCTTAGTAGCCGGGACTGGGCACTATATATACAAACCTAATTTCAGCAGGACTGTTTCAACAGGGTAACTTGGTGCTTTGCAAATAAACGCAAACGTCCTTAGACCCATTTCGATTGGAATTCCTCCGATCGAACTACTCCACACGTCTCGGAATTGCGGATCGGTGAATGACACACGTCTGGCTCCCTTCACTTCACACAATAGCCCCATCTGTTTCATCCCCATGCAGTGTTAGATCTGGACGTGATACTAAGCACGCCAGTAATACAATTACGGAATTCTTGTAAACAAATAAACGTAACGAATCAGAACAAACTACGATTTCATCCATCTCAAAGAAAGCAGCCACGAAAGGAAACGCCCGTAGAAGGAAACGATGGATGGATATGTTGTACAGATTGATACTTCTGTGTACAGTTGCAGACTACCGGGCGCATGGTACGTGTTGGAGGCTGTGATGAGACCTTTCTCAACCCCGCAAACTTAAGGGTATATAGAAGCTACGAATGTTTTTGTAGACCCACTTTTTATAACTTTGTACTCTTCTGTTATGTATGAAAACAATTTCATATTCCTTTTAGATTGAATGTCTTGGAAATAGTACCTTTTTAAACATTCAAACTTGTCTATGCTTTCCTTGACAACTGAGGGTGTTGTTGCTGTGAAGTCATTCAGGGAAGATATGGTTCAATGGTTCATTACTTAGGCTTTTCAGACCAAATTATGAGCCCAAAACTTACCCATCGAAATTCGTGAGAAAGGTATGTTCGCTGGCCTATTGCCTTGTACCAACACATCAATGAATCATAAAATGAATGAAAATTTACAGAAGCAAAATGTAAGGAAACGCCAGGAGTTTTCAGTGACCAAACACTCTCCTGGAATGGCATCAGAGTTTCGCTCATGAATATGGAAATATCATTCGCATAAATGATAAAAAGGCATCAAAGTACCCTTCAAACGGTGAAACAAAAATGGGAAATGAGGTTAAACTAAAAAAAATAGGGGCCTTGGTTTGATTTTTAAAAACATGCATTGCATGGACCTTTAAGCATGCAGCTTATTAACGTGATAGGTCTTGCCAGTCACCATGACCCGGGGCAAAATATGCGCCTGGGGGAGGCCCAGGGATGGCCGGCCAAGGATAGGTAGAGCCGTAAATCCAAACAGACAGACTTCCAAGAAACTCATCGTCGGGTCACCACCCATAGAACACCCTCTCGACACCTCAAGGCCGTCTCAATTCTCGGAGAAACCAAACGAGGGGCTGTCAAAGTGTAGGGTGCAGGGTCTTACCTCAGAATTACCGGGAGGCACATGTGTTCTCTGCTGGAAATTGCTGTTACAAACTCGTGCAAGTATCTTCCGGCAACATTACATTGCGGTGATTCCTCAATGATTAGGTCGACTGCGAGACGGAGGCGGCCCTTGAATTGATCATACAGAAAGGACACAGCATGAACCATGATGTTTAGCGCGCGTCTGCAGATCCGCGGGGGGCAGATCGTGGATAGGTATCTGTTGCCTTTTTGAAGACAGGCACTCTGTAATCGGGCTGGCAACATTTTCCGGAAGACATGACTTAACGTTACTGACACTATTAAAAGATGTTGTTTGGCTTTGAACATGACAGTTGATACGGAAGGCTATTAGCGAGTGCCATGAAAAACAGTCGCAATAACTTCATGCTGTGCATGCCTAAAATTTTCGAAAGGTTGTGTTTTACTGACACTTTCAAAACTTGCTCCTTGGAATTGGAAATCAGTTTTCCAATCAAAGATCACAGGTCTACTTGGAACATGGCATGTGGTCGTATCAGAGACTATAGTGACAGTCTGTGTTCGTTAAAAAAAGCAGCGTTTTAAAATTGCAACAATAAAAAAATCGAATACGTGTACAGTTTAATATTCATGACTTTTGCGAGGACATGCAATCAAGTATTGCATAATACTAAAAAAAACCTTGAGGCCTAGGGCTCGTGTCCTCGGACGTATAGACGATGGGAAGAAAATTGGAATTCGAGGTCTTCTGTTGTGAATATTAAATCTATGGTTTGTTGCAACGTTTCATCGAGTGTGTCATTTTCGGTCAGAATACACCTTGTAGCAGTCCGTGCAATTGCCATGACAGTGAACACATGAGTAATCTCTGGTTACAACAAAAGACGAGCTGTTTCCACAACATGCAGCCAGAATGTAAGTGCTTAATAATTATTGATGTGCGACGAATAATATATAGAGAGCGCCCTGAAGCTCAGAAAAAAATCTCATGCATACATTCTGCGTGTAGATTTCGGCGAAAATATTACCATAATCCCCACTCTTATCCACGTTAAAAATATCGTCCTGCAAGCAATTGAGATGCTCCGCGTTCATTGCAAATTATGCGATCATCTGCTGATCAGCTGATGTCAGCCCAAAGCTTTAAAGAAACCAGTTTGTTTATACTTTATAAAAAATTTCGATGTTTTCTCCAATATTACACACACGGTGATTGCACTAGGGACTTCCCCAGTAGAACAGAGTTCGCTCGGTAAATATGTAATTATGTTGCATTGTCGTTAAATTCCAAGAAATCTTAATCTATTTGTATTTTGGCACAAAGGCCACGTTATGTAATATCGATTGCGGATATTGATTTGCTTCATCTAGTTTTAACCTTGTTCATCGCTGCGCTGCTGGGCATAGGCCTATTATCGATGTCGCTAAAATGACTGTTGATTTAAGCTTGACAGCTGTTGCGGATGTTCTACGAAGATAGTTTAGCTATATGTATCGAGCCTGGTTTCATGTCGGCATTTTTGCCCGGCACAAAACGGGAATCATCCTGAAAGAAATCAAATCGGGCTTGAAATGGAGCTCTCGGAAACGAGGGGCTCGTTTCCGAGTAAACTGACTGAAAAATTGACGGATGTGTTTATTAAATTATCTGCCTTTTGGTATGCCGCCCTGTGACTTGACAAAGATTTGACGAGTCCCACGGGGAGAAACAATGCATCGCCATACCGGTACCGTGCTGTTGGCTCTTTGCCCGGCCGGCCGCGCTTCCGTTGTCTGGTTATGGGACCGTAGACCTAGGACGGACCATGGAGCTATTGATCGTGTGACACTTAGGATAGGGAGGGAGAGAATTTGCAAAGTGGAATGGGCTGTGTGTGGGGGGGGGGTTGTTGTGTGAGGAACTCGAAGCAAAAACAGTATACCAGGCAAGATATGGGACGGAGGGGTACCCCCCTTACCTGTCCAATCCCTATACACACTCTAGACTATTGTTACCTATCCCCCCTAGAAGTCTGTAAAGAATTTCTGAGATTTCGATCAAACAATGACCAACACAAAGGCGGGGGGTTCTCTCCGTCCCATATCTTGCTTTAAATGAAAAAGAGAAAGGAATTTTGCATTCAAAATTACTAAGAACACGATATGAACTTTTCAGCATGACAGAACAAACAAATCACCTGCTGAGAACCATGTCACCGATCTGCCATTTTGCAAACGCACCCTTCAAACTATTGCCTGGTACACTGTCGCGGCCACCATCATTCTGGGTGGCTTCCCTGACACAAAACATATTCCAGGACAAAATTACAAAATGGCTCCACGTTATGATACAAAGCCTTTCAAATACATCTCAATTATACCAATACGTTTACATAGGCCTATCGCATAGAAAATCTCACACACTGAATCGAAAACACTACGTTCTACGTTCTTCGAGGTGCGAAGATTCCAAGTTAACAACAGTAACGGACTGGAACCGGATCTCAGCTTTTTTCCCCTCAAGCACAAGGTAATATAATGTCCAGATGAGATGCGCTTTGCTGATCCCTATTGGTTGGTCTAAAGTCACCGCAAAATGCGTGAGTCACGGGTTTGCCACTGCGCGCTTGATGTCACCGGGAATTCACCATGAACTTTCTGCTAACGTGCGCATTGGCCTATCGGGCCCATATCAAGCGATTGCACGCATGTCATGGACAGTCTAAACGTATACGAGGATTGCCACGTACAGCAATTGAATAAAATACAGCACAGCCACTCGGGCGGTAATGTGAACTGTGGACAGGATGTAAAACTTGCCGACGCGGCTAAGTGAGAACACAAACTACGACAAGTCGACGAGTGAACGTGGAGAAAACGCTGCTGCTTAAGAAGAGCACGAATGGGTTGGAACTGATTTCCTCTCGCGCTTCTGAACTTTTGTCAGAAAATACAAACCCGAACTCATCAAGGAAATGGATAACAACAGCATTACCGCAAATGCGACAGAATCTTGGACGGGGAATGGTTCGATGTCCTCCGCCTACAACAGCACCTTAGTCACGATCCCCGACTTCGATTTGGGACAGTGCAAAGATTTTCCAGCGAATGACATTGTCGACTTGAGAGATGACGAAGAGCAAGCTGCGACGTACGTGTTAAAGGAGAGCTTAAAGAACACCATGCTGCCGGTGCTGTACACCGTACTCGTGGTAGGTGTCTCTGCCAACTTGGCGTTTTTCTACGTCATTGCACGCGTGCCCCACATGAGAAATAACACGAACCTTTTCTTGGCCAACTTGGCCGTCGCCGACATCGCGTTCATCGTTATTTCTGTGGCCATGTACGCAACGTACTTTTCAGAGCCAGTGCGAAGTAACTACGCCACAGCACAACACGTAGGTTGCATCGGCGCCTTTGTTGGTCAGTATATCACTTACTACGCATCAATCGGTCTGGTGACCCTTGTCACTGCTGAGCGGTATGCGTCAATCTGCCGGCCGCTAAGACACCGGTCAATGAACACTCGTCGCCGAGCGATCAAGCTCATCATTAGTAGCTGGATCCTGTCCTTCATCCTGAGCGGCGTTGCTATGCTCCGCTATCTCAATCTCGATCTGAAATGCATCATATGGCCGGACACAGATCGATTCCGTGGCTTGTCGGTCATCGCCGGCTACTGCCTCCCGTTCGCACCCTGGGGTCTACTCCTGGCCAACCTGACAGAGGCAATCCCGTTCGTAGCGGCTTTCGCGGCCAACATCTGCATGTACGTCGGCATTATCAGGCGTCTGAGCAACCGGTCCGTACTCAAGATCAGCAAGGACAACCAGGCAGCCAGTCTGCCATTGAAGGCACATCAAGTCCGCCGACAGGTGTCCAAGATGCTGATCGTCAATGGCGTGATCTTCTTCCTCTGCAACACCCCATTCGTGGGGATCTCCCTGGCTTTCATCGTCAGCCACCTCCGGGGAGTCCCTCTGCTGAAAATCTACGAATCAATGGCCGGGATGGTGGTCATCAGCCACGGCATGCTGTTCCTGAATTCGGCCATCAATCCTTTCGTTTACAACGTCACCAGCAAGCACTACCGAGATGCCTTCGTGGACGCTTTCTGCTGTGCCGATACCAGCGAGAGGCCTCGGCTCGACAGCTCGTCTCTTGCGGTGGTGTCGGGAAGCAAGAAGCAGCCGATCGGGGAGAGACATTCGATAAATCAAGTGTGACGTTTTATCAAAAGTGCACTGTTGCCATCGTAACTGCAACCACATGACAGTGTAGAGATGTACTTGAAAGACTTCTCCAAAAAGCTTGATTTTCTAGACTTGCGATTTTTGCTATTTGTTTGGGGAAAAGGAGTTATGCTAGTATTACAACTTGGAGAATGACTCAGAAAAGGTCACAACATGCAATTGTAGTTATTGATAGCAAAGGTAATGTCACCCAATGACTTATATCTACTATTGCAGTGACAGGAACATTGGTAATGTGTCAGCTATTAATGTCTTTGTGAGATATAAATATTTTCCCATACAATGTGAATATCTTTATTATGTATTGTGTATATTTTTTGTCAAAGTTGATAATTGATGTTGCAAATATCTATTTAAAAAATGAAAACCGTTACTTACCGGTATTCAATAATCTATGCTATAAATAAACACTGAGTACTGATCACAGGGCACTGTCTCAACAAAGAGTGTGGTTAAATTCTCGTGGTAGTGCTTCAATAATTGTCCTGAAAATGACAAATCTGTGGAGATTAATTAGGAAAGAATTGTAGAAAATGATTTATGGGGAAGAATTTTAACCGACCCTGAAAGAATAATAGAGGGCGCTAATCATGTGAAGCGGGTGTGCTGTCTCATTCGGCGGTATCTACAAGAATTTTGGGGCTATGATTTGTGTTTAACGTCAGCTTCGTCAACCAGCAAACCTAACTGACCAATCAGGAATGCCTCCTTTGCCTTGTGGGCAGTCCTGTCAGTCCTATTCATTCTTTCATCCCGGAGGCTGAATTTCAAGGGACGCAGCTACACCGTGCATGATCGAGCCGACGGAATGTTGGGGTGCCTCAGGTAGGCATCAAACGACCCCTATTTGACCAGGAAACACATAAAGAAATCGCAGAGAGAGGACATAGTAGAAAAGCCCTTGTAACGTTGGACAGAACCTACGAATATTTCTGCTGCCCTGGCCGGGAATCGAACCTGGGACCACAGTGGTGAGAGGTGATACGCAAACCCACCGGTGCTTCTGTTTTGTTGTTGGTATTGCTAATATGAGCATTACTCTGCTCTGGGTCGTCAGAATTCGTTCAACCGACATAATTTACTGAAACAAATAGGTCAACCAATTTACGCTACAAAAACACCCTGACACTGACCGGAAGAAATGTGTGAGCCGCGCATACCCCGTGTGCATTTTCAGTATACCGTTCATATCACTCAAGAGATTAATTTAATTAACGTTCAACTCAAGTTACGTTTGTTTGAGCACAACTGTTCAAAAATTAAAAATTTGAGGGCTTGAGTTGCTCGGGAAGGGAACACACCTCTTTCTAGGAGAGGTCGCTCAAACCAGCATACTGAGCAGACTGACAAACCACCAACAGTGGAGGGAGTAGTCAATCACGGGGCATTTAAGCCAAAACGAACGATTTCATCACCTTTCTCGTATTATTTCCTTTCCTTAAAAACCCCATAAATTCCCTGTCAGCGGCATTCCTCCCTTCTTCGCCAGTGGCACAAGTGTAATATTGAAACATCTCTAAACAACAATAACAGTAACAACAACAACAATCAAAAACAAAATATGACCATCCCCGGGCGTGGATCCAAGTGATGGGAATTGTAAACCTCCCCCCACTCATTGCCATTTTAATGTGATTTCGTAGGGGCTTACATCTAAAGATTGCAAACCCCCCCCCGAGACAAAAATTGGGGTACCAGCGCGGTGATATTACATTTCTTAAATTCTTATCCTGTTTAATTCTATCAATTAATTTCCTTCAGTTATACCTGTACTACGTCTTCGATTATTTTTGTGGAAGCGGTGCATTACAAATTTGCAGTTATTATTATTATTATTAATGAAGTGCGGGAAACGTTCCATTCCGCACCGAGGAAGGTGCCGGTGGTGAGCCGGTCCTGGACTTGGGCCATTCCCTTGAAGTTTTTCGTTTTATGTTAGACTCGGGTTTCGTGACTGTGTTGCCTTTCAGGAATGGCTTGGGGGGGAATAGGGTGAACAATTTACTTTGCGGCATCCTTCGATATTTTCTGACCGAGTGCAGGTTTACGTTATTTTTGGGTTTATTCTTGACCTTTTGGTATCGTCTGTTCTCTTTTGAGTACATAATTTGACACCTATCCAAGTAACTAGAAGGAAAGGGGAGCCCACAGTCAATACCCCAATGTCAGTGGGATCTGGGTGTTGTCGCGGCCTGCCTTGGCCGGCCCCAATCGTGGTCCAAAATCAATTCAGGAATTCACAATCTGCTTGGTAGATTTGGTACAATTCCACTTAAAATTGACAAAAGCAGATTTCCCTGCGTAATAGAGCCTGGAAGTTGACCTCTGATGGCGCACTTTCGGAACCCTTAGATCGGAAACATAAAGTGCAGAGATTTTAGAATTTATCTTTTCTTTTTTTTTGGTTCAGTTTCTTCTTAAAAAGTCCAACTCGGAAAAGGCGCTTTGGAAAATATTTATGACGTGTGTTTAAATGAGTTTTGCTATGATAGGTCACTCTTCCAAGCGAAGCTTATTTTTTTCCCAGCTATAACTACAATTCCAAGGTATTAGATGTAAACTTAATTAAACAACACAGCCGAATCATCAAAGCCAGTATTCGAGTAGAGTTTCAACCTTAGCTTAACCTTTCGTCAAGGCCTTAATGGCTGTGTGTGTGTGTGTGTAACTGCAAAGCGACTGGACAGGAGACCAGGCGAGTGGCGCAGCCACGAGGCTTTTTCCAACTTGATTTTGAGGTTTTTGTGGTGAATTATTCATAAGCTTTCTGACATGCATTATTCATAAATGTCATAAATAGTTGAGCAGATGAGTCTCCGAAATAAACGGCATCAACTCCATAGCTTACGCGATGTTTCCATCTGATTTTACACGAGGGCAATAAGCGGTGAGATAAAACTATGATACTTGTTGGTGGGGGATGGTTCTAACGTTGGAGTAACGCTAGCAGTTCATCAAGGCCGAATGGTCAAAGCAAAACGGCAGTGCTTGAAATATGGAGCTCATATCCCTTGGGTAAAGACGAAAATGTCGGGCCCGCGTACAGATTCTTCAGTAGCCTGACGATGCAACTGTTTAAACTCGGGCAGGTGAAATTATCCAGAAGCACTGTCCAGATACTGCTCAGACAACTGACCTGCACCGTTCTCACCGTCGGCAGCCGTTACCGTTAACATGCTCGCCATCTTTCGTTTACTTTCAATTTGCATAATAGGTTAATGCTGCTGACCCCCTCGCTTATGATTGGTAGGGATTTTTGCTACCCCAATGCATGCAATGGGGTAGAAAAATGGGGGGGGGGAAGAAAAAATTCCTGACAAGTTGGAAAAGGCCCTTGTGCTGAGACGCTCGTGTATGTGGTCTCCTCTCCAGTCGCTTTACGGTTACACGCACACAGCTACGAAGGCCTTGACGAAAGGCTAACCTTAGCCATGCTGAAAAAGAACGGGAACGATACGCAATTGTAGACACAGGAGGAGGGAACAATAAGAAGTAGGAATTGGAGCAAATAATTTTCTTTTGTGAAAACCAAATAGTGCCCTCCTGTTTTGTCTGCCATGATTCTTCACAGTGATTCACTCCTGCCCCGCCCCACCCAAGTGCAAAGGCTTTTTTTCGAGATGCATGAAATCATTTCTCAAAGTCCAATGGACAGCTCTTGTTTGAGGTGGGTGTGCCATGCTGGTCCTCAGCGCCTAAATATAACTTGTAATTTTTGGAATGTAGGACATCGTGTGTGCAATTGTAAGCGCTGATCTGCTCATGGAGCTATAAAACGAACCATGATCTGCGTCTTTGTTCAAAGACAAAATTAATGCAGAGAGAGGACGGCAAAAGTACACGTGCGTCAAGCATCCTGAAGAACCAGCCGCCGACCTGTGAAATGGCGGAGAGGACAAACGAAGGTATACAAACAAAACCTCTATGTTTGCAGGCCATTAAATAGGTCCAAAATTGCCTGCGCGGACCGAATCACGATTTGTATAGTAAGCTGTGAAATTCTCTGCTATTAGAGAATTTCGTGGCTCATGGACCGGGTGGTTTGTAAAGGATGCAATCTAGAAGCAGGACTGCCAGCTTGTATATCCGAAAGTGTTGGACCGAACGGGACCCTCAAAATCGCTATTTTTGCAATGGGGTGTAGGCATTAATTTTCAAAATGGCGATGGGTCTCATGACTGCTTTGAGGGATGATTTTCTCTGGAGAGCATTATCTTCAAAAGTCGTCTGTTAAGCCACTGAAAATTGAAAGGAAAATGAAAGATGAGGAAGTGAGGTTTAATTTGATATGTGTCCTGAACACCTGTGAAACTTGTGAGTATTTTTCCTGATTTTTTGAAGTGGGCATTGTCTATGGCATTGTATACCGGTCTCTACCCCTATGAAAGTCGAAAGCACGAAGAGACGTCAAACAGAGGGCGCCGGTAACGTTTTCAGATAACTGAGTCTGTACAGGTGCCACGATGATTGACAATTCCAGGGCTGCCTTAGCCTTGGTCAAGGTGTTCGTTCTTAGCCGCACTGACTAGCTATCTGTTTTCACCGTTGGTTTTCGTTTGCTGTGGATTTACCAGGATCTGGTAAAAGTGTCCGGGGAACACATTTACCAGGGGGACAGTTTTACCTTTTACACTTACATGATAATTATGTAAATCAGCTGAACGATCGTCCTATTTCAGCTGATTTACATATCTTGTTGGCTGCGTGAGGTCGCACTATGCACGTCTGTACACACAACGAAGGCAATAGCTCGCTAATGCGGTGCAGCTAATGACGAACGCCTTGACCAAGGTAGTAGGACCGCTTCAGCCCCGAATATTATGCCAACTTCGCCTTTTGCTAACTGCCCCTGGATTATCCTTCATTTTGGCCACAAGTCATCTCAGGAATAACATACAGAAGCAACACATTTTTATATATTTTTAAGGAAGCACGTATGCACAACGAGTTGATGTCTGTGACCTGTTACATATATTTGCTGGTAGGATCAGAGCTCAGTCAACATTGTTGACCGCTTTCGATGACGTCCACAAAATTAATGTCACGGTACACAGCCTGGGGAAGCTCTTCTGGAAAACAAAGGCCTTAAGGGTTACCACTCTATTTTGTGAAGACTAAAAATGGATTGTGAAATTTGAAGAGCCCGCGTTTGCGACAGTGTAATTTCGGGACAATGCTGGCTGGTTTTCTTTCCACTATTCAAAGCTAGAATTGATCCTCTGCATATTGCTAATGAATGTGAATACAGAATGCATTAATGTCAACAAAAGTCAGCTAGGTAGTCGTGGTTTTGCTGCAGCTCATTGTTAGTTTAATTTTCTCGTGTTCTAGGATCAAAAGATTCTGAATGAAAAAAAATATATGTGCAAATTATCCTAAAATTATCCGTCGTCGAACCCATTTTCATTAACCTGGATCTTCCCGATATCAATGCATGCTGAGGTGTTGTATGTACAAATGATGCCTTTTCTGAACACATCTGTGTTTCTACACGCAATGTACTTCTGTCATCTTTGGCCTCCCGTAATTTTTTTTTTCAAATTCTTTTACATGCTTAATGCCACTACTGACAAACAAGCAAATTAACACCCACAAAATTCAAAAACAAACAGTAAACTCTTTTCAGACATACGCGTGCATATAACAGGCATCTTATGACAGGGTTAAGACAGGAAACCAGTGTACGGCGAATTTTCTAAGGGAGAGTGAAACGAGATCCTCCGTGTAAATAACAAGTGCTGCCCGTAGTGCGGACCGGTGCTGGATGTTTGAGGACGAGTTTGAGGGGATGGCTTGTTGAGAAGAAAATCTGGTCATGTGGAACTTGTGCAGGAAAACTGACATTTGCATCGTCCGTTCAGCCCTATGTGTGCAAAGTGAAAATCAAAACCATGGATTATTGATCAGACAATATCATAAACGACACATAGTTGTAATAGTTGTAGTTGGGCCTGTTTCATGGGAATTTTGCGCCACACGGGCCTCTCTCCTGGAGGAGAGAAAGAAGGTTCAACAATTACCTTATTAATGGATGAAATACTGTCAAGAAAGTTTCATGGCCGAAACTATAAAGCGTCAACTCTGCCATCAGCACTCACTTGCTCAATCATTGTGTCAACACATGGACGACGGAAATCAATTAAGATTTGTTATGGTAACTGTATTTATTTTACTTGAGCACTAAAATGCTTTTAACACGGTATAGAGAAGTCCAGTTTTATGGCAGGGGTGTCAAAATGTCATGTGGAGGGCCGGGGTACAAGCAGCCAGTGTTTGTTGTTGGTACAGTTGTTTTTGTTTTGTTTTCTGTCTTTCACAGAGTCAGACAGAAATTTTACTCCTCCGAAAACGCTGGCACTTTCTGTCCCCAGAAACGGGGAGAATTACTAGCATGTCTCCCGGAGGGCTTGCCCCTAGTTCCCCTTCCCTTCTGGATACGCCACTGATGCTGTAGTTGCGTGATTTCCATTAGTTTTTCAATCAGGTCATCCATCATCTTTAAACGGTAAATTGCTAATACGATAGCCAGGCTTGACCGGACGCACTTTCCGTGTTCCGGCTCCTCTAACGTTCAGCAAATTTGTTCGGGTTTTTGCCACTGTGTGCTGGCTCGGTAATGGATTTTATAGCGTTATGGACAGAGAAAAACCCCGGCAATACTGAACACAGTATTTTTGATATGATTGTCTTATCTAGAGTGAAGTTGAAAATTATTGAATGATGTATGAATATCAGTATATTTCTTTAGAATAAAATAACAGATGTTGTGAAAACCAAATATGACTTTCGAATTTATATAAAATTGCCAACAGGCATTCAGTTCATGGTGCGTGAGTTTTAATTAATTCACCTCAGTCACGAAGGAGCTTTGGCTGCCAAGTATTTGAAAACTCGAGAATTTACATCCACTATATTGCCCAAAACTAGGGATCAGGCGACAAGTTAAACCGAATATTTCTCAAACCTCTGCAGTGATGGAAAAGGTTCGAAAAGGAACATGGTCATATTGTTGTTTCGTTCCTTCAAAGTCTTTGGAAATAAGACGGAACCAACACAAACCTTTTCCATTTGCCAAGCACGTCGGTAGACTGACGAAGCACAGTAAAACATAATCGAGCTCTTGCAAAATGATCAAACTGCAGTGTACTCCAACAAGGAAAGCTACTTCACAAACGTCACGATGATAACACTGACGTTTATAGATGAAAAGAACAGAGCCTAGATGATACAACAGCGCAGCCTGTGTTATTTCTAATTCAACCCCCCTGTAAAAACTGGGACTTTTTAAAGGCCTATTATTGTTCAGCTTTTGTTAAATGATTCTCCAAATTACGGGAAGTCAAATTACAGGTGGAAACCCAACCAGCCAATCAAGAGAAACGTATATCATACAGATCAAATTCAGTTGTGAGAAACTGGACACAAAAATGCTATCCCTGACAACACCCCCCCAGAAAAATCATAAACCGATGCACAGCACACAGAATGGCAAAACCGCTCTCGCACGAGTTCATAGAAACGATCTTAAACTGTTTTTTTTTCGCTATAGGTTGGGAAATTTATGAAGTCAACTATTCTTCATACCAGCAAATTTTCGAATAGCCTTGGTCACGGCAATGGGTTCAACTCTTCAAGTTACAGGCCGTTCAATACAGAAGAGCTTACTATAAAAAAAAAAAACCTGCAATTTCGGTCATACATGTGTAATAGGCCACGGTCCGCATATAACATAATGCATTGTGTTATACCGTATATTACCGAGGCGTTGTAAGTCCTCTTACCAAGGGAATCAAGCCCCTACTACCGCAAACTCTGACGAAAGTGACCTTGCTCAGTTGCCAGGCAGACAATAATTACGTATCAGATTAATGGGACACGCATGCATCAGTGACAAGCAACAGAGCGATAAAATCATTGAATGAAGCGAAACATGCAAAACAGGTTTACTACCCGACAGCTTGATTTCACAGCTAGCTCCACAAGATTCGATGCTGGCTTGGGATGCAAAAATCGGACAACCAAAGTGTCTCATTTTGTGTTGTCACAGGTAGCAAAGAGTATCATTATTCTTTCAAACATATGTTGCGACTTTCAGAAAACTAAAATGAAAAACACCTAACAACTACAAACAGAAAATAGCAGAATTCTGCCAACGAGAATATCGAATTTCTGTCCATTTTTTGGGCGCCATGAGAGTCGTCAAAGAATAATCAAAATTTCCGCTGGTAGAAAGCTGAATTCTTTGAAAACGAAAGATTGTGCTGTCACCTTACTCTCCGATTTCTACAAAAAACAACAACAGTACAGATGGAATCATAAAAGTTGTAACAGTTTTAAATGTAGAATTTCCGCTAGGTTCACCCTAGACTGCCAGTTATATTTTTTTCGCTTTGCTGGTGTTACGTTTTATTCTCCTGAAATCTCTAAGTCAAATCTTGATCGTTGTATCATTTTTCGGTCATTTCACCTATGATCAACAATTTTTGTGAAGGTAAAATATCGGTGTCACTCAAAATTTCAATTAACTGTCCATTATAAAGATTACGACTAAGTAACTGACCTTCGTGGGAAGAATTCCCATTTTCATTTGACAGCATTAAGCTGTTGGCATACCAGAAACTGAATCCATTTAAGGGAGATCGCGCTGTGCATCTTCTCCATCTGTATATCGCTTTCTTTTTTTAAAGACTTTTGGCACCTCGTCAACCTTGGGAGAAGTTTTTTTTGGGGGTTACACCCAAATGCTGAAGAACATTTGTACATATTGCGAAGGTGAGAAAAAACACTGAAATAGGCCTTTTGAATACATTCACCCTCTGGTTTATGTTCCTCTCATCCCAGCATCCAAAATTGGATTAACCCCTTAAAGCCACATTAGGTGAGTTGACTACTAGGCCGATACGTTTGAGGATATAGAATTTTCATTTGGGGATACTGTTTCTCATCAGCGTTATATTTTAAACACTTTTTTAATTCACATGCACTTATGCAGCTTTAGAAATTTAAATTTGTTTCTTACAAAAAGTGACCAGATAAAAGAGCGACTTTACTTCACGAAAATGAAGGCAGAAACCACTATATTTCATTTTTCACTGTCAGGTATTTTCTCGCACATTATAACATAGGCTATGAGAGGGTGTACAAAATTAACCATAGATTACATGTATTCTAAGACAGTACAGTACAACTCTGCAGTTAAATCTTCGTCTGACTCTAGATATACCGATGTCTAAACCTATTTGGATTTGCAGGTTCCCCCGAGCGTTCAAGAGGTGGACCCCCTTACTTCTTCCCCTCCCCGAAATGTACAGAACTCTGTTGCACGCATGAAATCCAGCAATAACACAGAGCAAGAAATAAACTTCAAATTACTCTCTTAGATAATGTCACATGTCCACAAAGACTCAACACCCGCACAGTGTAACCCACTGTGTATTTATAGTGTCGGGTGAGAAGTTATTCACCAACACTAGTGTCATAGATGTGACAGGCCAGCAAAATTCCGATCACGTCTCAGCAACATGGTGAGAGACGGGCCGCTGTTTTTGCACTTTACTCATTGAGCAAGAAAAGATTCGAAGCCTTCCAAATGGGTCTTAATGGAGGCTTTGCATATATAGTAGCCGTCTTGCAGGGAAGTTCTTTTGTTCCACCGGGAAACATCCTCTTTGCAGACACTGTGGAACAAAAGCACTGGCCAGCAAGATGGCAGCCATGCAAACTCTCTT
This sequence comes from Acanthaster planci, assembly GCF_054643075.1. Taxonomy (NCBI): domain Eukaryota; kingdom Metazoa; phylum Echinodermata; class Asteroidea; order Valvatida; family Acanthasteridae; genus Acanthaster; species Acanthaster planci. The sequence continues at coordinate 11,256,375 of NC_141785.1, read as the reverse complement.
CATTACGAAGCTCGCTTTGTAAACTGTAATTGACGAACACCATACCTGATAATATTACCAGTGATCGAAACTTACTTACATAGAATATTTATCAAGACTCTCTCATTACCTGAGCGCTGAACCCACACTCTAAAAACTCCCGGGTCAAATTGACCCAGAATTGGGTCCATTCGGCGTGACCCTTTTCTGGGTCAAAAATTAACCCCCTTTCGGGTCTTATTTGACCCTGTCTGGGTCATAATTTGACCAAGAAAAGGGTCACGCCGAATGGGACCCTAGGCTGGGTCACTCTGACCCGGGTGTTTTTAGAGTGTAGGGCAGACCCTACAGTCCATAGGGTCACACTCAAATGAGGCACATCTGCAATATTTCGTAATATACACTATCTCGGTTTACTCTAGTTCAGTTCAACACCACTCACTACTGTGAAAACGGAGTTCCTGCATTTTGCACTGTAATAGTCTCGATAAAATGTTCCCACGAAGACTTTTGGGATAAGATAACAGTACACAGTCGGGCCCTCAGCAGATGTCCATCTCTGCAAAATTGTGATTGTCCATTAAGATTTTGTAATGAAGAATTTGAAATTAAGTTGATTAAACTCTATTACATTTTGATCTTAAAACATTTTAATGTGTTATTTATAACGATCTTATCATTGATTTTTAATTAACACATATTGTCCACGGGTCCGGATTTACTATTTACAACCAAACTATGCATTCTAACGTCATCACAAAGTGCTATCAACGGTGCCAGAAGAACATTTGATCAGTCACCCATGGTAGGCCTACTGTTACTCAGCTTACACTTTCGAAAGTTGGTGCAGTATAGCAGTTACTACAAGGGCCTTGTAGCGTGCTTAAGAAATGTCTCACATTAGGTCTACTGACACTGGATAAGAAAATGAGGTAGAGGTCAGTGTGCCAAATGCTCATTAGATATGAAGTAAAACGTGGATGACATAGTTGAGTTATGAACTGTTAGCCAGGAATTTGACGCGTCTATCTGAGTGCTATTTGCCATGCATCTTCCGGAGATGACTGTCAAAAAGACATAGGTCAACACGTTGAGCATATGCCAACAAGCCACAATGCACTGTCGTCGTCACGTAAAAACTTCAAACATTTTCTTGCAAAACCGACAATTAGTTAGTAATCTTCAGTCTGGTGTGAATTTTTTGGGCTCCTGAACGCTTTGAGTGCGGCGGCACGGTAGGAAGGACACATTGCGTAATAAATGATTGGATTGATGGCAGAGTTCAGAAAGAGGAAACCGTGACTGAAAACTCTCAAACTGCTTTGAAGTTCGTTAACTTCCAAGAAATCTAGCCCACCGAGGTAGCCAGCAACGAAGACGAAATTGATGCAAGCAAAAGGGAACTGAAAGATGAAGAAGACCGTACCATTTATGACAAGCATACGGGTGACTTGGTTGCGGACCTGACGAGCTCTACGTACCATGGTCTCCCTGCCACTGGTCTTAGCTACGGAGCGGTTTGCCAAAGTGCGGATGATCTGGACGTACATGAACGCATTGCCTAGCAGCGCAATCATGAACGGTATAGATGAGGCCAGGTTGCCGACCACCAAGGCCCACGGTGCCAGGGGCAGGCAGAAGCCGATGATGTCAGGGAGATCGGCGAATTTCTCGGTGCCGTTACCGCTCGGCCAGGTGACGCAGATGCGAGTCGAATCGGCGTACTGCAAGACGGCCAGGGATGTAAATGCCAAGCCCACGCACCAGGTGCCAAAGACAAGCTTTACCGCCCGTTGCTTGCTGTTGACAGCCAGGTGTTTCAGTGGGCGGCAAATGGCGTTGTAGCGCTCGACAGACACCAGCGACACTGTGGAAACGGAGGTGAAGTAAGTCAGAAACGATATTGAGACAGCAACGGGACACCAGATATTGAGCATGGAGTGGATGTGACTGCGCACCGGGGCCGGCAGGTAAAACAGGTAGCTGGTTGCTGTGTATACCACAAAAAGAATATCCGCTATGGCCAGGTTTACCAAGAAGATGTTGGTGATGGTCTTCATGTAGGCCACCCGAGCCACTGCCACAAGGAAGGACACATTCCCAGGCACACCGATGACCAAGACCAGGATCTGGATACCCAGGGCGATCGCTCGAGATCCCGGGTTGACCAGGTAGGTTGATGCCCGCTTGACATCATCAGTAAGGTTGAGTTGGTAAAGCTCTGAACAGTTCAAATGACTCGTGTCCACGACCATTTTGGCTCGAAACTGCAGTTCAAATTTACATAAGGCAGAACTTACGTTTCAATGTTTACCGTGCGGTGAATTTTATTTTACAGGTATCCTCAGTTTCAGAGGTCTGGGCAACAGCTTGGAGAACACTTCTCTCGAACGCAGGACAAGGAGACTGCTGACATCAATTGTTTACACTAGCAGAGGTACCGTGAGTAGGCCTACATCATTGATTCGAAACAGGATTTTGTGACTTACGATGGAACCACGGAGGCCATGTTATGACCTGCGCGAAATGCAAAACACAAGAAATGGGATATCGTAAGCACTGCTTCGACGACAGAGGTCGTGTCAGACGGATCGTATGACCCTTAACATAAAATTCCTTTGGACTGACACTAGCGGGCGCAAGGTTGTCATTTCAGGAAATACTTCATATGTAAAATCCAAGGACAAACTACAACCTCACCCAAGGATGCTTTCTATGGCACAGTGCTTGACACAAAAGAAAGATTCATTGGGACAATCCGTGGCAACCCTGTCCGCCAAACGTTTCGCACATTTCCACGAGCGTCTTTTTAAGTTATGACGTGGCATATATTAAATTTTCCCTGTAGCATTAATATGGTCGTTGTCGAATAATAAACCTCACAGAAGGTGGAATTATGATAAAATCCAAACATAGGGCTGTTTTAATAGACTATTTTGAAAGTTACAAAATGAAATTGATTTTGCTGAGCCATAACTTTTGAGGGTTAACCCACGACACCCTATCATAGTGTTGGCAATGAAAGAACTATATTCACTGCTCTCCCACGTAGCATCAAGGTGCATTTTATTTGCAGGGTATGTCGTCATGGGGTACATAAAAGACAAATGCGTCTTGACTCTGACATGGTAGGATTAAGAAGTCTTCCTAATCATGGATAAATGTTGGACGAATGGATATTCCCTAACTACGGGGTTATCGACCCCTTTACCTTCAAAAAGCATGCTGTATATTCAGATGGCCCCTTAGTTGCTCTGTTGTTCAGTGGTGAAGAAGCATCATTTTCAAAAGTCGCAACTGGGATTAAGACTGAAACTGCTACGTCCCCATGCCTCACAGCTCACACAGAAAGAGTCGAGATCACGTGGCTCAGAAGATCAGGGTTGTCTCTCTGTTATTTGACGCGAGAGATGACGTGACTCGGAGCGTGGTTGTTTCTGCCACTAAAATATGGCTCTACATGTACAGTATCTTCCACGAGTTACACACTCCGGCTATTCACGTACGCGTACGTTTCCTTCCTCAATTTAGTTTCGCTTATTGTTCAGGGTCGTACACTTGAACGCGAGTGAGCTTTTGTGATGGAAACGAGACGTTTGATGGATTATTTTGTGAGTCTAATGTAATCAAATATGCAGTAGCCTTTTTCGAGCAGTGAAAATTCGTTCTTCCTCTCTTCGTGCTAGACTATTGGAACACCATAAACATGAAGGAGTCGCCCTTACTTTAGCGTGTGTGTCATTACAAACGTCCATTACAAATATATATGTGGGGTATATCTTCAGGAAAACCCCTACAAGAAATATTTTCAACGGTTATGTTGTACTCTGTGTTGGCAACACGCGGTGCGGCGTCTCCATGTGAGACTACAGCATGCACAAGTAGTATCGAACACTGGCTACGGCTCTCCACTGCTGCCTCGTTTGATCAAAATTCAAAGCCGCATCGCAGGAGATACGACCGGATTATGGCTACCCCTGTCATGCGCCGCCCCAAACAATCTGAAGTATTAACTAAATTGGTACACCGGCAGGGCTGTGTGAACACACGTTCACCGCGTCACACAAGGTCGTCCAACAGACTTTGACCAATACGCGTAAAATCACTGATCCGCACACCCAACAATACGGTACATGTTTACGGGTGAAAAATCTTTGGTGCGACCCATGAATAAGACGTACGCCCATTTAGAAAAAAAATCATCATGCGTAAACTTAAAATCTATCTACTGGGCAGTTCTTCTCTTTATCAGGTCACAGTTGTTTGTTTAGTGTTTTTGGTCCCATGGGAACATGGTCCGTACTAATATAAATTACTTACAATCCGTACCGTATCTCATATAGGTAAAATCATGATCTCTATTTTCAACTGTCATACAGCACAGTATCAAGCAGGTAATATCTAAAGTCTGCGTCTCATACGGAACTAACTATACACTATATGACTCTGTTGATGTTAGCCTCTATCTTGTGAATGTCTCTTATTAATGGACATGAGTTCAGGATCCCCGCGATGCGCCTTAAGGACCAGAGTCTTAGCGTCTGTTGGGGACAGCCAGTGTAGCATGTTGGACGTCGATGGAGATCGTCCTGAACGACCAACACCCAAAAGCATCCACGCGTTGAGAGCCCTGGCAACGAGTGTCGTGCTTGAGTCATGCTACCCGAGCAGCTGAGCGAGCGTGTCAATGAGGAATGCGAATGTGAATGGCAGTGATAAACGACAGCAAGTTGTTGATGAAACCAAGGGTTTCTAGTTGTCCAACAGTGCCAGATTTCTCGCCGTCACAGGGGCTCTGAACATCTGCGTCCTGCTCCCATGCTTTCACAAGTTCCGTTGGAGTCAGCTTTATAAAAGGTCGACAAACATGGCACAGTTTTTGATCATGCAGGCTTGTTTTTAATCTGACTATTGGAGAAAAATATTGAGAATTAAAGCTGCCCTATTCCTAGTGACTCGGAGCATGACTTTTTAAAAAGTTGTTGGGTATGAAAACAAAATAGATAACATAACAAGATTGTGTAATTAATCCCTTTTGAACTAGAGGAATGAGATAATTGGTTAAAATCTACTACCCCGTCAGAGAAAAACCACAAATCAATAAGGGTGTGTCCAGCTGACGGAGAGTTCGAACCTAGTTTTGATGAAGATAATTTCATTTGTGTGAGTGGGCGCAGATGAGTAGCACGCATGTCCTAGCTATTCACAGTCGGAAATGCAATTGAAGGCTATTATAATCAGTGTTCTGTATACAAATACAGAAGTTTAAGAAGAAGAAAACGTTGGAAGGCCCTGGACCAGAATTGAGTCTAGAAACACTGTCGTATCGTGGAATCTAAATGTAACGATCTTGTGGGAGGTCACATTGTCATGGCGAACGTCAGAAAACACTCTGGTGGCGGCGTGTCTATACGATACCGTTCGGTGGGCTGAAGATGTGGTCTAGTTGGGACGTAATCAATTCATCTTCGTGTGATATGTCACCGCCATAATGGCTTGACTTGAATACCCCGAAACAAGTATTCATAGATTTGGCAGACACACTCGTTTAGACATCATTATATCTGAGCTAAACACAGACACCAAAGACATTGACACACATTCCTTCAAGTGCCAATCCCACGGGTGCACTGACGATATCCAGATAGCAGGAATACCCCAGAACTCCAGTTATTCCTCCCAATGCTTTGACCCAAATGTCATAAGTAACGAATCACGGTCATCAACCTCTTTATTCTGAAGACAAAAGTACAACCGTTTCCACACTACCTTTAACACGGTAAAACGCATCGATCGTCACGATTTGCTGAGTGGGTCGAGCGGTTGCTTGAAGTGGTCAAAGCCATCAATTGCTGGCCAATCCTCTGGTCAAGTATCGAGAGGTTCCTTTACCCCAGGACGTTCTCGTTAGATAACTGCATCAAAAATGTCGTCGCTGGAGCACCGAGGAGTTTACTGCTCATGCAGAAAATGCAGGCTGATGTTTTCCTGGACGAAAACAGGTTTGATGAAATGGCAAAGCAACAGTTGTATCTGGTGACATGACCCAGAATAATATTTCTCGAAAGAAATTCATCAGGTTAATTATTGTACACCCTTCTGAAGATTTTTGGACAGTTTTGTGGCCTCGAATGAAAAGCGCCTTCAAATAAAATATGCCCCCTCCATCTCTAGTTGCTGTCGCCTTAAAAGCACATCTTACAAGTATACACCCTCACGAGTGAAAATCAGAATAGGTTCAGGAGACAAGTAAACCCTGACGCCACAGGTGCCACGCATCCAACATTGACGGGAATGCGCTACCCATTAGCCCACTTATTACGAAGAGACATCAGACCACAATCATGCGAATTACTTAGCTAATGGCTACGGTTGCATTGGGAACTGGCATAAACCCATTTCGGTGTAAAAAGTAAAACTGCCCCCGCACCCAGTAAATGTGTCCCCACGCACTTTTACAGTATCGCTCTCTGGTAAAAGTGTCCCGGAGGCACATTTACCTAGGTTAATCTGTCCTCCTCCTGGTAAACTTTTTCCCATGCCCAACGGTAAAATTTATCCCCCGAGAAATGTGTCCCCGTGCAACGTCAGAAGTCTGTTATCCAGGTAAATGGCCGTGGTCGGACACAGTCCGACTGGTACTAACACAGGCCGGGTCCTCGTTGATTGCCTACTTTGTTACTCCGGGCTTAACTGTCAACGTAGACCATAAAGTACGTTATGCCGTGGTGTCAAAGGTAACACGGACACCCACATATTTGAGTAGCAGAGCAAACTTATACAAGTCTGGTAAACTTGTAAAGGCAGTTTTCATGTTGATGTGATTTCTGAATCGGACTCTGCAGTGCACTGCTTACGCGATGGCCTAAAGTTAGAAAATAGGGTCTTAAAGGCACTGAAGAAAAACCCCGCGGGATGGAGGCCTATATAGGTGCAGCTTGACCATGTGCTGGACCCTGCTATTTTACAATATTTACAACCAGATCTAGGTTTAGTTCAGGCCTAGCTATAGGCAGAGACTGGAATAAGGAAACAATGTGTTTTAAATTAAGTGCATCACTTCCACATAATAGAGAGTGTTGCTTCTGACATCATGCGTGACCTCGTGGAAGGGGTTTGCCCCCGGAACTGAATTTTGGTACTAAATGAATTGATAAAACAAGGCCACTTTGATCATGACACTTTGAACGGAAGATTCACAAGTTACAATATGGACCAACTGATCGGAAGAATAAGCCCCGTATTTTTTTCAGCATGCACGTACACATCCCGATGTAGCAGCTGAACAGAAAGCAGCCCAGATGTGGTGCGTGATGAGGCACATACCAGTGTTGCTAGGTGACTCATTTCCTGAGGACAGTGAGTTCTGGGAAATCTTGTTGTTGCTGCTCCACGCCATGCATGGACTTCATCTTTGCTCCCATTGTGAGCAAGGAAGAAACTATTTTTCTGAAACACATAATCACCATAGTCTGTTCCAACAAAAGTGTTTGGAGAACGCCACTTGAAACCTAAACACCATTTCATGACACACTACCCAAGTGCAATACAACCCCTCGGACCACTCAAGCGATTTTGGATTATGAGATTTGAAGCCAAACATAATTTCGCAAAACGGCTTGGACACGTTGTCTGCAACTGCCAGAATAGTACCAAAACTCTGTAATGTAACGGGAAGTGTGAAACGTTCAAACAGAACTCTCACATGTTGACCCTAATTATCCCTGTACTGAAATCTTGAATGTGTTTCCACTCCACATCACCTGCTTCTTATTTCTGGTAGCACCTCACAGATATTTCCTTTCCTAAACTGAGCTATTCATTCACGTTGTTTGTATGCATATGTACAAATGCATGCAAAAGCTCAATTTCTATTCCTACTAAGATATAACAATTCGAGAGAAATTGGTGAAACATTGTAGGCCTCCACATAGTTCTCATAATAACTAGAAAAGAGGAACCCAGTCAAGAGCATGCACACCCCATAGTTGTGTATCCAGTACATGTAGGAACATCACACAGTGACATTGCCACTTTTATCATTCTTGGATCCTGACACATTTCAATTTAAATGAACAGTAACATTTAAATAATGACATGATCCATGAACGTGTTTGTGCACATATCATTGTTTTAAAATAAAGAAGTATTTGATCATTTTTTTCCCAGGGGGTCCCTGGGTAACAAGTACCAGTACATGTAATTGTCATTTGATATCTCTAGACCCCTTTATTTGCACAGTATTTTTATTACATCAGTCTACTATAGGGGGACCAGGCCTTAATGTGATTTCAGAGTTTGAATAAAACGTCAACACAGATTTCAAAGATCTTGTTTTTAATATTTTTTTGATGTAGGATTTCAAGGAAATACTTGAGAAGCAGAAGGGAGGAGAAGCAATTGTGGAGGAAATTAAAGGTTTGCTTTCCCACAAGGCACGATTTCAGGCAATTCGATCGCTAGTATCCCACCAGAATTAGGAAAGGTATTAGTTTTTCAGTGTTACAATACAAAACATGCATTGAACTCTCGTTATCGTTCAGAGGAAACTTTAATTTTGTCATTTTAGTTTTGAAAATCAAGTCCATAAGAGTCTTTACATTAGACTTTTCTTGATGAACTTACATCTCATATTCCTCCCCTTATACAGCTTGATGAAGGTCTAAACAATCTGTATGTATTTCATGTGGCCTTTAATTCATCAAATAAACACGAAAATAACAACTTTTGCGTATATTACCTTTGCGTATGTTAACTTCTGTGGTATGTTACCTTAACACAACCAGTCTGTTGCACTGTTTGCAGACACTCTCCAGCTCAGACACATGTTGACGTTGAATTCGTTGTTCTGTCAATTTGCTCATGCATCGTTTTATAAGATGTAATAAATAAATACAGCATGGATGGCGTTGGCAGGTAGACAAGCTGATCTACATGCATCTCGGAACTTGTAATTCCCAGTACTTGCCTTCGAAACCAAGCTTTTATATATCATTAACTGCATGATGAGTGCAGCGACAGCAGTCTGTCTGTCTCCAACACTTTGCTTAACAGTGTGTTGTTTAGACTGGTGCCTGCCCAGTAATAAAAACAAATGACGAAACACGCGCATCGAAAAAGCGCCTGCGAAATTGAATTGTTTCGAGACTAAACTATTCATTTTGCTGATAATTTTGTTAAATCGAATGACGGAACAGCACATTTGCGCACAGTCTTAAATTAAGTCGAAACGGAATGACCGTTTAACAGCAGCATTCAATTTTGCACGGATTAGGATGGCACAGAGGGACCGGGAAAACGTATAGTGTTCAAGACAGGGGTAACAAACATGTGTAGTTGGATAGGGAATGCGAGTTCGATGCGCCTTTTCGTCTGAGCATACTTGAATTGATACCACAATGGATACGTTGTGAAATGGCCTATTTTGTTGATAAATTATGTCGGTTTACTTAATTACTGATTTCTGTACCCAGCACGGTCAATGGCGCATGTTACACGCGTCCCGTCTCGTAATTAATATTCCTCTGTTAGTTATAAACAGATCACTCGGGCGTAGTGAGTGGGTTGTGGGTCGCTATATAGCTGAGATAACAAAATCCTTTCCTTGCTGATACACTGAGCAGTCCAAGGCTAGGCCTGATGCCAAGGATGTGTCTTTGGGGGTACTGGCATAGTCATGGACGGTCGCGCACATTCTTCCAGGCATCGTTGATCATGTTGCTATAATTTTGTAAAGTACTTGTGGAATGAAATACGTTTCAACTGATGGACGGAAGGCGTACATATACTATGATTTCGGCAAATTTTGTATAACAACTTGCTCAAGCTAACTTGCTTGATGCCATGATATTCAGTCCTTGAGGCTGTCTAAGAAGCTATTTTTTTTTGCTATAATTGACTTTTTCCTGACAAAGTTGCTCGTCCTCGCGGCAAACGTACATCTGCCCGATGGATTATGGGTGACAGTGTTTCTGATGAAAATCGACCCTGTTTTAGATCTGAAATGTTCCCGCGATATACATTACAATTTATAGATGCTATTCGCAACTGAAGCAAGTTGGACACTGGGGTATAGTGTCCATTAGAGTGCACAGCTTTTACTAAGCTTTTTACACAATCTGTAAAGACCTTCTTCCTAAAGAGACTAGAATATCATTACGAATATTTTGGGCAGCAGTGAACATGTAGGGGGTGCGCACACACATTATTAGAGAAATTTTCCCGTCTGGGTCCAGGGTAAAATCTGGTTTACCTTTACAAGGTATGTTCACGGACCAATATTATTTCTCTTTTTCATTAATGACATTTCGTAAAGTATACATGCAGTTCCCTTTGCTCAATGTCTCTAATGGTGGCATCGAGATTTTCCAGTTTGACTTATATACTCTGTGAATTGTCAGATCACCAGAAATTGAATTTTGAAAAGTGTAAAGTTATGGATATGCCAAGAAGGTATCCAGCATCCTCTCTAGCATTTGCTGCAAATCTCAGGAGATCGCCACTCTCATAATTATCTTACTTACGCACGTGCATTACTCCCAATGGATCTGTATTGATATGTCATCACACTAACACTTTCTACTAAAAGGAAACTTGCAGTAGTTTTCCAGAGAGGTGACTCTAAAATGTGAGGTAAGGACAATTGTTTGAGCTTTTGACACAGATCTATTAATAATAATATGTAGTCGACCGCTAACTTTGTACGGTAAAGGAGTCATGTCGAGCTAGAAAATAAACCGGAATAAACGCTAGCTGACATGACATTTACAACAAGTCCGTCAAAACGTTACGACCTTTTACATGAAGTGAAATGCTAGGATCCTATTTGGAAGACGCTTAACATTTATCTAATCCGATCTAGACAGGATTACTGTAGCATAGCTCTGGACCCATGTAGACGTAACCACTCTTCTGTTGTCATACGTGCAAAAGTGCTGGTTTTATTTACAGTGATAAGCTCACAAGTTGCCACACTCTATTAAATTATACAGGCAGGACTGATATCCACACTATGACAATTATTTCTGTTATGTGTGTTTAGTTGTGAAGGGCTTATTGTCTCTTAAAAAGTCTCATCCAGCCTTGAGAATTGGCTGAATTTACAATTAGTCTTAAGATTCGTTTTGTCTGTACTAATTGTTCTAAATGGTCCTTTTTCGTTCGTACAACTAATGAGTGAAGTCTATCTGAACACGTTATCTGAACTGAAGGTGTAATTTTGCAATTTTATCGCTGTTTCACTTCTCTAGTTTCAACATATTATATATTAATGTGCGACAGTCCACTCATATTCCTATTTGATACTCCCTGCCCTATTTATTATACGTCAGAGGGTTTTTATCGTGCCCATTTTACTATCTTCCTGTATTAATGCATCGTTATCCCGATCCTCATTTTTTTCAGTTTAGCTATTTTAAAGTTTCATTTGTTTTATCCCAGAAGTAGTTCAAGATGGACTGATTGATCTTTTCCACCCTTCTCGTTGTAACAAATTTATTAAGAGATAAACAACAGTTGCTCTTTCCTGGGCGTAAAACAAAAATACACTTCTTGGTTTTTAAAAAGGCTTCTACTCACTAGTAGCAACATGGTAAAAACAGTCGTGTCGCCAGCCGCTGAATCATTAATTCGGCACTACACAGCTAAAGCTTAACAGACAAATGCATCATCATGCCCACAGCCTTTACAGATGTCATCCTCATGATTTCATTTACCAGATCTCAAAAAATGGGGTTTGAAACACTTGCCGTGAAAAATGTACCGCGCCGTGTTAGCTGAGTTATTAATGACATTTACGGGTATTTCTCTAACAGAGTAAACAGGCCGACATCGTATAACGATCAGACGGGTACCTTTGAAAATTGCGCGTAACGAGATACATTTACGGCGCGTTACTTATCCGCATATCCATCCATCCACAGTTTATGCATTAAAGCTACTGAGTGTGTCTTCTCTGGATCGACAAACCCGCGTTGAAGTGTGTACAAACCAAGACTGCTGTGGGGGGTGGGGTGTCTCAGGACAGGCCATCAATCCAAGTAGTATGATATGCAGATTTCGTAATTTCCCCCAGGTTTTGCGGGTAGTCGCGCAAAGTCAAACAGCAAACCAAATTAAATGGAATAGGAGTTCAGTAAGCAAACTGTCACTGACAGTGACCGTAGATTAGTTTATTCCCGGCTGCTGTCGTTTTCATATCGCGTACCCCCCCCTCCGTGGTCGTTAAAGGCGCGGTGATCTTCATCAACAGACAGGCCACCAGTCACCATGGTGACTGCGAGTTCTTCTAATGATGCTCTTCGGATCTATCTTTCCTAGAATGATTTTGTTGGACACACTCCGTCGCTAAAACCTACCATGATGGTCTTTGCATCAGTTGATTTTCGATACTTAATCCCCTTCAACATAACTGATTATGTGATTAACTCTTCCCATGAATGCTGCTTACCAGCTATCGTATCCGAATGCATTTCTCAACCAGTATTTCAAGTCTGACAAGTGGGCCTAGGATTATAAATTTCAAATGTGAGTACTTTTGTTACTGTACTCAAATACTCAAACAGGCCTAATTCATAGCAGTAATGATCTTAACAATGGATGGCGTTGACAACAATACATTTAATGTTAATTTTCTTTATATCGGGAGTTTTAGGCCTTTCCCAACATTTACAAACGCTTTTGAAAAAAAATAGCTTACTTTGTTGGGACTTGACCTTCTGTCATTAATGTAAAGCAAACGTCACACCACTTGACCGACAAGCTTACCTGGGTCGGCTGACCGCCGTCTGATCTGGGTCAAAATGAGCAGCGGGTACCGCTGTGCAGAAAAACAATAATAAGTTAAAAAAAAAGACTAAATTCAGTGAAGCGGCGAAGCCAGGGTTCTGTTTACAGAAGGAAGGGGGAGCTCGAGGGGATAGTGATGAACATGACCACTGAAGTTATAAGGTCAACACGTGCTTCGTTGTAATTGTGTAGTCCAGTGTTAAATAAGGTCACAATGAAATGCAATTCGACTCAAAATAATTTCAACACAGTGATGAACATATTATCAGTTAGTGAATTTATCTTCAAGCAAACTTGATGCGTAGTAAAGATGTTATAAGGGCCTATGCTTATCAAACGCACCACCTTGGAATTTGCAGTTAATGTTGCAGTTGTGCGTTGCTTTTAGCGTAAAATTAGCGCATTGCGTCGAGTTAAATGGCGCATTACGCGGAGTTTGACATGGAATGTGCAACACAGTTATACGTCACACTGTTTATTGCCATGAGTCAACCAATCAGAATTGAGAATTCAAGTTTGCCTGAAGATAAAGGTTGATGAACCAGCTTTCCAGCTACTGTAGCACAAGTGCTTACAGAATCGGGGATTTCCCCTTTTTTTCCCGCAAGCCTTATTTCCAATGGGTGGCCGTGACTGGGAGCGACGATTTCTTTTTGGGGGGAGGCGTCCTTCAGCCCCCTTGGCTACACCACTGACTAAACCCTCATTGATGGAGTAACTGTTAGGCGTATCCCTTAAAAGTGTCACTTAGTCAGAGATTGAAGTTATTGCTGCAATCAATGTGTATATATTGTTACGTCTTTTGTGACGGTATGCCAGGCGCCGGTGTACAGCTCAACCAGTAACACGCGCATGCGCATCTTCACTGCTCTTCCGTGGTCACGCACGAGCACAGCTTCTATTGCCAGCAGGTCGGGTGATCGCGTAAACTGCAAGCCACCAAGAATGTTACAAGTACAGCCAACCCATCGCTCCCGCTGAATATATTACGCTGGGAACATCGTAGAAACTAGTCTACGTTCTTACCACTACTAACTGTAGCTCATCAGTACGAATGAAACATACGCTTGGCCTGCAGTAAAGTTAACTGCATTTTCGTGCAAACATGGTCTTGGACACGAGTCATTTGAACTGTTCAGATCTCTTCCAACTCAACCTGACTGATGATGTCAAGCGGGCATCAACTTACCTGGTTAACCCAGGATCTCGAGCGATCGCCCTGGGTATCCAGATCCTAGCCCTGGTCATCGGTGTGCCTGGGAATGTGTCCTTCCTTGTGTCTGTAGCCCGGGTGGCTTACATGAAGACCATCACCAACATCTTCTTGATCAACTTGGCCGTTGCCGATATCCTCTTTCTAGTCTTCACTATATTCAGTTACCTGATGTATCTGCCGGCTCCCGTTCGCAGTCACATTCACTCGTTGCTTAACCTCAGCTGCCCTGTGTCGTTCGGCATTCCATTCCTAACCTACTTTGCATCCGTCGCCACTATCTGTTTACTCTCTGCTGAGCGCTACAACGCCATTTGCCGCCCGCTGAAACACCTGGCTGTCAACAGCAAGCGACGGGCGGTCAAGCTCATCTTGGGCACCTGGTGCGTGGGCCTGGCCTTTACATCCCTGGCCGTCTTGCAGTACGCCGACCCGGTCCGCATCTGTGTCACCTGGCCGAGCGGTAACGGCACCGAGAAATTCGCCGATCTCCCCGACATCATCGGCTTCTGCCTGCCGCTGGCACCGTGGGCCTTGGTGGTCGGCAACCTGGCCTCATCCATACCGTTCATGATTGCGCTGCTAGGCAATGCGGTCATGTACGTCCAGATCATCCGCACTCTAGGCAAACGCCACATTACCGAGACTAATGGCCAGGAAGATATGGCGCACAGAGCTCGTCGGGTCCGCAACCAAGTCGCTCGTATGCTTGTCACAAATGGTACGGTCTTCTTCATCTGCCAGGTCCCATATGCCTGCATCAATTTCGTCTACATTGCCGGCTATTTCAGAGGACTGGAATTCTTGGAAGTCAATGATCTTCAGAACAGTATGAGGGTTTTCAGTCATAGCCTTCTGTTCCTGAACTCGGCTATCAATCCCATTATTTATTACGCCATGTGCCCCACGTACCGTAGGGCAGTACGCGTAGCCTTCCGCAGCAGTACGCACTCCTCAGTCGTATAAAAGGTGGCGATACACCAGTTGCTCTGATAATTCAAGCGCGACATTTGATAAACCCAATGTAGCAGCTGTCTCTCTGCCCATCTGTCTCTGCATCTGCACTACTTCATCGGCCACAGCTACCGTTTTGTTAGGTTTATTTTATAATTGTAACATCGGTGGCAGCAATGTTAACCTGTAGAAGCCACTGCAGTGTCATTCAGTGAACTGGTTTCCTGTGGTTTGTGTCGTCTTCAAAGATCATTTTGCGGTGCGCTGTCCCTGCTGTTCCTGTCATCTATCCTGCGTCCACACTACCTTATCAGCCACGGCCACCGTAACATTATCTGTTATTTATTATTAGTGTTATAATAAGAGAGCGCAGCGATTCAGATAATTCCCGCGGCTAGTAATTTTCTGCCGAGGCTTAGTTTGTGTAAACTAATTACTGCCTCCATGGCAGAAAATTGAAAAATTGAGGTGAAAATTGTCCCGGCATGCTCAGTTTATGTCGGGGCAAATGGAACGGTTATAAACCCATAAAGTCCCATTAAAGGGAACAGTAGATCTAATCCAGTAGCACTATAAATCTAATTTGGGAAATTGGGTAAAGCAAGTTGGTTGGGAACCTCACCAGACGATTGAGGGGAGGCACAGAGGCCAACTATTTTTGTGAGTTCTTTGAGTATTATAATCCGTGCACATGGGGGTTAGCATAGCTGTCATCTTTATGGGCTAGTGCTTTTAAATTTGTTCCTCAGGATATGCCCAAAAGAGGTTTCCCTGTGGAACACAAGAACTGACCTGCAAGATGGCTGCCGTGCAAAGGCTCTATAGCCTAGGCGAAGGCTGTCTTTTTGTTCCCGCTGCCGTGAAACTTCCCTTGTTGTGTGCCAACTGCATAGTTCAGGCAGCTCAGGTGTAGGTGACCAAAGGTGTGGGTGAAGTACATAATCCTAGAATCTAAACGAATAATGTGTTTTTCGTAGATACTTCATGCTTCATGTTGCAATGTGTATGATTCTGCAACTATCAATCTGGATCAATCTAAAGTAAAATAATAAATCAAGGTCCAATATAATAATACAGAACAGGAAATAATGATTAGCAGCTTAACATGTTATACGTAAACATTAGCAGGGAACCAGTTGCAAAAAAATTAAATAATACGCTTGCATGATTTTGATTGCTAACTTGCTTGGTTTGGGCCAAGTACATATTTTCTTTTTTTGGCCAATTCTCTGCTTTGCAGCTCTATCAAATTGGATCCTGGTTTCTTGGAAGGTTACAAATATTGGATAACAGGGAAGAATGACGAAAAGGGAATACAGTCAGCTCGTTTGCAGAGCTCTTGAGACAATAATAGTAATGCGCTTGACTTTTGCTTGAATTTGCGTCAACCGTAAATTTTAATGACTGGATTGCAATTGATTCTGTATAAAATGTAAAGCTCTCTTACTGTACGATAAACGTTATAGGTGAAAAATTTTTGAGTTATTGCTAAATATTTACTATTGCTCTGGATTGTTTGTTTTTTCGCCATGCTGAGAGCTATATGAGTGTTTTGTACTGCTGGTTAACCAATGTAAATCAAGTTGTGGTTGACTTTTGCGTCAAAGTAGGGGAAAGAGGCATCTGACCAGTTTGAAGTGGTATTTGTCAAAACTTTTCCTTTTATTCCGAGAAATGCCCGTGTTCCTTGAATTCGAAGCCTTATTAGAGATGATCTTTGTATACATTCCCTTGGTTTCATCGTGTGCCTTCTTGTTGTTAAATTGCTGTGTATGTCAGGTAAACTGTCAGGTAAAACTTTCCCCACAACCTTTTTTTTCTGACTGATATGAAATGAAGATCATGCGCCCGCACCCAACGTCATTGTGTCTGAATATTCAACGTATAGATGCAATTGTTACTTCTTTTACACCTGAAAAAGGTTAAATACCTTTGAGACATAAATCTGGTAGATTTAGTTATTACAGGGTCAACACTTAATAACTAGTGTTCTTTCTGGCCTCAACATTTCGTTCTTGGTATACTACTGTCTGCGATCATATCGTCCTCTAGGCCCATCAATGGAGTACGGTTGTCAACTGGTTGTTAAATTGTAAAAAAAACTGCCTCTTTTTATCATTATTTCCCATAGAAGAAAAAGAGACAAAATTCCTATTTACGGAACACAGGATATGAAATGTTGCAAGAAATGTTCCCGTGAGGATTGTACTGTTACCACGTCCTTGAAGATTATCTCCACAAGGGCATTTCTTCCGACATGTCAATTCAAACACTCTGCATCCTAAAATACCTTCAGGGAAAACCAAGTCGAAAAGTGTGGAGTACGTGTGATTAGTATATACTTACTAATGCAAAATGTGTGACATTATTTTGTACGTTAAAAATTATATGCATAAGGAAAAAAATCTCAGTACCAGCGTATTTGATGGTGAGGATGCAATAAAACGTGTCCAAGAAAAATTCAATGTCAAACACTGTCAGCCAATCTGGCTACCTGCCTGTGAGTGAGGCGTGCACATCAATGCGTCAGCCTACAAGGGTGGTTGTAACATTACGTAATATGACTGTTATCAGAGAGGCTTGCCGGTACCAATGCAAACAGCTAATATGGAAGCAAGCTTTTTTCCACTGAGTAAACCTTTCCTGGACAAATTTAAGAAAACGCTGATACTGTCAAATTTGAATTCTCCCAAGTGGAAATCAAGTTGTCTAAAAAGTAACACCAAACTATTACAATACAAATAAAAACGAATTCTTTCCACTATCTGCTATTTCGCGCAAACGATCTCTACTGATTTGCCACGTTTTTGCAAATGGCATTGAAATATTCTGCTCCAGCTATAAAATTGTGTAAATCTGTTGCAAATTATATTATATGCCGGCAACGCAGGAAATTGGTTTCAGACACCCCGCTTGTTTTTACGGAGTTTTGATAGTCGGATAGGGTACCGGTAGCTTTGTGCAATATGACTTGCCAAAAATAAATCCCTCGACTTCATAAAGTAATATGTGATGTTAGCACTGACTGCATTAGAGAAACTGGGAGCCGGGGCACGTGGAACACCCCCCCCCCATCCATGTCCTGGGTATCCCAGTATTTGAGATTTTGAAATGTACACAACCCATGTAGGCCTACAAGCCACAGTTTATTTGCTTATAGGGCCCCTTGAAAACAAAATATGTGCAACCCACCGCATAGTTACACTACTGACTGACTGATGGATGACTTCATGTGTCTTTTGACATCAACGTATGCCCTAGAGTTCAGGACTGGTTAGGGATTGTGTTAGGACCTTGCACAATCTCGACTCCATGGGCTGCGTGCGCGTTCCTTCACTAGCCTCCTGGTCGTGTAGAATTCGAGAATTGCGCTGAATGGCTATTCAGAATGAATATACATGCGTAAAGTCAATCGCAAGCGTATTTCAACAGCTACACGCTCGCGCCCCTGTATTTTCCTGCACGTTATGCCTGCGTAAATCTGCGCGGCGCGTAAACACACTGACTAAAGGCCTACTTTGAATATTCCAAATAATAGTGGGATATTTGAATTGTACAATACCTGGGGTTAGATCGCGCAAGGCATGGTGGGAACCAAGAGTGGCGCAGCAAGATTGCACCCGTGGGAATGAGGTTGTTATGCTTGCACTGATCGCCGTTTGCATGGAACCGGAAGTTAATTAACGCGCAACTTCAGCGATCATCCGATGAGAGCCTGCAAATTGTGGTGCATCCGCTTGTATGACGAAGTCACTTCCGAATCGGATAAAGAAGAGGACACGACTTGTGCCTGAATTCCGGCCAGCAAGGTGAAAACTATCTAAGGTGAACGCACTTTTGCCATGAAGAGCAACGTAAAATGCATTTGTTTTCACCTCGCACCTACCCGAGATCACGCAAAGCTGCGTCCGCGAATGGTATTTGCAATGAATATCATATTCATCCTGAATAGCCAGTCAGCATCACTTTCGTAGTCTACACGCCTAGGGGCTAGTGAAGGGACGAGGTTGATAATGAGGGTTTCCGGGTTTTCGCTCATGCGTGTATTCTCCCGGCAGTATAGGGGTTTTATTAGCTAGGCCTAATAATCTTGGAGTATAACAGGACTAACTTACAAGCTCAGAAATATTCACCAAGAAAGGTATTTAAGGGACTGGATTAAACGAAGAGGGTTTGTTCAAACAATATTATATTGCAGACACAAATGAGCTTGTCAAATTCGTGGGGCTCTTTTCCATTCTTATAAATTCGTAACAAATTTAACGAAGCAAACGTATAAAGGCAGGACGGAAAACTTAGGGGTTTCCAGGGGGGTGTTTTCACATTTTTTGTCTTAAAAGTAAGTAAAAACAAAGTTGTATAATGTATAATACGGAACAAAATCTTGGTTGCACCCTTACATGTTATACAAAAGGCACCTTTGTTTTCTCCATTCCCCTGAATTTATTAAAGATTACAGCTCTGCTCATTATAACACATCTAAAGTTTTTATGTTTCAGAAAAAACCTTTTGACGAATTTAAATTCTTTTATTCGTCAACTAATTATCCAATAATGGAATGCATATTTCCAGATTTGATGGTATATATTCTTGTATAATTTAAGCGATTCTTCGAAAAAACAAAGGGGACTGAAAGGGTTTCATTTCAATGTAAATACTTTCACATTTTGGCCTACTACTATAACGTTAAGTTATTCGTTTAGCCTGTAATTATCAACAGAGATATGGCCCATTGCGATTGGTATGAATTTCCTAAAGTAAAATGGCACTTACGAATGAAAGGCAAGTCCAGTTGCACGGTTACCATCAGCCCGGACAGTTGCACGGTTACCATCAGCCCGGACAGAGGGTATCTAACGGCGGTGCAAGTCCGAACACTGGTCTCCATTATAAACAATTTATAGGACACGGCGCCCGCCATGTTGTGCACGAAGTGGAGACCAATGGAAACACTTCACACCACCTTCCTTTGCTGATCAAGATGTACTTCATCTCGGGGCGGACAGGCAGCGCAGGACCGACTTTACAGCACTGGAGCCTCGGACTTCATGTTGACGCTGAGCAGTACCAAGCTTTGTTTTAGCTACACGTGGTGCGGAGCGTTTCCAAAATTGACAATGCATAGTAGAGTGAATTCCCAACTTTGCAATAATGAGTGTTTATGGTGCACTGTGGTTTAATCATATGTCGTCAAATTTTTCGTACAAGTTGGTCCCACATTTTTCGTGTAGGCCCTTAGCACAGCACCTTCCGTGTGTGTTCGATAATACGGCCCCTGGATAAACGCGCCCATTCTTAAGTCCATCAAATTCAATTGTAGTTCTTTTGCAAGAATGGAGAGAAGATCCCAAAAGCCTACCCCTTGTGATATCAAATTATCGAGAGAAAAATTATTAAAATTTCTATGATAATATAGACCTAATTGTTGTTATTATTAATGATCATGCAGGCCACATATTTCACTAAGGATAATATCTATTATATGAACACTCAGAGGCGGCCTTCGATTCAAAGGGCAAAAAAGGACATTATCGAGCCAGAACTGACGTTTTTTCAAGCTTGTGTTAAAACAAAATAATGCGAGCAAATATTCTCCACGATGGCGAGCTCACATTTTATTAAAATCGCAAGTACAGACTAAAAACAAAACAAAACTTTTACGATCGCCATTTTTTTAATATCGGACACGAGGACGTTGTTATGACATTATTTACGTTGCCATTGAAATGAGAAAAAAGCTCCCAAGGGTTTATTGTAATGATATTGACGTAGCTCGTCCAGTCTCGATCTAGTCTTTTAGTCGCCGTGGGACTAGGGAGAGTATTTAGATTCTGGAAGGGTTGGAAGATTTGCCATCAACTTACTGAAATTCGGGCACACTGTTCTCGCAACATGCCAGTTCTTCCTAGACAGGTCTACCGACAATTTTAACGCCTTCCCGAGTGAAAGCGTTAACTATAAATGACCATAAAAATCAAACCCCGGGTTGGCTTGAAAAGCCGTGGAGAATCGTCGTCCAGAAAAAAAGGAAAAATCGAATGGCTACAAAACCAACTTGCATGTGAATGGGTGGTGCTTGATCACTCAATAATTGAAATTTTCACCTTGTAAAATGATTGCAATAGAAACTAGAGCAAAGCAAAATGAAACATCGGCGATTTGTGTTTGTTTCAGCCCCATACATGATGTGGTCGGGAGCTCCTCAATTATGTGACTTCAATTAGCAATTATTGACTTCTTGGATGTGGAATATGATAACCTAACACCCGAGGTGAAGCCGAAGGTGCTAGCGCCCCCAAGGGTGTCAAAACATCATTTCCCACTTCACAACAGCCAACAATAGTTTTGTTTACCTCTCTCGGATTCTTTACAATGATTTCCTCTCCTAAGGTGTCCAGGATTTAATTGAAACAAGTGTCTCGATCCATTGCAGCTACACAGAAAGTTGCACGACGTGCGCCGACTTGTTGCATAGCGGTATGTCTTGCGCAAAAGCAAGACATACCAAAAGAATTGCTAAAGGATAATCTGCATGTGTCTTTAAATTTTATGTTGAAGAACTCATGCGAAGAAATGAGCTTCACATGAAATTCAACCCTTATGAAATTACAGCGCTCCCAGTGATACGAGTGGGATTGCACTCCCTAGCATCCGTAGGACACTCGCATCTCAGAAGAAAAAACTGAAGCAGGAAAATGACCCTCGCCGCCGTCATTTCAATTATAAACCAACAAGGAAGAGGCTGAAATCCAGGCACAGTTTCATGCACTTTGTGGAGGCACTAAACAAAAGCCCCGACAAGCAGCGTGTATCCCTGTGGACTGAACGTCTTACCAACGCACTCGTACGGTGTCTACTATCAACCCTGAAGAAACTCTACTTTCTGGTGCCAGCGAGGCATGGCCTTTCTGGTCTTGCTGCAACCGACTAAGAAGTGCTTTTGGACGTTGCAGATCCACCTTAGCAAAGTGGGGGTATAGTGAGAATGATGACACCACCTGCCAATGTGGAGAGGAGCAGCATAAAAATTATGCAACATCTACTTGTCTGTCCACTTCTACCAGAAACTTGCACTCAAGAAGATCTGGCATCTATGACCCCGTGTGCGATGCAATGAATCCACCACCGGACTGGGACAATCTAAGTGTACTTTTTTGAGGTGTAGTGACTCGAGAAGAAGATAGGTTGTGTATTCTGAAAACAATTGCCTCTATAAAGATTCCCCCTTCACGTGACCGATACTGACATCATGCATAGCCATAGTGCCATGAAGAAGATGGCTCTCAAAAATGATGACGTAACCATGCAGTCTCCGACTTCTAGTGCCTACCCAGCAATTGTCTGATATGCCTATCAGAAATTTGCATACCTGATGGCATAATCACGATGCCACAAAATTTTCCAACAAACATTAGGCCTTCAAGTGAATTCACAAAAAGGCAAATATATTCGGCTTTCTACATTTTATTTGAAATGAAGTATCACTGAGCAACATACACTGTACCGCAGTCCAACAAAATTAGAAGAAATGTAAAACTCATAGACAATTTTGTATACATAATTAGCGGTACATCGAAGCCAATGTCCGAAAAAATATGTTTCAGCTCAGAAGGAATATGACTCAATGACGAATATTTCGAAGACTATTAATGACATCTTGTGAAAATGCAAGAATTAGAGGAAATTGTAAATAAAAGTGCAACAGTCCGAATTCAACTGTTGATTGCATCACTTGGATTTTTTGCTTACTTTTTGTCAATTTAATGCCTACGTTACCACAAGTTTGAATGTGCAAAATATTGAATTGGAGGAATTGGCAGCGCGAGTAAACCGCTGTATCTCCTAAGGCATTAAATGCATTTCCGTCGATTTACATGAGAAGAACGATGTGAAACTCAATCGTGTTTTGTTTGTGATATGCAATGTCATTATTAGTAATGCACGGGTAATCGTGTAAAAATACACGCACATGGGAACGCAACCATAAACCGCCTGCATCTTGCCTCACCAGGCTGCCAATATGTTAATTAGTGCTCGGTGAAAAGAAAAGAATTTCACTCAATCAATCATTCATTATTCAATTACTCACTGACAGCTCCTCTGCTTAAGTATGCTAGTTAGCATTTGCTTCACCGTTAAGAAGGCAGTTGTTAATTATGTAATAGGTTGGGTACGCAACATTTCAGTTTTAATAAAGGTGACACGGAAATATTCAAAATAGTCCTTTTGATCTTTTACCTCAACATTTTGGCTGTCGAACACGAATTCTGTTCTACTAGTGTTCGAATTTTTTATTCGAATTTTCTGGTCTATGTGCAGGAAAATTTTAGACGATCAGCAGAATTCATCTTTACTAAGAGAAGCAACATTTGTCCAGGAGGTAAGGTACTCAGTTACCGAAAGTTTGGCAATTACATGTTTCAGAGCACTGATTTTATATTTATATTCTTGTCAATTCTAAGAATCAGTCTAGAGTTTTACCATATTTGGACAGCCTATTATATCACAAACCTCAAGCAATCTGACCAATCACAAAGCTTGTTCTAGCAGCCTACAACGGATAATAAGGGTGTTTCCATGCTATGGGTATACTTTTCTTAATACGTTGCAGCATATGGAACAGAAAACGACAATTTCAGTTGTAAAATTTTGATTGGCTGTGCAAAAAAACCCAGACTTCAGACATAAACTAAAAGTTCTAAAACACCGTTTTTACAAATGGGATTTAAAATTCGTCTTCGCCAGCTTAAAGTTGTATTTGGACAAAAATGGCTGTATCAGGTATGTGGTAACACTCTAGACTGAAAATGTAACTTCTGTTAGTACAAAAACGAATCCCAATTCTTGACCAGGCAAACCCTACGCTGGCGAAATCGCTTGCATATTTTGCGAAATAGCTTTAGTTCAAAATAAGACGAATGCAGGATGGCAGGGGTACATTCAGTTTCGCGCAAAAATGAATGCCAATATATTAAACCAGTGCAATTTCAGGAAATTGAACGCTGACTCTATACGACTGAATGCACCCTCCTTGAAATAGAATAAAAAGAAACAGGGACTTGAGAGTTTGTTCTGTTGCGCTCGGGAAAACATATATATTACAAAGAACTACCGAGGGCAGGAGTATAATTAACAAATGTGACGCGACAGAGGGCGCTAGGCGAAGGTCCAGAATAGAACAATAGTTAGCGTTCTGCACGGTATCACGAGCAGATGTATTATTTACGCGTGGCCATGTGTTAAGCGGCGATTAGGCTTCGCTTAAACGTAGGATATTGGGCAACCCTAGTGACCATAGAATAAATTCTTTGGAAATCTACGCTAGTGACTGCTTGGTCACATGGAGCGTGCGCGCGCCTTCGTAGTCGCGGCCCGGCAGCGGCCGGCTGCGAGGCTATCCGGTTCGCGGACGCGCTGCGATTCGCAGGCCCCCATTGGACGATCGCAGAAGTTGAGCGTTAACTTCCGGTTCCATGGTTCCACATAAACGGCGATATGTGCAGTGCATGTGTGCAGTGGGCGTGGTTTAAACTGAAGTGACGTCTCACTTAAGAACAGGATAGACAAATCCGACGAGATGCCATTTCGAGGGGCTATTTACACTCACATAGCTGTCTCAACCTGAGCGCACGCGCACTTTGGCAACTGACTAATGCATGTTGGTCCAGGAGGAATTACACGCGCGCGCACCACATGCTAGCAAACAGAATGGCCACGTACTACCGATCGGCTTCTAATTTTGGTGGTTGGATTTGTCTCTACGAGGCGTGTAGGGCCTGTGTACTGTGTAGCAGCACTGCAGTAGCATAAGTTTGCCTTTGGTTCGATCCCCCTGCTGACAAGCAGGCTTGCTTGGTTAAGACAGAAGCTAACAATTAAGCGGGCGTGTGGTAAGCATCATTAATCCTGTATATTGTTTAGCTATTATGTCTAGTTATCATGGCTATTGCCCAAGACCTGAGTGGTGCGTGTGTCGTTCAGGGGCTTAGTAGGTTGAGGGGGTATTAGTGGTGCAGTGGTGCAGTAAGAGTTTCTTGTGGAAGTTTACCGTCAGTTTTCTCGAAACGTGAGTTGTGAGTGGCGTAGCCCTCAGACAGCCCTATAGACTTATTCAGGTCCCTGTAGTAACACTAGATGCACACGTGCAATTGTCTGGCTCAATTCCCCGGGCGAAGACTAGTCACAAAGTCTTCCCGACAACAGCGCCCTCTGCTGGTGTATTGGTTGTGTATGAGCTAGTGAAGGGGCGTTGAATAAACAGCTGCCATTTTGTTCTTGAACATATGTCGGGAATCCAACCGTTGTTTATTTCGAGTAACGTATTATCTTGGTTACGTCACGAAGTACGGGGCCCATCACGTCAGATCTCCCAGTGCCCAACACCCCAGTCACCGGACTTTCAAGGCCCAACAGACGCGTATCTAGCCGCTCAGGGACCTTCTGATTGCCACGTCATGGGGAGGAGGGCACCCTTGCCCAGAATGTCGCCACTGGAGGGGCGTGACGTAACATTAATGTATGTAAATAAAGTCTTAAAAGATCACGAAATAATACAAAGTTGTGTTTTTGTGATAATTTACACAAAGTTAAAGATGTTTACTAGAGATACTGGACTAGACTATTCCAGGATGTTTTAGGATATTTGCTCGGAGAGAGCATCCGCGCTCGGTCAGGAAAGCTCAAGAAAAGTGCAGGAAACAAAGCATGGACCTTTAAGCTGTTTTCGTCGATGTCACCAAAGCCTTTGATTCTGTCGGGAGGGAAGGGCTATGGAAGATCCATGCGAAGGTTGGCTCCCCAGACAAGATCATCAACATCATCCGCTCGTTTCATGATGGTATGGTCGATCGGGTAGTGGAAGAGGGCGCCTGTCTGACCAGTTCCAAGTCAATAATGGCACAAAACAGGGCTGCGTTTTGGCCCTTTGCTTTTCAGCATTGTGTCCTCCGCCATTCTCCATGACACCTTCAAGGACTGTGACAGAGGAGTGAAGATCCGGTTTCGTACGGATGGGAGTGTATTCAACCTCCAGAGGCTGAAGGCCATGACCAAGACGTTGTGGATGATGTTGCGGGATCTACTCTTCGCCGATGATCGCTCACACCTGAGAAGATGCGCAATTCATCGTGGATCAGTTTGTCAGAGCTTCCGTTCGATACGGGTTAATGAACTATCAATATCAAGAAGACAGAAGTGCTTTCTCAGCCACGGCCAGGCGCATTGCCTACAAACCCTGTCATAACCGTTGGCAACGAACCACTCAAAGCCGTGGACAGGTTCTACCATTTGTGTAGGATTGTCTTGCAGAATGCCAAGGTTGACGATGAGATCAACACGTCTGCCTGGAATGTGCCAAGATCTGCGCTTCGCGCATAGGACTGGTCAGTCATCGTAAACAAAAACACCCACCTATACTCAGCAGCAGTAGGAAGAGAAGAGATTCGCAGAGGACGACGACTCAGTCCACCACCAACAGGGATGTTCCTTCCTCCATGCTTAGACTATTCCAGAACCTAGAGTTGTATTTTTCCCACTTTTGGAAACATTGTTGTTACGCTGAAACCAACATGAAGGTTTGTTTTTTGGAGATACTTTGTTATAGCACTATGACAATGAACATTTATGAAGTAGCATTTTGTACACGAATTTATCGAGGCTGAAGAAGTAAGGAACACTGAACTGTAAAATTTAAGATCAGCATCTGAAAGTGTGGTGTGATATCGATAACCTGTATTGAAAGTTATTCGAACAGCTCGTTTTTCTAAAACACGAAGTCAACTACATGAAAATGACCCATTTAAGATGATGATGGAAAAGTTAAGATTACGGAACGACAAGTGGATTATAAGAAAGTTAGTAAGAGATTTTTGGGTAAAAAAAAACCTCAGACGATTCAATAGGCCGAGATATTTCGATGACCCAGCAATCAAAGTACTTCTTCCAGGTTAGGCTCTCATCAATACTAATGGGTATGGTTTTCCAGCTGTTGACTTTTTCCAGACTAATGCCATTACTAAAGACTAAAGAAACTGTTTTAGTTTCTTTTTAGATTGCTTTTGGCTCGAACAAAACACAATATTTAATTTGAAAAGCATTATTGAATATGATTGAAGAACATTGATGTATAGTTTGTTTGCTAAAAAATTATTGTTTATCTTTATGAGTTCCCTTTTAAGAATATTGACCTTGTATCTACTTTACTTTGACTCTACATCAGACTTGTGTTATCCACAAATAAAGACAATGGTATAGTGTCACATGCGTTACACATGTCGTTGATATTAACTGGAAAGAAATGAGAACGTACGACAGACCTTTGTAGAACCCTGCGAGAAACTGGGTGCTCTTCAAACATTGTTGGATTGAATGATACAACGTGTTTTCCGTCAAATAACTCCTAAATCGATCTTAGGCTATTCCTTGTACACCATTGTGATCCAGCCTGGGAAAGCAAAATATCATAGTCAGCAGAATCGAACGTCTTTGAAAGGTTCAAGAATATTCCAACAGTCAATACCTTGTCGTCGTTGGCCTTTTTAGTAAATCATTAGCACCATATAATATTGCTCACTTAACAGATTCTCTTCTGAAGCCAAACTGTGATCTTGATAGACTGTTTTGTTACTGTTAAATAGTTTTGTGTAACATAGCTCTTTTTATGATGTCACATTGCATAGGCTACACATAATTTATGTAGGTTGTTTGGACTGGAGAATGCCATCAAATGCGGTCAGCCTCAGCTCTAGTGGCACTATATGGTAGCGCTTAATACCATCTCCTTTGAGAGAAAAATACAACACGGAGGTGCATTTAAATTATCAATATCATGTTTGTTATCCCTTTGCGAATCAGTAGAACATTTCCTACTTTAAATGCATCAGGGAAAATACCCGATACAGACCTGATAAATATGTCAGCTTGTGGTTCAGCAAGGGCATGCCTTGCCTGTGTAATAGCAAACGTGCCCAACCCATCAAATCTAGGAACTTGGTAACAGGATCTTTGGTTGAGGGAATCATTATTATCCTCTTATGTAAATGGAGACGAGAAAAAATAAGCGTGAACAGCTTTTGGGAAGGAAAGATTCATTGAATTTCGTAGTACTGCAAGTTGAAAGCTTACTTGCAAACTTATTACCGGGACTAAAAGCAGCAAAACTGCATGCATAATTACTTTCCATTGTTATTATCAGCTCTCACAAGGTTTCAGTCCTTGTCATGCAGCTATACCTGGAAATAATACCCTCACTTTTGTAACTTTTCCATTGGTTGTTAATGGCCTTGTAAGTGATCTCCGTGGTTTTATGAGTGCCACTTTTCTCATGGGAATGATTTTGTTTTAGGAAAACTATAATTGTCTTCTGAGTCTGTCTCTGCATGAAATGGTTACCAGTAAAAATTATTTTAATATTCCTTTGTTGATGTTAGTTTTCGTTTTTTTGTGCATTCGAGTCAGTAAGTAAACAGTTCACTAGCTTCTATAAAATATGAGGTTTTTCTGTTGTCAACTAATTCATCTTTCATAATGGACATTATTTCCTGTGCTCTAAAAGACCAAGAAAAGGATAATGGAAAGAACCCATTATAGAGAAACAGCCACATTTCAATAGCTGATGTAAAAATGTGCTCATTTATAGTTTCAACTGTTACACTTTATTTAATTTTTTGTGTACATTTTGCTTGTACTTCCGACTTTGGTATGAAAGTTTTTAATGAAACTGAAACGATAACTATAAATTTTTTTGTGCGAGTGTAATTTAATTACGTTCTCACTCCCTCGATGGCAAAAAGCCCTTGTTTTTACGTCACCGTTTTTGCGAAGAGACGGCAATGTCAAAAATGGCATTTTGGTTTTCAATTTCGACGTTGTCCTACATTTTTAGTGCCTTTGAAGGCAAAACATTAATGTCTAAATTATATTAATGATGCCAGTGGCAGACATCTCGATATCTGCATTTTGCGTTTTCACGAAAAGACACTAACATGTCTGTTGCTTGAACATTAACAAACTTTACTGATCGGAAAGTCATAAAAGTAGGTCAACTGAAGTTTTGTTTTCTTGCAGAGAAAAACACGTTTGTTACATTAACACATACGCGCGCATTAGCCTATGCACCTTTTTCCTACGGAAAAACACACTGAACAGCAGGGCCAGAATCTACTAAAACAGAGTTTTTTTGTTTTGCGAAGAGACGCGAATCTGTGCTATTATTTTCGGCGGATGAACCACTGTGTTCATTCGAATTCTGGAACCACGGGAAAGTTTACCTTCCAAAGAATCGTTTGAAGGTTTCCGTATACTTAGATGCTGCAAAGTCGTATTTGTCCAGTTTTAAAATAGAGGAAATTTCTCTTGCTATGCTTTTGATAACCTGCTGTGAGGGTTTCCAAGTCAAAGAGGGAAACATGACGAAACTTTTCTTTTGCCTTTGATGATCTGGGGTTAGGAGTCCACAGTCTTTGCTTCATTTGAACAAACAAAATAAACATTTTACAATGAAACAAAATTAGACTTCAAATCATTTTTTGGAATAATTATCAACTTATTCAAATTAACCATCATATATTTCGTTTTTGATATTGAGCCATGCTAATCTTAATTATTGTTTACGACTGTCCTTGAATAATTAAACTTTAATACACCGATAATTTGTTATTTGTTCATTCACCATAATGGCACAGTTATAGTGTTGGCATCATGCAGGTGGACGGAAAGCAACAACCTCGTTTTGCAGCCGCCAGCTTTCTTGATGGACAGCCTCAGCCCAAGTGTCACACCTTAGGCTTTCACATGGGCTTTCTTGCACATTGCCATTTTTCTCAAAGAACAAAACGGACCTCAATTCGATTCGATTTTGTTCAGCCCGCGTGCATTGAGCACGTCAGTGGAGAGGGAGATACATTGTTGGTTAACCTGTGGGCGCCGCAAGAGAAACGGTATTTCCTATTTTCGCCAGATTGGAGTCAAAATTTATGACGAGGAGAGAGAAGCCCAAAAAGTTGTACAAGTATAGTTCCAACATGGAGATATGGCTAAGTACGTTTTAAGAGAATCCCTGTACAATATTGAGAACTTCATAAAGTGTGCTATGGAGTCAAAACTTCATAAAGTGTGCTATGACGCAAGATATTACTAAAGGAAGATCGTGAACGCTTGGAGCTAATAAAATGCGCTGCGACGATATCAGAAAAATATTTGGAGGGTGCGGATTTTGCTCCTCTCACAGATCGTTTAGGGTTGAGACCACTAAATTAAAAAAAACATGCAGTACAGTGTTGAAATATATGTTTTTGTTTATCTGGTTGGATTTGGTCTGTTCCCATGTCCACATTTTGGCAAACTAAATTTCCATGTTTGTCTCCAGGTTTGCTTCCTTATTATCCGCATCACCTTCCTCAGCAAGCATGTGGTTTTCAAAGCTGTTTTCGCACATGTCTGGCTGTACCGAAGCCACACGCTTTCGTCTTTTGCGCTCACGGAGCAAGCAAACTCCGCACACGACCTCCTTGAAGGCCTGACGGTAAATGCTGCTGGTCAGGTTGTAGATGACCGGGTTGATGGCAGAGTTCAGGAAGATAAAGACGTGGCTAATGGTCAGTGGCAGGACAAACTTCCGGTAGGAGACATCAAGCGGTGTCCCAAGGAGATAGTCCACGAGATTCGTCAGGGAGATGATGACGAATGGAAACTGGCACAGGAAGAACACCGTACCAAAGGTGATGAGAAGCCGGGAGACCTGGTTGCGAATCTGAGTGGCCTGAGTAGGGACGGCCTGCTGCTCTTGCTTCTTTCTGTCAACTCTGGCACTGAGATAGAGGATGATCCGACCGTACATGAAAGCATTGGCCACCAGGGCTATGAAGAACACCACAACCTCCACCACATGCCCGATTATCAATCCGGCCGACGAGACTGCGCCACAGTATCCGACGAGCACTGGCAGGTCTTGGTACTTTTCTCCTTCAGGCCACAGGGCGCACAGCCTTGTTAACTTGGCGAAGCGGAGCGCGATCAGGCCGGCCAGCAGCACGGCAACCACCCAGCTCCCGATGATAAGCCAGAGTGCTCGCTGCTTGTTGCGCCCTTTGACGTACCTAATGGGGTTGCACACGGCGTTATATTTATCAAGGGTCACTAGGGTCACGGTGGATACTGACAGGAAGTAGGTAAAGTACGGAAGGATGAAAGCCCCGACGCAGCCGACCAACTCCGTGGTTTTCAGATGAGTGCGGATCGAGTTGTTGAAGTACAAGAAATAGTTGAAGATGCTGATGGAAAGGAAGGTTAGGTCCACCACAGCTAGGCTGGTCAGATACATGTTAGTGGCGTTCCTCATGGCCTGCACGCGAAATACCATAAGAAGAAACGCCATGTTCCCCGGCACGCCGAAAGCAAGGATGATGAACATGACTGTCAGAATCACCTTCGCTGTTGCTGCGTTTAGCATGTAAACGTCAGCCTTGCTCTCGTCCGTCAGGTTTAACATCGGAAATTCACACTCGCTCAGCCCCGATATTGCAGAGCTGTTTTCAGACGAGTAGTTCATCACCTCCATGGCAGTTTGGGTTTAAGTGTAATCTTACGTTACTTGGATTTCGATATTCCGGTACTCAGTCCGTGGAGTTGGCGTTGGAGTTCCTATCCCTCCTGCTTGTTCCCTCTGTGATACAGAAATGTACCAGTAACAAAGCCAAACAGCTCTTAAAACGATGCCCTGCGTTAATCAATGGCCGGTATGTGGCAGTTAATCACGCATAAATAGATTCATAGAAATCACCATCACTGCAGACAGAATCAAACACGAATAATGACATATGCTAATTATTTGGCGGTTTCCATCCATTTATTTGATTATATGTCTGTGTATATCATGTAGGTGTTAAGGTAACGCAGAAATGGCCTCTTTTTGTACCAGTAAATCTTGGATCTTGTTATATGATTTGGCACCGCCCGGTCACCTTTCGGGCTCGTAGTGGTCTATCTTTCTCTGTTTTCTTGACAATACCTCTCCATGGCTTTCTTCCAGACGGTATTGCGCATAAATTTCAAACTTGACGACGCAAATGAACATCACCAATGATTCCTGAATGTGAATACGAGTTTGACGTTGCAATAACAGAAACCATTTTCTATCAGTTGGAGGGTAGAAAGTCGTCACATCTTTTAAAGAGGTCCGGATATTAATGTGAAGCGTCGTACTAAACATAACCCTTGACGTCGAGCTATGTGAAGTCAATATGACGTCATAAGAGTATCACATAACAATTAAGTTAAGACCAAATATAAAAGACGTGTTTTCAACGATAAGTTTTGAATTGAATAAGTTTTCAAGTTCAAATGTTGCCACCTGGTTGATCGTGTGTAACATTACTGATTGCAAAGTCACGTGACGTCGACTACCAGGGTAACCGGAGGTGCAGTGATACAGGATTATAACTCATAACTAAAATAACTCATAACTTTGAGTGATATGCTGAAGGCTATAGAAGGATTGTTGACGTCATAACATTATAAGGTGCCTTTTGTGGGCTTTTTTATTTGGAACTTGTTTGGCGTATTTTCATAATACTTTCATATAATGACACTATCATCCCGAAAGTGAAGGTACAATTTCAAAATGGTCAGTTTCTTTTGACTTCGTTATTGAAAATATATTTGTACTTCAGAACACAAATATTTACTTGTGGAAATGATAGGACCAGCTAAATTTTTAATGGCATACTTTATTGGATCAGGCAAATACAGATACATGCAAAACCATTCATCACTTTTTGTTACCAGGTTACTGTCGTTGTGAATGGTCTTTCATTTACCTTGTTTCAGCACACAGACACAGGGAAAAAAAATCGTGCCAAGAATAGTACGGAGAGTGTGTCAGGTTCTTCAACCAGAAGAGCAAAGCCAAATCCCAGCATATAATGCTGGCGCTCAAAGCTTACCATTATCATGGTTATACCACGTATAGAATCAAAAATGAGAAATAACGTTGGAGAAAACTCTCGAACCCACGGAAGTACTACTTTTAGCATAGCAATTCATGGCATACAACCTGACGCCAGATCTAAAGCTGTTATATATGAAGAGGCATAAAGCATTAAACCTATAGTCGGTAGGCCTATAAATCGATAATAATCAGAAAATTTAAAATTACACCAAGCAAGTACGTATAGATGCTACAATACCAGCATTTTAAACAGGTGCTGTCCCATGTTTGCAATTGATTCATACACTGACTAGTTAAGTATTTTTCCCATTAATCGACACTTATCGTTTATAAAAATGTTTTCTGAACCGGTATCTGTAATATTAGCTTTTCCTGGCAAGACATCATACAATGCTTCACGCGACTGCAGTTGTTGACCATTATATCCGGGTTCGTTGTTTACTTAGGTTGCATGTGTAGTGTTAGCCCTTCGCGGAACAAATTGTTCATATTTTCTAATAAATCTAATAAATCTTCATGCTATCATGCGTGGTATGTTTTTTTTCTTCTGAAGACGAACAGAGCATGGAAGCTGTCGAAACGTTAATCTCCCGGTTCTTACCAGAACCGTCACACCTGCTCAAGGCAGAGATTTATCACGTGGATGTCACCACAAACAACATTCCTATTGCTATCTTCATCGTGCAAACCTAAAAATCTTACCTGGTTTGATTATTATGGTTGTTTTATAAAAATCTCAATAGTCATGTGACGGCAGCCCTTGCGTGAATGAGATGCGCCACTCCAACACTGACACCCAATTTAAGTATTGCGTTTCGTGCTTTTTGTAAGCTTGCTTGAAATTAACAAAACATGGATGACTCTGGTCCAGAACCGATGAACCCTTATCGATGAACTCCTGGAGCCTTGCATTTCTGATATGTAGGCATAGAACGTACGTTTAAGCTTACGAGTGGTTTTTTATAAGATCCGTGTTCATTTTGTTGCCTTAACACTCCTATGCATGAATATATTCTTGACAAAGTTAGGACAGTTGTCCTATCATGTCAAAATTAGTCAGATGACCCTTATGCGTCTGTGTACTGTGGCAAATTAAGTGGAAGGAACAAACGA
This sequence comes from Acanthaster planci, assembly GCF_054643075.1. Lineage (NCBI taxonomy): Eukaryota > Metazoa > Echinodermata > Asteroidea > Valvatida > Acanthasteridae > Acanthaster > Acanthaster planci. The sequence goes on along the minus strand of NC_141785.1, from coordinate 11,222,386 downwards.
GGGTCTCAGTGATAATAAGTTCTAATTGATTATTAATTTAAGGAATTATAAGGAATTCTCTGTAACTATGACAGGTGATCTAGTGCTCTTTGATTGCTTATAAAGGGGGTACTGGGACTTACTGAATGGTCTGCGGAAGATCTTCGGAATGCAAACTGATCTTAAAGGATCCATGAGATGTAGTTTTGTCAGATCCACTTTTTGTGTATCTCTATGCTACTGTGTCCATGTATGTTTTAAATCAAAATTCAATTTTGCCAGTTTGGCATACTTTAGCATAAAAATGATATGAATTTATATGCAATTTAGTACACCATTTGCATTCGTAATTAATGTGTTTTTCTATACACCTTCATCCAAACCTATCAATTGACACATACGCGGATCAACGGATTCATTGAAACCATTTGAAAATGAGAAATGTCTGCATAATGCATGAAAAAAGGAAATTAAAGGAACCAGGAAATGAATTTTTCTTCCATGTATGAAGACCTTTCGAGTAAAATGTATGAAGACTGTTTTTTGAGTTACGTGAACTGAACGGTGCACTTTTTCAAACATTAAAAATTGACCAAGCATTTCTGGACGAGTGAGGGCGCTTTTGCTTTGATGTAAATCGAGGAAGACATTGTCCAGGTTGCATGTTTTCATGTTCAAATTGTGAATCCCAAATTTGCTATCTGGGAACATTTCTGTGAAAAGGATTTTTGCTTGATTATTGCCATATACGTCCACAGCAATAAATTGCCAAAGAAAATAAAATTTGCCATAGCAGTGGTTAAAAAAATTTGAAATTTTCTTTGCACAAATCAGTGCAACATTGAGATTCAGTCACGGTGCCATGGATGACATCATATTTCTGCTCATGAATATGCAAATATGCATTAGCATAAAACAAAAAAATCAAAATATGGGTTAAAAGAGCAAAAAAAAATTTAAAAGAAGGTTAATTTAAACCCAAAGATGCAATTTCAAGGGTTTGTATCGTTTGCTTTGTATCGTTACTGTCGATGATCCCCGGAGGCCTCACATTACATCCGTGTACATTTAAGAAAAATAATCTTCAAAAATTAAGACTAAAAAGAATGCTCGCTATAATTTCACAGTTTGAATGCAGGCGACATATGATGACCGTCGAAGCATTCTTTCCATCAACCTCGCGTATGTAAAGTGGCACGTTCAGTCAGAGAGGAGGGAAAGTGCACAGGCTAATTCACAAGGACCTAACATCTTAAAATATTATGGAGGACTTATTGGTTCATTTACACCATCTGTTCCTCCAAAGTCGTTTGTATGAACATAAACGTCCTTCTACAAAGAGGGCGGATACATAGCTGTACTCAATAGGAGAGGCGGTTCATTTCACGCACCAAAGATTTCCTTTCCTGAATAAATGACAAGGATGAAAAAAAGATTAATAATAACAATATCCATCAACCACCACAGAAGAGGATATCATTCCCCACTAAGATACAACTTGTTGACGAAAAATGAGCGAGTTGCACGTACAAATGGCAATCAGGTACCGTAAGTGAACCGAACCCCGTATACTTCATCGATTCATATTAATCTCCCCGTCTCAATCAAGTCATGTTGTACAGTTCTCTATTTATTGCAATCTGATAGCCTTTTACCAAGCTACCTCCACCGCTGACCACGACATAAATTAATAATGCCCGGCTTATAACTGACCATTGCTTTAATACTAAGCCGGTCATTCTGCGTGAACGGGGAAAGCACTTTTGCCCCCAGAGGGAAGTAAAGAAAAGGCGGCCGATGTATCACAGAAGCTCTCCTGACAAATTATGAGATGCACTCTGTACCAAATTATATACAGGCTTGAAAACGGTGATAATGAACGGAAGGAAGATTTGCAGGTAGAGCTGAAGCTTTGGCAACAAGGTGGTCTGGAGATCCATATTTCTATACAATGCTAGATGGGAAATTGTAACAGTCGTTTCACTTCATCACCTGTTACAACCGTTTTATACAAAAATAACTCCGTTGCGAAATACGCATTAAAGGGAATGAAATGAGAAAAAAAGAATGATTCTCCCCAGATGACGTAGGCCTAGCTCTGCAAGCTACAGAAGCACGAACAGTTCAACTTGGTCGTCTTCCACGTGCTCACACTGCATTGGCATGTTCTTATTATTCTTAAACTGGAATTTCAAATCAACGATCACATAGCTGGCTGTCCATTCCGCCTGGACTGCTCATACAACATTGCTTGCAACTTCATGACGACGGACAGAGCATGCTGTCCAAAGTGTTGAGCACTCTCCGGTTCTTTTGGGCTTTTCGGAACCACACATTCCCACGAAAGAGATATCTTCGCAAAGTGCTACCGTACACTTTCCCTTAATTTGCCACTTTCACCATGAAAAGCTTCAAAGCCCCTCAGCTGCTAACTTCATATACAAGGTACAGTCTCTACTAGTTTCTCAACAATATAACAAAAGACGGAAAAAACTGACTGAGAGGAAATTACAAGCCAGGAGGCAGGGGACGTGACGCGCAGGCATCGTTCATTGACAGCGGTGGGTGGATACAATATCAATTCTATGCTTAACTCTAAGATGATTCGGTTATTGACTGACTTCACCTTGTGGCAGTGCTATCATAAAATGACAACAAGCCATTTTAAGTCAAATGAAGATCCGAGATCCGTTTCGAAGATTGAGGATAGCGGCGCAGTGGAGGAAAGAGTGACGTTTATGACTCATTATAATTACATTCATATACAGACATGATGCCTTATCCTGGTCCTGGAAAGGGGCAGGATGCCTAGCCAAGTTTTACTGTTTTTGCGAACGGAAAAGCTATTAATGAATTCCTTTTTAATTAGACAGTTTTCCACAACTATAGCGACAGCACAGCTGGAAATTAATATTAATCTACTCAATGTAAGAGTTGTATGATTGCGTGGTGAAAACAACAGTAATGAAAGGACGCACTTTCCGGCTTTCGTTGTGCAAAAACGTAACATTGAGGGATTTGTATTTGTAAAATAGAAAAAGTTGAGCAATAGAGGGCGATATACAACTTCCCTGTTATTTTTCTTAATGTCAACCTCGATTCCATTTTCCACTTTTGTGAATCTGGCACTATACTTACGCATGTTGTGGGCCTACACAGAACTCGATTTGAATTTTGCACTGTTTCCAGAGTGACACCATTTTTCTTACAATTGAGAACTTCGATGAATGGCTCATCACTCTTTGACACCGCACATAGGCCCCAACTGTCTACCATCCAGGATTCCTAAGTCGGTACCACAAGCAGAGTGATGTCCTGTACCCGTCGTGTACGGAATGGTATCTATTTTACTGTAAGAATTCATTTCTGAAAATCTGTCGTAAAGCTCCGACAAACGGACGCACCCCGGGATTGCAAAACTGGTACCGAGAAACATTTGGTACTGGGCTAAATTTCTTGTGTCTAATATTTAAAGAAATATCACCTCATACAAGGATCAAACGTTAATGGTCTGCAATTGGCCAGTTATAAGGAAGCCACCTATCATTGGCGGATCCAGAATCAAATTTTCGAAGGGTAGGGAAACTTGCTTTTCTCGGGAGATGGGGCTGAAGATTTTTATATTTTTTCCGTTTTGCGCTTTTTCTGAAGGGGTGAGGTTATACGAGGGAGTTGATGTTTTACTTGCTTTGGGCAGAAAAGTTGATGAAATAGCGTTCCCTCCTCTATTTTTCGTTATATACCCCCCCCCCCAAATGTGCATTCTTATGTTTTTAACGGGGGGGGGGGTCGTTACCATTGCCCCCTGGATCCACCACCCATTGCATGTTTATGGTGCTACAGCCTACGGGAAATTTGTTATGCTTTTTGCAGTAGTGCATGATATGCATATCTAAAGCATGCTTACACCTTTGGGAAGTGCTGGTTTGAGTACGCGAGGTCGAATCAAATGTCTCCGTCGCGCTGGACAGCGTTTCGTAGGCCATGCTCAGCCCTGTAGATAGAACCATAGAAACAATACCTTCAATGTGCTATCGTTTGCTCTGAAGGCCCTCATTTTGTATGAATTCTAAGCTCCAATAAGCTATTAGCGAGTGTGAAGCTTCCTCCAACACGAAGGCTAAATAAAAGAAAGACGCTGGAACTTTTTTACGCGTATGCATGTCAGTTGGTGTTTGTGTTTTAGGGACCCCTTGTGACGGTGTTCATGCGCAGATCCCGGGGTTGAGGTGGGGGTCAGGCCCCTACTCGCTCTGAAACCCAAAAATAAATAATGCAAATTAAAAACGCAAATAATTAAAGCAATTGTAACAAAAAAAATGAAACTTTCCCATAATGTTACATAGTGAGCGTTTCGAAATGTATGGGAGACTGTAATGCATATACCTTTGTGTCCACCTGTTCACAATAATCAGATAAAAAAAAGCACTCCTAATTGATTCCGTAGGCCCTCAAAATATTTTCATAAGCTAGGGGTAACAAAACCCATACTGTGGCTTCTGGACAATCTGGTTCTATGTAACACAAAGTAACTTTACTCAAATCATGTATAGAGTCTTAAGCTCTGCTGTTTCCACAGAGATCTCCTCCTAACCTATGATCGGCTTGCCGGGAATTGTCCCCTGTTACTGGGTCACAATCGTCACTTTCCAAATTCCAGTCTGTCGATCTCGCCGCGGGTCCTGCCACGAGATGTCATCGCGTGTGCGGTATCCACTCCAAGTTCTGGGCTCCCTTGTGAACATTGCTCGGAAAATTCAAAAGGTGTCACAGACCCGGCTCCACTTGCAGCATCAACTGGGCTTAGAAGCATGCAAACTCGGACATGAAGCTAGTCCATTGGGAATAATATGGACCAGGGCGGGATCTCTCTCTTCTTGAATTAGCGGTATACATTTCACTGAAAAGAACAAGCTAAAACGTGTATGTGACAATCACCTTTAGTTTAATTTGAATTGTAGTTTCCCGCTTAATTTCAAACTTCTTTTGAAATTTATAATCAGTTAACTTAAAAATTGCCTAAAGAAGACTGGATTGCGTAAATGCTACCGTGAATTAGTAATTGGTCTCTCCAAGTTAGCAGTGGTCGATTTTTTATTTTCATTTTCCGGTCGATGTCGTCAGATTTTGATGGAATCCGTCTCACATAACGATCCCGTACGTAGTATAACGATTGAATTAGCTTCTGCTCAATCGATTTGAAGGATGTTTTATTTTAAACTCATCCAATGTACACTAGCATGCAGAGACGTTTAATATAACACGGTGTATTGCAAGACATTAAAGAAACTGAATGTTTAAAAATTCCAAATGTCAAGAAAAACTTATTCCACTTGACGAGGTACTTGACATGCATTACGTCGGATACTCTGCGTTCCATATGCAACCATCATCACGAATCTACTATCAAACGTGATAGAAGGAGACAGACTTAAGAAATGGACCCACATTATCTGAGTGCAAACATGGGAGGTGTCATTTTACACAAATAAATAGCCCCAACTTGATTTTCCGACGATGGTCATCAAAATCCTGTGATGTCATCAAAGCGGACTCGAGGTCGGCATTACCTGATATTTTTCTGTATGTAACTGAAACACAAAATGCACGATGTTGTTTTTCTTAAGTGATTCCTCAGTAACGGCAAAAGTCATACACAATCTGGTAACTTCCATGTTCAAATTTTGTCAAAACTGACTTGATCTTTTTCCACGAATTTGACCCAATTTGCAGGCTGGAAAGAGGTCGCTGGTTTTTCGTGAAGGCATACGAAGGCAGTCTTAGACTCTGATTATGTCCCCAATCGATGCAAAGTTTATTTTTTTTATAAAGATGGACATTTTACCGCAAACGGTTCATCATTGCAATCTCAAGTCACGAAGTTTGTTGATTCGTACTCTATACAAACACGAAGGCATCCATATTTCTTCTCAGTCTCACGAAAGATACCTAATATGCTTACAGTAATTACATGTACTCTTTGACTTGGTTCAAGGATGTGAGGGTAATACGTGAGAAAGAAAAATCAGTAGGTATGTTCGTGTACCTGACGATACGGCTCTCTCAGGTTGCCCAAGGCGGGCACAGCAGCTTCATGCGAAGTGGATGGGAGGGCCCGACAGCAAATAGGTTAGGGTGTTGAGCGATGTGCGACCCCGAGTAACCGACGGGGACGGGTCATCAGGGGTGGACTAGGTAAGGATTGCCTAGTGTGTCCTTGCTCCATGGTGCAAGTAGTAGCTCGCGTTTCCCAGCAGTGAGGTTAATAAGTATCTTGATAGACCCTGTAGTATCACAGAGAAAAAGTCCTGCAAACCTGCAGTTGGTCTGTAGATTTGGCTGTTGTTTCAGGCAAACTTGAGAGAGCCTTCTCACCCGACACTTAGCTTTATTTTTTCCAAAGTGTAATTCTTGTCTAATTTTGCGTAAAAGAGGAAATGGTGTCGACCTAGGGAAAGATCCTTATTATTGGATTAGCTCCTCAAGCTCCTCGGTATTCGACGAGTATTCTTTTGACGAGTAGGGATACGAGGAGATTTCAATAACACGCCAAATACAACCGAGACAAATGTATTACACCAATTGATACACTGTTACTAAATATTTAATTTAAACTGTACATATACTTCTCAATACAACGGAGGAAAGGATTACTGATTGAGAATCACGGCGTACGGTTGCGTGCACTGACCAACATGGCCTGTGCTTTGCCAATTGTTGTAATAACAGTGTTGTAGTGGAGACAATCACAAGACTAGTGGCAAGACCGGCCACAAGTAATGGTGTGATCAATGACATAGAAATAACATTTTACATGAAATGCTCAGGTGAACAACAGCTCAGAGAGAATGAACTTTTGTCAGGCAAAATATACTTGGCAGAGCACACTGAATGCTGGGTGAATCAGTGGTTCACAGAAGCTTAGGGGGGAACAGTGGGAAGATGTCAGTGCATCCTGATTTTGAAAGAGCAACCGGAACACGGTCTTTAATTTCTCCAGGTATTTGAATGGATACGTCCATTTGAAAGCGAGTGACTTGAATTCAGGCTGGGGGTCTTGTGTTGGTCATGTGGTGGTCTTAAGGGGTCTTGACTACAACAATGTTCAGTACTTTGGATTTATATCATGTGCTTCTGCCAAGTGAACGTATCACTCTGTTTGTTTAGCTCATGGACCGTTTTCAGTTACACGCAGCGATACACCTGCATTGTCATTGGCCATGCACAAGGAAAAGCAGCGCAAATGGTGTGACATGTGAGATGGCAGATATAGAATACCATTCTCCGATGTCTGTTAGATCAGGTTAATGATCCCTGTAAGAGACGTCAGTTATGCCTCGAACGCGCCCACGGAGGAAGCCAGAAACCAAACATATGCCAGCGAAGGAGGCTGATCGTGTTGTCTCTGAGCCATACCAGATAGGGGCAAGCTTGCAGCGGCCTCCGTAAGAACAGCATCCCTCCACCACCAAGGCAATAAAGACAATAAAGTTTTTCTTGTCAATGAAGCTGTCTTTCTGGTGGGGAAAAACAGCAGTAGACGATTTGTAACAGCGATCTCAGAACAAGCGTCCCAGAAAAGTGATGCCTATCTCACTGAAGCCCTGTGTCAGCGTAACTATGCAGTGACGTGCCATTGAACTATTATGCACATAAAGCCCCTTAGTAATAATCAACAGTTCGTTACGCTATCATCAAACTGTGACGTAAGAATCTACAAGTCAACGATTCCAACGTCAACTCGGAAATATAAAGGCTAATTTACTCTTTTGCTTGCTCATGCATATCGGAATGTGAAGTCATTACCAGGTCAATTAACCTATAGACTGTCAATTAACCTATAGGATGACTGCATTGTGTCTGTTTATGTAATAGAAAAGAACTCAGATTCCTTTGAATAATTAGCGAGCCAGCCGACTCTTGTAAACATTTCCTTATTGGTAAAGCACTGAAGTTCCATGCGTGTACTTCTGCAATGGTAGAGTTCTGTAATACACGGTAATTGTAAACAATAAACTATAGAAAAAAACAAATCGGTCAATCTAAGGTAAAAAGGAGGTACAGTGGGGAAAGGGAAATTTTTGGTGGGATAATGTTGTATTCAGAATCCCATATGTAAGACTTTTTATAATAAATGAATTATAATAATATTACATTGTTAATAATTTATTATATATTAACAATAATAACATTCACGCTCAGTGTTTTCCGTCGAATCGTTTTCTGTCCAAAGTTCAGGGGAGAACCTTAATGTTCGATTTTAAGGGAGAAAACCCAATGGGCTAGTCGCAGTTTGTCCGCGTGGCGTCTTAAAGAATGCAGCGCCGTGTTTTCTATTCAACGACATGTTGGTTTTCATGGCTCCCATCGTCAGGTTTTTATTTAGCGGGGGGGGCGCACAGGTGTCTCGAGGCAGGAAAATGTACCAACTTATAAATAAGATCGTCCATGTTGCGTGTCGGCTGCAACCGTAAATGAAGTGTCTAATTTGAATTACAACAGTTGCCCAAAGATGCACAGATTTTTCTCCAATATCAGCCCTTCCGACTTGAGAACATAGGAGTTGGGCAGCATTGCTGATGCACGCCACACACAGCCCTAACCCAGACGAGAGTAGCGCCTACTCTCCTCTCGGTATTTTCGGGGGGATCTTGGAGCTTCGATCTGGCGAGCGAGGTTTCCCAGTCTTGGCTTTCATCGACCATTCGCCAGATCGCGTTTCCAGGGCAGAGTGGCGTCCATGTGACAAGCGAATGGCCACCTGCTAGCCCGAGGCGGCCGTCCCAGAGTACAGGCGTAAGTAGCCCTTAACTCCTAGCCCTAGACGGAAGACGAATGGTGTAGGTTGGGGTGGATATGTTTATAGATGTTTGAAGCAAGGATGAGTTATGATAACTATGTGGTAATGTTACAGTTTTTGATAATAAATTGATGCCGATGGCACTCCTACATAAATACGATATGAAGTCATGGATGATGATCAAGTCAGGAGGAACTCCATGTTGAGGAGGGCTGGAAGATGGGGGGGGCACAGGATACGAATATCAGGGAGATATTGAAGGGGATGAGGGTGGTGAGGGTGGAATGAGAGTGGCTGAGATGAATTTCATGTGGCTTTTTATGGTTGCAATGACGAGTTTACGAAGGAGGTTGGCTTCGAGATCGCCGTGGCGAAAAAGACATCAGTGGATAATGACTGTGATTGTGAAGGAATTTGACGACAGCGAGACTTTTGTGAGATATTGACGATGATAAGAAGACGTTACTCTTAACAGCCAATCAAAGACCATTTGGATCAGATTTTGGCTTTTGTTGGCTCTAAAGTTTGCAAACGATGCTTAAAATTTTTGTAAAGGCCGGCTCATACTTGACATGAACGCAGGAAAACACGAGTAGCATTATGTGACGTCAGATAAAAAATATTCGCGCTTCGAATTAGCAAAAATTGAACACACTTCAACTCAAGCGAATTTCACCGCAAAACATTGTTCAGGCAAATTTACTTCACGTTTTGCTTTCACCAGAGTTGTAATAACTCGAGTCCGACTTGAGTCACCATTTTTGATGACCCGACTCGACTGAAAGATTATAAGACTAGAGTCCCAAAAATAAAACCAAAGTTATTAAAAAACACACACACCTTTGTAGTGACTTAAAGTGCCGGTTTATAATGTTCATGCTATGTGTTATTATCATGCAGTGTAAGTTGTGGTGTAACTATGCAGAAACCCAGAAGGAATTTTAACAATGTCAAACAATGACTTTCTCTCTTGTTTGTGTTCAGATATTGGCAACAACTCGAGCCAAACTCTTGACTCGACTCGACTTTTTCGCCTTATGACTCAAATCGACTGGAGTCACTACGTGACAGTAAATCGACTCGAATCAAAACAATTTGAGACACTGCCACTCATTTGTAGTATGACCCAGCCATTGTCATGTTGTAAACTTGTTTATGTAGAGAATTTGCGGGTTTCAAAGAAAGAAAGTTAATTGAGCAACGCTAGTGCTCATGAATATTCAAAAATAGGCCATTGCCATACAATTTTAGCGGCTTAATTTCTCCTGTCTTAATTTTCTTCAAATTTCTTTTTTCCTTGTGCTTGAGAAAGAAGAGCGACCCTCGCTAATCTATGAGCTATTGCATCACGCAAAGACACGATCAATTTAGTAACTAACCCCTTGCCATTCCTCAGCGGAAACCTCCTCTGCAACATTTGCATAGCCGCTTCCTGCTAGACTTTTTTTTAATTAGAGAGAGAGAAAGAGCGAGAGTGGCTGTGATTGGATACGGTTGTATCGTCATCGTCCCGTGGGCCTCAAGTTACTTGTATACGCCATGCATTATAGGTCGCTGCGGGGGGTATTCGTGTTCCCTCCTTCTACCTGCTGATGTCATCGTGGCTGATGGACTAGAGGGGTCGCTGGAGTCGCCCATACCGAAGCTGGGGCTGGCACAACACAGCGAGAGGCGCTTTGCCGCAGAGTTTGCTAGCTCACGATTAGCCCACTCGGATCGGCCAAGGCTCGGCGGTCGCCCACCCACAACCTGTTGCGCCTGTGTTCACAATTCCCGCTTTATTACAGCTGCGTACCAGATTCGCCCCACAGTGTTTGAAATCCTCGATCTCTACACAAAGCATCGTGCACGCAAGGGGAAAAACTATTTTCACTCGGCGGAGATGCAACTCGTTTCTTGAAAGTAACCCTTAGATTAAACTGCTGCCGTTTCAAAAATTATTTCTTTACGCCTGTTCTCCAAGGACAGAGTACCTCGGAACCCTGAAAAGGAGCTGGCATGCGGACCGACAGTGAAGTGACAACTGCAAACGACAACCCACGGTTCTACGGAGTCAACATGAATGCTAATGGTAAGCAGTATGGTACCTATACAGTGTAGTTTAAAGGAGAACCATAATCTGCGTCCTATAGTTTTACAGTGGTCATACATAACAATGGTCAGGTTTTGGAACCTGAACTCAAGTCCCAAGCATGATTGAGGTAGGGGAACTGACATTATGGTGCATTAAAACTTTCGTACACAAATTTGGAAGACGCAGAGTATTACTGGCCAGACTGAGTTCCAACTTACGGGGGATATACACTTGGAGGCCTCTTTTTCGAGAACGAGGCAATCTTTCTTCTCAGATTCCAAGTGCGGGCATCGGGGACACAGGCCTCAAACGAGGGGATGCTCTCCTCGCCATAGGGTACCCCGTGGAGGGGTATCGTATAGCTGATAAATTTTAAAAGTGTTTGATTGTTAACATTTTTTGTTTTCACAAACGGCCGTCAAACGACTTCATAATTTTAGAGAGAGATCCCGATATGATATAAGAATACTTATTTAAATTACCTTGCCTTTGAAGTACTGCTGATTTATGATTTGAGATCACTTTGCTCGCTTAGGCCTACTTCATTTAAATGAAACAGTTGCTCAAATTATCACTGGAAGAAATGTGAAGTTCGAGTACTCCCATACGAAGACCAACTCCTTGCCCCGCGTACCCTTGCTATTTCCCCTCATGTGTACCGGTCGGAGCTAAAGGAATGGGGCGAAAAGTAATAAGCTTATTCTCTGCAACCCAAGAGCTAGTAGTACCCATATAACTCAGTGGAGGGTCTCATATTTCAGCTCAACTTTTTTCCAGGCTTTTCACACTAGTACATCGGCTGACAAGCACCCCACCTTCCCGAAATGTGTAAAATTGTTTGCAGACTCCGTTTCAATCAATCCTGATTCTGACAAGCAACCTGTGTTTTTTGATGGTCGTGAAAGGAAGCATGCACTCATAAACATCAGTATACGAGGGCCTGTATACTTCTGCACATGAATCATTTGCCAACGTTTGCTACTTTTGCTACAAAAACTGGGTGAATAGCACATGTATTTAAATTATCAGCAATAAGAAGCGTATGTTATTGTGTTATTAAATCGAGATATAACTTCCCATCCCTCTCACTACGGAACATAATGGCACGGTCTACATTTGGGTCACTCTTCAGTGATGCATGTAACCCAACAAAATTAACACCAGAGCAAAGACCACAATCAACCACACTTGATTTGATTAAACACGGTGTGTCAATCTTGTCACCCATCAGTTGGGGGTAGCATGACTTTGATGCTTTGGATTTGGTAACAACCTTGTGACATTTGTTCGGAGGTAAATAAACATGGTCTAGCCAGCGCATCATAGCTTATTAGATAAAGTGCGGAGCCTTGTGTGCTGAAAAAGAATCTATCTGTGACAAGACGGCACGAAGCGTCACACAAGTCCGTGTCCCTCGATCATCCAGTTGAATGGAAATCTTGGAAAACAGATCAATATAAGCCTTCGGTGCACACCACAGGCGGGGTAATTTAGTCTCTCATATTTATCGCGAGAAATACCGGAGTAGGCTGAACCGTCATATATCAGAGTAGCATGTCCGCAATATCGTCACAGTCCTATACAGTATACACAGATAATCCAATTTTTTGTTTCGTTCCGTTACACGGGACTACGGAAGTAATGCTCGGTGCTTGTTTTGTGTTGCGAATAAAGCACGCGTGACTTTACTTTGACCTTTTCAAAACACAATTGTTTTCCCCACTCTTAAGTTCGAGATATGGGTCAAACCATGGTCAAACTATTCAATGGTCAAGCGTGGCCGGAGTCAAATTGTATAGCCGTACAAGAAGTTTCACTCTGTCAAATTCACGCCTCATTTTCTTGATTAATTGGAATTGGCACAGGGACAATGGAAGCTGTGTAATGGTGTCGGCATTGCTCAGGCATATTAACGGCGGTTATGTACATGTAGGTAGTGTTTGATTCTACTAAAATCCAGAATACTCGCTACCGTTACAGATGTTGGCCATATACACTCTATTCTCAGCTTCTCATCTTGAGAGAATAGTCTCGGAAGTTCACCAAAATATACTTCTTACCTAAGGTTTTATCTTTGTAAACAATATTGTAGTTATCATGAGAGACTGGCAAAAGTCAGGCAAAGATTGCACTCGACAAAACCCTGCTGGGGCAAAATATCAACTGCCTACATTCTTGCTCGAATATGACCCAAAAGCTTGCCAACATTTACGCTACAACATACCTGCAGTCAGTGGTAATTTTATATCGGCTGTCTAAATGATTTGTTACTCTGAACCTTTCCAGAGATTGCCACTCCTGCAAATATGACTGGGATGGAATTCTCGGCCTCAGTCCAAAACTAGAAAGCTGAGACTTATGTGTGCGCACATTTTGTTTTTTCGTTCTTAACTTTGCCCCTTGTTTTGTTCCTTTTCCTTCCTCCTAGTCGGTGGTTCGATTGGTCGGGAGGCCCCGAGCGGTAGAACGGGTGCATGGGCAGGCAAAGGCCTAGACATTCAGGCCTGAAGACCTTGATCATTTAGAGGGCAAAGGACTGAGGTGTTCTCTATACCCATTCTAACAGACCTTTCTCATAATGCCTATACTATTTGTAAGGGCGGGGAAGTTGGCCAAAAAAAATCGCCCTTGGTTGCCATTACTTTTAAAAGAGGGTCATGTTTCATCCTGTTTTAGTAATGGCATATGGAGTTTAGATATTCTGAGTGGAACTTTAAGTATACACAGTTGTTCGTTTGCTTTTGTACTGACAGTCAGCCGCTTACCAGCCAATGGTGGGAAAATTATGAGTCTATTTCTAAACTTCTGCCTTGCTGCTTTATCCTGAAATATCAAGTGGATGGAAGTAGAGAGGGTCCAAAATGAGAATGTTTTCCTGCGTAATCCTATTGGTCACCACCAACTGAATCACTCACGCACCAACCAATCTGAGAACGTTTTATCAAGAAGTCTTCCTTTCCTTTTCCTTTTTTATTTTCTTCGTGCCGTCTTCATCGTGCTGACGACGAAGCAGCGCAGGGAAAGTTATTGAAAGTTAGCGTGGAGGGAGGCGAGCTTGCTCCCGGCAGGCGGCACCACGGCGCCCGCCCGACCTGGGGCGGCAAGGCGGACTTTCTTCTCTCCATCGTCGGTTTCTGCGTCGACTTGTCCAACGTCTGGCGATTTCCCTACATGTGTTACAAAAACGGGGGAGGTAGGTACCAAATTATTTAGCATTCCTGTCCTTTGGGTTACCCTTGTGGGTCATATACATACGTCTCTTCGCTAATGATTTTTTGTCTTGTTTGGTTCCTTTCTGGTCCGTGTTTATTTACCGTCTGTTTGATTAAAATCGAATGTTCTTGTTAAATGTGTGCGACATTTTTTGTGTGCGTCTGCAACATTTCTCCAGCCGTTCCGGAGATACACCTGCAAATGATTTTGACCATTTGGGGTCAAGTGGACTGCTCACGGGTCAAAACAGCCTGCGGTATATACGGGTCAATAATATTGACCCTGGATAATATCGAGAGCCTGTGTGCGCATGCATGATCTCATATCCTCGCATGCTTATTACCATAGAATCGATTGCTGCCTAGCGCAATGTTCATTCTTCTCAACTGTTGCAATTTCGTCCGTTACGGTTGGTTCAGAGATACAATACAGCATAACACAAGCGTGCCATGCCATAGTGGCCCCTTCAATTTATTTAAGGCTTCGGTCGAATCTGTTCGCATTACCACACTTTTACCGTGTTCAAAATGGTTCGGTATCAACATAACAAGCATGATTTCAGTATTTAGTCGCTACATAGTCTTTACCTTTAAGGGCACCTCTTAGGAAATATGTTTTCTCTGATTTTATCCGTTCGAGTGAATATAGAAGCATCCAAATTGAACGCAGCATCATTTGCCTTCAGAGCTCAACAGAAAAAAATACCAACCAGCGCTGCAGCAGTACAGTCTCGACAAATCCTTCGTGTTGTAAACAAGTTGCTCGACATAATTCATAGCGATCTTTAGCCCCGGAGTAGATTTTAGCTGTCAACCTTTGACCCCATTCTCGTTGTTTTCAGCAAAACATCTGAAAATATTCTCTCGCTCTACTTTCATGTGGTAAATCTGACAGACTGCAAAAAATTTATACCAGTCTTTGAAGTGGATGGAGGTCACGATGCGCTTTACTGGTCTAATAGAACTGTAGATTTAATAGCAAATAATGCAGCCGTAAAACAACAAGGAGCGACTGACTCTAAATCTGTTTACTTACACAAAATGATGAGTCCTTGTAATGTCAGGCTCCTGTTCTTATTCAAGGGCGCCTCAGATTGGCCTTGGACAAATGGAGAAAAAATAAAGAACGGAGAAGCGACAGAAAGTACGTTTGGTGATGAAAATATCTCCAAATTGAACTCCTTCTACCGTCACCGTTAATGATTTGCCGTCTACACGTAGGTAAATGTACATAACCTAGACGAAATTTTGCTAAAGTGTCTTGCTTAGAGACACAAACACAGAATGTTTCGTGCATTGACAAAGCCCTTACGCACTTGACAACAAATGCTGTCCTCGTTTTTAAAAAGTCACTTTCTTTCATAAGTCGCCTTTAATGCATCCTACCGATAGAGGGCAAAGTTGACACACGCGAGTTTTGGAGGTATAATTTATAGTCTGTCAGCACGGTTGCAAGCCTGCAATCCGGCCAGATGGGTGCGGAAACACGGTCTCTGCAAGTTTACCCACAATTCGCTGTTTTTTTAATAACACGGGTAATATCAACATAATTGGCCAGGCTACGGAAATTAACAAATCAAGGGGCTGCAAGCTCAGTGACCGTCTGTCACGGAGAATCCATAATGTTGCTTTAATTAAACAGCATGGGGCTGCTGATAATTGCACATTGTCGCTTTAGAGCTCCACCTAATTGCGAATTTGTCTCCGCGCGCTGTGTCGAATTTACACCACTTCAAATTTCTGTATTTTATGATAAGCCAACATTTGCCCAAATTGTGCTAAGCATTGAAGGTGTTCTTCAAAATATCCCAAGACGCAGTTGTGGCTGTGTAAGTAGACTCTGCCTCTCTTTGTTCCGGGGGGGGCACTTCGTTGAAGCAGAATTTCGCTCCAATGCGCTTTTGCAAATTTTTCGGATGTATTGACAGTTTTGACTCTTTCTACACAGCATGTCAATTCATTTTGCGTAGCGGTATTTGACCCGGATAGCACTACAGTAATATTGCTCAATCCCACATCTCATACTGAATTGTCATGAAATCGATTCACCCCCCCCCCGTTTTCCACAATAAAATCTTGAGGTGACTCGAAAGTGAATCACAAAAGTGAAGATATCAGTGAGCAACGGTTTCAAAGGGAAAGAGCAGTTCGGTAATAATAACGTCAATTAACGCGAAGGAACTAAACTAATAAAACACAACGCCTGTGGCGAGGGGTGAATCATAACGTTAATTAACTCATTAGCAATTGATTGTTTTCGGTTCTCTGTTCGTCGTATTTCCAGCCCAGTTTTGGCCTAATCGATGCGTCATTTAAGGAGCGTATTGCAAAATAGGAAGAGCAACTGTGCCAAATACAGAAATGGAATCTGGAGTAAAGTATAAAAAAACAAAAAAACAAAACAAACAACAACAACAAACAAAAAGCAGTAATGGAGAATGTTTTTACCTTTCGCTAGCTCTCAGAATCAGAATGTGAGTACTTAAAGAAAAATAAGTCAAAGTAAAAACTACACATCATTTTGGTAATTGCTACAGAGACCTGTTCAGTTATCACACTGGAAGGACAACGTGTGCATTGTCTTATTCTACAGGTGCGTTCCTGATCCCGTACACTCTCATGCTTCTTATCTGCGGTATTCCTCTCTTCTACCTGGAGCTTGCCCTGGGTCAATATAACCAGACCGGCGCCATCACCGTCTGGGACAAGGTGTGTCCCATCTTCAAAGGTGAGGCCCTGTCCGAATCTTGCTATCTGTGAGCCTTCACCTGTTGCAAAATTATGATAGTGCACGAGGACAGGCTGACAACAGCTATGGCTGTAGCTCAGGAAGCCAGTGTTGGACGTGGCTATTAAGCTTTACCGCGCCACCGCCCACGTCTCGTTTTGTTATCATGCGAAGCCTTATGAACACCGTTACGGCGGTCTAAGAAACTTTTTAGCCATTCAAGAATTTTTTTCATGATTGCTCTCATGTTGAATGTTTGCCAAAGAGAGTTTATCGCCCGCACATGTTACACCCCTGCTGAAGAGATTATGCAGTATTCCACCAGAATCAGAACATTTGAGTAAGAAACTAACGACGATCAAAGCAACACGGTGTAAGAAATTAGAATGCATGTACTACACGTCATTACAATCCACAAATAGAGACAGTAGCAGTCTTTTTACACAGCGATTTAATGGACTTGCCAGTTTCACGTAACACATTGGGTACGACTCAAGCGCAAACATTTAGACAAGAGATTGGCTTTGGAGAGATTCAGGGATCAAGGTTAACCGATCCGGCTCATAGAATCTTGCCTGTGATTAATGAATCCGGACAGCAGGCTTCGCTGGAGTTTGTGGTTTAATCTCGGGCACTGTTCCTCCGGCGGACAATCAGAATAAGTAGAATAGAAAGGCGAAAAAGGCCAGGGTAGCGCGCAGTTTGCTTATCGCTTCCGGTAACCCTACCCACCATCGAACCGCCACGTAAAGGGATCCCGGACGCTACTGGGAACAAGTTCGATTTTTCCCCTTAATTAAAACCTTTTGTAATCCGAGGTTTTTCGGATGAGATCGCAGTCGGATCCCTGTTGCTTTTTATCACTGACGATAATTAAGGGGAGGCCCACATCATCCAATGTCTCACTTGTTCCGGGAAAGGGGGGGGGGGAGGTAATTTTCGCGTGTCTCATTCGTTGGTTCAATATGTGACCGTAGGCAAGATGGCGTCCTGTCCTGGGAGTGCCCTGCACAATATCGAGTGTATCCAAAGCCAGCATCGAAGAGCTACAAATTAGTCTTCAGGGCGAAAGTTTAAATTTATTTTCTTTGCTTTCAATGGTACATAAAAAATAAAACCAACAGTATTCCTTGTCAATTAGGATACGTCTTTGCAATTTTGCCTCTCTCGGTCCTGACCGATCGTAGCTACCAGTTTCCCACTTGTAACTGGTTGGTGTACAGGCTTTGCCATTTTTTTTTACAAGGATCGTACAGAATTATACCAAACCACTGACTTGGTCTGTATGCATTTTTCCTGCAATGAAAACTGAAATGGGCAACCTTTTGTTTTGTCGGTAAATGTTCACCCCACAGCCTTGAAGGGTGCGCATATACGATTGTGAAATGGTGAAATGAGGGCGAACGCCAACGGTGTTAAGTCCTTGAGTAGCATTCCGCTGCTATCAGTATGTTTAAATTGTCGGCCAAACGACGTGACCTAAGTATGATCAAATAATTCAAGCGCACAAATCAGGGCCTTGCCTGTACTTTTGTAGAACACCTGTGGAGGGATGACAAATTTCTGGGTCATATGTTTTTCAGAAACGGGTTTTAATAGGCCCCGTCGAGGGATGGATTCAAAACCAATAAGTTTGGATGGGAGGGGGGGCAATTTTTTGCGATCCACAATTGAATTTTTTTATGTAGCATTGTATAGCTTTTCTTTCCAAAAATGTCCTTTCCTTTTATATTTAAAAACTGAAATTTCCCCCACCCCTTCTTGAGAGGGGCAATGATGTCCCTGTCCTCCAGATCTGCAAATGGCTGCACGGAACCTGGTTTCCGGGTCAAACTGACCAGAGAAATTCTATAACATTAAAGTTATATTAACACTGTGCCCTTTGTT
Source organism: Acanthaster planci (assembly GCF_054643075.1). Lineage (NCBI taxonomy): Eukaryota > Metazoa > Echinodermata > Asteroidea > Valvatida > Acanthasteridae > Acanthaster > Acanthaster planci. The sequence goes on along the minus strand of NC_141785.1, from coordinate 11,203,706 downwards.
TCAACAAACCGGTTCGCTCAATACTCCAACAGGCGTTGGGTGGTGTGTCGTCCTCATTGCCTTCTTCGTTGACTTCTACTACAACGTCATCATCTCCTGGGCGCTCTACTATTTCTTCGCCTCCTTCACCACGGTCCTCCCTTGGAGTACCTGCGACCACGACTGGAACACAATCTACTGCTTTGAGCCCATAGATGGTCCCAGGTACTACGTCGAGGTCAACGTCTCAGCAGAAGATGGCACAAACGACACTATCATCATCAATCAGACAGCATCTGCAGCGACGGAGTACTACGAGTGAGTAAAGCACCAAAATACGTGTTACTTTAAGTAACTTGAACATGAAGTTAGAGAAGTGTGTGTGTATGTGAGTAAACTACATGCATTATTATTATACGTGTAAACGATCCTTTCCAAAGATCGATTGCTTCAGAATACAATAAGTGACTGCTGTGGCAGTAAGATGTAGGGTGTTTAAGTGAAGTTCAAGCGGCTACCGAATATTTCTGCTGCAAAGGAGGGATTAGTTGGTTGTAGAATAGTATAGAAACTTACAGTTGGTACAAAGCGCATCTTTAGGATCCCTGAGATAGGTGTACAGTAGTATAATTAATACCCGAATTGCACTGAGAATTTGTGGCAGAGTCCTTTTCATCGAGAAACAGACGGTAGCAAGCGGTTACAGGATATCATAATTAGCCTATGATATGCAAAGGTATCCATTGCCTGGATCGACTGAACATGATGCGACCTGAACTACTCGTTGGTGATTGTCTTGTTACAGACGAGGTGTTCTCCAGATGAACCAGAGTGGTGGGATTGAGAACATGGGCAAAGTGGTGTGGCAACTGATGCTGTGCCTCTTCACCGTTTATGTCATCTGCTACTTCAGCATGTGGAAGGGTATCCGAGGATCCGGAAAGGTATGCACTTGTGACCAATATTTGGCGAGCTTGCAATGAGCACTTTCATGTTTATCCAAGAAGCTATAACTAAGCTCTTCGACAGATGAAGATTTCTTGAGAACACTGCAAAAACTGGGGTGTTAAATTTAACACCTGCGGTGTTATCAAGAGACTACACCAACACTTTTTACTGATGTTAAAATTTTGGTGTTATTTGGTGTTACTTGTAACACCTTCTAGTGCACTGTAACTCTTATAAGTGTGCAAAGTAACATCATCAGTGTTAAAGTAACACCCAATGGTATGGTCATTTGATAACACCCAAAAGTGTTATGACGATCATGCCATAGGTAACGGCACATTTGCTCTAGATCAAACGTGTTAATAGCCCATTTGCCTCGTTTCCTTATGCATTGGAAGCGGAGGTGGGTGGAGTGGTTGCGATCTCGCTTACCCAATTGGACACATAAAAAAGGAAAATTCAAAATTCGTTAATAAAATTGTGAGATTAAAAACCAGTTTGCTAATTTAAATCATACGGGGCTTGGAATTTACCACCTGCATTAGAACAGCAGAATCTGTGTATATACTGTTGACATGGAAAGCAATAGCATAATAAATATCAAAGGGTACATCAAAACAGCAACTTGTTCATTGTATACCGTTGAACTATTTTGAGCATTTTAGGATCAACCGTATCAGTTGTTTCTCTACTTCGCTTCTCAAGGTTGTGTGGTTCACAGCTACCTTTCCTTACGTGGTTCTCTTCTGTCTGCTGATTCGAGGCGTTACATTAGAGGGAGCGGGAGTCGGCATTGAGTATTACGTGGTGCCAAAATTCGAGAAGCTACTGAATGCTCAGGTACGTTTTCACCAATCAAAGAGAAAAGTGAAGTCTGAAGAATGAGGAAGAGAACTACAACAGGTTCACTATTGAATAGAAATTAGCACAACGCACTGCCAACGGCTGTGTCATAAATGCGTTACACTTTTGAGTTAAGGCAAGACATGCGTCTGGGTCTCCACATTGTGACGTTAGGGAGCGTCTACCAGACTCAATGGAGTCAAGTGATCGTTTCCGATCGGAACCTCCGAGTTGCCGGTTAACGTGTCGCATACAAGTTGGATGCACACATCATACTTATCAGAAGTTAAGAGTAGTGCATAATATTTGCAGGCAAAAGCGATAATCACTTCTTCCCTCGCTGGAGTTGACAAAAACGAGGTTGACAGATCTTAAACGTTCATTAACTTCTGGAGTATGGGATTTACTGGTTTCTCTTCACTCTAACACATTATTTCACTAGATTAATAGAATAAAAGTAGTTCAAAAAGGGCACCATTGATTTAAAATCAGTTTTACGTGCCCTTGCAAAGTAACTTTTTTTTACTACAGGTGTGGGTAGACGCTGCTACCCAGATCTGTTTCTCTCTTGGCCCTGGGTTCGGAACTATGCTGGCCTACGCAAGTTACAACAAGTTCAACAACAATATTTACAGGTAAGGGATTGAGGATTTTGTTGCTTTGGATTTGCGCATCGCTAGCCATACACGATTTGTAGTGTTGAAAGAACCAGACAATATAGCTACTATTAGACAATCAATTAGAAAATTACATTTTACATGTTGAAGATGTTCGATAGACGAAGGAACTCATGAAACAAACAAAGACATGTAAAATTAATTTAATAAATAATGGTTGAACCTTGGGGTAAGAAATTGTAAAGTTCCATTTAATAAGTTCAAGTTCGTGAATGGCAAGTAAAAAGTTGTTGCTGCGTTTGGGCTAAGCGCCTTGTGTTAATTTATTTTTACGTATGTAGTTGTTCATGTATGCTTCATTCGCAGGTATTTTAGTTTGTTCTAAATTGATAGGTTCCTTTTTACTCCGTTTTGTTATTGCCTACTTTTTTCACAGAAATAAACTGCAACATGACAATAAACTGAAATAAACTGCAAACGATTATTGAAAGAAAGCCGACCCTACGTTTGCTTCAGCTTTATAAAAAACGTGCGTATCTCTTTCCGAAGGCTTTCCAACGTGCGATTGTTCGCTTCCTTTTCTCCAGGGATGCACTGTTGACAAGCTGTATCAACTGCGCAACCAGTTTTCTGGCCGGGTTTGTCGTCTTCTCGGTGCTTGGCTACATGTCGGTGCGCAACAAGGTTAACATCGACGCAGTAGCCACGGAAGGTAATAGACTTAGCTTTTGCAAACAATGGCTTCGTTTTGTGTGGGTGGCCACAGTTTGGAAAGGTAGGTGTTTGGTGTTACGAGAGATTTTGTAACACTTTGTGATTAATCATTTTGGTTTTGTACTCACGGTCAGCAGAGCTTTTGCCAACGTTAACCACGAATGGCAAAGACTATGCTCGTGACGTTCCACGAGGAAATCATCTTCGATCTCGTGTTTTAAAATCTGTTTTATAAATTGTAAGCTGTTGAATGGAATGGTACCTTACCAGCCTATTTTCTATTCGGTGTGTGTTCCGAGCCTCCCCCTAATATCAAAGTTTGGCTTAACTTTAGAAAATACAATAGGGCCTATACAGTGTGTAAGATTTGAAGCTTTGCATGGTGGAAGAGACATGAGAAATTGGTTTGCGGGTACACCATGGAATCAATCTCTTTTGGGCGAGGTGTGCAGGACGGCTAGGGCACACTGGCCGAAACGTCGAGTTAACACCTCGCCCAAATCACATTGATTCCATGGTGTACCCGCAAACCCATTTCTCCTTTACATACCGTATAGGAGAAATGGGTTTGTAGGTACACCATGGAATCAATGTTTATAAGGCAAGTACGGGTAACAACTTGGTATAAATTAGACCTACACGTTATTGCTTTCATTTCTACTCTGAAGTTCCAAGGCTGAATTAAGAGTTACGATAACCTCGATTCAACTAATTTTCAATCTGGCCGACTCTTGAAGAAAGTCATTAGAGCCCTTGCTCGACTACCTGTGTTCAGGTTCACGCAGTATAATGATGTTATCACTAGGCCTATCTGTTTATGCTGAATTGAAATGTGAAAAAAAGAGAAAAGAACAAAGAATAAAAGCTAAGACTCGAAGCTTTGCAGTGCGGAGATAGACTAAAGAGAGGGCTTGCAGTAACAACATGTAATGTGGGTAGAACAAAAATAAAGTCACAGAGGCAGTTGGTGTTGCCTGGGGGCCTGTAGGTGATTTTAAACAGGTAGGAAATGATCAAAACAGCTGTACATCGAGTGAAATACCAGTTGCTCGCGTAAGTTGGCTAACCGTCAGTAAACCCAGCGTGACATGGTGTGTAATGTGAATCTGTGAGAAATTTTGTGTTTGGTGTAGATCGCTCACTCACTACGGATTTGAATGTCATTTCATTACACGACGGGATAGAACAACGCACTGCATAGAGGTTCCTCCAGGGAAACTTAAATGAGCGCCTTCAAGCCGAGGCGCACTTGCCCCAAATGTAAGGTCGTGAGGGGTCATCTAATTTTACCTCGATGAGGTTATCGTCTTTCCATGGGGACCTTGCTGTGGGGGAGAGGGGTCACGCCCCTTGCGCATTGGTGAGCGTTGCAAGGCGATCGAAACCAGTGCGCTATACAAGGGGCAGTGTTTAACAGGGGGTTTACGCCGAGATTTTATTTTTGGGAAATCACAAGCCATCGGGAGCCAGATGATTGATTTGCCGATAGTCGCATAACAAGTCACACCGCAGGGGATTTTGCATCGTTCCTATTTTTATCGCAAACGCAGCATAAAAGCTCAAAGAATTGATTTACAAGAGTACATTCTTGTACTTGATACATCGTGGCAGAGAAAATGCAGTGTCAATTGTAAAGTTCAGGGCTAAACCTCAATAACCTTGTTACCTCCATAACCTTGATTTCCTATAGAACGGCTTTTGTGAGAATGGTGAGATTGAAATCAGTAGGTGAAATTGCCATGAACTGTTAAGGAGCGAGTGAATATAAATAACACGTCTTTTAACCCTTTTAGACCTATATGAAGCCTTTTCACCTCTGTTGGGAATTGCAAACTACTGAGCAAAAGAGGCAGAGTAGTTGTCATAAGAAAAGCAATATTTAGTTGAATCTCACGAACCTAGAGTGAAAAATGTGAAATGGTCGGACAAAATTAAGCGGAAAGAGCTTGCATTAAACTCAGGTTCAGCTAACGTGGTATATAGTTGGGACCATCACAAGACCAGACACGACCAGTTACAAGATCAGTCACAAGTACCAGTCATAGGCCATCCATAAGTATAAGAGTAGCCAAACGGCTAGAGTAGCACACGACCAGTCACGAGAAGTTGGCAAGACCAGTCACCGGTGGAACGGTGAACAATTTTTAAGGAACACTCTACTTCAGTTCAGTCGAAAAGCGTGCAATATGAATTCCGACTGGGAGACTGGTAAAACATCTATTGGGTCTACTGATGACTTAAAACAGCCTCAAGTACGTCTCAGCAATAGTATTGTGGACTGTGCATGCACGGAAGTTGCTTCTTTGAAGAGACCCCTCGATGCGGGACGGAATCCTCCCAACGGGTTTAGCTTCCAATCTTAGCCAATGAATCGGTACCACTCTGAATCCCCCAAACAGAAGGTGTTATCAACCAAGCAATAGTCACTAATAGGGCCGCTTTTCACCATAACATCAGCCTCAAAGCGCCGTGATATTCCCCTAGAATCAGTGGACAATCATTTTGTATGTTCCAAGAAGAGGGCACCTGTATGCCTCATTTTCGGAAATTGGAGACCCATTGAGTTTGATCATAGAATTAAAAATACGATAAAAGGATGCCTCTGTCCACCTCTCCTAATGATACTACCGCTGGAGCATTCTCCGTCCGTTCAAGTTATCCCATTAAAAGATGTTACAGATACGATGCTGGTGGGGGAGTATTACTCTATGCCGGTTCCAGAGCTTGGAACAAGCAAACACGGTATACTGGGCGCTAATTTGCTGTGAGTGGCTGCATGATTGAGACAACTGCGGCAGCCAAAGCGATGGATCATGTCCGTTCCCAGCCCACAAGAATTTCGCTACATGACCGGGCAGTCGTTCCCTGATCAATGTAGACACTGTTCACAGGAAGGATCAGAAAGCGAAGTTCTTGCTGTTAACAGGAGAATGTTTTTTCTGTTCAAATGCCGAATTTTTCTCAGGTCCGGGTCTGGTGTTTGTGACCTACCCCGAGGCTTTGGCAACCATGCCTGGAGCACCCATCTGGTCCATCATCTTCTTCTTGATGTTAATAACGCTGGGTCTAGACAGCTCCGTAAGCCCTTCCCTCTCTCTCTTTCCTGCACCGTCTCTGTATGCCTCAGCTTTCTACTAATAAGTACCCGACCAGGTGTCTGAGGTTCAATGAATAAGAAATTGGACCTTTGTTTTTTCAGACTTTTGGCCATTTTGATATCAACAACGATAGCATCTTTGGCCCCCCAAAAAGAAGATCGGGCGCTTGTCTTTACTGAGGCTGGAGAAAAAAAGTACATAAAAGTAGACTTTAATTAAAGAAAAGACACTGAAGTAGATACTGGATCCACTCAACGTGACGATATTCATTTTTGATTGTTTCATCATACCGTTTCAGTTGATTGCACCAGATAATTCCCTCATGTATGTAATCAAAACGAATTTCAAGTTTTAAATCTTGTAGTGCGAGTGTGTTATGCTCCAATGCATTCTTTTAATTTGTGTCGTACTTTATAGTTTGGAGGGTCGGAAGCCATTCTGACTGCTCTTTCTGATCAGTTTCCGCGCATCGTTAGGGATCATCGCGAGATATTCATCGGCGGTCTCTTCTCGATGTACTTCCTCGTTGGACTGACATTCGTGTCCCAAGTAAGTGCTCTGTTGCCATTGTCGTTGCTTGTTTTCACTTTTTTTCATCTGCTCAGCCTCATCCCTCTTTATGTGTTGATAATAAGCAAAAAAACCCCGGCCCTCAATAAAAATGCATTTGTAATCTTTTCTCTACCAGGGCAATCAAGGAAACATTATCAAGGATAAACCCTGCAAAAACAACAGTTCTAAATTTAACACGTTTGATACATGACATATGTCGGAATCTTTCAGGTTTTATATATGTTACAAGAGACCGAGGATATCACATACTGTCCCCAGTTTCTGCATGAAGTACAAATATATTCACTTTACTTGGCATCATGGTCATCCAAAATGGTCTGTTACATGAATTGCGAAGACAGCTCATTAATATGGCTTTTTGAATGGCACTCTCTATATATGCAAAGCTCATAACTCAAGTAGCATTAATGTGAGGAATTTGGTTTGATAATTAATACATGAACCTTTTGGTTAATGTCCCCAAAATGGCATTTGGTTAATGTCCCCAAAATGGTAAAAAATCGTAAATGCTACAATTAAAAGTAACGATTCTTTGTGGTGCTTGTTTGGAGGAATTTTATCTTATTTTCTTTGTTTTGTACTGTGCATCTCTTCCCTCATTATCAGTGCCTAGACAACATCGATACCATCTTCACACATGTCATCATAAATATCCCCACTTTGTAGTTATTTTTATCCATGTCATCGTCAAGAGCTGCGATCTGCCGTCATGTCGGTCATCAGTAACAATATGTTACTCCTAACGACTTCTGACTGTCTGCTTACAGGGAGGGGCATATATGGTGCACCTCTTCGACAACTTCGCTGCATCCTATTCCATCTTGATTGCCGTCTTCTTTGAAACTGTCGCCATTTCGTGGTGCTATGGTAAGATAAGAATTCTAAGTAAGACAATTTGTAAAAGCTGAATGGACGAGTTGCGCTGATCTGTCAGATCTGATCTGGCCAATACGATACAGTTCAACGATTTTCTTAAATTTATACATGTATATATACTTTGACAGGGATGTCGTTCCCACCAACCAAGCGCATCTGCAGTGACATCAAGGAGATGTTGGGGTATTATCCCGGGATCTACTGGCGCGTGTGCTGGCCTGTGATCGGCCCAGCTTTCGTTCTGGTGCGTACACAGAGTTCCTTCTTTCCTAATTAAAGCAAAAGTGTCTGAGCTACTCAGACTGTAACAATTTTGTGAGGGGTAACGGCCAAATTCACACAAACATATGAACGATTTTGATGAAATTAAGTGAGAATAAAGTGAACCAAAACAACAGTAGACACGAAGACAAACTGCAAAAAGCATGTATTGAAACACAAGGCTTACTCAGTGCGCTGGCAAAGTTCCTAGTTTCTGCTTAATCAGCCGGCAGTCTTTTCAGTAAAACACTCTAGAGAGAAGCAGGACTTGAACCTTTGTATGGTTGTGATATGAAGAATCGAGGGTTTGGAATGATGGGTGGTTCCGGAAAGAACTACTGAGTTGAACCTCCACATTTCAATCATTACATTTGGACATTGTGATCTTTTCCTGAAGACAATAAGAACATACTAAAAACGTCAAGTTTCAACTCACTGGTTCTTCTCAGAAGCACATATCGTCCCCAAAGAGATAATCACATGGTGCTACTGCACATATTAACCACAGAGAAGAGTAAATCACTCTGTAGGACTGTCGACATCCAATGACTTTTGCTCCATCCGCCAGTAACCCTACTGTCGACCCCCCTGCCCTTGCAGTGTTGCAGCGTGTTTGGCTTAGCTAATTACAAGTACCCGACCTTCGATGATTACAAGTACCCGCCATGGGCCATCGCAATTGGCTGGCTGATCGCCTCAGCTTCTGTGGCTCTCATTCCAATCACCGCCGTCTACAAATTCGTGACCACCCCCGGATCAATATACGAGGTACGCTGGAAAACATCTTGTCCTCTATTTTTCTTCCTTTTTTTTGCTTCCCTTGCAAAAACTTTAAAAGAAGATGAATTGTGTAACTTAACTTAATGTTAACGGATTTGCTGGTTATGTTAATTTTAGCGACGTCGAAGTTAATGTGTTTTGAAAGTACATCGTAGAAGAATCGATACTTAGTGCAGAACAAAGTGTAATCCTTTGTCTGTTGACGCAAGACGCTCTAAAATTGATTCATTAAAAGACGTCACTGTTATGGAGTAAAGCACGCAACTGTACGTAAGATAAGCAACTGGATTGTCCACAGTGCCCCCAACGTAATGCCCAGCATTAATCCCAGCAGCTAGTTAAAGGATGGTGCTCATCCCCTGTCTTTTCACTCAAGAACTGACGCCGCTGATTGAAGAAATAAGTATTAGTAAATAAAGAAGCCATTAAGCACCTTTGAACTTTGATCTATTCCACCCAGCGATTTCGGGCGAACATGGAGACCCCTCCCCAGTACCCTACCGAGCTGAACTACCCGTGCCAGCTGAACGGCATGCCGGTGCCCATGGACACCAAGCCGGTCACACACGTCTGAACCCGCCCCCTGGCCCAATTGGCACGCGACGGGGTAGTTGTGGATGGTGACGAAGGAGGGGAGAGAAGGGGGCCACGGAAAGTTCCTCCGTCCTCGGATTCATGCAGTCTCTTTCGTTTTAAAGGCACAGTCCATCAATGTGCAGCATTTTCTTTGGGGAAACAAAAAGTCAAAATCTAAAAAACAAACCTGACGAAGTTTCAGCTCAGTGAGTACTACATTAAAAGAAAAACAATTCTTGGATTCCGATTTCAAATCAAATGTTGCTGAGTCATGTTTGAATTTCGCCTGCAGTCAGCATCTGGGACACGTTCTATATTTCCTCATCAAGTCGAATGCAGCTACTCGATGCCAAACACTGCGGCGGCGAATTATAGTAACTGGGCGCACCAGTATCGTGTCAACGCTGCCGCGCTCTCCTAATGGCAATTTTCCCCAAAATACGTCTTAAGATGCTTCTTCGGCGATGGCCTTTTTTCACTGTTTTCTTGAAAATGACGGCTTGCCAGAAAGAGTAATACTTCCAAGAGAGTTAAATACCACAGCCATCTTTAAAGCAGGTATGATTTTCAACCATACTTTTTGGAGAACTGCAAATGATGGACTGTACCTTTAGAGGAAGGTCACTTTGGATGACTGAAACTAAAGGACGAGAATGATGATCAACGCCAAATTTATTCACTTAAATATTATGATTTTTCCACGGCAGCAGGGTACGTTTGGTCGCATTTTTTCGTTCTCTTGTGTTTTCGAGACCCACCCAAAATAGAGAGTGGTGTTTAGCCTTTGTTTAGCCTTTGTCTGAGGAGACTTTGCAAGAACATTTTACATACTAAACATTGTGACCTTCAGGTCCAGGAATTAGAATGCAGCTGCCTTGCCGAGGAAAGCTATTGACCGTGACAATTCCTATCTTCTCGCTTGAAATTGAAAAACGTGGTTTTGCCACAATTTTAGAATGACACCCTTCACTGGGTAAGAGAGAAGAGGGCTTTTCAGAGCACATTGATTTGTCGTCTTCATAAGCCTGGTGTTATTCTTTTCCCTTAGTAATGCTTTGGAACATACCATTTATGCCAGATATGATTTTTGTGGGGGGTGGCTTAATTCAACTCAAGGGAAGATATTTTTGTCAGTGCCAACGGTACCAAGAATTGAAATCTCATTGGGAAATGTCATCAATGAAATCCAAAACATCGCATTACAATCTTCAAGTGAGGAATTGATTTGGTATTACCACCCCATAGTCAACCTAATTAGATAATCTGTAGTGACATCATTATGTTCGAGTTCAGGTGAAGAACCTCATTTTTGTAACCGATCACCCCTGTGTACTGGGTCGGGTTACGGTGAGACATCAGTGATGCATCCTTTGGAGAATTTCTCTTGTAAACTCTTAACTGTGAACACATACAAGAAATTGAAACGTCTTGTTTTCTCACATTATATACACAATCATGTAAATATATGTAAAAACAAACAAATAAATATTCATGTTTGTGACGGATGCATATATTCACCGTATGTAATATCATAAATGATCATAGTGTTATATTAAGTTGTTTAACACGAAAAATTGTATTGGCAGTGATTTATGAATGTGCAACAATAGTAATGCATATTCATATGATTACTGTTACCATCATTAAAACTGGACGTGACGCCGGAATTTCAGTTCAGCATTTATTTGCATCAGTCAACTGAACCACTGATATTAGCTGATTTTCTTTCAGCAATAAAAAAAGGAATTCTGTCGAAAATGAAAATAATGACCAAATACAATACGGGCGATTCACAACAGTACGCCACCAAGAGTTTGCAACGCATTGGCCAATCATAACGCGCGAAGTTTGTCGACCTTTCCAAACGCGCATTGGGTTGACAAATTTCGCGCATTGTGATTGGCCAACACGTTGCAAACTCTTGGTAGCACACTATTGTGAAACGGCTGTATTGCCGACTTTTTACTTATTGATGAGTATCTCCCATTCATGTTGATACTGTTTTTACTATTGATATAATTTTTCACCTTCCTAGTTTAGCTCAAAAATCCACTGTGTACATTGTTAGTAATCTTTTGTTACTTTTATACATTTATTACATATTTGAAGTAAGACGTGTATAAATTGTGAGATGTACATGTAGTGTGTTATTAAGAGATCAGACATGTTTATCTTTACTTCATGGAGAAACTCTATCTTTAAGGTCATTCTAAGCCTTGACCCTCACCTTAAGATATCAATTTCAGATTTCATTTTATTATTCAAACCTGAATGAGAAGGCTTAGTGTCTTGCGTGTTTAATGCTAAATGAAACGTCCGAAAACCTTTTACGTTATTTCTGCGAAAAAGGTAACAAAACTGAAACAGTTGGATTCAATTTTATATCATTATAAATTTAGTGGAACAGTTTAACGTTTTAATATATTTAACATTTTGTTTTTCTACGGCCTCAATTACGTGCCCCGTTGCGTTATCACATTACATAGCAAGAAGTATGATTGACAAAGAGATTTAATGTTACGTTTCTTACTTTGAAATCTGGAAAATTTGTCTGTACAAAATGTTTGTGCCTAAGTACTCGTAAGAAGGAGATAGGTAAGAACAAAACAAAACAAATCAAAACGAAAATAAAGCAACGAACACACTGCATGGTTTGTCAAATTAGCCTGTTTTCCACTTAAATTCCAAATACCACACAATAATTCTTTGCTTCTAAACCAAATATTTCCTCCCCTTCGTATAAAATGGTGAAGTTGGTCAAAAGCAGCAGTAATCGTGTATAGTTACGTACCCTGAATCTTGTATAGTTATCATTGATGTAAAATGGACAGTAACATATCTGAAGTATTTACACAGAGTACATAGTAAATTTATTATCTGAATAGCGAAAGAAATAACTGTAGTTGTACATGTGTAGTGCATTGTTACAAATGCACCTGATATACATTGTAATTTGTTGTATTAATTCTCTGTATCATCTCCGTTTTTACCTTTGAACAGATATTCTGATCACTGATTCAAATTAACGTTGGTGTTTCGTGGAAATTCTAGAATGCAAGAGGACGATTTCAATCGAAACAAAGTCGAAAACCCAGTAGGCTAAAATTTTATACATCATCGGCATATGCAAAAGAGTATTTCACCCCATTAGAAACAACGAACCTTTGCTTTGTACAACATTTTGTGATAATTACCAGCTCATTAAAACATCACCTTAAATAAAGAAGGCATTCTGTCATTTCTTGCATTCTTCTTATGTAAGCATGACAGTTAACATGACGAGGGGTGAGTTGGGGTTGACCCCCTAAGCCCCTAGATCCGCGGCTGTAGAAGGCCCGGCAAAGGCAAAGCCGTGTTTATGCCGGGGATATACATATACGTGTCATGCCAACTCCCTCAGCATTTTAGATAACCGAAATGTATTCGATGGCACTCAAAATGGGATAGCAAGCAAACGCCACCCATAGATAGGCATATGCCATTCTGATGTAAAATTCAGCAGGATGATTCTGTATCATGAACATTACCCCCGTTTATAGTGTCAGGGTGGCAGTACCCCCTCCCCCGCTCTTCAAATTTCGATTGGCGCCACGATCCCCCACGACCCTCCAATTTCAGCACAAATTCACGCCACTGGTCATGCTTCCATGTATCATATTCATAACTAAGTGCCGCTCTTTTTGCACTGAACCCAACCTTAAAGGACGTGAGCGACAGTTTCATATGGTGCCCATGCAAGGACATCAGATTCCCAAATTGGTGGCTCGCTTGCCCCTTCCCCAACTATTCCGAAAGAGAGTTTCAACAATCATTGGAAGCAAAACGGTGCATTATGCAGCAGTGCACATGAAACAATTAGCACATCATTGCTGCATGCTGTACTGCCATATAATGAACAGCCATTTTGATTCCAGAGCCTGAAATTGGCGCTACTCTGTCGATAGCAGTTTTTTCACATGCCATAACATGATTGGTAATGGGCCATCGGCCATGGGCCGTGCCCAATATCTTTTGAAGGTGCTGCAGGGTAATAAGTGAATAAGTTTGGACTATAAAATGTAAGAGATAATGTCTTATTAAAAAGCAAATCCAAATGTTCTTACAAAAACTGGTACATTTTGCCACAAAAAGGCAATTTCCAAGCTCCTTTTTGGACACATTAATGGGAGTTCAACCTCATTTTCATTAAGTAAGCACAAGCGCACCTACATGTATGTTTGACCACACACAATTTGCATGCAATTGTCCCTGGATACGTGGTTATGTACGTTACGACAAAAATGGATGCACCCGGCCATGTGGAGCTGTAGTTTGTGCTTGGCATGTCACAGATGTTGAAGAGCCTGTTGCAGTGTTGTACCGCTCAAAGACGTTTCATGAAACAAGACAGTTAAATGTGTGAGTACATGGAAAGATATAGATGGTGTTGAGAAAAGGGTTTCTATCAAATTCGATGTAAATAAGAAGAACTTGTATGGGTAGGCCTACCATCGAAAATGCTATAGCGTTTCACAGACATGAAGCGGCTTAGTCAAGGACTCTTACGAAAAGAGAAGGGTCATTTAAAAGAAATGACGTCAGCAAACCAAGAGGCTGAAAAAGTAGATGATGGTACTGTCCATCATGATAAAGTCCTAAGGTCTGAAGCCCTCATATACATGTACACGCAGGTCAGAGCATGTTCTGCCAGAGATTTGAATAATTTGCCTCTCAAAGAAAAGTATTGTCGACCACACTACATAAGTAGTGCCTTGTGACCTGTGAAACTGATGCCTCAAAGCTTAAAGAGGCTGCAGCTGTAAAAAAATGATCAGCAAATAGTGCTTCATATTGAGGGCTTTGATCCTGTAAGCATTGAGGTTTGCTACCCTGCTTCGTGCCATAAACAATACACAAAATGAGCGTACGGAGGCAGATAGCTTTCTGGTTGGTTTTTGTCAGAAGCTTTTGCTCACTTATGTGATGAGGTAATCACAAAGAGGATTTTAGCCATTGGGGAAGTTCTGAAAAAGAAACAAGCTCTTCAATGATATTGGAAAAAACAGAGAATGTATTGGTGTCAGTTGGTACCGCAATTCAGAATTAAAGGTGAAGCTACTTCACAGATTTCCTGGACTGCATGTATTCAGCCCAAATCTGCCTCATGTGAGTTTGAATTGTGTTTTGCCCAACTGAAGATGATATAGTGATTGTGGGCCTACAAGACAGTGAATCAGATACATGTAGCTCTGTTCCGAGAGTGACGAGTCGAGCCATGGCAGCCAAGATGTTCCACCCCACTCATTGTCTTCTATTACTGCTGGTCGGGAAGACATTGATCAAGTGTATAAATCGGCACTCTTTTTCAAAAGTGCTCTCTGTAGTGCACGCTGTGTCCCAAATGGCTGCCTACTGCAAGTACATGTAGTTTGACAGAATCTGAGAGTGTCGACATTTTGCCGCCACTACACCTCAATTTCATGGACCATGCTGACACTGAAGCTGCTCGCCATTGCACAGGACATCATTTCGCTATCTTTAAAGGGGAGGAAACTGATGCCAAAGCACTTGGCTCTTAGAATGACATTGTGTCACATGACGGGCTCTTCAAAGCTGTAGCAACAGTGTCTCCCATTCTGTTAGTCTAGAGCATGACACTGCTCTCCCCACCCAGCAAGTACAACTTGGAACTGGTGCTCCACCAGGATTTTCCAGCAGTTGGTTCACAACATTGGGGGGGGGACAAGCATGACAATGATTTGTTTTAATTATTTTATTTGATGTACACGTACATGTATTTGAGAAAAATTCCTACAAGTTGGTTGTCATCATTGCTAAACAATGATATATATAAATATGAATGTGAACTTTTACTAATTGAAGCCATTATTACAAGCATAACACGTCCCCCCACTTTTCCAAGTGTGGGGGATACTATATCAATTGCCCTCCCCCCCTTATTTTTCCCCAAAACCTAAATGAAAGTGTATAGCTTGCAAAAGCATTTGTTGAAAAAACTGGCTAAAGTTGCCAGAAATTGTCTCAGATCACATCAGGGGGCATCTACATGTGAATACTCCCAACTTTTCTGGGGCCCTTGAGCAGACTCCATGCCACTCAGAGCTTCACACTTACATTTATTCTGATCAGGGCTATGTCCCCCCCCACTTTTCAAAACGGATTGACACATGCACATGTACACACTTGTTTCATTTCTGTTAGTAAATGTACAGCATTCCCAAACTACATGTAATATCCATTAATGCACGAACCATTTATCCAGGGATGTGCAACCGTGAGTGGCCCCAGTGCAAACACATGCGCCACCTTGCAGGTTCCATGTGTGTTATGGATTGTTATTACCCCCGCAGGCGATCTCAACTTTCTTGAAAAAACTCGTGACCACATGACATGGGATGCAGCATGTACAGTGCAGCTATGGTTATGCCGAGACGATGTGCCCATGCTGTGCTTAAATTTATTTGACAAATAAATCTTCATTTATTGATTTCAAGGAGAAACGAAGTTTTAATGAGGCAAAATTCCCCAATTTTGTGGTACACTTTTCTCAGAATGTATAGGATGAAATATCTTGAGCAGGATATTTTTAGAAAGGGTGTACCCTGACTTAAAATATTACAAAAAAAGTGGTGGACAGGAATATATGTTTTATTAAAAGAGAAAGTGTTACATAATGCAATTTAATTTCTGCTTTGATATTGTGCCGGCCGTAACACGCACTGAACCAGCTCTGAGCTTAAGTTACACATCCCTGGGTAAATGATCCGTGATTAATGTATGTTTCCAATTCTTAAAAGAAGAAATCTTCACTGCCTAGCAATGTACTGCAGTATTCCAAGTGGGGTGGGCTGAAGTGTGCCCGTAATAAATCCTGTTCTGCATCTCTCCCTTTAAAATGTTTTATCAGTCCCCATCATGTTTGAAATTTAAAACTTGGGAGTCACATACATGTGCACAACCCTACCCAAAAAGTGAACCTCACTTGGAAATGCTGTATGGCATTGAAACGGCTCTTTCAAACCTTTTCATTCATTCAAGAAAACAAAATGTGATGTTCTTTCCTTGTTTACATTTTTCTCACAAGATTTACATGTTTTTGTTTTGGAGGTGTTCATACTGTTTGCTAACCTGTACTTCAATATTGTATAAAATTCTGCATTTCTCATGACAAGCTGTTGATCTTGGTAGAACATCTGATGTCCAGGGGAGCACAGGACGATCCACCAGGCACTTTGGTTTGCTAAAAAATGAGCAATACAAGGTGATTTGCATATTTTCTGTGTGGATAAGGTTGTTTTCTACTGAGTAAGAGCACGTCTTGGCCGTTGTTTTCTGGCTCAAGTCCTCTAGACTCTGTAATTTTCCCTTTAACTGAAGTTAATGTCAGTTCCATGCCTGCATTTAAGTAAAACTGATATCATAGTCTTATTAAAAGTTTCTGTACTTATTAAGGAAAGAGTGACTTTGCGAATGTAAAGAATTCCACCCTGTTATATCTTGTAGAGTGAACCACTACTTCCAAGTTGGACTGGCTTTAACCAATCCCTGAATGAGGGCTGCACTGAAGTCAGCAAAATAGGTTATCTTCCGGTGATACATGTAGATGCTAGCCCTACTGATCGAGCGATCAACCGTAAACACCGTTCTTGAGAGAAGTTTGGCCCTTGCGTAGGCTCTCAACCTATCTTCTGTCGTCCTTGTCATTGACCAAGCCACGGTCCATGCGAAAGCTCAGGAGATTTGTTGGCAAGGTAGACCAGCGACTGGTTTTGGGGGAGTTTCACACAGTAATAGCCCTCCTTGCAGTGATTGGAAAGCGCATTCGGGATGCAAGCCTTTATATTGCAACAGAGTCTGGTTTGGTTGCCCAAGGATCAAATAACAGCGTAATGAGCGGGCATCATTACCAAAGTCTGTGATGTCATAAGATTGTCTGTGAGGCCATGCACTGTCTTCAGATTGAGAGATACCTTGGTCAGTTGTCCACAAGTGATTACGAAGATGCACTGCACATTATGCAGACATCTCGGGCGAGTTTCCCTGAGACATATAAAGCAAACCCTCAAGACTGAGGCAGTAATTCATCACTAACTACTAGGAGTTTGTTGATGAATGCTGCCAGCAGAATGCAAAGTGAGCATTTTGGAACTCCTACCTACAGATGGTAGAGTTGCTGCTTCTCTTCATAAGAGCCACTGGGAAAGGAAACTGGGAGCTTCATCTACAGTGTATCATGTATTCGTAACTCTGAACAAAGGTGCTATTCAGCGATGGATTTTGAGTCACCCAGCTAGTGCTTCAATCTCAAATGCATGCTTTGCAATGGCTGGAAGAAAAACAGAACCATCCCCAATCGAGGGTTTTGAAGCCGATGAGTCAGCAGTTCAAAATGTAATGCAGACAGTCGATGGTTTCACCAATCTGGTCAGTGATGAAGAAGACCCACAACTACTGAACATCACTTCAGGCGGAGTGGCACCCGAAACTGTCAAGACCAATCTGATTTCCGCTCATCAACAGGGAGATAAAAGGCTGGTTGAGTTCATAACTGAGAGACTGGCTGAGGGGAAGAAAGATCTCTTTGATTTTCATAGTCTGCCAACTGGCGAGACATTCGCTAACATTGACAGAAAACCAAGGTCAAAAATATCTCTTGAAAATGCATCAGTGAAGGAGAACAGGGGCTTCATTGCCAGGATGCTTATGGTGGCACAAGAAAAAGGGCTGCATGTAAAAGATGTTGTCAGATGTCCATTATGCTCGGTGTCAGCAGCACTTGCCAGATTTGATGGTTGCATGGCGAAGACAAACAAAGCTGCCCTAATGCACAAGATAATAGATGCCGTCCCTGTGAATCTGTGAGTCTACTCTTAATGCAGATGTTGTAATCAGTGATGCAATGGCGATGATCCAGCAACAAAAACACTTCCCATTGACATTTGTTGATCTCGCAGATCACTTCCTCAAGCAGCTAATAGTAACGGTGAGAAAGCATAATGCACAGCGGGTACATTTCGTTGGTGACAGATACAGGAAAACATCCATCAAGATGTCACCGAGAGAAGCGGAGTTCTGCCGCCCACTCTCAAATCCGAATTTAACGACGGGAGCAGAAGCTACCTAAAATGATGAAAAAATTTCTCAGGTGTGGCACAAATATAGCGGGGCTACTGAAATCCCTGGCCAACGATTGGATGACGTGCCCCCCAGAGGTTCTTGAGGATACTGTAGTGTTCGTTACCTGTGGTGAAACTCGCTTCAAGATTTTTGTCAATGGAGATGGGAGGACTGCAGTCAAGGAAGAGCCAGATCTCCACGCTGATCATGAAGAAGTCGACACCAGAATGGTTCTCTATGCAAAGTATGCATCTCAAACCATCATCATCTGTACAGTTGATACAGATGTACTCATCCTAGCTGTAAGGGCCTCAACTTACCCCAGGAATCCTACTCCATATGACCACAGGCGGTAATGCAAAGTTTGTGGACACCATCATGATCAGTGAACAACTTGGAGAGAAAAGCACAATCAGTATTGGGCTTCATCCTTTCACAGGGTGTGACACTGTTGCTTCAAAGGTGTTGGGTGAAGCCACTGAAGATGATGTTGAATCCCTGACGTACCAAACAGCATTCAGTGAAAGTGGAACATAATGGACTGCCACTGATTAGCCTATTGAGGTGTTGGAGAAGTCTGTATGTGAGCTCTGTGGCTGAAAAGAATCTGATATCAACACAGTATGGTACAACTGCTTCCGGTTTGGTCAACTTAATGACACTGCTATGCCTCCTATGCCAGAGACTGTTTGAAACTTCACGTAATGACAGCTAACTATTAGGCTTAAATCTACAAATGATCACTTAAACAACATATCCTGGTACCCCCTTTCCAGCAAGACTTGGGTGGAAGGTCATGGAGTCAATCATCACAGTGCAGTGGAGTACAATGGCAGTTGCTCCAAAAGCTGTGCAGAAGTATGTTCACTGTAACTGCCAAAAGTCATCCTGCAACAGCAACTTGTGCTCCTGCAAGAAAGTAGGCATCGATTGTACTGATATATGTTCAAACAAATCCAGTGCAGAGGAAGATTTCAGCAACGAGAGTGGCAGTGTCTCATCTGGCAGTGAGAACGAAGAACATTGCAAACAAACAGTCGGTGTCCTCACATACATCTTAGTCTTTGAACCAGTTCCTTTCCTTGCATCTTGTTATGTCCATTCCACCAGATAGACTACCGTCTCCCTTTGAAATCCAATAAATTTCATATTTATATGAAACGTTATAATGCATATTGGCTAATTAACATTTCTGAAACTGTAAGTGCCCATCTGACAAATTCTGAAATGTTGACAAGAAGTGTGATGATCGATCCGTGGAGGAAATAAACTGAATGATATCAAAACTTCCTGGCAAGAGAATCAAAAATTCAAACATTTTATTGTTTCCACTTTGTGCACACTGTGCACTGAAAAATTAAAAGCATTCACAAACAGTATGTGAAACCGTTAGGATGCACCAGGAAAGACAACTTCCTGTGATTTTTTGTGCATTTCCTGTGAAATTTGAAAAGCCATAAATTCACTTAAGTTTGTCCCTTCTTTGGATAAAGAAAGTTTTTAATGCATTCCAGAAAGATAAGCAGATGACCTCAAATGGTGAAACATACCTGTTGGATCTCCTTTTTGGAGATCACTTTGTTACTTCAGGAACCAGTACCATAAATAATGGAAGCTACATGGATGAAGAGCAACATATTGGGAGCAAAAGATTTTCTTGCAGAATATCACATTTTTGTGTCCTTATTACAGGGCTTTGACAGCAAATCTGCATTGTAGTATAAAGTGATCCAGTGTTTTTAATGCTAGTGTTTAGAATTTACTCTTGATTAAAGTTTTGCAATATTGTATTAATTTCTGTTAGCCTTGGGAAGTTTTTTGAAAAAAGGTCCTGTCACTTATTGCCAGTATTGAAAGAATTTATTTCAAAACTGTGCAAATGAAAACTTGTAATTGTTACTTTTTCCAAGTGTTCTTGTGAGCTCTGAAATGTTTTTGGTTACAGTTACATGTGTGTTTCCATATTAAACTCAACCAAAGAAATTGTTACTTTCATTTGTGTGTTGGTACAAAGTCTGCCTCACTGGTCCTTGTTCCATGCTTTTACTTCATGGCCCCTTTTAATGTGTAACTCTGTTTAAATACCCCTACATTCAAAATGGTTGCTATCACTGAGTAGTGCGTGTTTGACAATGCACGCGCGATGTTTGTGTGTATGCAACGTATGTACAATTACATGTAGTGTTCGCACAGTATTCTTTTGAATGGAATAGCCACTTTACTTTTGTGTACATAACAAATTCATCTGCGCTGCGCTGGATCTTACTGCACCAAGAAGCATTATTTAGGCCAAGAAACAATCAAAAGGCTCTGCTTCTGATTGAATAGGGTCAGAAGGTAGGGAATTTTGACAATAATATGCGCTAATTGAATGGGACAAAAGTTGTCAAAAATAGCCACAAAAGTGATTAAAATAAAAAGAATTAACAGAAATGTAAACAACAATGAAGTACAATTCACACTTGCTCAATGCTAGTCAGATGTATACAATTTTTTGACGTGAAAAGAAGTTGTTGGCATGTGTTTGTGCTGAAAGAAAACAGGATTTTTTTAAATGTAGTTTTATTTCTTTTTTCTAATTTACCGATAAAAAATTTTTGGGTCCTAGGGGCTCACCGAAAAATAAGGGTCGGAAACCTGACCTCGAAGTACAATAGGATAACACTTTTTCATTTTGAAAAGTTGGCATCTCTGGATTTAATCACATGATACAAATTGAAAGGTGCAGTTTCTTTCCATAAGTTCTAAGCACATTTTTTCTAATTTCACAAATTCAAACACTCATTTGTCATTCTGAGGGGCTTCATATTATTGGTGCATACTCAGGGTAACCGTCCCAGAGGGTGTCAATAATAATCATTACTATGATGTCATTGGGTATCATGTGACATGACATTAAAGTTGTTAACTTCAATTCTGTATATTTTCTGAAGTACATATACTGTATTCAAACATGACAATCATCCAAGGATGGTCCTAGAACAAATTCATCAAGATGACGTCATCAGGGGTCATGTGATATGACATTCAAGGTGCAAACTTCAAACCTCCATATCTTCTGAAGTACTTGTCTGATTTGCTTGAAACCTTGCAGAAAGCTAGAAAAGGAAGTGGTGTAGACGAAAAGTGACGTGATGATCACATCATTAGATGACAAGCCAGGTGACAACAAACCTGAAAACCCGGACTTGAGGTCCCTGTACATGTATTACATGAAACCATCAATAGTTACACTGTCCAGCATTATTATACAGAAATAGCAGATTACGGACAAACTCATTGTGACGACCTCGTGATCCAGTACAGTAAGCAGTTCTTTAATTCGCAGGTGTTAAAAGATGAATGCAGCTTTCGGTTGATAGTTGGGTTCATCTATTTTGAACAAACGTCATTCAAGCCCCTTTAAAAAGGAGCGATGCCCAGCAATTTCCAAATATTGAAGTTGATAGCATAACCAAATTATTGGTCGTAGTCATGACTTGGAGTTCACGCATTGCAAGTGCTCACAGCCAAATGGAGCCCCTTCACCATATTGTTTTTCCAAGCTCCATATAAATAATTACTGATAAGGTTTGCTTAATTAAGAAATGCAAGCCCTTCTCAGTAAAATGATTTCTTTCTTTTAAATTGCTTAGAAATATTACTTTGATGTATCAACTTGCTTCGCAGGTTTAAGGGGAATCCCGCAGAGGGAATTCCAGTATTGAAACTTGTTGCCCAGGATGGAGGGTCCCCCCCCCCGGAATCCCCAAAGAGATTGTCACCCTCTTGTGACTTGACAGATGTCTACCTGTACAAGGCCAAACGGCCAGGCTGGGAGTCTGTGGTTAATTACCAGCCACCACAGGATTCCAGGGTGGCAGCATTTTTCAGTGGGAGTGTAACATGAACAGTTACTGGCAGTGGTAGTTTGTCTTCTGTTGATTGCCCCTGCAACAGAGTACATCTCAGACTTACACACCCAACTGATCACCGTCTGCACTGCCTGGCAGCATTGGGGTTAATGCAGGGCTTTCCAGGGGCCTGTGTGCTCATGTGGTGGTTTACATGAAGGAGAGTCATGCTGCAACTTTTGTCATCATGGCCATAGGACCAGAGACACGACAATTTGCATTTCATTACTATTTCGGTCACTTAACATGCTAAATTGTGACATTCAACATGGCTGCCATTCATTGAGCATTTGTACATACCTGTGCATACAGCCCAGAGAGCTGAGGTGTACATTTCTGGATTGATTGGAAGATTTTATTTATTCATTTTTCGTCTGGTTATCACTATGATCTTAATTGGAGCTTAAATAACGTAAAGTTGAACGATTCCATAGTGGAAACATTAAAAGCTGAAGGGATTCATTGCTTTTATTGCAGGAGGAGGTCAAAGCATGGACAGAGCAAGCGGAAGATGGAGCAAGGAGAGGCCGATGCGTAGGCAGCATCACTAAAGGGAGCAGAACCTGAGCAAGTTCTAAGCACAGGGTATCAACAGAATCAACTTAACTCCTACAAATTTACTCATGTCTCAGCTTCTGCACCTAATACCCAGCTTGAGTAATTACACTTAAATGACTCAAATCAAATTGAGTCTCTACATTTATGTACATGTAATTTCTCAATTCGAGTCACAAAGTTTTGTGACTGATTACAAGCCTGGCTGTAACTTCCAGATTCAATGAAAATGTTTTTTTTATCTTCTTTGAATTCTAACAGTTTATTAAAGGAGCTTGCTCCAAAGAAAAACAAGCTCCAGTGAGGACCCAGGTGACGGCGACGGCGACTTAACAGTGATGATTGAGGATCACAAGCAGTGGTTGGACAAAACAGCAGGTAGAAAAGCTGTCATTTTTACTCAAGTTCACCAGTTTGCACCAATTTCCGATGTGTGTTTTATAAAGACGGTGGATATTTGGCCTTTTTGCCAGCTACAATCCTTGGAAATAGTTGGTCCCGGTACTCGCTGTAACATCTGACTTGAACCAACCAGCCGACAATGGCAAGCTTGGTGGTCGAGTGGGCAAGATGTCTGCACTAGTAAGCAGGAACTCATGGGTTTGAGTCCCACCCAAATACGCTTGTGGTTTTTGGCGAGCTGCGAAGCAAATGCCGATTTTTGTCTTCCGTCCGTCCGTCGGGCCATCCTCAAATGTTAAAGTTTTTCCTTGCAGGTCCATAGGTGTTAAAATGTGTCATTGAGTGCTTGTTTACTTCCTCTTGAATTCCATCAGTATTTAAATAGTATCATATTGAATTAATGCTTACAAACTTGAATTTAGTGAAAAAAATAAAAAAGTTGAATGTTAACGTTTGAGTTGTATTGTGTACTTACCCTGTAGTACATACAGTACATATGTACCTGGGTACTGAGCATTCCTGTAATGTACATTTACATGTACATGTACAGGATGTATGTATAGACAGTGTTTAAGACCCATACAAATGTTCATGTACAGTATGTGGGTAAAATGTAAGGGATGGGGGGATCTCTAAGTGACAGATTAGGATGTTTGTTGGGGGAGGGGTACCTGTAGCAGGAGGATTAGGGGGACAATTAAGGTACATGTATGTAGAAAGTGGATGAAATGCTGGATAAGGTTGCTGGGGAGGAAGCAGAGTAGGAGATGGATAGGATGATGGGGAGGGAGCAGAGTAGGAGATGGACAGGACGATGGGGAGGGAGCAGAGTAGGAGATGGATAGGATGATGGGGAGGGAGCAGAGTAGGAGATGGACAGGATGATTGGGAGGGGGTGGAGTAGGAGATGGATAGGATGATTGGGAGGGAGCAGAGTAGGAGATGGATAGGATGATTGGGAGGGGGCAGAGTAGGAGATGGATAGGATGATGGGGAGGGAGCAGAGTAGGAGATGGATAGGATGATGGGGAGGGGGTGGAGTAGGAGATGGATAGGATGATTGGGAGGGAGCAGAGTAGGAGATGGATAGGATGATTGGGAGGGGGCAGAGTAGGAGATGGATAGGATGATGGGGAGGGGGCAGAGTAGGAGATGGATAGGATGATGGGGAGGGGCAGAGTAAGAGATGGATAGGATGATGGGGAGGGAGCAGAGTAGGAGATGGACAGGACGATGGGGAGGGAGCAGAGTAGGAGATGGATAGGATGATGGGGAGGGAGCAGAGTAGGAGATGGACAGGACGATGGGGAGGGAGCAGAGTAGGAGATGGATAGGATGATGGGGAGGGAGCAGAGTAGGAGATGGACAGGACGATGGGGAGGGAGCAGAGTAGGAGATGGATAGGATGATGGGGAGGGAGCAGAGTAGGAGATGGATAGGATGATGGGGAGGGAGCAGAGTAGGAGATGGATAGGATGATGGGGAGGGAGCAGAGTAGGAGATGGATAGGATGATGGGGAGGGGGCAGAGTAGGAGATGGATAGGATGATTGGGAGGGGCCCAAGTAAAAGATGGATAGGATGATGGGGAGGGGGCAGAGTAAAAATGGATAGGATGATGGGGAGGGGGCAGAGTAGGAGATGGATAGGATGATGGGGAGGGACGGAGTAAGAGATGGATAGGATGATGGGGAGGGGGCAGAGTAGGAGATGGATAGGATGATGGGGAGGGGCAGAGTAAGAGATGGATAGGATGATGGGGAGGGAGCAGAGTAGGAGATGGACAGGACGATGGGGAGGGGGCAGAGTAAAAATGGATAGGATGATGGGGAGGGACGGAGTAAGAGATGGATAGGATGATGGGGAGGGGGCAGAGTAGGAGATGGACAGGACGATGGGGAGGGGGTGGAGTAGGAGATGGATAGGATGATGGGGAGGGGGCAGAGTAAGAGATGGATAGGATGATGGGGAGGGAGCAGAGTAGGAGATGGACAGGATGATGGGGAGGGGCCCGAGTAAGAGATGGATAGGATGATGGGGAGGGGGCAGAGTAAAAATGGATAGGATGATGGGGAGGGGCCCGAGTAAGAGATGGATAGGATGATGGGGAGGGACGGAGTAAGAGATGGATAGGATGATGGGGAGGGGGCAGAGTAGGAGATGGACAGGACGATGGGGAGGGGGTGGAGTAGGAGATGGATAGGATGATGGGGAGGGGGCAGAGTAAGAGATGGATAGGATGATGGGGAGGGAGCAGAGTAGGAGATGGATAGGATGATTGGGAGGGGCCCGAGTAAGAGATGGATCGGATGATGGGGAGGGGGCAGAGTAAAAATGGATAGGATGATGGAGAGGGGGAAGACTAGGAGATGGATAGGATGATGGAAAGGGGCAGAGTAAGAGATGGATAGGATGATGGGGAGGGGGCAGAGTAGGAGATGGATAGGATGATGGGGAGGGGGAAGACTAGGAGATGAATAGGATGATGGGGAGGGACGGAGTAAGAGATGGATAGGATGATGGGGAAGGGGAAGAGTAGGAGATGGATAGGGTGATTGGGAGGGGACAGAGTAGGAGATGGATAGGATGCTAGGGAGGGGGTGGAGTTGGAAATGGATATTATGATAGGGAGGGGGCAGAGTAAGAGATGAATAGGATGATGGGGAGGGGGCAGAGTAGGAAATGGATAGGATGATGGGGAGGGGGAAGAGTCGGAGATGGATAGGGTGATTGGGAGGGGACAGAGTAGGAGATGGACAGGATGCTAGGGAGGGGGTGGAGTTGGAAATGGATATTATGATAGGGAGGGGGCAGAGTAAGAGATGAATAGGATGATGGGGAGGGACGGAGTAGGAAATGGACAGGATGATTGGGATCGAGTGTGAACTCGTTGCCAGAGCGTTGTGCGTGACGCTCACCATTCGCTCGTCTAATCCCCTCACAATGATGCACCACCCATGAAAATACGTGACGGTTGTTGGGTTTTTTTATACATTCATTGTGTTTACACTCACACAAGGCTTCATTATGAGTGATACCATAGAGGAAGGACACAGAAGGAGTTTGAACTCCCCGGGCTGTATTATCTTGCCAATTACCGCTGTCTGGCACACCTGGCATGACCATAACCAGAGCGCAGCGAACGCTTGCTACGCACCATCTGTTTCACAACCATGAAACCCCTTGGTATCATATGATCATTGCCACAGTTTGTCTGGTTCTGGTGTTATTTTGGAAATAAATAGCCCGGTTGTTTACAAGATTGTGTGCTTTGTTTGAATCATTTTTATTATGGATTTGTAGAAAAGTGTATTTTATGAGATTTCACGATCACTCCCTGTGATGAAATAGCACATTTTGTTCCAAATGAGCTTTCCAGTAGTAGTGAACATTTTGTTGGCCAGTCTTAGCCAAATTCACACCAATTCTTTGACAGAGGAGAATAAATTACAAACTTTGCATGGAAAATGAACAGTGTATCAAAATTTAAAAAGTTTATTTATGATGGCAAAAGTAGGTCTAATATCAGGATTTTTTTCTCTCTCTTTCCTGGTCACAGTGATACTTAATTACAAGCAAAATCTACAAGTATTGCTAGGATATTACTGGCCCCACTTGTCCGGCTAAGATGCAGACAGTAATCAGGCATTTTTGGAATGATTTCTATTATTTGTCTAACTCGGTGGCAACCATCATTGAACACTTTAACGTGCCTGAGTTTCTACTCCTGTGTCCTTCCTCTATGGTGATACAAAGTTGCTGATAAAACAGGCACTGGGATCACTGTCTTTAACACTGTCTGGTTCCCAGACAAAACAGATACCGACTATGTTTGGGATCAGGAGTTAATCGCTCAGTATGGCCGTTGTGAAGACGACCAAATCACCAAAGTTTCAATCCCCCATATTAATACATCAGTGGTCATATGGGATGAATTAGCCTACATGTGGAATGAGATTCATAGAAGGCATTTTTGCGGACTCTCCACTTTTTGGCCGGACCCGTGTGGGGCCAAGGATACGGAGGTAGTCCAGTAGACTGACCCCCAGTCTGGGGATAGGTTCGATCCATAGCTGTCATCTTTTTTTCCAATAAACTAAGAATTTTCTTCTTTTGTTATTGTAAATTGACATCAACATTACATCCTCTTTCTGATTCATGGCTCTGGAGGATTTTCTTGTTTTTGAAAAGAAGGGTAATAAATTGTAAAATTGTCTGATTCCACTTCGTGAATGCAAAGTTACAATGACTGTGTTGGCACAGACCCGAAGACCTGTCATGATAAGATTTTGATAAGTCCCCCAAACAGTTACTGCACATGTATCCCAGCAAAATTTCATAGTGACATTTGCCAGCGATGGCTGAATATCCACCGCCTATTAATAAAGAGCCCATGCACTTGAAGAAATCCCAAATCACAGAGTCACCTTTTTTGCAATATGAGGACAGAAAGCAGTCACTGGGTACCAGATTGTGTTTGTACATTTGTCATCTGACTTGAGATAGACCTTGACCTTGATATACATGTAGCCTAATAGAGCAACGCGGTTCGTCCTCCGCCTGTGGGCTCTTCTTCTAGAATCACTACCCTGATAGAGTAATAAGGTGATGGTGTGGTTAGTCCCCTGCCTGTGGGCTCATCTTCTGACATCACTGCCCTGATAGAGTAAGGTAGCAGTGTGGTTGGTCCCCATCTGACTTGAGATAGACCTTGACCTTGATATACATGTAGCCTAATAGAGCAACGCGGTTCGTCCTCCGCCTGTGGGCTCTTCTTCTAGAATCACTACCCTGATAGAGTAATAAGGTGATGGTGTGGTTAGTCCCCTGCCTGTGGGCTCATCTTCTGACATCACTGCCCTGATAGAGTAAGGTAGCAGTGTGGTTGGTCCCCTGCCTGTGGGTTCATCTTCTGACATCACTGCCCTGATAAAGTAAGGTGATAGCAGTGTGTTTGGTCCCCTGCCTGTGGGCTCATCTTCTGACATCACTGCCCTGATAGAGTAAGGTGATAGCAGTGTGGTTGGTCCCCTGCCTGTGGGCTCATCTTCTGACATCACTGCCCTGATAGAGTAAGGTGATAGCAGTGTGGTTGGTCCCCTGCCTGTGGGCTCATCTTCTGACATCACTGCCCTGATAGAGTAAGGTGATAGCAGTGTGGTTGGTCCCCTGCTTGTGGGCTCATCTTTTGGTATCACTGCCGTGATTACAAGAATAGTTAATGTGATTTTGGTTCTCACAGCAGTTTGCCTTACCCATCAATCCCTGTACCACTCAGAACCCACCCAGCCTGTTACTCCCTGCACTGCCAAGCACTGTATTGTTTTCCAGATTTATCAGTGAACTAATATAATCTGAAACGATACAGTTATTGTATACAGAGTACTTACAAAGGCAGATGGGGGGCTCTTTGAGGGTTAAGGGGGGAGATAGGGCCCTAGCCCCCACCCCCTAAAAAGAGCCAAAAAATTAAAACAGAAAACAATATTAACAAAACAAAATTTTGTTGGTTTTATTTTAGTTATCTTCCCCAAAAGTGCGTACAAAGCCATAAAAGGCTACATGACCTTAAAAACTTTTCAAAGTTGTGCCCTTCCTAAAAAAGACAAGTTTGCCCCCCTCCCTATGAATAGTTGTTTCTAAATGTGCCCTTCAGTTGAAACCTGCACTCATTTTGTGCATTTTACCCTATCAGATTAAAAAAGGCCTCGTCATTTTTGTTGATTTTTTTCTGTTGTCAGATTTGCCTATGTTGAAAGCTGGCTAAGATATCCTGCTTTGCAGTGTGAGTGGACTCACCAGTGATGAAATCTCATCGTTTGAAGATGCAGGCTACATGCACATCATGAATGACATCAGGTAAGAGTGTCTTTTGGGCAGTAAACAATAAACATACATATCACAGGAAAGAAAGTATTGACTGCTGTTTGCAGAGACCCTACACTTGAAGGTACAGTCCATCAATTGTCATTTGTGCATTATGTTGGAACCTTTAACCCTAAAAGACGGGGGGGGGGTGGAAATCACCCTTTTCGGCATGAAATTTTTTTTCCGATGTCGCAATAGTGCTTTTTTTCTGGAGCTCAGGCTTTAGGAGTTTTTAGAGCAACTACGGTTATTTTGACACCCATTTGTACAGATTGAACATACGGTTCTTGCACTGTGTCAGGTTTTCTGAGAAAGGTCAGCCCTATATTGTTTTTTCTGCTGCGACGCGCAATACACCCGTGCTGGCATGCATGTAGCCTTGAACTTCAAATGACCATAACAACAAAACCACACGTCTCATTGACTTAAAACTTCAAGTTTGTAATGACAAGGAGTGTGCTTGCATGCTAGGTTAAAACAATTTAGGCGAGGCACAGCCAAGTTCAAGGGGGGGGGAGGTGTGTGGAATGTGTGCACCCTCCCACCCCCTTACGGCAGTGAGATGGGCTAAAATAACCGGGCTCTCTGAGGGTCAAGATGAGAAAATTACTCAAAATTTTAAAAAGGGTGCCTGAAAATAAATCCAAGTTGTAGCTCTGTGCATATTCTGAGCAAAACAGGATGTTTGAATTTTAGTTTTAGAGCAACTGTTGCTATGTTATTTGAATTGCACCTGAATTCAGCATCTGAGACGCATATTCCTCTTCAGTCGAATGCAGCTATTTGATGTAACGCACTGAACCACCAAATTATGGTAATTGCGCATAAGCAGTTGTAAGAGCAGTTTTCTATAAATGGTTTTCCTGCATTGTTTATTTCGGGACAATTTCCTGGAAAAAAATCTCACAGGGAGTGTCCCACAAAGCCAAGTATGCATTTCATTAATATTTTCATCAGTTGTGATTAAACCCTACAAATGATGGACTGTACCTTTAATATTTAGAATCCAATAGCAAATACATGGAATGAAGTCCGACCAAAAGTGTTTCTTCCTGGATTTTTTAATTGCCCCCTCACTTGTTACAGTAGCTCCAACATAAAGATTTGGCCATTTGAGTGTAAAAGGACACATATTCTGTTTGTGAACTAAGATTACTTTCTGTTAGAAACGTCTGTTTCTAATGCAGCTGTACTCATTCTTCTGTGAATGATTTCTTCCCCAGACATTGTCGCATGAAAGCTGTGCATATGCCCATGGAAACCATATCTACGGTGCTGATGAGAAGAGCGCCCTCGCCTGCTTCAACGAGAGAAGATAAAGGACAGCATCCTGTGGATTCGCGAGAACGTCAAGATGTTGGTCCTCGCCTCCTTCACTGAGGAAGAGTTTCCACATCAGAAACTCAAGCAGTGGTCCAAACAGGCAAGGAAAAGACTACTTCCTTGCTTCTGCCTTACAGTTACGTAGATCTGTGCCGGGGGGGTACTAGACACTGACGTGCACTGTTTGTGATACAATGTACGCATAATATACCCCTTTATCTTACATCTCCCATTTTTAGGACCTGTTATTAACAAGGTTTGACTGTACACCCCCCCATTTTTATATCCCTGCCACCTTATAACGGAGCAAGTCTTTGTTCATTTGTATATGGGAGGAAAAAGCTCCATACATGGACATCACTTGACATCACGTGCACAAACCCTATGTACGAGGCCTGTCTAAGAAATTCCAAGTATTGTCTAATTAAATGCTGCAATATTTTTGCAGCTAAATTTGAATGTTCAGGATGTGTTATTACTTTCTGAAGGCTGATTTAAAACAGGGAAAAATCAGTGATGTCCATGTGTGGAACTTGTTCCATGCTGGTAAAAACTTTCATCCAAATTCTTGACTAAAAAGGTATTTTCGGAAGTTAAAATACACAGTTGGACAGATTGCATTTCGTTAACCATTCCAAGTAATTTCATCATGGTACAATTACTCTCATATTTGTAGGTTTTCGTACTTTAAAAACATTTTTGGGGAGTCAGGTTGGTGTGGCAGTTCTTTCCTTGCCTTCCACATCAGCGGCTCAGGTTCGAATCCCACCTAGGCCCACAACCTCTAAAAACTGACGATTTATTTTCCTCTCCATTGCCACTCGTATCATCCAGCAATAAGCGCTGAATGTACATTGGATGAATAGTAATAAATAACAGTAAACTGTTTAGTGCAGCCATGTGCATGTAAATAATCTCTATGGGAGGATTTCCAATGGACACTTATTACCAACTGTAGCTGGTACACTTTTTAAGCCATTTGTGGATGCGAGATGGAGCTAGTGTCAAGTTTTTAAAGGTGGGAAGAAAAACCCAGATAAATATTCATGGGTAAACCAAGGAATCAAGTAGGGACTGAAAACCCTGGCAATCCACACATCAGCTCAGACAAGATTTCATTCTGGGATGCTGAGGTAGAAGGTGAGGATAGTATTACTCTGCCAACCTGTCTCCCCCAAAATAAAATAAACTAACTTTATTGCGATGCTATACTTTAAAAACTCCAATTTGTTGTGTCAGTGCTAACTGACTGAAAAATTGCATTAAATGGTCCTTATTGAAAAATACTATTTATTTTAAACATGAAATTGGACAAGAAAATATGTTGAAATTTAAATGTTTGCCAAAAAAAATACTTTAATACATAAAAGTAAACCGCATGCTATCTGTTTCAATACAACATTTCTTCAGAGTAAGGCACTAAAAGTGTTTTCAAAACTTTTATTTTTGCTGTAATGACCTTTTAGCACTGACCCGACGAATTTTTATCATAAAATAGTCCCTGTTTGGAAAGACTACATGTACAGTCAAGGGCACTAGGAAATTGCATGCTTTTTAAAACGTGAACAGAGTATTGCACATTTCACATCTTCCCTTTTCCCATTCAATCAAAATATGATTTCTGTACCTATCAACACATAATCAGCCTATCCAGTGGCCATTCCAAACCTCACTGTGGCAAGTTTTTATCACTTCCTGGAAAAAGTTCTGTGTGCCTTAGTATTTTCCTAGTGTAAGTCTTTCAATTATTGGCCTTTCCAATTTTAATTATCACCAAAAATTTAAATCAGAAATTTGCTTGGTTTACAAATTTAGCTTGCTGTTGCCTTTTCCAGGTATATTTTTTTATTTCAAAAATTATTATGTATCAGAACCATTTCAATAAGTGGGCTTTTTATGAAATAAATGTTTTAAGTTATAGAACTGTTTTGTTTAATTCTGTTTGTGAAAATGTAGTACTTTGCCATTTTAGCCCATTCCCCCAATTCAACCGTTTTACATTGCCAGAGTTGCATCTATTTCCCATCTTCAGATTTTACATTCCAGCCCCATCCTAAGCCCTGCCAGTCTTAGACATCTTCCAAGCTCTGCTCCTTACATGAAGTTCCCTCTCTGAGCATTTTAGTCTCAATCCTATAAGGGCTACAATAAACCCACAGGCAATCTGGAACATTGAGAAGCTATGTCCTTCAATCCCATAAGATCCTCAGAGCTCTAATACTGATAGTCCCAAGCCCTCAGCCATCCACTCTACCCTTCCTATCAGCTCTCAGACTTCCAGCCCCTAGGACTGCCATCCTTGCCCATCTCCAGTACACAGTTTGGCTGAAAAATATTCTAAGTCCAAACAATGGAAGGTTTAACATTTAGAAACGAACACATTTTTTCAAGAAAGTGCCGTGGCATAGCGGTTAAGGACACTAACTGCTATGCACAAGGACCTGGGTTCAATCCCAGGTAGGCATGCACAATTTTGTTAAAAAACTTAGTAAAAAAAAAAAAAAAAAAAAAAAAAAACCTCCTTTTCCGGGGACCCCGGGATTTGAACCGGGATCCCCTGGCCTGGCGGCCAGCAAGCCAGCAAGCTAGCTCACCAGGCCACAGGCCTCTTGACAGAAAAATAATTCGGAACTTATATTTAAAGGTTAGGATTGCGAAATTTCAAAAAAGGTCAGAGGACACAACCTATCTGCATATATTTAAATAAATTTGAATATGCAAAAATACAGAAGAGATAGCATACTAATGCATATAGTTGAATAAAAAAAACTAAATTTGAATATGCAAACATACAGAAGAGACAGCATACCAATAAGACTACAAACAGATTGATATATACCAACTGATGTATTTCAGGTTCATATAAATAAAGGCATTGACCAAGTAGGTACATTAGCAACTCTACACTGCTTCAAAACATTTATTTTGATATTTACATCACAAAAATCAGATGGAGAAAAAGTAACTCTTAACTTTGAGAAAGATTCTGCTAGGATGGAAATTTTAAGTCCTCTTGCTTGCATCTTTCAGAAAATTGGCAGAAACAAGTCTTGTGCAAGCTACTCGTGACTTGGAATATGAGAGGGCTTTACAATGCCTGCTTTTATATTTTGAAAAATTGCACAACTGCGAGAAAAAAATACAAACAAAAATTGCGAGTTCCGAGAAAAAACCAGCACTGAGTGCAGAAATCTAATTGCACAGAATGCAAAAGAGTGGTTATTTTTTAACATAATTGAAACTGGAAACCAACTTCAAGGGTGGTTGCAATCAATTTGTTTAAATACAACCCTTCAAAATGCATTTGTGTCTTAGTTCACTTGATTTTCAACTTTTGCTTGTGGGCAATTGACCGCCTTTTGGGTTTTCATGCTGACTATTTCCATATTCATCAGCAAAACTGTGATGTAATCCCAGGAAAAAAAAACCAATGTTATACTATTTGGTACACAAAAGTCCTGCATTTTTGTAGATTTTGCTAATTCACCTTTTATTTGTGTCTACGACAATAAGCAAGCATCAACCCCTTTTGTCAGGAATGTTAAAAACCTATGCGCTAAAATGTCTTCCCTCGACATTACAGCAATAGCGCCCTCATCAGTTGTCCAGGAAAGCATGGGTAATTTAAGTGTTTAAAAAGTGCACTCTTCAATGCTTTCAACCAAAGAGGAATGTAAAAGAGTTTTTACACATCGAACAAGTGTACTAAGTTCCAGAAAAATTGTTTCAAAGAAAAATGCATTATAGCTCGGCTTTGAAATAAGGTTACTTATTTCTCTAAAGACAAAAATACACCCTTGATACCAAAGCTGTCCTGCAAAATTTGCTATTTCGTTTCACTAAAACATCTACATTGCAAGCCTGAAACTATGTTTACTGTGTCAAAACAATGATAAACACTTTTTTGGAAATCTAATCTTTAAGCTTTGGAGCACCATGTTTGCACTGGCCAAGTTTGTGAGGTGAAGCCCTTCAAGGATCACAGTAGACAGGAACCA
The DNA here is from genome assembly GCF_054643075.1 of Acanthaster planci. Classification (NCBI taxonomy): domain Eukaryota; kingdom Metazoa; phylum Echinodermata; class Asteroidea; order Valvatida; family Acanthasteridae; genus Acanthaster; species Acanthaster planci. The sequence goes on along the minus strand of NC_141785.1, from coordinate 11,169,286 downwards.
CTTCATTCTGCTTGGATCACTGATGTTCTTTTGCCTACATGGATCAGAAAAATGGCCAGAGTCTCTTTAGGACATTATGTTACATTAAATTATTTGAAAGGATTCATGGCAATATGGATAACAACAAATGTGCAGGGTTGTTAAAAATCACAATTTCCTTCCCCACAGAAATGGGGGGAGGCCTGCTATTGAATACCTACCCCAAACAGTCGCTAAATGCAAATTCCTTTGTGTCTGATTCAATTCACTGAAACTTCTGATCAACTGTGAGTGCGCCCTCCAGTCCCATGATGCATAGAGGAATGGCCGCAATGTCCGTCCTTTTCCGGTATTAAAACTGTCCGAGCCAAAAGTGGGGATGGATGAGAGGGAGCCGAGTGTTTGGGGTAGGTACTCAACAGCAGACCTCACCCACATTTCTGTGGGGTAGGAGGCTTCTGCTTTCAACCTACCCCAAACAGTCGCTAAATATGCAGAGTAGCACCAAGCCCTTGGAAGGGGGGTGTGGCAATAATGCACTACATAATATGAGTGCCAGAGGAGTATGAAATTGTCCAAACTGTATTACGGACTCACCAAATAATGGAGCTGTTAAATAATGTCGTTCCAGTGGTGAGCCGCTTTGACGAGAAACCCTTCGGCATCGATGTGGCTGATGTTAGGACCGCTGTCATGTGCGGACTCCTTTTGCGGAGCATCAGTGAGGTAGCATGTGGTGAAGTAGAGGGGGTCTTCCAGCATGCTGCCTTACATATGTCCTCCATCGGAATGCCTCTGAAGTAGGCCCATCATGTGGAAAATGCTCGGATATCATGAGCTCTGATGAGGCGTCGTGTTTTATTGTCCTCAGAATTCAGCCAATCTGGGTTGGCAACTTGATAGCCGAAACTGCCCATCTGGCTATAGTGTCTCTGTTCACTGCTCGGTCAGGTTTTATTGTAGTGATGAAAAGCTGCGAAGTTATACCTCTGAGTCATCTGGTTTTGGCTAAGTACCATTTAAAAGTTTGCACTGGGCACCATGGTTTATCATTGGGAATCCCAGTGCATTTGGTAATGTCTTGAACAAAAATGTCAGGAGGATGGAAGGAAACTGACTTGTTCTCAGTGAGAAACCCAAGAGTTGGGATGAGACGAACACCATGGGGTTCCCTTGGAATGTGGCCATCTGTGATGGACAATGCTTTCAGTTCACGGCTACGCCGTGAGGTAGTAACTGCTAGTAGGAATGCCAGTTTCACTGATGGGTTGATCAACGATGCGTCGCTGAGAGACTTAAAGGCAGGCCAGCAAGCAGTTGGAGAACAGCTAACATGTACCATGAAGGGATTAGTTTCTTAGCATCTTGGGGGATGCTCAAGAAACATTCGCTGGAGTAGATGTTTAAGAGCAGTATTGTCGGAAAAGGTCAACCCATCTGGAAAGCCATCTTGTATAGCCCCAATGGCTAACCAGTTGAAACCTGGAGATCTGATTTGAACAGATGCCTGAAGAAGTCAGCTATAGAAGTAACAGAAACTTCGGTAGGAGCAAGACTTCGTTTTGAACACCACAAAGTAAAATGTCATGATCTGGATGCTGCGTGGAGATTGGCATAGACTCCTCGAGGCCATTTATGCCGCTTCATCAGAAAGTCCTGCTGATCTGAAGGACTGTTTGGCAATAGCCGACAGGTCAGGTGTAGTGACGTCGGATGAGGGTAAGCACACCTGACTTTGGTTGATGTAGCAGATCCGGTCTGTTAGGAAGGATTACCGGCATCCGGACGAGAAGTCTGCATGGTCAGACGTGGGAACCATGGCTAGCTTGGCCAGAAGGGGGTGATGAGAAAGACACAGCAGCATTCCTGTTGGATCTTGAAAAGAATTACTGCAAGTACTAGGGATATTGGCGGGAAAGCATACGCCAACATACCGTCCCAGTTGATTTGAAGAGCCTTCGTTGCCCAGGCTTGTGGGTTTTAAAATCTGGTGCAGAACACTGGCAGTTGGGCGTTCTCTGCCGAGGCAAAAAGATCGATGTTCAGTTTCTCTACTTCGGCAAAGATCAGTTTGACTATACTGGTGTGCCGAGTTCACTCCGTGGGACATGCCTTTCCCCAAGAGAGAGAGCATCTGCTATGGAGTTGTCAACACCAGGAATGTGGGTCACCTGGAGGTCGATGCCATAATCCTGGGCCCAATGGAATATCTGTCTCGTCAGGAGGCATAGGCAGGGAGAATGCGTGCCTCCCTGGCGATTGATGTATGACACCACTGTGTGTGATGTATGACACCCACGTTCACGATGCTTGAAGCAGCGGAAGGGAGGCTCCCCAGCCTAGATGAGAAGCATCTGTGGTTATAGTTATGTCCGAGTTCACCTTGGTGAAGGGACCTTTGAGATGGGGGCAGATGAAGTCCGATATGGGGACCTGGAGATTGATTGCTGCGAGTCCCATCTCGGCCTGCAGTCTGTAGAGGGGGATGGGGTCCAGCATGCTGGCCATCAAGCCCAGGAGATGGAGGCAGGCGCAGCCGGAGCGGATTGCTCGTTAGAAATGACTTTCACGCAGTCAAGAAGATTGTTGATATGTTCGGTCGTTGCCGAGATTATTCCTTGTTGAAGGTCGATAGATGCCCCTATATACGTCGGGTATTGTGTTGGGGCGAGATTCGACTTGTCCTGGTTGGTGATCAAGCCCAGGCAATTTGTGATGTCACAAGTAAGGCGGGTAGAAACCTCTGCTTTGTTGAACGATCTGCTGATGATCAGCCAGTCGTCCAGGTGCTGGAACAGCATGACGTCCCACTTTCGAAGGTGAGCGGCTATTCTTTGCAACCCTCAAGAACAATCTCAGTGAAGTGGAGAGACCGAAAGGGAGAGCTGTGAACTCGAAGAGGTTCGTGTTGTATAGGAAGCGTAGGTATTCGTAGCTTCGTGGGTGAATCAGAATGTGGTGGTAGGTATCTTTCAGGTCTATGGAAGAAGCCCAACATGGAATCTGTAGATAGAGATTGGGTGACCGTCAGAAGGGTTTCCATGCAGAATATCTTTAGGCGGATAAAGTGGTTCAGAGGTTTGAGGTTGACAATAGGTCACCAGCTGAAGTGAGCTGTAGTCTGCGCCAGTACCCAGGGAAACTCGTAGGGATGAAACAATCATAGGAAGATCGGATCATTGATGAATGCAGGTTCGGATGAACGGCTGGCTATAGAAGAGAGCTTTGAGAGCATGCAGACTGCTGACATGATGTCGGCCGAAGCGTCGTCCTTCTGTGAGGAGTGAGACTTCTTACGCTTGGACCCTGTAGAAGACGACAAAGAATGCTTGCATTTCTTCCGTACAGGAGAACTGGTTGTAGAGCCAGCAGTCAACACCTGGTGAGCTGGGGCATCAGAGGCTTGCCCAGACTGAAGTAAGAATACAACGGGAGAGGGCTGGTGAACTGCAGAAGAAGCAGTCTTCCCAGAAAGGCCCAGAAGGTAGCCGGAAGACGGGGTGACGTATGGAGATCAAAAGCCCCAACGACACAGGAGTCCGTTGGGTTCTGTTGTCGGTGGTGGCCTGGTATTGTCTCTGCAGGGACCGCCCAAGAGAGCAGGATTGCGTTGTCCCATTGAGAGTCAGTGTCTTTGACATGGCCAGGTGCCCCTGTTGAACGGGCGGCTAAAGACAATGGCACCATGGCCGATGCGGCTGGTGTAGATAGTGCTGGCGGCATGGGGCCATTTCGGTGTGTAGTCTTGTGAGCCATGCCGATGCCAGGTGTTGCCCACGGTAGGTGTTGAACTGTTTGGAATGCTGGGGAACTGTGATTCAGAAGTGTTGCACCCAGACCTAGCTAGCTGGGGAAATTTCAACCCCAAGTGCAGCGCCACTATGCACTATCACTGACTGTGATGCTTCGGTGGTACATTGGGGAACTGAGCCTTCAGATATCGCACGCACTACAGCTCAGACCCTTGAAGTGTGGCATGGGCTAACCCTGAACTGAACCAAACATGGTATTTCCAGCAGGAATTAGTTGCAGAACCACAAGTTCATCAAGATGCCACTGGATCCTCCGCGGACCGACTCCTGTCGGTCTACAGGGGAATGTGGGGTCACATTCGGAATGCTGGCACTTCCACACGGAACCCCCAACAATCCCAGGGTAGCCCCTATATATATACCAAGGAAAGAGGGAGACCGCGGTATTGGATCGCTTGCACCGCCTCGCGGAACCCCAACAATTCCAGGGTCGCCCCACATTGACCCTACGTATCGCTAGGTAGTAATAGTGTAGAGGCAACAATCTATAAAATGCGCACACAAGAGAAGAGAAAAATACCACCAAAACAAGAAAATACACACATTAACTCAGAACAATTGAATGTACGTTTATTACAATGCATTACGGTTTGATCAGAATATCACAAACGTGTGTAAGCAAAATGGCAACTCAAAGACGTCAAAAAGACAGGTCCACTTAGAATCACGTTAGGGAAAAGAAGGACAAACATGGCAGCCATTCCGCTATGCATTATGGGACTAGAGGGCGCACTACGGTTGATCAGAAGTTTTAGCGAATTGAATCAGACGCAAAGGAATTTGCATATTTAGCGACTCACGGTCTGGGGTAGGTTGAAAGCAGAAGACAAGCTTGTTGGATTAATCGTTCGACAAAAGAGCAAGAATCGTGGCAATATGGAATACAGATAACATCAATGTACCGGGGTTTTTAAAAATTACAAGTAATTTTCAGATCAGAAAGTTAGACTTGTTTATTTAAATCGTTTTGTTTGAATTTTTAAAAACATTTTTTGCTTTCTTCTGTTATCTTGATGGAAGTGTTAAAAGCATTTTTATCCTTGCGTTAATGTGTTGACACATCCCTCATCATGGATCATTGTACAGGAATGAAAGACCCATTGCGGAAAGTACATGTACATGTATGTCTGTTATCTACAAAGTGCTCTTTCAGTCTGACTAGTTTCTCAAGCTCTTTTCTACTAGTCTTGCATTATTTTCTGCCATCCATTTCCCCCCAGCATTTTCTCTTGAAATGAAGCAACCATGAATCTTGTTTTTGGCCACACATTTAATACAAAGCTGTTTTTTACATTCAAGTGTGCTCGTATAGCATCAATCAGAAGCAGAAAGAAGCAGAATTCCGATTAGAAAGATTGGAACATGTTTTTGCTAAATGGAATGCCTTTTTTCAAAATCAAAGTGTTTTTTAAAAATCAAATGTATTTTTAAAATGAATGTAATTTTAAAAAATCACATTTTTGAATTTTGGAATGCATTTTTTAAAAACCGAAGCAAATTTTAAAATGAAAGTCCTTTCTATTTTTTTAGATTCAAATGAAATAAAAAAAGCAGATGAATTTGTATCTAATGGAAAAAATTCTAAATTGGAATAAATGTTTAAAGAGTGAACATGTTTCAAAATTCAAATAAGATTTTACAAATCCAACATTTTCCCAATATTGAACGAATAGTCCAAACATGTTTTAAGATTGGAATAAAACTGTTGACTCTGGTTATATTTTTAAAATTGGAACACTTTTCCCAACGTAAAGCTGTCATAGTATCATGCATTTATGTGTCATGCACAAAGAAACTTTCATCTCATAGGCCTTAATAATTCACAGTCATGTCACCTTGATTAAATCGAGGCTTTACCTGCAACTGAAGCCAAGTAGTCAGGCTCCATCTGATTTTAGAGTGGATGATAAATGAAGCGGATCTGGGGAACACAATTCGAAATGGCCACCTTGTAAATAAACGCCACTGAATAAAATGATCTAAATTCTGGTGAAGTTGTTTAAAGAAGAATCAGTGTATAAAATTTGTGTTGATATCACATTTTGGAATGCTACCGACGACTGTTTCCTGGTCAATACGTTTTGTGCCAGACTACATATAGTTCGCTCCTGCGTTTTTGGTAAGAGGACCATGTTCCTTCATAGAGTTATTGCGACAGCAAAATCTCTGCATGCGTATTTGAATGGGAGGAGGTGTCGAAAAGTTTAAGTGCATGTGCCGAGCAAAAACGGCTGCATTTTTATAGATTTGAAGTCGGAAATATCACCAAAGCCCCAAAAGTTTGCCTTCGGCATTTAAGAAAGCCAGTAGGTGATGAAAAAGGTATTTTTGTTGAGTCTTTGGAATTTTTGAGAACCCATGTCACTTTACTATATGTCATGGAGCGTTAGTATGACTGGTCCCGTCCAAAATTTGAAAAAAGAGGAATACTAATGCGCCACTCAGTAGAGCTAGTTGAAGCCAGATTTTTTAAGTAGGCTAATTTGTCAGGAACCTTCCTGTCAAACCTCTGCCTGCCTAAGAATGAAATGTTACATATTTCTTTTAAACGTGCAGTCCATCATTTACAGTTATCCAAAAAAAATAACTGATGAAATTATGCACATGCTTGTGCTCCCTGTGAAATTATTCTTTCCTGGCGAGCTGTCATTTTGAAAAAAAAACTAATAAAGGGCATCTGAAGACGCATTTTTGGAAAATTGCTTTTGAAAATCCATAACTCTTGGCAAAAATGTGCGCCATTATTTGTCGGTTCAGTGTTTGATATTTTATAGCTGTATTCAAGTGAGTGTGAGAATGTGTCCCAGATGCTCAAATTTGGGTGCAACTCCAACCATGACTCGGCAACTTTTGATCTGGGTATCCAATCCTAGGATATTGTTTCTCTAAATAGACAGTACTCACTGAGCTGAAACTTCATCAGGTTGGTTCTTCGACAACCTTCTTTAGATTTTGAGTAATTTTGTTGCCTCAAAGGAACAAAATGACTATTTTGCAGCTTTTTTGTGAGTATGCATCATGGTTGTAAGTTTTTCTATCTCAGTTTATGAATATTTTAGTGATTTCACGTTTTTGGTGATTTTTACATTTTTTTAATGAATTAACTGCTTTGTAATGCCTGTGCAATTCAGCCTTTGGGCTGCGATAAAGGCAAAGTGAAATAAACCATACTAATAAACCATAATGATAATAACGTAATGCACAAAGGATCAGACAAATGATAAACTGTGCCTTGAACACATGGGAAGATGCTATCACTATTCACAATATCAAACATACATGTAGGGTTTGCATATAAAATTGTTCATTTTTCTATAGGAATCCATCATGGCTCACCTGTGATCCTTCAGCCAGTCAGTGGCATCTCCATGAAAGCAGACTACAGTAAACATAACACTGAAAGGAATACAAGAATAATCCAATCAAAAATAATTTCAAGCCATCGTGTTCATGATGTCCTTCTACATATTAAGTGTGGGTCAGGTCTACTAGAGAACACCTACCCAAACAGTCACTACGTATGCAAATTTCCCATGTGCACATTATTCATTCGCTGAAAAGATCTGATCACCCGTGGTGCTGACCTCCCACAATGCAGTGTGGCCTTGCCGCCATGATCGTCCTTCTTTTTGAAAGCAACTCAAGGTCAGAGCAAGAGTTGGGAGGACGAGCGGGAGAGGACTCTTTGGGTAGGTATTCTCTACTGGTAGTAGACGCACCCACACTTAATGTGGGGAAAGAGTCTACGATGCTCTAACTAGTCCCAAACAGTCACTACATATGCAGAGCAGCACCAGCATAGGTGGAGGGTTGGCAACGACACATCTAATGCCGAGAATAATGTAGCACCTGCGGGTCCGGCTGGTGGGGGCGCCAGCTCGGACCCGCATGGAGTTGGCTGGCTGCCCTCGCTGGTATGCGAACGGCCCGTGGTTTTCCCGGCTCACACCTGCGCAGTCCCTGCCGAGGGGCGCCATGTTTAGAGCTTGTCTGAAAACACATTGTTGTGGATGCTACAACAATAAAACAGAGATTTCGTAACCAGAACAGCGAGTTGCGGCTGTGTGTGAATCTATACTAGCGTCGAACCCTGATCCGTAGGACACGCTACAACTGGTGGCAGCGGCGAGACGCTGGATAGCGGTAAAAACAGGTAAACTCTTCGCCTTTTCTGCGGTTCCATTTGGAGCAAGACCATTTTACCCCGGTCGCTGGGGCGGGGCATCTCCAGGCAACATCCTCCCAGCCCCTCACTAGTACACCCATCGCCGGCGTCCGTGGGGCACCCTCTGGCGGCGGGGACGCCCTGGGAAAGGTGTTCCAGTCGAAGCGCCCCAAGGGTGGGTCCGCGGCTGGGGGGTGCTGGCAGGGGCCGGTTGGAAGTTCATTCATGTCATGTGGTAGCGTCGCGGCGCCCTCTCGCGGTACCGTCGTGGCCAAGAGAATGTTCCTCTCAGAGCACGGCCGGGCGGCTGCTGCGTGGTTAGAGCCTCGGTGCGAGGTAGCTGAAGCTTGTAATACTACAAGGCTGGCGTGGCGGACCGCCTGGAGCGCTGCGAGGCCGCGGCCACGGTCGGGAGGGGGAATCGAGACGGGCTAGCTGGAGTTTGTGAGATAAATAGTGAGATGCGGGCGCCCCCACGTTGCGAAACTGCGACGGGTGGCGCGATTGAGGCGGATCCCCACTCGGGGATCCGCACATGTCTGTGTGAGGCGGATCCCCCTCGGATCCACACACAGGCATATGAGGCAGATTCCCCCCGGATCCGCACACAGACATACGAGGCGGATCCCCGTGCGGGGGGAGCTGATCAGAAGGACTGAAGACCGGTGCTACTTCCGGACCCTTATGATGGAAGCTCGTCCTGCTCGTCCTGGGCGGATTACCTCACGCACTTCAAGAGTGTGGCTACCGTCAATAGATGGAGCAAGGCCAAGAGGGCGGAGTACTTGGCCTCCCATCTGCGTGGACTGGCCCAGGAGGCATTCACCGACTTGTCGCCGGAGGCCCGGAGGGACTACGCGAGCATCCTTGAACACTTTGAGCGGCGGTTTGGAGTTGCTTCGCAGGTGCCGCTCCATCGGGCTCAACTTTCCATGCGGGTGCGCGGTCGGGGAGAGTCCCTGGAGGAACTGGGGAGGTCCATCCGACGCTTAGTCCTCCGGAGTTACCCCACCTTGCCCACGCAGGCACGTGAAGATCTGGCGGTGGAGGCCTTCCGGAAGGCCCTGGGGGACGAACAATTGTAGCACCATGTCTTCGCCAGGAAGGCCACAACCCTGGCAGAGGCGATTACCCTGGCCACTGAGATGGAGACCAGGTAGTGGCACGGGTCCAGGTGGCCGAGAGCGTGGTAATTCCCGCCGGGCATGAGGCGATTGTGACTGGGAAAGTCTGCGGAGATCGTGCCCGCAGAGTGGGGATGGTGTACCCCAGCCTGGCGGCCACGGACCATTACCAGGTGGCCGTCGCAACGGGCCTCATGGATGCCAGTCAGGGGGCCGTGCCGGTGCGAGTATTCAATCCGACGGGAGACCTGGTTACAGTTACACAAGGGGAGTCATCTGGCCATGTTTGCCCCCCTGGAAGAAGGCGCGGCGATCAACCCCGAGGAGAGTTCTCAACAGGTGGTTTCAGAGCCCTGCCCCACGGAAGGTTCCGTTTGGAACCCCGAGGGCGGCCCGGCGGGCCACGGTTGCCAGGGACGCATTCTCGGAGCTCGGGCGATAGTGTGCCCGCCCACCTGCAAGACCTCCTGGACCGGCGAGCGGCCCATCTGGATGGCGAGGTACGTGAACGGCTGGCAAGCCTGCTGGTAGAGTTTCAGGGTGCCTTCATCAGGCCGGACGGCAGGCTCGGCCAAACCGACTGGGTCCACCACCCAATCAACACAGGGACAATGCCACCCATCCGGCAACCTCCCCGGCGGCTGCCGATCCACAAGCGGTTCAAGGACCAGAGTCAGGTGGACCAGATGCTGGTGGATGGGGTAATCGAACCGTCGCACAGCCTGTGGTCGTCGCCGGTGGTCCTGGTGTGGAAGAAGGGTGAGTCTGTCCGCTTCTGCGTGGACTACCGGCGGGTCAATGCAGCCACCCTGAAGGATGCCTACCCCATCCCTCAGATAGAGTATAACTTAGACGCACTCGAGGGAGCCAGGTGGTTCAGCACCCTGGACTCGGCCAGCAGGTACTGGCAGGTCCGCATGGCAGAGGATGACAAGGAGAAGACAGCTTTCGGGACACAGAGCGGCCTCTACCAGTTTACCGTGATGCCCTTCGGGCTCTGTAACGCTCCGGCCACCTTCGAGCGTCTGACAGAGCGCGTCCTACGGTGTCTCCAGTGGCAAGTGGCCGTTGTCTACCTGGAGGAGCACGACCAGAGGCTGGCCACGGTCCTGGGGTGGTTCCGGACCGCCGGACTCAAACTGAAACCCAAGAAATGTGACTTTTTCAAGACGGAGGTGTCCTTCTTGGGCAACTTGGTGTCGGCGGAGGGGGTGCGGTTCCAGGGCCTGACGTCATATTATTGGCAGTTTATTGCCCGATTCGCCGAGATCGCCCGGCCCCTCCATGCTTTGACCAACAAGAGCCATAAGGAGTTTGTGTGGACCGATGCCTGCCAGACAGCGTTTGAACACCTGCAGGATGCCCTAGCTACAGCGCCGGTGTTGCGATATCCGGACCCAGGGAGGCACTACATCTTGGATACTGATGCCAGCAACTGCACGATCGGGGCTGTTCTCTCCCAGGAGGTGGAGCACGGAGAGCGGGTAGTGGCTTATGGGAGTCGAGTCCTCACCAAGGCAGAGAGGAACTATTGCACGACCCGGAAGGAGCTTCCTGGTGGTCGTGCACTTCGTGCACTATTTTAAGCACTACCTGTTGGGGAAGCGCTTCTTGTTGAAGAAAGACCACGGCTTGCTGCACTGGCTCTTTAATTTCAAAGAGGCAGAGGGGCAGACAGCCAGATGGCTACAGAGGCTGGGGTGCTACGAGTTTGACATAGAACACCGAGCAGGGCGTAAACACGCCAACGCCATCTCTCGGATACCCTGCAGCCAGTGCGGGCGTTCCCAAGAGGTTGACCAAGAATGTTACACGGGGCCGGCCCCTTCGGTGGATTCGGACCCACCTCGGGGCCGGCCGCCAGAGGCGGAGGACGAGTCCCTGGTTGCGACAGCCGACATGAACGCAGAGGAGGATGACTCGATTTTGGACAGGTTTCCCGAGGTCTGGGACCTGACCAAGCTAGCTCAGGAGTAGCAGGACGACCCTGAGCTGGGACCGGTCTGCCAGAGGCTGGTGGCGGGGAGCGACCAGCTTGAATGGGAGGACATCTCCGACCTCGGCGCCGGGGTCAAAAGCTGGTGGTCCAGATGGGACACACTGCGCCTATTCCAAGGGGTCTTGCAAGTGAAGTGGGCAAGGGCCAACGGAGGGCCCCACCTGCAAGATTGCTGTCCTGCAGGCCAGGGTGCAAGAGGTTCTACTTCTTGCCCACAACCACCAAACTGCTGGACACCTCGGGGTTGCTCGGACCGTGGCCCGGCTCAGGCAGGCTCCTGTGTATTGGAGGGAGATGAGACGGCAGGCTGAGGAAAGGTGCCAGAAGTGTCATCTCTGTGGTTCTACGAAGTCCCTGCCGCGTCCCGGGAGAGCTCCGCTCCAATAATACCTGGTGGGGGCCCCTATGGAGCAGATCGCCATTGACCTTACCGGACACCTGCCCCGAACCAAGGCCGGATACACCAGCACAATGGTAGTGGCGGACTATTTCACGAAGTGGGTGGAGGCGTTTCCTCTTCCGGATCAGACGGCCGAGACTGTGGCCAAGACCCTCATGGAGCAGGTGATCACGCGATTCGGGACACCCCTCGAGATCCACACGGATCAAGGGCGGGAGTTCGAGGCGGGCCTGTTCCGCGGGGTCTGCCAGCTGTTGGGCATCCACAAGACCAGGACGACTCCGTTCCACCCCCAGTCCGACGGCATGGTCGAACGGCTCAATCGTACTGTGAAGACCATGCTGAGCATGTTTGTGGATGAGAATCAGGACGACTGGGACGAATATCTTCCCTACGTCCTGATGGCCTACCGCTCCTCTCAGCACAATAGCACCAGGCTCACCCCGAACATGCTCATGCTCGGGCGGGAGGTGGGACTTCCCCTGGGCGTCATTGTGGGGTCACCGGAGGAACGGACGGAGACTACCAAGGAAATCAATTACGTCGACAAGCTGAGAGCGAAGCTCACACAGGCCCACGAGTTTGCCTGGCGACACCTGAGGCGGACTCAGAGCTACCAGAAGCAGCAGTACGACCGTCTAGCCCAGCCAGGCTGTTTGGCTGTTCACCCCAAAGAAGAAGGTCGGCCGCTCCCCCAAGCTGCAGCAGTGGTGGGACGGACCCTTCGCGGTGCTACAATGCCTCAACGACATGACCTACAAAGTGCAGCGTACAGCCCAAGCGAAGCACTACCTGGGCAACATGCAGCTTGGATGGTGGGAGCGCGCAGCCTTGGCCGAGGAGGCGCCAGCGCGGGCAGGGGGGCAAGGAGCCAGCAGATCCGGCCCTTGGTCCTGCCTGCAGGGGCCGTCTCCCCCCTTGACGAGGGAACCGCACAGGAACCTATTGACGGGGCGAAGTCGGGACGCCCAGGCCGGAGCGAGGAGAACTCAGACATAAGTAGCCAGGGAGGCAGCGGGCTGGCGGAGCCATCACCTTGCAAACCGAGGTGGGGGGGTGTGCGTGACTCGCAAGGGGCGGCGGGTTCGGCGCCCGGTGCGATTCTGCTCCACGCTAACTCCTGAATCTCCCTCTATTTCTCTCCCCAGGATAGACCGGTTGTCCTGCCCCCACTGTCAGCGAGAATTCTGCCAGCGGACCAACTTGCAGTGACACCTGAGGTCGGCGTGTCCGGAGCTGTTCACCACCGGGACCTATGCCTGTGAGCGGGGGTGTGGCAGCTGCTTCTACCGCTCGGACATGCGGGATTGGCACCACCGACACTGCGACCACGTCCTCGTCGGCCAGATCCGGGCGGAGGATCCTGACGTCCCGGAGGTCTTCGCCAGTGGCGGGGAGTTGGGGGGTGACAAGTTAAGCATGGAGCAGTCACTCCCTCCTGCCCGTCCTCTCCTTTCCATCCAAGGAATTTATCCCGATAAGAGGGGAAGAAATAAAATAGGTCAGAGACTGAGACAAAGACTTCATGCAACCTAGATAAAGTTGGTGTCAAGTCTTTATTGAGCAAGGAGTTCCAAACAAAAAGGCTTGCTAATAAGTCAAATGCATAAGTTGTCTGTAGCTGCAGTGTGTAACACCTGAATATACGGAAGGGTGTTGAAGGTGAGCCGTGTTCTATACCCGACGTGGCCGCCGGCCCCTCGTCAAAAACTTTGATCGTTTTCACGCATGCATGAAAAATAAATGGCCCGCATAGAGGAGTCAGGCTGTAGGACGTTTGCGATATGAATAACAGAATGAGCGTCCACAGCAACTCGCTCTGAGAAGATTACTCATTTTAGTACATGTAAACCTTGACTGGAGGAAATTGCTAGTAGTTTCTGCTCAAGGAAAGGATCTCCGCGGACAAAAAAACACTTTGATGTCCAAAACTGTGCTAAGAACTTACAACAGAAGGTATTCATTTCAGAAACGAATAGGGTCTGACAGAATCTCTCTGTTTGCTAGGTCCCATTTGCATGTAACGGCCGCCTGGAAAAGTGGGGCAGTGACTGATGTTCATTTGAAGAGGGAACCCGATGGACTCTCACAGGTCATGTATAATCGTAGACAAATGGGACAAGTATTGATAATACAAGGTCATATCTATGACAAGGAATTTCTTTTTCTTTTTTTTAAATTTATTATTAAATTTGTAAAGTTCTAAGGACCCTGTTATAACTCTGTTTTCAACAGAGTAGTTGTCTCCAAGACATTCTTTTTGAAGGCCCTAGATAAAGGGAAGGTGACGAGGAGACGTTGCCTGGCATTGTATACACAGGAGCCGCTCCGAATTACAAGAGGGAGCGGTCCGCATAAAGGTGAAGAGCCTACTTTACGAATGGGGGCCCGGTAGCAAGAGTATCAGAAGATGTTGGGGGGGGGGGTTGGTTGACTGGCAAAGGCGTGGTCAGTGTCTTCCTCCGGAAGGGAGGCTGACAGAGGATCCAGAATCTGGAACATGTCATAGGCGGTGAGCATGGACACAAATAAAATTAGTGCCATCTTCAACCAAAGGTCACTGTCACTTTGCTTTGACCGAAGTAACACCGTGCTATAGTCAAGAGCCGAGGGTGCCCCACAGATTGGAGGGGGGTTAAGTGGAGGACCATCAGGTTGGAGTGGAATCGGACGCATGTCAAGTTCTGGCTTGAGACTAGAATATCTCCACACATGAATGATCAAGCGGGAGTTTTGGAAAAATTGGCCCAGAAGATTCCAGTCATGCCATGTTGTTTAAACAAGTCGTGGCTGATGTCTTCCTCTGGCGAAGCGGCTAATGGCAGGCCAAGCACTTGAATCATGTCTCGCTGAAGAGGACAGAGGCGGCAATCGGATGGAGTGAGGGCGCTGATTGAATCAACTCCGTTCTTCTCGGAAGACAATGCTGGTTGCCTGGTCGGGGACAGGGGAGTGCCTCGTTCCGAGCCATGTGCAGTACGAGTCCCGAGGGGAGCGGTCTGCTCCCAAGGGAATACGCCTGGCTAGTGCAATTCAGGTGAGGAACTCTGCCCGATAGAATCATGGCTCATGGCCAGAGAGGGAGGAAAGGCCTGGTCTGCCAGAAAGGGGAGGCTGTTGGCGGTTTAATCCTGAGGCGGCGAGTAATTGAGGCCAGAGGTATGCTAGTGGTGGTTGAGGAATTTGATGAAGATGAGAAGCACTTGCCTTTTCCGGTGGCGGGTGACCTGATGGCAGAGGTAGCAGACAGGATCGCAGGAGACGGAACACCCTGGGTGCGTTCCCGGTCGAGGTCAACGGGAACTGCAGAATTCTGGGCATAGGGACCAGGAGAAATGAGGTCCAATGACCCGGAGATGCCAATTAAAAGGCTGAGCTGTGGTGGCTTGAAGCCCCGGTGGTTGGCGGCCAGGTGGCGGAGGTGGCAGGCAGGACTGCAGAAAGCCCGGGGAGCATTCCCAGTCCAGGTCAGCAGGAACTGCAAAATTCCGGGCAGAGGGACCAAGAGAAATGAGGTCCGATGACCAGGTGAGGTGATACCCAGTTGAAAGCCCGAGCCACGAATGGGCTAAGGCGGCTTGAAGCCCCAGAGGCGTAAAAACCCCGGTAAGCTCCGCGGGACCTGTAGACGGATTAGCGGGTGTTGGGGTGTCATGGCTCGACGGCACACGCACCAGTCAGGGTGGGCCCAAGCACTTGGGGGGGACCCGGCCCGGTGACTTCAGTATATGGGCAAGAGAGAGTACGCACGTGGGGCTGTTAGAGAGGTGGTGTTCTAGGCCGATGTCGAACGGCGGGTGGTACTGGCCGGGGAACGCTGCCTGGAATGCTGCATGGATTCCTCTGGGCCATGTCCCACGGGGTATACCTCAAGATGATTGACGGACAGGCCCTGGAGACATCTGATGTTGTACTCTCTAGGAGTCCCGGCTGGCTTGCCAGGCCAGCAACTGACTGAGGAGAGAGGGTCCTTGCCAGATCCTGGTGGTGTCCCTGCTCAGGTCTTCTGCAGTCAGCTGTCAGCTCCATGAGGTCGAACGACCCAGGGGCATGGCAAGATCCTGGCTGGAACTCCCTGGACGACAGCAAGGCCTTTTCCTTGTCCTGGTAGCCAGAGAAGACAAGGGAATATGAGAGATCCTGACAATGACCCCCACGAATTCAGCCGGCTAAGGCCCATAATGCATTGGTAGGGTAGACACAGTGTAGCTGGAATGAACCTCGTAGTACCGACGGTAAACACCTGCAGGGTGCACATACAAGAAAACTGAAGAAAGAACACAAAAAGAACACTCTTACCAATAAATGGAATAAATCCAGGTTAAACTTTATTTACAAAGGAAGGACAGGTGATCAAATCGACACAGAACCGAGTAGCGAAAACAGAAGCTCGATAAATCAAAGATGCCTTGAAAGACATCTCCGTTACGTTACAGCGCTGAGAAAACAAGGACGATCATGGCGGCGAGGCCACGCTGCATTGTGGGAGGTCAGGGTGCACCTGAAATCTTGTCAGGGAATGTAAAATACATGCATGGAAAATTTGCATATGTAGTGACAGTTTGGGTAGGTAGAGCGCCATGGACTTTGCAAATAACTGAAAAAACACAAGATATTTAAGCTCATACATGTAATTTCAAATTCGATGGAAGTGTTTTTAAAGTTAATCTCTGAAAGACCAACTCTGATGTTTTGATCTCTCCATGACAGTGCTTCAGGATAGAATTGGCCACTCATGCCTGCTGGTCAGAGGCTCAAATCTACCTGCTGGTATATGTTGCTGTGACTAGAGCTAGGATTGGCCACTCAAGCCTGGATGGTTAGAGGCTGAAGTCCACCTGCTGGTACCTGTTGCTGAGACCAGAACCAGGATTGGTCACTCAAGCCTGGATAGTTAAGGCTCAAGTCTACCTGCTGGTACATGTTGTTAAGACTGGAACTAGGACTGATTAGTCAAGCCCAGATGATTGGAGGCTCAAGTTTGCATACTGGTTCATGTTGCTGAGCTGGGATATAAACTCAGGCATGGATGGTAATTAAAGGGTCAGGTTCACTGCTGGTTCATATTGCCGAGACTAGAGCTAGGACTGGTCACTCAAACCTGGATTAAAGTCCACCTGCTATTTCATGTTGTTGAGACTAGAGCTAAGATTGGTCACCCAGACCTGGATGGTTATAGGCTCAAATTCACCTGCTGGTTCATATTGCTTAGACTACAGCTAGGATTGGTCACTCAAGCCTGGATGATTTGAAACTCAAATTTACCTGATGGATTTTGTTGCTGAGACTAGAGCAAGGATCGGTCACTCAAACCTGAATGGTAAAGAGACTTAAGTCCACCTGCTGGTTCATGTTGCTGAGACTAGATCTAGGATTGGTCACCCAGACTTAAATGGTTATAGGCTCAAGTTCACCTGCTGGTTCATGTTGCTGAGACTAGAGCTAGAATTGGTCACTCAAGCCTGCTGGTTTGAGACTCCAATTCACCTGATTGGTTTTGTTGCTGAGACTAGAGCAAGGATTTGTCACTCAAACCTGGCTGGTTAGAGGATCAAGTTCATCTGCTGGTTCATGATGCTGAGACTAGAGATAGGATTTGAACTCAGGCCTGGATGGTTTTAAAGGCTAAGGTTCACCTGCTGGCTTGTGATTGTATCCATGAGCTAGACATTTCACCCCTTCTATACTTACAACATACAGGTCACAACACCAAGACATTCATTCTTGAAATAGTTTGCTGGTGAAAGGAACTATAGAAGACAAAAACAGTGAATTCTGGTGGGGAAAAAGAAAAAGAAAGGTGTAAAACAATAATGGTTTGGCTGCTTGTTTAAAATGTTGGTCCTTTCTGGATTTGAATCAGATGAGTTCAAACTGTGTTTGCTAATCTTCAGAATAAACGACAACCAGTTTAAGAATCCAGATATGCGTCTAATGTGTTTCATATACGTACCTGTACATCTACGGCTGAAAGCTAAACATTAAGGTGGGTGCACCAAGACACATTTCAGCAATGACTGTAGTTGGGTACATGTAGTTTGACAAATGTCGCCAGAAGGATGGATGCATGGAGGGAGCCTCATCTGTTGGAAACTCAAGCTCAACTTTCCTTTTCGAAACGGTCTTCCACAACCTTGATTTAGAAAGAAACTGTCTCAACAACTTTTGACTGGTGATAGCTCAGAAGGATCACAAGATTCTATAGGACTGATCAACTGATAATGAAGCACAATCAAGCGATTACACAGATCAATAGAGAGAGGCTTAGCTGCACTTTTTAAGTCAACACAACCATAATGAATGTGTGGACGTTTGCTGATGTCATCGCTTCCAGTGCATTGTCTCTCACATCCGCACAGTTTGCACAGATGTCTAACTTGTGATATGGGAAGTTTATGCTGGGTCAAACGTGAGAAACAGCAACTTTTTCGAAAGGTTTAAAACCATGCAATGAACAATTGCTGATTTGAACTGGAAATTTTTGTATAGACCAAAGGTTATGCGACTGTGATTTTTTTGTGTCTGGTTTATCAAGGACAGATTACACCTCTTTGGAGAGATTTGCCAGGTGAGATTTAACAATTTGTCATTTTATTTGAGCGTTCATTGGAAAATGTACATTGTGCATAAAGAGCATCTAACCTTTCAAACAGGCATTTGACCTCAACGCACCCGTGCACAATAAAAATTTGTCACATTTGCATTCACGTTTGCATGTAACACGGCAGCTAAACCTCCCATATCAATCAATCACCCCCCTTGCAATGTCTCTAGACCTACATCATAGAGTGTAAAATCTGATGAGTTGATAGCCAAGAAACTAAAATGAATAAAATACAATGTACAAGACAGTCCACAGGTGATCTCTGAAATCCCCATTTTTCTCTTGATAAAGGCACAATTTCATGATTCTGCTAACCACACAATTTCATGCTGACAGAGGTTCCATGTATTTAATGAAGCCTGTGAGCACAGCAAATAAGGACATGCTTACGGTTCCTCAGACAAAAAATTGGTTCAACTTTTCTGCTATAACAGTAAGCACAACTTTTTGGCTGCTAAGCAGTGCCATGAAACTGTGCCCCTGTTCTGAGGAGAAAGTGCTTTACAGACCTTATCAAAGAAACAAGGCAAAGGATAGTGCGGCAGGGAACACTTGACAGCCTAACATAATAGGGGCAGGGGTGTGCACAGAGAGCCAGCGAACAATGGTCAACAATCATGGTCTAACCACGGACCATGCTGGAAACCATGCTGAACATACTTGTACAGCCTGACTATCAACAGAAATATTGATTATTTGTCTTTCACAAAATCCCCAAATTCCTAATTTTGTCCATTTAAATTTAGCACTATAATAGTAACCTTTTGCATGTCTAGTCAAATTTAAAAGTGCAAATTCTCACCCTAGCTACATGTACTGATCTCAACTTCAAAGGTGACATTGGAGGACATTGGAACAGCCACAAAATAATCACCACAGCCCACAGCTGTGTAAGGTCTACGGTAACATTCATGTTTGCCTAGGGGTACCCCAACACCCATTTATTGTGTTTTACTATAACTAAGATATGTAAAAGACCCTAATGGTGAACTCAGGATTTTGCAGATTTTGAAAGAGATCATTTGAAAATCAATGAATCAGGAAAGTTCTGACAAAAAATCTGAAATCAGGAGAAATCCTGACAAATCTCACTCACGCATCTAGCAGTGTGCTTCGGTGCAGTGCTTTGTGATTCCAACAGGTGCCCCGCAATGTCTGAGCACCAGGATATTCATTAGTACTACAGGCAAAGAGGTAGATGAGTCAGGATACTCAATCATGTCACACTAGTTAGGCATCAGTGCTGTGAATGTAATAAGAAATTCAAGATATGGGAATTCAACCTATCCAGCACAGAACAGAATTCCTATCAATCATAAACCTGACCCAGGCATTACTGAGGCTCAAGGTACAATCAAATAACCTTGTATCGTTGGATGCACTGCAGAGTGATGTGTACATGTATAATAGTTTTGGTAAATCACAAAATGATGCACTGTCCAGAGTTTGTATGCACGATACCACAGTTTGTAGTGCAGCAACTATCTATGATACAAGTAGGTCCGTTCACGATTCAACTGGTGGCTGTGACATGTAACAATGTTATTGGGACTTTGAAGATTACCTTGTTATAACAGGGACCTCGTATTGTTGGAAAACAAAGAAAGAACAGATTTAAGGAAACCTACTATTTATCTTGCTATGAAGCAGGATAATGTAATAAATCAAGGTTTGACTGTATCCTGGTAAAATTTGACTTGTTAACATTGAATTAAAAGGTTGACATTGCTGTGTTGCACCTCAGCATATATTTGGAAGTACCGTCTGCCTTTCTGAAGAGTGTCTCGTAAAATACTTGCTGCCCCACATCACATGTACTTTGAAAAAAATCAAGAGCAAACTAGAAGAGAGTTTGGCAACCTTGGAGTTGCTGAAGAGGATCCAACAGGGACAGCTGGTACCATAAACATCATGGAGAAATCTGCTGTTACAGGTTTGCCTCAAAGGATGTTGATGGCATGCATCCTGTAGGTGGCTTCCGGGATGGTGTCTCTCTATTGAACAAATGACAGATACCAAATGGTCAAGGGCTGGTGGAGAAATTCCTCATGAGTGCACTAATCCAAGCCGCATTGGAAACAGTATAACTCATCCAAGCCAATAGAAATCAGGACTCTGTAACATGCAAGCCATCATTTCTGGTGTTTCTAGAACTAATTCATTTTTAGTCCCTCGTCTTTTCCCTTTTTTAACTTTGGGCCAGTTAGTCAATTCCAATTTTAATTATTCATATACTCCCCCCCGAATAGTGAAAACCAGCTTTGTTGCCAAGCCTACAGTTGCAGCCATTTTTTTGAAAAATGGCTTCCCTCTACTTTCTCAGGAACTGAGGACAGTTTCCATCAATAATTTCTCCAACTCCGCCCCTGGATGGAAGCCCCCAAACCCAGGGTGTTGATCCTGGTCTACATTTCCATAATCCTTCCATTTTTTGTTGGCAAAACAATCGCCTTTTCGAAAAACTGTTGGGGCACTTTTTATGCCAGTGAGCTCAGTATGCAGAACTTGAATTAGTGCGCTGCATCCCTCAAGACAGATTTGAAGGAATTGATACTGAACATCCTGGACCCTTGAAAAGTCTACAAGCGGGCCCCTCTTCAAGATATAATGAACCATTTTTTTTCTTTGAGGTTGACAGTGCGGTTGAGAGGGGTACATTTCACGTTCTGCAGTATTTCAGCCACAGGGGCAGTAACAAAAATGTAGGTGGAAAATTTTAACCATGCAAAAGATCTGGTCGAGTTTACAATACATGCAAATGGCAATTAAGCTGTTGGCGATAGTCATAAAATATTGTCATCTTAGTAAAAGCAAGTGACCCACCTGTAGATTTTCATTCCTCAAGTAAATAATCAGAACAGAAGAAACTGGCTTGAGAATTCTGGCCCAAGATTTGGAGTTCATTTGGCTGGATATTCCAACTGAAGGAGTGGCCATTGCCTGCAGTACGGAGAGACCGAGTTAAGGGATGATGAACAGCTGGTAAGTATCAGCGATGCCACACAGGATGATAGTTATCTAAACTCAGCTAATTCAGGGGAGATCAAGATAAGATTCTCAATATGAAGTAGGATTGGTTGTACTATGGTACGGTCAATCAACCAAGAGCCAGATGACAACTGGTAAAGCTCTGCAAAGTGTGAAACTGCTAATTTCTAGTTACTGTATTTGTCACAAGACGACTGGTCACAGAAAAGATGTGATCTACATGTACATGTACCGGTAGTTTGAGTTTTCAAGGTCAGTGTCCTGAGTAGGAGTGGTATCATCCAGAATGCACTGGGGGAGCTTAGGATTTGCCAGATTTCTGAGTACAAGGAGGGGGGGCACTGCAAAGTGATGGTATTTTTAAAAACTGGATTTTTAAAATTTAAATCAGATTTTTGATTTAAATCTGATTATTGTATACAAATTTCAGACAAGTTGGCTCAAATGTCTATTCAAAAGCAAGCAAATTAGCTGCATGTGCAACAGTTTTCTTTTATTGATTTGTTTTGTGACAAAATTAAACAAAGTTGGATTTAAATTAAGAAATTTAAATCAATTAGTAATTTGATTAAATTCACAAACCACCATATCTTAGCCTTGGTGATGCATGCAGAATAATACCTACCAGTACATGTTCCCCGCATCGAAGACACTTCCTTCACAGACAAGTACATGCACATATACTAATGAGTGAGAAACATGCCACGACCAACAGGTGCATGCATTTATTTTGCATGCTACATAAACATGTACTGTACCAAATGCTGGTATTTTACCTTGCTCTATGTGCAAAAAGAATTTTTGTTGGTGATGAAGCTCCATAGAGCAATGACGTCAATAGGCTTGATTAAAAATCCCTTTTGAATTTAGTAGTTTTAGTTACACTTGTAGTGGTCTTTAACTTTACTGCCTCCAAACGTGAGCAGTAGGCAGAAACACTATAATGACCATTTCTAATTTCAATTAATACATGTATGTATAATTGTAGAGATGTATAGGTTGATGTCCATACACCTTACCATTTTTAACCATGAAGGAAGGACACAAAAGGAGTTTGAACTGCCCGGGCTATAACGTTAACATCTGGCCAATTACCACTTAATTTTGGGCATGTCTGGTACGTCCATAGCCAGAGTGCCGTGAATGCTTGCTATGCACCACCCATTTCACAACCATAAGCCTCCTTTGTACCCTATGATCATCGCAGCAATTTTTCACTGGTAATCTCCATCCTTAAAACATTGTACACTGCAGTATAGGAAGTTGAATATTCATGCCATCGATGGTGCTTGGTATGACTGGAAAACAATATCAAATGTAATACTTGTGCAGTTGCTTGTATTAGGCTGTGTGCCCTTAGTGTTCAGGTGCAGCCATTGCCCTCATCAAACGCTTTCTTTCGGAGTTATTTTGAGAATGAATAGCCAAGTTGTTTATAAGATATTGTGTTTTATTTGAATCATTTTTATTATGGAATTTATACAAAAAGGTATTTCATGAGATGGCTTGAGCACTACATGTAGTTCTTTGTGATGAAATAGCGCATTTTGTTTGTTATGAACTTAACTGTCCAGTAGTGGTCAACATGTACATGTAGTTGGCCTTAGCCAAATTTGTACAAAGACTTTGAAAACTGATGTTCTGGAGAGACAAAATAAAATTACAAACATTGCATGGGTAATGGAACATTAAAGTACAAAGTTTATTCACAATGGCAAAAGTAGATCTAATGTTGTTAGAGAATTTTTGCTTTCTACTTCCTGGTCACGAAGATAGTTAATTGCAAACAAAATACACACAATATTGCCAGGACATTACTGGGCCCACTTGTCAGGCTAAAGCTGCAGGCAGTAATCATGCATTATTGGAATGTTTACTATTGTTTGTCTGACTGGGCAGCGATGCTTATTGAGCACTTTGAAGTGCCAGAGTTCTAGTTCCTTCTGTGTCTTTCCTCTCTATGGTTAAGCTCTGAAGTGGGCAATTTAAATGAAGTAAAATTAACTCATAATTATAAATCCTTCACATCAAATGCACTTACTGAATCCAAACAGCTGGTATAAATCGAATCAAGCGGACACAATTGAACATAAAAATCTTGCCAACCCAGATTTTGTGCAACACATGTGCATTCATACTTCTTCAACATTAGGAACTGGAAGGCTCACAGAGGGGGGATTTGCTGTTTAAAATGTGCAAAACCTGCAAACATTTCCAATCAGTAAAAAAATTCAAAAATTGAAACATTGTTGCCTTTTTTACACAAAAGATTAAATATGTCAATTTAAATCCGTGATTTTTCAAAAAAACTTGTCGATTTAAATCGCCATTTAAATCGATGATTTAAATCAAATTGATTTAAATAAGACAAACCTAGTCTGTGTAGATTGAAAATGAAGGTTCATTCCGAACAGTTCTGGAAGTATGCACACACAAAAAGAATTGTCACCGTGCCTTTTTATTTCATTTTTCCAGCAACCGCAAAATCAGATGACGTTCTCGCTTTTGATTAAACCAACACCGCTGCTCCCCTTGTCATGTTTGTATATTTATTTGTGTTTATAAAATTTTCATCTTTGAGTATGTTGCTATGCCTGCTGCTCCAAAGCTGAAGTGTAAATTTCACTTAAATGGACATGACAATAGCGTGACATGTTGCTGCCGTGTAGCATATCAGAGGCTGTCGTGTAGTATACACGTGCATGGCAGGGTCATACCCAAAACTTTTGTCAAACGTTGCGCTTTTGCTACAATTCATTGAAGATTTTCAAAAGTATTTCAGTTGGACAAGGCAGAAGTACGACATTTGATATGGGCCTCATACCTTGTACAACTTGGGCATCACTGATAACTTTCAGCAGGTTCACATAGGGAGCTCCTCAAATTTAGGAATGTTGGTAGTCTATCTACTGGTTTAAGGAAAGTGACGCTATGTGATGCCACTTCGTTCTATGCATGCACCGTGTGTCACGTAAGCTGACCAACCTTGTAGGAAGGTCTGGGAACCAGACCATGTTGCAATATTGCCCTCTCTTCACAACAGCCAGACAGCGATGAATGACCTACCCCAAACAGAGATCCACGTCTAAAAACAAAAAAAAACAAAATTCACTTGGGCGGCAATTCAAATATTGCCATAGCCTGTGGTCAAAATATGAACATGGAGAGTCCCTCATTTTCAGAACGGGGTATGTGATGTCTTGTTCTCATCGCAAAGGGCACGTGGACAATGCAGCACCTGGTTAGTATTTTACAATGTGTATGTACATGTATCTTTCAGTGTCAGCATCGACCTTATAGCATCGGAAGTCAACTTTCTTCAGTTTTTTGCCTTCCCTTATTTTAGAGTGGCCACGACGCCATAAGGGTGAGAACGGGTCTGGGTGAGAACCACTTGGGTGTGTGAAGTCACATTAGCGGCTCACAGGGAACAAAGATTGTAAATGAGCCTGCTTCAATCATTGCAAAGCAACTAACAGTTATTTCTCCTAGTATGTGAGGCCGAAGATTATACTTCCAGAACTGTAAGGTTTGTACAAACCCCACAGACAGCCATGTATAAACTCCCATAAACACATTCTTGCTGTTTTGATTGTGCCAACTTACCCTTCCATTACAGCTGTTTGCGCAAGCAAATTTCATACATGCCTTCTTGGTTAAGTTTGATGTCAGATGGGGAGGTTTATTCACCTTATATCCTTACATCCTCATTAAAATGGAGAAATTCATGAGCATTTTTGCCCATCCAATGGCACACTACAGAAAATCAGCAGCAAGTACTCTCTCAATAGCTCAGAGGTGTGATACATGTAGCTTGACCAATCACAACACAGTCCCTTTCTTTTCCTTTTGTTTTCCTGACCCCATCCAAATGAAAGCTGAGCTATGATTTGTCACTGGAATGGAAGCATTTCTGTAATCAAGTTTTTCTGTTTTGTGTGATTGTTTAATGCATATTTTAATGCACTTATTTTTGTACCCCGTTACAAAGGTTTTGGTGTTGCTAGAATTGCAACTGTTTGTGCCTTAAAAATAATGTCGTCTACAAGAAATCTTGCTGCAACTGTTTTATTTTTATTTCACTCTACAGTAGCATTCTATTAAGCATTTTTACCTATTCTTCAGTACTTTCCAGTTCTAAGATTACCAAGTTACAATTATTGCACATGATATTGGATCAATACATTTGAAAAAGACTGACATGCTCAATTTTTCATATTGAAGCTGGTGTCCATTCATCCTTGGATCTACATGTTGATGCTGGGCAGCATGGTAATGCTAACAAAGTCAGGAATTTCCCTTGACTTGGCCTGGCCACACGGCCATGGTGATACCAGTGAGGCTGTCTGAACTTGAAAAGGAGGCCAGACATTCAAAAACAGAGAAGCAAGTCATCATACAATTGCTCCTAATTTATGACTACGACAAAGATTTGCAAAGCAAAAAGGATATTATCCACATGGCAAGGTAGCATATGTTTCAGCAGACTGTAATCCATCTTCCCTGGCTCAGTTGGTATTCAGAAACATCCTCTACTTGATATGTTCATGACAGGAACACAAGCAACCGAGGCAAGGCTATACAGACAACTATAGTGACTCTGACAATTTGACACAATGCACTTTCTAATTACATTTGATTAAAAAAAACCAAACAAACAAACTTTTTCTTGAATGACTCATTGTTAGTGAAAAAAGTTAGAAAGAATGTATCATGACAAAGAACAACAAAAGAATCAAACAAGGCCTGCGATGCATGCTACCTCGACCATGTACTATATGTAAGCACGGGGATGGAACGGAAAGAAAACAATGAAAGCACCCTCTATAGACACAGTAGAGGCAAACGGCACCAGCACAAGACGCGTCGTGTGCCATGTTGTGCGTTGCGTCGTTCTTCAGGCGACATACTGTAATAAGCAACGCGATGCCTGACACAACATATGACGTGATGCACAATGGTGCGATGCAATGGGCAACAGAAGCAGCGATGTTCTGGCAGAAAAAAATGCAACATGCAAAGGACGTAAGACAGCACGACGCGACTGCACGATGATATATGCGACGCATCGTATGTGCAAAAAAATAATGGCAAGAAAGCGACAGTGCAACGCAACAGCACAACCGAAGCTATTGTGCCGTCGTGCCATGTTGTTGCGGTGCACAGAGAGAGGCTTTATAGAGCGACAGAAATAATACCCCACGGGAACCACGTACATCATGGTCATGCACTTGTGTTTCACTTGACGAGCTGTCGATAGATGTCTGCAACCTAATCGTGCACGGTTTGGAGTAAAAAAATCTCTTATGCTGATAAAATTTTTGTTTTCATCGGATCAAGTATTATGTCACTCCACGTTCATCTCATGCACCAGAAAACATTGAAATAAATTTGGATATTGTGATGAATGATCGGTAGAGTGTCCATGTCTTGTGTCCAGGTGAAAAAAAGATCTTCCTCATCTGTAAAAGAGTCCTTGTTGAATCCTTATTAATTTGGATCGTTTCCAAAAAGCTGTAGTTTTCAGCTCCTAAAAAGTGCAAGTATTTTGCAAAGACAATAATTTCTTTTCTGAATTTGAGCAGAACCACTTCCCCCATTCTTCTGCCCTCAATGTGATTGGTTCACACAAATGTGCAGAGGCCTAAACATCTCTTCCAAAGTGGGCCCCTATACTGGAGCCGTTTAATGGAAAACGATGTAAAACTGTAAATAAACAGATACAAAATATTTTGAGTAACAAGGAATAAGTCACTAAGTTCCATAACAATACACAATGAAATGTAGAAAATGCAGAAAGTCTAAGGACTGCAAAAAGTCTATTCTACCTAAAGTACATGTACACACATGTACATGTAGGTCAATGTAAAAGGACACAAATAGATGTAAATACATGTACATGTAGAAAGAGTTCATGTACAAATTAATGGGTAAAAATGCAATGTGTGAGGAATGTAACTATGAAACCTCATAAAAAGCAAACAGTCCTGTGCGTACAGACAGATAAAAATGCAACATGCACAGTAGTGAAAATGAAGAACACAGGACACAATGTACCGGAAATCTTTGCTTAAACATACTGGTGAAAATGCATGTACATGTCAAATTACATGAACAGGGCAATACTCCATAACACGCTTCAATTTAAAAAGATCAACTTGTGAAGTCAAAGAAGGCAAGATAATTACAGACAGTTCCACAAACAGAACTTACGATAAAACATAACAGGCACTGGCAAGAATGTGTGTATTGTAATTGTATACAAAATACTACGCACGTGAGTGGAGGAGGTGAGTGTGACACTGAGAGGGCTTTATATACCAGAAATAAACCCTAAATTGGACTTATAATAGACTACAGAGGAACTATATATTATAAAGGAAACACAGAAATGGTAAACTTACGGATCGTGCTTGAACAAGGGCTTATAAACAGGTGTAGCAAGTTGTAAAATGTACGAGTGAAGTAACGTGAATGACATGGAGCGGGAAAGTGAAAAGCGATGGTAGAGGGCGCTAGACTAGATTACTGTGGATGAGCAGCCCAAGAGGAGAACTCGAGGCAGAACACCCATGCAATTTCCTCAAACACATCACAGTAACAGTGCCCAAATTTTCATCACAATAACCGCACCCCAATTTTCATCACAGTAAAGCACCCCAATTTTCATCACAGTAAAGCACCCCAATTTTCCAGGACAAGCTGGAGAATTTAATACAAAGACCACAATTTTTCAGTGATTGTAAACCCAAGGACAATATACACAGTATGTCAAAGTCTACTTAAACCACAGGAGTCTTCCGATATCATGGACTCAGGTTTGTTTCAAACGGTCCATGCACCATCAATGTTGGGTAATGTTTTACCCTGCCTTCATTTTAGGCCTGCATTTCCTAAATTCTGAGGTCCTTTTTTTGGAGGGGGAGAATAAAATTTCTTATTCAAAACAGCAAAAACGCATGCATGTCATGTAGACCAGCTCATCAGTTTGACGGTGGCCTCAGTGTCAGTCGAGGGTATCGATAAAGACTGTATTTTTCAAATTGTCATTAAAGGTTGACTAATTTGAATAATGCAAAGCATCATCATTATCATTCATTTATTGCGAATTTGAAAGTATTTTTAGATTATCGTTTGGTTTATTAAAAAAATAAGCCCATTAAAATCAGTTAAAATAAGACAATCTAATTCAATCAACAAGTGTTCATTCAAACTAAAATTACTGAAATTACAAGGAGTTCAATTCGCCTACATGTAAGTTAGAGCTAACCATACATCTATATATTTATCATCTGAATTCATGGTCAAAATGTTTAGACCTTTCTGCACCGATACTTAAATACACCACTAAATAACAATTACCACAATGAACTTAACTCAAACAAAATATTTGAAACAATAGATGTTCTAAGGTAAGGTTGCTGAAGCAAGACAGAATAGAATACAAGGAAGGAATTTGTAAAGTGAAACTCATTATGTTCACCAGCTGAGACTTGATAGATCAAGTGAGTTCCACAGCTTGGGATCCTCATGCCTTACTCTTTTAATTGCAAGTTTGGTGGGTACTGAGGAATGATAAAATTTGCTGAACTGTTTTGTATTGTAAAATGGCAATGGAGTTTGTCATTTTTTTATGCACACTGAACTTATCACAGGTACTGTGCATTTGGGTACCGAGCTGGGAATTCTAAATATCACTGACTTTCAATGCTTTACAATGATAAAATAGAGGATTGCTGTGCTCTTGAAAAGAGAGGCAGAATTGAAAATGTATATCTCTCTATTTCAAAGGCTAGTGCCACAGCTGCCCCAGGCTGGCATTTCATATGATAAGTACGGCAGAATCAGAGTATTATACAAAGTTCATGAAATGTTTGTGGAAGATATGTTTTAAGTTTACACATTATTCCCATATTCCTGGATCCCCAGCCCACACAAAGACCCCGGGGAATATAACCAACAGGTCCCCAGTGCGTCCCCAGCTTACATGTATGATCCCCTATCGTTCCTACTACATGTACAGTATGTTCCTTTAGTACGAGTACACATAGTTCAGCACTCACATGCGTACATGATGAACGTGCGGTTCGTCCGCGTTCGCTTTAGACGCAGAGCACGTACGTGTCTTTACTCGACGACGGACCGCGATCATCTCTCCCCGCGCTCACACAGTCTGCCGACTGGGGGCGCTGCGTAAACAGCCACTAGTGCTGCTAACTCGCTGCAAGCACGCTTTTCCGCTGCACAGCCTCACCCTTAAAGGGGCCATGAAAATATTTTACGAAATTTGACTAAAACCCTTGAAAATGTATTTCTGGGATTTTATTGACGGGCGCAGTCCACTAATTCAATCCCCATTGAAAACAGTGTAAAATCAGCACTGTTCAGGGCCCAATAACATGTATACCAACATCCCCGAGATTTCAGGAACACAAATGAAATTATTGTCTGGTCCTTGTTCTTTCAATTTCTTTCCAATTTTTGTGGGTTGATCAATTACATTTTTAATTATTCCTACAAAACAAAATCACCCCCGAAAAGTGATTTTTCCGAAGCCCGATTGCAGCCATTTTTCAAGTGCCAACCCTCAACTTTCTTGGGTACTCAGGACCATTTTCAACCCTAGTTTTATAGCCATTCTGCTATCATATGATTCCGCCAACGATTTATAAAATCTCACCATTTTGGGGACTAAACAATCTCCTATTTAAAGGTTATGTGGGGGCACTTTTAATGCTCTGGCCAGAAATTCTCACTTGAATAAGTGGACTGCACCCTTGACCTAATTTAAAAGGAGCTTTTTTGGTTTATGCTAATAATATTTGCACATTCATGAAAAAAACTTATATGTCATCCAAGGCACCAAGCCTCAATATTGCACTAATTTGTGCACAGAAATTTCTAGATTTTTTTAAAAATACTGCTTTGGTCGTAAATTTCATTTCCTTTGGCAATTTATTGTTGAGTAAATATATGGCAATAAGAAAGCAAGCAACCTTTTCACAGAAATGTTCTCAGAGAGCAAATTTGGAGTTCACGATTTGAACATGAAAACATGCAAACTGAACCACGCCTTCCTTGATTTACATCAAAGGAAAGGCGCCTTCCCTAGTCCAGAAATTCTTAGTCAATTTGGAATATTTAAAAAGTGCACTTTTCAGTTCACGTATCTCAAGAAAAATGTCAAACAGTCTTTATAAATTTAAGAAGAGTACAGAGATACACAAAAAGTGATCTGATCTGATCATACTTAAAAAGCAAAAGATGTGCTTGATCCCTTGATAAAACTGCGAATCCTCTTAATTAAGACAACAACTCAAGGTGGAGGATGAACACTTTAACCTCGTTTACTTAAGTCAAACATAAGGTAATGATAAAGAACTCAACTTAAAGTAAAAGTCTTGTAGTCACTTAATACAAAAATAACTTACAGTTAACATCTTTTTTTTCTTTACAAACATGTCAAGAGATTTACTTGACATGTATCTTTAATACAAAAATACAGCTATGACAGCTAAGTGTCACAAAATGGTTCCGGTAACTTTAAGCATTCGTTGTAAACAATTTAAAACGGCGCCTCACTCTCAAGGCTATGCAGACAAAGCTTAAGGTACAGTTCTCAAGGTTATTGATACTCAAGATGAATCACTCTCGATGGTTGCCACTGGACCACGAAACCTGCAGTGAAGTTGACATCGTAGGTTCTCTCGGTGACTTCTTCGGAGACTTTTACACCATTCTGGAATTTTAATGTGGCATGGACCTCCTTGACACGACGGACGTTTCCAGACACCATTACTTCTATTAAAGTCGGGGTTGCTGATGGGTACTTCACGACTTGCCCCTCGTTCATCATCATTCCTTTCAGTTTTCCGCCAGATCAGGGTTCAGAGGACTGCAGCTGTTGGCTCAGGCATCAATTAACCAAAGACATCGAGCCCGGGGAAAGAGGCAACTGTGCCACATCCTGTGCCTCCAACCTTTCAGGAGTTGAGGGTTCGGACCGCTCCCTGGCAGCCTCTGTCGACGTCTCCCCGTTCCCCGTTTCAGACTCTTCTACCACCTCCGGTTGTTTCGGCTTTGACTTCCCAGGGTCCTCTGTCGTTTCCGGCACCCGGCACTCCTCTGGGTGGTCCTGCCGTCGTTCCTTATCAGCCTGCTTACTCCCTGCAGTCTTCCCACGTCTTTGTTCCTCTTGAGTTGCAGAGCAGATCTTTGGCAAGTCGTCCAGAGATAATGGATGGATGGGTTTTGTAGTGCACCCTTAAGTCATCCTTTAGTGTAGCTCCGCTCACACTTCAGGCAATAGAACTGAATCTGCCCCTTAGCTCCATGGCTCGCCCAAAACCTCATCTTGTTTACGAAAGTGTCTCCACATTCTCCGCACTTTAGAGCTCTCACTGTATTCCAGTCCGTGGGTCGACTCCATTTACCCTCTTTATCGTGCAGCTGTCTTTTCAGCTGCAAAAAGAAGAAACAAAAAATAAACGCTTATGTAATTCTCCTTGACACTTGATTCAATTCCTTCAATTTCCTGTACTACTTCTATTTTGTTAATCTCGTCCCAATCCCCAAGATTAACGATATCGCTGCGGCAGCCGTCGCGGGCGCATCAGGTTCCTTTTTGCCCACGGTGGGCTTTGCACTGTCGGAGCCGGTTCTGTTTCACTACTAGGAGGTTCTGGCGGATGTAACTGATCCACCTGTGCCTCCTGGGTCACATCCCCTTGAAGCGACTCCCTGCTCCCCGTCACTTCACCTCCCCCTGCTGTCTCCTCTACCTGAGGAAGTTCCTCTAACTCATGTGTTTCTACTCCAGGCAAGGCCTGCTGTACCTCTTCAGTCTTGTTCAACTCTCTTACTTCCTGCAAGTGAATTTCTTTGGGAACTTGATCTTCTGCTCCTTGTTTTCTACTGCTTCTGGCGCCAAGGCTCCACTGGTGTTCCTTCATAGGGCTTAAGTCGATCAGTGAGGACGACCTTCTGTTTTTTCACACTCTTTTGTTGTATCCGATTACGTCCGACAGTATGTCCACAATCAGGTAGGGACCTTCCCACCTGTGCTGTGCAGACAGCAGAACTTGCCCTCAAATCAACGAACTCTTCCTTACATACTTTCTTGTCGTAGTTACGTTTTTGCCTTCTGGCACTCCTCGCCATGTACTTGCCGGCTCTATCATGCGAACGCTGCATCCTTAACCGCATCTCTTGAGTGTAGTCAATGTTCTGTGTCTCCTCCTCTGCAGATGGTTGCTCCATAGGCAGATCAATAGGAAGGGCTTCCTCCCTCCTAACATAATCATGTTGGGAGTTTCTCCCGTTGACTCTTGTGCAATACTACGGTAATGTAACTGTTGCGAAAGGCAACTCTTTATCCCAGCCCTTATTGTTTCCCTAATCCTTCATCATGATGGAAACAATGTTCACCAGCGTCCGGTTAAAGCGCCCCACCAACCCCGTCACTGTGGCGTTGTTCGGGTCTTTTCTATTGCAAGGATCTTGCACACTTCGGCAAATAAGCTTAACTCAAAAGTTTCTTCCTTGATCGGTGTGCAGCATTTTAAGAACGCCAAACCTACATACAAATTCCTCCATGAACCGCACAGCAACAGTCTCCGCTTTCTCATCAGAAATGGGGTATGCCTCAAACCATTTGCAAAAATAATCCCCAATTACAAGAATGTATCGGTTCCTACTGGATGTTACGGTCCAACTATATCCATAGCCACTCACCCAACAGATGCCGTAACTGAGTATTGTTGTAGAGGCGCCTTTGGCTTCATAAGTCGCAACGTCTCACGAAGGATCTGCCATCTTGGGCTCTGGCCTAACCAATGGAATTGAAGGCGAACCTTTTCCAGTGCCCTTTTTGTACCCAGGTGGCCACTCGTCCTTCCCGCGTGCAACTCTTGAAGTATCCCCCCACGATACACCTGCGAATACACATTCCCTCCATCGTTGGACTCCCATCGACGCTGTAAAATATCTTGTCTCACTGCAAGTTGGTCCCACTGCAGCCAATAATTATTTGCAGCCTTTGATTTCGGAGAAACAATCTCCAAATCCGGCGGTGTCCCTGACTCTTCCATAGCTTGAATAATCCTTGAGTTGTTCCTCTCTCCAATCTTCTTTGACTTGGGGCTGCATCCCCACCACGCGTAAGTCCGCCCGAACCTACTTGCTCTGGAATGAAATGTCCGTTGCACCACTTCTTTCCACCGATTTCTCCACATCTACGATATGGACAACTTCCTCTCCTTTGCACTGCGAGCAAGGTCCACGTGAAAGGCTAACAGCATTTTGATGTGACCTACCAGCCCGATGGACTGTCTTGAAGTCAAACTCTCCTACGATCTGAAGCCAACGCGCTGTTTGCCCAATCGGGTCCTTAAAGGAGCCATCTTAAGGCCCCAAGGTCAGTCCTTATTGTGATTTGTCGTCCGTAGATGTAAGGCCTGAACTGCCTCAGAAAAGTGATAAGTGCGAACAGCTCCCTGCGTGTAACGCTATAGCTCTGCTCAGCTTTCTTCATAACCCTACTGGCATAAGCCACAACTTGCTCTTGGCCGTCCTTAAGCTGTGATAACACTCTCCGATTCCTGACGCTCTAGTATTAGTATCGAGAATGAATTCCAGCTCAGGGTCTGGATACGTCAAGCTTCGGTGAGCTGACATGTCGACCCTGGAGTTCCCGAAGCATTCCCCAGACCAATCAAATGTCCTTGACTTTCACTCAGACGATGCAAGGGTCTCACAATGTTGAAAACCCCAGGATAAATCTCCTATAGTAGGACGCCAGTCCTAAGAAACTACGAACCTCCTTCGCTGATTATTCCGGTGTAGGCCAGTCCCTTACTACCTGCACCTTTTCAGGGTCCGTTTCGACTCCAGCCGCCGAGACGATATGACCCAGTTAATGAACCCTTTGCTTAAAAAGTTCACATAAAATTTTCTGAGTTTCCAAACACAATGACGTCTTCCAGGTAGACGAGAATATCCCAGTGTAAGCCAAGGAGAACTCTCTCTATCTATGAGCCTTTTCGAACGTTGACGGCGCATTGAACATGCCGAAGGGCATGACGCGCCAGTTATACAGTCCACTCCTGGCAGCGAAAGCAGACTTCTCTCTATTTTATGCTTCACTAAGTCGGTGTGTCCTATGTCGTCCTTATTCCTTGAAAAGATTTCCTCGTGGTCACCCAACAGTCCTGTTATCTGTGTAAGAAATTCTGGGTCGACCCCTTCGAAACTCCTGTCATCTCGGTCCCTTAAATGCTCTGGTAATTCCTCTGGCTGCTTTCCTTTCGAGCATTCCTGCTGCTCTACGTCGCCTTCATGCACGGATGTAAGGAGCCCTGCCATACTCCCTTCCTTCACTACGCACTCCCGCTGTCCGGGATTAAACACCCGGATTGGCAACTTCCTTCCTCTGGTTTGACGAGTAGTCTTGCCACTACCAGTCCCGTGCTTATAAGTTCACTTTCACCTGCAAGTTCCAGTACCCCCAGTCCTTCTACTTCAGTTGCAACTCGGCTTAACACAAGGGCCTCGTGTCCTGGCGGCTCCATGGTTGACTCTTGAACCAGAACTCTGGCACAAAAATCCGCCCCTTGTGTGTCAGCCAACTTGATACACTCGCCGTTCACGGTGAACGTCAAGTCTTTAAAATCCAGTCTTCCATGGGTTGGCAATAAAAAAGTCCATGCCGAGGATTCCCTCGACCTCCAGTACAATGCAAACCGTAATCACCGACCTCCCTACCTGGGCTTCTAAGCAGGCAGTCCCCATTGTTTTGATTAAAGTCCCATCTGCACCATGTACTTCTTCTCCTTCCGTTACTAACTTAAGTCTTCACTCTTATGGAATCATGAAGTAAACCGATGAAGACAGTAGGGTAATTGTGGCTCCCGTGTCGACCGGCATGGTAACTTTTACTCTCCTGATCAATGCTGGAACAAACAGTCCACAGCATTGGTTCTTTCTTAAAGTTGGCACTTCAAGGGTGGGCAAATCTTTCTTGAAACCCGAGGATGCTTCCTCAAGGGGTTCTCCTTCTGGTAATTGTTGATCCCTTTCAAGGGCTATTACTGTGCCTGCCCCTTAGGAGTGGTCGTCTCCGGATTTTCTCGACCCCTTGTTTGCTTTAGCCGGCTCACGGGTCCCTGAGACGGCTGGTTGTCGTTTCTTATCTTCCTTGGTCTCCTGACCTTCGTCTCCTTGCATTCCCCTGCATAGTGACCTTTCTTTCTGCATTTGTAACGAATATCTTCTTCGCTTGCCTCTCTTTACACGAAAGGTGTCGTCATCTTCTTCCCCGTGTTATTATTTGCTAGATAGCTTGATCTACAGCAGTCTGGTTCATTAGGGTTCCCAAGCGGTCTCCATGGTCGACTCCTTATAACCATTCTCACGTACTTCTTTGATCTGTCCGCAGCTCTGTGCTCCTCAATCTTTTGATAACTGTCAGCAGCCAAGGCGGCTTTGACTGAATCCTCTAAGGCGCTTGGCTTTGCCCTAAAATTGGTTCCCTTATCTCTTTGCTGGACACTGAATCCTAATGTCCTCGTGCCAACCGATCCCTTTCTTCCTCTGAATACTCAGGGTACATGTAGGCAAACACTGCCCTAAACTCCTTTAATTATCGTTTTCTTTTTGGCGACGGTGCTGAAGCTCCATCAAGTGTTATTCCACCTGCTGGCCCGCACCAAACATCCAACGAACGAGTCAAATCCTGGAAGGAATACTTCTTTCCTCCCGTCTGACAGCCCAACTCACTTAAGGCCGGCCCCTGAAGACTTGCAAGACAAGAAGAAACACTTTTACTCGCTCATCACTCCATCCATTGGCCACACGGCAGTCTGTGAAGTGTGCCTTATAGCATAGAAAGAGAAAAAAAACTTTCAGGTTTATCCAGCACTGGATCAATAGACGAAAAGGGGCATTAGAGCACGTACCGCAGTGTTATTGAGTACTTTCCATGTGAACGAGTACTGTTCCATGAGAACGAGTGCTGTTCCATGAGAACGAGTACTGTTCCATGAGAACGAGTACTGTTCCATGAGAACGAGTGCTGTTCCATGAGAACGAGTGCTGTTCCTTGAGAACGAGTGTTGTTCCTTGAGAACGAGTGCTGTTCCTTGAGAACGAGTGCTGTTCTGTGAGAACGAGTGCTGTCATTGCATGAGTATGAATAAGGAGAACATTTTTCTCGAGAGTATAAAGACAGAAAAAGTATTAGAATACGAGTACCACAACACTGCCACGCCGTAGGTGTTCCCAAGGTGGTGTAAAATGGTATGTTTTTATCCTTCACCAATAGATACACACTTCAATTATGACCGAAGCTTTGAGTCACTTCTGTCACGTAGGCCATGAATTAGTCCTGGAAATGGTTGCAAATTACGAAATATCGCGCGGTTCGCTGCAAACGGACTCGTTCTGGCAACACCCTTATTACACTTTATGAATTCCCGTCTATTGCGAAATGTTAAATAACTAGCCCAGACACAAGCATAAGCCTTAACCCCAAGTTATAATGTTTGTTTTCATCCGCACTAGGCACAAGTCAGTGGTTGGAGATCACGCTGCGATCCAGCCGGGTCCTATGCAAACTAGTGACAAAGGTTTCTGACGCCGTGGAATGCCATTGAACATGAAAGCCTTTGCATGGACAGCGATGCTCGGGAGAAATGAGTCTCCTCCGCAGACACAGGCGTGATGTCATATAGAAACGAATTAGTGTGTCAGTTTAGATGTTAAAAACAAACATATGTGAATCAACGTGTAATAGTTTAGGAACACAAAGTAGTATTATAGTACATGTGGTATATACATTATAGTAGTATATATATTATAGTATTATAATTAATTTGTTTAATGGCAAGGGAAAAGAGAACGACAACCATTAATTGCGGTCAATAATTTCCTTCTCATTTACAGCTTAAAGCAACAACTCTGGACTTCATCTGCTACGGAAAACCACAAATACACAAAGCAAACGCTTTTGCTACTGAAAAGTTACTGTCGCTATATAGGGCCACAGAAATTAGTCGACCGTTCGAAGACAGTTGAAGCTCCAGTACGGGATACATATACGGTAAGCAATCACGGCAGAATTTACGGTTGGCGATTACAGAAGAATGTTTAGTCAATGTACCGAGAAAAATGAAATTCTTAAAATTAATCAACATTGAGAAAAAAACATATTATGCAAGTGGACAATGGAATACACTGCACAAGAGATTTGTTGAACAGTGCAGTTAATATGCAGTTCATGTAACCGACGTCACACCTTAGTATATTGTGGCTCAAAACAGTGTAAGGCACGTCAGGAAAAATGGTCAGGTCTGAGGCGTGACATCTGGTGGAGGCTATATTTAGAAAATGACCTAACAAAGCGCAGTTGTAATTTCTGTGCCGACATCGGTATTCATTCTGTGAAAGACAACCTGTTACGCTACTTGGGTACTCTGGCGTGAGGTAAGTTT
Organism: Acanthaster planci; assembly: GCF_054643075.1. Classification (NCBI taxonomy): domain Eukaryota; kingdom Metazoa; phylum Echinodermata; class Asteroidea; order Valvatida; family Acanthasteridae; genus Acanthaster; species Acanthaster planci. The sequence continues at coordinate 11,131,728 of NC_141785.1, read as the reverse complement.
GTTCACAAAAGTCTGACTTTCACCTAGCATTCTATTTTTTGTCTTATAAACCATTGGATAATGAACAAGTTACGATCGTACGAGCCTCTAGGGAGAGGAAACTAAAGAGAATCTGGGGATGCAACATGAAGATTTGTCGGAGCAGCCCTGGCTATTATGTGATAGAGGAAATCACAAGCAGGAAATAAACTCTGATTTCATATCTGCCAATTTTAATTCTTTGAAACGTGAGCAAATATTACCTATAACTTTGTAACAGACTGTTTCACACCTTTCTCACGCAGATCGTAGACGCAATTGCTGTAAGGATAATGAACACCAATTACCCTCCACCTGCCTATGTGGCCCAGCCCAGTGGCCAACAGCAACTGGTTAGTCTCTCATTGCAGTGATGGGATACGATAAAATAGTAACTTGGTTGTTATTTTATCATGTGGAAATGTCATGTCTTTTTAGAGTAGGAAATATCATTTCAGGTTCCTAGATGTCCAAAAGAAAGTGTAACTGCGGAGTAGTATTCCCTTTAAGATCAAAGTCAAAAATTGTGGGGAAACAGTGTCACAGACGGGAGAGTACCGGATAAGGATTTGTTATTGATGGAATTTCTCAGCAAAGGGAAATATTCAGATCGTATCAGCAAGTTAGCCGGACGTGGGAACTTGTGATGGGTTTGTTGCTCGGAATGAAAGGATTAGTGGCTGTGCCAATCCCTTGTGGCTTCAGTTTTCACCGAAAAAAGGGAATGGCAGGAGATTTAAAATCCTGTTGTTTCAGACACGTAAAAATGGCGTTTCACTTGTACCCCTAACACACACACTCCATACGTATTCCATGTTCACTGTCTGCCATTTATCGCAGGCATTTATGCCTACTCATGCATGTTTGTAGATACACAAAGGCACAAAAGCAAGTTCAAGGCAGCTAAACGACACACAAATTTTACCTCAATCATATGTGAACCACTTCAGCTCGTGGGAAAATTGTGTCCCTATATTTATTTATTTATTCCATTCCTTTACCCAGGTTATACCCAAAGAGTTAAAAACTGGTTTCCATTTGGGCCCTGATATAATGGTACACTCACATCACAAGATGTTTGAACATACAATCAACACTGAAACAAAATAAAATAATTTCAACATATGTGTACATCATAGAATAAGCAAATGAATCTGGCACTAGTAAAATAAAACAAATTTACTCATATTGTAAAACACAAATTGAATTGCTAATGTTATCAATATGAAGAAACCCATTTGGAAGAATAGGGAAATTCCCATCTGGCTCTAGTATACTTGATAAGTGTGTTGGTATCCTAGCACTATGACTATATATACCACTTCACTAATAAAATCATAATTATGCACACATGCGAACAAATGGCCTTGGCGGCAAAAAGTGTGAGCCGTGCCCTGAAAACGTACAGGGGTGCGATTATTTTCTCTCAGGTTTTCTATCTTTGTTGAGTTTTTTCTTCAGAAAATCCCGGGCCTTACGTAAAAAAGTCAAGTTGGTAGAGACTTAACCAACTCCAACGCTGTTAACTTTTCTCATATTGAATCCTATTCAGACGAGCCACGTCTAATAAAAAAGGCACATCCCAATATCTCCCTTCCAATACACGTTTTTGTGTTAGTAAACATTAATAAAAAAATAGTTTTCGTACCCATTTTTCCTGCAAGTCCAGTCTGCTATTGTAAAAATGGATTCGCCATTACGATTCGTTAGCTTCTAATGAATATTGATTTCGGTGATGTATTACTGTGGAGAGGAAATACACAGTGCGTGCGAGGCATGCATAGCACGCGTAGCCGCCGACGACAGGACGAACCTGAAGAATGTTCTTATTCTTCGGAAACTCGAAGAATTTCAATCCCAGTTCTTTTGTAGAATTTCTAGTACATCCAACAATGACGCACGATTTCGGCATTATTGTAAACGGGAAAATTTATTTATTTCGACGGGAAAAAGAGATAAAGCAGCACACAGACCGTTCCATTGTACGCGGTGCACGCACATATAGCTCCATGTTCATGTACGTTCGTAGCGGAACCAGTCGTGCCACGGATACCAGTTTCGATGTTTTTCTCCGGTATTACATATACAAATTTCGTTTCTCAACAGCACCGCCAGCAGTCAGATTGTGTGAATGTTTCATGAAACTCGAAGACACATTCAAAGGTTTCTGCAAAATTACAAAAAATACACTTACAGACACGATTTGATAATGAATACATGATTTGTTACACACTAAACACAATAATAGCTTATTTTCAAGACTTTTAAAATCGTTGGAGTTGGTGTTTAATTCCCCTGAACAGGCAGCTCTGTGATCAAATAACAGAAGCATGGTTTCTAATCATCACTTCATTTCCTTTGCTATTCTTTAACGAAGCCAAACCATTAAGAGTATACAGTGTCATTTATACATATACCTCAACCTCTTACATGAGTGCATACAGACTAACATTGTACATGTGTGGATACAATGCAAGAGTATTATAAAACGGTAGAAATATGTACGCAGTACAAAGTACAAAAAATGGGCAGTTTAGTTTAATTGAATACAAACACATAGCATTTCAAAGCAATAATCCCACGTAAGGTTCTGATACTGATAAAACTCTAAGTTGAAATGAGCCCGATGAGACATACCATCATACCTTTGCTGCCAAAGGCAAGGAAATTGAAAATTATAGTGGACGGCCGGACGGCCGTACGAATAGCCGTACAGAAATAAGTATTACAATATGGACTCCCATTTGCATCGCAGCTCGCCAAAAAGTCCCTTAAACCATCTGACCCCGGTATTTCTTCGCTATGTGAGGGCAACACAACACTTCGGGGGATGATTGCAGCAAATTAAACCGAACACCCTGCCCCCCTCGAGCTAATGTCCCAAAGTTTAAGTCGGCACTGCTTCCGTTTTGGAGAGGGGACGAAGGAAACTTGGACAAAAACACGTTTAAGACACTGTGACGACATGAATACTTTACAATGATTTTTAACTTTATCCTGTTTGATATTAGTGTCTCTAAAGGGGCTCGTTAGAAAGGATTCCTCTTCCGGCTATTACGCTGGTGCAATGCTCTTGTTGCATGTTTGATTCCTTTGCAGCAAGTTGTAATACAAGATGAACTTTCCATCGGGCAGATGTTAATTCTAATAACCAGTTTTGCCCTTAAGCCGACGCACATGCACGTATATGTATGCATATGACGTGCTTAATTTTGATAATCGGTTGGCATTCCACAGTTGATGCGGGGGCTGCTGTATATTGATATTTTGGAATCCACGTTATTGCAATGAGCCTCAATGACACGCTGGTAACTGATTTCTCAGTGACGTTGTGCAACTTATCAGAGAACGGACAAACGATGACAGTGAGCCTTGATCAGTATTTTAGCCGAGACCGAACCCACTGAGTGCCTCCCCTCCAGAAAAACAGGCCCTCAAGTGCCCCCTTAAGCCACTAACTTTTGTTCAGCGGTGTCGAAAAGGGTAAATCCGACAATATTCAGACAAGGCTGGCCTCACATTATAACTGGCCAGGGAGGCACAGTGGGCAGGAGTATTAGCGAAGTGTTGGGCCAGTGCACGCAAACAATTCCTGGAAAAAGAAGTAGTTTTCACTTCTGCCATGTTGTCTTTTTGGGTACATTATCTTAGTTCGAGGATTTTTCCAACATGCAGGCGCGTATCCTGGACTTTGTTTTTTATTATGGATTTCAATCCCTCGTTTCTTTGGTATGAGCAGCATATGCGGGAATAACACTGTGGTCACATTCTAGCATCTATTTTCTCCATCCCTGCCTTTTACGAGGTATTTTTTACCTTCACGATGTTGCACTTATCCTTCCGACTTTGACTTAAATTCTGCATCCCGTTGCATTCCGACCCTTACACCCCCGGACTGAGCTACCGTACTAGTTACATGCATCCTGAATGTGTCTGACTTAGGTGATGACTCAGCCAGCTCCATCAGTGGTAGTAAACCAGTCTCGAGAAGGAAGCTGGAAGACCATAACAAGCACTGGAATAACTCAGGTCGTTCTGGGCTCCTTGACCATCATTTTTGGAATTGTCAGCCAAACGGCTTTGAAGAACTATTACCAAAACGACATCGGATCTCCCATTTGGTGTGGTCTCCTGGTAAGTAAGAAAAACGCAACACTTAAAAAGTTCTTGTCATTTTGTGTGTTTTAAAATTTTTTAACACCGATGCTTTCATTGGTACATGTACGCGAGCAATCTCTTGTGTAGCAATCGGGATTTCCTGTTCAGTGCATTAAACTGTCATAAAAATGACAGATGAAAGGTAAAAATAACATCCAGACCGAGGGAAATTGGCATCATTCTCTTAAAATCAACTCGAAAAAACGAAAAAGAAAACTTTAGTTATGGATGAGGGTATCAGTTTTGCAGGTCTATAATTCCGTCAAATAAAAGCTCATGCTTTATCCTTAATTTCCTAAAATCCATACTTGTTAATTGGTGTTTTTTTAGTTTTACGTTGTGGCTGGAATCTTGGGCATAGTGTCTGGAAAGAAGAGAGCCGGGGTGTGGGTAAGTTGTCAGAAGTCTCCCCACCTAGAGTGAGTTAAGTCTACTACTGCATACCTACCAGATTACCAATACATATGCATTATTTCCTTGTCCATTACTTCCATTCGCTAAATTCTCGATCACCAGTAGTACGCTCGAACCCCGCGAAGGCGACCGCCATTTTCATTCGCTTTCTTGATGCGCAAAGTGCGCCAAGGCCACGTGGGGAGGAGGGAGGGAGATTGGTAATCTGGAAGGTATGCAGTAGTAGATCCAACCCACTCTAGGTGGGGGAGAGTCTACTGCCTTCAACCTACGCAGATTACCAATGCATATGCAAAGTAGCGCTGAAATCATGGACGGTGGGAAGGCGAGGATGTACCAACATCTACCCACCACCAAAGAATTAATACAGATACCTGTACAAAACAATGATAGAGCATGTTATCAGGAGGAGAAGAGCACAAACCAACTCACAATGACAAATGCTTGAGTGCCTCCTCTTGCTACGTTAGGGGACGGTACGCAGATGAGCTACTGCGATGCCGTCCGGAGTACAGTCACTCCATGTGTATGGTCCCTCTGCAAAACGTCACTGAGATGACATGAGGTGAATGTGGTAGGGGTCTTCCAACAAGCAGCTTTGCAAATGTCTATCACAGAAACCCCTTTGAAATAGGCCACTGATGATGAAACGTCACGGACGTAATGGGTGCGAATATACCGTCTACACTGGTCATCTGAGCCAGAAGGGTACTCAACAGTACCAACCTTAATAGCCGAAACCAGCACCTCGCAATCGTGTCTCTGGAGGCCGGACGATAGGGTCTGGTGGATGTGATGGACAGCTGTGTAATTGGCCCCGAATGTCCTTCGTCGATTTAGGTACCACTTCAGTATGCGGACAGGACACCAAAGTTTATCTGACGAGGATGACGCCAAGGACTGGATCGCCAGAACGAAGATATCCAGGCGATGGAAGGATGGAGTTCGATTTTTAGTGAGGAAGCCTAACTCTGGAACAAGACGTACACCCAGCGGCTCCCATTGGATGTGTGTGTCTGCTGTGGAGAGGGGTTTGATTTCAAAGCCCAACGAGAAGTCACCACAGCCAGTAAAAATGCCAGTTTGATGGTTATGTGCAGGAGGGAGGCGAAAGTTCGAGAACATTGATGTGGGAACCCGTGAGGGACGGGTCCCACTGGCCGGAGATCTGGTTCGGTGGGAGACTGACGCCCCAACATAGGTTGGAGTCATCGGTTGTGATAATTACCTCGTGCTGAGGTGAAATGAGGGGAAGACCGACAGTGAGGTGGCCCTGACCAACCACCAAGACAGGTGACGATAAATCAGATCCGACAATGGGACTTGGCGGTCGAGGGAATCTCTGCTCGGCTTGAGGTAAGAAAGAAGGTGAAGTTGGAGAGGCCGCCGCGGCATTTAAAGCCGACACCACGGGACGAGATCGACGAGGCTGGCAATCAACCCGAGAAGATGAAGCCACGCCCGATCGTTCACGCGGTAATGCCCCCGAAACAGAGGGACGCACTGGATCAGATTGTCCACACGCTGGTCGGTGGAGTTTACGATGCCACGGCGCAAGTCGAGAACGACCACAAGGAAGGTTGGCGTTTGTTACGGGCTCGGACAGGACTTCTTGTGGTTGATCAGGAAACCCAGGCGTGTGCAGGAACGTACTCCGCCGTTGTCGCCGAACTAGCCTCGACCTCGGAACAAATCATCTAGGAACTGGAAGATCAGGATGTCGGAATGACGCACTGGGCTGACACCGCCCGAACCACCCTTGTGAAATTCTAGGAGGGGTGAAAAGGCCAAAGGGTAGGGCGCAAAACTCGTCAACCAGATGGCGGTACGAGAAACGGAGGAATCGGCGATCTTGAATATGAATGGGGTTGTGTAGATAGGCGTCCTGTATGAGCTGGAATGGGAACAGCCCGCTTAACAGTACGGAGCCTCTTTATCCAGAAGTTCTTTGGCCGGTTGTTGAGCGGCTTCAAATTGAGGACTGGTTGCCCCTTCCCAGGTTTTCTTTTTGGAACGAGAAAGAACGTTGACATGAATCCTCGTTGAGCACAATCTGGTTGAACTGGTAGAGTGGCGCGCTTTTCCATCAGAGCTGGGATTTCCGAGCCAGAGCCTGTCGCTGGGATGGGTCTTTCAGGATTGGAGTTAGTCAGAATAATTGTTAGACGGAGAGTGACTCGTGAACTCCAAACGGTAGCCGTAGGTGAGAGAATCCTGCAAAGTCTACAGGGCGTCCGTCTGTCTTATTCACTGTCTTATTCCCTAGGTGAGCAAGGACCAAAACGACCGCACCACTGTCCTTACTAACCGGCGATCCGTGGCCCGATCTGCACCCCTCCCACCAAAAATGTGGTATCGCTGTTTCTAAAATAATGTCATTTTTAATTAGTCAAACACAAAGAAAAAGATATAGCAATGTTTACAGGAGGGCAACTTGGACTTGTTCAATGCATTGAACAAGTCAAAGCTTTTAATGCCAAAAGTAAGGCTATTCAAGCTGGAAGGTTTCGAAGGGGGGGGGCTGCAAAATGGCAGCCTGGAACCAAATTCAGAGGGTAAGCCTAGCTTTTGGAAGAATCATTCCGTCTCACGCTATTCTGCCCATCTTTGAATGTAGACCTGCGTCACATCTCAGGCATATTTAGTGTCGTACTTTCACATGCATTAAACTAATCAGATTTGTTAATGATTCCTTTTTCGTGCAGGCTATCGCTTACATGGTCATGTCCATCTTGGCTTCTCTGTCTGCGATTTGTGTCATCGGCTTCAGCGCCGCTGGACTGACATTTGTCAATGGATATTATTGCCGTTATCACTACTTTTATACGGAAGTATGTGACTTGAAGGTGAGAACTTTATCTTTTCGTGTGTCAGTGCGGTAGGTCTGATTTTCCTATGTTATCAAGGAGACCATTTTCTGCCTATGAATTCATTACTTTCCAAAAGACGGGCGATGTTTTCAAATGAAAATCACCACTTTAAAAGACAAATTCGCCAGACTATCATTGAATGTGACTGGGTTTTGAAAATTAAGAAAGTACTTCCTGGCGCAGGCTGTAACAAAAGGCTAATGTTGAGAGGATAAGGCATCACAAATGTTTTGCACTTAGTAGGGTTAAAGATGCAAAAGGCCAAATTGACCCGAAACATAAGAATGGTTCGAGCGGCCAACACGAAACCAGAACCGACTCAACCGAACATAATGTCATAGATAAATAATGACTTTAAAAACCAACCCGGTCTCGGTTTCGGGTTGGGTTTTTACAACAAAAGCCACGACACAAAAATTTCAAAATTTGCCCAATTTCGCTCAGGATGCTTTTCACTCTCAGTAACGCCAATTGCACCATTTTGGTCTATGTTTGTCCAGAAAGCTTTCATTGGTGTGTATGCCACGCTCATACTTCTCGCTGTGGTGGAATTTGTTATTTCCATCATTGGGGCCAGCATGACCTGCAGTCCGCTCTGCGCTACTACTCCAGTGACACACACTGTGGTGAGTAACTGCCCACATGGGCTCTTGGACACAGGTGCACTTCGTGAAAATACACCTCAGTAACCGATTTCATCTTACTTTTACCATTTAAAGGGGCACCGTTGTGGTGCCTTATTCTTATATGCTAATAAATTAGCACATTTATAGCGACACGTGTTATGTCACTCGAGAATGAAACCTTTCAGTGCTACCTTTATTTCATGCTGCAGAGATATCAAATATAACGTTGGATACTTTTGATGAATAGCCAGTAGCGTGTGCGTGATTTCCTCAAATCATATCGCAGCAACAGAGCCCAAATTTGTCGGGACAAGCTGGAACGTTTTCATTGAGTACAACCTTACGCAAAGTTTGTTGCAAGAGCCACTTGAACCATGGGAGTTTTCCGATATTTTGGCTGAGTTTTTTAAGGACCAGCCATCCCATAAATGTTGCGTAATGCTTTCATCTCGTCAATTCTATGTCCTTTCCTTTTCTTACTTCATCACCCACTTATCACAAAATTAACATATAGGTTTTTCAAGCAAGTGGTTGTGAAAATCAGGCAAGTTAGATTCAAAGAGTATTCCTTAAAACTCAAATGACTAAAAAATAAGAATTTAAATTCATCATGGCCAGAGCCAAGTTCACATATGATCAACTGCATTCATGCGTTGGTAACTGGTACTTCAATACACTATTGGATAAAATAATAAGTGTAATTGATTAAACTCGATCAAAATGTTCCGTTCAATAATTGACGTGTGTAATAATGCGAGATGGTATTTAAGACATTAAAGGATTGTTTGTTCAATTTGATTCAAGCAGCTACTGATAATAGGTAGGCCATTTATTCCCACTTTACGGAACGTACAGATTCAGTATCAAGTCCCACAACAGATGATGGTCGCTGGCCAACCCCAGGGTACAGTTGTCTACAATACTGGCCAGCCAATTGGCGGTAAGGAATACCTGTAATATGCAGTCATAGTTCCCCGAGATGTGATAGTAAGTAAAAACGTAAACAACTACACGGAGTTACTTTGGCTTACTGCTCGTCAGATTTGTTTTGCTGTGTTCTGGGTCGTCAGTCGGTTTTGTATGTTGTGGTGCCTCTTGAAATGTTTGTAGAAGTATTTGTGCTCAATGAAACTACAGCCTGATCTTGTTTACCGTCGGAAGAGACACGGTTCATCTTATCCTATCCTCTTTCTCCTTTCATGCAGCCTACCAGGTGCAGCAGGGGCAGTATCCTCAGGCGCCACCAACCGATCAGCATCAGTACCAGGAACTCGCCAAATAAGGTCAAGCACGTACGACCCTTGACACACTTTCAAAGAAGGAATTGTTGACACATATGTACCATTAAGATTTTTCGCCTGCTTCCATTATTACATAGTTATTGTGAATAAAGGCAATAGAGGGTCATTATATGTCCTAGCTTGTGTCTTAAACAGACAATCAAATATAAGAGTGTACCAAAGGAGATAAGGTACCCTGTATAGTTAATCAAGAGATGCGTATACTGTATATCCACCGCAATTCGTAAGCACCGTAATTCGTAAGTGGCTTGGATTCTGGTTATCTTAGCTTCGGAACTCCTTCTGGTTTGCGTGTAATAGCAAAGCCTAAACATTTTACAATTTGGTGAAATCCATGTAGGCCATCAGTAGTCCAGCGTTGTTTTACCTGGACACCAGAGTCGTTCAGTTAACACCAACTAAATACCACAGTTGCTCTTATGGTGCAGGCTTAAAAATGCATTTTGAGTTTAAGAGCATTACTTTCTTGACTTTAATATGCATATATGTGGGTGCAGGCTCAGTTTAATAACATTGAAATTCCTATTTGTAGGTTACAGAACTGTGTAGAGACATCATGTGCGGTTCAGACAAGATGGTTCATTCTGTAACTTTGCAGTCCAATTTTTCCCTGCCCATCTTGCATCTGCCTTTGTTTTGTAAGTTTAAAACACATTCTAAAATTTCCAAGACGGATTCATTTATTCAAATTAGCTGCCAAACGAATAAAAATACTTTGACGTCAATTTCAATCTCTCGTGAATTCACATGGGTCAGGTGTAATAGCGACAGGAAAATGTCACACATCAGACATCACATGTACAGAAGACACAGAACGACTTGGACTTCAAGATTACATATTTGGCATCGCGGTATACAAGGGCAGATTATCGAAGGTTCTATATTGTTTTGTGGTTTTAATTGTTTTGTGATTACTAATGTTAAGAGAGGTAAAGCAAATCGTGCAAATTCATGAGCACATGTTTCGTAACAAAAACCTGGTATCAGTGAGGTTGCATGATGCCACTTTTTCTTGAAAGAATGTTAATTAACTCTTAATTGCAATGCGTTTATTCTTCCACTTTGGATGCTATTTAAAACTCAATTCCTATACTTGAAGCGCAAAATCACATTGTGATAAAAACATCTTAAGTGAAAATAACGTCAGAGAAGTTATGAACACGTTATGTCGTTGTTTTAAGTGTCATTACATTGTACAGAAAACGGACGGTATAACAAAACAATAATTATCCAAGAATATATGGCGAAATACAAAGACTAAACAAAATACGATTTACTCCAGATGGTTTGTTTTTTCAAAATATACTCAGACATCAATATGTGAAAAGGTAGGAGATGCAATGTTTATCGTCTCAGATAGTACAGTTGTAGTTTAATATTTAGACATATCATTTGGCTTTCGTTTAAATCAAAATAGGAAAGGACCTTGTTGCTACTATTTTTATACATTCCTTAAATTTCATTTTCATAACTCAGACTTTTCCTGTGTTGCTTTCATAATGCCAACTCGCATTAAGTGTGGAATTTGCTAAAAGTATTCTTTATCTGATTTCAATTAAGACAGCGAGACATGGTAAATTTGATTATTGCAATATCATCATGTGAGCCGTAGGTAAAGAACGTCTTTCTGACAGAAATCATTTTCTCGGGAAAGTTTTCCTGGACGTTGACATTACAGTGTACTCTGTAAACCCTCAGTGTACTGGAAATAAACTTCGCATGTTCCACAAATAGATTAATCAAATAAAAACAAATGTCTATACGGCAGAACAGGCCTATGTTTTTGTCTCTACATTAGACAACATTCCTATAACAAAGTCAAAAAAACTGTTTAAATGCAAAATGGCCTTCCACGGGAGGGAACGGAAGATTCGATGACTGAATTACGTCGTACTACTTGGTTAGATAAGTTAAGGCAAACTGACATTCTCATGTCCTCTAAAAGTGTATGACGCTGACATGTCAGCTTGGTTTGTTGATTGAATCTGTGTAGAACAATGGACAAGTGATGATCGTATGTAACTTCAGGCAGAGAAAACTGAAGATAATCTAGGGATGCGACGTAAACATGTGATGCGGGAAATCAGAGCCAGAAGTAGACTGTTGTGCCTAATCCGATTTCATATCCACCAGCATTTAATTTTTTGAATGTCACGAAGCCATTTTTTTAAGCGTCTTTATTTTACTTGTGTAAGTTTAGTTTTGCAAAACTGGGTTGGTCATAGTCGTCCGTCCAGTGGTCACGGTCACAAAAAAGGGCCTGAGGTGCGCCGAGGCGGGGAAATGGTCAATTGGTTTTTTTGGTCCTAGGGGTTTCTAGGATCCATTGTTTCGCTTGGGCGTTGCAGATTGCTGCTGCGCAGGGCAGAACATTATTGCTTCCGACACAGAGCGTTGGCTGTTTCGGGCATAGCCGAGATACTGCTGGAGTGTTTTTCGAACCTAGTCCGATCGTTTGCAGGCCAAAATTTGCTGTGATGGTTTGAACCAATTTCTTGTTCCATCGTGCTGTCCCAAATGCTGCATATCCTGTAATTTGTATGCTGTAAAGGGCATTGCACAGGCGCCCTCCCTATCAGCCGATAAGCAGTAAAGTGTCGAGACGACTGTAAGTAATTATATTTCATTTAATGAATTATTATACATATTTGCATTTCCTGAATGATAAAATTATCATTAAGAACTCCTTGTGACCAATAGGTTGAGTTTGTATGAGCATAGTGAATTATTTCCCCGATCTGATTTTGATGATGGAAATTGAGTTGAACAAGATAGGGCCTACGGTATGCTATTGCCTCGTAGCTCTAGACGAGTTTATGAGTCTGTCCTTTGTACAGAAATGGACTACAAACGTAGATGGATTAATATTATTATATTATTATTATGAATGGTTTATTTATTTTAACTGTATTCCTCGCCGCCAGGGGCAGAATTGTGAATACAATTTACATGTACATTAAAACAAATAAATATACAATAATATGTACAATTACAAAAGAAAAGGGTATTAAAAACCTAAAAGCCTTAAATTTCTACAAAGCCTTGGAGTAAACAGGGACATTTTGATCAATAATACATTCTAAAAGGGTTAAAATTAAAATGACAAAAAATTGAATCAACGGAAATCAAAATTTGTTTACAAACATTAACAATGTACTTGGACAAAAGGGCAAAAATACAGAAAGGGAAGAGGAAACAAAACATATAGGGCTAAGGAGGGTCAAAAAGGGGAGGGGGTAAGGGGTAGGGGGTAAGGGGTAGGGGGTCAGGAGGAAGAGCGATCAAAAGGAAGAGGAGGGGGATCAAAACACAAAATATTACAAAGGGAACATTAGATAGGGAGGACAATTACGACGCAGGAACCACATTATCATTTGTATTAAAAGCATTAAAAAATGAACCAGAGCAAGTAAACGATAAGGTCTGATTCTATTAATGGCAGGGCAAATAAACTCAACATGGAGCTAATAGGTTTATTCAGACACACTGTTAAGCAGCTTTATCATTCCTACAAGAGGGCTGTTCTGATACCTCCTTGTACGACAGAAAGGCACTGTTATAGTTGTAGAATTTCTTAACTGACGACCATGTGACTGATGACGAGTCAGAGGAATCCAAGTACTAAAATGCTTTGAGGTGAGCAGAGACTGACCAAACTTAATACACAGTTGGTTTCGCCTTTGACTGAGAGTGAGCATGCCACAAGAAACAAGTGCATCATCATAACCATTGTATTCATTGCCAAGGATAATTTTGCAAACCCTCTTCTGGAAATTTTCCAGAGCTGTAACATGTTTCAACGTGAGGCTAAAATTCCACTGGAGTGGCATATTCTAACAATGGCCTAATATAGCCAAGATAAATGGAGACCAAATCATTTACAGGTAGGCAAAAACGCTTCAGTGTCTTTAACATATACAGTCTTTTGTTGGCACGAGATATTATATTCTGGATGTGGGCATCCCATTTAAGGTCTGCCTGCACTATAACACCCAGGATGCGATGGGATGCGTTTTCTTGTAGAACTGTGTCCGCGATATGGAGTTGTTGCAGTCTATGTGGTTGTCTCGTAAAGCTGACAGTCATGACGCTGCACTTGCTGGGATTGAGTTTCATGTGATTGGCAGATGACCAATGATGGATATGATCAAGGTCCTCTTGCATGTGGCCTTGGTGATTTTTGCTTAGGCATTCTACTAGCGTAAGGTCATCAACGTACTGCCAATGGTTAGATGAAAGGCCATTAGCAACATCGTTGACCAACGCCATGAAGATAACTGGGCCGAGTCGGGTGCCCTGTGGGACACCGGCGTTTACTGAAAGCCAGGTAGAAGTTGTGCTGTGGTACTGGACACACTGCTGGCGATCCTGGAGGAAGCTGCAGATCCATGGGATGATGGATGCACGTACGCCCAGATTTAGCAATTTCTCAATTGCCACATTGTGATCGACTCTATCAAATGCCTTACTATAGTCAGTAAGGACAATTCTTGAAATCGAATTGCTCACCTCTGAATGCTTATACAGCAGATTCATCATGTCTACGAGACAGTGTGTTGTTGACATTGCTTTCCTGTTTCCAAACTGTTGCGTGTTCATGTGGGGCTCTATATCAGACAATACCCACTTGGACACAAACAATTCTGCCAGCTTTGCAAAATTGTCGGTTAGTGAGATTGGCCGCAATTTGTGTAATACGGGTGGATTGGATTTCGGAACCGGAACCACGACTGCTTTCTTCCATCGACGTGGCATCATCCCTTCATTGTATGATGTATTCAGGATGTCGGCAAGAGGTGTGCTCAATTCAAGTGCAAATGTCTTGATAATTTGCGGAGGGGTGCCATCTGGTCCACCACTTTTGTTGATTTGTGTTTTACTCAACTCTCTGTACACATCCCATGGTTGTACAACTGGGCAAGGATGAGGTGCTGGAAGGAATGCAGGCAAGTCGGATGTCACTAAACAAGGCAGATCACTGGCAACAGCAATAAAATGTTCATTGATGATTTCTGCCTTCTGTTGATCACTGTATTGATGACCAGGTGGCGTTGGGATATCAATGCAGGGTTGAGCTTTGGCACTTCTAGTCATTATTTTGACGTGCTTGTGCCAAGATGCCGGATCTGCATTTTTCAATCGCTGTATTCTTCCATGATAATAGTTTTTCTTGGCAAATTTGATTTCTCTCCTAATTTTGTTGCGTATTTTTTCCACAATGTGTCTTTGCCCATGTGAAATGCCCTTTGACGTTTCAAGATCAGGGCCTTAATTGCAGGTGATATCCATGGCTTGTCAGCCATGTGAAGTTTTACCGTCTTGCAGGGGAAGAAGGTATGAATGGCAGACTGCCATTATAGATTGCAAATTTGAATAATGTAATTCTTTCTATCGACAACTTGAAACAAAACATGTGTAAAAATTGCAACAGATATTTTTGCACTGCTTAACGTCGAATTGAATCACTAAATGTACAATAATGATTTACATAGATGGCCAACTGATGGGAGTCAAAAAAATGTGAAAAGAGACCATCCACATCACTGAATAGTAAACAATTGCTCCCATAACGTAAGGTATGTAGACCTGCCACATGTATACTTGTAAACTTATTTAATTCAGAAACGGCATCATCGGTGACGAACGTCGGGTGTCTAGTAAACAATTCTGTTAATTTACTAGCGATGTTATGTGTTTACATATATTGATAACTGATTAACAAAATGCTAATTTACTGGCGACACAAAGTGGGTATTTGTTTGATTAACAAATTGCCTTTCTTAAAACAGCGTGCATCTGTCGGTTTGATTAGCGTGCACCTGTCAGTTTGATTACGTTAAATTGTGATTTGTGTCTTGGAAATAAACTGAAAATACATTTTAATTTCTATATTTGACCTGGTTACTGCGAACTTTCTTTCTCTGGCAATGTTCCGTGAACTTGTGCAAGTTTGCTCCTTCCACGTAGGAAAACCAATTATTATTCTCGGGTTATCCTGACATTGAAATATGAGGAAATACTACACAAACAGACTAATAACTGATTGTTTCACATCTTGATTAAGCAGAACCAAAGAGACTCGTTGTCAGGATGACCAATGCTAACCCTCCATCTGGATACGAAACTGCGATCCAGTCCAATGGCCAACAGCAACTTAAACTCTGTTGACAGTACCTAGCTCGTGCTGAGATTATGCAGCATGAGGAAGTTTGGGAAACCTGCAACTTGATCTGTATTTAATTAACTGAAAACGCAAAACAAAGTACCGGTATGTGTTCTACTGAAGAAAGTGACACGTTATTTGAAGTTTGTAGACGTCTGAGAAAATGTTCTATTTGTGAAGCAATATTGACTTTAAAGCCTATCCAGATGTCAACTGCGGGGTTAAGTTCTCTGTAAGATCAAAGTCAAACGACTGCAAGGAAATGATTTCATCCGCAGGACAGTACAGGAAGTGTTGTTCGTAGAAATTTCTTAACTCGGGAAGATACTCAGTTGGGTCAGCCAACTAGTCAGACCCAGGAACTTGTGACAGGCCTCAGTTGATCCGGCGGAATATTTGATCAATTCCTCGTGTCTTCAGCCTTCACTGCTACAAGGGATGAATGGGGGGCATTTTTAGATCTAAAAATCCTGGAATTTCGGACACGTAAAAATAGCGTTTCTATTTTTAATCGTAGTACATACTGTGGCCGGCATCCCCAGGCCTAAATTGATGGGATCAAATCCAGCATTATTAGTGGCAGAGTCAATCTTCCCAACCTAAGGTTCTTCTCTAGACGAGAAACCACAAAGAGCGACATCAAGGCTAAGGGGTCCGGGTGCGGGTAATCTTTGGGGGAAATATACTGCCTATTGTGACTGAGTGTCAATTAGTCTCTGTTAAAGTTAAACAATGAACCTGTATAGGAAGTAATCCTTGGCAAAAAAATTTTCGGTACAGGACATACTATTTATTCAACATTAGTCAACAAATACAATGCACAGCAGAGTTGCTGACTGGAGTCACGTGATTTGGACTCGAGTCGCTTTTTTGTGACTTGTCTACATATGCAGCAAGGTATGAGACGGAGAGAACCCCCCATGCTAAGTGTTGGTCATTGTCTCGCAGGAATCTGGGGAATTCCTTTCAGACATCCTGGGGGATGTGTTAAGTAACAATAGTCTGGAATGTGTATAGGGATTGGACATGTTGGGGGGTACCCCTCGGTCTCATTTCTTGCTGGGTATACTTGACTTGTGACTTGAGTTGGATTTGTAAAAAATGACTTGTTACCGACCAAAGTCAGACGCTACTCGACCGGCCCCATACTTTTTATAACTTGTAACTTGCAAGTTGACGCCTAGTTCTTTATGCTTATTGCAGCTAGACAAAACAAAATGCAACCTGACTTGTACTTGGACAAAGAGACTTGTAATTTGACTTGTGTTTAGACCAAATGACTTGTGACTTGACTTGCCCTGTGACCAAATGATATGTGACTTGTTTTGGACTTGCATATAATGACTTGTGGCCTGATTTGGACTTGCAAAAATGACTTGTTGCCACCTCTGATGTACATTCAAGTGATTGGAAGGGTTGTTTCGTTACCTGGGTCCTCAACTTCAATTGGAGTAAGCGCTAAACTAACCCAGGGCCGCAGCAGCGGCAGCGACTGTCTCATAAACCATTGGACAGTGGACAAGTTAAGATTGCATGAGCCTTCAGGGAAAGGAAACTAAAGAGAATCTTGGGATGAGACGAAGCTTTGTCGGAGCAGCTCTGGCTATGATGTGATAGAGGAAATCAAAAGCCGGAAATAAACTGTTGTGCCTACTCTGATTCATATCTGTCAGTTTTGAATTCTTTGCAATGTGAACAAATATTACCTATACCTTTAATAACAGACTGTTTTACACCTCTCTTACGCAGATCTAAAAGGGGAACTGCTGTTACGACAATGACCACTACTTACACTCTACCTGCCTATGTGGCCCAGCCGAGCGGCCAACAGTAACACTGGTAAGTCTGTAAAATAGAATGTTATGTGAAAAATCAGACCTTGTTTGTTTGTTATCTCCATCATTGGGGCGAGCATGACCTGCACCGATAAGGCCCACACTGTGTTAGGTAGCCGCCCACACGGGCTCTTGCTCCCTAGTAACCCGGTAACCTTATTTCTATCATATCATAATGTTTGTACCGGTTTTTGATCGAGTTAACTGCAGTAATTATTTCATCCAGTGGCGCATTCACGTACTGCATGGTTCAGAAAAGTTGATCAAAATCTTTGCTCTGCGTAAACTAATCTAAATTCTTGTTTTTCATTCATTTCAGTTTCAACGAACGCTCTTTTAAACCTTTGTGCCTGAATTTTGCAACCGGTTGCTTGAAACTTCTTGCTTTTTAACCAAACTTAATAATATTAAACTGCTTTCAATGTCGGGGTAACTGAATGATTATGGTGATAACTAGTAAAATATAGATTAATTTACCTATGATAGGCCCCACCCAGGAGAGTATTTCATCAACATAGAGCATTTACGTATCTTTGACGTTCATTTGAGAGGACGTTGTCGCACGCCGTCAGTGCGTCAATGCTTGTCTTGGGTCCAGTTCGGAGACTTCAGGCCAATCGTATAGTGTGTTAGACATCAACTACAAAGGGTAAGAAATGCTTCCAAGTCTTCCCGGGCTATTTCGCTCAATGTACTCGTGTGTATGGGTCGTGGTGCCATATTGAACCACGACACCAACATGCAATAAGCCTTTTGTGAGTTAACGTTGAAGAAAATCTGGTACATTGAGTTATCTGATTGCTCATACACACAACAATTTGAATTCCTACACATACATCGTTGCTACACCCCGTGATTCGGAGCAAGCTTTTGCAGAGCGACAACGATCTCTGAAATGGATTGGTTCCTGTTTGCCAAGGCTTCTAATCCACTGAAAACAGTGTATTAGTGCAAGGCGATCAACGATCTCTGAAATGGATTGGTTCCTGCTTGCCAAGGCTTCTAATCCACTGAAACCAGTGTATTAGTGCAAGGCGTCTCTTATGTATACAACAAAGCAAAAGCTTGCCCCGAATCACGAGATTAGAGTCTTTAGTGTGGAGAATTCAAACTGCTATGTTCATGCCAATGTAAGGAACTCAGTGTAACTCGCGAAATGACATTGCCCATACGGGTGACCGCAATGCAGTATAAAGTGAACAAGTACCTGTACATATACCTGTACATGTACATGTAAAATTAACCACGACAAAGGGAATTTTATTCCATTTTCACACTCCCTAACATTTTGTTAGCATGTGATACTCATGAATACTTTAAAAATTAACAGTTTATCCATGGAGGTCTTAAGGAACCTTTAAGGCAGTACAGAAGAGTGTCCGACAATTATGATGGATGTTCCATCATAAATATCAGACAACTCTCATGCTTTATGTGACTCTGGACATAGATTTTTACGTAACGTTGTACTCAATGAAAAATTTTCCAGCCAATGGTGCCCAGCCAATGGTGGTAAGTAATACCTGCAACATGTAGCCATAGTTCCCAGAGGTGACAGTAATTACAAAAAAAGTCAACAATCACCTGCAGTTATAGTTTGCTTAGTGCTCACCAGCTTTATTTTGATGTGTGTTCTGAGTCTTGGTTTGCGACAACTTGTTTCTTGGGATGGGTGTCTCTTGGCACGTGTACAGAAGTGCATTTACTAAATTATAATTTCTTAATAGAAATAAGCAAAAACACAGAAAAGTGCATTTTCACCTTAAGGATTTGTCAAGGCAGTGTAGAAATGATATAAGGAACTCGACTTTTCTTGGTCTCCGTACTCTTTTCCCCGGCAAGCTCAGTTGTAAATTGGGTTGCATGACTGCAGTTACACATCAATAGCGTTTTCAGAAACACTGTGGCCGAAAACTTTCAGAGGTTTTAATGAGTATTTATGACCCCGTAATATTTAATGCTTTTGTACCCTGCTAAATGAGCCTAAATACCCCTAACTGTATACGGTTGGTAAGTGTAACTTTACAAATTTGATTCAATAACTGAACGTCGTGCGCGCTGTTCAGTGCGATAAGCTGAGGGAAGCTGTTAGCCTACTGTCTATAGGTTACGCTGACGCAAGCTTAGTTTCTTCTGATTTGGTCTGATTTTTCACATTGCATACTATTTCTTTTTTGTCTCACAAACCATTGGAGAATGGACAAGTTAAGATCGTACGAGCTTTCAGGGAGAGAAAACTAAAGAGAATCTGGGGATGCAACATGAAAATTTCTCGGAACAGCCCTGGCTATATGTAATAGAGGAAATCACAAGCAGGAAATAAACTGTTTTGCCCACTCTGATTCACTTCTGTCAGTTTTGAGTTCTTTGAAACGTGAGAAAATACTGCCTACACTGACAAATAACACACGCTAGCGTGAGCTTAGTTTGTTGACAAGGTCTGATTTTTCACAAACCGTTCTATTTTACTGTCTCATAAACCATTGGGCAGTGGACAAGTTAAGATTGCATGAGCCTTCAGGGAAAGGAAAACAAAAAGAATCTTGGGATGAGACGAAGCTTTGTCGGAGCAGCTCTGGCTATGATGTGCTAGAGGAAATCAAAAGCAGGAAATAAACTGTCGTGCCTACTCTGATTCATATCTGTCAGTTTTGAATTCTTTGCAATGTGAACAAATATTACCTATACCTTTAATAACAGACTGTTTTACACCTCTCTTACGCAGATCTGAGAGGGAACTGCTGTCACGACAATGACCACTACTTACACTCTACCTGCCTATGTGGCCCAGCCGAGTGGCCAACAGCAACTGGTAAGTCTGTAACTGCTGTGATGCGGCACGATAGAGTCTGGGACAACGGCAAACTTGGTTATTTTATTAAGTGAAGACGTCATGTCTTTTAAAAGTGGGAAATATCATGTTAGGATCTACTGCAGAATAGTATTCCCTTAAAAATCAAAGTCAAACAATTATAGGGAAACAGTGTCACAGAGGGGAAAGTACAGGATAAGGATGTGCTACTGATGGGAATTTCTCAGCAAAGGAACATCTCTGGGCTTAATCAGCCAGCTAGAGGAACCTAGGAACCTGTATCTTAGACAAGTAAAAATAGCGTTTTTATTTTTAGCCCTAATACACAGTCTCCATACGTATTTCATGTTCACTGTCTGCCAATTATCTCATCGAAAGGGATTATGCCTACTCATGCGTGCTTTTAGGCCCCTACATACATAAAGAAGTTCAAGGCAGTTGAACGACACACGAATTACACCTTGATTCACATAGTACTTGCTTCAGCTTGTGAGAATATTGTGTCCTTACATTTCCTGTTTCATACAAATGTGAATTACAGGAACATTTGTACACGACAAAAATTCTTTCGATTCCAGGCAGTTTACAGATACTGCCACTAAATTAAAGGTCGTCGATCCACACTACAAAACAGCATCTTCCAAAACAAAGATTTCAGTTGAAATGCAAAGGTGCCGTTTGGTCTACGTGCAAGGCAGAGATCTACAGTCTGTATCATAATAGGGCCATAAAATTAATTTCAAAACGGCAGAAAATATGTAAGTCGCTGTTCCTTGTTATTTCTATTATTTTGAGATTTCTCTTCTCTCAACCAGGCTGTATGTAAAATATATTAGTTGATCGCGCGTTAATGGCCCTGAACTGGCAGTTCTTGGGTTAAATAACGGTCAGCCAAGTCATGGAGGGAAGGAGGAAAGAATTTGTTCAGATTTGGCTTCTGCCTCCCACCCCAACTCTTACATAAGTGCCCACAGACTCACATTGCAGGCGTATGCTTGTGTGCAAGAGTATTATTTGACAAATAAGGTATGCAGTACAACTAAAAACCGAACTATTGGAGGAGACCAGTTTAATTAAAAATGTAAATATTTCAAAACAAAAGTAGACTCTCAGACAAACTACCGAATTTTCGAAAATAAGTCTTTTGCGCACGGGTTGAAAATTCATTGTGTGCGTGACGTGAGGGCTCAAATTTATCGAGAAATGTATGCTATGTTGATCTTTTTCTGCTTGGCAATGATACACCCACAGTGAGATCATTTTGGTGTCGATTGCAGGGGTTAAATTAATGGGTTAATTTTTTTTTTCAAATTTTATGTGTTCAATAAAAACTACTTTGCAACCTTTCTATTCAATCCGACAGAACTGACACACCATTGATTTTTGTGATGTATTACCGTGGAGAGGAAATACGACAGTCCGAGCGCGGCAAGCGTAGCACGCGTAGCCGCGGACAACAGCACGAGCTTGAGGAATGTTCTCCTTCTTCGGAAACTCCAAGAATTTCAATCACGGTTCTTTCGCAGAATTTTTAAAACATTCATCAATGACGTACGATTCCGGCATTACTGTAAACCATGAAGACAGGAACACATGATAAGTGATAATGCGGCACAGTAGAACCGGAACACAGATCGTTCCCCGGTACGCGGTGCACGCACACGTAGCTCTTTGTTCATGTACAGTCGTGCCACAGATACCAGTTTGAATGTTTTCTCCGGTATTGCATCATACAAATTTCGTTTCTCAACCGCGCCGCCAGCTGTCAGATTGTTGTACATTTTTCATAAAACTCGAAGACACCGTTTAAAAGTCTCGGCAAAATTATAAAAAAAAAAACAGATGCAGTACAGACATGATCTGGTAATGAATTATGATTGATTTATATTCAAAACTTTTAAGATCGTTGGAATTAGTCTGTGATGCCCCTGAACTGGCAGTTCTATGATCAAATAAAAGGTCATCATGGTTTCTAATCAGTTCATTTTATTTGCTCTTCTTTACGCAGCCAATTAAAAGTAGGCCTATACAGTGTCATTACTATTGCCTCAACTCTTACATGAGTGCCTACAGACTCGCATTGTACCTGTGTGAAATCATTACAAGGGTATCATATGTACCAATATACATTTATATGCAGTACAAGTTAAAGCCGACTTATTTGGGCAGTACAGTTTAAGTAGATACGTACACAGCATTTCAAAACAATAATCACACATAAGGTTTTGAGGATATTGATAAAATTCCAAATTGAAACAAGAACTCAATGAGAAATACTAGGCCTGTTATACTCTTGCTCCAAAAAGCAAGGAAATTGAAAATTGAATAATATGGACTCCCATTTGCATTGCAGCTAGCCTAAAAAGTCCCTCAAACCACCAGACCCCCAATACATCTTCTGATACAACAATAAACACTTTGGGGGGGGGGTGATTGCAGCATATTAAACGGAGCATCCTGCCCCCTAGGGCTAATGTTGCAAAGTTTTAGCTGGCACTGCTTGCGTTCTGGAGAAGGGCCGAAGAAACTTGGAGAAAAACGCGCTTTTATAAGAAACCGTGAGGACTTGAATACTTAACAATGATTTTTTAATTGTTATCCTGATTGCTACAATGTCTCTGAAGGCGGCTTGTTAGCGAGGACACATTTTTCCGGCTACTACGTTGGCCCAAGGCTCGTGACGCATGTTTGATTTCTCAGCAGAATGGTGTATTACAAGATGTACTTTGCGTCGGGGCTATGCTGATTTTAATTACAGGTTTGCCCTTACACCGACATATATGCATAAAACTATATACTAAGCGCTTTTCCTAGTTTACTCGGGTGGGACTCGAGCCCGCGACCTCCTGCTTCACTAGTGTAGACGTCTTAACCACTCGACCGCCGAGTTTGCCAGGGTCAGCTGGCTGGTCCGAATCTGATACAGCAGCTACTACCACAATGTATTTTACCATGCACTTTCCATCGGGAAAATGTTAATTCTTATAACGAGTTTTGTCCTTAAACCGACGCACATGCACGCATGTGTATGCATATGACGTGGTCAATTTTGATAATCCGTTGGCACTCCACAGTTGATTTGAAATTCCACAGTTGATGCGGGGCGCTGTATATTGATATTTTGGAATCCACGTTATTGCAGTGAGCCTCAATGAAACTTTGGTAACTAACTTCTCGGTGACGTTGAGCAACTTATCAGAGGACGGAAAAACGATGAAAGTGAGCCTTGCTCAATATTTTAGCCCAGAAGGAACCCACTGAGTGCCTCCCTAAAAAAAAACGGGCCCTCACGTGGCCCCGTAAGCCACTGACTGTGTTATAGCGGTGTCGAAAAGGGTAATTCCGACAATATTCTAAGCTGGCCTCACATTATGACTGGCCAGGGAGACACAGGTGGACAGGAGTATTAGCGAAGTGTTGGGCCAGTGCACGCTAACAGTTCCTGGAGAAGGAAGAATTCTTCATTTCTGCCAAAATGCCTTTTAATTAATTCTTAATTAATTAATCAATTTAATTAACTTCAATTTAATCGTAATTCGAGGATATTTCCAACACGCAGGCGCGTATCCTGGATTTTGTTTTTCTTTTAATGGATTTTAATAACTGGTTTCTTTGGTATAAGCAGCCAATGTGGGAATAACACAGTGTTCACATTACAGCAACTAGTTTCATTATCTCTGCCTTTTTTCCAAGTATTATTTACTTCCCGATGTTGTACTTATCCTTCCGACTTTGATTTAAATTCTGCACCCCGTTGCTATTCTGATCCTTTACACCCCCGGATTGAGCTACTACTGTAGTTGCATGCATACTGAATGTGTCTGACTTTAGATGATGACGCAGCCGGCTCCACCAGTGGCAGTCAGCCAGTCTCAAGAAAGAAGCTGGAAGGCCATAGCAAGCACGGGAATAACTCAGGTCGTTCTGGGCTCCTTGACCATCATTTTCGGGATTGTCACCCAAACGGCTTTGAAAACACGTTACGGGACCGATCTCGGATCCCCCATTTGGTGTGGTCTCTTGGTAAGTAAGAAAAACGCAACACTTACAAAAAAATCGTACTCTTTTGGCTTGTTGTATAAACTCTCACGCCGAAACATTTAATGGGTACACGTCTGGCGCAAGCAATCTCCTGGGTTGTAATAGGATTCTCTGTTCAGTGCATTAATTAAACTATTATAAAATGATTAAACATACAAGATTAAAATGATGCCATGGTCAGGAAAATCCCGTTATTCTCTTCAAATCAACTCGAGTAAAGCAAAAAAGAAACTTTAACCAATAGTGGATGAGGTTATTGGTTTCGCACATGTCCATAATTCTGCGTCAAATAAAGGCGTATGTTTTCTTAATCCTTAATTTTTTGTAATCCAAACGTGTTGATGTTTTTAAGTTTTACGTCGTGGCTGGAATCTTGGGCATAGTGTCTGGAAACAAGAGGAGCCAGGGTGTGGTAAGTTGTCAGAAGTTACTAATCTGACTTTGTAAGACCCTATTCAGGTCCCCATTCAGGAGAGGGTGGCGAAAGGATTTTTCATACAACGTTTGAATTGGTTAGTGAATTTAAGCGATTATTCCCTGTAACATTTTGGTGTGCTTACTTGTTTTGATCATATAAAACGTGTATTTTGTTTTGACAACGGGACCATTTTGAAAAACAGCTATTGCTGAACGATGTCACCCTGTATAAATATGTTTTTAAATGAATAGATAAACAAACTGGTCAAAGATAACTGCACCACTCTCACCAAAATATGGTAGTGCCGTTTCAAAAAAATGAAACTTGCCTCCTGTCCTCTGTTTGATACATTCACTGACCGAACCATTAATTTCAGACGTTTTCTACCTGAAAAAAAATTAGAATTTATTCAGACATTTTGCTTAGCATTGAACAAGTCAATGCTTTCAATGCCAAAGATTAAGGCTTTTCAAGTCGGAAGTTTTGGACACGGAGAGAGAACTGCAAAATTGAAGCCTGGAACCAAGTTCAGAGGGGAGCCAAGCTTTTGGAATAATCATTCCGTCTTTGGCTATTTTGCCCATCTTTGAAGAGTAGACTTATGTCACATCTCAGGCATATTTAGTGTCGTACTTTTACATGCATTACACAAATCAGCTTTGTTCGTGATTTCTTTTTCGTGCAGGCTATCGCTTACATGGTCATGTCCATTTTGGCTTGTTTGTCTGCGTGCTTTGTCATCATCGTCAGCGCCGTTATCCTGGCAAGTGTCAACGGATATTCGTGCCGTTATTACAGTTCCAATGACTACGGTTTCTATAATTATCGCTACAACTATCGGGAAGTATGTAGCTTGAAGGTGAGAACTTTATCTCCTCGTGTGTCAGCAGGTCTGATTTTCCTATGTTATCAAGGACGCTATTTTCTGCCTAGGAAATTCATTACTTTCCAACTGATTCACAATGTTTTCAAACGAGAATCGCCACTTTAAAAGATAACTGTGATTCGATTTCAGATTTTTAGCCCAGCAATTCACAAACTCGCTAGACTATCATTGAAAAATGACAGAGTTTTGAAAATGAAGAAAGCACTTCCTGGCGCAGGCTGTAACAAAAGACTAAGGTTGAGAGGAGAAGCCATTACAAATGTTTTACACTGAGCAGGGTCCAAGGAGCAAAAGGCCAAATTGACCCGAAAAAATGCAACTTACGGTTGCAATTTATCGTTCCTCTTTTAAGAATGGCTCGATTTAACCGATCCGGCCAACACAAAAACAAAAATGACCCGACCAAGCAAAATGTTATAGATAAATTATAATAAATAAAATAACCCGGTGTCGGTTTGGGGTCAAGTTTACAAAACAAAAGTCACCACGCAAAAATGTCAAAAGTTGGCCAGTTTCGCTCAGCACGTTTTGTTACAGATCGATGCCTTGTGACTATTAGTAGCGGCAATTGCATCATTTTGGTATATTTTTGTCCAGGGAGCTATCACTAGCGTGTATGCCATTGTCATACTTCTCGCAGTGGTGGAATTTGTTATTTCCATCATTGGGGCCAGCATGACCTGCAGTCCGCTCTGCGGTGCTTTTCCGGTGACACACACTGTGGTGAGTAACTGCCCACATGGGCTCTGGGAAACAGGTGCACTTCGTGAAAATACACCTCAGTAACCCATTTCACCTGTTTTGACGTTTAAAAGGGAACTGTGGTGCCTTTGTTATAATATGCTAGTAAATTAGCACATTGATAGCAA
Source organism: Acanthaster planci (assembly GCF_054643075.1). Lineage (NCBI taxonomy): Eukaryota > Metazoa > Echinodermata > Asteroidea > Valvatida > Acanthasteridae > Acanthaster > Acanthaster planci. The sequence goes on along the minus strand of NC_141785.1, from coordinate 11,105,317 downwards.
CAGTGTTATTTACTCGATAAAGAAGCCTTAAAATGCTGTCTCTATTTCATGCGGAAAAAAATCTGACATACTTAGAGATCCCAATTTTGTCAGAACAAGCTGAAACGTTTTCATTGAGAACAACCTTACGTAAAGTTTATGGCAAGCGCCACTTAACCAAGGAGTTTTCCGATATTTTGGCTTCGGTTCGTTTAAATGGGCCATCAAATATAAAAAGGCCTATTAATTTAGATTTGACAAATTACCGTCATGACCCATTTATCAAGAAATAGGATGCATTTCGTTTTCGCTTTCATTTTTCAAACAAACAGTTGTAAAAATCAAGCAAATAGCTGAAATTGCATTAATTCATTAAAACCCAACTGACCTAAAATAAGAATTGAAATTTGTCTCGGCCAGAGCCAAGTTCACATTTTGGTCAGCTGCATTCATACACGGGCAACAATTTTCGACTTTTTTAAACTGTTACTTTAAAACGCCACTGGATAAAATAATGAGTGCAGTTGATTTTACTGGCGAATAATTTTTTTGGTACGATAAAAGACGTGTATACTAAGGTTAGATGGATTATTACACAGTGAAGGGAAATTTGCTACATTTTGACTCATTATTAATTAAACAAGTAGTGACTATGCCTTTGTCCCGTTTGCAAAATACTATCTAATCAAATCCCTGATAATTGAAATGAATTCATTTATTTCCCTCTCACGGAACCCACATCAGGTGCAGTATCAAGTCCCACCACAGACAGTGCCTGCTGGTCAACCTCAGGGTACAGCCGTCTGCAATACAGGCCAGCCAAACGTTGGTAAGGAATACATGCAATATGCAGGTCTAAATCCACGATGTGTGGCAGTAATTACAGTAAAAACGTAAACAACCAGACGCAGTTATGTTGGCTTACTGCTCGTCAGTTTCGTTTTGCTGTGTTCTGGGTCATCATGCGTTGGTCTTGTATGTTGTGGGGTCTCTTGACATGTTTGTAGAAGTGTTTGTGCTCACCCAACTATCGAGCCTGAGCTTCTTGCTTACCATCGGAGGAGACAAAGTTTATATACTATTATCCTCTTTCTCCTTACCTGCAGTCTACCCGGTGGGGCAGGGACAGATCACAACCTACCCGGCACAGCCGGATCAGTATCATCATCAGGCTCAAGCGCCACCAACTGATCAGCACCAATACCGGGAACTCACCAAATAAGGTCAAGCACGAACAACCTTTGACACACTCTCGAACATGGAATTCTTGACACATATGTACCATTAGGTTTTCACGCCTGCTTCTAGTGTTACGCACTGAAGCAGTAGTATAGACCAAGAAGCAGTTATTGAATAAAAGCAATAGAGGGTCATTATGTCCTAGCTTATGTCTTTAAACAGACCATCAAATATAACTTGTACCAAAGGAGACAAGGCACCATTATAGTTAATCAAGAAATGTATACACTATATGTCTACTGCGATTCGTAAGCAAACATGGCTTGGATTCTGCTTATCTCAGCTTCGGAACTTCTCTTAAGTGTGTTAGTAGCATAGTCTAACCATTTTACAATGTGAACATTTGTGAAATCCACGTAATACATCAGTAGTCCAGCGTTGCCCTACTCGGCTCCCATGGGTCGTTTATTTAACATCAACGTAGCACCACAGTAGCTTTTCCAGTGCATGCTTGGAAATGCATTTTCCGTTGCTCTTTCAGCTTTAATATGCATGTTTATTTGTGCAGGCTCGGTTTAGTAATATTTAGATTCCTTTTTTGTAATTACGGAACTGTGTAAAAGGTTAAATCAAGATGGTTCTTTCTATAACTTTGTGGTGCAATTTTTCCCTGCCCATCTTTCATCTGGCATTGGTTTTGTAAGTTTAGAGCACACTCTTAAATTTCCGGGGGGTTGATTCATTAATACAAATTAGCTCCCAAACAAATACAAAAATTTGACCTGACATGGCATAATGAGGAACGATCCCCATTTATGACTTTTTTGAGATATGCATATGAGAATAAAGAGAAAGGAATGGGCTTTCCAGTGATACCACGACGCAATGAGAAGCATCGCTGTGATCAAAACTACTTTTTGAGAAAAACGGCATTTAAAAAAGCATGCGCCAGTGCTGCAAACGTTAGCCACTTGAGCATTTTGTGTAAGCTCCATAATCGTTCTCCATCTAGGCCTACAAGACCACAGCAACATTATATTTATTGGGCAGATATTGCCAGGACGTAACAAAGTAAACTGAAAGAATGTCTTCAAACATTATTTCCTGGACGTTATCTTGTTATTTTTTAGAAAAATAAAAATGGCAGTGGATTGTGCTTATCATGAATTTCTGTTGACATCGGACGGGCTGATGTTGACACTGTCTCCCAACTTTTTTTTTTCTTGATTTCGGAACATTCCATTTTCATATTAAATTTTTTAGTACCTCTTGACTCTCGGTAGAGGGAGCAGCCTCTTTTGGCGAGTCCATTGGAGGTAATTAACGTTTAATTTTTTTTCGTCCAAATGCAACGACTATTTATCATATCCTACCCCTGTACATGCTGAAAAACCTGGTTTACTTACTTTACAGCCAGGGCCTCCCCTAGCCAGAAAAAAAAAACATCCAGCCGGCCTTCAGCCAGCCTCCAGCCAATTCCTATAGGACTGTGTGCTAAGTGGTCCCTTGTGTACAATCTAATGGGTTGTTTACAAAACGGTGCCTGGGGCAGACAGTGGAATGTTTTTTATCAGTGACAGCTGTCTGGAACTTGTCAGAAGATTCTTTCGGCTGTCTTTGAAGTGTTACTTTGGTTGGGGGGGTGTTGTGGTGGTGGTGTGGCTTGGCTGGCACGTGGCGAGGGCCCTCCCTCAAATCGGCCTGGGAAAACGCCCCCCCCCACGGGACTGTGATGTACTTTTGGTGGTTTGTAAGAGCTGGAGAGGCTAGGGGACAACCACTGAAGCATTAATATACCTTTAGGACGGACTCAGGGCTCTGCAACCCTGAAAAACGAAACAGACTCAACGGAACAGTCCGCTCCCGAGACCGAGTGAGTAAAAATTCATACAGCGTCGCAGGAGGAATAAGAAGTTAATGTAAGTTTATTCAGTCAAATATCAACCTTTCTATATTGACAAGTAACAGTCATATTCTTTGCTAACCTAACATTCTGGCACTTCAGAAAGCTGTTGTAGCCAACGCAATGGATCTTGCCTTGAGTACTTTCAATCTTTTCAACGTACATGAGCATGCTGATGTCTCACAATCCGACAAGCATTGTCTTGAGCGGATGACAAGGGTGCAATACAGTGATTAGGTAAGATACATGATTCCAGCCGAAACTGGCGTAAAGGTCAGGCAGGGTTGTCCCTTTGGGGCAGTCAGAATCGCAAGTATTCAGCTTGGTGATCGTAATACTTGCATGTACATGTACATTATACAATAAGCCTTGTCAGGTTACAGAAAATGTATATCGACAAGAATATAAGATTAAATCAGGGCTAAGGTGGAAAGCTTGCGGTAGCACCATGCAAGGATACGATCTCTGCCCAAGGAAGAGATCATTCAAGCCACTGAGCCCACTCTCCGGCACCTAGACAAGACCACCGCTGATGAGATCCGCCTCGACATCAGCCAAGCCCTCTGGAAACACAAGAACCCCAACCCAACCCAACATCACCAGAGAAGACTGTTCAGCCATCAAGTCCCTCCACCAAGACAAATCCATCCACATCCTCCTTGCTGACAAGGGCAATGCCACGGTGGTCATGGACCGGGTTGAGTATGATCACAAGGTCATGGATGTACTCAATTCCGGCAGCTACCGTGAACTTCGGAGAGACCCCACGGCAGCCATCGAGAGGAAGCTGCAACAGAAGCTTCTCTCCCTCCACCGCTCGGGGAACATCACAGAACAGCTGTACCGACAGTTACGTCAATCCTATTCAAGATGCCCAAGATTCTTTGGCCAGCCCAAGATACACAAGAAGGAGACCCCACTTTGCCCCATTGTCGCTTCCAGAGGAGGGCCCACCTACAACACTGCAAGACACCTGGCCAAGATCCTTCGCCCTCTAGTTGGTAACACCCGGCACCACATCAAGAACTCAGATGAATTCTCCTCCATCATCCAACACCTCCGGCTGCAGCCGGGCGACATCATGGTCAGCTTTGATGTCGTGTCGCTCTTCACCAGCGTTCCCACGTCCAACGCAATCAATATAGCGAGGGACCCACTCCAAGCCGACACCAGCCTCAAGGACGGCACCGACCTCACCCCCAGCCAGTTTCAAGATCTCCTCACCACCTGCGTCGATTCTGCCAGCTTCCAGTGGCGGGACAAATTCTATGAACAAACAGCTGGAACCTCCATGGGATCTCCTATATCCCCGGTTCTGGCTGACATATTCATGGAAGAGTTCGAACAGACCGCCATTGCCACAGCAGACCACCGCCCCAAGATCTGGCTCCGGTATGTGGACGACACATTCGTCATCTGGGAGCACGGGCAAGACAACCTTTAACTCTTCTTGGACCACCTCAACGGGCTTCACAGCAGCATCCAATTCACCATGGAACAAGAGAGGAATGGCAGCATTTTCGTTTCTTGATGTTGAGGTGTCCAGAAGGGAGGATGGAAGTCCTGTCCGGAAGGTTTATCGCAAGCCCACCCACACCGACCGGTACTTCAACAGCGCCTCCTTCCACTACCCCAAGATCAAGTCATTTGTTAACAGAGCCCTCATCTGCCGAGCCTACAACATTTGCGACCAAGAGCACCTACACAAGGAACTCCGCCACATCTCCACGGCACTCCAACGCAACGGATACCAGCCCAAGCAGATCAAGACTCAAGACCAAAGATCAAGTTTCCCTCCCGGTCGTAGGGTCCCCTGTACCCAAAGCCAACTAGATAAGGCCCCTAGTTCTGTCATTATCCCCTACCGAAGACGTACCTCCCACCACATCCAGCGTATCCTGGGAAAGCACAATATCAAGGTGTTCCACACAGCTCCCGTCAAGATCCACAAGATGCTGACTTCCCATAAGGACAGGCAAGATCCACACCGCCGACCAGGCGTGTACAAGATCCCCTGCCAGTGTGGAAAAGTGTACATTGGAGAGACTGGTAGGGACCTCCCTACCAGGATCAAAGAACACAAAGCCCATGGCAGGAAGGGGTACAATGAGAAGTCCTCTATACCCTAGACCCCCCCCCCGCCCATGGGTCTCCTATACCCAGGCAACCTTCCCCCGCCACAGCCCATGACCAAGTGACACGCATCAATACCCAGGTGGATCCACCAGCTGCATCCTCGTTCCGCCTCACTTCACTGAAGGATTCCCAACACTCCAGTGCTCCCAGTCGGCTTCTAAACCCCACTCTCTGTCGGCATCTCTTCAGTCTCCTGACGACGGACAGAGCATACTGTCCGAAACGTTGAGTCCTTCACGGTTCTTTTCAGAACCATACAGACTCACAAAAGAGATCGTATCATTGCATAGTGCTACCGCAAGCTTTCCAACTTAGTTGTCTGTCACCATGAATAGCTTGAAATCCCATAAATCAGTGCTCTGAAATATATGATTGTCGAGCTTTCGGTAACTGAGTACCTTCTTCAGGGCAAGCAGATTCAGTTCTGAATGAACGCGGAAAAATCCACGGTCATTCCCCTGGATGCAGCGTTCCAAGTTCGAAAATGACGCGCTGCTCCAGTTCCTTACGCTGTACATCGGATGACGCTTTCCGCAGAATGCAGACGCTTACGTCACCGAGGGAATGTGGCGGGGCGCAAAAGTGCTGCGCAACAGTGAGACCAGGTGTTTGTTGGCGCACACTGCGCAAGTGTTCTGCAAAGCGGTCACCAAGGCGACGCTTGGTCTCTCCGATGTACAGTTTACCACAGCGACGATATGTAATGCAATAAACCACATTACTAGTAATTCACGTATGATCCCCGCGTATTCTGTAGCTACTGCGGGGGCCGACGACCAACAGGCTGTTAACTATGTAGGGGCAAGTGTTACATCTAGGGCAGCTGAAAAGGGGAACTGGGGCCTGCTTTTGACGGCGAGACGGAATCCAACCGGGAACGTAAAACCATGTCCCTGACGGAACAATCGCGCCTAAACGCGCAAATGGGGGAAGCTGTGGCCGCCTCATTACCGAGTGTGTGAAAATGTTTGAGAGCATTACGTACCGGGATGTCTCGAGGGTCGTATGGGAGTACGAGGGGGACGCGATCACGTTGCTTGGCCCTGGTGGGTTTCAAAGCCTCAAGTTTTAACATCCCGGGCATCGTGTGGTATTGGGTCAGGTCCTTTTTAACGAACCGTAGACAGCGAGTAATATTCCAGGGTAGTGCATCGTCTTGGGCAGATGTGCCTTCTAGTGTTCCACTAGGGAGTGTTTTAGGTCTTACTTTGTTCAATCTATTTGTGAATGACAGTTCCGACGGTATTTCGTGTTATCCAGTCACAAGTGGATGGGCGTCACCTTCAGACTGATCTCAATAACCTCCTCCATTGGTTATTGTGGAATCGTGTTGTTATAATCCTTCCAAACAAGGTCACACATTACTCGAAGCAGAAATATTCATCCTCCTACTAACAATCTTGGTAATTCCCCTTTAGCTGCTTCCTCTTCCATCCAGTACCTAGCCATCACCATTATTTCCGACCTTAGCTGGAACTCCCACGTTAATACCCTTGTTTCTCGTGCCAATCGCCTCTTAGGTTTTGTTCGATCAGTTGCTGGAGGTTCATTTACGCAAGCATCGTTCACAGTGTGCAAATCGCTTGTCCTACCTGTCCTCGAATATGGCATCCCTTGCTGGGGCCCGCACACGCTATCCCAAGAACAACAGATCGAGCACGTGCAACGTCCAGCAACCCGAAACGCCTTAAAACAACGGCGAGGTCAGATTATGAGGTCAGATTATGAGGACAGGCTTGACTGGCTTAATTGGTTCTCCTTATCATCCAGAAGACAATACTTGCTATGCTCATTTGTGTTTACATGTTTACACGGTTTATGCTAATCTGAGACCATCAGCAATAATTTCCATGTCAATTCCCGCCACCCAGATTTGCTCACATTCTGCCATCTTCCTTCCCGCACACAAGCTTTGTTTCATTGCCCTACCCACGTAATTCAACCTATTTTTTTTATCTGGCTTGTCATTTTGATCACCTGTGTGGGGACCGCTGTTTTCTTTGTTCTGTATAATTTGTTTTGTTAACGTTATGTGAGGGGCTGCATACCCGCGGGTAATAGTAGTTTATTTTACTTTTGCAGTCCCTGACCCAACTGTTATCTGTCTTGTTATGTATTCGGATTTTTGTCCCTGGTCCCTGCTTCTGCTAATATTTACCTGTATGGGTGTTTTTGTTGTTTTTTTATATACATGTACTCTTTGTTCAAGTTTACTTTGTTCCTGTAATGGTCAAATAAATAATAATAATAATAAAATAATAAATACAGAGAATATTCGTCGTCAATGACTCGGAGGACGATAAAAAGATCTGAAAAGCTGACTCGAGAGCCCAGAAAGGGCGAAAATGAAATACAAAAAGACCTATCCATCCACGTGAGACCACGCCCCAACAATGTGGTGACGACCAAAAGCTGTCCAACCTGAGCAGTCTTGCAATCGAATTCAACCAGCTATCCGAAGAGACCAGGCTCGTGCTTTGCCGCAGGAGGCCGCAAAAGCAGAAAATAAGATCAGTGGAATCACTGAGGAAAGTTGCACAAATAAAATAATACGTGTTGAGGCTAGATGCAATGTATCGAAACAGGTAGATCCACCAAAGGTTGGCGATGATATGGAGTGTTCAAACAACAATGCTGTCATCCTCACACTGAATGGGAGATTGGGAACAGCGTTAGCCCTTTCACTACCATTGTGCCAAATTTGCCAATTGTGCATTCTAGCTGGCTACCACACGTGCCAAATGTGCTCAATCCATAATGTGCTTTAGTTACCACCGTGCCACTGTGGCTCAAGTCCCTAATGCTTTTCACTGCAAGTTCAACAGCACCCTCTGGTCTGGCGGTACCGTATCTGATTGGCTGTCAGTGCACGCGCGCGTGAAACAACCCACGCCAAACAACATGAACAGGATGGAAGTCAATAAAACGGCCGACATTTTGGGCAAAATCTTCGCTTACAGCGGTTCGGAAGTGTCAACAGACGAGGTTTCCCGCATTTACTTCGGAAGACAGTGGTGAAGAAGAAGTTGAACCTGCTGGGAGCTGGGAGCTCATCAAAACGGTCGGAAAAGACCAACGTCCGAGCTGGCTGGCCTGAAGTCAACTTTCTCGCGTAAATGCTGGCCGTCGTTCCTGAACAGACCAGCTGCAGTGAAGACTGCAGTAAGTTGTCCCCCGTTGAAGTCTTCCAATTATATTTCTGTCAAGCAGTTTGGGAACTGTTGGTCAAATAAATCTATTGATATGCCAGCCAAACTTTGGCTGCAGATGAAGGCAACCACAGTCAGCCTACGTGGACTCCTACGAACGTGCCCGAAATGATGACCTTCGTCGCCCTAATTCTTTGCATGGGCATCAACCAAAGGCCAAGATATGCCATGCACTGGTCCAGATCTGATGTTCTGCGAAGTCCCCTCTTCTCTTCAACCATGGCTCGTAACCGTTTCACAGCGATCCATCGGTTTGTTCACCTTGCCAATAACAGAGAGCTCATCGATCAGACGATTCAACCCACGACAAACTGTCCAAAGTTCTCTCTCTCCGAAACATTGTATTGCCATCCTTCTTCGGATCTATCGGCCCTGAAGAAACCTCTCACTGGACGAGACGTTGGTGAAATTCAAGGGATGACTCGGCTTCAAGCAAAACTTTCCACGAAAAGCTGCAAAATGGGTGCTGAAATGCTTCTCTGTAAATGAGTCAGCAACTGGCTACACTTGTACCTGGAACTTGTTCACAGGGGCACAAGGCAGATTTTTGTAAAAGATTTTCAAGAATTTGGTGCAAAAAATAGAAAGAGTTTTCAGTAAAAGAGGGAGCAATGGCATTGAAGGTGACGCTCAAAAATTGAAATCCTTCATCAACGCCGATGAGGGCATTGCCAGCAGAACCAGTACTCGTCACACTGTACATCACACATTCTGATAAACTCCAGTACAGTAGCTTGATAGGGCAGTCTAGTCCACAGTGTATTGGATAGAGTGGGCAATAGTCGACCAGACCCAGGCGACCCAGTTCAGAAAAGACACAAGAGCAACGGTATTAACATAAACACTCTTCCGCTGAAGAAATTTAATACATATCGTAGTGACCGATTTCACGAGATCAGTGCGATTGATTTGCCTTTTTGAGATAATTATCATATTATATGTGATAATTATATGTCGATCAACAGAGTAAACACTAGTAAAACTAACCTATACAGACGAGCAAATAGTGTCGTTCATGAAGGAGTTACGGCAGAAAGCGCAAATGCACCTTTATTAACATTAGAGAGAATCCCGTTTTGGTTCTGTATTTCTTCAAGGAATAAAATAATAGTAACAACTGTGATACTTTTATTTGGGGCAAAATTGTTCAATGTTCCATTAACTTAGTGAAACTAAACATTCTGTGACATTCAAACTGTGCGTGATGCCGTAGATGTGTCGTACATATATTTCTTTTTTTGTCATTTTCCTGAGAAAAAATCAATGCTTTTTGTTTCACATTGCATGACGCATGATGCCAAAACCGTTGCTTCTAGAACTGGGTGAATTAGTTACTTGCATTATTTGACGTGTCTCTAATTTGTGACAAACTGCGTCATAAACCCGTCGTCCGTCCCTTTACCCCTGCAGTTCTGGTCATTTGGATTTTGTCTTGACTTTACTGCGGTGATTAAGAACGCTAGGAATAGTGACAGGAAATAACAAGTGCGTGCTCTGTGTACCTCGCTCATGGGTTGATTTCGTCGGGTGCCGGAAAAAGGTCGTAAGGGTGAAAAATGGGCAAAGGTCAAATTCAGGATTTTGGGGATATTGATAGATCATTGAAATATCCTTTATTTGTTATATATGTTTGGGGATATATGCCCCCATTCCCCTGGATTTACGCTCATGACCGCCAGGCTTTAAAAATTGTCTCTCTCTTTTTCCTTTTTTTTATTTTTTGGTATCCATATTCTAAGCATGTTTAAAGGAAAGGCACTTTCTATTTCCTGTTACAATGCTAGTCTCAATTTGTGAGATTTTTATTGTTAATCCTATGAAAATTTGTTTGTTGCGTTGCAAAAATCGATGCTTTCCTTTTCGTAAACGTATGGACGAACTATCATGCAGGTCAGGGGAGTGTCACCCTTTATGGACGAAGTTATAAATAGAACAATAATTGAATTATTGATTGTAATACATAAAATCTACATAAATTCGTTTTGGCACCTACTGAAACACTTAGTATGATTACACGTTGGATACTTTAGACAAAAATCTATTAAAATGTAATTTGTGTTGCACTGTCCACTCTCACACATATCAATTTTCTTATAAACCCGGGTATGGCAAACCAAAGAGACAAGTTGATCTTTTGTTAACATAAAATTAGGTTTCGGTGCATGTTTCGTCGGTTTTAATGCGGAGCCTTTTATGGGAACAATAACAAACTGGTTGGGAATATCAGCTACGATGGTGGGGACGAGTGTAGCTGCGGTGGTTGGATATGGATCCGTACTTTTATGGGCTGGGCTTTACCGACGGACGACAGTAAGAGCAATATGGACGTAGCTGCCGTGGTTGGAGCTGTGATGGGCTTTGCCTTGTCGACGGATGATAGTAAGAGCAATGTACTTTACACATGTATTAGCAGCACAGTCACGTCGTAAAATAAAGTTCTCGGTTTTTGGTCCAGTCGAACGTGTGCTCAGATTTCGATATCTTTGAATTTGGGGATACCCGTCTTTGCCCAAAAAGGCACGGGGTGGCGCTTATTTTTTCTCAAATGAGTAGCTACAAAAAAGCATCTGTGGTGGAATGGAACATACCTACATAGTCATAGTCAGGTCAACAGCGTGAAGGTCCCACTTTAGCAACATTTTTATCGCTGATGATTTTCTTCTCAGTCCTATGGCCGTTAGAGCGGGGTATTAAAGCAACGAAAACCCGATTGAAACAATTATGGAACTGTTCTCCAGACCTATTCTTCTAATACCCTTAGCACACAAATAGAGTTTATGTACTGAACAAAAAAAAGTTGACAATTAGTGAAAGATAACTTGAAGAAACGTTGCAATTAGACGCAGGAGATGTCATCAAAATATAAAGGTCTCGTTATATCATACTCTATAGGTATGAGCTTAACCAATGAACACAGCTAATTATCGGGCCTTTTTATTTGATTTTTTGGAGAGTAACATCTGAACTGGAACATCCTGATTAGGATATTACAATGTTATCTCTATGCGATCGTTCAGGGAATCTGAGAATAAATAGAGGAACTTTTAAGTAGAAACGTTTTCCGAGCCGTACATTTTAGGTTCAATGTTATAAGACTCCGCTTGCTTACAACTGTAATTACAGAGATACAAGGGGTAAAATTTATAGTTCAGTTGAAGTTAAAGTTCAGTTAGCAATATCATATATTGCCACTAAACTATCGGCTAGGCTGGACGTATTTCCTGTCACAGTTGCCAAGTCAATTGAATTGCCTGGTATTAATGCGCCGCGGTACTGCAGGGATGTCTAGCACCGGCAATGAATAGCCATGAGGGTGAGTCCATTGCTCAGCCAACCCCGCCTAACACAATGGTGGACCCAAAATATTATAGGTTTTTACCCAGCCCAGAGCTGAAATTACTGTTACGCCCCGCAGTTGGTGACTGGGGACGCGGGTCTCTTCCCTTCGGAGGAAACAATCTACATGCGACAGTCAGCTGATCGCTTCGAGCGGGAACAATTATTTTTCCTCCAATTACGAAAATATCCGAAATATTCTAGGCTAAAAACGTTGTCGTCAACATTCGGATGGTAACGTGTATTGCCGGAGATTGCCACCTGTGGATGTTTACGTACTGATCAAAGGACGTCAGTATGACCCATTTCTAAAACGTGTGCAGTCACAACAGATGTATAAACTGCGGTGGATTCTGGTACGAAAAATTGAAGCACTCCTTGATTCGTATTTATAGTTTTGCAAGTGACAGACAACGCTTACTTTTAAAATGTATCCAACGGGTTCTGGATAAATACTGTTGGGTCAATCAGTTGTTTTTGTTTGTTTGCTAGTTTTTTTTGTTTTATTTTAAGTCTTCACGTCTGAACATAAATGTGTTGGACTGTGTGTGTCATTTCGTGCCATGTGTATTGTGCTGGCTATGTCGCGAAATAATGGGTTTTCAATGTAGGCGTACAATGTAAAAGGTACCAAAGGCCCAACATGCAATATTTACCCAGAGTCTAACCTGCGGAATATGAGTAAGCTACATTTAGTGTGTTAACGCCTGGGCTTAGAATTCTATTATTTTTGGCCACTTTTTCCTGTATCACTACAATTTTATTGTCACCAGCTGCCGAAGTCGGTAGAAGTCAGCATATTGAAGCCCGGGATTAGCATTCCATTATTTTGGCCACTCTTTCCAGGTACCAACAGGTTGTTGAAACCCACCCCCGCCGAACCAGTTACTGAGTTTCACTGTACTTCCCCGTATGCTGCAGATGGAGAAATGTTTTTCATTTCAGACCGACAAATCTGTTTAAATTGGAATCGGTCTGATTGTTTTTAGACTGTAAGAGTGGGGACTCAGCTAATCCAGCATTGATGAAAAAGAGTGAAACTGCGTGCAAGTTTTGGTGCGTAGTATGTACATCACATATGCAACATTTAAATTAAGGTTTCTGTCTGTCTTGGTCTCGATTTTACGGTCTCGCTCCTGGTCTCTGAACTCCAGGTCTCAGTTGATAATTTTCTGTCTTGCTGTTAGTTCTACGTATCATTTTCTTAGATATGTCTTTGTGTTGTCGTCTGTCAGTCTGCCGGGCTATCTGTTTGTCTGTCGGGCTGCCTGTCCATCTGTCCGTAGCTAGGAGAAAAACATTTTGCACCACCTCAGACCTAAGTGTTGCCTACATCTTAAAAATCAGTCGATTGACCAACTTGAAATGACAAATTTGCAGAATATAGCTTTCCGGTATACTTTACAATACTGGAAGCATGCTAAATCGAGTTGACTCAACACTCTGCACATGTGATCTCAATTATTTCCACCGCAAAGAACAGTTGTTGACTACTTGGTATGCAAAAATATATAGCCGTGACTTCTCAAAAGGTCAGAACTGAATGTAACTAACATTTGTACAAATTGAAATGCTTAAGAAGACATTATGTTCGTGTACGTTTATCGAGACTTGTTCAATTTCAAAATTGGAGTTTAACTAATCTGTAAACCTGCAAATTTCCGTGGAATCAAAGAGACAACATGACACTCAGCAGTTAGAATATCGAATTGAGTTATTCAAAGGGCTTCCCTAGGGGAGGGTGTTTTAATCCTTAAGGTTACAGGAGGTTTCTTCACCATGGCACCCACAACTTCGACTGTTTGCTTATCCTTACTCAAGCAAATTACAACAGCCACGTAAGTCATTCAAAGAGTTTAGTACGAATTAACGACGGCAGCTGTCGAGAGCAGTTTAAAATACAATAGCAAACACTCCACCGAGCTCGCGACCAGAAAGCAAATTTACATTGCTGCTCTATTAATAGTGTATATTTTTAACGTTGAAGTCTTCATGCCAAGAAGAAATAGAATTTCCTACCGCATTTGGATTATTCCCACGATTTGTTTAAAATATGCATTGATCACAGGTGCAGCATTTTAATTAGTATACGTTGTAATGAATTGACGCAGGGCGGAAAAAACCAAACGAGGTGAGACTGGAAGGTTAGTCGGCACAAGTGCGCATGAGCTTGAGTGGAAACAGGTCCTTTTTCATTTGAGAATCGAGTTTGCATGGAAGCTGGACCAGGAAGCATTCAGCCATCATCAAACCGACCAGCTGTTGCTTGCCACCAGCCGGATGCGGCAAGAGGATTAACTTAGAACAGCTCTTTGAGACAAGACTGTGGCATTTTATCAGGGTGATGTATGAAGTCATTTACCGTCGATCAACAACTATCAGCAAATTTGCCAATTTTTGCGGAACGTTTCAGCCTGGTTCGTTCAACATGACCAAATGTACTTGGGCAGCTCACTGAAAAACTCCAAAGTTCGATGTTGCAGAGACCTCCAGAAGCAAACAAACACCTCCGCACGTCCTGACAACGCCGCGTTGAAAGATAGCCATTTGGAGAGAGCCACCACACTAGACTGACGAACTTCGAGAAAAAGAACCATCGAAGACGTAGATCTTTCCCGAGATTACACAGGATGACAATCATGACAGCACTTCGTGGAGTCCGTGACTCCCGAGTAACTCTGGTAGTGGTCGCGTCAACCGCCCTGTTTTTGGATGAATTTTTACTGGCTGTAGTCGGTAAGTTCACCTTTTCATTTCTTTCATTTGCGGTATCTGTTTTCAATCTTGCGACGACAAAGAGCTAGTATAAAAGCAAACTTAATATACTAACTGATACCGCTCTGATGATATCACATACTCATGTAACGCAGTTTTTTTGACGTTGCTGTGAACAAGCTATAGAGGCAAGTAAAATTGGAAAAATAGCCGCGTTTACCGTAAATACCCCTGTTAGAACAGTCCAGAAGAGTCAAAAATTCCTTTCACGTCTTGTGTTGTAATACTTTACGTAGATTACATCCATGAAAAGGAGCCTTAAATTTTCATGAAAGTGAGGTTTGGGAGTACTTCGAATAAGTACAGTACGTGACATCAAAGGCAAGAAGCCCAATAATGAGTTTCAAAACTCTCTGATCTAGAAAAAAAAAGGTAAGCCGGTCTGAAATAATTGCGGCCAACAGAAAGATCAACTAAGGATCATTGTAAAAAAAAAAAATTCAAAATTTCAAAAAAGATGTAGCGTTCACTGTGAAAATCCGAAGCCTTTTTTCAGAAACAGTGATTCAACCGCGGTCAATAGGTGTAAGGTACCCTTTGTAATTTTAATTGCAAACTTCTAGGAGGATTTGGAGTCTTTTTAACCAGTTTTATTTCACACTAAATTATAAACAAACTGCATGTGATCTCGGTATTGTGGATTTCACAACTTCTCCATGATTACTAGTCTTTTGAATGTTCTTGAAATAAACATCAATTCTATGAAATCTAATGAAAGAAAAGGTCATTCTTGGTGGATCATATTTCAAATAACAAATTAATTTGTCATACTTTTTACCTGCTCTCTCCTAAGTACGAACTAATTTTGTCTGATCTTTTCTCCGCATAGGCTTAATAGACTTAATTACTGGTACAGAGATAAAGGATTATCATTCCCGTGTAACTGACTTTTTAAAGAACATTTTATTGAAATTAGTTTTAAACACGAGGAAAATGATTGAATTTTCATGTTTTTATGGTTTTTACTGCAGTCATCTAATTTTGAATTTTCTCGTTTTTGTAGTTTGAAGAACATTACGTAGGCTTACATAAACCAGACCAATTTTAATTAGGGCAGAGAAGTGATCGAAACTGGTAGGATTTTTTTTATTGCATTCCCCTCATAAAAAATCCCTGCCAATTTGGATCACTACTCTGCGCTTATTAAAATTGGTCTGATTTTATGTTATATAAAGTTTTTAGCTTTTTTGTGTCTGTTGTAAGCAAACAACAGCAAATTGTGACAATAATATTGTTTGGCGTATACTGACAAATGTGATTGTGACTGCACTATAGACCTAATTTGTTCTTTCAGTAATTGATGACAAAACGTGTGTTAGTTATACTCTACGACGGAGAAACCCTTTTCCTCTTTTTCATAAATAAGTATATGTACTTGTATCAGATTGTGTATTTTATATAAGGGCCCATGAAAATACTGTTGTTTCTAATTGAAAATTTTACGTTTTTAAACGATATCCAGAACGTTAAGGTTGTTGTTTTGATTAACAAATGGGAGAAGAAAATTAACCAAATTTTGGGCGAAACTGCCCCGCCCCCGGGAGTTATATCATTAACATATCTGTGACGTACATTTGAGAAGACATCGTCCCGCGCCGCAAGCACGTCAATACTTGTCATGGGTTGAATTCGGAAAATTCAGTCCAATATTTGGGCAAGCTGAGAAATCATGCAGACCAGATTTGTTGCTGCAGCCTACGGCAACACCTATAAAGATGGGACAAGTCTGCATAACTTTCCAACCAAAGCGAACTTAGACAAATTTGGACATCGAAAGTCAGGCTGACCAGGGCCAGATGGCAGAAAGCGACAGCAAGCTCCACGCCGTGCAGTGCACATTTCTACCCACAGTATTTTCTTCCGAACACGTACGACTCGTTTGGGATTAAATTTAAGCGATTGCTGAAGTCAGGCGCCGCGCCCACGATATTTGGGAAATCAAAGAAAGCGCGTTGATAAAGACGAAGAAGAGCTTTCATGAAAAGTGAAAGACTAAGGGTAAGAAATGTTTCCAAATCGGCCAGGGCTGTTCATTTAATTGTACTCGTGTAAAAATTGCACCATACACTGGTCGTATAGGATGGGCACATGCTTTTACAGGGCGAGAGAGCATCGTATACGTGGACGTACACATGTACGTGTACATGTATTTTACGTTAGAACATTCCGCGGCCACAGGAATTTTTTTCATGTCCAAAAGGATGTCTGACTATAATTGTTGGTTCTCAAATGTATGTCACACGTTCAGTGTCACCATCATTTGTCAGGATTAAAATATTCATTCGAGGGGTCAGTAAGTTTTACCACAACAAAGGGATTTTATTCCATTTTACATCCCCGTGTTACTGGCATACTCTTAAATAATACACAGTTTGTCAACGGAGGTTTTCATGGACCCTTTTATCATTTTTACAAAGATGTCGGGTAAATGTCACACAAAATTTCAGTTACGATGAGTCAAACCAACTGAAATATTTGTACAGACTACAACATGTACTTTGAAAAATTGAGGTAATCTTTTCACTTAAACAGCTTTATCGACAGCATCTTTTAGGTTGCTACATTGTCATGGCATTATGCGAGTTATATTTTTAGGAATGACATTCAGAAGTCCATTGTCGTTACCCGAATTCCTCATCTGATCCAATGATCAAGCCTTGAAATAATGGCCGGGAGCTTTATGTAGGTGCTTTGTTCTGAATTCCTTCACATGGGCATTTCCAACATAAGCGAAGCCACGTAACCTAACCAACTATAAACAGTGTGTGTGGGGGGGGGGATAAATTCGCAGGCATTACCAACGCAATCGACGCTTTCCAACCCTTTCCCTCGGTACTTTTTCCTTCTGTTCCCTTTCTCTTTCATATACAGTCCTGACGTTGAGCAATTAATGTAAACCGCAACATTGCGTTTCGCCAAACGAGCTTGCCAAACAACTCCACGAACATGACTGTGACTGTTTCCATGTTACATTCACTTTATGCGGATATGTTATAAAGCCTTAACATTAATATGTTGACCTTGTAACTGCCATTATGTATTTGTCAAAGATTGAGGTGGAGAACGCGAACGCACCCCTTCATAATGTGAGGCCATTATTAATAAAAATGACATTGTAAGTAGGAAATTGTAGTTTTAATAATATCTAAATACAATTACAATCTCCTATTTGTATGTCATTTCATTAAAAAAACGAATATCAGCATTCTTGTTCAATTCGCAGTGCCCATTTTACCGGTAGTCTTTCTCGACATGTGTCTCGGTCTGGACAGTTCAACCTTCGCGGGACTGGGAAATGTTACCGGGTACAGCCCGACTTCCATCGGGCCCGTTACAGCGACAGACGTTAACGAGTCGCCGTACAAGGAGTGCGAGCGAGCTGTCAACACGCAAATGGGCCTGTTCTTCGGTTGTCAGTTCGCGATCCGGGTCGTAATGGGATTCTTTGGAAATTACATCTGCGAAAGGTGAGCTCGTGTAATTTTTATCTTGACATGAAAACATTTTTTTGGACGTTTATTCATGCAAAGTGGATGTGCATTTCAAAATCTATAAAACCCACAGAACGACCGTTCAGCATTGAGGACATTGATTTGGTACAGAGACTCTATGAGTCGCTCTGTCCAACATCAAGTAAGATTCTCTGTGTAACAGCATAATAAACCCAAGACTCTCTAACACGCATATACAGAACAATAGGGAGAACAGGAATTGCTACTACATGTACAAGATGGGAACCGCTACGTAAACTGATCCACCTTAGATATTTTAATTGCCAGTGCTCCATGCCTCATGTATCAAGCCCATCTGTTGATGTCGTTAAAGGTAGTATGCAAACGAAAGCATTTTATTTTATTCACTCACTTTGCATGTAAAGCAGCTACACAAGCAGCTGAACATGCGACTTGTTCATATTCCACTATTCAATACAATCATGTACACTTAATTGCTAGAGCAGACAACTGTACTTGGTTAACTTGAAATGTCACGCACAATGTTGTATGGCTTGAGTCTTTCTAGGTTTGCAATTTAGGTATCCCCGACTTGACTGAGTCACATTAGCAAAGGACTCGGAGTAGGGAGTTACATTACCAACAAAAGTTTTTATTTCCTTAGATTTATTTCCACCACCAATGCCAACGTACAACGTGCGTAGTCTTTAAGGTTTTCACAACGTGCACTTGGAAAACCTGGAGAGGAAAGAAGTACCTTTATGCCATGCTTTTGTTCACAGCAAAAATCAACTGATACCACATCCATGTTCATGTGAAACGTATATTTTTAAATAATAAACTAAGTACGAGTCCTTTGTAATAATGAAGGTGATTTGGCCTTAACAGGTACAAGCTACCACACGCGTGCACAACCCGACACGCAGCCACTTCGGAGTGGTTTTTTTTTTTACAGGAATTCCTTCACTCTATAAGATGATGGAAAATTTTATCAAGGAAGAGCCCAAAAGCTTCCCGTGGCCCTCGGAGGGCCCAATCCCACGCCGTTAAGGCCAGGACTCACTGCCAACTACTCTCACTATTTTGCTCCTTACTATTAAACCATTCTGAAATCCTTGTCAACTAAAACAAAGTCAACTGATATATGCCCTTACGTCATTATTCTCCCCAAAGCAGAACATGCACCAAACCTCAGCAAGGTACGACACGAAGGCAGGGTTTCAAAAAGACCCCTTGTGTCGGACATAGCTTTTTAGGGAGCGGGAACCACTCCTTAAAAATGTCGACTTATTTTTTTCAATTTATTTACAAACTGATTCATATTTTCATCACGATGAACAAAAGTTATTGATCAAAAATAATAAAGATATACCTTAAGTTTTACTTTAAAGCCTCACTTCATTACAAGCCTAGAACTTCTACAGCCGCCAGCACTGCGACCGTGCTCCTAAGCGCATGTGTCCTTTTCATAGTGCATAACTTACCATGCATAGGACTAAGATCAACTATTTTGTACTTTAAGTTTTAAAGTACTTTATGCTAATACCTGTACATGCTTATGAGCTTAAATATCAGCATCTTCAACGGTGAATGTATAGGAACTCGGCACCGGGACTCGACGGAAGTCACTCATCAGGACCTCCACCTGGGACATGAGTCAAATGACCCAGGACTCGAACTACTAGAAGTGAGTAACTTTGGGCTTTGAACAAGGATTGAGACTGAGTGTCTCAAAACCCGGACTCGAGGCAAGTCACTCAAGGCCCGGACTCGGTCCTGATGTGAGCCGGACGGCGACTCTGGTGACCGGACTTAAACACTGCTCATGCACGAGCGACATACAGACAAAAACTGTGGGACTAAAGTGAAAGTTTATAAAGATTGTGAATGGAAGATATTACTTGTCTTCATCACAGGTTTGGCTTTCATCTGCCGATGTTTGTAGGATGTACCCTTCTACTTGTGTCGTCCTTAGGTATGTAATTCAAAGCTTCGGTTAGTACAGTAGGTTTGTTGTACGCGCACTGCAGAGGTAAGGCATTTCGGAGATTTTCGACCAGCAATGAGACTTGTGTATGGAATTCCATATCTGCTGTCGCCCGTCACCCGTCGGCTGTCGCCCGTCACCCGTCGTCCGTCGCCTTTTGCTTTTTGTTGTGTCCCAATTCTGCCATTTACCAATTCCAAACATGCCATTTTCCGTCGCCCGTCGTCCGTCGCGCGTCGTCCGTGTTTTTTTGTTTTTGGGGGGTTTTTTTTGTCACGCTTGCGCAGTGGTATTTTTAACTTTGACCCCTGATCGTTTCACATGTACATGTACTTGTTCGAACGATCGACCATGGCTGACTCTCATTTTAGCGATAGAACTAGAAGATGTATTCGTTTTTGCAGTTGCACCAAACTCCGCTTGAAAGAAGAAATAATATTCTGACATCGATTAAGTGACGTGTATATGAAATAATACCATTTTTTGTTACATAAATAAATTAACAAAATAGACTTTTAAGTCTTGAAGGTTTGCATGGAGAAGAGGTATAATAGAAAGTAGGTTTGCGGTAGCACCATAGACGTATCTCTTTTGTGAGTATTTGTGGTTCTGATGACGAGCAGAACATACTGCTCGAAACGTCGAGTACCATAGGTTCTTTTCAGAACTGCAAATGCTCACAAGAGAGATACGTCCATGGTGCTACCGTAAACCTACTTTCTAAAAAGACTTTTGTTAGGGTAGATTGTTTTCTTGATAACTTAGTTACTCTAGACGCAACTTTACTCGTTAACGGCCTGACGTTAGGCCTATAGCCTATGTAATATTTCTGTCTGTCCCTGCACGATATCCCACAGAACTGAATGTATATAATAAATTATTTACAATGTTTGAATCCTTAATATTGTTCATAAGAGACAAACTGATTCAACAATATTTTGAGGGTGGATATACCTATGATGAAATCTGCTGTATACTCCAACTTAGACATGACTTTACATGAGTTGCAGGTAGGCTCACAGAAGTCTTTAAACAGTAACGTTACTTGTTAGCCAAATTAATAATGCTGATATGGACAACCTGTTCTTATTGGTCTTTCTACCATGGCATACACACAAAAACCAACACGTCATGTTTTCTGAAACTTAAACCAAGTGGTAATTGCCCCCTAACAATACATTTAATAAACAGTTTGTTATACACAGCACTGTCTAGTATTTCTGGATTTCAAGATGAAATTGAGAGGGCAAAATGGAATATCTGTATCGGTTGACAGCATTCTTTCTGGATTTGATGAAAACAAGTCAGCATATTTTTACAGTGTGCAAATTAGAATTAGACTGGGGATAAGTTGGCCTGAACATTTTTGCTGAAATTGTTTTTCCCCCAAAACAGTTGGTTGAATTCTCAGAAAGGCCACATTTTCTTGTCAAGGGCAGGGGTAGTCTAGCATTATATGGGACTAGTATATGCTTTGCAGGTGGGATTTGTACTTGCCTTATTGGGAAACATTGTCATTTGTTAAACTCAGCTTTTGCAGGTCCTATGCAATCGATTTGTCTTTACACATCCGGTATCTTACGATAACATTTACTTGCCTTATAACATTACTTGATGATTATTACAAGTCAAAAACCCAAAATGGCCACTAAAACATGAAGTTTGATAAATATCCAAAGTTGCCAAAGCACTAAAGTCGTGTACAGAATAAACGTGCACAAACCAATTGGACTTTTGCGCAGAAGAGGGAAAAAGAAAAAAACAAGACAAAAAGAATGTTTTTTCGCAAAGTTGCGAAAAAGCCAAGAACTTTAACGAAAGCAATAGCTGCTTCAGCAGGACACCGAAGCAGCTAAAAACGCTTGTACGTTCACCATATGGCACGCTACAGTAGACTTGAAGAAATGCGATGGCAAAGTGACCTCAACACACCTATAATATATAGCTATTATATTATAGACTATCCACAATCTAGATTTCTAGAGGAAGTGTTGCATGATTTCAATAAGGGCGATCCACAATTGGTGCGTTCGATTAGCTTCCCTGAATACACCAGTGTTACACGCAAGGGAAGCCTCGAAATGAGGGTAATCGAACGCTGCAGTGTACTCGCCAACGCATTCTGGGAAAAAGGTCAAGTCCCCGCCAAGTTCCATCATGTACGTCATTGCACGAGCAGTCCATCCGTGACGTCATTACACTCGGGCAGCCTCCAGAGACCCGCTCGCCAAGCGGGGTAGTAGTGGCTGACACCAGGGCAGGCACGAGAATCACGTGATGGCTAAACGAACGCTCTCGTGTAAGTTTGACTTACACGTGTAAGCTAATCGAACGCACCCATTAATACAAATCCAAGAGTTTGCAATGTGGTGGCCGATCACAACGCGTGATCCGACTCTTTCCACACGCGCATTTAAGTTTGCAGATTTTGCGCTTTGTGATTGGCCAAAGCGTTGCAAACTCCTCGAGGCACACTACAGAGGGATCCCAATATGACGCTTTTAGCGTCGATCTGAGCACTTCCGAGTTTAAAAACGAGGCTGTATGTGTCAGCTTCAATTCATAATACGATCAGACGATGGGAAGTAAGGAGTCATGACACAAAATACATAAAGGGGATGTTAAGTTAAGACTTTTCAGGCTGCAAATTTTTGTGGAAGAGTCTTTCAGGATGACTCCACAGTCCACACGTAACATCAAAAAAAAAATAACGGCAATTTACCACGAACTAATGTACCGGTACCTACGATGGTTGTGTATCTGAGCGTGGTTTAAACTAAGCGGCGTCACACGTACGAACCGGATACTGCATGTACTGTGTCGACTCCTCGGGCTCGCGCGACTAAGTTCAACATAGAGAGCCTCGGTTTCGATGCGGATATGCGCAGACGGCGCTAATGTGAAATCCCTCCATTGTGAAACGCCGTATTGACTACGAGATATACACACATTTTTATAGAGGCTTATGAAGCCACTATTCTATAGACTGCCGGGGAAAGGGTCGTGCATAACCGTTTCAGTAAACGTTTGATGTTTTCCTCTCAATGGAATGTGTAACCACAGGTGACGTAATGGCAACTATAGAACACCATACTATGTCATGAAATACACAGGAACGTCCAGAGGATCGAAGAGGACAAAAAGACGGCTTCGAAGCACAGAGCTAGAGAGGTCACAAACGCTCGAGTTTTCGCTGGGCTCGATATTTCCTCAGGGCACTTGGCGCAAAGACTCTGTATTTTGAGTTCTATAGTGTGCCTAAATTTCATACTTTTCTTTTTCAATAACGTGTCGACAAACAAAAATGGGGAGAACAGCAAGGAATTGCTCAAAGTGATTTCAGAACTAATTAAATGATGTCAACCAATGCTATACTTTGTGTTTTAATCCGGCAGTATATGCAATAGCTGAATCGCACGCGGTGTACTTCACTGCTCGAATGATACACGGATTAGCAGCCATTCCGAATGATGTTGCAGGTGAGTGGTGATGCAATTACGGGACTCTGACATGATCACGCAATCCCATAACATCATTCACCCGAGGAAAGAGTACAGCTTACATTTGTACAGAGCGAGTTCATAAAAGTGCCATGGCAATCTAATGTTTAGCGCAGTTCTTGTGAATACATCTGGTTTGTGTCCCGTTGAACCTGATTTTCAATTTCTTGTTTTACACCGATGTTCAGGGTATGCTTGCGGCCTTTTGATGTTTATGCTAATTTAATTTCTATCATTAGATTTTTAAGTGAGACTGTGGTGTTATGCAAAGCAAAAACCTCAGTGTTACAGCTGTTTCTTTACTAAAAAATAAACTTGCCAAAAATCTTGGGATATTTTGTATTCACAAACTTTGTTCAACTTGATTAATCGCTTTAGTTCATGGCAGTTGTTGCGCAAAGTTTTTTTTTACAAATTATCAATGCATGAATTTTTAATTTATAACGTCACCAGAAACCCAAAACAAACAGTGTCTAATTCCTATCAGTAGCAAGGGGGAAGGGCAAGCGGCCAAGGGGCAACTGTACACCGTGGGAACTCGTTGCCCCATACCCCCCCCACATGTTCTCAGGTGAAATTCAGATCACGAACTATTTAAGTATGTAGAGATATGCAACAAAGGACCAATACTGCTTTTGTCGTGTGAGACAGTAATCGAATGCACGTTGCGCATGTTACTTTCTTGACAATCGCCTTGACTGATGTTATCATTATGGCCCTGACATTCAACTTATAGATGAAAAGAAAGAGGCTTCATATCTTCTTGATTGAACTTTCGCAAATAATAAATGCATTTTGCGCCAAACATTCACAATATCCCCACTGTTACCGACAGGTAAGATGGCTACTGCTGTGATATCACATTATGCATTGACTGTCGTGTATTAAATAAAATATCCCCAGCCCCCAACATCCAAAATCTTTCGGCAGTCGTATACGGCCCAAGAAGCTTGTAAAGCCGTGGGCGTCGTGATTGGAAATTGAAAAATAACAAAGAGGATAATCACCAGTTTGCTTGAAAATTCCTCGGAAACTACCTCTTCCGCCATTATTGGTTTGTTCTCAGTTTGCTTCAGATGAGAGGCCCCCCCCGAAAAAAATCTCGCGACGCTCACAGCCGGAGATCCTGCATACCAATACGTGAATCATGAATGTGAAAAAATTGACAATTTCTTTGGTAACCCAGAATAGTGGCAGTGCGTGGGAAATAAAATAATCAGATATAAACGTGTATTTTAAGGATTATTAAAAGAAAAACCCAGACACAAGTGGGTCCTTTCATGGAATTTTGCACCAAAGAGCATCTCGATACATTTAACAATTCAGACTGGTAAATAACACACCAAAAAGGGCGAAGACAATAACGTTTGCGTTTGTCCAACTGAACTATACGGTGTATATGTTTAATGGCATTTTTGGGAGGGCATAATACGCATCAAAACACAAAAGACTTTTCATATGATTCCTTTCTCCCGCTTTTCACAGCTCTTGGCCTCCTTGCCTACCGATTTCGTGATAACGACGAGACAAGAGGGTTTGTTTTGGGAATCGCCATCAGTGGGTTTGCTGTCGGCACGATGAGTAAACAACTTGCTTTTTTAATGATAAGATTAGAAAAATGCTGTGGACTATGTTCCGTCTAAACGTAAAAGTATAATACTTTTTCTAGTAGTTTTTTCTAGAAGTAGCACATTTAAGGCAGAAGCAGGCAAACGAATATCGTAGTATTAAAAAACTGTTTCCTTTTAACAGAAGCTCTGCATTCACAGAATGACGTATCTCGATGACAAATGTTCAATTTTATATGTGCTTTTATTTTTTTTCCAGTTTCACCCCCATTCGGCGGAGTGGTTTTCTTCTATCTGGGGAAGGCGGCTCCATTCATTATCATTGCTGGATTTTTGGGATTATTGGCACGTACGTTGATAAGTAACTTGCTCTTTACACTCATAAAGAGTTGGGTAAAAAAACGTTGGGTAAAAATTATTTTACCAGATACTGGGTCAGACCTACGCAACACTAGATGATTGTTTACCTGCGTACAAAAACTGTCCATTTTTATGATGGGTAAATTTGCATTCATTTATTGGGGAAAATGATTTCCTATTTAGTTACCATACCTCAACTTAACTGGATAATGAGATTCCGAATGTTGGCAGTAGATGCAACTGGGCGGAGCTTCATTTCGTCGAACAAAATTCGCTAAATTACAATCTACATATATCTACTCTTTTACGTTGCTGTGGTGTTTGTTTGTGTTTTCGTGGATAAGATCCTGTTTCAGACCAACAGCAGTCTCGAGGAAAAATTGGGGGTCTCAAAGAAAGCCTAAATATCAGAATAGGGCACAATTCATGTACCCACTGTAATTCCTGACAAGTGGCGAACTGATGCATCAAGTAATGTCATCTTAATATTAGAGAGTTACAGTGACTGCGTACACAAGGACTATACACATGTTCAGTGTAAGTATACTAGAATTGACCTACATTAGGCTAGTGTCACTACTTGAAAACAAGATTCCTCCAGATCCCTCGTTCGCAGGATATCACACGTCATAGCCTACCTAGTAAAATTATGGTTTATTTCAAAACTTTTACAAGACCAATCATTCGTTATTTATTGTGCCTAAATATTGGGCACCTTTGTTAACCCAACCGCTGGAAAATTCTGAGCACCAACCATGTTGGGGAGAAAAAGACCATCTGTGTAGGCAGTTGGTGTATTACTCAATATTAGGATCGAGGTTGGACTAATTCTATCCAACTTTTCAAATGACAGTGTACCAGCAAAGGGAAGACAACGACTAATTTTACAGCAAGAAAACGAAAGCGGAGTGAATTTAAGGCCGGTTTATGCATATTGCAGGCGAATGTGAAAGCAAGGCAAATATGTCAGGCACGATTCACAGCAAAATATTGGTAAAGTTGAAATGTGTTCAACTTTTGTGATTTCGCAGAGCGAATACTTGTTTTCACGTCAATTCAAGCTTGTGTTCGCATTCGCACTAACTATGAACCAATGAATGTTCAAATTCTGTGAACACTCGACATGAAGTCACCTGTTATCTATTTCCATGCGCGTGAAGTGTAAATTAGCTGTTTATTCCAGCCTATCTCTCAAGTTCATTTTCAGATTTTAATACCAAAGAAGGCAATCGAAAATCCTGTTTTGCTAAGACAATAGTTTTGAAAGCACAGACATGGTAAAAGGTTACATACAAAACTGTGTGAAATAACTCAGCACTTTGAAACGTTTTGAGAAGAGAGCCTAAATAGTTACAGATGAACACTATGTCTGGTTTTCCCACCAATGGCCGGTTCTATCTTCCGCAACGATGGATGGAATCCAAATGGGACATACATGTACACGCATTTGTGCATTATATAGCTTCAAACTCGGGGAACTAGTTTTTACACCTCCGTCCGTCAATATGTACGATCTGTAGTTAATTTATTATGTGAATGAAGTTCGGAAACTCCACAAAAATGCTGAGATCGTGCGAGGAGGTATTCCCATAATGCAATCCCTTGCCCTGGTGGTTTTGGAAAGGATGAAGATTTGTACGGTTTTAAACGTCTCCTAAGATGCTGGGTCAACTTCGTCTTCGACTTCACATCTGATTTGCCTCGGCATCGTCGAGCAACGCCAGCCGCATTCCCGCAGTTTCTTGCCGATGAATTTCTTGGCAGTCTTTCGGAATGGCCGGTTGAAGAGGCAGTATATGAACACGTTCAGAAAACTGTTACTTGCCGCTAGCCAAAATACTACCAGCTCTAGCAACTCGGAGAGAGCCGTCCCGGATAGGGCCGCGTAGGCCCCCGAAACGGTGTAGGGTGTCCAACAAAAAGCAAAGGCGGCCGTAACCGCGATGAATGTCCGAAGCGCCTTGCGGTCAGAGCCGTGAACCAAGGCGCCTTGTAAATCTGCCCCGACGCGGACCAGCTGGCCGGGTTGGATACGGCGTGCATGGTATCGGCTTATTCGGATCAGTCGGTAGTACATCACCGAAATTGTGATCAGTGGTGTCACAACCCATAAGCACAGCATTGCCATTCTCAAGAGAACATTACTAAAGTCAAAATTGCAGAAGAGAGCAGCGGTGTTTAATAAGACTACTGGCCTTTCATAAAAGCAAACGAAGGAAGCAGTCACCAGAAGGCAGAAAACAGACCCAATAGTTACTACAACAATGACTCTTTGCCTCTGGAAAAGGGAGGGGAAACGTAGAGGCATGGTGACAGCGACGTAGCGCTCTACATTCAAAAAGGTGATAAACACAATGGACATTGTGACCGAGAACAAGGTGAGGATGGCGTGGGCCATGCAGAACCCCTGGCCGAAGGGCCAGAAATTCATGGCAGACGCCACGACATGCGCAACGCCCAACACTCCGATGATGAGATCGCAGACCGCCAGGCAGGTCATCAGCACCTTGGTGCTTTCGGCCAGTTCGCTGACTCGGTGGGTTATGATGATGGACAGGGAGTTCCCCACGATAGTCGGCACGCAGACCATGACGATACCACATGTGCGAGCTACATGGAACGGGACCGACAACTTCAAGTCATCCGGCCCTTCCGTCGTCATGGAGTTACTCATTTTTTCAGCATGCGATGCCAGTGTAGGACATGATCAAGCCATTATCACAATGGAGAAGCTCACTAAAGCGTTTCCGAACCCCAACATCGTCAGAATTAAGGTTGTCCTGTACTGAGCAACCTCCGATGTCGTTTTTAACATTAACTTCGATACCCTTACTAATGAGTTCATGAAGAGTTACCGCATGCACTCAGACCCGCGGAAAATGTCTGATGTCTTCTAAACCAGTTTTCATCAAAATCCTATGTAACAATGGTCGATACAAATCTCTTTACTCCTTGTATACCAGCAGCGAGTAATCTATACATGTACATGTCTTAATCGAAATACATTGAAGATCATGCCGATTCTGGCTGCAAGACCACAATGAAATACAAACTCGATATAAACGCTGCCTTTTGACTGGTAATGCCCAGGACTGGTGTTTGCTCATTACAACACAATGACGGGCACAGCTCGTCGATACACAAGTTAGGCTTCAGATCTGATGCTGTTTGCCTGTAAGTTTCAAGTCATCTACATATCCATCTGTATTTCGTATTTTCAGGGGCGCAAGCTTTAACCTTTGGACCTGTTCAAGCGATTGCAGAGCCAGCGACACGTCATCGATCCATTTAGATATCAGACTTGCTTTTATTTCCTCTACTTTTTTTCCAAAATAACTCAAATCCATTTGTCCCTGTGTTACGCCCGTAAGAATTTGAATAACTTAAGCCTTTTACCCAGCAATATCGAAATCTTGAAGGCATTTCCAAAGATCGTCAACATCGGAAATGTTTATGATTCACAGTAGGGGTGCGGCGATTGGCGAGTTTCTACAGACAGTGCCGACGAACAATGCAAAATGCTCATAATAGTATTAAGAGTTCGAGTAAAATCCGTCCATGCACTGCAGAGATTTAAAGGAAGCTGAAACATCACCCTTTCAAGTTCATCCTTTCAACTTTCAAGTTCAAGTACTGTGTAATTAAGAATACTAACAAATGCAAGTGAGGAAAACAGCAGAAAAGATCGTCGGAAAATTCTGTGAGGTCAGTAGGTGTGC
Organism: Acanthaster planci; assembly: GCF_054643075.1. Classification (NCBI taxonomy): domain Eukaryota; kingdom Metazoa; phylum Echinodermata; class Asteroidea; order Valvatida; family Acanthasteridae; genus Acanthaster; species Acanthaster planci. The sequence continues at coordinate 11,076,214 of NC_141785.1, read as the reverse complement.
GTGTGTTTGTGAGGGGTGCAGTTATTCATGCCTTGATGGAACTATAACATAGCCTTTTGTTGATGTTATTTTAAATACACCTTTGACAACATTACGACACAGCTCACTCCTCTATTGAATCCCTTTGGAAGAACAGTGACATTTCACTTTCGAAATGCATCTTTAATTTAAAAAAGGAAATCCTTCACAGACCACACAAAGTGAGGGGTGTATTATCATTGTTTGTTTCAAAAGCATTTGAGTAAAAAGTGTACGCTGTCCGTCTCCCAATTTTGTCATAAAACGCACGTTTTGAAAGTGAAGCTAAAATGACATCAATTTCCTTGGAAGCAGTCGTTGATAATATACTGAACGCTATCTTCTGGTGGTCTGTCTCCGCTTCGTACATTGAACCACTCCACAGTTTCAGCAAATACCGGAAATTAATGATTAAGCCTGCGTATTTAACAGGAAAATTAAAACAAACACCGGGAACCTATTAAACACAGATTACCAGCTTTTTGATGGAGTGGTGAACTTGCATCTAATATAACATGTTGACATACATGATCGATTGCACACAAGGTGAACGAAGCCTGGAAAGTGCTGGAACACGTGCACAAATTCCAGATCTAAATATAAGATAACTGCGGTAATTGGGCGAGAGAACGACGTTTTTAGCTCTGCTCAAAACTGTAAATGTCTTCGAAACACCTGGAAGGAATTTAAATTGAAAGGCAATAAACCAGTGTGATCAAATTTTAAGTCCTCAGAAGAAGGGTGCTAAATTTTGCTGTTGTTTGTGGACATATTTGCTGTAGTTGCAGAGATTGTCATTTATGACCACAGCACGACACAGGAAAAAGTGGGCGTCATGGCAACGGTTAGACTACTGCTGGACCCTTTGATTCTTGTCCAAGCCGGTTGGTGAAATCCATTTTATGTAAACTACAACACTGCTTCTAATTTCATCCTGGTTTTGCTAGATTTTTATTGGTTAAACCCTGAAAGAGCAAGGAGCAACCCCCCCCCAAAAAAAATATAATTGCTCCAATATCATTGAAATGCATTTTGTCACACACCGAGCCTTGAGGGTTTTTCCAGTAACATCTTGCGGTCCTTTTGACACCAATTTGGTGAAAATCGTAGATGCCGTTCTTGCGCAACGCAAGAGACAGGTCTGCAAAACTCAGTACCTCTTCCGTGGCGTGCTCGTTGCTCAGAGGCCGACATGTTTGAGGTCATAATCTTCAAATCACAACATCAAAACTCGATGTTACACTGAATTGAAACTTCAGTGTGTGACATTCATGTGAATAACCTGGTTCTGAGAATTTACTGACGACACGGGAACTGGTTGTACACAATTAATCTTTTGTGAAAAATAAATACCATATCAGGACCTTCCTGTTTATCACAGTTTATGGTTGTGCTATCAAGGAGCCCCGTTTCTGTTTCTCAGGCTGCATCCGAATCTGTTGTCTAGAGCTAGGTCTAGGTCTTACTCCATTGGAAGTAAGCGGAGACGGGCAGACAATAGACCTACCCGTAGCTCTGGAAGCCCATTTCGGACACGGCCTTTAGGATGTGCAGAACTGATCGATCCCTACAACTCAGGTTTCGGCACCTTGATTATTTATCGATTTTCTATGATATTATTGTTGAATTACAGGTGTACTAACGATAGCTAGCATGGGCTTCGGTCTGCTGGAACCGTCCCTGCCAATATGGATGCTGGGTATTATGGATGTTGAAGAATGGCAGCTAGGTTGGAAGATTCTAATTGAAGATTTCGTTAAATAAACTGTAGATTTCAAGAGATATGTTACTTATTAGAATGAAACGTTACCAATATAGGTCAAGTTCGCCTTTTGCTGTCTTGCAATCTATGTAAAACACAGAGTTTTTGTACAATGTCATTTGACATCTTCAACAGGTATCGTGTTCCTTCCACTGAGTATAGCGTCTATTATCGGTAGTTTGGTACTAGGATATTTCAGCTACAAAATAGGAAGGTAAGGTATGTATTTCGTCAGGTTCATTACACTTTACTGCGTAGCCTATACAAATGTCTTTTTCGAGTTTATGTGACTTTTCTTTTGTACACAGAGTTTTTTATTCTTTCTCATCGTTAGATGGCTGTGTGCGGCGGTCTCCATGGTCGTACTCGGCATTGCTCTTTCAGCAGTAAGACATTCCAATCTCCCGTTCGTTCCAACGTAACAATATTGATCAAGATTTCAAAGAAAAGTCAAAGAGACATCATTACCACAAACTCCTGGAAGCCATAACCATAAAACATTTCACCGTAGTCTGGAAAAATCAGAATTGCTTGAATTCGCTTACTGAAAAGATTTCCAAACTGGATAAAATCTGAGTCTTTGAATTAAGCTGCATCTTAACAACTGTAACCAATAGTCCACTCATATTTGCGGGTTTTCACGTCAACCTATACTTCTTAGATCCCATTTGGAGGAAACATCGCAGGTCTTATTGCTCCAATGACCATGTTTGGTTTGTCCTTCGGTAAGTCTCCCGTTCAAGCAGGCTTCTTATAATCCATTTTTTTTGTTTCGATTGCGACCCAATTGTACGTATTTCAACATTTATGCAAAGAGCGTTTATTTCATTCAGGTTCACTGGATGCTACGACCTGCGCCCTATTCAACTTATTGGTTGAACAGCGCCACCGAGGAGCGTACGGGGGTGCAGCAACCCTGACGATAATCACGTTTAGCATTGGCTTTGTCGTAGGTAAAATTACATAAAATGACCGAACAAATCACATGATGCATGACTAGACTATACGGCATATAAAAATAACGGAACAACAATGTATGACCAATGGAGAGATGGTTACAGGTGGCAAGGCATAAATGACAGAAAGATTAATACGTGATGACACGCAGGCCCCCCCCCCATAGATAAAGTGACAGCGAAAAAACGAGCATGGTTTACCAGAGAGTGATGATGGTCGCGACAGTTCCAAGACACACTGCAAATGGGGGTAGTCTGGGACAGCTTCATGACATTAGGAATTCTGAGAACAGATTCCTGATGATAGAGAGTGATACGCGAATGAGAACAAGCGACGATCAAGAGAGAACGACAGTAACCCGGACGCCAGACGATGACGACTGACACTGGTAGCTTTATATTGCCAAGAACACGCCGAGCATCTTTGAGCATAGCTTTAAAAATCATTGTATCAGCTGTGGTCAACAATTCTTCAGGACCATTCCAGAATGGCAGTCACAACTTGGCTTTGATTTTGATTTCTGTGTAATATTCCAGGTCCGGCATTAAGTGCAGCACTGGTTAATGTCATTGGCTTTCCTTGGTAAGCCAAACTTATTTTCAATTTCTATTCATAATTATTTATTTCATTTGCTGTACGAATAAAATAAAACGCTCACCCGTTCCGCTGGTCTACATGGGCAAAATTAGTGCAAAATAATGCAAAACGGGCACCAGTTTCTAGTTATACACTAATCAAACCAAGCGTACACTGACTTAGCCTAATTCTTGTTACTGAATGTACTCGTTTCTCATGGTCAACGTGTACAGGTGTACGTTTACTGCATGTTTTGGCACCTTAGTTTGAATGCAACCCCACTGTTCTCGCGAAAATACAGATTTTTCAAAACAAGGTTCCAAACAACCTTAAGTTTTGTGCTGAGCAGGCGTAGGAAAAAAAATTCACAGAGAAAAATCTTTGCTTAAATACCACCGAGTGGGATACTCTTATACAAGAAAATGTTGACATGGAAAAGTGAATAATAATAAACCATCGAGAGGTCAAAATAGGGCGATACCGTAGAAGGGGGCCAAGCTGGGATTAAGAAATCCCAGAAACTTTGCTACCAACATGCATGCACACATAAGATCGCAAAATTTCACCAAGGCCTGACATTTCTGGTTTTTATTGAGCTTTTTTTCTCTGACAGGATGTTGAGAGGAACAGGCATACTGACCGTCCTGTGTTCGCCCCTGTGCTTGTTTATGCGGAATGTAGATCGAGCGCCCTCTTCAGGCACCAACGAGGAAGAAAGGATGTTGATTCTGGGAACGCACAAACCCGAGACAGTGGTGTGCCAGGGGCAGAGTTGAGCGCTGACTCGTTTTCACAGGAACTACATACAAACCTGAGTGCCTTAACTAGCTTGCAAAACTTGCAAAAAGGAAAGGAAAGTTGAAAGCGTAATGCATTCTAAAATTGAGAGTCAATTGCAAAGCCCTCCGTCCGTAGTTTCCCAAGTCTCACTTTGAACATCTAACAATTAAAAGACGTACGGTGCAATAACATTGGGCGCTCATTGTTAGTGCACTGTGTTTCTTTTGTTAGACGTTCATAGTGCATGTCAGTATAGGTTTTGGACATTAGCTGTTGGTGTGAGCCCAATATTTGAAATGCGTGACATCTCCAGTGGAGGCTGTCAATACTCCCAACTACACCGTTTTAAATGATTGAAAGTTCGCACCTGCTCCATTTCATTTTCAAGGTCCATTTCATTTATTTTGTAACTTTTAATTAATGCAAGCTTTTTCTTAGTGATGGAATGTTTGGTAACACTTTTGATGGATTAAGCTTCAGGAGCGCAAGGTATGTATTTCTCGGTGAATAGCTGCAAATAAGGAAATATTTAGTCCAGGCACTTGGCTACATTCTCACATAGATAAATAAAATCTGCATGGTTTTACTTTACTTGGTTTTTCTATTCAGTTGGGGATTTTTTGTTTGCTGACATAAATGTATTAGGTTACTTTGGTTATATAAAAGCAAGGTTTCGAGCTTGTAGCTCAACTCCTGCTTATTGTTTTTTTAAATCCTCCACCGCCGTGATCATCGTATTTCCATTCTTTTTTTATATTTTGATGTTACCGTTTCAGCTTTGTCCATTGCTGTGCGCAATGTTTTGCTTTCGTTTGGCAAACTGCTTCAAATCGTTCGCTCCGTTTTGGATAAAATTCAAGCACTTTTTTTTTGAAAGAAATTTCTGAATTTATTTTTTTCGTCACTGTTTATTTGTTTTAGTTTTAAGGGATCAACTTTTAAGAATTTAAACTTGTTTTGTTTTAAAAACTGTCTTTCTTTTACAATTTGTCACTGTCAGTCTGGGGCAATGACAAACCTTCAATTTAAAAAGAACAGAAATCAAAGTCTACACAATCAATTTCAAGATCGTGGGATGTCTTGTGCATGTAGTCGTGGGATGTCTTGTGCATGTTCACAGGTGTAAAAAGGTTACCTCACCTACTGAACATGCAATCAATTTCAGTTTGAAGCATGATCCTTGGGAAAACATCTCTTGGAGAACAATTAAACTTAAAAGTCAGAGTATAAATACTACTTGGAATTTTTCTTCAAATTTCCCTTCCTTAACAAAATGTGACAGCAAGCAACAAAATCTAGAAAATGCTTGACAAAATATTGAATTTTAAATACATATTTTTTTAATATTTTTTTTAAACACATAATTTTTCCCTGGATGGTTTACTGTGGAGATAGCAAAACGGTTAGCTCAGCTCCCACTGTAGTCCTTCGGAATCATGCAGTCGTGGGATGTCTTGTGCATGTTCACAGGTGTAAAAAGGTTACTTCACCTTACTGACCATGCAAATCCTGTCCATTGCCTGTACTTATCCCTTCTTGTCTCAAGTCCAACCATTACAAACCATGTCTTGATGCCAAAAAATTCTTTTTTATCCGGCAGTAATGAATCCTGCAATTCGGGGGTTTGTGCATGTTCACAGCTGCAAAAAAATGGTTACCTTACCTCAGTGAACATCCAGTCTTGTCCCCCGGCCTTTAATTGGGTTGTCCTGACTTCTTAACAGGAAGTGTTGAAACCATCAGAACTGACCAAAAGCAACAAGATAAAATAACAAATTAAGCACTGAGACGTCTACAGGCTGCAAAATATACATGACAATGAATGCATATATTTAGTACCATTCAAACATTGCCACCCTTAACACTTATTTCAATGATAAATTAGGGTAGGCATGATGTCACTAACATTAGCTTTTGAGATGTTTAATGACATAACACAATGTTTACCGCAGTGCATGTGGGTGAAAAGTGAGGATAGAAATCAAAGATGGCAGACACGATCGTCAGTCATGCGAGCCTTTGAGCAACTTTAGACAGAGCAAACTTACATTGCTTTGTTATAAGTGCCAATTCAGTAGAAGATTTAAAACAATGGCTGATACACACAATGGTGCACAACAGTTAACACGAACGATTTTGGAAAATGTATGGGCCTTCTCGGTCTAGGGATCTTTTTGACAATTTTCCACTGATGTGCATGATGTTCTACCAACCACCTCTTACCCATAAGGCACCATAGTGCACATTGCATTGCATCATTATTTTTAGGCCTGTAACTGGACGTATGTCAATAGAACATGGCCAGTCTTGGAGAAAATATTGATAGATTAGGAGATTCCACGCAGCTCAGAAAGACAGGATTCGACAGTTAGAACTGCTTCTCGAAACACTGATCTTTTTCTACTACTCTTTACTACTCTTTTCTTTACTACTCTTTTTCCCTGACAAACATAAGGGATTATTCAGGAAGATTATAAGATTACATTTTTCAACTATTTCCTACGATGCACTACAAAAAGTGGCCTTTCCAAGGCAAACCTTTGGAGGCGCACTGCATTGTAAGTCACCCGTCTTGAGGAATTAAAAAAACATAACCTATATCCCTGGCCCTCTACACTGAGATGTTAGTCCGGCAGATGGAGCTAGGATTATGAAACGGAAGGAAGTGAAAGATATTTCCATGAGCCCCTGGATTCAGAGCACATGATAGAGTGATAATTCAAACACAAAATCAAAGAGCTAAATAACCTCAGAGCTCACGTCTTTAATAAAAAACAAAACTTGTTAGAAGCTTTCATGCAATGTGAGGCAAAATTTTTAAAAATGTATTTCTCGTCCGGATTTTTTAAGAAAAGAAGGAAGTGGGGCTTTTTTTTTCAAGATGGCCGCCATTTTAAAATTTCCTACAACCATTAGTGTTTCCACTGTTCAAAGACTTGTTAAAATGAAAGACAAGTTGGATAAAACAACTGAACATATTTACAGTGTCGTTTCGTGTTGTATTGGTCTACAATGAACAGTTTTTGATGCATTTGCTTTAACCGCCAAAAGTCAAGATTTATTTTTGATGAGTAATTTTACAGATAAAATCAAGCACCAAATCAAAAAATCAAAAAACCTATAAGTGTACACGCCAAGCTATAAATAAAAATGTGTTTGTGTTTTTTTATAAACATATGAAGATTGATTAAAAATATTTGATGCAATTTGTTTTTCTTAACATTTGTCGGTTTACTTTTGCAAGTCTATATTTTTTCTACAACAAAGATTTTACCCTTTGGGACTTGTGACATACAATGTATCCATCACCGTTTGACAAAAGTTTGCTGACTTGCGCTTTGATGAAACCAAACAAAACAAGATTCAAGCTTTTCATGAGCATGCATGAATGCGTGACAGAAAACACTGGCCGCTCTTGACTGTTTCCTGCCCCTCCCTTGCATTTTTCTAAGTCCGAATGCATCGATGAAAATGGGATCGGGAACCAGACTTATTTTAATATGTGGTTGAGCCTGAGCTCAGGGTGTTTTCGAAATGAGTGAATTAGGCTTAGTCATTGGCTTCACTGACTGATGCAGCATTTCAAACTGCTTGCATCAATTTATGTGGTGTACAAAGTGACCGACAGAGTCTATACTGAAAACTTCAACTCACTTGTTTTGCAAGTATTTATTTTCCAATGAATTTGTGGACTTTTTCTGTGTTTTTTACTGCATTTTTCTAAAATGAAAACTAATAAAAAAATCCAGGCAGCCTCCGAAAAAAGGAAATAGGCGGGGACAAGAAACATGTTTTTTTTTTACTTCACCTTATTAAAGATGCATTTGACCCTAAATTTAATTAATTGTGTATTCTTTGGGTGGTATGCTGCTCCAAATAAAAGTGATATTGGCAAATGCATCTGCATGATAAACACCACACAGGGAAATAAGACCAGAACTGTGGTGAAAGATATCTACATGGAGTTACCTTCACATGTCTAGTCTTCTAGATGCTGTCTCAGCTTCAGTACTGGTTTTATTTACTGGAATGTCTTCGCTGCCTTGCTATTATTATATCTTTAGTTTGTCAATCTCCTTGAGTTCTCTTGCTGATGGACTTCATACGTCTACTTTGTTTTTCCCTCCCGGTTTTAGAGAAAATATAGGTTGTCTTCTTCCATGCAAATAAATGTTGCTTGTGTCCTGTCATGCATGTACATTAGAAGAGAGCCTGAAAGCTGAACCCAGATGGTGCACTTTTGGAACCCCTGGACAGGAAAAGATATCAGTTCACTAATAATTCAAATTTATGCACACATGCACAGAAATCTTTTGGTGGCAAAATACGCAAGTGACCCATAACAAATGCACAGGGACACTTAGTTCGTGGTAATTTTGTCTCAGACTTTTTTTTTCAATTTTGTCTTCCAGATATCGACTAATAACGTCATAGCTATAACTTTCAGGTCCAATTGGGTTTTATGATGTATGAAATACATGAGGCGTGAGGCCAAGCACGTGGTTGTCCGAAATCTGCACAAACAGGTGTTGGTAGAAAATCCTAGAATCCAGGAGACGCTTGTTTTTCAAATTTGACATTTATTGATCATCAGCAATTAGAAGTGAGGGCAAAATCATGCCCCCGGCGAGGCGGGATAAAGTTCGTCCAACACTGTGTGGGATTAAAGTAAAGCCCTGCAATGACACAGAAGTATATGTGTTCTATTTCAGTGATTATAAAATAATTAAATGCAATAGTAATTTATAAAATTACAATAAAAGGAATTTGTTCAAAATGTGTTTTGGCTTACCCAACAAGCAGCATTTCAGATCAGAAAACTTGCTATCTGCAGCGCATTCAGGATTACACTCCCAGCTTCTGGCACTTTGCAAAAGATCTGCCACAGTGATACAAATGCTGCAGTAATACAACAAAACAACAGAATATGTGCTCAAATACACGAACGATTAATATTACCAAATAATTAATAAAATATTACCAAAACTATTATTCTGCCGAGCCGTGCGCAAAACGCCTGACGCAACTGCAGCGGAGACTACACTATCTTGCTGCGCGCGCAGCAAGATAGCTAGCTGAGTCGAGTACACATGCAGGTCAAAGGTCACCCACGAGGAACTTAACTACTCGACAGCGCGCTGACGCCGTGTGCACATCACAGCGGCATATGTTGTTTGCACGGTGATTTAATGCCTTGAACTAGTTACTGGCGTGACCTTCAGATGTTAGTAGCTCTGGAGAAAACTCCTGGTCACTTTCGCTTGAGCAGCCATGGCATGTGGTTGGCGAAGAGATAATAAATTTGTCTGTTTTTGCAAAAGCGCCCTGTTCAGTGCCACTACCTGTCAGCCGTATAGCTTACTTCAATGCCTCTTTCAAGTTTGAGCTCAGCATATGTATTTGAAAGAAAAAAATCGAGCTCGGTGAGTACATGCACAAAGAACATGCTGCCGTTCATCCAAACTTAGGCAAGATTTAGTCAGGGCAGTACCACTCACCAGTCGCCAACTGTCTTAACTGTCCCCTCCACAAGGTTTCTCTGGCATAAGGAGACGGTTGCTGCCCATAAAACAGACTTTTTAAGGTGTGCTAAAGGAACGTGTCAAAGCATAAAGTTTACACAGCGACGATAAACTCAAACTTTATAGTCCAACTATCACAGTTTTTCATATCTTGTAGCAATGCCCCAATCTTAAGGCTTCTGGTGAAGATGGTTCGCTCAAACGTCAGCGACTACAACTTATTCTCAATCGCCAAGTAATAATGAAGTTATTCTAGTTTACTGTAACCAAAAGAAGCATATAGTCATCCAAAGTATGGACTACATTCTGTTAACGCGGATGGTTACAGATGCTGTGAGACGAGCGGTTAGACTTACTTCCAGCCCACACCAATTCCAAACGGCTGTTTCGGGATAAAAAGTGGTTAATGGTTATCGTTAATTGGATGTTTGTCAGTTGAAAATAAGTGAGACAATTTCTTGCTAGATAATAGACTCAAAAGCTTGAAAGTGTTGAGCTTTATATGCAATCACACGTATGAAGCCAAACCACTGTTCACAACCATGCACAATGCATGACATCTAGATGCTCAACCAACCATAAAAACTTCACGTGTGAAATTAGGCTCCAAAAAATTGGGGCTTTATTTTCCTTTAAAAAAAACCTCCCTACCCACAATTCCGACCCATGATTCGAACCCACACCCCATGCATCACAAATCATTATGCCGTAACCGCTTGACTACGGCAATTCACACAAATAGATGGTGTTTTTACTGTTGATATAACGATGAACGGCTGCAACATAAGTCTAATACACATTGGGCATGCGCAATACAAACACAACATCGTGGTTTGGCTTCATACGTATAGTTGCATATATATCTCAAGTGTGTAAGGCCATTTCCATACTTAATGATAAAGGTAAATAGCATGCATGGGAGAAAACTTCTGTACTGATGACGCCATACTTTGACAGGATCTCTCACTGGGAATTGTTCTTCGCTGGCTCACAATAACGACCATGAAATCATGCACGGGGCCAGTTGCATCGCACCAACAAAATGAAAACTCCCCACCAATGTGGCTCAATAGAGTTCCGAAGTGAATACGTCACACACAAGAGGGCATTAGTACGAGAATTAGCGCGTTTGCACTCCCTTTCTGGTTCAAAATGACGTCACACTTCTATATGTGCTCAGCTCTATGCATGGATCATAATTATAGACCCCGCCACTGGCGTGGGGTCGTCGCACTCAGCCCGGTAACTTGCGTAATCCTTATAAGGCGCCCTCATATGATAGCCTTTATTGTTCAACATGTGTCATACGTCACCAGTCAGTATGTCCAATCGACTTGACAGATAAGCCAATCGCCCCCCCCCCCGTCGGTAATATGTAATTATTCATAATTGCATATGAATGACATGATCTTGCACTGACCTTCCACCCCATCAAAGCAGTTAGACTTGTAGACTCGTTAATTATACTGCAGGTATGAACGACATATAAACAAGTCCTGCAATGTGACTGGCTGCTACCACTTTTGGTAGATGAGCCCATTCGCTATGTACAAACGGCTGGCAGATTCGTTATTGTCGAGATTTCTGAACTGAACTCATAGTTGTAAGTGGACACAAAAGGGCGCGAAACAAGTAATGATGTGTATCCAAAACATAAACGAAGACGTCACAGAGACACCGACTTCAGTCAAGTCTAGATAGGTTCCGAAAAATGAAAGGGTTGAGGGAATGATTTGCATCCGCTAGTGGTGAAACCGGGAGCAAAGTGCCCCCTTCGCCCGGCACACACATGCCCCCATTCTTGGTCAGAACACAAAGAGGCGGAGCATGATGGATCGGTCAATTAGTGGCTGATGTTAAACCAAATGGTCTGACAAATTAACTCCCCACCCCAATTTCACATTGTTCCCTCACCGATAGTTATATCAGACAGAAGAGGGATCCCAATACGACGCTTTTAGCGTCGATCTGCGCATTTCCGCGTTTGAAAACGAGGCTGTATGTGTCGGCTTCAAGACACAAAATACATTAAGTTATCTTAAATTCATACTTTTCAGGCTGCAAATTTTTGTGGAAGAGTCTTTTAGGATGACTCAATACGTAAAATCAAAAGAAAAAATAACGACATTTGACCGTGCACTAACGTACCTGCGATGGTCGTGTATCTTGTGCGGTGGGCGTGGTTTAAACTGAAGTAGCGTCACACTTACGAACCGCATACTCCACTGTACTGTGTGGACTCTGCGGGCGCGCGCGAGGAAGTTCAACACAGAGAGCCTCGGTTTCGATGCAGATATGCGCAGACGGCGCTAATGTGAAATCCCTCTATACGGTATTTCCCCGAATTTGGTCGTGACATGACACTGAGCTGGCTGAGCTGTTTCTGGATACCATAAAAGTCAGCACCAATAAACCTATTCGCTATATTTTCCTCGATTGCATGACGAGAGAGAGTCGAACAAACGGAGCACCAGAAAATTACACTCGAACAAACAGTCCTCTGAAGAAAAGTTTTAAAATCTGGTTGCTAACATTGAACACTTTTAATCGCTTTTAAATAGAGCCATCAGTTTGATAGTTTACCGATTAATTTTTAAATGTGGAATTAGTATTCCAGTTTAGTTTATTATTTACAATTAATTCTCCCCAAGAATTTAAACCCATGGAAGACTTCAACAGGCGTATTGTTTGATTTTGTATGGTTCGGTAATGTTTATTGCTTCCAGAAATCTAATAGCATTTCTTGGGTTTTGTACATGAAACATCAGATGTGCATTTGGTCACAATATTAAATAAATTTGCGTATTTTATCTCTGTTTTCACTCTCACAAAATTTCAGAAATCAACCCAGAGAGGGCTGTGTCGTTAGCATACATTGTTATGGCACATGATCCACTGTCAAGATACTTGTGTAGAAAAATTACCAACAAGAGTGCTGGACACAGCCTAAGGGATGTATGTGCTCATTTCGATGACACCAAACCCTCATTGAGATATGGAAGGGCTGCGTAGCACCGTGATCAGAATATCGACAAGAATATAATATCAACTCAGTGCTCTGAAATATGTGATTGCCGAGCTTTTGGTAACGGAGTACCTTCTTCAGGGCAAGCAGATTCAGTTCAATTGAATGAACGCGGAATAATCCACATTCATTCCCCTGGATGCAGCATTTCAAGTTCGAAAATGACGCGCTGCTCCAGTTCCTTACGCTGGACTTACGTATTCTCACCCTCATTGATCTGTGCGCGTAAAGCAAAATAATTCGCTTTGAAAGAGTCCTCTCTGAGGCAACTGCGGATGACTGGTTTACTCGCTCTATGCACCTATTCATTGGACTTTTGGGAATTATTTACGTAGCAATGATCACCTCTATTACAGCACTGTGTTCTTTAAATTTACTTCCATCCCGCATTAGCATGCTTCAGTGAAATACTCCCTTGGTTGAATGACTCTTTTCATACAAGGTAGATTGGTAATTAGAAGATAAAGAGCCCATTCAAAGTATACCTGTTTAATGTAGCCTATGCATAGCACTGTAGTGACGAAGAATCGATTTTGCTGCAGTGGTTGTATTGTATATATAAGGAAGGTTATGAAGGTCTTGAATTTAGTGTGTATTGTAAGATTGTAATAGAAATTGTGGAATGATACCGCTCAGTAGTGACCAAAGGGATCACTATTTATTTTGGCCGATACTGATTCGACTCAATTGTGTAAGAGGAAAATTTCTTTTCATTGCACGTAGTAATGAGCGCTTATACTCTACTAGGGTATATTAATTGTGTGCTTCATTTTACAACCCTTTTACAATGCTTCAGTTGAATGACTCCTCGGTAAGATGGCTCTTTTCATAGAGGGTAAACAACGTAATGAGAAGATAATGAGCCATTTTGATGAAATTAATCCTAGTAATCAGTAGGTGACCTTAAGCTAGGTTCTGTGTATACTTCTTTATGAGGCATATAAAATTCGCATTGAACTCTACGATTCGTTCGGGGATGCAACTGAGTTTGTTTTTCAGCTAATTATTATTATTATTATTTATTCATGCCAAAAATTCAATATACATCACAAGCAAGATGAGCATAGGGGAGACAAAAGTAATACGGAATCACTGTGGTCACAGACCTGTCTCCCCACATCAAGATGTGGGAAATTAACAAATTAATAAAATAAGTATACTGTATATACATGTACATGTAAAAACACTGAACATGAAGACATTAAGAATAAATTTTAAAAAACACACATTTAAAAATCTTTATGGCACCTTGTATAAATTAAACAATAAATAAATAAATACGTCCAACAATAAAGCGTTACTTCTTCTGTAATTAAATATTTAAAAAGCAGAATAATAATAAAAAAATTATCCAGGATACACACATACAATAAATGACATTATGAGATTGCATATGGGAACAAAAACAAAATAATGAATAGAGGATTGCACTAACAGAACAAGGGTAGCCAAACATGAAGTAAAAAGATATAAAATGGAGATAAAAGAAGAACTTCCACACTACATGAATTGAATAACAGTAGGCCTAAATGGAAAAACAAAACAAAATAAAACAAAAAAACAAGAACAAAAAACAAGCCTAAGAATCAGGGTAAAGGACAGTATTTTTCAATACTGCCAGGAATTGTGAAAAAGGTTTCAAAATAAGAGTGTTAGAAACGTGTTCAGGGAGATTAGACCACAACCGGGGAAACTGATGAAAGCAGGATAAATGAAGAGATTGTGTTCTAGCCTGGAGATGATTAAAACTAACAATATTGGTATGTCTGGAATTCACAGTAACCTTAGTCTGACACATTTCACACTTGACAAGATTAAGAAGACATTTACATACAAGGGACAACACTGCAAAATTACGGCGATTGGATAAAGTTGACCAGTTGAGGATCTCAAGTCTCTCTGTGTAAGACATAACTCCACGTTTCTGACCTAAAATGAATCGAGTGGCACGTCGTTGAATATTTTCTAGCGTATCATCCTGCTTCTTTGTTTGGGGCAGCCAAGCAGGAAGTCCATATTCTACGATGGGGAGAACAAGAGCCTTATAAAGGGCCAGTTTAGCGTGTACAGAGGCATGAAAAGCCACGGTTTTGATAAACCCGAGCATACGATTGGCTGATGAGCTGACAGATTTAATGTGGTCATTCCATGAGAGCTGAGCGCTTAGAGTGACGCCAAGATATTTGACCGTGTTTGATGCTGAAGGACTAGTTGAATGAAGATCGTTGGAGAGGTATTATGTACCTCTGAATGTAATGAGGGCTGGTGAGCGGCAGGCGACGTCTGACCCTCATGAAGGTGCGCCACGTATCAAGCTTGGGTTAGTGGCAATGAGTAAGAAAACACACTAAATACATTCGTTTTCTGCAAAGTATAATTTTGCCTATACAGTATACCAATCAGGTCAGCATATTCTTGGAGATACTTATTGAATCATTAATGTAATAATAGTCCGGTTTATTTTCTGGAAACCGTTTTTTCCCCTCCGATTCCCAGCAGTATCGCACGCAATAGACCACGTTATGTTTAATGTAGCTTGGCCCACAGGCAAACACTGTCTCAGTTCAAGGTAGAAATTAATACCTGCCGTGTATTTCTTGAACTGAACTAGTGTTTGCCCTGTTGCTCGACAAGCTACATCAAACACAACGTGGTCTATTGCAAGCGTGCGATACTGCCTGTACTGTGCACTATATGTACAAGTACACTGTACATGCGTAGTTCTGGCGATGACGTCATCCAATCGGCTAGGGAGCGCGAACGGCCAAAAGGGGATTTTTTGTGGGCGGGGAAACGCAGGATCTTTTTATTCATTTGGCTTTCTAATAATTTATTTTTGCCGAGTGAATACGCTTTAGTCCTCAAGTGTTTGTTTCTTGGAATTCTATGCATAAAGATAAACAAGCAAAACAAAATGTCAATGAAAAAACTAAGGGGAATAAACCGAAAATGAATAGTTTCCTCTAAAAAGATCCTACTAATAATGACGAAATATGACTGGGAACCGAGCATAGGCTTATGCGTTTTGTTTGGACAACCAGTTGTATTGTCAGAACCCAATTATGCAAAGTTTAGTACATGTAGTTAAAAACTCTTTCACGTTGGTCACTGTTCGTTAGGCCTATTGCGATAGGTATGATTTTGTTTTTAAAAAAATGAAACTTACGGTTGAAAGACAAGTCCAACTGCGCGGTTATCGACAGACGGGACTGAGGGCATCCAATAATTCCGACGTTTCAGGATTGCGCCTCCAAGGGTTTGGAACACGTTGGCCAATCACAATGAGAGAAATCTGTCGACTTAGTGTGCGTTTGGAAAGGGTCGACAGATATCACGCGTCATGATTGGCCAACGCTTTGCAAACTCTTAGATGCGCACTATTGTGAATCACCCGTATTTTGAACAATTTTCCAGAGAGATTCTCTTCAACCAGAATAATTTCCCGTGCGCAGCATACGTGTCGCGCGCGTAATTCAAACTAAAGATTGCATAGCGCTGCGCTATATCCGCCCCAAGCTGAAGTGCAACCCGATCGGTGAAAAGACAGACAGGTGGTTACAAGTTGTACGTGTGTGCAAACACCATACATGCCGGAATAAATTAGTTGCGCGTACTCAGCGTGCTCTGCGTCAAACGCACATAACTTGCGCGCCTCATGGCGCGCCTATCCGGTTGGTAAATGACTTCTTCACAAAGGCGGACGCAACATGATTTGCATGCTCCCATTGGACTATCGATGAAGTTGAGCTTTAACTTCCGGTTCCATGGCTCCATGTAAACGGTGATCATTGAATGTAACTTTATGTGCGATGCATGTGTAGTGGGTGTGGCTTAAACTGAAGTAACGTCACACTTACGAACCGGATGCTGTGAATACAAAAAACCACGCCTTCTTTTGTTCCGCTCGGAGCGGATACAATCTTTGATTCAAATAGTCTGGTTCCCTGCCCAAAGATTCCCTGACGACCCTTGATAAAGAATCTTAGGTTAGGCATCACCCACGGATATGAATAGATATGACGCAATTAAGGGTCAGAGGTCACAAGTTGAAAGCCCGGATGTTTTTGATTTCGTTCCCTTACGTGGTGGGTTCCAATTCACCTGAGTGTTCCCTATAGCAATGAGGCGCACTTGAAAAAATCTCAGAAAATTCAAAATCACACGTAAGCATTTTGAAATTCTTTTAGTTGATCAATTCTTGTACAGCAACATTCCTTCCACGCACACACCCATCAACAAGTAAGTTTTTTGTAACTTTGTTGTTACATGTATATGCCAATGCATGATTATTGACGGTTTACGTTGAACAAGCCCACCTACCCGACCGGGAATAACCGTATATCAACGGTACCATCCGAACATGCAGAGTGTAGACGGGACGACTTCGGAATATTTCGGCTATTTCCGGAAAACTGGAGGAATTCCTCCTGTCCTGGTCACGTGACATTGAGTGACACCAGACCCTTGATTCGTCGAGTAGTCAGAATCATCGGGTGTGGTATCCAGACTTTGATTCAAACTGCCAAACCCTCACCGATGAAAAGTGTGCGTGCACAAGATGGAGGGTGCGCATTCACCCAATCATCGAGCGTTTATTCGTGGCAAAAACATCTAAATTGGTTTCAAAATGTTAGGGAGGGAGAAAGGGTGCAATTATTAGTGTGGTGCATCGTTTATTCTCAAAAATTAATGTCGGCACATGAATGTGATGGTGTCGCTTGTAATAACGCCTTACACCTTCCACTGACAATAAGAACATCTGTAGTAAGCCTCCACGTACAAAGAATTGACTCCATTTATTCAGTTTGACGGATATGTAAGGTTTGGAGGAAGTGTTGACGCGCATATGAAAAGGCACCTTACAACAAACGTTTGCAATAACTGCACGTCGTTGGTCTGTGTACGTTTCGTTCACTTGCTTTCCGGGTTCAAAATGGAAACGAAAATTGAAAAACAAGTTTTCGGGGTTTTTTTTTCAATTTGAAAAAGAAAGCCTAAAATAAAGAAGGCGTATAAAAAATACTTCTGCATTTGAAAACGAGAAACTAGGGTTGAAAAAAAATCACTTCTCATTTTTTTTAAACAGTAAGCGAAAAACGAATGTAATTTCTGCGACTTCCATTTTAATCCGAATTTCGAAACGTTGTTCGAAGTAGTGGGGTCCCTTACTGTATCTATGGTTGTCACCCAGTGCTAACACAGGGCACTGGAAAGGGCCTATCATGACTATATTTGTCGAGCTGTCCTTGAACAACAACAGGGGTCAAACCTTTCCATGTGTGCAGACACGTGCGCACTTGTAAATAAATGCGTTAATTACAACCATGGATATCAGAAAAATAAACGTGGTGGGTAAAACGTACTCTTAATTGAAAGCCCATTGCAAGCGTAGACCGGTTACAAGCACACCTTCAGTTTGCAGAATGTCTGGTTCAACCTTGATCTATCTGTCATGCCCATATGCAGGTGATTAGTTAATATTTCCATTCAATTACGACAGATTTACCACCATTTTCTGATGTGATTAGGCTGTCTCCACTCATTATTAAAAACTGTCATCCATTGTACCCCTTAGCGACCGCAAATTGAGGGTAAGGCGTTGCCATGGAGGCGGTGATGCTGTGCGTGCTTTCAGGTAAATGGTTTGACAATGCCTGGATAGTGCCGGAAATTCGATGAGGGCGGGCTTCCTGAGATATTTTACGGCTTCATGGAACATCAGAACTATAACAACTAAGAACACAAGCGATCATATTTGTACAGAGAGAGGACATCGGTCGTTATCAGTTAGAGAAATAATCAATGGACGTTGGTCGGATCTGTGGTGTCTCAGCTTCGTCCTTCACGTTTGGCCAAAGAAAGTCTGCATGCAATGGATGTGAACGCGTCCAATATCCATTACAAGGATCCGTCAGTGGAGCTCCGAGACACTGTCATCATATTCGGAATCGCTTTACAATCTGTAACTATTCTGCTCATTATCGTGCTTAACGTTCTGAGCCTTCTCGTTCTTCGCTGCACCAGAGGCATTCAAGACACTACCAAAATCTTTCTGATGTCTCTTACCGCATCAGATTTGTGTAATGGAATGTTCAGTGCAACTCCTAACCTACTTACTCGCATTTACAAACGATGGGTACTTGGAAATCTTTTGTGTGTTTTGTGGAAAGTTGTGGCGCCAATGCTGTATTCGACGAGCATTTTGTCCCTTCTTCTTCTAACCACAGATCGTTTTCTTGCTATCGCCTACTCACTTCGCTACCCAAATCTAATGACGCCACTAAGATCAAAGATCATCACTACTGTATTGTGGACACTTTTGTTTGTCATCTTCCTAATTTTGTTTGGACTGCTGTTTCCAGCCACGATTTCCAGCGATGGTACTTGTGAATACGGAGCTCCAGCAGTGTATCGATATGGAACCATTTGTTCCATCACAATTCCTCTGGGAACTATTCTAATTCTATACATTTACATTCTGAAAGTGGCGAGACGGCAGGCTCGACGCATAGCAGCGCTAAATCACATTGGCAACCCTCCCGGCAGAAATGACGCCCCACGGATGAGTACAAAATCTGCCACGACAGTACTTATCATAACTGGAGCTTTATGTCTAAGCTGGACCCCTCAGCTCATTATCCATTTGCTGAAATCGAGAAATATTTCCATCTCAAGTGGCCTGGATATGATTGCTTACTCGATATTCATCAGTAACTGTTGGCTAAATGGTATCATTTACTACTGGAGAAACAGGGAGTTTCGTCAAGCATTTCGGAGCTTAGTATACCGAAGTAGAGATATACATTCTTAGTCACCTGCACTTAATTAATCAACAACATTTTCAAATTGTCAGCGTGGAATTCCATTGGACAACTGTGCAGATGTGGCCATCATTGCAGCCGAGTAGACAAGGTGACCAAAACTATGTGCAACAACCCGTCATCCGGAATAACCGAGTTGTCGCAGTCTTCAAAATGCACCACAATATTCCTAAACCATCAGAAATATTCAGAATGCAGTGCAAGGTCATATCCTCTTGATATCGAAACACTAAAGTGGAACATATGGCATCCGTCAGAACAGCACACTGAGTGATATAACCTCACTTTAAAAGTTTTTTAATGGGATTCTATTTCAAAACACAGAACAAAAACTTGTATGCAGACATTATGTTCGATGTCCTCCACATTAATGGTGTATTCGCATGCCAACCGAGTTAGGCTCGTTTTTCATATGATTTTCACTCCCAATGTTTGATTTGAATTGCTGAACTAAAAGAAAAGAGTTCCGTATATGGAGAACACTTGATGCCCTGTGCATAATTGCTAAGCACATATGGCGATCAACTTTGTATAGAGATAAGACGTCGACAATTTCATTTGGAAAAATAATCAATAGAAGTCAGTCAGACCTGTGGTGTCGCAGCTTTGTCCTTCATACATGTTTTGGCCAATGCAAGTCTGAATGTAATGGATGTAAACAAGTCCAACAGAGGGATTTCACATTACCGCCGTCTGCGCATATCCTCATCGAAACCGAGGCTCTCTAGGTTGAACTTAGTCGCGCTTGCCCGCATAGTCGACACAGTCCATGCAGTATCTGGTTCGTAAGTGTGACGCCGCTTCAGTTTAAACCACGCCCACTGCACAAGCCACGCCCATTACACATGCGGACACACAACCATCGCAGGTACCGGTACGTTAGATCGCGGTAAATTACCGTTATTTTTTTCTTTTGATTCACTTGTTGAGTCATCCTGAAAGACTTTTCCAAAACGTTTGCAGCCTGAACAGTCCGAATTTAATATACCTTTATGTATTTGGTGTCTTGACTCCTTACTTTCAATCGTCTGATTGTATTAGGAATTGAAGCTGACACATAAAGCCTCGTTTTCAAACGCGGAAGTGCGCAGGTTGATGCTAAAAGCGTCGTAATGGGATCCCTCTATATCCATTACAAGGATCCATCAGTGAAGCTCCGAGACACTGTCATCATATTCGGAATCGCTTTACAACCTGTAACTATTCTGCTCATTATCGTGCTTAACGTCTTGAGCCTTCTAGTTCTTCGCTGCACCAGAGGCATTCAAGACACTACCAAAATCTTTCTGATGTCTCTTACCACATCAGATTTGTGTAATAGAATGTTCAGTGCAACTCCTAACCTACTTACTCGCATTTATAAACGATGGGTACTTGGAAATCTTTTGTGTGTTTTGTGGAAAATTGTGGCGCCAACGCTGTATTCGACGAGCATTTTGTCCCTTCTTCTTCTAACCACAGATCGTTTTCTTGCTATCGCCTACTCACTTCGCTACCCAAATCTAATGACGCCACTAAGATCAAAGATCATCACTACTGTATTGTGGACACTTTTGTTTGTCATCTTCCTAATTTTGTTTGGACTGCTATTTCCAGCCACGATTTCCAGCGATGGTACTTGTGAATACGGAGCTCTAGCAGTGTATCGATATGGAACCATTTGTTCCATCACAATTCCTCTGGGAACTATTTTGATTCTATACGTTTACATTCTGAAAGTGGCGAGACGGCAGGCTCGACGCATTACAGCGCTAAATCACATTGGCAACCCCCCCCCGGCAGAAATGACGCCCCACGGATGAGTACAAAACCTGCCACGACAGTACTTATCATAACTGGAGTTTTATGTCTAAGCTGGCTCCTCAGCTCATTATCCATTTGCTGAAATCGAGACACATTTCCATCTCAAGTGGTCTGGATATGATTGCTTACTCGATATTCATCAGTAACTGTTGGCTCAATGGTATCATTTATTACTGGAGAAACAGGGAGTTTCTTCAAGCATTTCGGAGCTTAGTATACCGAAGTAGAGGTGTACATTCTTAGTCACCTGCAGTTAATTAATCAACAGCATTTTTCAAATTGTCAGCGTTGAATTCCATTGGACAACTGTGCGGATGTGGCCATCATTGCAGCCGAGTAGACAAGGTGACCAGAACTAAGTGCAATAACCCGTCATCCGGGATAACCGAATTGTTGCAGTCTTCAAAATGCACCACAATTTTCCAAAACCATCAGAAATATTCAGAATGCGGTGCAAGGTCCTATCCTCTTGATATCGAGATACTGAAGTAGAACATATGGCATCCGTCAGAACAGCACACTGAGTGATATAACCTCATTTTAAAGTGTTTTATAGGATTCTATTTCAAAATAAAGAACAATTAGTGTATGCAGTAATTGTGTTAGATGTCCACACAGCACAGTGCATATTACCAGTGTATTCACATGCAAACGGTTATATGCTCCTTTTTCATAACTTTCACTCCCTAATCTTGATCTAAATTGCTGACCTAAAAGAAAAGAGCTCTGTTATGGACAACTCTTGATGCCCTGTGCATAAACCTACGAGACGTGTCTCAAAAAACTTAAGTGTATTTTAAGTAAGCCCTTCAGAATTTTCTTACCTAAATTGTACTTTTTAGGATATGTTATCACTCTCTGACGGCTGTTGCAACATTTTAATGGGAAATTAGTGTTGTCCGTATATGGAACTCTTTCCCAAGTTTATTTAACCTCATTTTATTCCATTTACTTTATGGTTTGTATTTAGTTTATTTTATTTCATCATAATTTATTTTATATAATTTGCAATATTTTATTTTATTTATGTTACCTTATTTATTTGACTTCATTTTAGCGATTATTTGCCCATTTCTACTTACGCCAGTAAAATTCTCCTAAGGAAATGTTGGATTAATCGTTACACAAAGTTGACTTTGTACATGTACATGTACATGCGCATGTTTTTACTGACTCACCCAACCAAAAGAGAACGTCGCCATGTTCTTGAACTCAGAATTTCGCCGCACTTCTACTTGAACTACATCAACATCAGAAGTCACTTTCGCCTAACCTATCAGAGTCACAACAAATTAGTTTCATAAGGTAGACTTACTCAGTGGGCTGTCGAGACGACGTGGACGTGAGAAATATACATTTTAGCCCCACCATTCGCCTGCGAATTTATGAATGCCCGTTACACCACGAGTTCCTTAGCAGGCAGACAGGTTCCCGTCCCTCAATTTGTCCAACTGACTTGAAAGAATTCGGGAAACACGGCATTGGCAGCTTCGAACTGACGCTTCTTTGGGCGTTGAGTATTACGTAACCCTGGCACAGATCGCAGCTACCTTCAGCTTGGCTGTAGGCAAATCAAATAAAAAGTCTGGAATGGCAACGTTTTTGTACGGTATCAAATGAAACCACCGGCGGCCATTACAAAAAGGTGATCGCTGTCTCACGACTTGTGTTGTCACGAATGATTTGTTTGGCAATTGCGAGTAAGCCTTCGTATTGCTTTTGTTTTTGGCACGGTAAGATGGCCGCCGGTGACTTCAAGAACTCATGTTAACTTAATAAAAAGGACACTGCGAGACGCACGGACGTATGTAAAAAAAGAAATCTGGACTTGCAACGCCTTTGTATGAAATAGAAGCCAACCAGCGGCCATTTTACCGACGCCAGGGAGAACAAAGGCGAGCCGCCGGGCAAGCTTTGTATTCGGCTCGGTTAAATGGCTGCAAGTGGATTCAGTGATCTGTACAAGCTGATTAAGGGCATTGCGCAGAGTGCAGATTTTTTTTAAATATGTGTCAGTGGCGAGACGTCGTGCTTGGCTGCAGTTTCTTTATTGGCGCAAAGAGCGACTGTAGCCCAAGACATGGTTTTGGACACGGCCTTACTCAAACAGCCTTCTGCAGAGCGATTTGCAGAGCATCATACATAATATTAACCGTCTTTTCCTTATTCAAAAGTCAGGGAGTGATACTTGTTATTTGCCTTATTATTACGTTATCGGTGCGGAAGACGGTTTTGTTTTTGTTTTCTCTGCCAGATCTTTTTCCCCCTGCTACGTAATTTGCCTCAATTCAATCAGCCCCGCTCAACCGAACGAAATTACCTTTTTCCCTGTTACGGGGAGGGAGTATAAATGGCCAGAGTGGGAAGTCTTTCCCGACGGTGCGTGCATGGTGAAGACGAAACTCACACACCGAAACTCGAGGCTTTCCTCCTGAGATTCTTGCGCACCAATTAGTAATTTCCGCAAACGAATGAGTGATTCGTTCAAACAAACTAAGTATAAATCGTGGGAACAAACAGTAATTTGATAGATGAAAAAGACATGAATTAAATTTTCCACCATACATGTATCTCTCCAAGGCCTTCGTACAAACTCATTCGATGTTGATACACTCTCTCAAAAATGTTCAGATTTCTTAAACTCCTCTCTGATGTACAAGAACAAGACTTAATTAATTAATTACTCCTTGCATTTGAAATAACTAGATTGTGTTTTTTACTACAGGAAATACGATGGAGTTCTCTTTCTTAATTTTCTTGTTTAGTTCCTGCAGTAACAACTGTATAATAAAATATGATTGTTTTTATAGTATGACATAAGCCCGCTGCTCTAGACTTACTGGTTCACGTCCTAGATAGAGTGCTTTTTCATAATTATCATTAAAATTAGCCTTTGTTGTTAACGGAGCAAAGCACAGAAACAATCAAACATGAAGGAAAGCATTGGCTATCCCAAGTGGTGTTGCAATTATTTTGTTTCGATAAAAACTTCCAAACCTCTATGTCTCAGTTAACCATATTTTCAACTTTCATTTCACTATTTCAAAAGGTATTTTACGTCCTTGTTGCTAATTAGTATTTTCATATTCGGCGTGGCTAAACTGTGATGTCATCCCAAGAAGAAAGCCTAAATGTCGCGGGTGACTCTGCACAAGAAGAGTCCTGCATTTTTGTACTTTTTGCCCGAATAAATTTTCTCTTCTTTGCCGATTTATTGTTGTTTATGTGCTGAGCTATCCGCCCTACATGTAAGTTGAAGCGCCTTCTTAACGGCGAAAGAAAGACGCTGGTGAGAAGTTTTCCAATCGGGCACCTGCAAGCGTTCAGCGCACACGCGAAGACCAAACAGTCCAGCGTAAATTTGTACTAATTTGTACTGAGCGTGTCACGCGCCAAACGCGCATAAATTTGCACGCCTACGCGATGAGTTCGACCAAAGGACCGTCATTTGTCATTTAAAAACGCGTCCTCTTTTGTTCCCCTCAGAGCGGATAAGCACTAATCCTTTTCTCAAAACCTTTTCAGTTAGTAAATTCCGAAAGTGAATTTCAGTTGTAACAGAAAAACTATGTCTTCCCTGGAATGACATCATAGCAACAGCAGTCTCAGTTTTCCAAGAAAGCGTGAATAATTTTGTGTCGGGAAAAGTGCATTTTTCAGTGCATTTAACCAAATACGAGTGTAAAAGATTTTTGTACCATGAGGAGTATATAATAAGAAAATTCGTTGCGGCTACATTACGTCACATTACTGAGCTACGTCTGCACAATGTCTCGACATTTGTGACTCCACCAGCAGGGTTTATATACCAGTAGAACTTTAGAAGTCAAAAGCATGGAACTAAATCACAGTAACCACCGAGTTTCACTTTACCAGTGTCTCTATGCGCGGTACAAATAACGCTTGAGAAAAGACTAGCGCATGACTCCAGCCACAATGTGAAAGGCACTGAGGTATGGCCGACGTGATCGCCATGACCGAGGGTGAAGTAAAGAATTTAAATTCCGTTCATTACTGGTGGAATGGACTATGAGAACGAGACAGCAGACTGAAAAAAGAACAAAAACAACACTCAAATAATGAAATACAAAACACACCTTGTCACATTTATTGGCTCGCTTTTTAATAAGTGTTCCTTACCAGCACATATGAAACATGGCTTTTCTGTGTTTCAAAATCCCAGCTTTGTTGTTCCAGCTTCCTTGGGTTTTAGTCCAATGGCATGAAACTCATTTGAGTTGAGATTCTACCACTAGTTTGACATGATACCCCCCCCCCACTACTGACAAATGAAACTGAGTTAACCTGAAGGAACCAGGCTTTTTTCTGGACCATCTCACAGCAGGGGAGAAGGGGTCGGGATATGACCCCCCCCCACAGATATCCACTCTCCAATGCTAATATCTTTGCGAAACCTTGCATGCTTGTAAAGATTCTCTTTGTGACTACATCTGTGAAATTTGGTTGTGTTGTCGCCCCTGTGTGCGCAGTGAGGACGTCAGCATCCGATCATGGTTATTTGCAAGAACTATAAATCCCACGATTACAAGGCATTACTTGAAAAACTCTGCAGAAAAATGCATCGCGACGAGAACGTGTCGAGGGGGGAGCTTCCGTCCCTAGCTTTTTTTTTTGGAGTTACTGTGACTCAAAGCTAGTATTAACAGTGAACATTTGAAGGTGAATGTGAAGCATGGGGTGAAGTCAACATTTGAAACAAAGCCGAGATTTTGATGTAAACAAACCAAAAATTCACCTCTTCCCCAAGGTAGGCACATTCAGTTTGGTCTTTTGCTTTAGGTAGGGGAACGTCACAGACTTGGTATAATCAAACAGAAAAGGAAGATAGTAAACCTTGGCAAAGTTTACAACTTCTGCCATTGGCAAAGGTGCAAAAGAAAAGCGAAATAAACATTTCAAAAGTATTTATTACACTGTACAGTTTGAAATCTATTCACAAACATTTAAACATAAAATGGTATTATGGCGTATGTACATATATACACATGGGCAGAGCAAGAATCCAGGTATACACCCTAAATACATCATTTCAAGATGCACGTGTCTCATACATATTCAGCAGCAACGCACCACCACTGGACAGTCCCGGTGCACTACCATCAACATTCACTCGTGCCAGTCATTTGAGTGGTCACAGATGAGATCTGGTGCAGACAAGGGTAGATCTAGGACCACATTTTTATGAGGAGGAAAGAGCCTGGCTTCCATTACCCCCCCAACCCCGAATCCATCAATGAGTATAAAGTGCAGATACCTTCAACTTTAGCAGCATCGAGGGCCTGTTTTCCAAGCAAGGTTGCATCTCTGGATTTACCTGCCTCTCTGACTTCAGCCAGCTCTCATAATTCAGGACAAAGGATTTTCATCTTTGGCTTTACATCAAACAGTTTAGTGAAATGTCAACTCCAGCCATATTGAGCCATAGTTTTATGAACCGAGTAGAAGTACAGAGCTCTCGAGATGGAGAAAAAAACAGAGATTTGAGAGAGTCCTGCAATTTTTCAGTTCCACTGGTCATCAGTGCCCAGCACAAGCTTTTAAGAGCAGTGCTTACAAGTAATGACGGAAATTTCAGCACAGAATGTAATATCACTTATCACACTGTATACTGCTTGGGCACCAACATGCTATGGCAAGTATGTTTGAAAATCAATTGTTTTTTAAAAAAGCCTTTCCATATCCTTCAACGATTGTTTGAACATGCTCCTAACTCAGGCTTTCAATTTCCATACCACAGGGTTCACAAACTAGCATTTCGCTCCTCACACGCTTTTAGAATTCCGGATCCATTAAAGTTTAGATATTTGGACAATCGGGTCCTACAGAACAAAAGTTCCATGCTACACACATGGCTCACTGAGTATCCTTTGTACTTAATGCTAATAAATATCTGAACACAATCTGACAGCGGTTGGGCAGAGTGTAGAAATATGTATTGCACGACAAACAATTTAACGGCTGAAACGGCACTGAATGCATACATTTGTATGTGAAGGACTATCTCAGTTTACTTCTTAATTTCTTTTGCTTATTAACAGCAACAAAGGCAGGAATCCTGGTTCCATCCCAAATCCAAGTGAGGAGATGGGTTTGGAGAAGTCCTAAATTCTGCAGGTGGACAGGATCCACACTGCTTGTATCATTAGTACTTCTTACATGTATGGGTCACCCTGAGAGGCAGTTTAGGTGTGAGGGTAATACAAACAGTGCTACTGCCCTTTGAACAATGCTATTGGCTATGCACCTGTATTTCAGAAATGTCAAAGGATTTCATCACCTTGCACTGTTTGTAATGAATCTATATGCAACCAGTGGTGGGGACTGCTTGCATGATAGTACGCGGAAGGCTACGTGATGAACGGCATTTTAGAGCAGTCGAACCTAATGTATGTTGGCACCATCTGCAGTCTGGCGTGATCATTCCTGTGTGCTGACCACACACAGCAACAACAGGACAGGCTGCCAACTGCTTCAGATCTTGCCCATACTTGGGCAGACGTTGGTTGCGCCCACTTGTTGTATGAAATGCCAAGCACACTTTGGACGGGATCGCGGTTTGGGCCTGATACCCTCGGCATCCATCCCAGCAGATGTTACCTCTTCTTCCCCTTGGTTGCCTTGGGGGCCTGTGTGGTGTTACCCTTGGCCTTGTTGACGTATTTCATGTACTGGATCTCCCCGTCCAAGTCTAGCAGCTCTTGCCTCAGCTTCTCGTTAATTTCCAGAAGGGATTCTGGTCAAAAAAACAGATGAGGAATAAATGCCAAGGAAATGAAACGAGATGCATTATACAGCATGAATCCCCCCCTTATTGAGATACTTTAATCAAAAAGATCTAATCAACCACAACATCACGATTATCTCACAGTGTTAAAAATGGTGTTAAAGTGAGATGGCAAAAGCATTCGTTTCACAGGGGACGATTCTGAAGACATGATGAGGTATGACGAAAAACAGAAAAAGGGAAAGTCAAGAGATGACAGTGCGAGTGTGTGGACACAGGTGAGTGCAAGGCAGATAGCTACGGGGGGGGTGTTGTGAGTCATGTAATGAGTTTATCTCATCGATGGATGTGGTCATTTTAAGGAGAAATGCTAGATAGAGCTGCGTGTGATGACCACACAAAAGAGCACAGGGGCGATGCCCATATGAACTAATTACAGCATGCATGGTGTGAACAATTCATGACCAATTTTCATCGTGATGCACACAAAGCTGCTTAAAAAAGCACCAGACACAATGCCTGCAGGCACTAGCTTGAACACAGTGTAAAAGATTCATAACCAAGTTTCCCTGGAATGTGCACAAAGCTCTCAGCATCACTGCATAGGTGCTGGGCACATGCTACAAGGCAGCCATCACATTTTAAGTCTCTTTCTTTTAAACCATAAGGGGGTGGGCCTACCTGGGTCAGGGGGTGGCTTGGAAAGGTCCCCGGACGTAGCGGCTAAGAGGTCGCTGGTGCCCTTGGGCTTGTACTTGACCGGGGGTGGCGTGACAGCAGGGGTATGGGGAAGGGTGTCCAGATTCTGCTCAGTGCTGGCAGGCTCTGTAATCATCGGTGAATGAGGAGGGGAGGTTGGAAGGGTGAGGTCAGTATTGTTAAAGCGTAGGGTGGCAAACTTGGGCTCAATGGGAGTGCATATTGCTTTTTCAAACGTAAGAAATAGCATGAGTTCAACACACCAAACAGACACTACCTCATGCTGTTCATGTTGTTCTGATTTCATTGTGTTTTACTACCCTTTTGGTTCAAGTCATTTGCATTAACGGCAAACAAAAAGAGAAATCTGAAAATCCCAAACAGCATGATGATAATCCCGACAGCATCTACCAGAAGCCATTTTGAAAAAGGGAGTTAATTTAAAAAGAAGGAAACAAAGCAGTAACTGACAGTGCCATGGACTGTCAATTTTCAGGCGCAGGGCTTTGGGAATTGGACCAGATCATGCGGTTAGCTACAAGAACTGGGAGATAGACCTATCCTGACCTGCATTGTCCCTTCGCTGCATCTTGGGCGAGGGCTTGCTCCCATCCTTCCCCTGCAGCAAGGCGGCATTCTTCTTGCTCCGGTTGCTGTAGCCAACAGCGGGGGCCTGGGAGGAGGTGGCCGTGCCCTGAGGCTTGCTGGGCGGTTTCCTTGGGTGGTTCTTGGGCCTGTTATTGGCTGTCCGCTCCTGCATGGCGTGGACGTTGACATTGTGGCTGCTGTCCCAACGGGGGCTGTCGGGATCCTTCTTTGGTATTCGATCTGACCAGCATCAACAATGAACAGAATCAATTCCCCCCTTTTAAAATAGAATAGAAACAGTTACGGTCTTGCACACCTAGCCCTTACAAATGATTTACCACAAAAAGCCAACTCAATGAAATCCAAACTCAATAGGTGTGTTCAAAAATAAGACAATCTCAATATGTATAATATTAAGATATTCATTAGGATGATTTGGTAAGACCGTGGCACACAGTCTCGGTGGCCATTGCATGATAGTAGTATTCTACATGATGGCAGCTCATCCATGCACAATGGTTTTGTCGTGTTTTCGTCTCTTTGTAGTGTGGAACAGAGCATTTTCCTTCATAAGTTTGTTATCGTTAATCATTCTTATTTATTTTTTGCCTTGGTAGCGTGTGTTTGTTATTTTAAGGCAAAACTTTTTATTATTTTTGGCACAAACATCTAACCTTGTGATAATGAGAATAAGTTTGGAATGATCATGTGACATATATTCTTTTGACAAATGTTTTAGAACCTAGCAAGAAAGTACAAACGATGGTAGGAGCCCAGGTGAATTAAGATAATTTTCAAGTAGGCATGCCTGGTTTTGTATATGAATACATGTACATAGAATAATCACACATGTTGAGTTAAAACCCCAAGAAACTATTCAGATTGAAGTTTTTCAAAATGAAATGAAAACCGAAGTGTACTTAAGCTAGTTATTTTTCATTGATGCACATCAAAACAATTTTGTGCCATGGAGCTTCTCAAACAAGAATAAGCACATAAAATACAATTGTGCAGTAATGAAATGTGGATCAGATATCCCATTGTTTTATAAGACATTTGCCCCTAGCCTTAGCAAAGCCCCCTCCCAAAAAAGTAGAGAAAAGGGTAGAGGTCAGTGTAAAACTGATAATTTTGCTTTTTACAATGACTGAATAACGTGGAATGGAATAATGGGAGCTTAAAACAAAGCTGTTATATTTAACGTAATAAATGTTAACCCCTTCACACTGGGGTTCTTTAGACCACGACTGCTGAGTTGCGGTATGCCCAGTATGCAAAGCCCTGTCCAGCAGCAGGCCCACATTGAAACCGCAGGTGCACTAATCCTCCCGCAGAGCCGCGGCATTTGCTGTCTCCCTGCTCGAAGGGGTTAAACAGCAACCTCGGGTGTAAAATAATATCCAGTCAAACCCCTCCCATCCGGCACGTCGGGCAGAAACCCCTATCCTTTAATTTCATCCTAGCTAGAACACTGATGGGGTGTAAGTTGTGACCTTGGGCAAGTCAATTTGCCCCCATATTCCTCTCCAGGAGTATTCACAGGTACCTGTGAGGGTGGAAAGGTTACTGTGCTTGCTCAGCCAGGTAGTGCCTGAAAAGGCTGCACCAATCTGTTTACTCTCAAGGGAGCTAAGGCTGCATCCGAATCTCTTGTCTAGAGCTAGGTCTAGGTCTTCGCTCCATTGGAAATTTGCGGAGACAATAGACCTAGCCGTAGCTCTGGAAGCCCGTTTCGGACACAGCCTAAGACAGCTTTTAGCAGTGTTTCTAGGCATGGGATAATGATAATGTATGGCACCCTGAGCACCGATTCTAGTGGATATGTGCATGCTATGAACGACTTCACTATTACAACTGATAAAAGGGGCGAGGGAAATGCAAAGTAACTTACCTCTGTTTGCTTCCTTTGAGGTTGAGGGTATGGAGGGGATGTAGATGTCCACCTTGTGCTGGAGCTTGCCCTGAGCTGACTCACCAGTTGCGGGTGCATCCCTGCTGTTCCTGGTGGCCTGGGGGTCCACTCTCGGGTTTGGCAAGCCCCTGGGGGAGGCTTCCTCTGGCAAGGAGTGCATGGAGTTGAGGGAGGACTGGCTGTGGTAGGTCTTGTGGGGCGGGAAGCTGAGGCTGGTGTCTGGGGCACTCCCAGGATCACTGTTGAACAGGCCAATGAAATACAGATCATTTGTGTTAAAGCCGATGGCAAAGAAAGATTAAGCCGCTAATCACAATGCACTATTTCTGTGTACATGTACCATTGCAGTGTTTGTAACCCAAAGAATGGGTAATAACCGTGCTACAAACTGACTAACTAAATAGTTCATAACTTTTGGTGATTATTGAATCAGAATAATGTTATTAACAAATAAATCAAAGTCTGGTCACAAGAGCGCACAGAATGAGCTGGGCAAGGGAAAGGTAGACTTTTGAGATGCACGGTGGTGGCAAACATGCCACTCCTTTTCTATTGTTTGCTTCCTCTTGAGCATGTGCACACAAGGTCAAACGTAACAAATTCTACAGAAAAGGATCTGTATGTTTGCCACTACCAAGACGCACTTTGCTTGAGCAGGCTGTCACTTGACACAAGATAACTTGATAGCAATTTTGAACGATGCCAATGTCAAGCTGCAAAGAGAAATGCGCCGGCTCTGCTTAAGATATTGCAGAAAAATGAGAAGAATCGGAGTTTAATGCTTCAAGGTGAACTCACTTTTGCCGGACAGATCCCCTTTGAGTGGGCGGGTAGCTGTGCTGCGCTTTGTGCGACCTGTGACCACCGGTGTCAAACCCACTACCATCGGCCGCATTCAGACTCCCGGGAAAGCTTGTGTGCATCGGCGGTGGCTGATGGACAGGGGCGGGCTGGGACCGATACTGGTGGGGCGGAGAGGGCTGCTGGTGCTGACCGGGGCTGCCGTAGGGGTGAGGCTTTGAGTCCCGGTAGCCGTTGGGGACTCCCCTCTTACTGTCAACTGGGGGGAGTTGGCCAGCCTGTGGGGAGAGGGGGAGATTGCTTTGGACTTAGATTAGTCCATTTCATGCTGATGAAATGTCACCATTGGCAATGTGCCAGCATCATCCACATCAGTATGATTTTGCTGTCCTATATGTATCCAGTTCATAAGTGACTTTGTCACAAAGGCAGACGGGCCATGATTTGCAGGCTCCCGTTGGACGATCGCTGAAGTTGCGCGTAAACGGCAATCAGTGCATGACTCTACGTGCAGTGTACGTGTGCAGCGAGCGTGGTTTAAATTGAAGTGACATCACACTTACGAACCGGATTGGCCATGAGTAAAAGCATCCCTTCATCAGTTGAACAGAGCCAGATTGGTTGTGATTCTTCATTTTGCTGGTAGCAACGCGACCATAACACATGCATTTCATTATCATTCATAAACCAGCAAAGTGCAGTTCCAACAAAAGAGTCTCCAGGGTTCTGCCCAGGATGGTTTTAGTGCCGGCAGGACTATCTAAGCGGAGCGCCACCATCGGTTGGCGCAGAGCGTACTCGAAAATTTTTGGAATCTAAAAGCCCCCGGATGGCCGGAAACAGCACTTTCTGGGTGTTTTCAGCTGTGTATACACAGCCTAGAATTAGGGATCTCTGTCTGAAATTTCTGAAATTTAATAAAAAAATTGAAAATTTGTAATTTTGGTCAACTAGGATGAGGTGATAATTTAGACGGGCAATTGAATTAGAAAAAAAAGAGTAGAAATAAATATTGATTTTATTCTGTAAATCCCTTAAATATTGAATTAATTTCTATCTCTATGATGCCCATAATTTTTCATTGCTTTTCAAATCATTTTTCATTTTTTTTGTGTGTTGAAAATAAGGCAAAACATGCAAAATTTTGGCGGAATATTTTCCTTATTTTCTTTGTACGAAAGTTGGTACAGTATGCATATGGGATAACGACATTCATAAATGTGTGCAGGGATTTTCTGAACAGTCATTTTAAAGTCTACATGAACATAATGTAGATTGGCCATTTGCTTTTCTGACACATCTGGCCATGTGTCACGTGCATACTGAGCGCGTGTATCTTGCCATATGGAACTCGTTTACGGAAAAGGCAAAATCATGCTGTTACTTTTGAATAAAAAAATTGCGGAGTTAATATTTTCACTGTGGGATAAACAACAATTAACGAATGTGGTGCGATCGTTGGTTTAAAAAACGATTGCAGTGATCGTTTTATGCAACATCGAGCAGAAAATACATGCGCCGAATGTTGCTAACCGTGGTCGATGCGGCGAAAAACAGTCACGGTCGATTGTCAGTTTTGCAAGTACATGTAAAATTGTTTTTCTGCCAGATTTTTAAGTGTTTAAATGAAGTGTGAATTGGGCCATTTGCAATTTTGTCTTTCTGAAAGTTAAGCCAAATTTTCTTTTCAAGTTGTGGAACTGGGTAAAATGCGGAACTGGACAAACAACGCTGTACATCATTGAGAGGGAGTTTTCCGATCTTCGCGCACTGAGAGCGTTGCATATGCAAGCCTATGTGTGGCCTTCCAACCAATGGAAAGATTCGTTACGCACCATGTACACGTGCATTGCGCGTAACAAAGCCTCCTATTGGTTCATGTTAATATTTGGTCCGGATATGTTGCATATGCACGTACGTGGGTGCGCAGACGATATGCATGGCAGTGCAAAGTGAAATTTACGAAGAAATTTTACGGTTTCTTCACGATCTTCATATCTTCCCTCGACTAAGATGCTATTTTATTTGGGTTCTTATCGGGAATACGTGCCGGTCGGAAAAGTTGATTTGGCAGATTGTGGCGGTCGGCAATTCTGCGTGCCGGTCGGGCCCGACCGGCGCCGACCGGTAGCGGCAGATCCCTGAGTCTCCATTGCCAAAAAAGTATGCCCTCCGTTCTTTGATAGATACGCTGCGGCATCAGCTGCAATATCACACTTCAAGCTCCAGTTTGCATGTTAGAAAAAAGCTTCTCCCATTTTCATATATCAAGCATTGTGGTTGCCACTGATAAGAGCAAGCGAGAGCAAGAAGTTCTGGCCCAGGTGCTAAATAGGACAGATTCTAAAATGGAAAACACACAGACTCATCTCTTACCTGGTCCTGCCTGCTGGAGTGGTCCAATCCCATTTTGCGCCTGTCTATCCCACCGCTGCCACCACTGCCACCGTCGGTGACCCTGCTACCCTGCTGCCAGTCCGGGGACTGCAGCAAGGAGCTACCCTGTGAGCCGGCATGCTGTCCCTGTGAAGATGGGGTGCTGCCAGAGGAGTGCTGGGACAGGCTCCGCTTGTGCTGCTGCCCAGAGAAAGGAGAGGAGGAGATGCCGGAGACTGTCCGGCTCATGGAGATTGGGGATGCAGCAAAGACTCTGGAATAAAGAAAATAATATTGACACATCTTAGTTTACAGAACTGTTGATAAAATTAATCATTATAAATGAGCTCTCAGTGTATTATGCAAAGATTTTCCCCTTTAAACCTGGGCATCTAAACTGTTCATGCAATAAAACATACAGTATATACAATGAACTCTAATCAATAATTACAATTAAAGGGGGTCTACGACTAACTTCTTCAAGCATTTATATTCATTACATCTTAATCCCATGTTTTTGTTATCAAAATGTTCAGAATATTCAGTGTATCACAGTAATGACAAATATACTGACAGTATAGCAAGGTGTCAGCAGACATTACGAAAACAGACGGTTTTCCTGAATGAGTAAAAGTTCCTTGTTGGACAGTTTACTCAAGCATGACCCTATTAATCCCGTACCTGGAATATCCAGAATTTGCAGTTCCTACCTTCAGGTCTCATACTCGGGATATCTGAGGTAATGTGTTGACTCACGAGGTACCTGGTCTAAAATTTGCGGCTTGATGTTTGGGTATGCCATATATGCAGCAATATGGGAATTTTTCAGTGAGAAATTAGTTTCACGCCAGCCCACAACTACATGTAGCCTGGATCAAAGTTGTTACCACGTCAAGCACAAGTCAAATCACACATCACATCATACGTACTGCCAAAGGGGATGATTGACAAGGAGAAAATGCTTATGTTGCAGTTTATTTCAATGGCTTGTGACTTGACTTGAGACTGATGCATGCATTGACCTTTGCAACACTGGTCAAGGGCCCAATGTCATAGAGCCACAAAGTAAAACTCTACGTACTAAGCCAACATAAGATGAAAACCCCTCACAAAAGAATATATAGCACACAACTTCTGGGCTAGTTACCAGCTTCTGAGCAAATATAGCTCTGTTTAAATTACTTAAATGCGACTTGAAATTAAACCTAATTCTATGGGAAGTGGCGGCAGCCACAACCATATACACATGTGTAATTTCAAGCTGTAGCCAAGTAATTCAGCGGCGGCCTATTTTCTTTGCTTAGCAAATTCCAGTGCTTAGCAGCTCTGTGAAATGCCCCTTGATTACAGCTCTTGCCTCAAAACGCTTGTGCCCTTCCTTCATTTTGTATTGAAGACACAGAACACTAAGGCTGTGTCCGAAACGGGCTTCCAGAGCTACGGCTAGGTCTATTGCCTACGCTTCTCCACGCATTTCTAATGGAGTGAAGACCTAGACCTAGGTCTAGACAGGAGATTCGGATGCAGCCTAAGAATATCCGCCAACCTTTCCAGCTGATCCAGCTTGGTCAGCAGCTTGTCGTTCTCTTTGGACAGGTGCTCGTGCTCCGTCATGGCCCTCTGCCTGACGTTGTGCAGGTCAGAGTTCTCCGATCGCAGCTTCTCGTTCTCCACCATGTACTCCTGCAGCATCTCATACAGGCTGCTGTCTGCAGCAGACTTGGGCGTGAACGCAGACAGCATGCTGCTGTACGAATATGGACAGTAGGGCAAACAGCAAATTGAAAAATGCAGTTGTCTCAAAGACAAAAGTATACAGAAAAAAGTCTGCTGTGTGGTACATCGCTTAATTGTTTCTTCTGTAAAAAGCAACCTTTATGGCATGCTTGCCTGAAAACTTTCATCGGACACATTGCACAGGCTGCACACCCCACAGGCATGCTCTGCAAGCTTCAATTTGAGGAATGTTTGAGTGACACTCCCTCATAAGCGTTCTTAGAAAATACTGAGATGATATGCTATCTGTTCAGCCACAGAAGGCATTTGTGTCTGGTTCTGACAAGCTCTGCAGCATGGAAATCAAGCTGAATCAGTGGTCCACGTCTGGCCACTTCAGTAAAATTTCAACCAATTCAAACTGGTTGGAATTGATTTCCATCAACATCCCTCGTCAACTTTGAGCAGCAATCCAGAGAAATTAGCTTTGAAATAAAGACCCTGACATGTGTGACTTAGAGTATCCCCTGTGAAGAAAAGCACTGAAGCAAAAATTCCAATTCCATCACCTTTTACAGAATACTAACTGCCACAGAGCTAACTGTATCAACTCTGGTCGGTACATCATAGCTGTTATACAGAACTGTACATCATGCAACACCAGGATTTCACATGCCCGCAAACGGCAGGACCCATCCAACATACCTGTTGGTCTCCCGCCTCTTCAAATTCCTCTTGTCCTCCGTCTTCAGGGAGGTGTCCGACGTTCCTTTGCTCCGGTCGAAGTCACCAGGGATTGGAGTCCTGTCACCGGACGACAAGTCCTCAGAGAAGCTGGAGATGGACAGGCTCTCTTCAGTGTCGTTCCGCCTCACACTCGGTTTGACTGATTTGGGGAACTCCAGGCGCTGCCTGAGGTACAGGTTCTCGTTGCGCAGGAGTTTGACCTCTCGTTTGAGGCTCAGGATAAGCCTCTCTCTTGGATCCTGTCATACAAGAAGTTAACTTGTCAATTTAACATCTTTTTGGTGTATATTGGGCACAATTTTCAACAGCAAGGGATTTTGCATTCCTTTTAAACCTTCGACCTTTACCTTCCCTGATTTTTCAAAATTAACGAAGTTTGCCAAATTTGGGAACAAGTAGGAAGGCAGAACCCGGTCACTATATACACAGGTTGCTTTCTAGAGGACTTGAAGTTCATTGAGAATAGCAATGCACGGCAAGTATCAGTCAATTTCTACACAGTGGTGGATTCTGGAAGAGTTTCAGAAGATTTCTTGCAAATATGCCTGGGCAGTCAGAGTTATGACGCAACTACTTCAAACCTGTCTCAGTAGGCATCAATCACGTTCGGTGAAAGTAACATCTCGGCATTTATGCTCCATTTATTCCTTAATTTTATGGTCAACTTGATTTATTGACTTTTTTTCTTCAAGGAAAATAATTAGCTGATACTTTTTTCATCATGATGGTTTATCTATGGGACTCTAGCCTTAAGCTTTTACTTACCATTCTGACAACGGGCTTGTTTTTAATTCTTTTGGCACGGTTGGCGTAGCGCAGAGTGCTTAACGATTCTGATAAGCAGTAGGAGGAAGGTGTGATGCATGCAATCTGTAGTGAGGCAAACAAACACAAATGCATTCATCAGCATTTTTGCATAAGCACACTTGTATTTGAAATTGACATCCAGCAGGTCCATGGTTTATCTCTCACTTGGAAGTGAACAATTTGAATACAAAGCTAGCGAACACCATCAAAACTTTTTGCTTTGTATTTTTCTTTTCTGCGTATTCAATTTGTTCGCAACAAATATTCATTTGATTCGGAGATGATTTCTTCATTTTAATCCATGTTTTCTGGCACATCAACTGACAATGACTTAGGAATGTTACATACTACAATTCATAAAATTATGATAACCGATGTTAACATGAATGCAACTGTAGCTACATGCACAAGTACTCCATGGAAACTAGCTCCGGTATGTGCAGGGGACCGACTGCTCACTAGCTCCAGTATGTGCAGGGGACCGACTGCTCACTAGCTCCAGTATGTGCAGGGGACCGACTGCTCACTAGCTCCAGTATGTGCAGGGGACCGACTGCTCACTAGCTCCAGTATGTGCAGGGGACCGACTGCTCACTAAAGCTTCTTTTACTTGTGGAAACCGAACCAATTTTTTTTGGAAAAGCCATTTAGAAAGATAATGATGTGCACTTAACCCTCATCAATTACAGGTGCCTCCAAAACTACACAAATTGTAATACTCACAATCCCAGGAAAATTTGAGGCATGGGATCTAATGAAGGCAGGTCAGTCTGAGTATTGCAGGTATATGACTGAAAATGTTGACGGCTTACCCATAGGCAGGCCTGTAACAGAATATATGCAATAAAAGCTGGATGTAGTGCCTACTACCTACCATAAGCGTGACACCACTACCCCCTAAGCTGTCAGCAAGCAACTTGGTGAGTTTGCTGTCCCTGTATGGTATATGCCCCGACCTCTTCCTGTTATCGCTCAGTGACGATATACAGTTTCCTGAAAACAAGAAGAGAAAAGGTTTTCTGGCATTTGTAGGTCAAACTGCAGACAGCACTGTTTCATCACTTACATCAGCTCTAAGGAAAAGCCTGCACTGTGGAGGGTGTGGAGTTTTTATTACTACTTTTCATTTGAATGTGCACAAAACTGAACAAAAGTCGCCTCCAATGTAGCTGACAAAGGGCATAAGGCAGCGGATGTGTTAAAATGTCTCTACTTTATTGCATACTTTATGTACATGTATCTCTCTGTCACCACTGGGAGGAACAAGGGCACAGCACATTTTTTTCTGACTATGGGGGTTTGGTATTTTATACTATATCTACTGGTGTGTCTGTTTCGGGGTCCGAGTAATTTGCAACACCCGCCCACTGTACATGTATGTTGCATGCTCACGGGAATTTCCCCACGTGAGAAATCTTCACTGCTAATTTGCATGTGACCAGGCTGGATTGTGATGACCTTCACTCAATACCACCGTGTATGTGTACAGTACACGTGCCATTAAACTTGATGACATTGGTACAATAGTAGCTTGTCTTCAGGCCAAGACAGAGCATAGATTAGTACTCTTTCTTGCCACTTTTGAGTGCTAGTGCCTGATTTATTCATGGACTCACATGTGTTAAAATGCCTCTACTTTATTGCATATACATGTACATGTAGCGGTATCTCTCTGTCACCTCTGGGAGGAACAAATGCACAGCAATTGTTTTTCCTACTAGTGCTCTAGTTAGTATGACCTTCTCTTCTTTAATTGAAAAACACATTCATGGAAAGATGATTTTTTAAAACAAAGTTGAGAATACAACTAGCAGACTGAACTTTACAAATGAGACATAAGACGAACAAGCCCTCTTTAAGAAGTGCATCTATTTTTGAACACCCCTTTTCTTCAGTGGGTGAGTCTATAGAAGTTTAGGCCAATAGTAGATCATGTCTTATTTCAGCTGAGGAGCAATGGAAGTACTTGCAGATTGATTAGCTTGCAATGTTAATCATGTATAATCTGGCAGTTCCCTACCTGTATTGCATGTCCAAGTTATTCTTTATAACTGGGGATCTGGAGCAAAACTTTACCTGAAGACATGAGCCCGAGGCATTGGTCGCTTTCGTGAATGAATCTGTCACTGGACATGTTAAAGAAAAAAAGACCAGAGTGAGTTACTCACCGAGTGTCAACAGGCTCTTGTTGATGTTGGTAGTCTCGGTGAGTAGCTCGCCTGAATTCCCTAGTTCTTTGACCTTCTCACTGCCAGCCAGATCCACAAAGCTCAGCCGGCCATGCTTGGTGATGTACAGACTTTCCTCCTCTGGATCCGGCTGAAAAAATCACAACACAGTGATCAAATCAAGTATTACAACCAGAAGGAGTGAACTCTGGCCAAGACCGAGTGGAACAAGGGTGAGATTGGGGGCTGGAGAGAAATCCACTAAACACCCAGAAGAGAGGTTGTAACAATGACAACCATAAAATACTGTGACTTTTCAGGCTTGTAATGGCTCTTGCCATTGTTAGGCTTGTTTTGTACAAGACGTGAAAATTAGCAACCTGAATGGACATTACGTACGAAAATTTGCATTTGTGAGTTAAGAATATGGAAGTCTGGAAAAATCCTCAAAAGCCCTTCCAGTGGTCCCCTACCACTTTCTCCAATGTGAGACAACAGTTGCAAAATATCCCCAGTGTATTTGCTCTTTGATGAATCCCTCAACGTGTGTAAACATTCGTGCATTATCCTGACAATGACCCCTTGTTGGACCCTGCTGCACTTTCAGCCGTAAGTCTGGACTTAACCTGTACACAATGTAATAAAAGTATGCTGCAGGTACCAGTATACTTGGTCTGTCCGGAGAGTCAGTCTTAAAAAGGTCTGCTTACAACATAATTAGTACAAATTTACATGAACATGCATACCTGTGCTCTGAGGATAAAATGGTGAAGTACCGTGAACATATAAATGTATGGCATGAAACTTAAAAAAAGTATTACATTGTCTGACTACAACACTACAAAGGTTTGGACCTGGAGGTGCATTATTTGTATTTCATAATTCTCATAATATTCCCAACAAGTATGCCTGCTGTGCAGGCCACCCACAGATTCAAACATCTCCAGTGTAATACACGTAATTCTAGCCTCTATACTCCATTGTGACCAGGCTTTACAAATGCTGGAAGCTTTGGCACACCACTAGCTGTCTGCAACTTATATTTGTCTGCATCAATCAGGCCTTGCCGTCAGTCAGGTAAACCATGGAGGAATAAGCAATAACAGACCTATAGTGCCAGTGTGATACATGACAGCTCCAAATTGCCTCAGGCTACACTTCAGTCACTCTACAGCAAAAGTTTGGTTCCTCAAAATTCCCTTAAGCTGTTTGCTTCTACTAATTAACAATTTGCCTAGACAGTGGTGTAAGCACATTGTGTGCTTGATAACTCAGTTTGACAAGTTCTTTAGACTTGGTGACCCACATGTAATTGGACAAATGGAGTTCCTTTCAGACCTGTTTGCACATACCTGTATTATACATTGTATGTCCTGTCATAACAATTTCAGCCAGTACGCTGTGTGCATTCACTAACGTGTACTGAACGTATTTGAGCTGGGGACATTGGAGTAAAAAATGCAATACAAATACACAATTGAAGAATGAGTTGCAAGCCAACAACGTAATGTGATAGCATTACAATGCAATCCCCTCAGAGAATGGCTTCAGTTGCCGCATTGTGTACACGTATGTTTGGCAAACAGAAGTAGGCTGAGCATGGGTTGAGAGACTGACTATACATGTACGTACATCAAATACAGATTTCCTGTTTGAGAATGCCAGAAATTACATGTACTGGGAAGCTCTCATGCATGTAATAGGGCACAGACATTCTTATATGTGGTTAGTGGGGGCTCACACCTGCTGTGATAGCTACATGTAATAATTGCTGTGTGGCTTCATTATAAGCAAAGTGCCATATTGCAGAGCAGCCTGAAAGGACTGAACAATGTGAAGAGTATGAACAACGTTATGGATTATCAGTGACCGGGATTAGAAGCCATAATTTGTGAGGGTACCTGACTTGCTTTCAGGTGATAGTACCTATATGGATTCCTCTTCGGCCAACAGGTTATTGTGACTTGCCAACATGTGCACATGCTCAGGTTTAAGGATGCGCATGCAAGTGTGGAGCCATTGAAGTGTATGTATGTATGTAACCCCATACACTGCCAGTTTATACAGATGAAATACATCTTGAGCACAAATTCCTAAAGATATCAGATGTAATATAACTAATCCTGATCCCCCATTATTAAATCAAAATGTACATGTGTATATTGTA
The DNA here is from genome assembly GCF_054643075.1 of Acanthaster planci. Taxonomy (NCBI): domain Eukaryota; kingdom Metazoa; phylum Echinodermata; class Asteroidea; order Valvatida; family Acanthasteridae; genus Acanthaster; species Acanthaster planci. The sequence continues at coordinate 11,034,224 of NC_141785.1, read as the reverse complement.
CAATTGTACAATCATATCAGACACTGTCAGTTTCCCGGTACCCAGCATACGCCAGCATATATTCCACAGTTGCACAATGCACATATACATGAATGTGTATGCTTCCTCCATATACAGATTTTTTTTTCAAAGGGTACACGTGCGAAAAGAAACGCAGACATTTACACAGCTGGCAGTGCAACCATAAATGAACACAATTCCGTGAATATCCAACAAATTGAGTATATCGATCACCACTCACTGTCCGGGTTACATATCCTCAAGTCCTCAAGTCCATCACCACCAGCTCGCAGAAAAAAATACCAGAACCTAAATCGTTACATCTACACACGTATTACTGCAACGTTGCTCTCTTCTTTGTTGCAATGTCAATGGGAAGAGAACCCAACAACATTCCACAGAAATAAACAAACAGCCGTTTGATGTCAAGTCCAAGTACACATGTACACTGTTTCCAAGCCCAAGTGTCAAGCACGGTTCTCTCGGCTGTGTACTTTGTGCAGGCAAACACTGGGCCGTGGTTGAGTGCGCTGTACGTGCACGACTGTGGAAAGAAGTCACCCTCAACTTTGTTTGGCTCAAGCAAACTGGAGGAGGAGATCTCTAAATTGACTTGCGCAGGCATTTGCAAGTACGGGCCAATTAACAAGGGAATACACAGTAAATATGTGCTTGACCAGTCCTAAATATTCGGGTGTGACCAGCTAAGGATAATGGACATGACTATGTCAGCTTCCATTGTCCTATGGCATTCTTAGTATATGTTTAAGACTGATCAAGCTTACAGCATAAAGATTCCCATTCATATTTGTCAGAAGTCGAAACGAGTTAAAGTTACAAATTTCTATTAATTATTTTGTTCACCAGTACGGTCAATTCACAATACTGAGCCTCCAAGAGTTTGCAACCCGTTGACCACTCACAGTGTGCAAAATCTGTCAATCCTTTCCAGCTTTCCAAATGTGCATTTGGTCGCCAGACTTTGCGCACTGTGATTGGTCAACACGCTGCAAATTCTCGGAAACACACTATTGTGAAATGCCCGTATTTCACTTCAATTTTTTCAAAGACCCCTCTAACTACCATGTAATGGTATTTGCCTCTGCAAGCAGGTATTCTATCAGTCATTTATGACCAGCTACATCATGGGCTCCTGACCAACAGAAATGACTGAACTGTCTTAGGTACCAGTATTTATGAATGATGAATAAAATTTCAAGCACATCCAGTTTAAAAACTTTGGTAACTGTGCGGTGACTACATGAGACTGAAGACCAGACATTGTAATAATTGATCAATCTTTAGGAAAAAAGAAATAAATCATTCCAAAAACAGCACCTTTGAAGCCTTACGATTCAGTGAATTTGGAAAAGGAAAAAGCGTGAAAAATAAAACACAAATTCAAACATGTTCATAGGGTGTGTGTATTTTTTCAATCAATCATATTTGCAACGAGAAATATTACTGGGATCTGGATTGGACGGCAAAACTCCCATATGCATCAACACAGAACCTTTCCAAAAAGTCAGATAACATGTACCGAACATGCACAATGGAAGAGTGAGATTCACTGCATACTTCAGGATTTTAAAGGGCCTGTATTATACATGTATATCTTGATAGCAGAAATGACAGTATTATCTAGGTACATGTATATGTACATGTCCATGTACAGGGACAGGACATGTACCAGTAGGTAAGGCAGGAAAATAAGCTTACCAGTTACATGAACATGTACTTTGAGACTTTTTGTTTGTCTTGCTTCCTCCACTAATATTGTTTTCAGGCTGATTTAACTTAGACAGTTCAAGGAAAGTGTGACGGTGGTAACTTAGCCATAAAAATATTATTCACACTTTTTTGGCTTTATCATTTTTATGTGACAGCTCAAGATAAGACATTTCCAAGAGTTGACCTCCAAGTAAACATAAATCACAAGTAAATGCTGAACACACATATTCACCTGTTCAATGTCTAAATCCAACAGAGGAACTTAAAGATAAAAAGTTCATTGTTGAAATCAAAATTGTGGAACCCACCCATCATATATAATTTTGTAGATTCAATTCAGTGGGCTAAACAGCTTGATCTTTTTTCATGACTTTTAACAGACACCATAAATACTCGCTGACAGCAGTCCCAGATAACCACAGCAATACGAAGTGTGTCCCCACTTGGTCCAGGCCAACCAAAGTTCTCCCGCTATGCCTCTTGACGTTGACAATGACAAAGTCTGTCCAAACAATGCCAGGTGTACTGTTGCCATGCTACAACAATGTTATCAGTGCACTTACATGAAAGACACGATAGGCTGGAAGATAACACGGCTGTACCCTCAGCGTTAATTGTATCATTTAAGTGCATTTGGCAACACTTTAAGCCCGGTAATGTGAGTTTTGTGCAGTCAATTTTACAGTGCAACTTAGCAAAGTTTGAATACCAACAATGAACATCTGTGATTCCTTTTCAACTATTTTAATTGTCCCTGTTCACATTTCCTCTTTTTCGTTCAATTATCTCGAGACCAATCTCACTGTTTTGTTTATCAAGGTTGGGAATGCATACCATTTGAGAGTGGAAAAAGCTAATACGCTCCAATTCATACAGTGTATAACCCAAATTACCACACACAATTCTGAACCACATACATGTAGCTAATTTGCAACTGTCATGGAAGTATTTAGACATCATTATACTTACCATCTCACTATCAATCTGCAAAGATACGATCGTGTGGCTTCTACTGGAATATTCATTGATGTTATTTGTTGCTATTTGTCTCTGCCCCATCCCTGAAAAACCAATCAAGGAAGCAGCTAATACACACATCCTTGAAACTCCTCGGCAAACATGGAACTTAGGAACCCAAAATGAAAAAGGCTCAATACATTTAACTTGTTACATTTGTAACTCATATCAAATTTGTAGTATTTCATTTTGAACAGTGTTTACTAAAAATGAATATCTTCCAAAGTTTCCTTCGACAGATAAAAAATTACATCTGATGCTTCAAGGTTTTTCCATTCGAGAAATAGTTCAACAAGTGATTCTGCTGAATAGAGGCAGAGTTCCGATAGGGGGAATGATTTACAAAAACAGCGTGCAACTATGACTGTTTTCTTGTGGTATTATTAACAAATTGAAAAACAAGTGTACAATACACATAACACTGACAATAGAGTGAAGAAAATGTTTTTGAACTCTGACCCCATGGGCAATCAACGGACTGAGGAACAACTGTAAGTTACAAACAAGGGGGCAATGATGGACAAAATAAAGTGCACAAAATAAAGTGCAAAAAGATAAAATGTTGTTAGTTTTGAGATAAATATAGAGTTAAGGATGTTTTAAGAGGGATACTGTTCCTCAGACAATTCAAGAATCTAGAATCATGGTGCCAAATGAAAACAACTAAAACAAAGACTGTGTGGTTAACTGAAGGGCTGTTTAACATGCTGGATGTTGACTATGAGGCTTAAAAATTGCCTCTTGAAGGCAAAAGTTTAAAGCTGGGCAAAACCAATGCTGCCATTTCTTCCGACAATGCTTCGATCTTTTTGAAGCAGCTAAAATTATTTCTTTGACCACAGAAAGAAAACTATTTCTTTCATTGTGCACGTACCTTCTTCCAAAACACCCAACAGATCATCCAGGGTCTCACAATCCACAACAAATAGGTTCTCCACATAGAAACCTTTATCTTTGGACCACCGGACGGGCAAGGATTCCCTCCCTGGATTCAGCAAATCTTTCACCTGAAGAAAAAACATCTTTAAAGTTTGTTAATCTTAAAAGAAGTGGGGTTTTTGGACCAACTCGCAGCCGGATTCTGTCTGTTCCCCCGTCCCCTTCAGCTGCCAATTTCTCACTCAAACTTAGTATGCACGTAAGTTTCAATTCAACGAGGAGGGTTTCGATGTAATGGTCGTTTGAAGTTCATGGCTTCACGTGAGATTGACAAGCTGACCTGTCTCAGAAAAATGGGTCCTACGCCGGAACGGCATGTCCCACTTCCACAAAACAGACAACAAAATTACTTCCAAATGTTACGGGAAAAAAAGCAAGGCTCGCACATGAACAAAATGCACTGTGACGATATTGGAGAAACTATTGAGGAGGGGGGCCCCAGCTCTTTAAAGATCAAGACAATGACCCTTTAAAAAACCCTGTACTTCAACTTCCAAACTGTCCACTGCATTATGGAGCTGCTTGAAACCTGCCTGGATGTGTCAGTAAAAGCTAAAGATCAGGAAGACCTTTTCCATTGACCAGAGGGTTTCGGGTATTCCAGAGGAAGTTCAACAGCGAGAAATGCAACCTGCAAGACTCCTGAATGGTTATCACTTCATGAGCACTTATGTACATACTCTAAACCATGTTTATAAAGGTGAGTCATGTCTGAGTTCTGAGGTTTTCCAAGTGAAAATGTAATACGCCATTGCCAAATCCAGGACACCACAGCTACACGGGAATGGCAAGATGACAGAATGTTGGGGCCAAGAGGGGAGAGTTATCCCAAATACAGGGCCATCAATCTCCCACCTGCTCATTGTATATTTCCAAATAGGAGGCGCTGAGGGTGAAGGTGATGTTGGGGCCTGACCTCTGACCCAGGACATCAAAGAGATGAATGAAGGAGCGCTGGATCAGACCGTATTTGTCCTGTGGAGGCATAAGTGAGTCCTGTGGAGAACCACGAGAAAACTGGAAATGAGATATGGACAGATGCACCTTCCAGAAAATGTACAAAATATGACTACATGTATATGTACATTCAAAGGCAAAAACAAGCCTTGCCCCGACAAAATTACTGCTTATATCTCTGGTTCAATTGTAAGAGGTCCTCCACATGTATGACTTCTTCCTAGGTGACAACCTTACATTGTACAATACAGGGAAATGCTTTACGGATGGGGAAAATCATAATTTCATGTACTGCATATTAATCCTACGTGAAAACAAATAGTTTACAAATAATGATTGTTTACGACAGCAATGGTGAAAATATTTTCATGAGCTTTACAGGGATCCAACATTGCACCTGCAATGAAATAAAATTGTTCTTTTAATTTGACATACTTAGAGCATTCATTACAAATACACAAATCCAGAAATTTCAAGTGACCATGGAACAGAACATTCTAGTCACCCTGGAGTAAACCAGCCGGGCCCTGGAGCAAATACATGTATTTCAATGACATGTGATCAATGAACTACATGCACCAATCAGACCACTGAACTTCATTCAGGTTTTTACAACAGTCGCTGCTAGTTTAGCAGTCACCTGACTGATGGGCCCAGTTATCGTGTACGTCTTGCCCGATCCAGTCTGCCCATAGGCAAACGTGGTGCAGGAGTAGCCGTCCACAGCCATCTCTATCATCTGCTTGATGCCACATTTCTCCAGCACCTCTCGCTGGCTGGTGCGGCTGTTAAAGACGGAGTTGAATGTGAAGGTTTTACTCTTCTCTGTGCTGCCCAGCTGCAGTAGAAAGAAATCCAGCCAGGATTGTTGGATGTACAGAAATCGTTTTGACTATACGGTAATTTCCTTTCCAATGCCACATACACACAGTAGACCTCTGCTCCCCACGATCATTTTCATGCACTAGATCAGAGGGCACTTAGTAAATGCAGTGCTGAGTCAGAGATTTTAGCTTAATGTTCCCAACCTTTCTCTGTGGTACATGTAAATTCAAGATAAAACCTTGGGATATTCTACATGTAGGGAGTTGCGTAAAGTTTGTACAAGACTGAACAGGTTCAGGTTGTTTTGAAAGCTTGTATGTGCACATCACAGTGAAGTAAAAATAATTTCAAAACAGCAGTTAAGCAAAATATTTTGGGTGGCAGAGCATAAAAGCAGTCGGGAATAGCCCCCTCCTCTTTTTTTTCTTTGGAGATTCTTATGACTAAAAAAAATCAACAACAACAAAAATCCCCATTTAACCCCCTAGACCCAACCCAAAGGGATACATTACTGCATGTAACGTCAGTCCACTTGACTCACTGTGATTGAGGATGAATTGTGCTGGATTTTGACGCAGTCCTTGTCCCCTCGTTTTATCTCTGCCTCACTGAGTGGTCGCACCCTGGAATTTATGGGTGTGAAAAAATGTACACAGACAAATCATGGGTACTACATCATCACATAGCTACAGTAAGCTGAACTACTACAGTACCAAGTATGCACGTCTTGGTGTGGTATGTGGTTTAGACATGCATCTAAAGGAAACAACTTGATCTAAAGGGAAAATATCAGACCAAGTTTGAAGGGCAATATGGGGGGGGATTACATGCAGAAGTGTTATTAAGTTAACAAGTAGTCATAAATGCCTGGGACAGTTTTTCTATTCCTATTTGTCGAAACACATCATTTGATAATGCCCGCTGAGAAGTGATAATGCCTACTGCGTAAATCATGTGCTGCCACATGGATCCGAGACAGTTTAATCGGGGGGGGGACTTCCCAGTTTCCACACCACACTTGAGGAGAAGCAAATCTCATGAATATGCAGGACATCCTCAATGGTGCCCTGGATACCGCACAACTGGAAACGTACTAGTGGTAATCCAGACTCCAGACAGGTTGAAAGACTCAGTAGGCTTTCTTATGAAAGTCATCAATAAAGCTGAACAACACCAGCTCACTGCTTTGTCCCTCAAGCTGCCTTTTAAAAGGACTCAAAGGTTGATAAGGCTTCCCGATGTACTACACAGAGCATAAAGCCCCTCACAAGAGTCCTGCACAACAACTGCAAAACAAACTTTGCCTCAGGTTTCTCATCAAGCAGTGGCAAGCACTGATTTTCCATTACTCATCGTACTGCATGAACTCATGAAGGCTATGGTTTAAGCTGCAATTTCACCCCTATCAACACACGTACATTTGTCCCAAGCTACAATATTTATTTGTTTGAAGTTAAATGTAGTCAGAACTTTTATTTTCCTTTTTCAGAGGAGGTTTGGAACACATTCTCTTGACAAAAACAGAAACACACTTATTGTCCAAGTCTTTTGTAGCTGTTATGTAAAACTACAACTATTCATTTGTGACTATTTTTTCTCTTATATTCAGGACGAAATTCTGTAATGTGATTTGGGTAATTTCAGAAATCAGGGGCCCAAAACTGTAACATTTTTGTGTCTCTGTTACATCTGACCTTTGGTATTTGACATGGAAATATCACCGGAATTGATTTCAAACTATTACTATTTGTTTGACAGGTAATTTATATTAATTTTTCACTCTTGGAAATTATAAAATGTGTTATGAACTTACAAAATCATTTGTCAGGTGTGAGACGGACACACACAAAAATGGACCCCTAATTTCTGGAATTACCCATTTGGATTTAAGAAGTACCAGTGCTTCATTGTCAATCAACACGTGTTGCACAAGGTGAATGCTAGGATCATTGAGCTCAGCTACGCAAACATGGATTAATGGAACATCACACAAATTAACAGTAAATATTGCAACATTCATGTAGGCCTACATGTACATGTATGGTTAAGAATCATAGACTGGTACCGGTATACGTGCACAAGTTTGCATAATTTCAAATGCGAATGGAACATATGGAGAGAAAGCTGTGACCAAGTACCAAAACAACAGATGCTCCATTCTGCAATTCCAGGCAATTTCACTTTTTTCAACTGCTGGTTAGAAATGCTGTCCGTGTACCGTAACTTTTCACCGAAACTGTAACTGTTCAGGCTGTCCCAGACAATTGGCTGGGCTGAGCTGCACTGTTTACAAACAGAAGACACAAAACAATCTTTCCTTTTCTTTATCAGATGTACTGGTATATACATGTAGCAACTGGGAAGTTTCTGTGAACATGTCATTGTGCACAGCTTATCTTTCACAATGTACATGTACAGATAATCCTTCATCAAATATATTTATCTTGCAGGAAAACTACACCTTCAGAGCTTGACTTCGCATTATCAGGTGAAGCAATGCTGTATTTACTGATGCACTTTTGCTAAGTGTTCTGGTCAATATTACTTATTGACCAAAGACTACAGCAAACTGCATTCACTTACTAGCTGAACAAACAAATGAATCCTAAAGAAGCTAGACGTACATGTATGCTTCACGGAAGTCTCGTCTCTCTTTTTACACGAATTCTCAATGTACACAAATGTGAAAGCTAACTGGAAATTTGGACCAAATATGAAATTTTGGGGGTGCCCTTTCTTCTGTTTTGGGGTTTTTTTTCAGGAGGCCAAAGAAGTTGGGGAATTCCCTTGGCAACCTTTATGGAATTTCTGAGGGGTGAGGCTAAATTGTAGGGCTTTTACCATACTAAGTAGGGGAATAATTTCCACCACAATAAAAAAATTGTCCTTTTTTTTGGGGGGGGGAAACATGGTCCACTGTGAATGCCAATGGGGAGAGTGGAGTTTGTTTCATGGCATTGCCCAGACCTTTAGACCAGGGACATGCATCTGTTCATGGTCAACAGTCCTGAAAACAGCACTGTGTTTAATCTCATCAACCAGTCCAAATTTGTTTGCTTTCTATTAATCATGCAGGCATCTATATTCAAATGAAGAGCGAATTTATGTACATGTGCACATACACTGAAAGGTTTACAATTGTACTGTATGCATTTTTAATGACATTGAGCTGAACTTGTCAGGAAAAAATTAAGATTTTTTTAAACGCTCTGTAGATCAAACGGTTTGAAATGACCACTGAAGGCTGAGCATTAAGCTAATCTACAAGATACATGTACACTACCATACTCAAATATGTACAAGCTTGCACACCAAACAGTTCATGGTAACAAGTACATGTACATGTAGCTAAATTGAAGATTTAATTTGGAGTTGCTTTCTTTATGTATTAATGTTTATTTCCAACATCCCTTTTCTCTTTGCGCACATTTTTCCCACATGATATTTGGAGTTTTCACAAGTGTAAATAGAAAAGAAAGTGACACAAATAAAGTCCATTAGTGATTCAATAAATAACACAGGACTATAAACAGAGTGGGCTTATGATGCTTTAGCCACTGCGGCCACCTGTTCCCCATCAAGCAGCATCACTGACCACCATCCTCCTATTGTCCGTCAGCCTATAAATATCCCCTCCGTTTCCCCTCCAATCCCACCTCCAAAGTCCCTCACAAAGAACCACAGTGGGCCATGCCCATTTGTCATTTGATTCTTCTCATTTCCGAATCACCTGTGGGCATATTATGCTTCCTCTTTCAGGACTGGTCCATGCGGCTCTCATATGCTTAACACTCTCTCTCGGTAAAGGGGATTGTGGTTAATTCACACTGCATCAAACGTTGTCACTTTTAATGCAGATTTGAAAGAGTGATGTAATGGATTCTTGATAAAAGAGTCCATCCATGAAGGTGGTAATGTACAGCATCTCTTGCTGACTTTTCAAACTCACAGGAAGCTACAGCCTTTACACTTACATGTACATGTACCCCTCTTTGCTAAAATCCCCCCACCACCCATTATACTGACACTTCACTTCAGTAACATATCAAAATGTCTGTGACCAAGGATAGCTTCATCCACCTGAACTCTTTTCATATATTCATTTTTAGGGTGAAATTTGATGGATAATCCCAATTTGATGGATAAAATACATCTCAAATTACAACAATGACCCGATATAGGCCTACATGTACAATCGTCACACACAGCACATTCACTACAAATGAATTCACAAAATCAAGGCAGTTCACACTTACATGTACAATAATGTAATTAACAGAATCCAAACTTACATGAAAGTTTACAATGCGACTTGTGACAAATTCTGGCTTGTGACCTCAGCAGTACAAAATTTCATTGAGAAAAAATAACACCAAATTGCTTCTATCATGTTCAATCTGTGCTTCAACTTCACACTGCTGGTCACAGAAAGTTGACACAAGTTAATTTAAGTGCAAAGATCACTGTCCGAATTTTCCTACAATTGTTGCTAGTCTTCTACATTGTGCATGTACATAAACCACCCAATACATTATTTCCCCTGTCACTGTTGGCATAAAAACCAGCCCGACCTCCTTTGATCCCAGAGGGGTAAACCTCTGCCCCAGGGCAATGAAAAGGTCCTGCTGACATAACCTCACACATGTCACATGTCAATGGGGACTATGTTGTCTGGTTGTGTACCAACACTTCATTCACTAGAGCAACAAGCCATCTAACCTGAAACAATTTCCATAGTTTCATTGGCCATGCACCAGTGCCTTTGACTTAACATGTCAAATGCTTATTAATACTCAACCTGCTGCAAAAGTAATGACAGATGCCCTGGTCAGTAAATGGGTAAATTTTCCCACTCAACCTTGCAATGAAATTGGAAGGAAAGCATACATGTAAACAATCAGCATGATGGAGTGCACCTCAGAGTGACCCTTGAAATGGATTTCGGCCAACACTGGGGATCCGAAAGGTCTCTTTGAAACAAACTCAAGTCTGGTGTCTGATTTATTTCCACAAAAAATATAATGTTTAGAGTTACTGTACTGTACAACAATTTCCATGCTAATTTTCAGTAAACACTGACCTACACTTGCTCAAACGCAGCATACCAGAACAATGTCTGGCATTTTACTCTCTGAAAGAATTAAATTTAAACTCACAGGTTTTCACTCACTTCTTGCCATCTTTTGAGCCCTAATGGATTATTTCAGAGTAAAGTGTCACTATAAATAGAGGTTTGTCCCACAGTGAGCTCAATAAATCTAAGAGGGGAGGAGTTGATTACAATGTGATATTTCATGGACAGTCTGTCAGGATCTGGAACTCACCTTGCAACAACATTCACTTGCTCCAAGCCTCCGTCTTCAAGGTCCCAGTCATCAGCCAAGGAATCCGGGGCTGAGTTCAGTCTATAAATAAAACGATCATTAATAACACAACTTATGGCAGAGTTGAATACCAATGCAAGACCTACATGTATATCTAATTACTATGGGTGCAATACAAACTGAAAATACATGTACTTGGACAGGGTCACTGTAAACAAGTACAACAGAGCACTCAAGAATGCTCACAAAATGTCCATGGTCATAGAGTAACTCTCTGGAAAGAATATTTGGCTCACAGAGTTGTGCCTACTGAGAAACTGACAGAATTTATACAAATTGTCCTGCTTATTACTATAAAAATCACACTTTCAAAAAGGGCAAAACTCAAATTCCTCTAAATTATGTATTTGTACGCTATGAACTTGTGTTTACATTGATTTATTATGGAAGTTTCCATGATACACAAAAAATACAATTTCAGTTTTGTACAAAATGAATTTCAGTGTAGAATTTTTTGATTCACTCCTAGTTTATTGTTTACCTGTACATTACCGCAGTGCTCACAGTCACACAAGCCTCACAAGGTCATATGGTACAGCCCAAGACCATGTGTAAAACAGAAGCCCCGCTTTGTTGCTATGCAAACAACGCTTCCTTAGAAACTGGGAGCTATTGAAGTGGACAACCATATTTGCACTGAAATCAAATCTTATCGCTGGAGGCAAGCGACCCCTAAATTGGGAAATCAGGTGAAAAGAGCCCATTTTGGCATGAAATCTACCCTGCATGCACCAACAAGTCTTACACAGCCACGGAGGCTTAGGTGACTAGTACAGTATCTGTAGCAAAGAGATTGGATTAGATCATGGAGGTAGGCATGATTAGATGTACGGTATGATTTCTGTAAACTTCTTTTCAATGCCTTTTGCTTGAATCACTCTTTTGTCTTCAACCACGGCCTCCCAACTCAAGTGCAGAAATTCATTTTCCACCTCTGCACAACAGACTTCTGAGCACACTTTCACAGGTGATAAAATGTGGAAACCAAACCCAGCAATTCAATATCAGTGCTATTCTGAATAGGTCAAGCAGGCCTTGAAATCTGTGATCAGTAACCATGGTTAGCAGGCCATGGGCAAGGTAGCTATCTACAAAAGGAATTCCACAGCAGGACAAAGTGGGGGTAAACTGTAATTCAATCCTTTCAATGAGATCAAAACTTTTGACTTATTGCAAGAATTCAAATACTACATGTACGTACATGTACATGCTTTTAAAACTCGAGAAGCTGTCAGTGTGTGTAAAAGTGGAGTAAAACATTCTGTAGCATGTACATGTAAGTTTATAATCCATAATTACTGCTAAGTTCAATTTTTTTTTAATGGTAGGACAGCACTTAACCAGAAAGGTTTCATGTGCAATAAACTTGTTGCATTACCTTGCACAGTAGTGCACATTTTAAACAAATCACATGTGTACACTGGGAGTATTGGTCTGCTAGCATTTGAATCGTTGGAATTGTGGCATTTTTACAAATAGAACAGCATTTTCATTTCATTAAATTTTGATTTTTATTAACTTTGAGCAATCCCCAAAAGCAACATTGTAAGTAACGTGACCCAACCCTTAGTCAGACAGAGCCAGAATGCATGAATTGACATGAACAGATTTGCAAATGTCAGTATCAAGAGCCAATCAAAAAATACATTGATATACACTACTGCTATCTCACGAGACTCTGTAACTAGCAACAACAATGTGCTTGTATTAGGTCTGTGCTTGTATGATGTCATTTTGAAAACGTTATAACATTTTAATAATTGTTCAAAGCAAATTGAAACAGTTATCATGTGGCGGATGGCATTGATGTTCCAGCGTCACAAGGTCACTGGATTAGTTTTTGGTTGTGACCATGCATTTCCCTTATCTATTCCCTAACCAAAATGTCAAGTCTTACATGTATACATGTACATGTACTTTGTACTCTTCAAGGAAATGAAATTTCCACTTCGGAAAGGGCTCCACGTCAAACCAGCATGGTTTTTGAATTTCACAAATGCCAACAAAGTCAACAGGGTCAGTGACAGTAATATTGCTGTTCCTCCCGGGTAGAAGAAGCCCCTTTTCTCACAAAAAAACCCAAATAGAAAGTGCCCTTTTGAGGCCTGTTGGTGTGTACATGTATGACGCTCAAATATAATGGAGGATACTCAGTGCTTTCTTATTTTTATATTTCGGGGAATTTTTCTTTCCAAAGGAAGTAAAGTCTGTGAACAAATTGCAAACAACTAATGCCTGGTTTGCATGGTTTGGTACAGAGAGCATTTCAAAACTAGGGGCCAACACTGCATACAGATCCTCTGCCCACCATGTCTGGCAAACTTAATCAATGATGTGTAAATGTGCCCCCAAGGCCAATCAAAATCAAATTGTTCATTAGAACAAATTCCATATTTTGGTTTAAATGCCGGTGTGTTAAAAAACATAGACCCGAGAACATGTACCAGGGTAAAACACAAAAGTAGCCGAAGTCTGAGATTCAAGCATAGGCCTATATTTGTCTACTTTTTTCAATGCAGTGCTAAAGACAATTTTTTCTTGTCAACTGCTCAGGATTGAAGTCAAAGTTTGTAAACATTTATCATACCAGTATCATGTCAATGGAGATTGAAAGCTGGGGCCCAGCCACAGACTAAGTCCCAAAATTAAAGATCAACTATGGAAGCTGTATTCCTTCTCAAAGATGCATCAAATTTGATTTGTTAAAAATCTAGCAGACTCTACTCCCATACATGATAAAAGATCTCCATCAAATAGGCCCTACAATCAAAAAGCTCAAAGCTTATATTAGGCCCCGGCAGAGGTTTCAGTGAGTGGTAGGCCTAAGTAAATAACCTGTCTGCTAAACAGGTACATGTACTGATGTAGGCGTAGGCCTAAAACATTTTGTCAGTCCCTAATAAAGGTACCAAAGTACCGGTGAAATAAAATCTTGTCATGATGCCACAGGGGACTATGAATTTAAATGTACCTACCGGCTTGAATCATATGAAAGTCCAGAGTGTGAGTTGTATCTTTTCTTTACGAATGCGTCCCGACGGTCGCTTGACACCGAAGTTGCCGAACTGGAACCCCCCGGCGTGTCGGCAAGGAACCCGGTGCCATCCTTGATGGACGACGGCGAGTCCGAGTCGTAATTAGGCCTAGGCCGGAGCCTATGCCGGTTGCTAACGTTCATATTTCACGGGTCATTCCCTCAAAAAAAAACACAAAAAAACATTATTCCAAAGGAGTTCTTGCAACGCAGCAAAATTGTAAGTCAGCGGCATGGTTTCAAACGTTGAGCATTAAGGTGAGCAACAGCAGTGTAAATACGAACTTCAAACTTGGTCGATTGTCAATTTGGCTTCAAAATGGCCGGTCCCGTTGCTAACCAAGGTTTGCCACGGTTGGCATCATTTCCCACAATGACCCCCAGTGAACAAAATCGATTTCCCCACACTGCGCCAACGACGACAAAAAATCCATAGTAATCCGACATTGGCTTATCCAGATAGTGTACTCAAGACTGATAGATTGGTAAAGCCGGTTTGTTCAACATACTCCCGCAGAAGTGAAGTTGTTATGAAGAATTTGTGAACACTGTCAGCGTACGTACGTGACGCGTCCACTAGTCCAGACTGAAGAAACAATTCATCAATTATAGCCTGAACGTAGCCCTGACGTGTTGCGTGCACATATCATAGAAGTGGAATATCTTTTACTATATGCCAGACTATAAATACCAACTCAAAGAATTTTGGGGTGGGACGCCACGGGCCTAAATTTCAAGGTCACTTGCAAAGTTTATTGGCCAAGAGTTTTATGACATTCAAGCCAGCACTACAAAGAAATGTTAGGTTGACATATATTAATTATAATGAAAATTAGTTGTTTCTTACTTGAGCATCGGCAGCGTATACACGGGCGTCGACAGACTTGGGGGGGGGGGGTGCCGCATGAAATTTGGCGACGGACTGTCGCGCAGTCTGATCCCCTAGCCCGTCGACACTCCGTTCTTGTTTTTTTATTGAGCCAACAGACCATGATTTTGCTGACAAAACTAACCAAAGGGGGGGGGGGCGTGACACCCCCGGCGCCCCCGCCCCCAGCGACACCCGTTCGTGGTTACAGGAGAGAAACTTTTCAAGAGGAGGGGGTTGCGACACTGACTTCCGCAGCTAAAAGTTTCTCAGAGTTACAAACATTGAAGAAATGGAATCGTTGCACGTGTACTTGGACGTCGGAAAATACACACAATGAATGTAGTCATGCGAACACCGTACGAATGAATAAACTGAATGCATGAAGTAATGATGCTGACAGCTAAATGCCTCAACTCAACTTCAAGTTTACAAAAGGTTTTGTGAAAAATCGGCGCAGGGGTTCGTGAAGAACTGTAACACTGACACAAGTACCGTGGGAAATTTACACCTTACTATTCGTAATCTCCAAACTTTTAGTCTCAACTTAACGGAAGAAAAGTGCATTATTTATGTACAATCCGGCACCCTCACAATAAAGCCTTAATATAGGTACAGACCAATAAATAAATTGCCATAGACAGCAGTGATAAATATCTCCACTTCAAAATATTAGGAAAAATACTCAGAGTTTCACAGGTATTCAAGACACATAAGAAATTAAAGCTCACTTTCTCATCTGTCATTTTCCTTTCATTTTTTCAGCGGCTTAACCGATAACTTTTGAAGATATTTCTCTTAAGAGAAAATCACCCCTCAAAACAGTCATGAGGCCCATCTCATTTTGGAAATTTATGCCTACACTTCATTGCAAAATGAAGGTATTCGGAGGGACCATTTGGTCCAATACTTTCAGAAATACAAGCTGATAGTCCTGCCCCTGCATTTCATCCACCTTTTTAACCACCCAGTCCACGTGCCATGAAAGGCTCTAATAGCAGAGAATTTCATAGCCTACAAATCATGATTTGGTCCGCGCAGGCAATCTTGGACCTATTTACTGGCCTGCAACCCTAACATTATTTTCCAAAGGGTGGGGAGTGCTGAAGTTTTTATTCATTAGGCAGATTCTTTTCACAGTTTTATGGGGGCGCTCATACTATGATGAAGCGGATGAAGCCACATGTAACTTGAGAAAAAAGCAGGCAATATTTGGTTTTCTTCAATGTTGCGGCTATATGTCGTGAACATGATCCTTATATGAGTAAACTTGACACATTGTCGATTGTTTTATGTTTCAGCCTTGGTCTGTGTAGCCTTTTTACCCGTAGAGAGACGTAAAATGTTTTACTCCAAAGTTAGTGGTTTAAAAAAAAGCACCTTATCAAGTTGTAGTAAATGAGAAATTTCTTAAGGTACGCACTTTTAAAACAGAGTTTGCACTAGGGGGCTTGTCTATTTTAACTCAAATATATTTGCTCCAAATGCTCCAAATGTTTATTAGTCTGTAAGTCTCTATCTCCTAAGACAAAAAACAGAAAGAACTTCATGCATGCATTCAAAAGTAATTGTTTGTTTAACAAAATGTTTGAAATGTAGAAATTATGCCGAAAGAGGTATTACAAAAAATTCTGCCCTTGATCTGGATTTTTATTGTTTTATGCATTTCAGACTATGAGGTATAAACAAACAATCTGAATGCACTTTTGTGGATAGACCTATGTACATTTCCTCGACTCTCTGCCTTCAGTCACTCATATAACTGTCACAAAAGTCGTCCTAAAAAAGCCGCGGGGAAGAGAATCCGCCCCTCACCATTTTTCTGATATCGCCGTAGTGCATTTTTTTCAGGAGTTGAGTCTTAATGAGTTTTGAAGTAACTCTTTGCAGTCATTTTGACACCAATTTTGTAAAAATCAAACGAACAGTTCTTGCGTAGCGTGCATTTATCCTAGACCGGTGAACCAAAGATTTGGTTTGGTACTTAATGCACGCGGGCTGGCTCCCATGCATGTAGCCTTGAACTTCAAAACTTCAAATGACGAAAACAACAAAAGAATAACTTCTGATTGAGCTCAAACATTATTTGTAATAACAAGGAGTATCTTTACATTCCCATCATGTTTCAAAAAAATCGAGCTCGGCACAGCCGAGTTCTTGGAGGGGGACAATCCCCCAATGGCAAAAATAACGCGGTTCTTTTAGGATTAAAAGGAAACAAGCAATGAACATTCAGTTCAACTTGTTTCCATGCATATCATTATGTGTCACAATAGTACACGTATACAAACATGATTGAAATACTTTTAATAAGGGCGTTTCACAATAGTGCGCCTCCAAGAGTATGTAACGCGTTGACCAATCACAGTGCGCGAAACCTGTCGACCCAATGCGCGTTTGGAAAGGGTCGACAGATTTCGCGCGCTGTGATTGGTCAACGCGTTGCAAACTCTTGGAGGCGCACTATTGTGAATCGCCCGTATTGGAAGTGAAAAGAAAGCGGCAGAGCCCCTAGTGTTTCCATTTTTAGAAATACTTCCACCAACATCATGATGCACAAGCCCACTATTTTGATGTCACGCACGGCATTCCTTGTCAGAAGAGCATGATTAGTAAATTACCAATCCTTCAAAATCACTCAAGTACCGACAGTGTTTTGAAAATATTGGCCACTAAGCAAACAAGCTTTTCAACCATAACCAACGACCGTGCGCCATGACAAGCTAACGCACGCGTGGCACAATGTTATGAGCCTCGAGATGGACGAAGAGAGGGCGCAATTTTCTGAGCAATGGAGGCTCCTTTGGTCGTAAAAGGAGATCAGTGGTCGGAACTGAACTTTGGTGCTTACAAACGACTATGAAATACATGCAAACGGTCACATCAATAGGCCTACCAACAAAAAGAACACTCCCGACCAATGTGGTTCTTTTCAACCGTACCGCTGAGGGGTGCAAGTTCTGCTCATGGCGAATAAAAACACGTTTATGAATCGTGCAAAGATTACAGAAACGGCTGATAAGTTTACCCTTTAAGTTGGGTGTTCGTCTTTCGAACGCAAACGACAAACGAAATAGGGGTGACTGTTCAGTCAAAAAGGTCACATCTTACCCAACCACTTTGCACAACAAAATTATGCGCACCAACAGAATATGCATAATAATGGCTCCAACAGCTTATAGGCCCACATAAATATTTAACAACCCAAACCCTATAAAAACTTTGGAATAGCCTTTGGTTTAAGAATGCAAGTAAATTTATTAAGTAAATGACTGGCCCATAACTTCTTCCCGACATCGCCTAACAACCAGAATACAACAATCGATGCGCTGCACTTTTCATCTGACTTTCAATCCAAACCATCAGTGATGCAGAACCGTGCAGTGATGCGTATACAGGTGCTATCAGCCGCGTCGATGCAGAGTATAGACCGCTGGGGCTGTAACTTGCGGAAAGTGTTTGTACAGAGCAATCACACCCCTCACCCTTTATGGTTCAATATGTGTCATAAACAAAAGGTTACAAAAATGGAAACAGATCCATTTGAAAAGTGAATCCAAAGAGTGAAAATTCACTCCATTTGAGTAAAAATTCAATCCCTCAGATTGGTATTAAGGACCAGACGAGTTGGAGTGAAATTTTTTCACTCCAGAAGATTGAAATTTCACTCGAGCTTCCCCTGGAAGGGGCTATTTTCAGCCTTCTTCAGTCTAAATTCAGAGTGATTTTTCACTCTAAAACGTCTTGTCCAAAATTTCAATCTTCCCAATTTAGAGAGTATATACACACACACATGAATTCATCTGAAGGCGCGTAGTCAGGGATTTACCTTTATCTGCCAAAATAAAGATGCTAGTATTTACAGTCGACTGTCATTTCAGGAATACTTTGGTAACATTTCCAATGCTTTTGTCGCTTATTTATGCCATCCTGATTTTTCTTTATGATATGCTTTCACCATCACGATTTTACAATCCATGTTGCCGTCGAGTCCCGGTTTGGCCTCCATCAGTGTTTTGTTTTTGTTTGTTTTTTTTAAATCCCAATCACTGTTGCAGTCTGATACTTCCACTTTGATTGCAAGCTGAATGCAGTGGTGTTCGGCCCGTTTACCGGGTTTGTTCCAGGGAGGGGGAAACCGGAGTTCGAAATTACAATAAGGCTTTTCATTCGTAAATTTATAAACCCACTTAAAAAGGTGGTAATGTATACCGTTTTTTAGAAGTGCCATAGTGCTTTGGGGGAATGGCAACATGTTTTGGGGGAGTTTTCCTCATCGTTGGACATGCCACCGACTGAACGTTAAGACAGTGTTATCCGCGCAAACTAGGTAGAATTTTGTGCACCTGCAGGCATGTGAGTGATATCCGTCAGTCATGCCACTGAGCGCTGAGCGTAACCGAAAAGTATTAAACAATCAAATTAATGTCATTTTGTTACGCAATCTTCTTGCATGATCGCAACCAAAGTGACGTCACAATAAAAAAGGGGGTCAGATTCGTACGCGCTGTTGTTGCTACTCAGGGCAAGTTCGATCAAGGACCATAGTTAACCATTGTTTGACTAAACTCTCATCGAACGTGCGTTAGTCGGCGACGGTTGGACTAGTCTAGTCAACTATTCGCGACCAGCCTACCGAGGTTGGTCGAGTCGTTGGTTGCCATAACCATTTTTAATAGTACAATGAAGAGAGGACCAGTTATAAGACAAATGCCGGGAAAAGAGTATGCTACTAGTAAACGACCATTTTTATTGTAGTTTTGGCTGTTTTGCCCTTCCTGTGGCCACCTTTTTTCGCATTCAGTCTAACGACCTGACGATTGGCCATTATGGTCTTTTGCAATTCAACTTCACTGCACATGCGCTGGGTACGTCACGAACTAACCACTAGTTAATTAACTAGTGGGCCTTGATCGAACTTGGCCCTTAGATGTAGCATAAACACATGCACGTAACTTAAACTTCTGCCGATGCTAAGTCACAAAAGCTTCACTTTGATAGTGCCAAAATGCGTGGGACTGTACCAATTAGTTTGTACCTGTTCGTTTTTGCGTCTTGTACTCAACATGACAAGAACACGTGTGCGGTCGCATATGGATATCTTCAGGATGATTGTATCGTTCGAGGGTAAGGAACTATGAAGTGAATCAAAGATTTATAATGCATGGATACACGACCATGACGACACAAACTGCATCCGACCCATGAAAGAAACAGCCAAGAACTATTCAAAAGCCTGTACCACATCGTTTGCAAAATGGGTATCGAATAAGTCCCGCCGTAACACCAGTGGAATAACACCAGAAGTCTTTTTAAAAACAATTTTATCAACAACTGGTGTCTAACTTAAAGTTCAAGGAATGCTGGAGCAATTTGGGTTTGTGGATGTTTGTGGACCTGTATATAGATTTATATCTCAGGAAAACAATCGATTTGTCAATTTCTTTGGCAATGAGTGAATTTCAATATGCGACCATCCTTGCATACGCCACTTTCCAAATGATCGTGCATTCTTTAAAAATAGAAATTATGTATTGAATAAAAGAAATCAAAATAGTCAGTGCAGTCAGAAATATGAATGGCCAAATTTAGAACTTTTTTCAAAAATCCTTAATAGGTGGGAAAAGGCATCTCCTTTTGCTATTTCATTTAGTTTCATTAAATGTTCACCGAATGACAACTGCAAATTTCATAAACACCCTTTTTATTAAATAGTCTCGAAAACAGCTATTTTCAACAAGACCTTTACCCGCAGCCATTCGTCAAAATCAGTGAAAATACGGCCAAGGTTGGTGGTCTTGTCATCCCAAATCCGTGCATCGCAAAGAGGGCCTGCGACTCATGGCCATTACATGCCACTTGTGCAATTTCGCAATATCTCTAGCCCCAAGAAGGGCGGATCCAGAAACAATTTCTTGGGGAGGCAAAGTTGTTTGGGGAAGCAAAACTTTTTTCATGTAACCATTTAGAGCCTTTTTGAGGATGAGGCTACAATTTGGGGCTTTTCATGCGCTTTTTGAAGAAAACAAACTCGATGAGGCTATTCGCCTTTCTCGAATTATTTTTCCCAAAAAATGCGGGGCTCCGAAGTCGCTCCCGTTAGCACCTGGATCTGCCCATGGCCCACCATTGTGGATTAGCGGCATACCGTTACCTTTTGAGGAAAGACACCCCCGTACTAATGACCGACACTTCGTGCTTGCTTTCCAATGATGCCCGCTGCACTGGACCACCCCCCGCCCGGTGACTCAATAGGGGAGCGTCCATGTAAACAAACTGTGACGCCATCATCGTGTAGGGTTATTAGATTTGTTATGGGCTCATGTTGATTGTTTCATAAAGTGTTGTCAGCGTCTAAGTCAAAAGTAAGTTATAACCATCAAAGTTGACTTCAAATTGCACATTACATCCCTATTTACATCGGACCCGACACATGGTCAGAGAAACAAATCTCGCGTAGGGTCGCCGAAATGTTACTATATTAGCCTAATTATACCCCATTGTAAATTAAGTATCAAGAGAACAAAAATAAGATGTTCCGGCACACTAAGCCCACTGATTAGGGTGTCCTTCGGGCGATGAAAAGATTTGAAGACTTGAATGCGTTTGTAACAATGGACACTAGGGTGCTATTAAAGTCTTCCTTTTGCCATCTCCCCTTCAATTTGGGCAGACTGTGTCCCTTGTTAAACAGATTATAAACACAGTAGAAGAGCCCTTGGACAATTCTGGACGAATGCTTGGAACAGTGATTTGAATAAGTAAATGTAGCGGAGGGTCCTAGCAAAGAAGCACCCCGCCTGACAAAAAGTCTTTGATTCGCATCTGCCCTTTTTTCCTCAGAAAAAAAAATAAACAAAACATTACACCAGCCAGTTACGCAGTTTCGTCAGTTAAGGTAGCAGGAGGCACATGTCCTGTCTGTATATTTTAGTCGGACAGAATTGAATTAATCAAATCTGATAATGTCCAGCGGGACCATGAAGTTAAATATCAAAATCTGTGACGAATCACAGGCGATGAAAACATTACCGGCACAAATACCGGGTAAGGTTAGGGTGCGCTCGGTAAGTTTGGCCGTGCTGAAGTCGGCGGGGGCGGTGGTGCGTCCCCGTTCGTTTTCATCGATCGTTTTTCCCCACAAAAAGCTATTTCCGCAGACCACAGATCTGCTCATTAATTCAACGATCCCCAGCTATGCTAACAGTGTAGGTGAAGGAATAGCTTCTTCACTGGGAGTCTGTTCGCGCGACAGGCGACCTCCGGAAGACGGAACGAACACAGGGCCGGACGTCGGCGACGTCACCGACGGAGAGGAGCAGCAGTACCCATGGCTGTACGACGACGCGACCCGCTACATGGAATGCTTAGACGAGTTCCAGCGTTTCTCCGACGAGTGGGAAGGGGTGGAGGGCTGGATTAAGGAGCATCTCGTCGGGCTGATCGAGGCCCAGGACCAGCGGGCCTTCCATGATGCAGCTCTTGTGACGCCGGCAACGACAGACTGTGTCCTACCAGGTCCGCTGCAGGAGGACTATCAGGTTTACAGGATGCTTGGAGTTGGTAGTGGATCAGGTGAGCAATACAAACTTTACAACAAAGTTTTTCCTGTTCTCAGATGTGTTGCAGAGAAGGCGATATAAGTCTTTTGTTATTGAAAACTATCACTATAGGCCCACCTGCAAATCATGAATAATTGATATTCATGTCATTTTTTTACGCTGATTTACAGCGTGCCCTGCTCTCATACTGTCTTGCAAACGTTTATGGCAACAAATCTGTTAAAAAATGGACCGAAAATTTCCTCAAAATGCATCGATTCCTTAAAAGGGGTAGAATATCCAGGGGACATATCTAGTTTCACCCTGGGTATACGCTACTGATGCCGAGAAATCCTATGCTTTTCATGGTTTCATTATTAGACGCCACTAGAAAAAAAGCAGGCTCCACTGACCTGAACTTCAGCAGTATCAGGCATCGATGTCACTAAAATTACATGCCAAGTTGCAAATCGAACTTTGTCATGCACGGTTGAAATCTCCGCTTGAAAGGAATGAAACCAACCATCTTCCGAAGTTTTGAATCGATCGGAGTTAAAATACGAGATTTTTCAGTTAAGTGTTGGTCTTATCCCCCTGCAATGTACGACTTCGTTCCGTCTTCGTTTTTCGGTTCAAACAGTACTGGTTTGGGTTTAATTTCTTCTCATTTTTCTAATTGTTATAATTTCCAGATTCCATTGACTGAATTTCTGTAGCGATGATTGCTTTATAGGTGAAGTAGATCTAGCCATTCTCCGTGCGCTGTTGCCCCATCATCTACGCGTCTCTACCACGGTGATCGAGCCGGACCCGTCTCAAATCTGCCTGTACCGCGAGCTCATGGCAGACAGCGAGTTCAGCGGAGCGACCTTCGAGTTTCACCAGCAAACCTCTTCGGAGTTCATGGTGAGATTTCGGTCGATGCGGGAGAAAGTTTAACAAATTATGCAACTGAAAAATGATCAGTGTAGGCCTAATTACTAAACTGCACGACAAACGTTAAAAATGATCAGGAACTTCGAATAGGAAGGTACAGACTTACATTATTACGTATTTATAAACAGAATAGCGACCTGTTCCATAATTCTATAATCACCTGATAAAATCCAAATCGACAGAACACGGAAATATATAAAGAGCACTATTTGTTCCAAATGATTTAAGCCCCAATTCGATTGTAGATTTTGTTTGTTTAGTTTTTTATTTGGTTTATGTTTTGGTGAAATAAAATGATGAATTCTGAATTCATGAGGGGTACAGGCTTCTCTAACACTGATCCCACCGTTTGTTCTGGTCTCAGATGGAAAACTCTGGAAACAATAAGACCTTTGACTTGATCCACATGGTACATGTCCTGTACCACATTGAAAAGCGGGACTTGGAGGAAACCCTCTCGCATTACTATAAAAGTCTGAGTCCAGGAGGAATGATGATCATCGCTTATGAATCAGGTAACTTCACTTCCCAATTTCACAATGTTGCTTCTATCGTCCCTGATAATTAATGATCGGACGCTCGGACTGGATGCCAAGCAATGCGGGTGATTCACAACAGTGCGTCTCCGAGAATTTGCAACGCGTTGGCCAATCATAACGCGCGAAATCCATCGACCCTTCCCGTTTCCAAACGATCATTGGGCGACAGATTTCGCGCATTGTGATTGGCCAACGCGTTGCAAACTCTCGGAGGCGCACTATTGTGAAACGCCCGTGTTAAGTTACCATTCTTTAAAGCAGTAATCTCTTTGCCATGAATTACTACTAGTAGGCCTGGTTAAACATTCAAACCTTCAAGTGTTCTTTCGGGGTGCCTATGTTGCTGCTTCGGCAAACCCCACAACCAAGTCCTCTTCATTTCCCACATACTCAAAATAAATATGGACAATAAACTAAAATGAAACCCTTCATAAGAAATTTTCAGTACACAGCCTTACAGGTGGACAAGTTTCACGCATTTTGCTGTTCTTGTGTACACAATCCGAATGTATACTTTAATACGGTAGTTACCGAAAATTCACTGCAAACGCGGCGAACACCGGGACTCGAACACTTGACGCAACTGCCCACGAAATTTGAGATTTTCTTTCGACTGCGTAAGTATAACAGAGAAGTGGGTTGGCAACTGTCTGCATGCCCTGTGCATTACACAACCTGCTGCAGTTTGCCACATTGCATCAAGTGAGACGGTAGTTTTATGTTGATCTTTCAAATCACAGATAAAAGCAGTCTTGCAAGGATTCGCAAAGTGCTCCAGCCGTTCAAACGGGGAACGCCCCCGTACATGTCCATCGGCGACATCGAGAAGGCCCTGTTGAAGGTGACACCCACCTTCCAGCGAACTAACATCCCGGGGACACTGGAAGTCACCGCCTGCCTGACGGGAGACTCCTCCGCCAGCGGGGAACGCCTTTGGGACTTCATCACCCGCGTGGTGAACTTCCGTGCTAACGCGCCGAAGGAATCAGTGCGACGGGCCGCCGAGATGCTACGTGAGTTCTCATGGCAGCTAGACGGCAGCGATAGATTTCTTACCAACTGTGACACGGCTGTTCTGGTGGTTGCAAAACGAGACGTTCCGCCAACAGAATGTCAGTGAAAAGGTTTCACATCTAAACGACTTACGCTGGCGTAAAATAGCCAATAATTTCTGATGGGTCACACAGTCCGACAATACGATTACGTAAATTACGAGGCCTCCGCGCCTTCTGCAAATTACTTCGTTAGCGTTTAGTGGCCAGGCGATAAAAGAGAGAAGACCCTATTACTGTGCAAGTTTTTTATCAGAACAATCTTGAAAAAACTTTAAAATAATACCAAATTCACACAACAGTGAACATATAATGTTGTAGAAATGTAAGCAGTTAATTTTGGTGGTCTCCGTTAATAATAGCCGATTTCGCCCGTCTAACTTAAAACCTCTTTTTTTCCAAACAGAATTAAAGACCATCCAGAGACTCTTGCACACGACAAACTAAAGCACTTGTGTTTATAAGTACACCATCGACGATCAAATAATTTATTCAATTTTCTGGATTTATACCTACTAAACTGTAAGTACACATTCTATTAAATCTGTCTCATATAATGTACAATGTCACGTACACAATCTGTTTCCCACTATTCACAACATGTACAAAATAATGAAAAAGAAAAAAAGTTCACGACAGGATGTAACACTTTTGGCACACCAAACAATAAAGCAACTTTAAAATTTGTTCACTCGGTGTTGACTCCTTCAAAAATCTATGATACTCGGCTTGTTTACGAAGGACAAATGGTGAAGCAAGCCAAAAGCTCTGAGCCCGGCATGCAAGCCGTTGGGTATCCTCAAACAATCTTATTTCTACGTCATCGAGGAGGATGTATGCAGACGGTCTACAAGCCGAACACTTAAGAGGGTCATTTAGGCAGGCTCTTGTGCTAAGCCTGATGAGAGAGTCCTTAAAATATATCTTGTTAAGGCCGGAACATTTTCCACAAAAATGGAGTCAATTCAATGAGTGCAGCACCAATTCTAAAGTTACGGGAACGACACTTTCCGACATCTTGATTCACAGAAAGGAAAGCAAAAGCCGTATATGAAGCCTGTGACTAGACCTAGGTCTTTACCTGTTGCAAACAGTACACAAGGACATGCAAGCAACAGATGCAGTCATGCCTCAGGAAGCCCATTTCAGACGCAGCTACCCCACTCTGAGATAAAGGCCTGACCAACTCAAAATGGGTTGAATATGTCACAGGGCATCTCATAATTGATTACCAAGAACATGTCACCAGTAACACAGGGTTATTCCAACAAGAACAATCCACGGAAGCCAGACGCTCACTTAACAATGCTTGTAGTACAAGTATATCAAGGCAATCTTCTACGCCTGGAGTAAAGGGCGAGGACAGGATGAGAACGGGGTACGTTATATTGCCACAATTAGGAACAAGCAGTGTTCCCAACAGGACTGGGTCTTTTCCCCAAGACCTGGAATGAAATCAAGCACCATTTCACGCTTGCACATGTACTTGCTTGTGTCACTGCATTAAATATAAGGAACAGCACTGCAGGTAGAAAACAAAAGGGACAATGCCTCTCTGGACAAGAGTCTTGCCAAAAGAGCCAGTTCAATCACACTTTATGAATAGATGAGGAAATACACAAACAGTCTGCAGACTGCTTGATTTAAAGGCAGTAGCTGAACATTACAGCAGCCATTTTAATCACTGGGGAAGGCTATTACACAGAGATTATGGGCAGAACTAAAAGCACTGGTCAATTTACGTTACTTCAACTGAGATCTCTTAGATTTGCCCAGGCCTCCATGAGAGACAGAAAAAAGAAACGCAGAGGGTAAAATTGGACATCAGGTGTTTCGACACTGTTAGCGTTTAGTTTTTAATTTATCAAAATCAGTCGTCAGTGTAAGTCCTATCACCGACATTTGTAAGGAAACAGGTACAAATAGGCATGCAACGGTGAGGTATCAAATTTATCAGGAAATTCCATTGTGCACTGGCTTGTACGTGTAAATTGGGAAATCAGCTGACCCGGGATAAGGCACATGCCTGAGAGAATGGTCCGAAAGAGTCTTCATCTGACCGTCATTTTGTCCTCATGAGTACTGATGCAGAGATAGTTGGCTTCGTTAATAAACACTGTGATTGAACTGGCTCTCTTCCACACAAAATTTACCATAAGAATGCACATGATATTCAGGAGGTTAACAACGAACAATTCCACTACGTCATAGGATGACCTCTTTACGTTGCTGCCGTGCCCGCTTCACCGCCTCCACCCTCTTCTGCCGCTCAGCCACCTTGTTGCCCATGGTCTGGGTTAGGGGAGGGAGGGAGAAGCTTGTCTGGCTGAATGCTGCCTCTGGTCTGTAGTGCAAAAAATAGGAAATACAACAAAGCATGATCAGGTTTGAGGGTGGATCGTCATTAACTCTCCGGGGTTGGAAACTGACAAACTATAGTTTCCAAAGAATACTTCTTTTACGTCTCATATGCAATTATTCTTCAGTTTAGCATCATTGACCACAGACAAGAGACAACTAACGTTTTGTCTTCCGCCAGCAAGAATTTGGCTCTCGATGATGAATCGGTATGAGGTATCTAAAGTTACGTGAAAAGGATCAATAGAAGTGAATTCATGAGGACAAGCAACTTCTGAAGTCATGCTAGTAGTTTTTTTTATCCCTCACCCTACGGACATACCAGGGGCAGTTTGGCATGGTTAGCCATTCAAGATTCACCCCCTTGATGGCCCCTCCATTAACTAGAATAATTTCAAATTTACAGTACTGGAAGTGGCAAGGAACAGTTTCCACAGGCAGTTTTGGAAGCCTCCTGCTTTTAAATGCTTACTGACTGGAGTGACCTAACATGTCGAATCTTGAAAGACAGAGGGGCTTGCATTTTGATCTCTGCCTGCTATCGTAAAGTCTCTCTCGAAAGTCAAAACAGCAAAGGAATGCTAGGGGAGGCAGTTTGACAGACCAAAGGATTAGGGAAGGGGGAAGGGCAACAAGTGAAAAGGAGGAATGTGGGGTGGAGGAATAAAGGAGGGGGAAAGAAGGGGGACTTGAAAGAACAAACACAATGGAGGGTCGTTGATCTCAAGAAGAGCAGATAATATGTAATCCGCCTCGAGCAGAGGCACCACCTCATTGGTTGAGGGAGCCATGTTGGTAGGGAGTTCAAGTGCTAATTTTGTCGGTAGCGATTCAACCCTAATGCATGCATTTCATATATACGGTCATTTGTGAACCAGTGAAGTGCAGATTCTACAAAAGGAGCCAGCATTGCTCGGAATACTGCACCCTCTCTTGGTCCAGCTATTAAGAGAAACTGCGAACACTGGACACAGTATATAACATGTTCGGAAAACATTTGACCCAGCTAATGCACAGAAACATGCCTTTGCAGTGAGCACATCACATGGGCTTAACAGACTTACATCTTTTTGCTTTGATTCTTGAGAGATATTCTGGGCAGTTTGCTGTCCCTGAAAAACAAGCCAAATTCAAGAACAAAAATTACAACCTTAGATTGGTAGTGACAGAGCAGAGAGCTGAAGGGGAGTGCTTCTTCACAAAGCTAACATCTCCCTGGGGAGGGGCACAAAGGGTGCAACCTTGTTAGCGCTCACACCATTATGAAGTGTATATGAGTAATTTTGCTAATCTGTAGCATATTCCCATTGGTGCAGGGTGAAGAGTGCCAATGGCAGTGCATCAAAAACTAGCCTCCCTGCTTTTCAACTGTTAGTGTGTACCTATGCACAAAGTGATTCAAATCAGCCAGCAAATCAGACAGCTTGTAAGTGCAGTCAGCCATATTTCTAGCTCAACTGAATGACCATAACAACCGACCTAAACAAAGCTTGATAATTACCCAGCACTGGGGTCCTCGTCGGCCACATAGGCCTTAGCAAGTAGGTAGGCATCGGGTGTCCACTTGTGGGAGTACAAGACATCTTTCAGATCTGACTTCAGTTGGGACAGCTGTTGACAAACGTACAATGATGAATTTTGTTGAGACTTGGAAGGAACTAACACATACGTGCACATTCTCTGCTTCTGCAAGTTTAAGCCCGATCAGGTAACGTGTTAAGTAATGCCAGGTACAAGTATGTTGAAATGCTGTCCGTAAATTAACATTTTATTCCTATGCAAAACATTTTTAGAGTTTAATGATTCCTGTATTTAAAATCTGACACTTTGTTAAATGGTACACCTTAAAATCATAAAAATGGCATCTTAACGTGAGCTACATGTAGATATCACTCTGGGAAATGCTGGTGCTAAACAAAACTCCATGATGAACTCATGGAGGTTCCTCGCTTGTTCAGGCTTAGGGAAATGTAGAGTGCCATATACCTCTCGGGACTGCCTGTCGCCGTGCTCCTGCAGGTGCCGAATGATGACCCCACACTCCTCCAATGTCGGGGCCCTTGGCTGGGGGTCGCCGGGGCCCTGGACCTTCAAGGGGTCCATGCTGACCGGCACGGGTGGGCTGGGGCGGTTCTGCTCGGCGGGACTTGTTTGCTGGGCTGCTTCTTGACTGGGTGGCCTGCCAAATATAGAGGGAAGAAGGCCATTAGTTTTGTGCAAACAGTAAACAACTTCCAGATCCCCCTAAATTACCTCGCGATACAGGATTTTTCAGGATTTAGGATGATAGAGACCAGTTGTAATTATATCTAGAATAAATTTTGAGGTCCAGTTAGAGGTAGTAACACTGTGCCTTGCCAGTTTGTTGCAGGATGGGGGCATCTGATGCCCTGTTGATCTAAATTCTAAAATTTCTCCACTGTATACTTTGAAATTGGTTAAGGAATTATGCAAAAAATGTTTGCCATCTCAGACGACCTGCTAACTGATGTAAAATTCAGTTAGCAGGTAATTTAACCTTCATATTTTGGGCAAAGTTCCCTTGATAATAACTGCTTCCTGAAAAGGAAACAAACAGTCATTTTCTGTGTTCTGCTTTTATCGATTAATTTGTAATGAAACTTGAGATTTTTAAAAACATAATACACATAATTATATGTAAAGGAACAGGCCAAAAACGATTTTTATTTATTCCATTAACGGAGCACTGTGTTAGTTGTACTCCGTAACCTCAATTAAATTTCAGAGGGTTCAGGGGAAAAAGGCAAGAGAAATTCCCAAGCCAAAAATCTTCCAAAAAAATTCAAGTATTCCTGCAACTCTTTCAGATGGCAGCAATTTAAAAACGCACTTACAGTATACAGACGGTACATGTGCTTATCACTAACCAAAAAATATCATAAAATCCTGCCATCTGGCTGACAATCCTGACATTAATTTAGGCCACGTCCAAATCACTTAGCAGTGGCTTGAAATGATAAATGACTCTTTGGGAACTGGCTCCAGGCACAACCATAGACTTTTATGTAATTCCAAGCCGAGTAGTTCGGACATGATCTCAGTTAAAAAAGCCGCATCTCAAAAGAGAACCTCACAAATATAAAATGAATGCTAGGATCGAGGGCCTATCGAGTGAAACTTGGCACCAACATTTGAAGGAAATTCTTCCTTACTTACCTTTTCTCCACTGCATCTTTGAGTAACCTTTGGAGGTAAGAGTTCCGACCCCTGGCATCTTGGACAGCCACTGTGAGTTCCTTTACTTTGTCCTCCATGTACAGCATCTTAAGCTGGTCAATTTTTTGAGCTGGAGAAAAAGAAAATGCAAAGAAATGTTCACAATAACACTTGGGGGGTGGACAATATTTGCGCAAGTCCATGATCTTGTGCGTCGTCGTTTCTTCAATTGTGCAAATTCATTGACAAAGATTAGCATACATGTATTAAAATAACCAACAGACAATTTAGTACCGTGCTGCCGTTCTCCTATATGATAGATCTTATGAGCTTTTATTAAAGATTCCAACTCATCTGGGAGCGGTGGACCCATTTTTGAGGGGTAGGATACTATCCCTGCTTGGCACAGACATCAGTTGATATTTTGTTCTGATGCCTTTCTAATTCTGGAACATTATATATTACCCTGTAACTGGCTATTTCCAAGCACAAGTTCTCCTTCAGACTTGATTGATGAACTTGACGATTCTGTGAGAAAAAAATATATTTACATGTTAACTTTTCGAGGACAAGTTTCTGAAAGCAAGTAAATTCCAAGAGGTCAGTTTTCATCATGATCATCCACAGTTGTCATGCAGGCTGAAAGTTTCAAATGACATTTTACCGGATATCTCGCATTAACCAAAGCAACCCTCAAAGTGTTTGGGATGGGACCACTACAGAATGCAACAACCAGTTTCAACAGCCCAAGCGCCTGGGGAAACCAGCCATAACAATGTGAAACAATGGCACAAGCTGTTTAATGTGACTATACGTGCAACTCCCATTACTGTCTCAGATTTGGCAGTTAATACAATTGCTGTGACTCGAACAGTCAAGAACAAGGTTTCATAGTTTGTAAATCTTTGGCATTTCATGCAAAGAGCAAGGTATTTGGCGAATCAACTGAAAAATAAAAATGAAACAATTTGATAAAGAGGATGCACATATGGATAAAAATCCACGTGAAATACGTCAGATTTTCAATTAAACTTTGGCTTACATTTGTCAGGCCAGAATCTAAGCTTACCTTTCTTTGGGCTCGAAGTCCTTGCCATGATAACTTTAAATTGCAGTTCTAGATAAAGATAAATAAGAGGACTAAGCCATAAAGTTGTAATGTTAAATGTTATATGCATGGAAACTTGATCAAACAGTATCAACTCCACAAATGATCTCACTGCAAGAGGATGTCTTTTAATGGGGAAATTACGGCTGAGATTAGTCAGATCTAGAGAACAGTTACTTCGTTTAAAAAAAGGGAATGTTATTTGTGGTGTCAGTTTACAATTTTTCCATGCAAGTACATGTATCTTTATCAAGTACAAGGCACACCTTTGCTAAGCCTATGCACTGTTCACTTATAGTTCACTCATGAAGACAAAATGTCTGAGTTCTTATAATTCAATGGTTCAACTATCCATGTATATAGCAGTCATTTGAAAACCACAGAGGGTAAATTGCTATTCTCGACGGTAAATGACTAAAATGTAATATCTAGACCAAAGGTCAAGTAACCCATCAATTCGATAGGAACAGATGGCTGTATCACAACCTACCCGGTAGGTGACCATATGTCACACATAAAAGGATTTGTTGTTCTCATGGCAAATGCTTAATGACATTTATGGGTAGCAAGTGAGAAAATTTTGAAAACAACATAAATTTTTGTATCATTTTCAGGGGGTTACATGTTCAATAGTAATTCTTAATTTCATTATACAATTTAGGTACTGTATGTGTATAGTTCCATTAAAATCCACATGTAATTTCTTCTTGTAATAATGTCCAATAAATAAATGTATGTGCGTACATGTATCTCTTCGGATGATATCCATGTACCTGTGCAAATTTTTGAAACAACACATAAAACCCAAAGAAGAGTATTTTCTGGCTGGTTAATTTTGTGAAAAAACTGATTTTAGAAAGTGTTTGGTTTTGCATTGTATGTCAGTGTTGTCTTTAGATTTTTGAGGTGGGGGAAAAACAGTAATGTCCTGTTCTACAAGGTCAATAAAAAATAATCAGAATTAATGTTGATGTCAGTGACAGATACGAGAAAGATGGAGATGACGGTATGTGTTGTTGATTATGGAGTTCACAATGACACTGACAAAATAGAACTGGTGAAGATCAAAAAGCTGGCACTAACATTGATTGATCACTGAAATTGTCTGAAAACAACATTAAATACCGTACCTTTATTTTCCCTCTTCAACTCATCGATCTCCTGGTGGAGACTGACCAGCACCTCGTGATGCTGCCTCTTCAGAAACTCCATGCTGCGCTCCATGTGGTGCAGCCTCTGGGCAGGGTCCACCGCATCTGACCCGCTGGTGTCCAGGATCTCACTGTCGGTGTGGAGCACAAGGGAGGAAGAGGCGGCAGCACTGGAGTTGGTTGGGGGCAGGACGGGGATCTGGTCTTTGAGGAAGGGGCGCGGGTAGCGGGCCTTGTCCAGGGACTGCACTCGCTGCCACTGGGGCAGGTTGGCTAAGGGCGGGAGTGTCATGGACATGACTGGCGACGCCATGTGCAAAGTGTGTCACTGTGCTTCAGATAACTTCTGTTCTTCTGTAACTTCTTTTGGGCAGATTGGGTGATTATTTTTCTCCCCCCACTCAAGTATTTCCTTACGTTTCAAGACGAGAGGTTAATGGCGCTCAACAAGACTGTCAGGTTGGAATGTGGTGTCTCAAGAAATTACCAGTTGAATCGAGTGTCATCTCTCCATGGCTTGCAGTGCAATAAGCGAGGACAGCCAAGTTACAATCTGAAAAAAATTAAAATTAAAAATAGAGAATTAATTCTTGCCAGAATGAGGATGTAGGCTGTACAGCACATCAAGTGTGAGAAAGATTGTGCATCTCTATAGGGCTGAGTCAATTCAAATAATTCACTACATGTATTTGAATATTCAACCTTCATTTTAATCAAATATCCAATGATTCGGTCATACCGACCAGCAGATTGTTGAACAAACCATACAGGTACAGAATTCATTGCAATAATGCACACAATTGTATCTCCAGCCACAATTTAACAAGATTTGACAGACGAACAATACTTCTTGCCCCGTTGAAAATTTCTGTCCTTTTTAAAGTTTTTAATAAATAATTTACTTTTTGAATCACTGCAAGATGTATTATACTGTCACTTTTTGTTTGAATCTACTTTAAATCTACTCCACAGTGTGATTTTTCTCATTAAACCCTAACCCTATATAATACTACAAATTACTACTTGCAGTAAAATGTAGTAATCAGTGCTACCGCTTGTAAGAGGACGTGACCTTATTGTTCTCTGAAGCCATAAGATACAACAGATGAGATAATGTACCATACAGTGCTGTGGCACTATGAATGCATGGCTCTATTGTTCTCTGTACGAGTAACAATGGAAGTAGCCTAGCCAGAAGTAGTAATTTGTAGCACTAGTTCCTTCAGGCTCAGGCTATTACTTAGTATTTTGTAGTACTGAGTACTGTAAGCCAAACAATATGCTTCGCAGTTAGGGTTAAAAACAAAAGAAAAGTCTCCCTTCCTTTTCATGACCTCTGCACTTGAATATTCAAATTCCGAAACTAATATTCAAATATTCAGTAATAGATATAATATCCGGATATTCTGCACGGCCCTACATCTTTATGTCTTCCCGTTGAATCGATTCGTCTGGACAGCCCAGTCATCTTAAAAATCAAGTCATCTCAACCAACAAGTCTAGTCTAGGGTGCAGCTGGTCAACAGATGGGCTGTCTGACATCTATCAATCACTTTGTGCATTTTTTGAGGTATCCAAATTTCACAACAACCATGAAAACAGAGATCTGCATATGCAAACTTCAGGTCACAAAAAGTTGGTACATTTTCATAACAATATTGGCCTAGTTTACATGTACTCTGAGTAACTACAGTGGGTAGTCGGTAAGTCTGCATGAATCTGGACGTGGTAAGGCATCGGCGACCATGTTCAGCTTTTTAAAACGGGGATTCGTAGAGTCCCAGTTACTCAGACTGTATGGGCTTTCAGATGAGGATTACTGTCCTTTAGTATCTTTTGGGAACTGATCCTTTTTCATTGCCAAAAATAACCAGAACTTCAGTTTCTTTCAAGCCTTTGCACTCCACAAATTGATTTTTGAAAAACAGTTGCCACGGTTGCAATGTCCAGAATAAAAAAACAAAGTAAAGTGCAAGGGTGATTTTGGACTGATCAACACTCACTTACTAGGCCTAGCTGCCTTAGGTACACAAGTAATCAGAAGTTTAAATAAAATGAGATTTGATCGAAGCTTTTCATGGTGGAGACTGCAAGTAAACAAGATAAGTTTGCGGTATCACCATGGATATATCTCTTTTCTGAGTATGAGGTTGTGAAAATAACCGGTGGTACATGACGTACTCAACTTTAAAAATCCACATAGGCCTACAGGCATCACTAATTTTTCCTTACACTGACAGAAGCTTACTGACAATAATAAAATGTCGTCAAATCTGGCAGTGAAAATATGGAAGCATTTAGGCCTAACCATGGCGGTATAAAACAGCCCAAAACATGCTAACGTTACTACTAGGTTTGTGCACATACATGTACATTACATGTAGGCCTACACGTACAGAGACAGCCACAGGGTACGGTATTTCCAGAACACTGGAGTAGAAATGTAGGCATACAGTATACTGTGCATGGCCACAGGCATGACACTTGACAGGGTGATCAAGTGATGTCTGGATATGGATATGGAACTCTTTCCTTTATTTTTTTGGGGGGGGCCTCCATTCAATTTTGATTATTCTGAGAAGACAGAAATTTGTCGTGAACTGATAAACACAGTCACGCTGATGAAATGAAATAGGCCTCAAATAAGAGTCAGGATGAGAATCAATCGTCGTGTCGATGCTCAACGTCTCGCTCGCGAAAAGACTTCAAAAAGTAGGCCTTGCCTTGGCCTAACTACACTGAACTAGTTATGCCCACATCATACACTTACATAACTTACTACAAAATAAAATCATTCCTTCAAAACCTACCGATATACCGTGAAGTTTAGCTCACCACCTCAGCAGAAACAGATAAAACAACGTTGCTCAATTACATTTGCCAAATCTGGCGAAGTCGAGAAGACGAAAACTATGCGAGATCAACATGACGATCATTATGCGATGCATTTTTTATGCAAATAAGTCCAGGTTGCCAGGTGACGTTTGACCCAAATAGCCTTAGCCTAAAATTGTACTTCAAGAAATACCCCATTTGCGATTTACAACTTACAGAGTACCATTATCAATTATTAAACATATTTTATTTATGAATGCTTTACAAAACAAAAACTCTAATTTATGGAAATTTCAAATAAAGATTGTATTTTATCAAACTACAAAGTGGTTAATAAAATGAGTGAAAAAGGCAGCAGAGGTAAGCCGTGCCGCGCTCTGCACTCGCCTGCTGCCACTGCCGCGGCTGCGGCTTGACTGCATTATCAGAAAACAATGCAAAATCAGAACGAAATAGCGCCGCCTGTTGACTCTCGTGAAGAGGTTGGCCTCCGTTTTTTTAACTGGAAATTTAAGATTCTTTCGAGGAAGATACCCCCAAAACAGCAGTAAAACTAAGCACTCTTTTCAGAATGTAGCCGCCCGCCTCTATCCAAAATAGGCTTGCAATTTGGGGCTTTTTTGAAAGAAGTACCCCCATACCCCGCTGGAAACTATCAAACCCAAATTCGGGATTTATAGAAATATTTCTATGATGCCTCCTGATTATGGCATGTCTTATTGTAAAAACCGTGTGGGGTCACAAAATATTAATGAGCTCGTGCGCAGAACTACAACTAATTGGTGGAATGCACCCATATACAGGTAGGTAGCCCAAACTTCGCATGTTATGTTACGGGGCTCTAGAAGTGCCATCCGACCTGTTGATATCCTGACATATTGTACTCGGGATGACGACGCGATACAGGCAAGATTTTGACAACATGAGATATTTATCACAGGATGATGGCATCCTAAAAGTTGGATGAAAACATCCTGGGATATGTTATCGCGGAATGAGGACATCTTGAGATAATTTATCAGGAATGAGGACATCGTAAAAACGCGGGATGGAAGAAACTGGAGCTTAGACCTCTGTAGCTTACCATTTTACAATGTGACAATTACAAGTAGTGTGCGGTAGACATCACACTTGCTGGAAGGCGTCATCACGTAATAAATAAGCTCATGATGTCGTCATCCCGTGATAAAGTATCTCAGGATGTCAGCATAATGCATCTTGCCTTCATTATGTCCTCATTCCGAGAAATATATATAAGGTTCTCATCAAGTCAGATGGCACTTCCAGATGTCCGTATTACATGGATGAAACATATGAGCTAAAAACAAACGTAGTTTTTGCGGTGATAAATCTTGACTTTTTTTCACATAAAAAGTTTTTATGTGCCGGTGGTCAATTATAAACGAGAACAATAGCTTCCTTCCTCTGAAAAGTCTCACGTATATCACAATAAAGCTTAATATTTTACTATCTTCTAAGTTCTGAGGAATTTTGGTGCTAATCCGATAATTTGTGTGCCCCATCATGACGCGCGCACGAAGGGGGAGGGGGTTGGTCGGTGCCGTTGCGTACACCATACCATGGAGGAAGGATAAGACCTTCCTTCCTCCATGACCATACGTACAGAGGGGGTTTCAAGCCAGTGCGTACCGTACGCAAACCGTTTGCCTTGAATCTTCAGCATATCAATACCGACACTTTCTCATGCAACTATAATACCAGAATCAGCTTTTGCACATCGAAAAACCACTCACCGTCACCCACGTCCACCGCACCATTTATCCTCCCCTACAAACACTACCTACACCGCAACATTACTCATGACACAAAAAAGACCGGCAGCGTCTTTTGGGATGCGTACGCAGACGGGGGGGGGGTGAAGCTACTGCGTACGCCATGTGTACAAAGGGGGGAGGGGGTCTGAAAAGTCGGCATTTCGCGCGGGCGTATTTTATGGAAGGCCCGGCACTTTTGATCACCGACGGTTACATAAGCAGCCAAGTGGGCCCACTGCGACCCCCGGCGGGTATATCCTCCACCCATGGAGGGAGCTCCACTTCGTCCAACTTGAAGCCCTGGCGAAGTTATAGGTGTATGCATGGGCGGATCCACCAATGTTTCGGGGGGGGTACGATATACAATACTTTAGAGGGCAATATACAGTGGATTTCTTTATTTAACTTTGTACAGCCTTGTGAGGCTACATTACGAGCTTTTTACATTGGAGAAAAAGGACAGGAAACTATCGCAATTCGCTTTTAATTACAGTGTATGTTTTGACTGACCCATGGCTCCACTCCCCGAGGAAACCCACCGACTCCATTTGGAATTTCCCACCAATATTTAAAAATGGGGGGGGGGGGGGGGGCCGAGGACCAAGGCAATTTTAGGAATACATTGTATCGTATTTCCTTCCAAAGGCATGTAAAAGACCCCCAAACTTTACAGATTACATAAAGAAATCCCCCTCCCAAAAAATGGCCACCCTAAAAATCATTGCGGACTGAACTTTTGCTGATGAGCATCATGTGCGCCTAGCGCGCGCCATTCATCTAAAAACATGGACAGGGGTCATCAGCTGTGGGACGGTGACGGGCCGATACGTAACCTTTGTTTAATATCCATTCATCCGGTTTTTTTTTTAGTGGGGGGGCACTGATCGAGAATTTGAGGGGGGGGCCGTGCCCCCCCCCCTGGCTACGCCCCTGGTCTGCTTTTGGTCCCGCCGTAGTAGCACCGCTGAACATGATTTTTCAATACTTCGCATTTAATAGTTTAATCAGATTAGTGTTTTCGGCGGGACCGTCGGGATAAGTAAGACGGGCCAAACTTTTCCGCAGAATAGGTGTCGGTTACTCTTATACTGCAAAAGAATCTGTGCTTCTAGTTTCTTTGTTTCTCTTTTTGTAATGAGAAAAAATTCTCACAGTGAACCTAAATGCCCTTTTCTAGCAAAATTAGCGTCACGTCGCCCATTTGCCCCTTCACCTACAACCATTTTGATTATATTTACCACTTCAATCACAACCCTTTTGCCACTTAGCCACTTCACAATATACCCCATCTGCAACTCCGCCCATTTGCCACTTCGGGGGGGGGCCGGCCACAGACATACATGTATGTCTGATCATGCATGCACTCAGAGTTCATAATGAGATGTGGATTGTTTCACTGATCAAAAAACAAGTTGTGCGGATTGTAAAACCAAAAGATACTGAGATTTGTTAGATACTTTACGAATAAATAATTAAGAATCAACTTGCGCTCTACATGGGCATGGACTAGTTTATGGGAAATTGGGCGAAGTGGTAACTGGGTGGGGTGGCAAGTGGGCCAATTGGATGTGGGCGAAGTGGTAAATGGGCAAAGCGACTGACATCGCAAAAGCAAACAAGGATACCAGACTATTCTACAATCTCCCATCCAACACCGTTGAAGTCAAGGAACAAGGCAGTTGCACTTTAACTTATTTTTAGCCTGCGATTATGCCCATTCACAGAGAAATATCCGGTCACCTAGTTTATTATTCCATGATATAGGCATTAGGCTAGTACATGTACGTGCTTGCACAAGTTGAAAATGTCTGTTCGTTTCTCAAAAGAAGATGCGACACATAAGCGGCTACTTGCAGAGTATCTGCGGTTATTGCGAACCTATCCAATTATCACAAAATCTCTTACAAGGTAAGCATGGTAAGGAACTACATGTACTTCCTGTGATCATGTTCTGTTTTGCCACCGTCATGACCTACATTTAGCCCAGGTTAGACGCCAGTCTTCAACAAAATTATGCAGTGGTATTAATTTACTGTCGATGATCGATCGTCATTTCAGTGTTTTTCTTTTTGCAGCTATCTTTCCAGGGAGAATTCGGGAGAAAGTCAACCAGAGCATAAAGCTTTACTCTACAGACTAGGTCTAAATCATTGCAATGCTAGGCCTAAATACAAAAATGAAGCGGTTGAAATTGTCTAGAAAATGGATAAATGATTGCTGTTCATTCACAATCAATGTTGGGTGTCCAACATGTCCAATACGAGCACTGGTGACGACTAGGACTTTGATCAACTTGCATCAAATATTGAGGGAACTATCAGAAATATAGAGCCTGAAAAAGTACTGCGCAACCTATATTTTGAGATTCCCGTTGTTGACGATGGGTGCAGACTCGGTGGCACCAGTTGTATTTTGTGACCTTTTGCAGAAATACTCATAGAAAAAGACGTTTTGTCATAATATCCAGATGAATAACTCATAAATATTAATACAAATAATGATTTATTTCAAAGACCAAAGTCACGCCTCACTGTAACTTCAAATTAAATTGAAAAAAATTAAAATCTAGAAAGAGAAAGTGAACGGAAGTCAAGCTATTGCAAATAAAAGTTTTTTTCCCCTCAAACTGCATCACTGAACCAAAGTAATTAATGCAAAAAATAATTCCTCATTCAAGAGACATTAACTAGCAGATTTTTCAGAAGTAGGGCATTACCGATATCCCATAAAATGATGTTTGCAACGTACGTGCGTGAATAATGGTGAAGTCGGGTTTACTACAGCTGGCCCAACTCGTTGGTTCCACTGACATCTGATGTTCTTCATAACATTAGTCCACGTAGGATTTTAGTCAGACTTTCCACTACTGAAAATGAAGCCATGAAAAAATAAATTCTTCTGGTCAAAGTACAAAGTGCATGAATTATGGATAACTGATGTGTAGACTTCCTAATAACTGCAGCTTGGACTGTCAAAAAACACTGAAATTATGTTACTTCCTGTCACAACTGATGACTGTGGGCCAGTGAGGAAAAGGTTGCTTTTTTAATGCCAGGTCTTTTTTTTTTAATCTCATCGATTATCTTGATTTTATTGGGATGGCTTAATATAGAAACTCCTCCCCTTCCAAAAAAGGACCAAATTTGCAAGAAAGGTATTGAAGTTACATTAACAATGTTTTGCAACAAAACTAGAAGTAACAGTTCCATAAATGGACACTAGGGAGGCCTTCTAGTTTTCCCATGCAGGAGATTATCAGCCATCAGAAAGTGATAACACATCCGAAAAAGTCAAATTTAGCAGTGACAGTATTGAGAAAACACATAGAATCATTCAGACCAGTCTCATAGGGTTTGTGCACAGGGTATCAAGTGATGCCTTGATATGGCACTCTTTTCTGAAAACTTCACCCACTCTTGGTCGCCATGAGATCACGTTTGCTTGAGTTTAACATGCCACTATATTTTAATGGGGCAAAAAACCCCAACAATGCAAGCTGCTGTATGTTGTATGTGTGCAGAAATTCCAAAGGAACATCCTGGCTGTTTCCACCGTAAGAATGTTAGAATAGTGATAGTGAAGCTTTTGTTTCCCCCACCCCTCCACCAACAGCATCAAACCTGAATCCTTTTTTCTCTTCTGTTGGCAACTAAACCAGGCTATTTGAATTTACTAACAATCACTGTCGAATGTGTAGCACTTCAAAGTAGAATGTGTAGCACTTCAGTGTAGAATGTTTAGCACTTCAGTGTAGAATGTGTAGCACTTCAGTGTAGAATGTATAGCACTTCAGTGTAGAATATATAGTACTTCAGTGTAGAATGTGTAGCACTTCAGTGTAGAATGCATGGAATGTTAAGCTTGCTTTATTTGTAATTGTAATCAAAGGCCTTCTTCAAATAGTGAATTGGCTTCGGCGTAAATCAATTTCAGTTCTTTGTGAATTCCAGTGGAGCTATTTCGTCAATCAGCAACATCGTTGCGCAGAAGCTGACAGGAGGTTGGAAGAGGCCCATAGATTGGAGAAACATTGGAGCCTTTGCTGCCACTGGGTGAGAGAACAAGATTGACCCCCCACACGTGCCTGTACAAGCAGCCGAGGGGCTGGGCTGGTCGAGATGCTGTGGGAATTTATTGTCACTTAATTGCTTCCAGAAAAACAAGGATTATCCAAAGTCATCTCTTAATTGCTTCTCAAACCTTTCATCCCAAATAAAAGTATTCTTTGTGATGGTGAGGGTATGAAATGGCAAGTACACAGAGGAAAGAGATAAAAATACCACCTAGCTTTTCAAGATGGATAGTACGTACATGTACATATAGCTACAGTAAGTAACCTGCATGAAAGGTTAAGCCATTGAAGCGCACACTAAGCTGTGCTTCCTTGCTTCTTCCTTCATCAGCATTGTCACCCGAAAGGGTTTTGAACCCATAAATACTCAGAGCTTCCCTAGCCCCC
Source organism: Acanthaster planci (assembly GCF_054643075.1). Lineage (NCBI taxonomy): Eukaryota > Metazoa > Echinodermata > Asteroidea > Valvatida > Acanthasteridae > Acanthaster > Acanthaster planci. Next base: position 10,992,538 of record NC_141785.1, on the reverse strand, counting down.
TTCCTGTAAGTGCTAGTCACTTGCCTGAAAAAAGTGGCGTAAATGGCAAAGCAACTTTCTTTGTAGGGCCGAATCAATTTCAATAAGTCACTATTTGAATATTCGACTTTCAATTTGATTAAATATCTCAATATTTAGTCATACTGACCGGCAGATTGTTGATAAACAAACCATATATAAAATCAGTTGCAATAACACGCACAATTTTACATCATAAGCACTGTAATAGCTTCTTAAAAAGAGGAGTATCTACAGCCACGATTTAGCAAAATTTAAGAGATACTTCTTGCTTTGTTGAAAATTTCTATTCCTTTTAAATTTTTTAATGAATAATCGACTTTTTGAATTGTAAGATTTCTGTCGCTTTTCATTTAAATCTGCTTGAAGCAAGTCTCCATAGTGCAACTTCTCTCATTTAAAATGAAAGAAAATTCTGCCTTCCTTTTCGTGAATTTTGCATTTAAATATTTAAATTTGGAAACAAATATTCGATAATTGATCGAATATTCAGATATATTTACAGGATATTCACAACCTTATTTCTTTGCTCATTTGGCAGCAACTCCCCGTACTGAACAATCATGCATGTTTAGAGCTACATGTATACAACTCTACATTAAATAAATTCCCACGACAGTCAACATTCTGTCAAGGTTCCAGTAGTTCACTGAGGGGGGTCAGCATTTGTCTTTTTTTTTTCAGTGTTATCTCTCTGCCAAGGTTCATAGCCCTTGATATTATTGACATAGTAGATGAACACAGTAGATAAATGTGTTGTGTTTAGCGAGTCCTATAATATCAAGCTTGTGAAACTTTGGAATAACAAAAACTGTGTACCTTTAAGACCTGTTCTCAAAGAATTAGATCTTCCTGTGGCTACTTTTTGTGAATGCATTCTTTCAGTTCCATAATTGTGCTCAGCTACTCAAGCTAAGACATTAAAATTGATATGAAGCAACAGGTGCAACCTTTCTTGGTGAAGTCTTCTGTCACAGTTTTACCCAGGCATAATAATGATGGTACACATTACTTTGAATTGTAACTTTTGGAGTTGAGAAACTAAAAAAAAAAAAATACTTGCTATCACAAAAAGCATGACTGTCCATTGGTTCTTTGTTGCAGCATATTTTACACTGGTCCCGTCATGCACAACTTCTATCGATGGCTGGAGGCTATTGTACCAGGCAAAGACAAAACCTCTCAAATCTTAAAGGTCATCTTTGACAGACTGTTCATCGCTCCTCCTTTCCTGCTGGGATATCTCTACCTCATCAGGAGGTTTGAGGTGATTTTAGATTCAGATGCATTTTCAGGCCTACATGTACTTACGTAAATTTGTGGTTCTTGAAACACTCCCTTTTTAACTGAATAGTTTGATAGTTCCAAGCGTTGTTCTCTTCATGAAATAAGTTAATAAGTTTTAAGTTCTTAATACATGTACATGTAAGTTCTCAATAAGTTATACATGCAAGTTCTCCACAGAGCCTTATAAAAATCTTTGCTAGTCATTTGGTGTCATCCATTCACTCCCAGGGCAAAACTCACAAGGTGGCCGTGGAGTTCCTCAAGCAGGCCTACTGGACAGTTCTCAAGCTGAACTGGAAAGTCTGGACCATCATCCAGTACATCAACATCAACTTTGTCCCACTTCAGGTCTGTGATCGAGATTACACATAGCCTGATAGCATGTAATGTGGGGGTAAACTTTCAACTCGTGTGTTCACCTTTTGGCACTGTGGGAAGCTGCTTAAAACAAGTTCATGTATTAGCAGTGATTCCTGGTAAAAAAAAACATGCACTTTATATGTGTGTACTGTATACAAGTCCTCAAACTATACCGAGTCTGGCACTGTCGTCAAGCCAAGTTTTGATCTCGGAGTCAAAAACCCCAAGTCGTGCAAAGAAATGGAGTCCAGAGAAAAACCTAACATTCTGAGGGGCAACAAGTAACAGTGTTTGGATGCACTTCTCGATAATTACTCCGCGTGCTCTTTTTCCCTTCGTATTCAGTACCGAGTGATCTTTGCCAGTGCTGTTGCCTTCATCTGGACACTCTACATAGCTGTAATAAGCGGGAGGTAAATTGACCCCCACAGAGAAATCATTCAGCTGCATCAGGGAAAGGCCATCGTTTTGAGTTGTCCGAGGCATTCCTGTGAGACAGTATGAAGCATTTATCAAGCGATTTCTACATGTGCCTGTATCAGAAACTTTGCAATTTGCCAATGAGAACGATTGTTTGCCATAATTCCGAGTGTGATTTGGGCCGATCGTGAAGAAAACTGAAGAGTTGTTAGCAGTGACTATTGGGATTGCAGTTAGTGCCATCACATTGCATATTGGGGATACATTACTATAACAATGTCATAAACCTACTGGTGATTATTTTTAAAAAGCAGATAGGGCTTTACGTGGGCACCGGAGCTAGCAAATTACAGTTTCTGCTGTGTCTTCACCTAAATTTTGCTCCCAAAGTGGATCAGTTGAATGTACTGACTTGCTTGACCTCCCCGATATACATTTGACGTTTCTTTACATGACAAAACTTTTGTATGATCTTCTACCCTATTTACCATTTTATCATTTTATTGGTTTTGGAGCACCACTGCCTTCTATTGTACCAAAAATACGAGATTTCTATTTTCAGTCAGCCTACATTCCATGTCTATATGTGCGAGTACTACAAACAATTCACTTTTTGAATCAATTACCCTTCTCAAGTTTGAAAACCGTTTGACCCGTCCGAACTGCAATGATTCAAATTTAAATATTTGCCACCAAACCTGTTGCTCTCGAGATTTAGAAACTTAGTAAAAAGGTGAAAACTCGCATGAATTTTCTACCTTTTTAGTTTTTGTTTTATTAGAGGAACTCCCTGTGGGCTTGGCAACAAAAGTTCATTTTGTAAAGGTGAATCCTTGATTTCATGCATTCTTAAATGATGCTTACTCGTTAATACCATTAATAATTCTAGAAAACAGATTTGTGAGTTCACCTATTCACTTCCAGAATAACGAGGTGGCATTTTTCAAGATTTGTATTCTCTATATGCTTTTGATTTCCACATATTGTATCAAAAAACATCCAGTGTTTTCTATGAAAATGTAATAGAAAATGTATTTTTTGGTAAACGTAAACGAAGTGTATATTGCTGAATCGCAACAAATATATTCAATCAGTATGACGAAGCACTTTTCCCTAGATTTTCAAAGAGTTGTGCATTGACTGTTTAATTTGATGAAGTGGCGCTGAATGAAAAGTTGATTCAGCTTTTATTTTTAAGATTAGAATGACGAAAAATTGTGTTATTTCAATTCTGATTTAATTATGCAAGTCATTTGTGATTATTACAATGGGTAGACACTACAAAGATAAAAGAACATCCACAAGCATAAAAAAAGACAAGAAATACATGGTGATGTTTACAGTAAAATGTAAAGAAACTTTAAAAATGACAAATTGGTAGAACGGATAAAAGCAAATCAAGTCTGCTTTAGAGAAATTGACTTGGCATATTTCCTTTTGGCTATTTCGAAATCTGATACAAATGTTTGAGCTACAAAACCCTGAAAGTTTTTCAAATCCCCAAATTTGAAACTGATTTTTCACACACCCTATGGGGGTTAGGGCTAAAAAGTGATACAAGCTGATGGCGAAATGAATTCGTATGCTAAGAAGGGGGGTTCGCAAGACCACAAAAATTACAATTTATTTCCTAAGTATCCTGAATTAGGCTTTGGAAAACACTTCTGTCCCGAAACTAGCCCCACTTCCAATAAAATCCATCCTCCCACCTGGGGGGGGGTTTCAAATGAGGGGTGTAAAAAGCAGGTAGTGACTAACTCTTGATAACCAGAGCAAGAATCCCTTATTAAATTTCTATTGGGCTAAAATTCTGAGGAAAAGGAACCCACCATTCATACTGTTAACAATATGTCCATGTTTGGGTCAAAGGAGAATAAGGAATAGAACTCTACAAGCTAGTCGACTACGTTATGCCTCTTATTTACAATCTCGTATTGCTTTAATACACTGTAGCAACCATACACCCCTACGGCAGCGACCGACAGGGCATCGGCATTGAAAAACTGTCATCTCTTCATAATCATCTCAATCATCCAGCTGACAAAAACAAGCTCAGCCTGATAAAAACCATCCATTCAAAACGCTGTACAAGATTTGATTTTTCATTTTTAGAATTACACAGACTTGCAGAAATATTTCTTGAGCTGCCTAAAAGAACTCAAATTCTTTCCTCAAAAAAAACTTCCTTTTGGAAAAAGGAAAGAAATTTTGGACAATCAACGTTGCTAGTTTATTCAAAAGAAATGCTGGATATTTCCTGTTCACGTTACACATAATAAACTTCACAGAAGTTTCTCTTTTTAAAAGGAAAAAATGGTCACCAAATTTATTTACACTAAAATGCTCTCCAGAAAAGTGTTACTAAACAAACCATCATTTCAATGCAACACACCGCATACTGTATAGCACATTTCCATAACCAAGTTTAGAAGTTACAATTTCAAATTATTCCGACGCTTTTCCATCAATTACTATTATTGGATTTTGGCATTTCTGATGCTTCCTGTATGACAAAGGCAGACAGCGCACCCAACTCAACACAAGAACGACCCCGGTCATTTTTAGTCACTTCTGAGAGCAGCTGCAAGTTGGAAACTTTCATTTTTAAACAGACAGGCCCCTCTTCGTACCCCCTGCTGAATCAAATAAGCATGTCACTGCTCACACAGCAAAGTGTAGAAAGGAATGTATCAGTAATTGGTCAACAATAACGTGCGCACACTCTAAATAAATAATAAAAGATGACAGCTATGCTATTCTGCTGCATGTTTGACATGAATACATCCTGACGTTTCATTTCAGGCTTTCTCTATTTTTTGCACAGGTCCCGGTCTGTGGTGGCATCTTTCTGAGTTCAAAGTTTAAACAGAAATAACAAAAGAAACTCTCACACTCACTCAAAACCAACAGCTTAAAATGCACAAAGGAACCACATTCCATGCTGGCAAATTCAGAACTCAGAAAGACACCAGGGTATCAAAACAATGCCACATTTGAAGTTTGCACGCTCAATTTTCACAAGAAACAAAACTTGTACCTTGGCAAGAATAAAAAGACTATCTCATCTTGTACAAGTCAAGAATTCATCCTAAACATTTAATTCCAAAGTATGTCATCCCATTCTGAGAAATGTGGGCCCAATTTCTTTAATTTCAATTCAACATGGCCTTTTCAACCATCTCATAACTACTTGTTTTCTTCAGAAAATTGAGCATGAAAATAACATTACCAGCCCAAGGAAACATTAACTCATCCCTCTGAATATTCAAACGACGCTCAAAGTTCTCCAAATGCTAACTGGCTATCTCCATTCAAACATACGTCAGAGATGAGTTTTTTCCAAGTTTTTTCTGTCTGGTAATGAAAGCTAAGACAAAAAAACACACCAAAGGCCGGCTGTCACCGCTCGTAGCTGCTACGACTGTAGTAGCTCCGGCTGCGACTGCCAGACCGCGACCGGGACCCTGTGGGGCTGCGGGAGGGGGTCCGTGAGGGGGACCGGCTGTAGGAGTGGCTGTCATAGGAGAAGTATGAGCTCTCGCTGGTGGAGGGGCTGGGGGCTGCTGGTCGATGGTATGGAATGGGCAGCTTGCGGGCGCTGGTAGAAAAAGAGAACAGATCGAAAACAATTGTAAGAATCTACAGACATATTTCATTTAGTGGTAATCATAGCCAATGAATCACAGCAAATGCATACTTTGTGTAGCGAACCAGTTTTTTTAAAATTTGAGTATGTCCTCGGGGGGAAAAAAAATTTATTTATGCATGCCAGGGGTGGAGCAAAACAAATCACAATGCCGAGTTGCTTTCCTTTATTCCTTTCTTGAGTGTCAAGTTCCAAGAAAATAACTTCATTGTAATATATTTAGTTTCTCTCTTATACAAATTAACACCCTCTGTATCTGAACTCCCCTTCACATGCGATTAATCAAAGTTGGGAACAGCAAGAAAGCATCCTGGCCTTGGATTAGACAGCTGCTTCACAGGAAATACTGGCTTGGCCAAATTTACTGTGTGTGAAGTTCTTTAACTGCTCAGCAGAAATGAGTTAGAAAACCAGTCAATGAGCAAAGAAAACACCAAATCCTGTTGGCTGGTGCCCACCATCTACTGAACATTTTCTGCTAACTACCGCTTTTGCCAATTTTTTTTTCTCTTTAAAACTGAACCCTGGGTTCCACACACAATTTGATTATATAGGATTATTAGGACGAGCAAAAAGGGTGAGTTAAATGCTGCCATGAGGGTTGAAGCTGTGTCTTGAGTTAACGAGTTCTAACACAGTGCAAGGGTCAAGAGAGCTGATGATCTGTGAGTGACTTGGCAGTAGCTATTGATGAAATCTTGATTTATACGTAGAACGAGATGGCTAACAAGTTAGTCAAAGCATGTGTGTTGAGAAGCAAAACGTTAATTAAGGCTGTAACGAAAATGAAACTTGGCAGTTAGTATATGGTGTTAATAATGAAGAGCTCATGTTGGGGCGGCTTATGCCAAGCTGCTTCTCAGAAACTCAGTGCTGAGTTGAGTATGAAAAAAAGCTCACTTGGTGAGAAGAATCATTAACATGAACAGTAGTGGAACAGTGCAATAACAAACACATCCAATGGAGTAATCTTTTCTTCTCTTCTCTGACAATGTCACAATATCTAAAAGCATGTCATGGGTCAGACCACTGAATTATCTCTGAATTTCTCCTCCCTTCTGAATGTAGTTTGTTACTGCAGCGGCCCGCTGCAATTTTCAAAGGTTTTGCATTGTAACACAGCAAAACGGGGTTAAACAAACAAGTGAAGACGAGTAATGGTTACAAATTCTTCAAGAATGGCAAGTGACCTGCAGGGAAACAAAGGTGGTTACTGAGTTAATGCATGATAGAGACAGCAACGAGATGCACGTCAGCTGATAGACAGCACCCAGCAGGTTGTTTTCTGGTCAGCAACCGTATCAAAAGTTGTTATTTCACAGCACACTTGGGAAGTGAACCTTGGGTGTTGGAGTTAAACCTACTAGCTACATGTACGTGCACTTCTCTTTTTGAAGTAAAAGGAGCTGTTGCTTCTACACTCAAAACTCCTTTCATGAATTGTGCTTCGATGCAAATGGTTAGTGCAATTTTTTCACAAATTTCTCCACAGAAACTATCCTAATTTCTACTTTCAATGCTATTCTGTAAAATGTTCAACTAACATAAAATTGTATTTGAGCAAATCAGATCCACATTAATGTTAGAATATGTTCTCTCTAATTCAAACTTGAAGGTTAATTGATCAAAATAAATGCATGTCCTTAACTCTTCAACAAAACATCTTAAAACAGGTAGTACTGTTAGTGTGGGTGACAAGGTGCAGTGCATGCATAGTAAGGTGTGAAAACACGATCAGAATTTATGGCCCTAAACAATGACACATCTGTCTCCGATACTCATACAAGAACATGCAATATGTAGGAATGGAAGAAAAGATGACACAGACAGAGACATTCTGGTATGAAACCTGCACTGGTCACCCTAATCATGATGAAGACTTGCAGGAATGCGGAAGACAGAGAACTCCATGCACGGGGAAAAGAGGGAGCCCTGGTTTACTGAGCACCAGAGCTGTATACAGAGAGAGTAGCATCGACTTCGGACCCAAAATGGCTGTTCATTATGTGCGCAGTACAGCATGGAGTTACTGTGTGCTGATTGTCCACATGCACCGACGCACATTCCACCAATTTGACACACTCACGTCGTAACTCTCTCTGTAAACAGCTCTGCCGAGCGATGGCCTTCCTCAGGGCGACACAACATTTGTATGTGCTCATTCACCCAGCATCCATAGCATGCACGAGTGTCTTTTGAACAGGAGCCCCGACTGCTCTACACCAATGACAGGCTGTACCGGAATCATTTGACGGCAGCCTGAAATTATGCCTAGGTCTGTAAATAGTGGCTGCAGCCAATTCCCATAGAGTCATGGGTAATTTCAAGCCGCGCGCAGTAATTTGGACACAGCTACACTCAGTATCTCTCCAGCCTCTTAATGGCGTCAGTTTGTCATTAATTTTATGCTGACAGCAAAATTGCAGCATAGATTTAAACACGACTGAATCTCATTTCAGATTGTAATAAAAGTTCATTACTATTCAAGATTCTCCTAATAGAGAAGGCAAAAGTAGTAGTACTTAAGCGTGGTAATGCTTGGTGAAGGGCTGCCTCTGAGACCCAAAGAAGATTTAGAGAAAGCAAAAGTCGCAGTAATTAAGCATGGGCTGCTTTTGAGACCCACAGCACGCTGCCCTGTGCTGCAGTGCACACACCATCAAAACGGTAGCACTGACCTACAGAAGAAATTTGGAGGCAACACAGATGCCATGGCAGTAACCTTACACCAACCACATCAATCCTATCTAGCTTTACATGTCACAAGACATGGGTGCCCTCTTGCCTCCCCCCCCCAAAAAAAAAAGTTTAGATGCTACTTTTATTTTAAAAATTGCACTGAAAAGACTTCCACTTCCTAGTTCTTTGCAAAATAAAATTTTGTATGTTAGCTCTGAAATATTAATGCAGAATTATCCTTGCCAAATTTGACCCACAGACTTCATCATGAGTAAAATCAATGTCTACATGTACTTACATACAAATTCCAGGAAGTGGGCATGCAATGGCTGAATGACTACAAGAAGATGCAATGCATGCAGTTATGTATACAAGCAGCTAAATTAATTCTTGACTCATGAATATGAATGATTGACAGCCCAGCACCAGATATGTTAATGCATGCTGAACATGATGTAAACAAGGAAACTATTATGTCATGCATGAATGCATACAGTTTATATGAAGGGATCACACATAACTCATGAATATGCACATGCAGTAACCACACCCAGAATGAAACTTCTTGCCTATGTTGCACAGAACCCGTTTTCCATTAAAATAACCTGCATGCTCTTGAAACTGGGACTTCCTTCCCCGAAGTTTGTAGCTTTTGGCTCAAGGTTTAGTTCCAGCTTCAACTTTAACATTAACTTGACCATTCAGGTTAAATATGCACAATGAACTGAAAATAATCAGCAACGGTACTAAATGGTAATGCATACAGGAATGTTGGAAGAGACAGAGCGGGCGTGACAGCACTGCAGGGATTCTGTTTCTCCCAGTTTGGGGACGTATTGTACACACATGCATACCAGTAACTCTGCCACAACACTGGTTTCGATTCTGAGCTTCTTTCAACACTGGAGAGTGAAATAATACGTGTAGATCTCTACCAACATTCGTGTCCACTGTATGGCAATGAACTGTAAATCAATGGTTGTTAGTTGCGCTGAATTACATGTATTAATGGCAATGATCTTCCAGGCTCAAGCGTCAAAACGTGGAAGTACAGCATTGTAAAAGTCGGCAAGATTCTTGCAAGATGCTTAGGAATGGAGGCAATCAAACTTTGTATTAAGCCGGCAAATCCAAGATGGTGGATTCAGCCCATACACACATCTTTTTGGGCTGTTGGCATCCTCCAATGGTTTGCGTTTATCGACGGTAGCGATCCCGCCCTCTGGATCGGGATCGGCTGCGGCTGTAGCTCCGGTCTCTCCTCCTGTCGCTGCTGTCGTAGTAATAACGGTCGTCCCTGTCCCTAACTGGAGACCTTTCATGTGCAAAATATCAAAGCGTGAAGAGAGAGAGAGAGAGAGACGCAAAACAAAGGGCACAAATGACAAGACAATGAAACCATGCAACGCCATCACCACTGACAGAAATAAATGCCGAACAAATGGCAAATGCACTGACCATGGAACTACATGTACAGCACCATTCCACAATAAATCTTTGATCACATTTTTTCACAGCGTACACAATTTTCACTGGCAACAGATAAAATGCACAGAGATACTGTACTCGCCATGCGCACTGTCCCACGGAACAAATGTACCGGTACACAATATTAGAACTCACGCCCAAAGGTGTACGAAGTAATGATAAACACAGACCCTAGGGGTGATTTCTATCTGGATAAACGCACTCCAAGTCACACAATGTGCTTTCACTTCTCCTGGTGCAGTCTAGTGTGCATACTCAGTGTGATTGTTACACAAATAAATCCACTCGTGACAAACCTGCGGAGTTGTTTATCAGGGCTACGGTGGTCTTGACAATTGTTTTGGTTTAGGCAGTGGCCAGTACAGGAAATTATACTACCCAGCTTGAGTAAACATTCTCATACAAAGCAAAGGTTCATATTTTGTCAGAAAACGTTGGAATCGTATCATTTAAAAAAAAAATAAAACTGCAATGCTTAAAACGGGTCCTTCTTTTTGTCTTTTTTCAATGTGAAAAAAAATGCATCTGCACGTAATTAGCTCACTCCATAATTGCCATGATAGACTCAAGACAGCTGCTGGATGCAAGCTATATTACCCCAATCAAACATGTACAGCTAGAAAAATTAATGGCTCTTGTTGGCATGTTGCCAAGTTTGAAATGTACCCGTCTGTTATTTATACACTCTGATCTGGTTCAGGAGTGCAAATGTGCACCCTGTGGTGTGACACTGCAGAAGGGGAACCTAAAACAGGCTGCCAAGAGTCTTCAAGTCAAAGAACTCGCGATCAAATCATTTTACATTCTGCTCAAAGAAGGGCCACGTGAACCTCTGACCCATGATCTCACCCATACCTGGTTATCCTCCGGCGATCCAGAAAGCTCGGGGAGTTCCGTCGCTTGCGGATGGGCGAGAAGTCCTTCCTCTTTTCGCCATCAGCAGGATTCTTGGAGACGCGACTCGGCGATGGGGAGCGTCTCGAGTAGCTCGGGGAGCGCGACCGGCGTCGGGAAATCGGAGTCCGAGATCTCGTTCTGAAATATTCAAAAAAACCCACAAAGAGCATGTTTGAGAGCCTGACTACTACATGTAAGTATCAATAGTCTTAACTCCTGTTCTTTAGGTGCAGACTTTAAGTCGGCAGGATATGCCAATACCCTCCACACAAAAGGCGCTGAGGAAGTCGGTACCTTTTCAGCAAAGATTCCCAGTGGAGTGAATCGCAAGGTACCATTTGCATTTCAGAGGATAACCTTGGCGCATCTTGCGGTGTGTGAGAGCCACACTGTTGAAGCATTTCAGCAGTAAAGCGTGGGACATTCACTCCGGGTGATTCACTGATTTGGAAGATGCTACATGGTGAGAGTTATACAAGTCTTCGGTAAGACAAATGTTGCTGTCTTACACTTTCTGATGACTCACAGTCCAACTGATTTGCTGCCAAAGTGTCAAACAATTACAAGAGAAAACCCAGCATTTTTTTGCATAAGTACACACATACTGTCTTTATGTCTGCCATGTAACTCAATCCTTTTCATATCAGGATAGAGAGATTGCACTGAAAGTTTTTTCAGTGGTTCTTTGCCATGTTAAAGGAGCCATTACCGAGTACCAGCTGCAAGGCCTCTATGCAACCCTACAGCTGAAGACATTTATACAATTTTGACACTGGCATGTGCTTCTAAAACTCAGCTTTCATATCATTCTAAATTCTTAGTTTCCATTCAGACATGAACACAAATACGTTTCACAATTTGTTTCTGAACCAACTCTACTGAGGTAACAATTTGCAGCTACATGAATTCACAATCACATGACTCTTTAATTCTCTTAGGACTACTCACCTGCTACGACTCCTTGAGCGTCTACGAGGGGTCGGGCTGCGAGACCGACCTCTACGAGCCGGCGACCTGCTGTATGATGAAAAAAAAATGACAAAGTCAGGCTCCCTTCTCACATGAGCGACTAGGAAGAGAGGAACTCCCCTCTCCTTCTAAGTAAACTACCCAGGTTCAAATCCACCCTGATACCTTTCATACTAAAACTACATGCCAATTTCACAATGCTGATTTTGTGCTTGTTTTGGTCTGTGTATTTCTTCAGAATCATTTCTCTGCAGGTTTGACTGAATTTCTGAGCAAACTGTTGCCGGGTTTAGCTGGTAAACAGTTTGCTACGCTTGTGCTTTGACTCGTGCACGGATCTGCATGTGCGTGTTCGGTAAACAGCAAAAAAGAGTGGCTGGCACATGACGGTCACCGGATTTGTGTGAATTCGGCTCTCCATCATGAATATGAATGAGGCATGGTAATATCCCTTGCTTTGTTTAGAGAAATCCCTGGCTCCATTCCAACCATGTCTGTTTCGTGTCACATCTTTAAATGTATTGACATGCATTTGATACCTGATGTCCCTCCGCCGTTGGGATCGGTCTGAATCCCGCTCCCGCGGTGATTTCCTGGGAGTCGGGGATCGTGACCTCCGCCTGTGGCTGCCATTGCGGGTGGGGCTGTCCGAGGACCGGCGGGACCTCTTGCGGGAGTTGGACCGGGACCTGCGGGACCGACGTGGCGAGGGGCTGCGGGAGCTTCGGGAACAGAACAGCAAAACAATCAACCACAATGGATACGTAAGTGCATGAGCAGGTGTGGGTGTTATTTGGCACACTTAGAGGACCCATGGATGGGCACTCTCTTGAAACTTGAGTACCTCCCACGTCAAGAGAAGCATCTTATGGCATTAAGAATGTGTAGACAATTTAAAATTGAATGTGCACAAAAATTCTTGCAGTCGATGCTCACTTGAGCCCTGATACCCTTAGAAAAATGGTGCTGAAATGGCCTCAGTCTGAGTCAATGCACTCATATGATACTAATAAGACTTTAGCAAACTACAGCGTGCTATGATTTGGTGTAGAGTGACAGTGTAAGAGTTCACCTTTGCATTTTGTGCAAGCCTTGTTAACTGAATCTGGCACCAAGTCTTCCAACAGCTGTTACGGCACCAACAGTGGAAAGGGACCTTGGGTACAACTAAACTCTTGAATACACCATAATTGCAGTGGAATGTCCGGAGGGGGGGTGCAAGTTTCCCCTGGAGACATGTTGGAACTTCTTCTTTCTCAGAATTCAAAGCCCCGGCATTTTAGAAACAGCACAATCACCTTTCTATCGGGGAGGATTCTTTTGAGGAAGAAACAATTTGGACAAATATTTTAAGAAAAATTTCCAATCCCCTTCCCCGATTGAAGACCTGGACATGCCACTGGGCAGCCGTACTAGATGCCCCAGACGAATGGAACATATTCATGCGTCGTTTGTCTTGAATTGAAAGTGAGAAAAACTGTTTATCTTGGGAACCAGAGAGTAGAAACGAAAGCGACAAAATAAAGTTCAAACAAATTCATGCCAGTTTTCATGTTTTTAAGCCATACAAAGCGAAAGTGAGGTTTGGAACCCCAAATAGTCCGACACAGCTCATTTGACAGATTGCACTGAAACTGATAGATTCAGGGAGCATGACAAAAAATGGTTTCCCATGGATAAGGTTTATTGATCAGACTTTACCTCCCGCTGTCGGAGTCAGAGTAGTAGCTGCTGTCAGAGCTGTAGTCAGACAGCGAATCGCTGTAATGGCGGTGACGATGGCTCTTCTTGTCCCCATGATCAGAGGACCTGACAGAAAAAACACCAAGTTGAGAGGCCTCCGGTTATGAACCATGGCACTGATAGCTACAAACTGCAAAGGACTGAACAGTACTTGTTGCTGGGAACTGACTGCTTAAAAGAGGCTGACAGACTTGATTAACATTTTTACTGACAAATATATTTTGAAAAACCATCTCTTCAAAATACTGGTTCCTGAGCATAGAGGACCTCTTTGGAGGGCTGATTTACACAAAAATGATTTACAGATAACAAAATGGCTGACATTTCATGTCATGCACCTTGCGTTTTTGCTGCTGTTCAATTCAATCAGGATTTCTAGCAGGAAATAAGACCTTGTTCCCTGAATCTGATCTACTGCTACTGGTCCTGCATGTACTCCAGTTGCTGATACGTGTAAAGATTCACAACTCTTTTAAGAGTCTCTGTGACCAAGTTATCAATGTAAATTCAATGCTGGTGCATTTTTGTCACCAAGTAAATGAGTTTTACTCACTTTCTGCTTCGGTGCTTCTTATGTTTACGTTTGGAACGACTACTGGACCTGCCGCGATTAAAGAAGAAAATTGGAAATTTTTCTCAACGTACAGGTACCAAAAATGCTGTTATCGCAATATACATGATGATTTGAAAAGGGTTACTGAGATCAAAGCAGAGAAAAAGACCAAGACATCCAAACACAAAAAGAGATAATGTACTGGGGTAATTGACATGGATTAGGTGTACTACATGTGGACACATCCCTGACTGCTTAAGCTGCCTCTAGCTGATACCAAGAGGTCTGTTCTGTTGAGACACCAAGCATAAAGTCCTGGTTGAGAAAGACACCTGCTTATAAACCAGTCGTTTACAATTTTAAACATGCAGCATCATTCTCATCAAGATTCAAGTTTAGTCGTTTTACCACTTTCTGAGTGACCATTGTCCAATTCCTGGCTGAATGGAAATTACCCCAGCCGGTTATCGCCCAGAAGACATGAACCATGTCAACATGCATTCTACACTAGCTAAAAGCAGAGAAAGAAGAACTGACACCCAAATGTTACACTGGCATGGATAAACTAGATTCAGCTCAGCTGCCAGGGATGATACTGTGTAAATTGGACTGCCCTTGAAAACAAGAAGTTTTGTGTACGATACACACAAATACATGTACAGATGCAAAGTGGTTATGTGATTGAAAGTGCAACAGCTAACAAGCAGAGTACGAGGAAACTGATCAGAAGTTCTCCTTAAACACAGTGACCTTTTGTCACTTTCATGCACGATACAAAACGCAAACAGTTTCACAGCACAACAGAGCGTTCTGTGTTTCATCCGATTCACCGGTACAAAAATTGGGCATGAATAAATGCCTGTGCATGAGTGAACGTAACAGTGTGGTACAGCTTACCCAAAGGAGTGAATAACTCAAGAATGATTTCAGGTGCCGATCACAAGATGCGCATTGAATGGCAGAAAACGTGAGGCAAAATAATGAGCAGGAAATGGAACGGCTAACAACACTGCAGAATGACACCATCTGCGTAGGAATATGATGTACATGTGTATCTGTATGTTTGATTGGGGGGCAGGGTGATTTCAGGTACATGCAAAAAAATCTATTTTCACCAGAACTTGGCAAGACAGCTGCTGTAAATACGCATCCCTTTACATGTATTTGTATGTACACTACAAATGAACACAAAGGGTGCATACAGTTGTTTAGAAAGAGGGTTGGGTACATAAGAAAGTTGTTGAAACAGCGCGAGCGAGTGAAAAGAGGGAAAGATGCACTGCAAATTCAGACACGTGTTGGTGTACAAATCCATGCTATTTAATCAGGAAACTGCTCTGCATAAAACACTCATGCGTGAAGACTGCCAATCACAGCTTGGACCTGTTTTGCTGATTCTGTTTCGGACAGCACCGCATGCAACGCTATAAATGTGCAAAGGGTTGGAAAAAATGACATCAAATGCTCGACACAAATCACACACTTGTGAAACTCGGACACGTCCGTATCAACTCTAAATACCTGTGTTTTTTACTCTTTTTTCCTGATCTGAAGGCAGCATGGTTAACGTGACAGGGAAAGATGGGGAAAAAGACAACTGTTAATGATGAGGAATCAAAGCTGCACCTGAGTTTGAAGACCAACAAGAGCTCTCGGGCTGTTTTTACAAGTGAACTTGGATCAAGCAGCTCAGCCTACCCTGGCTTAGTGGGTGTTTGAACCGGCTTAGCGGCAGTTCAACCCATGTAAGGACAAGATGACAGAGGGGAGGGGGAGGGTCAGTGAAGGTTGAAACACGTCTCAGTTTGGATGACAAAGTTAATAACACAAAAACACTGAGTGACAAGCATAAGACATATCACTATTAGAAGTGCAGTGAGATGGAAAAAAAAATTAGCAAGATAAAAAAAGAAACCTACTGTCTCATACACTTTCTTTTTTACCTACCACAAGTTTAGTTTTCAGTCCAACACCACATTATCAAACCCATTTAATGAGGCAATGATGTGGGCAATAGGGAAAGGGTGTCAGGGTAAATGCACAGAAACTAAAATGGACAGGTCAAAACTTAAGAAGCAAAACCTTTTTTTCTAATTGAAAAACAGACAAAAGTCGAAGGCCATTGTGAGGAAATGTCTGAGCACAAACTGTTTCAACCAAAAAGATAACAGCACAGGTATGGAATGCTGAGGCCAGCTGACAAACCAGGTACATATACAATGCTTCTGCCATTTCACCATACTGGTAGTCAATTTTTCAATTCAGTTGCTGAAATTCCACACGTCATTCTGCAAGGTCAAAACTGCAGAGAGGCCACACTGCTGTCTTAAAATGGTACACCAAGTACAAAAGGTGTTCACAACCTTCAGAAACTGCCTTGGGAAGCACGCGTGGTGAAAAACTTGTACATGACACACTGCCCAACATGCACAAAAACAAAATATGATACTCCAGATTCGGTTGTAAAAAGATTTCGATATTCACAGAAACACTCCGGAGGGGAATTCCCGTTTTTAGCTGCTCGGCCTTTGGAAAAATCTTGACGTAATATGGAGTCAGTTTCACAGCTTCATTACGAACTTGCAACGCACAGAAAAGGTTTGCTTGGGCAAAAATTCTGGAAGAAATTTCTCCATTCTGCACGAAAAATTCCCCAGCTTATCAGAGAAAATGTGCCAGGTTGCAGAAGAGTGGTTCTCATTTGATTTTTCCACAAAGCAAGACTTAATGAGAATAAAGCTAGCGGGAAGCCAACGAGTGCTAAAATCACTGCACGGAGAAAAATGACTGAAGCATCTTGTACATGGTTTGCCTTGGCACAATACCAAGTTGGTCATGACAGAACAGCACAGTGATGCAAGCCAAGACAAGACAAGAAAAAAACGGCAACAATGAAAAATGACTGCTGAGCATAACAAACACGTTATCAAAGAATCAGTGATGCATTTGAAAAAAAAAAAAGTGCAAGGTGAAAGTATAGTGTCAGTGGTTATATTACCTTGGGTCTACTAGCCTGCGCAGGCTGTTTTTAGTACGCTCCGGTATAGATGAAGATAGAGCGACAAAATAACAAACATGCACACGTGATGAGGGTGGGTGGTTTTGGTTTCGATTCCAATTGTCAAAAAATGCCAACCAAGAACAAAAAAAATCAGTAAATAAAAATGAACAAAATCAAAGAAGGAAGAAGTCTGTGTTTGTGATTTCAACTTGACAACAGAAAATACCGACAGCTCAGAATTTGCGAGGATGAATACCATTGTGGTGCAAGGTTGTCAAGGTTTTACTGTTCGTGAAGTCAGACTTTGACTTGACCAAGTCAGTCAGGTTTTATGATTAACTGATAAAGGAGTCGGAATTAGACATGTCCAAGTCAGGCAGGGTGTAACTTGACTATTCCTACAGTGTATCTCTGCTCCAGTCAAGAAAACTAAACCAAGCGTGCTAAGCACTAAATAAAACTGTGCGGCTATGACCGAGTATCAAAGACTATTACACACTTATGCAATTTATTCACAAAATATATATTGGCTATAATTATTTGTACATGACAAGAGTTTTAGGGGGGTAAAAAGTCTTCCTTTCTTGAGATGCATTCACTGTCCCAGACCAGTGTACTAGCATGAAATCTTTTCTAGTCTTTATTTACAACACAGTTTATTTTAACATTAACATGTGGTCAAATCAGGATTTTCGTACATACTTGTGAGGAAGAGGAGGCTTTTAGGGAACGAGGGAATTAAATTATGAGAACTTCAAGTACGTGTAGCTGTACAAGTGCACAAACCAACACCCGACAAGGCTCGACATAAAGAGCGACTAGTTTAAATTCACCACAGGGTTTTTATGATGCACAGAAAGGTTGAGCGGTACCCACTGTGTCTAATGAAGCACTCCGATGACTTTTTACTCAGAGAGACTTGCAGGTCAGATTTTGACCCTTCAAGTGCTCATTTGCCCATAGTGTCACTGGTCCTGTCCAAGGCAAGGTGCGCAACTGGCCATTTTAGATGTTTTTAAAATGTCCTTCGGTCCCCCCCCCCCTTTTCTACAAGCCCAAAACCTTTAGATGCAAATGTTTTGGGGTTGGATCATCAGGATTCATCATTAAAGTGAGCACTTGCATGTACATGTACGTACACTAGAAAATCAGACGTTCCTTTGATCATTCCTACTCCATATTTCATAAGTATAATAACATACACAAAAAACAAGAGAAATCAAACAAAAAAGGTACACTCTACGTAAATTATAGCTTCATTCCTGCTCTTTGACAAAACCAAATATACATGTAAGATGGTCTACCAAAAAATCAACATTTCAAAAAGCTGTCTGGAGTTATGGAATTTGTTCTGTTGAAAGTTTAATTACATGTATGTTTAAGCCAGATAATTGACAAAGGTTTGTTACATGTATTAATTTGATACTCCACTTATATTTTACTTCTAAAAAGCCAAGTACTAGTGAACATGTGAAGAGAGAATACAATATAAAAAGTACATGCATATATTTTCCCCCAACCACAAGTTTACACTAGTAAATGTATATGTAAATGATTTATATGCAAACAACAATTATGCAGTACATGTAAATGCGCGCTTGATTGCTTGCTTTAACACAAAGTAAATTTAAACCTTTACGCCATACCAAATTACAGTGTCTGTGTTGCTGTGTATTGGAGGTGATTTCTGAACTGCACGAAATGCTTGTATCAACAGATATGATGGAGCACCCTGTTAATATTTCACCTAACCAAAGTTTAACTTTGCACGTTATTTGATCTACTGAATGTTGCACTGTTTCCATGGAAACTACAAATCCGTGCCATCATCCACACACAGTGTAATAATAACGCACATAAAGACATACATGTAAAGTGCACAGTCCATCTGTACTGATGGTCAAGGCGCAATGTAAGTTTGGCTTGGGCACATGTTCTGGTCCTTGTAAAATGACCTGTTAAAAATTTATGATCACAATGAGTGCAAGCAAATCAAGTCAACGGCAACGGCTAATTAAGGACCATTTTAATTCGTCTAAAACCTGTTACAGCAAACAATAGATTTTTCCACAAGAAACAGCTGACGAAGTCACAGTAGAATTTCCGTGCCATGGCACATGTGACTCTCCAGCGTAACGTCCGAAGTATATGAAATTCTGTCAAAGGTTCACGGCCAGCAATAAGTTCATACTAGTTAACCATTCTGAATGTAAACATACATGTTCAATCCTTGTTCTCTTTAATATTGAGAGCTGGCGATAAAGCAAGGCTGACTTGCCCAGTCTGAAACATGAAAAGTTGTTAAGCATTTCACAAAGGAATAAGGGGAATTTAAATTTCTGATCAGCTGTGTACTTTTGCCCACATTCATCAATATGCAAGACACCCAAATCATTAAGTCAACAAGCAAATCAGTGGCTTATGCTCTCTACAAATCAAGCAGTCTGTTAACTTGGGCCGTCATTATTACTGGACCAATCAGAGAACAGGACTGGTTCATGAATAGGAAATACATAGTCCTCAGTGCCAAATAACTTGACACAATCTCACAATTAATCAAACGTAGCTTTTGAGATGTTACTCTAGGACAAAAATGATAAAGTACATATTAAATAAACAGGCCTGCTTGAGACATTTTTTTCTTTCTTGTACATAACAAAGTAAGGCAGAAATCTTTACCTTGAGTGTTCCACATATAAATGCCAAAGTTTATGGACTATGGGTTGCATAAGTGAGCACAGGAATAAAAACAACGAAAAAAAGAAGACGAATATTTGAGGGTTATTCCAGGCTTGTTATTTGTAACGTACAACTAACACACAGGTGAATGGTTAAGTTGATTGTAAGAAATGTATGCAAAGTGTATGCAAATGTAGGCAAAGCGGGCCAGAGACACACGCCCCCTGCACACACACACAATGCAAAAATCCCCTCCCCAGATAAAGCTGCATGCGGCTGACCAGAAACAAAGAGTGAAACAATATGAGTCAACTGAACTGTAACGGCAGAGCATGCAAGACCGTGAGTCATCTCATGCAGAACACATATTTACAGGTGAGAACCAAAAACGAAGTGTGCAAGTTCAAAAGTTCTCAACAAACCAAACCTTCACAAACAGAAAACAGAAAGAAGCCATCATTTTATATATATATACATATACACTGAATTTTTTCTCTCTCCACCGAACTTGTTAGATCCTGTTCATATCATGATTAATGTAATGCACACATATATACATCACACCTGTCACCACTCTGAAAAATGTCAGTGAATTTTCGTAAAGACTAAGTGAAAAGGTATGACATACATTTGGGAGTTTGGGCATTGAAGGTATGTACAAAATGAAAAAGGAAGAAAAGAAAATATCAGTATATGGTCTCTTTGAGCACAACGAGAGTAAACACACCAGTCTGTTTCTTTCTACGCAAAACATCAATGCAGTTAATTATACAGTCATCTTTCCACAAATCTGTATCTATAAACGTATCAATTTTTACCAATTCGTTTCAAATAGATTTTTCAAATACACCTGTACACATGGCCTTCCCGTACAAACATGTGCACAACACCAATGTACATGTTCATTGGTTAACCTTTCTTCTCAGTCTTATGGTACCGGTACCTCAATCTCAAAACTTGATTATTCCCTCCCCCCGAAAAAAAATGAAAGAAAAGCAATACAAAACTTACAACATGGCATCTGCAACGAAATATGGTATCGTTTCAATTTTGTGTATGTGAATTACAGTGTATTTGTGTGGCAGAAAATAAATTACCAGCCGCAATGTCACACAGTACATGTTTCTTTTGGGACGTGGTTTTCAGCAATTTTCACATATGCCAGGAACTTCCTCAGCAAATGTTTTGTGGCTTTTGTTTTTTGGTAATAGGGGTTCTTAGTCTTTCTCTGATAAGTTCCCCTAATCTTCCAAAGTCAACCACCTGTCAACATAAAGCACATTCTGTTTTTTGCACAGACGTTAAGCCTTGCAATGAAGCTCAGGCCGTGTAACTTTGCCCATATGGACCAAATCTATCAGAGTCAGCTGCACGTGTAAGTGCTGCCAGAGGGTGGATTACAGACAGTTAGTTCTGGTACATGCGGCACAGTTCAAATATTTCAAAAAGTGCATGCCAAAAAACGAATCGACAAAAGAAAAATACAAAGCACAGGGGTGTTCTCCGTGAGATGCTCTGACAAATTTACTTCTTACAGCTTTCAGGGAAAACAGGTGCCAGCACTGTGTCCATGAAAGCCTGTCTTTCAAACAGTAACGGGTAATTTCAGAAATTAGGGGTCCATTTTTTGTTGTGTCCCTGGCACATCCCATCTGACATACAGTGTATGTATAATGCAAATTACCTACAAAAACAAATACTGTAGAAATAGTTTGAAATCAATTCTGGTGATATTTCCATGTCATATAACAAAGGTCAGATGTAACAGGGACACAAAACTGTTAGTTTTGGACCCCTAATTTCTGGAATTACCCGAATGTAATGAACAACCACAGCCGTATATGCACATGTTCAGTGCTGTAGGATTACGTAGGAAAAGCTGACATTTATACGTGTACAAGCACAAACTAGTACATCACATCTAGCCAAAGTGAAGATCTACAGAGATTTCCCCCCACATTTTTTCCTATCTTCCCCGACATGTTCCTTATTTCCTAACTTGAACTATTTCCAGAGTTACATGAACCTCATGTTTAAAAAATCCAGAACATATTCCATGTGCATATGCATAAACTGGCAGTTACAAAGGAGGGACATGCTACATGTAGCTAAACTGTCTAAAGAGTTTTGGGTCATTGTTTTATTTATTTTGTTTTTCAAGTCATACACTAGAGGTGAATAAGCTAAACAAATGGCAAAATATCACAGCTGAAAGGTCATCCCAAATAAAGTGGCTTCTGGTAAGGACTACAGTTCACAGGCATTTTGTTCAGCGTCAGTGCTAAGCAGCTTGGACTTGCAAGCAAGTCGAGATAGAGTAGTTTCTTCAAATTCCGACAGCGACCAAATAAACAGAGGGAGAGATGTGCAGAGGACACCACACAAGGGTAACATGCACACTTATGGACAACTGGAAAAAACACACAAATGCAGTGCAACATTACAGTCGAATGAACGTCCATTCTGGTGCCATTTCATCCAGCTACAAATATCTTCAAATTTCTTTAGAAAACCTCCTCAAGTATCAAATTATTCAGTTTTAGGGAAATATCTGGAATTTCACTGAGACAATAACCAATAGCATTGTACTGTCCTTCCCAGTTTCTGTAATGAATCAACTATCAACAAACTAATTGAAATTTGTCCTATCAGAATGGATGTGCTTTTGAAACTTTTGAATCTGTTTGGGCACAAACAGATGCCACTTAGTCCATTATTCTTACTTGTCACTCGTGTGATTGCTGATTGGGTTATCAATGGATTGATCAACTAACCATTGTCAAGTATGGAACACACCACTCATGCAAGCAAGCCCCTTATCCCCCAAAACCAACCCAAAAAGACAACCCAGTTTAACAACTGGACAAACCACTGTGGGTCTTGATTCATTCCTTCCCTCTTAGATTACCATTTGTAAAAAAAAAAGGAGAAATCCCTACATGTCAAGGAAGAGAAAGAAGCAGACAGTGAGGTCAAAAAGATACATACAGTGTACATGTACATCATTTTAAAGCGCATGCAGCAAACCTCACCAGATGGACATTATTCAATGACACCGTTAAGTCAAATATCCAACTCAACGTTACAACATAATACGGCCAAAAAAAAAACAGTCTAACACTGGATGTTGCTAGGGGTGGCTCCCCCCTGGCAGGAGTGATATGTTGAACTAGGTTAAATCACCTGTCTCTCTTTCTCTTGTGTGACTTCTTCTTCTTCTCCTTGCGCACAGGGGAGGTGCTCTCTGATCTGTTGGCGGGTAAGGGGCAAAGCGAGACTTAACAAAAGTGCTTTAAAAAAAAAAAGGGATAGGTCACTTCAAAATCAGAAACCCGGGCCCCACTGTATTAAATCTTAGACAGCCATACATCTTCACGATCCCACTGCCACATACATGCAGGTCTTTCATGTACGTTGAGTACTACAATCATGTCGCGAAGCAAACAATTTGGCTCGCATACCTCATCAACGTCTTCAATAACATATCATCTGATGAGGCAAAAATGAACCCAAACGGCAATTAACACTGCCAGCCCGACTTTGTTCAACCTGTTAGGCGATTTTATGGGCAGGCCAAATGCAATCTGCATTTTCAAAACCCCTAAACCTGTCAACTTGGCCATGTTTGTAATCCATCTTTGCACCTCGTCTCTAATGTCCATGATACCCGGTATTTAATTTAGATCCAGCATTTTTTTTTCCATTTCAATTTTGGTTTTGCTTCAACAACTCTTACAGCACTGCTGCCATGAACTACCGTACATGTGGTGCATGCATGCTAGCCTGCAAAATGAAAAGCCTAAATTTCAAATCAAGAATCTGCTATGTGAGTGAATGGTGTTATTCAGCGACAACTGCACTCAACCCTGACCACTTCTCTGATTAATTTGCCAGGAGGTCACAAATTTCTTCATGTTCTTGTGGCCAATTTAGGGGCTCTGGGTTTTGACTACTGGAGCTGCAGCTGTTAATTTTACTAGCAAAACACAGTGTGGACTTCACAAATGCGGGAACAAGTGCATATTCTACAAACCTACATGTACATGTGTCATATACTGACATGATATGGTCACTTAATAGGCATGCAAATATTTCTCTGATGCGGAATCAAATTTACGGTTGAGTTCCTGTACATGTACATAAATGACCACAAGTCTCATTCAAACTGAGCTCTAATGCATGTGCTGGAAAATGAACTAGGGCATCTATAATGCGGTATGTTTAATGAAATCAACTTCAGCTGCAGTATGCAGGCTACTGGTTTGAAAATGGAAAGCTGGTGTAATAGCCCGCACAGTGGATGTGCAAGGTGCTGGAGTAAAATCTCCTGTGACGATGTGTATTTGGTCTTTGAAAAAATGGCACATTGCTTTTCTGCGTGATCAGCTTTCTCCTTCCAAAGGCTAAAACTTTTGCACGTAATGCTTTCAGAATTTCAGCAAAATGGTACACATCACATTTTTTGCACAGTTCAAAGGAAAAAAGAAACTCTCCACTGCCAACAGGAAAAAAATATTGTTTCTGGCCACAAGACCCAAGATGAGTGGACAGAGAGTCTTCTAGTCGTTCTATTTCATCTTTACAACTGTCAGCCCCACCCCCAATTCCTGATGTCTCCTCCAACTTAGACATTTTTCATGGCCCCTTTGACATTTAAGCATGATCTCTTTAACATATGAGGAATGGGAAGAATGATTCCATTTGGAGAGAATGTTGACTTTTCATCACTTACAAAACAGCCTCCGGTAACTGACCTGATATAAGAGATATTTCCCCAACCTTAACCCTGTGAGCGACTCAACATCAGACATGCACGCAACACACTACTCGGCTTTCTTCCGTGATTTCTTTTGAAACGGATGGTGTTGTTTTACACGAGCATACGTTACCTGTCAAATTCTCCATTTTTCCGTTTTTTGCTGGCAAAGTGCAAACAAGTAACAAACCAAGAGAGTTAATTTTAAATGGTGTGCTGGGTGCTGAAGTAAAAAAAGTAACAAGAAATAACCACAGGTGCAAAAGCTACAAGTAAATATTAAAATACCACTCCAAGTTACGACGAAATCAAAATTAAGGGCCAGAGGGAGAAATCAGTCAGGAAACTGGACCACAAAGGGGAAAGAAATAACATGCACTGGTAGGTCTTCGACTCTTTCCAATGTAGCGCCCATTTGACCCAATGAACATTTCTCCCATATAAAGCAGGTCCCCTTTGTTGGGAGCACCCTGAGAGTAAAATTCTGTTTGAGAAAGGTCTTTGGGTTGTTTTATTTTTCCGTGGCTGCAGCTATTTTTAAAACAAAAAAGGGCACCGCCGCAGACATCCTTGATCAAGGTCCAACTGCAGAGCATGTACAAGTTCTGCAGTCCAGTCTCCCGCGTGAGCAATCATACAATCCCTCACTCACGGACAGCAAGCACAGGCACTTCTCGAGCGTACAATGAAAGAGGGGGAAAAAAATCAATTAATTTATCATCTCAATTTGATCACAGGTAGCTAATGGCCAGTGCCTGCTGCAGGAGGGGGGATGGCCTTAATGACTAACGATTCTTTGCCTGTGATTAACGAGCTGTGCGCGATGATTAAGTGAACCTTAATGGGACCCCCTCAAAATGGAAGAAAAATGGGTTTTGCAGAAGGACACAAACAAAAAATAGGAGGAAAGAAATGAACAGGGAAAAAAACTGAATTGAAGAAAACTCAAGATATAGAAACCTTGCAGAGTGAAAATTCATTTACTGCATGTGTGCCAGTACATGTGCCTGCACATTCAAGACACATTCACACTCAATTTCATTGGAAAAGAAAACACAAAAAGGAGGTGGGAAATGTGAGAAAGTTTGGTCCAATTTTTCTAAAAGTTCAGCCTTTGTATTTTAGGGACTGCTGTTCATTAATTAGAGAGGTAAGAGAGGCTTCTCTGGGCTGAAAGACTCAACTTGTAAGCTTTTCTCCCCCAAGGAGATGGTGAATAATCCAGGTTTTAGGAAGAATATGGAAACGTTTCAGTGAGAGGGTGTTTCTCGTTAATATTGCCAGGCCAAAGTTCCTCTTCTTTTCCCACACAAAAACACATCTGAGTTATTTAATAACTTAAGTAGTAGACAAATGCGCGGACAAGTAATGAAATTGAAGTGTCCTTGCAACAGACTCCCATTAGGGTTTGTTTGGGAGCAAGGATTTTCATGTCCTTTATTTCTTGTCATACTCCAACTTGGCAGACCTTGGAACATGAACACTAACGTGGTGCTGAAGGAGACAGTTCACTTCATCACACGCACGCATTTAAATTTTACACTTCCAAAGCAGAGCGTGCAAAGGACACCCAGACCATGACCTTGCCTGCCGAGCACAAATTACTGAACTTGAATGAGATGCTCTCGGGCTTTTCAGGTTCCCACTAGTTTCGATTCAAGGCTCAAATTTCATTTGATTCAAAACCAGTACTGTTTGGAAGATAGGGAACTGCTTGTGTGAACTCTAACTACCCAAGTTTTCAAAGAACATGTATTTGGATAAAGCCTGGACAATACAGCCCGGCCACTGATGTATTTCACAGGGGACTGGATGACCTCAATCCGAATCAAACAGCTGTTCCATGTATATACTGCAAGGACTTGAAACCTGGGAGATTTTTAAAGGAATCTTTCCGGAGCAAAATGGAAGCGGTTTCGGGTTAACGCGGGCTAATGTGAGTTGACAGTGGCTTGAAATCTTTCACGAAATCATCTCGAGGTGTTACTGTCAGTTGTCAGGATTTCATCTGTCTGTACATGATGTTATAATTTTAACTGAATTTGGACTGAATTTTGATCTTCATAAGTTAAGTTGAATTTTTGGTTTGGACTTTTGGACATTACCATGCAGTAGTTGTACATGTACCTACCGGCTGCGATGACGGCCAGACCGTTTCTTCTTGTGCTTGGTGGGC
This sequence comes from Acanthaster planci, assembly GCF_054643075.1. Taxonomy (NCBI): domain Eukaryota; kingdom Metazoa; phylum Echinodermata; class Asteroidea; order Valvatida; family Acanthasteridae; genus Acanthaster; species Acanthaster planci. Next base: position 10,965,866 of record NC_141785.1, on the reverse strand, counting down.
GGTGGAGACTCACTTGGCTCACGCAAAATTCTATGGTTTGAAAAAAACAGAGTTGAAACACCATTAACCACTTCACGCCGGGCCCATTTATTCATGTTTATTCTGCTGGGACGAGTGATTTTTCATTTTTTCTGTTTTCAAAATTCTTTCAAACTCATATCTTTTTTCCCCGAGAGCCTAAACCCCATCAAGTGACCGTCTGGTGGCTACTTTAATGTGACAGACAACATCTATTGCTTTGTAAAAGAGCCCAGATTGTGCAGAGTAATGTAAGTTTTTTGTTGTTCCCAAAATTGGCACAGTGCGCTGCTGGGTCTTTTCAATAGGGGCCACATTAGCGTGCAGCGGTATTGTATCACTCATCACCGGAGCGCTGGAGTGCTTTTATCCCTAGTGGTAATCCGCTTGTGCTGAATGCCACAAACAGTGATATAATCTTTCAAAACAATGATGGATTTCCTCCACTATTGACAACTGAAAAATTGTTGGCAATTCCCAGCAGCTCGGTATTTTGTTTCAAGTACGGTCTTTTGTTACAAGGCCCAGCTCTTTTGTCCGATTTCGGGCAGCCCGGCATTGCATATAAAGAAAACGTACCCGAAGCCGGGCTCCCCGGCGCAAAGTGGTTTAGGAAGCTAGTGATATGAATTGCTCAAAAGGTCTCCAGTTTAGTATCGCCGTCTTGGGCTCTGATCATGGGCAAGAATATCAGTTTCTTCTCAGCACGGAAGTCTTTGCAAGGACTCCGCTTGAGTCGTCTAGAATTTTCAGCTAATGTGCAGGAATCCAGTGTGATATCGGTCATACTTAAAAACTCCCAAGAAGCATGAAGACCTACTGTAACTGGGCACTATCTTCCTCAATCCTTGAATTTTTTGACAAGGGAAAATATGAATTAAACTATGAACAGAAAATACTCCTAGAAACGTGGTTTCCAGATTTCATAACTGCACTCAGTCAATATCTGTTTGGACAAGGCCGACGCCTGACTGCAAGTACTGCAGGGGAGAAAAGTAACAACTGCGAATTGGATTAATTCAATTTCAAGTCCCAGTTGCCCAGGCAACTAATAGGCTGGTTTCAAGAGCCTACAGTGCCTGCTTGCTCCGAGCTTTTTCTACTCGCGTGATTGTTTTCAAAAGCTGGAGGAACAAGTCTCTGATTGGAAAGCTCTTAGGGAACAAGTACCTGAGAAAATTAGTCTGCGTTACACATGCTTTTCATATTTTTTTCTTTTTGTGTGTGTGTGCTTCTTTCACTTTGCAAAAAAGAGCTTTTCAAACGCATGCATACATGTAGCTGTATTGATACGATATGTACACATGTGTACTGTGTAAATGTACAGTACCTTTGCACATGCAACCTGCTGTACTGTGTCACATTTATACTTAGTCAAATGAACACGTAATGGCTACATTTCAAAATCGGCAGGTTTTCACTTCATCCCAAATGAACATGCATGAGTACAGTACCAAGGGCTGAATAATATTCCTTATTAGGCCCGCCCCCCCAACAACGTACATGTAGCATGCCTCCCGTTTACCGACATACCCTATTTTGAAGGCATGACACCAAAGTTTTTTTAGGGGGAGGCAATTTCGGAAAATGGAAAATTGGAAATAAAGAAAAAATGTGTCTATTTTTATATGAATGTTATTTTCGCACACCAAGCTCTACAAGGACCCAAATACCTTGTGTTGTTCATGTTAATATAACATTTTAAACAAATGCCACAGACCTCTCTTACCGTTGTTACTTTTAACTAGTTAACACTTACTTACACTTTAATACATCGTACCTGCCTACTATGATGTACATGTACATGTTCCCGACAATACCTGTATTTTCAGTTGCTATGTAATGGCCAAGCAGAACTATTGGGGAGCTTAATGTCTTGGTATGTGCATAGATTTGTAAGCAACTTATTTTTCATACTGGTACATGTACATGTATGCATACATGTACATGTACATGTTCAAGTACCCTACATGTACATGTGCTTATTCTTGATGGATTTATATTGGTATGTGTATGCATGATAGGTTAGTCACATTTTTTTTTGCTGTCAGATTCATGAAATTCACATTGTGTACACACGAAAAACCAGGCAGGTATACTCAACAGTACGGTGAGATTGATGGAGCACTTAATCTTCCCCGACCAAACCAGCTTTGATTTTGTCCTGATTGAAAAAAACAAGTCCATGCAGAATTGAGTGCGGCGAGGAGCTCATACCTCACAGCTGAAGGATTAGGCCAGGGTGGCAACGAGCTTGTCAGCGTGGCATCGTGGGTCCAGGGTCTGGCACGCACAGGTACAGTAGGATAACTGATGACACCCATGGATCATCAGCAGTGGATAGCATGACCTGCTTGCACTTTCATGTTTTCCATGTGCAGCTACCAGTACACGTACACTGCTCTAATATATGGAACCACTCAACATCATACATGAACACATACGCTATACATTGGGGTTCCTACACCTAAAGGACAATTCAATTCCATGACTTTTCAATGACTTTTCCATGACCAAATTATGAAAATCTATGACCCAATAATGCAATTTCTTGGACTATTCAGACTTTTAAAGTTGCGAATAAAATCACGCATTTTATACACTTATTCCTGATTTTCCAGGCCTGGAAAATAGCAACAAATTTCCATGACTTTCAGTACTTCGGCTGGCCAAGCAAGAGGGACCATTTCTTTTGTCGGGAAATTCAGGACCGCGTTCCAGGGACACAGATTTGTCCCTAAAGCAAAGTTCTCCCCAAAATAGCCATCATTCAAAACGTGTGTAGTCCCCACAACATAAATGTACATGTACTGGTGTTAGCACCAGACCAGTATGCAAATTCTACATGTACAATTAATACTGCAGCGGGCTGGTAAAATGTACTCTTTGACTTACCCGGTGGGCTAGTAATGAATACCTCCATGTTTGAATAAAGAATAGAGATGAATCCAAAAAAAAGATTTGAAATTGATGAATATGTATGTGTTGTTTATTATTAATTGTAAGAGTAATTGTAATTGTAAGAGATTAATTGAATCCTCTACTTTTTTAAGTTTTAAAATTGACAGCAGGTCTGCACAGTAACGAAGTTGAAAAATGCTAGTCCAAGTTAGTTTTGCTAGAAAAGGTCAAGTGGGCAAGTGAAAATTCCTGCAGGGAAGTACAGGTACATGTAAAATGAGAGATTAAAATGGACACCCAGTGGGTCAGCGTATGTGTTTCAATTTACCAGAGGTCAAAACACAAAGGAACCAAAGGAAGTCTCCATGTCCTCGGTGGTAGGTGTCTTGTCCTCAGAGGTACATGTACATGTACCGGTACATGTAAGTACCTGTGGTTAGTCTGTAGGAGAGTGTAATATTGCACGAATGCATTGACCATTCCTTTCTCCAGTAGACACAGAGCCCTCTCCTTGGTACATGTATAGACATTGTATATGTAATACAGTAATACACAACAATACCCAGTATCACCTCCACATGACGTCACTGCAATGTACATGTAGCGAAGCGCTCTCTTTCGTTCACGCGCGGACAGACTACATACATGAGTGATTTGCATTCCACTCTCATCACATGGGAATGCCATACCCTTCTGATGATGAATATTTTCAATTACAACTTTGTCATGGCAATCGGCTTTCGTCGAAGACGGCCTGTGGATCCCACAAATCAAGTGCCGCATGCCTTACAAGTCAATACTGAGAAGCCAGCATGTAAAAACAGCAGGTGGGCTCCCAAAGAGGTGTATCGCAAACACTGTCGCCCCTGGGGATTCCCTGTGTAATCAAGTCGGGCAGGATGGTACATCAAAGTCACAAGGTCAATTGGATAATCTCTGACGTGCACAAAGGTGCGCAATTAAGCCAATGCCTCCGACCACTTTAACTTTTGTCGTTTTTTTTTGTTCTTCTTCTTAAAGCCCAGGGATGATTGAGGATTAGATCGTTTGCCAGGCTTTCAAGGACAGTCATTTGTCACCTCGTGCCAAAACAATCTAGGCACTTTTTTTCCCTCAAACAGAGAATGATTTATTATGACCTTCAGACTGCTGTAAAATAAATGAGCTGTCCACATGAATATGCATGTTGTGTACATGCATATTCATGTGATGCACAAGTATGCATGGAATTTTTGGAACTTATCTATTTTCCAAAGTTTGAATTTACAAATACATGTACACACTGTAACTGTTATCGATAATGAAGGATGTACTGTCAAAGATAAAGCTTTGGTCATCCCTCTTCACTGCCAAGAACATTCTCGACGGAGCTTCTTTTTCTTTAAAGTCACATTCTCGTTTTCACTCAGAACAACACAACGCAAAGCACACCCAAATTACATGTACATCACATTTGATGTACATGTATTACACATCATCTTACTGTTATAAAGTTGGGCACAAAACAAATCCAGCAAGCAAATCCAGGCATTTACCTAAGAGGACGCAATTGAACTAAGGCCCGGCCATTGAAGACAGGTAAAACCTTTTGGTTCCTTTGCACATGTATACACATGTACTAGAAGCTGTACATGTACATGTATGTACACATATACATGTATATGGGTAATTCCAGAAATTAGGGGTCCATTTTTTTTTTGGTGTCCCTGTCACATCTGACATATGATTTTGTAAGTTCAGAACACATTTTCTAATTTCCAAAAGTGATGAATGCCAAACAAATACTGTAGTAATAGTTTGAAATCAATTCCAGTGATATTTGTCAAATAGCCAAAGTTATGTGTAACAGAGACACATAAATGTCAAACCTTTGCACCCCTAATTTCTGGAAGTACCCATGAACACAGATTTTTATGTACAGTACATTTACAATGAACCATCCCTTAAAAAGTGCATTTTGCCAGTGCGGATCAAGAAGATTCATGTCACAGGTACACGTATATGAATGAATGTACCGGTACGGTACGTGGACCAGTCCATACAGGTATGCTACGGTTCACGTGTATTCCAGTACATGTATACAGTACACAGACGTGTAATTTACATGAACATGTCAATTTAAACTTCACATCTTCCTAATCCAGACTGATTCACTGTTAAAACTAATTTCCCATCTTACCATGCAAAATGTACAAAACGAGGGGCTTGTGTTTTATGACGGTCTACACAGGGACGTCAATGGATGTGCCAAGCTGACAAATACATACTCCTGTTGAGACTGAAGATTGAAAATCACACTAACCAAACAAGCAAGGGACGCGGGCTCGTGTTATGACAGTCAAGTCAATGACTATCGCTATCGTCAGTCAGTACGGGCTCAGCCCCGGCCGCTTGCCCAATTAGGTTTAGCGGGGGGACAGCCTCGGGGGGAATTGCAACCACTTGTCTTTGCCTCGCGCACAGTTAGAGCGTCCGTGTCTGGCTTTTTGCCTCGGCAACGTTCACGTCTGTTGGTCGCGGCAGTTTCATAGGATTAGCCGGCCGCTATGAAACTTGTTCAATTTGGGAGGAGGGAGGGAGTTAGCATGGGTTTATGATTAAAATCTTCAGGAGCTTTAACCCCAAAGAGTACTGATCAATTATTCTAAGGGGCATGGTTAACTGGGAGGAAATTTTGTTTCCTGGTGAAGCCTACGTATATGTAGTTTCCATATCAACATACATGTATCTATGCAGACAACGTTGCCGAATACCACCTGATGTTGCGCAGTCACACATCAAAATGTTTCATCGTGACTGCCACAGATGTGCATGTACCTGGTCAACACAGTTGGATCAGTTTGGTTTGTCAACAGTTTGCGTGGAGTTGTCAGAGTATACGATCCACATATACACACACGCATGCTGGCATATTTAACACTTACTTTTACTTGGGTATTGCGTATTGCCACCATTTCCATGAGGTGTATACAGGTTTTTGGTCACCAGAGAAGTTTCTCTATTTTCATACGGTAAACATACTAATTTGTGACAACTGTATGCAGTAAAACTTTAAAATGATTCTTTGAGAGGTAAACCTTTGCATGAACAACACAGTGGGTTATTACATGTTGCTCAAATCAATTAGTAAGGACGCACATCCTTTCATGAAAGTGAAAATCCATGTTTTGCTATGGGTCCATTGACATCCTCCTGCTCAATGTACATGCTTTCCATAGGGATGGGGCACGCATGTTTACACACGTACAGCTGTGAACATACCAATAAGTTTTGTTCATGTATGAACGGCAGTCAGGTTTGTGTCACTTCATGACAATGCAACATGCATGCACAGTTCAATATTCAGATTTCTGCCCATGGCAACATAAATGTAATTTTGACAAATGATGTTTGCTTGTGGAGCATGTCAAAACGGCCAAGTACGATCTTTCGAAACAAAAAAGGGAAACCAATCAAAAACACTAGTCCAACTTTAAAGTGGGGACGGCATTCCTTCAGTCCAATCCTATCTCTCTTCCGAAGACAACTTGACATTTTCAATAAATTTACAGGATCAGGCTAACACGATCCAAACGCTTGCCTCCACATTCTTCTAATAAATTTGTCAACCAAATGAAAGCAATCAAGCTCTATGGGCTGGACGGCTGGGACAGCTGCGTAAGTTTTTACCGGGCCATTTGCCCACACTCAAGAGGGAGCAATAATGGCTCATTAAGGGGCCTAATCAGGAAAGGAAATAATGAATCAATTTTGTTAGGAGTGCTGAAAGCCAATAACCACAGTGTAAATTTATTGCAACAGTTAGGCAATGCACTGGCAGGGGCCACAGTGATAGAAAAGAAGTGCACTCATACATTATTCAATTCATTTCCCAGTGTTACTGTACTCTTCCATAATGAAGACCCTAGGTACATGTACGCACCCATACATGTACATGTATGTATGTGCCTCTCATGTACATGTACATCACTTGCCACCCCAAAATCTTCCACAAGTTGCTTGTGGATTCTTACACAGAGTACATGCAGGATGTATGACAATTAAAGATGGAGAAGTTTACATCTCGTTTTTTTTTTTTTGGAGAGGGTTAGCTACTTATTAAGGGATCAACTATCTTTTTAATGGAAAGAAATGGGATATTTTTAAGGGAGAGAAGGGAAACGCTGTCTCAATTGACATGATTAAAACCCTCCTATCCAAAGACACATTCTTGACACAGTTGTCCTATCAGTCAAAACAAGTCCATATTTCCCATATGTGTCTGTGTACTGGGTGAAATCACGTGGAAGGAATTTTTGACTGTTTTTGACACAACAAAAGGAGGGTTAAGCTGCTGCCCAATTAACTCATGCAACAACACTCACATTTTCACAGGTGTCATGTACACGTAAATGTTGCACAATGAATAGTAGGGTGGTGTACGTGCATGTATGAGCACAAAATTATCTGAGAAAAATACTACAGTATGCACAAATGTTAACAACCAACGTACATGTACATGTTGACTGAAGATCAGCCAACACTTGAAGCTCTCCCCAGGGCACCAAGGCACTTCTCCTGAAATGCAAGACCTGTCCCAGACTACAATTTCTTGCCACATGCAACATCCAACTTCCCCTGCACGTGCCACTCTGCGACACATCAGGGGGTGCCAAAACACGCAGGACAAAGAAAAACATCGGTGCAGTGCTTTGGAGTTCAAATTGCGACTCGACGCCAAGATCCCTGGGATTCTCAGGTATCTACCTGAATGTATGCATTTTCAGCACGTGATCGGGATTTAATAGCATCAACAGTTGAATGTCGGGGAGCATAGTACATGTACAATAAGCAGCTTGTGAGCTGAGAGCTGGATGAGAACACATGCACACCTTACAGGAATCGAGCGAGTGTCTGAGTATGTTAATCTTGGGGTAGCCTGATACGCACATGAATGTACGTGTATGTGCGGTACAGCCAACTTCTACCGCAAGTCTCCCTTGGGATCAATGCTTGTGTTTAAAGAGGAGGACATTTCCGATCCCGACCAGAGGACAAAACTTTTGAGTTCTGACACCTCTCTGACAAGATGTGATTCAAAATAACAAGAGGCAAGGCAACCACTGCACAAGTACTGTACTGGTGACGTGCTTCTCCACAAACCTACGTCTGACATAACCCAATCACATGTACTTAAGTTCAAGCAGCAGCATTCACATAAACGTCCCTTTTACTAGTCTTTAGGTATCAAGATTCCTGTCATACGCATGTGCGCACAGTGTACACGTGTGCTGTATGTTTGATGCAGGCTAACGTGTACCGGTGCTGAACATGTCCCAGCTGGCATGAAGTTGGGGAATTTTATCCTGAATAACCTTGGCTAATAAAAATGTAAATTGCCTTATAAATCGTGCCTGTATCATATGCACTTGCATCGGGGGGGGGGAATATTGTTCTAAGTCTTCGCAGGCAATTGCTATAAAACAAAAAAAACATTTGATATTACTCTGGAAATGACCCACAGGAATGAATCGCTTATAATCTGCAGAGCAATTTGATGTACGGACGCCTGTATCTTGCATGACGTTGCTGGACTGTTAGTGATACCATCCTCTTGCCAACATGACAGCAGTGCCATGCCGAGACAGATGACAATCCCCGCCGCGGCAATGCTTTGATGTGTGTCTCCGTGTCCAATTACACGGGGGGATTGCCCGCGACAGGAACTCTGCATCATCTATATGGTAACTCAGCTACCTATTCACTTCCCTCTTCGAAACGCCCGGGGACAAATTCAGGACAAAAGCCTGGCCAAAGATCAGCTTAAAAGTTCTCACCGGCCGGGACACGGATTGCTTGTGTTTTTTTTTCAAGGGTTACTTACTCGTATTTCTTGGCCTGCATGGCGCGAGCTTCCGCCTCCCTGGCCTTCCGCTCCGAGTCAAAGGAGCTGCCGTCCACGTAGCTGTCTCCGATTCCAAATGCCTCCCTCAGCTTGGCATTCTGTTTCTCCTTAGCCTGGGCAAACTGGTGCGTCTCAGTCAGCCTGCAGTCATTGGGGAAAAAAAAGGGAAGCAGTTGAAGACAATGGTCTAAAAAGTCACAAGGTCTTTGAGCTTTATCTGCTCCCTGAGTAGAGTCTTCATGCTGGGATGAAGGTGCGAGTTAACCTTGTGAAACAATACATGAGGCAAGCTGCTAAAAGCTTGCACGTGTAACCTGTTTGAGAAGAACTGCCAAGTCTGCAGCTGTTCCTTCCTGAAAAGTGGGCTGAAGATGGAGGATGCCTAAATGTATTTACCTGAAACACCAGAATACATTGATTTTCCAAAATAACTCCACCTTGGGTGTAAAATTTTCTCTTCTTTCTATTCTCTTCTGTGCTAGACATACATACATGTACACATACACAGGGTTTTATAATTAGACCATGCATCATTGCATCAAACCGGTAAAATGTACATGTTGGAGTAGTATTCATATTACGGCGTCCACCATTGACCATCCGTATGAGGTATCCCATAATGACAAGTTGCGCACTTTTTCTGTCTTTTAACGCTGCGGCCTAGAGAGCATGAGCAGCTTTGATAGATCACACAATGTCCGTTATGAGCCAGTGTACACGTGTTGTACCGGTACATGTACATACCAGTTCATGAATGAGTTGAGTTGATGGCAAATACACGTATGATGAAGTGCAATGAAAAAAGTAATTGGTGATGTCATGAAATTTGGTTGGCTGTTGTACATGTACAGATCAACCCATTTATTGCATGCCTATCTGTGTAACAACGGCACATGTAAAAATTAATACACCTGTAGTATAGCCCTCCATCACCAATATCAGACTACTCCATTATACAATCTTCATGTGTACACAGTAACCGAGCTCTGATGGATAGTCTTCCAGCCAAGTCACAAACATACAACCCATCTGGGAAAAATACACCACATTTCATCTGAAGTCAATATCCGCTGGCTTTCTAGCAGCTCATCTCCAAGGATTCATGTTGACAAATCAGAGACCTAAACAGGCATGCATTACTTAGCAAATACATGCATGCAAGAATCAAACCTGACAACCCCTGAGATATTCTGACGGCATTATGTTAACTGTAGATTATATTAACTGGCAGCAGCGAGTGAATGACCTACTCTCAAAATCAGCACACTTCAGAAAAAAAAGTCTCTTAGGTATTCATCACGATGCTCTCTCTTACGGGCTCAAATCCCTTTTAGCATCTGAAAGTGGATGTCTTACAATACTTCTAGAAACACTTCTACGATGGGTACTTGTACGTGTACACACAGAGATAAGTTGAATATCCGGCAAAGCGTGGGATGAAGCACTTGCCGAAAGAAAATGCAACATCTGAGAAGAGAGATCAGTCGAAATACAGTGCACTATCCGCACTGGCATTGCACATGACACCAACGTGCACGACACCTCAGAGCCCTTCTGTACATGTACATGTCGCTGGAACAAACTGTTTCTCATGCCTTTTCCTCCTCCCCCCACACAAACTGGGGAGAAACTCACAGCTCTGAAGAGGAAAACTGAAGAAAGAACGTCACATCGATTCGTCTCATGGACCAAGTTCAGACAGCTGCTGCAGACAAGGTCGCTGAGTGGCTTGCGTAAACCCCTGCCATTGAGCAGTGAGCAACCGATCCAATAAAGGGTCAATTATGGGGGCTAATTGGCCCAAAATACACGGCCTCGGGGAAGATTATTGCCGTCTAAGTACTCTTAGCCTTCAAAATTTGTACAGTGAAGATTGATTTTGTTCTTCTATACATGTACATACGGTACTGGGAGTATTCAGCAAACTGTCAAATGAACATTGATTTTTTTTTCATGGTATGGTGGACATGTACATGTATACAAATTGTTTTTCACTCAAGTGCTACAGTAGCAGAAAAATATCCTTACATGTGACTACCGGTACTTGCACATGTTCATGTACTTCCTTCATAATACATGTACATTGTACCAGTACGTCTACTTGTATCAAAAAACTTTACCTGAGCTAAAGCACAGCACAATTACAAAAGAATTTGTGCTCCGGCAATATTTGTGGACTGGTACCGGTACAATGTACACGTACCTGTATGTAGAGTACCGGTACATGTGCATGTACTGTGTGTTACCATACACATGTACATGGTACCAGTTCTCAGTTCACATGACCACATCCCACAAAGTGTACCATCCCACAACAAAATGTCCATGGTCATGACGGTGCTGTCATGTCACTTCCATTGTACCTGAAACTGTTGCGACAGCCTATCAAACAATAAATATGCCTCATAATTCGTGAAACAAACGGCATGTGACATTCAATCGAACAATTGCCCGTGCACACATTTCTACTGAACGGATCATTTTACTGTTTTCCCTTACAATATACCGGTACATTACAGGTTTCTTGGCACTGATGGGGCAATTTCAAGCTCAGCACTTCTGCAAGTGTGTAGTTACGCTTTGTGGTTTCAAGTATCACAAAATAAACCACACGACAGTATACACAAACCTGTATAAAGCAGAAAAATGAAAACTATTTTTCAACCATAAAGTAATGAAAATTGTCTGTAAAAGTTACCAATGTACTGCAGTGGATTGCTCATTCTGTAAACAAGAGCAGATGTACATGTACACTGTGCCCACAGGTGTTGCTCATCATCTCAAAAAGAAAACACCGCCGCACGCCTACCGCTACCGAAGCACAACTCTGGCCAACCAGAGATGGCCACCCACTACTCATCGTATGTACATGAAAAACTTCCACCCTTTCGACCGTGCCGTTAATTGGATTGCAGAGCTCAGGCCAGGACCACGAAACGCTAGTCGTTCTTAATACCGGCAACACGCCCGACTTAAGTGCATGTTAACATGTGTGCTGGCCGGCTTAGGGATTCGCTGCAGATTTCGGGCACTAACTCACGGGGGGGGGGAGGGAACAGTGCAAAGAGGATGAGGCCGGATACATGACTGTAAGCCAATGATCATTTCAGCGGCAGACTGAAGAGTACCTGCTGACAGCAAAGACTTCTTAGGTCAGGTTATGAACGGAGCTCTTGAGTCATATAATCAGCCAAAGCTTCTCTCCTTCTCTTGAACTGTTAGTTAACAAGAACAAACTCAACACAGGGCACAGTTCTGAAGGCACGATACTGCACAAGAAGATCCTCATGGCAGGTGAATACTGCAAGCTCCCCCCCGAAGTGTCACCGTTTGCGGATTTAAGTTTCATTACCAAAATTGTCCGGGCACAGATCCCTGGTGAGAAGTGATGCTCAATGGATATTGCACAAGCACATCAATCTTTAATCGCAAAATGGACTTCACAAGTATGTGCATACTTCAGGGCCCAATCACTCGGCAGAGTAAAGGCTACCGTACATTCCTGGGGAGAAAAAAGTAGCAGGGCTGTCTTACTTAAAGTGGTATTCACACGCACATGTGCGTGTATTTATATCTAGTAAGCCAGCACTGAGAAATTAACCACTGATTTTGAAATTTGGCATGCCTGATTTTCACGCTATGGTGCACATCGCTGGCTTGTGTGTATCAGAGCTGACTGGCACAAATTCACAGGTCAAGTATGGTTCCTACATGTAGACCAAAAGATCCTCACTGTTTTGAGGTACTTTTACATATTACCATACATGTAGGTCTGGTAGATGCCATGGGTCACCTGACTAAAACAGAAGGAACAGCTGTTACTGAAAATTTCTCATTTTGAAAACCTACATGTATTTCATTGAGTTTTGGGTACTGTCATCAACAACTACAGAAAACAGACATGTACGTGTACATGTAGGCCTATAAATTGCTTCCCTATGCAAACTTCCCGATATGCATCACAATGTGAAACAGTTCATTTTTTTTTTTAGTACGGCATTTTCTTTGCACAATGATGTCCACTTATGGCCCTCAGTACAATGCATCCAAACCTAGAAAGGACATCCTACATGTACTCTTACCATGTAGACATGACGTTATATGTTACTGTACGTGTAACAGGAGGTGACATGTACATGTACCTGCTGTACATACCTGTACATGTAATCTAATATTGATATGGCAAGGAATCAGCTGTAACAAATCTAGGTCAGTATCATCACGATACATGTAATACTGCCCTGCACCTTGAGGAGAATGTGCAACCTGCTGCCTTCCATTAGGGCCAACTGCTTTTGGTTTCAATGCGGCTGACGGAGGAACGTTCTGAAACCTAGCAACAAGAGCAAATAAAGAGCACTTCACATTTCACTTTCCCACGTCCCGAACAATTTTTAAACTCCCCCCCCCCGTGGTTGTTCTTTCTTTAACAATGGATATTTCTCATCTTCTTGGGCAGGCGTTGTTTCTTTAATAATGGTTATTCCTCTGCTCATGCTGGCAGGCTCCTAATCCTGCCCACAAACTGACAACGGGCTGGCATGCCGAGGACCTTATGGAACGACGAAAGATGAAACACAGGCAACGCGAAGGAACAACCGCTAGGGGGAAGGGGGGGCTAAAAGGCAGGTGGTATTAGCATCATTTAATCAAGTCAGAGAGACGGCGGAGCACTAACCAGCACCAGGGGGCCTCCCTGGTGTGCTAACAGCTCTACTCTACCTTGGTATTGTATTAAAGTCTGACTGCATGCCAACTTTATAGGTACTGCAGATGGATGCTGGCATATCACTTTCAACAGTCTCCTTTTGTACTGTTAAGAGTGCATTGAGCGCATGGTGGAATATTCTTCGTCTTCCTGTTGTGCTCACAGATTATGTACCCCAATAAGTTTGAGATGTACATGTATTTGTAGATCTCCAAAACAAACAACATACACGCACTATGTATGTGCACTATACATGTAGAGTGTACATGTGCACATGTTGTTTGTACTGCAGAGCGTACTTTTATCTTCAGATTCTGTGTATCACCATGGTATCACCCTAAAAAGCATTCAAGCTCAGAAGCACAAATGTTAATGTAAGTTTCTTGCTTTTTAACTCAGAAACACCCATTTTCTCTGTTCATTCATTTTATTACATGCTCATGAAGGAGGAAAGCACAATAAGTGCACTGTAAGCAAGAATGATGCTTGGAAACTTTGGTATTTTGCTAGGAGTTTTCAGATAATCAAGGGCCACTAAGCTGGAAAAAACTGTGGGAACTTTCCAGAACTTCTCAAAACAAGCAGCGAATCTTGCCAAACACAATGTATACCAGTATTGTAAGGAATAAAATCTAACATCGGGAGGTTTACAACGAGTCTTCCTGGGGGGATTGCACAGCCCGTAACTATAGATGCAACTTAAAATCTGACTTCGAATGACTTAGACAGACGCAAGACTACAACAACCTCCAGACATGCCAGATGATTCTGCCACTTGTCTTGTCATTATCCGCCACAGTCTCCGGTTACAACACATCATTACCAGCCGGGCCACAGCCCAATAATAACTGTTGTGGCAACCATGTCAACAGCGATGATTGAACAGACGGTCAGACGGGAAATCAACAAAGGTTTTAACCGAAAATCTCCCGGGTAACGAGACCAAAATTGGACGGGGGTATTATGAAATAAGCCGGGCTCGATGCTACATGGAGATGGGTTTCTCCTTCCCAGGGGAACGTCAAGCAGCAGCACTGGCAGATCATGAGACAGAGAGCACAAGGACATTAGGTAAAAGGATTTTCGACCTGTGTTGACTCACACTAAAGTTGTGCCTGCAGTGGTTGTAAGCTGAGTTCAACATGGTCAATGTGAGAAGAGACGCACAGCTTATTTGAGCAGGTTAACCCAATTGCTTCCAGTATCATGTTAAGGTAATTGTAACTGCTTTCTTACATCCGGGTTACCATGCACATGTAAATACTGTTTCCTTGCCAAAGTACACGTGTTTGGGTGTAAATTGATCAAAGGAAGACTCCGGGCTCCTGGTTACTTGTAATATTTAAACCAACAAAACATTTTACACAGTAGTACTTGTGTTTCACTCCAATATGACTGGTAAAATCGAGGAAAAAATTCTTCGGTTTTAATCACTGAATCATTTTCCTTCTACAAAATCCTTATGCCCATGGTATTCAGTTAGTCTCAAATGCAACACCGCCGTGCATTTATCTGACAATATGCATATCGACCGCATACCGACAATCAATAATTGCCCTAACATTCTGCACACCACAGAGAAAAAAAAGTATTAATAATTCCTGGGCTGTGAGGAATTCCGTTCCAGCCCGCCTTGCCTTCCTGGATGCATGCTCTGCCATAGATCAACCATTCCCACAGTGATGAGAGAATATTGCTATGTGGTTTGTTTATGGCCGGGGCTAATATTGATTCAGTCTTTCGTTCCTCTGTCTCTCTGTCTCTTTCTGGGACGGCGGGCGTGAATTCCTGACATCTCTGCTGCTGAGTCTTGAGGTACGAGGCCCTTTGGGGGTGTGCAGCCGAGCGTGACTTCTCACAAATGATGTTTCCTCTTGACCTAGGGGAGTTGAGGTTAGGGTTTAGTGGCATCTCTTGACGGCATTTGAAGCAAGATATGGGACGGACATTGGTCATTGTTTGATCGGAATCTCAGGATTTCTTTACAGACTTCTAGGGGGAATGTGTTGGGTAACAATAGACTACAGCGTGTACAGCGATTGGACAGGTAAGGGCGGTATCCCTCCGTCCCATATCTTGCCTGGTATACTTGACGGGCACTGAGTGGCTAATGAGATCTATTTTGGAGGGAACAGCAAATTTATTTGTAATTAAGCTCAACCTATATGTACATGCACTTGCACATGTACTTGTACCAGTAGATCTTGGCACTCCTTTGAGTCGTTCAAAGGATGGAACCACATGTACATCTAGCGCATGTTTATGTACATGTACGTGGTACCGGGGTACATGTACCATGTGGGCACTTGTACATGTATATTGGGTCTGTAATTTCTATAAAATTTATTGTATGTCAGTAACCAAGCTGTTTACAGGAAAATGCACGTACAAAACTTTTACATGTACATGTAAGTGTGCCTTTTGCCGTGCTAACTGTTTATGGTGTCCATGAAATATATGGAGGCTCCGTAAGCATAAAACTCCTGTGCTCAGCAGCGCCATGAAATTGGGCCCACAACTCCAAGAGGCAGCTTCATACACAGCACTCAACTCTGTGTTCCCCATGCACTATTTACTACGTGTACTGTACCAAGTCAAAATTTACTCTAGAAGCAGATGACCTCCGAAAAGTCAAGTTGACAAGCAATATATATTTATTGAGTGAACATGGCCTTATGCGTTACCCAGCGCCAGAATTAATTAAATGAGGTTTACAGGTCACACATGGGGGGGACAATAAACGGAGAGAAACAATTAATCATTTACAAGATCTCACTGTACGGAGCTGAGAGAAAATGTCAGAGGAGCAAATCCATAAATTCCTGTTTGATTTGTGAAATGTTGGCGATAACAGCGGGAGCTCCAGTTACTCAAGACAGCGTGATTGGTTAATGATTTAGGGTGCATCTAAGGAGCAGACACCACGCAAACCAGCAGTAAACTGTGCCACAATTGATTCCTGGCTGTGAGGGTGGCTCAGGGCGGGGAAAACAATGTTTTTTTTTTCGAATGTACTGTTAATGTATACTTACTGGATTACATGTAAATGTAACGGTATGTAAGCCATGACTGGTCACATTTGTGAAGCTGCACAACGTATAAAATCCATTACAAGTGTGTATACAATTCAAGACTCAAGCACATTAACTGGAAACTTCTACTAGAAACCTTTCTTCTGAGTGTCGCAACAGCATCGCTAGAATCATCAATCACAGCCAATATCATAGGTAAAAGCTGCCTCTTTTCTCTGTTTCATTTACTGCAGATTGAGTGGTAGACCAGTATCGGTCCCTGTCCAAGGAAGCAACTTTCTGGACTCTACCAACACGTATGGAAGTGGGATATTTCAACTTCAAATGTTCAACCTTATCAACACTTTCAAGAGCAAAATTAGATCTTGATTTCTGTACAAGCAGACAGTATGTACATGTACACTATACATGTACTAGTACATGTAGCTTGTCCAAGAGTCATCTAAAACTGGGTTTCTTTTGACTCCAACTGAAAGATCAATAATATCCTCTGGCCTGATGCCAAAAACTTTTTTTTTGAGTGCAGGCCTGTCCAAACTGACAGTGATGTGCGAAACGAAAATTGAAAATGCTGAAGTCCTTCTGCCTATCTACTGGCCGCTACAAATCCTTATCACATTTCAATCGCCGTGATGGCTTCCATTGGTTCTCGACTAACCCTGCCACATTCTTTTCTTCATTTTGTTCACAAATCTCTGAAGTGGTGCTCAGGGGACATACACGTCCACTGTACACGTCTAACCCATAAGACTGACTGTCAATCTTTTAATTTAGACTGCGTGAAGATCAGGCATGCGATGCATAAAAAATAAAAGCCGCCTGCATCACAGATCAATTAGTATTGAGTGGAAACAAGCAATGAGTTGTGATTAAATCAAAATTACATGTACATCCGAGGCAAGTGGCTGGGGAGGAAGGGTGGAGACAGTTATTGACAGAGAAAACAAGGGGTTCTCACCCTGGACGGCTGCAATTAAATTGAAATATCAAATGCACATACATGTACATGTAGCACATCCTACACGCACATGTATATTGTCATTTTTTTCCCAGCAATATGAATGGGGTCTAGTCCTTTCATTTTTTGTTTGTCTAGATGGTGTTCTCATTTGAATAAAAAAAAATTTTTTTAAATTTCAAAACATCAAATGCACTTTTTTTTTTTTAATTTCAAAACATCAAATGCACATTTTTTTTTAAATTTCAAAACATCAAATGCACATTTTTTTTTAAATTTCAAAACATCAAATGCACATTTTGATGACGAGAACTTGGGCAATCTCAAAGGGACAGTTTCTGGAAAAAGTCAAATGACAATTTTTTTCGGCAGTAAAATATCTCAAATAAAAAAAGTATACACAAAATAAAAAGTGTACGTGGACCTGCAGGTACACGTACATGTACATGTACATACATGTATGTAAGTACATGTCGTGCACATACATGTGCGGTGCCAAGTACCGTAAGACAAATACGTGTACATGTACCATGTAGAAAAGCATCCTGTTTCTGGAACCTGACCATGGGTGACTGTCGTGCATGTACATGGGGTACATGTACCTGGAACCAGTGATGTATGCACATAACTAAAACACACTGGCATGTACCGGAACACTACCGGTAGCTCTTAAAACAATAAAAAATACAACTTTCTGTTTAAAAATTTGAATTTCAAAATTGCTTCACAGAGACTCTGAGGCCCGTACATGTACATGCAATTCACCAAAATGACCTAATTTTCTTTCTCTGTAAGGCATCAAATTTTGAACTGTCATCCCACATACAGGGTGAGGGCACTATCATCTCCCTTGGAAATATGCAAATGGTCGTTCCCAGGCACTCTCCTGTACGTGTAATGATATGTTAATTATTCATCAAATCATATTCAAGATCATTAGAATGAAATGCATCGCCACGCACCACGTGCTGGATCATCATCTCACCGAGTTCTTTTGCTTTCTTTTTTTTTATTCCATTTTTCACAGTTCTGATTTGGCCCAATTACTGCCTGCCGTCGGAAACATCCCGCAGGCTAAGGCCTCGCCGGCCGAGAAGTGAATAATGAATTAAATATTTAAGGTTTGCTTCACGAGGCATCAGAGCATGCAGTCACACATGCCTCCTCCAGTTCAGCGAGACACTGCTGCGGCAGGGTTCAGTCAAACTGCCAGTTTCAGCATCAGCCCGCAGTGCACTGATGCACTTCAGTGATGCCAAGGGTCTCTGAATGTGAAACTTTACATTGCCGTACTGTATACATACGTGTAGACGTACCGGTGCATACATGTACAAACAACACAAACTACATGTACATAGAAGGTACCAGTGAATTCAAGATGGGTCACTGCTGAATGCACTTCTTTGCTGAATAAAACGTGATCAGTATACATGTACATGTACAGTACATGTAGGTGATTAGTTCATGGAACACTACCATCTCCAACCAACAAAGTGCTACAAATCACACTTTGCAGATATTGTGATAAATTCCATAAAGTGCACCACTTCACATAACTCATACACTGGCAGCTGTGACAATTTCACCTGGTTCCATTCTGATATCAACAAGGAAACATTAATTATCGATTCATCTGTCTCATTATTTTGTACAAATAAGCATACTTTCCCATTTGTACAACTCAGAATACTTTATAAAAACTACCTTTTGCAATGACGTCAAGAGGTTTTATTCATGAGCCGGCAATATTGAAATTGAAAGTGACGTTAACTCTTAATTTTTATAAAGTTGAAAGAAGAAATGAAATTAATAAAATAAACTTTCATGACAAATTAGTTGCTGTATACTCTAATTTCAAGTTTGTGATGAAAACAAAAAATGGACCCAGTGTTTAAAGCCAGATTTAGAAAAACACTGAAAGGGAGGCTTCTAATCAACAGTTTGTAACTTATAAAACGAATTCAGGGAATAACTTCCTCGCAAAAAACTCCCAAGCAGCTACAAAAATTAGCTTGGTTAATAAAAACTTGCTAAAAATCATCAAAACACAATGCAAGGCAATGAGCCCAACTAGAGGTTATGATACTGATCATGATGCGGTGGTTGCTATGGTTACTGTGGTCCTCAAGAGAGAAATTCTCAGCTGACCAACCCCAAAAACTTGTTAAACAGTGTACTTATCTGTGCACTTAAAGTTTGAACACCATACATGGCATGCCATACACGGACATGTACATTCTCCCAGACCAACGCTGGAGTGAATAAATAGAGGAACAAAAACTGCACAGGGCTCACACCGGCAATGCGACTCCCATAAACAGGAAGCCTCTGTGTGTGTGTGCAAAGCGGAAGAATGAGAACCCACTAACTGTAAATTACGGACCCAAAACACCCCACAACTGTCCCGAGAACTTCTCATTAACGTTTGATTTTGCGCAGATGACTTCCTTGTGATCAGCACTGCCAATGATTCCGGCAAGCCCCCCACTCCAGATTAAAAACCAATATATACATGTACATCCCTCCTCTATCCCTGGCTGGCTGTTAGGAGCCGTCATCTTGAGAGACAAGATGGCCAGAGCAAGGTGTCAAATGCAACGGTCATTAGACAACCAGATTTACGAACTCATCTGCCACCTTTTTTTTTTTAATTTGGCAGGTGGGATGATGAGAAACACTGATTTCAATTTTGGAACAGTGCAGCAGTTGTGTAAAAACTCTTGGCATTTATGGCATATTCAGTGTTGAGTGTCTCGGAAAAAAAGGCATCTGCATCCTTCAGCTTGGGGTAAATGTCAATTTAATGGGCTGGCTTAATTAAAGATTCTTCAAAACTGGACCAAAATTTATTTGTACAAGCACCAAGCACAAATAAGCAACAGTATATTACATGTGTATTGCAGTGTTTTACATGTACAAACCTGCTCTAGTACCTGTGCACTGTAGCTTGTTACTGCAACCACAGAAAAGCCCATTGGAAAATTGCCAAGGTGTTAGGGTCCCGCCTATGTTTTTTGTGGCTCATAATCCAGGAAAAGGGCCGTTTTCAATAGAGAAAATCAAGGTCCGTGCATTCAGTGTCACTTCAGTGTCAAGTTGTACCATACTACAGCCTATTTGCTGTGCAGTTGGTGAATAAAAAGACAAGCACAAATTGTTGCACCCAGAGTTCACGGTCTCGGGAGTGGTAATGCAAAGTTACGCCAATGACAGATGGAGTGTCATTTCCCTCATTCACTTAAAGTATGTACCTGGACTACAGCTTCATGTACACTGTATGGTACAAGTTTCCAGTATGCAAAACTTGCCATCTCAGCTTCAGGGTACGTGTTCGATGTACGTGCTCGATGGTACTAAACACGTAGACAACCACTCGGAATTTGTTTCAATCACGGCGAGCGGTTGTCAGCGTGCCACCGACAGAAAGGTTGGCTCCTTGCTCGCCTCCCTCCCATCATCCCATCTCCCACTCCGCTGCTGAGTGCACACATGTACCATGACAAGACCAAAGAGTGCTTCACATGTATGTCATCACTCGTTCCTTTTTCAAACAAAAAAAAGTGCAATTCCAAAATCAAGTGCCAGACAGCTACACCCACTCGAC
The DNA here is from genome assembly GCF_054643075.1 of Acanthaster planci. Lineage (NCBI taxonomy): Eukaryota > Metazoa > Echinodermata > Asteroidea > Valvatida > Acanthasteridae > Acanthaster > Acanthaster planci. Next base: position 10,944,761 of record NC_141785.1, on the reverse strand, counting down.
ACCCGAGCTGTAAACACGGCAGTATCGTATTCAGAGGCCGATGATCGAGCCTTGAATACCCTTGTCTATCAGGGGGTATATGGCAATATACACATACATGTACATGTAGTCCGGACCCTCCAGAGTTGGATTATTTATGTGGTGTTAATTGATACACGAGAAGTAGCAGCCTGCCCTCTGTGTAGCTTCTTGACCAGTCCACATTTGGCCTACTGAATTTTCAGTTGAAATTCTAGTGGATGAGTATCTCTGGAAATGGAAAACTTGTAAGACTTGGTATGAATGCCGGAAACAGCCTCTTCTTTGAAGTTCTAGTAGCTACATGTGAACTTAGCACACTTTGTTTGGCACTGTCAATATCGTATTTTGACTGATACCTATACATCGTTTTTTTTCATATCGATATTATCGATGTATCCAATTTTATTCATTTTAATTTTCAAGGTATTATAACAGGCGTGAATTGCTGGTAAATTGTTCTAAGGGTACACCCCCTACACTGTAACGGTCTGACCCCATTCACGTTGGCGACATGTTCTTGCATCTGTATTGCTCACGTTGCCTACGTGGGATGGGATACACACTACCGTGCATAGCGATATCATCAGCACGAGGTGGTAGTCTACGTACATGTACGTGTACATGTACGTACGTTTGGTTGGCAAATAATTCTCTGTTTTGGAGGATAAATTTTGTGATATTTTTGAGACAAAGTGTACGCGAATTATTGAGTGCGAGACTGAGATACATGTAGGTGACTGAATTTATTCTTCAAATGTCGCTGTATAAGCCGTCCGGATTACATGTATAAGCTACAGGGGCATTTTTCACTCAGAACCAACGTAAGTCGTGGCTTATTGAAAATTACGGTAATGTGACCATGCACTTTCGTATTTTTTAATCAAGTTTGTTCCTCGGTAGCGATATTTTCGATATATTTTTCAATATCAATGTTTTCAAAGTTTGACATTTCCGATATTTTTGATAATTCTCCAAAATCTGATATTTTTTATATAACCAAATAACTCACATCGGCGATATCGATATCAAACCCACATTGATAATATCGATATATCAATGTATCGTTACATCGATGGTGCTTATACTTTGTTCATTCTATGAATTGAAAGTCCATGCATCTTGATATGTGTATGCACAATGTAGTACCATATGAAGAACACTGCTGGCATTAAACAATCATGCACAAATACATAACATGTAAGTAAATGTATATAGAAGTGGGTCTACCGGTAACGGTCGTGTATGTGTACCATAGCTACATGTTCTAGTAACCACCGGTAGTTGCCTTAATTTATTGAGTGTCAAGTTTATGCAAAAGGGTTTCATGCAAAGTTATAGAGGAAATTTACTGTCGACAGATGCACTGTAGGTGTACACAAGCTCATACACCCTGACATGTCCAAGGGAGACCACCTCCCACGTTTCCACTTCAGTGCTCTCGTCGGGATTCTGGCTGCAAACCTTGCCAATTCTCCCGCCAATCCTGACACTGACGCAAATGTACATGTGCACATGTACAGTGTACATGTGCCGTACCAGTACATATTCTGTGTGTACACGGCAGAAGACCATACTGTAAAAATGTGTTGGTACTGGCATACCGGTAAGATACACAGCACAGGTGAAAGTTATGTGAACTGCGTACATATTTTCCAGTGCATAGGTTCCTTTTTTGAACCTTTGTTACAAGTGACTTTCAAATAAGCCAGCATGGCGACACTTATACAGGTACATGTACAGCGCTCAAATTTCACTGCAGCCACTGCGGACGGTGCCCTTACAATTGGCCATGGTGCCCTGAAAATGTCCCCTTTGTTTGCTCCATTCTTCCTGGCAGTGGTGCCCCCTGAAAAAATACCTATTTTCCTGTAAATTTTCGTATTCACATGAGTGTATTTCGTGTTGCAGTATACCAGCACATGGTCGTCTTCAGGCCACATGGGTGCACATATAGCCAGGCCAGCCGAGCTGGCAGACCTGACGTGCCACGTTGCAGCACCGTACCGCATGATGAGGCTTGCCTGCACTGCAATTGGCTTCGATTTACAATACATGTACGTAAAATGTACGTGTATTTTGTTCTGCAGCCAAACATTCATGGGTGATTATTTGCCGCAGGTGCCTAGCACATACGGCTGGGTGCATTGGGCCAGCCACCCTCGCCCGGCATAATGTGCAGTAACCCAGCTGACACATGCATAGACAAGCTTAGGTTGTGTCTTAAACAGGCCTCCATAGCTACAGCTACGGCTGGGTCTTTTGTCCCACAAGAAGTGGTTTTGGATCGCACCCAGCAGACTCAACTACATGTACATGTACACACGTGTAAATGATTATTCCGTGAAGAAATAGGTTGGTCAACTTTACAGCGCGGGGGATGTTTTTCCAATTTCTAAACTCGTTTTGCAGAAAATATTACACCTCAGGGTCTTTGTTTCGTGGAAATTTTGGCCTCATTGCCCCTGTTACTGGCTGCTAGGGCTGCATTAAGTTGAATATTTTACATGCAATATAAATGCACAAGTAAAATATATTTACATTCAATTGCATCAACATTACCAGCAGGAGGATTAAAGATCAGTGGAGCAAGACCAACTGCAGTTATCAGACTCAAACCAGCACATCTACATACACGTACACATGAACCACATAATGTGTCTGTATTTATACAGTCACATTCTAATACGGTACTCTCTCACTTTTGCAAGTACCATGTACACTGTATCACTGCATTTGTAGCAAAAAATATTGAACAACTTACCATACAATGTGTGCTGTATACATGAATGGTAACTCAATGCAGGCGAAGAGTAAAGAAATTTTATACAACCTGTTTTTCAATGTGGGCATTTCCTCTGTCTTGGGTGCAATTACAAAAAAATTAATTAAAAATTAATTCATGATTTTTTATTTTTTTTAAAACCCTGGTACGCCATGGGACGCCTTCCTCTATTTAATCTCAGCAGGGAGACACTCCATGAACCCATGAAGTAACAACCAAACTAAGAGTACATGTAGGGGGCCGACCGGTACACGTCACCAACATGCTGCTCATTTAAAACGAGTCACTTGATCACTGTGTGATCATGGTATGACTGTGGAACATACATGTATGTCTACTGGTAAAAACAGAGCTGGGTGGAACTCTTTATGTCTCATTCACTCTGTACATGTAGAGCTACTACAGTACAGTACATGTACTTGTAGGACCCAGCTCCATGGTATATAGAGTGGGCTACCGTCTCTCCACTCGTCAACCTTCGCCACAGACATCTACCGGTACAGCGGGATCTTGCATATTTTGATCAGTCTCTAATTAGTCAGCCCATGCTGATTTATCTGCCAGCACTTGACGCGCTAATTTTGAGGTGAGCAAATACCGTACGTGACTTTCACAGCAAGGGGGGAAGCGGTTACCTGAATTCGTAGAGACGCTGTCAATTATTTTTACATGTGCGCGGCATCATGTGCCAGACGCACGGCAAGAACTTTCAGAAATCAAAAGTACAAGTAGTATACATGTACCTTCACTACTGTACGTGCATGAGACACCTACCGGTACAAGACTCCCCACGTTACAATACCATTTAAATGTATACAAATGTTTATGTACATTGTACTGTACATTGTAACTGTACAATGTAGTTCTGTACTATGGGGAAATCCAGAAATAAGGGGTCCAAAATTGTGACATCTTACCTTTGTTATTTGCCATGGAAATATCACCAGAATTGTTTTCAAACTATTACTATTTGCTCAGCAGGTAATTTGCACTAATTTATCACTCTCGGAAATTAGTAAAGGTGTACTTACAAAAATCATACATGTACGTCAGATGAAACAGAGACACGAAAAAATGGACCCCTAATTTCTGAAATTATCTCTATATGAGATACTGCATGTATGCTAGAGAAGTTCCCATAATAGCAAAGGCAAACTAAACCAGGAAGGCCAATTCAAGTAGTCAGTACAATTTGTGGGCTTCACAGCGTGGGCCCTTTAAGAGGATCACGAATGACTGAAGGGCTAAATTACATTTGGTTGGCTAACATTTGGCTCTTTACGGCTGTCGAGGGATGTCCAGGTACATACACGTACGTGTAGTGCCATCAATATTTTCAAAAGGCAAAATGTCCTTGCCTCTACTACACGACCATGTTCCACAAAATGGAATTTTTTTCAGTTCATTCCATCCATCAGTTTGACACACACTTCACCAACTTGGATTTCCACGTCTGCTTAAGATTTCACTAGTTCTGGCTGAATTTCTGCAATTCGACTCCGAGCGCCCACGTCCGCAGGGCCGCCGGCTACGGGCAAAATCAATTATCACGCGAGCAGTGAACTTCTGACAGAATTGAGAAAAAATTGGCCGGCTCAGCTCACCGAGAATAAATTCTGGAATCTACGAGGGGAGATTCTGTCTGTGGAAGGTGACTGCTTGGCTGGGCTACCTGCAATTGGCTTGAGCAGATAAAATAGGGATTGGATGGGTAGCTCAACATTTCCATCTACATGTACATATCTTTAGAAAACTACCAGAAACCATGAGTGCCAAAAAAGTGGGCTATTCTAAGCCCAGATTCACTGCTGTCATCTGCTCATCCAGCATCAAGTACATGCATACCACAGGCCTACACATGTACAAAGAGCCAATGTCCCTCTATCCACTGATGGAAGTTTGATGTCCATATTCATTTTAGTTAGGAAAATTTATGCGAAAGAGGCAGAAGTTCTTATTTTACTGCTCGCTATTTTTGTGCAATTTTCCATTTGTCTACACATTACAGGTCGTGTTCCCATACAAAGATGGCTGCATATATCACATCATAACGGACACGTACATGTACATGTAAATCACAGTTGTACATGTACATATACTGTCCAGGCCATCACACAACCGTTCACAAGCCCATTTACAATGCAAATAACAGAGTGAACAATGCAATGCTTTTTGTGGCCGTTCATTTTAATTGCTTGTCACTTGAATTCAGACAGCAGGTCTTTGGATGGTTTTCATGGGTCTTGATTACAACACTGGTCTGAACCTTCATTCGGAAATGTCATGATGCAGTGTGCAGTGACTTTGTAAGCACTCTTCCCCAAAGCAAAAACAGCACAAATTGCATTAAACGCAGGTCACCAATCTTCTCATTAGAGGGCTGTGGTTGAACTTTCCAATTCCATCAGACTGACTTTGTAATTTCACCTTTTGGTGCAGGTTATTAGGGTTGGTATTCAAAGGCTCGCAAAATGAAAGTTTTATAACCCCAACAATTTCTCGAAATTCCCAAATCCAAGACGATGAAATAAAGGGCGTGCCCTTTCCCCAACATAAAAACTAGAGTTGGAATAAAGTCCCAGCGGCAACCACCACATGCATTTCACATTGTGGCATTCTACTGCACCCGTATACTGGAAGATCTAGAACATCCCTTAAATACCTTATTTATCCCTTAAATATTTCCTCTCAAACTCAAACGCAGCACTGAAATGAGCAAGCATTTCTTTGTACTTCCATTAAAAATAGGATTCCCGTCATTTGAAAGCATTACTCACTGTGACTTTGTAAGTGGTTCGTCATCGTCTTTGACTCCTTCTTTACTCATCAGCATCTTGCGGAAAGCTGCCACTTTGCGCGTGATCTCTTCTTCCGAATACCTACGAATATACAGTACCAAAAGAAATATTTCCCACATGAAATATCTTCTATACCATTGACACCCTACAATGATGACCTATGTGTAGATGTACATGTACATGTAGAAAAAGAATTTTTCCCATCTTTCTTTGGCACACATTCGAATGCAGAGGTCCAGCTGCAACACTGTACGACAGTGTAGCTTTCTTGTTTCACTTTACTACAGACAAAATGATACACGGGGAACAAAGGCCATTTTCCAATCCGAGGTACACGTACACATACATATAATTACTAGTGCTTTTGAAAACTGCCTGTACTTTGTCAGAGAGGGAGCATGATATTGAATGACATATATGAGAACAATATGAAACCGAAATACTTCTTCTCTCTGGTCTAAATGTACATACTATGTACAGGTACATGTACAGGGAAATTAACCTTTCTTCATGGTAGCCAGCAGGACCAGTACTTCAGAAATTTCACTGATCCAAAGTTTGGTGGTCCTACCAGAACCGCACACACAGCCGCTTGAGCAATCCTTGTTAGGGTGCAGGCCGCGATGTATTTTTTTAGTTTGCCTGATCAGGCAGGCCGTGCAATAAATCTGCTTGCCCCAATAGGATCAAACATTTGCCCAAGATTTCTCAGAATCTACGATTCTTATGGTTATTTACATGTACATGTAACTTAGACCTACTGCAATACACACAGTCTTTTATTAGGCCCCAAAACAGTTGTGCTATGCCTCTCAAAAATAGGGTCAGTAGGTCGGAAATTTTTTTGTTTGGGGGGACAACTTTTTTTGTGCTGATTGAATGGCATTAATGGTGACGAAAGCTTCCACAATTATCTCAAAAAGTGATTTACACCTGTCTTTATGTAAAAATCACTCCATTCAGCAATTCATGGGAAAATTATCAGGCGATAGTGATGGCAAATTGGCCAACAATGTCCGTGTATCGCGTGGTAATTATAAGCGTGCGTGATGCATCCAGACCAGCGGGCAGAACAACCTCAAATAAAACTCATGAACGCAAAAATACATAAATAAAAGACCAAGTTCCGTGAATTAAGTTGCACAAAACCTCTTGCAACATCAATGTCTCTTCGACCTGCAGCCTCAGGGGTGCACGGCCGATGTAGTGGACATGTACAGCACATTCAGTACATGTACAGTACAGACTGGTTCTAGTTACATTTCTATCATGCATTCTTTTGTATGGGTGCAGCGCGGCGGGAACCAGAGCAGCTTCGTTTAATGCACTGAGCTTTGCGCAGGTGTTTTCACCACTGCGAAACGTGAATGGAAAGCTGTGAAAATAACAGCTTTTTTTTTTTATTGCAAATGTAAGTGGCAAGACAAATAAAAACAAGCATTTTAAAGTGTGAAAAGGTTATTGGAAGATGTTTGTGAAGACAGAAAAGACATCAGATTTCAAATGGCCCACCAGATTTATTAGATCAGCTGGTCTGTCGACTTTTCTACTGGTCTCGGGCCAGGGGACCACCGTTAATTTTGACCCCTGATGTAGCAAAAGATGACTGTGGGTAGGCCTTCCCTACATGTGCCAGTATGTTAAGGGATCCCCTTTTGTTAGGAAAGTCAGAATTGCATCGTGGGAACAAAAGTTATCCTTATAACATTTTTGGTCCCCGTAACATCTATATTTCAATGTGTACTGTACCCAACATGATCCGGTAACAAGTCTGCATGTGCAGTACATACACATTATGTACATATGTGACCCGGCACATCAAAATCAGGAGCAAGTCTCAAAGTGACGTTTTTGAGACATGTACATGGTCAGAGAGAGAAAGCTTTCATGTACACATCTCAAAAAGTCGCTTAGAAAGTTACTCCTGATTTCGATGCGCTGGGTCACATACACGTACATGTGTAATATACATGTACATGTATAATGTCTGGATGTGAAAGCATCGCCTACAGGTAGCTTCAGTCAGTTGTTGGACATGAAAGCAGTACGTGTACAGAATATCAGTACAAGGTGATTGTGATTAAATACAGCAACATGTACTGTGCGTAAACAGCGTACTAGTAACTGAGCCGGGAGAGCTAATTAGTACGTGTACGGGTACCAAGTACATGTTATACACATGACCGATGAATTGTGCCGTCCATTATGGACCACACACGTCTAGTTGCCAGGTAACATCACTGTGTGACTAGGTAACCTTTCCTCTTTGCCGCAAATGTCTCAATTCATTCGAGCGCATCTTGGCTGATCTCCCCTTGGCACGACACGGCATCATTAGAGCCGTGTACAATTATAGCCTCGGTGATGATCGCCGGCAATGTTCACACCCGAGTGGGCAAATCCCGGGACCCATCATGCGACGGTGACTGCGGGCATGGTGCTGTTATCTCTCGGGCACTGTCACTCATTGACGCATCAGTTGCTTCTACTCATTAGCTTTGATGGCAGGGATACAGTGTGATTGGGTCTGAAGATGTACATGTACATGTACATGTGTAATTCCAGGAATTAGGTGTCCAAAAGTGTGACATTTTGGTTTCCCTGTTACATTTGGCCTTTGTTATTTGAATCGATTTCAAACGACATGTACATGTATTACTTAAAAATTATTATTAAAAATTAGAAAATGTATTCTGAACTTAAAAAATCACATTAAAAAAAAAGGGACCCCTTATTTCTGGAATTACCCACACGTATCCTAAAATACGGACACCATCATGTCCATGAGAAGAACATTAGCTTGTCAGATCCGACTGTATCAAATCTTGCTAAACTTTCCTCTGTTGCTTGTACAAGCACTTAGGGGTTTTCAATCCTCCATTACCAGTCATCAGTACATTTAAACTTTACCCTCTACTCGTAGCTTTTTCAAATATCAAATCCTATGCCTTGTGCCATAAAACTCTCCCAAATTATCCACAATCTTTCTTTCACTTTATAGGAAACAGATAGCATATTCTTTGGGTGGTTTAACTTTCAAGAGCCATTGAGCGCCACGAAGAAAAGTATGGTTGGGCTCAACCTTTGTCAGTGCTTTAAAAAAAAAATCTACAAATACGTGTACATGTACATTATACGGTACATGTACATTCATTGAGTCATTCTGTAAATTTGGCATGTTTGGGGTCCATTTTTTTTCCTGTCCCTGTTCAACTGTTAGGTCTGGCATTTGATTTTCAATATTTAGCACTCATTAATTTCCAAGACTGAATAAGTACTGCAAATTGCCTGTCAAGCAAATAAAAATAGTTTGAAATCAATTTCAGTGATACCCCGGTACATCCCTTGTCAAATTCGTCAGATGGTATACACGTCAGAGGTAACAACATGAACAAGGATGGAAAAATGTCATACTTTGGACCCTAAATTTATAGAATGACCCCTGTACATTCAACAATTATACATAGGTTGATGTTAAGGGATGTAGGTAGGCTACACTGCTGCAATCAATCCTACAAAATGTCCTGGAACCTTATGCTACTGTACACCTTGTTGAAGTTCATTGAAGAATAAAGGTTCACACAGTGTTGCTTTGTTCCGATGGCAATTTTAAATTTCATCAACTGGCTACAGAACTAAAACAATCGCAAGTTAATTTACAAATGATCTTCCTCGGCTAGTTTTAAACTCAGAGATCAAATCCAATGATTTTCTCAACATGCACCGCACTTCAAAGACTTTCTAGAATCTGATGGGTGTCAACGCTGACATTTCGGAAATGTCCATAATTGGCATCGAAATAACAAAAAGCCTCTTCCTTCCCAACACGTAGTACATGTCAAGCTGCACACACTTTTTTGTACATGTCTGCTGATGCATGTACCGTAAGTACTGTGCTGTGTGGACATGAACAAATGAAAAACTCCCCTTTGGGCAGGATTTGTGCACACTCTTATTAATTTAAGTAGTACATGTACCTACCAGCACGTCTGCACAACACGAGACCATTAAGTGAGCCGACAGCAGAGTAAAAGGAAGGGGAAAAAGGAAAACAAATGTCAGCATCAGCCTTTTCTTTCCAAGTACATGTGATATATCGGCACTGGAGAGGATGACTTTACATGTATATTACATGAATATGACACTTATCAAAGGGCGTGAATGTACGAAATTAGACCAAACAAGGAAAACTGGAGGAATGATCGATTAAAATTCAACAGGAAAACAAAAAAAATCATTCCCAATATTGAATAAATCCTATCAAGTACCAGTAGCTAATGCTCAGCAGGTGCAGGCACAAAAATAAATACACATGTTAACACGTTAATAAAAATCCAAACCTTTCCGATTTTATCGCATCAAAGGGGAAAAATGGGAGGCAAATGTATCTCAAATGAAATTCTGCTTTACATATATGTACCCAGTACATGTACTGGTACATGTACCATTATATGTCCATGTACAACGTACACGTTTGTCAACAGAAACTATCCCAGAGTTCAACAACCGTGCTTTAGACCAAGTTTAGTGAGACCTACACGGGCAACTTAATAGGAAATCAACACGTTAAGGATTTTCAGTGAATTCCTCAAGTGCAGGCTTGCATGCTACGGCGACCCTTGACTAAAAGTGATATTTGGTCATTACTGCTGAGGGGAAAAGAAAAAAAAAAAAAACGGAGAAGGGCTTGAGGTAGTGTTAATTACACACTCCATTTGATCTTCCATGGTATCGAGTGGCGCGTGCAGCTAAATCGCCCACAGCCACGAATAGGAAACATCTCGGCGCCAGCATTATTGTCGAACGGATTAAAGAAAAAATTGCTGGATTTTGCTGCCGAAAGAGAAGCAAGAGAAACTAGTTGCGATTGCAGGGAACCGGGGGTGCATGAACTAGTTCTTCAGTTATTAGAGGACCTGTCCACACAGTTATGCCCAAAGAATGTTGTCTCCAGCCTGAACGTAATTTCTTTTGCATGTTCCCTTAAGTTTTGCTGAGATCTGGAGCTGGTGTGAGGAATAAGATTTTTATTTAAGGGTGGTGGATCTCATAATCCGGCTCAGTTTGCTAGCGCTTATGGGTGTGTATACTAAATTTGTAGGAATGGAAGTTTTCAAAAATGCATGAAGTCTATTGACTGACACTTCCAACCCGTAAAGTTCACTTGAACATTTCTGGTCAGCGCATTCTTAAAGGCATAAGATCTAACCTTAGGTACATGTACACTGTACATGTATTTATACAAGTATGCCATCAGAGAAAGTATTCAGTAACGTTACGGTGATTTGAGAGACATTTATTTGACAGTCCTGCTCTCAAAAGAAGTCCGTTGATCTCTTTCATCAAGCCCTGCATAACATGTGCTGCCCGCATACGAATGGTCTCCAATTGTAGAACGTATGCACTTGTATGCTATCTTGTAACTATCCTGTGAAATTTTTACTGGGATCCACCTTGGAAGTCTTTTGTTAGTTGTTACATGTACATGTACGGCGATGTAGGTACATGTACTTACCACACTCTTACACGTACTGGTACATATATACAAGTACTTGGCCATGTGTAATATGCAATAGGATTTCAATGCATTAGCTCAGTTAAAAGTGCCTTGGATAACAAATCACGGTTCCCCAGATCCCTGGTAATAATTTCTAGTGTACAGATCTAATTCCTGCGGACATGATAAAAGGACTCCCCAAGTGATATTTCAACTGACACAGCAATCTTGTAATCAATAATCTGATGCTGTGTTAATTAACAGGACATTGATTGCGATGTGCACTTGGTAGGAGGACTCGGGGAAGTACACGGTCCATTAAGCCCTTGGGCTGTACAGGGAGGGCGTTCAACTCTACCACGTCTGTTCAAGAAAGAAGGGAAAACCTGAATGTACATGTACAACGACCAATTTTGAGGTGAAGGTCTCTTTCTCGTCTTTAACTTACCCTACGCGTAGCCGGGATGCCCACAGCGAATGTCTACACCTCTGTTTTTCATTCAAAATGCGATTTCTCTTGCATGTCAGGAAGAATGAAATTATCCCCCCTTTCAACTATGTAATTCTGATCGACTATACTGGACCTACATGTACTCAGAGGAAGGAGTGTGCCGCAAGAAACAAGGTTTGAACTGAAAAGTTCTAGATCTACCGGGTACGGGTACCTGAATGGGCAGCTGGGCAGGAACTTCACGGAGGGATCGGAGGCCTTTGCCTTGATGCCCTTAGTCTTTGCCTCAATGCCCATTGAAATGTCCTCCTAGACAAGTTGATAACAAGTGCCCTTTGCAAGTGAGAAATTGCCTACATGTGCATGTAGCCCTTTCAAGAACAAAGTTCCTGCCCTGTATGGGTACGGTAATATCTCTTGTTGAGGTCTTCACTGCATACCACATTAACTTTGATGAAAGATGTTGACAAACAAGGTAGACCAAAATCTGATCAAAAAAGACTCTTTCTACACGTACTGGTACAATTTGCCGAGAACTTTTGCAAATCTAACCATTATAAATGTTGAGCAGAAAACCCACAGCACATTCTTGTATGGCATTTTGGACAGCAAGGGTGGTTGAACTCTCCCTGTGTGTTACTCAAGCTTAACCTTCCAAAGGGTGTGTGGCACGCAGGACCAATTTACAACTGAATTTGCACAAAAAAGCCATGAATGCCAAGGACATACTCTTAAAGTAGCCAGCAGACAAATCTTGCCCTTCGTCTCACCAGATGCACACTTTCCAAGCTGTCCACATTTGTAGTACCAAAGGCAAAGAATAACTCAACAATCTACAGTATTTGGAATAAGAGTCAACCTAATCAGAAGTAAAAATATTGTATGTACTACTGCACAGGTACGTCAGAGTACAATGTAGTCAATGATAAGTCTACAGCAACATCCACTCTTGACAGAGTGGTAGTATGATTGATGACACATCTGTGAGATGAACCTTGCTTGAAGGCCAAGGAAACCTATTAAATATTTCAAACCTTTGCCTAGCATTCGTAATTTCAAATCGGGTACGGAGTACTACATATCCTCAAGCATGTCACGTTTCATTTTAATAAACTGAAAGAAACTGGTGGAAGAATGGCCATTTTTAGTACAGCTCCAACCACACTGCAATAATACAAAGTCACTGGAAAGCTAAGGGCACAAGACAATGAGAACAAGAAAAACATTTAAAGAAAGTAAAACTAAGCAGGGAATTCATTTTAATGACAATTTCAGTTTCTGCTGGTCAAAATTTAGTTGTACGTGCCTGTACTCAACCGTCTGGTATCTTGGACAAACTTGCCTTAAAACATTTGAGCAGAAAGAAAATCGAACCTACCCCTGCTCTTCCATAATCTCCTTCATCTCCACGCACTTGAGCTCCACCTGCCGCTTGCGCTCGTGAGCCAGGATCTCCTGGTTGGGCCGGCGCAGCAGCAGCGCCTCCTGCTTCTCCACCTCCTCCGCCGACTTGTAGTCCAACTTCTGGGACTGGTTGCGCACCAGGGCAAAGTTGCGCTGAACGAAGCCATTGGTGCCGCTGCCCCGGGCCGTGGCCAGGCCCACGCCGTTGTACATTGTGGCCGGGTCAGTCGACGGGTCGACCACTACAGCTGGTCAGTGACAGGACTGGCTCGAGGGTGCAGATGCAATCTTCGGAAGCAAGCAGTCACTTGTAATGTCAGCTGCTATGAGATCTGAAGAGGGAAGAAATAAACAAATCTTTTAATCAAACAAATGCAATTTTGCTAGAAGGCTTTCACAATCCTCTCAAATCCTCCAAAATGCAAAGAACACTTCCTTTATACCAGAACGTTAACTTCCAAAGTGACATCAAGCGTTTCTCAACAAATGGTGGCTCTCCTGAACCCTTTCAACCTTGCACAAAGTGGATGTTAACCCTAACCCCGCAAGGGTTGCTGGCCTTTACTACTGTTTAATTCTGTGTGGTTGGGGAAGGTTAGGGTTAAAGAATCCTGGAAGCTTGAGAGTATATATACCGTACCATGTACTGGTAAATGTTCACACACCGAAATTTCACATAAGTTGACAACCATTACTAAAAGTTCAGGGAACAATTCACCTTCCAATAGTCAACATGTGGACAATGGCTTGAGCTGGGTGATTTAAAAATTACACAAGTACACAATATAACTTTATAGTTCATACACTTAATGTATGTACATTTCATCTACAACCATTTATTGCCAGTTTCATATGCTTCCTCCCATAAAACCAACGTGCAAAGAATGCCATCCTAACTTTCACAACAGTATAAAGAATTTGTCTTGAAACCATCCAGTTTGATTTGTACACAAATGTGCTCAGGGCAAGTGAAAATACAGAGACAATGATTTACATACACTGCATGCATGCACAGTTTATGCAGAATACAAGACACATTACACTGTTACATGTAAAATACGAACATGCAGTGTACATGTACATGTATGTAACGGGTACAGGCCCCTCTGTAAGCCAACATAAAGCAATGATGGTTTCTGTTTTTTTTTTTCATCCTCAAACTATCTGAACAGTGCTACTATGGAGTACATGTACAGGTGTACCTGTACCATTGGAGGTGAAATCTGGGGCAAATGAGATATTGGAAATAAAGAAGGACCTGGGAATAAAGAAACAAGTCTACTGTACCGGTGCTTTGAATGTGGTGCAAAAAGGCTTGACAAACTCATTTCGGGAACCAAGCAGTACCCTCTGAAGTGTTCATTTCATTTGAAAGAAATGCCCTCCAAACTCTCTTACTGTTATTTTTTACCCAGTACATGTACACCGGTGGCTGCCCACGGAGTCAGTAGAAAAAAGTCCCCCCCCCAAAAAAAAATACAGGTCTACGGTACATACATGCACATCCAACAAAGCAGAATTTATCATTGTGCCCCACAAAAGAAGGTACCAGTACTGTACATTAATGTCTGTGAACTTCAGCACACATTCATCAATCACTTGTAACATGTATGCATGTACATGTACATTGTGTGTACCGGTATATACAGACATCAGTAGACAGTGCAAATGTACAATGTATGTTTTGAAGAAAAATGCTCAATTTATGAAGTTGCTCCTTCTGCCAGATGGTTCCTTTTTATCACCCTTAGACAAAGCAGGTACTTCTGAATGAGTATGCAGACAATCATGCACAGGTAGACCACTGTGCAAACAGAGCATATTTATAACCGAGTAAGATCGGTCCTTTGCATAATGCATTTTAATGACTCCATTCATTCTGTATTTCTCCAGATGGCTGCATTTTTTTACAGAGCAGTTTGACTGACAGCGCAGCTCCAAAACCCTACAGTGGTTGAGGTTTCTATCACGGCACATGCAAATTGGAAATTAAGCCACAAGAGACATTAAAAAAATGTGTCGATATGCGTACGTGGGTATAACCAATATACTGTATACATGTACATGTCCACGGTACTGACGTTTTGAATTTATAAAAACATGGAAGTTATTTGTTTCAAAGAAAATATGGCAAGTGCAATTTACATGTACAGCTTATCGATGAATACATGTACCTACAGTACATGTACATGTAGCCTTGAAAGTTAAATACACATGAAAACGGAGCTCTCCTACATTCTGGAAAAATGACAAACTGGTGGGCACATTCACTGTTTACATCTCAAATTTAGAACCAGAACAAATCAAATTGCTACACAACAGTGTCCAGAAGAGACACAACAAAAATGCAAGTTACATGTACACTGTACAATACTCTACAAAGATGGGCATAATCAACCATTATCAATTAACTGAATACAAAAATATGACCAACACACATACAGGTACACCCACACACACACTGCAAACAGTGTCTGTACGATATTCCTCTACAATTTGTACAAATGGTACGTACAAAGCACATAGTGCACTTTATCCACATTTTTGTAGTAAACAAACACATACATGTACACGTACATGTACTATACCTTGTAAAAATTGTCTCCACTTGTCAACAGTTAACAGAAAAGGAGACACAGTCAGTCCACTTGTGGTACGTGTACCGTATCTGGTAGCATTCACTGCACAGCATCACAACACAGCCCAAACACGCACTGCAGAAACAAGCATGAATAATTATCAACGTGTAGATGATGCTAAAGAATTATGAGGATTGCCGGCCAAGGCAGGACAGCTCTGAGCTCTCTGACAGCAATAAAGCACAAGGTTACAATTTGCATTTCACAACATGCAGGTGGTGTGACCTGTTCGTTCCAGTACATGGCACGTAAGCATTACAGTCAGCAACTGTGTGTAGGAAACCAACCGGCACGCAAAAACTAAATACATGTACATGTATTTCATACACCTGAGATGCAAATCAATACTGGTTCACTGAGCAATACCAATTAATTACAATGGAGGAGCCTGGCTACCAGTGCCAGTAATTAATCAATACTGGTTCCCTGACTGACACAACAAGATTATCTGTGATGCTGCAGTTTTGAGCCTGCACCCTGCAGTGATCAATACTCCCTGATAACACTTGCACATTTTGTTCATGCACTGTACAATTTGCTGCCAGTGTTCAGGGACAGAAAGGGACCATCCAAGGACAAATCAATAATGCACATGTACATGCTGGCACATGTAGTGCTTGGGAGGAGTTAATGAATTTTACAAGTGCTAGATAGGCTGGGGCTACCGTTGAACAGAGCAGACACAAAAAAACATATCACGTGCATGTTCTGTACATGGAAGAAAAACTGTTAAAAGGACCACAAGAATTCGAGCTCACTTCTAACTTGATATCAATACAAATCGGGTGCGTTCGAGCGAGGCACTCGCGTTGACACGAGTATACTCGAGCGCTCAAATGGCTGGAGTATGACCTGGGGGTCAGCAAGAGTATACTCTCACTAGAGGGGGAGTATACTCCTGCACCCGAGTGTAATGCAAACGCATCCTACACTGTACACGTGTTAACAGGAGTAACCATGCGAACGCACCCCTTCGGTATGTACGCTGCAATTCGTGCACAGGTGTGCTCAGTGGAGATACTAGTTACGTTACTAGTAACATGCATGCAGATCAAATTTTCAGCCAAAATAGGCCCACTATTCCCTCTGACAAACAGCGAGTGCCCCCAATTCGTGAATTCCAAGTGCACTGTAAGGGCTGAAGCAATATACAATTTCTGCTGCATGGTGGCAGCAAACATTACAGCATTTCAAATTCAGGCACATCTATAATACATGTGTATGTATTTTGAAATGAAAGAAACCTCAATCAAGGTCTGTTGAAAACCTGCTGCAAATACTCCAAACACGCGCACGCAAAATCACACTCGCAGTGCAATTCGTGCACACTTTCCCGAACAATGCCCAAAACATCACGTGAACTGAAACTTCCACCTTATCAAATTGATCCAAATGCAGCTTCAACAACTGGGCAAGTACCGAGTCATGTCAGGCAAATGCCAGATAGTGCAAGAAGTTTACAAAGTTAATTGATTTCTTTGTTGCAGCAAGTTCTGTGTTCTGTTCCGTTTGTCAGCACTGAAGTGTGAAAATTAATTCTGATTAAAAGCACTCAAGCTGGCGCCAAAGCTCTCACAAAAGTGGACTGAGCACACCAGCTGTCACAGTGGGGTACGCACAAGTACATGTACGCCATCTGCAGTAACACATTTCTGCTGGCTGCATGTACATTTTCAACTACAAATAACTGGAAATGTACTGTACATCATACAATGGTCAATACGCAAGTCAACGGGAGGGATGTGTGGAATCAATAGGTACATTTACTTGGATTTCAATCTCATTACCTTAACACAAAATCCAATTGTTTACTTTGTTAATGGCACTTATCATGTAATTAGCACAATCAAGATGTTGCTCTCTGTGGTGTGATGCAGCTTTGGCTTTGTTGTCCAAATTTTATGACAAAAATTTTTTCATAAATTTTGCTGCGAAATATCTAACATGGTGGTAACTAACTGCATGTACATGCGTACAATTTAAGCAAGATGCTGTATGTTCACTTCCTATGAAAAAATGAAAATGTTTGAATGAAACACTTTTTAAAGCAAGCTGGAAGTTGCTTTTCATCATCAGTACCTTTATACAATCTCACTTCACTACTGACACTAGCCAGAAAGCATTTTGACAAACACCGAGACAGACAAGGATCACCAGTTTGTGAGGACGCTGCAAATTTAAGTATGGATAATACCCTTTTCAACATTCAACCTTCATCATGGGATTGGATGACAAACAAGTGAACCATTTTAGGCAAAACACTAAATCTTTTTCAACTGACCAAAATTCAAGTTACATGTATTTTCTTTTTACATAGTGTTGCATTGAGCATTTAGAATTTGGAGGATATTTTAGTAAATTAAATTTCAAAGCTTATTTTGAGAATCCCTTCCACTGAACATCTTTTTCTTCTGTGGACTACATGTATGACTGTGAATATCAATAATTCACCAATCAGAATCATATTTGAAGCACATTCCACCCACACTGACCAATCACATTCACTTTTTTCAGACTAGTGACTGGTTCACTGAGAGGGATTCTTTTCTTCTTAACTTTAAAAATGTACTTAAGATAAAATCTGGAGACACAGATTTGTTTGGTTCACTGACGTCACTTTCCCAAAGGGTCAACACTTCTGTAATCAATGGCTTGTTGGCCATAGAATCCAATGATGCAATTTGTCAGAAAGATTTGTAACCACCTGAAGATTTTATCTACCTTTACATATATATGTATGTACAGTACAGGTACACATATGTACAATGTAACTCCATGGACCGACATAAAAGGACTTTTTTACATATTTACATATAGATCTATGACTCCTCGGTAACACTTCATCTTTTCCAGGGGATGAAGTAGATTCTGTTTCTGAACAATCCAAATGAGGGCGCCCTCCAACTTGTATACCAGTGCATCAGTGTAAAACAGAGCTTGCTTTGAATACTATGTTTCCTTTTCAAGATGTTCAGGTTAAAATGTTTTCTTAGGAAATTTTTCTTAGCCTAACCCCCTAGGGCATATGTAAAATCACATTGAAATCGCAGGATTTGGGACTGTTAAGGCTATAAATTTCACTTTGTAAACCACTGGTCACACACCACTTCACGGGGTCTTCTGTCTGTTTCTGCGGGGGTAATTCCAGAAATTGGGGGTACAAAAGTGTGACATTTTCGTGTCCCTGTTACATCTGACCTTTGTTATTTGACACAGAAAGATTACCGGAATTCATCTCAAATTATTACTATTTGTTTAGCAGACAATCTGCATTAGTACATCACTCTTGGAAATTAAAAAATGTGTCCTGAACTTACAAAATCATAAGTGTATGTCAGATGTGACAGGGACACGAAAAAAAAAAGGACACCTAATTTCTGGAATTACCGATGGATAGCTGTCATTGAGATACCGGTAAGTGAACTTACATGTACTTCTACCAAACTTTTTAATGAAAATTGGAACTTTAACCTTCAACCACACTTAAAGTTTTTGTTACTGGTAGGTTTAAGCAATCTTTATTAAATTTCATCCGATAGTGTAACATGACTGTGCAGATCAACAATGATCGATATGTCCAACACAGACCGGTTCACGTACATTATCTGTACAAGGCCTCTTTTCAGGTACTGTACATGCAGTAAACAATGGTGGGGCTCTGACAACTCATCATCTGCCATCTCGACTCAGGACCACTCGACCATTGAGACAACTCGAATAGCTGGACAGTATGTGCCTCAAATGGACTGACAACTCAACCATTGGGGCAAGTCATTAGGTGGGTTCAATTAGGTTACACGAAACAGCCCTGACATTGTGCAAAACAAAGCCAGTTGCTCACAAAATATCCTAGAATCAAATCCTTGTCTGTGCGTACGATATCGGTACATGTACAATGCATGGGCATACACAATCACGTTGCATACATGTACATGTATGAAGACTAATTGTGCCTATTCGCCCCCGTTCATCATAGCGTTAATTAGGGCCAATGGATGATTCAATCACGCTGGTTTCTACCGCTACTCACACAGCTCATATGCACAAACGGCAGGATGCCAGCGACACGTTTCTGACGCGCATTAGGAGGCTGGCTCCATGCGAGCTCACACAGAGTTTATACACAACTGTATGGTTTTGTACCTTAAGTTGGATATCGTAAAAATCTTCTTCTGGATCGTACAGTCATAAATGGACTAAACAAATTGTAAAAATTACGCCTAAATTGTACAAGTTGACATTTCTGCGACTGTGTTTATCACCCGTCAAATGATCGAGAATTAATCACCGTAGGATTAGTAAAGGAATACAGCCATGTTGAAATGACCAAATATAGAGAGCCTGCATGGAGCGCCCTCACAGGACAGGTCTTTGTTCCTGTGTGATATGCCTGAGTATGTCCTCTGTGAGGGCGCTCCATACAGGCCCTCAGTAATGTGCGTGACTATATAATCAACACCTATTTTCAAGTCTGATTGGTTTTCACAGTAATTGGTTAAGGGACCTGGTGACTACATGTGACTGTCTGACGGTCACACATATTACTGAAATACCAAAAGTTCACGGACAAAAACAAACTGAAAATAGCCCGTAGGCAATTTGATGATCAATTACTGGATTGGGTGTGTGAGCAGTACTACAAGAAAAATACGGCTCATAGTACGAAGCATTTTTGCGAAGTCTCCACTCTTGGGATGGGCCGTCGTGGGTCCAAGGATTTGGACATGACGGACAGGTACATGTAGTACTAGTCGTAGTACGGAAGAGTGGTACTGTAGACTGGCCCCAGTCTGGGGCTAGCCGGGGCTGTACGATGCTATATGGGCACGGTTAAAACATGGAGGAAAGATCCATGGTTTAAACATCATATCCACTTTCATCAGTTAATGTTTGGCCTACTTACGTCAAAACCTTGGTTCCAATATGTTGATTAAGCAAGCAGTTGTTTAAAAATACGCAAAAAAGAAAGAAACTTACGTTCTGTCGTTTTCGCGTAGGGTACGAAACACGACAAACGACAATGCAATGATGTGTGCGCATGCTCAGTTCAAAAATGAAACAGCGACAGGTCGTGAAGATAGAGGGCGCTATGCAATTACACCTCCAACGTACAGCTCGGGCAGGCTAGTTGCTAACATTCGCCGACAGTAAAATTTTGAATTTTTAATAAAGCAATATGTTATTTTTAGTTTTCTTAGCAGCGATGGACTTTAGGAATCCTTGGATAGGTAATCGTCACTTTTGAAGAAAAGAAATCGACTGCCACCGTCACAAATGACATCTCCAATAAAACAGGAAACGAAAGATTGTTGAATAAACTTTAATATTAAGCGTATCAAAAACGCTTGGAAGATTTGATTTTTTAGTTTTCCAAATTATAAAACTGAACGAAAATAATTAATTGGAGTCATCCAACAAGGTATGAGGAACGGCTTTTTGAGCTAATAAAGAGTGCGAAATGTTAAATACATGTCAGTCCGTAATGTTGGCTGCACAGCCGTGCTTTTTTATTCATATTTTTTCGAAGATTTTTCCTCAAAAAGTGGTTTTACTCGTTACATTTTGTTCCCTCTCTCTGCTGTATTACACGTATTTTGGGATATCACTTACGCGTGAATAGAAACATGCACAGTTGCAAGACACAATTCACTCTTCATTCTTATGTACATGTCTAGATAAGTCGAGGTTGGGGACGTTCAGAGTATCCACAATCGCACTTTTGTTTTTCTTTGAATGATTGGAATCCATCGGTTGGTCCAGTTGGGACCGGGGGCCAACGGAATCATCGTCCCAAATATGTAGGTGTACATGTATTTCTTTTTGAAAACAAAGTAATAAGGTTGCCTTGGGGACTCTTTCACTTCACTCATTCCTAAAAGCGCGAGTAAAACCCTTAAACTTTTAGCTTCACCCCAGAGAAAGGTCAGAAAGTAAAGGTTACATATTTTCAAAGTAGGCCCCAAACAACTCCCCCCCCCAAAAAAAAAGAAAATCGTGTCTGGATCCGCCCTTGTCGGAGACAATAAATCGGGGTACCTTCATGGCATGTGTATGCCCCGCTCCATCACCTGCCTCATCTCAACCAAACTATATCCAACCCATTCCCATAACTTGAATCAACATCCCTGGGATCTGTGTCTGCCTCTGGTAGAAATCCAGCGCAGCAATTGAGATCCAATTATTCCCATTCAGCCGGTTTACGTTTGCTCTTTGCATTTTTTTTATTTTGTTTTTTGTTTGTTGTTGTTGTTTTTTTTGGCAAATGGCTTCCATACCAACTTAACACCGCTGAACGTAAGCTTTTGCAACCTGTTTATTATACCAACAAATAAGTAAGATATATTGAATGGATGAGTTTTTCGGAGGAAAAAATTTCAGCGTTAGTGCCCTATATTGGGATAGTGCAAATACTGAAAACTGAGGTTATATAGAGGGGATCAGTCGGTTTCTTTAAAGAAACCATTAACATCCTCAAATTTGTGGACGAATATGGCTCTGTTTCCCATTATGGTTGTATTTGAGTCTAACACAAATCCTCTCACAAGTCTCTCCACAAGTCCAGTCACGAGTCCCTTCACAAGGCCAGTCACAAGTAACTGAGTGAACAATGACAAAAGAATACTTATGTTACAGCTCATTTGAATAGTTTGTGAAATGGCTTAAGACAAAATAACTTGTGATGGACTTACAGGGACTTGTGATGGACTTACAGGGACTTGTGATGGACTTACAGGGACTTGTGGTGGACTTACAGGGACTTGTGATGGACTTACAGGGACTTGTGGTGGACTTACAGGGACTTGTGATGGACTTACAGGGACTTGTGATGGACTTACAGGGACTTGTGATGGACTTACAGGGACTTGTGATGGACTTACAGGGACTTGTGATGGACTTACAGGGACTTGTGATGGACTTACAGGGACTTGTGATGGACTTACAGGGACTTGTGATGGACTTACAGGGACTTGTGATGGACTTACAGGGACTTGTGATGGACTTACAGGGACTTGTGATGGACTTACAGGACTTGTGATGGACTTACAGGGACTTGTGATGGACTTACAGGGACTTGTGATGGACTTACAGGGACTTGTGATGGACTTATAGGGACTTGTGATGGACTTACAGGGACTTGTGATGGACTTACAGGGACTTGTGATGGACTCTAAAAATACAACACTGCTGTTTCCCGCATCGCGCACAGAGTTAAGTAGACACAACCGAGTTCAGCTGATCGTGCATCACAGACCCTCGCGAAGCATCGGCGCGGCGTGAGCACTCGGCTTAGGAAAGCAATGGTGCTCGACCGTCCTTACTTACCGGTCTTTGTCACAGTTGATGTCAAGTCCAATTCATTCCTCCTCCTCAGTGGACCACCTCCTTCGCATACTAGTCTTGACCTGCAACCAAATCCTGGAAATGTTTTGTTTGCCACTGTCGTTTATGGGTGGCCGAATTTTTTTTTTTTGGGGGGGGGCTGGATTGCTGCCTGTATTATTGGTGTGACTGATGCTCACACACACATTTCCTTTACAATTTCCCAATTGATTACCATGAATAACATATTTTGCAGCCTAACAAATATGGGAAAAAATCGACGATCAGTTTTGTTTTATCAGCATCAGATTTAAGCATATAAGAGGATTACACACGTTGGCGTGTCGTGTACTAGGCCGGCGTGAGTTAAGTGTGGGTTTATAGTACAATTTAGTGACCTTGTACGACAGACAGGGTGACCGCATTTGCTTGACTTCAACTTTGTTGTCAGTTGCCAGGATGGAGTGCTTAGCTTGGGACATAAAAAGGTGACGTTCTGGGTCAAAATACACATTGTTTGCGCGTGGGTGTAATTGCTGGGTAGAAGCACGCGTGCACTCCAAGGGGCCAATGGGTTGTTCACAGTCCCCATGTCAACGACGTAAAAGTCACACAAGCCCTCTCTCTATCTTGATCGGGCGAAATACTGGCCAATGATCGTAAACTGATGTGGAAATCAATGTGCCGAGTGGTGTATGAATTATTGAATGCCACACGGCTTGGCCTCATATAAAAGTAAGCACAATATTGGACCTACGTCTGATGCGCGTCGGGCCGTACGTGTCCGGTCCAAGGCCCCATTATAGTGTATCACAACTGCTACAAATGGACTGGTAGGAAAGGATTATTGTCAATGATTTTTCTGGAGTCACATGATACGTGTTAGAGCTCTGTGCATGTACTGATGTACATGCATGTACGTGTACATCGTGCCAACCCCTTAGTTGTCTAACATTTTGACGGTTGTCGCTGCCAACTTGAAGGTGTGCAGAACATCGACAACTCAATATCGTACTGCTGACTTGCTTTACACGAGGCGGGTTACTCGCAGCTTTGGAACTCCAGCACGGCACCCCGAAGATGACATTCATCACTGTGAAATATGGGGGTAAGTGTTTTTACACTGAAACTGTAAGAGGAGTTTTCACTTGAAGGTGTACCATTCATTTTGCACCCCGAATAGTAAAAACACTTTAAATTCACATTAATTTCAATTCCACTCATGGATGGCAAATTTCTTGCATTGTTATAGGCCTAGTTATCTCTAAAACAATTAGTTTTTCTCTTTTGACAGTCTCACCCTCTTCATTATTGTTTTAGTCCGTTTAAAATGGTAGGGCATCACTGTTGATACCCTAACCCCAAAGGCGTGATATTGATCTTCAGCAACATCGGAATTTTGTACTTAATTCATAGGTGGTATGATCGATCTGCCTTTTATCTTCGTGCAGCCTAAAACTGTTTGTAGGCCCAGGTGTAAAATGTGTCCAGAAAATAAGTTCATGTGCTGAAAAAACGTGTGGGAACAAACTTAAGACAGAACCATCGGCCGGGAACACGTACGTTATCATTACTGGTGACAATAGCCCAAGTTATGGAGGGAGGAGGCAAACCATACGTTAGAAATCTTCGTGTATTTAACGATTGCAGAATTTTGGTGGGATGAATTTTCACAATGATCCCAATTTCTTTACAATCAACTATCATGCTTACAACGCAGCCCCGTTTATTGCCGCTTGAATTTGAACTCATAGTGCCGATTTGTAGGCAAAAGGCTTCTTTTTAAATCGAAACTAAAATAATTAATTGACGGTTTTACGCTCTCACCAGTTTCCAGAGTGCGAAAATTTACTCTATCCCACTAATACTACGGACAAGACAAGTAATTAACGCATCAACTTTCCACTTGAAGGATGTCTATCCAAAAATGCGCAAAACTGAAACTACATTGTATTTAAAACGGTAGAATCTTTGAAGATGCTCTGAATTATCCTGAATGAAGTTTAAACAAAATATTTTGGTCCCCAAAATGTTTGGTCTTAATCGCTTGCGTTGAAAGGTCCTCATTTACTGATCAGCGGGGTTGGTCTTGTCTCTATAAATAAACAAAATCGAAACTGGCGAAGAGCACCTGCCAAAGAGACCTGTCTTCTGCAAACTTATCGAACAAAGCTAAGTTAATGTAATCCGAAAGCAGGCTGTTAACCGGACAATGCCCCCGTGGTTGCGAGGATGTTGGCAGTGCATGTCTCTAAAATGACTCCATCGATTTTTCTGTTGGGGACTCTGGAATGTTGCACCTCTACTTCCAAGCTGTAGGCTCGAGACACATCTCAAACACAACGGGGCGATGTGTCACTGTTTGACACTGAACTATGCCAGAAAAAGTCAGACCCGCCATTTTGATTTTGCATATTTGAGTGAATTTTTTCGAGCGACTTAATGATAACGTGACAGAAGCATTATGGGCGGGCCATCCCGGGAGAAGCAGCCCATCAAAGAACCATTACATTGGGCGCGAGCACATGTATTTTGGTATATTCTCCTCCTCGAACATTCTATAATTTGAAATGTCTCGTTACTTATACCTGCATATGAGGTTTCTCAAATCGGCTGTTCTGTGTGTGGGTCTCATGCACATAATACAGTGGCATTTCAGTCACAAAGACATTTCGACCAGTCCGGTAATTAATATTTCAGAGTTTTTTTGACCTGCACGCAACCATTAAATTCTTGGCCTCCTTTGTCCCATATTCATGAACTGAGAGTCCCTCGTTCGTAGACTGTGTAATATTCATTAACTGAGAGTCCCTGTGAAAGATTTATCACCTGATACAAGTTACCCAACGGTGTCCACCTTTCGAACTGAATAATTCATTATGAAGACCTAGGTTACTTCGGTACCATCGGGAGTTTCCAATACTGTTTCCATTGTTAACTTGTTAAACAAATGTTAGTTTTACGCTTTCGTCTCATTGACCTGCGCGCGCTTCACTCCTTGATGCAAAAGTGCATGACACACTGGATATAAGGTCCGCCTTCCAAATACCCATTTATGAAGACCCTGTTATCTCATAACTATACACATTGCGTTTTAATATTTCCCCCCTTTTGGGGGGCTTTTGTTTTGGGTAAAGACAGAAGCTTTTGTTTGATTTTCTCCCATTCATTTCCTCCTCAGATAACGAACAGAAGCTATTCAATCCTTACTGCTCTAGCTTAATTCTGTTGGAGTGTATTCGCAAAAACTGCAATATAACCGATGCCGATGGTGAGTTTAAAAGAGGGAGAAAAGACTATACCATCTTTCCCGTTCAGTTTCCGAGCGTACTTCCATATTCCAAATCTCGGCCAGCCTGGCGTGTACCATTAAGAACTTCAAGTCTAAATTACACTGTATTACATCCTTCGATAAAATTCCCTGATTAATCTCACTGTTCACTGTAAAACAGAAGCTGAACTTCGGTACATACTCTGCCTTTTTTAATCTTTTCCTTGATCACTTTTTGAAATAATTTTCCCAGCTACATTAGACTTATCAGACGCACTGGGTAGCATCAAGCGTCTACCGGACAACTTGCACTCGTACGCAAATACTTTGCTGGACGGCAGGGAGACTTACTGGGTCATCAAAGTGGAAAGTAAGCAGCACTCTGAATGTTAACCCACGTCAACATGAAGGCCAAGAAATAGATAAAGCGATACACACGGATGACACGACATCACCAACATATAGCAGTCAATGTGCCCAGTCATTTAAAAAAAATCAACTTTAATCAGCGCCACGAAATCAACCATATACCATAATTTTTCACCAAAATTACTCATTACCAAACACTTCATGATCTCAACAAAATTGACATGTTTTTCAGCCGTTGCCCAAACAGTCTGATACAATTACAGCGACGAGCTTTAATAGGTTTGGCAAATAAAATTCAAAGTTTAACTCAGTTAGGTGACACCTAGTTTAATATTCCTAAATCTCATTTTCTCCTTCAGAGCAGAGGCACTGCAAATCTTCCCTCCCCTATCGACGATCCTTGTCCGTTATTGTGAGTTTATCATTGTTCCCAAAATTTTGTTTCCATCTTTAACCTTACCACTTTCTCTTCATACGTCAATCAGAAGGAGCTGGTGAAAACGACCCAACAAAGTATACGCTACTCATAGATGACCCCGAGAAGAACTGTCCAGAGTTATCAAGTAAATTTTATAAATGGTTTTTGTAACATACATTGACTTTTCCACATTGTAATCGAAAAAAAAGAATGTTTCCCCGCTTTGACGCACGTATCACCTGGAAAGGCAAGGACTGTTATGGGAACATTACCCGTGCCGTCGAGAGCAGCTTCCAGAAACTATAGCCCCTGAAGAACATTTCTGTCCCAAGAATGAAATGGTTTACTCTCTTGCATAATATCGCTCTTGCTAGCAGCACGTGAATTAAGTGACAGTGTTTTACACGCATGTACATGCCAGCATCATTTTGGCAAAGCAGGTGTGTTTCTCGATCCGAGGGACACTGTTGTGTTCGATCGGATGAAGGATTCATTTCATCTCTGTGTTAAATAAATAATTATTATTACAAGCCGACAATGATGCACGGACTCCTGGCTGCGAAGCGTGGGGGAGCAGGTGCACAGGACATTGGGCGGCGATTAAACGACAGAAACAAATTATGGTGTCTTCTTGTGTCCCGGGAAACCTTGAAGAAAAATCATTTTGACATTTCCACCATAAATTGTCAGGAACTGTAAAACCTGGGGGGGGGGAAGATTGACTTCATTGCTTGATTATGGGAGGATATATTCCAAGCAGTTGCGAATTCAATTTGGCTTGGAAAAGATGTCCTATGCGGTAGAGACACGGTATACAGCTAACAATATAGTGTATGCCACATGCTACATTATTTTTATTTTGCTCAATTTTGGAAGTCTGGACTTAAAACCCTGTTTATCATGTTTTCAGACTGTATGAATTTACCTTATTCCAAAACGTGTTTTCTCTATGCGAAAACGGAGTTGAGTATTTCTAGCCTAATTAGTAACGGACTTGCACAGAGGGGGAGTTTTTTTCTGAATCGTATAGTCGTTGCAGTGAAGAAACGTCATTTTTTCACAAATTCGAGTCAAATGCACATGTACATGTAATCACCTTCGAACTTGAATAAATCGAAAGGATTGCTCACACAGAATCGCAACCGAATTTGAATCGTTTAGGACTAAACAGAGTAAACCAATCAATTAACAAAACATGTCAACGTTACCTTCATTTCTTTTTGTCTAGGTCGCTTGCAAGATCTATCTCGTCCGACAACGCGAGGCCGGAGGGAGTCTCAGTGGAGCAATCTCAGACGTAAATTGCCCCGCAACAGGGGCTCTGGCCGACCCAAAAGTAACACCAAGAAACGGTAGCGAGCTCGCCATTGGACAGTAAAGAGTGCATCACATTTTGGCGCCACAAATTCCCAGCAGACGATGTTTACGCGAAGTACGAGTAATGCCGCCGTCTTGGGTTGTGTTACTCATCCGGCCTCGCTCACAAAAGTATATCGGTTTTGTACATTTGAACGAATATTCATCATAAATTACTTTATAAATATGTCTTCATGAGCGTCAGGTTTATCTACATATTTCAATATTTAGAGAGAAGTTATAACTCTATAAGTTTATAGAAATATATAAATATGTTGTATTCGGTAGATTAATTTTTTTCAAAAAGGCGGCATCTTTGCGTTTCACTGAACGATCAAAATCTTTTGGCGCCTCGTTACCAAAGTTTTGAGGCTCGAGTTTCGAGGACACATTACATAACACTCTTCAAACGAGATTTTTCTTGATATTTATTTGCTTTTGGAGCCACTGTAATAGTTTTAAATGTTTTCGTGCCGAAAGACATGAAAAATAAACATTACTTAAAGAATCAACTTCGATGAAGGTTATCAACCTGGAAAAGGAGAAAATAAACAGCATGTTATAAAATACTAAAAATCATCAACCGCTGTTTTGCATGTTGTTTTTTGGCCTAATTAAATATGGGGGAAAATGTCACAAAAACTGTCTGCTGTGCGATGCAATTACGTATGAGCATGATACCTTTACGTTGATTGGTTGATTGATTGAAACGTCATTATCTCTCCATTTCCTTTAATTTTCGTTTTGCGAACTGAACATTATAATGATCAATATGTTAATGTCTTGGGGATTAACCTAACATTGTTAACCACGTGCGTGATTGAAATAAACTATGCTGACAATCACTACCAGTTGACAATATTACATCATGCATACGGCTCTGGCTGCTTAAAGAGGTACTGATTTGGCGCCACTACCACAGGGGCAGGGCTACATTTTAGTCTTGGGTTAAAGTTTGGTTGGTCTTTGGCAACATTTGGGTGCTGAACAGGCATGAAAATCCACTCTGTGTAAACCTAAAAACTAATTTCTATCTGCTTTATTGCATATTACAATGACCAAAGAAGAAGACATTGTTTTAAACAATTTTGGAATTCAATGTTACACATCTTGCTAATATGCGAGTTGATATTTTGGGATGCCTCACTTAGCGAATAAATTTACAAAGAAATCATACAGAATGCACGAATTGCACACAATCTTCAATGGTTTTAAATGAAAACAAATTATCAAACAATGGACAATTTGATCAAATAAGTCATATTTAGAAAAAACATATTACAATCACACACACTCATGAGAAAACAATACCGCTCCAAAGAGAATAAACGCTGGTAACAAGTAAACAACTGTGTACTGTCACCGTGCTTGTGCTGTTGGCTGTTGAATAGTACTCCAGTATACCAGGCAAGATATGGGATGGAGGGGTACCCCCCTTACCTGTCCAATCCCTATACGCACTCTAGACTATTGTTACCTAACACACCCCCCCCAAGAAGTCTGTAAAGAATTCGTGAGATTCCGATCAAACAATGACCAACACAAAGGCGGGGGGGGTTTTCTCTCCGTCCCACATCTTGCTTCAAATGTACTCCAATGTTGCATAGTCACATTCATCATTGTCATTACAAATCTCTGAAAGTACACACCACCAGTCCATTTATCAGTCATCCAGTCTTAAATCAAGTCACAAGCTATATGGGTCATTCCATGACGGGTCACAATTTGTGTCGGTGTCCTTGTTGCATGGGTAACTTTTACCATCTGTCGTGACCTGTAGAGTAGGTCGTTTATTCTGTAAAAAAGAACATGCACCTCTGTATTCAGCCTTGCAAAATGTGTAATTTGGAATCCACACGCAGGGAAATAGCTGTTCATTTTTACGGAGCCCACATAACAATGGACACCGTCAGAAATTGTGCCCCAACCTCATGGAATGACCCATATTCCAATGAGTAAAGTATTCCTCTGTCACTGTTCATACTCTAACTTTTGGCTCATCTTGCAAATGGTTATGATTGGACTTGTGAGGAGACTTGTAAAAGGTTCCATGCCTGATCTTTTTTGAACTTGGCTGGCATATAAAGGTATCCACGATACCAGCTGTGAAGGTTTCAATTCAACATGAGGTTTTGTTTTTGTTACTTTGTGATTCATGGGCTCACTTTCGCTGGCCCATGTACATCGAGCTGTCAAGGGAAAATGGTAACATTTTTGCCTTAAATATCTTGGAAAAATGGAAGTATTGCAAGCGTGGTACATGTATGTCCAATTTTCATTAAAAATTAGTGTCAAAATTATTATATGACAAAAAGTCCAGAAAAATTAGCAACCCAATAAAATTTGTTGAGATGATAACAGAGAAAATGTCAAGGTGGGGTAGATTCAATTTCCCCCCCCCGCCCACCCTGGGGATTTTTTCAGGGTTAATCAAACATTATTTCCATATATGGATAGAAATATATAACTGAATACAACAAAGCAGCCTTAGAAAGCTACTTGAAAATATACAGCACTACAGATAATGTCATGTTGCTCCAACATCACGATGCAAGGCACAGTGGAATAATCCATTTGAGAGTTAAATTTGAATAAAATCTGGTACACTGTCTTACCTGATTGCTAATGAACGTAACAATTTGAATCCCTCAGACTAAAGGCACTGTTGCTTTACCTCATGATTTGGGGCAAGCTTTTGCATAGCAACCACCATCTCTGGAATGGACTGGTTCCCTTGTGCCCTGCTCATCCAGTGAGATCAGTGTATTGTTCCAAGACTAAGCAAATCTTGCCCTGAATCACGAGGTATAGCAACAGTGTTTTTAGTCTGGAGAATTGTTACGTTCAGGTGAATTTAAAGAACTCAGTGTAGGCCTGCCAGATTTTATTCAAATTTAACTCACAAATGGCTTATTGATTGATGTATCAAAGGGCAGAGTGATCTGAACTGCATCTGTTTCGGCACGTTATGCAAATTCATTTCTGCTTTGCATGACAATGACATTGGCTGAAATGGCTCCACGTGTAGAACAGCTTATATCTTTGCTGCAGCTGAGGTCGGCTTTCCATTATAAATGGCACACAGTTTGAAAGTTGCACTTGCAACTTAAATCTTGAGAATAATCTGAGTGTCCATAAGTGTTCTGGTGGATTTAGCAGTCCTCAAGGCACACAGTTGCTTTACAAAATGTTAATGAGATGCAAATGCCTACATTTGCATATTCATCTCACATACTTATTATATGAATGTTCAAGTAGGAGAATGATACAACCCAATTAAAAACAAGGTGACCTACCTAAAGCACCTTTCTTAAATCAATAAAGTTTCTCGTGTTCATTAAAAAAAATAAACCTACGCATGAAAGATGAACACAGCTATTGCCTCATTTCTTATTAAAAAGGGACCACACCGATTATATCATGCCTAGACATGATTGGTTCTAATTTGCATTTATGCGATTAAAATATTGTTATTAATGCACAGATTTAAGAATGCTGAAGAGGAAAACAAATACACATCTCAAAAATTTTGCACTTATAAGTTGAGGAGCACATGCTCAAATCTCAGACAAGAATAATGCAGAATATTATAAAAGTTCTTTTCAAACCATTCACAGAAGTTAGAAATGCTGTACAGTTCCATGACAGGAAATGGAAGACAAATCTGGTTGGCATGCTGCAAAGTGTTCCGCACTTTCTCAACATCTACTGCTTCCAGACTATTCATTGTGATTTTAGGAATCTGGGTCCATGCGTATTTTTTTCTACTTTATTTGGTGGCAGTAACGCACGAGACGTCACATGAGGCCCACTGGTTCCTTACGCTACCTAGAGCATAATTTGGTATTCAGTTTAATACAGATATCCTACTTGATATTTGTATTAAGTTGAACAGCCTAGGGAGTATTCTCAACAAGCAATAGGAGCAGACCTTCAGTGTGTCCTGTTCGTATGAGGAACTTTGTTCAACTTTGAACACATCTTGGAGGAGACTACTCTAACTGTAACATAGACAAAAAAGAAACAGTTGACCCCAGCACTTTTCTTGACTAAAAATGTTTCCTTTTAAAAATGGATTTTCAATGAAAGCAAGTTAAGTTCTCTGTTAATAAAATATAGACTGAACTTTAATAAAGACTCTAAAAATTTTTAATTTGAAATTCTTTGGAATGTACAAGTTTGGTTAAGTAACAACTAGTCTATAGTGACAGTTGTTGGAGGTTTAGTCTGTTGATTAAAATGGAATGGTCAATTTATCTTTGATGCTATCAACTCTGTGTTCAACCCACTGAGGGCGGAATACTCTATTATACAATACTTGCATAAATCCCTGTCATCTGGTTGGTGGATCCTTGATCACATGTCATTTAATTATTTGTTCTATTAAACGGTACCTGTTGAACAGAACTTCATTTCACTTGACTGGTTCCTGCCCCCCATTTAATATATTCTCATTCCCAGTAAGAAAAGGAAAAGAATGTAGGGACAGAAACCAGTCCAACATTGCACAATACCACCAGTGGATGGCACTTCGGACACGAATCTGTCTAGCAAAATGACAGCCATTAATAAGCCTACATGAGCGGGGTTATTTGTTCTGTTACAGAAGAAGATTTATGCAGGTATTGTACAAAACCAATTATGAATGTTTTACATTCGTCCAAAGGAAGAATAATTTTATTCGGTGACAGACGAAGTGTTTGATTCCAGTTGGCTTCATGACGTGGAATCAAACATTTCATCTCTCACCTCATGAAAGTATTCTTATTGCACTCATAAACATTCATCACTGACACTGCGTGAGGGGAGAGCTGCGCTGTTCTCCATACGGGGAGCACAGTGGTATGCATTGTGATACGAGATTTGGGGACCACAGGACACGAGGGGTAACCATGTATTCATGTGCCTTCCCCCTTTCCTTTTGTCCCCCCCCCTCCTCCGCCCTTCTGCTTACTCCATCACCATTTGATGACCTCTGTCTCAGTGAGGACGGCAACGACAAGGAAGCCAACGTAGAGAAGAAAGAGGCAGATGCCGTAGGTCCTGGTGGCTCGGAAGTTCGTGACGACGTGGTAGAAGAGGGAAAAGAAGAGACTAACCCCGAGCCCAGCCGCCAGGACAAACTGTAGCTGGCTTGACCTCAACTGCAAGAGTCAATATGAAGAGCACGGACATCAGAAACTTGCAGATGATCAGGGTCCACAACGCTAAATACATGCCCGCTAAATCAATGCAAAATTGGACAAATATAGCACAGCTTAGTGACACTTGGGAGCAGAGTTTCAACTAGTGTTAGCCAATTTGATTTTTTTTTCCATCCTCCTCAACCCCAAACATACCCCTAAAACAGTAGCCAATCTCTAGGGCCCAAGACTGAATATAGCCACCCGCCCCTTTTAACCACTTGTTGCTGGATGACGTGTAAAGTCACAAAATTTTCCTTATTCGTTCCATGGAGGAAGCGGGCATTCATTTAAGAATTCTATTTTCATTTCCATAGTTGACGTATTAACGTGTCGTGCTTGGTTGGGTCAAACTGCAGAAGACAATCTTACATGTGGACGCTGCTGCTCAGTGGACCCACCATCACCCCCCACAATAATCTGGAAATGCCTTTCTTGAGTAATTAGAATTGAATTGGGGAGCCCACACCAAGACCTCCTTTGTTTGGGTAAGCTGATTTGCTAGGGAGCAAAACCACTCTTAAGAAAACCAAAAGAGATAAGGTTACAAAATTCAAACTGGCAACTCCTTTGTATTGAAACAACTGGCAAAAAAACACACATGGCCATGAGTGATGCCTATATATATGTATGCTATGGACCTTTTGTATGTGAAACTGTTGACGTCTGGACACACGCCACAATGTTTACCAGGGCAGTTGAAAAAATGGCTGAATAGAAGAACTCAGGAGGCAAAAGAATTAAAATACTGATGTCCGGGAGTAAAATTAACAGTTGTGCCTCCCTACAAGTTTTATGGGCGCCAGAAAAAAATGGCAAGGTTGAAGAATTTGCCCCCCAAAAAAAATCTGTTAAAAAACCGCCCCCCGCAGCTTTTTTAGGGACGAAAGCCCGACATTAACTGGCTTTAAACAGACCCAAAAATCGGAGGATTTTGTGAATGAAGTGCCCCGAGGTGGAAGCCACAAATCCTAACATCATAGTACCTCTTGTTGTAACTTATCCCTGGGATCACAATATATTATCGAGCCCAAGCGCAGGAATTTCGATATTTTGTTGTTTGTACTTTTGGCAAATTATGGCCCATTTTTCAATCCTTGGCATTAGCTATGACCTTGGCATCATCTCAAGTTCTGCAATCATTTTGAAAATTTAATTACTGGAACTGAACAAAGAAAAAAATGGTAGTACTGACCTCGCATTTGATGGTTTGATATTGCCTTAGCCAAAAATAGAGCCCTGGAGTCCCAGGTTTAGGACATACCTAAAATGTCAAGGCTAGAAAGCCAAGCCAACACCACAGATGAAGTGAAGGCTACCTAAATCTATGCCTATATTAACCTTGCAGTTTGGACGGTTTGATCCACTCAAATGAGAAGCAAGGGTGATACTTATGCCAACTTACATGGAATGTTCCTCCATGAGCAACGCAGGCAACTGTACATGAGATGCCAATGCCGAGAAGCATGTCTGAAAAAGGTTTACTCATTTAGGAAGCTTTTCCAAAAGTGCCCTCAGCTTTCACAATATGCTTCAACCTTCGTGCGCATTAGCGAATTACTCATCTGCAATGATGAACAACCTTTAAGCCTTGCGGTGCTCTGGTCTGATTCCATCTGCTCATTAGCTGATCTGCATAATTCCACAGCATGTGAATTTGGTCTACTCCTGGTAGATAATAATGGTACCATATGATCTCTGGTCATACTTCACCAAGAACTAAGTTCATTGCTGATTTTATGACTGGCTCTTCTGCCCTATTTTGTATCCTCTTGAGAGAATGCATGGAAATGGGGTCAATGTTCAACACACACATATTCCTGCACAAAAACATGGACCAAGAAAATATGAAATTAACTGTGATTCATTAATCCATCATCAGCAAACTAATCTTTCTCTGTTGGGCGAGGGGCACTACAGACAAGCTTTATCAAAACTTTTGAGACAATTTGGAGACTGGTATCAAAGGATACTAAAGAGAGGTCCACCAAAGCATGCAGCGACAGCCATCCTGGGATAGCCCTGTCTGGCTACTGCAATATCCGACACTAAATCTGAGGAGAGAAGCAGAGCAACGTCAGAAAAAAATGTGAATGCACAAATTACTATCGACCCAAACACAGAAGGGATTTTGGATCTTCTCCCAGCTAAGGCACGAGTGGATTCCAATCCTCTCTCCTTTTCGGATCCTGGCAGTCCCAAGAAAGAAGTTTAGAACTTGACTTGCACGTTAAGCATGCTTGATTATATCGGTGAAGCATCAATCCAATGAGAGCATTATTTGTTGATGGTTACATGTATTTCTAATTTGCATTATCACACAAATTGGTCTGCGCATGAGCATGTTCCACTGAACAGTTAATGATACGACGGTCATTTTTTTTTACCTAAATGAACTACCAAAGTTTAAATATTGAACACTTTGTGGGGATAGTGCATGTAGCTTTATGTCCAGTATTTAGGGAAGTGATATCATAAAATGCCCCAAAGAAATCAGAAAACAAATGCAAGGGAGATGATCAAAATATACCGGTGCCTTATGATGCTATCACTGAAAATTTTAATACAGATGGTGGATTTTGAAATTGGCAGAGGAGGTCAGACAAATCTTATTCATTAGGAGTGACAGACACTGAGGCTTGTTCAGGCTGGGGGTACTTCACAGCTTCATAGTGACTGTAAATTCTACACCAGCCATTGTACATACCTCCTATACTGTTTCCCCAGGCCAATAGCGTCAGTCCCAGAATGGCATCACTTAGCTGAAAAACTAAACCGTACATCTGTATCAAAATAAAAACAACTGTTGGGCGCTCGTTCACAAACAAAATACGTGTATAAACCCCAAAATCTTAAGAAGCCTGAGCTCAGAAGAAAATGCAGAAATGCTTAACTTCAAGAATACAAAAACACTCTCATGGATTAGTTCAGAGAATCTCAAGGCACCTCACGAAACAGTAAGACGGGTCTTTCCAGATATTAGGGGTCCATTTTTGTGTGTGTGTCCCTGTCACATCTGACATATGAGGTCAGAACACATTTTTCCAATTTCCAAGAGTGATGAATTAATGCAGATTACCTGCAAAACAAATTGTAATAGTTTGAAATCAATTCCGGTGATATTTCCGTGTCAAATAACAATGGTCAGATGTAACAGGGACACCAAAATGTCACACTTTTGGACCCCTAATTTCTGGATTTACCTACATGTAACTGTCTCGGCCTGACCAGAACTCAAACCAGAGGTCAGTGACGTGACATCAAGGTGCATATTACTGCCCTGACCTGAAGCCCCAAAATGCATCACACACAGAATCACAGTGGTATTCACTAGCAACTAAAAGTCACAAAAACCTATAAGCCAACATTCTCGCAGAAAATCATTGCGCAATCAATTCAGTCAAGCAATTTTTACAGAATGGGGTCAGTTCAAGTGACTACAGGACAATGGTCAAAGTACAAACCCAGAAAGGAAAATTATTTACACCAACCTGTAATAGATTAACAATTTCATTTGCAACCGAATAGATCCACAGCACAGATATGCCAAACCCAAAATATGCAAATAACTGTTGACAGAAAAACAAAACAAAACAAAACAAAAATATCATGCTTAGTTGAACAGGTGAGACCACACAAAAATGACACAATATTTGAGCTGTCCTAAAGAAAAATATGGATACACAAACATGACAAAGGAAGCGGGTGTGAACATATACAGGAGCTTCTCTTTGGATTGGCTCTTTTCAGAGCAAACACTTCTCTACATAAGAGGTGATTTCCATGGTGCACCTGCGTATCTCACTTTGCAGGTATATAGCTTCAATGCGCGAAGCTTCAGAGAAAGTGAAACCTTGCTCTGACTATATCACCAACAATATGTCAATGATGGAAAGAGATTGCACTCTCTTTCACGACACAAACTTGTCATGCATGCACCCAACTGGCAAAGTCCTTGCAAGCGGCGCATTGAAATCATTGTTGTTTTGCTCAAGCTAGCCATTGCGAAAACAGTAGCGGCTCCTTGAACATAACAACAACGGCGCAGTCAGTACTCAATTTCAAAGGCACGAAGCAAAAGACTTACAAAATGGTAAACTGGCGGCTTATCGGACCTGGATGTTAAGAAGACAGCAAATGCTAATAAGAAGCCCACACATAGCATGAGTTGCCATAAGACAAAGTTGCCAGTCACCACTGTAGAAAAATCTGGCACGGGAAAAGTTACCAAGATGAAGTGACAATTCATCATTCAAATGAGCTGGGAGGAGCATGTATAAACAGTGTGAGCTCAAAAAGAAAAGTCATCAGTTGGAATCTGAAATCTGGAAGAATACAGGGAGTATCAATGTGCATATTCATAATTTAAATGAGTTGGGAGGAGCCTCAACACAGTTTAAGGTACTGCTGATACCTGGAATGCAGAAGACATTGTGCAAGAAGAGTACAACAACCAGTATTTATTATTTAAATTAGATGGGAGGAGCATAAATGTTGCAAACATTCCTTCAGCAGGAAACTGACAATCAGATGAGCTTTCTCAAAGGAGCAGTAAAGGAAACACCATTGGGGGATACAAAAGTACCCCCCTTAGAAGGAAGCTTACCAAGCCTAGGTCACAGCAATGAATATGGAAAATGAGCTGTAATTCCTCATTTATATTCATAACCTGGCAAACTAAGAGGAATCACAGACCAGAGTAGGATTTTACCAACCTTTGATTTACTCTAAACTGTGTACACATAAGCTAATCGTAAAGTAAAACGTCTGGAAAAGAGACTACTTACTTTTAGTGACCACCACACAAAAGACTGGCCCAATCAGTAGCTGGAAGCAATTTAAGAGTCTGTTCCAGCAGTGTTTGTCTTCAGTGTGATCCACTAGAGGTACAGTACACTGCAATACCAGCTGGATGGGAGACTAGAGAATGACAGATGTACAACAAGAGGCTGATGCTAGGAATGTTCAAAGTTCTAATAGTTTTATTATTATTATAAGAATTGGCTTTACGGTAGATTTGAAAGAATTCAAAATACTAAATAACCTATTGTATATAATATAAAATATGACTTCTTATATTCCAGAGGCTGTCAAACAATTCAGCTTCTGTACATTTAGGAATTCTCACCTTGAAGATCTCGTAGAATTTGCCAAAGATGGACTTGGCCTTCCAGTTGTCGGTGTCAATGGGGTTGATACCATGCAGGAATTCTTTGGCATCCTCCCAGACACGGGCCATGCGTGTCAATTCCGGTTTCTCGTCCGCCGTGTTTTCGTCAGTGCGGGCGCCCAACAATGGCGTGCTTGGGTCATCTGTACTCACAAAATCACCAATGATTAGGTTAGGTGAAATTTTTTTGTCCATTTCAACAGGTTCAGTTAGATTTTTATGAAAAAAAAACTAGCCTTCCCAATATTGGTAAGAACTGGGCAGCGCGTAAGGGCTGCCCAAACATCCTGCCAGAAATTATGATCCAATGCACTTTGACAACTCTGGGGAAAGCAAAAGAATTGAAGGTTTTGACAGGGCAGATAGAAGGAGGGTTGGCATTCTGCAATGCAAACCATTTATCGGATAAAATGAGCAAATGAAAAAATGAATATTAAAATAAATCTTAGGCCATTTCTGAAACGGGTTTCCAGAGCTACGGCTAGGTCTATTGTCTGCAGGTCTCAGCGTACTTCCAATGGAGTGAAGACCTAGACCTAGCTCTAGACAATAGATTCGGATGCAGCCATGATACCCGAAGCCCCTCTGAAGCTGAAGGTTTACAATCATAAGAGAACAAACATGTGCATGGCCATAGAATTGCACAAACATAAGTGAAGACTGTGAACCTTCAACCAAAAGGAGGGAAAAGGGACCAGATTTCACTACGGTCTAAATTGCATGTGACACCAGAAACGTTTTCAAGATCAGCCAGGCTGGCCTTTATCAACTGTTGAAGGCCAGCCAAGTGATTAAATGGGCTGTCAAGCAATACGAATGGCTAAACGGTCTGATCTGAATGAAACTTAAAAACACACTCAGCATATTCACTCTGTCAGCTGCAACAGGTTTATTTTGCGACCAAATTTTCAGAGTGTGCTAATGAAATTACAATTTTTAAATATTGAAGTAATTTTTACACCTATTGACAAATTGTAATTGAAATTTAAAAATTTTAAATTACAAAGTGGCAACCTAACAAACACTGGTTTAATATCCAATAGACAAACATGTTGGTGCAACATACATGTATTTTGATATGTGCCAATCCATCCTATGCCTTTTGTTTCATGAATTAAAATTCCAGTGTAATCATCCAATAATAATGCCACACATATTGATACGGAAATTCATGTAACAATGTTTTTTCCAAGTCCCCTTTCTCCGGCACCACTGTTTACCTGTATTAGGGAGGAATGGTCTGTTCAGGTCAGGCAGGCCATTTTGACTGCTGGTCGGTGGACCATCTTTACTGTGTGGTAGTCCGTTCACTGATGTTCCGTGCCCAGCAAGCAATGATGCAGCCACTACCTGTTCCGTGTCTCGCAGAGCCTCAGCAATGGCTGAGAAAAAAACAGAACAAACCAAAAAGGTTTAACAAAACCCTAGCAGTCGAATGACTTATCCCACATCAGTGTCATTGCTGAAAGACCAGTCACAAGAGAAATAACAAGGTGAAAATGACAATGGAATGCTTTTATTGCAATCCATTTGATTGGCATGTGACTGACATTTAGAATGGACATTGCGATGGTCTTGTGATGGTCTTATAAAGACCATGGTAATGGTTCATGGTGATGGTTCATGGTAATGCTCAGGTGCAGGCGCACCAGGTGTATGTGCTTGCCGCAGCGCCTGAACCAATGCATTAATGTGCATTGCACAGGCGTATCGCTTGCTGCAATGGCGCCTATGCGATTACAACGTTTTACATGTATTCACGGTGAAGTTCTCCATTTTGTGCCACTATGCGGTACTATACGATCTTTGACTAAAAAGGTGACTTTTTTGTATGATCAAGTGAAGTCAGATTTTTTCAGGACTGGGACAATTATCCTGTACATACCCTCCATACTATAGACCCCAATAATAAGACTACACAATACATACAACTTGTGAAACTAGGGATCTAAATCCTGCCCAGATGTTTCACTACAGGCATAGAATGAACCAGAAACGACCATGCATCCATCGAGGGCAACTGGACCAGACAAGGTCAACAGAACAATCGTGTGAAGTGCTTTACTCCTGTGGATTTCTGGATTCTGAGAGGGATATAAGGACGAAGGGACACAACAGGCACATGTATCATGTAGAGGGGCTGTCTCCCCAATCCACAGGACCCTTCCTCAGGGACATGCCACAGTCCCACAACTTTCTTCCTGCCCCCTCCCACAGAGGGGTGTTCATAAAAACCATACGTGTACCCGAGTACCTTTTGTGAGTTAAATTTGAGTAAAATCTGGTACACAAATTCAAGTGAACATAACAACTGGAATTCTCCATACTGAAGACACTGTTGCTATACATGTACCTTGTGATTTGGGGCAAGATAAGAGACGCCTTGCACCAGTACAGTTTTCAGTGGATAAAACGGCACAAAGGGACCAGTCCATTCCAGACATGGTGGTCATTATGCAAAAGCTTGCCCCAGATCATGAGGTATAGCAACAGTGTCTTTAGTCTGGGGAATTCAAATTATGCAATTTAAGATAACTCAGAGTACTAGATATTATTCAAATTCATCTTGCAATAGGCTTATTATTGACGTTAGGAAGAGCTTCCAGATTATGGGGTTGGTGAGTGCCTCCAACAGACTTTACATAATTACATTTTTATTTTTCAGCCCAAGAAAGAGAAAGTTTTTGAGAGTATTTTTGTTTGATTGTTTAAATGAAAACCTGATGTTCAAACAGTTTTTTACTTGTTTGCTCAAATGCTGTTGATGACTAGTTTGGGAAGACAGCAGTGGTAATGTGAAAGAACCTTTTCATGTGTGCATACTTCCTGTTTTAATTTAGGAGTCGGCTTTCTTTTATGGATACTTGGGTACACCCATGTTTTACAGGGTACCCGTTTCTCATCCTACCCCTCAATGGACACCACTACTCCGAATCTATCAAAATTAAAATTGCAATTATATTATACCCAGTGTTTACCGTGTGGAACAGGTACATTTCCACCTGGGCTGTAGGTTTCACTGACGTATCGCAGCATAGGTCCGTAACTGCGCCTGTCTGTATCAACTGCACCAGGGACAAAACTTTCACTGTCTGAGAAATCTGCAAACATGAGGTCACATAAGGCAACAAACGAATTAAAAAACTGTTTGCAGAGGAAACATGTTATTACACAGATAAAACATTGTAAAAAGTTTATTGATTCCCCCCAAAATACCGAACCATGAATATGTCAGCCTTATATGTACCTTCCTTAGAAGATTAATTTCCACACTGCTCAAAGAAAGTTGCTAAGTCTGAACTGATATGAATGAATATTGTAGACCTGAACTTCCAAGACTTTTTGCAGACGTGATATCATGGTGACCTCTGGGGTAAGCCAATTTGGGGAATTTCTAAATCAGCTCAGGAGTGAGAACACGGTCAGTATAACAACCGCTTGATGTAGATGATGGCATGAGAATGATCTGGGTATTCTCCAGATTTGAGAAGCAAATTTACAGGCTCGCACTTCAGACGAATGTGAAAGCGGAGTGAATTTGATGCTGCAAAATGTTGCGGCAAACTTTGCTTGAGTTGAAATATGCTCAGCAATTTCAAATTTGATTGGACGTTTACAAAACTGCATTAGTGTTTGCTATCGCATACAAATTGACCTTGATGCGGATCATGGTATTGGGACTAATAAGGAGCCTGTGATGTGAGTGTTACGTGGAAATACAATGTGTGCAAAGTTTCACTCTAAATGTATGGAAACTATTTTCATGTAACATCCCTAATTAGTTAATCTTATTGGAAAGATCAACTTTATTCCAAAGTTACAATTCACCCAATTTTTTCCTGACAAATGAGGGTACTGTTGCTTTAATGTCATTCCGGGAAGACACTGCTTAAGTTACTCAAAATTGGCTTGTCTAAAATATGTGAGAGAAACTTTGCTCACTAGCCTACTGTTGTGCACTGAAAAAATGATGGCTGATGAAAAAAAGTTATCAGAACAGCAAGTATTCAAAGTTTCTTGGAAACTAGAGTGGAAATGACTGTCACAGTAAGGTTACCGCTTGAAATTTACACCGCCCTTTTTTAACTCAGAAATATGTCAACTACAAATTTCAGATACAAATGAAAAATTACCTGGTGCCCTCAAAAAAAGGAGAATGAAAAGCAAAAATAAGGTTTAAACAAATGAAACACGAAGGTGCATTCCCAGATATTAGACCCAAATTAATGACATGGTTTGGGCCCCTTAACCCCTAGTACGATGTCTCTATTTCAAGACAATCTGGTCTGAGAGGAGCATGGTCACACTTACATGTACATGTACAAGATGTATGTATGAAAATGCAGTGCTTCAAAAAGGTGTAACATAATCAAGAAAACAAAGACAAGTACATGTACATGTGTCATGGGAGCGGGCTTTGACAAGTTACATGTAAATGTATGGTGTGGAGCATGACGTAAACGTGTAGAAATGCCTGAAATGTTTTTCAGTATTTTCATGGACAAAAAAGATGTACTACACGACTTGTTCACGATGCCTTTGAATACCGGTAGCTTGTGGGGTGTGAACACAACAAATTTCATTAATTTCTTCATATTTCTTAGTCATGAATCGGCATTAGGGTTGAGTCGATTTGAATCATTTCAGTTTTGAATAAATGACCTTCTGTTTGATTGAATATTCAGGCATTTGGTGACAGCCAATTCCAATGTGCCCAGGATTTTTAACGGAACTTACCAATGTTAACGGGGCAAATACCAAAACAGCTGCCAAAATCAGCAATTGTGGACAGGAAAACATATACAAATTGCAGTTAGTGTTACAGCATTTTTAACGCAAAAAGTGATTGATAGGACATATTTTTGGGGCACTTTTTCAACTTGCTGACTCACACAATAACACAGGGTTGATCAGTGAGTAGCACATGTAGTTGTTTGGCCCAATTGTTGGGCCTGTCCAAGGAATGCCAATGAAGCCAGTAAACAATTTGAAATAAAATTTTAGAATATAAATTGAACACCACCAAAAAATGAATTTCTCCAAATTTTTGTTTGGGTGCATGCTTCCTCAGAAATATTGGAAACCACAAAACAATTATTCCAATATTTGATGTTTGATAAAATATTCAAATGTTTGACATAGTTTGCACTAATGCCATCACCTTCGGTCGTTCCACTCGTCACAGTGGGTCTCATTCGCACTGGCTTGATCTTTGACTGGTACAACCTCCGGCCAATCAGAACAAAGAAAACGTAGCCGACATAAAGAAGTATAAATCCTGATGAAAAAAAAGAACGACTGGTTGTCAATTAAAACTGAAGGACTTCAATTATGAGGCATTTCTTGCCCCAAAACGTCAGCTCCGTAAAACTCATGAATATCCTGGACAGCGTCCAAAAGTTTGCCCCCATAATGAATTCGTCCTCATGCTAACTATCATTTCAGACATGT
Source organism: Acanthaster planci (assembly GCF_054643075.1). Lineage (NCBI taxonomy): Eukaryota > Metazoa > Echinodermata > Asteroidea > Valvatida > Acanthasteridae > Acanthaster > Acanthaster planci. The sequence continues at coordinate 10,900,631 of NC_141785.1, read as the reverse complement.
GTTGGCCCCACTTGTACGTTGCTCGTAAGCACGAACATGCATCGAAATAACTGCGACATGAATGGAAATGCAAAAATGATTTAATTGACACTGTGCCTGCAGCAATTCAGATAATATTTGCCCAGCAATGGTACATGTAAATATCATATGCACATGTCGAATTACAAGTATAGAATTTGGCAGTAAGTTCAGCGCACTGAAAACATCTCTTGACCTCACCCACGGCCTCTGCCGTCCATATTTTCCCGGTGTACAGAATATAAAACGTCCAGAAAGCGGCGCCAACGTAGAAAATGGTATCCCGCAAAAAAGGTCTCTTGGCCAGCTCAAAAGGCTGGGCAATGGAAACAGACCCGGCAACCACAGTGGTCACAAAAACACCGGCTCCTGTAATTAAATAAAGTATTAAAAGATGCTTGAAGATGTACAGAGCAAGAGCTTAAGAGTTCATTATTATTATTTGTTAGCCCGCTCTTACCTGTAATGTTGCCAGGGTGCTACATGTGCAGGTACATGGGACTCAGAACCCCGAAAACTCGTCTTAGAGCTTTTTTTTTTTTTTTTTGGTGTATTTTTTTCAAGGATCTTATTCCACTTTGCATTATCATACAATGAAGAAGCTTCAAGCTCTTGGTTTTTATGTGCAACAAAGTGTGGAATCATGATAAAAACGTTCATTCAATGGGTGAGAAATTATGGGTACCTAACTTCCTGTTGAATTACACTGCGAAAAAATAAAAGTGTTTTTTTTTTCACTTAATAACTACAATTCCTTTTATTGGGATGGTTTTAATAGTGAAGTCAAAGCCTTCTAGTTTGATGGTTTTATGTGACACAATGTGCACACATGTACAGGCACATGTGTTGAAAATAATGAAGGGAGATTAAGAGAACAAGGTACATATATGGCCTTTTATGCACAACACTTTGTGTACGCTTTGCATTAACCCTAACCCCCTAGGGACCATTGAAATCCTGCATAACCTTGTTGGGTTTAGCTGGTTAGGGTTAAGTGGAAGTAAATCATAAACATGTTCATGTACCAATATGTGAGCTCTTTTGCAGATTACCAGGTTTAGATACATGCATGAAATACCGGTACATGCAAATCAAATTTTGCTTAACTCTCCTGCTTTTCAGAAAATGGTGACAGAATACTTTCAACAGGTGCATTTACATGTAGGTAGCTTTCGCCTGCTGACTCAAATTCAACTTTGTCCCCAAAGTGTCACTTGCTAATGACACCCAACACACTGGGCCCTCCCGGTCAGGCCTGCACTGCTGTTCAAAGCTATTGGAATTACAGGAAGTGTACATTATGTGAAACATGGGACAGCAGATGAATCAACAAACAGTTGTGTACATAGACCTTGACTTGTGGGATGTGAGTGCCTGCAATTGGCCTACCAGTATTATGGCCCACACTCATCACAAATGTAAACACTGTACCACATGTATACAGCTGTATATGACATGCTAGTTTGGATACTCATGTTAGCAAACAACACTTTTTACATCTATCTTATAAATAGTATGCATTGATCTTAGCTATAAAACATGACCTACAGATACGCATGTGATTGGAAGTAATTGTAAGAATCAAGTATTTTAGTTAGAACGTAGAACATCTGTGAAAAACGGTGGTTGGTGATATTCATCAGAGTTGTTTAATAATCTTTGCATGATTAATAAGGAGGAAATGAAGTAACAAAAACTCAAACCAATCAATTCATTCCTCAATGGCTGAATCCAATTTCAAAATTGGTAGACAGTGGTTTTATTCAAATAATTCTGAGGGAGAAGTGAGAAATGGCAAAAGTTGGAGGAGAAATGAGGACCTACCGAACAAAGCTCCGATGGCCAAGCCAGCATTACCATCCTTGGCATTGGTGATGGCCGCTATGGCACTGAAAATGTCTGGTGCTCCATTGCCAAACGCAAGAAATGTTACACCGTGAGACAAACAGGTTAAAGAGACAATTTTGATCACAGACAACAGGTTATCAACAAAACTGTAATAATCAGATTTGTGCCACTTAATAATAACTGCTTTTGCTCAGGCAAGAACCAATTGCCACTCTATTGACTAATATAACAATGAAAAAACCAACAAATTACTTGATTGCTCAATTAATCAGTAATTAAATTATCAAGAACTAAATCTGTTACCCAACCAATGAAGTAAATGTAGATCTGTGATAAATTATACAATCAATAGTAAACCTAATACAAATATAAGCAAACAAACCAAACCGGGTACTGGTGCATTGTAAATTTCCAGAAGTGATATTAAAGTCTGTCCTAAAATGGTCAATTCACAGTACAGCACACCACCAAGATGTTGCTAGGGTCCTTTTCCACAATGCATTGTTGGAAACAGTCGATAAATTCTATAGACCACTCTCATTTTGCCTACAATTTGTGTGCGTGACCAAAGTTTGCAGAAAAATGGCCCTTTGGTTGTTTTTTTATTTTACCTCAAATTCGTTCAAACAGTACATGTATATTTGTCCCATTAATTTTAAAGTGGGTTATATTTTCATTAAAAATTACTTCGCAGTACATGTACATGTATGATTATCTGGTATTTTGGCAGCTGCATGGGATTTTGGACACTTTGTGAATTATTCTTTTGTTTTTTTGACAGGCAGCCATAGTTTTAGCAGCCAAATGTAGGAAAAACACGACAATGACGTAAAAAAAGAGCAGCGCCCTACTTCCTGGCTCACTTATGTGGAAAACTTCAATTACATGTATTGCTTGTCAAGGAAAATATTCTTAAGAAAATATCCAGTGGCAGTTGTAATTAATCCGTTCTTCTTTCCATTGCACTGAATGTCCAAATCTATTAAGAATTTCCCCACGTTGTCTCCTCGATATGCAATTAAATGCAAAACATGGCAAGGCCTTTAAGAATGGCCTCTCTGTTGCAACCTCTTGGTGGCGCAATGTATTGTGAATTGCCCATATTACAAAAAGTAATAGTTACAACTTGTACACTAAAAGTTGAATGGCCAAAAAGGATATTGCTACACTCTGGTTGAGCTTAAGTGACTTGGAGATGGCTGTCAGAGATGGGCAGAAACTGCAGGGAAACAATAACCACAAATAATGCACATAACTATTTTTGAAATTGGGGGGAAAAAGGAAAATGACAATGTATGGTGCTTTGGGTACAACGAAGGGCTCCATCCGACATTACCGGCTGTGCCTTAACAGTTACACTCTGCATTCGGGACTATAGAAAATGGCTGTGCACCAATAGCCACTACCCACTGGCTTCTAATGAGGCATGTGTTCACGTTAGCCTCTAGCAGGATTTTTGAACTGGTTTAAGACTTCTGAGTTACATGTACATTCTGGTTACTGCTCTGTCCTCCCCACTTGGAAACCTTGGAAGAAATTTTATGCAAGTTCAAATGAGCGATTCCAAAGAAGTGGCTTAGTGATTACAGTAACTTTAATTCTGAACTTATAGTTCACACACATCAAATTCCTTAATAAAGTTACATTCAAGTTACTCTGTGAATCTTACCAATGGGGAAGTTTAGGAACAATTAAATTTCACAGAGAGAGGAAGTACCCTGTTTCACTAAGTTTGGAATACACGCACATTTAAATAGGATATGTCTCTCTGATGGAAAATGAGTTTGCTCTTTAGAGAATAGGGATATCCAACACAAAATTCCCAAATTCAATTAATCATGTACATGTACCAGTCCATACAGAAACACTAACACTGAGGGAAATTGAAATCAATCGTTTCCACTTCCCTGTGACATTCTTTTTTTAGTATTTCCCGTCAGGATTTTCTGGTACTTTCCCCAAGTGATGCGGATTCTTCCTTCTGTGAAAATCAAAACTTGCAATCTCTAGCTGTGCTCCGTGGGCTGATGAGGTCATTTGTTGGCTCCCCAATCACATTATAGTTTAGAGTATCTTCACTGGAAAGCACTTTTCAACAATTTTGCACAGAATTTGCACTAAGTTCATGAAAAAGCTTTTTTTTCCAAACCAAAACTCCAGGTTATATTTCTTTCGTGTTCCCTTTCCTCAGTTCCTGGCTCATGACCAAATATAGAACTCACAAGCAGTTTTGCTTCACAAGAGGATATATACCTCAGACAAAGATTCAAAACAAGGAAATGTAAACAAACATCTTCTTTAATCCATTAAAAAGTTTAGTAACAGCAACTACATGTACGCTGTACAGCTTGACTGATCAGGTAAGGTACATGTACCATACACAGTTCTGGGAGAGCCTTATTAATGCATATCTGTTCGTCATCAAACCTGTGACAGTTCTAACTGTGTAATGCAGTGAGCAAACATTTAAAATAGCCACAAAACACAAGCTTTGCATGCAGTGCAACATTATTTGATGGCACAGGAAATTTTTGGAGTGGGATGTCCCACTTTTTTCCTAATTTTGTCCAAAAAGTTAGTTCCGCTTCCTATAACATGGCATCTGGAGACCGGGTAGCTACATGTAGGCAGGATTTTTTTTCCTTTTCTAAGCCAATTTAGTCTGCAGCTAAGTGTAAACTGGTTAAAAAAATAAAACAGCAAGTTACGTGCATAAATACATACTGTAAATATGTTAGTCCACTGAACCTTGTTGCACCACTTCTAAACAACAGACACTGTGTTCTTTCATTTCTAATTTCACACTTTCCGAAAATGTTCCTCGTAGAAATCTGTCTCACCAACAGCCCTGAAAATAGGGTAACAAGTCAACAGGAAGCACGTGACATGATTGGTGGACCTTGCCAAGTTGAAATATCGGTATGAGGAACAGTTTCACATCAGCAATGCGTATGAAAAACTTTATTCAAAACTGTTCTGTGGGCTTGAAGTCTGTAGTACAGAATTATTCAAAAACATGTACACGTACATGTAACTAGGCTTTGAGTTTCCCTTATAAAATTTACAATTAACGTTCCATTTCTGAAATTGAAAGAAACTACATGTAACTGGGGACCCAGTGTGGAGGTAAACAAACAGCTCACTGACTGTCCTAAATGGATTTGTACACATGTACTATCGTGTCCATGTAAAGAAATTTCAGTGGAAAAAATTCAGACGACCGCAAAACCAATCCCTTCCAAGCAGAATAAAAGAGGGCACTTTTTTTGGTACTCACAGCATAGACGCACCATGAGCAGGATGAGGCGTGGAAGTATGCGCGTTTGAGTATGCGTAACTGATTTACTCCAGCTTGTATGGTCTCTGTGTACACGCAGGGCGCATGCAAGAACCCACTTGTAACCACCTGTCATTCTTTTCGCCGATTGGGGTTGCACTTCAGCTCATTCAAGGTTAAAGTAGACTGCTTTCTGTGCATGATCATGCACATTTACATGTACATGAGGATTTAGTTTTTGGAATATTTACCACTGCATGATTTTGGCATCCAAAGTTCCTGTTTATTATCGCTTTCATGCTTGTTATGCTTGTATTTAGCCAATGGCATACATGTGTATGAATGTGGGATCTGAGAAATTTTTTGGCATCCTTCGCCTTGACCCTCAAAGTGCAGGGTTATTTTAGACCATTTGGCAGTCGATAGAGGTTGGATTCTGCCCCTCAAGAACTCTGCTGTCACACGCCAGACTTGAAATTTAGCATGAATGCAAAAACTCTAATTCTTAGTAAAAATACATGTATGGAGATTTATTTCAATATAACACAGCCTCTTGATGTCATCGTTATTTGAAGTTAATGATCATGTTGGCTTGTGTGCATTGAGCACTTGGGTAATGGCAAAAGGACAGAATCTTGGCTAACCCTGAGGACTTGGAAACTTGACCATGGAACGGGAACAGCATGTCAGGGATTCATTAAACTAGTGTCAAATTGACAAGATGATAGTTGAAAAGTACGTAAGGCTCATACAAACAAAAAGGAACTGCAACGATATTGGAGAAAAAGTTGAAGGGGGTCAGATTCTCCAATCAATTTTGTCAGTGGCAGTACTCGCCTGAATATCATTCATACATTTTGTACACGGCACTACACACTACATGTATGCAGCACCCCGGAACTTGACATCAGTGACATTGATAAATGACACTGAAAACCCTCCCCCCAAAGAATCATGGTAACACTCTTGGAAAGGCATACCTCTGGCTAATTTGTCTGGCAATGCATGATGCAACCCTATATTTACAGTACCCTACTGTGGCATTCACAAATGAACACAATAATGCTGTCAAATTTGTTCAAGTGGCTCTTGAGTTGACTCACATGACTCACGTGCAAGGCTAGCCCTGTCATCTGACTCATTTGACTGAGATTACAGGTAAAGCTAAACTTTGCAAAAAGTTCAACAGCTGGAATATTCTTTTTTTCAGGGATACGGGAAGCCCTATAGCTTACTAACCGATACATGTACAGTATATGCATTCCAATTGTAATTCTTCATTTGCTCAAATTCTGCACGCTCATGAGAGCTCCTGAGTGTGACCATATGGATATAATACATTAGGTTACATAATGACCTCAGTTAAAGCCAGTTCACCATGAGGACAACCAGACTGTGTCCAAGTGTTGATTAATAGATTCAATGAAGGGACTGGAAAAAGACTTTCATGCCGATGGGATTTCATTTAAAGAATCTGAGATGTACATGTATGTAAATATACATGTAAGGTACAGGTACATGTACATGTAGATGACCAGGTGCAGGGTCCAATAGACCGACTGTGAAACTTAAGCCACATGACTTCCACGTACAGTGGGTATCAGACATCAAAAAACATGGTGTCCCGCACAGCAGAGTGTGTTGTAAGTATTGTTTGCCAAAAACAAAGCTGGTTTTCAGGATAGCACTTGGCACATCAGTGGCATGAGTACCGAACTGACTGTTGCTTTTTGGGGGGAGGAAGGTAACGACACTTAGGACACTTTACTATGGGAAGATGCCATGTCTGCTGAAATTTGATAGCCACTGTAGGTCACGTGACATAGCAGACCTGCGCAATCGGTCTACTTCAGGGTGCTGCTAAGCAGTGTAGTACATGTAGCTATGCCAGTCGGTGCTGGTCAGGGATCTCCACCATAACATTCTGCCATCCGGTACTAAGCTTGATGAAACAGCCCACCGACCGGCACAAAAATCCTTAAAAATGCTGGAAAAAACACTAGTCACAATGAAAATTTCATGTTTTTATCTGGAAGAATTGAACAGGGACTTCACGCTAAAGTGGGGTCAGGGCTGACTGGATGGTGGACATGTACATACATGTAATCGTGATCACATCAAGTGGGCGAGTGACTATTTTTCGTGGAGGGTGGTGTGCTTCCCCCTCCCTTAGCCATGCCACTGCTCCCACACCCCCTTCAACTTATATAAGAACAAAAGCTTCTCTGAGATCCTTTTTAAACAATCATCTCCAACTTTTGGTGAGAGTTGTAGGTTCGCAAGGTGGACATGAACAAATTATGGAAGGTGCTGTATGCCGTTGCACCACAGAGGCTGATACAGCCTTTCTGAGTTGTGTGGTTCTGAGAAGAACTACCGGTAGATATGTTTTTACTGTTCCCAACAAAGTGCTCTGTTTTCCTGATAACAGACTGTAACACCACTTGAAAGGTCGAGTACAAACAACCAGTCTTTCTCAGAACCACATGATTCACAAAAGAGATTCACTTCCACGGTATTTACTGAAAACCTCCTATTGCCTGTTTGACATTTGTTTAACTCCAACTTTCACACTTCTGAGCCCATTTCTCAGACACAACTCACAATAAAGAAGTACCATATGAGAATGAATCATTTTCTGCAGAACTTTGCCATCACATGCACGTATCAAGTTATTCAGACCCCTGCCTTTGTGGCCATCACCTTTAACATTAGGAGCTTTGTTATTTAAATCCATGCATATAGCACTTTCAAACTTATATAAAGCATCAATCTCCTTGGGCTTTGTACATGTACCGAGTACCATGCACTTGTTTGGTCAAACTCAGGAATATAAAAGATGAGCCCTTTCACAAGGTCATGTGATCATTTACAGGTCTAGTACAAACAACCAGTCTTTCTCAGAACCACACGATTCACAAAAGAGATTCACTTCCACGGTATTTACTGAAAACCTCCCATTATCTGTTTGACATTTGTTTAACTCACTTCTGAGCCCATTTCTTAGACACAACTCACAATAAAGAAGTACCATATGAGAATGAATCATTTTCTGCAGAACTTTGCCATCACATGCACGTATCAAGTTATTCAGACCCCTGCCTTTGAGGCCATCACCTTTAACATTAGGAGCTTTGTTATTTAAATCCACGCATATAGCACTTTCAAACTTATACAAAGCATCAATCTCCTTGAGCGTTGTACATGTACGGAGTACCATGCACTTGTTTGGTCAAACTCAGGAATATAAAAGATGAGCCCTTTCACAAGGTCATGTGATCATTTACAGGTCTAGTCAGCCCTCATCATAATACCATAGACCTACGATGGGTTTGTAGCTCTATGATAATACCTAAAGGAATCAAACATCCTGACCAAGGTCAGTCATATACTGTACTACATGTACTGGAGGTACATACCACACAGCATGTGCATGTACATGTACATTCAGAGTACCGGTATGGTATATGTACCAGTGCATAACATGCATACAACACATGTCCATGTACCAGGGCACTGTATACATGTATCGGGACTGCAGTTTCACAATTCCAAGCACAGAATGATTTTTTCAAATCTGCTACCTGTACATGTATGAAGGTGGTTTTTGGATTTGGCAAGATAAGGAAAAACATCCCCTGCCCTCTAAGATTATTTCAGATTGTTTCTGTTACATGTACATGAAGGTAAATGGAGTTGTTTGATTTGGCAAGATAAGGAATGTATGTACATTGTAGCACCAGCATTGTGTCATCTACAACAACCCCCATCCATCCATCTTGAAGACAGGCAAGACTTCAGGTCAAGTAGTTTTGCTGGCTCAAAAATTGTAATTTCTCCCAAGCTCCCCATTTTACAAAATCTTTAATAATGGCTAGAGAAGGTTTTATATCAAAACATAGACAAATATGGTACCACATATATCAGTTTGAGAAAAAAAAATATGTGACTTTCACTTTGAAAACTTAGTTGATATGTAATGGGCAGTTTTAAAGTCATCAATTGGAGTGGGCAGACAGTCTGTTACATGTACTGTCTTGCGTGCATACTCCCTTGGAATACCGGTATGAGGCACTTTGCTATTCAATTTGCAGATGCCCAATAGGAGGCTATTCGGGAACAGCTATGTGTACGCGTGTGCGTGATAGCCTGTCCCATCAGCAAAGCATACACTGACTCACATGTACATGAACGCTTTGTTCCCGAAAGACCTTGGCTTTTGGAAATACCAAACAGGCTCATTTGAAGTGTGAATCCAGGAGTTTCCTAAACAGTGATGGATTCCCTCTTCAGGGAATTCCCTCCAAATTTATGACCCACGTGTAAGAATTTAGGGTTACATACATGTACAGCTCAGAGCTGTGTCATAGAAAGTTGCAGCATGAGTATCACCGTTGTTGGAAACAAACTGGCAGGTGTATGCTAGTATTTTTGGTATACAACAACTGCACGTTCTACTGTACACATAATTAACAGCCATTTGGTTTTCAAAATCTGAAGCTGGTGTTGATCTCTACAGCTCTGGCACAGCTAATTCACATCATATGGCACTTTTGGCTACGACAGTAACTTGACTTTAAGTAAAGGTCCGAGTAACACAGCTCCATGAATATGACTCTACATGCAGAGGATATTATTGCAAGTGTACTGGGACCTCTAAATTACGAGGGCCGACTGCCAAGGGATACTCACAAATCTTCCGCGGTGACTCCCAGGGCGACAAACAGGAAAATCAGCCAGATAAACTGAGGGCAGGAAGTGAAAAGGCTACTATGACTTGTGTGTGGTTACAGTGCATTCCAAACCATAGCTCACATCCAGGGCCAAGTAGCATGGCTCTGGGTAGCCCTTACCACAATTGAAGAATTTTTCTGTCTTTTGAAGCAGTTTATGCTGCACAAACAACAACAGCATTTCACAGGCCAGCAAAGAATTATGACCATTGCACATGCATACATTTTGTACACATGCCATGAGGATTAGGTGCTTTGGGTGGTTAATGTGAGATATATCCGTCCGAGGACTGTAAGCACAGAGAGGTGTGATAGTAACAGTTTCACTGCAGTTTGCCAAATCAACAGAACTTGGGCCCAGGCAGTAGCAGCTGTGTCCCTGAACAATACTCCTATCGTTTTCTTCAACAGATCCGGTACCTACACATATCATGGGGCTATCTCATATGATAGTGGAGTTCTGAAAGTACATGTAGCACATTTTTTCAAAGTTAATCAGGTATCATGTATGGACTACAATCACACCAAATCATTCACTAGTCTCTAAAGATTGATGCGCGCTTGCCTGAGACACACAAGGCCCCCTGTGATCCATGCATTTTAACCGGTCTCATAAAACAACTCAGGAAACTTATTGTGGAGGCGAGCATGTATGTAAGTGGTTTGTCCATTTTCCACAAATGATGGCCAGATGCATGATGCCACCATTTGAAGTGCATTCAACCATTTTCATATAGATGTACTTTGTTGAACTTGTGCAATACACTCAAAGCAGTTTTTTAAAAGAATGTTAAACTACAAAGAAGGGTAGAGGTTACAATTTTCCATGAATGAAAAAAAAAAGCGATTTGACCCAATCACAGATATCATAATTACCAAAAGGATGAGAGTGAGAGGTATCAGCCGCACTGGGAAGACACAGTATGCCACCTCCAAGTAGTTGATGAATCCATCATCAATCCTGCAGTCATTGGTAGCTCTGATGAAAGAACACTGCTCCGACGCATTCAGTGAGTGGTAATCTATGCACTGCAAATAACGAACACACAAACCACCAATTCTGAAAGTTTTCCCACTGATGAGCATGTCCAGTTACTGGTAATGAACAATTTCAGGTTACTTGAAGTGCCCCAACAAAGTCAAGAAGGGACACGTACACTGACTAAATTTACAAAATTAAATTGAAAAGAGAAACATTCCAAACACATTTGTTGCCTTTTTGATCCAAGCCAGATTGCTACTACATGTAAGTTTTCTTCTGAATCGCTTAAGACGGTGTCAACTTTCCTTCACAATGTTTGGCTAAGCAGCCACATTTTCGCTTTGGACTATGAGCCAGGATACTTTGCCAGCTGATTAAGCAAGTGGGTTATTTGGCTAGGCCCGAGTAAGCGCGAGATGTCATATGAGTGCCAAATTGAACCCAGTCAAACTTGCACAAATAAGTACAGAGGAAGTAATCAAACGTGCTTAAAAAACTGTCTTCCTTCCTCCAGTATTGGGCACTAAATTCAAAATTATTTTTGACTACCCTCACCTACAGTAATTGTGGTGTACACCACATCCTCTGGTGCAGTTCTGATACATGTACCTCTCTGGTGTATACCAGAAATACACCAGTGGTGTGTCTCTGGTGCCAATTTAAAGTTTTGGAATAAGAACACAAGAAGTACACCATGCTACACTACACCAGAAATAAAGCAGTGGTGCATCTCTGGTGCTAATTTAAATGTTTGGAAATTGGAACGCATCACAAGTACACCAGAGTGTGCTTTAATCCAGGCAAGGGTACACCAGAACTATACCACTGCAGAGGCTGGTGTACATATGTGCATGTACATGTACCTCTGGTGTACACCAGAAGCCTACACCAGAACTACACCAGAACTACACCAAAAGTACACCATTGCAGGGTGGAGAGTGATCTCACATGATGTAAACAATGAAGAGCAATCCCAAAACTGAATCTAGAAAAATTAAATGTTCATTTTATTGTTAAATTATTCATGAGTTATTTTTCAATTGAAACAGTTCCACTGAAAACCTTGAAAAGTTCTTTTTTTAATTTTTCCTACATGTACATGTACATGTATGTAGTTACAGTCATCACTTGGCACCCTGTGAACAAACTGTATGCAACTGGTCTGAAATATTCTAAGCATTTTCTAAGCAATGTTTCATACTAAGACTCTATGAATTGCCTCTTTTAATATTTGGACATAGTCGGCGATAGCAGAGACCTAAAATCTTCCATAGGCATTGTGTATCATTAACCGATTCCACTCAAAATACATGTACATTGGAGCTCAAACCAAAATCAAAATTCCCAAACTTCAACCCCCCCCCAAAAAAAACAGTCCTGAAACTGTCTAATGCCCCCATTGCAACACTCCCTGAACAGTAAGTAGAGCCTTATAGTTCAGGGAGAACAACTGAAGATTCCAGTGATGGTGAATGGTTCACTAATAAAATGTACATATCAAAAGAAATGAGCAGCATGTTCACATGTGTCTGGATTTCAATCAGTGATCCTTGTGCTGGTTCACTGGTTCACACCATCCATTAGGTGATCACCGATCATGATCCTGATCCGTGTGAAACAAAGAGCGTGTTTGTCTCTCACAGATCTGGATAGCAATCAAAGATCCCAGGGCTAGTTTCCGCTATCCATTAGGCGGGTTCTGGTGCCAGTGAACCAATGACAGATCATTGATCACGATTTGGATTCGCGTGAAACAAACAGGCTCATCCATGGTCTAAAGTCCTAGTTGCTTGAACTACACGATGTAGGCCTCAATGTCACGTTTACACATGTATAGAGGACATTTCTTTCTTCCTCTGGATAGGCTAGAGTAAAACCTTTTGTGTATTCATTGTAATTAAATTTTAGTCTATTCTGATTGCTGATACAGGCCTATACCACTACAGGAAAAAAATCGTAATGTCTAAAACATGGAATTCTTCTCTAGGACCTTCTTCTCGTCAATCAGAGGTCCTGAATTAAGTTACAGGTGGGCTTCACTTTTCCTATTCATGGGGCAAGAAGAGAACATTCACTATTTTTATTTAGGGCATATAATTTACCTTTTGCAATCCCAGATGAGTAAAAGTGGTGTTCTGAGCAACTGAATATTGCTCAAAGTTTACGTTGATAGACCCTTGACTCTGTTTGTCCGCGAAGCCGCCATCCACAACAAGCGAACTGCTGACGGGTGACACGCCGAGCAAAGGACACAGCACACCGGCGAACACACCGAGGAATCCCACGGTCACGGAAAGCATAGCGATAGCACGACTGCCTGGCCAACAGTCCGCCCGGTGGTAGGGCCTATTGAACTATTCACTAACTTCGTTTCCACACACATACGAATAGTCATTGACGCTACAACTATTTTTGACACTTTTCCGTAGAATTTTTTGCATTTATTTATGAAGATCCTTGCTCCAGTACGTCCAGTCTAAAACTAACCAGACTGATCAGCGGCACCGTTAATGTGGTTAAACTCAATCAGCTGGCCTATGTAAACTACTACATCATAATATGCAGGTGGTGATCCTTCATGAAGAATCAAAAAGTGCGCCCCTGGCACTTGCTCATTTAATCACGCGTAAGATCGTCAAGGGACATGTCTACTCTGAGCGCGATTTGATTTGCTACAAAGCCAATAAAGCAGTAAATTGCTTCTGGCCTACTAGTTAATATCATTCACGACTCAAGCACGTGAATCCTACGATGACACCCTAATCATACACAATGAAGCGACGGCAAATTGATTTAATAACTTTTTTAATTTATACATACATGTATAACCAACTCCCAGATTTTTTTCGTGGCTATTATTGACTAGTATTATGGGAGGTATTTTCGCTTTTTGTGGTAAATATAAAATAAATCCATGCGGCCCTAAAAAAGAAAGATGGTGGGAACGCTAAACAAGCTTGCTTTTCCTTTTTTACATCAAGTTGGCCCTTCAACCCCAACATGGCGGGGCCAATAACGTGGCACACTGATCATTTTTGCCTCTATATCTAGTGCCCTTCCTCAGCTTTAAAAAGTTCACCAAAATCCCATTCTGATTTAAAAATATCAATTTTATAATGTTTTCAGCCTCTGTAAAGTTCAAAGGAAATTTTATTTTTGACGATTTTCCGATTTTGTTCCAGAGTGGAAAATGAACTCTTCATCAGCCCCAAAACACAAACTGATTTGTTAAAAATTGTGGTTAGGTGAGGAGGTAGTGATAATTGGCTTGTATCAGATTGTGACACTGCACCCCTCCGAGTCCGTTGGTACCGAAGTAAACCGTCCCCCAAGAAAGTTGGTCTTCGTCGAGATGATGGCTAATCTGATTGGTAGAAACTTAATGACGTAACCCGGACAGACCTGACTTGAAATAAACTTAGCCTGGACAGACATGACTTATATGCAGTGTACAACAATTAATAAGCGGCTCGTTTATTCATCAACACTCAACCAATATACCAGCAGAGGGCGCTATTGACGGGAGACTGTGATTATATGTGACCGGACTTCGCCCAGAGCAGCAAAAAATGGCAGAATTGAAACACGACAAAAAGCAAAAGGCGACGGACGACGGCAGATACGGAATTCCATAATTAACTGTGGGCATCCAGTGCCGAATCAGGGACTTAAGCGATTATACGGGGCTTATTGTCAGGGCTGCACTACACGCAACTCAGGTCACGAGGTAGCAATCCGCCGTTACACATCGACCGCAATCTCCTATCAGGAACTATACCGCACCACCAATTAGCCCCTCAACCTACTGAGCCCTTCAACGACACACGCACCACTCGGACTTAGGCATAGTCACGCTAGACTAGGTGACTTTAACCCTTCACAGGATTCTCGACCCTTACCTCAGGATCAGCCCTTGATCAGGACCAAAGATCGTACGGAAATTGTTGTAAATGATAAGCGCCATTTGAGCAAGCGATACGCCTGCGCAATTCACATTACTGCATAGGCCTGCGCGCCGCGGCAGGCACGTGCACCTGGCCTGGTGAGCCTGCGCCGTAGCATTACCGTAAACTGCGCAGGCGTATCTTGTGGGCAGAGTTATCCATCTTACGCCTTCGGCGCTATACGATCTTTCATCATCAAAACGTCGGACTAATCTTGCCGCGCATGCGCGCGCATTTTATAGTCTTCGCGCCGCTGTGACCACGCCCGCGCTCACGTGACTAAGCAGTGACTTCTGCCCTATCGCACAACGCTCAAGGCGGAGCCTATGCGCCGCGCTCGCTTAACACACAGCTAGCTATGCGCGCCTATATAACGTCTGCCTCTGTTTACGTTACTGGGCAGAGCGCCATCTATAATTTCGTACCGGCCACAGACATAAATAAATGTCTGTTTTCGTACTGCGCCTAGTGACTAGCGCGCCCTGTCGCGTCACAGACTTAATCAACTTTCTTATAATATTAAAGTGGGATTTTTTGAGATTTTGTCAGGTGCGCCAAATACCCGTTTTCAGCACGCGGTCCTTTTTCAAATTTTGGAGACTGACACTGAAATTTTTCACAGAGGTTCAACAGCCTGTATTAATGTTGTGGTACTAATACTTATGTAACCAAATGAAATTTTGAGTTTTTCTCAAGAGGTTTCAAGTTGGGATTTCGAAATTTCATTTGGCCTACACAGAAATGACATCCGACCTAGGGATATTGGATCAACACACTCGTCCGCGACATCATCAATGGCACGTGTTGAAAACAGCAGTGAAGCAATGACTCGCTGAGCATTTCCATGATCCACCAAGATTCACTCGATCGCTTCAAAACGCTCGTGTAGTGTCCAAAGATCGTATAGCGCCGCGTATCGCGTAGCGGCGGCGCAAGATGGGGAACTTCACCATGAATGCGCGTAAAACGTTGTTGTCACATGGACGCTATTGTGGTTGGACCACGCCTGCGCACTGCCTGTTAATGCGCAGGCGCCGCGACAGGCACGCACACACATTAACGTTCACACTCGAATGGCGCCCAAGGTGATAACACCTTTACGGCCGAATTACTCATCTTTGGTAGTGACTTATGCATGAAAGTGCATTAAGTTGTACATGAAATTTTCAGAGTAATGCGCCCGCTAGTATCTTTAGCTTTACAGAGTAAGCATGAATTCACACCAGAGGGAATTTTGAAAACTACACTGTTCGTACTACATATATTATTTTCTTGAAAAATGACAACCGTACAACTGCTTATTCAACTGACGAGTGTTGTCGTCCTAAGGATCGAGATAACGCTTATGGCCTAGTCATATAATGTAATCATATTCTGAACAAGCCTTTAGAGGAAAAGTTTGTTCATAAATATTCCAACATATGTACTCCATATACTGTACCAAAATACATAAATGATTATATAAAAACCTTTTAAGACTGTAAAGCAATACATTTATCCATTTTTTATGTCACAGAATACTAATAACAATATACAGGGGGATACACTCTCCCCTCCCCCAGAAAAAAGGGGGATAAAAAGGGAGAAATGAAAAAAAGGGGGAAATAAGCAGATGAAAAAAAAATCACCAATTCGCTTACAAATACCTCAGAATTGACCAGCCTTTGTTTTGGTTTATAAGTTTCTCCTGAGGATTGCTTTTGACACATCCCCTGGGAAAAAAGGGTTCCCCCATGAAAATTGCCGGGCGATATATATATAGTGAGTGATTTTGTGAAAAACAGCTTGAAATTACAATATGCTTTCATCGACTAGATTTGACAAACTTACGAATATGGATGTTTTCAAGTTTCAATAAAATCCATCGGTACAAAACAAGGCCAGTGCACACAAGATTAAAATAACAATTAAAAACCTATATTCGATTTCAATTACTCCTGAGACAACCCTAGTCACTCAAGAAACTCTACAAGACTATATTATAAAATATAAAAAAATTCATCTTAACATATGAATCTTTCTGCTTTACAAATCTTAATTCAAAGAGTATTCCCCATAATTAGAAGGATCTTCTACCTAAAAATCAGAGAGAATGCAGGATTATTGCACAACATACGGAAATACTACAGTTGAACCTCGTTAATAAGAGGTCCTTCGGGCTTGGCAAATTACCTTGTAACAACAGGAACCTAGTATTATCAGGAATGAAAACAATGCCAAATAAAGGATTGTGACCTAAAATTTTCCATGTTTTAACCAGAATCTTGTATAAGCAGAGCTCTTATTAACAAGGTTCAACTGTATTAAGTCTTAAAATGAGGAAGTTGCCAACAAATATAACTAAAAGACGGACATTAATGGTATTTGATTTTTGAATCACCCACGATTATCATAAAAGAACATTTAGGATTTGGGTGTCCACACTGATAACTTTTTCCTGAACCAAGATTTTAGTTTTGTCAAAGTACAATAGTAAATCTCAACTGTGTTAAAATTTACATATTAGACATAAACAATAACCTCGAGATAAATATTAAAAAAAGATTGCTGAACACCTTTTCCTATGATGTAATCAATCTTTTGTCAGACACAATGTCAACTTTATGGCTGTGACATTTGTGAGTTGTTACAACCTTTGGCTCAAAAGCAATGCAAGTTGAAACATGGAAAAATGCAATGTTGGACAACTTTACTTCAAGATCTTGAAACAAAATTTCTAACCAAACATTAATTTTGCTTGATCACATGATGCTGGAGCCGTGCAAGTGATATGTTCAGAAATGATTTTTTTTCCTGGTAACCTACACTACTGCATGCATAAACCCACTGCACGCTCATCGGGCCTCATCTGAAAAGACAGCAGCAGCGCCGCACTGGGCCAGTTTTGGGAACAAAAGAAAATTACGTAACACCGCACAATCTGGGCTCTCTTTACAAGGTGGCAGGTCTGGCTGAAATACTCAGGCGTCAATAGGTGTTGTCTGTCAGATTAGAGTAGCCACCACACAGTCATTTGTGTGGATGTAAACGTCCAGCAAAATGAAGTTATGAAATTTTGAAGAATTTTGAAAACAGAAAATCTTGAAAATCCCCCAGGAATTCGTCATACAACTTCCAATGAAACCGGCAGCAAGTGGTTAAAATGGTTTGTCAGTTTGTCACACTGGGCTTAATTACTTTTTTGGGGGGGGGAGGAGGGTGGCAGGAGAAAAAAAAATCAGGTGAAACTGGAGAGAGAAATAAAGCTGCAATTTGGAAAGAAACCACTGCACTATCTGTGGAAAGGGAAACAAGTTTGAAACTACTCAGTCAGGTCCATGTAGGCCTGGTCACCTTTCGAGCTATTCTTGTTGACATCATGGGAATTAGGTTCCACGTACATCTGGGACTCGGCGTCCAGTTCCTCGTAAACGTTGTTCGCATACGCATACTCCTCCTCAGGCGTCCGCAAGGACATAGCAGGTTTCGTCTGCGATGTGGATAGGGGTTGCATGGGCATCTGGTACCCCGAGGAGGTCGGGCTGGTGGGACGAGGGGGCACCTGCACGCCAGGGGCAGAGATAGGGTCCATGTACTCATAGGGTGGGGGCGGTACGCTGCTCTTGTCCCCGTACTTGGGTGGCTTGAGCTCAGAGGAGTACCGGGGATTGCTGACCGTGGCTGCTGGTCCAGCACTGAGTTGTGGAGGAGGGCTGCATGACAATTGAAGAAAACACAACTTACACAAATAGTCAGCAACATATTGATCTATTGCAACTGTAGATATAAAATGACACTGTACAAAGAAAGGAAGATTTCACTTGTGAGAGATACTCTAGGGATAAGTCTGGCTCCTTGACTTTCAAGAACTTGTGGTAATCATTCCAAGAGTATGCATAAATCTGTGCACACATGAAGAGTTTGCTCTCCAAAGGAAGTTGTTGTAAGCTAAAATATGCTATCTCTTGCTCCTGCACGGAGCAGACAGTTTATTTACATGTAAGTTTAGGCTCACACTGAGATTTTGGTATTCATCTCTATTCAACAACTCAACAAGTACGAAACCAGAATACTGATAACTGAGGACTTGTCCTAGGTTTGCATACCTGTGGTTTTTTCTAACCATGCAACAGCAAACAGCCACCACAATGGCAACGATGATCAGGACCACCACCAATCCACCCGCTGCTGCACCGATAGCCACACCTACAAAGAGGGGGAAAACAACAGGCACTCCACGTGACCTATGAACCCCACTGAACCAACCCCTGATTGGAGAACTCCTTTGCCTCAGTGACATATAATTACTCAAGACCTTATCTGAGACCTTGTTTAGATTCTTACAAAACCTAACACCAGAACTGAGTCAAGCCCAATAGGAATGAGTACACACTCTTGATACTTTGCCTCTGGACATTTAAACAAAAGGTTTTCTTATGAAAAGGTTGGATTTGCAAATCAACCTAGTGAGGAAATAGTGATTTCAAAACATTGGGAAGGCCTTTTTGGAAGCATCTGATGAAGAGGGCCTTGTTGGTTGTGTTCCATCATAAAATTAGTTTCCTGGAGTTGGATGTTTACTCACAAATAAATGCAATCTTATTCTCTAGCCGTGTACTAAGAATTGATAGCCTAATTACTTGGCTTATTATATCTCAAAGAAAATGACATGATTGATAGAAAAATGAAGAAGTCCAGAGGTCAAGGACAAGTCTCAACTTGAATACTGCCATCTACCATCACATGGACTATCAGACTAAGTCTCCCCTAGATAGAGCATATCTCTAACTCCTGATTGGTATTTTTTCTCCTTTTTTTTGTCTCACAAATGCCATGATTCTTGTCTTTTAATAAATTACTCCATAAATTTGTCGAGGCCTTTCCAATTTTTTTTTTCATGATGTGAACAGACGGTGCAAAGTGAACACAACAAAGTGATTACTGAGCTTCCAGCAACATCTTTGAGTACAATTTTCCTTTTTAGCAGAACTGCTATCCGTACAGGATCAAATCATTAACCATGAACAAAGTTTCCAATAAAATCATGCATTAAAGTTCTAACACTAGACGCTGAGAAGTTCATAAGCGGACAAAATGGCACATGTGTCAAAAAATGTTAAAGCGGCAAGACTGTTGTTGGGTACTGAGACACAGACATGGGATCTTTTTGGAAGTCTTCTGCTCTATTACTCTCACCTGTGGCCAATCCCGTCGACCCCTCTGAGCTGAGCTCGCAGGAAGGGCCCGTCCACCCGTCAAAGCAGCTGCAGGCATAAGTGTTAGCACTGTCTGAAGTTACAGCGCTGCAAGTGCCGCGGTTTCCGCAAGGCGAACTGCTGCACGGATTAAGTGCTTGTATTTTCGAAAGAGACAGCCCACAAACAAGAAAAATAACCTTTCACTTTGCATTCATTTCCAACCTTACTTTCTATACACTAGGGTTTGGGTTTAAAATAAACAAATGGATGAATGAACTAATTCATTAAACAAAAACTTTTCTTGTTTTGCCTTTGCCTAACACTGCTATCAAAGTTTTTTCAGGTGCACTAGGACTTTGCGCTGGGAAAAAGCACACAAGGCCAGTAATGTATAGATAGCCTACATGATGCCATGTGTTAGTCAATTCCATCACTTGTTAATTCCGTGTTAATAAAAGGCTTTGCCAAAATGACTTGGCTGTGCAGCCTCCAGCAGTAACATGTATATAGTGTGCCTAATTAGATGGCTGCTTCAGATGCTAACTCGCAGTTTCCAAAGTTGTACATGTCATTTCTTGCATAGGTCATAAACCATTCCAGCAAAATGTGGCATGGGCTGAGGATACCAAAATAACCATGGAATACTATTAATTATTAAGTGATTTCTTTTATTTTTAGTATCACCTGATTGGCAAAACTGTCCGGTGAACTGATCTGCGCACACACAAAAGGCAGTAGCCCCATCGTCGGATGCGACACATGTGCCGCCATTTTGGCATGATACCGCAGCACAAGCCATGACTGGATGAAAGAAAGAAGGGTAGATACAGTAATGAGCCACTTTGGTGTTTCATCACAAGGGCAAGGTCATTTGTGTCAAAGCGCCAGACGTATATGCCAATTTGGACAGGTTCTGTGCGGATCATCGGCGAACCGCCTCGCTGAGTGTGTAGAGAAGCATGCTCTAGATTGATCTACGTTACGATCACAGTAGAGGTCAGAAATTGGATGGGTTTTTTTTGTTGTCGGCTGAATTCTTTCCCGCAAGTTTACTGGCTGATGTGTCGGAGCATCTTGATTTTCATTTTACTGCAGACTAAAACACCGAAGGGTGGAATGCAACACTTACATGCGTGCAATTCAAACTGTTAATTCAATGTTTTAAATGCCAATTCAACAATTTCAAGGGAAAAAACTGAATTAAACACTTCAATTGTTGAATTAACTCTTGTATTAAAATGCTGGATTAAAAATTTTGAATGCTGCAATCAACTTTTTCAAAGTACAGTAACTCACCACACACAAAAGCACTGGATTCAACAAGTCCATTTTTACCATAAATGTATAACACTGAATTCAAGACTAGTGTTTTATCTGAATATAGATCCTGCTTTTATTTTCCTGCAGGTGCCTCATCAATCACAGCATCCACGACTATCTAGAGCTGTTCACAGCATGGCTCCAATTTGGTCTGATGTCTAAGTTGTTGTTCTCTTTTGTCTGAACTTAATCTTCATACCTGTTTCACAATACTCTCCTGTGTAGCCTTGTCTACATATGCAACTTGCAACACCGTCGCCCCGAGACAGAACACAGAGGCCATCGTTAACACAGCCGGACTCCCCACAGGTCAATTCTGCAGGGAGATATGTTGAAACAGTCAATGCATCTGGTCAATTAATGCACATGGTCAATGCATCTGGTCAATTAATGCACATGGTCAATGCATCTTGCCTGAAATATATACAAGACTACAACGTTAACCTCGTCCCAAACATCATTTTTGTTTCAACTTCAGATTCCTGCGGTTACAGAAATGTTGAGAAGCCTTTCATATCAAAACCAATTGGAAATATACTCTTACCTCTGCCGTCATCACATAGAATTTGTTATTTCTAAGGCAGAAAATGGACTTGTGGACTGATCTAGGCTTATGGTTTACTGATTTAGCTCAGTTGTTCAAAAACAAAAACCAAAAGGTCACTTATGTATTTGTGAAACTCGACAACTCAAGGTTTTCATCAAGAGTCCATCTCAAGTCATCCGCTCTCAATTCAAGACAAAAGTTGCTCAAACTATGGTAAAGCCATTCCTCTGTCAGCGACCACTCCTGACAGTAACCGGTCACTTCTGAAATGTACTCCTAATGAACTCATGTTAAGCCCAGCCCCCCCAAAGTGCTCTGACCAATCACGGCTGCTATTTATGCTGGACACAGATAAAAAGTCTGACGTTTCGGACATACAGGCCTGGACCATGCAAAAAAGGCATGGGGTGGGAATTTACTGCAGGGCCCGTCCACTGACTTGTGACTGGACTCAGCTACAACACTGTCTCCAAAAATAACATCGATTGGCTGAGGACTCTTTGGAGCTTGAAGTATCAGTACACAAATGTTCATCTCAGTACAACACAAACCATCCATCACTGCTTTTAATTATACAAAACCCGAACAAACGTTCTTTGTGTACAAGTCACTATTTAAGTTTCTAGGCCCAGAATGATCATAACGCAAAGTTTTCACTTATCAAATCGGTTAATGCTTCAACAAATCTTGAGTGCTTTGCAGTTGCTCTTATCGTATCAATAACACCTACAAGTTAAAAAAGTTCATCAGTTAAAAGGATCCCTGTTTCTTTGGGTTAATCGGCTGCTAGTAATTGAGAGCTGCACTATGGCGCTGGACTGTACACAGCGTTAGCTTCCACGTTTATTTGACCTAAAGTAGCTCAATCACCATTCTATTTGCATGGCTTCTGTGATATGCACACGTGCCATGCACTGTCCGACTATTCCAAGTCATGTGATCTTCAATTCACTAATCAGATGACAGGCATTTATTCAGATATGAAAATGCATTAGCCACCAACCTTCCTCGCAAAATACGCCAGTGTATCCTGAGGTGCACGAGCAGAAGCTGAAGTCCCCAATGTTGAGGCAGCTCCCACCATTTTCACATGGGGATATTGTGCAAGGCAGTCCTGAAAGAGATGCAACGTTTTAATTCTTTTTTTCTTTTCATGTACACAACTTCAAGCCACATGATACAGTTCTCGGGAAAAATTGGGCTGTGTTCAAGCAAGTGGCTTATCTTTATAAATAGGAAGGGCATGATAGGCTTCCGAACAGCGTATCTAGACCAAAATACACCACTCTGGTGTTCCGCTGTCAGTGGAAATGAGGTCTGTTTTATTTTCCTCAGCTGAGAAAAATTGCAACAACTACTCACGAGTTTCGCAGTATGTGCCCGTGTAACCATCGAGGCAGGTACAGCCACCATTGGCGGAAGTGTCGCACGTTCCTCCGTAAAGACACGGCACAAACAAGCAGGTGGAAACTGAATCAAATCCAAAACAATTACCAGTCATAAGAAACGGTTTTCAAGATTGATTGAGTGACTCAGAAACGTCGACGTTGACAAATCTCTTGCAGCAGAACATGTCTTGGAAAGGCAGCACGGTTTTGTGGAAGAGGCAGCCGTTTTCAGATCATTGAAGGAGCATGGTTTGCAGCAATTGTGTTGACTGCGGGCTGAAACCCTGTCTGAAACAATTGGACGTGGCTGGGAGTATAAAACCATGTGCGTCTATGGGAAACCGCTGTAGCCACCAACCAAATTGTCTTCCAATGTGCACACGTAATACCCAGCCACAGCCACTACTTTCAGATGTGGCTCACTCTGAGATTCATGAATACGTAGGACAGTTAAGCCACATCCATGCACCAAAGAGGCATTAAAGGGACAGCTAGGTACAATCTGTGCAAGGCATGGGACTATCACACCAGTGACTTCTAATGATAGCCTCTACATAGTCTATATATTCAGCCAACATCCTGGAACATCATCATGCCCACCTCTTTCTTCACAGAAATTGTCGGTCCACCCGAGTGGACATACGCAGGTGTACGGAGTGCTCGCGGTCGGCGTCGGGTAGCAAGTTCCACCGTTTGAACACTGATTGTCATCACAGGCATTGGTGGAGGTATCTTAAATGTTAGTCATCGAGAGATCACAGAAATGATATGTTATTGTTTTTATAAATCAACTCACAAGAGATGAGCCTATTTGATTTCCAACTTGAGACATAAATCAGAAGGAGAACTGAACTTTTTACTGTGTAATTTTCACAGAAAACATATCTATGCACTGAATTTTCACAGGTATTGAGGTACTAAACGTTACATGTGGGTAAACAATATCGAAATTTTATTTCATTGGTTTAAAAACATCAAAATCTACAGCATCACCATAATGACTTTGTGAAAAGGTCAATTCTAACTAGAATGGGTATCTTGGCACAGGTATATTTACATTACAAAGATGCTCTACCAACAGCAAAATTTGACCTAAGTCTCCATTGATTTTTGAATTTCTAATATTTGGCTCACATATTTCACAGAACTGGCCAGAGAACTGTAGCGGGCACAGGCAAAATGTAGAGCCAGACGAGACGTCTGTCAAGCATGTCCCTCCGTTCAGGCACAAACTGCTGCAACTCAGATCTGCCAAAAAACAGAAATTGTTATCAAAATATGGGCCCATAAAACCAACATGACAGGGTAGGCTTTAACCCTTCAAGAGCTAGGGGTCGGAATCCGCCCCCTTTGACTTTTTTCCACATTGCCAAACTGCAATTTTTCACCTATTGAGCCCTGTGGATTATCTTTTCTGAAAGTAATTTCTTGAGATCATTTTGACACCAACTTTTGTAAAAGTTGGAAATACCATTCTCGCACTGCGCCCGGTTTTCAAAGACAATCCAAAGAAATTTTTTTTCATTCCTAAGCTTTTCTTGATACTTCACTGGCAGGGAGAAATCGCTGCTTTTCCTCAGAAAAGTAAAGATAAAACAGAAGGTTACACTCCCTACATGAGCTAGGCCCAGATATAAGTATTGTTCATCTAAAACTATCGTGCTTGGTGGCAGTAAGAGCTTCTTCCTGATGGTAGAGATTAAGATTTCTAAGTTTTGTACCGATTTCGCAGAACTGGCCGGAGAACATATCGGGGCAATGACAATACAGTGAGTTTACTGAGTGGTCCCACTGACATGTCCCTCCATTCAAGCAGATGTTGCTGATGCACAGGTCACCTGAAAAAAAAAAACAGGGCCACAACAGTAGCAAACAGCTTCGGGGAACAAACCACAGTGAACTACAGGTGTGCATACATGTGAGGTGTATAGACACAGTAAAGTCTTCACACAGACAGACAAAACTAAACTGTGGTCACGGATGTGAATGTGAAAAACTTTGAGACACGGTTTCATGCTAGAATTAGAAAATTAACCAGCAACTTGTACTCAGAGAAGTTTTATTCAGGCATTTTGTGAACAGTATTTCCAATTTTTACAACGGAAAGGGCACTGTGAGTTGACATGTCAGTAAGTAAGCCTTTTCCTCCAAGGGCTTTCACAGTCCAGCACGAATCGGTTGCGCAGGTTTCTGCTGGATGAAGACAAACCGAGTCTGGTCTGGTCTCTACATATGAACAGGACCCGGAATGGCTTCTGATTGTTGTGTCCAGTATACGTAATAGACACCTGTTGCAGAATTTGGAAAGGATTTTGGATAAAAGACAGAGGGCTTTGGGTTACAA
Organism: Acanthaster planci; assembly: GCF_054643075.1. Lineage (NCBI taxonomy): Eukaryota > Metazoa > Echinodermata > Asteroidea > Valvatida > Acanthasteridae > Acanthaster > Acanthaster planci. The sequence goes on along the minus strand of NC_141785.1, from coordinate 10,875,053 downwards.
GAATTGGTTCCTCAAAAGTCAAGGTACTATCAATAATGAGCTGCACTACATGCATGCCCTTCCCAGCAGACAAACAAAAGGCCACAATGTCCTACCGATTTCACAAAACTGGCCAGTGAACGAAGGCGGACAGACACAGTGGATGGAGCCTGGCAACGAGCTACTTTCTAAACATGTCCCTCCATGACGGCACAGATTGTAGCTGCAACTGTAAGCTGGTGAGAAACAGATCCCAAACCAAGCAAAAATCATCAGCAAGGGTCTTTTTTTTGTAAGAGGGAAGGGAACAGATATCCAGAGTATCATATTCAGACCAGGAATCTTAAACCCAATGGCTGCATTTACGTGTGCTTTTCTGGCTGCTGGCGAGTGAAGGAAAATGTTGCATTACTTTATAAGGATAGCAATGTGTTAACAGTCAACTATGACCTTTCTAACATCTTCAAATAACCACATGATGCAAGAGAATATTCCTAGTCTTATCAAGAGTATACTCTTGCTTATCTGTTGGTCGTACTCCTTGCCATTTGTACATTGGGGCGTACAACTCTTGACAGCCCATATAAGTACTGCCCTAGCTAGCCCGGACAGTCCTGAATCCTCCAATTTCAATGTTTTCAGCCCTGAATCCTCCAATTTCAATGTTTTTATATGCATCCAAGGGGGTAAGGCTTAAAGAGCAAGGGGTGAGGCACCTGCAAACTTGAGAACAAGCTTGCCAAATGTTTAAGCTAGTCTACCGGATTACCAACGGGCAAAGCTTGAGGACATGCCAGCTTGGGCAAACGGGCAAGATTTGTAAAGGTATCACCAGACATTGATTGGTTCAACCAACCAATGTTTTTCAGTGGATACTTGGTGGATTAGTTGATTCCACAATCAAAATTGAAGCATCTCGTGTTGCCAGACCTCATAAATGGCAATTCACACCCTAGACTTCCTGTAGGACATTGGTCAGACTGGTCGAACTAGTCCAGCCATCACTAACTCAAAGAGAATTCAGTTCATATAATACTTCTTCCTGTGACGACATACTTCTTGGGTACACTCAATCTGTGCCATTATACGATGACTGCAGCATTGGTCAGCAAATCTGTCCATTCTTCTGACACTAGTGGACAGCCCCTTCTCTCTAATTCTGGGTTGTGCAGCACCATTTCAAACAGGGCACGTGGAGTCAGACACTTCCAACAGGATTGACCAAAAGCACAGCACAACCACCAGAGCATGCATCATCAACCGATCATGCTCGACACACTCGAGTCCATAATTCTCATGAGTTAACCTTTTTCTTTTTCCAGAATTTCTCCCAACTTTCTTGCAATAAACTCCATGAATAGCACTTCAGGTTTCAAATTGTAAAAAAGTAGAAATTTCCCAGCAGTTTTTGTGAATATTTTCGGTGAACCACATATAAGAAAGCTTGTGACGGACAGATCAGATTTGCGTTAGCTGGCTCACCTCTCTCCTGACAGTTGTGGCCAGTCCATTGGGATGGGCATATGCATTCGTAGGCGGTGTCCAGCCATGGCGCCGTGTAGCAACTTCCACCATTCATGCATGGGTTGCTGGCACAGGTGTCTGTAGTGGAATCTTTCCCGTTATGAATGAGAATGAGCCATTTATATATATATTTTCAATTAATACATATGCAGTGTGCAACGCATAGATCACCTACGAAATCCAACACTCACACTTGCTATGATTTTTAGATTTTTTGCAGAAATTTATCTCCCTACAATCAAATGTTCAAAAATGTTTTGATACCAAGAATATAAAAACCCAGTTTGCATGACTATGGAGAGTTAGGAGAGGATTTGTAATATAGAGGCAACCAAGTTAAATTCCCCATTTAGAATGATTTTAAAAACCCTATAAAAAGGAGCACAGGGCAGTTGTGACAACTTGAGATTAGAAGCCATTTTGCATCTAAAGACCAAATGCTTTAACACCTAACCATCAAGCAACCATTTTCTAATCAAGCAGTGTAACCTCGTAACAATCAAAACCAAAAATGGTAAGGAGCACTACGTCATAAGACAATCTACTGTCACAACTCTGTCTATATCTGGCTCTGTCCTGTGGAAAAACCCTACATTCTTGGGATTCAACAAGGTTCCACACAATATCCGTGTCCTTTGGGATAAACTCTTGACCCCTTGAAAGCACAGCAAAACGCTTGCAGTTTGCTCCACTGGAATGCTGCTGAAGTGTTCTAGAGGGTGCTACTCAGGAGAAACATACACCCCACTGTTTGAAAAAGCCAATGCATGGTGCATTCAGTATCACTCAAAAAAAGAAAAATTCTAAAAAAGCCATAAATATGCCATTCTAAATACAAATTACAGATGTACATCAATATCAGCATGAACAGTAACCTCTACTAGATATACGATCATATGGTGTCACACACCCCCCTTTTCAAATGTTCATGATCGGGCAGCGGGGCAGGTCACCCCCCCCCAATTTTCGGCACAAAACTACACCACTGCCTACCCCGTTTTCAGATGCCATGTATCTGGATGCAGACTTACACCATATTTGTTTTATGGCCTAAGTGACTCACTAAACATTAAAATGAATACAGGCATTGAAAGTTCCATCCTCTCCCAACCATGAAAGTCAGAGATGTCCATACCGAATTCACAAAACTGGCCAGTGAACGGAAGTGGGCAGACACAATGAATCGAGCCTGGTGACGAGGTACTTTCCAGGCAAGTCCCTCCATTGTCACATACATCGCTACTGCAACTAACACCTGAAGAAAATAAAAATCCGTACTCAATGGAACTCATAAGAAAGTTTGTTTGTGATTTTTTGTTGGGGCGGTACATGAAGAAAGCCACGAACCAACTGGGGCAAGACACATGGGCATCACAAGGGGGAAGCATTCCCTACCAAACACTTCCCCCCCCCCTTCTCTGGAAAAAAAATGCATAAAACCGAAATAAAAGAATGCGCGAGAAATGAACGAAAACTAGGATGAAAAATCAACAGTTAACTTGAAAATACCTTAGAACTGTTGAGCCCCTGGCATCATTAATGGTTCATCAGTTTGGTGCTAATGAGTACTTTGTGTCCCCCCCCCAAAAAATCCTGGTAACGCCCACCGCTGGATGTCAAGTATTCGCATCAATGCTTGGTCTTACTTTCTTCATCACAGTGGTCTCCTATCCACGATGGGGGACAGACGCACACGTAGGGTGTACCTATCAACCATGGTGTCGCATAGCAAATGCCACCATTCTCACAAGGGTTGTCTCCACAGATATCATCTTGATAATCGGCAGAAAGGAAGGAAACAGCAATTTAATGACTTCTCACCCAAGCCCAATTAGGCCTACAATTGCTGTGTAAATATCTCAATTTCCAAGCGAGCATGGCTAGCCAGTACCAGGCAACTGTAACATTACATTCATAACAATACCTGCATCAGCTAATCAGTGGAGAGTTGACCACATATCATTGAATTATTTTTTCTATTCCACATTACCTGTTCAATAGAATTTCACTTTTGATCAGTGGTTCATGCCCCATTCCCAGTTTGGTAGTAAAAATTAGGAATTTAGAACATTTCAACTGTCACCACGTTAAAGTGCTTATCATAGCACTCATAAACATTCATTATTTTCGGTTTCATTAGGGCCAGTTTCATAGAGCTGCCAAAACTTTGTCAAATAAACAAAGATTACCAGCTCAAACTCTATTATCTGATTGTCATGCTAACCAAAAAACAGCCACGCTTAAATACAAATGTGACGAGACAGAGGGCGCTAGTCACAAGGCGCGGTGCAAAGTTATGGCCCATCCCCACTTCGCCCCATCTCCACATCGCCTCATCTACCCAAAATTGGCATGGACCTTAATACCGGGCACTTCAAATTTTCAAATGGGGATAAGTGGGGATGGAGCGATGTGGTTAGTGGCGACATAAATGGTATCATGGAGGTAGAATATGATTCTACCTCCATGGTATTAATTAAACCGTGTGACTGATATAAGCCCATGACTAAATGCAAGAACCAACATTCAGGCAAACAATACAAATTTAATTGCTTCGGACATGCTTACAAACTACAGCATAGGCCCTGGGCTATTTCATTTTGCCTACCTTTGTATAGCGTGAAGAATGTGTATCTGACCATAGAGCAAGGGTCTAACGTCGCCTGTAGATACAACAATGCGAACTTCATTTCTAAATCAGCTGTAAATGCTGGTAGGTCATGATCTTTCCTTACGGATACGCGCTTCCCAACCTTTGCCGAACTATGATTGGGTGTTGTGTTGCGCGCAACCACTTTTTGTGACTAATAGGGAGTGCACTTCCCTGACACGATTCGTCCATCGAAGTCACTGCTTGGTCACGTGAGCGCGTGCGCGGGCGTGGTCACAGCAGCGCGAAGGCTATAAAACGTGCGCGCAGGCTAGGTCTAGTCGTCCTGATCATGGGCTGATCCTGAGGTAAAAGTCGAGAATCCTGTGCAAGGGTTAAAGTCACCTATCCTAGTGTGACTGTGCCTATGTCCGAGTGGTGTGTGTGTTGTTGAGGGTCTCGGTAGGTTGAGGGGCTAATAGAGGGATTTCACATCAGCGCATGAGCATTTCACATCGAAGCGGAGGCTCTCTGTGTTGAACTTTGTCGCACGCGCCGGCGGAGTCCACATAGTACATGGAGTATCCGGTTCGTAAGTGTGACGCCACTTCAGTTTAAACCACGCCCACTGCATAAGATACACGACCTTCGCTGGTACGTTAGTTCGCGGTCAATTGTCGTCATTTTTTCTTTTGATTTTACGAGTCGAGTCATCCTGAAAGACTCTTCCATAAAAATTTGCAGCCTGAAAAGTCTGAATTTAACATACCTTTATGTATTTTGTGTCTTGACTCCTTACTTGATTGTATTAAGAATTGAAGCTGACACTACAGCCTCGTTTTCAAACGCGGAAGTGCGCAGATCGACACTAAAAGCGTCGTTTTGGGATCCATCTATTGGTGGTGCGGTAAGGTTCCTCATAGGAGCTTGCGGTCGACGCAAGGGCAGATTGCTATCTCGTGACGTGAGTTGTGTGCAGCGCAGCTGACAAAGCCTACATTTAAAATTGGCATCTCATAAAATAAGTCCTCAAGAGCCAATGTTCTCATGGGTGTTGGTCAACTCGACATTCTCCCACGCGACCCGCATGGAAAATGTCCAGTCGTTCATTGTCGAGGTCGTCCAAAGGCGGATCTTGAATTTGTGTCTCGGCATAGGCATTTAAAAACCAAGTCTTTTGAACTGATAATTATTGATTAAATGCAGTTGCTTTTACCAAGTATGTTTCGGAGCCGCTACACGTGGGCTCCAGTGAACAAAGATAGGATGACACAAACTAAAAACGCTTGTATGTTAGGCCTGTAGAATTTTAATGTAGCAGCCGCGCCGCTTTAGCGCCGTTGGTAAATTACTGAACGAATTGTCTAATTGTGGCTCAAGTAGGTCTGAGCCCGGCCACCTCATCATGATGACGATATCCTACCGTGTTCACAGAAATCACCGTAGAACAAGCTGGGGCAAACACAGAAAGTCTCGTTGGCTAAGGCGACGCACGTCCCGCCATTGTGGCATGGATTCACATCACAAAGATCACCTACAGAGCACAGAAAATAAATGCGTCTGGCGGCTGTTAGCTTTCAGCCCAATGAGCCTATCGGGAAAATTATCAAAGACCTGCTTGTTTTAAACAGGCTGTTGGGCTGATAAAAATCGACAAACTAGAGAGAACAGAATAATGCCGGACAGCCGGTGAGTTTTGTTTTTACATAGGCACCCTAAGGGGTTAGGGTTAACCCTATATACCCCTAGGGTGTATGTCAAATAATATTGAAATCGGAGGATTTGGAACGGTTAGGGTTATGGACACCGTTTACTCCATAATTGCCTCGTTACCTGACTAAGTTTGTTTGTTTAATTAAAAGCCCTTTTATAACAGTACACGTGTTTTCATTTTAGGGGCGATACAGATAGATAATCAATTTTCTGAGTACTTTTGAAATAAACGCCACGGTGAGAATTGTTGTCGGAGTCCTTATTTAATTTGTCCGATTTTGTCGACTGGTAGGTCAGACAAATTTCATTGTATATCTGTGCGTGATATCATGGTCTTTCACCACATGATCCCAACTGAAAGCATCAGCACCGACAGAGTCGTTTTTCACTTTCAATTTCACCAATGGATTCGCATTCGCGTCAAGGAAGTATCACTATAGATTTTTTTACAAAATGAAACTGGAAATACTTGTTTATCCACCGAGAATGATGGTAAGCGTGTAAGTATTGCGTTCTTAGCATTTATCATTCCACCCGTTTAATTCAGCCATATATACTAAATGCGACAAAAAAAAAACAAGATTTCCCAATTTCTTGAGGCCGAATTACAGTAACACACACACGCCTATCTGATTTGTACTGCACCTTCAACTAAATATTCATTGGTGGCATTTTAAAATTGCTAAGCATTGAACCGATTGATCCTCGGGGACTAAAGTGGTGCCATATTAAAATAATTGCGGAAAACCCATGACACAGCAGAATTAGCAGGTTAAAAGGAACGGTTATTAATTCGTACTTTCACAAAATGACTCGTCGTAGCCTTCGTTACAGTCGTCTTGACCATCGCAGACCCAGGATAGTGGTATACATGAACCCTCGGGACATTCAACAACCTCGATGTAGTCCAGATAGCAATGATCTGTTTATGGTAAATAATACAAGTGACTGGATAAGCCTGCACTTTCATTGATGATAATGCCACACAAAAATGTACGATCGACTGATTTTGGAAAGACTGTTCTATTGCATAGTCTCAGCAAAAATGAAAAGAAAAAAATAAGACATAAAAAACCCACGGTTAAAAAAAATGGTCTCTTTCAGATACAGTATCTTTTAAAACTAATCTTCCATCCAATATCGATCATGTTTTGATAAATCAATTTTAGCCTGATATTGTGAGAGTTTCAATTCGAATATGAACGGAGTGTTTTGTTTGGTAGATGTGTTTGGGCTTTTGAGCGCGGGAATTTTCAAAAGTTTCCGTGGCGCCTATAAAAATTCAAGTTAGTCCAAGAAAGGATTATCATCACTTAATTATTTAGGATTAATTATTAATTAATCTAAATTAGGAATTACTTATGTAGAAAAGTAACATCATTCATATCAGCTTCAATATAGTGTGCAGGGATTAGACACTCTGTCTTCTTATGACAATTTATTGTTAAACCAAACAGTGCACAGAAACAAGTCGACAGCCTTTGCGAGATGTTTAGTGTAGGTGTTTTTATCGGAAATCGAATATGACGCCTAAACATCTAAGGAGTTGTATTTGCTGACAGATGACACGGACGCCATAAACTTGTATCGCAGTTCCACCCCCCCCCCAAAAATGCGAACAACTTTACCTCCAGAGCCGTGTTCATCTTCCGCGGCGTCACTACCAGAGCCTCCAAATGCTATACATCCGCGAATCCACGCCCCATATCCGCACACAGCAAACACCAGTAGAATCTTTAAGAACATGTCGGACCGGCGTACTGAATGCTGCTGTCCAGTGCCACCTTAGCCGAATTATGTAAAGATAAAGCCGTTTCCACACTTCTTAAGACGAGGGGCCTTCGAATAATAAGCCTTAGCTCTACTGTCAAAACACTTCGAGGGTTTTAACTATGAAGCTTCCTTCTAGTGACCTGAAAGTGAAAGATGGTTTTTCATCATCATCGATGTATTCATGCTCAGTCGGCGAACGTCCTATCCACGTTTGGGCGTTCACGCGTTTTCTTGACCATCGGTGCAGTAAAGTATGATGATTTAACTGTCTGAACCATCGATGCGATTGTTACGTCGACCAGTCGAACTGAACTTCTGGCAGAGAACTCAGAGCGAAAAGGTGTTATCAGTCTTAAAGAAATCGACTGACTAACATAGCCCCGCGTTTTACGATTGCTTTCCCTCGGGTATACTGAAAGTTTGCATGTAACAGTGCGCATTTGCTGATAGCATAGCGTGGCAAGCACTTCAATACTCTTATGGACAAACCGCTCATCCGTGGTAGACTGTTTTCACTACAGCTAGGAGGTAAAACTTTTGTTGAGCTTTACGGTTATGTAACAGTTAAGCCTAAGAAGGGACAAACCATTTGTGGTGAAATTTTGGTTATACAACGGTGGTTCAAGCAAACGGGGACACCGGCTTATGAGTCCGCTGCCGAATCCCGAAAAGTGTACAATAACGATATTTTCTATACAGGTCTGACCTACACAGTACGAACAAAACTGGCGACCTCTGAACAAAAGTTTGAGCTTTTTCGGGTTATCTTCGGGACGAGTGGCAAAGAGGTACCGTGAACGTCGCAAGTGGAATACTGAATGCAAACAAAAGTTGACTGGGATTGTTAAAAGTGAAAAAAGCGTAAACAGAAACGTAGTGAAGCATTAATATTCCGCATAACGGTCATATTTGATGGTGTACGATTCGTGTTTTTTGCCTTTGGTATGGCGTACGATTTCAATTTTTTTTCTGAACGAACTTCAAAAACAAAACCACCAAATTTAGAGTGGTGATCCCAATCTTCGCATTGAATAATACGTGTACAATATTCTCAACAAAGTCAGGTAATCAGGTGCGTAAAAAATAACCTTGCGCAAATCATCCTGCCCTCCCCTACACGGCAAAGACTCAGTTGGCAAACTATTTTAATCTTTTCCCAGAACAATATTGGTAACTACTTGCCGCCAGATTAGGTTACTTGTAAAGATCTACACAATATTCCTTGTTTGTTCCACCAGAGGACGTGTACACTCATTGAAGAATCCTTTCTCCTGTTCGCAGTTGACCTTCTTTGTTTGAGTAGGCCTAAACCAATTTGCTAGAAAGCGAAAAAACAAACCACGCATGAACACGGGTGACGCCTATATACGCTATGGACCTTTGGTATGTGAACCGGTTGACGTCTTTACACGCGCTACAATTTTTACCAGGACAGTTAAAAAGCAACTACACTGATGCCTTAACTCAAGCGTTGAGCCTCCCTACACATTTTACGGGCGCCAGAAATAAATTGCAAGGTTGAAAAATTTGCGGAAAAAAACACCTTGGGAGCTTTTTCGGGGAAGAATACCTGACATTAACCGGCTATAGCGAAACACCCTCCACTTTCGTGAAACGAATCGCATTCCATCGTTTTTTCTTAGTTTCAGCCGTTTGAGTAGAGAACGACGACAGTCTGGACCATCAGAGGCAACAGTCAACAAAGACCTCAAAAACGTGTTTTCAGGCTAGAAAGTTTGACTTTTCTCCTTGGGTATGGTTGAATAATAAGCATTTATGTTTCAAATGAGTGGCATAACTACGGGGGAGGGAGCACAGGGTTCCCCCTGTGCCCCCCCCCGGAAATATAGCCTCCCCATGACTTTTAACCCTATGTAGTTGCGCCACTGTTTTATATCCACAACCGTGCCTTCACGTTTCTGGCACAAACATCTCTGCGTGTCAAGTGTTCTTATGTCGGCTGATCGTCCAGCTGAGCGTCCCTAAGGGGCAAATGCGCTTTCTGTGCGAGGAAACATGTAAAAGAAAAACTGAACAAGAAGAAATGGAAAGGAAATCGTAAAAATACCCTGGATTCGCCCCCTTTACTACCGTTGATGGTTTGCTATTGTCGAGGGTTTACGGCATCTCTTATTCCCCATAGTCTAAAGAAGTTATTGGCTGGACTAATTGGCATTGGAGTTTTGTCTTTTTGTTTATGGGCAACCCTTTTGTTTTTATTTATGACTTTCACCAACAAAGAAAGTTTTCAAGATTTCGGCCTAATTATAGTTCCACTGCCGAAGTACTAACTTAAGGTCCCCGGAGGAGCCTGACTCTGTAATGAAGCTTCACTCATTTACCTCTAGGAATCTTGCACCTTACTTTTTTATTTGGTAGGCCTAATAAATCCTTTTTTTACATAAAAATGCCACGTTATAAAATAGTGATTGCGAATATAAACCTGCCACATAAAAGCCAGCAAAGTTAACTAACTCTGAACAAATGTCTAATTTGACTATGTGCAGTCAAAAAAAGAAATCATTCTTACAAGAAATATCACATTTTCAAAGAGTTTAGAAACAACCAAAACTCGAAACATTTCCATTCGAAGCCATAAGAGAATGCCACTCTCAACAGTTGCTCCACACGAGTCGATACACTTCAAATAACATACTGACGCAGAAGATTACAAGGTTTGATCATGTGAACATGCATGTATGGTCAAACGCACAATTAGCATAATCATAATCTAATTTATCACAAATCAAATGATGGTATTAAGGATAACTTATTTTCCAGTCCTGGCAGTATGGTGACAGAAGACGAATATCCTGCATCTGACGACAATGACTGACCAATTTCGGATGACTGTCCGGGTAGGGAGACACTGTGAAGAAACCACGGCAATTTTACTGCAGTGGCTACAGCGTCCACATCGATGCACGTGGTACAGTCCGTAAAACATTTTGAACTTTTCACTTTGCCATATGAAGACGAGATATTTTCGGCACTTCTAGTACCAACACATGTAAACGACTGGGCACACAATTGCAACAAAGGTAAACATACCGAGCAGTCGTTGGTGACTTTTTTTCTACATCAGGCAAATAGTGGAACGACAAGTCCATTGGCACTGCAACAATGCGATACACATTCACCAAGGGAGTTCATCATGACAAAATGTGACTATCTGGCTGAATTGGCTAGTTTAATGTTTGACTATTCCCCTTCGCCCAATGTAAATTTTTTAAACTCAGTTCACACTTCAAAGTAAACAATTCTGTCAGCAGTTGCCGTTAATGAGAGTTATGACCGTTAATGACAGTTGTGGAATTTGCGTTGATCACGTGTAACCACTAACACTTTCTATACAACTTCAAAAGCTTATAATTCTCCAGCCTGGCTTAGGAGTGATCGGCCCAAAAAATACACCTCGACCGATTCATTGCCGCAAAGAAACTACGTGGAGATAGGAGACCGGACCAGCAGCCTCAAACCTCGCATTTACAACCTAACAGATAATTTTTGTCGATAAACACTGGAGTGCCTAGCAGTTAATTACTGTAAATTTCAGCCGTATGATCGTTTGGATAAAAATGACATGGCACATTAATTTTAATGCTCTCTTTATTTCAGAACGTTGGTAATTTTGGCGGTGTCTTCTTTATTATACAGTTTGTTAGCAATACGCATCAACACCGCGGTGTGAACACACAGGGTGTTAGGTTTTTTTCAACGAGTTCTTTTGCTGTATCATGTATACTGCCCACGGTTGGCCAACCCCCAGTTGACAAAAAGTACTGCAGAGACATAGGAATAATTCCATGAAAGCAAAAAGCGACTAGAAAGGTACATACACGCTACCAACATAGTACAAAAACATGCTTCTTACATATACCTCTAAAGCAAATAACTGGCACTTCACTCCATAAAAACTCTTCATTTCAAAATATATGTATATAATAAACTGCAAGTCTCTGAGTATATACTTATACTGATGTAAAACCTGCATTAAGTGCAAAACAAGAAAAATAAAAAACACCTTAAGCAATCCTACATCCCTACTGTTGTGCACTGACATTAAAATTTCGGCCACATTGAAAGCAAGAATTAACTTTTGGGGGCCTACTCATAATTATACTTTTTTGTCAAATAATTAATCAGTTTACAGTTTTCACTTACCAAATGACGGGTATATTTCTATCTATATGTATTTTATAAGATACTCTCTAGATTTAGCCATCGTGACACCCTAATAATATTTTGGAGTATTTTTATTGCATGCATTTTATTGTGCAACTTGCAGTGCACAAGTTTTTGAAGTATGACATCTTTGTAATTTATTTTGTCTGTATTATTTTCCTATTAATTTTAATCAGATGTTAATTTAAAGAACAAAATATGACCTAATGTATCAATATCAATACTCTGATATATCTAGCTAGCAACCTAGTACTTTTATAACCGTTTCTGGCTCAATCTCATCTCCTTTTGTAAAATTTGCACTAGTGAAATTTTTTTTTTGATTGTAGCTTGAGAATTTTTCAGCCTACGCTGCTGCATCCGTGCAAGGAAACCTCCATTTTTAATGGCAATTTTTGATTAGCCGAACAGAAGGATGCCGCTGAATAACTCCAGCCGGCCTAACCTCTTGGGGTTTGACATGTGGGATATACCAAGCCTGTCCTTTTCGATCATGGTGTGCTTACTGCTTCAAGGAGACATAAGGATTTTCACTCAGGTCGGCTGAGGTCGGCCGACTGCTGTAGGCAGGGGGCTGGTCGGGGTTGTAGCCCGGGTTGGTGTAGCCCAAGTCTGCGTCTGTCCTCGGCATCTGCTTGGGTAGCTCGTAGGGGTTCTCCACAGAGACTGGCCGCTCTTTCTCCAGTATGGGCCCCCCGATGGCGCCCCCTGTTGGCAACCCAGTAACCCTGCCATCGTTAGCGTTGTAAGCTGGGCCGCTGGCCTGGGTGTTGTGAACTGAGAAACGGGTGCTGTAGATGGGGCCTGGGGCTGGGACAGTCGCACCTGTTTGGGGCTCACCTGTTGTGCGGGGTCTATAGTGAAAGACATAAGGTGATCATTAGTGGGGCATGAGAGCGTTTACCTGTTGTGCATGAAGCCAGCCAGAGTATCGGCATTTAGAAATTCATGTGAGCGTTCATAGAACCAGACAACATTTGATGGGTGAATTTTGAAAAAAAGGGTACTCTAAATGCAAAACGCACAGGAAAACGCACAGCACACACACAGTGCATTTATCCGCTGTTTCAGTAAAACATAGCCAAAGCACTACACGCAGGCTGCAGGTCTGTGATGAGCAGTGGGATTCACTCCACACAGCGTCCGTAGTGTCCGTAGACACTCCAGTATTTGACCAAATTCCCCCCCCCAAAAAAAATTCCCGGGACAAAAATTAGGCAATATTAGATCTGACTGGGGTACCTTCTCTTCTGAACTGTGCGGTAGATGAGGAAGAGCAAGATGACAATGATCACTATGGCAACAATACCAGCCACTGCCCCGCCCACAATCAGGCCTGTGGATGTATGATCGCCTCCTCCTTTGTGTAAACAAAAGTAACGAGAGAATGACGGTTCATGTTGTTTAACTTTCTGATTATGATGAGGAAAGATTATGAAAGTGCCTGCCTACTGGAACTCATCAGGGCTTCGAAGACAGAAACTCTGCACAGTCTTTGTCCTCATATAGGGAAATTTATTGCTTATTTGAAAATAAGCGAGTTGTAATTTCTCCCTTTTAAAACTATTTGGCGGTTGTGAACTGCAAAATTTCAGAGTAAGTTACTTTAAATTAAAATCCCACTTTTGGAACAATTGACAAAACATACATCAGGTTTAAATAAGGAACAATTTTCATCTGCATTTTGGGTGATAATTTCAATAAATGCACTTGTTGAAGGACTTACTTGCATCGGGACCGACACTCTTATCTGAAAAAGAAGAGAAATAAATATATAAAAAGTGAAAATGTTTCAAACACATAAACCCTGAAAGCTGAATTTGGTCAAAGCAGGGTCAAAAGGGTGAAGCAACAATTGGCATTGCCTTGAACTCAGGGTTAGTATTGAGGCTCTATTGCAATCAAGTATGTTGCTCAAGGACATAAGCCCAGCAAAGGAGCACTGCGGCACAAACTCAAATATGAGGCTTGGGACTTGAACCAGAGTAACTTGAGGCCAGCATGAATCCACATTCTTCAATTCCACATGTGTTGTGATCGAGCAAAATGAGAAGACTTTGGCAATTTCATTCCTCGGATCAATCTTGAAAGAACAATTTGGGACATTACATCTGCGCACTTTTTGACCTCCATAACTTTTGAAGCAAAGGTTGTTTTATCACGGCTGTTAAAATGAAGTTGGCACTGGGGAGCAAACCAAAGTCAATGGCCTGGCTTTGCCATGGGAAAAGATAACGTGGTAAAAAGTGAAATTTAGCTGAGAAAGTTCATTTTCTCAGCTAAAATGTTGTAATATAGAGTTGTTGCAATAAAGTATATTGTTGCAACATTTTTCATGCTGACATAAAGTCGATTGATACCTGGCCAAAGGACCCAATTTAGCCAACTACCTGTGTTTGCACAAAAATTTGTCTGGCAAAAAAAGTCCCACATGCCTTTCTGCCAAACACACATCAATTTGATTAATCATGGCTTGCTCATCAGCAATTCATTTAACACCAGCCTGTAGCTAATGACTGACCTCCAATGCTACAGTAGTCTCCAGTCCAGCCTTTATCGCAACTACAGACGGCTTTTCCAGAAGCGTCGTCTTTGCAGGTCCCGTGGATGCACGGATTCGTTGCATCGCAGCCAGAGGCTAAAGACAAAATGGTGCACAACTATTAGTCCGCTGAAGCCCAAAAAGACTGCCACCATTTTTGCGTTTAGCTGCTTGAGGATGCTTGAGTGGCTTGCCTGGCATGTAACTTTGATGAGTGACATGTTGACATCGACTTTGGTGATTAAAAGAACTTTCGATGGATTCTCCATCTTTTCTCACACATCATTGATGATCACACATTTCAGCAACGCCAATTTTCACTATATCAACTGATATTCATCTTTGCTTGCATTTATTTTTTTCATTTATAATCTACACTGAAAGTCATCGGGTGTATTACTAGAGGAAAAACTATGTGCTTGGCCAAACAGGTATTTATTCCATTCATAAATACCATTTCATTTGGAGGGACAAAAGAAATCAACATACGATAGATTTCCAAGGATTTTGTTCGAGAATTTTACTTTTATTTTCCCAAACACCCCTGTCCGTTCGATGGTACATTCCTTGTGCAAGTCGTCCAGAAGAATCTCCTTATGTGGACTTGGTGTGCGCGTGGCAAGTTCCGACCACTGCGCGCACACAGACTCTTGACCAATCAGAATGGATTAAACTGTCTTGTATCAAGGTCCCGGCACATCTTTTACGCAGCGGGCATCATCAAATTGCAGCGGGCATTCTCAAATGTAACTTACGCAGCCACGTGATGTGTTGCAACCAAAAGGAATAGAAAAATTGTCCCAGCTATTTCTGAATAGCCACTTTTGAAATTCAAACTGTGTATTCTCCATGTTGCTGTCACACTTGTAAAACATCATCACCCTTCAGAATTTGTCAGCTGTTAGTGCTGTAACACTCACCAATCTCACATCTTGTTCCAGTGTAACCTGATCGGCATTCGCAAAATGCTCGACCGTAGCCTGAGTTAATACATGTTGCACCATTTGAACATCGCTTGTTGGCACAGACAGTGTCTGGTGGACGGGCAAGTGAAGATACAGGAATAAGAAAGTCATTTAGACACTGCGGGGGGGGGAACATTTACTTCAAGTCAACTCTGTCAAAATCAGTCTCAACGGAGGACTCACAGGACTAACACGGAGACAGAATTCCTTTTTTACTCTTTAAGTTAACAAAGGGTGCAGGATCTGGCAGGGTTGTGGGCATTTTCACGAACTTTGAAGGCACCTAGAGCAGGCTGTGATTCATGATGTCTGCTGGTTTTGAGCAAAGGACAATAGAGCCCACTAGAATGCATCTTTGCTCGAAGGGTTACGGTTTTATTCAGGATTCCAACAGAGCCCATACTAATTGCCAGCCTTTAATTCCATCAGTGCCCGTCTTGCCCTGGCCCTCAAAACAGCGACTGTGTGTACAGCCTGTACGTGTAAAATAGTGCGCCCAGATATATAACTACTCGGGGAAGGATTGAGGAGAACTTTCAAGTGCTATAATGACACCACTTACCTATTTCACATCGTTGACCGCTGAAATAGGGGGGACATGTGCAACTCGCTCGCCCAGATCCCAAGTTTGTGCAGGTTCCTCCATTCAAACATCTGCCGTCAACACAAACAGTATCTGTGGAAGGGGGAAACAATAAGATTCTCAGGGGGGGGGGTACTGCCCTGCTAGCAGTTTGCAAAATAGGGTATAGTTTCCAATCAAATGATTCATGCATTGGGATTTTTCAGTAAAACACTTGGGGAAGTCCTGATGTAAGGCCATTTGCATTAACTCTCCGGCCAGGTATGAATATCTTTAATGAGACTGTGGTTTGGCAGAAGTCCCTAATCAAACAAGCAATCCCCCATGATCCTTTGCAGTAAACATATTTTGTCACCCTTACATGTTGTTACACGTATGTTAGTTGTTTGGTTTTTTATTGGAGTTGTTCTGGACAATCAGTATTTGGTGATGTTCTGTGTCACTGTACATGAAACCTATCACTTTATTCATGATTATTCATGTCCTTGGTTGAAGTCGCATCTCACATCATGTGTTCCGATATTGTTCTGCGGTAACCACTCTTGTTTTGCATTTAGATGTGTTGAGTTCTCTTTTTAGTTCGCCAAAATTCTTGACACATTCTGCAGTTTTAGAGATTATCTTAGCTAAATACCCCTCAGTGTTTTGCCTCTTTTTAACCTGTTGAAATTCTTGTTGCTGAGGCATGAACGCCATCATTGTTGTCATAAGGTGTACTTTCACTTTTGAGCATTGTTGCTTTTTTTCCATGTGTAACTGCACTAGCATTAATGCTTTAATGGTCAGGGTTGTTAGGGTTTTAAAGCTTTGGTGGTTTGCCGTCCAGTTTGCTCTTTTGGTGTCCGGTTTGAATTTTATCGTTTAACTTTACATTATATATATAAACCCAGGATAATCAAAAGGAGAAGAAATCCCAAGTGGCATTCTACAGAAGTTACAAACAACGAACCCCCGCAGCAGGGAAATTTTCGGCAAGAATGGTCAAGGTTAGTCGCCACAACACCCTGAACAGTCACCCACCCACCTCATCAACTTGTGTGCCCGGCATTCCATTCAGCGCAGCACACATGCTCGCAGAAAGCGGAATTAAGACTCGGCATTAGGAACAATTTCATTACTCATGTGTGTACATGTACCTGTCTCGCAGGATTGTCCAGAGTAGCCTTGTGGGCATACACATGTTCCTCGGTTGGCGCCTCGCTGGACACAAGTTCCACCGTGGCGGCACACGGTGATATCGCAAATATTATCTGGTGAAGTACAAGACGAAAAGAAAAAAAAAATTCAACTAAAACAGTCGGTCTATCTTGTGAAAACTTAATGGGCACAGGAGAGGCAGAGAAATCCTTAAAATTTCTCAAGTACTAACTAGAACAGTCGGTCTATCTTGTGAAAACATAATGGGCACAGGAGAGGCAGAGAAACCCTTAAAATTTCTCAAGTGCTAAAGTTGAGGCAAGAAGATTCAAGATGGACTTGCTGGAAAAGGCAGTTGCTGGTACTTTGAAAAAAAGCACACAGATTATCTAGTGAAATGGCCAAATAGGAACAATCACTGTCGACTGTGCCTTCCTCAACAGAACAGCTTTTTGGGGGCAAACTTCAATGTTTCAATAATTAGGTGCCTCTAGCTTTTTCACTGGCAATTTTCCAAACAAAAAATCATAACAGCATCTATATGCAACTGTTTGGCTATTAGGGAAAAAATGGATACTTTATGAGAATGCAAATTCCCTGGTAATTCTCCAGAAACGGGACAATCCTTCCACAAATATGAAGAGTACACTTCCGACAGCAGCTTAAATACATCATGTGCACGATATTTGTGTACAAGGCACCAACACAAGAACCAGTGCGTGCCACGTGTGCGTGAATTCGATTTGTTCAAAATGTCATGGCACTTGGGTACTCTACAGCCACAAGGGTGAAGATTATTTTCCAACGCTAAACAATTATAGGCCAGTTGAATCCAGAAATAACAAAGCACGCTTTTGGGATTGAAAAGACCACAAAACTGAATTGAGAGAGGATCTGTTTTTGAGGTGGTGGTGGGGGGAGGGGGGGTTATTGTACCTGTCTCACAGCTGTGACCCGTGTAACCCCAGACGCAGTTACAGGCTGGGGTCCCACGCACACTGATGTAGCAGGTTCCACCGTTCAAACAAGTCACACCGACACAGTCCTCGTCTGATGGCCACAAAAAAAAGAAGAAAGTTCGCAAATGAAAGCTCAGAAAGCAATGCCCAGTAGAAGTGTACCACTGGGCCCTAGCTCAACATCGGGCATGCCCCCGTGAAAGTTTAAATAACTGTACTAACAATAACTGCATGCTGGATTGAATTGGAACTTCACAGATGTAGTCATAAGGAGTGCTTTTATACCAAGTCGGTCAAACTGCATTTACCAAGTTTCAAAAACCCATGGCTGATCCAAGCTGTAGGAGGGAAGCAGGTCATTTCAGTGTAATGGCTGATTAAAACTGTCAGCTTTATAGCAATGATCACTGCCACCTGCCTTCGTTGCATACCAACATGCAGGCTTTGGGTGGAATTTCAGACCGATCTCAATGTAGTACTCACATGTCTCACAATGAACTCCACCCCAGGGCCTGCGGCAACTGCAGGTGAAATCGAGGTCCGAGTAAAAACTAAGTAAACAGGTACCACCATTTTGGCAGGGGTTTGAGGCACACGGGTGATCTGTAAGTGAGAACAAAACAACAGAAAAGTAAGAAACACAAAAGCATGCCCCAAAATTGAACTTGAATGACAAAAATTGGCGAAATGATTCCCTACGGGCTCCAAGCAACACTACACCCCAGTCAGTGACGAGAAAACCTAAGCCTTGCATGAAGGGTCTATTTAATGTCATCTTTTAATGTCCATTTTAAATGCACTATTGAGTCTGAGTCACTTGGATTTTTGTTTGCTGGTCCAGGTCACCCAGCTTTGGCACTGAAGGGATTAATGGTCCTGCATGGTTGAAATGCACTGTTGTATTAGCAGTGCGCATATGTGCCATGCATTGGGAGGAGTATGGTAAGTCATCATGCAGTATGATCTTCAATTCAGGATCTTTCTCCTGATAACGAGCAGATCAGGATCTTTTTCCTGATGACGAGCAGATCAGGATCTTTCTCCTGATGACGAGCAGATCAGGATCTTTTTCCTGATGACGAGCAGATCAGGATCTTTCTCCTGATGATGAGCAGATCAGGATCTTTCTCCTGATGATGAGCAGATCAGGATCTTTCTCCTGATGACGAGCAGAGCATACTGCTCGAAACGTCGAGTACCATAGGTTCTTTTCAGAACCACAAATACTCACCAAAGAGATACGTCCATGGTTCTACCGCAAACCTACTTTCTATTATACCTTTTCACCATGCAAACCTTCAAGACTTCTCATCTTCAATTCAGTTTTCGGATGACAGGTCTTAGGTGTTGTACAGAGAAAAGTAAGTACGAGGCAAGTGTGCTTCACCCCAATAGACACGAGTTGCTGCATCTGCACTTGTTTTGACAGCAAAACTCAAAATGAGGCTGCTGGTTAATAGTCCTTTTGTTTTGTGCAAAACAAAAACAGCAGTGTCATGTGACACATGTCACATCAGGTACTGAGCCAATCAGGAGAGACTTAACAAGTACTCACCATCCTCACATGTTGGGCCGGCATAGTCGCCAATGCAGGAACAGGTAAACGAACTGGGGTTGATAAAGTCAGGTATGCAGGAACCGCCATTCTTGCAAGGGGAAGACGAACAGGGGCTCTCTGAAAGCAAGATATGAAAGATTTGCAGTTGGAGACATGGGATTTCTGACGTTTGCAAGCGCGCACTACAGGGCGCACGGTTGTCACATGGTTGTCAGTATAACAGATAAACGGTTCCTGGAACAGTCACAGCAGCGGAATACCTGTGCCATTGTTGAACATTGATTGTCGCCCCTTGATAAGTGCACTCCTGGTATACTTACCGTGGGTCTTAAAGTTGAAGTTAAATTTCTCTCTTCCTCGAGTTAAATGACTTATAAGTTCATTGTTTCTCACCTTAACTTATAAGTCTTTATGTACAACTTACATCTCTTACGTACAAGTTGAGATTTAGAAGTTGTAGGTACGAAATCAAAATTGTGCGAATGAGATTCAAGTTGTAAGTGGTGCCACTGAGTTAGATGAAGGGGGAAGAGCCTTTTGTTTACGATGTCCCCAAATACAACTGTGTCGTTCAGACCAGGGGTCAATTTGATAGAGCTGCTTAAGCACAAAATTTGCTTCAGCAGGAAAAAACTTTACTTAATAAACAAAGATTACCAGCTAAAACTCTATCTGATGGTCATGCTAACCAAAAAGTAGCTAAATACGATTCCAAAATATACATCACATGGAATTTGGGCTAGTTACCTGATTTACCAAGTAAGGTTTTTTCATGCTTAAGCAAATTTTGTGCTTACTGCAAGCAGTGTTTGCTACATACATGTGGAGCTGATGGAACGCCGCCCGAGATTTAGGAGACGGAGCATGCAGGCAGAGCCACATAAGATACAAGCTAATAATGCAAAACCTACAGAGGGTTTTCATGGCTACCATGCATCTTGCGGGGCAGTGGTTTTGTTCCACAGGGCATGCCCAAAGGAGGTTTCCCTGTGGAACGCTAGAACTCTATCCTGCAAGATGGGTACCAAGCAAAGACTCTATGTGGCCTTGCTTTTAAGGTTGGTAATGTAATGTATGCCATACCATGAGCAGCCCCTGATGATGAATTAGTGATGTGAGGGAGAGTCAGCACATTTTCTGTGTTTCTTTTATATACAGCCCTTTTTTAACAATAGCTCCAAAAGTCAACTTATTTTGATAAAATCACTCACTTTGTTTTCAATTTTAATTTCTTTTATTAGCCAGAAGAAAAAAAATGTATTCAAAATATTTACTAAGATCTATATCCCTCATAATCAAGGCTTCAAAACGTTTCTGTGTATTGATTATTTATGTGAAGTGACTCTAGCAGTAATCAGACTGAATAATTCTACTTATTTCTGAGCTATGATCATATTCAGAAAACAGAAGCATTTATAAGAAACTGATCTCTGCATTCTGCAAAACTTATTTTACATGCTGTGACTATTTTGTGAGTCGACATCTTGTGCGCAAATGTTACAAAAAATGTCAGTTCAAAACTGCATGGAGATCCATTCACGGCATCAGACTTTTATGCAGTCTGTTTCGTATCAATCCACTATTTTAGAGGTCAAAGTGAAAGCCACCGGAAATTCAATTTCATGATGCCAGTGTTGCCATATCACAAGACCATTCACAAGACGAGTCACAAGTAACAGGGTGAGCAATGACAAAGGAATGCTTTTGTTACAGTTCATTTGAATAGCATGTGACTTGAATTCAGACTGGAGGTCTTGTATTGATCTTGTGTTGGTCTTGTGAAGGTCTTATGTGGTTTCCATTACAACACTGGTCTATGCTGTGACAGAAAATTTGTCATAACTGTTGAATAACTCGTGTTTGAATGAAATAGCCCTCATGCTGGTGTCATGCTCTTCAAGATCAACAGAAATAAAAACTAGTTACTAGAAAAACTCCAAATTCAGTGGTTTTGGTAAGCTGTGGGCATCCCTCATACTCACCAGTCTCACACTGTAATCCAGTCCATGCTTCAGGGCACAGGCAGATAGGAATAAAGAAATCATAGCACGTTCCTCCGTTCTGGCAGAAATCTGCGATACAGCTATCCTCTGTTCATGAATGAATAAACAAACAGGCATTTCCTCTTTGTCCTTCTATGTTTTCATGCCGACTGGCTGGAACTCCATTCGGTAGGTCAAATATTGGAATCAATCTTAAGGCTTGTGGAGTGAGCGGTGAACTGCCCCCTTGCTGGGGTTTTGGATTATAAGGATCCCATTCCAAACAGAGGAAGCGTCTGGGTTTTGCCAGAACCTGGGTCAGAACTGTCTTGATTCTAATCAGAAAGAATCTGACTGAAACAAGCTAGAGATGTTGCCTGCTGCTTTTACTCCTATTTTTATTGCTTTTACACGACAAGAATTTCATATCTGCTCTTTGACTTACAAGACTAATAAATCAGAATTTGAAATGCTGGTGGAACTTTTTAAAACAAAAATACATAAAAATATGACAAAATGTACGCTCAGAAATTGAAACTGAAAAAAAAAAAAACTGACCAATCGGTGTCTCACAATACTGGCCAGTGGTGCCAGGGGGACATGCACAGTACGCATCGCCATAGAGGTCAGTTAGACAGAAGCCACCGTTCGTGCAGTTGTAGGTACGGCACGGACTACCCATCTCTGTTGAAAGAAAAAGTTGGGCTTTCAAAACATTGACGGTAGCTATGAGTTCCGGATGTAAAATGAATTCCTGCCAGCTGGGTCTTGCACTTCGTTGCTCCTGTTATGCTTGATGTTGTTTAGCGGGTTATGGATCTCCGGCTCTGCTGACAATGCAAAGCTCAGTGTTTGAGTTACGAGCAGTAGTTTTGTTGTGGAGTCCATTTTTTGACAGATTCGAACCATGACTCAAATTTCTGGACTCAGTAACGGACTCCAGACCTGTGGGACGTGGACATAGTGATGGACTCAACTTCATCACTGGTTCCACCAATACCAACCTACGTGAAATTAATAATTCCTGCCAAACAGCGATCCCATAGCTCACAGGAAACAACAAGCAATGAGGGTAATGTAGCTTGCTCGGGGACACAAGCATCAGAATCTGTATGAAGCCAAACTTTCAACCCAATTTGTAACTGCAAGCGTTACCCCGTCTGCGAACACAGCCGTTCTAGATACCTGTCTCACAGCGTGGGCCGGTCCAGGGATCAAGACAGGAGCAGTATGCCTCACTGAAGGTATAGTAGCAGGAGCCTCCATTCTGACAGGTGACATTTGCACATTGGTCGATGTACTCTGAAGGGGCAAGGAGATGGTAATTGCAAAATGAGTTCATCATGGTTCATGCCAAAAAGAAAGGAGGCCACTTCATGATCTTTTTTGTTTTGAAATTAAAACAATAGGTTTCAAGGTAAATCCCCTCCCTGTACCTCTATTGTACAAACTGTTGCCCTTTTCTCTGGAGTACATTCATTCATTCATGGTTTATTTATTAGTATTAAGGCTAAATTGCAGCTTAATCAACAATCATTATAATGTGACATAACAAAAATTAAACATTAAAACATGTTTTCATTGAGAATTGAAATGTTTCGAATTAAAAAAAAAACATCTTTAAGATAATGCTCAACATCTTACGAATACTGCAATCTCATTAATATTTGTGATGCATGGGGTACATGGGCAACAAGACTTAATAAATCATAGCAACTTGGATTACAAAATTATCAATACAAAATCATTTGAGGAATTCAGACATAAAGCTGTTGACCCACTCCAGTTCATATGCAATGTTTATTTGAAGCCATTAAAAGTCATTGCTCAACTGTCTAACAATGTAAGGTAAAGCAGTGTTTGGGTAATGCTTAGTCCTACGTTTAATTTCAATCAGGCTCAAGTTGGTGGTAGCCAATCGGGAAACCGTTAACTGTCTTAACAACTGGCCTGCAAATGTCCTACACAAGTGTTCACAACGGTCACTCAGAGATGGGACTTTACAAATGTTCAACGTTTGGTCATATGTTTCATAATATTGTTTGCCAAGTATTGTGCAAAGGGTTCGTTTTTGGACGCTTTTCTGTCTGGGCAACTTGTTTTTGTGTTAATGATGAGTGCCAAACACAACAGTAATATTCTAGAGTGGGTCTCATGTAGGACACAAACACAGCTACAAGGTCATGACGCTGGCATTCCAAACCAGTTCAACTATCCTATTAATGTACAGCTTCCTGCAGGTAGAGGTGATGTCATTTACATGGTCAGCTAGTCAGTCCACTGGAGATCATTCCTGATGATGACCCCCAGGGATTGAGGCTGCAATTAATTTACTCAGACACAATTTTTGTGTAACCTTGTTGTCTTCCTCAATGTATGAAAACTCTTTTAGGTAACTATTTGGTTAAATGGATTAGTGCGCTTTTTTACACTGAAACTTATGCTCTACCAGACAACTTAGGGCGCCATTGCCGTGAAGTTATCTGGGGAAGACAGAGTTCAGTGTAAAGGAGTTTTTTTTTTCAAACTGGGGACCCAGGGTTTGCTTTCGGAGAAAGGGACTGATGCTTGCTTATTGCTGTGCACATAAACTACAGTAAATCACCAAGGAAGAGAAAATTTAGTAGAGCAACATGTACTAAAACGCAGGACATTTTATGTGTACAAATAATCCAATGTAACGTAATTGAGGCTTTCTTCCTGTGATAACATCACAGGTTTGCTCATGAATACGGAAATATCATTAGCACACAAATCTATGGAAACCGAACTTGGAAATCAGATTAACTGAGACAGAAAGGTGAATGTTGAGCATCTGTATCGTGAACCATCTGAGTGCAGCTATGTGGTTTGTTGCATTAACCCTAACCCCCCGCGGTGTATGCAAAATCATATTGAAATCGGAGATTTTGGGACTACTAGGGCTATTCGTATCCACTGTTCAGCTCACACTGTACTGGGGGACAATGCCTTTTTCGTGTAAAATCAGTCCTTTGTCTCACAAGACTTAATAAAACTTGCAAAACAACAAGAAAACTGCAAACATCACTTAGAATCACTTGCCCAGGTATTACATAGCTGTTTTATGGCTTCTGACTAGCACCCCCCCGGAACTAAGATAATTGACAAATGGGAAGAGCCACCAATGTAGAGCTGGACAGTTCATTTGGTAGAGCACTGGGCTCATCCGGAGGTCGCAGGTTCAATCCTGCTCCAGTCAATTTCTTTGTTCATCTTTATAAATACCTGTTTCACAGCGAGCACCGGTCCAGCCTTCGTAACACACACAGGAAGGGTAATAGTAGCCAATACAGTAGCCGCGATCATTGCAAGAGTAGTTTTGGCATGGGTCAAAGTCTTCATGAAACAAGAAAACAAAACAAAAAGTCTGTGACAAAATACTTGGGAAGAAAAACAAGGAAGTTTGATCATGACGTCACACTGTCCAGGGGAGATAGACCAGAGCACCATGTAAGTTAGTCCTTATTACTAAACAACTGAATAAGTCCCAGTCAACTGATTGGTAGGTCATTAAACACATGTGTTGAATTATTCAGCAAATTAAATAAGGGTTGCTTAATATGCATCATTTAATATAATCTGCATATGCACAGGTCCACAATCACGGATCGTCCCGCAACAAACTTTCAAGCATCATGCCAACAAAGGTGAAACGTTCTGCTTGTAATACAAAAGAAAAAGATATTGTGAAACCACAGGGGAAAAAAAACCAAACACAAAGGAACACCTGTCTCTCTTTGCATGTATTTGGCACGGTGGTATAATGTCTCTGGGAGGTAATCTTTGATGGCTAGTTGATGGAGGCCTTTATAATTTCTCTTCATTGGCCGGTATCTAATGTAAGAATCACAGCTCACCAGTCTCACAATGTTCCCCTGTGTAACCGTAGTAACAATCACAGTGAGGCTGGCCAAGGTATTCATAACAGTATCCATTTGAACATTCATAACTGTCACACACGTTGGGTTGGATGGCTGCAGATTTGGCAAGAAAGAAAGGCAAAAACAAAAAAATTAGGTTTCAACACAGGCTTTACGTTTGAACAGATCAAAGAAACATAAAATCTCTGCAATTGGTATCCATTTTACAAGGTACCCTGAATATGTGTGATGCATTGGTTACCGGGCAAAGCTGCCCGGTGGCTGACAAATGGTACCTGGTAATCAAACTCAGTCATGGCCAGCAATTTAGCTGTCTATTTGAACAAGCTTTGAGAAAAATCTGGTTAACATCCAGCAGTTGTGCATACTTATTTTCCCACCGAAACTAGTGGTCCTTATTTGCAATTTAAAATTAGTTACAAATAACGGTCTAAAAGTGCAAGCGATTTTCACTTTATAGGTTCAAAGGCTGGCTGCAATCAGTTTGTTTTCATACAACCCTGCGTCTCAGCTCACCTTATTCCCAAGTTTGGTTTCACAATTTCAAAGGTATTTTAATGCCTTTTGGGGTTTTAGGCTGAGTATTTCCATATTTATGAGCAAAATTCTCAGGAAGAAAGCCTCAAAGTTACAGTGGTTTCTACACAAACAGTCCTGCTGTGCATAATTTTCTCTTCTTTGCTGATTCTGTATTGTTTATATGCATATTAAACAATAAGCAGGCATCAATTCCTTTCTCAGAAATGTTTTCAGTAAGTATGTTCTGGGTTCACACTTCGAAAAGAAACACCTTTGCACTGAACTGTGTCTTCCCTGCACAGGATGACACCACAGCAACACCCTCAGTTGTCTGGGAAAGCAGTGATAACATCAACTGTTTAAAGGAGTACACTTTTCAATGCATTTTAATATCCACATTGGCAAGTAAGAAAGTTTGCATGCATTACTGAAGAAGGATACAACTTTGAAGATAATCTGTGTCTTGACTAAATTTGTAATCTCCGTCCCAATGTCACATACAATTATACATGTTTATAAAACTTTTATTTTAAATAAATCCTTTTTTAAGGTTACAGTCCTAACATTTATAAATTTAAAGCGATTAAAGCCAGTAGGTTTTTTGAAAAAAATATAACAAATTCAGCAAGCATTGTCTTGGCCATATTCAGCAGCATTTTATCAATGGACGACATCAACTCACGTGTTTCACACCGAAGTCCTGTCCAATCCCCGTAGCAAGTACAGTAGGGGACTCCGTAACTATCAAAACATGATCCCCCATTGTAGCATGTATACGTGTCGCAGGGGTTCACATTGCTACCTGTTAGATGGATATCGGATATCAAAGGTATGAAATGCACTTCCAGTAAAGCATACATGTACATTAAGATCACATCTTGACGACTAAAGATCACTGTTTTATGGGTCATTCCATGAGGTTAGGGCACAGTTTGTGACAGTGTCCTTGTTACATGGGTAACTTTTACCGTCTGTCATGACCTGTAGAGTAGGTCATTTACTCTGTAAAATTAACACACACCTCTAGTTTTCAGCCTTGCAAGATAACAATGTCAATTTGGAATCCACATGCAGAGAAATAGCTGTTCATTTTTACGGAACCCATGTAACAATTGACACCGTCACAAAATGTGCCCCAACCTCACGGAATGACCCTTATAGCAATTACTTTAAACTTAATTAACCCATTTACATGGATCTGCAGGAAGAAAAAACAAACAGTTCTCCATCTCCACCTTGTGTGAAAATGTGAAAGTTTAAGCTGGGTAGTATTTTCCACCACTGCATTCAGTAACAGCTTGTCTGTGAAAATGGCTACTGATAAAATTGTCAAGTATTTGAAAGAATTTGGAGCAGCGTAGTCTCATCAGTGTTAAATTCTACTAAATGTAGATATGAGAAGACTAAACAAACGAGCTTCACAGATGCCTACAACAGAAGACAGGTTTCTTTGTGGGTCATGAAACATGTGAACAATATGAAAAGAGCAATAATGGTAGAAACTTGATTCAGGAAAATAACTACCAATGAATAATACAGCCGATTCCTACTAATGCGCCGTCGAGAGTTTACAATGCATTGGCCATCGTACGCAATGCGTTTGAATGGGTTGGCACGTCCGGACATGTCAACTGGAAATGGGCGTTAAACGCATTTCGCACACTGTGATTGGTCGACGCGATGCAAGCTCTTGGTGGCCCACTATTGTGAAATGCCTGTATTGGAGGCAATGTGTCGTCATGGCAACTTACTCGTTTCGCAGTGTGTTCCTGTCCACCCAGGTGGACATACACAGAAATACGAGTGGGAATGGAAAGAGTAGCACGTCCCGCCATTCTGGCAAGTGCCAGACTGGCATGCCCCAGAGTTATCTGCAATTTAATCCCAGACAATGACAAAACGTCAACTGCCCTTCACATACCAGTTTCAGTCAATCACATACCAGTTTTAGTCACAAATTCCGATACATATATTACATTGTACATGTGTGAAGATATGAAACAGGCTTTATATTTAATTGCCAAGTATTGCTGAAACCGTCCTAATTTGTAACTTGCTTCAAGCAGTGGTTTGTTTAAAACAGCGAGAAGACGTGATAAAGCACCATAATGCTCGTAAATAACTCTAAGAAGGTGGACAATTTGTCAGACACTACCACAGTGCAATCTTTCATCATGCCTAGCTATCAGGGCCTTTTCCATTGACGTCTTGCGGTCACTTTGACACCACTTTCATGAAAATTGGACATGTTCTTGGTCATAAGTGTTCACTTCTCCCACTAAACGTGTGCTCAGTGCAATACCTGGCTTACTGGAGAGTGTATTCAACTGACCATAAAACAATAAAAACTAATTATGAATGGGCATATGTGCATGCCGATTTCGAAAAGACTGGTCATGGGTCAGCTGAGATGGGGGGGGGGAAATGAAAGGAAATCTGCTTACCTTCCGTCTCACAATAGTCTCCACTGTATCCATACGGGCATTCACACACAGCAGTGCCACTGTCAGACACGCGGCAGGTGCCTGAATTCAGGCAGGGATGTGAACTGCAGGGGGAAATGGCTGCCGAAAAAGGGAAGGGGCCAAAAAATCAAACATTGAAATTTTCTAGTCACTGAAAATCGGAGGATCCTTTCTACAAGTGTCGAGCCCTTTTATTTGAGTATCAATTTTTGAAATTAACAAAGATAGAGTCAACTTTACGAGAGTCAATGTTGCAGTGACAATACAGCAAAAAGTGGAATGGAACGGCAAACTTCGGGCAAATAAAAATGCTCCTTTTTACAATGCAAATCTTAGCAAAAACTTTTTTGAGAATTTTGTTGTGAAGACTTCAAAACCATTTTCCCTTAAAAACACTGGACTAAAAATTACTACAAAAAATTCAAACTGTTTTCAAAATACAGATCTTCTGAAGTCAGAGTTCCGGTAAACATAAAGTTCCATCCTCTCAAAATTGGCCCTAAGTCTAGAGACAGAAACATGTATATGTATTGACAACAACAATGGCCTTATCTGCCTTAAAGCCAGAAACAATTATATATATACTGTGACGTTGCTAAGATTCTCCAGGTAACACATCGTTCAGGGCTTTAACATCGAGTCTGAGCTTATGATCACCATTCCGGGCTTTGAACTCCAGTATTGACCATTCTGCGCTAACCTCTTGAAATGCAAACTCTCCAGTTAAGGTATCAACAATGCAAGTGCATGAAACAAAATTATTACACAGGAATGGTGTGTCAAAGAATTGATTCCTGAATTCTTCTGCCTTTCAATATTCTGAAGTAAAACCAAATGCACACTGGTGCCAACAAGTCTGACAAAACACATTTTGCTTTCCAGGCTTTTTATCTAGTGCTGTAGCTATTCTCTAGAATAGAAATCCAGGACATCAAGAAAGAAAATCCTGTTGTGTCCAATATAGTGGACATTGGCACCCTTGCAAAAGTGATCAACCTTGGAATACAACCTTGGAATCCCTCTTCAATGGCACGTGATTGGCCTATGTCTCACAAGAATGGCCTCCCCAGTCATTGTAAGTAGGTATTCCCCCACCCAACTTACATACAGAGCAGTTCAGGCCTCCCCAGTCACTGTAAGTAGGTATTCCCCCACTCAACTTACATACAGAGCAGTTCAGGCCTCCCCAGTCACTGTAAGTAGGTATTCCCCCACTCAACTTACATACAGAGCAGTTCAGGCCTCCCCAGTCACTGCAAGTAGGTATTCCCCCACTCAACTTACATACAGAGCAGTTCAGGCCTCCCCAGTCACTGTAAGTAGGTATTCCCCAACTCAACTTACATACAGAGCAGTTCAGGCCTCCCCAGTCACTGTAAGTAGGTATTCCCCCACTCAACTTACATACAGAGCAGTTCAGGCCTCCCCAGTCACTGTAAGTAGGTATTCCCCCACTCAACTTACATACAGAGCAGTTCAGGCCTCCCCAGTCACTGTAAGTAGGTATTCCCCCACTCAACTTACATACAGAGCAGTTCAGGCCTCCCCAGTCACTGTAAGTAGGTATTCCCCCACTCAACTTACATACAGAGCAGTTCAGGCCTCCCCAGTCACTGTAAGTAGGTATTCCCCCACTCAACTTACATACAGAGCAGTTCAGGCCTCCCCAGTCACTGTAAGTAGGTATTCCCCAACTCAACTTACATACAGGAGCAGTTCAGGCCTCCCCAGTCACTGTAAGTAGGTATTCCCCCACTCAACTTACATACAGAGCAGTTCAGGCCTCCCCAATCACTGTAAGTAGGTATTCCCCAACTCAACTTACATACAGAGCAGTTCAGGCCTCCCCAATCACTGTAAGTAGGTATTCCCCCACTCAACTTACATACAGAGCAGTTCAGGCCTCCCCAATCACTGCAAGTAGGTATTCCCCCACTCAACTTACATACAGAGCAGTTCAGGCCTCCCCAGCCGATGGGACATCGGCAGAAGTAGGTACTCCCAATTCTTTCACAAGTTCCTCCATTCTCGCATGGGTCGGTGATCCAGCTGTCACAAATGTGAGCATCCAATTCTGAGAGGGCAGAGATGTTATACAAACCACACAGAGTCATGAGACAGTATAGTAATAAAGATATGAAACTGTACCAGAGGGCCCAAATGTACAATTGGCCAAAAGAAAAGGAAAAAAGAACAGAAGGTGAATGCAGCTTTGCGAGTAAACTATGAAGATGGAACCTTGTTTCTCATGGGGGCGAAGTTAATGCAACCAAGTTTTTGGGTGGGTTGAGGAACCATGCCTGGCGTACATGTAGGTTGAATCCAGAATCTGAGGTAAGGGAATGCTTTTATACATTGTCAACTATGAGTCTGCGAGAATGAGTCATTCATATGGGACTCAACTTGAAGGCCCCATCGTTCCATAAAAAAAATTCTAGCTCAAGACTTACGTGAGCGATTCTGAGCCAAAATGGGCTAGGAGATGTCAGGCAGCTCAAAAGCAAAACTCAAAAACTGCATTCCAAGACTGGGACTGGCATCAGGGGTGTGCACACTCATATGTTCCTTGCAGTATGTGCTTTTGCAATTACATCCAAGAGCCCGAATTTGGAAAGTTCCACTCACCAGTTTCACAGTTGTGTCCGGTATATTGCAGTGGACAGTAGCAAGAATAGATTCCAAAGAAGGAATCGCATGTTCCACCATTCAGACAAGGCATGCCACTACAGATGGGGTCCACTGAAACATAAGGAAGTAATAAGATATTCTTGTCAGCAAAATGTAATTTGTTTTCAAACTGCACTTTATTTGAAAGAAAAAAACACTCTCAGAAAAGAATATTTCAAAAACCCAGCTGGGAGAAAAAACTCCAGTCGTGTGGCAATGTAAACCGAAAAAAAAATAAACATTTACTGGCCTCACTCTGGTTTTAATCTGCCATTTCCACTATCATTTCCAAGGCCCTACCTTCAGAGCAATTCAGTCCTTGCCAACCACTGGTACAAATGCAGTATGGCTCGCCAAAAAAATCGTCACACGTTCCACCGTTCTGGCAATCCAGCTCATCACAGGACGTCGGAAAGGCTGTCAATTTTTAAGAACACGAAATATATTTTCTTTTGTAGGGAGGTCAATGCTACATTAAGAAAGGAAAGAATTTCTGAGAAAAACCAAGTACAATGGGAAAGGCAAGACAGGTTGCAGGTCAGAGGCTTTGCACTGACGTTTCTTGAGTGATGTGGAACAAAAGATGTTAACGACTATAGACTGGCTGAAGAATGGGGTATTTTTGATGCTTATTTTGCACATGGAAAGGTGAAAAATTCACCACTGTCAATAACAAGTTAGAAAAAGATGCATTTTAAAGCTCCATATAGGAATCACTCAGAAATTTGAATATTTAGAATCTGACACACTAAAATCTGACATACTGAAGGTCAAAAAAGAGAACAAGAAGACTTGTTGCAATTGCAACTTACCTATTTCACACCTTTCACCTCCCCAGCCACTTGAACAGTAACAAAAATAGCTGTAACTGCTGTAACTTAAACAAACGCCACCATTCATGCAAGGGTTGGAATGGCAGGGGTCCGTATACTCTGTGAAACAAATACAAGCAGTGGGTGCATATAATGGACAAAAAATAAAAAGGGATGAGAATGGGTCAGTGTTGTCATGGCAATATGGATTCACAATCAAGGGGCTTCACCGGACAAGTCGTACTCCAATGCGAAGCAATACCAACCAAAAAAAAATTCTACTTGAGTCCAAAATGCCAAAAAAAGGTTCAGGTAGTAAATTGCGCATGGGTTAGACATAAATTTGAGGGTAGACTCCTGGTTACTTTTTGGACATAAAAATGCTCTTTGAATTTCAGTTCATGCAACTGCACATAACTCGTACATCACTTATGCCAGATTGTGTTCCTTGAAGAAGTTGTGACTTGCATCACGAAAGATAATGGAGGAACTTGTGCAGTCAGGTTTAGGTGGTTAAAGTTCCAGTGAACAAAGTAGCAAATGGTCTGGTTTCCTAAGACTGATTGCTCTCATTCGGCAAAAAGAAATACGGTTCTCCGTATAAAATCTCTTCAGATGGTAGTCTTCTTTGCCAAATTTAGAATCAGAAACTGCAACCGCCATTAGTTTTTATCAGTGACAATTTCAACAGGGGCCAATGTAGAAAAATGAAACACCTGCATGTATAGCTATGTGAAAACCTTTTCAATTTTGCACATAGCATGAATGGAACTTGTTTTACACTGTTGATTTAGAAACGTTTTAGTTCTCAAGAAATATTGTAACTAAGTTCACACCCAAGGGTGAAAAAATGTAATCAAGGGAATGTGGGTGTACACGAATAGCTAACAAATCAAAATGCCAACAGCTCCCTGAGCCTCTGATCATGACGTAGTGTACACACTCAATCCTAGTTTGTTGCATGCAGAACACACACACACACATCTGGGAAGCCAGTTGTGGAGAGTCCCCACTGAAGACGGACTGTGTGTTTAAGTTGAACTTGGACACTGTGCACAGCCCAAGTTGCCCCAAAATTCACTGTATTTGATCTTAGAGTGTCGCAAGTTATCAGGATGCAGTGAGATATACATGTGGAGCATGACCGCATTTCACAAACAGCTTTCACCATGGCCAATATCGACGACATTCATTTGGCCGTATTTGATAAACAACTTTCACTGGCCAGTATCGACGGCATTCATTTGGCCGTATTTGATAAACAGCTTTCACCATGGCCAATATCGACGACATTCATTTGGCCGTATTTGATAAACAACTTTCACCATGGCCAATATCGACTACATTCATTTGGCCGTATTTGATAAACAACTTTCACTGGCCAGTATCGACGGCATTCATTTGGCCGTATTTGATAAACAGCTTTCACCATGGCCAATATCGACGGCATTCATTTGGCCGTATTTGACAAACAGCTTTCACCGGCCAGTATCGACGGCATTCATTTGGCCGTATTTGATAAACAGCTTTTACTGGCCAATATCGACGGCATTCATTTGGCTGTATTTGACAAACAGCTTTCACTGGCCAATATCGATGGCATTCATTTGGCTGTATTTGACAAACAGCTTTCACTGGCCAATATCGATGGCATTCATTTGGCTGTATTTGACAAACAGCTTTTACTGGCCAGTATCGATGGCGTTATTTGGCCGTATTTGAGAAATCAGCTGATATATATCTTGCTTTTTTTGGCAGAAATCAGGTTTTGGGCCAAAATTAATACAGTCAACAGATAGTCAGTACGTACAATAGTAAGCAAGATAAACTTCATGCTGGCCACTGCAATGAACATTGAAGTGGCCAATGAATTTGTTGGGCCCCCCATGAACCCCTGGGCCCCCTCTCAATGTTGGGTCGCACTCCAGCTCGAGATGGCACTGACCGGGAGACTAAGGGATCTGGAAAGGGTATGGCTATTGGCACGTTTCCCAAGAAGTTTGTCCAGGATTGTAGGTACCGACCTCCTGCACATTATTTTTGCACTGTGATCTTCAGAGTCTTCCCATGACGTGTTTCTTGTACAAACCTGACTCGCAGTGCTCGCCCTCCCAACCAGGATCGCAAATGCAGAAGGCGAACGTGTGGAAGCTGCTGCAAAGCCCATGCATGCTGCAGTTGAAGTTATCACAGGGATTAACTATGGCTGTCGATGGACAAAGACAAAAAACAAAATTAATTATTAATTAATTTAATAATTTTTTATAAACTGTTTCAAGGTAGGGTCATAGATTGGTTTCTGAGAAGGGAATGCTGACTGTTAGGCAAAATTAACAAGAAAGATGTAATTCAAGTCACCTGTGAAAGTTTCAGTTCCAAATAGTTCTTACTTCTTGAGAAAACAGTAAAAAAAAACTGTCACGGTATTTTCCACATAAACATTGAATCCATTCACGATTGGTGAGATGAAAAAGAACTGTGGTTGTGATCGTAATAGCGCCACCTCGGTCAGTTATTTTTCTTCGTAGCTAATTGCTTTTGTTTTGGGAAGATCTTAGCAGTAACATGTACCTTTTGGTTTTTTTTTTTATTTTATGTGTTTTGGTATGCATGCTTTTAGGTTTGACAACCTTTTCGGGACTTCATTTTCTTGCTTGTATTCTACTATAGTTTGTGAGACCTAGCCTATAAAGAAAGTAAAGAAATGCTACTACTTAAAAATGAAGACAACAGATTGTAGTGAGGTGCAGCTGGGGTGGATTTCGAGGGGGATGGGGAATTACCAGTACCTTGGAATAAGGGTTCATCAGGGGCAGAAAAGGGGGTCCATTAGGGAAAGAAAAAGGGTTCGTCAGGGGCAGTAAAGGGGTCCATTAGGGGAAGAAAAAGGGTTCATCAGGGGAAGTAAAGGGGTCCATCAGGGGCAGAAAAGGGGGTCCATTAGGGAAAGAAAAGGGTTCATCAGGGGTAGTAAAGGGGTCCATCAGGGGCAGAAAAGGGGTTTATCAGGGGCAGAAAAAGGGTTCATCAGGGGCACATTCTGGGCACACGGTAGTCAAAGCAGGATGTTGAGAAGGTGTCATACGGAATGGCGATAGACGGAGAGGGGCATGTAACAAACTGGGAGGGGGGGTGGGATTGATGGTCTACTTACTAACTGGGTCCGAGCAGTCGATGCCCGTCCAGCCAGGCTGACAATTACAGCGGGGGTAGTGGGTGGAGATAGCCACGTAGCAAGTCCCGCCATTGTGGCAAGTGTAATCCCTGCACGGTGAGATTGCTGTCGCACAAAAAACAGAACAACAGACTTTAAGAATTTAACAAGAAAAAAACCCAGAATGGTGAAAAATACTAATGTTTGAAGCCTGTTTCTCTCTCTTTTAGATCATGTGTCAAATTTTGTTTATCGATTCAAACAGAAGCAGGCTATTAGCAGACAAATAAATGTGATAGTTTCCTCTTAAAAGCAATCAAGTTTCTATAAAGGTTTGTCCTACATCCTGTCTCAACTGCTATATAATAAAAAAAACTTCTTCATGTTCAGCAAGACTAATGAAGTAGATTTCAAATGAAAAATCCATAAAACTTTTTGGCTACAAATAACTGAATGCAGGGGTCAGAGGTTGAACAAGGCTAAAAATGATCAATTTTCCCAAAGCACATTTCACCTCCCATATTCTGAATTTCTGTAGGATTTTCTTCAATCCTATGTTACTGTACCATGGGTAAGTATGACAGGCTGCACAAACTGAATGGAAAAATGTTTCCTCTCCTTGAATTTAGCCGTGATTACTTGAATCAGTGAACTGTTTCAAAATAAAACTCAATTTTTTGATCTTTGACATGAAGCTTGGGCCATGTTGTCTCAGCATGGTAACCTTCTTCCACTCCATATCACCCAATAAGGCATTTATGTCCATATTTTCCAGCTAATTATGGGCTCAGGCTGGAACACAGAGGCAAATGTCCCCCGGCGAAACTTACACGTCACGCAGTATTGGCCATACCATCCAAAGGAGCACTGGCAGAAGAAGTCATTGCCCGCTCGGACGCAAGAGGCGCCGTTCTGACACGGATTGGAGGAGGACTCGCAGACGTGCATGCCGGTAGTTACCTCTGCAAGCATCGTCACAACAGAAACACTATGAGGGACATGTGGAAATTAGCACACTGTTCTTCCCTTCTTTCCAGGGCTGTGACCCAACCCAACAAAATATGATAAACATTACATACATTCATAAATACCTCAGACAGTCTCCCTATTCAACAACGTGCAACTTGACCGTGTTTTAACATTTGATACTGCCCGCTGCATAAAACTCGCGTTTGTACCTGGATACAAAAGACAGTTTACTTCATCCCTATTGGTCATGAGTATGCCTGCGACGCAACACTCAGAACACGACATGCACACGCCAAGTCCATTCAATTTGACAACTTTCAAAAGGAATATCCAATAAAATGGTCGGAGTTGTTCAGGAAAATGAAAGTAAAATTTTAGAACAAAATCGTTGTAAATCCATCATATGCTGACTTCTTTTGGCTCTCTATATAAAAAGTTATTTATGAATGGGAATAAATATGTGCTTGGCCGGTCCGGAAAGTGAATTTAAGACCTTGTTTGGGAGAATGAACGCTGAAAATGCCTGAGCTGCAGGTAGTCACTTCCTACTGTCGCGCTGGTCTTAAACGCACGTTTAAGACCGGCCGAGCACATATCTATGCCCTTAGTATCATATCTACTTTGAGTGCAGGCCGTTGATCCAACAAATTTGGCATAATATGACAACTGTTTCGAACTGTCAACATGGTCAGCTGTAAAATGCATCCATTCAATCCAGACAATACAATTCTCAGCCATGTGAAATTTCTAAATAACTTCCTAAGAACACTTCTCAACGTATAGAGCAAATACAAAAATAGAAAAATGCCCAAAAAACTTCTTCACGGGATCTGGGTCATGTTGTGACTAGCCAGCCAGAAATTGTTTGGTATTGAAGGTTTCGACTACTGGGTGGTTATCAGTGTTTGGGGTGAAACCAGGGTTACAAAAGCAATGGCTTCATTTCGATTTTTTCCCACGGACAATACAATTGTACTTTTTCCCCAGGGACAATCCGTTCCGTTCTACTGACTTACCGAACTCGCAGTTGACTCCAACGTAGTCATAGGAGCAGCTGCAGTAAACAAAGTCAAGGCCACTGAAGCACGTTCCTCCATTGCGGCAGGGATTCAAGACACTACAAGGGTCTGTGAGGGTGGCTGAGGGTGGAACGTAAAAAATGTAAGGAAAAGTACAGTCCAGAAATTTCACACAATAAAAAATAAGAATGCAAATACGTATATATTTAGAAAATGTTGCATACTTTTCCCTATCCCCCTTAAAGATCTTGAAAGTTCCAGAGGCCATCTTTTTGAAAGTTGGTGTGTAAGTAAACACATGGCTTTTATCTGAGAATTAGTTTTGATTCCATCCAACAAATATTTCTGTGTTTACATTCATTTATATGACATTTAGTGATAATGGTTGTCTGATTTTAATGAAATTGATAACAAAAGGATGGCATGACATCTTATGATAATAATAATAATAATATTTACCGCTAACAGGTCATTAGGGAGACATCGCCATAAGAACGTGCACAAATTTTTTCCAACTTTACTGTCCCATTATTCAATATTTCCTAATCTGATCTGAACCAAACTTTGTTTGTTTTCATTTTAAGCCCTAAACTATCATCTCTCAAAATATGGACAATAAAATTCGGCCTCCTTCTGGTAGTTTGAATTTCAATGTCTCCCTAGAAGCCAATGTCTCCCTAATGCTGAAAAATTTACCACAAAATGTTTCCCAAATGACCTACATGTATTTGTAAATATACTCAGTTCTTACATATTACGGAAATGTACCTACACACTTATTCTCAATATTCCTGCACATTGGGCTCACATCATCTGAGCATTCCTGAAACCATCCCAGCTCCCCAGTGAGTATACTAGCCTGATGCTGCCATTTTGGTGCAAACAGCTAAACATAACCGTGTCTGCCCTCACAGGTACCCATTTACTCCTGGGTGGAGAGGCGCACGTTTGTATGACAAGCTAAGTGTCAGGTCCGATGAAAGTAAAAGATACCATTCAAGGGAAAAGGTAACCATCCCCTCCAAACACAGAGACCACGCCTACCAAGGTCAGTCTAAAAGCTACAAGTTCTTTCTTTTTTTTCCCCTTTCCGTGAACTTTTTCAACGCGGTTTCTGACTCACTCGATTCGCAGGTTCTGCCCCACCATCCAGATGGACACAGACAGATGGGCTCCCCGTGGTCAGCATTACAGGTCCCCCCGTTCTGGCACTGCACGGTACTGCAAGGATGGTCGTTCTCTGCAAAAGAAAGAAAAAAAAAGTGTGTGGGGAAAACACATGCGCAATCCAGTCAGCAATGGGCTTGAATACTTATTAAACCCACTTACCGCTGGTATCATATTTGGTCGAACGTTTTGCTCTTGATAAAAGGCAAAATGGAATGGGGACAGATTTGCCACAAACACAGATAACCTTGGATCCCTTGATTTAATTTTGATAGTACTTGTGTGGCATTTTTTATCACAAACCACATATTTTTCAACATGCTACTGGTGTGACGTGACGGTATCCGCACATGTACTAAGACTTTGTGTGGGTGTGTGTGAGTGTGTAAACACCTTCAATCGTGGACCTATAACAATAGGGGACAATACGGTCCACGGTTGCCGAAGAGTCCACGGTTGGAAAACGTGTACAAAACATATGGGAGGTCTTCCGAAAAAGTTGAAGTATGAACAAAAGAGGAACAATAGGGAGTCCACTTGTGTGTGTGTATACAAAAGAGGTGGGGTCAGAGTTGAGTTGTGGCATGTACATGTACGTTTAATTCATCCTTCAACTTGGATCATATTAACATGGCCTCTTGCACAAATGCGGCAGGGTTATTGGCACCTCTGGGCATCTTCATGGGAAACCAGTTCCTTCTCCCCAAATTTTTGTAATTTCGTCACCACTTTCACTTCTGAGAGTCAAATTGCCGCTATTAAATAGGTCATTTTAAGCAATGTATAAAATTTACCAGCTTAAGACTTTGCCAGCTAGAGTTTCAAGAAACGAATTTCCTGGTATAGGTGCAGATTTCCACTGACCATCAAAAACATGAGAGGATATGTGGCCAATTTTTATAGCAACAACTCATTCACCATACAGTATATCTTTATGGCTAGATCCCAGGACAGAATTTGTGCTTGGGCCAAACAGGCAAAATTGGCCTTTGGCTCACAGGTAATCTTGGACGTGAAAATAACTAGGTAGTTTATTTGATCTTATGATGGTAGAAATAAGAGGAAAAATATCCTCTACTGGTACTTATGAGCAGCGTTACATTGCCTGTGGAACTGGGTGACACCTTTAAGGGAGTTGGATCCTGAGTGAATGCTACTTGCAGGGGAAAGGTGCTGGTCGGAACGGGAGGCCCTACTGATCAGTATGCCTCTAGATAGATCCCTCGTACACACAAGCCTACATAATTATCATTATAAGCCCATAATGCATATTACACTGTAGCTTGCTGTATTTAATGGTGCACATGCATGTAGGTCAAACGTAGTACATTTGGGCAAGAAGTCCATTCTGAATATTGTAAAACAAGTCAAATGTATGTAAGGTATTCAGATTTCAAACGCGACTTTGTTTTTTCTAACTGAGCATTTGAAGCTAATGAATGTTGACATACACGTAAGCTTGCTCAAAACTGAGAAATAAGAAACAGGCCTTTTATGATCTAGATTAGTGAGAAAATATTTTGTCAATAAACATTCAGTTTCAACCTTTTACAGAGAATTTTTAAATTCAGTGGCATCACAATTAAGAAAATGAATAGAAAACCTTCAGTTTGAACAATAAAAGTCTTATTTTAATACAAGCACGCTTACCACACTCTGTCCCATAGAAATCGTCAGTGCAGACGCAGAACGCTCCAGTGTTGTCATGGTAACAGGTGCCACCATTTTCACAATGTCTACTGGAGCAAGGCGTCTGCCCAGTGGTGACTGGAAGAAATGAATGACACTAAAGCTGCTCAAACTCTTCAGACAAATCAACAGTCATGAGAAACTACCCCTATGAAAACCATTTCATCTCTCTGATCTTCTCATCAACAGCCACGGGATCGACAAGACAAAGCCTGGAGCTATGTTGGCAAATATGACTCACTGGTTCTACAATGGGAACCCTTTAAAACTTAATCATAGTGCAACTTTCTGTTCACTAGCAGTCTAAGAAATGCTGCAGGTGTAAAATCAATGGGGTAAAGGGAATTTCACAATTACATGTACAGTACTTCAGAAATGTTGATATTAGATTCTCAATAGTGGGCCTACTACCAGGTATCTCAACAATGTGTACATCCATTTCACCAAATTTGCCCTACCTAAAAGATATCAATTTCTGATATGCTGCTCTCTCTGCTTACATTCTATTGGGCAGCTGCAGGATTAACAAGGAAAGGCGCAGAACTGTGCGGGTAAAATCACTCACCTGATCCACAGATGGTCCCACTGAATCCGTCTAGGCACTTACAGGACAGCGATGTGCTGTTGCTTCCGGTTAACACTGACAGTTCGCAGTGACCGTTGTTAGCACAGGGATCGCTCAAGCAACCATCAAAGTATTCTGTGAAAGGGAAAAATGCAAGTTTAACTGCCTTGCTGAAGATGTGGATTTCTCAAGGCGTTCAACTTCACATCTTCACGTTTTGTCTCTTTGAAAGAATGACATACATTATGCACAGCATTATTCTCTGGAACACAGGTTGGTCCAATAACCTTTTTGTTCCTTAAAAACTCAATTTACAATTGTTAAACTCGAATTTTTACTGACAGAGTAAGAGAGGGTCTAGTGAGTTTCACAACTACTTCAGAAAAGCTTGAATCTCAAGTTCTCAGTAGACCTGTTTCCTGTGATGTCACAATCGTGCTGGACCGCAATGTGTTGTGATGGTAATGAGTGCATAGCGTTGTGATGGTAATCTACTTATTCAAGATAAACTAGTCAAGCATGCAGCATTCGCACATGGTTGAAGCTATGCAATTGCCGTGGCCAAGACGGTCCGTACATGGTGGTATTGTTTACTTTTAGCGCAATCCAGTCACTTGGGTGAAAAACGTCTGTAGTACCAAGTACTTTTACTGTGGCTACATTGTGTACCCTGGCAATATTTAGGGTGTACCATTCTGAACACGGAATAATAAAACAACATGGCCCATCAGGCCCAACCTAAAAATAGTTTGCAATTTTTAAAATGTGCGGAGTCATGATGCATCAACATTTTGCATCAAAATGTTTATGTACATTTAAATGTATATATAAACAAATACTTAAATTCTAATACTATGACTTGAGGTCATAGTTTTTCTAGCACAAGGGACAGCAAGAGTTCCATATGGACATCACTTATTTCCCTAGCAGTGGTTTGCAGCCATCAAAAAGTGCTAACATCCTACAAGGTCAAATTTAGCAGGAAAAATACCGAAGCATGACTGAGAACTCTAGATAATTTTCAGACCAGTCTGATTCGGGTTGTGTACAGGTCATCCAATGAAACAGTCCCGATATGGAACTCTTTCCAATAGGGTTTTCTTTGACGCGATGCTCCAGGTTGGATCCCAGGTTAGATTTTTTTTCCCACCACAAAAAGCTGCAATGTCATCCCTCAACTAGTTTGAATCAACTCCTAATAGGCTATAAAATGCAGGCCTTTCACTTTGTTGTTAGAAATTGAAGCTCTGGTAGGGAGGAATCGCTTCAGGCCTCGTGTAATTCTGAAACTGCACAAGGACTGAATGACAATGTACAACAATGAAAGCATGGACCCTGGTGACAAGTTAGGGAAATAAATAACATGACAGGTTCCCATCGTGTTGGTAAAATGTACATCCATCAGCACAATAAGCTGTAGGCCTAGCGATAATAGACCTACTGCATGAGTGATTTTGCACAATGGTAGAAAGGCATTGTGGGAAGGACAAAAAGTGCAGTGTTTGCTCCTTTTTTTCTTCCCCCATTGTGCAAATCACCCCTGTGGTATTAGCGATAATTAATGCTTAAGGCATAATTGGCACTGCCTTTCAAAAATGTAACCCGCTCTGCAAAAAGGTGTATTATGTCACATTTTTTGGAATTTGAGTTATAGGCCTATATAATAAATTGCTCACATCCTAAGCTTTCATTTGATATATAATTCTTCCCAGTGGCATTTTGCATATATATTCATCATATAATTTCATCTTATGACAGGTGCATTTTGATATAATGCCCTTTAAACATAACAAACAGAAATATTCAACTTACATGAGAGACTCTCTTGGTTTTCCTCAGCAACAGAGGCTTCTGGTCAAGCAATTGGCCTCAAAATGTTTCCATATGTTTTAACCCTCGGCTGGAATGAGCCATTATGCCTTTTTCATTGCGCAGCTTCCCCTAATAGTACACCTTTTTGCAGAGCGGGTCACAAATGGTGAGAATAGTAGCTCGGGAAATCTCAGTTCCTCTGCGCTCGAAGACAAGCTTTTAACTTTAATTTGATTCACAAACTAGCATGACTAGTTTCCAAGTTATGAGTATATGTATGGCAAGTGCAAGGCAATTTAAGGCATCGTTATAAGTTATACGGGCCTACACACAACCATGACAACAGTGTAAGTGTAGCCCGGCCAGGTTGGACACCAGGCTACATTAGGCTACATCCCTCTCTAGGCCTAATTGTATAACGTACAGTGTGGTGACGGTCAGGGAGACCACCAGCT
This sequence comes from Acanthaster planci, assembly GCF_054643075.1. NCBI lineage: Eukaryota > Metazoa > Echinodermata > Asteroidea > Valvatida > Acanthasteridae > Acanthaster > Acanthaster planci. Next base: position 10,832,368 of record NC_141785.1, on the reverse strand, counting down.
GGAGGTGTAACTTGGAGCTAGGCGGTTCCTCCATGGTTATGCTATGGTGTAACTTAGACCCGTAAACAGGGCCCAACGAATACTCCTCTGTCGTACACGAAGGAAAACTATTCGTTGAGGAGTATTGGAGGAGTATCCGAATACTCCTCCGTCGTACACGACGACGAAGTATTCGCCGGGCCCCGTTTACGGGTCTACGTGTATGTAGTACTAGTACATGTAGGTGTAACTGTATGTAACATTATGAGAAATGTGCATAACTTAACTTTAAATTAAGAAACGGTCTAACGTTATCCTACTACCCTTTTTAACTTACATTACGGCCACGGTGGTTTAAACTCTGAACACTTCGCTCTAAAGTGTAACCATGCCAAATACATGTACTAGTAATCACTATCATCGCGATTGAGAACATCGTGCAATGGCGCGAATTTTGAAAAACCAACCCAAAGGCCATTCTCGTATTTCCAATATTGTCTATAGGGGGCGTCACAGACACGTGACGTTGACGCATACTCTTTCCCCCTCTGGCAGTGACTAGCTGGAGCTTTTTCCTCCAGGTTTATGCTTTCTTTTTTATGCTATAGTTCAGGGGGGCTACATTATACCGCATACATGATTCTTAAAATTAAAAGTCTGTAAACTTAAATTTAAAAACGAGAAATGACAGAGACAGAAGCGACAATGCTTGTCCGGACGCCAGATTTAACACACGCCTATCTCAGAGTAACTCAATATTATGCAGACTCCATAAAGACTAATGAAAGCCATGTTTGATTCAATATTTCGTTCTTTATTCAGAACATCTTCATCATTCCTATCGATGTTCTGAATAAAGAACGAAATATTGAATCAAACATGGCTTTCATTAGTCTTTATGGAGTCTGCATAATATTGAGTTATCTGAATATTATCAGTGGATCACCTACTGACTATCTCAGTGTTTACTCCTAAAATATAGGTCGCGGAAGTGAGGCAAGAATATTCCTCCTCTCTGATATTGACTTTTACGACACTCATATTTTTTCAGCAAAGGTTGATTCGGCAAGATCATTTCCCGATTCAAAGTCAAAGTAGTCAATAACCCTTTAAATACGCTGTTCCATTACAAGATATTAAAATTCTTGCTGTAGACAAATTTATTCAGTGAGTAGGCTACAAACGTAACCAGAAATTGTCAACTTTCAAATGGTTTCTTTGTGATAATGTACTCGCATGATAGCACACCTTCAGTCTTTTCCCCACTTTGCACTCATGTCCTTTCGGATTTCCAGATTATACTACTAGAAGAAATACGGTATATACGAATACTGCGTTTAAATCTGAATAATATCAATTTATTTTCTATAGGACCTATCTTAAGTTGCAAGCAAGTTTTTCAGCAAAAAGCTTGGAAGGGCTGCTTTGGAAAAGTAGGGGGCCGTTAAATTGCGCTGTTATATATGCACTGATATATTTTGGCCTCAAGGTTCGGTTTTGCAATTACTGAATTTGGCATTGTTACGTCGGCATATACCGTCTCGATTCATTGTGTGTCGTCGGCCCTGAAATGTTCAACCTCGCACTACCCCTACTGTGGCTTAAAATATCACGTTCCGTCTGTACAGGCCTATTATAACCTGCACAGACTGCCAGCGAATAGGTACGTGACGTTATAAACCTTTTTTTTCCCGAATGAGAATTTTATTCAGATCTGAACTGTAGCGAGGGGTGCTCAGTCATGATTTGAATGCCTGAATTCTTTGCATTGTCCTTGAATTTGCACCATTCGGGGAAGGAAGTTACCGGTATTCAATGCCAATTTTACCGGTTACGCACCGCTTAATCGCTCCCCAACTCAGTACAGTCAACTGAAAGATGTTATTTGAAAAGTAGAGAAATATTCCCAAAGTCCGGTAGCGGTATAGATTTTGAGCGTCCAAACGAATCACTTTTTTTTCAATAGTATTTCGACGGAAATGGACTCAAAGCTGCCAAAGCTGTCGCTCCGCACGACAAGGAGGAGACATGCCGGTAACGCCATGCAGCAACTGACATGACCCTCTCTTCCATAGTTGATTTAAGTTAATTCATAGGGCCTCTTTGTTTTCAGCTTCAAGCTTTCCTTTCGTATAAATAGGTCTTAACCCTAACACTCCTCAATCCTTCACCTGTTGGAGGACTGAGGAGTGTTAGGGTTAATACATGTTTTTAATCTAAATTCCAAGCCGTGGTTTTCTGTGCGACCCTTAAATAACTTGAGCCCCCTACTTTTATCCCCAAACCGGGATTAATGAGCTTTATGCATCAACCGAAATACCCGAATTCAACGTTAATTTTGGCGAGGATAATCGACCGATTGCGCAAATCACATGACATATAGTGGGTATCATCCCCATTGCATCGTGGTTTTGAGTGACAAAAATATGCCAAGTTACGTTATAGCACCCATGCAGCACATCAGTAGTCTGTGCACGGTATACCGCCAGCTTTATTTTTGGTATAAATGATATTCATTAAACACTTTGCTTTCGGTGGACTCCATGATGTTTGATGATATTTAATACCCACTAAAGGTCACGTGGCTTAGCGGGCGCAATCGGTCTATAGACTAATCCGATTAGACGCCATAACCGCCGTGGTACCTCACGCACACGCATATTCTTCAGCTTGACGTGGCGCGCGTGCATTAGGCAAATCACGACACCCTGTTTGTCGAAGAGGCATGTAACGCGCGCGTACCACCTTTCCACGAGCATTGCACCACCGCAGTAATGGCTTCTAATTCTGGTTGTCGAATTACACCTCCAAACTCACCGCAACGCTCGCCCACGTAGGGACCAGAGCAGACACAGACGGGGTGTTCGTGTACGCCGTAACAGGTGCCTCCGTGCTCGCAGTAGCCCGGCAGACACACCGAAGATGGAGACGGTAAAGACACGTGGGGCAGCGGAACTTGTAGGGTACAAAAAAAGAAAAGAATATTTGATTAAATCATTCAGAAGCGCTTTTCCGCCTTTTTTTATCCTTTCAAAAATGAAAACGAGAAACGAGTTGTTTTCCTTTTTTCGCTTTTTCGATTTCAAGGAAAAACGAGAAATGACTCGATGTACTTCCTGTTGTATTGAAAAAATATATCGACTTCCGGTTGTTATTTTCATATAAAAAAACAATGAATAAACGTCAGCGCATACGGTCTGTGTGCATTTTGTTCATTCGTCTTAAGTGTTTAGAGCAAAACAAAACAAAAAAGTAAAAAGGAAAAAGTCGTTTATATTTTTAAATTTGGAAAGCGTGGAAAAACAAGTTTTTCATTTTTCCGTTTAAAAAGAAAAAACGAAAAAGGACAAGTTCGTTTCTCATTTTTCATTTCAAGAACAAAAAAACGACATCATGTTGTTTGTCGCTTTTGAATGTGAAAACGAATAATTTTAGTTCCATATTTTCATCTGGTAATGTTAGAAACGTCAAGGGTTATAGCCCGCTTAACTACAAGAATCAAATATGACTGAGATGATTACACAGAATTCTTGGCCAACAAAGTAAAGGAAGGAACAACCCACGAAGAAATTCTCACATTCTAAAAGCAACTTCCATTTCAGGAAGTACAATGTTAGTACTGAATTTGTGGATAAATCGCATATTCACAATTCTGGATCTGTCCCTAATTTTTTTCTCGGGGTTTGTATGGCATACTGATCTCCGCTTTTGTAGAAATTACGCTGACGGTTACAGGAATTAATGGACGTGCGTATGTTGCAACTCAAACGAAAAGGGACTAAGAGTTGACGTCATGCTTTATTCAAGGAGACGGTTATGCCGCGCTTTATGTATTATGGATATAGGAGGGAAACATCTTTTGGGTTGCAATCGAATGGAAATAAACCAGAATAATAATAACTTACATCAATCTACGTGTTCTGTAAATTGAAATTCGGATTAAAGTAAATTTTAATGGAAATTGCTCTCGTGTTTTTCGTTTATTGTTTTTAATGTGCAGAAAGAGAAAGAACTTATTCTTATTTTTCTACTTGTTTTGTCTTCAAATGGAAAAGGGGAGAAACAACTCGTTTTATCCATTTTTTTGTTTAATTTTCAAACTTGAGCAACGAAAAAAAGAATTTTCCGATTTTCGTTTCATAATGAAAATCAAATATGAAAATCTTAAAGGGACCGCTCACGAAACGATCACGACATAAAGTTCACTGGAATTCCTTCACTGTCCTGTACTTACACAAATCTGGAGGGAACGTGTTCTGGCAGTTCACCGGGTGCCACTGCTGACCGAGAAGGACGACAAGCAACACCATGGCTACTCCCAACCCGCGCGGCATTCCATCCGCTGAAAACTTCATGGTCCTCGATATCGCCTCTCTTTCCCCTCACTTTGTGATATTAGGTCTAAGCTTTAAAATTCTCCGGCTTCACGCTGTTTGCTGACAAATTTTAAACGACTGGCAATCACTGTCTGTACTGCAGGCCAACAAGTCTGTCTTTCTGCTTTCTCTACCCACCCAGCAAGAGGCAACTGTCCTTGTTACTGCTGGTGTACGCCGTGTCGTTCACCGAAACTGTACTGTCACGATTCAACCAGTGTCCCCAAAGAAACCCAATAGGTGACGTCAATAGGTACCGGGTACAAGATCGCACTATTATTCTTTCTTTTAAATGAAAATGGGGGCCGAAAATATCACAAAGATTCTCAAGTAACGGCTGGATGCACTGCTCAAGCATTTCATGACCGTGGTGCGGTGGAAAGTGCACGATGGAGCAACTTGTGCGGTTGCGTAGGTTAGGGTGCTCGAATAAACTCGCCACAAGTTGGGGCGTAATGTGAAAAAAATCACACGTTGGAATATTTACTTAGCCTGTACATATCCGACTTTTAATGTCATTGGTAGTTTTGGGATATTTTTATACGTCGCTTTGAAAATTCAGTCTCACCTTTTAAAGATGTTCGACTTCAGACGTTTATGGCTGTTTTCAAATTAGATTAAGTTTCATGTAGGCCTATGCTGGCAGAGAGATGTTTTCATGGTTTGCTGTTTCCTTTACCAGGGGACAGACATCGATCCAATCTCATTCACAGCAATCGACCAGCAACACACAGTTTCTTCCTATGCACCTGCCACAAATGCATTCTGTTCACATGACCTATAGGCCTAGGGGTGCATAGTAAAGGACACAATTTCTCTGATAAAATAAATCACCACATGACGGTTATGTTGATATGACGTATATGATAACTTGCCTCCATATTAGCTCATGCGTTTACCATGATTTTAGAAAAATGCCATCGCTTTCGCACGTGATAAACACATTCCTTAATTCGGAGTTAACGTTTGCATTCTAGCAAACCCAACAATGCAAAAAATGCAGGTACCGTTTTACAGTATCTCCAAAATACTTAAAAATATAAATTATTTCCTGATAATTTTCCACACAATCAACCATCCGTTCCAAGGCGAAATATGAGCATAATTTCAGACACGATATAGGTTCTGATTGACTACAATCAATACGAAAGACTCCAAGCAGAACCACAACACTGTCAGGTCGCAGTCGGTAAAATGAATATTCATGAGTCAGAGACCACAATTTCAAAATGCATTGTTGACAACACCAGACAGATTTTATTTATATGTTTTCTAAAAGAAAACTCAAGCCTAGTTTTTATAAGAATTCTGGAAATCCTTCGTTTAGAACAAGGATTTACCTAGTGAGGACAACGTTGCAAAGTCAAAGTGAGACTGCATTGCTGCGCGCAGCGAACGCAAACTTGCTTATAAATGTCGCTCGGGCCAAAATTTCTATTAGATCGGAGTTGAAGTGCACCCTCAACGGTAAGGAGAGACAGGCTGGTGAGAAGTTTTTCAACGGGGCTAAGTTGTGCATGTTCTAAGGGCCTGTTTGTTTCAAGCGGGGTAGGTATCTTGATCAATCCCAAAACTGGTTCGCTCCATCCATTAGGTGGGTCTACGGATCATGATCTATTGTTCCCGTGGGGACCACCAAGCTGTGACCCCGTAAGCCCGAACATTGCAACGGGGATCACCCTGGTTACATTCCTTTGGAATAAAATTATTTTATTGGAATGATCTATAATTTAACAAACCATTATTTGGGAAAACCCTTGAATTTTGCGGCGTAATTTTATCGTTAATATCACTACCTATACAAGTTCTAATGACGAAGGCAGGGAAAACACAAAAATCAGTCTGCCACATTAACAGTCTTTAACATCATATTGGCTATAACCAAAGTCACAAAATGTACCGCTGAGTAATAAAATAAACATCCTGGTTATAACAATCAAAGGAAGACATTTCAATATGCATTTTGTCAGAAAAAAATAAAATCTAACCTTAGAGATTTTGAATGCTCAAGCTTGTTACTTGAAACACATTTTTAACCTATTTGACATTTAAATAAGCAGACTTCGAGGTATTTGAATGCTATTATTTTTCTTTTAAGCCAGCCAAGTTTAAAGTTGTGAAGTTATGAACTTTAAAATTACTATAACAACAAAACCATAACTTTGATTGATATCAAACTTCACACCAGCATCTAGTCTCAGCCCCTCACTGAGGTCAACAGGTTGAAGAAAGCATTTCAAAACCTGTTTTGCCCCCGTAAAATACCCCAACCCTCCGTCCCCCAAAAGGTTCCGGAGCCTGTGTGCGTGTGAACGGTTATAGTTACGGTGTGAGCTCATTACTCTCATGTAATGCTGCCATACTTCTATCTCAAATACTATGTCTCGTTTAAGTATGTTATTTTAGACAAAAAGTTGTTAATTTCTTAAAATGAATTTTAGTTTTCCCACTGGTCAAAGTTCTCGTCTACTCTGAGCAAGACATTCACCCGCCGATTTCGGATCAGCCCAAGTTTCATTTTTACCCCAAGTAATCAACAGAATTGTTCTACGTCTTGTGAATGAAATTTATTTTAATTTCACTCCATACTTTGGAAAGGAATGTACTCCACCGAGAAATAAAGGCACAAAATACCTAATTAAATAATTATTCTTTGCAAAAGAAATGAAAATTCCCACCCCGTAAAAAGGCAACAATTGTTATGTAATGTAAATGGCAGACCAGCTGCATTGACGTCAAATGTACATATACACAAATGAGTTATTTTATTTGTTAATTAATTACAGAATTTCAAAAGTTACCAGTTCATAAAACTACCAGACACTTAATATACTGTACATAATACAAAGAGAGGTCGTACAAGGATTGACTATATTCAAACGTTGTGCCCAGTCTAAATACACTAGAATGTACGATCTATTTTTCGTAATTGAAGGTTAAAAGAATAAAGTCAACTATCAACAAGCTTAAGGTTCAGTTTTGTCATCTCACCAACCGCTCTCATGAAGTACTTCAAAACCAGTTCTGAAAAGAAGTGTCATTTGGGACAAACAGCTGCAGAACTAGAAACAAACTTACATTTTCACTGAGAATATTTACGGTTCAAAACCTTCTGTTTTACCTGTATCTACGGTTTGCCATCTAAATTCGTTTGAGTATATGAGTATGCTAACTCATCTAGTGGATTTTTTGTGGAAATGGCATAGGCCTAGGACTTTAATTTACCGTATGACAGTCGTTTGTATACAATTCCTAGATTCACATCTTGAATACAGTTTTCAGCAATCATACTAGAGTGGCCGGGATTATTTCGGCAAAGTGGGATTCGGAAAGAAGCACACTGAGCCTATTTCTTGGACGAATGATGCGAGCCAACTGACTTCACTGACGGCGCGGGACCGCCCTTAGAAGCTGGGCTGCTCGGCGGGTCGTTGTACTCGGATATGGACTGATAAGTGTGCTCAGATGGCGCCTTAGACGGAGCACGAGACGGTGACCGTGAGTAGGCCGGAGGGGCAGTCGTCACGGTCGGTGGGACCGATTTCGAGTTTTTCGCATACCCCAAATGACTCCTCGGAGACGCTTCGTACAAGTTGTCGTCCATCACGTAGGCGTACTCGTGGCCCCGTTCGATCTCCGACATCGGGATAGGGGCACGCAGCGGTGACTCTATTCTTGACCGAGATGGGCCCGGTTCGTAGGCGTAGTCGTAGCTGTGCGCACCCGCAGCCGGGTTCCGGACCACGCTGGACGAGCTCGGCATCCCCTGGTGAGGGTGGTCACGGACCGGTGCAGGATTATAGCGGCGAGCCATCAGCGCTTGCTGGTACCGGTCGGAGTCGCTGTATACGTCTTTGCTTGGCTTGGGCTGTATCAGTGAAGCCCGGCCGCAGAAATCATCGTGGACTCCTGGGTCATAGATGACTGAGGGAAGAGGAGCCGGTGCTGACAAAGGAGGCCTGGCCCGCCGATTTTTGCTACACAGAGGAAAAAATACAATCACTCAAAACATTTCAGTGGTAGACAAATTTAATTTCGATGTGACTTTCGTTTCTCGTTACGACAACTGAAACCATTTCTGAATACAATTTGCTGAAACTTTTTTAGTTTTTAGTTTGTGTATGGTAGCTAACTTTTTTGTGTGTAATACTTATTCATAAAACCGGTTCTGTCGTTTCAGGGATGGGTCCACCAGACTGATGTTGTCCTTGTGAATACAAAGTAAGAGTGTGTATATTCCAGCAATTTCAGTGAACTTACCTGGTTCTCGCAAGGTTGAAGACGAAGACGGCGCCAAATATCACAAAGAATAGAACCAGACTGCCGACCGATGCACCAACTATTCCACCTGGAGAAGAGTCAAGGAACCAAACAGAGTTCCACCTTAATGAGCATGTCTTGTAAATCAAATAATGTATTACTCATAGTTACCACAGAGCGGTTGTTAGGCTGTTATAGCGCTGATGCGTGCATTCTTTGACTCTAAGAAAAGTCTTTGTTGGACTCCTTTCTGTGTGTCGTTTAGCGAAAGTACCACCATGGTTTCCCTGAACCTCATCCCCAGGGCTTTTAGAAGAACAGAAGCACACTCCTTATACTCGTTATTTTTTTTTACAGAGATGAATTATTTTACAGAGGTTGCAATGCAACTATACACTAGAATGACAGAGATGTATGACCATTGTGCCTCCAGAAGACGATTTGGTTGTATTTTTTCTAGATTTTCTAGAACTCTGCATATATGTATTTATGGTCTTACCAATCGGGCTGGACGATTGTGGAGCGTCCTCTCTGGAATCTAATACTGCAGAAAAAGACATGCACAAACGATCAGTCTTCGGTTTATATTTCAACCATTTGCAAGATATTAATCGTGTCGAGCAAAAACAATTTCTTATTTGGGAGAGTTTGTAAAAGTGATGACCGTCCTTAATTAGCAGGCAATCGGGTCGCATTATCACCTGGCAGAGGCTGGCAGTGGTTGGCCGTCCGTACCAAAACAAAACAATAATTCACTAAAGGTGTTGAATACTCACTCAGCAGTCGAAACACCAACATAAACATAATTACCAGCTGAAAGGATTCTCTTTTAAATAAGTGCATGTTTAGAAAAAAAGCTCGGACACCAACCAAGGGGTGATATTTTTGCCACTGACACGTACTGAGAAGGCAACACGAGAGTGCTCCACGTTTTTCAAGCTCACCACCATCTCCCACAATTCGATTAGTACGAAACCTACCCGAATCTGTGCAGTAGACCCCTTGCCATCCTGTGGTGCACACGCATCTGTATCCACTGTAACGGCTGTAGTCAGGGACGCACCGCCCATTGTCACCGCACAAGTTCTCACCGATGTCACAGATAGTTGTCGGCCGTGTGGAGGTTGGCACCGTATCTGGCCACGTGGCTAAGAACGTATCCGAGATTATGTTCAGAATTGAGGATTAATGGAATCGAACAAAGCCAGGGCGTTACGCCTGATACATCTGTATTATGTAAAACAAGGACTATGCAAGGAAACTGTCGTAGCACCAAGTAAGAGTTGCTTTGCAATTTTTTAAAATGTCATTAAAGAGGAGCGTGGAGTCCTTGCACAACCGAGAATATATAATTAACTTACCTTGGGAAGGTTCGCGGCATAGTTCTCCCTGCCAACCAGGGTAGCAATGACAGGTAAATCCTCCGAAGACTTCGTCAGGGACACAACGGCCGTTGTCGCCACAGGGACTCGGGCGGACATCACACGGTTGCCCGGTAGTAGGAGTATCTGTCAAAGCTGATTCGAATCGGTCAGGCAAAAAAACAGCCAAGTGAAATTACGTGTAATGATTACATGTAATACCAAGATGAAACCACCAATTATTCCAAACGTATGACATTTCCATGTAATTACTACTCGTTTTAAGGAACTAACGACTAGAGAAGTACCCTGCAATTTTACTGGGTGAATCTACGTGTGTATGAAATATCAAATAGCATATGGAGTGAAAATAATACCAAAGACTTTGTGTAAGTGTGTAATCTAGTCCAAGCAATGTAATTTGAAAGTTGAATTTCGTAAGTTGAATCCGTAGCACGTACGGTATAGTGCGATTGCTCCAGTTCCATGCATGAGTGTGCTGCTGGCCACCCCCACACCCACCCCGCTTTTCAAATTTCCCCGGCCAGGCAATTTTAGAATTGTTTCATTACCCATCGCCCCAGAGTTTGGTCCATATCCCAATCCAATCTATGCATACTCTCACACCCAGTTACCCCAGAATCCTCCAGCGTTCAAGGCATGCATGTACCATCGACTTGTGTGGGGTTTCTAACCGGGGCCTATATACCTGGAGGCGGAGGGAGCGGCTCTGAACAGTGTTCGCCGGTCCATCCTGGGGCGCACAGGCAGGTTGGCTCGTACCCGTCGCTGATGTTGCACGATCCCGCATTTTCGCAGTAGCCATTGCAAAGGGATGCCACGGGAGCAGCTGAAAATTTAGATTCCAAAGTATCTCCTTACTTCGCGTTTGTCATTCATACATATTGATAACCAAACAAATTAACATTAAAGCAAAAATAGCCCAGAAACTTTTCAATCAATCAAATGACAATATTAACATCATAAAAATGAATAATGCATTTCGATGATAACTCATAAGGGATGGAAAATTGCAAAGTTACAACTTGAGCACTGGAGACTGAGCAGAATTGTATTTGAAACCGGGACATGCTCACAAAAGGTCAATTTAGAATTAGAGTAATTTATAGGTTCTATTTAAAAGAAACAGCAGAAAATGAAGGCTCCTCCGTTCGTCACTGCTGTTCAGTGCCGAATTAAGTGTCATGTAGGCCCTAGTCACCATTGTTCCAAGGGCCTTCTTTTGCCCACACTCATGTACAAAAACCAACTTCCTAGCTTTGGATCCTTGTGTATCAGGTTAATACTAAGCTCTATGTAGGCCTACTAAGCTGTACTGTAGCTAGTTTGGATCTTTCCGAAAACAAAAGAAAGAATATAAAATTGTCAAATATCTCATGTTTTTGTACACTGTCACAGTGGTATTTTCGCTGTTAAAATGATGTTGGGTTCCTGGATCTTTAATTAACCCTAACAGTCCTCAATTCTCCAATTTCAATTAATTATCATTCCTACACCTTCAAGGGCTAAAGGCATTACTGAATATACAACACTCACGCAGTGTACAGTTGTCTCCAGCCCACCCTTCAGTGCAGTCGCAATACTTTATTCCATGTGAGTCGTCACGACACGTCCCCCCGTTAGCACACGGTGCAGTCTCAGCATCACAGAGGTGGTCATCGAGAACTTCTGCAGTAGTGGAATCATGGGGTTTTTAATCCCCAACAAAATCACGAACGAAAATTATTTCAATCCCTTAAACTCAAAGTGAGCCCACATCATTCAGCTCATCGTTTGGAACAGATTTCCTCAAAACACTTTACTTTTGAAAAGAAAATTGTAAAAAAGGTACAAAAACAAAGCGGAAATAGCAAGAAACTAGAGTCTTTCTTTGAGGTACAAATAATGCATGCTATGCAACTGTTCTTCCTCCCGTGATTAACAAAGCTGACAAACCGAATCGCGTTACTACGTTCTTACCACAGAAATATCCGAAATACCGCCTCCGACAAAAGCAGAAGAAGCTGGTGTTGTAATGAAAGCACGTTCCGCCATGCTCACAACGAATATCCGCACAACTGGTTGTATGCGAAGCTGCACAAAATGAAGTGAATCAAATTTCAGTCATTAATACACGCTATTGGGGCTTGAATTTTTCATCATCCGAATTTGACCTATGGAGGTTTTACGCGTGTAAGTATTTAGGGTTTTTTTGATAATTTTATTATTATTAGAATTTTATTGTAATTAATTTGTAAATTTTTGTGTAATTAGCGCAGTGTACATGTATCCTATTACTAAATGAGGAATAGGTTTATTGTTTATACCTGTATTAGTTATTTTATTTTTTGATATTACATGTATGATTTTATAAGCAGCTGATAATCAGTGTTTATTCCCGTTAATGCCCATAATGTTTTGAATTTTCTTTTTCTGATAGCATCTCAGGAGAGCCGCATGAGAGTGATTAAGTTCGCTTCTTGGCAATCCCCCAGGGGTGTTGCCAGTGTGTACTGTGTATTTTGTAATTTTCAATGTCCTGTTTTATGCCTGTTGTCTTTGTCCTGATGCATGAAATGAAAATGAAATGAAATTGATGGGACAGTTTCATTGGTCAGAGTTCTGACCGCATATCACAGTGCATGGGTCTTAAACGCTATCTGGTTGCTTCACAGTCCAGCTCAGTTATAGACGCCACCGTGAGCGAAAACTTGAACGGCTCGTTTTGATTTCCATTTGCCAGTGGCTGAGAAATGACCTTTTCATTAAATTGAACACTGGGGCCTATTCCAAGTGTTCAGCTACAATGAATGGTTTTTTTTTCAGGTTGTCTAATTATCGAGTGCATATGCTCTTGGGTGGGGAACAAGTTGAACCACCCCTCTGATTTTTACCTATTTGGCAGTTTTGCCCTGTCCAACCTTCCTGGCATGCGCAGTAGTAGCCATTGGTGAAATAGTCATAGTCGCATATCCCACCATTCTGGCAAGGGTCGTCGTGACAGGCATCGTAATATTCTGTCCACGGGAGGCAATTAAAATACATGAGGCGTCTAAACAAAGTAAACAAGCGGAACGTAACAGAGACCTTAACAAAAAGGACGCTCATCAGAATAACTGTGAATCGTTCCCCAATAATCCATACGGAGTCCTATACCAGACCAAGAAAAATGGAATCTAACCATAATGAACCTAACCGAACAGAAATGACAGATTGAGAAAAATACAGTCCAATAGTACGAACCTCTGCGAAATGATATATAAAAGCCACCACCAAAAATGGGAAACTCAACATGGCTTCGAATCTGGATTAACAATGGGAATGTTAGGTGAACATAACTGACCTATTTATTGATCCCGCGTACAAAGCACGTGGGCAGCAACTAGAGACTTTTCGTCCTATATACGTCACAGTCAGAGCTGTTTGAGGAGCTCACTTTTCAGCTCTGCTCACAGTATTTTACAGCTTTTGTCTGCCAATTGTTTCATAACTACGTTTGGCTTTCCGTTAGTACAGTGGGAAATGAATTCACCAAGTTTTAACAAATCTCATCGCACAACTATCATAAAAAAACACTTCCCTCAAAACCTGCAACTAACCAAGGTTAAAACTATCGCAAACTTCGGCCACTCATATAAGTGGTAAGCAGTGACAGGTGAAGTCAGTTAATGTATGTTTCAACAATACGTGAAGTGTCAGGCTTCAAACGCACATGTCATAGTGAAGTTTAGTCGGAGTCGGAGCTTTGCGTGAATCCGCCCTGAACAGAAGTACCCCCTCATCGGTTGAAAAGAGCTAAGTTGGTCGGGAGTGTTCATTTTGTTGGTAGTGGTGCGTCTGCAAGGCTTACGTTTCATAGTCGTTCGTGGGCCAGCTTTGCACAGTTACTACCAAAGGAGCCTCTGTTGCTAGGAAAATTGCGCCCTCTCTTGGTCCAGCTCGGAGCCCATAATTGCTGCAGTTTACCAAAACATTACTGGATGTGACATTTTTAGCACTAGCGTCACTTATTAATTAAAATAGATATAGTCCTCACCGCACTGCCACCCGAAGTATGGCTCCGGACATTCGCATACCGTGATGTTGTAGACCTTAAACGAGCATGTCCCGCCGTTGTAGCAAATATCACCATCCGAACATTCTGAAAAATGAACAAAAGATGGATTAATAACACGATTTGGTTACCACTCTGATGATGCTACATGCTGTCACACAGACAGTGCTATACAGTGCCTTTTTCCTGGGTCGTTTAATTTCCAAATAAATCACCTTAAACACAAGGGGGTGGTGGGTTGTCTGCATAGATCATCGTGTGCAGACAATACCCCCACTGTGGGAGTCCGAGGCCATGATGCCCAAGAAAATCTCGAGAGATCTAAACGCCTTTTCCCAGAACAAGGTGGAATCTAAGTGATCCATTTTTATATCAACAGTATTTCCAGTAAACTGGTCCCAAACTTGCAAACGTTGAGATACCATTCAGAGAACGTATGCCATGATTCAAATAGAGTTTCACTGATGAGGCTTCCTCATACAGTACACAAACTGCCGTGATTAATTATCAACTGCAGGTGTTAGTTACACCTCTAACACCAATGTTACTAGATACACCATATCACGGTGTTAATTTGACTATGTGCGAATCAACTGACACATTCGTCTATAGGAAGTGGCTATAGTCGCTTTAGCCACTGGCATCCACATGTACTTTTGTTTAGCAAGCCTCAACCAAAAATCTTATGAGGAGCCTTTGGAATTTGACATCGCATTTTTTTTGCAGTGTGTGATATACTTCCTGTTAAAATTTAATTACCGAAGCTCCAGTCATGTCCGTGTCTGTCGCGAGACGAAGCCTTCGCGCCGCCCACGGCCGCTAACAGCACCGATAACCCCGTCAGAAAAGTCCCGGACAGCATCGTCATCTCAGATCGCACACACTCGACGAGTTCAGCGATGTATCCTTATTATGCAATGAAACCTCGACAAGGAATCTCTGTCACCCGAGGATAGAAGTTTCCCTCTCCAGAGTTCGGTTTGTCACAAAATGATTTCAATGAAATAGTTACAGATGAAAACGTGCAGGGTGGGATTTGGTTTTCCACTTACGTCAGCGAGTCGGGTGCGCGATGCCGAAAAGCCAGGATGTCAATGATTTTTTACATAGGCCTACATGTTTTCAATGTGAAACACCCATGTACCTCGTAAACAGTACTAAAAGACGACTGGAAGTATAGCTATGTAAACTGTACTCAGAGAGAGAAGGGGTTACTTCTGCAATTAAACCGTCTCAGTGTGACATGGCATGCTGTCGATATATCAATCGCAGTGAAGGAAATTCAAAGTACAACTCCTGCCGAATCCAAAGCAACAAACACCTGTTGGTATGCATCCAACCGTGTTAGGGGACGAGGACGCCCACAGCACTGTTTACTGCCAAGTGCAGCTCGGTACCAGGCAGACCTGCTTTTGTCCAGACTTGATGCTGCAACAGCAACAAACGAGCCACTGGATCCAGTCAAAATGTTCTTTTCTCAAAATCAATTTGCATCAGAATGGTTGGCAACCGATGTAAAACTTCTCCACTCCCAAGTAACAAAAAAGGGGGTGACCTCTAACTTCAATGTTTGGATTCAATAGACGGTGACGTCAAGGAATGACTTGCTTAGTATTAGTACGTGTCGTCGCTGGGTTTGGGCACAAAGTGGAGTCGAAGATTGTTATGCTTGTTTGACGGTCCAAACTCAAATAAGGGAATACATGTGTGATTGGGCGGTTTTAACCCTAAAGAGCCGGGGGACAGACTCTGCCCCCTCTGCATTTTTTTCGATACTGCCGCTGCGCATTTTTTTGGGGGGGGGCTGAGCCTTGACGAGCTTTAGAGTTAAGCCTGGTTTCCAACTCGACGTAAGAAACGTAGAGAGCAACGCAATCAAGACGCAAACTGCGACGCAGGTGGAAACATGTCTTACGGAGATGTCGCCGACAACGCAGACAAACGCAAACCGTGGGGAAGACAGTGGGTCCTTTATCGTTGCCATTCCCTCAGTTGAGCGAAATTCGGATTCTCAGAAACGTGGAGACATTGATCGAATTGGGCATGCCCAAATGACGATCTACAATGTCATGTACGTGGATTTCAGATCATAAAATGAGAGCAGAATGTTCGCATGAAACCGGGAAAGTGTTCAGAACCAGTTGGTGCTTGTTATCATACTAAAAACTATCCACGTGAATGGTTCTCGATCCACAGGAATATAGCTAAACTCGGGTATTTCTGAATACAGAATAACATACTGACAAGACTTTTTTTATGATTTAGAATAAATATTTTTGAATCGTTCGGGCGTTGCAGTGGTGAAGTGTTTTCCCGCATTTATTTTCTTTGCAAGATATTCCAGACTCTCGGTCTCCGTAAATTTGTTTTTCTCAGGGTTGTTCTTTGTAGCAATTGTTTGCAGGCGACTTCATGGCCTTTTATCAACGTGTGAAGCAAGTGCCAATTACTCTCTGTACGCTGTCGACTGTTTTCTTTAGCATTACTTTAGCTTGGTGAAGAAGTTTAATGAGCACATATCCTACAGAATTTGTTTTTTTTACAAACATTGGGGGGCCCGCCATTTGCATGGGCGACCAAAAGTTGGAAGAAAGCTCTCGCTAAGCTGCCCACCTTTGTGCTTATTTTGTTCCGTTTGTGTTCTGCAGGTATCTGCATTTAGCGTCTGGCAGTCAGTTGGCCTATTAGCTGAGTGAGGTTTTAAATGTTCTTTTCTTTTGTATACTGACGGGTAGAAATATGGGCAACCACTCGTCGCTAACTGCAGCTGCAGCAAAACAACGGGTCTTTGGACCAATCCTTGGAGACGCCATTACATGCAATACGGTGGCGTTTATAAGTGCAGATCAATGGTGGCACCACACTCTCAAAAGAGGCGGGTTACCATATTTTGACCCATCTCACAGCCGTGGGGGGTGGCGCCCCCTCCCAAGAACTCGGCTGTGCCACGCCCGAAAACTTTTTTGAAACTTAACATGCATATACAGACACTCCTTAATACCATTACAAACGTGAAGTTTGCACTCAGTCCCACATGGTTTTGTTGTTATGGTCATTTGAAGCTCATGGCTACAGGCGTGCCCGTCAGTACGCGTACTTTGAGAACCTCAGGGGAAAAGTATGCATTTGGGGCTGATCTGTCACGAAAAAATGCAAGCTGTGCGAGAATAGTATATTCGTTTTTTGCAAAAATTGTGTCAAAGTGACCGCAATGAGTTACTTTTAAAAATTCCTAAGGTCTCAACTCCTTAAAAAATGTAGCGATATAGGGCAAAATGTTGAAGGAGCGGATTCGCCCCCCCCCGCTCTGTTAGGGTTAAAACTCAAGTTGCGATCAACGAGCCCACAGGAACACATGAATTAGATGCCACACATAAGGATGGAGATTAAGAATCAAACCAGAGAAGCTGAAAATCAATCAACGTGATTTAGAAACTGTTAACGAAGAGTACACTTATTTTCTCCAACGGGGATATTCCACGATGCCATACTCGTAGTTTGATGCATGCTACGATATCGTGACTCATACTTTGCAATCCTTGAGAAACAGTGTTCGGATCACTGTATTTGGAATGTGTTCGCTGTTTCTGTTGGTGTAAGAAGTATTCAAAATATCCCGAGCTGTCCACGTGAGTGGAAACTACCCACCTAGTTGCGATTTCACTCCCTGCTCTTGAAAGAAATCGACGTGAACACAGGGGATGGTTCGCTGCGTTGCGTGTCCTTATTTGGAATGCCATGCTATAAAAATAGAGGAGGCCCACCTTTGTTGACGTCACTTCGTGTATTATGCACTCAACTCAGTTACTGGAATTTGACGAAAAGGAAATGACACGGCACATTTTCTGCAAATCGCTTCAATGGGAACTATGAGCCCGTTTCTATATCCTGGTTTCTAGGAGACTAACTTTAAACATATTTACATCTTCGTTTTTTGGCTTTTTTTGTTTACAATTGAAAAAATGGAAATATAAAGAGGGAGGGAACTTTCGAGAATGTCAAAATTTCGACGTCTCTATTAGAACTCGGAAGAAGGCAATGACCCAGCTCTATCGGATGATTCTGCAGTGGAAAATATAATAATGTAGTGTCAGGAGATTATTTCTTTTCGTTGTGTGTTTTTGGTCCATGTTCAGCTTATGTATTTTTCTGGCTAGTATGTGATACTAGAAAAAGAGCTTGAGCCCCGCAAAGTCATTTTAACTCAACCTAAAAGTTTAGTATAGAGAGTGCGTTTTTAAAACACTGCACAAAATTATTTAAAGTTATAACAACTTCGTATGAAACCGTTCATACAAGTCTGCAAGCATTTAACTGAAGATTAAAGCTCCGTGTTTAATTGTCATGTGCCGAACTTAATTTCAAACAAGGGGGCAGAGAAAACTGTGGGATTTTAATATACATTACTGAATCGTTATGATTTGAAGTCTGATCATTGATTAAAGTGTTTACTTCCTATTTCTGTTGATGGCGCTGCTCAACACAGTCGCGACTTGCCTTGGTCATCACGGCGACCCAACTCCCCGTCACGGGCTCACTTTATAGCGCCCTCAAGACTGGCTGTGACGTCCCGTCATGTATTGAGGTCATCAGATTTGGCGTGCGTTTAGGCGGTTATAAATTGGATTGTTGTTTCTCTTTTAGTTACTTGTTTGGGGGATTTGAGTAGTGGAGCCTTTTTGTCCAATATAACAGATTAAAGAAATTAACCTCTAAGAAAAAGACTGTAGCTGATTCTCGGACACGAGTTGACCGCCCAAACGCACCCATGGTTGTTTTAAGTTTACTAGTAGCTTGGTTTCCCTGCCAGATTTTTAGATTCTTTTTATAGGTTCAAGGATAGAACAGCAGTCTAAGCCAAACTTTGAGAAGAGATCAGTGGCAATGACTCCAAACATGTCTGGATAAATAGCGTTTGGTAAGCAGTAAAAACCGCTGGGCTCCATAAGCCCAACTCCGTCTTAAGCATTAGCGCCAACTTCATTGCGTTAACTGGTAAGCACTGGAGCCTTTTACTTCACGCAACGATGACTTGAGCTTTTTAGTAATTCGTTCAAACCTTTCCCAAACTCATATATCAAGAGAAAGGGATGCTAAAACTATGAAATCTTATCTTGTCTATATATGTGGGCGTTGGTGTAGTTCGGCAGATTTTTAGGTCCTCAAGTTTTTCACAGGCCCCTGACTGGTTAATTTGTCAGGCATCACAAAAAGTTCCAGACCAAGGTTGGAGGCGTGGGCCGCCCCCCAAAAAAGCATTGAACAGTTTTAAAACTAAAAGTAAAAGAGAGGTTTTGAAAATTCTATTTCCTTTCCTTCCTTCCCAAAGGGTGTAAAAAGCTCCAAAAAGGAGCTTCAACCCTAAGAAAGGTCCTAAAAGCTTACAAACTAAATTTTAGTCCCGGATCCGTGCTTGCTCGAGACCATCAGGTATATTTTAATGCAAGCTGCAACAGTCACCATTTGGACCATTGAAGTCCAGTCATCTCTTTGATCATATTAATATTCATTAATGGAATCACATGCCGCCCCAGTTCCGTCAGGGTTTTGGCGAAGACCGATGTCCCACAGCCCAGATGTGGCACACACTTGGTCAATATGCTGAACGCTAGAATGTCATGCTACGTGTAATGCACATTAAAAGAGATGACAAAAATGGTCATTTGGCAGTAACAAAAGTTTTTAGTGATAATAAATATACAGTTCCGCAATCTTTTCGTGTAAGAACGCAGTTTGAGTTGTTTTAAAGAGGCAGGCACATGATGTTGGACTTTGTTTGCATGGAGACCATATTATGTAGCTGAACTATATGCGGATACCAGTCTAAGTACAGTCAATCGATATCCTTGGTTAGTTCCCACCCCTCTCTTTCGATTACGTTTGATCCATCGGTCTTCTTTGTGCCTATCCTTGTTTACCATGTTGTCAATTGGCACTAGATCGATGCCCAATAAAGTCACCGACAAAAGAAAGTGGTATCGATTTGTCTCTACCGCAACACCCAAGAGAGGTTTGTAGTCGCCAGCAGTAGTTATAAAGGGAACAGCAAGCACCCCGTAGTTTCAGGGGTCGACTTTGTGAGAGACTAGCTAAAGATCAAGTTGGCCTGAGTTTGCTGTTTGTGTGTCATCAAGCATGTCGAAGTGGTTCGCCATTTCGATCGCGTTTTGCGGAGCTTGTTTCTTCGCGTTAGTGCGAACGAGCATCGCTTCTTCGTGCACCTCGGACTGGTCGTACATGTCCCGGGAAGCGGCTGATCAGGGCCAACGCCTGGTCGGCCACCTTGTCCGCAACATTACCGGGGTGCGGTCCTCAGCCGAGTGCTTGAGCTTCTGCCTACGGCAGGGCACAAGCTGCCAGTCCATGAACTTCGCCGAGCGGCTGGGCATCTGTCAGGTGAACGGGGCGACTAGAGCCACTGACCCGAACGACCTGGTGGAAGACACAGATTTTGATTACTACGACCCCCCTTCCAACGGTCATTGGCAGGTAAGATTTTACTATGATTAATAAGTCATATGTTATCGAAGGGGTGGTTGAAATCCCAAATTAAACACAATACATACACTCCAAAGGCCTAACACAAGTCAACACCTGGAATGCTGCTTGGGAAACGAGTGTCAAAAACTAGAGTATTTTTGTTTTCACTGTACGTTCCAGGATACTCCCGCCTTCACTTGCTCCGATACTGACGTGTGCTACAACTCGGGCTCATGCACCGAGTTCTGCCACCCGCCCTGGTTCCGATGCGAGTGTGCCTCTGGCTTCGCTGGAGAACAGTGCACTCTCTGTAAGTTCTGAAGAAACATGATTGCTTCCAACAAGAGTTCACTTTTGGCCAGAATCCTCCTAATTTTGGCCTGATTACCCCTGTCCTGTGATAGTCTGCCCCATCTTCGATCCTTGTCAGGCAGAAAGAGGATAACTACATGAGGAGCAATAACTGCAGATTCGACTTGAATGAATTCAGCTGAATGTCTTTTGATGCTCTTCTCTTTGCCTTCAGTTTTCTACTTTTTTCCAACTATTACTGATGGGTAAAATGTGTTGTTCTTCGCCTGTCTTCACGCAGCAACGTCGTACGATGGGATTGCGTCGTCCTGCAACGCCTACCGTAACAGCGGCCACGCCACCAGCGGCGTGCTCCAGGTTAAGCCGGACAGCGGAGCCGCCTTCGATGTCTACTGCGACATGACCACAGACGGAGGAGGCTGGGCCGTATTTCAGCGACGCTGGGACGGCTCTGTGGTAGGTATTTACACTGTGGTCTTTAAAGTAGTGTTTGCTTGCTTGCTTGATTGGTCGGCTGGACTTGCTCATATAATGCAAATTGAGCATTTAGTTGTGGAGAGCATTTTTAGGTATATTTAGGTCTAATGTACTTTTTGGTAAGACTGTGCATGCAATGAACAATGACGTATCCAGTGGCAAGTTGTACAGAGATGAACACTCTTTTTTAGGAAATGACTCATCGACGCAAAACCTGGATAAGTCATTGCCAACAACTCAATGTCACTAGGACATTTTTGTCACCATGGCCAGAACCAAACATATCGACTGCTTTCAGCGTGATAATCTTGTCTTATGGCACTACGAGTCGACGAATATCTTGTCATGACAAAATATACAACGTTGTGTGCGTGCTGCTGACGATCAGTTCTTACCACTATGACTATAGCCCATGCATAGTATGTGTTCAGTGTACACCGGCAAATACTGAAAAAGCAGAATGCTCCTGCACCCAGGCACCTTTCGAGGACCGATGATGCCATTTCCCCCTGTCCTATACAGGATTTCTACCGCTCTTGGAGCGACTACGTCAATGGGTTTGGCTCCCTCAGTGGTGAGTTTTGGTTAGGGCTCGACAAGCTCTATCGTCTGGCCTACACCACGAGGACTCTCCGCGTCGACTTGGTGGACTGGGGCTCTGGAGCCTACTATGCCCAGTACGCCTTTTACATCCACAATTCTAACGACAGGTAAAGGCCTGCGCGCATTTTTTTGAATCAGGCAGTAAGTATGTGATATGATGTTCGAGACACTTGCATGACTTTTACCGATTCGGTTGGCTGCGGTTGGGAAATTAACTATGTGCAATAAAAGTGGCTGGATACCGGTAGGCTACGAGTTTGCTATGCTCTAGTTTGATTTGATACTTCGACACAACTCTGCGTCTTGATCTCCGGAATTAGGACCATTTACCAGGTGCCTTCTATTGAGCATGTGGAGACCTGCTGATTATTACAAAAGCGTAGACAGAATTTCTGCATGAAACGTCGGCTATACTCCGACTGGCTGGAGCGGGAAGTACGTAGACTTGCATGCACTTTATATTAGTCGTTATAATTAATTTAACAACATAAAAAATGGGGTTGCACGAAAAGGCCCGTGAGAGCAAACTCTCATCCGTCAACGTTCCATCATCCGTATGAACATATTTTGAGCCTCCAAAAACGGCCTTTAACGGTCGTTTCATGCAAAACTACCACAGAGATGTATTGTTTTGTGTTCATGTTATAAAGATAATGACGATAATTACACATCAGCCTTCAGTCTTTTATAAATATTACGATCGGCCTTTGCCTTATTCCCTGAAAGAAACCTACTTTAAAAGAAATTCAAATTTCTCCACAGATATCGTGGTTTCTTCTGGAGTTACAGCGGTAATGCAGGCGACAACCTGCACTATCACCATAATTGCGTGTTCTCGACCTACGACTACGACGGCGACAACTGGGGCGACAACTGTGCCTCCTACTACCACGGCGCCTGGTGGTACAACGCCTGCCACGGTTGCAATCTCAACGGGAAGTACATCAACGGGGGACACACATCAGAGCACGCGAGGGGAGCCACGTGGAGCGCGCTCCACGGGCAGGATTATGCGCTGATGCAGACCTATATGAAAGTACGATAAACGGAGCCTGCGCCGAAGATCGATAAAATTTGCCTTCTCTGAGTTTGCGTCTGTAGACCTGAATTGTTTCTTCACAGTCCCGTTTTTAGGAGGGTCCCTTTCATGATCATGGTGTAGTTCTGACAAATTACAGAAAAGAATCTAAAGGGGGCGCACTTGCAATCCCTTTTTTCGTTGTTTAGGAGATTTTTTTTCTGTTCTTGGTTTGTAAGGTTGCCTGTTTTTCCTTTCCTGTCTCTTCGTTGATGCAGAAATTTTCACTCAGATGACAAAGAAATGTACCACACTCACGCGTTCAGGTTTTGCGTCCACATGCCCCCATCCAAGTTCGTTCAGGGATTCGTAACTAACTACGCGTTCGTCACGAGCATCCCTTTCTATCTGCTCCGAGCAGGAACAAAAGAGGGCGTGTTTTGAAATGAAATTGACAGTCCTTTGGTACTCACGCACTGCATAGGTGCGCAGGTTTATGCGCGTTTGACGCGGAGCACGCTGAGTACGCGCAACAATTTTAGTCTAGAATTTGTGGTCTTCGCGTGCACATCGAACGCGTGCAAGAACCCACTTGTAACCACATGTCTTTCTATATGTATATACGATATATGTATTTTGTAACAATTGAACAATTAAAAAATTCGAGATGTAACAACTTCCCTTCAGAGAAAAAAAGATCTTTTTAAAGATCTAACATTTTGTACAGTCTGTCAATGTTTCTCTTCAATATTCTACCTACATCGCAAAAACATCTGTAGTGCATGTGAGTGCCGCAACCGTTTTTCCTTCTGTCTTGATAATAGTTATGTCCACCTTCCCTGACCAATTAATCTTTTTATTAAAGCTTTTCTAAATATTATTAGAACTGGGTTTAATTTAATTAAAATCGTATTTTTCTATTTCAGCTCAGTTTGTAATTCATTGAACTGATCATAGTGTGTAGCAAATAATTTTGCGGTGTAAGAAAGAGCGGGATCGAAACGTGTTTGGAGACTAAACAATATAGGCCTGTATCCAAATCCAGAACGTCTGTCAATTGCTAAACATTAACCCACGATACTCTGAACATGTTTGGTATATTTAAATATGCTTACAGGGAGACAGCGAAGATATTAAAACATGTTTCATCACTAAACAGACTTTGTGATATTGGTAATTTAGGCAGAATTTGGTTAGAGCTTTTCTGGTGACTCGACAGTGACATGCGTCTACAAAGTAAAAAAAACAACAAAAAACAAGCGTATCGCCTTGAACTGCTTACAACGCGTCTTTATTCTCTTCACTCTCAAACTTGGAACATAATAATTATCAACCCAATGCTGTAATTTAATGGCACGTTTATGTCAATTTAGGGTCAGTGATGGCGTTGATACGGTTGCTCTTCCCTAGTAACCTATGAACAAAATGTATTCTTGGTACCAGCTAAAATCGACCACTGGTCGACATAATCGAATGTGCACTCATTTTTAAGTTCCAATTTAATGTTCACCTGCACCAAATATTGCGTCAATGCTGAGCACATTGAAAATAGACAGCCGCTTTCAAACAATATCCACTGTTTGTAGGCATCTGCTCTTTGCTCGCTTAGGACTCTGTACTTCATAGCTTTGTGATGAGACTCAAGACGTCCCTTTCATATGGAAATTCCGTACGGACGTACTAACGAAAAGAATTTCCCGGTCTCCGGGAAGAAATTCCACCGGGCGTACACTGCCACTTTCTCAACGTACACTGCGCTTAATGCCACACCGGTGCACTGAATGACGCACGGTAGAAGTAGGGGCACTTTATCGACCAAAGCATACCCCGGAAGACAGTGGTAGATCACTGTGCAAAAGTCATCAGGCAAGTAATTACTAACAAAACATGTTTGTTTACATGTTGATAATATAACGAATGTGTATGACAGAGGAATCTAAACGTAGTATGCCAAATCGAAACTGGAATCATAAATAGCGTTTTGAACGTAGCCTAGATACGCAGACCTAGTGTACGGGTGATATATCAGGACAACGTACGGACGAAGTTCATGTAAAATGACAGCTCATAGTCGGTGGGTAAATTAATAATATTAATAGTTCAACTTCTCTCATAGTAGGTGTACCTATATATGAAGTCTAGGTTCCTTGTGGTTGGTTGGTTGTTAGGTTCCGTCTGTTTGAATTGGTGGTGTTACCAAGGTCGGGTCAAGTACTTGTGAAGTTGGGTTTGCTCATAACTGAATTGTGGACTTTACCACAGAGTGCAAGGTTGACCTTTCAATAGTAGGAGAATCAGTTTAGGAATTCCAGGCGGTGCTGGTTCATGGCAGTCAGCGGAGGAAAATTGACTTCGAAACGTTATAAGGAGTTATAAACGGTAAGTTCCCTTTAGGGTTCAGTTCAAGTTCGTTAAATTTGTAAGTTGTTGGTGTCGGACTAGTTGGGAGATCTCATTGCACCCCTCTGTCAGAACCAAATGCCTTGGGTATTTTTTCTAAATCCTGGACATGTTTCAAAAGGAAAAATGAAGTTAACAGATAAAAATTAGGATGCGCTGTCTCAGGAGGCAACTTGGCATAATCTTACTGCCCTGCATGTCTTTGGATTTCTTAACAAAGGGTGAGAAGGAGACACAGGCAGTGGTCTCAGTCTGAAAACAAACATGCCATGTTTCCCGTTTAATTACTTGTTAAGTGTTGAAGGTTGCTGAGGACAACAAAACGGTTGGTTTTGGTGTGGACTCTTGCGGGGATTCGGACTGAGTCGTAGAGTCTTAGTCTGAGTATGAGCCAGAGTATGTAAAAAAATTGGCTTGAGTCCGGACTTGAGTCTTGCAGCGATGCTCAAAGGATAAATCTTTACTGAAAATTCCATAGGTCAAAATGAAACACTTACTGTTTTCAAGTTCATTTGTAAGTTGGTTTTTTAAATCGGCGAAAATCACACGGTCACCTTTTGTCGAACATTTGATGTCCAAAAACATGGCAATTAGATTACTTGTTTCCACTTTAAGTACTCGTTCAACAGAGGATTACTTGTTGGAAAGGTGTGAAGTACCCCTATAATAGTTGAAATTTGTTGTGTCTATCACTGATGTTCAGCTCTTCAAAAAACAAGAAGCATGATTGTGTGTCAAACAATTAAAACGTCCTCCACCTCTGACGGACCATTCGATGAGATACTCGTTCAACAACAAAAGTCGTTCACCGTGACAAATGTTTCAAGCGGTTCATGTGATTACAGAATAAAAACCCATTAATGTCTTAAAAGTCAAAACTTATCAAACATCAAAAAACTTACAAATGAATTCAATGGTGCATATTTTTCAAGTTTGGGGCAAAATCTGCGATATATTCTGCGATAATCTGCGATATTCATGCCAGCAAAAGTGACCCTTTGTCTACACTTTATTGTCTGCTCCTTCACGGTGAGGACCCTTGGCCTTAATAGAACTA
Organism: Acanthaster planci; assembly: GCF_054643075.1. Taxonomy (NCBI): domain Eukaryota; kingdom Metazoa; phylum Echinodermata; class Asteroidea; order Valvatida; family Acanthasteridae; genus Acanthaster; species Acanthaster planci. The sequence goes on along the minus strand of NC_141785.1, from coordinate 10,805,991 downwards.
TTCAGCACTAACGGTATGGCCTTTGCAAAATGATTACTATATTGAAAAGGTTATTTAAAAGCACATTTTAGTATGACATATTGAAAAGGTTATTTAAAAGCACATTTTAGTATAAGTGATCACACAACCTTACCCTCGGAAAAGTCGGTTTCACGTGTTGGTGATTGTCGATGGGAGGAACTCCCAGGGTCAACTTGAATCATGATTCTTAAAAATCGACCACCTGTCACAATTCCAGTAGCGTGTTTCTTTAGTTCAAACAAACATGTACGGCTCAATGCCTTTACTGACACAAAACTATTTGTCCATCTAGTATTGTGCTTTTAAATGTTCTCAGTTGTGTTTACAAGCGAGGAAATGGGAACTTGCCTTCCGTGCTGCAACTATATTCCGTTGGTGATTGAGCTGATGGTAGTTAGCCAACTGGGCCTCGGCTTTCGGACTCGAGCTGGACCAAGAGCCCCATTTTCTTGGCAACGGTGGCTCCTTTGGTCGGAACTGATCTTTGCTGGTTCATGAACGACAAGGAAATGCACGTGCTATGGTCGCATCGCTACCAACAAAATGAACACTCCCGACCAATATGGCTCTTTTCAACCGATACGGGGGCGCTTCTGCATGCTCGAGGCGGATACGCCGTGCTACTGCTATGCTGAATTTCAAATCGAGCAGTGCAGTGCCACTATCGTTCAGATCACCGATTGCGCAGCATGCCCTGCTTAGTGGAAGGACGTCGCTGCAAATATAATTTGCCAAGTTAAATTGCGGCTAAATGCCATGCTATTGCCGCGCTGAATTATAAAATATCAGTTTATTTATGTTTGGCACAACACTAGCTCAGAGTATAGCCAATGCCTTAGCTGCGCAAAATTCAAATGATTTGCTTTTTTAAAAGGCATTGATATGGTTCCCTTTCACCCTAATTTTTGAAAGAAAATAAAACACTGAAGATTGGGCGATCCCACGGTGGTGTACACTTTTACAATGCATAGTGTAGGTTTCAAATCCGTGCCAAATCCAAGTCCATTTTTGTCCGAGTCCAGTCCAAATTGCTGAGTCGAAGCCAAGTCCGAAGCTGGCAGTGAAATTGTTTTACAACAAATTACGTATTAAAAACTAATATCAAAGAAGTTAAATTCAAAACAAGAAAAAAAAGGAGAAGGTTAATATTAGGGGAATGTATATGTCAGCGCGCGTGCAAGCGTACAATGCGTACATGCGTACATTAGGCCCTACTTTACATTATGCTTAAAATATAAGGTATGTATGCAATACGGGCGATTCACAATAGTGCACATCCAAAAGTTTGCAACACGCTGGCCGATCACAATGCGTGAAACCTGCCGACCCTTTCCAAACGCGCATTGGGTCGACAGATTTCGCGCACTGTGATTGGCCAACGCGTTGCAAACTCTTGGAGGCGTACTATTGTGAATCGCTCGTATTTAATTAGTGTCTGGATAATTGAGGTTTTTAAACCCATGTCATTATTAATATACTTCCCCAACAATATGCTACTTACCCTAACTGTGGAGTTTACATCGCCTCCGGTATCATAAATGACCTTCAGAGGCTACAAAAACGCTAAATAAAATTTCTCGCGAAAGAAAGGCTAATCGATTTTTCCTCACCGTGTGGAAGCCGTAAAAGGTGTAAAGACAGAGAACGAAGTACAAATGCAATACGGTACAGTATTAACATCTTGCCATATTGGGCAAAGATTGTTGATGTGAAGGTGTGATATCTAACCACCGTGCAGAAAGGTAATGTTCCTCTGGGTGTAATTAAACAATTTGCATAACCAGCTGCTTCCTATGAAATAACTGCATGGCCAATCAGAACACTGTGGGTAAGCGGAATGTGGCTAAGGAGTTTTAATAAACGAAGGTGGGACTATTAGACCGACACGCGACGAAGAAAACCTAATCTGTCAGAGAATCGAAAACAAACTTGGTGTGTGGTGTTTGGAAGATCAGAAAGAATCTTCTGACACGTTGCATATTAAAAGGCCATCACTACATATCTTTTTAATGGGTGTAGTTTGAAAAAAAATTAAAACTTTATATAAAAAACTCTGATCTTCAGAATTCCGTTATTAACAGCCCTAAATTCCCTGATATTGCCAAATACTTTTGGTAATTTTAGAGCTAATTTTAGTAAATGAATAATTATTTCACATACTACAGGCATTCATTTTAGGAAATTTATAATTTTAGTACTAAATTTCCCTTGGTTCATTTCTTAAAGAGAATTTACATCAAACGTAAGACAAGCGTAAACGTAAGCACGAGACATTGACTTGATATTTTTTACACCGTTAGCATTGTGGATCTTTCAAACGGGGCTCTATCTCGGCTGAGTCTTGGGATTTTTTTGTCTGCTGCACGGTTCTTTCAATTTTGTGAGTGACAAACGGCATAAAAAGCAGAAATCGATAATCTGTCTCGCTACATCGCCCAGCATACCTTCGAAAGTCCTTCTGCAAACTTTAATTACAATCACCATCCGCATGACATCCTCCCAGATCAAAGTATACTAAAGTCCTAACGATTTTTTGGCAAGGAACGCTCCCCAGAAACATCTGTTCCTTTTGTTGCCTGAAAACATTCCCCTCTCTCTGTTTTTCAGGAAGAAATAAAAAGACATGCAGTGATTAAAACAGGAAGGAATTCTTTTCATAGAATGGAAACGTTAAACTTATTTTTGGACAGAAAAATTGCATCCCCGTTTACATCGAATAGTTGTCTGGGGGGGTCAGAGAATGGATGAAATCATTGAAATGAATAACGCATGCACTTTTTAATCTGCTAGGCTGGTAGATTCCGAAGCCTCCTGGGCAGGGAATAATCAGGAGCCACGTCGATGAACGGAAATGGAAGCAGGTGCTAATCCCTTCGCCTGGAAGGATGACGAAACTCCATCAGCCTGCATATGACGTAGACGAAAGCCGGCCTCCTCTCGACTCATCCTTCCCCGTGCGGCCTGTCACATCTTGCAACTGTTACCACCAGACTGTCATCAAAATTTAATATCGCAGTACGGCTCCAAGATCGGCAAGAGTAAGGAAAACGACTGCCGTCTCTGAGAAGCATGCGAGCTGGCAAACTTATTCGTTATGAAACGTTGATTTAGTTACGCCAGCCATTGACGCCAGTGTACCGCAACACGTGCAAATGAAATCGCCGTTCCCGGTGTAAATAGCTGTGAGTTAAATGGGACTGAGTTTCCATCTCTGTTACCGGCAAGATGGTTTCGGGAAGGGTCAGTTCAGCTTGTTCGCGGTTTTGGACCTCGACCAAATCCCTGATCCAGGACTGCATGCCACGGCGAGTCCTGGACGACGTTGAGCCCATAATCGCCGAAGAGGAGCGGCAGGCCGTGGCGGGGCGGCTCAAATCCCGCCTGCGCCTGGCCCGCCTCAGCGGCGCCGTGTGCGGCATCGAGTTCTGCTACGCCGCCGAGACGGCCTTTGTCAGCCCGGTGCTGCTCCGCATCGGCATCCCGCCCCGTTTCATGACGCTGATCTGGTGCCTCAGCCCGCTCTTGGGCCTGTTTCTGATGCCGCTGCTGGGATCCGCCAGTGACCGCTGTAAGTCCAGCTTGGGCCGGCGCCGACCCTTTATCATTTTGCTTTCCATCGGCGTAGTCTTTGGACTCCTTCTTGTACCTTATGGCTGGCCCACGGGACGGCTGTGTGATGTTTCAGCCTACCGGCAAATGGATAAAAAAAATGTGGATGCAATCCAGTGGAATAATGCAACAAGCGAAGCTGCCATCAAGACAACTGAACTACCTATTCGTGATGCTCTCATAAAAGAACTTGAAGAAATCCTTTCATCTCAGTTAGAGTATAAGAATTCATCTCAGAGTGCAGCTACGGAAGGCATGTCGGTTGGGGAAGTTTTCAACACAAGCCCTACACACCTGTCGTCAGTCCTAACTTCTGTTCCCGCTCTGCCAAAGGCGATAAGGTTCTGCGGAATGGCGCTGACCATACTCGGTGTCATGATGCTCGATTTCAATTGCGACGCCGCTCAGTCGCCGGCCCGGGCCTACCTAATCGACGTGACCGATCCCGCTGACCATGCCAAAGGCCTGGCCACGTTCAGCTTCATGGCTGGGTTGGGAGGTGCCATTGGTTACGCCATCGGGGGAATCCCCTGGGGTCCGGCTACCGATGACGACCCGGTCAGTCTCCAGGTGCGGGTCGTCTTCGGCATCGTCCTTTTCATCTTCGTGCTGGCCGTGCTTCTAACCGTCACGGCTGAGCGAGAACAGACACTGTACGAGTTGTTCCCTCAGGAGAAGAGGCGCAAGGCCCGAGAGACGAAACGCGCCCTAGATGGAGGCTACGAGAAGATGAACAACGCCAGACCAACAGAAGTTGCCGAAAAGATGGAGATGGGAACCATGAAGCAAAAGGTGAAAACGTACGGTTCCAATGCTCCAAATCCGGAAATTGTCACCACTTTCGTCGAAAACAAGGACGCCGACGCAAACGAGGAGCTCGCCTCGGGCCACAGTCTGGCCAACGGCAGCGTTAAAGTAGGCAAGCAGGCGGTCCTTGGCGAGGCTGGAGACGAAAACAAACATTTCCACAAGGAAGAGGCGGATGCGGAGTCAGACTGGAGTTCGACGGGAGGTGACTGGGACGAGGAGCCCCCGACCATCACCATAGGCACCTACCTCCTGTCCATCGTCTTCATGCCGTGGTCGCTGCGCATCCTCTGCTTGACGCACCTCCTTGGCTGGATGTCACTGCTCTGCTACTCGCTGTACTTCACGGATTTCGTCGGCCAGGCCGTGTACGGGGGCGACCCAACAGCTGCCCCTGCCTCCGTGGAGAGACTCAGATACGCTGACGGAGTGAGGATGGGTTCCTTCGCCATGGCTATGTACTCCATCACTTGTTCCATATGTTCGTACAACGTGGATAGACTCATCAATAAGATAGGTAAGAATTTAATGCATTATTATTTCTTTTCATGCTCTTGAAATATTTAAAGAAAAAATTGTTGACGTAATTCCCAATGATGGTTTTGTGGCTAGAGGAAAATTCCACTTGGAAGGGGTTGTCTATCTCTGTCATCACCTCAGCATTAAGAGAAATCTTCACCTCCTGTGCATACTATTTTTTACTGTTTGCCCGCGAAGCCATACATCTTTTTATAAAAATCCTGTAACAATTTCGTGTCAAATAGATTTTCGAAATCATTGTTTAATAGTTTGAAAAGAAACCATCTTGAAAGATCTTGAGAATTACGACCACATTGTTTTTTGACTTTAGTTAAAATTTTTGAGTTTTAATCAATCAAAACATATGCCGGTTTTCAATGCTGTAACTTTTTGTCCTCTAAAGAGTGCTAAAAGATTCAACTACTGTTACCGGTTATTTTTTCCTGTCACATTTACTTGCAAGATTAAGGAATTGGCATCTAACAGTTAACATAGGTAAATCCCAATTTTCTTATTTTTGTATTTTTGGGAACCAAGATCCTAGTCTTTCAAAATATTTCACTTTCTTTAACAGCGATAGTACTTGAACTTAACAATCCTTGTGCCCATAACAGGGAAATTGTAGTACGGTCCTTGCCGTTTAGTTGACCGATAAGTGGAGAACCACTAGTTGTATCTCAATTTAGTGCAAAATAAAAGAATTGGATGTTGTTTTATGCTAAAAAAGAAAAAGAAATCAGTGAAGGAAATTCAATTGGATTTCGGGGAAACGATGATGAAACTGTAGCCTCGAGTTCGTCAAATATTAATGCTCGTGAAGAAAGGATTTCATTCTGAACGAGACAGCCTGCTTTACACTGGGAGGGATCCATCCCTAGAATTGCAATTAACAATCACCGACACGTCCCTCGGGCAAGCCAATTAATGCGATGTCTGGCGGATAGGAGAAAGACACCTGCCTCGAAAATAACACCCCGGGACCCACGGGATGACTGCACTGTTTGTGTATTCAGTGCACGAATCAATTCCAATCATGGGCTCGCACTTTACATGTATTCTTCCTCTGCCCGACGGCAAACTGATGCTGCTATGTAATAATGAAATCTGAAATGTGCAGTGAAGAAGAGTGACCTTGAAATCGGGCGTCAATGTCAGGTTCTCATAGTTGTAAGCACGCTCATAAAAGAAGAGTACATCAGCACGAAAAACATTGACAATCCCATGGATATATCTTATGTCTGAATCGGGACAGGTACTTGCATGTACTTATAAGAGTTTACGGTGTGGCTTACATTTAATCCCTGGGATTGAAATTAGTGGTGTATCCCGTGGGGGAGGGGAGAGGGTGGGGGGGTAACTTCCCACTGACGGATTTTTGAGTAAGGGTTTTGATTTTTTTCTCCGCTAACATCGTGTTAAAATAAGCCCCAAACCGTCTTCACTTTCGGATCCCCCACCACCAAAAGCTGGATACGCCGTTGATTGAAAGGCACCTTCAGTTGCCAATTTTACGATTAATTTCATTTTGGCCAAAAAGATGGTGATAACACACGGAGGCAAGCGCTTGTCATGATCGAAGGAGAGGTTTTATCGTTTTCACCAATATGCAGATGTCAAGATCACTGCGCAAAGCCGAAACAATTGGTCAAAACCAACGAAGGGACAAAATAACCCTAACAGTCCCAAATCCTCCAATTACAATATGATTTTACATATACCCTTGGGGTTAGGGATAAAAAGGCAACTACCTCTACGTGGGCACATTCAGGTTAACAGCTCTTGGTCATCCAGCGGGTTGATGTGCACATCTGCACCCGTCCATGCCGCCCGTGCAGACGGTATGAGATGAGCAAGTGTGAAAGGCAATTTCTGCCGCACGGGAAATTTACTCCGTACGGAGTCTGAGGGACGAACGGCTTTTATGATTTTGACTATAGACTTTCCTTATTAGGTCGTTCTTCCCGGAACATCTGCGCAAAGTGATCACTGCTTATGATGCTTGTTAAAAAAAAATGGAAATTTCGTCAAGAGGCTTTAAAGGCGACAAAACACGTTGACATAACTCACGTCACACTGCAGCCGTGCTCAGGTCGTTTGTGGTGGATTTCCACGCTTCTCAGGCAGCATAGCTTGAGCCAAAAAAGGAAAAAAAATTGCATTTCCCACAGTGCATTCAGTGCCTCACCCCCATTCTGCAGGGAGAAATGCTCATGTGCGGGGTTCGCATCTATCGGAATGTCCCATTTTCGTCGTCGAGTACTTTTTCGCAGTATACGGGGGCGGATCCAGGGGGTGTGGGGGCGCACGCCCCTCTTTTTTGCACCAAAAAATAGACAAATAAATAAATAAAGAAGAACAGGGAGAGAGAAGAAAATAGACTACCTGAAATTGCACCACAGAGGGCCTAGAATCCAACATGCCCCGGACCTCACGCTACCATTGCTGCTTTTGTTCAAGCCCCCCCCCGCGAAATCCAGAATCCGCCCCTGGTATATGCTGATTGGTCAGGTCAATCAAAACTTTAAAAGCCACTTTGTAGGATTTATTGATCGATCAATTCCTATTATCCACAGGAGCCAGACCGGTGTACATTTGCAACCACCTCATCTACTCCATCAGTATGGTCATCCTGGCCAACGTGAGGACGGTGTGGGCCGCTTTCCTCTTCTCAGCGTGTGCCGGTATTCAGTACTCAACCCTCTTCACGCTACCGTTTGTCATTGTTGCTCACTACCACTCAAGCAACGTGGTGGGTATACTTTCACCCTCGTCCCCAAGTTGTTCCCTCCGCCGGTCTTTTTCTGGAGCGGTTAGGGCCTGATTGCATGAAGTTGTTAAGCAGAGATATTGCTTAGCAGCAGTCAGCGGAGAACCAATAACAAGTGACATCCATGGCCAGATCTTTTGGCCAATGACTTCCATGCGCTAAGCAAATACTTACAGGTGCTCTTAAAAATGTCTATGCCATATTGGCCAGAGGTCCAGTTTCAAGGAGCGGCTGTACAATGTTGTGTTGCGAAATTTTCTGGTGAGAAAAAAATGACTTGAAACAAGTCATAATAAGCACAGCGCATTGCGGTCAGTAATGTAGTTCTGCTAATCTGCGCACTTAGCTAATGAAAACCGCTATAATCTCGTAACTTAACGTCAGAAATCTAACTGATGATGGGCTCCCCTTATGCTAAGAGATTGACAGGAATAAACTGCAATATTATGGGCACCGACGCATAATGCACCATATTGGCACCAACAAGTGAGACACTCATGTCGTAACTCTCTTCTCCAATTCAGTTTTTAAGCATCATCCGTCCCATTATTGAATCTTTAGTCTTTTCTGTTCTGTCCACAGTTTGAAACCCCATCCAGCTGCTGTGAGTCGGGTACTCGGGCTAACCAGGCCAGCGGGCATACGGTTCGAGGTCTGGGTACCGACATTGCCCTGGTTCAAGGCATGGTGTTCGTAGCCCAACTCGCTCTGTCGTCCTGCATGGGAAGCATCGTCCAGGCGTTTGACAGCACCGTGGTAGTGGTGGTGGCGGCGGCAATTTTAAGTTTCCTCGGGGCAATATTCGCTTCTCAAGTAACTTACGCTGGTCTATAGTCTATGGCCTACTGTACAGTTATAGTATAATGTATCAATGCGCTGTCTGGTAATTAATCCCGTAGATTTGAATACAGAACTGCACATAGGATGTCAACATTTGACATTGTATGGTCTATGACAGGAATTCCACTGTTTCTACTATGACTCATTTATTCAGATCTGGAATTATCCCTGTCCATAGGATTACCCAACATACTATCACCACTCATCAAAAATAATAAAAAAAAGAAGTTGAAGTTTAACCTCATAAGAAATTTTTCTTCTTCAATCAACCCTAGGGACTTTCATACTTCAGTTTCATTTTTTAAGGCGTAAAAAATCAGGATCTCGTTCCAAAAGGCAGCCGTACTAAACAAACCCGCCCAATTCTTTTTCCGATGCCGTCATTTCTATATCATTGTGTGTTTATGATGACGGATTGACTAAATATATCGCCTTCAGGGCCTAAGATATCTAATAGAATGAAGGCCTATATTTTTGCTTATAGGATTACAGTTATATTCTACAGGGTGTTTCTAATAGTTACTTGTACAGGGTGCTTCAAGAAGGGTAATACTATTATTTAAAGACTATTGGGGCCAAACTATACATTTACCGAAAAACAACGGTATTATAAAAAAACTAGAAGTAAATACTTTGTAAAGTGATGAAATCATTTTGGGAAAAACTCTCTTTCACATTAAAGTGAGTGTAAACTTTAAGATAGGTCCACACATTCTCATGGAAAGCATTATTTCAGCTCAACGGGTGCAATTTATTATAAATCAAATGGAATTATCAAAAAACTCCTTTTCCAGTGCATTTTACTGAAGATTACCCTTTGACCTTTATGCTTATGAGAAATATCCACTTCTACGGTAAATCAGCCGGATTTAACATATATCATTGTATGCGTGATGTATTGTGAACTGGTTATTGTTGGTGTTGGCTGTTTAAAAAAATCGTCAAGTTGGAAAGGAGGTTACGATGTCCCAAGTGAGATTTGATGTAACTTTGGTCTGTACAGGTTGGGCCCAACGACAAAACACCAATGCATTTTCAGCATGGCCAACTTTGGTTTACACTTCAGGAAATCAGACATAGCGCCATGAATTTTACATTCTGTACTACTTTATGAAAAGTGGAAAGCTACTTTGTCTGAAATGACTGCCTAAAATTACGCCAATTCCGTAAAGCCCCGTTGATTTCCCCATCCTGCCAGGCATTGAACTTTGTTCTTAGATTGAACGGAAATAAGATACACTGTAACCTGCAAACTTTGTAGACAGACAAAGGTATGTGTAACCAGCAATAAATAAACAATATTTGGTGTGTGTGAAATAAAAAGTAAACATGATAATCTACATAATGGTGATCAGAAAAGTGGTCTCTTCGTTTAATCATTAAAAGAACTAACTAGAAGAGGTTTACAAGTTCTCCTTTTTCTTGACGATGCCGCAGACGAGATGTTTTTCCGGGAACCGACAAATCTTGAGAAGCGTCATACAAAGCAGTGCCGCCCTTGAACTAGTTATCAATGGTCCACTTAATAGTGGAGTCCTACGGGTATGGTGGTACAGTGCTGAAGACTGCAGTACACCTATGCGTGGACAACCGACCCCAATTAGTCCGACTATTTTTACTCAGTCCCATCATTAAACAATGGATTTTCAATACCAACCTCCAATCCTTTCCCAGTGTTTTCGTTGGGTCCTTCTCCAGAGGCTATTATGCAACCGTAACATCAGGACCAGCAAATTGAGGCGTGAGCACCAGCGGCCTATGATCCAGCTATTCCGGTCTGGGGGAGAGCAAAGAGCAAACGTTTTGCTAAAACAAGTGTTCATTTTTTTCACGTATACAAGAATCCTCGCTAAAAACGGAAGTTGGGTAGTGATGCTTTTACAATGCTCACGCATTTAATTTCCTTAAAGAATGACCTAATCGTAACTCGGGGGGGGGGCGGAAACTTCCCGCCTCCACAGGATATTGCCACTGGCATGCACCTTGCTTGATTCAGGCGGCGACATTTTGCAGAAAGTGCAACCAAATATATTTCTCTACCTCTTCAAAGTGATTGATTCAATTGGGATTGAAATCCGTACGGTTCAGAAAGTGAAGGTGTATCCGCCTTGAGCACAAGCACCCCTCATCAGATATGTTGGTTTGGCGTTTTCATTTTGCTGGTGACGACGCGACAGTATTGGGTGCATTTCGTTGGTGAACCAGCATAGTTCAGCTCTCACCAAAGGAGCCTCCGTTGCTAAGAGAATAGCGCCCTCTCTTGGTCCAGCTCGAAACTCATCATTACCCCCCCTTTTTTCTCCTTTCATCGATTGAAGGCCAATCCCGTTTACGAGCACAGCAGCGTTTTCGACATAAGACTCCTATCGCAACCAGAGATAGACTCAGACTACAGAGTCCCGGTGATTTTTTTTTCAAATTTAAGTCCCATTCGTGTCATCTTGTCATGGCAGAAAACTTCACTGCGGACTTCAAAGGACCTAAACAAAAGAGTTTTTCTCCGCGGACGTTTATATTGTCCTCTTGACTTCCCCTCCCCCATCAAAATCAGCAATACCCCCTCTAATTTTCTATCCAAACCGCCTGAAAATGTTTCTCTCGGGCTGCCAAAGGCTCACGGCCCATCGCCGCCATCATACTCTCCCACGGTTGACCATGTCACAAAAAAATGCAACGAGGCCTTCGACCTTACAGATCATTGCTAATGCTAATGCCGGATTATCAACCTTTAAAGATATGAGGGTCGTTACATCGGTCCACGGTTATCAAACAATAATAACAATCAACCCTTTCAACCCTTTCAATTTTTCGAGAACTGAAAACGCGCCAAGGCATTCACATTAGGCCTACTCCGGAATTTCAGCATCACGGGAACAGGGAGTCTCTTACATTTCCTCTATCCAATCAGGTTGCGGCGCACTTTACTTCACCAATCGTCTGTCAATTCTACGTGTTCGCCATCTAAGGCAAACCTTTGTGGATTGCCCATTAAGTTCGGAATTGAAGCTTGGCCATGCAGACGCGAAATTGGAATGAAGCCGGCGTTTTAAAAATAACCTTTATGAAACATCACAACAGACTGTGGTCAACACAGCAGTGTCAAGAGTCTTTAGCGAGTGTTCCACGAAGAAACTTAAATACAGCCTCGATTTGCATTCCAAAGACTTGATCCTTCCCGACCAAGGCCTAAGCTGGAAATGTTTTGTGAGTTACGTCACTTTGAACGCTTGAATAAGCGTGAATGCAAAACGTGCCGCGCTTAAACATATCCACCCGAGATGTTCCGGGTTTTTTCATGTAACTGAATGGACGTAACGAGTTCAGTGTCTGATATTTTGGAGTTGTTTATAAACTGGTTCACTATCAAAGTGACCCAAGTCTTTGAGTTAATTTTGGCTCGTTTTGACTTCATTTCCTACAAGATATAACCATACGGGTTTGTGTCGAAAGGTCTATTTTGCAGGTCCAACCACAGCGAAGATGTTGCACCGGAGATCTTATTCTGGAGGGGTTGTTGCGGTCGCGTTAAATGGGATGTTCTGCCTTCTGTTCAGCGTCAGTTACGCCCAAGGTACATACACTGTGCACTTATGCCTTAAATGTCTAGTCACTTTATGTCATTTCTGCAAAAATGCAGGGATTGTGTTCATTTCCCTGTTCCCTGACATAAGTCAGTGCAGAATTTTTTTTCTGTTTACGTGTATTTGTGACATACCAAAGAATTTAGAAAGAGTTCCATATACGGAAAACTAATTTTTCCCTTAAAATGTTATAACAGCCATCAGAAAGTGATAAATATCCTAAAAAGGGACATTCAACTAAGAATACTCCGAAGGATGTACTTAGAAAACATTTTTTTTTTCACACGAGTCCCATAGGTGGCACACATGGTTATCAAGTGTTGTCCGTCACAGGGAACTCTTTCCTAGGAAAGAATTCCATATACGAACGCCACTAATTTTCCTTACAGTTACCTATTAGCGAGCCATCTGAAAGCAATAACATGACCGAAAAAGTCAAATTTAGTAGGGAAAATATTAAGGATATCTTTGTAAAAAGCAATTTTTTTCACGCCAGTGTATTAGGTTTGTGAATAAGCTGTCAAGCGGCGTCTACATAACGATGGAACTCTTTCCTGATAGGCATGGGTGTAAATCCCGGGGGATGGGGGTATATCGCCCACACAGTTTTTTGTGGTGAGAAAAAACGTAAGGCAGATAAGACCGGACTTGCAGACAACCAAAATGTATTCAATAGCACCCGAAAAATATGCCATTCTGGTGTACTATTCTGCAGGAATGTAATACATATTACGAATGTACCTCTGTATCATGAATATTGCCCCAATGTACTGTTTTCAAATTTCCACGGCCGGGCAAGTCATCCTCATACGTTTCCCCACCCCCCTGCCAATTTTGGGCACGGTATTTACCTTACTGACAGAAGGATTACATCTTGCTATAGGAAGTTTTACAAGAGTGCTGAAAAAAATTCTAGAATGGTCTTATATAGTTAAGATTAAATTGAACTTTGAAAGATTTAGTTTGATACTCCCATCGAAAAGGTTCTGAAACGAATGTCACTCAAGTCAAATAGACCTCCGATTGAGAGCTTCGTATAGATACATTTGCATCACGATTTATAAAAAAGAAAAGTCCTCTGTGAACATTGAACACTCCCACTTGTATTTTCAACATTCGAATGCTAAAGTAGAAGCTTTCTTTTCTAACGATAAGGAAATGTCCTCAAAGATAGTTGAAATAGTCATCAACGTATGAGTTTGTCATTCTGCCCGACTAAGTTAGACAAACTTGGGAAACAAACTCTGACAACATAACTCGTTCTTTGACCGATAAAATCTTCCAGTAGTTTTATGAGTTACCTGAAAAAGAGGACTTCGGTATTTTACATGTCAAGTTGGGGTCTCTGTACAAGAAGACCTTCCTTTGACATTTACATGTAGGAATGATGAGGCCAAGCGATTTCATGTCCAATCTCTGTTCTGTAATCTAGCGGAATGACGATTGGGAGACTATGATGTGGAGAAAAACGCTATAGGCAATTTTTGTTTGCCCAACGCTGGGTACCAGGTGGCTCGCCTATTAGACACTGTTGAGCAAAAAGAGGCAAACTTGTCTCTCATGTCATCGAACGGTTGTAGGAAAGGTTAATTGTACTGCCATTTTTACCGAGTACATGTATTATACTCTTTTGCCCAACGGTTATGCGATTCACCTGGTACCCAACGTTGAGCAAAAAAAATTGCTCGGCGTTTTTACATGGGGAGTAGCAAACAGCTGGGGCCAATTTCATAGAGCTGCTTAAGCACAAAATTTGCTTAAGCGTGAAAAAACCTTACTTGATAAATCAGGTAACTAACCAACATTCCATGTGATGTATACTGTTTTGGGGTCGTATTTAGCTGCTTTCTGGTTAGCATGACAATCAGATAGAGTTTGAGCTGGTAACCTTTGTTTGTCAAGTTTTTTCCCGCTGCTTAAGCAAATTTTGTGCTTAAGCAGCTCTATGAAATTGACCCAGATGAATTTTGGCATATTTAATTGATGCAATATTAAAGGAATCTGAACTGGTTTTTCGTTTGCTTTCACGCGCCAGTCTGCAATACTGAAGCCCTGGGCCTCTCACGTAGCACTGATGACAAAAGCCCGCAATTTTCGGTCTCATCCATCAACATCTCTTCTACAGTTTTTACTCGAAAGGAGGAAGAGATTGGCCTGTTCCTGAAATATAGCTTTCCTCCTCGTCCAGATGTAAAAAGTTGAAATACTTTTAAATCTACTTCTGCCAAGCTATCCTCTATGTAAGAGGACGGAGCTAAAGGCACATTGGTTTCCAATTTCTTGCATTTCACTTCCTTATTTTGGTAGGGTAATATCATTTTCCAACTGACTGAGCAAAGCTATTTTGCAAGGAATTTAATGCTGTTACCCATAACGGATTACTGTGTGCACAGTACAGGCTGATGTCATAATCATGAACGGTTCTAAAACATATCTGTGTAAGTGCCGACAAACTGTTTCTCATTTATGAGTATTACACGTGTCGATCCACCTAACTCTTATAAGGAATTAGAGTGGAAACCTCTTCAACTGCCAGTTTAAATTAATATGTCACAAATATCAATTCATGTTTAGAATGAACGTGTCGGGCTGGTCTTCCTCATGCCAAGCAAATCTGCCCAGACTTCCTGGTGGATTTTGAATCTGGCGGAGTTGGTATTCATAATCATGACAAATAAGACCTGCAGAGGTGCTGAATGACTTGTTTGTGAATCGACCTTAGGAAGGCATTGTGGACTTGCCGAAAAACTTCTTGTACATGTGAAATCCACGGCATTCTCCACTTGAGGATCCGGAAATGTTATAATCCAGTCGAATGTACACGTCGGGGCATTTAAGGCTGAAACTGGAGAGATTTGACAGGGAAATATGCATGCTAACTGCATGAGAAAATAAGTATACTGGATACAGAAATAACATAATTTTAGTTGAAAACATATGCACACATAAGGGTAGTGATTCTGGACCCTTCTCACATTTTTCGTCTACATGAAACATCCATTATTAATAGACTCCATTTTAGTGATTCACAGGATCACTTTTTTATTTTTTAGAATGCGGAAATATGGGCGGAGTTTGCCAGAACAACGCAGAATGTAGGCAACTAAATGCCGACCAGTTCTACTGCAGCTGCTCGGGGGCGTGGACAGGAGAGTTCTGTGACCAAGGTAAGCCAATCAGGCTTCAGTCCACTTTGACGTGCAAAAGTAATTGCATTTATTTCCGTGAGTGGGAGGGGATAAAGATGAAATTTGCATGTCCCCCTCTAGCTCTCGTTTTGCACCATGCTCATGGGCTTGAACGTTGAAGACCAGTATATGACAAAATAGTCTTACTTAATCATATGATTAGGAAAATTCTGGGAGTCTCCAAGACACGCGAGAAATAGCTAGGTTTGGTTAACAGTCTTCATCTTCCCCTATTCAAGAAACTCTTTAAGATGTCATCCAAAAATAGGTCCAGAAAATAACCCCTATTCTGACAACTAATCGATCCACTTTCTTGTTGAAAGAGCACGTTTGGGGTCACGTATCTTCCAAAAAATGTCTCGAACATGGGCAGGCAATGCTCTTCTGAACTTTGACCTTTAAAAGTAAACGGGTTCCGCAAGGTGTAGTCCACTAATTCAAGCCCAATTGAAAACAGTGTAAAATCAGCATTGTTTGCGGTCTAATAACATGCGTACTAACATCCCTGAGGTATCTGAAACACAAGTTAAATTATTTTATGGCCCCCAATCTTTTCAATTTTCTGTGGATTAACCGGTGACATTTTGAGTTTTTTATATTCCCACAAACCAAAATTGCCCACCCCCCCGAAAAGTGATTTTTCCGAAGTCTGCTTGCAGCCATTTTTCAAGTGACAATCCTCAACTTTCTCGGTCACTTAGGACCATATTTCAACCGTATTTTATAGCCATTCTGCTCTCAGATGAAAGCCCAAAGACCCAAGGAGTTGATCCTGGCAAGGATTTACACAATCTTATCATTTTGGGGGCCAAACAATCTCCTTTTTCAAATGATACTGTGGGAGGGGGCACTTTTAATGCTAATGAGCTGGCCAGAAATGATTACTTGAATCCCCGCAATCTGATGTCCCGCAGATATGTCGGAGGCATACAGAATGATTTGGTCTGACTCGGAGGACTTGAAGATAATGGGGATTGTGCACTTTTCTCTTTTTTTTCACCATGTACTATTTTAGTGAATTATTGCTACAATGTTCCATGCAACAATATGGGAATCTGTTACAACTTGGAGACAACGTACCGATGCGATTGCGCGGATGGATTCAGCGGTGTTGACTGTGGCATACCTCTTCAACAAGGTACACATTATGTTTGTTGCGTCCTCAGGCAGGAATGTTGCACAACGATCTTCCGAGAGGGTATCTACAGTGAGGGCACAGTTGGTCTCTGCACAAACTGTGGACAAATCAGACATCACGTACTTTCAGTCCCCATAAAGGTCCAGTTGGTGACCTCCCTCCATTGTTGGATTTATTTTCAATTTCCTGTATTCCAACAGAAGATGCGTGTTCTCCAAGCCCCTGCCAGAACGGCGGCGAATGTCTGCTTCAAGCCAATGATCCTACCCAGGCGTTGTGTCTCTGCTCGGAGGCTTTTTCTGGCCCTCAGTGCGAGAGAGGTAACTACACGCATATAATTATAAATTGATCAGAAGCTGCGTAGCTCTTCATCCCATTCCCAAGCACAATAACCAAATGAATGATAAATGAAGTGAAATTTTAATGCAAACTTTAAAATCAGGTCCAACCTTAGGTGAAGTTAAGGAGACGCACTGTAACTCAATATGTGAGGGCGCCTTAGATTTGGTCAGTAGTTTTAAATCGTTGTTGTCTTCTCACAATTTTGAATGGGGCAACAGAGGTACTTCCTTCCTCCCTAATTAAGAAAAAGAGGAAACCTGTAAGCTATTATCCATGTCAATTTGATGTTGAGTTATTGTGAAAACGGCCGGGAAAAGGGATAAATCGCGGATGTGCAGATGTACCTTCAATGTGACTGTAAACTATTGTGTTAAACACCTTTGTGGGCACTATTTGTATTTGGTTTGTATTATGCTGGGATACTATTTATCAACAGATTGAGCTCTATAGGGAATTGGACACATAATATACGTCCAATCACATTTTATATACACAGTGGTAAGACTGGGTTCAACTGATAAACACGTAGGCCCTACGTTTCTATATTTCGCCATGAAAATGCACCTGAGTGTCGTTGGTCGATTGTTCCCCTCGACCAATCCCATTGGCCATTTATTTTTGTTTTCCAATTCCCTTTCAGACAATCCGTGTTTTCCCCAGCCTTGTCAAAATGGTGGCACTTGCACGGCATCCGAAACTAGTTTCTCCTGCGCATGCACAGATGGATATACAGGAACCCAATGCCAATCAGGTACTTCATATAACACTTACTGTTAAAAAACTTACATGAGAAAAGATAGGAAGGTCCTTCTAAAGTCATTTATATAAGAGCATCAGTTGACCTCGGTACAATTAACCAGCTGAAATATCTAAGTCTTGGTAACAAGGCTTTTTCGTGCATGTCCTGATTATGATTTCAGTCTATAAACTAGGGTCTATGTTGTTTCGTTTTAATGGCGCTTTCATCTACTCAGGCTATTTGCGCCAATAACTGTATGTTTATTCATAACCTTTATTAATTAACATCACATTACAGAGTTAGGAAGAAGGTCCAATTTTAGAAGCAGGAGGAAACTGGAATAGCCGAGAAAACCTGCGAGAGCGAGTATGGACTTGAACAAAATGCACTTAAAGCCTGGGCCAAGCCGGGACTCGAACCTGGGCCTCGTTGGTACAAAGCGAGGAAAGAACATCTACGCTAACCTGTTCCCCCAAACTAGCTAGGGTCTATATTTTGCACATCCGCTTTTATTAGAGCCTTTACTGGTTTTAGGCCAAAGTGATTTGGCTTGAAGCATCCCAATGTACAACACGAACTCAGCGGCATCCTTGGACCTGGCTTTAGTTAGTGGCAGTAATTTCTCGCCGTAGTAAACAGTACTTGGGAAATACTTTCTGTGCACTGGTAGGGCCTATTCTACTTGATATGTGTTGCTTTCTGATCTCTCTGACCAATTTCAGTTGCCATCGACCCCTGTGGCTCCTCCCCCTGTTTGAATAACGGGATTTGCCAGAGTGTTGGTAACGACTACATCTGCACGTGTGACACTCTCCACAGCGGCAAGAACTGTGAAACAAGTAAGAAAAATAACTACAAGAAATATGTCGAATTCATTTTTTAAGTTTTAGTTTTCCTTGGGCTTGTACGTTCGTACATGTGTCCGCGAACTTCTGGACATCTTAATTTTGGCTTTCCCCAGGTGGACTCAAGGTTACATAATTGTAATCTGTATTTGAAAACTTTTCAGTGTCAAGGGAATCAGTGTTGTCAATGCCAGTTCGAATTCTGATTTCTGGTCGTCATTTTGTTTTTCGTCCCACGCGACCAGAGATAAAACCGTGCGACAACGACCCCTGCCAAAATGGTGGCGGGTGCTTCAACCGCGTGGATGACAACACGTACTTCTGCGTCTGCCCCGCCAACTTCACCGGAGAGAACTGTGAAGAGGGTAAGTCTTCGCTGGGCATGGAAGGGGATGACACTAAAGGGTGGCATTAAAGCCAAGACCGGTTAACATCTGGGATTCACCGTTGATGTGCTTGACTATGTAACAGCCGAAATTTGATCCCCTAAGTAGAATTTGCACGGTCGATTATGAAAATAGTTAGACAGTTCCCCTCAGATGTTTCAAAACGTTGTTCATATCACTTTGAAGAAATTGATGTGCAGCGGCCCCCAATAGCCTTTCGTGTTTTTTGATAAAAAAACTTTTACTCCTTTGGGGCTGGCATGGCCCCAGTTGGCCCCTTTCCTGACCCCCAGATTCGTACTTACAGTGGATGCCCGGCAGTGTCACTCTAGAACCATGCCATATTATGGACATCATCCTATACTCTCATATTTGGCAACAGATTTGCTGTTCTGTGAACCCTAAACTCACTGGCGCTGCTCAAGGATCTAAGCATTGCATATCGATATCATTATCTCATTCTTTGACCCCCTTCATTTTTTTTCAGATTTGAAACCTTGCCAAGCCATCCCCTGTCAGAACGGTGGACTGTGTTACAACTTGGGGAACAACCTCGATTACGTGTGTGTGTGCACCAGTGGCTTCATGGGTACCAACTGCGAGAGGGGTAAGGAAGACAGAGCTTTGTGGACGGACCATTCTACAAACTTACAAGAATTTCAACTTGTTATACTAAATGGTTTTGTGTCCGAATCATGCTATAATTTGTGTTAAGTGATGCTCAATGGCTGTATTTGGCTGTAAATTTGTTTCCTTTTTTCACAGAAACAGTTTCTTCTTACTTGAAATATTTTTGACAAGTTTTAGCTCCAAACTATGCGGAAAAATTTCCAGTTAATAGGTTAGAAGTAATGTTATGGTGGTGAACCAGACGGTATGGTACCCCCTCCCACACATCCTGCAGCCGTATAAACAACCACCATCTTTATAGGCATCATTCCATGTCGTTTTATTTTGTCTAGATAGAATTTCAGGCATTTTCAATCCTTTCCTCCGTATATTTCTACTACTTTCTCGATTTTTTTGGTGATCATTCAGATGACCCCTGTCTCCCCCAGCCTTGTTTTAACGGGGGCGTGTGTTCGTATATCGGCTTCTCGTTCAGCTGCACTTGTGCAAATGGCTACACCGGACCCCAGTGTGAAATTCCACCTCGTAAGTAGACAGTGTGTGGGCATTACTTGATCAATCAGTCCCAAGCATTCTCCCCTAAAATGATAGCTGAGTTGTCTGTCATCGTGGGGTATGCTTTTCTCTGAATCTTTCCTCTCTGCTTTATATTCCAACATTTTTATATACATGTAACCATCTGACCTCGGATAAGTTAAAGGCTGTATTCTTTTTTTCAAGAGTCAACTGTTGAGTTTCACTGAAGAGAAAAAATGGATTTTTTCTCTATATTTTTTGTATTTACTTTGTTCTCCAATTCTAACTTTTCTTAGCACTGTGTGTGCAAGAACTCCCCACAAGTTTTAGGAGCCCTGGAAGTGGTTATGTTCGCAACATCTATTCAGAGATATGAGATCCATACTCTGAAACCTATTCTCGATTCTAGACATATCTTGGAATGCAAACGAAAACTGTTTCTTCTACTTAAGAAGCAGAGTCGTATATGTCGGCCAGCTTTTGCGACGAAGAGTCGAACCCGTGTCGGGAGGGCTCCACGTGTTTCAACACCGCCAACCGGACGGCAATTTGCGTGTGTGCCGAGGGACACATGGGGGTGTTTTGCGAAATCGAAGAAGGTCAGAAACCGAGTCTGACTCGGTGGCACTGTGACACACGGGGAAGAACACACCACCCGCAGACAAATAATACTGTGAATGAAGTGCATGTGTAGTTGATAGCTTAACTCATTGAGCACCACGTTCTTATGCATCTGTTACGGCCGTCCACAACAAACTATACACAGTACACTGGTCAGGTCGTCCCATTTGCGGAAGGGTACATACAGAAAAAACTGTATTCACTCTATTCACCTGTAGTCTATCCTAGAATGGACTTGTCTACGTTGCATGTTTCCCACCCGTGACTTTAAGTCTTAATAAGTCACTACTCACATCAAATAGGCCTACCTCATCCACTTCGCCTCATGAAACTTTAATTGACAACAGTACCTATGATATTGTGGTTTAATATGTAGGTGCAGATGGGTTACTATTTAGAATTGTTTGGGTGCACATTTCGAAGGTGAAAGCATGGTCAGGAATCGTCATTGTTGTGTTTATGAAGAAAAATCTCAATGATTTAATTTGAAAGGTACAATAAGGTTACGAGTGGTAGCCTATTTGTTTCTTCTTTGAGGGAAAGATGTGCACAGGAAACTTCGTTTTGGTCAACAGTGATTACCAACAGACACACGGGTTTATGGGTTCAATTCTGCAGGGCGGAGGATGAGTATAACAAGATAAATTTCAGGCTCTGTGGGTCCTTCAGTTTCTTGGCACGAAACAAGCACCCAACTTAGAGAGTTTCCTTAATTGAATTATGCATCTCACACTTATAAAAATGACTGTTCCGAGCTCTCTGTCTGTTAACAGAATGCAGCCACGCTTACGGTTGTATTGCTGTTCAGTATATTCAGAGCCTTTGTAAATGGTTAGTATAAATGCACTTCCTTTAGCACCGAATTAGTTGTACACCAGCCTTTCTGGGTTGCACGTATTTTTGTACAACTGCAGATTTGGTATTTTTCGTCAGGACTATGTAGTAGTTGCAATTGGCATTTTCGTTGAATTGCAATCTTGCTTATTTATACTTTATTATCATGCAGTTTCCTAGCTGACTGTCGGGTGTTCATTTTCAAAAAACAATAGCAAGAAGAGATTGGGGGAAAACGGTCCCGTGTTTCTCTTTTCAGCTCATCCGTGCGACGAAGGGCTTAATCCCTGCTTAAACGACGGCCAGTGCTCCTCTAATGATGGTCTCACGGCAGTTTGTGCCTGTGTGAACGGCTTCACTGGATCACAATGCGAAACGGGTGAGAAAATATCGACTTTCTTACTGGGATGAGTTGGTGTTACAGCATTTTCGACAGAGGTGTGCAGGAACCCTTGGCGTCACTCGCTGTACATTAAGTGTGTATCGGAATGATTTAGATAAAAATCACTTGACAATGTGAATGTTAACATGGAGGAACCAAACTGTGTATCACTCATAAGTAGATTAAAAGTCTAAAGAAAAATAGTAAGTCAAACTTGTTTGAATCCATGGATACATATCCCTTCATTTCTCTTTTTGACATCAATGCTATTGCAGTGCCCCCTTGTCACGACACCATCAACCCATGTCAGAACGGAGCGACGTGTATAGAACAGAACTCAGCAGCGGTGTGCATCTGCGTGGACCATTATGTCGGAGATCGTTGCCAACAAGGTACTTTTCAGAGACAACGTAATGCTTCCAATGTAATCCTTTTACCCATGTGAAGCATGACTTGCATGGCTGTTCTTTTGCTCATGTCAATAGTTTTTATCTCATCCACAGAGGGTCCTTGCCACGAAAACGTCAACCCTTGTCTGAACGGAGCAACCTGCGTGGAGATGAACTCCGCGGCATTTTGTCGGTGCACCGACGGCTTTGTCGGTGATCGTTGCGAGAGAGGTAATGTAAATTCCCCATCAAAGTTTATTGTGATACTTATTGAGAGGAATCAATATGCCCTTGAAAAGGTCCTTTTATTGCTTCACTTATAGGAAAGATCATGCTTTGCTAGGGCAACAACATCGTTATCGAGTCATTTTTGCTTCCCTCTTTTTGGACCTACGTCTCAGACCTTCCCTGTAACGATCAGGTCAACCCGTGTCAGAACGGTGCTGTGTGTGTCAACGTGAACGACACCATCGCACACTGCGTGTGTTTCAACCGTTTTAGCGGCCTGTACTGTGAACTTGAACCTGCAGGTTAGATAGGGAAAGAGGTTGCTAACGGCTAGTGCACGTTAACAGCATTGCTAGTATTGTAAGAGTGGCAACAGGGACGCATCACTGTGACTGAGAATAAGGGCATCAATACTGCATGCAGTACTTCAAAGCCGTCTGAGAGTTATGGCTCCGGCTAACAGAAGCACATGCGCCTATACTAGCCACTTGCTCTTAATAGCCACTTCCAAGAAGCACAGGTAGTACTAGATTTCGGTATCACGTCAACCACATTGTTGGCACGCGAGGAATTTGCACGCAGTTCACGAGCTTGATTTGTTGTGTAGATTTTCATAGTACTGTGGCTTTTCTTGTTCTCCTTTTCTTTCAAAATTCCACTTCTTGGCTTTTTCTTGCCTTGCATTTGGTTTCAATCTTTTACTCATTGCAAACAGACAGCCAGTTCAAGCTTCTAATTGTGTTTTGGAATATGCACTGGTTTCGGTTCTGGTAAACTGTTTTTTTAATAGTCTCACTCGCAGAACATTATGGTACGATGCTGGTGCAGACATTGTAAAAGTGTACCGAAGCAGCTGTGATTTTAGACAACATTTAGAGAGCAGACGCATGAACCTTTTTACACTGAATGTATAGAATCAGATTGTCATTCACTTATGCTAATTTACTACTTTCCTGTTTCTCAGAAGAGGGTCACCTGTTGGTTGAACACAAGCACAGATGTAGCCGTGTAATCATATACATGAACTGTTAATAGGCAGAGTAATCCGAAAATAATGGGCACGGCGGCCGATCCGACATAAACTTAAATAATATCAGTGAAGAAGCAGCTATTAAAATGAAAATGGTGGTTTACTAACAATCATGGGTGATTCGCTGTTCAGTTTTATTTCAAAACTAGGGACCCTTTCCAGGGCCATGTCTGGAAGTCATGGCTGTGGTTGGCAATAGCACCTGTGTTCATGGGAGCCACAGGTAAAAGCAGCTCCATCCTGTCCCCATAGACTTGTGTGTTACTGCCAGCCGCAGCCAGTTGATTAAAACGGAGATATGCCCTCTTTGACTTTTCATCGTGTTCATCTTCCTCAGTTCACCCGTGCAACGAGACCGTCAACCCGTGTCAAAATGGCGCCACTTGCTTTCCCATGAACGACGTCACGGCTATATGTGTATGCATCGATGGGTACTCGGGCCAGCACTGTGAAATTGACCCGCCAGGTGATTCAGAATTATAATGAAATGCAAAAGAGGAGACTAGGTCAATCCTGATTACACACTTTTTTCATAGCTACAGGAAGGTGTTTAAGTTTTTCCACTGGCTCATCCCAGTGACACATCTACAGTTTGAAATTAAGGGAGCTAACTTTCTAGGGGGAAAAGATAGGCCTACTAATTAGTATCTTTTGTCAAGTTTGTCAGCATGTGGTTGCATTGCAAGTTGCATAAGGTTGCAACAAAGTTCCAACTCAAGGCCATAGTCGATAGCTGTTGGTGTTTTATAAGAATTAGGCTAATACGAGTCATCATATGGTAACTCAATCGTCAAATTGGTTCCTCTGTCACTTCATCACTATCTGCCCCACTTTTCTCATTCATATATCACGTGCTTTGCTGTTGTAATTCGTAAACGGGGAAGAATTGTATAAGCTTCTCTGTCCTCCCCATCACTGTAACCCATTTGACATTCAAAAATCATATACATCAGTGGTACACATGTCTACTTCGTCAACTGTCTCACTCGTCTTCCTGTTCGTCTCTCTACGAAGCCCCACCCTGTCATGAGAGTGTCAACCCGTGTCAGAACGGCGCAACTTGCACGGAATTAGATAGCACCACAGCGATGTGCGTCTGCATCGATGGATTTCGTGGAGAGCACTGCGACCAACGTAGGCCCATCTTTACCTTATCAGTGGACATTTTGAGTTGAATGGAATGTTAAAATTTTTAATTCACGTTGTAAAGTGGAGACCACAGATTTGCCTTTTTGGTCAACAAAAGAAAGTTCCTTTACGAGGCATTGAGATACTTAGAATCCAACCTGTTCAAAGCCTATTTTGCGTGTTAGTCTTTATTTCTCGTCTTAATAAATTGTGGTTGGTGATTTGTTCCTGGCAGTGGGCCCTTGTCACGAAAGCATCGACCCTTGTCAGAACGGAGCGACATGCTTAGAACAGAATTCAGCAGCACTATGCATCTGCGTGGACCATTATGTCGGTGATTATTGTGAGCAAGGTATGTTTCAGAGGTGACATATGATGCTTCTAATTCAATCTTTTGTTTGTGTGAAGCGTGACTTGGTTGTTCGTTTTCATTGCTCGTACTTTTGATCTCACCTACAGTGGGCCCTTGCCACGAAAGCGTCGATCCTTGTCTGAACGGAGCAACGTGCATGGAGATGAACTCGGCAGCCGTGTGCCGTTGCACCAACGACTTTGTCGGCGACCGTTGCGAGAGAGGTAAATTCAGAGGCGCACTAAGAATTTATGTGTGTGTGTGTGTGCAGGGTTGGAGGGGGGCTCGGATCAGGAGTCCCTCCCCCCAGGAGATCATGAGTTGGAGTATAATATTAAATCTTACATTTTTTTCTGTCCTCAGTCCCACCGTGCCATACCACCGTTGATCCCTGTCTAAACGGGGCGACCTGCATCGAGAAAGACAGCTCCACTGCCATGTGCGTCTGCGCTGGAGACTACATTGGCGAACACTGCGACCAAGGTACACAAACTTGACTTTGCCTTTAGCGACATGGTTTTGCGGGCGAGTTTTTGCCATTTCCCCCTATTTGGTCTTCTCTCGCTCAAGTTTGTTTCTTCATTGAATACATTTTTTTTACATTCTTAATCCCCATTTTTTCCGTTGATATCTGTGAAAAACTGCTAAAAATGCTAAAAGTCAGGTCCTCTAACTGATTTACTTTGTATATTTAGGTCACTGTAGCCATGAAGCAGTTTACAACACTTCTTTAATTCCACATTTCTGGAATTTACGGAACTATTAATTAGGAGTTCTTTCAGGTTGCTTGTTTGGAGTTCTTTCAGGTTGCTAGTTTAAAGTATTTTTGGACACTTCTCAGTCCCCCCGTGTCATGATTCTGTCAACCCCTGTCTGAACGGGGCTACTTGCACGGAGACGGGAGGTCTTCCAGAAGTGGCCTGTCTTTGTGTGGGTGGCCATACCGGACTGTACTGTGAGATTCCCCCAGGTAGGAATGGCGTCATCTGTTCATGTCATGAGTGTCAATCTAGGTGTGCTCCTTTTCTGGAGTTTTTCCTGACCCGACCGTCTTTTCTGTTCCGTTTCATAAGTCAGCATGTTTAAAGTTACTCATCAGATTTTCTGTATTTCTACTCCTTTGAGCTATCGTTGCCCTTTCTTGTTCTGTCGCAGACGATCCATGCGATCCAAATCCATGTCAGAACGACGGGTTGTGCCAAGGTGATCTCATCACAGGCATTCACTCATGCACGTGCTCGGCAAACTTCTACGGCGCGAACTGTGAAACCGGTAATAACAACGTCCTCCAATTCTAGCATTCTTTGCTTTTGTGAGACGGCCACGTTTTATTTGGCTGCAAAGCTGCCACACACTTGGGCTGTCGTTCATGTCTTCCTATGGCAAAATGTTAACTTAGTCCTGTTGAGCGATACACGTTGTTTTAATCAGAGCAGTGGGAATGTGACAGGAAAAGTTTATGTTACAAAACCGTTGCTCAGTGAGAAAGGCCAATCAAAATAGGCATATGTGGCTTTCTTTCGCATTAATACAGTGGCGCGGCATCGTATTTTTTCCCGCGGTAATGTTTCTTATACATGTACATTTTTCTCCACAGTGGTTCCTAACAATTGTGAGAGCAATCCATGTGTCAACAACGGAACCTGTTACTCGGGTAAAGAAATGAATGGGTATGTGTGCACATGCGTGGATGGATACACCGGTCTCAACTGCGAGTTGGGTAGGTAAAGTGCCAGAAGTTGTTGGAACGAGTAGTTTGTGGGTTTGTTATAGAAAAAGATATGGTGGCCTGCGTGAAAGAGGGTAGTGTCAACAAAGTATTTTTCACCATTAATTTAGAGACATGTAGAAGAATACCATGCCAAAACGAAGGTGTCTGCGTGACGGCTGAAAGCCACGACTACTGTGAGTGTAGGGAAGGCTGGACGGGGTCACAGTGCCAGACAAGTGAGTATGTGCATGCACCAGACTGATATTACTCGAAGAGCTTAACTTTTAGCTCCTTTAAAGCTTTATGTTTATGCTTAGTTCTTACTTTTAAAGTAACGTTATCCTATTTCATTAACAAATAACTCATTGATTCTCTTAAAATGGGAACATGGGTGCGGTTGGAATTGATGAAAGTCATATTTCTTTACTGACAGAACAAGTCACATGCGAAGTCAACACCTGCCAGAACGACGGTACCTGCCTGGTGCTCGATAATGTGCTGGTATGCCGGTGCAAAGGAATTTACTACGGATCACGCTGTGAACGGAGTGAGTATTTAATAATGGGATTCTATCTTGCTGTTCATGTTGTCGATTTGTTGAAGGCTCGTTTTTGAAGAATCGTAAATGTAATCCATGACTTAACTGACTCCACCGAAACCAGTCTCGAGGATGTCGTACATTGTCAGGCGTGAACAAAAAGGGGTTCGAACCCCCTCCCCTTCTGAGACCAAAAGAAATACTTTAGGAAATGGGGGAAATAATAATAATATAATTTGAGTAAATACATGTACACCAATACTACTGTAAGCAGTGTAATGTTTAATCATCGTTTCCGCTTGTCCACAAAAATGAGACACTGAAATAATTTTAAAAATCTCCAGCGTGACACCCCCCCCGAAAAATTCCTGGATCCGCCCCTGATTGTACATTTGTAAGGAAGGCTTAGGCTACTCAAGTGAAGTCTGTAGTACTGATGTTCTGGACTTAATGTGATTGAAATCCAGTCATACATTGGGGCCTGGTCAGCAACCCCTCCCGGGCAGCAACCTTCCTAGGAAGGCTTTAGGTGTGGCTGAATAGACACCTAATCATGTCTTGACTGAGTGTCACGTACATGACTGGGCAGCACTGCCCACTATTCCAATCGACAACGTGCAGCTGCTGTCGTACTTTATTAAAAAATTTTTCCAATTCTGTGGGCTACATACGATAACAATAGCTTAATCTGTTGTTTCTTCCAGGAGTCGATACACGCTTTATCTAAAATCAAGAATTATTTTTCAGAGAAAATAATTCATTACAGACGGCTATGTAACTGACTGAAATACACTGACAAAAAAACCCAAACCCTAGACATGGTTGAGAGTATTTTTAGGTAAACAATTGCTACCACACTCTGGTTACTTGTGCTTCTTTGACCTGCTTTTACAGGTAACAAAATCTCAAATTCTGATGCACTGTCTTTCCACAAGAGGAGTTCAAGTACAATGAAGGTCGTCAGTCTCCTTACCCTCGTTACTATCACGCTGAATCTTTAGCCTAGTCTTCCTCTCGAGGCTGGTTTAATTCACGTTTCCAACATGCAGGCAGGTTATGTGTCCGTCAACTCATATTGCAGTGGGTCTTTACATTACTGTTTGTTTTGTGTTGTTTTTTTTGGTTGTTGTCTTGCTTTGTTTTTTTTTACGTGGTGCTGAAGTACTCCAATAGAGCCTGTTCTTATTTAGATACATCGCCACTCAGCTGACGGTTAAAACCATACGTTCTGTGGCTGAATTTTATTGGTGGTGTGTTGCTGGTGAAAATTGGGATTGCATCAATGCGTAGTAATCATGTATCAGTTCTAAATAGTTTTCAAAGGCAAGCAAAACTTGCAACAATCCTTTTACAAAGTCTGTTTTGCCCTCTGCTACTTATTCTTCATATTGCATTCACCTGAACACAGAGCTTGAATTACATGTATGAGATAATATCTGAACTGTACAGGTCTGGAAAGCCTAACTGCTACTTAAGTTTCTCACTTTACAACTTTTTTTAATTTAAAGGCAGATTGTCTTCGATTTAGCCTACTTTATCTCATTTATTATCCCCAGTGTTGATGTTACACAGATAGTAGGCCTACGCAGTTTTAAGTATTGGTCTTTGCTATCTAGGTTAGCCAGTTTGGTTCTGAGTGGAAATTGTAATAATGGTGATGTTTGTGCGTATGGTTAGGGACCCTAAGATAGATCTAATTAAATTTACCAGTTTTACAAAGATTCAATTCTGTTTCCCCAAAAATCTTTACATTTAGCGTCAGATATCTGCCCACTTTTTAACTAAACTATTTAAACTTCTGAGCAATCAAAGATTGTCTTCCCCCGTGGATTCTGTGGAAAAAAATGGTCTAAACTCTTCATATGTAAATGTTTCTACATTTATGTTCCAATGACAAGATAAAACAATTAATACTCACTGTGATGCTAAAATATTGTGCATCGAAATATGAAACTGTATCTAATGAGTTAATATGGTATATTTTTTATAACGTAATTCTATGTAGATTTTCGTTTAAATGGTCATAAAGTGAACTGGAATTAAATCGTACTCTAAACGCAGGCCTTTTAAACACAGACGTCAAGGCTACTCTGTACAGTTTAAACATAATTTTACCTTCATATTTCTGTACATACTTCTCATTTTTAGTAAGAAAATAGAATGTATTTTCAGAAGTGCACCGCCTGTCAGACTTTGATTTCATCGGTTGTCTCTTCAAGTTCTGTCTTTTTGAAAGCCGTAAAAGGTCGCCTCATTCCAATATTGTTGAATTACATTTACTCTAAGTTCATTTAAAATGGTAAGTACATATATATATGAATGCATGTATTATACTTTATATAGTAATTTCACAAACCTAATAAAGGATAATAAGATATGTAAAATGTCGCTGGTATGTATGTGAGAAGAGCAGCAGTAAGTGTTGATCGCAGGCGCGAATTGCATCTTTGATTGATAAGTTTTCTGATGGTTGTGACTCACTAAAATGCACGCTCACGCGTACCAACCATCGCCTTTGCATTCGGCACAGTAAATACGGCCGCCGGTGGCTTCAGTCAGCACAAAGGCATTGCAAGTCCAGTTTTTTTTATATGACGTGCGTGGTTCGCATACATTCGGTTGGAAATAAGTGGGCAAGTACCCGCTTCATGCGCATGCAATGTGATCGTCCTCGTCTGCTTCTCTCGTGAGTGAACACGCAGCGCCATGTGAAGTTCTGCATAGAGAGTGATAAATCAAGCGATTCAGTACATATAAACAAATACATGTACAAACATACCAATGCATGTACATGTGTATAAATTTCAAGGTAACCTTCAGAATAGAGTGTTTGCATGGCTACCATCTTGTAGGTCAGTGCTTTTGTTCCACAATGTATACACAAGGGAGGTAATTACCCGTGGAATAATAGAACTGCCCTGCAAAATGGCTACCATGCAAAGCCTCTATACTATTTTGATTCAAAACTGGTCTTCATGATAGTCTAGATAGTTTAGTGAATACTTTCCATATAAAACACAAGTATAAGCATAACGCACACGTATAAGAAACGAGCGCGCCAGGTTTTCAAAACAGATTTGATTAATGTACATTTAAGAGCAAGAAAGTCTACAATTGGTTTTCATATGCGCATGCGTCGCTGTCACTGGATACCGGCTTGTAAATGTTGTGTGCTGTCTTATCTTCAAGAAGTATGGCCTTGCCCTCAATCCTTGCTGAGTCATGTGAATGGTCGTTCCGAGCGTGCCTGGCATGGCTGGCTCCAACGGTTCCTGAGACGCTGGAGACAGGCGTTTCCTTGGTGGTGTACTCGTCCGGGCACTTGACGCGGTCACAGAGCTTTGCCAGCCACAACTTTCGAATTCTCTCGGTGAACGTGAAGGATAAAAAGAGTAGCGGTCCTTGCGAGGAGATCAAGACAGTGAAGAAGTAGGAGAAGCCGTCCACTTTGAAGAAACCCAGGAGAGCAACGAGGAACCAGGTCATACCAGTCGCAACAAAGATCTGAAGAGGAGATGCAATTTTAGATTTTCTGAAAGCCCGGTATAAGAAGTTGCTATATGCTAGCAGTCACAAACAAACAATTCGTGTACATTCACGAACTTAGTCAAATTTAATTGAATATACACTGTAATTGCACACTTTGGGTAGCAGTCAAACGATCAAAATGACAGTTGAAAAGTTGTTAACAATAGTCATAAGAATTCATGGACAACCGACACAGAATCGGCCTGCAAAAAAATAAGACTCAAGACTCAAAAAGCGCAGTTCGATCCTGCAAACTTTGAAAAGTACATGTCAGTGATTTGGTCCGTATACCGCAATAAACCCACTTTTGTGAAATTAGTGCGAGTGGTGGGTCAAACGTACTTAGATGGGGTTTTAATACGATACAAGTATAGATAACCAAATGTCAACAAACTTTTAGGCACGTACCTTACTGCACAGAATGACTTCCGATTGCAGACGGTCTAGTCTTCTCTGATCTTTCACGACCATTTTGGTACTCTTCCTAGTGCGCCTGATGCCAATCACGGTCTGAACGAAGAGAACTGCATTGGAGCTCATCAGGATAGTAATGGGCACGGCTACTAGATACAGCATGCCAACATCAGAAGGGATGCAATGGGAGGATTCAATGCCGTACATAGCCACCCTTTCCCCATCCACCACGAGGAGGTGATGAAGAACGCAGCCAGCGGCCGATACCAGCGCGGGGGCACCCCAACCGTACAAGGAGTACCAGAAGAAAGCCCTGTTGAAGCGTCGGTTCTGCATCTGCAGCTTGAAGCCGAACGTGCGGGCAAGGTGCAGCGACACCACGTTGCTCCAGAAGAAGACGGCCAGCAGCAGGTAGTGTATTACAACGGCAAAGGCGAGACAGAGCTCCTCATTTGCAATCGTGAACTGACGCAGGGGTGAGCCAGGACCAAGCAGGAAGAGCAGTTGGGTCAAGAACAGGGCTGCGATGAAGCAGAACAGATTCTTGCCGGGTAGGGTGCAGAGCTCCGGGAAGATGCAGAAGCTGAGAAGAGACACTAGCAGGAAGATCTGCGACACGATGAGGCAGACCACAGAAAAAATCGCACCCGGAACAGGGGAGGATTTGCGACAGCTGGACCATTCAGGTTTGAGACAGACGACTATCTCTTCATCGCTGAGCTTGACAATCTCTTTACTGGAGAGGTTCCCTCCACATTGAAGTTCCACCGCTGTATTGTCCAACCACTTGAACTCGCTGGAATTAAGAACCACCAGTGAACAGTTCAGCTTCGCCTTGCACAGATACACGAATTCCTGAGCGCCTTCCGTTGGGACGTAAATAACCTCCCTGAAGGTTCTCTCTGATGGGCAAGTCACCGATCCGTTGGCCACCCTGATGTTAACAAATGAAGTACCGTTGATTTCGAATTCAGACCCCCAAGAATAGCCGGCTGGTGTCTGCCCAAGTCGGCCACAACTGTTGATTAAGAATTCAGGCTCAGGAAAGTTCCTCAGCGTCAATTTCTGCACCTTTACATAATTAGTGGAGACCACTAGAACTTTCACGGCTCCAAAGAAGCGAGACAACGTTTCAACAAAGGTGTGCGGTGACTCAATGACGACAAAGAACATACAATGTGACAACTGAGGAAGATATGAGCAATCGACCGGGCGGTGCCGGATAATTGTAAGGTTCAGTGAAATATTCATGAGGGTGCTGATCAGATACGACTCCAGAAAGTCCAAGCTTCTTTCTTGAGTGTGGAACTGCAAGTCCAAGGAAAACGCTGGTGGCTCTCTCGATCGGGACAATAAACAGGGCTCAGTTTCCGCTGCCACGCATTCACCTTGGGCTCCGAGCTGCTGACCAAATGGACACAGAAATTTACGGCAGGACCCTAGAGCAACGTCGAAGAAGGTGCCTGGCTCGCACACCAGAACCGATGGCTGGCCATTCAGGGAAAAACGCAACTCCCGGTGCGAGTTGAAATCAAAAAGGGCGCTGATAGGAAGGGTATCTACTATTTCTGTATTCGGCCTGAAAGAGAAGGGATTATCAATACACTGACACTGTTCTTCGCAGTGCGGGTTTTTGCAGCACTGACGTTGGTTTAGTTGGTACACTCCGCACGCCGCTCCAAAGCGAGCCCCAGGGTGGCAAACGCAATGATGGTCGGTCGGAACCAGTCGCGGTAGAGGAGCGCCCAGCATGAGCGAAGATGGTGCCGTGACGGGACCAACCTCGCAATTTCCGATGGAGCTGTCCGTGAGACCAACGATCGCAACGTTCTCCGGGCAGTTCAGCTTCATCTGCCAGTACTGCAAGTCCTCCTCCTTAAAGCCGCTGCATTGGGCGCAGTAGGCGTTCCGGTAGTGCAACCCGTCCGGGGCAGTCACAGGGACCGCCCTCTTGACACCACCCAGGGTTCTGAAAGAACCTAAGTCGTCGGTACACAAAGTAGCCATTTCTTGTGTTGTAGTGTTGTTCCTGCAGCTCTGGACAAGGACATAACCCATCCGATTGCCAGCATTCACACGAACCAGGGACGTAGTTGAATCTCGTGCCAAAATGATAGGACCCCACAGGGCTTTCAGCTTGCAAGCGTACTCCGCGGTAACACTCTTCAAGAAGTCTCTTGCGCCCGAGACTGGACATGCAGCATGCTGGTCGTGCTCGCTTTCACGGCCGCCAATGCCCAATGGCGCAGGTCGGGTTCCCAAACTACCTGAGCAATTTGAGAATGCTTCCAAAAGCCCACCATTCCCTCTTTGGACCAATCTGCGTTGCAGATCTGTGCAGTATAATTCGAAATCGAGACAGCAGTCTTGGTATACCACGCAATGGTCGTCGCAGCGGCAACGAGAAACGCCGCTACGTATGTACCTATGCATTGCCTCCTCGTTGCAAAGACCACAACAAGAGGCATCCTGAGATACAGCGACTACAAGCCCACCCAAGGTCACATTGACGGCCTCTGCATAGGAAGGAGAGACAAAACACAGGATGGAGATTTTATAAGCAATCCAGACATTTATGGAAGCAAAGTCTCTACGGTGGAAATTGATTTAACGAGAAGAAAGTTGTATTTGCAACGGGCAAACAACGACCTGACCAAGCACCTGATTCCTTTTGAAATGCATTTGAAGGGATTATCAGAACGTTATTTTCACGCCGTCCCCGCCAAAAACTACGGCGTGGCTCGGGGACTGTACCTCCATCCCTTCTCCGATATGTGTCACCTTTACGGCCTAATACTAATACTTTGTGAAGTTGGGGGGGGGACAAGGGGTCGTCTTTATTGAAATATTTTAGGCCCATATATTTGTTTATGAATATTTATATAAATTACCAGCTAGAATTAACGAGTCAAGAGGTTGGGGGACAAGTCATCAATATTTTTCCACTTCGTGTAACAGGTTTCGTATAGTCGAGGTCGCTGTTCAGGCTATGCCTTTGACTTTATACATGTACTATTTACAGTGCAATGTCCATTACGACTCAAGTTGCAATTTGCCTTAACTTGAGCCGGTGATTGGAAAGTTGTCAATTTGGTCACACATTTGTTATTGCTATCAGAGACTCTGACAGGCAAAGAAAGCCCCCAGTCTTTCAACTGGGCAATATCTGTACTTTGTGAATACTTATTTTTCTCTTGACAAAGATAATGTTTCAGATAATTTCTATTTTTATTATAGTTATTATGCCCTCTTGGTTGAAGGAAATCAATATTATCCAACTGACTTTACATACTCTTATAAAAAATAAAAAGGTAAATATTTTTTTAACCGTAAAAGTGGGTCACTTAAATTATAATGGTCATGCAAACGCAATTAACAATATCCATCTACTGAGACATGGCTTCAATGCCTCAGCCATTATCCATATCTACGTGCATGTGTCAGGCTGTGTCAGAGAGTAAGTCTCGAATTAAATTTAATTAAGGATTGTGCGCTCTTAAAGAAGTAGCTAATGGGCTCTCTGGTTAATTGCTGCTTCCATTAGTCTGTGAGTTGTTCTCCTTGCTTGTTCGTCACACATGTCAAATTAGTGTCCAGTGGTCATGCCCGCTTTACCAACAAGTAGAAAACCAGCCAAATAACCCCCCAGAAAATGGGTCTATGCAAGGGCGGAAGTGTCTTGTCACATGTGGGGGTGGGGTGATTTCCGAATGCTCAGTACGGCGCGGCCTCCATCCCAGATAAGATCGTTACGCTGGCAAGTGCGTTGTCGGGTGCGTAGTTGTTAAGGGTTTGCACAGTCAGTGACTTGAAGGAGGATGATTATTATTGGTAATCCTGCATCCGTCAAAAAGTGGGGGATAATCTATCCCCACCCCGAGGATCTCCACTGGTGGGTCTTTACACAAGTATGGTTTTATGTTCAAAAGTAATGCACTGCGTAACATTCTGTGACTTTAATGCACACAGACAAAAAATACCTAGGTCGCCTTACTTAGGTCTATTACTTTGTAGTCAAAAGTGAGTTTTTTATTCGCAAAATATATAATTAAAATTGCCGCGGTCCCCCACGCATTAAATGGCAGGAAATCAGTTAGTCCCACCAGGGAATGCTACATAAATAACGGAGGTTATGGGTACTTGCACCAACAAGACCAACGTGCGTATTTTCAACTGGCAAATACTTGTACAGCTCTTAATTAAGCTCATTATCATCAGCCATACGAGATGTGTTTTGCAAAATCGAATCTTCTGTGGAATAAAGTTTTATTGATGTATTTGAAAAGCGGGTTACTACCTTACTTGACGTGCCAGTGTTCTTTGCCTATTTTTTGTTGGTAGCCTGAGACGTGAAAGTCT
Organism: Acanthaster planci; assembly: GCF_054643075.1. Taxonomy (NCBI): domain Eukaryota; kingdom Metazoa; phylum Echinodermata; class Asteroidea; order Valvatida; family Acanthasteridae; genus Acanthaster; species Acanthaster planci. The sequence continues at coordinate 10,770,549 of NC_141785.1, read as the reverse complement.
ACATGAGGCGATTTAATCTGCACTTTCATTGGTCACTGTCCCCAACATCACATGCGTTATGCATGCAATTTCCCTTCTACATGGGTGGGAGAATATAAAGAAAACATTAGCCTTCGCCTCAAGACGATAAGGGCGCTTTTGGCTTAGCCACTCGCACTGGCCTTTCGATGTCGTGGTTTGAGATCCAGCACAATAAGGTGTGGGGGATGCAACCCCGATCCATGTGATGCATAAGCTATGTACCATTATGCAATAGAACCCACATCTATAAGCAGTCACTCAGCGAGCTCCCGGAACCTTTGCGCAACCAGGCTTTTTTGAGGATTATTTTTTTTAAAGGAATCACCTTATATCACATTCTATAATTTTTGGCAGAACAAACCGTCCAAGAAACACTCATGTTGTGATTTCATCTTTGTGTGCTTCGAGTACTTAACCCGGAAATGGGTAAAAATCAAATTTATTAATGATCTTTCCCTTCCGTTGTTATCACTTCTCTTCTTATTAATGCATGTTTGTTTTCACTTCACGTGCTTATGTGAGAACTAGAATGTATAACCTGGATGAACGCCAGATCGGGCTGGACTGATTCAAACGTCTGGACTCACAATGCTCTTATACGGAATGAAGCCACCGGCAGCCACATTTCCCTGCCTATACTGCAATAAAGGTGATCGTTGGATCACGTGCCAGGCTGTTGTTGCTAAGAACAAACCTTCATACACGACTAAAAAAACGTTAAGGACCACTTTTTATTTTGTGTATACTTTTTATATGAGCTCTTTTACTGCTGAATGTATTTTGCATCATTGCACATTTAAAAAAAAATTATTCCAATGAGAACACCGTCTAGACAAACAAAAACGAAAGAACTAGACCCCATTCATATTGCTTGGAAAAAAATACAGGTTGAGAAAAAATTGGTCCTGAACTTTTTCCGATTAGTATATTACTGCATTCAGCGCGGTATGATGGCCACCGGTGGCTTCAATTACCGATGTCAGTTGATCAAGGGCATTGCATTGTCACAATATATTGTGTTGGTTGGTTGCCATCTTAACACCGGAAACATTATCACATGCGCATGCAAGTGATCATTCAAACAAAAAAACTCAAAAGATCTTTTGAAGGCTTGAATTACTTCATACAGAGTGGCGCCCCTCATCGAATGCAGCACTAGGCGGTCTTTGGCAGGTTGACCGTCCATACTTCGGTGTTTTCTCTGTTGAAATTTTCCACACATCACAAGTATCAAGTTTTTGGCAATTTTGTGGCGCCACGCAATTAAACAATTCCCTACACTTCTGATGTCGAAGTTGAAAAACAGCACTCTAGAAAAACACTCACTAGAGCTCTGTGAATCGCTAGCTCCAGATAAAGTTGTGCCTATCAATATGCAGGATAAAGTGTAGTTCGACATTAAAGGACGCGCAGAAGAAAGAAATTTATTCTCCTTTTACACTTACCTGAGGCCAGTGTTCCGCCAAGCAAACTAGATGAGATGAGAAATGTTACGGAAAACATTCCCAAATATCTCCTTAAAATAGCCATGGTGCGCGCCGTATCGGTTTGTTGGATAGCACGCAACTCCTGAAGCTTTATATACTGAACCAAATATATGGAACACCCCCCCCCATTATCCTTGGCGTCCTTTATCACCTTAATTGCCATTACGGCTACATCCTAACCACTCAGTCTCTGCTGCTTTTTAACCGCTTGTAATGTCACATGTAATCATGGCTCATTTTGGGACAAGTGCGTTCGTTTATTTTGGTAACTAATTAACGTATTGTTTTCATGAACTGGAACCAATATTGGAATTGGTAGCAAGCTTTCTGTTACGCAATCTCCTTTTGAGGTTTTGCCACATATGGCTGAAATAACTTGGACCCTGCATGGTCCCAGATGGGCACAACGCCAAGACAAAATCGGTGTATGAACTGAAGGGTAGAGGTGTATAACTAAGGTCTACTTGTTATAAGGATGGAGAATTGCATAGCGGCACGTTGCCCACCCAACACCCAATTCATCAGCTTGCAACAAAATTGTGTGGTTCGTGTCGCGGATCGCGGCACTTGTGAACTATTATGGAAGGTCTTGAGATCAAGACTACGAATAGGAGCAGGTGTTGGGCTCACTATAAAGCCTACATCCAGACTTCTTGTTGTTTTAGTATGGGCAAAACACACTCAATACATATTTCTGATTAAAACATCAGTCAAATGTTACTATGTCATGTGATCTAAAGAACTGTCGGGTGCACGAAGACACTGGCCTTGATAGACAATAGCCAAAGTTTACTGATTGTGTTGCATTAATGCGGTCTGCTGAACACAAAATGAGCCGAGCATCGGGCATAAGTAACGCATACAGTCCAATTTGGGTTGAAAATAATATTACACTGCGTCTAAGCTCTGGAAAATTGTGCTGAAGACCCATACTTACTTCATTTTTCATTACTGCCGTCAGTAGATAACATTAAAACACCTCAAACCTGGTTGAGTTTTTTTGGGGGGAAAAAAGATAAATACATTTCGCATCAGTGCTACTTTAGAAAGGGAAGGAGGCCTGGCTATTTATTTTTATTTCGAAATAACCTTCAAAAATCCAACCATCGTTGTTTCACGTTACAAACCATTTTGCATGCGCGCATCCACCTCACCCCCATTTCCTGGCACAAACAGACTGCAATTAAATACTGTCTGAGGGTACCGGCGAGGATTAGTCCAGATCCCTGGACTATAGATAAGTTGCCTTTAGTAAACAGAGAACGGTTTCATAATGGATTATTCTGCCCGACGTATTCTCAAACTCTTCTTTTCACAATAACTGGAGATGAAAACATCTTTCAGCTCCCCCACCACCTGAGTAGAATGGGAATCAGAAAATGGCACCTACATAGCGCGCTCCCTCACAGATGCGGGTACGAAACTGTTGATGCAAGCACATGCTATTGACTAGGGGAAAAGATCTTTTCTGCTTCGAGGGACCGAATACAATACAGACAACACACCGCTGGAGCTTTATTAAAGACAAAACTTGAAGGAGTGGGCATGGTACAATAACACTGTTCCTTGTGCAACCCCGAGACATCCCTTTTAACCAAGATTCTCGGGGACAACAAATAAAGATAAACTGCTAAACCTGATGAATGCAAATTTGGCCTTTGAAGATTTGACCCAATAGGCTATCAGAATTAAGTGATGATGCAAGTGGAGATTATTCAAGCAGTCATAGTCGAAGCGGTGAGACATTTTTGGTGTCGGACTCTCCCCCTGCATTGAAGGAACCAAGTTGATTGCATGACTCTACTACAAATTAAAACCTGAATAAAGTTGAATGTTGACAACGGATCTATTTGGCTACCAAGATGGACGTATTTAGTTCTTACTTCGCTGCTCTGGTGGGTTGCCTTCTGTTCAGCGGGTGTCACACACAAGGTATGCTCATGATATGAATGCGTTCTGTATCTGTCTGTATGGTATAGTCGACAAAGCACCCAGATGACACATCACACCAACTGTATTAGGTTTACGCCTCGCGTGGGGAGATTGACGCAAATTTAAAACAACCCATCAATGAAAATCAACCCATCAATTTTAGATCATGTATTGAACCGTGTTTTTGTTCAGAATGGTCTTGGTGTTGATGATTTAAACAAATAAATAAAAACAAATATTGCCCGGCTGCCTCCTTGAAAGCTGACACAGATGTTGATTTGACCACAGATTGTGGCATGTTGTTCCAATCCCAAACTGTTCTGGGGAAGACGGTATTGTCAAAAACCTTGGTATCGAGAATATATTTACAATTTTTTTTGTTTTTGTTTTGGTATGACCCATGGAGATTCTAGCATTTGGAGTGAGGATACCATCAGACTGAACATTAACCAACACAATGATTATTTTGAACATCTTGGATAACCTGTTGGTTTTCCGCCGTATCTCAGAGGATGACCAACCAAGTTCCTTGAGTATATTTGTCACGGTGGCAGGTGCTCTACTATAGTTGTTGGAAATCAGTCTAGCAGCTTGTCTTTGGATCTGTTCGAGACACTGAATGTCAGACACCAAGTGGGGATCCCTGGCAGATGACGAATATTCCAGCAATGGTCGAACCACTGTGAAGTACGCTGCTTCTTTGTCTTTTGGAGTGCAACTCCAAAGGTTCCTCCTCAGAATATTTAATACTCTCTGAGCTTTCTTGCAGGTTTCAGATATGTTTCCTCCATGACAAATTATAAGTGATATGAATCCCAAGATATCTTAGACTGTTCACTCTACTTAAGTTTTGTCACCGCAAAAAAATTATAGGCCTAGATGCTTTTGATCGGTGCCCGAATGCCTATGGAGATTGTGTAACATTTGGGTGGATTAAATTTTATTCCCAAGCTTGACTACCGCTTTTCTAGTAGGTCTTGTTGTAATTGGATTGTTAGATTGCTTATCCACGCTATACAAAAGACAGTCGTCAGCAAAGAGACGAAGGCCTAAAGCAAGGTTATCTGGTAGATCGTTTGTGCACAGCAAGAATAACAACGGCCCAATCACTGATCATTGGGGGACCCCTGATGTTACTGGTACAAGATCTGAATCCTATTCCTGACCATCTAAAACTACCCTCTGTGTTCTTCTGGACAGGAAACTTCGAATCCACAGATGCAACGGTCGTACAATGCCTTAGTTTCTTAATTTATTTAGCAGAACATTATGTTGGACTTTATCGAAGACCTTCATACAGTCAAGTACAAGTACTGTCTCGTCCATTCTTTGTCGATTAATCTGCCTATGTCATGCAAGGTAGTAATAAGTTGAGTTTCTGTTGATCTTCTGGGCCGGAAACCATGTTGGCAGTCTGTGACAATGTTGCATCTGTCATGGTGCTTCATTATGTGACTAAAGACTATATGTTCGAGAACTTTACAGAGGACGGAGGAAAGAGACACTGCATGGTAATTTGCAGGATCTGAACGTGCCCCTTTCTTGTAGACCGCAATAACATTTGCTGTCTTCCGTGTTGATGGTACATGTACTATCCCAGTATTCACTGGGATAGTTTTGAAACAGGTCTTGGAGAACATGTGACTAGTAGTTCTGCAACAAGCTTTAACAACCATGACGGAATAATATCTGGCCCCAGTGCTCTCCATAGAATAATTTCCGTAAGTTGTCTTTCGACACCCTTCACATGATTTCGTCGCTTTGTGCAGTGGCTACTTTGCAAGGACCATGCAGGACACCATCCTAAATTGCACAGAAGCCCCGCCGATAGACTGAAAATCCAGAGTCAGCCTATTTATGCCGTCGTGATTTGCCTTGCTTGTTTAATTAACAGCGCCAGCAAGTGTTGAAATATATAAACACTGCCAGTGCGCCGGCGCAGCGCAGTCCGCGCGAAGTAAGAACTTTTCAGTAGTGCTAAGTGTTGTGGGGTGGGTGTGCACTACATTGTGTTTTAATCCGTGCAATCTCACGTTATTGGTACACTGTGAAATTCAACAGTAGACGCTATGGTTAGCGGTATAGTTATTTTTAATTCTCATTTTAACAGAAGAAAATGAAGGTGTGAGGCTATACTAGTATTATGTTGCATCATGGTTGCATGCATTACAGCAGTTTTGGGTTTGTCGTCTGCCAGAACGCTTGGGTCGAAATGTATACTACTCAGCATTCCTTAAGGCTATAGTGACCTATTTTAATATGGTACAGCCCCAATGGGGTGCACTTTGGTTTATCGTCACTGTTAACAATATGTTTACTTCAAATTTCACTGTTAGGCATTAGCGATATTTGATGATGAGTCTTAAATCTTGCCTTAGCTTTGCTAACCTGGGTCCTATAAAGTTTTAGTTTTAGGCCAGATTTTCCAATCTTTTTTCTCAAGTGCAAAATGAACCAGTCTCTTAACATGCACGTAAAAATACAAAATATAAGTTTCTAACGAACTGAGTGGACATGATGGAGGTAGGCCTAGGCTTAGTGATGATTTACTAAATTTTATCAACTTTAAAGAACTTCTCAAATGTCTGTTGAGGATCTTCTGAGAATGTGCTACGTTCATTATGTTAGGAAACACTGAGCAGAATGAGCTGAGAAGAGCAGAATTCTTGCCCAGTATCTGGCTGCCGCCCTTTTTGAATTTTTGACAATATGTCTTGACACTGAAATTGTTCACAAAGGTTGGACAGCATCCTGAGCATGTGTTATGAAGATAATAGGGCCTACGTGTAGTATTTAACATTTGATTAACAGGTCTACATTTGGAGTTGAATTGTCAGCACTGCCTGGGGAAAGTCAAGTTAATTAACATAAGGGAGCTGTATTACAGCCAGTGTAGTCACATGCAATTGAATTTCAAAGACGCAATTTTAATCCCAATTTCCTGGTCTGAATTTTTCAGAGCGTCCTTGCGACGAGGGGCGTAATCCCTGCATGAATGGAGGCTTCTGTTTTTCACTGGACGGTGTGACACCAATGTGCGGATGTGTTGGTGACTACATCGGAACTCATTGCAATTATGGTAAATATTAAAGGTACCCTGGGCATAAGGAATTCTTCGGTTGGCATATCACTCCCAGCAAACAAACAAATAACTTCGAATTCTCTTTTAGAGATCATTTACAGTGTAACAACATCATTCACTACACAAAACATTTGGTGTGTCTTGGTTATGAAATTAATGCAAAGTTGTAGCATTTTGAGCCATCTTTATGTAAAGCAACCCTGTTAGCCAATCGGTGTAATTCACATCAGGCCAAGTAGTGTATCAATGTTTTGAAATAGCCTGTAAATCTCTTTTATTTTTATAAAAATCCAGCAATATCTGTCTTCATTTTATAAATCCCCTAGTCTTACATACGAGTGACCTTGGGAGTTTCAGCCTTTGGGGCCAGAGCCTGTCTGCACCCTGGTTGGTGCACAAACATAGCACAGCTGTTGCACACCTACTGTTCATTTGAATGTGCACAAAGTCCAGGCCTCGGTTTCACAAGAGTGACATGTCCATCAGATAGGCTAATAGGCTGCAGTGTCCTTGTAAACTGTTAGGTCAATTCAGACTTGACTGTTTAGAGTCATAGGCCAACCATATTTGGTCAGCGGAAGTTCCCAAAATCGTTTTGGTCCCACATAACGCATGCATAAATGGCCTTTCAGGAGCAGAGCCATACTGCTGGCAATTGATATAGCGTAGTTTGGCTCCTCCAATTTCACTAGGATTGATGGTGATTTTCTGTTGGGTGTTGTTTTTTGTTTTGTTAGTCCACCCCTGCTCAGACAGTGTCAACCCCTGCTTGAACGGTGCCACCTGCACACCCTCCATGGGCGACCTCTCTGCAGTGTGCACCTGTGCCACAGATTTCAGCGGGAAGCACTGCGAAAAAGGTAAGTATTGGTAGTGGGGGTGTTGTTTTGGCTGCATGATGCAATGTTTAAGCTAGGGCTGTGCCGAATATCTGAATATCCAAATATTTGATCGATTATCAAATACGGTGTTCAGTTTTCCGAATTTGAATATTCATATGCAGAATTAATGGAAGGAAGGATGAATTTTTGTTTGTTACAAATGAGCAAAATTGCATTATGGAGGCTTGTTTCAAGCAGATACAACCGAAAGGGACAGGAATCTTATGATTAAAAAAGGAAATTATTCATTGAAATGTTTAAAAGCTATAGAAACTTTCAACAAGGCAAGATGTATTGTTCGTCTCCTGAATCTTGATAATTGTGGCTTGAGATACTCGTAGAGAAGCTATTGTAGTGATTATAATGTTCAATTGTGTGTGTTATTGCCGCTGATTTTGTACATATGGTGTATTCATCAACAATCTGTCGGTCAGTGCGACCGAATATTCGGATATTTGATTGAACTGAAGGTGAAGATATTCAAATAGTGAATTTTTCGAATTGACTCGGCCCTCGTTTAAGCATAGATTAAGCATGCCATCCAAGCCCTAATTCTCACAGCATTTTGGCTGAGAACCTTCAGCTGTGAAGGAAATCAGTGGCATATCTTTGTGTTTTTTAATCAATTGAAAGGGGCATCAGACCCTATGTAAAGTCCTGCTTGCACCGGTATGCCTTTTTTAATCAGACAAAATTCTTCATAATCCCCTGGTAGAATTTTTACTGGGTAGAGGATGGTTAGGATTTATGAATTACTTGATAGGAATCTGAAACCTGGGGGTGTTTTCAGCAAAGTGTTGTGTGATGAAAAACTGTCGGATGATGAAAATATTGACGAATTTTGTATTTTCCAAAATAAACCAAGTTACTCGTTCAAATTTTAACACATCAATTTTAAATGACAGAGGACCACTGCGACATCCATTTTATTGGATTAATGTTGAGTTTTTCATGTGCACTTATGTTTCATTCTTTTGGGGGCGGGGATCAATGTACAGAAAATCCTTGTCGAGAAGGGCTCAACCCATGTTTGAATGGTGCAACATGCTCTGAGTTGAATTCTGAAGCAGTGTGCGAATGTGCAGATGGTTTTGTTGGCGCCTTCTGTGAGAATGGTACGATATTTGCTTTTACATTCAGAAAAGCTTGGCTTTTCTAAGGACAACTTCAGGGAGTAGTTACCATAAAATAGGTGATGTAATAAAGTCTTGGCATGCATCGAAATGACTGAAATAATCATCCATTGCCAGTGCTGATATATAATTGTAAACCATGGCGTGCGAATTTCAGACACTTTGTGTCAAGGAAAGTATTTTCAGATCGATGGAAGTTGCCAAGGGTTTGTTGTGTTTTAGTTGCATTTCAAATTCAAAAATGAATTTTTGGAGCCACGTTGTTTGTCCATCTTTGCATGGACTTCAACATTTTTATTGACACTTTTGAAAAACATTACCATGAAATTACAATGCCAAGTAGACCCAATAGTTTTACTTAAATTTCAACTTGAAATCACTCAGTATTTGTGTCAGGGATGAGAATAATTCTCAAAGAGTCTTGAATGGCAAGAGATAGAGTCCTGTAAAAAAAATTGTACATATTGGATTCTTCACAATATCATAATGGAATGTGAATTCTACAATAACATGCTTTTCATCATACCTAATGCTATGTGTTTATACTTATGTTGTCTACAGTTGCCCAGTGTCCAGACAGCAACAACACTTGTGACAATGGTGCGACGTGTTTAGTGGTAAATTCAGCCACTGTTTGTGTTTGCCCAAGAGGTTATGTTGGAGACAATTGCCAAAGACGTAAGTTCAGGTTAACGTGCTTGCCCTTCGAAGTCACCAGCTATAGTGGCTGTGGCTACTTCCCATAGACGTGTGCTTTACTCCCAACCCTGGCAATGCTTCGTAGCTGTAGCCCAAAGTCCTCTATGCCCTTCACGTTGAGTTTGTGCATATATAGGCTGTTGGTTCTGTCTTGAGAAAACTGCTTGTTAAACTTTTCATTGACAATCAAGGCAAAAGGGTTTCTGAAATTTGCTGAAATTGTGGCCAGAAACAGGCTTTCCTCTCAATATTTAATGGCTCAAGTTAGGACATTTCCTCTTAAAAACAGTTTAGCTAGCATAGAAAACAGAATTTTTTTTATTTAACCCACTAGAAAGCCTGTCTGTGACAATTGTGACAGAAAGAAACAAAATTCAGGAGTGAGTCATTTGTGAGTGTCAAGTGTCATTGAGTTTCTGCTTTCTGTTGTAATCATACATGTAGCTCACCCCTGTTCTGAGGGACTCAATCCATGTTTGAATGATGGTGACTGTTTCTCCACTGATGATGTGACTGCGTTATGTTCGTGCATGAATGGTTTCACAGGAGTATATTGTGAACAAGGTACTTGTTCTTGCTATGCATTGTCATGTTTTCTTTTATTATAATAGGTTTATTTTGCTTCAGAGTTCATTTCGCATGATATTTACATGTATGACCATACTTAAGAGAATGAGTTGCAAGTTTCCCCAGCGACTTTTTGAGTTACTGCACAGCCTTCAAGATTCCCCGTAAAGTCGAAGGAACCTTCAACATTTTGTCACAGGTCCAAATGATAGACCTCGTCCAGGTGTACGGAAGGTTGCATTCATGTATGCCACCAGGTCGTGTACCAGGGCGCTTACCAAATGCCTAACAGAATGACCGCTTTTGATGTGAATTCCAAACTGAGTGATAGATCAAAACACAGAGCTGTAATAGTCTGCTCTTTGGGATGCACACTAAAGCACTGACACGGAATAAATGGCCTGAAGACCCATTTGATGGAAACCCGTCCCATTTTGACTCAATCAATTACCATTACATTTGCGATTTCTTTTTATAACTATGTCATTTTGACCCATGGATGTCATGTTTTAATGAGCAGCTGAAACAAAACAGCTACAGTTTTCTTTTTTTTTTAATTTTAAAAAACGCCAAAGCATCTCCCTGCCGTGACAGCATCAATCCATGCTTGAACGGAGCCACCTGCGTGGAAGAAAATTCAGCAGCACTGTGCATCTGTCCAGAAGGCTTCATCGGAGATATCTGCCAAAGAGGTTTTCAAGATGGATAACAGTTTTCTAACATTTTTTGTTCTTTTGTGTGAATGTGTTGATTAACATTTGACACAAAGTCAGAAAATAAAACATCCATGTTCCTTTCTTAGAGCTTTTCAGTTCTTGACTTGGCTTAAATTTTTTAGAGCGACAATCGTCCCTTTTTTGGCATATTTTTTCAAATTTGTGTTCAATTTTCATTGCCAAATCCATTTTGTTCTGACATTAAGAGTATAAAATCAGTTTGGATGAGTTTTTATACCTGGTTAAACCAAAGTCTGTGTTTAACAATTTGAACAGACATTTTGTATTTGGCAATTTTGACCATTTTATTATTTAAATTACAATAAAATTGATAAACAAATATAATTTCTCTTACATGTTGAGCATAAGTTTCGACTGAGTTTTGACTGAAACCAGACTTTGCTTTTCTCTGTTTTTTTAGTTCATCCTTGTGCACTGAGATCAGTAGCATGTATGAATGGCGGATCGTGCTTTGCAGCCGAGGATGGCACAAACGTCCACTGCATCTGTGTTGATGGCTTTACTGGAGTGCGCTGTGAACAAGGTATGACCTCGTGCCATCTGATTTTGGACAGTGCCTCAAAAAATGCTTTCCATTTTCTTAACTACGCAAAGAGGATATCTTCTTGCCTACATGTATTTATTCATAATTAAACAACACAATATTCCCAAACTGATCTGACAAGAGTGGGAAGATGTTGGCCTTGACTGTTGGCATGTTGGCCTCCACCATATGCAGCAAGGCATGAGACGGAGAGAACCCCCCCTGCTTTGTGTTGGTCATTGTCTCGCAGGAATCTGGGGAATTCCTTTCAGACATCTTGGGGGATGTGTTAAGTAACAATAATCTGGAATGTGTATAGGGATTGGACATGTTGGGGGGTACCCCTCGGTCTCATTTCTTGCTGGGTATAGCCTCCAAACAGGCAGTTAGGAGTCCTGTACTGGAATGCATATACATGTATGTAGTGTTGTTTTTTAAACTCAGAAAAGCAGTGTTCCCTCAGGTGCTTTCACGTTTTCCATGTTGTCAGTCATTGGTTCAGCTTGTCTGTGTTTGAACTCAAATCAAACCATGGAATTATGATGTTTATGTCCCTGGGCAAGTTACTTTGCCAAGTTTTGTGTCCCTGGATACTTTGGCGTGCTTTGTGTTTTAACCCATGGCATATGCGATTGTGTTTTAGTCGAGTTCATCATGAGTTCCTGCAAATTCATCAGAAACCTGTCACGAGTCACCTCGTTGTAAGTCGAGTTGAAAGCTATTTATATGAATCACGACAGAAGCATTCCTAGGGGTATCACCCAGTTTCAACTCGACTTCACCCTGGACTCGACTACAAGATTCCTACATTTGCTTCAACTGATCCATGCACAGTACGGATCACCACCAATACGTGGATGTACTTACATGTGTAACTTGGCTCTGGTGAATGTTGAACATGCCATGAACTGTGCATATTGCTATTGCCCAATTAAATGTTAACTTTTCCCGGACGCCAATATTCTCTGTTTGAAATCCCCTCACACCAAGAAAGTGCCCCCTAGGCTAGTGGCAGTGGTTCTTCACCTTTTCTCCTCCCAGAGAGGTGTCACCTGTGCAGGGAACCTATGCATGTATTTTCCTATCCAAGATTTCTTCCTGTACTTTTTGTGCACACTACAGCTTCACCCTGCCATGTCAGCATCAATCCCTGTGCCAACGGAGCCACATGCGTTGAAGACAACTCAGCGGCAATCTGCATCTGTGCCGAAGGCATCACAGGGGCTTCTTGCGATCGAGGTTTGTCGTTAAATAATGGCACTGACAGTCCTTTTCCCAGTCAGAAACAATAAGTAATATATGGGGGAATGACCCTTCTGTGATAGAGATGACGGTAAATGTTCTTTGAATTGAACATTTCACTGGTTATTAAACAAAATCATTCAGCAGAGTGCCTAACATTTGTTCTTCTTTGATGTACAGCTGTACACGCATATTAAAAAAAGATAGATGCTCTAAATAAGCTAGTTATTCTGGATGATTTTGAAGTATTGGCGTCGTTTAAGGTCAACCCCATAGGGCCATCCATAAAAATAGGAGCACAAATAAGCCATTTGCGAGTTAAATTTGAATAAAATCTGGTACACTGAGTTATCTGATTGCACATAAACATAACAATTTGAATTCCCCAAACTAAATACACTGTTGCTATACCTCGTGATTCGGGGCAAGCTTTTGCTTAGCAACCACCATCCCTGGTTCCTTTGTGGCCTTCTTTTCCATTGAGAATAGTGTATTGTTGCAAGGCGTCTCTTATGTAACTAAGGAAAAGCTTGCCCCGAATCACGAGGTATAGCAACAGTGGCTTCAGTATGGAGAATTCCAATTGTTATGTTCATGTGAATTTTAAGAACTCTATGTACCAAATTTTATTCAAATTTAACTCGCAAAAGACTTATTGAATGCTTACTCTTCAGACCCCCGTCCCGAACATGGTGATTCCAGCCCCTTGCCCCCTCGCCGGAAGTATACACAGTCCATTTTTCTCTTTGACTATCGGCCTGATGGCACTGTCCCGCTTCTAAATGTGACTGGCGCTGCAAAAATGGCCCTTGGGCTTATGTGTGATTTTAAGCGATGCCTACGGACAGAGGGGCATTTTAATAAGGATTAAATTTGTGTATTTCTTAACCTCTGTCACAAATTTTATTCCTGAGATAAAGAAATTTTTAGGATAGATGTCTGGCAGATGTACGGAATGGTCTGTTTCATACAGAGGCATAGCATGACTTAAGGGCCTTTTTGCAGAGTGGGTCGCAAATGGTGAGGGAAAGGTACCATAGCAATTTTCAATATATAAAAGCCGGTGGAGGTAGGTGTTTGACGTGTGAAAGTGCATTAATTTCATGATAATTTATTAAAATCCCAATTGGCACTCTGCACATGTGCATGGACCCTCCCACTCCAGTGCACAAGTTTTGTGCAGTGTTGGCCCCTCACCGCGGATAAATACTGTATGGATGGCTCGAACTAATGTCACTAAGAAAAGGAGGTATAAAACTAACATCAAACCAATATTTTGGATGTAAATTCTAATGAAGGGTTATGCAGAATCTATCCTAAAGAGGTGCAAAGACAGTCTACGTGTATTAGATATGTGACCGGCTCTGCCAAAAAGGGTATCAAGGAACACTGTGCTATTTTTTACTCTGAGGGTTTTTTTATGTGGACAGGGTGATTTTTTACTTCTTGGTTTATTGACGTCTATTGCACAATTCATACAAGAAATCTAACTGTTGCTATGGGTATCAAGAGACTTTCTTCTTGGCTGATTTTTGATTTCTTTTTCCACTTCCTGTGTTTAAAGGGCTTTATCTTTGAAAGCAATTCTGTTAATGGGTGTGATATGATTATGCAAAAATCAATATATCTCCAGATTGCAAAATGCCACAGGGTTCAAACCTACACCAAGTTAAAGCTCATAATGTAACCAATTCAAATGTGTATGTAACTCATTTTGAAAAAAATGTCCCATAAAACCCAATTTTGCGGAGCCGGCCATCTACAGATTACCAAACTTCTTTCATAAACAGTGTTGGCTTTTTTTCAGATGGTATTCAGCCTTTCCGTCACCTGTGCACAATTCTATCAACTGTACCAAATCCTGTCTCTCCCCCCGCACATTTTTTGAGAACATTGAACTGTTTGCAGGCTTTAACTGAGCCATGTTTACGGTGTTTTCCAGTTGATCCCTGTGAGTTGGAGGTCAACCAGTGTTTGAACGGCGGAAACTGTTTCTCCACTGACGATGCCATAACAAAGTGTGCGTGCATTGACGATTTCACTGGTCCGCTGTGTGAGATAGGTAAACCGTGAATAAAATATGATTTAATAGCCCAAACAGTTTCCTTTTAACAAGTAAACAGTGTGTGTGTCAGTGTTTGTCTTGATATTGGTTTTATTAAATTTAAGACTAAGTCGTCACCTCCTCACTGTTTTACAATTTTTACTTCATTACCTACAAATAAGTGCCCCCCTGCCATGACAGTGTCAACCCATGTATGAATGGAGCCACTTGCGTCGTCGAAGATTCTGCAGCAGTTTGCATCTGTGCAGAAGGTTTTGTCGGAGATGTTTGTGAAAGAGGTAAGGAAATTTCGGGAGAAGGTGTAGGGAAGAAGGAAAATGATCACCGTACTTCTAAAATTAAATTTGTGAAGCTATAGAAATGTTATTTGTGGTTTTTGTAAGTCAAAACAAATTTTCTTTTGTGCAAACATTTTTGCATTCACATTATCTCATTTTTAAGAATGCACTTTGTAGTTTTTGTCTGATCATCAGACATAATATGTCTGATGTTTTGCATCATCAAATTTTTGCCTTTATTTCCAACTAACAGAATATATAAAAGTGCAATATAATAGCGCTTTTGATTTAACAAAAAACTTTTTGAACACATTTTCAGCCGATCGATAAAAGACAAAAAGTTTAAACCACAAGATAAGTTATTTGAGGAAGAAGCATTCAACGTACAATTAACCCAACATTGTTTGTTTGTTTCTTGGCTTGTTTTTCGTAATTAGTTCACCCGTGTGCTGCCTCGGTAAGCCCTTGTAGGAATTCTTCTGACTGTGTCTCCCCTGACGGCCTCTCTGCAGTATGTATCTGTGCCTTCGGCCTGACTGGGGAATACTGTCAAACCAGTAAGTGCTACACAAATTGTCAGGGATCCCACAGAATAGGTTTCAGGACCACGTAATTTAAGAAATGTTTTAGTATGCTTCAGAAGGAGCTTGTTGTTTTTGATGTATTGCTCAGTGTGTGCCATCCCAATGAATGCAGACATATGGGTGGCAAAATGTCCAGATATTATGTTGATTTTGTACAAGGTATTTTTAAAGGTCTTTAATTCAAAAGAAACTTTCTTGACTTTGCGACTCATTTTATTAGGCTAGATTATAGTCATATTTCATGTTAAACTATCCATCCTTTGGATTGGTCTGTCACTAATACGGGCAATTCACAATAGTGTGCCTCCAAGAGTTTGCAATGCATTGACCAATCACAGTGCGCGTAATCTTTCCAAAAGGGCATTGGGCGGCAAATTTCGCGCACTGTGATTGGTCAATGCATTGCAAACTCTTGGAGGTACATTATTGTGAATCGCCCGTGTTGTGGAGTTGATTCATTAGGAAAAAATTGCATCAAAGCTTTCCATGATAGCAGTAGCAAAGAATTTGAAAAAAGGGAATCAGTTGTAGGTAGAAATTTTTTGCAGTAGTGAAGGTTGGACATACAGTTATGATTGTCTTACATAGCAACTCTGAATCATTTATCAAGCCGATGTCACAACGAATCACTCCAGTCTGGTATCCCAATAAACACATTACAAGCATTGATTACAGCATTGAAACAGCCTCAGACTCAATTCCAGGCTGAGTGAGCAGATTGTTGTAGCGCACTACTCGACACAGCAGGAACAAGGTTGAAATTGTATCCAGTAAGGTTTATGAGGCAAGGTCCACCTCCATCCTTATTTTAAAAAAGCCACTCAAGTAGTGTGGAATTTGTCTTGAAACCAAAACGCTGATGGCTGTTCCTCCAAATAGTGCTCCCATGCCATGACAGCATCAACCCATGTATGAATGGAGCCACCTGCTTGGAGGGGGGTTCAACTGCATTCTGTATCTGTGCAGAAGGCTTCGTTGGAGATAACTGCGAAAGAGGTATCTTTACTCTATCTTTATCTCTATCATTCCCGGCTTTGCCAGAGGGCTTTACCATCAGAAATGAAGGGATAAACCAGATCACTTGCATGGTGTCCGTAAACTGGAACCCTTTTTTTCTTGTAACCGCTTCACACCAGGGGACAATTTCATAGAGCTGCTTAAGCACAAAGTTTGCTTAAGCGTGAAAAAACCTTGCTTGACAAATCAGCTCTGGCCAAAACTTCACGTGATGTATATTGTTTTGTAGTGGCATCTGTCTTTTTCGTTAGCATCACAATCACGTAGATTTTGAACTGGTAACCTTTGTAATTTTTAGCAAGGTTTTTTGCGCTTAAGCAAATTTTGTGCTTAGCAGTCCTATGAAATTGGCCCCTGGGGACATGAAATCTATCTGGATGTGTGTACACACTGGTTCACCTGATGGATTTAACTTTGACTCGCCTCCGACTGATGCATAAACATGTTTATCACCTCTTGTTTTGAACCAAGAAATCTGTGGCGTCAGATTCCGTGTTAAACTTGAACTTGGCCACAGTGCACAGTCTGTTTTTGTAAATATGGGTGCAGCTCAGAGTGTTGGGAAAAATTACCTCATGGTATTAGAAATGTCATACAGATACTTTTCAAATGACCCATTCATTCAGTAATTGTGTCATTTTGTCTGTGTATTAAAAGTTACCGCAATGTTTACTAGATTCTGTAGGTGTGGCAGAAAGACTAAGCTCTGACAGAAATCCCAATGATGTCTGTTCTTGATGTGCCACTTCTTTTTGTCTACAGTTGACCCTTGTGCTGCAGAGCTTGATCCATGCATGAACGGCGGGTCCTGCTACTCGCCCGACGGCATCACAGCCAAGTGTGGATGCGCCGATGGGATCACAGGAATGTTTTGTGAGATAGGTGAGGGCCACATCTTAATCACAAGTGTTGTCTGCATTCAGCCAAGTTCAAGTGCTGTGACTTTTGTACAGTGGGGGACCCTGACTTATGGGAGTATACAGGAATATAAAAGGACAGGGGGGCCATGATGGCCCAGTGTGTTGCACGATGTTAACAAACCGAGGTCTGCCTTTGCTTTTGTAATGCAGGGGTGAGATTTCTCAGCTTTTAGCTGATTTCAGCTTTTTTTGTTTTGAATTTCGGCCTTTTTTCCTCACTGGCTGTGTACAAAAGTAAAGGAGATTTTCACAGTTCAGCTTCTTTATGCCTTTGTTCTGCTGTTTTCAGTTATTTTTATCATTGGTCATTGGTCAATGTCACCCCTGGTAATGTTCAACCCTGAAACCTCTTTTGGTACTTTCACTTTGTAGGAACACACACCTCTGTGTGTCATCCACAAGTTCACACTTTCAGTGCATCCTTGTTTGTCTATTAAAAGCTGTTCCTCTCTTTATCAGGAAACTTATTTTTATTTCACATGACGCAATGTCCTCTTTGCATTAGCTTTTTACTAAATACATCGCTGTGACCATTTTTTTTGCAACAGCCGTCGTGTGTTTTTTTTTCAGTTCCGCCTTGTCACGACAGCATCAACCCCTGCGCAAACAAATCACTCTGCCTGGAGACGAATTCCACCGCCGTCTGTGTGTGCCCCAGGGGCACGAGCCGAGATGACTGCAAAGAAGGTTTGTAGAAGGCGGGAGCTCGCAAAAACATTCCCATCCAGATGACTCTCTGAGAGTCATCTTGTGTACATGCATATACTTGTCATGAGTGTGAATGAAAACCTCAAGAAGCAATACATTCTCGGCCAAATTTGCCCAAGTTGAGTATTTTGGATTGAGTGCTTGAGCAAGTAACTGGAACCTCTTCTGAGAATAGAGAGCCTCCTTGCTATTGCCGTCTCAAACCTGTTGTCGTTTGATATTCAAAGTTGTAAGGTATGTTATGGCTTGTAGCAATCAACTGGCGCTGCATGTGACGTTGTTAGGATACCCCAAGTCTGTCACGATTGCCCATTTCTGGTACAGTGTTCATTTCCAAATGGTACAGTCAGCTTTTTTCAGGAAATGTACGAGGGCAAGAAGGTCTGGGTTCTTATAAGGACACCTTGTTCATCAAAGTTATTCTCATTCAGGTACTCTTCTGACTTACCTTTCCTGGGTGCTCTACCCATGTACTTTTGCCAGGTCGTCTACCCTGGATATAATCTTCCCAGGTACTCTAAATTCCCAGGTTTCCTCCCAGAGTTCTTAAAATTCCCAGGGTTCTTCCATGGTATTTTGAATTCCCAGGTCTCTGTGTAGGTAATAGTTTTCAACTATTCTTCACCATAGTAACAGACGACATGATTAATACAGTTCCAGATTCCAAGCATTACGATTTTTGGACTCTTTATTAGACAAGATACTTGTAACCAGTTAAAAAATCTCTCAAGGTATCATTTGCTGACTGCTCTCAAGGAAACATGTGCAGGTATTAACACCAAGGCATAAAGTCCTTTCAAAGTGGTTCATCAGGGTGTTCTCATCGTGTGTATTCCCAGTTCAACCATGCAAAGAAACCAATTCTGCTGATGTCACAGGCGTGTGTGTCTGTAGGAACAGTACCACTCTTCTGCAGTGTGAAAAAGGTAATGAACAAAATATACATGTCAACTGGTTTTGAGAAAATTTGGCTCTGCAGGCAAGATGGTGGACATCTCGCACAATTTTTCTGTATGGTACAATTTTTCACAGTATTTAGATTTTCATTTTATTTCATTCATCATTTCTTGCTTTCGAAACTGTAAACATACATGTGATAACTTAGCATGCAAAACTACAAAGAACTTTTAAGATCATAGATTTAATTGAAAACTAATTTTCTTTGCAGATAGGGGCTTGTTTATGTTGTAGGTCCTCTAACTAGAATCTCTCAGAAATTTTCCCATGCCATGAAGAGATGGAAGTCCCTTTAGTTCTGAAGACATATTTGAAGATTCATTTTCAATGTTAAATGTAATTTTGCATTTGGGCAGTGTTAAATTTACACTAGGTCTGTCGCTGGACTTAGTAAACACTACCCGCCTGGTATGGCTTGAGGACATGTGAAAAGATTCATTATTTACATTATTTTGATGGAACTCGGACCCGCAACCTCCATCTTACAATTGCAGACATCTATAAGCAAAGACTATTCACAGTTAATACTCGGTTATTGTGTATATTTCCCTCTGAGTGACGAGTGGTCATTCGTTCTCGCAGTGCCAGCGTGTCATGACAGCGTTAACCCATGTCTCAACGGAGCAACGTGTGTGGAAGAGGATTCAGCAGCTGTCTGCATCTGTGCAGAAGGCTACATCGGTGATTACTGTGAGAGAGGTATGCAGGGGGAAGTTGCTGGGCCCATAATTTTCTTTAAACTGGTTACCAACTTTTATACTGTACGATAGATATTGCTTCAGAGGACTGGTTCCGAATGGACTTTTGTTAACCTGTTAACTCTTCTACTTTACAAGCAGTGTTGTCTTCTCAGTGTTTGCTTTAATGGATCATCCATTTGTATTTGTCATCCTGTTGATGAGCGTTCAAAGCACATGCCAGAAAGGAAGGGGTTTAAAGCCTGTATTCCCAAGGCCACCAAAGAAATTTAGTTTTAAGCAATAATTAGCATCAGTGCCCATCTCAAAAATCTTGCCGCATGATTTTTTTAAAAAAATTGTCTTTTCTGATATCCTTAGCTTTCCCTCGTAGTTTCTACAACACCCACACAACTTCGTGCATGCACAACATGTGACCTGGGTACATACACACAATGTCATGTGCAATTCCGTGCACGAGTCTGAAAACCCTCCTCCCTCCTCGTTTTTTGCAAATCCAATTGAGGCCTAATCTGGGAAAAAGGTCAGTTTTTTACCCATCATCCTTTCTTTGCACAAGCTTCTGAAAAAGAGAAAATATGAATGGCCTGTGTAATGTTACTTGTTAAGACTCATTATAACGTCTTGTTTGTCAATCAGTCAGCACTGTCCCATTAATTTGGACAGTCTTCAGTGATCACCTCTTGTAAAGCAGAGTTATCTAAACTGACTCTAAAGAATGAAACGTTGCAGGGTCTTACGAATCAAACGCTCTCAGAGTGAGATGCTTCAAACTGACTTTTCAATATACATGTGACAGTTAGTGGCCTCAGCACTTGTTTTAAATTCAACATTTTTGTTGCCTTTGCTTTTTTAAGTTCACCCCTGTGCTGATGCAGTGAACCCTTGTTTGAATGGTGGAAAATGCTTCTCCAAAGATCTTATTGAAGCCAAATGCTCATGTTTGGAAGGCATTGCTGGGCAGTATTGTGAAATAGGTAGGTTCAGTTTTCTCCAGTAAATATTTCCCCTTTTCTGGAGATGGTTTGCTCTGTAAATTTGTCAAGCAGTGTTGAGGATCTGTGCAGCAGATTAATGTATTTCAGTGACTTTTAAAAATTCACATTTTTATTTCTGTGCAATAGGATTTTTCCCAATGATATCCCGAAGGTACATCTTCATGTGTCCTTGTAGTGTTTATGGAAATTTGGCTCTTCTTTTCTTGGCTGTTTCCAAGCCTTGAGGGATTTTAACCAATTCTGGGTTTCAGAATCTCAAGCAAAGGTGCCCCTGTGCTCTCGTCTGAGGAAAAGACTTCAGAGAAACAAAGGGCATACATGAATTTATTGATTCTTGTTGCTGCAAGTTCTCAGTCCTGAGTGCACTTTGTCACAATCGATTACCTCATGACATTCAGTCAGCAAAAATCTCTGTTGCTTTTGTAAACAGTGTACAGGTGCAATTTATATTTCTGAATTTTATAAAATTTTGATCTGTGAGCATTTACACTACAGGTGCCCTCCCGTACCTATTTCTAAACATCACCCTCATAGATTACAGCGCCTGCAGACCCAATGGGACACTCTTCTCTACAGGTGCAATGTTTCCAAACTGGAACTCCCACTTGGGTTTGCATGCTAAAACGTTTTAGATTTTTAAATTTGTAGAGTTGTTTACTGTGATCTTACAGTACCTCCATGCCATGAGAGCGTCAACCCATGCATGAATGGTGCGTTGTGCATAGAAGAGAATGCAACCGCAGTCTGCGTCTGTGCGGAGGGCTTTGTCGGCGACAATTGTGAGAGAGGTATACACTTCACTCCTCATATTAAAGCGAGTAACAAGGCCAAGAAAGCAGTAATATCTTTGCTAAAAGCCTGTTGTGACTTGCTTTTGGATAAACATGTAAAAGGTTAAGCGTGTCTTCGCTCGTTTCGTTTTTCAGTTCACCCGTGCTCCACCGGGGTCGACCCTTGTGTGAATGGTGGCATCTGCCTCTTGACTGACCGGGTCAATGCCACATGCACGTGCATTGATGGCTTCACAGGGGCACACTGTGAAACAGGTAAACAGTCATGCTCTTCACAGGCCCGCTCAACAATTTTTAGAAGGTGTGGTCCAGCGGAAATGCCCTTTATGGCTGACAGCATTTGTATGATTTCATTCACAGCTTCCCCATGCCACGAGAGTGTAAACCCGTGTCTTAACGGTGCGTCGTGCATCGTAGATAATTCAGCAGCATTCTGTGTCTGTGCTGAGGGCTTTGCTGGAGCTAACTGCAGCAGAGGTATTGTACTCCTGTAAAATTGAATCCTGTTGTTTAGATTTGGTTTTGAAATGCACGACCTCCTTCATCTTTAAACTATATGAGAGAAAACTTCAAGTTGCGTGGATGGGTTTTTTAAAAAAAAGCAGTTCATTTTTCTTGTTGTGGGAGTAGGTACACGGATTATTTGGGCTGGAGAAAACCAAAGATTACAAAAAGTCCCTCCAAATTAATACTTTGGAAATGGAAATTTTGAAAAGAAAATGGCTTTTGTATTGCTGACCTTCAGAAAATTTTGTAAAAACGTGCATTTTGTTTTGAGCTTCTGTTACTTTTTCTATGCCAAACTTCACAGACTTTGCATATGTTTTCTCTTAATGCCATTTACGCTTTATCCAAGATTCATCCAAACTTAAATCTGCACAGCTCTAGTGATTTTCTCCTCATTAATTTTGCAGCTCATCCGTGCGCCGCCAGCGTTAATCCTTGCATGAATAACGGTGAGTGCTTCTCCGCTGACGGCGAGACGGCCATGTGCGTTTGCCCCGACGGCCTGTTAGGAATTCACTGTGAAAGAGGTAGGCAACTTGCGTCAGTTTGGAATCATTTTGTTGCTGGTTTCTCAGGCTATCACAAAGGCTGTTTTTTTCACATGGCCTGTATTTCAGACACATTAACTTTTCCCTCTGTGAGAAAGCATCAGTGGCAAACGTTACAGGTTATTTTTGTCCACTGCACAGGCTACATGAAAAGTAGCGCCATATATTTTTTAGCCAAAGCTGCTTTTTCCTCATTTGTTCGCCAGAAGAGAGAAATGCCAAGGTCAGCAAGATGGAGAAGCAAACCAGGACCGCCCGATTATCCTTTGTCCGTACTTTTTAGCAACTTCATTTTCTGTCCGTTGTAAGGACCTCCCTTGTTTTTGGTCACTTAACTCAAAAAAACATGTTGAGCAGTTTGTGTGAAATTTAAAGGTTGGGAGAGGTAAGGTAAAAATATCAAGCGAGATCGGCCAATCAGCGTGATCGTGTGACCATGTTGCCCCATCAGTCAATCCAGTCTGAAATCTCCAACTTTGCTGCCCTTTTCTGAAGCAATCTTCCACAGCTGTGACTTGATTTATTTCCCTTGCAGTTTCTCTGTGTCGAGACAGCGTCAACCCGTGCCTGAATGGAGCAACGTGCACAGAGGACAATTCATCAGTAGTCTGCATCTGTGCGGAAGGCTTCATCGGGGATAACTGTCAGAGAGGTTTGGGCCGGAGCGAGACCTGTCGTCTCCTCTTCGATTCCCTTTTTTTTTTATAATCTTGGAAGGTGTATAATAAAGTTTCTTTCTGAAATCTCACACATTATTGGGGTTGGATGGCTTTGTGGGCAAACAGGGTTGCGCTTTCTAAGAATTTTATCTGGAATGCAGTGTTTCATATTCAGACACTCTGAAATGTTAGTCAATCAGGTTTTGCTCCTTGGTGAGAAAACTCCTTTGCTACTATAAGCCCTTAAAAGTGACAGTATTCAATTGTCATTGTCACTACTGGTTGTTCTGTGCGTACTCCTCATGCCTAGTCTCATCCCTTGATGCACACCCAATACAGTGTCTCACTGGTGCACTGGTTCAAATCCCACTTCAGGGTGACTCGAGGCTTCAGGCAGGAGCAAGGCAAATGCGATATCATGGAATATTAAGCAGCAAAGTTTGCTGGAGTTGACACGTGATTTCCCTCACTAGTGTGAATATTTTTTATCCGACTTCACAAAAATCATGTTTATCTTTGCTTTTGTGTCAACTATGAACCGGCCTTCGGGCAATTTCTTTATTTGACTGACTTTTGAGTCATTTCTAATCTGGTTTTTCTTTCTGTAAAGGGTTTTTCACACCGTAAACATTGAACAGTGATTTTCGTGCCACAAGAAAAAAAATTGGGTTCTATGCTTAGTTTGCAGATATCAACTTCACTTTCTCGGGTTAAGGTGTCATTTTGATCCAGGTTTTTGTCCCTGCATGCAGTTCATCCCTGTTCTGAGGGAGTCAATCCATGCTTGAACAGTGGCACTTGCTTCACCAGCGACGGCATGACAGCAAAGTGTGCATGCTTAGATGACTTCACTGGAGCGTACTGTGATTTCAGTAAGCCTTGGTGCTGTTTTAATGACAGCCTTTGCCTTTAAAGTGTAGTTGAAAGGATTCATGCTGTTGGCTTTTTGAATATTTTGGATTCACTTTTTGCATCGCTCGTCCCGTGGCTGGCAAAATGTGTAATTTGCCTGTTGTTAAATGCCTAACAGGCCGCGTCATCAAAGTTTACATGAGTATATAGCATACACTCTTGACTTATTACTGGGCTGTTGCTGTGATTTATGTCTGACATGCGTGCACAAAAGTCAAACATGCGTGCACGCGCGTATGATATGCGCAGATGAGACATGTACAGTATGGCATTGGAGAAGAATACATGCCCTTGTGCACAGTGGGTGGGACTTTGCATTGTGGCATCAGTCCTTGCAGGCCGGCACTGTTTCACCGTCGGGAGTAATTGGCCCACGAGGAAGAAGTGATTCTTCACTGAGGTATTTTTATCGGTTTTCAGTGGCTCCTTGCAATGAGTTTGTTAATCCCTGCCTGAATGGCGCCACCTGCGTATCAGACAACACTGGATGTGCTAGATGCATCTGCACCGAGGATTATGTTGGAGATAACTGTGCAAGAGGTATTGTTCAATGGACAACGGCTAGAAACCCAGTGAATTGTGAACAAAATGACAACCACTCCATGAATTGGAACTAAACTTTGACACTGTTCTTGACTACATAGAAGGGCACAACTCTAGAATGTTTCACAATATTATTATTAAGAACCATATTATAATTAATACTATAAATAACAAGAGTATTCCACACTCCTTAACTCTTTTGCTCTGTTTATACTCAATGAGATTAAAAATATTCAAAACAATTAAAAAATATATTTTTCAAAATTCTCTTTTTAGAGGTCATGCATTGTATAATTAATGCAAACCATGTACAGTGCTGTCACGGGGCACTGAGGCCAGTTTCCCAAAGTTTTTGGTTTGAGCTTCTTCACTGTGAAACAGAATGATTTGTATTCGATAAAGTCTGGGAAGTTGGAAACCAAAACCCTCTGAAGGAGATGTGGCCAAGGCTTAAAAATAAGTTCCAACTTGCCTCAAACAAGAGGTCCATGAAAGGAGTTAGTTGAGATATAGAATAAAGCCACATTAAAATAGTTACAGCTATGGCTAGAGATAACATGCACACCTATGGGAAGCCACTGCTTTGTGGCTACGGGCGTTTTCCTATAAATTTGTTTGGTACTCCTGGCCAAAGTCAGTTAACTTGGTCTTGGCAATACATTTGATTCTTATCGCTTCTCCAGCTCACCCTTGTTCGGCAGGAGTTAATCCCTGCTTGAACGGTGCCCGCTGTTTCTCTGTGAGCGATGTCATGGCAGTGTGTTCATGTGTGAATGGGTACGCCGGTGAACGGTGCGAAACAGGTAAGGCCGCTTGTCGCAGCCAGGTCAGTATTCCAACTGCAGTTGCAAACATTAAGCTTTGCCATTGTCACGTTGGGATAAATCGCCAACAAGTTCATTGGGATTACAGTGAAAATTACAGAAAAAAGTTCTTTACCTGTAATAGTGCAATAAATTCCAAACACTCTGGACCACCCCACGTTATGTGTGAGTTACAGTTTCATTGCGTGGAAAATTCATTGTGCACATTTAGTAACTGGTTGCTGTCATAGATTTGTAATTACTGATTTGCTGCACATTATGTTTCTTTGAATTGCGCTGTGTGTGTTTCACTGTTTCATAACAGTTCCCCCGTGTCATGACACTGTCAATCCGTGTATCAACGGAGCAGTCTGTGTTGAGCACGATTCGGCCGCAGTCTGCATCTGTGCTGAAGGCTTTGTTGGAGATCACTGTGAACGAGGTTGGTTTATAACTGGGAAGGTTTACAGTGTCACCTGCCGACGACCTGATGCTGAGAAACAAACTCGCAATAGTGATCATTGAACGAAGGTGGGGTTGGATTTTCAGCAGTATCAAAGACCACCACCCCACACACACACAAGTGTGTATTTGCCTTCAACTGGGGACCCCCTACTTTTCCTCTTTTGTTTGTACTTAAACTTTTTTAGAAGACCACCCATATGTTTTTTACAGAGTTGTCAATCGGGGACCCTCTGTCAATCGGAGACCTTATTGCCCTCTATTGTTCTGGGTCCCCGATTGAATGCAGAAACTAACTCACACACACTGAAATTTGCATGAAGGTCTTCTCAAATTATTTAAGTTGTCCATGACTTGTGGATCACGTACGGTTGCAATTTCTGCTCCAAGTAGAGAACGAGAGAGGACTTGGTTTACCAAGCACGACAGGTCTTTGGAAATCACCATGTGAGCGCCCAGGCCTGTGTTTTTCAGCATGGGACGCGCTGAGCCTGCATGACCGATTTTTGTTTGAACGTATACGGTCTTCCCATGTGGACTAGGCGTATGCATATGCTCCTGCCTGGAAAACCTTCCCAATAACTTGTCGCTTCTTTGACATTAAAGGTGCACTTCAACTTGGGGCAGATGGAGCCCATTAATATCGGCACTTGGCCTTCAATGCGAGTTCATGCGGGACTCAGTTTTGCCTCAGTAGTGGCCAGTCAATGAGTTAAAATTGTTGAAGCACACAGGAGAATTCACAGTAGGCCTAACGAGTTCTTACTGCTTTTACTTTGCACAGTTCATCCTTGTGCTGATGCAGTCAATCCATGCACAAACGACAGTAGTTGCTTCTCTCTTGACGGCATCACGGCAGTATGTGCCTGTGTCAACAGCTCAAGCAGACAAGAGTGCGAACATTGTAAGGATTTGTGTAAAATAATGGTTAGCCTTAATCGGTAGAGCTGTGCCCCCATGCCTCAACGAAGCCACCTGTATGGAGGTAGCTTCCTTAGCCGTGTGCTTGTGCTCTGATGGATTTGTTGGAACCAACTGCGAGGACAATAGGCAATTTGGTTTGGTTTGTTTTAGCAGCACGGAATAAAAACTACACGTACATGTACCCAACATTTCTGGAATGACAACATACGTACTTGTATATTACACTTAAAAAATGCAGTACTCGGGATATCTTTCTTTGCACAAAAATTGTCAAAAAGGTTTGTCTGTCACAATCAACAAAAAAGAACACCAGGTGTAGATGTGCCATCCCCTAGATCCTCAATTCCAGTCAAGCTGATTGGACAGTTGCCACTTTAAGTCAATGAGCATTTTCTTTTGGAATTTTAGATGGGGTGTGTCACGCCAGCGTCAGCCCATGTCTGAACGGAGCCACATGCGTGGATGTTAACTCGTCGGCTGTTTGTCAGTGTGCTGATGGTTTCCAAGGTGTAAACTGTGAGAACGGTGAGTTATGCCGGCACTCCACTCATTGAATGCCATATGTATAAATGGTGCACAATGTATTGTTTTCATTTAACGGCCTAAGGTTCAGTTTGTACTCAGTGTGAAAGTGAACACAAATGTGGTATTGTGATTTCAGATCATATTATATCGGCGAATTTGCAAATGATTAACCATACTTCTAGTGAGGTTAACACTTCCTGCCGGGTGGATTTCTCTTGAGCGGGATGAGATGGCGGGACCTTTTCGAGAATTTTCGTTTTCAAAATTCTTCAAAAATTCATGTATTCTTTTACTGGACGTCTACACCCACACGAATGACTCTCTGGTAGCTACTCTAATCTGTCAGGCAATCTTCATTGACGCCCTAGTATTCAGCCCAGGCCTGCAGCCCAGTAAACCGGGCACCCCGGCGGGAAGTGGTTAAGTTTGCTTTGCCTTTACATTTGCCTGAAGCATTAAAAAGCCTTAAATGTGGAAAAACATTTGAAGATGTGCATTCATGTTGGACTCATGAAAACCCTACAACAATTAACTAATTGTGAATGAGGCAGAATTAAACACAAAGCAGCGACAAATTGAAGAACAGCAATAAAGTTAAGCAGCCATCACAATTACTAACGAGTCATTTGTCACATTGAATGCATCATCATTAGGGCCTATGTTAAAAGAGCATCGCTTTTATCTGGAGTTGCGCCTTTCAGTGTGGACTATTTGTTGTACAATGTGCAGAACACTTCTATTTCTGTTTGGTTCTGTGTAAAACAAAAGAGCAGATTATAACTGCTGGACATGTGTGAAAGAAGTTGACCTTGACGTTGGAAAGTGGCCTCATACTGTGAACAACCCAGTGGCACATTGTATTAGGAATTACCATCGCCATCACGTTCTCTTTAAAGATGTCTGATTTGGATGACAGTGTGCATATATGTACTGATTAATCCAAATATAGCTGGCCCCTCACCTAGCTCACAAAACTGTCCTCAC
Organism: Acanthaster planci; assembly: GCF_054643075.1. NCBI lineage: Eukaryota > Metazoa > Echinodermata > Asteroidea > Valvatida > Acanthasteridae > Acanthaster > Acanthaster planci. The sequence continues at coordinate 10,742,362 of NC_141785.1, read as the reverse complement.
ATCTGGGCCTCTTTTGTGTGCTGCTCCTATGAAGAGCGTGCTTTTTTTTCCCCCTGATGCACAGTGACTGCATGCCATGACAGTGTCAACCCATGCCTGAATGGAGCAACGTGCATGGAGATGGGCTCCATACCCGTCTGCCGATGCACTGAGGGTTTCATTGGCATCAACTGCTCAAGAGGTAGCCCGATATTTCCAACTTCTGTAGAAATGAATCAAGGCTGGTGATGATTGCCATATCTGCCCTGAGCAGAAGCACCCCCTCATCGGTTGAAAAGAGCCATGTTGGCGGGGAATGTTTGTTTTGTTGGTAGGAATGGGAACCCTAATGTATTACTGTAAGTTTCCTTGCAGACTCATTAAGTTTGATAACTGCTGTTATTGGGTTTCAGTTAGTGAAGATTCTTTACTTTTATGATAAGCAGCTACATCAAGTTTTGCTCAGTCATCTCTTTACAGGGTTTTCTTTTCTGAATAAATAATTCAGCATCCTTTCTTTCAAATATTCAGAATGTCACATCTGTTTCTGTCCTCAGTGAATCCATGTGCTGAAGGCATCAATCCCTGCTTGAATGGTGCCAACTGCTTCCCCAACATCCAAGCAGTATGTACGTGTATGAACGGGTTCTCCGGACAACATTGCGAAATAGGTAAAATTGAATTCCAGCTGGCTTGACGAACTAACGACGAACTAAGCATGATTGAACCATTACATTCAGTTCAGAATCACACGTTACTCAAGGACATAACTTAACAGATATTCTCGGTAGCTGTGCAATCATATTTTATAACAGTATCCATATCTGTCACTTTTTGGGCTTGCATACTTTCTTCTGAAACTTTGCGACGACTCAAAAGATGCTTAATGGGAATAAATATATGCTTGAGTAGCATTATTTCAAACATCCCTCTGGCCATGCAGTGTATGTAATCCCTTTGGCGAGTAGTCGTAAGCAATCTCCTCATTTGGAGATTGGCGCTGGCGTGGTGCCTACGTATTGTGTGAGTTGGCACACAGCCAGCCATTATTTTATCAACCGTTTAAAACCAAAGAGCAACCGCATGGGCCATTGATCAGAAGGAATGGCTAAACTCTCTTCGGTATTAATGAATGGGAATTCTGATAGTCTCGCTGCAAACACCCGTTTTACTCATGCGCAGAGGATGACAAATGAGCAAGTTGTGACTGCCGTTTGCAAAGTGTGCAACTTTTTTTTTCTGTCGCGCAATTTGTCCAAGGTTACATGTAACGTGCCGTTTTTTCTTGCAGCACCTGTTTGCCATCCTAGCGTCGACCCCTGTCTGAACGGGGCGACTTGCATTGAGGTGAATGGAACGGCAACGTGTATTTGCACCATTGACTTCAGCGGCATCGACTGTGGGAATCCTGGTGAGTGATGAGGCAAGGGGAGGTAGTGCGACAAGCCGTTCATTTGAATATCTATGAAAGCAATTGGCTGATGGCTGCCTCCATTTCCTACACACCTATATCTTATTGTGCGCAAATGCCAAGATCTTCTAGGGCAGCCTCGCTGGACGACCCAAACTGAACCAACCAACAAAGACACCGATTGAGTGCGCCAGCAAAAGTTACCAAAGTTATGGATTTCTTCACAGTGAAGACCAAAGAAGCAAAGGTCTTTGAAGATTGTTTTCTTTCATGCAAACAGTGGACCCATGTCATGCAAGTGTCAACCCGTGCCTGAATGGAGGGACGTGTACACAGGTCAACTCAAGAGCCGTTTGCCAATGCCCTCCCCTCTTCCTGGGTCCAATATGTGAAAATGGTGAGTGTATAGACCATAATAGGTGCAATTAGGCTGGGCAAACACACTTTACATTGCACCTGAGCAACCCCTTGCAAGGGGTAATCCATCTTTGACATGTCAAGTAAGCATGTAGTGGTCCACGCATGAGAACTGCGTGTCCCACATCTGAGCAAAATATGTGGGCCAATCAGGGCAATGATTGAAGCATTTGGCAACCAATGAAATGTCAGAATCTGTAAGGTAATTGCCCATCACTACTTGTTGAAGTTGAACATGTGACTTCCTGAAATGACTCTTTTCAAACGAGGATTCCATCCTTTCCCATTTTCATAGCTAACTTGGCTCTGGTTTCTCCGTGTGACAATGGCATATGCCTGAACGGAGCAACGTGCATGGAGATGGGGTCGTCAACACTCTGCGTGTGTAGCGATGGGTTCAGCGGCATTAACTGTGAGCAAGGTATGTAGGATTCAAAACACTAGGAACCACACACCAGAATGTCGGATATTGTTACACTGCGTTTTTTTGTGGTCATGGCGAGCCTTCAGAGATATTCTCTTGTAACTATGAGGCCATCAATACATGAACATCAGATATCTCTCCATTATTTCCATTTTTTGCGGGACAAAAACAGACAACAAAAACAGCTTGACTGATTTAATCTAAACTTCCCAGAGCTCAAAATGGAGGTTTTTCAATGCTTACCTTAATTTCAAGAGATTGGCCATAGGACAGCTGAGGTTGGGAGAGGTGGTGGGATTCCCCTCTCTCAATAGTTGCCTAGATTTTAAAATTACCGTGAACACTCTACTCGATGTGCTGTAATTCCTTTTTGCAGCTGACCCCCAGGAGCTGGTATTGGATGAACCACGGACAGGTGAAAGCAGGAAACGGAATGTGCACACCAATCCTGAAGGTACATAACTGGGCTGAAAGTATGTGTTAGGTTTTTCAACTACTGTAATTTGATCTTGACTATTGGCTGTGACCTTTTGGCTCTTTGAACATGTGGCCTAAAATGTGCCCACAAATGAAGTGAACTTAACTGATTGATAGTGACTTCAGGAAAATTACAGTATCAAACTCAAAAGAAGTGTCTGTGAAATGTTGCTGAACAAAATTTGCAAGTACTTTCAGATTGTGAGAGCCTGGCCAAACATTTTGAAAATGTTCGTGTTGTGGGTACATTTAGCGCTAACTTTAAACCTTTCAGGGTGGTTTTTGATTATCAAAATGAACAAACACCACACCAGTGCTCTTCCAACTGAGCTATCCAGCCCACATATTTCAAAAGGCCACAGCCAATTTGTCAATATCTCTGTTCGAGGGACGCTAGCCAGGGGCCATTAAACCTGAAACACCATGTAGCCAGGGATCACACCCCAGTAACACGATACAACCTGGGAAGTGGTGAACGGGGATCACTCAAAGAGGATACTGCTTTTTTTGAGCATAGGAAAAAACCGATATGGGGAAACTGGTAGTTTTTGCATTGAATGCAACAATAGACACTTGTCCAGGCAAGATCCAGCAGGCCAGCTATCTCCAAGTCTAACTAACCTTGGAGCCTGCAGATGCGAGCTTCCACGGGATCAAACCAGTGGCAAATGAGACAAGTTATTATCCTCTCAACATCTATGCCCTCACTGTTATGATTACCCAACTTGGCAGTGTCCTCCAGATATTCCATCCATGTTGTCTGTTACTGCCATTGGTAGAGTAACCCGCTCTAGTTGTAAAGACATCATTTTATTTTCTCGCAGAGTCACGTGAGCCCGCATTGAATACAGCTTCGAGCCATGGCTGGCAAGCACTACCACTCTCAACTTTCCTTGTCATTATAATAATAATGCTCAGTTAAGTATAGTGTAATTCGACCACCAGAATAGACCGATTGCGCCAGCTAAGTCGCGTGACCTATAGTGGGTATAAGATATCAACAAACACGGCTCCATCTAAAGCAAAGTGTGTAATAAGTAACATTTACCAAAAATAAAGCTGACGGTAAGCACCGTACCTGGATTACTCATGTGCTGGGTGCTATTCCGTAACTTTGCTGTATTGTTTTTTAACAACACTCAAACCACTCAATACCCACTATAGGTCACGTGATTTAGCGGACACGATCGGTCTATTAGAAGCCATTACTGCGGTGGCACAACGCTCATGAACAGGTGGTACACACGCGTCAAGCTGAAGAATGTGCGTGTGAGTGCGGTGCCATCGTCGTTATGGCGTCTAATTGGATTAGTCTGTACAGGAAACTAAGCATGACAGTGCCTGCCAGAAAAAAGAGAGATTCAGAATGCGGAGTCGCAACTGAGACGTTATCACAAGAGGCAAATTTTTGTGGCTCATTTGTGGGTCATCCTGTATGCTCAATGGTATTTAATTTTTTCGAAGGAAATATATAAAGGGTTTATTTCCAAAATGAGATAAATGCATTCGAAAAACATGCAATGAAATACTGAAGAACTTTAGCAGTGTTGCGTGTGTCCTTAAACTTCTTTTTTCACTATGTTGACTCCATTAATGTTGTGTTCGGCCATGCTAAAGCTGTAGAAACCGACTACAGGTATCTGAGAAAGGGTAGGATTCCGAAAGACACCAAAATGGCACTTGTCATGTTGGGGAAACGAACTCTTCATGTGTTAATGATTATGTGCAACAGAACTGTCTTAATGAAAAAGAGAGTCAAGTTGAATGTCAATGCAAAAGTTGATACTGTGGTGTTTTTACTTCACCGATGAGATAGCTTTTAAGGCCTTTTTTGTCATGTATAATGCTACTTTTTAATACTTACATACACATATATCTTAAGTAAAACTGTGTGAAAAATCTTGTTGGGAAAGTTTTAAATGCTTTTATGCTTCCATGTGAAGTGTGATATATTTTCATGTAAGGATTAAGATTCCTTTTTAGCATTTTATTCAAGTGGGCTGTACTATACTCTTGAACTTTGTTGAGGAGGGTTGTAAGCTGAGACAAGGAGAAACAGAGAACAGAGATATGTCACTGGAAGGGAACTTCATTTATGACGTTAGTAGAACTGATGAGATTTGGAATGCTGTGCTGTGAACATATGGCTTGAAGCAATAAGCCGATGCCTGAACATAGTCATGGTCAAATCAAGGTAAACTAGCTCCCCGTGTAGCTTAGTTTTATAATTCGTGACACTAATTTAACATTTCAGTTTTCATTCAGTTCTTATTACCTTTATATTCCTAACATTGATTCTGTTAATTGTTATTGAGTATATGTAGCTGTTTTCCAATTGGTATTAACCCTGTCAGTTCCCAGTCTTTTGTACGTCAACAAATTAAGGACAGTTGCAGTTAAACCCCAACCCTCTAAGGGTACTTGGCTAGCAACGCTGTCAGACACATCAGTCTGTATCAGTTGTCAAAGTGGCTTGCCTGCCCAGTGTAACAAGATCCAACAGGTTAACTCTCCCCAAGGCCAAACAGCCTGGGAGTCTGTGGTTGCCAGCCACCACAAGATCCAACAGTGGCACTGTTCAATGGGACTAGCTCCCATTGTCTCAACATGACCAGTTTGTTTGGCTGCTGTCGATTGCCAAGTGCATCAAAGTGCAGCAGACTTTTTCACCTGATGCCCTGTGGCAGTCTGATCCGTCTGGCAGGGTTAGGGTTACGGGAAATAGACTTGCGGTGACCAGTGGCTGTGGGATGTGTTTAAGATAGTAGTATTGTGCAACACGTTCATCCACATCTCTCAAGTATACCAACAATTATTGTAATAGCATTCTGCATTGGCAGGAGAAACAAATAAGTCTACAGAGTTCTTTCTCATTCATCTGGAAATGAAGCGATGACATGAATGTAACTGTAAACAGCACTGAACAGATGTCAGTCTTGGAGAGGTAGCAGCAGGCTCAGAGGAAACCAGCAGTAATGCTCACCTTTGTCAGAATGGCCAAGAGGCAGGCGACTGCAAATAGTTTCTTTGTTGTGTCAAGAACTGGTTGGAAAAAAACATCCTTGCCTTTTGATTGGCAGCCAACGATTACCTAAAATGGGCATGTTTCCATTGCAGCTCAGGCCAAGTAAACGCACTTTTCCCTGAGGTACATGTAACTGTGTAAGCTCTGCTAAAAAGGTGAAGGGTTTGGTACCGCATGAAATCCAGAAATTTCTCTGTCCTTTCTTGGGCAGTCTGGTTAACATGTCTTCTTTTCCACAGAGGCTGCATTTCATTCTGCACTGCCACATTTTGGGACATGAGAACTTTCGATGCAAAGTGTCAGCTGTCCAATTAAATCATACCAAATGCAGAAACTGTTGTCAGCGATGTTTCTGTCAAATCTCCAGGAAATTGTTCAGTCTTTTTGTTTTCATCTGAACAGCAATGTTGCATGATCCTTTGGGGACCCTGTCTCCCCTTCTCCAGATTCTGCTCTTAAAGGCTACCCATGCCGACGCTGCCTTATCAGCAGAAATCCAGCGAGAAAGCCCGGTAGCCAAAGTTGGTGTAGACATCAATCAGGGAGCTGTTTCCCGAGACACACAGCACCTGCAAGTGAAGTCCAGAAACCATTCATTTGCCATTCAAATTTTCATTTGGAATGCATCAAGCCCCCTTTTTTCTGTTGGCTATTTTTTCAGTTGTGTTTGCATTCAGCACTGGAGAATGTTATTGCCACATACAAACAGTTGCTCCTCATGTTATTTAACTGTAACAAGAATTTATATGATACAGACGCATAATTTTTTAAGCACTGCTTTTCTGCATTGTTTTGGGCCATCATGCATGGGACCATTGATGGAAATACAAAAAGATGCCTGTAACATTGCTGGATAAAGGAAGTGTGTGAAAAAGAACGTGTGTGAAGTTGAACTTGGCCAACTTTAGCCGTTAAACTGGTAAGTTCAATTATTTTACTGAAGGATATAATATTACTTAATCACTACTCTATTTGCCAGTGAAATCACATGCTGTTTCTTGCGTGCTTTCTTTCAAATAAGTGAAAAAAATCTACTGACAATGAGAGACTCTGAGATGCTAGGTGGCAGCAGCCACAGCAGTCCTTTTGGTTGACGTACACATGTGCCTGCAGTTTGTAGGCATGCACATTAGTTCTGGGCAGGCACATAACCGCAGAAAAGGACCAGTCTGCCTGCCGTCACCATGCATCTTGGAGTCTCCTGCTCTGAGCGCACACATTGAATATTCGTCTTGCAAAATAAAACTGGTTCTGCTGGTGGTGTTGAGGTCACGATGCACAAAAGGAATGGATCTTTCAAGGATGACTGATCACCTTAGTCCAAACATGTAGTTCAACCCATCAGAAGACCAGTCACCGAAGTGGCTTTGATATCTCTACATGTTACAGTCAAAGCCACAGCCAAAACGTTTGTCTGCAGCCACATCAGAAGACCTATCATGAACAAAGATTCTACTCATCTGACCTTATTGCTTCCGTTTTCTGTGTTGATAGCCAGACTGAATACGCTTGTTGCAGTGCAGGGGACCTTGGTCTTGGGAACACCGTTGATGTTCCAGTGGTATACAAATGGCGTGCTGCCTCCCGATATGATCTGTGGCCACAGAAAAAAACAATCCCAACTTGGAATTTAGCTATTTTGAGGTGAGTGGCCTAGTTTAGAGACGTTACACAAAAGAAATGACACATGGAGCATGAGGGGTCAAGTGAAAGAAAGACCCAAATTGGAAAAGTCAGCCAAATATTTCCATGCTACTTTATTTACTTAAATACTATCTTTCGGTATGAAAAAGTAGAGTGTTTGCAACATTTTTAAATCCGAAGGAATCCATAAATCATTGATGTAACTTTTGACAGAAACTTCTCAGTTGTTTATTTCAGGGAAGATTCATTTAAGAGAAAATCCACTGTGTCAAGATGCCCTCAAACTAAAAATGGTTAGTTACTTAAACGCACTTAAAAATTTGCCTTCCAAAACTTTGGAGAAGAAGAGAGTATGGGAAAAGTGGATCAGATAGTGGAGAGAGAAAAATCGGTACAGATTAAGCAACTTGGAAAGATCAGAATATTTTAGACCATGGGCTGGTTTACACAAACAACATCTTATCTTGCCAATGCACGTCAAGGATACAAGAAACAGAGGCAATCACTGAAGAGGTTTTATGGATGGGAATTAAACTATCAATTTTTATGTTGTGTCAACTCAGGAAACCAGGGTCTCACCGAATCTTCATGGAAGGTCACCACCTGAGAGCAGCAGTTTGGGGCGTCAAAGGTCACGGTGGGGGTCAACGACCTCAGATGCCAGAGAGACAAGGAGGGGCCTCCGCCACAGACCTGCAGAAGTGTAAAACCATTTTAAGATAAAAATTGCCGGCAGGGAAATGATGCCAGAAGGGTACAACACACATTGGTCTACCATCGCACAAAATCTCGTCAAATCTACTACAACTAGGGTAGGATTTAAATCCCATCCAGTTGGGTTATTAGTGCCTACTTACCACCTGTAGATTCACGTACTACAAACAGGCCCCATTCATTAAATCAAAGGCAGATTTTCTTTTCCAGAAAGTACGCTCTTCCATGATGCCGGGAATAACCTCCCTTACCTACATCAAGAAATTGTTGATTTATTTTTTTGTTTACTTGCATGCATCCTTACCAGCCATTCCTCGCCAGGATCCAGTGACACACATCCAACCCATTTGCCATGCTGTGGTCTCGCACACTCCTGAAAAAGAAAATGAGGAAATTCCAACTCATCACATTCAAAATCTTTTATTAATCTAGCTAGCGTTTCCGTGGAAATTCAGACTCCCAAAGTTTATAATTTCTAGCCCTCCCGCCCCCCCCAATTTATCCACGAGAAAATCCTAACTCCATTGAAAACATTTCCAACATTTCTGATTTGACGGTGGATCCCTTGAGATGAGTCCCAAGGCCACTTATTTCAGAAATTGAGATGAAATTAGTTGAGGGTTTCTTTATTTCAACCATACAAGATTCACTTAGAGGCCTAAATGGCTGCGGCGGCTTAAAATCTCATTTTATAGGGTTAGGTCACATCTCTCTTCCAAATGTTAAACAATTACATTTTTCCATTTTGCAGAAAAAAAAAACAATTATACATTCCTATATACTTGTAAATAAGCACAGTTTAAGTGGAAGGACACAGCATCTTGACACTTGCATCTTTTCCTACCTCATGTTTGTATGGCTCAATGAGATGCACGGCTTCTCCTGATCTTCTTGAATCTACCACATGTGCAAAAGTCAAGTGAAAAAGAGTTGCTCCAGTGAACAAAAAAATCAACATTTAAGGCAAGACTCCACAAACACCCCACCCCATCCCTTTTCACTGATCAAGCAGGTCTATGCTTGCTCAAAACTGCTCAACGTTTCAAGAAGCGTAGATAAGTAACTACTTTTTCTCCCAAGATATATCCAGCATCGTAATCGTAATCTTTCAGTTTCCCAACTTTTGACTCACCCCATATTCTTACAGACCCGTCCTCTGCGGATGAAGCCAGCTGCTGTGATTGGTGGTACAATGAGACGCAATGGATGTAATCGGTATGGCCAGCAAAGGTCTCCTATTCCAAACAAATATCAGGGATATTTCAGGTTACAAGGACCAAAGGAAACAGTTATCCCCAAATCACACTAAGAAACTACACAAAATGCCTTACATCCTCTGTCAGCGAATTCCTTCAGGCTGCACAGGACCATGCATGCCAATCAGTGTCATTAGAGCAATTCATTCAATCTAAGAATACACACAGGGTTAACACAACGTTGAACCACCGCACACACGTGGCTAATGTCACCGTAAATACATGTACTCCAAGATTTTCTTCAAATTATAAAACTGGGCTTCAGATTCAGAACTTCAAATTCGGAAAGCAGTACCTTAGCTTTGCCTCTATGATGGTGTAATCTTTGACAGAATTCAAAATGGAGAAGCGACAAAGGCAGTAATATGACCACTTTGTTTCCTGCTGCTCAGGCATTAAACAAGGTCACCACGGACAGAGTGAATACCTTTTTAGTCCCACTTTCTAGATCCCAAGCATACACCACGCTATCACCACCACCCGAGAACAAAATGTTGTCCTGTATTTGGGGGAAAAATGTATTTTGTAGAGTAAAAGTTGTTAGACCAGTCTATGCAAAAGAAGGCACTATGTTGGACTTGTTCAGTTATTTGAGTGGTTTAAACATTTCTGTTTTACTGGAGTTTAGGTGCACAATAAACATTTCAAAAGACTCCAACCATAACTCCCCCTTTCACTTCACTTTATAGCCACTCCCCTTCAAATCTCCTCCTGGCAAGCCTTGCCCAACAAACACGAAAGCAAATCTGGGACGGACACTGAGTGGATTCACTTTGAATCAATATCGTGTTGATCAAACAACTTGACAATTGAGAACGATAATCCAGTCTACATTTATTTCCTCAGTTCGATCCAAGATTGGTTGAAACACTGTACATGTATTGTGAAGCTCTGAAATACCAGTGTACGTGTACTTGTTTTTTTTTTAATGCTAATTACCTTCGTACTGTAGGCTAGCGCATTGGTCTCAAATGCACTAAAGTTACTGGATGCTGGCAGAGACAGGGACCAGGCAATCTTAGGATTCTAAGGAATGGTAACAAGCATGAAAATTATCTCTATCTTAATATTTTCTCGCTGAAAAAAAAAACCAAAATACAGGCAAAAGTTGGACCAGAACCTGCACTCTACTATATCCCAAATATATGGATACTGCACTGTTAGATAAACATTACCAGCCAAGTGCCCAATTTATACTTGTGGTTGGTGGTCCTATATACTAAGTCAAAAGAACTTTTTCACCAGAAAGCAGCAATAAAGGAGAAAGGCACCAGTTGAAAATTGGTCTCAGCTCAGATAAATCTCACCGCTAGAAGTAGCAGAAAAGCTCTCTGAACTCAGAAGTCTGTTTCTTACCTTCTGAAAAATATCAGCCCAGGCCCAGCCTTTGATATCACCACAGCCGGCACTGGAAGTGAGACATAGAATAAAGTTTAAGCCTGTACGAATCAAGTATATTGCGACTAAAGCTATGATTTCTTGCCACTTGGATTGCTAAGGTGAATAAATGACAATTTCTAATCTTGGAGCAGGCCTCACATTTCAACTTGACAGTCACAAATGAGATTTTTTCACGTGGAATATGGGGGGTGTGATATTGAATAACAAATTCTCTAAAGCTCTCTAAAACCCAAGCGTCACAGCGGACGGCCCTAAATTTATAACATCCCTTGTCAAAGAATATTTTTATATGCTTCAGATGTGATAAAGTAGAAAGGACAGGATTCCAATTTTACACACCTTATCAGGAATTTTTCTGTTGACACCAGTGCATAAATAGCTCCATCGTACGCTGTTGGAGAAGAAAATATATTTGAATGATAAAACTGTTTATTTTCTTGAGGCTATCTTATGGTAAGGATTTGCGGGAACGTCATGGGATCTTTCTCTCCAAGAAGAGGTGGGGTTCTGTACAGAACTGGTGAGTGTCAACTCCACCTTTCAGCCAGGATGCTCTCACTGTCCTGAGGCTGTCTTGTCATCATTCCGTGGGCGTCAATCGGTGGGGGACAAGGGGGGGGCATGTCCCCTTCCCCTTTTCCACTTTTTTCCAAAACCAAAATGAAATTGTGTAACTTGCAAAAAAATTTACCAAATTTGTTAAAAAAATGGCTAAAATAGCCAGGACCCCATGCCACTCGGAGCTTCGCACTCGCATTTTTCTGATCAGGGCTATGCCTCCCCCCCCCCACTTTTCAAAACGGATAGACAGCCTTGCATGAGACTGAAAAAACACAAGTCTGAGCCCGTGTGTTGGTACTTATAAATTGTTCGCTGCATAAGACCCACCTTTGAAGGAGACTAACGGTTTCCATGTTTCCTTGTTGGCTTCTGCACTCAAAGAAGCTGTAATACTGTGGAGAAGGAATTGACAGGAAACCATCAGGCGCAATTGCCTGGAGGAGTGATTGACAGGCCTACACTGCTTTTCCAGAAAGTGAACATTCAACTTTCTTGAGACTGAAAGGTTCTTGACACCAGGGTGCTGAAATTTTGTTATCAAAAAGGTACCTTTTAACCACGTGACGCCGGATGACGTGTAAACCACACGTAATGTTCCTTATTTGTTGCACGGAAGATGTGTACACTCGTTTAAGAATTCTTTTTTCATTTCCCGGTTGACGTATTAACACTTGGCTGGGTCAAAGCACAATTGCAAGGTTGAAGAATTTGCGGGTTAAAAAACCCTCCCCCCAGCAGCTTCCCGCGGGAAGAAGATCCAACGTTAACTGGCTATGAGTAGGAAATACAGTATAGGAAATACTCTTTTTGTTGGTGACATAACTCCCAATTGCACCAGGCATTACAATATTCACATACAGATCTCATCCAAATCCCCCTACTCCCCAAGAGGGGAATGCCCTGGGGGGGGGGAAGAATGCTGCGGACTTTGAACAAACCTGAAGATTGCAATCGTTCCATAGCTGTTGCCAGCTACCAGGTATTTGCCATTTGGGGAAATGCATTGGGCATACACAGTCATGTGCATCTGCTGGCGCTGCCGACGAATCTCTTGCTACAAATAAACATTAAAAAATTTTATAGAAGTTTCAATCGTGCAAATTTTTGTAACCAAAAAGACAATTGGCCCTGAGCAGAAGCACCTCCTCATCGGTTGTAAAGAGCCTTGTTGATAGGGACTGTTCATTTTCATTGGTAGCGACACGACCACAACAGGCGCATTTCATAGTGCTTGGAAAATTGCACCCTCTTTTGGTCACACTCCGGGCTCACAGGCAATAGCAAAGAGTTCTGAAACTGTATCCCACCATCAAGTGCTCAATGCCAACCACGAAAAATTGCACTTCACCTTGAATTTAGGCATGATTTTACCCTGTGTAAAGAGCTGTAAAATCTTCAATTAATCCCCACACTGGTGCAGCAAATGCATGTATGATGGCAATTCTTGAGAATTGTGGATGTGGTATAATGTGCATGTACAGGTATGTACTGTACAGTGTACATGTACAACCGAAGGCGGAAAGAGTTCTAGGCCCATATATGCATCATTTGCATGTCATGATGTATGTGGATTTTTCCTTCCTCCATGGTTTAAATATGAAAACTTAGTATTTTCTGAGTAAATGCTTCAAATTTCAATATTTTCCCGAGTAAAATTGACTTTTTAGGATATGCTGTCACTTTCTGATGGCTTATAAACCACTGCAAGAGAAAATTAGTGATGTCTCCCTAAAAACTACCCTAATACTAAATACGAAGAACCAACAGTTGTCAACTCAAAAGAATGAAAGATAACGCATAACATTGCAAATCCACAGCCATGACTGACGGACAGATGCAAGATCGACAGATGAGAAAGTATGGGTACTATTTGAACTGTCTGGTGAAGTTTAAAGATGACAAACCTCCAAATTCAGTGCCATTTCGATTTTAAAACAAACAGAAAGCCAGAGGTCGAGTATGCCGGGTTGAGGCAGTATCACAACCGGGAAAGGCACTTATGATAATTAATACTAGCGTTACCCCCCATGGTTATAGGCGTCACTATTAAACATGAATTATGCAGTATCTGCTCTCAGCGATAATGCGCATACGCATGCGCGAGCTGCGAGCTGGGTACACGTACCAACACTACATGTACTGTACATGTACAGTACATGTACATGTACATGTACAGTACACTGTATGCACTGTACATGTACATGTACAATGTGTAGTGATCATTGAGGCACTTCTAATCTGAGTTTATTATCAGAAATAGGTCATTTCTATTCAACATAATTGGAGAAGCCTGAAAATGTACAAATATCACGAACAAGGCTGGTGACAGTAGTGCAATATGCGATCGTTTGATGCCCGTTTTTATTCAACTATAAAATACTGTAATGCAGTCGGAGCATATAATAATATAATTTGAGCCTAAATGCCCATGGTGGAATAATTGCCCCGCCAATTCCCAAACAAATAAGTTTACAGAGCATGGTAATTCAACTTTAGTTGTGGGGGTTTAAAATGAAAGTAACACCCGTCAAGGTGTTTGAAAATTGAAGCACGCTGAACACGTCACGTGTTAAAAGTGCGCCCTGATCTCGGATAAATTGGTTGATTGTAAGAGAGGAACTTAAAGTTGTTCATTTCGGTTTTATTCTGTCCTACAACGCTGTTATTGTTATTATTTTCATATACAATTATTCGTATGTTTTACTATAGTGCATTATTTTCATTTTATCCTAAAATGAACAAGAACGGGGTGTAGTTTGGATGTCATTATGTCCAGTTCTTGTGAAGCCGTCTTTCTTACACACGGGAAATATAAAAAATGACTAATGATCAGATCGTCTTCAGTTTTAAGAACAAACCCACTATAGTGGCGTATCCAGCTCGTGCAAACGAGGTGGATGGGAAGTTTGTATTAAAGAGAGCAAACTTGACTTTTTTATCTGGAAAAAATGCTAAACCCCCTCTCCTAAAGAAAGATGGTATTACTATTCGTAAGATAACGGCGCCCTCAAGTCCTAAATTGAATAAATAAATGCAAACAGAGCATCGGCAGCATATTTCGCGGGGGAAAATTTATCTCCATGATGCCCTCGCTGGTGAAAATCTACCCGTTGGAAAATAGACCGTTGGGGCGATTATTCATAGAAACTAATCTGGCGGGTGCATTTGCATAACCATGTCTGAAGTTCCCGCCAAAACGTCTAAAGAATAGTAGAAATGTGGTCTGCAGGGTGTTATGCAACATCTTCATCCACAGCCGTCAGTTTGCGTCCTAACACTGTAGGGTAATTCCCAACTTCACCGAGGTAGTCTTTTCATTCAGTACCACGTGGTCGTCGAGCAGCACAATGCACGAAATTTAAAGCACCTGCATTGACACGTTGACCAGGTGGTCGTGCAGAGGCCGTCGTGCTTTCTGCTGTAATTGCTCGCCTTGGCCGGGCGAGCCAGGCAAATACAGGAGTCATATTTTTCAACCTGCATGCTGCTGATCGTGGTGCTATGCTCGAGGCTCATTGATATATGAATAGCTGGAGACTGGATGCGGGTGAGCTTTTTCTAAAATAAAAGAAAAACATATCTTTACTTGAACATGTTACAGCAAACAGCTTTGAGGATATATTACAGCTTTTAGGAAACGCGTGTGAAGCCAGAAACTTGCCGGCTCAATGATAGCATGCATGTACCGACTCATACAGACGAGAAAACATTCAGGGAAGAGTTACGTATACGGACGCCAGTAATTATTCCCTACAGTGACCTGTTGGCCCTCGTAAAGGTAAAACATGTTCAGAGTTCAGTTTATTAGAAAAAATACCAAGTCTCACAGGGTTTACGTTTGTGCACAGGGTGTAAGCGGCGTCCATATAGGGAACTCTTTCCAAGCGGGGTCTATATAGAAAGTGGCATGGGTAGGGCAAGCCTCTCCGGAGCCAACAGGCTCACCAAACCGGTGTTCATCTGCGGCTCCTTCGGCAACTGTCACTGAGAATCTGCGTACCAGTCCATCGCGCGTTGCTACCAAGTTCATGTCAGTACCCAGTTGTACTCATTGGTGGAGAGACGCTATAGAAGCAGTTATTAATTGGCTTCATACAGCAAACAACTAATGGCCAGCGGCATGACGTGCTCAAACCCTCGATCCTCTGGTCCGAAGCAACAATGCCTGACGATCTGACCGTGCACAGGTCTACACCCCAAAAGGAAAAATATCAATATTTTTTGCTTCCTTCTGACATGGATGTGGTTACCATTCTTCCTATTCAGTGTGTTTTGGTGTATTTTTCTTTTTTAATGACAATAGCTTTTTCGCCTTTGTGTTTCCATGCAGATACCGACTGGATGTGGGACTGCCTGGCTGACTGGATGTGCGACTGCCTGATTTGGAGGTTGAGTGTCTGTCTTTGTGTTTGCGGTAGCAAGGTAGCTGTTGCTACTCTCAGGAGCTGATCGACCCTGCCCTTGCGAGATCACGTTTGTCCTGTTGAATGTTGTCTGCGTTTTGTGACTCGTTCTTGTGTTTGCTTGGTTTTTTTTCTGTTATTTCACATAATTTCTGTTTGCATGTCACTAACTCTCGTGTTTTAGTCTTTGTGTTTGCATGCAGATACCGACTGGATGTGGGACTGCCTGGCTGACTGGATGTGCGACTGCCCGAATTGGAGGTTGAGTGTTTTTGTGTTTCAGGGGTAGCAGGGTAGCTGTTGCTACTCTCAGGAGCTGATCGACCCTGCCCTTGCGAGATCACGTTTGTCCTGTTGAATGTTGTCTGCGTTTTGTGACTCGTTCTTGTGTTTGCTTGTTTTTTTTCTGTTATTTCACATAATTTCTGTTTGCATGTCACTAACTCTCGTGTTTTAGTCTTTGTGTTTGCATGCAGATACCGACTGGATGTGGGACTGCCTGGCTGACTGGATGTGCGACTGCCCGAATTGGAAGTTGAGTGTTTTTGTGTTTCAGGGGTAGCAGGGTAGCTGTTGCTACTTTCAAGAGCTGATCGACCCTGCCCTTGCGAGATCACGTTTGTCCTGTTGAATGTTGTCTGCGTTTTGTGACTCATTCTTGTGTTTGCTTTTTTTTCTGTTATTTCACATAATTTCTGTTTGCATGTAACTAACTCTTGTGTTTTAGTCTTTGTGTTTGCATGCAGATACCGACTGGATGTGGGACTGCCTGGCTGACTGGATGTGCGACTGCCCGATTTGGAGGTTGAGTGTCTTTGTGTTTCGGGGGTAGCAGGGTAGCTGTTGCTACTCTCAGGAGCTGATCGACCCTGCCCTTGCGAGATCACGTTTGTCCTGTTGATTGTTGTCTGCGTTTTGTGACTCTTTCTTGTGTTTTCTTGTTTTTTTCTGTTATTTCACATAATTTCTGTTTGCATGTCACTAACAGTCATGTTTTAGTCTTTGTGTTTGCATGCAGATACCGACTGGATGTGGGACTGCCTGGCTGACTGGATGTGCGACTGCCCGAATTGGAGGTTGAGTGACTTTTTGTTTCAGGGGTAGCAGGGTAGCTGTTGCTACTCTCAGGAGCTGATCGACCCTGCCCTTGCGAGATCACGTTTGTCCTGTTGAATGTTGTCTGCGTTTTGTGACTCGTTCTTGTGTTTGCTTTTTTTTAATGTTATTTCACATAATTTCTGCTTCCATGTCACTAACTCTCTTGTTTTAGTCTTTGTGTTTGTATGCAGATACCGACTGGATGTGGGACTGCCTGGCTGACTGGATGTGCGACTGCCCGAATTGGAGGTTGAGTGACTTTTTGTTTCAGGGGTAACAGGGTAGCTGTTGCTACTCTCAGGAGCTCATCGACCCTGCCCTTGCGAGATCACGTTTGTCCTGTTGGATGTTGTCTGCGTATTGTGACTCTTTCTTGTGTTTGCTTGTTTTTTTCTGTTATTTCACATAATTTCTGTTTGCATGTCACTAACAGTCGTGTTTTAGTCTTTGTGTTTGCATGCAGATACCGACTGGATGTGGGACTGCCTGGCTGACTGGATGTGCGACTGCCCGAATTGGAGGTTGAGTGATTTTTTGTTTCAGGGGTAGCAGGGTAGCTGTTGCTACTCTCAGGAGCTGATCGACCCTGCCCTTGCGAGATCACGTTTGTCCTGTTGAATGTTGTCTGCGTTTTGTGACTCGTTCTTGTGTTTGCTTTTTTTTTAATGTTATTTCACATAATTTCTGTTTGCATATCACTAACTCTCTTGTTTTAGTCTTTGTGTTTGCATGCAGATACCGACTGGATGTGGGACTGCCTGGCTGACTGGATGTGCGACTGCCCGAATTGGAGGTTGAGTGATTTTTTGTTTCAGGGGTAGCAGGGTAGCTGTTGCTACTCTCAGGAGCTGATCGACCCTGCCCTTGAGAGATCACGTTTGTCCTGTTGAATGTTGTCTGCGTTTTGTGACTCGTTCTTGTGTTTGCTTTTTTTTTTAATGTTATTTCACATAATTTCTGTTTGCATGTCACTAACAGTCATGTTTTAGTCTTTGTGTTTGCATGCAGATACCGACTGGATGTGGGACTGCCTGGCTGACTGGATGTGCGACTGCCCGAATTGGAGGTTGAGTGATTTTTTGTTTCAGGGGTAGCAGGGTAGCTGTTGCTACTCTCAGGAGCAGATCGACCCTGCCCTTGCGAGATCACGTTTGTCCTGTTGAATGTTGTCTGCGTTTTGTGACTCGTTCTTGTGTTTGCTCTTTTCTTTTCTGTTATTTCACATAATTTCTGTTTGCATATCACTAACTCTCTTGTTTTAGTCTTTGTGTTTGCATGCAGATACCGACTGGATGTGGGACTGCCTGGCTGACTGGATGTGCGACTGCCCGAATTGGAGGTTGAGTGACTTTTTGTTTCAGGGGTAGCAGGGTAGCTGTTGCTACTCTCAGGAGCTGATCGACCCTGCCCTTGCGAGATCACGTTTGTCCTGTTGAATGTTGTCTGCGTTTTGTGACTCGTTCTTGTGTTTGCTTTTTTCTTTCTGTTATTTCACATAATTTCTGTTTGCATATCACTAACTCTCGTGTTTTAGTCTTTGTGTTTGCATGCAGATACCGACTGGATGTGGGACTGCCTGGCTGACTGGATGTGCGACTGCCCGAATTGGAGGTTGAGTGATTTTTTGTTTCAGGGGTAGCAGGGTAGCTGTTGCTACTCTCAGGAGCAGATCGACCCTGCCCTTGCGAGATCACGTTTGTCCTGTTGAATGTTGTCTGCGTTTTGTGACTCGTTCTTGTGTTTGCTTTTTTTTTAATGTTATTTCACATAATTTCTGTTTGCATATCACTAACTCTCGTGTTTTAGTCTTTGTGTTTGCATGCAGATACCGACTGGATGTGGGACTGCCTGGCTGACTGGATGTGCGACTGCCCGATTTGGAGGTTGAGTGTCTTTGTGTTTCGGGGGTAGCAGGGTAGCTGTTGCTACTCTCAGGAGCTGATCGACCCTGCCCTTGCGAGATTACGTTTGTCCTGTTGATTGTTGTCTGCGTTTTGTGACTCTTTCTTGTGTTTTCTTGTTTTTTTCTGTTATTTCACATAATTTCTGTTTGCATGTCACTAACAGTCATGTTTTAGTCTTTGTGTTTGCATGCAGATACCGACTGGATGTGGGACTGCCTGGCTGACTGGATGTGCGACTGCCCGAATTGGAGGTTGAGTGACTTTTTGTTTCAGGGGTAGCAGGGTAGCTGTTGCTACTCTCAGGAGCTGATCGACCCTGCCCTTGCGAGATCACGTTTGTCCTGTTGAATGTTGTCTGCGTTTTGTGACTCGTTCTTGTGTTTGCTTTTTTTTTAATGTTATTTCACATAATTTCTGCTTCAATGTCACTAACTCTCTTGTTTTAGTCTTTGTGTTTGCATGCAGATACCGACTGGATGTGGGACTGCCTGGCTGACTGGATGTGCGACTGCCCGAATTGGAGGTTGAGTGACTTTTTGTTTCAGGGGTAGCAGGGTAGCTGTTGCTACTCTCAGGAGCTGATCGACCCTGCCCTTGCGAGATCACGTTTGTCCTGTTGAATGTTGTCTGCGTTTTGTGACTCGTTCTTGTGTTTGCTTGTTTTTTTCTGTTATTTCACATAATTTCTGTTTGCATATCACTAACTCTCGTGTTTTAGTCTTTGTGTTTGCATGCAGATACCGACTGGATGTGGGACTGCCTGGCTGACTGGATGTGCGACTGCCCGAATTGGAGGTTAAGTGACTTTTTGTTTCAGGGGTAGCAGGGTAGCTGTTGCTACTCTCAGGAGCTGATCGACCCTGCCCTTGCGAGATCACGTTTGTCCTGTTGAATGTTGTCTGCGTTTTGTGACTCATTCTTGTGTTTGCTTGTTTTTTTCTGTTATTTCACATAATTTCTGTTTGCATGTCACTAACAGTCGTGTTTTAGTCTTTGTGTTTGCATGCAGATACCGACTGGATGTGGGACTGCCTGGCTGACTGGATGTGCGACTGCCCGAATTGGAGGTTGAGTGATTTTTTGTTTCAGGGGTAGCAGGGTAGCTGTTGCTACTCTCAGGAGCTGATCGACCCTGCCCTTGCGAGATCACGTTTGTCCTGTTGAATGTTGTCTGCGTTTTGTGACTCGTTCTTGTGTTTGCTTTTTTTTTAATGTTATTTCACATAATTTCTGTTTGCATATCACTAACTCTCTTGTTTTAGTCTTTGTGTTTGCATGCAGATACCGACTGGATGTGGGACTGCCTGGCTGACTGGATGTGCGACTGCCCGAATTGGAGGTTAAGTGTCTTTGTGTTTCAGGGGTAGCAGGGTAGCTGTTGCTACTCTCAAAAGCAGATCGACCCTGCCCTTGCGAGATCACGTTTGTCCTGTTGAATGTTGTCTGCGTTTTGTGACTCGTTCTTGTGTTTGCTCTTTTTTTCTGTTATTTCACATAATTTCTGTTTGCATATCACTAACTCTCTTGTTTTAGTCTTTGTGTTTGCATGCAGATACCGACTGGATGTGGGACTGCCTGGCTGACTGGATGTGCGACTGCCCGAATTGGAGGTTGAGTGACTTTTTGTTTCAGGGGTAGCAGGGTAGCTGTTGCTACTCTCAGGAGCTGATCGACCCTGCCCTTGCGAGATCACGTTTGTCCTGTTGAATGTTGTCTGCGTTTTGTGACTCGTTCTTGTGTTTGCTTTTTTCTTTCTGTTATTTCACATAATTTCTGTTTGCATATCATTAACTCTCGTGTTTTAGTCTTTGTGTTTGCATGCAGATACCGACTGGATGTGGGACTGCCTGGCTGACTGGATGTGCGACTGCCCGAATTGGAGGTTGAGTGATTTTTTGTTTCAGGGGTAGCAGGGTAGCTGTTGCTACTCTCAGGAGCTGATCGACCCTGCCCTTGCGAGATCACGTTTGTCCTGTTGAATGATGTCTGCGTTTTGTGACTCGTTCTTGTGTTTGCTTGTTTTTTTCTGTTATTTCACATAATTTCTGTTTGCATATCACTAACTCTCGTGTTTTAGTCTTTGTGTTTGCATGCAGATACCGACTGGATGTGGGACTGCCTGGCTGACTGGATGTGCGACTGCCCGAATTGGAGGTTGAGTGACTTTTTGTTTCAGGGGTAGCAGGGTAGCTGTTGCTACTCTCAGGAGCTGATCGACCCTGCCCTTGCGAGATCACGTTTGTCCTGTTGAATGTTGTCTGCGTTTTGTGACTCGTTCTTGTGTTTGCTTTTTTCTTTCTGTTATTTCACATAATTTCTGTTTGCATATCACTAACTCTCGTGTTTTAGTCTTTGTGTTTGCATGCAGATACCGACTGGATGTGGGACTGCCTGGCTGACTGGATGTGTGACTGCCCGAATTGGAGGTTGAGTGATTTTTTGTTTCAGGGGTAGCAGGGTAGCTGTTGCTACTCTCAGGAGCTGATCGACCCTGCCCTTGCGAGATCACGTTTGTCCTGTTGAATGTTGTCTGCGTTTTGTGACTCGTTCTTGTGTTTGCTTGTTTTTTTCTGTTATTTCACATAATTTCTGTTTGCATATCACTAACTCTCGTGTTTTAGTCTTTGTGTTTGCATGCAGATACCGACTGGATGTGGGACTGCCTGGCTGACTGGATGTGCGACTGCCCGAATTGGAGGTTGAGTGACTTTTTGTTTCAGGGGTAGCAGGGTAGCTGTTGCTACTCTCAGGAACTGATCGACCCTGCCCTTGCGAGATCACGTTTGTCTTGTTGAATGTTGTCTGCGTTTTGTGACTCGTTCTTGTGTTTGCTTTTTTCTTTCTGTTATTTCCCATAATTTCTGTTTGCATATCACTAACTCTCGTGTTTTAGTCTTTGTGTTTGCATGCAGATACCGACTGGATGTGGGACTGCCTGGCTGACTGGATGTGCGACTGCCCGAATTGGAGGTTGAGTGACTTTTTGTTTCAGGGGTAGCAGGGTAGCTGTTGCTACTCTCAGGAGCTGATCGACCCTGCCCTTGCGAGATCACGTTTGTCCTGTTGAATGTTGTCTGCGTTTTGTGACTCGTTCTTGTGTTTGCTTTTTTCTTTCTGTTATTTCACATAATTTCTGTTTGCATATCACTAACTCTCGTGTTTTAGTCTTTGTGTTTGCATGCAGATACCGACTGGATGTGGGACTGCCTGGCTGACTGGATGTGCGACTGCCCGAATTGGAGGTTGAGTGATTTTTTGTTTCAGGGGTAGCAGGGTAGCTGTTGCTACTCTCAGGAGCTGATCGACCCTGCCCTTGCGAGATCACGTTTGTCCTGTTGAATGTTGTCTGCGTTTTGTGACTCGTTCTTGTGTTTGCTTGTTTTTTTCTGTTATTTCACATAATTTCTGTTTGCATATCACTAACTCTCGTGTTTTAGTCTTTGTGTTTGCATGCAGATACCGACTGGATGTGGGACTGCCTGGCTGACTGGATGTGCGACTGCCCGAATTGGAGGTTGAGTGACTTTTTGTTTCAGGGGTAGCAGGGTAGCTGTTGCTACTCTCAGGAGCTGATCGACCCTGCCCTTGCGAGATCACGTTTGTCCTGTTGAATGTTGTCTGCGTTTTGTGACTCGTTCTTGTGTTTGCTTTTTTTTAAATGTTATTTCACATAATTTCTGTTTGCATGTCACTAACAGTCATGTTTTAGTCTTTGTGTTTGCATGCAGATACCGACTGGATGTGGGACTGCCTGGCTGACTGGATGTGCGACTGCCCGAATTGGAGGTTGAGTGACTTTTTGTTTCAGGGGTAGCAGGGTAGCTGTTGCTACTCTCAGGAGCTGATCGACCCTGCCCTTGCGAGATCACGTTTGTCCTGTTGAATGTTGTCTGCGTTTTGTGACTCGTTCTTGTGTTTGCTCTTTTTTTTTCTGTTATTTCACATAATTTCTGTTTGCATATCACTAACTCTCTTGTTTTAGTCTTTGTGTTTGCATGCAGATACCGACTGGATGTGGGACTGCCTGGCTGACTGGATGTGCGACTGCCCGAATTGGAGGTTGAGTGACTTTTTGTTTCAGGGGTAGCAGGGTAGCTGTTGCTACTCTCAGGAGCTGATCGACCCTGCCCTTGCGAGATCACGTTTGTCCTGTTGAATGTTGTCTGCGTTTTGTGACTCGTTCTTGTGTTTGCTTTTTTCTTTCTGTTATTTCACATAATTTCTGTTTGCATATCACTAACTCTCGTGTTTTAGTCTTTGTGTTTGCATGCAGATACCGACTGGATGTGGGACTGCCTGGCTGACTGGATGTGCGACTGCCCGAATTGGAGGTTGAGTGATTTTTTGTTTCAGGGGTAGCAGGGTAGCTGTTGCTACTCTCAGGAGCTGATCGACCCTGCCCTTGCGAGATCACGTTTGTCCTGTTGAATGTTGTCTGCGTTTTGTGACTCGTTCTTGTGTTTGCTTTTTTTTTAATGTTATTTCACATAATTTCTGTTTGCATATCACTAACTCTCGTGTTTTAGTCTTTGTGTTTGCA
Organism: Acanthaster planci; assembly: GCF_054643075.1. Lineage (NCBI taxonomy): Eukaryota > Metazoa > Echinodermata > Asteroidea > Valvatida > Acanthasteridae > Acanthaster > Acanthaster planci. Next base: position 10,719,108 of record NC_141785.1, on the reverse strand, counting down.
TGCAGATACCGACTGGATGTGGGACTGCCTGGCTGACTGGATGTGCGACTGCCCGATTTGGAGGTTGAGTGTCTTTGTGTTTCGGGGGTAGCAGGGTAGCTGTTGCTACTCCCAGGAGCTGATCGACCCTGCCCTTGCGAGATCACGTTTGTCCTGTTGATTGTTGTCTGCGTTTTGTGACTCTTTCTTGTGTTTTCTTGTTTTTTTCTGTTATTTCACATAATTTCTGTTTGCATGTCACTAACAGTCATGTTTTAGTCTTTGTGTTTGCATGCAGATACCGACTGGATGTGGGACTGCCTGGCTGACTGGATGTGCGACTGCCCGAATTGGAGGTTGAGTGACTTTTTGTTTCAGGGGTAGCAGGGTAGCTGTTGCTACTCTCAGGAGCTGATCGACCCTGCCCTTGCGAGATCACGTTTGTCCTGTTGAATGTTGTCTGCGTTTTGTGACTCGTTCTTGTGTTTGCTTTTTTCTTTCTGTTATTTCACATAATTTCTGTTTGCATATCATTAACTCTCGTGTTTTAGTCTTTGTGTTTGCATGCAGATACCGACTGGATGTGGGACTGCCTGGCTGACTGGATGTGCGACTGCCCGAATTGGAGGTTGAGTGATTTTTTGTTTCAGGGGTAGCAGGGTAGCTGTTGCTACTCTCAGGAGCTGATCGACCCTGCCCTTGCGAGATCACGTTTGTCCTGTTGAATGATGTCTGCGTTTTGTGACTCGTTCTTGTGTTTGCTTGTTTTTTTCTGTTATTTCACATAATTTCTGTTTGCATATCACTAACTCTCGTGTTTTAGTCTTTGTGTTTGCATGCAGATACCGACTGGATGTGGGACTGCCTGGCTGACTGGATGTGCGACTGCCCGAATTGGAGGTTGAGTGACTTTTTGTTTCAGGGGTAGCAGGGTAGCTGTTGCTACTCTCAGGAGCTGATCGACCCTGCCCTTGCGAGATCACGTTTGTCCTGTTGAATGTTGTCTGCGTTTTGTGACTCGTTCTTGTGTTTGCTTTTTTCTTTCTGTTATTTCACATAATTTCTGTTTGCATATCACTAACTCTCGTGTTTTAGTCTTTGTGTTTGCATGCAGATACCGACTGGATGTGGGACTGCCTGGCTGACTGGATGTGTGACTGCCCGAATTGGAGGTTGAGTGATTTTTTGTTTCAGGGGTAGCAGGGTAGCTGTTGCTACTCTCAGGAGCTGATCGACCCTGCCCTTGCGAGATCACGTTTGTCCTGTTGAATGTTGTCTGCGTTTTGTGACTCGTTCTTGTGTTTGCTTGTTTTTTTCTGTTATTTCACATAATTTCTGTTTGCATATCACTAACTCTCGTGTTTTAGTCTTTGTGTTTGCATGCAGATACCGACTGGATGTGGGACTGCCTGGCTGACTGGATGTGCGACTGCCCGAATTGGAGGTTGAGTGACTTTTTGTTTCAGGGGTAGCAGGGTAGCTGTTGCTACTCTCAGGAACTGATCGACCCTGCCCTTGCGAGATCACGTTTGTCTTGTTGAATGTTGTCTGCGTTTTGTGACTCGTTCTTGTGTTTGCTTTTTTCTTTCTGTTATTTCCCATAATTTCTGTTTGCATATCACTAACTCTCGTGTTTTAGTCTTTGTGTTTGCATGCAGATACCGACTGGATGTGGGACTGCCTGGCTGACTGGATGTGCGACTGCCCGAATTGGAGGTTGAGTGACTTTTTGTTTCAGGGGTAGCAGGGTAGCTGTTGCTACTCTCAGGAGCTGATCGACCCTGCCCTTGCGAGATCACGTTTGTCCTGTTGAATGTTGTCTGCGTTTTGTGACTCGTTCTTGTGTTTGCTTTTTTCTTTCTGTTATTTCACATAATTTCTGTTTGCATATCACTAACTCTCGTGTTTTAGTCTTTGTGTTTGCATGCAGATACCGACTGGATGTGGGACTGCCTGGCTGACTGGATGTGCGACTGCCCGAATTGGAGGTTGAGTGATTTTTTGTTTCAGGGGTAGCAGGGTAGCTGTTGCTACTCTCAGGAGCTGATCGACCCTGCCCTTGCGAGATCACGTTTGTCCTGTTGAATGTTGTCTGCGTTTTGTGACTCGTTCTTGTGTTTGCTTGTTTTTTTCTGTTATTTCACATAATTTCTGTTTGCATATCACTAACTCTCGTGTTTTAGTCTTTGTGTTTGCATGCAGATACCGACTGGATGTGGGACTGCCTGGCTGACTGGATGTGCGACTGCCCGAATTGGAGGTTGAGTGACTTTTTGTTTCAGGGGTAGCAGGGTAGCTGTTGCTACTCTCAGGAGCTGATCGACCCTGCCCTTGCGAGATCACGTTTGTCCTGTTGAATGTTGTCTGCGTTTTGTGACTCGTTCTTGTGTTTGCTTTTTTTTAAATGTTATTTCACATAATTTCTGTTTGCATGTCACTAACAGTCATGTTTTAGTCTTTGTGTTTGCATGCAGATACCGACTGGATGTGGGACTGCCTGGCTGACTGGATGTGCGACTGCCCGAATTGGAGGTTGAGTGACTTTTTGTTTCAGGGGTAGCAGGGTAGCTGTTGCTACTCTCAGGAGCTGATCGACCCTGCCCTTGCGAGATCACGTTTGTCCTGTTGAATGTTGTCTGCGTTTTGTGACTCGTTCTTGTGTTTGCTCTTTTTTTTTCTGTTATTTCACATAATTTCTGTTTGCATATCACTAACTCTCTTGTTTTAGTCTTTGTGTTTGCATGCAGATACCGACTGGATGTGGGACTGCCTGGCTGACTGGATGTGCGACTGCCCGAATTGGAGGTTGAGTGACTTTTTGTTTCAGGGGTAGCAGGGTAGCTGTTGCTACTCTCAGGAGCTGATCGACCCTGCCCTTGCGAGATCACGTTTGTCCTGTTGAATGTTGTCTGCGTTTTGTGACTCGTTCTTGTGTTTGCTTTTTTCTTTCTGTTATTTCACATAATTTCTGTTTGCATATCACTAACTCTCGTGTTTTAGTCTTTGTGTTTGCATGCAGATACCGACTGGATGTGGGACTGCCTGGCTGACTGGATGTGCGACTGCCCGAATTGGAGGTTGAGTGATTTTTTGTTTCAGGGGTAGCAGGGTAGCTGTTGCTACTCTCAGGAGCTGATCGACCCTGCCCTTGCGAGATCACGTTTGTCCTGTTGAATGTTGTCTGCGTTTTGTGACTCGTTCTTGTGTTTGCTTTTTTTTTAATGTTATTTCACATAATTTCTGTTTGCATATCACTAACTCTCGTGTTTTAGTCTTTGTGTTTGCATGCAGATACCGACTGGATGTGGGACTGCCTGGCTGACTGGATGTGCGACTGCCCGATTTGGAGGTTGAGTGTCTTTGTGTTTCGGGGGTAGCAGGGTAGCTGTTGCTACTCCCAGGAGCTGATCGACCCTGCCCTTGCGAGATCACGTTTGTCCTGTTGATTGTTGTCTGCGTTTTGTGACTCTTTCTTGTGTTTTCTTGTTTTTTTCTGTTATTTCACATAATTTCTGTTTGCATGTCACTAACAGTCATGTTTTAGTCTTTGTGTTTGCATGCAGATACCGACTGGATGTGGGACTGCCTGGCTGACTGGATGTGCGACTGCCCGAATTGGAGGTTGAGTGACTTTTTGTTTCAGGGGTAGCAGGGTAGCTGTTGCTACTCTCAGGAGCTGATCGACCCTGCCCTTGCGAGATCACGTTTGTCCTGTTGAATGTTGTCTGCGTTTTGTGACTCGTTCTTGTGTTTGCTTTTTTTTTAATGTTATTTCACATAATTTCTGCTTCAATGTCACTAACTCTCTTGTTTTAGTCTTTGTGTTTGCATGCAGATACCGACTGGATGTGGGACTGCCTGGCTGACTGGATGTGCGACTGCCCGAATTGGAGGTTGAGTGACTTTTTGTTTCAGGGGTAGCAGGGTAGCTGTTGCTACTCTCAGGAGCTGATCGACCCTGCCCTTGCGAGATCACGTTTGTCCTGTTGAATGTTGTCTGCGTTTTGTGACTCGTTCTTGTGTTTGCTTGTTTTTTTCTGTTATTTCACATAATTTCTGTTTGCATATCACTAACTCTCGTGTTTTAGTCTTTGTGTTTGCATGCAGATACCGACTGGATGTGGGACTGCCTGGCTGACTGGATGTGCGACTGCCCGAATTGGAGGTTAAGTGACTTTTTGTTTCAGGGGTAGCAGGGTAGCTGTTGCTACTCTCAGGAGCTGATCGACCCTGCCCTTGCGAGATCACGTTTGTCCTGTTGAATGTTGTCTGCGTTTTGTGACTCATTCTTGTGTTTGCTTGTTTTTTTCTGTTATTTCACATAATTTCTGTTTGCATGTCACTAACAGTCGTGTTTTAGTCTTTGTGTTTGCATGCAGATACCGACTGGATGTGGGACTGCCTGGCTGACTGGATGTGCGACTGCCCGAATTGGAGGTTGAGTGATTTTTTGTTTCAGGGGTAGCAGGGTAGCTGTTGCTACTCTCAGGAGCTGATCGACCCTGCCCTTGCGAGATCACGTTTGTCCTGTTGAATGTTGTCTGCGTTTTGTGACTCGTTCTTGTGTTTGCTTTTTTTTTAATGTTATTTCACATAATTTCTGTTTGCATATCACTAACTCTCTTGTTTTAGTCTTTGTGTTTGCATGCAGATACCGACTGGATGTGGGACTGCCTGGCTGACTGGATGTGCGACTGCCCGAATTGGAGGTTAAGTGTCTTTGTGTTTCAGGGGTAGCAGGGTAGCTGTTGCTACTCTCAAAAGCAGATCGACCCTGCCCTTGCGAGATCACGTTTGTCCTGTTGAATGTTGTCTGCGTTTTGTGACTCGTTCTTGTGTTTGCTCTTTTTTTCTGTTATTTCACATAATTTCTGTTTGCATATCACTAACTCTCTTGTTTTAGTCTTTGTGTTTGCTTGCAGATACCGACTGGATGTGGGACTGCCTGGCTGACTGGATGTGCGACTGCCCGAATTGGAGGTTGAGTGACTTTTTGTTTCAGGGGTAGCAGGGTAGCTGTTGCTACTCTCAGGAGCTGATCGACCCTGCCCTTGCGAGATCACGTTTGTCCTGTTGAATGTTGTCTGCGTTTTGTGACTCGTTCTTGTGTTTGCTTTTTTCTTTCTGTTATTTCACATAATTTCTGTTTGCATATCACTAACTCTCGTGTTTTAGTCTTTGTGTTTGCATGCAGATACCGACTGGATGTGGGACTGCCTGGCTGACTGGATGTGCGACTGCCCGAATTGGAGGTTGAGTGATTTTTTGTTTCAGGGGTAGCAGGGTAGCTGTTGCTACTCTCAGGAGCTGATCGACCCTGCCCTTGCGAGATCACGTTTGTCCTGTTGAATGATGTCTGCGTTTTGTGACTCGTTCTTGTGTTTGCTTGTTTTTTTCTGTTATTTCACATAATTTCTGTTTGCATATCACTAACTCTCGTGTTTTAGTCTTTGTGTTTGCATGCAGATACCGACTGGATGTGGGACTGCCTGGCTGACTGGATGTGCGACTGCCCGAATTGGAGGTTGAGTGACTTTTTGTTTCAGGGGTAGCAGGGTAGCTGTTGCTACTCTCAGGAGCTGATCGACCCTGCCCTTGCGAGATCACGTTTGTCCTGTTGAATGTTGTCTGCGTTTTGTGACTCGTTCTTGTGTTTGCTTTTTTCTTTCTGTTATTTCACATAATTTCTGTTTGCATATCACTAACTCTCGTGTTTTAGTCTTTGTGTTTGCATGCAGATACCGACTGGATGTGGGACTGCCTGGCTGACTGGATGTGCGACTGCCCGAATTGGAGGTTGAGTGACTTTTTGTTTCAGGGGTAGCAGGGTAGCTGTTGCTACTCTCAGGAGCTGATCGACCCTGCCCTTGCGAGATCACGTTTGTCCTGTTGAATGTTGTCTGCGTTTTGTGACTCGTTCTTGTGTTTGCTTTTTTCTTTCTGTTATTTCACATAATTTCTGTTTGCATATCACTAACTCTCGTGTTTTAGTCTTTGTGTTTGCATGCAGATACCGACTGGATGTGGGACTGCCTGGCTGACTGGATGTGCGACTGCCCGAATTGGAGGTTGAGTGATTTTTTGTTTCAGGGGTAGCAGGGTAGCTGTTGCTACTCTCAGGAGCTGATCGACCCTGCCCTTGCGAGATCACGTTTGTCCTGTTGAATGATGTCTGCGTTTTGTGACTCGTTCTTGTGTTTGCTTGTTTTTTTCTGTTATTTCACATAATTTCTGTTTGCATATCACTAACTCTCGTGTTTTAGTCTTTGTGTTTGCATGCAGATACCGACTGGATGTGGGACTGCCTGGCTGACTGGATGTGCGACTGCCCGAATTGGAGGTTGAGTGACTTTTTGTTTCAGGGGTAGCAGGGTAGCTGTTGCTACTCTCAGGAGCTGATCGACCCTGCCCTTGCGAGATCACGTTTGTCCTGTTGAATGTTGTCTGCGTTTTGTGACTCGTTCTTGTGTTTGCTTTTTTCTTTCTGTTATTTCACATAATTTCTGTTTGCATATCACTAACTCTCGTGTTTTAGTCTTTGTGTTTGCATGCAGATACCGACTGGATGTGGGACTGCCTGGCTGACTGGATGTGTGACTGCCCGAATTGGAGGTTGAGTGATTTTTTGTTTCAGGGGTAGCAGGGTAGCTGTTGCTACTCTCAGGAGCTGATCGACCCTGCCCTTGCGAGATCACGTTTGTCCTGTTGAATGTTGTCTGCGTTTTGTGACTCGTTCTTGTGTTTGCTTGTTTTTTTCTGTTATTTCACATAATTTCTGTTTGCATATCACTAACTCTCGTGTTTTAGTCTTTGTGTTTGCATGCAGATACCGACTGGATGTGGGACTGCCTGGCTGACTGGATGTGCGACTGCCCGAATTGGAGGTTGAGTGACTTTTTGTTTCAGGGGTAGCAGGGTAGCTGTTGCTACTCTCAGGAACTGATCGGCCCTGCCCTTGCGAGATCACGTTTGTCTTGTTGAATGTTGTCTGCGTTTTGTGACTCGTTCTTGTGTTTGCTTGTTTTTTTCTGTTATTTCACATAATTTCTGTTTGCATATCACTAACTCTCGTGTTTTAGTCTTTGTGTTTGCATGCAGATACCGACTGGATGTGGGACTGCCTGGCTGACTGGATGTGCGACTGCCCGAATTGGAGGTTGAGTGACTTTTTGTTTCAGGGGTAGCAGGGTAGCTGTTGCTACTCTCAGGAGCTGATCGACCCTGCCCTTGCGAGATCACGTTTGTCCTGTTGAATGTTGTCTGCGTTTTGTGACTCGTTCTTGTGTTTGCTTTTTTCTTTCTGTTATTTCACATAATTTCTGTTTGCATATCACTAACTCTCGTGTTTTAGTCTTTGTGTTTGCATGCAGATACCGACTGGATGTGGGACTGCCTGGCTGACTGGATGTGCGACTGCCCGAATTGGAGGTTGAGTGATTTTTTGTTTCAGGGGTAGCAGGGTAGCTGTTGCTACTCTCAGGAGCTGATCGACCCTGCCCTTGCGAGATCACGTTTGTCCTGTTGAATGTTGTCTGCGTTTTGTGACTCGTTCTTGTGTTTGCTTTTTTTTTAATGTTATTTCACATAATTTCTGTTTGCATATCACTAACTCTCTTGTTTTAGTCTTTGTGTTTGCATGCAGATACCGACTGGATGTGGGACTGCCTGGCTGACTGGATGTGCGACTGCTCGAATTGGAGGTTAAGTGTCTTTGTGTTTCAGGGGTAGCAGGGTAGCTGTTGCTACTCTCAAAAGCAGATCGACCCTGCCCTTGCGAGATCACGTTTGTCCTGTTGAATGTTGTCTGCGTTTTGTGACTCGTTCTTGTGTTTGCTCTTTTTTTCTGTTATTTCACATAATTTCTGTTTGCATATCACTAACTCTCTTGTTTTAGTCTTTGTGTTTGCATGCAGATACCGACTGGATGTGGGACTGCCTGGCTGACTGGATGTGCGACTGCCCGAATTGGAGGTTGGGTGACTTTTTGTTTCAGGGGTAGCAGGGTAGCTGTTGCTACTCTCAGGAGCTGATCGACCCTGCCCTTGCGAGATCACGTTTGTCCTGTTGAATGTTGTCTGCGTTTTGTGACTCGTTCTTGTGTTTGCTTTTTTCTTTCTGTTATTTCACATAATTTCTGTTTGCATATCACTAACTCTCGTGTTTTAGTCTTTGTGTTTGCATGCAGATACCGACTGGATGTGGGACTGCCTGGCTGACTGGATGTGCGACTGCCCGAATTGGAGGTTGAGTGATTTTTTGTTTCAGGGGTAGCAGGGTAGCTGTTGCTACTCTCAGGAGCTGATCGACCCTGCCCTTGCGAGATCACGTTTGTCCTGTTGAATGATGTCTGCGTTTTGTGACTCGTTCTTGTGTTTGCTTGTTTTTTTCTGTTATTTCACATAATTTCTGTTTGCATATCACTAACTCTCGTGTTTTAGTCTTTGTGTTTGCATGCAGATACCGACTGGATGTGGGACTGCCTGGCTGACTGGATGTGCGACTGCCCGAATTGGAGGTTGAGTGACTTTTTGTTTCAGGGGTAGCAGGGTAGCTGTTGCTACTCTCAGGAGCTGATCGACCCTGCCCTTGCGAGATCACGTTTGTCCTGTTGAATGTTGTCTGCGTTTTGTGACTCGTTCTTGTGTTTGCTTTTTTCTTTCTGTTATTTCACATAATTTCTGTTTGCATATCACTAACTCTCGTGTTTTAGTCTTTGTGTTTGCATGCAGATACCGACTGGATGTGGGACTGCCTGGCTGACTGGATGTGTGACTGCCCGAATTGGAGGTTGAGTGATTTTTTGTTTCAGGGGTAGCAGGGTAGCTGTTGCTACTCTCAGGAGCTGATCGACCCTGCCCTTGCGAGATCACGTTTGTCCTGTTGAATGTTGTCTGCGTTTTGTGACTCGTTCTTGTGTTTGCTTGTTTTTTTCTGTTATTTCACATAATTTCTGTTTGCATATCACTAACTCTCGTGTTTTAGTCTTTGTGTTTGCATGCAGATACCGACTGGATGTGGGACTGCCTGGCTGACTGGATGTGCGACTGCCCGAATTGGAGGTTGAGTGACTTTTTGTTTCAGGGGTAGCAGGGTAGCTGTTGCTACTCTCAGGAGCTAATCGACCCTGCCCTTGCGAGATCACGTTTGTCCTGTTGGATGTTGTCTGCGTATTGTGACTCTTTCTTGTGTTTGCTTTTTTCTTTCTGTTATTTCACATAATTTCTGTTTGCATATCACTAACAGTCGTGTTTTAGTCTTTGTGTTTGCATGCAGATACCGACTGGATGTGGGACTGCCTGGCTGACTGGATGTGCGACTGCCCGAATTGGAGGTTGAGTGACTTTTTGTTTCAGGGGTAGCAGGGTAGCTGTTGCTACTCTCAGGAGCTGATCGACCCTGCCCTTGCGAGATCACGTTTGTCCTGTTGAATGTTGTCTGCGTTTTGTGACTCGTTCTTGTGTTTGCTCTTTTTTTTTCTGTTATTTCACATAATTTCTGTTTGCATATCACTAACTCTCTTGTTTTAGTCTTTGTGTTTGCATGCAGATACCGACTGGATGTGGGACTGCCTGGCTGACTGGATGTGCGACTGCCCGAATTGGAGGTTGAGTGACTTTTTGTTTCAGGGGTAGCAGGGTAGCTGTTGCTACTCTCAGGAGCTGATCGACCCTGCCCTTGCGAGATCACGTTTGTCCTGTTGAATGTTGTCTGCGTTTTGTGACTCATTCTTGTGTTTGCTTTTTTTTAAATGTTATTTCACATAATTTCTGTTTGCATGTCACTAACAGTCATGTTTTAGTCTTTGTGTTTGCATGCAGATACCGACTGGATGTGGGACTGCCTGGCTGACTGGATGTGCGACTGCCCGAATTGGAGGTTGAGTGACTTTTTGTTTCAGGGGTAGCAGGGTAGCTGTTGCTACTCTCAGGAGCTGATCGACCCTGCCCTTGCGAGATCACGTTTGTCCTGTTGAATGTTGTCTGCGTTTTGTGACTCGTTCTTGTGTTTGCTTTTTTTTTAATGTTATTTCACATAATTTTTGTTTGCATATTACTAACGCTTGTGTTTTAGTCTGTGTGTTTGCATGCAGATACCGACTGGATGTGGGACTGCCTGGCTGACTGGATGTGCGACTGCCCGATTTGGAGGTTGAGTGTCTTTGTCTTTCGGGGGTAGCAGGGTAGCTGTTGCTACTCTCAGGAGCTGATCGACCCTACCCTTGCGAGATCACGTTTGTCCTGTTGGATGTTGTCTGCGTATTGTGACTCTTTCTTGTGTTTGCTTGTTTTTTTCTGTTATTTCACATAATTTCTGTTTGCATGTCACTAACAGTCGTGTTTTAGTCTTTGTGTTTGCATGCAGATACCGACTGGATGTGGGACTGCCTGGCTGACTGGATGTGCGACTGCCCAAATTGGAGGTTGAGTGATTTTTTGTTTCATGGGTAGCAGGGTAGCTGTTGCTACTCTCAGGAGCTGATCGACCCTGCCCTTGCGAGATCACGTTTGTCCTGTTGAATGTTGTCTGCGTTTTGTGACTCGTTCTTGTGTTTGCTTTTTTTTTAATGTTATTTCACATAATTTCTGTTTGCATATCACTAACTCTCTTGTTTTAGTCTTTGTGTTTGCATGCAGATACCGACTGGATGTGGGACTGCCTGGCTGACTGGATGTGCGACTGCCCGAATTGGAGGTTAAATGTCTTTGTGTTTCAGGGGTAGCAGGGTAGCTGTTGCTACTCTCAGGAGCAGATCGACCCTGCCCTTGCGAGATCACGTTTGTCCTGTTGAATGTTGTCTGCGTTTTGTGACTCGTTCTTGTGTTTGCTCTTTTTTTTCTGTTATTTCACATAATTTCTGTTTGCATATCACTAACTCTCTTGTTTTAGTCTTTGTGTTTGCATGCAGATACCGACTGGATGTGGGGCTGCCTGGCTGACTGGATGTGCGACTGCCCGAATTGGAGGTTGAGTGACTTTTTGTTTCAGGGGTAGCAGGGTAGCTGTTGCTACTCTCAGGAGCTGATCGACCCTGCCCTTGCGAGATCACGTTTGTCCTGTTGAATGTTGTCTGCGTTTTGTGACTCGTTCTTGTGTTTGCTTTTTTCTTTCTGTTATTTCACATAATTTCTGTTTGCATATCACTAACTCTCGTGTTTTAGTCTTTGTGTTTGCATGCAGATACCGACTGGATGTGGGACTGCCTGGCTGACTGGATGTGCGACTGCCCGAATTGGAGGTTGAGTGATTTTTTGTTTCAGGGGTAGCAGGGTAGCTGTTGCTACTCTCAGGAGCTGATCGACCCTGCCCTTGCGAGATCACGTTTGTCCTGTTGAATGTTGTCTGCGTTTTGTGACTCGTTCTTGTGTTTGCTTGTTTTTTTCTGTTATTTCACATAATTTCTGTTTGCATATCACTAACTCTCGTGTTTTAGTCTTTGTGTTTGCATGCAGATACCGACTGGATGTGGGACTGCCTGGCTGACTGGATGTGCGACTGCCCGAATTGGAGGTTGAGTGACTTTTTGTTTCAGGGGTAGCAGGGTAGCTGTTGCTACTCTCAGGAGCTGATCGACCCTGCCCTTGCGAGATCACGTTTGTCCTGTTGAATGTTGTCTGCGTTTTGTGACTCGTTCTTGTGTTACCTTTTTTCTTTCTGTTATTTCACATAATTTCTGTTTGCATATTACTAACTCTTGTGTTTTAGTCTTTGTGTTTGCATGCAGATACCGACTGGATGTGGGACTGCCTGGCTGACTGGATGTGCGACTGCCCGATTTGGAGGTTGAGTGTCTTTGTCTTTCGGGGGTAGCAGGGTAGCTGTTGCTACTCTCAGGAGCTAATCGACCCTGCCCTTGCGAGATCACGTTTGTCCTGTTGGATGTTGTCTGCGTATTGTGACTCTTTCTTGTGTTTGCTTGTTTTTTTTCTGTTATTTCACATAATTTCTGTTTGCATATCACTAACAGTCGTGTTTTAGTCTTTGTGTTTGCATGCAGATACCGACTGGATGTGGGACTGCCTGGCTGACTGGATGTGCGACTGCCCGAATTGGAGGTTGAGTGACTTTTTGTTTCAGGGGTAGCAGGGTAGCTGTTGCTACTCTCAGGAGCTGATCGACCCTGCCCTTGCGAGATCACGTTTGTCCTGTTGAATGTTGTCTGCGTTTTGTGACTCGTTCTTGTGTTTGCTTTTTTTTTAATGTTATTTCACATAATTTCTGTTTGCATATCACTAACTCTCTTGTTTTAGTCTTTGTGTTTGCATGCAGATACCGACTGGATGTGGGACTGCCTGGCTGACTGGATGTGCGACTGCCCGAATTGGAGGTTGAGTGATTTTTTGTTTCAGGGGTAGCAGGGTAGCTGTTGCTACTCTCAGGAGCAGATCGACCCTGCCCTTGCGAGATCACGTTTGTCCTGTTGAATGTTGTCTGCGTTTTGTGACTCGTTCTTGTGTTACCTTTTTTCTTTCTGTTATTTCACATAATTTCTGTTTGCATATTACTAACTCTTGTGTTTTAGTCTTTGTGTTTGCATGCAGATACCGACTGGATGTGGGACTGCCTGGCTGACTGGATGTGCGACTGCCCGATTTGGAGGTTGAGTGTCTTTGTCTTTCGGGGGTAGCAGGGTAGCTGTTGCTACTCTCAGGAGCTAATCGACCCTGCCCTTGCGAGATCACGTTTGTCGTGTTGGATGTTGTCTGCGTATTGTGACTCTTTCTTGTGTTTGCTTGTTTTTTTTCTGTTATTTCACATAATTTCTGTTTGCATATCACTAACAGTCGTGTTTTAGTCTTTGTGTTTGCATGCAGATACCGACTGGATGTGGGACTGCCTGGCTGACTGGATGTGCGACTGCCCGAATTGGAGGTTGAGTGACTTTTTGTTTCAGGGGTAGCAGGGTAGCTGTTGCTACTCTCAGGAGCTGATCGACCCTGCCCTTGCGAGATCACGTTTGTCCTGTTGAATGTTGTCTGCGTTTTGTGACTCGTTCTTGTGTTTGCTTTTTTTTTAATGTTATTTCACATAATTTCTGTTTGCATATCACTAACTCTCTTGTTTTAGTCTTTGTGTTTGCATGCAGATACCGACTGGATGTGGGACTGCCTGGCTGACTGGATGTGCGACTGCCCGAATTGGAGGTTGAGTGATTTTTTGTTTCAGGGGTAGCAGGGTAGCTGTTGCTACTCTCAGGAGCAGATCGACCCTGCCCTTGCGAGATCACGTTTGTCCTGTTGAATGTTGTCTGCGTTTTGTGACTCGTTCTTGTGTTTGCTCTTTTTTTTCTGTTATTTCACATAATTTCTGTTTGCATATCACTAACTCTCTTGTTTTAGTCTTTGTGTTTGCATGCAGATACCGACTGGATGTGGGACTGCCTGGCTGACTGGATGTGCGACTGCCCGAATTGGAGGTTGAGTGACTTTTTGTTTCAGGGGTAGCAGGGTAGCTGTTGCTACTCTCAGGAGCTGATCGACCCTGCCCTTGCGAGATCACGTTTGTCCTGTTGAATGTTGTCTGCGTTTTGTGACTCGTTCTTGTGTTTGCTTTTTTCTTTCTGTTATTTCACATAATTTCTGTTTGCATATCACTAACTCTCGTGTTTTAGTCTTTGTGTTTGCATGCAGATACCGACTGGATGTGGGACTGCCTGGCTGACTGGATGTGCGACTGCCCGAATTGGAGGTTGAGTGATTTTTTGTTTCAGGGGTAGCAGGGTAGCTGTTGCTACTCTCAGGAGCTGATCGACCCTGCCCTTGCGAGATCACGTTTGTCCTGTTGAATGTTGTCTGCGTTTTGTGACTCGTTCTTGTGTTTGCTTGTTTTTTTCTGTTATTTCACATAATTTCTGTTTGCATATCACTAACTCTCGTGTTTTAGTCTTTGTGTTTGCATGCAGATACCGACTGGATGTGGGACTGCCTGGCTGACTGGATGTGCGACTGCCCGAATTGGAGGTTGAGTGACTTTTTGTTTCAGGGGTAGCAGGGTAGCTGTTGCTACTCTCAGGAGCTGATCGACCCTGCCCTTGCGAGATCACGTTTGTCCTGTTGAATGTTGTCTGCGTTTTGTGACTCATTCTTGTGTTTGCGTTTTTTTAAATGTTATTTCACATAATTTCTGTTTGCATGTCACTAACAGTCATGTTTTAGTCTTTGTGTTTGCATGCAGATACCGACTGGATGTGGGACTGCCTGGCTGACTGGATGTGCGACTGCCCGAATTGGAGGTTGAGTGACTTTTTGTTTCAGGGGTAGCAGGGTAGCTGTTGCTACTCTCAGGAGCTGATCGACCCTACCCTTGCGAGATCACGTTTGTCCTGTTGGATGTTGTCTGCGTATTGTGACTCTTTCTTGTGTTTGCTTGTTTTTTTCTGTTATTTCACATAATTTCTGTTTGCATGTCACTAACAATCGTGTTTTAGTCTTTGTGTTTGCATGCAGATACCGACTGGATGTGGGACTGCCTGGCTGACTGGATGTGCGACTGCCCAAATTGGAGGTTGAGTGATTTTTTGTTTCAGGGGTAGCAGGGTAGCTGTTGCTACTCTCAGGAGCTGATCGACCCTGCCCTTGCGAGATCACGTTTGTCCTGTTGAATGTTGTCTGCGTTTTGTGACTCGTTCTTGTGTTTGCTTTTTTTTTAATGTTATTTCACATAATTTCTGTTTGCATATCACTAACTCTCTTGTTTTAGTCTTTGTGTTTGCATGCAGATACCGACTGGATGTGGGACTGCCTGGCTGACTGGATGTGCGACTGCCCGAATTGGAGGTTAAATGTCTTTGTGTTTCAGGGGTAGCAGGGTAGCTGTTGCTACTCTCAGGAGCAGATCGACCCTGCCCTTGCGAGATCACGTTTGTCCTGTTGAATGTTGTCTGCGTTTTGTGACTCGTTCTTGTGTTTGCTCTTTTTTTTCTGTTATTTCACATAATTTCTGTTTGCATATCACTAACTCTCTTGTTTTAGTCTTTGTGTTTGCATGCAGATACCGACTGGATGTGGGACTGCCTGGCTGACTGGATGTGCGACTGCCCGAATTGGAGGTTGAGTGACTTTTTGTTTCAGGGGTAGCAGGGTAGCTGTTGCTACTCTCAGGAGCTGATCGACCCTGCCCTTGCGAGATCACGTTTGTCCTGTTGAATGTTGTCTGCGTTTTGTGACTCGTTCTTGTGTTTGCTTTTTTCTTTCTGTTATTTCACATAATTTCTGTTTTCATATCACTAACTCTCGTGTTTTAGTCTTTGTGTTTGCATGCAGATACCGACTGGATGTGGGACTGCCTGGCTGACTGGATGTGCGACTGCCCGAATTGGAGGTTGAGTGATTTTTTGTTTCAGGGGTAGCAGGGTAGCTGTTGCTACTCTCAGGAGCTGATCGACCCTGCCCTTGCGAGATCACGTTTGTCCTGTTGAATGTTGTCTGCGTTTTGTGACTCGTTCTTGTGTTTGCTTGTTTTTTTTCTGTTATTTCACATAATTTCTGTTTGCATATCACTAACTCTCGTGTTTTAGTCTTTGTGTTTGCATGCAGATACCGACTGGATGTGGGACTGCCTGGCTGACTGGATGTGCGACTGCCCGAATTGGAGGTTGAGTGACTTTTTGTTTCAGGGGTAGCAGGGTAGCTGTTGCTACTCTCAGGAGCTGATCGACCCTGCCCTTGCGAGATCACGTTTGTCCTGTGGAATGTTGTCTGCGTTTTGTGACTCGTTCTTGTGTTACCTTTTTTCTTTCTGTTATTTCACATAATTTCTGTTTGCATATTACTAACTCTTGTGTTTTAGTCTTTGTGTTTGCATGCAGATACCGACTGGATGTGGGACTGCCTGGCTGACTGGATGTGCGACTGCCCGATTTGGAGGTTGAGTGTCTTTGTCTTTCGGGGGTAGCAGGGTAGCTGTTGTTACTCTCAGGAGCTAATCGACCCTGCCCTTGCGAGATCACGTTTGTCCTGTTGGATGTTGTCTGCGTATTGTGACTCTTTCTTGTGTTTGCTTGTTTTTTTTCTGTTATTTCACATAATTTCTGTTTGCATGTCACTAACAGTCGTGTTTTAGTCTTTGTGTTTGCATGCAGATACCGACTGGATGTGGGACTGCCTGGCTGACTGGATGTGCGACTGCCCGAATTGGAGGTTGAGTGATTTTTTGTTTCAGGGGTAGCAGGGTAGCTGTTGCTACTCTCAGGAGCTGATCGACCCTGCCCTTGCGAGATCACGTTTGTCCTGTTGAATGTTGTCTGCGTTTTGTGACTCGTTCTTGTGTTTGCTTTTTTTTTAATGTTATTTCACATAATTTCTGTTTGCATATCACTAACTCTCTTGTTTTAGTCTTTGTGTTTGCATGCAGATACCGACTGGATGTGGGACTGCCTGGCTGACTGGATGTGCGACTGCTCGAATTGGAGGTTGAGTGACTTTTTGTTTCAGGGGTAGCAGGGTAGCTGTTGCTACTCTCAGGAGCAGATCGACCCTGCCCTTGCGAGATCACGTTTGTCCTGTTGAATGTTGTCTGCGTTTTGTGACTCGTTCTTGTGTTTGCTCTTTTTTTTCTGTTATTTCACATAATTTCTGTTTGCATATCACTAACTCTCTTGTTTTAGTCTTTGTGTTTGCATGCAGATACCGACTGGATGTGGGACTGCCTGGCTGACTGGATGTGCGACTGCCCGAATTGGAGGTTGAGTGACTTTTTGTTTCAGGGGTAGCAGGGTAGCTGTTGCTACTCTCAGGAGCTGATCGACCCTGCCCTTGCGAGATCACGTTTGTCCTGTTGAATGTTGTCTGCGTTTTGTGACTCGTTCTTGTGTTTGCTTTTTTCTTTCTGTTATTTCACATAATTTCTGTTTGCATATCACTAACTCTCGTGTTTTAGTCTTTGTGTTTGCATGCAGATACCGACTGGATGTGGGACTGCCTGGCTGACTGGATGTGCGACTGCCCGAATTGGAGGTTGAGTGATTTTTTGTTTCAGGGGTAGCAGGGTAGCTGTTGCTACTCTCAGGAGCTGATCGACCCTGCCCTTGCGAGATCACGTTTGTCCTGTTGAATGTTGTCTGCGTTTTGTGACTCGTTCTTGTGTTTGCTTGTTTTTTTCTGTTATTTCACATAATTTCTGTTTGCATATCACTAACTCTCGTGTTTTAGTCTTTGTGTTTGCATGCAGATACCGACTGGATGTGGGACTGCCTGGCTGACTGGATGTGCGACTGCCCGAATTGGAGGTTGAGTGACTTTTTGTTTCAGGGGTAGCAGGGTAGCTGTTGCTACTCTCAGGAGCTGATCGACCCTGCCCTTGCGAGATCACGTTTGTCCTGTTGAATGTTGTCTGCGTTTTGTGACTCATTCTTGTGTTTGCTTTTTTTTAAATGTTATTTCACATAATTTCTGTTTGCATGTCACTAACAGTCATGTTTTAGTCTTTGTGTTTGCATGCAGATACCGACTGGATGTGGGACTGCCTGGCTGACTGGATGTGCGACTGCCCGAATTGGAGGTTGAGTGACTTTTTGTTTCAGGGGTAGCAGGGTAGCTGTTGCTACTCTCAGGAGCTGATCGACCCTGCCCTTGCGAGATCACGTTTGTCCTGTTGAATGTTGTCTGCGTTTTGTGACTCGTTCTTGTGTTTGCTTTTTTTTTAATGTTATTTCACATAATTTTTGTTTGCATATTACTAACTCTTGTGTTTTAGTCTTTGTGTTTGCATGCAGATACCGACTGGATGTGGGACTGCCTGGCTGACTGGATGTGCGACTGCCCGATTTGGAGGTTGAGTGTCTTTGTCTTTCGGGGGTAGCAGGGTAGCTGTTGCTACTCTCAGGAGCTGATCGACCCTACCCTTGCGAGATCACGTTTGTCCTGTTGGATGTTGTCTGCGTATTGTGACTCTTTCTTGTGTTTGCTTGTTTTTTTCTGTTATTTCACATAATTTCTGTTTGCATGTCACTAACAGTCGTGTTTTAGTCTTTGTGTTTGCATGCAGATACCGACTGGATGTGGGACTGCCTGGCTGACTGGATGTGCGACTGCCCAAATTGGAGGTTGAGTGATTTTTTGTTTCAGGGGTAGCAGGGTAGCTGTTGCTACTCTCAGGAGCTGATCGACCCTGCCCTTGCGAGATCACGTTTGTCCTGTTGAATGTTGTCTGCGTTTTGTGACTCGTTCTTGTGTTTGCTTTTTTTTAAATGTTATTTCACATAATTTCTGTTTGCATATCACTAACTCTCTTGTTTTAGTCTTTGTGTTTGCATGCAGATACCGACTGGATGTGGGACTGCCTGGCTGACTGGATGTGCGACTGCCCGAATTGGAGGTTAAATGTCTTTGTGTTTCAGGGGTAGCAGGGTAGCTGTTGCTACTCTCAGGAGCAGATCGACCCTGCCCTTGCGAGATCACGTTTGTCCTGTTGAATGTTGTCTGCGTTTTGTGACTCGTTCTTGTGTTTGCTCTTTTTTTTCTGTTATTTCACATAATTTCTGTTTGCATATCACTAACTCTCTTGTTTTAGTCTTTGTGTTTGCATGCAGATACCGACTGGATGTGGGACTGCCTGGCTGACTGGATGTGCGACTGCCCGAATTGGAGGTTGAGTGACTTTTTGTTTCAGGGGTAGCAGGGTAGCTGTTGCTACTCTCAGGAGCTGATCGACCCTGCCCTTGCGAGATCACGTTTGTCCTGTTGAATGTTGTCTGCGTTTTGTGACTCGTTCTTGTGTTTGCTTTTTTCTTTCTGTTATTTCACATAATTTCTGTTTGCATATCACTAACTCTCGTGTTTTAGTCTTTGTGTTTGCATGCAGATACCGACTGGATGTGGGACTGCCTGGCTGACTGGATGTGCGACTGCCCGAATTGGAGGTTGAGTGATTTTTTGTTTCAGGGGTAGCAGGGTAGCTGTTGCTACTCTCAGGAGCTGATCGACCCTGCCCTTGCGAGATCACGTTTGTCCTGTTGAATGTTGTCTGCGTTTTGTGACTCGTTCTTGTGTTTGCTTGTTTTTTTCTGTTATTTCACATAATTTCTGTTTGCATATCACTAACTCTCGTGTTTTAGTCTTTGTGTTTGCATGCAGATACCGACTGGATGTGGGACTGCCTGGCTGACTGGATGTGCGACTGCCCGAATTGGAGGTTGAGTGACTTTTTGTTTCAGGGGTAGCAGGGTAGCTGTTGCTACTCTCAGGAGCTGATCGACCCTGCCCTTGCGAGATCACGTTTGTCCTGTTGAATGTTGTCTGCGTTTTGTGACTCGTTCTTGTGTTACCTTTTTTCTTTCTGTTATTTCACATAATTTCTGTTTGCATGTCACTAACTCTCGTGTTTTAGTCTTTGTGTTTGCATGCAGATACCGACTGGATGTGGGACTGCCTGGCTGACTGGATGTGCGACTGCCCGAATTGGAGGTTGAGTGTCTTTGTATTTCAGGGGTAGCAGGGTAGCTGTTGCTACTCTCAGGAGCTGATCGACCCTGCCCTTGCGAGATCACATTTGTCCTGTTGAATGTTGTCTGCGTTTTGTGACTCGTTCTTGTACGTGTTTGCTTGTTTTTTTTCCTGTTATTTCACATAATTTCTGTTTGCATGTCACTAACTCTCGTGTTTTAGTCTTTGTGTTTGCATGCAGATACCGACTGGATGTGGGACTGCCTGGCTGACTGGATGTGCGACTGCCCGATTTGGAGGTTGAGTGTCTTTTTGTTTCAGGGGTAGCAGGGTAGCTGTTGCTACTCTCAGGAGCTGATCGACCCTGCCCTTGCGAGATCACGTTTGTCCTGTTGAATGTTGTCTGCGTTTTGTGACTCGTTCTTTTACGTGTTTGCTGGTTTTTTTTCTGTTATTTCACATAATTTCTGTTTGCATGTCACTAACTCTTGTGTTTTAGTCTTTGTGTTTGCATGCAGATACCGACTGGATGTGGGACTGCCTGGCTGACTGGATGTGCAACTGCTCGAATTGGAGGTTGAGGGACTTTTTGTTTCAGGGGTAGCAGGGTAGCTGTTGCTACTCTCAGGAGCTGATCGACCCTGCCCTTGCGAGATCACGTTTGTCCTGTTGAATGTTGTCTGCGTTTTGTGACTCGTTCTTGTGTTTGCTTTTTTCTTTCTGTTATTTCACATAATTTCTGTTTGCATATCACTAACTCTCGTGTTTTAGTCTTTGTGTTTGTATGCAGATACCGACTGGATGTGGGACTGCCTGGCTGACTGGATGTGCGACTGCCCGATTTGGAGGTTGAGTGACTTTTTGTTTCAGGGGTAGCAGAATAGCTGTTGCTACTCTCAGGAGCTGATCGACCCTGCCCTTGCGAGATCACGTTTGTCCTGTTGAATGTTGTCTGCGTTTTGTGACTCATTCTTGTGTTTGCTTTTTTTTAAATGTTATTTCACATAATTTCTGTTTGCATATTACTAACTCTCGTGTTTTAGTCTTTGTGTTTGCATGCAGATACCGACTGGATGTGGGACTGCCTTGCTGACTGGATGTGCGACTGCCCAAATTGGAGGTTGAGTGACTTTTTGTTTCAGGGGTAGCAGAATAGCTGTTGCTACTCTCAGGAGCTGATCGACCCTGCCCTTGCGAGATCACGTTTGTCCTGTTGAATGTTGTCTGCGTTTTGTGACTCATTCTTGTGTTTGCTTTTTTTTTAAATGTTATTTCACATAATTTCTGTTTCCATATTACTAACTCTCGTGTTTTAGTCTTTGTGTTTGCATGCAGATACCGACTGGATGTGGGACTGCCTGGCTGACTGGATGTGCGACTGCCCGATTTGGAGGTTGAGTGTCTTTGTGTTTCAGGGGTAGCAGGGTAGCTGTTGCTACTCTCAGGAGCTGATCGACCCTGCCCTTGCGAGATCACGTTTGTCCTGTGGAATGTTGTCTGCGTTTTGTGACTCGTTCTTGTGTTTGCTCTTTTTTTTCTGTTATTTCACATAATTTCTGTTTGCATATCACTAACTCTTTTGTTTTAGTCTTTGTGTTTGCATGCAAATACCGACTGGATGTGGGACTTCCTGGCTGACTGGATGTGCGACTGCCCGAATTGGAGGTTGAGTGACTTTTTGTTTCAGGGGTAGCAGGGTAGCTGTTGCTACTCTCAGGAGCTGATCGACCCTGCCCTTGCGAGATCACGTTTGTCCTGTTGAATGTTGTCAGCGTTTTGTGACTCGTTCTTGTGTTTGCTTTTTTCTTTCTGTTATTTCACATAATTTCTGTTTGCATATCACTAACTCTCGTGTTTTAGTCTTTGTGTTTGCATTCAGATACCGACTGGATGTGGGACTGCCTGGCTGACTGGATGTGCGACTGCCCGAATTGGAGGTTGAGTGACTTTTTGTTTCAGGGGTAGCAGAATAGCTGTTGCTACTCTCAGGAGCTGATCGACCCTGCCCTTGCGAGATCACGTTTGTCCTGTTGAATGTTGTCTGCGTTTTGTGACTCATTCTTGTGTTTGCTTTTTTTTAAATGTTATTTCACATAATTTCTGTTTCCATATTACTAACTCTCGTGTTTTAGTCTTTGTGTTTGCATGCAGATACCGACTGGATGTGGGACTGCCTGGCTGACTGGATGTGCGACTGCCCGATTTGGAGGTTGAGTGTCTTTGTGTTTAAGGGGTAGCAGGGTAGCTGTTGCTACTCTCAGGAGCTGATCGACCCTGCCCTTGCGAGATCACATTTGTCCTGTGGAATGTTGTCTGCGTTTTGTGACTCGTTCTTGTTTTTGGTTGTTTTTTTCTGTTATTTCACATAATTTCTGTTTGCATGTCACTAACTCTCGTGTTTTAGTCTTTGTGTTTGCATGCAGATACCAACTGGATTTGGGACTGCCTGGCTGACTGGATGTGCGACTGCCTGAATTGGAGGTTGAGTGTCTTTGTGTTTAAGGGGTAGCAGGGTAGCTGTTGCTACTCTCAGGAGCTGATCGACCCTGCCCTTGCGAGATCACGTTTGTCCTGTTGAATGTTGTCTGCGTTTTGTGACTCGTTCTTGTGTTTGCTTGTTTTTTTTCTGTTATTTCACATAATTTCTGTTTGCATGTCACTAACTCTCGTGTTTTAGTCTTTGTGTTTGCATGCAGATACCGACTGGATGTGGGACTGCCTGGCTGACTGGATGTGCGACTGCCCGATTTGGAGGTTGAGTGTCTTTTTGTTTCAGGGGTAGCAGGGTAGCTGTTGCTACTCTCAGGAGCTGATCGACCCTGCCCTTGCGAGATCACGTTTGTCCTGTTGAATGTTGTCTGCGTTTTGTGACTCGTTCTTGTACGTGTTTGCTGGTTTTTTTTCTGTTATTTCACATAATTTCTGTTTGCATGTCACTAACTCTTGTGTTTTAGTCTTTGTGTTTGCATGCAGATACCGACTGGATGTGGGACTGCCTGGCTGACTGGATGTGCGACTGCCCGAATTGGAGTTTGAGTGACTTTTTGTTTCAGGGGTAACAGGGTAGCGGTTGCTACTCTCAGGAGCTGATCGACCCTGCCCTTGCGAGATCACATTTGTCCTGTTGAATGTCGTCTGCGTTTTGTGACTCGTTCTTGTGTTTGCTCTTTTTTTTCTGTTATTTCACATAATTTCACTTTCCATATCACTAACTCTCTTGTTTTAGTCTTTGTGTTTGCATGCAGATACCGACTGGATGTGGGACTGACTGGCTGACTGGATGTGCGACTGCCCGAATTGGAGGTTGAGTGACTTTTTGTTTCAGGGGTAGCAGGGTAGCTGTTGCTACTCTCAGGAGCTGATCGACCCTGCCCTTGCGAGATCACATTTGTCCTGTTGAATGTTGTATGCGTTTTGTGACTCGTTCTTGTGTTTGCTTGTTTTTTTCTGTTATTTCACATAATTTCTGTTTGCATGTCACTAACTCTTGTGTTTTAGTCTTTGTGTTTGCATGCAGATACCGACTGGATGTGGGACTGCCTGGCTGACTGGATGTGGGACTGCCTGGCTGACTGGATGTGCAACTGCCCGAATTGGAGGTTGAGTGTATTTGTGTTTAAGGGGAAGCAGGGTAGCTGTTGCTACTCTCAGGAGCTGATCGACCCTGCCCTTGCGAGATCACATTTGTCCTGTTGAATGTTGTCTGCGTTTTGTGACTCGTTCTTTTTTTTTGGTTGTTTTTTTCTGTTATTTCACATAATTTCTTGTTTTAGTCTTTGTGTTTGCATGCAGATACCGACTGGATGTGGGACTGACTGGCTGACTGGATGTGCGACTGCCGGAATTGGAGGTTGAGTGACTTTTTGTTTCAGGGGTAGCAGGGTAGCTGTTGCTACTCTCAGGAGCTGATCGACCCTGCCCTTGCGAGATCACATTTGTCCTGTTGAATGTTGTATGCGTTTTGTGACTCGTTCTTGTGTTTGCTTGTTTTTTTCTGTTATTTCACATAATTTCTGTTTGCATGTCACTAACTCTTGTGTTTTAGTCTTTGTGTTTGCATGCAGATACCGACTGGATGTGGGACTGCCTGGCTGACTGGATGTGGGACTGCCTGGCTGACTGGATGTGCGACTGCCCGATTTGGAGGTTGAGTGTCTGTCTTTGTGTTTTGGGGTAGCAGGGTAGCTGTTGCTACTCTCAGGAGCTGATCGACCCTGCCCTTGCGAGATCACGTTTGTCCTGTTGAATGTTGTCTGCGTTTTGTGACTCGTTCTTGTGTTTGCTCTGTTTTTCTGTTATTTCACATAATTTCACTTTCCATATCACTAACTCTCTTGTTTTAGTCTTTGTGTTTGCATGCAGATACCGACTGGATGTGGGACTGACTGGCTGACTGGATGTGCGACTGCCTGAATTGGAGGTTGAGTGTCTTTGTGTTTCAGGGGTAGCAGGGTAGCTGTTGCTACTCTCAGGAGCTGATCGACCCTGCCCTTGCGAGATCACATTTGTCCTGTTGAATGTTGTCTGCGTTTTGTGACTCGTTCTTGTTTTTGGTTGTATTTTCTGTTATTTCACATAATTTCTGTTTGCATGTCACTAACTCTTGTGTTTTAGTCTTTGTGTTTGCATGCAGATACCAACTGGATGTGGGACTGCCTGGCTGACTGGATGTGCGACTGCCTGAATTGGAGGTTGAGTGTCTTTGTGTTTAAGGGGTAGCAGGGTAGCTGTTGCTACTCTCAGGAGCTGATCGACCCTGCCCTTGCGAGATCACGTTTGTCCTGTTGAATGTTGTCTGCGTTTTGTGACTCGTTCTTGTGTTTGCTTGTTTTTTTTCTGTTATTTCACATAATTGCTGTTTGCATGTCACTAACTCTCGTGTTTTAGTCTTTGTGTTTGCATGCAGATACCGACTGGATGTGGGACTGCCTGGCTGACTGGATGTGCGACTGCCCGATTTGGAGGTTGAGTGTCTGTCTTTGTGTTTCGGGGTAGCAGGGTAGCTGTTGCTACTCTCAGGAGCTGATCAACCTGCCCTTGCGAGATCACGTTTGTCCTGTTGAATGTTGTCTGCGTTTTGTGACTCGTTCTTGTGTTTGCTTGTTTTTTTCTGTTATTTCACATAATTTCTGTTTGCATGTCACTAACTCTTGTGTTTTAGTCTTTGTGTTTGCATGCAGATACCGACTGGATGTGGGACTGCCTGGCTGACTGGATGTGGGACTGCCTGGCTGACTGGATGTGCGACTGCCCGATTTGGAGGTTGAGTGTCTGTCTTTGTGTTTCGGGGTAGCAGGGTAGCTGTTGCTACTCTCAGGAGCTGATCGACCCTGCCCTTGCGAGATCACGTTTGTCCTGTTGAATGTTGTCTGCGTTTTGTGACTCGTTCTTGTGTTTGCTCTGTTTTTTCTGTTATTTCACATAATTTCACTTTCCATATCACTAACTCTCTTGTTTTAGTCTTTGTGTTTGCATGCAGATACCGACTGGATGTGGGACTGACTGGCTGACTGGATGTGCGACTGCCTGAATTGGAGGTTGAGTGTCTTTGTGTTTCAGGGGTAGCAGGGTAGCTGTTGCTACTCTCAGGAGCTGATCGACCCTGCCCTTGCGAGATCACATTTGTCCTGTTGAATGTTGTCTGCGTTTTGTGACTCGTTCTTGTTTTTGGTTGTATTTTCTGTTATTTCACATAATTTCTGTTTGCATGTCACTAACTCTTGTGTTTTAGTCTTTGTGTTTGCATGCAGATACCAACTGGATGTGGGACTGCCTGGCTGACTGGATGTGCGACTGCCTGAATTGGAGGTTGAGTGTCTTTGTGTTTAAGGGGTAGCAGGGTAGCTGTTGCTACTCTCAGGAGCTGATCGACCCTGCCCTTGCGAGATCACGTTTGTCCTGTTGAATGTTGTCTGCGTTTTGTGACTCGTTCTTGTGTTTGCTTGGTTTTTTTCTGTTATTTCACATAATTGCTGTTTGCATGTCACTAACTCTCGTGTTTTAGTCTTTGTGTTTGCATGCAGATACCGACTGGATGTGGGACTGCCTGGCTGACTGGATGTGCGACTGCCCGATTTGGAGGTTGAGTGTCTGTCTTTGTGTTTCGGGGTAGCAGGGTAGCTGTTGCTACTCTCAGGAGCTGATCAACCTGCCCTTGCGAGATCACGTTTGTCCTGTTGAATGTTGTCTGCGTTTTGTGACTCGTTCTTGTGTTTGCTTGTTTTTTTCTGTTATTTCACATAATTTCTGTTTGCATGTCACTAACTCTCGTGTTTTAGTCTTTGTGCTTGCATGCAGATACCGACTGGATGTGGGACTGCCTGGCTGACTGGATGTGCGACTGCCCGATTTTGAGGTTGAGTGTCTGTCTTTGTGTTTCGGGGGTAGCAGGGTAGCTGTTGCTACTCTCAGGAGCTGATCGACCCTGCCCTTGCGAGATCACGTTTGTCCTGTTGAATGTTGTCTGCGTTTTGTGACTCGTTCTTGTGTTTGCTTGGTTTTTTTCTGTTATTTCACATAATTTTTGTTTGCATGTCACTAACAGTCGTGTTTTAGTCTTTGTGTTTGCATGCAGATACCGACTGGATGTGGGACTGCCTGGCTGACTAGATGTCCTCCGGCTTCTTTGGAGGTTGAGTGTCTGTCTTTGTGTTTCGGGGACAGCAGGGTTGATCTAACCTTGCAACACCTGCACAACACAGCCTTGCACGAAGATCTTGTGTAAAGCAGTTGTGGTATTTAGAGTCAGGCTGCCATTCATGAGTATTGAGTCCGAAAGTTCGGATACAGAGAGGGATGAGATATAAACTGTGCTTCTTGTACATATTTTGTGTTAGTTTACATAACCTGTTTTTGTTGTATTGAAATACCTGGATGGTTTCTGAATCATTCAATTGGTTTGCACTCAAAGGCATCCTTTAATTATTGCAGGCTCCAACCAAAACCAAAAGGAGAAGTCGACATATCTGCCGTCATCAAGCACTCCCACAGTGAAGAACACCAGATCAACTGGAGCCACGCCAAACTCAAAACCAGCTTTGAACATTGCACCCCCGCTGCATCAGAGAAGCCATCAAAATCCTCAAACACGACACACTAACGCAAGACATCGGTTTCAACATCAGCAACATCCAGCATTCCATCCTCACACCCCAGTCCACTGGGTCTCTCCCAGTACCCTAGAATATGATCCTAGTCTATCCTAGTCTATGGGTCCTATACCCTTGGAAACCTTCTCCCACGCTACCCTCCTTCAGACTGACACTCTTCATTGATCTTCAAGCATCCCATGTTCTGCTTGAGTGCCCTTGCTTGGATCCTGAGTAAGCATCCTCTCCACACCTCACCGCTTTCAGACACAATAACCAGCTTAATCGTGGGAACCTCAGCAGTCTCCTAACGACGTGTGCCCTCAAGTGCCCTCCAGTTCTATTCAGAACCACATACACATGCTAAAAAAGAGATATCCTTGCATGGTGCTACCGCACCTTCTATAAATATCCTTGTAATGGTAGTCATACAGTACATATTTTTTAAATCGTTTCTACATTGATGATAATATTTCATTTATGAGTGTATAAATGGACCTTATAAAATAAACATGTTTGTCAAAAAACATACAGGAGATATCCATTGTATTCATAACATTTTTTTGCAACGCTGGACCTACGGAATTGGAGAACAATCTCTTGCTAAAAATACAGAATGTGTAGGCTGTAGCTTAAAAGTGGAGATTTATACTTGTGCATCATATTTATGGCAGGTTTTAGATGTGGTAACATGTAAAATCCGTGCAGATAAAGTTGTGTATTATACAAATGGTAAATAAAAATAATTATGAAAGATTGACCAAATATTCCAGCCCTACAGGTTTTAGGTATTCTTGTTATATCATCATTTCAAACCTGGCTCCTGTTATTTCCAAAAGTTGGCCAAGCGACAGAAGCTGAAAGAATAAACTCTCTCGCACGTGAGCTAAATCGCATATACATGTACCTATATTAGTTGGATCTCGCACATACGACTTATGCTGTATATGGGTTCTTGTATGACTTGTTCAGCTTAATAATTTTAACTCAAACAATGCGTGTATCTCGTATCCGAAATTGTCATATAGGAGAGAAAATTCACCATGACCCAACTACAGCTTCGCACTAACTGCGCTGAAACGTTGTTCAATAGCTTTCTCAAAAAACATCAAACAGGAAATTAGTGTACTTCATTGACTACTTTGAACATGCAAGATATCTGACAACTCTGATTCAAATTTTCCTCCGAGATATTACACCTCTATTTTTGCTATCAACATTTTCAAATATAACATTAAAAGAAGGTATCATACATGCACTTATCTTGATAACTACGCAAGAATCTATGCTTGCAAGAACAGAATTCAGTTATCCCAGTTTGCTGAATCAGCGTCTATGCAGTAATACGATAGATTATATAACTATAAAAGTGCTAGTGTATATTTAATGTTTTTGCAGAATTGTTTTAAATTTTATTGTGTCAGTTTAAACCTTTTTAAATCGTTTTTGCATGCTTTATAGTTGCTGCAAGTTGTGTAATACAGACGTATTATATGGTTTATTATTTTGCAGATTTGCTTTAACATTTTACTGTTCAGTATAAGCAACCGAACGCAAGACAACACTTGCTCCATGAATATACATGTATAAACCGTTAATTTATTACTGTATTCTTAAAGCTCTGTAGATGCGGGTTAACTTGCATGAAAAAATATTGTTTACCCTACGTTTGAGGTTTGTGGACAACCTATTAATTTTTCAGCAGCTCAAATGATTTTAAAAACCTCAAGAACTTTCTTCAAAAACTAATTGCTCGTCAATTAATTTTTATGAAGTGAAAACAGTAACTCGCACATCGGTGATAAGCGGAGATTATAAGTTTTAAAGTAGAGCACTTTCATTATTTCTGTATGCATTTAGAAATTAAAACAAATTTGCCTTGATTGTAGTGATTAGTTTGTTTTTAAAACGGTGTCCATTTACATAAAATATAGTTTAATATACGCTGCATCGTTTGTGTGATTATGAAAATGACATTTTACTATATGAAAGTACGTGTTTTCCCTGCTTTAATTTTTAGAACAATGCATTTTAATAACGAGATGAATAATAAAATCTGTAGTGTTTTATTTTCATGGTCCTGGGTGACATTTTTACTAAATTCTTTTATTTATCTACTGCAAACTGATCACAACTGAACTGTTAAGACAACTGCAATAGTTTAGGAAAGAGTTCCATATCCAAAACATCACTTGACACCCTGTTCACTAACACTGAGACTTCTGAAAAAAGATATTAGTAATTTGTAATTGCCTCATTTTCTCTTCCAAACTTTACTTTTTATGACAGGCAATCATTATCCTGATGGCTGATAAACCACTGCACTGAAAATCATACATGGAAATTTTGCCTTATTTTTATTATGTTCATTTGCTTTAATATTTGATATGTTTGCAACACTCTGCAATGTTTGACTGATTGCAAAATGATTTTTGACAAAAGTGGGTGGTGAAACGAGATTTATTTATCGTAATTTTCATTGCATGTCTAGCATCTTCAAGGCTTTCTTATTTTAAGGTCTCTTTGCTTACAAATAGAGCCTAGCCTACAAAAATTCCTTCTTTATTATGTGGCAGTCTTATCTAATTAACATCTAGGAGAATTGTTAACCTGTTTTTATCTGCGTTTATTAGTCTCAAAAGTCTTACAAACTGTCAAATGATATTGTTGTCTTTAAAAAGTCCTTTGGTTTTATGGGCATTTTTCTAATTGTTTTAATTGTGTTCCCAGAATCTACCTAATTAAATAGAATCTGTTAAACAGGGTGGTTCCAAACTATTTTGGTGTCATGCCTCACTTTCAGTTTTTTTAAATGTGATTAAAACATTTAGATATAATCATAAATTATAAATTTTCAGCAGCATAAATTACATTATTTTTAATTACGTTTTATTTCAGTGCTTTCATTTTTATTCTCAAGTGCCAAAGTGAAAAAAGTTAACCTTGCTTTGAATTCAATATGGCCGACTAGTTCTGATCTTACAAAGACTGTGCTCGCTGAAGATTGGTACTGCATGCGCTCTATTAAGTTCCAGTCTTAAACATTCAAAATCTTTGTAAAGCCAGATTTTTGCTTTCAATGCATGTTTGGAATTTCTCTTAACCTTTGAGTGTTTTAACAGGAATGTATTTTTATTGCTATACGTGGTATAACGAATAAATTTGTTGTAACTGATATGATGTAAACATTTTAAATTTCACAGAATTAATGAAAAAAGAATAATTGTTTTTCCTGCATTTATTTTAAGAACTTGCAGGAAGTGACAATAAAATGGGAATTGAACTGCCAAATTTATTAATCTTTCCCAAAAGTATTTTGATCGTTGTTTGTCCTTATAAATTATTCTAATATTCTGATGAAAACAAATTCCAAACTAGAATGTAAGTGGAGTTAGAACAGTCAACTGGGGTCCAACTAGGAGCATAATGAAACATCGTCACAAGCCACCAGTTCCAGTGTCAGCCATCTATTTAGTGTCACTTTTAGTGCTGTGATCATAGTTTTAACCCCAAGAACATGAAATTAAACATGCATGGCCCAAATGAACACATTCCATGTACAAACCACAGTTTATTTGGCCCCTTGAAAAATGATCACACTGCAAACTGGAAAAAAAAAGGAACAGGAGAACTTCGAAGTGCATTCAGGAGAAAAACTCAAAATGCCATCTTTTTTGTAACAATAATTTAAAGGGCCTATATGTGCAGTGCATGTTTGTTGCACTCCTTTAGTGTATCTATGTGTCTCAATCTTATTTTCAATGTTTTCTATTGCTTTCTATTGTAAATAGTGTTTTGGCAC
This sequence comes from Acanthaster planci, assembly GCF_054643075.1. Lineage (NCBI taxonomy): Eukaryota > Metazoa > Echinodermata > Asteroidea > Valvatida > Acanthasteridae > Acanthaster > Acanthaster planci. The sequence continues at coordinate 10,688,860 of NC_141785.1, read as the reverse complement.
CTTTTTGTTTTATGCTACTACAAATTTCCATATTCATAAGTAAAACTGTAATACCATCCTGGGAAGCAAGTTGAATTGTTCCTTTTTGGATGACATCACATTTTGGTGCCTCCAGGAAAATGTGGACAATTTCTGATGTTTGATAAAAGTGCACTTTCCATTGCACTGTTTAACTTATAAATGTGGGTGTTAAATAATTTTCATATATTGAAAAAAATCATGTAATAGAGGAAAATTGTGTTTATAAGAAAATTTCATTGCTGTTACAATTAAGAATCTGTTTTTGGCGTCTCGCAGTGTTGAATACTTTTGTCCAAACCTTATCAAATTTCATCTTAAGGTAAAGATCATTATTTTGGTTTTCCTTTCACCAATCATCCTCACATATTCTGTGTTGATAATTTCCATTGTAGTACATCATGAAGAAGCCATCGGCAACAACATATTCATAAGAATTACTTTCCACACCCAAAACATGTTAATACAAAGGGCAAAACCAGTAATTAAATTTACATCTCCCCGACGCACAGTACATCTTGAAATGTTAAAACCATGATAACTCATCCCTTGATATTTGTCCAAGAGTGATCTTCGTTTATTTGGAAAAATCTGTCCGCCGTGCTCCAATGGACGAGAGGTGACGAACGCCAGAGATCTAGGGGTAAATTTTGAAGCTGATAGGCCTTTAATATAAACTATAATTCTTTGTTAAGTACTTAACTTTCCCCCCGACTCCCATATGAGTTAGAGAACTGATAAAACAAAATAATTATTTTCGGGCGCAACAGCGCTACTTATCTGACGTACTGTACAGTGTTCAGACCTACCTGCGAGTCTGTTTCGACTTTCCATTTTGCCTTTCAAGAAGATTTTGGTTGGATCTAAATGTCAATCTATTTACAACACACCTTTCACAGACATTGCTCTTCCGTCATGATCAAATCAAACGAAAAATGCCGTAATATATGCGTGAAACAACCTGTACATCGAGTATGCATGTGCGGGTTTCTTTGCATAATTCATCTTTCATGGTGTCTGATGTGGCATAAATTATCATAAATATTCCTTTTCCCGGTTGTTATACTGCCTCTAGGTTATGGCAGACGATCGACGATGCATGCAGACGACAAACATGTATTGCGCCCTCTTTGATTCGTACTTCAATTGCATATTTGGCTGGTACTCCGTAAGATTTCTGTTCACCGTTGTCATGTGTGTAATATATGACAGAGCACCATCAAATTCAGTGACGCCATTTCTTTTTACGAGAAGACAAGTTTCCGAGTCCCGTCACATCTAAATCAGCGCAGAATTCCCCACTTTGGAACTGATTTCTTGCTCATGTGTAACACCTTACGTGAGAGGGGGTTATCAGGTTCCACAGGGTATGAATTTAAGTCGAAATTGGCCTTTAACTAGCCATGTCTTGGCGTTATCTTTTTTGTCACGATTTTGGTCACTTTGTTTTGCAAGCACTTTTCAACATGTTCAATGTGATTGGATTTTCTGAGGTTGTAAAGGTGAACGGATAGAAAGAGGAAGTCGTCCTTACGAAAGATTTATACTTGAAATGGGTTGCCTAATGTTCATCCTTTGTATGATATTATGCCATCAGTGACAAAACATGCTCCCAAACTTCTCTCGAATTAATTCATTTAATGATCAACGAGCATTTTTTAAGCTTAGTTTTACCTAGCCCCACTACTGGTACTACTGCTGGCACTAGTGTGGCAGGGATCACTCCCGATTTATCCTTAGCCACACATCCGTCTACGCAATTTCGTGTCGGCGTATTGAACATTCCGGCACATCCACTTATCATCGTGGGCGCAATTTCTTTTGCACACGAACATGATTCTTGACCTTTCCACTTTCTAAAAACCATTTATTGAATGATTTCACTCACGTTATTCAGGTATTTTCCAGTCTTTTTGCCTTTATCCATTCAATCTAACGGGCTTGCTCTCTCAGTCGCCATCATTTTTTACGTCACATGACCCTTCATCGTCTCGACGGCTGTTCCATGTCAAGATAGCTAAACTGCTGCCAAAGTTTTGGAAGAGCCCATTGGTACATGTAGTATCTTATCGCTCAGTCCGTGTATTACATATGTCTTGACATGGAACATCCATTCACCCAGTTTTGCCAGATGATAGCTGAAAATAATTGAATAAAATGCAGCAGGAAGAGCCTTGTTGCTTTCCTACAGTTGTGACGGACTGAGAGTTAGCTGCAGCAGGGGTACTGAATCACTGGAGGGATAATCATTGGCATTTGTGCACTGGTTAAACTGGTAATCTTGGACCATCTGTTGATACATAGGAGACCCACTTTATTGTGCAGGAGTGCTCAAGTAAACCTAGGCCCAGAAAAGTTGTGCCAAAATGGGATCCATGTCAAGGCGCAATGATGCGTAAGAAAATGGTGTTTGTTATGACCTTGTGTTTGATGACACTTCTCACTACTATTGTATTTCTTATGAATCAGTTTGGTCTGTTTTATCTTACAGGGAAGAAGCTGAAAAACACTTGACGAGCCTGTATAACCATGGCAGACTTCTTTGATAGCGAAGCAGAGGTGTCCGAGGAGGAAGATACCAAGCTGAGCAGCGACGAGGAAGATGAGGAGGAGGGTGATGGTGAGCAGATTACTTCCCAATTACAGCATCAGTACCAACTATAGTTTGAATATTAGTTACAGTAATGCTGCACTGGAAGCCACATTAATCGGTCCCCAGTTAGGACCAATGCTGTACTTGGGACATAACAAACGACAGACAAAGAGCTCCAACCGGGAAGTTTTAAATTAGAGCCTAATTTTTTCAGTTAAACTCAATTTTATGAGCCACTTTCTGTAATGCTAAATACAACTTTTTTTTCTCACCAGTTGCTCTAGAGGATAGCCAAAATTTGTAATTTGTCTGTTGGGTTTGAATAATAAATTTCTCAAGCATTTTTGTTCGAAACATTCCCTGATCCTACAGAATCTGACGTGGTGAGGGTAACTTACAAGTTGTGTCAGTCTGAATCATAATCCTGAAGCAGCTGAGTTTCATGCACACATGATACAATTCAGATGGCCCAGTTTGAGTGCAGCCATGCAGTAAATGTAGTAAATAGTAAATTAGAGTTGTGCCAAATTTGCCCTGTTTTTGGTGGAAACAGAAGGCGAGAATGAGAATCTGGACGACCTCATCAATGATGAAGACGAAGAGGAGGACCAAGGTGGGTCGGACTCGGATGGAGACATCGGCAAGCGGAAGAAACGCAAACGCAGAGGTGAGAATCCCAACAAAGCAACACCGTAATGTCTTTTCTGTGGCCTGTTTCATTGCCGAATTGTTTACCACTTTTGAAAAATGTGGTTGGCATCTCAAACATCACAAATTTAGATATCTGAATTCAGGGTCCCGAAGTTGAACCTGGTGGATTTAAATAACGTTCATTGATTTGTCGCTTCCTGTAGAAATTGATGACAGACTGGAAGATGATGATTATGAGCTGATTGAAGAGAACACAGGGGTCAAGGTTGAGAGGGTAAATACTGTGATTTTTTAACTCTGAACACCCGTTATATATAATCTGAACACCACATAATATGTAGTTTGACCCGGGAAACACTTCTACTTGTGATGGGCACAGTAGGGGGGTTAGGGTTAATCTTGGCCCTCCACAATATTCTCCACAATATTCTGGCTGGGAGCTTTGCTAAATGTGACAGCATGCTCAGCATAACAGTATCTAACAGGTCAACTCTCCCAAGACCGAATAGTGTCGGTGTCCCAGCGTAGCAGCCAGCACAGGATCTTGCAGTAATATTGATCCACAAGACTGCCCCCATTCTCTCAGAATCTGTAGTCCAGCGAATAGAGTGAATGTAGAGTGAATTTATTCAACCTTCCTTTGGTTTTACAGCACAAATATGCATGAGTGCCCACAGTCACTCTCTTGCATGAGTTTTCTATATGGAACACAAACATGCATAGGTTCAGTGTGTACACAGTAGGTTGCCAGCACAAAATGACCCAGGGTCTTTTGTGCAGTCCTCTTCACTGCATTTGGTTTACTGCACAAATATGCACATGAAACAGTGAAGCACAGTTGTTGGACAGCACAAAAGTGCAATCTGATATTCCTGTGAGGGACAGTTGGTGCAGTGCACAGCTGTGCTTCTTTGAGGTGTTTACCAAGTGACCCAAAGGGTGACTTCAGCAGAGGAGGGTTAAAAGCTGTGGTTGACCTTTTTTGTCTCTTTACAGAAAAAGTTTCGTCGAGTTAGGCAGATCTCGGACGAGGAGGACAGCGAAGATGAAGAAGGGAATTCTGGGCCTCAGACGGAGACCACTCAACGCGACGCCATCGCCAAGGAGATCTTCCAAGACGACATTGAAGAGGGAGAGGATGAAGAACCAGTGAGTCTCAACTCTTTCCCTTTTGGTACAAATGTTGAGTTTTGTTCTTCAGACGTGTCTTCAGTCCTCGCTTGAGTTGTCGCCTTCGAGATATTGCAGTTGCCCTTTGAATATCTAAAGGGAGATGTCTGGCCTTTTAGGTTTTTGGAGGCTAGAAGAGATGGTAAAGTAGTTCCACTCCCTGGTTTTTGTTTTTGTGTTCCGCATTCAAGAACCCAGAGCAAGCTGAAAAGTAATCATTCAATAGTTTCCATCTAGCACACATCACCGTTAGTTATCTTTTCACAAATTTCAACGGCTGGTATCAGCATTATCAGTCGGAGGAGTTTTCAATTCAGTTTTTTTCTGACATGTTATGTTTTTGTGTACGTGTGGTGTACAGCCGGAAGAGGGAGAGATCCGCGAAATATCTGCTGAAGACAACCAGTACGCTGAGATCGAGTCTGATGAAGAAGAGTCAGGTAAACATCTGACGCTTATCCGTTGGCTTTCTGGAGAAAAATTGGAGCTTACTATTTGGACCAGGCCTTGAATTCAGTGCCTATTATATGTTAGGACAGGGCCTCTGAAATATGCTTCTGTCATGCAGTGTTGACTACCTGTGAGTATAAACCTCACTAAAATAGGGGAAGTCCAGTGGCTTTTAGAGGACCAACTTCAGTAAATGTTTTGGAAGGAGCCAGAGCTATTTTGGAGTCGCTGCTCAAAAAAAAATCTTGCTTTGTGGAGATCACTAGGAGCGAAATCATTTTAACCAATATAAGTTTATGTCAGTGATTACATTGACATCAAATGTACTTGGTGGTAGCTGTCATGCTGAGAGATATTAAAGTCAATGACAGTTGTAGGTTGGAAGATATTAAATGTGTCTGTTTATTTTTATTAAAAGATACACATGCCAAGTTTGGCTTTTCAGAATACTTGTTCCCAGCTTATGTCCAGCAACTGTCTGCCCATTGTAGATATACATGCACCGCCAATTTTTGTTAACATTTCGCTCTCTTAGATCCAGACGATTTCATCGTGGACGACGAAGGCCAACCCATTGCCAGAAGGAAGAAGAAAGGTCACAAAAGTCACAGATACACCGACTCGTAAGTCATCCTACCTCCCTCCATCCAGTCTGTAAATATTCCAAGCAATGCAGGAACAGTCATCCTGAAAACCTTTCACTGAAATGCACAAATTTGGAAATTTAACTTTCCGTGATATTTGTATTTCTAAGCATGCCCCTTTTTCACAGTCCAAGTGACATAGGGACATTAACACACAAGCAGAAAATACAAGGAATGAAAGAAAAAACCAAAGAGAACACGTTTGGTATGCACATAAAGGGCAAGGCTGAGAAAACCAAGGTACGGTAGATGTGAAAAAGGGGGCAAGGCATTGGGGAAAAGATCAAGGATGGAAACGACAAGGAGGACGGTAAACAGAAACAAGAAACTCACATTTCAATGAGTTCCTGACCCCACCCCTCCCTCCGTCAGTTAGGGAGGTAGCTTGATTTCAGTTATTATAGGCAATGTGTCCAGTGTTGGCAGAGTTGATCCCATCTTGGGTTTGTGTTTTTTCCAGTGCCTTACAAGAAGCCCAGGACATCTTTGGTCTGGATTTTGACTTTGAGGAGTTTGATCAGTACCGGGAGGATTACGAAGAAGCACTGGAGGAAGACTCGGAGGTAAGTGTCACCGTCAATAAATGGGCTTCCCCAATATTTATTTATGTCAGAAAATATGTTTTGCATTGCAACAACCAAAGCCATGCAGGAAAATACTCAAAGCGGATATAACTTAATGCGTCATTAATTTGATTTTAGCTCCTCGTCGTAGTCAAGTCCATCACAAGTCCCTGCAAGTCCAGTGCAGGTCAACCCATCCCAAAGTCACAAGTTGTTCCAATGAACCCTGACCTTCCTTTGTCCCTGTTCATCCTTTTACTTATGACTGACTTTTAAGAAGGACCTGCAAGGGACGCAACGGCAATACTGTCATTGCTCTTGCCACTAAGTGCGACGGTGTTCGAGGTCCAGAAAGCTTAACCCATACCTTGAACCTGCCATACCCTGCTTGATTTGTGCTGGTCTTTGCTCTGTCTCTGTAGTATGAAGATGAAGAAGAAGAGTTGGGCGAGGAGGTACCGAGGAGAGTCCGGAAAGCTGGCAAGAAACGAGCCTCTAAGAAGAGCATCTATGATGTGAGTCATTGCTGGGTTTGGATTTGAAATAAGGCAAGACATCCATATTATGCTTTAAGGGCGCGCCGCGATCCGCCGCAGCGCTTTGCAGCGCTTCTTTTGCCCGTCTAATCTCCCCAGTAGATGGGGCGCCGCGTGGCGCAAAATTCTAGGCTGGAGCTCATTATCAACTGCCTATTGTACCCTAGTTATTGTTATGTTAATGAAGGTGCTTCCCTCCTAAGCCATGAGGTCCGCCACGATCTGCCGCTAAGGTTAGGCGTGGAATAAAAATACTCATACTAATTCTCTGAAGTAGAGCACTTAAGCGCTGCATCCCACAAAGTAATACTTTGCTTCTTATCAACAAGAAATATACATTGTATAACGTTTGAGAGGTGTTTGTTATGGAGTAGAAACATCTTTCCAGCCTTTGAGGGTTGCCAATGGCCCCAGTATTTTCTTTTGGTATGTGGAGCCTGCCAATACTGAACTTAAAGAAAAAAACATCAGTGCTTTAATACGATGTCAGCACTCTTGGCACTAGAATTAGGGGTAGGATTTTGAGCCCTGCCAATCACATTGTATTCATTCCAGGTTGTATCCCTCCCTACCAGAGCGCATTATTGCCTTCACAAATTTATTCTACCATTTCAGTTTTGTCATTGAGATCTAGGCAAAAACATTTCTTTAATTTTAAGCACCTCTAGCAAAAAGAATATTCCTGCCTTTGCGCATTTAAAAAAAGCAATTCAACGATACTTGTGCTTCACAGATTTTAAGGGTCGGAATTAATGTTTAATTTGCTAAATGTTTAGCAACTTTTCAATTTGCCATTTAACCGTTTGACCAACCCCCCAAAAATAAAAGCCGCAGCGTGTCAGCTCTGTTTCCACCCAACAAGTGAGGTTTTAATGCATGTAAAGTTGTAGCTCAACAACAGTGCATTTGTGGTTGTCCGAGTGTATGCGGGTGTGCTGTTGTTGACAACATAGGACTTTCCAAAAAAAAAAAGATAACGGAGGGGAAGTTGTTGCAATGGTGATACGTTTCTTGGCAACAGTGGCACAACTCTGGGACAGGCTGAGGATTTACGATCCATCTTCCTACGTAGAGCAGCATCTTCAAAGATAGCCTGCGTGACCCAAATACTTAAAACGATACATTGTGTCTAATGGAAAAATAGAGCTGTCAATCACTCTGCAAAAGATTTATTTTTCTGCAGAGCTGGGGTGGATTTATTCCAGAATTTTTTATCTTCCGGATTTGCCGAGCTACTTGCAAATAATCATTTAGTCCCAAGGTATTTTTTGGTGTATTGGCATCTAAGTCAATTAAAAATCATGATATTAAGTATTAAAACAGCCAAATATTTTTGTGCGATGTTTAGACAAATTAAATCTTGGGAAGGGTACTTAACGGTTTGGACTAGACTGGCCAGCTCTAAGCCTGAGTTATCGAGAGTTCCTGAAGTGTCGACTTTCGCAGCATCTTTTGAAAATAAAACTTAGCCCAGATTGCATTAATTGAGCTTTGTGAAACCAACAGTTCGTTCCGTTTAAATGTCTTGGAAAATCTCTCTAACAGATTTAATTTGTTTCGTTGAAATGGTTAAACGTTTAAACGTCCGACCCTCACTGTTATGGAAAAGTTTTCATCCAGACATATCCAAAACAGTTAATAACGTGGATGATGAATGCAAATGGTCGGTTGTTTGCCTCATGTCATTTCCTTTTTTACCCGAAATTGCAGCTGTGCCCCTCGTATACATGTAGATGGGGGAAATCATGGGATGTTATGGTCAGTGATGGTACTTTAGTACAATAAATGGTCAAGTGCTTTGAGGAAAAAAGTAAATTTCCAAAAGTATGGAAGACCGTTTTCACTGGATTACTTCACTGGCCATTCATTATTGTTCAGACCAAGACAAAAATAAAAGTAGCAAGGGAATAAAATTCGGAGAGTATTCCAAAGTCTCTGAGGAGCTTCAATCCAACCAAAGATTGACAGCTGACCGACTGTCATGTATTACAGTAGACTTGGTTGCGTCTTCTGATTGAAAGCCTGCCTTGGCATTTCTTTTCCTAACACCCAACCCGCCAAATATATTAATACGTCCCTCCTTGGCATTTTCTATCCTAACCTCGATCACGTGGGGTTTTTATTACTTGTCACTAACACAACCACGCAATTATTCTATTCAGAGCACCCAACCACCAAATATATAAATTCTTTCCCTCCTCGGCATTAAAGGTTTCTATGTTTTCTTCTCCACCACGGCTTTTTTTAGTTCGGAACTCCCAACCCGCCAATAATATTAATTCTTCCTAGTTTTTATTCATTGATGCGACCCAATGTGTGCGATCGCGAACGATTGTTCCTGTTCAACCTAAACTTCTCCCAAGTCCTAGAAATACCAATTATTGCTGGATGGATTACAGTCCTCGTTGGTTGGGCTGTGGAGTAGTTCTTTTGTTCTAATTGTTGGAACAGTCACCAACTGACCAGTAAAAATAAATAATATGGATTACACAGCAGTAAATAACAAAAACAAACAGACGCGCCACACAATTTGAGTGGTGTGAAACGGCACAAACGCAGGTACATTTACAAGTCTATTATGTCTCTCTGCGCTGATTTCCTTTATTTCCAATACGTGAGTAGGCTAGTTCTAAACGGCAACCAACGAAAACAGGAACGACTTGTTTCCATAGAGCACGAAACCGTACCGCTTACGTGTATGGCCGGCTAGCCAGCCGGCAGCACAAGCTGTATGGGAGCATGGAGGTATGATGGGAGATGCCAAGGCATGGCACGGCACAGCATTACAGATTTCATTCTTAAAATATTGTGGTATTAGCCGCCCAGAGTATAAGCTCCAGGGATATTTTTCACTGTGAGAATCATGCATGTATAAAGCTGCCGCTTACACTCCGAAAGCTACGGTAGATACAGGCTAGGCCTACATTGTAATAGATTCTTAAAAGCAGGCATGTTACTGTTAGGATCAGCCGCAGGTCCAGACTACATGCCCCCCAACAACCTTTGTGACTTTTCCAAAACGATAAGTCAATAGTAAACTTTTTATTTCATTTAGCTTTGTTTTTGTGTTTTAGCTTTGTGCAGAATTTGTTTCCAATAAAAAAAGGCAAATTTAGTGGCAGCGCGCCGTGGCGGACTGTGTGTGTCATAAAATTCGTTCAGCCGTGAACCATTGTTATGCATGTTTTCTACCAGCGCTGCACGGCGCCGCACGTCAGCGGGCTGCGGGAGGCTGCTGTGTATGCATGTGCGGCGCAGGCCGGCGGACCGCAGTGCACCTATAAAAATAATATGGAAGTCGCGCCTAAGCGCTCAATGAACTATTTACAGTTTACAGATTCGTGACCAAAGGGAGCTAGAGGAGACCTTTTGATTAAAAAGTCCTTACAATGATATGTTAAATTCCAGTTTGCCCCAGTGTGAACCATATTCCATGTGTTTCTCAGGACATTTGAATGCCCATACCCAAGCAGTAAGCACCTTCAGATAAGCCAATTTTTATTCATGAATTCCAAAGTTGGAAGTCTGACAAGAGCCATTTCATGGTTGTGTGTGGAAAAATATACTTCATCATTTCTCTTTGATGTTACGGTTTGCATTATTTCCATTGGTTGTGTTTTTTCTCACCCCTTCCACAGGTGTTTGAGCCCAGTGACCTAGAGAGGGGTCACTTCACAGACATTGATAATGAGATACGAGCAGCTGACATACCAGAGAGGCTTCAGGTAATTGTACCTGAATACTGAATTTTTGGCTGATGTTTTCCCTTTTTTTTTTGGTCACAATTCTTCTAAGTCCAGCTTTTTCAGAACCTTATAATACCTCATTAGGTTTAATCATAGATGTTGTCGTTTAAAACAGTAATACGTTTGAATTGTTCCACAGCTTCGCAGGGTACCAATCACCAAAGCAGATGATGCTGAACTCGACGAGGAAGCTGATTGGATCTACAGACAGGCCTTCCTGACTCCACCAGTCTCCAACCAGGTAGGGGTCCCCTCCCCACCACCAACCCCACCTCCACCCCCTTTGGCCTCTCAATTACCTTCTGTACATTTCATTAATCCACCATTCAACTGGGATGACTCAACTTGAGTTCTTGTATTTCCAGTAAGAAACTCTGTGCGTCTTGGTGGTTGTTTCATTAGGCTATATGTGAACTTCTAATATCAATGTTAACAACATGCCGCAGGTTAATTGTACTGATGTACAAGGCTATTTAAGATAAGAAAGTCTCACTCTGTCATTGCCAAAACATTAGAGTCATATCGTTGCTATTTTGACCTGAGGCATTTGTGTGTGTTGTGTCTTCGCAGGAGTTTTCTGAGGACAGTGGCTATGGCTCTGGCTATGAGAGGAAACCACCTCGCACCAAGAACCGAATTAGAGAGGCCCTCCACTTCATGCGCAATCAGCACTTTGAGGTAACGAAGAAAGACAAAATCACCCAAATTTTCCGTTAGCGAATAACTAAATTTTTCAATACCAATTGCACGTGTCAGAGGGGTTGTCTGCTTCGCAAACATCTATGGCCGTCACTTTGATTACAGTCCAAAATCTTTATCTGGGATTTTGAATGTCGGTCCTTAAGTTTGCTTATAGCAAAGCAGTTTTGGAGCACTCACCATAATTTTTAAAGAGTTTGAGAAAGAGTCAGACTTCCAAGTGTGTTCAAGGGACTCCTTTACATAGTGTTTATTGAACAGATTATGAAATATCACACATCAAATCTACAAGCAAAGCAAAAATCAGTAGCTAACCCCTCAAGTATTGTAGTTAGCATGATTCTGTGGCTTCTAACGCATTCTGCAAGAGTTTTCTGCGCTCAACAGTTACGTCTGGTTGGAATTTCTGAATTTCCCTAGGACTGGCCTCACTTTGTCCCAGGCTTAGAATGGGTCATTTGACCAACGCCCCTCATTTTTCAAAGTTACCAAACAACACAGTGATGCACCGTTCATCACAAAACTCTTTCTACTTCTTCTCATACAGGTGCCTTTCATAGCCTTCTATCGGAAGGAGTACGTGGAACCAGAGCTGAACTTCAACGACCTTTACAGAGTGTATCACTGGGATGAGAAGGTGAGACCCCCCCCAAAAAAAGATTCTGGTTGAGTCTCTCAAAGCCTAACCTGCCCTAATCATCCCAAAAAGTTAACTCGGGAAGGGACAATTTACGTCATATTTAGCAACAGTCACAAGACAGGCTGGAGTTCAGGTGTCATAGCTTAGGGGCAATTCGATCTATGAAGCCAAAAGTAAAAAAATTACAGTGTTTAGGAACAGTATAGAGTAACCTTTAATATTAACAAATAGTTGTATTTAAGCTTTTATAATTTCAGACTTGGCTACATACGCAGGTCTTCTGTGTCTGTTTTCATGGTGCAGAAATATTTCAGTTTTTAAGCCTTTGTAATTAAGCATAGTTTCTCGGGCCTTGTCACACATTCATCATATAAAAAAGTCACAGCATATTTTTGTTTTTGAAACATAGTGGTGTCAGCTGAAGAATCGCAAGTCCAACCTGAAGAAGCTGTTTGAGAAGATGCAGGCCTACCAGTTTGACCAGATGAGCAAGGAGGAGCTGTTGCCAGACTCTGTCCGACCCCTGACAGAGACCGACCTGGACAGGTAGGCAAGAAGTCACAGAAGTGTGGTACGCATGGAATCTGATTGGTGTGCCTCAACGTCACGGTGCCTGCCAGCACCAGGCAACATGCTAACCTCTCAGCAGACAAGACCTTATTTGCACAGTTCCTCACAGTGTTTTAGGCGAGACCATCGCAAGACCAGAGACAAGACTATTCACAAGACCAGTTATGAGACCACTCGCGAGTTACAGAGCGAGCAGTGATAAAGGAATGCTTTTGTTACAGTTCATGTTAAGAGCCTGTGACTTGAATTCAGACTGGAAGTCCTATAATGGTCTCGTGGGGTCTTCTGATGGTCTTAAGAGATCTTGACTACAACACCGGTTCCATATTGCATCATCAGATTGCTTTAATTAGCCAATAGCTGTAGTCTACTGGGGCCAGTTCAATTGTGCGTTCAGAATTTGTCGAGTAAAACGTTTAGTAGAAGGGGGTTACCAGCCAAATGCCAAAGAGTGTGACTAATCCTCAGCTGCTTTTTGCGCAAATTGTATATTTGCTAAGCAGTGGTTTCCACTTGGCAATTGTAAGAAATTAAGCCCTGATCTGGGGCACTTGTAAAGTGCTTTAGTCTGCAGGTGTAGAGCATTGCCATCAATATCCTGTGGCTTATTCTGCCCAAAACAGTGTGTTGAAGTCCAGACGCGCGAGACGCTTGGGCACCATTTGCTCGTCCCCCTCCAAGGGGTAAAAATGAATACCTGTAAGGAAAGATGGTCCTCTGTGTTTGCACTTGTTTGTCCAAAACGGCAACATCAAGTTTAATCTCCTAAGGGGGCCGAGATGATCCTCAGAATGTTGTATAAACTCGATGAGCAGGGATTGTGATGACGTAACATCTTCAACACAAATATGTGACCCCTCACCACAACATGAGCTGAAAGTCAGAATTTCCTAAAATTGAGATATTGGTATATTTCAATTCGGCAAAAGAGAGCTTTCCCAGTGGTGTGTATTTGGAATCCTTTAAGAGTGTAAGTATGAGATAACAATGTGACATTATTAGGGCGACTTGGCTTCTTTGTTCCCGACATTGTTTCAACATTTCTGACAAGGCACGAATAATGCTATCATCAAAATTGCTGAGAAAATGACATTGTTAAATATATGATCCTGTAAAATATTTGGAAATAAACAGGAGACGGCTTACTCTTTCCAAATATTACAGTACCCCCAAATTGACCTCCACTTTGATATAAGTCTAAACCCTCAAATGTGGAATGGGACTTAATGCTCATTTTGTTGTGACGGGTCAGATATTGGTGAACAGGTCCATCTATATATGTTGTCCTGAAGTCATGATTGCCCCTTGGTCATTCGTTACACTTGATTTTATTGTCCTAGACTCAACGATGTGGACTCCATGGATAAGCTGAAGGACGTCTACATGCACTTCCTGCTCTACTACGGCCGCGACATTCCCAAGATGCACAACGCCCTCAACCGGCCCAAGAAGAACGTCCGCACCAAGCTGGTCCGCCGGCCCGCCAAGAAGACGGTCAAGGTCATGGTCAGGCAACCCAAGCAGAAGAAGAAGCTGAACGAGGACGACAGCGATAGTGAGAATGACAAAGACTGGACAGAAGAGGATGCCAAAAGGGTAAGCTCAATCCCAGACGCATGTCTGTGTCGCCATGGCTCAACAAGAGCATTTGAGACTGTTTAACGATACCTGTATAGAGTACCGAAGTGAATACATCACGCGCACAATTATGGGTGTTAAAGGCATTACAGTAAGAACCAGCGCGTGAACCAACACAAGCGCGTACTCCATTCGTTTGCCCTGCACTTTTTGGTTCACGGTGACATCACACTTTGGTACTCTATGAAATATGCCCTGTGCTCACTAACTGAACACACATTATATGTTGGTAGTGGTTATCCTTTGTATGTGAAAATATGGTATTTAATTGCTTAATACCCTGTCTTACATGTGCATGAACACTGCAGTGTCTTGTATTGCCGTGGGTTTATCCAATGATCCAACAGTATTTTATAATTATCCTGTCTTTTTTGTATGAAACTTGTGTTTATTAGGATGTGAGTTTATTTCGTGAACCTATAGTATCTCTCAATTGTATTTGGAGTTACCTAATTATTTTGCTTTCCAAGATATGCCATGGACTCCTCAAGTTGAGTTAAGTTGAGTTCCCCTGCAATCCAATCTATCTGGTGCACTTTGCAACGCACTCAAAGGCATATGTACTGATGACATCACATTTTGGTGTACATACATGCTTCTTTAAAGAGGTTTGCATCTGTCATCTCTTGCTCCAACAAGAAAAGGCACGTGAACAAAGTGTGAAGTCATCAGTGCAGACACCCATCAAGCAGTCTTTTTGCCAAGCAGCCTTATGAATTTGAGCTTACAGGATTCTTGAGCTGAATTCAGTATGAATGCTTTTGCTCCAGGAGGAAGACTCGGATTCTGAGGAGGAGGTTGAGATGGAAGAGGAAGTGGAGACGGAGGAAGAGGTTGAGGTTGAGGTGGACGAGGACGGCAATGAAGAGACTGAGGATGGGACAAGCCACCAGATCAAGCAGGCTACCCGTAAATCCATGTATGCCATCTGCCAAGAGGCTGGCCTGGGTAAGTACCCAGTTGAATGGTTATCCACAGAACAAGCCACTCAGCTCCATTTGTGTGCCCTTTGGAGATACACAGCTGATATGACTAAGGGTGGTCGGAAAGAGGTTTCCAGAGCTATGGCTATGGCTATGTCTACTGTCATTGCATCCCCACAAATTTCCAATGGAGCGAAGATGTAGACCTAGCTCAAGATGACAGAGTCAGATGCAGCCTAGGTTTGGAAATGTGATGAACCCTAACAATACTCATTCTTCCAGTGTAATGCAATTTTTCACATACCCCAGGGAGTCAGGGGTGTTTCATAAAGAAAGGACATTTGGATAATGCCTATGTGAAAATGCCAGTACACGCCCCTTGAATTTTTTTGAGAGAGCCTATTTTTATTCAGTCATTTGAAATTGGGCGCTTGTTAATTGACTTGGGAAAAAATGATCTGAAACAAAACGGTAAATTCTTCAGTGGTGTCTAGGGAGGAGAGAGCCTCATACACACAGAAGAGCTTTATTTGTTTGCTTTGCTCAGATGCCCTGGCCAAGAAGTTTGGTTTGACACCGGAGCAGTTTGGTGAGAACCTTCGGGATAACTACCAGCGCTATGACCCAGAGCAGCACCCGGTGGAGCCCTCTGAGACGTCCAGGGAATTCACCGGCAGGTAGGCAGTCAGCCATTCCAAGCAAGCCTATGCATCTGTTGCAACAGTTTTCTTCTCACCTTCATTGATACTTTGCAGTGAACGCAAGGTTCCTTCAAAAGCACCCGTTGTTCTATCCCAGCTCACAGGCTTAAAGCAAGGATTTATTCATAAGGGTGTCCAGATGTATTACGAACACCTTGTATTAAGCTTTGGATGCTCAAGCTTTTTATTTAATTCTTTGTTTTCTATACATGCAAATGAATTGACAACAAAATTTCGGTAGCTTGCAAAACCCAGGTCTTCAAAAACTCATGTAGAGAAGACACTAATAAAAAGGTTTTACTAGAGGCACAGACCAAACCCCAATTATTTATAGACCTTGGTCCAGAAAAAACAATCCCACTCCACATGTTGGTCTAAGCCTGATTCCAACACAGGTCTCTGAGGTAGATGGCTGTGAAAGGATGCAACTTATTATATCAGTAGTATTCCATGTTTTATTATCGGAAATGAAAAAACTACAATTTTTTGCAGCCTTGAATATCCTCCCTTTCCCCCTTGACTCACCAGTTCCCCCCAGACACACCCGTTCCCCCAGACACACCCGTTCCCCCCAGACTCACCAGTTCCCCCCAGACGCACCAGTTCCCCCCAGACGCACCAGTTCCCCCCAGACACACCAGTTCCCCCCAGACGCACCAGTTCCCCCCAGACACACCAGTTCCCCACAGACGCACCAGTTCCCCCCAGACGCACCAGTTCCCCCCCAGACGCACCAGTTCCCCCCCAGACGCACCAGTTCCCCCCCAGACTCACCAGATAAAAGACTCATCAGTCCCCCAAGACTAACCAGATAAAAGGTACCAATTCCCCCAGACTCGCCAGTTAAAAGACTCACCAGTTCCCCCAGACTCGCCAGTTAAAAGACTCACCAGTTCCCCCAGACTCGCCAGTTAAAAGACTCACCAGTTCCCCCAGACTCGCCAGTTAAAAGACTCACCAGTTCCCCCAGACTCACCAGATAAAAGACTCACCAGTTTTCCCATACTCACCAGATAAAAGACTCACCAGTTCCCCTAGACTCATTAGATAAAAGGTACCAATTCCCCCAGACTCACCAGATAAAAGACTTACCAGTTCCCCCAGACTTACCAGTTCCCCCCCTCCCAATTCACCACTTCCAAGCTTTAGAAAGTACAGTAGCTCAGCTCACATTGTCTCTCAAGCGTGGCAGCGTCAGCTCCCTTGTCTAAACAGTGAAACAAAAGCTAGTGTCTCTCTTCTTCCCGTTTTCCCATTTTGCAGCAAGTTCCAGTCAGAGGAAGCCGTGATGAAGGCTGCACGTTACATGGTGGCGTTGCAGCTGGCCCACGATCCCCTGGTGCGCCAGTGCGTCCGGCAGACGTACTACGAGCGAGCCAAGATCAGCGTCCGCCCGACTAAGAAGGGCGTCAAGGTAGATGCTCATACGGCTGCTTCTGGAATTGATCCACGGCTTCATGTCAAAGTTGACACCCATAAACCATCACTACCTCTCAGAAAGCAGATATCAGTTCCTTCCCTAATCATGAGAAAAAAGGTGTATTTAAAGTTAATTTGAATCACCAAACTGATCTCTTCTTACAAGAAGCACATCCCAAGGAAAGACCAAAGCTAGCAGAAATATCTACGTCTTCAATTCTAAATTCATATTCAGTCCAGTATGATTGTGACTTTCCTCGTAATGTTTTGGTTATTTTTTCCTCAAAGGAAATTGACGAGTTTCACCCTTGCTACGGCTGTAAATACCTGAAGAACAAACCGGTCAAGGATCTCTTTGGGGACAAGTACCTGAAGCTCCTGCAAGCGGAGGAAGAGAAGCTGATCAAGATGACCATGGACATCGACCTGGACAAGAGTAGCAGGTAACCGCAGCACCTTATGGTGACTGGTGACGTCCCTACTCCCTCCCCTTAATTAATGGAGTTGCCAAGCACCAAAATATTGCTAAAAGCTGTGATTATTTTAATAAGGTTGCAGTTTTTGAAGAAATCCAAGTGTGTCTAGAGCAGTGGATAAGGCTGTTGTTTTTTAGATGCCTTGGTATGAAATTTGAACTTGGTTGCATTTTATTCTTTTTTATGCTCTTTTTATTCTCCTTTCCCACCAAAAACTTACATTTTCTTAACTTACAGTTAATTAAGTCCATATCCCTTTTTACTGCGCGGCCTCAGAGGAATTGTTAGAAAGGAAGTGAAGTCAAAGAATTGTCCTAATTGAAGCCTGTGCTATATGGTCATTCTTAGTTCTATGAACAGGGATTAAAAAAGGTTTGTAGCTACTTCTGTTCCCCTGGAATATTTGACCAATGGAATAAGAGAACCAGCTCATCAATATGTATGAGGTGTAATGAGGTAGCGTTGTCTTTTGGCAGTGACAGCAGCTATCAAAGCCAGTCCTACTTTGATGAGATCAAGCAGCTGTACTATCGGGACGAGTTCAGCCACACCGTGCAGGAGTGGAACAAGGAGCGCAGCAGCGCCATCGAGACGGCCCTCTACAAGATCCTCTACCCAGAGATGGCCAAGGAGCTCAAGAGCAGGCTGGTGCAGGAGGCTAAGGATGGCATCATTAAGGTCAGTTCAGAGGTCACCACGGATTGCACTTTGGCCGTGACTTGGTGTGAGGTCAAATGGAAATCAAGTGGAACTTGTCGTTTTGGCTTTCGACAAGATAAAGTAGTCTCTCTCTGTGTCAAGTGCCATATTTGTGTGACTGATCATCTTTTATTCTGTGATGTCCACAGATGTGTTGCCGGAAGATGTTTGACTGGCTGAAGGTAATGCCGTTCCAAGCTGACCAGCAGTTAGAGGAAGACGAGGACGATTACCTGGATGGTCAAGGTCACGTTGGACTGCGCGTCATGGGACTGGCATTCACCAGTGAAATGTAAGTTCCCCCAGTCTGCCTACTGAGAAACAGCCTGGGCCACATATCATGGCTGTTATAGCGCTTATTGCCACGTTATGGTGCTCAGTTTACCGGCACAAAAAGTTCATGCTTCATCTGTAAGCATATGTAGAGAATTTCTTCAGAAATTCTTCACTTGCATCAAGCAGTGCAGTGAATTTGGGTGCTGGTGTCGTGTCTCCTAAAGAGCAGAAAATCTGAACTTATGTTTACAGAAGCAAAGAGGGCCTCAGCAGAAACTTCTTGTAACTTGGTATGGCGAGCGTGCATTGGTGGAGAAGGATTTCCATTGTTACTGTGTCGCTATTAAGCTATGTACAGTACCCCAGTTTTATAGCTTTGGCAGGAAATAAGACATGACTGTACAAGCCATTGGTTAGTGGTTTGTGGCTACTTTACGTACTCAGTAATTTCTCTCTGCTGTTTCATCGCCAGGGACAACGCAGCATTCTGTGTCATGATCGACGGGGACGGGGAAGTCTCTGACTTCCTTCGGCTGCCCCACTTCCTGCGTCGGGCCGACAGCTACTTCCAGCGGGACCGGGACCTCAAGCTGGCCGACCTGGAGGCCCTGAAGGAGTTCCTGTCCAGCAAGAAGCCCCACGTAGTGGCCGTGGCCTCCGAGTCCAGGTAGGTGTGGAGAAGGGCCCTTGTGCATGCACTGCCGAGGGCGCTGCTGTATGGAACTTTCCATGTGTATATAGGTACACGTTCTCTGGTTGAGGTGTGTGGGTGTCCACAATCACAACTAATTTCTTGGGGTTTGCCAGACTTGGGTCTTGTCTCAGTGTTAGTCTCCAGGTTTTTTTTTAGGCTGCAGCTTGAAATTACACCAAACTCTGAAGTTGCTTCAGCCACAACCATGGACTCGTGTGTCATTTGAAGTCGCAGCCAAGTAACTCAGTCATGGTCTTAGCACCAAACACCTAGCAGAAAACAATGCTGCACTGTTTCATGATGTAAATGAGCTCATTGATGCACATACATGGGGGTTTCTATTGTCATGTCACTGTCTTAAGCAACTTTTTCCTCTGGGGATAAGACTGGTTGGCTGTGCTTACTGCTTAACAGTCTCCATGTAATAAGACTCTGTGAAATACACTTAGGCCGAGTTACCTGAGCAGCAGCGTTCACCTGTTTAGGCAGTGATGTGAAATTGACTAAGTCAAATGCTCAGCAGAATGGCTTGGCATGATGAAATTTTGATGGGATCATTGGTCTATCATCAGGGTGACCCTGGGCGTGATCAAGGACGTCCAGCAGTGTGTGTCGGACCTGGAGGCCGAGCAGCAGATTGCACCGATCAGCGTCCAGCTGTTGGACTCCAACGTGGCACAGGTGTACGCCGCCACCAACATGGCAGAGGTGAGACCCTGAGCAGGCCAGCAAACCCTTCAACCCCACGCTACATTGAGTTTTTCCTTTGGCGTCTTGCCAAATCAGCAGAGTTGGATTGAGCACCCCACAGAATGCAACAGTTGATTCTGTAGCACGTTGTATCCTACTGCTTGTGGTGAATGCCGAATGCAACATCATGCACTAACTTATGACTGACTGTTCCACTTCGTTGGATTCATCATGGTTTAGGTTTAATGGTATTGCCATGTCGTATGTAAGAGCATGCATGCAAACGGCTCTAGATCATAGACACTTTGTTACTTGCACAAAATACTTTACCACCTGTGTTGCATGCTGAATGCAACATCGTGCAACAATTTGTGACTGCTGTTGCATTTTGTTGTAATTAGGTTTTGGGGTTAATGAACACTAGTAGAATGTTATGTGCAAGAGCATACATGTACATGCGAACTGTCCAAGATCTAAGCAAATTTATTGCTCGCCACCAGTTCAGTTTTCTTTCAATGCTGATCCCCTCTCTCGAAGTGAGCTGATTTCTTGTGCCGTCTTGTCTCTCCTCCCCAGACGGAGTTCAGGAAGTACCCCCAGCTGCTACGCCAGGCCATCTCGGTGGCCCGCAGACTGCAGGACCCCATGGTGGAACTGGCTCGACTCTGCAATTCAGACGAGGACCTCATGTGTCTGAAATTCCATCCCATGCAGGTACCACTCCCTGTACACTTGTGCATGTGATCCAGTCCGTTCAGTTGCCTCAGAGGATGTTACCTAGTGTTGCACTTCAAGGAAGCAGTTCTATTATGCACATCCAAATGGTTGTATTTCAAGCGACATTAATGTTTGACCACTCAACAGAATTCCTTTCTCATAGCTCACTTGATATGGTGATATATGCAGAACCATACAAAATTGTTCTCCAGTAATAGAGATTAAAATGATCAATACCTGTTTAAAGGTTGTTAGCCTGTTAACCACTTGCCTCTGTATTGAGGTGCCCGGTGAACCGTTGGCCCCCACTGGTTCCATAGGAAAGTGCACTTGTTAACAAAGAGTGAAGTCATCAGTACATAGGTCCATTTCACAATGAATTTACCCCCGGTGCAGTGTTATACTTGCATTCCAAGACAGTGTCGTATAATGGTATTTGCCACAACACCCAGCCTTGTGGCCTTGTGCCACTTGAGGGCTCTACACATGCTCAACCTCCACAGTTCAAGCCTCTATGTCTGTGCAAACTCAGTGAATTACTTAAGCATGGTGGATAAGTATAGACGTCCTCTCCTATTCACAGAACTGCCACCACGTGTAAACTATCAATTTGGGGGTCCAATATCCCCATTCCCAATCACATCTGACATACATTCTTTAACTTTTCAAGGGCAATGAAGTAATGCAAATTACCTGCCAAACAGAAAACGTAGTTTGAAGCTAATTTCAGTGGTGTTACTGTGTCACATGTTAGGTGTAACGGAGACACAAAATCGTCACACTTTTGGACCCTAGATTCCGAGAAGGACCCACTTCCACCCTAGTGAATGGCTCAGGATATCCGTGCGTGCTTACACACCATTCGGCCTTAAGTTGTTGAACGCTCATAGGACTCTTTTTATTCCCATCTCCCCCCCCCAGGACTCAGTGAACCGGGAGGAGCTGCAGGAGGCCCTGCATCAGGAGTTCATCTACAGGGTCAACGAGGTGGGTGTGGATATCAACAGGGCCATTGCTCATCCCCACACCCAGAGCCTGGTGCAGTTCATCTGCGGATTGGGGCCTCGCAAGGGAAATGCAATCATAAGGGTAAGTTAAGCCTTGGTCCTAAAGTTCTTGTTCATGTAGCTGTTAATACCCCTGTCCCCCCCAACTGTTGTACAGTTTCTCTGTCCCTAAACTGAAATGGGAAGCTCACTCAAAGCTACACATTTGTGGTACAACCCGAGAAAATGAGTTCCAAATTGCCAGAGCTTTTGAACAAATACTGTACAGTGGAAATCAAAAGGACTTGAAATTTAATTCATTCCCTGGGCTGTATATACATGAATGTTAAAGAAGTCAAATTTACAGTTGTATGCTGCAAGGTAGAAGTAATTATGCACTTGCTGTAGATTTAAATGTAGAATGTACTTTATACAGTCATACCTTTGAGACCTGGTCACTTGAAATAATTCAGAGAAATACAGTCTGCCCAGATACTGCTTCTAGGGCTGCATTTTGTACACCTGCAAGGTAGGAAGAACTATAGTCAAGCTTTGTCTATGCGGCTGCAGCATACCCATGTGACCTTTTCAACTTGGCAGTTATACATTTTTAGAAGCTGCTCTGCATCTCAACTTTCTCTGTAATCATCAGACTTTGAAGCAGCAGAACCAGCGTCTTGAGAATCGCAACCAGCTGGTGACCGTCTGCAAGCTGGGCCCCAAAGTCTTCATCAATTGTGCAGGGTTCATCAAGATCGACACGGCCTCCCTCGGAGACAGGCAAGATAGAGTTTGGACCTATTAGTACCATGTTTAATACCCTGCAAAATTGTCCACAGTAATTGACTGTCGCGCTTGTCAAACCTGCACAATCAGCTGTCCATGCCAGACAAACGTGCATGCCTCCTTGTGAGTAGACATGTATATCTGAGTGGAAATTTGTGTAAAGTGCCTTGCTCAGGAACACCAAGTATGTAGTTCATGCTTGAACTTGAGCCAATATTCTATTGACTTGCTCTGACAATATAACAAGGATTGCACAAAGTCTTTGCTCATTGTGCAACCTAGACCTTGGTCAGCACTCTTAAGAGCCATGCTGTTACAGTGCACAGTCTTGTAGTATTTTCTGCCTGGCTGAAAGGTGTGGAAAGTCAAAGATGAAAAAAAAGATCTCGTGCTGTTAATATTTATTGTTACTTGCATGTTGCTTGGGTACCAGCTTTGTAGGGCAACATTATTTCTTGAATTTTAAAATTTTGAACCCCAATAAACAACTTTTGTTTGAATACTTGTGACCATGTTTATTTAAAAATTAACCACAGGTACTGTCATCTAAAGCATGGATGACATTTTTTAACCTTATTTGCAGAAGCAAAAATCCCTCAGTTGATGAACGATCTAATTTCACTGAAAATTTACGGTGCTGACTAGCATTTGCCGACCGTCCTTGTTAAAGCCGGCATGGCAGAAGCCCACACAGCCAGACTTTGGAGAGTCATTCTAGAATCTCTCATCTTTTCTGTCCACAGCTCCGACTCCTACATTGAGGTCCTGGACAGCACCCGCATCCACAACGAGACGTACGAGTGGGCCCGCAAGATGGCCGTGGATGCCTTGGAATATGATGAATCAGCTGAAGATGCCAATCCGGCCGAGGCCCTGGAAGAGATCCTGGACAATCCCGACAAGCTGAAGGATCTTGACCTGGATGCATTCGCCGAGGAGCTGGAGAGACAGGTAGGATGAGACAGAAAGCCTCAAATCCCAAAGCTTGAAAGTATTATTAGTTTTTAAGGGTAAGACCTATTGTAAAATAAGCAAAATTAATATCATAAACTGTGTGTGTTACCTGTGGCCGCATTGGATCCGAATCAGTCAACCGATCACAGCAAACTTGGTCTGCTCGAGTCAAAGCAGGAAGTCCTGGAGTGAATCCCTCCCAAGCAGGCTTTTGATTTCTTTTCTTGCAACCGTCAGACCACACTGAGAGTACAGCGTGAACATATATGCCAGTGGATTATAAAATTATTATTTACATGATGCAAAGCACAATGAATATCATTGAAAAGACTTGGTGGTGCATTCATTTGATGTATCCGCAGAAGGTCTTGGAAATCGGATGATCCTCTTTACGATGGTGTGGCTGAAGGAAAACAGCTGTTTAGAGCTCCAACTCCAAACCCTGAGAGAGTTAACCTTTCACTACCTGGGGATCTTGACCATTCATCAACAGCTTTTATAACCGTGGTCTCAATGTTTGCAAAGTTCTAGCTCAATCGTGGAAAGCCAGTTGAATTTATATAGTACCAGCTGTGAATGTGCATGGTCACCTACATTGAAAGTTTGACATTTTACAAGAACTGTCCATTCAAGTGTTACAAAATTAGCATCCAAAGCGTGCACAAGATATCACTTTGCAATTTTATCAAGGCTTGGCACAGTTTAAAAGAGGGTTGATGGTGATACCTAGAAACAGTGTACAGAAGGCAGATTTCATCACCTGCTTTCCCTGCCTGGTGTGCGAATAGCAGTTAATAGTTTGGTATGGCCCTACACCCAAGCACTGTTCCCATTTTAACATTTGTTCACTCTATGCGTCAATTGAGTTAACAAATGAGCTACAGTATCAGTGTTGGTGTTGATGTCTTGTTCCCAGGGTTACGGCAACAAGAGTATTACTCTGTATGACATCCGCGCTGAGCTGAACAATCGTTACAAGGATCTGCGCTCGCCTTACCACCCACCCTCGGCTGAAGAGACCTTCAGTATGTTGACCAAGGAGACACCTGAGACTTTCTACAGAGGTAACATCTGAAAAAAATGTTTTCCCACTTAAAATCAGTCACTTTGGTTAGCAAATCTGAATAAGTTTGGATGAAATTGTAACTGTAGGCTTGGTGGTTGACTTCTCTTGTTGTATTGACAGGAAGGGTAACTGCAAAATAAAAAGTTGTCAAGTGGATTGAGATCAATTGAGGCCTGCTTGGAAGGTTGTCAAAGGGTTTATCAATCCCAAACTTTTGTTTTGCAGGGAAGATGGTCCTGTGCACAGTGACAGGCATCGCCCGTCGACGGCCCCAGAAGGACCAGCTGGACCAGGCCAATCCTGTCAGGAACGACGAGACTGGATTGTGGCAATGCCCCTTCTGCCAGCAGGACAACTTCCCAGAACTCAGCGAGGTAGGCCAGCAAAGGGCTTGGAAACTTTCAAGAAGAGTATTTCATGGACAGATGCTTAAAATAGCCTTGCCACCTTACAGTCTGGCTCAAAAAATGTTACCAGTTTGTGCACGTTCAGCTGCAAGTTGTGTGAACTGTATGACCTATATGAGGCAAATTTGGCCGGCTTTGGGGTGGCTTTTTATTGTCCTGCCAACATTTTTTTGGCCCCAATACTTGTCTGAAAATGCGGTCTCCACT
Source organism: Acanthaster planci (assembly GCF_054643075.1). NCBI lineage: Eukaryota > Metazoa > Echinodermata > Asteroidea > Valvatida > Acanthasteridae > Acanthaster > Acanthaster planci. The sequence continues at coordinate 10,663,941 of NC_141785.1, read as the reverse complement.
GTGATAGAATGTGTTCGTTTAAACCAGTGTGTCCTTACTGTATATGCCTTCCTCTCTAACTGTTAAAGAGTCTTCACACAACCAGTGTCCAGTGCTTTTGCTCAGTTTTTATCCCATTTCAAAAGCCTGTGAGAAAGAAGTGCCCATCCCACACTGAGGACGATGTTTTCCTTTTTCCAAGGTGTGGAGCCATTTTGACGGGGGTGACTGCCCAGGTCGATCTGTCGGGGCTCGAACCCGCCTAGATAACGGCATAGCTGGGTTCATCCCCACCAAGATGATCAGTGACAAGCAGGTCAACAGCCCCGAGGAGAGAGTCAAGGTAAGACCAGCACCTCAGAAGTTTCTTTTGTCAGACCTTCACGATGTTCCATTTCGCAGCAGTGGTTGGATGGTCTGGAGTTGGAATCCAAGGCCTCACTACTTATATATCTCTTGTACTCTCAGAAATCATTAGAGGATTATAATGACATACTTTCATCAGTAGAGAGATCAGCATTCATCTGTTTAGTGTGAAGATGGAGTTGCAATGATGTCATAGTTAACCATTCACTGCTTGTGGTCAGGTGGTTTGGAGTTTGAATGAAAGAGTTGATGTCCTCTTAGAATTGTATGTACTAAAAAGACCAGTTTTACCAAATTTCCAGTTTTTTTTCTGATAAATTCTGAAAGATTTTTCAGTTGTTTTTTTTTTGGGCCATCCTAGGTACATCTCTGAATGTGCAGTTATCATTTTTGAGTTTGGTGAATCTCAGTGACTGTGCATATTTGCTCTTTTGGTTCCTTACTTGTTAGAATTTTTTTCTCAAGGAGAATGGATATGCTGTATCGTAACTTTTGGGCTCAATGTAGTGCATGCTCCGTGGTTTCCTAATCACAATCGTCCTGATAGCAGTTTCTTTTCTTTTGACTAGGTCGGCATGACGTTACACTGCCGCATCACCAAGATCGAGATTGAGCACTTCCGCGTGGACCTGACCTGCCGCAGCTCCGACCTCCAGGACAAGAACGGAGAATTTGCCCCGCCCAGGGACACGTTCTTTGACCACACTCTGTTTGAGAAGGACCAGCGGAAAGACGAAGAGAGCAAGAAGAAAACAGCTCAAGGTAAAGTTGTGTGAATGACTTGGCTACGGATCATGATAGTAGTGGTGATACTGGCACCTGTCAAGAACAAGTCAAAAGCATTGTACCCTCACACAAAAGTTAGCTGGTTCCCTGCCTCTTTGGCAGGGTCACCTGTCAACTTAGAGTAGTGCCTAAAGATTACTTTGTGCGGCTATAAACAACCGTTAAATGAAATGATGAATTTTTGAAGGATTTGGAAAACGGAAAAAATAATAGTCATGCCGGTCCGGCATCATCAACATTGAAAAATGCCCCGGCATGAAGTGGTTAAAGCAGTGTGAGATGTTGCCTACAGTTTTTGGCATCTTTGTTACAGTGGTGTAACTAAGCCCCAAAACGAGGCCCTTCAGTTCAAAGCACCACTTGTTGTCTTTGTTGCAGCATACGTGAAGCGAGTCATCGTCCATCCCTCCTTCCACAACATCACGTTCAAGGACGCAGAGAAGCTGTTGGTCAACATGGACCTGGGGGAAGTGGTCATCAGACCCAGTAGTAAGGTAACACCAACAATAGAGGCATGCTTCCTAGTTTGACCATATGAAGCAAGGTATGAGATGGAGAGAAACCCCCCCCTGCTTTGTGTTGGTCATTGTTTTGCTGGAATCTGAGGAATTCTTTTCAGACACCTAGGGGATGTGTTAGGTAACAATAGTCTAAAGTGTGTGTTGCGATTGGACATGGTGGGGGTACCCCTCAGTCTAATTTCTTGCTGGATACACGCTTGACCCTTCAGGGGTAGACTGGAAAAGGCCAGTAGGGCGAGGTCATGAGAAATCTGAGCCTAGCCTGGGGCAAGTGGTGTTATCCTCAGTTGTTAGCACAAGGGCTGCTACTATTGTGCCTCTGTGCCAGCACTGTTGTTAGCTCTGATAAATTGACAACACAGCCAACCTTTATGCCCAACTTCTGTGCTTTGTCTTAGGCTGTTAGAGTAATCAACATGGCTTGAATTCCAACTTCAGAAAATGGCCAAGGGCTTTCTACATGTTCATTGAAATACATCTAGTTCTATTGGTCACTAATGCTGGGGTCACTAATGCTTGCATTGATCTAGTGACAGATTCCTGCAGGTTGAGTGTTTCTTCTCCTTTTCTTGACCCGCCAAAACGAGTCAAAATCCCTAAGTTGAGACAAGCCTCTATTGCAGCACATGGGTCTGCTTCCTTTGAAAGCAAATGAAATTTGCCATAATTTCCTGTCCAGCAGAGGATATTCAAGGTTTTCCTTGCAAAAAGGCCAAGGGAATAGTGGTATGTGCCATCATGCCAGACTAGGAGAGCTTTGCATCATGTGGCCACGATCAACTTTTAGGATGGACCTCTTTGCTTGGTGTTGCAGGGTTCAGATCACCTGACAGTGACATGGAAGGTGGACGAGGGAATCTACGCCCACATTGACGTCAGGGAGGAAGGCAAGGAGAATGCCTTCAGCCTGGGCACATCTCTCTGGATAGGAAATGAGGTGCGTCATGGGAAGCAGTTATTCAACATCATCCAGAATGAACGCAAACCCTTACTTCCCGAAGCATTTATTCAATTTCGCTACATATTTGTTTGTCTCCGTCAAAAATGGTCGTTGAAAACAATTAGCGTTGGATTTGGTAGGCCTACTCATTAAAAAGGGTTATACCAGTGAAAAGTCCCTTGTATTCCAAATTACAGCTCTACACTGTGTACTTGTCAAATTTTACAGTTTTGTCCATTTCAGTGAAAATTTGACAAAGAGTTCCTTTTTGTATACATGTTTTTTTTTTCTTAATCACAGCATGCCACATGAAATTTTGCATCTTTTTTGTACTATTACATGTCACGCAATTAATTTGATCACTCACAAGTTGATGGGATTGTATCGTTTTGTGTATTTTAAAGTTGAACATGAAATATATGAAATTTTGTTGTTTTTGTTTTTTATTTATTTATGTATTATGGTTTATTGAATTTGAATCACGGTGGCCAAAGGCCAAAACTAATTCAAATTTACATTACAATTAACTATTACATGAATTAAACTTTATATTACAACACTACTTAAAAAAAAATCCAGATATAAAGATAAGAATATAAAAGCAAGAAAAGAGAAAGAGATCCATACGGGGGGGTGGTCACCCTCCACACCAAATTCCAATAAAAGGATGTGATTCAAAATGGCACCACCAAAACAACATTATAAACCCCATGAGCCAACAGGGTAACCAAGTGAAATTCAGAGTGTTCCTCATGGAAATCTTTCCTGATAAACTCCTTTGTGCAGGAGTTTGAAGACTTGGATGAAATCATTGCCCGCCACATCCAGCCCATGGCGTCCTACGTAAGGGACGTCATGCAGCACAAGTACTACCGAGACACGGAGGGCGGCAAGCGCGACGCTATGGAGAAGCTGCTGGCTGCCGAGAAGCGCAAGACGCCTTCCCGCATCCCCTACTTCATGAGCTTCTCCAAGGTGAGCGAACCATTGGGGAAACGTAGAACGTCTCCTAAAGTGAAAACATTGCAATTTAGTCAGTCTCAGCAGTGTCTGGGTTCCATTCATGTTGATATCTTTACTCAACTGATCTTTGTGATCATAGCTGAGAGAACTCAGCTCACTCACATGTGACTCAGTAAGTTTCCTCAGTAACCCTTGTTCTTCCACCAGCACATGAAAATGTTTTACCTCTTATTTTGTACATTTTGTCTTGAACAAACTTCCTTAAGGTTTTGACAAATTGCTTCAAACATTGGATTAGGAGTGCTTTTAACATCCATGACTTTGTACAGACTTTATTACATGCTATCATTTCATTTAATTCATTTTATTTGTAAAAGAGGTTCATTTTATTTGTACATTCTCTGATTCATTTGTAACTCCAAGGCAAGTACTTGCCTTGTTAACACATGTTATTTGTTTATTTCTTAGATATTCAGGCATTTCTTTGTACATTTTTTTTTTACTTCACAACTATATTCGTATGACTTATTTTAGCTTTGTGCATGCAGGAATCACTAGGAGTGTTTGGACAAGTTTATGTTCTGTTTTTGTACATGTTATGTTTGTAAACTATTATTTTACACTAACTGTCCTTCACCAGGAGTATCCGGGCAAGTTCTTGCTGTCCTACCAGCCACGAAGCAAGGTCAGGCATGAGTACGTGACGATCACACCAGAAGGCTACCGATATCGTGGTCAAGCCCACCCATCACTCAACGCCTTGCACCGATGGTTTAAGGAACACTTCAGAGACCCCATACCAGGTTAGTCTAAAGCTCCAACTTACTTTTTTTTGTTTAATTCTGTTTGGCTAAGGAGATTTCAGATTCATTTTTTTATGAAATTTCATCTTCTGGGTTTGACTTGAGATGCTCCAAAAAGTAATTTGTTTGATTATTCTTGACGTTTGGGAGCAGCGTCATTGAAAGTCTTTGGAGGTAAATTAACTGTATTCATGTGAAATTGCTTTCATTCGTTTAGATTTTTCTGATCACGAAGAGTTTCATTTCCACCAGGGACCATTTCCCAAGCCTCTCTAATCTTGAAATGTATTAGCTTTGCGTTCATGTGGCATTTGTAAAGCCTTTACAGTGAAACTATGGAAACATGAAACAGATCTGCAGGCTGAGTTGTCACCTGTTTCTATTGTATATTTGATGATAATCGTTTTTGGCACCTGTAGGGTTAACCCCAGCCAGCATTCATCGCACTCCTATGGTTGCTGCACCAGAGAGAACACCGGCAGTCTACAGCTACATGGGTAAGTCAATAGCAGCATTACTTGTGGCTTACATCTCGTAGGAACATCTCTCCAGTATTCCTTTCCTGAGGATTCACTTGTCTAAAATTCTGTTACATTTTTCTTTCCTCCCCTCATAGGCACCCCTATGATCCAGAAATCGGGCGCCGGCTACAGCCAGCTGTATGCCACGCCCAGCATGAGCATAGCTACGCCCCGCCAGACACCGGGCGCCACGCCTCAGATCAATGCCGCCCGCTACGGCACCTACTCAGGGGCCTACTCCAACATTCCAGCCTATGCCACGCCCCAGAACAACCCGCTAGCCACGCCCATGATGACACCCTCTTACCAGGCAATGCAGGTAGAAATATGGACTGTTAAATCAAACATTTTCGATGAACTTTTTTGTTCCAAATGTTCTCTGTTTTCCTTGTAACAATAAAATTTTTCATTCTTATTGTATAATGAGTGAAGAAACTTTTGTAGATTATTTGGCACCTGAATTCATCAGTTGTTTTATTGTTTCCTGTTTCTTGAATTAGACTTCTAAGTTTGTTACATTGGCGTGCATATACCTTGGTGTGGTTGTGTCAAAACTAGAGACAGAAGTGTTTTTCTGTCAAGGCCCTTTACAAACAGTGAATGGTAGATCTGAAGCAAACAGTACTTTATGAATCCTGAAGCAGATAATTTGGTAACCAATGCCAGAAATAAAGAGAGAGCCAGTTTTTTAAGTCTGAGCATTTGTTCCCCTTCTTTTCTCCTCTGCACCACAGACGCCCTCACAGGGCCCAATGCGCACCCCCCAGATCAACGCTATCCGCACGCCGCAGATCAACCCCCTGCGCACCCCGCAGACCAATAACCCCTTGCGCACCCCACAGCAGAACCCTCTGCGCACCCCCCAGCAGACGCAAGCGGCTGCGGGCTCCACCACTCCGCAGATCAACAACCCACTGCGCACCCCGCAGTACCAGCCCACGCCCAAGCAGAGCTGGAGCAGCTCAGCCACGGCCCAGCAGGTGGTTAACGCGCTGCAACAACAACTCCAACGAGCTGGTGGGTCCAGGTAAGTCATCCCTCTCCCTAGTCTAGGGTGTTTTAGCCTCAGTATATCTTGAGCCAGAACCGTGAAACTGCATTTACCCTGCTCCATCAAAGTGAGGAATGAGTTCTGAAATTGACAGGCCGCATTCTGCTAGGGAAGTTTGCTATGTATTTATAGTTTTAATAGACCAGAATTCAGTGTGAGCAATTGCAAAATTTGGTTTCAAAAATGTCATTGTTTCTCCTTGGTTACAATGCCAAAAGCCCCAAAGCTGAAAGGGATAAGTTAATGACATTTCACCTGTCCAAATTCTTTCTAAATTTGTAACACATTTAAGATATGTTTGCTAACCTTCTAGTTCATCTTCAAAGTCCACCATCAGTGGAAAAGTTCACATTTTTATTGGCACTGTTTTCAACAGTCGGACATCTCACCAGAAATTAATATCAGATTTTCAAAAATTGTGTTACAATATGCGTAGGATGTAATAGAAAGAGGGTTAGCACAAAGAGTAGCTGCCAGGCAGTGATAATGTAGCAAACACAAGGGAGAGAAATTTGGCCTCTGTTTGGTGTTTTCTTTCAGCCAGCAAATTTTCCAATCAAGTTTCTGCCTGGCAAGGAAGCCCATTTTTTGACATGTTTATTTTGTGTGCCCGTCCTCATTCCAGATCCAACGCTGCGTCTGTTGACTGGGCCAGCCAAGCTGCCCAGTGGGCCTCCAGGCGACAGGGTCATCCCAAGGACAAGAACCCCCAGGCCAGCCCTGCCAACCCTTCCTCCCGCGCCTCTGCCGCCTCCTACCAGCCTAGCCCCCGGGGCTACCCCCAGCCCAGTCCCAAGACCTACACCGGCCGCAGCCCCTACCCGGAGCCCAGCCCCATGTCCATCTCCACCACCCCGGCACCTAGCATGGGTGGGGACGCGACTCCACTGATCGACGAGACTTAAGCCCAGCCTCCCCTTTATATGGCCCTGTCAGTCTACCCCGACCGTCTCAAACCTACCGTGGCATCCAGGCCCAATGAAACTGAGGTGGCTCACCACCAATGGGCCGGTTGTAGCCCATAATCCTTGGCCTAGACTGTACCCAGTGCATTGCCATGTCCAACGACACTTCCCTCACCCATTGTGTGTGATAGAGTACTTGTTGTCTTGAGCCCAGACTGTTGGCATTTCTGTACCCGTTTCCAGAGACCCTTAATATATGGGAATGCTATTGTCACAGAGGAAGGTAAACTCTGTCCTCGGCCCTTGATGCCCACATAAACTACCCTCACTCCCAGTATTATAAAGGTGCTGCTTAAGCCATATTGTGAATAAGGGAACGTATAGCTTCTTCTCTAATGCACAGCATATGTAAAGATTTATTTCAATCCTGTTACATTGTGCAAGTAGTTTAATACTGATAATTAAAAAAGATTACCTGTTGGTTTCTAACAAGCGTGCACTTTGATGATATCCCAGTGTGTACAAAGTCCACCCCCCCAAAAAAAGCATTTGTAACCCTGCTCATCCCCCTCCCAATTTTACCTACTCTCGCCAGTGTTAAGATGATGTACTTGATAGCTGAAGTGCTGTACTTAGTTGCTGTGAAGATGTAGTCACCTTCACTCACGAGCGACAGTGTTGATATCGCGAATGCTGTATGTAACCTACCGGTCATCATGAGGCTTTTGCAGCTGTTGCAGAAGTAAAGCACTACATATTGTATAGGGTGCTGAAGACAGTGAGCAATTCCTGTGTGCTCTTTTGAACTTATCTTCGTTGTAGGTAATGTGAACATATTTGAGGTAGTGCTGTCACCATAAAACAGCACACGTCGATTGTGACTCAATGCTTTTAGACGAATTGATATTGTTTCATAGTTTACGGCAAGTTAACTGCTTCATTGCCTCACACAACTTGAGGGTTAAACTTTTCAAAAAAGTTCCTGACTGGGTTCTCCTATTGTTAGTTTTCCTTAAAAATGCCACCAGTCCAGTTGGTAATTCCAAATTCAAAATTTGGTTATGGTGAATTTTCTGCTATTTCAACAAGAAAAAACCAGTAAGTTTGTAAGAGTGAATTGGTGCAGTTGTGAATTGCATGGATTCCTTCAGAAATATTTTGTTTCCATTTCCTGTTTTGTTTTCGAAAGTACAGTTGAATGGTTTCACCATCAGGTGAAGGACAACACGGAGACAGAAGGCACGAGAGTGTTTTTGTGAAAGATGTCATCTTCTTCGTGTCAAGTTTGTAGCACAAGTTTGTGCCAGGAAGACAGAGAAAACAGTTGGTTCCGACGTGAAAACTTCCAAAATAATTATACTCTGTATATTTCTCTGATATTAGAAGGGAAAGTATGTATTTTCTCTCAGATACTGATGTGGACTTCAACCAGCAAAATCAGAGCTCTGTACTGTTTTCCCCACAATCATGATTAGTACGTGAAAGTTGACAAATCTTGCATTTCAATTGAGGTATATTTTACTTTGATTTCAAGCTTTGCAGTCGTTTTAATTCTGCATTTCTGTAAGATGGCTGCAAGAAGGATTTTTTATGAAATCTGTCAAGTGTTTCTGTAAGAATGGCAGTGTTTTGTGGTTAAATGTCAAATAAATTTGATATCCATAACATTAGTTTAAGTCATTGTATTTTGGTCTGGCTTACAGAAATTTATAATGGCATTAACAAAATACTTTTGTCATTTTTAAATTTTTTCTAAAGTCTTTGCAATCTCATAGCAAAACTTAAAAAAACAGCAAAATTAGTCTGGTTGATTTTTCTATAGAACAACAATATCTGAATATTAACGGTTTCCTTTATTTACAAATTACACAGTAATGTGAGGCTGATGTATTTCCAATATGAGTTACAAAAATCATATATACATTCACAACCATTTTACAATTTCAAGAACAACAAATTTTGCACCAATGATTTGGACGGACTATGCATGAAATAATTTTCTGCGTTCTATTATAGTTTTTGCTTGTAAATGTGATAAAACAGTAAAATGATAAATGAAAAATTAATACATGGTCAAAATGAATACATGAAATACAAAAACCATTCTGTGTGGCCATTGAATTTCGTCCATTACATAAAAATGTCTTGGACAGGCTATTCAATCTTTCGCACCAATTTGTTCCTAAGGTCAAATTGCTCACAACCAACATGAACGGGCCAAAAAGAGTTGTGAACAGCTTAGCATGTGCAAGCATTTAAAATCAACACTGCTTTATAAAGTCCCAGTAATTTCTTACCTTGTTAAGAAAAAAAATGAAAGAATGCATTTGTGAAAACCCGTGAAAGTACTGGTCTTAAATTGAGTCATATAAGTGTACTTCAAAAAAGGAGTTGCTCATCATGAGTACATTTTAACTTTTACAATTTACTCTGTCTACTGAGAAAGAGGTGTGAGAAAGTGTCCAACAATATTCAGCAAGAACCACTGAGCTTGTAAAAGACTTTTCACAAAAAGAGGGTGTTACTAAAGCCAAATAAGCTTACAAGAACAAGAAACATTACTCTGCTTAGAGAAAGGGGTGGTTACATACAGTGAACTTCTTACCCTACACCAAATGCTTTCTACGTAAAAATAATCATAGAAAGGGTTTTGTTCCAGCTCGCCTACTGTTTACATCTGAGATGGCTGTAACAATTACACTTATTCCATGGACCTGCTATGGATGTCCATGTGTGACATTCTAGTTTAGATACTTAGGTGTGTGTTTTTTCTGACCCAGTCACCATTTTGAAAACAAAAACCTCGAAAATAAACAGGATACATGACGTGTCACAACACAGTCTTTACAAATCCATCACACAACAAGGAAGAATGCACATCAGCTTCCTTCAAATTACAATGTGAAACCCAGCCTTCCAAAAAATGAGAGCATGGAAATGCTACAGTAATACAAACAACATTACAAACACATCTATCTTACTTTGTGGGTGTAGGTGAAACAATTTTACTTCTCGGAGAGATACAACTTCCAAAAGAAATAATATTACAAGCACTGTGTGCTCGGTAAATTTAAAACAGTCTGCCCTGATTCTCAGATGAAAGAGCTACAGACATAAATACTGTTTGCTCACCTCATAAATTAGATTTGGTAGTCACTTGCATACGCCATGGGCAAAGTACTTAAGTACTGAAAATTTCCCCTCAACAAACAATGAAATTAAACACTACCAAATATGCAGCTGGTGTTGAATTTTTCGTAGACCTCTCATCATTTACACCTTTGTACAAGATAAATTCTATTCTGAATAAGTACAATGAAATACAAACTACCCACAACCAATTCCATTTTAGTCCAATCTGTTTGAATTTGTAAACATTTGATTTCACTATGGTCAGTACTTTGCATTTCAGGTGACCATTTGCTTATTTTGTAACTTCCTTGGCAGAAAACAAACGTCTCACTGATCATTGCACTGTGACTGCATGCTAGCAAAACTCCTCGTTGTCCGACAGCTCACTGAAAAAACAAAATGGAAATGTTGGCCCAAAAGTGTGATTGAGTGTTATGGAAGATTTTTTAGAACTAAACAGGCTGGAATGCATTTTGTGTATAACGGCCACAGTGACTTTGATTGCAAACTGCAGTTGGACATTAACCCTTCTGTCATCCTGGATTATAAACCAGGCCAGTATCTGTACAGTACACCGCTATTTACAACTTGGTCTTGTCATTTGATTTTGACAGGATGCAAATGAAAACTCCTACATTAAAAAAGATGCAACACGAATGTGAACTTTGGAGTTTTGAAGGATTCTGCTAGATCTAGGAATGGATGGGGAGTTCTTACAGCCACTGGGACTTGAAAGGTAACGTACAAAGTATATGCCAAGGGGCTCCTGTACTGTCAATAACAGCCGGTTCATTATTTGGGCGAAAGCAAAAATGAACGTGAATTTGTGGGGGCAGATCCAATATTCGCGTTACAAATTTTCAAAATTTGAACATATTTCAACTTGAGCAAAATTTGCTGCATAATTTTTGTGATGTCAAATTCGCTTCTCTTTCGCATTCGCCCGAAGCATGAACCGGCTTTTAGTCATGACTATACAAAATAGAAGAGACTAAACATCGGCAGTTTCAGTGTTAATCTGACATCACAACACTGCGTGGCTACCATCCATACCATCACATGGCCTTGCATTCACTTAGGCTACTCTGGAGCCAATGTCATTCCATTAAATCCCCTACTCTTCAAACTGCAAAATGTCATGAAAATCCATTTGTTTTTACAAGACACTGAAGAGGGACAGCGCATTGGGGCTAGTATGTCCATGCCGAAACTTTGCGGGAAAAAATTAAACCCTGAGTAGAGAATGTGTTATTATGAGGGGTGAGGACTATCACAGAAGGTAAGAACCAATAACGTCTATGAAAAACAGAAGTTGTACTCACCTTGCATCAAAATTCTCCTCTAGGTCTGCTAGGAGGCTAGGAGCTCTCTCCAGCATGAGTGTATAGAGCTGGTCCAGGTACTCCTTCTGACGGCCGGCTTCCTCCAACTCCTCACGCAAGACCTCCAGGATCTCCGGCTGGACAGACCAAACACAAATGTGGAGATACACGTTTAGTCCAAGTGGCACTGGGATTTCTTGTGTGAGTTACTATTTTTACACGGTTTGATTTGGTTTGCACATGACATGCAAGGAGCATACAACATGCACAAAGACAGTGCAGCGAGCTCGGCAGGTTTCTCACTGCATGGGTGCAAAAATGATTCCTTCCACTGTATATGCTGCAACTACACTTGCCCCCATTAGACCATGCCTGAAAGTTGTGGCTACGGCTTGAAATACAAGTAACATGTGCACCTAGGGAAGCCAGTGGCTAGTGGCTGCATCCACTTCTCATAGACACGTGTAGTACTCAGAGCCACAGCCAGTTAACATGAACATGTATCAGCACAATTAAAGAATATCAACAATTCCCCTTTAACCCCATAAGTCCCCTTGTATATGAAGCCTATACTTAACTCAGCACTCTCTCGTAAGCTAAATCTTTGTAGTTCTAAAACATTCAACTTAATAGTGCCCAGTTGTTTGATCCAAAATTACAAATTTATTCAGTGTGATGCTTTTTTTGGGGGGTAGGGGGTGGAAATGCCAACCACTAGCATGGAACTATCAATTCAGAAAAGGAAAATAAGGAGATTCAGAAACTGCACCAAACTTCATCCGATGTTTGTCAACTGAGGTGAATGAAAAGGGTATCAGTTGATCCTAAATAAAATTACTTGTGTGTAATCATGACTGTCACAGTGTCACACTGTCACATCAAGGAACCTGCACAGGCAAAAGCAAAGCTTTGACAGGTTTGCCAAAGATAAACTTTTCTGTCTTACCTTGGAGGCCGACTTGAGCGCCTCCCAGAGCGGTAAGCCCTCCTCTAGAGCCTCGTTGATGAGGTGGTGGGAGGAAGACGTCTTGTTCTCGTCTGCCTTATTCAGCAGCTCCTCGATGACGCTGTCCCTCTCCTGACAAACCTGAGACAACTCGCTTGTCTGGAGAACCCAAGAATAGAGAACCTCATGTGACCGCAATGTTTAATGTAACTATCTGAGGTAGATAGAGTCAGCTGTAGCCAAAAAATGAATTTCTGGGGGAACTTCAAGAAATAACACTGCCAACTTATACTGTAAACATATTTTATATTTGAGTCCTTTAGTTCTTCACTTATGAATGTCTTAAACTGCTTTTTTTGTTTTATCTTTGAACAGTTCCACTGAAGACAAGACGTTCTGAACAAAACTGTGCAAAGGTCACCCCAACGACATCAGACAGGTACCCTTAACCTAAATTGTTTATGGAGTCCAGCTACTGCAAGAATGAACATTTCTTAATGAGGTTTATAAGTTAAGCATGACAGTAAGGAAGATAAAACTCTCGGTAAGATGTCACTGTCAAAAAATTGTTACTTCACCTTCTCATCAAGTGCGTTCTCCAGCTGGCAAACATTTTCATTCAATCGAATCACCTCCATCTGAAACAGAAACGGGGGAAAGATCCATAGCTCAAAGGTTTTTGTCCTCTACACAGCAAACCAGTACTAAGATGCAGGCCATGTGTGGGGGCGAGTCCCCTCCCCCTCTAACCCTCTCTTCCTTCAGCCCTTTGTCATCAACACATGGATAGGAAAGTTGTTTCAGGTTTTTGTGGTGCAGTCCCTCGTAATAAAGGCATGAAATTTGACAAATTTTGTGTTCCATGATCCAGTCTCAAAACTACAATGTGTCACAGAACCACAGTGCCTGTGTCCCTAAGCAAGCTACTTTACAGGAACTCCTTCCACAGAAAGGTGAACTGTGGGTACATGTGAGGGCAGAGTTGGTTATATGCACACTATTTGCTTCTCGAACTCAAAGCCTGCTTAATGAGCTGCTAACATCATTCGGTGTTAAAATAGAGAACTATTATAAGCCAGTCAATCGGGGGTAATACATATCAACCTGATGCAAAACTGCCACAGAAGTAAATATGCATGCTTAAACCAGCTACTTCTCAATTGTCAACCATTCCAAATATCACGTATGAAATTTTCAAAAACTTCAAAGGATTTCTTGTGACTGACTTTTTGATTGAGTTTGCAGTTTTTCTGATTCAATGCCACTTTACCTATATGTATTTCAAGGAATATCACGGTTTGGAATCCTACGCCACAGGTTAACACATATGTCAATGCTTTCGACCCCTGTCATATTTGTCCCCATGATGTAAGTTGCCTCAACAACATCACCTGTAGTTGGTGCTTGTCATCCTGCAGCTGCCTCAGGATCTGCTCCTTGTCCTTGGCCACAAGTTGCTCCTCCAACTTCTCGGCCCGCTTCTCTGAATCTGAGAGCTAAACAGAAAAAAAGAACCATGACATCACCGGATGAATATCATCCAAGAATGGGGGGTTGGGTGACGGCAAAGCTAACTGTTAAAGCAGAAACATCCAAATATGCCTGGTCAACAACAAAATGTTAAGTTGTGCGGTTTCATCTCACTGCCACGGTTCAATTTCCATCAACAGACTCAAGGATTGCCAGTCCTTTATTACAGATGTTTTTCTTAGATTTGGTTATATTACCAAGAACAGTTTTCCTTCTATGTCCTGACCACTGACAATTCCTCTATCATGTTATAAGGAGGAGTTTCTGTTTGCCAAACAATGACTAAACCCATCTTCACTTGTCTTTACAATCCATTGCCAAGCAATTGCCAAAAACCCGCACAAAATCCTTCAATCCAAACCACCATGCCATGCACAGCTTTAATAGTCGTTCTCAACAAAATTTAAGCGGAAAACAACAAAATCCAACATAAACGAGGGACGGAGGGGGTGTCCAAACAACCGCCCCTTTCTAATCCTCTATAATCCTCCACTGTTTCACTTATGAAAACATCCACAAACCAGAAGCCTTTTATTTCTATTTCTGTGAATTTTTAAATGCACCAGAAATGTTCTCAGGTAGCATCCCCTAAGCCCCCCTAGCCTAGAGATTCCCCCAAACTAATGCATCCTTCCCTTCTGATAATCATGACTACTGCCTGGAACAAGAGATTATAATTCACTGAGTTCACAATTCAGGAAAAGACCCACTGCACAATCAGTGTCTAATGTACTTTACCTGTGATTGAAGTTTCTGCACCATGACTTGTAACTGAGTTGCTTGTCTTGCCTGAGATTCAAACCCCTTTAACCTGAAGTAAAACAAAGTGAAATACACATTCTTTTGCTAAAGTCAGCACAGGTTTTCTGCAAGCGGCTAAGTGGCTCCATAAAATTATGCCCCTGGTTATACTTAAGTAATAGAGACAAGATATGCACACAGTCTCAGCTTGATTAGTCACAAAGTTGAAGCTACTGATGAGGGCATCACCATAGGGGATTCAGGGTAGAGTGTATTCTCCTTTCACTTCTCTGTCAGGGAAATTCTTCTCGTCAACGAAAGTATATGATAACATCTACCCAGTGTCCCACTTCCCTTAAACTGCACGCCTGCATTTTTAATGATATCCACTGTCCTCTTCCACTGGGAAAAATCTTGGGCACAACTTTACAAATTAGTGTAACAACCTGCAAATTATACATGGGGATATGTATCATTATGTAAGATCTATGGCTCAGCAGATAACATGGGACCTGCCTGTTGATTTCTTGCATCAGACTATTATTATCTCCTTCCACTGCTTCCAGGTGCTCGTGTAACCTCTCCATCTCCTCCAGGTCTGGTCCCCTGTCCGCATCATCCGATTCCCTCATTAGCACCAGCCGAGCCTGTGACTTGCTGCCTAAACTCTGGAGGATTTCAGCTATCGGTGAGTTGGTGACGTTCTCCCTGTTCAACTCCAGCACCCTGGAATGTGATTTCATTCCATCATAATAATGTACACCAGTATTATGGCTTTTATCTTCAACACAACTCCTGAAGGATTGACGATTAAACTTCACTCACAGCAGAGTTGTAGTTGAGCGCATCACGAGTCCCTACTAGTCTCTGTGTGCGCATCCTAAGGGATCCAGTCTTAAGCAGTGTCACAAGCTATTCAAATGAACAGTGACACAAGCATTCTTTTGTCATTGTTAACACTGTAACTTGTGACTGGTCTTGTATTGAAGATGTGTGACTGGACGTGTGAAGGGACTTGCGAAAGGACTTGTGATGGACTCGAATACAATACTGACTCAGAATATATGCAATACTGAAGTGCAATGCCGTAGTCGAGACCATCACCAGACCAGACAAAAGACCATGCACAAGACAAGTCACAAGTAACAGGGTGAGCAATGACAAAGGAATGCTTTTGTTACAGTTCATTTGAATAGCATGTGACTTGAATTCAGACTGGAGGTCTTGAGCTGGTCTTGTAAAGGTCTTAAGTGTTCTCGACTACAACACTGCTGAAGTGAGCATACTTCAACTAATGTTAAGTGCTTCTGATGATGTGAGATAAGCATTACTGAAATAATGTAGACACAGCATAGTGTATGGTGCATGTACATGTGCATGGTCTACACATTTGCAGCCATTTCTAGATGGTGTTTCAGAGTAGTGGGTGGTGGGCTAAATTTCAATGCTTTTTTTTAATTAAGGGATTCTCTTTTTCTATGATGTCAAAAGCCGCATTTGAAATTTTTTTTTCTTCCAAAAATAGATGATGGGAATGCTGGCGTAATAGTGCACTGGACTTTGAGTATGAACCAAAGAGGATTCCAGCCCTAAATCTCTACCTCCCATACCTGTCCCCTACTCTCATCTGACTGTCTTCTGAGCATCGTTGGACTACTGCTCCTCGACCGTTCTGATTGGCGCCCAATGTGAAGTCCCAGCTCTGCTTGCCTCGTGATTGGTGGAGAGTGTAAAGTGAGTAGTCCTGGCCCGCTTGGAGACTCGAGAAGAGCGGTTGTGATTGCTCGCTTGCTTTTCTCTGAAAATAAAAAAAAGATTGAAAAGTCAATCAATGAAAAAAAAAAGGGTGAAATAAACTTAAGAGCAGTGACTCCCATGTCCCTGAGTACAACCATTGTGCAAAGTATGCACAACGAATGCCAATGATGTATCAGGGAACCACCATGCTGGACATGTCATGCTTTTGGTAAGAAAACCATGGACATTCATGAAGCTTTGACCCCAAGATCTTCACTCTTGGATGTTGAATGAAAGGAAACAGGGTGGCTGTGATCTTTGCTAACAAATTCTTGGCAGGGCCCGATCGTTCCATCATTACTCTGCAATCAAAACCTGCTCTGTCAGATGGTACTGTCAGTGCTGTAGTCGAGACCATCACAAAACCATTCACAAGGCCAGTCACCAGTAACAGGGTGAACAACGACAAAAGGCATGCTTTTGTTGCAGTTCAATTGAATAGCTTATGGCTTGAATTCAGATTGGAGGTCTTGTTTTGGTCTTGTGCTGGTCTTGTGTGATCTCGACATTGGGTATTGTATACACCATGAAGACGATTTTGATTTCGTAGCAAGAGATCTCTCCTTCTTCAAAATCACCATCTGATTTTCTTCTGCCACACAAACTCTCACACATATTCTTCCCAACAAATCCCTCAACATAGCCCCAAATCATCCCTCCCAATGCAGAATAACCAAACCGACGATTCTTAGCTACAATCTGTAATTCGCACCTTCTCCATGTTGGCCTGGTGGTCTGCCAAGCTGAGTTCAAACTGGGCCAGGAGCTGAGCCTGCTGCTGATGCAAGGTCAGCATGGAGGATTCCTCCAGGGCCACACGGTACTCAAGCTCAGCCTGCTGAATGCTGCTGTCAAAGACAAGAGCACAACAAACATAGCCCAATAGAGTCTGCCAAAGCGGGGTCTGCATCATTACATACTCTCTACTTAATTTTAAACCTTGGGCAGAGCGCCCTCCGTCAGCTACTGAAGGCCATTTTTGAAATTTCCTAATTAAAACTTTTAATTTAAATGCTTTTGACATTTTCATAACATTTAGATGCTTTGTTTGCTTTAGAGAGTTCCCATTCTTCCAAAATGGCGATGGTAACAGTTATGGCCACGAGCTCACACTCAAGTGTTAATAAAATCTACTGTTGCAGATCAAAACCAAAGCAAAGCCGCTCTTATTCTTGGTTCTGCTATTGCTGTAACTAAGGCTGTGACTATGGCTGTGGCTGTGGCCACGGCAACAGCTTTGGTGATATCCATTTACAGACATCCACAAGTTGAATGCTTGTAACGTTTAATTCCCAGATGTGCACAGTTTTTGTAACTCTGGTCAGATAGGTCACACTATTGCCAATGAATGTTGAGTTTTCTGATCCATAACCAATCCACGTTGTAGGCACCCTGCCGATTAAAACTGTGGTAGTTTGCAAGAGCAGTAGGTTGACATTTTACAAATTTGTTATCACAATACTCGCGAGACATCAGCCAAAGAACTTACCAAAGCTAAGCACAAAAGAAACTGTGGCAGCGATACCATACAAAAATAGAACCGTCTTCCAAGCACAAACTTCACGTGACAAGCTGCTTTGAGCTGCTGGATTTTTTTAACCCTCTTAAATCACCTGTCCCATCAAACATAGACTCATTCTCACCTGTTCAGGCCCCTCGCCTGGAACTGCTTCTGCTGTTGCTGTATCTTGAGGATGTTCAGCTTTTTGTTGTTGATTTCTTCCCCAACGTGATGGAGACGACCCTGGATGTCTGTGATGGCCTGTGGCAATGACTCTCCTAAAATTTATTATGAGGGCAATTGATTCAGGCTAGGGTTAGAGTTCGTTTAGATTATGGTATAGTTATTATTTTAGTTACCTCTTTTCTTTATATTTTCTTATCTTTTTTAGTCTTAATTATACCTTAGTCATTGTTTTATTTTAATTTCTGTTATTGTTTGGATTCATGGAACCCTGGGAGATGTAGCACTGAAAAGGTGTTGTGCTCAGTAGCTCCTGAAAGAGTGACATTCCTTCAACCTCAGCAGCCAGTAATGAATCAGGGCATGGTCATGATACACAAAATCCTGTCCACAGCATCTCCCAACAGACACAATCGGAATCAATGTAAGCGCTGCCTTTATTGCTGAGTTGGACTTGTCCTGTCCACAGCATCTCCCAACAGACACAATCGGAATCAATGTAAGCGCTGCCTTTATTGCTGAGTTGGACTTGTCCTGTCCACAGCATCTCCCAACAGACACAATCGGAATCAATGTAAGCGCTGCCTTTATTGCTGAGTTGGACTTGTCCTGTCCACAGCATCTCCCAACAGACACAATCGGAATCAATGTAAGCGCTGCCTTTATTGCTGAGTTGGACTTGGTTTTTTTTTTCTACCTGATCCCGTTGTCAGAGACTCTCTCTTTTCTTTCAACCTCTGTTTGGAATCGGTCTCGTTCTGCTTGTATGTCTGCTGTAGCTGGATCAGGGCCTTCTGCACCACTGGAAGCTAAGGGGGGAAGGACAGACAAAAAGCTGACATTTTCTACAATTCTTTACTTGTTTGTCAATGTACACTTTCCATTTTAATCATGCTCCTTTCTGCATGTATCTCGTGCCACTTTAAGCCTACAGGTTTGTTCTCATTTCAAACTCCAAAGATCTGCTAGGCCAAATGTTTGAGAACTTCCAAGCTGACTGTTTTGGTGGATCTTTGCACAGGATGTTGATTGTAGCCATGAGTCAGCACCCAATGCTTAACAAGCCAGTGCCATACCTGCTTGGCTTTTTCTTGCAGTGTTTTGTTCTCTTGGTGAAGTGTGGCTATAATGGCGTCTTTCTCTTTTGCATCCTTCTCAGCTCTCTCATCCGCCTGAACATTGAAAACGACAGAACACTATGCTCCAATTGTATTCTCAACAGGCTGAATGAAAACAGATATACTTGCTGGCAAGGAAACAGGTAGGAGCATATTACACATTATGTTGTTACCCCTGATCAACCAGCTTACAATCATTTCTAAATATCCATCTAAACGCCATGGTAAACAAAGCCACTAGAAGTATCTTGGTCCAGTGTTTATCTTAAAGTACACGTACATAACCACAACTGATTTAATCCTAGTACATGTATATTAGTATAATTCTGCATGTGTCGAAATTATTTTTGATCCAGGTTGTGAGCAAGCTATGCCTAGGAAACAAACCAATGAATGATGCCAGCATCGTTAACAGAAATCTCCCTCCCCCCCAAAAAAAAAACAAAAAAAAAAATGTTAACTGCAGACACCAAAGGAACACTGCATCATTTCAGTCCACATTCACAGCACAAACTAATGAATCTCAATAAATCTTGAATCTCATGTGAAAACTCACTGGTTGCGGTGAAGTTGGTGGTTTAGATGAACTAGTATCCTGTGTACTCGTTCTGTTGGCCCCTTTTGAACTGCCCTTTGCTGGCCCAAGAGATTCCTCAATTGTTGCCATCTGTGGAGCAGACCAAAAAACCAATAGTCAGGTTCCTAGGAATGAGGCCACAAGAGCAATTCAGGGGCACTGATCAAAGTGACTGGCAAGGACTCAACAATCAGCAAGATTTGAAAACACGTGGGTGTGTACAAGGGAAAAAAGCATACAGGTAACAACCAAGAACTACTTTTTTCTTTCGAGAAAAGGTGGTTTTGAAATGAACTAGAGGTGGAGCTGACAAGTCAAGACTCTGTAGCCCCGTTTTTCATACAGAACCACCTATTCTTGAAAGAAAAAAATAGTCCACAGATGTTGACAGCAAAGTTCTACTTAGTAACCACCCATAATTTGCCCAGGGGAGTTTAACAGCTAGCAGAACACCGCATCTTCTACGAAAAAGATAACTCTGCAAGAGACTCTTGTGCACTGCCATTTCCAAACATGGAAGAGATTCTTGGTAGTCTCCATTCAAGACCAAAATGGTCAGCGTCTCCCTTGAACTTTAAAGCCATGACTTCCAGTTTATCCTTACTCCCAGGGCATATTTGCTCTTAACCCATCAAAATCCTAGCAGTAAAACCACCGGTACATTTATTTTTTGAAAAAACTGAGATAGCAAATCCCATCTTTAGTAAAATGAACTGAACAGTCCCGAATACCTCAAAAAAGCTGTTAAAAAATAAGGGGGATGCAGACTCAGGGCAGTTTAATGTCGCTGAGTAGTTGATAAAGTATCATCTAGCACAAGAGGACGATTATCAACTAATCAACCATTTCACAACACTGCAAATTAGCAAATCAATAACCATGCAACTGAACAAAAGCAGCACATTCCAAAAGGCGGAAACTTCATTTCTCAACAAAAAAAATTTGGCCATGCAGCGGGCAAACATGCACTTGATCAAGAAGTGGAAGATGAAGTTCCTGAACAACTGCCAAACCAAAAAGTAGAAGGCTTTTCTAAAAGAAGACAATATTGTTAACCTACAAATAACCACATTTCAAAAGACGCCCAGACTGATCACAAGCTCATCGGACTGAATAACAAGTACTGACTGACTTCCAAGACAAACCCAATCAAAATGAATGCAAACAAGATAATTGGTGATTTGAGGTGGAATAAAAAAAGACCAACATGAGGCTAACTAAACGACAGATGATGGGAAATTCTGTCTGCCTGTGATGTGTCTGATGTCAGTATTTTCAAAGAGCACAGAATGATCAACTGGAAAGTAAACTTGGGTAGCTATCATGCAAGCATACATTTGACAACAAAACCTCCATGATGATGTCAGACAATCCGACCACCAGAACTAAAAGCCAAGGGGGCACCATTGCTCTCATTCAGGTGGTAAGCACAGAGAGAAAACCTTTACAACCAATGGGTTGCTGTGACTTGCGAACAGTTTCTGAACACACAACACACATGTGGTGCTGTCACATTAATATCATCTCCTTGGATTGTTCTGTATACAAATCCAGTTGTGATCACTGTGCACTCCAGAAACCCTTCAAAGAGCACCACACATGCAAGCTACGGGCCAGAAAAATTGTCAACGGCCACTTGGATAGTATGACTACCAGAACTGTTCTCCAATCACATTACACAGGGAAGCTTGAACTTCAAATACATCCAAGAGTGAGTACCTATGACCTGTGCCCATGTTCAATGGCTGTTGAAGTGAATATTTGATATATTAAACAAACCTGACTACTCTGGGCAACTACAACACAGGTTGAAAATTCACATATGCACATCCACACAGACAATACTGTTGGATTCTGTTCAGTGGATTCTGCATAGGTACTGTGAATGGTACTGTGGTATGGTGTCCCCCCACTTAAGACGGTGGAGCATATTGGTGGATGGTTTCTGCCATCGGTCACTGGTTGAGAACTATGGCAATTCATTAGCAATTCATTGGTCCATGGTGGCAATGGCATTCATGTACAATGTAAAGAGGTAAAACCAAGGCAATTACGTCACCTGCAAAATAGCACTGCTGAATATCAATAAAAATCAGGGTGACCAAGAAAGTAGCACTTGCCTTACAATTAATAAAAATACTGGGTCATTAGACTGTTCAGTACAGCCTACACTTTGGCTAAGAATATATGCATCATGTAATGAGTGGTCCAAGTAAAGAGCAAAAAAAGTCCAAGCATGCATGATGAGAAAGGCATGCAAAATCTGAACAGCACCCTCTCTCACCTCCTCCTCTAGTTTGCTAAGTTTTTTGTTGTCTATGCGCAGCCAGGCGAGCAGGTCATCGGAGCCTGCAGACGACCCTAGACTGACCTGCAACAAAAGGTCACATCAGTGGCATCACAGCCGCAAACAAAAACCACCACACCGGGTCTCGGCTCTGGTCGAAGTTCAAGAGTCAAGTAAGCTGATACAACAGATGTGAACCGTGTGAACTGCACACACACCTTTCCTTTCCTCTTCTTTTTAAAGTTTACCATTAGGTGTTAAACAAAAACCTCACAGACAGGCACTGACAAAATCAGGGTTGCACACTTATGAAAAACATCCATGAGACAACCTCCTACATGTCGGCCACCTTGGAGGGTATACATTATTATTATTTTCATTAGAAACTGATAATGAACCAATGGGCTGTGTACACACTCGGAAGATGGGCTCTGCCCCACGCAATGGCTTCTATGCATAATGGTTAGATCTGGGCCAATTTCATAGAGCTGCTTAAGCACAAAATTGGCTTAAGCATGAGAAAAACTTGCTTAAAAAAAACAAAGGCTACCAGCTTAAACTCTACATAATTGCCATGCTGACCAAAAGACAGCTAAATACCATTCCAAAACAATATACATCACATAGTGTTTTGGCTGGGTAACCTGATTTATCAAGCAAGGTTTTTTCATTCTTAAACAAACTTTATACTGAAGCAGCAAATTTTCCCTAAACTCAGTCAGATGGCAGAAGTCACAGACCGCCCCAAACTGCATGTTACATACAATTTCCCCGGATTTCTACGCCACCAAACTAAAATATACACCAGAGCAACGTGCTATGTGGAATGATTAAATAAGATTATCATATTCTCAGTGATTGTCTTTCGTTCCATTCAGCACTAGCTCCTGATCCTTTCACTCACCCCTGAGAATGAGACTTTGGAGGAGGCTTTTGACGTCTGTGAGTCGTTCCTCTGTACTTTAACCTTATCTTCGGTTTCCTCCCTATCATCGTACAAGGCCAGCTGGCTGTCCTTGCTGGCCGCTTCGCAGAGCACGAAGGCGTGAGAATCAGATTGCAGTGGAAGGGAATCATCGTCTACATCATGCAGATCTAAAGAAGAGAAGACATTAGAAAAAAATGTTAACTTTCGGCAGGATGAACAGGAATATTGGAATCAGCCTACTGAATGTGTGACATCAAACTGGATCTCTTTTTAAAAATTCATTCCTGGTAGTGTCACATTTAGTAAAAAACTACTTTCTGCAACTCGTGAACCAAACTTTGACTTTGATATCATGAACAGCAATACTACCGAAGCAGTTGGTGGTCTGTTTTTGAGACTTTGTGTCACTTTGAGACAATTGTAGCTGTGAAACCACCAGATGATTTTTTCCTTCATGGTGCCAATTTTTATTTACATAGTAACAGAGTGCTACGTGTACGAGAAGAATTTGAGAGCAAGTTGCACGGCCTAGACCCTCTGCAGCGTGTCGTTACCTCCAGCTTTATCCACCTCCAGCAAGCAGTATTTCTTGGGGTCGGAGTACGTCAGGCCAAACTTCTTCAGGCCCAGAGGCACCACCTCCTTAGCCGGCGTGGACAGAGAGATGGCCAGCAACTTGCCCTTGGGCTTCTCGTCGTCCAGACGCAGCACAACCTGAAACACCATTTTTTTTAAAACTTGTCAATTTGGGTGGGTGAAATTCTCCTGGGGTGCCGTCCATACTGCAAGACATATGCAAAAAACTGAGCACACCTTGTGTAACTTAATCACTGATGGCATGTATTATGTACTATGCAACTGAATACCACCCAGAATCCTCCACTGTCAGTTTGGAACCTGCCCTGAACTTCAACAGTAATTGGCCCAAAGACTAACAGGTTGATAAACCTGCTAGTTCTTCTCATTAAACTATCTTCTTCCCACTCAAAAATTATATTCGTCAAAGGCAATGAGGCAAACACCTTAACATCTTAGATAAGACTTGAAGCTATGCATGGTGGAAGTACAAATTAGGTTAGGCTTGCGGCTGCACCGTGTACAAGAAAATATCTCTTTTATGAGTGTGCGCTCTGAGAAGAACTGATGGTGAACACTCAAGGTTCCAAACAGTATGCACAGTTCTTCAGGAGGGTGACTGGTCTTAACATCTTAAACATCTTCACAGAAATATAAACTAGGCAAATATATAACAGCAGCATGAAATGGAACGGAAAAGAGCAAAAGTAGCATGCAGAGGCTCAATGCCCCAAGCTTGGCTTGCCAGACATCTTTTTTCTCCTAAATCATAAAATTAGCCTATCACAGGCATTACCACCTGATGACTATTAACTATTTGTAATTTGGAGAAAAGCAGTGTTTTCAAGCATAATTAATAGCTAAATCTACATAAACACAAGTCTTGGTTTCAGATCCCAGGGCAGCTGAATTTCATTGGCCCTTTAACCCAGCCCTACCTTAACTGAACCCCCCTGGGCTGGCCTCTGCCGCAGCTCAAAGTGGCGAGGCTGCCGCTCCGGCCAGTCCTGCTGCACGACGACCGGACACTCTCCATCCTCCATCACTCGCTCAAACCCTGTAGAGAACATTCCAAGTACAGCAGATAACAGAAAACAACAACAACACAGGGCAACACAGATGTCTTAAAAGCAAGTGGTTGCAGCCATTAGCCAGTGGTTTTCATAGGTAAATGCATTATTCTTTAGCCTCAGCCACAAATTTGAGACACGGCTACCTTTGTCTTTGTGATCGGTCAAGGATCCAGCAGCATCTAAAATGCAATACAGCCTCCAATCTTCCACCGTGTCCAGCTGGTCTAGGCACAGCTTGATTAGGTCTTGGACATTCTCTGTCTCTGTCAGACGCATTGACACTGTTGTATCTCCTACAAACAGTCAGCAAAATGAAGAATTTGCTCTTGCCAGATTCATTTCTTATACACCTTAAGTCCACACAACTTAATTGAAGGTAGGCAAATGGCTTCTTATACTTTTGGCCGTTCAAACTTCAAACAGTTCTTTAGATAGTTACAGCTCCAAACCCTTTTGAACGACTTCAAAAGACAACCAACATTGCCAGCAATTAGAGCAAAACTGAAATTTTAACCCGACGTGTTTCTGCCTATACTCTATGTGATAACAATGGTAATTTTTGTTGTCTTTGTTTTTTAAGATTTATGCTCCTATAACAAGATAACCAGATGGAATCCAAATTCAAAATGATGGAAATCTCAGGATAGTTAGGGCAACATTACTGTTAACAAACCAATATTCATATTTCACTTTAAATAGCTGATTACATTTGAGTCAAAGATAAAGGAAATCAGGAGAGATTACTCTACCTGATCTCAAGATGTCAGTCCAGACCTGGACCAAGTTATAATCTCGAGATTCCCTCCTCTTAGGCGAGATGACACCTTTTAACTTGGACAAACTGGAACAAAGTTAAAAATTTAACAATGTTAACTTCACTGTCCAACATTGCTGTGGCATTCTGATTGAAGCCTTAGTCACACGCAGCAATAAAGTGCAGATAAACATGAAATGGTAATGTCCAGGAAGATATTTGCCCAGCAAAATTTGCAGAAGTTGAACAAATTCAAACTCTGTCAAATGTTGTTATTATTTTCTTCACAACATCAAAGTTCTGTTGGTAAGCATGAATCCGGCTGTAGTTGGTGTGAAAACGTCATTTGCTGGTAACAGAAAAGTTCAAAATTTGAAGCCCTAGGAGCTCTCCGTCTATTCCACCCATTCCTATTACATGTAGGAGCATATTGAGCTGAAATGGCAGCTGAGTCTGTACGTTTTGTTTCTCCTGAATTATGCTTTGTTTCTACAAATTTCAGATTATTTTGTTGCTCCCTAATTCTACAAATTGAAGACAAACTAGCCGCTCTCTAATCCTACAGATTGAGGAACCTTTTATAGGCAAGCCAAAGGATCCTATTACTTGTGTCCTTAAGCAAAACACTTTACCAAAATGTTTCTTCATCTGATGGAGAAATGGAAAGAAGTGAGGACAGTGACAGCTTTGTGTTTACTTTACCCAAGAATCGAAATAAGAAAACCAGAAGCTATTCCACGTGGCTATTGAAGTAGAAGCATAAAAGCATGAATATTACAGTTGTCCTTGTACAGGCAAGATCTGCCACTTTTCTCACGTAACGGTCGCCTAACCATAGAAAGTGAATAAGGTCCCAGAGGGGACAGCTCTCAGTGTTTAAACCCACCCTCCTTTTTTCTTCTTCTCCTCCCCCTTCCCAGCATCGCTGGCTGTGCTCGGGGTGCGGCTGGAGCTGCTGAATGAATCAGGTACCGCCAACGTTTCAGGTGGCAGAATCTGGACTTCCTCGCTGTCTGACGACTGGAGGACCTTCATGGCCGCCATGTACTTCCGGTGTTCATAGCCGCTGGTGTTGCTCAAGGTATCTGTGGATTATCAGATGCAGAGGGATATGTTGCAAAGTTCAAAGGTTAATTTGCAGTTAAACTGTCTTGGGCAGAATAATTTGATAGAGAAAGTGTGTGGATGCTTTGGCACAATAATTCAAAATGTAAATCAACTGCAATGAATTTGGAAAGTGGGGAAAGTTACAGACTAGGCAAGGAATGACAAAACTAAACACTCATGGAAGTACCAAGAAATGACTGAACACTACCAGATATTAAGAACACTGCTACTGGGCAGTGTCTTTGTACAATAGATTGAAATTTCAATTGCTGTTTGTCACTTTTTAAAGAACCTACTGATCAGATCTTTCTCAGGCACGTTAGCCGCTGGGTTGCTCAGCTCATACAGCTTGGCCAGAAGAAGCTCCCTGTCGTCATCTGATGTGATCCCCATGGAGTCTACAAAGGGAATCGGCATGGACAAAATGACGGCTACAACTCCGCAATCAAAGGGAATACAGCAGCTATTCCACATCACAGGTGAAAATCTCTGATTAAGAAATTTGGCAGTGATTGGTAATTCTTATTGAAATTGCAGAGATTTAAATGTGGTTGTGCAGTTCACAAAGACAGTTTAAGAGACACTGTAGATGCAGTACTGTTTGTAAGCTTGTGCAAAAGATTCATGAACCTACCCAGTGGAACTTTAAACTATCTATTTCCTAGTACAGACTTTTTAATCAGTGAGTCTGTCATACGGGCGATTCACAATAGAGCGCTTCCAAGAGTTTGCAACACATGGGCCAATCACGATGTGCGAAATCTGTTGACCCAGTGCGCATTTAGAAAGAGTTGACAGATTTCGTGCATTGTGATTGGGCCAATACGTTGCAAACTCTTGGGGGCGCACTATTGTGAATCGCCCATATTCGTAAACTCACCGATCTTATTCAAATAAAGCAAGTTCAGGATTTTTTCTCAATATTCTTAGGCAGCACGGGTTGCGCGGTACTTTTAAATTATGATAGACAGGAGCAAAACCCAACGTCAAAATTTGCACCAAAGTCCTTCAACAGTCCAGCATGCCGAAGGTTTGATGAGGAAGGTTCCAAAGGAATTACGGCTCACCCAAGAGTTGCATATCAATGTTGAACAGCTGTGTCCCAGTTACTCTGTGCTCTAGAAACAGAATCAAAGTTTGATGGACAACAGAATGTGACAGATAACAAACATGTTGGTAGTAAAACCACAAGATTAAAATGAAAACCAAATGATTTAATTGAAATATATTGTCTAGGGAATAAGCAGATAATAAACAACCAGTCTGTAATGTGCATTTACCTGTAAATTAGTTGATTTTACATACACGTACTGCAAAAATAACATTATAGGTCACCTTAAGAACTGAGTGAAAGAAATTTTGCTGAAACAATTCCTTAAAACTGAATTATTGCAAAGCATTTCTTTCCCTGCATCCATTCAGGACTGAGTTGAAACCAACATTACTGCTTCCACTTAAAAACACCTTGGACATCACATCTAATGAGTGATAACTTGGCATACAACAAAGAACAAATCAATATCAGGTTAAGGCACAATGTAATTTGGTGGACCTGCACTAGTAAGGGTAATTCAATACTTTAAGGACCGTTTTTCCTAATTTGTTCCAATTTTCATGATTGTCATTACCGATGAAGTGATTTTTGAGGTGAGTTAGCTGGGCCTCCTGTAACCATACTAGCACGTCTTTCTGGGACCAGGTCGTCACGATGCTCTCTGATCGACTTCGGGGACTATGCACGTTGTTGCTGCGGCTCTTGGGAAAAACAGTTCTGGTGGGGCTGGCTGGCATCTCTGATGCATCAGTCGTGCCAGCAGGAGTTGAAGACTCATTAGGAGGTTTCCCTTGAGAATGAGGAGAATCTGAAGCTGCGGAAGGATTGTCAGGAGGAGCTCCATCAATTTGGTCCTTGCTTCTTTGGCTGTCCGTCTTAGCAACGACACTTTCCGAGATTCCTGCTTTTTTGCCGCTTTCTCTCGGGGCCCCTGATTTTTCAACTGGACCTCTCAGGGAAGACTCCTCGTCATCATCTGATACTCTCTTTTTGCCGCTGTTGTCAAGAAGGTCATCCAGAGGGTTGCCCAAATCATCTGAATCAAAGTCAAAATCTGACTCAGAATCAGATGCTGTAAATGTAAAAAAAAAAAAAAGTCGCATTAACAATTTTAGAGACCACAACAACTTACGCAAAGGCATATTTCGAATGAAGATTTCAGCCGACCACATTCTCCATGTAATAGCTAATACTGCAGTGACTTTACTAAATGGTTCACGTACTGTGTACATCCACAGTGTCGGGTTTGACCTTATATATTGATGACAGAGTCTGTGTCTTTGAGTAAGGCAGTTAGCTGCTACTGGCTTCAAGCAAACAGATCAAACATGACAGAACTGGTTACTGTTGATTTATATTGGCACTCATAGTATGGACATTATTGGCAGTCCTATAATGAGCTCTGCAGGTGTCTGGCACAACCCAAACAGTGGCCCCAGAGCACTTTTGCCAGGAACCTTCTAGGCTTCTCTAAATCTTTTTAAACCGGTCACATAATTACTGTTTGTGCGAAAAATATCATTCTCGAACCCTAACCCCACCAGATGCAACAAAGTATAAGGCTGGTGCACTTTTTTGCACTGGGCAATCAACACCAGTGGAACAAACTGCCTGGTGGCTGGCAACCTCAGACTCCAAGGCTATTTGGTTTACCTGTTGAATCTTGCACTGTGCAGGTGGGTATTACTTTGACAAATGATCCATATCATCACCATGCATCTGGTGGGTTAAGTACTACTCATTCTTTCATATTGTTCTTGAGTTCTTTCCTGAAGCATCCTGTTCAACTCATCAACAATGAAAGCCCACTCATGTGTACCTGGGGGAGGTTTCTTAAGCACCAGTTTGGGTTGGGGGCTCAGATTCCTGGGCGAATCTTTCACATCCAACGTGGCCACGGTGGTTGCCTTGGACAAATCGTTGAGTTTCTTGGCCGTCTTCCCTCCCAGTCTGTCGGTGGTTTGACCCAGTGCTGATAGCTGCTGGTCTAAGGTGGGAACATTACTGTGGGCCTAGGGAGAGAAAATTAACTTCATGAATCCCATAATGAGTTTATGAGAGCACATGAGCCATTTCAAAAGATCAATAAACATGATCAAAAAGTTTATCAATCAGCTGGTCAGTGTCTTAACCAGTGGGGTGTCTTGGCATCTTTTTGGACATCCCAGAAGCCAGTTTGGACACCTTGTTTTGTTACACAAATGCAAGTGAAAGTAACAAAACCTTAGCAAGTGTGCCAAAGCATTCAGCTTGAAATAGTCAACTGAAGTATTCCGAGCAACCCTTACTTCAAGGGAATTCAACCACACTTTGCATTCGAACCTGCGCTTACCTGTTTCTGACGGACACCTTGAACAGCGTTGAGCAAACTCTTTCGGAGGGATGGCTCATCTACTTCAAGTTCAACTGAAGCAAAGAAAGGAAACAGTCAATGGGAATGCTTCCCTATGAAAACTAGCAAGAACCAAACAAAAGAACACAGATTTGATCAAGTCTTTGTGCGGGTTTTACTCACTCAAGTCGTCTTCTGTAACATCAAGTAGGTACTCTCCATCAATTTCACAGCCTAGATGATTAAAGCAAATGGAGACAAACGCTTGATACACAATCTGTCCTGAACCTTTGCAGTGCCTTTGTTAAAAATGAAACATGCTGTACACACTGGTTACTCTAAACTTTGAACAGACCTACTACATGAATAATTTGGGGAGTCTATGAAAGCAAAGTGGATATCCCTTCAATGATGACAAAGAGAGTTATGACCGACACACGAGTGCTATTGCTGCCTCACTTACAGCATCCATGAAGGTGCTATGGGTATGTGCACATTTTGATGAAAAGAAAGCTAAGCATTCCTCTTCATCTCACACCCAAAAATAATCAGTTTGGAACTCACCATCAAACAGTTCAACAAAATAGTCTAGTCCATGATCTCCAAGCCACTGGAGCACATCGGCCTCATCCCAAAATTCCAGGTCCCTGTCTTCATACCCTCGGCTGGTGTGATTCTGCTCCTCCTGGTAGGAACCGGAGGCACTTCCTGTCGTCACACTGTCTGACGGGCTCATAGGCGATCCGAAACTAGGACTTCTGAGGTCTCCGTGCCGAGAGCTTTGATTCAAGCTGGAAGAATACGACGTAGCATTGCTGTGCCTGGTGGTGTTGAGATCTGCATTGTCACCCGACTGGTACAGGGAGCTGCTGTCGCCCACGGAATCATTAGCCACACTGGAGGAGTCATTGTACGGAGATGCAGGTGCTTTGCTTTTCTTTCCAAATCGGAAGCCTCTCTTTTTCGGAGTGACGGACGGGCTGCCATCCGATGTGAATGACTCCTTCTTCTTCTTCTTATCCTTTTTCGAAGTTTTCTTACCCTTCAGCAGAGTGGCATTGTTCAGCGGTGGGGTACTGGTGGGGGGTAATGCATCACTGGGGGGCGGGGCTTGGGCTTTCTTCTTCTTTCGACTGAACATAGTTGAAGTTTTAAGTGGGGCCAGCAAAATAGCTAAAAGTCACATACATGTACACGTAAGCTTGCATTTTGTGTCTCTATAGTCCAGTAGACAAATGCTCCAGTAAGCTCCAGGAGGGGTCGATCCTACAGGTACAGTATACATGCACAGCACGATTCAGTTATTCCAGCATACTGTCGCATTGCAATCTGCAATGCCTTTTCAGCTATTTGCTAGGCCCTACACACTTTTTATATGAATTGCAGTTGCTGCGATGCAACCAGAAACATACATCATACATTAGCTCTACGGAACGTTAGTATTCCTCTTTTACGATTCTGGATGGGATCGTCTTACTAACGCTCCACGCATGTTCATTTAGTAAGATTAAAACTGTTCTCCAAAATTCCAAAGATTCACAAAAATACCTCTATCATCATCTACTGGCTTCCATAAATGCCAACATCAAATGATTGGGGCTATTTCTGACTTCAAACTTTGTCAAAATCCGACCGTTTTCACTAGACACACGCACAGTACTTGCGTGTTTCTGGGAAGACATGTTTCCCCCATAAAGTTATTGTTGTGTCTAAATCTTGCTACACACATTTGAATGGAGCAAGTGGTGAAAAGTTAAGGTACTACGCGTGTGTCAAGCGAAAACGGTCGGATTTTGACAGATTTTGAAGTCAGAAATTGAATCCCCAACTGTTTGATGTTGGCATTTATGGAAGCCAGTAGGTGATGATAGAGGTATTTTAGGTGAGTCTTTGGCATTTTTGAGAACCGCTTTAATCTTACTAAATCAGTAAATGAACGTGTGATGAGCGTTAGTATGATGATCCCGTCCAAAACTTAAAAGAGGAAGGTCCACTTCGTAGAGCTTATCATACATGTTCATTGTTGGGTATGTAATAATAGTATGTAATAATAGTTGGGACTGATGCTATAGTTGGGGCGTAACAAATTCAAAAGCTAAATTATACTAAACTAGGCTGATTAGGCCTAGCTCTCTAACTAAACTAGCTCTGGAATCTTCAATTTGGGTCCCCGAAACAATCCCCCTTCAACAAGGGAGGTTGCAAATCTTTTCAGTACACCCAGCAAGATGCAATTGCTTTTCAGATTTCATTGCAAATTTTACAAACACACTGAATTAACCCACCTTGAATCCGATCGGCTCTAAGTTACAGGTTAGTTCTTCCGGATCTTGTTGTCTTTCTGTTCTAGCATAGCACTGATCTGATCAGTGCTTTCTGATCTGGCCAGCCGGCCGCTGACGTTATTTCAGAGCACTACGATTATTGTACATGTAGTACGCTCGGCTGGTGCGATAATGTGTTGGGCGACTATACGGGGGTACCAAATATATGCTATAAAATAAACACTAATTTGAGCATTGCGCCCTCTCGTGGTTAGGATAGGATGGCTAAGTACGACTACGAGTGTGTTGTTATCGGTGCTGGTGTTGTGGGGTCCAGTGCTGCGTATCAGCTGGCTGGGCATGGACACAAAGTTCTCCTTTTGGATCAGGTATGTACAATTTAAACATGAGCCCTTGGATGTGTTTAGAAGTGTAGTGCATAAGCCATTCCCGCATACCTTCGTCTGTGACAGGGATCGCCGAGTCATAGGGTAAGGTTCCTTGCTCCATGGTCGAGTGGAGGCCACTAGCCCCGAGGCATATCGGTCAACCGGGGGGGCCGGGGGAAGGAAGGGTGTTTTGCAACAAGCGCCCCCTACGTTCAATCTCTTCTCATTCAGTGTTGTGCAGCGACGCGGTGTGCACATCATCTTTGCAGCCAGGGACCCCTCACGCATCAAGTAAATAATACTAATGTACCCAACTACATCAGCTCAATGTTTATAAAAATTATAAAATCCATTACCATTTTACAAGGCAGCATGGTGAGTTTCATCTGTATGCACTAAACTTGCAACCAAAACAGTTCAGCATGAGGGTCCAAATCTGTGGAACTCATTAGGTTTGTTAAAAGATTTTACCACCTTGTCACTATTTAAACAGAAATATAAGAAGTGCTTACTGAATAATTACAAGGGAAATAACTGAGCCTTACAGGCTACAGATTACAAGTTTTATTATTTATTTGTCTGTGAATTCATGTACACGTATTTATTATACATTTTTTTTTGTTAATTTCCAGTTGTGTCTGTATAGGGGCCCTTGGCCTTACTCGACAAGGTGTGCCTCTTAGTGGTCCCTCCACCTTTGTGTGGAAATAAAGTGAATAAATGAACCAAATTTGTTTCTTAAGTGTGTGAAGATGGACCACGATCCACGAACAGCCAGCAATAATTTTTATTGATAATT
This sequence comes from Acanthaster planci, assembly GCF_054643075.1. NCBI lineage: Eukaryota > Metazoa > Echinodermata > Asteroidea > Valvatida > Acanthasteridae > Acanthaster > Acanthaster planci. The sequence goes on along the minus strand of NC_141785.1, from coordinate 10,630,696 downwards.
TATTAATTTCAACTGTGACTCCAAATGTTTAAACCCGTATGATATATTTCTTAAATGGGACTTTCACTTGTATCAGAAAAGTTAATCTTCGAGATGAAAATTGTCTTCGGGAGAGATATTTTGCGGCTGCATCTCCACACACTGTAAGTTTTGATCGAACGAGAAGAATTTTTTGACTACACCAAGGGTCAAAATTAGTGGTGGTCCACAGGCCAAGGAAATTATTAAATTCTGAGCAAATTCTACAAATATTCTCAAAATTAGCAGCAAAATGTACATTTCAAACTCTACAATAATATTCTGTCAGATTCAGGATGACTGGAAACAAGACTAGTAGAATAAAACTTTCTGCACGTGCACACAAGTTTGTCTGTTGTTGAGTCATCATCACATCAATGTCACCACACATGATGCACACAGCCTGATTATTTTTTTCAAGACCATGAGTTTGAGCATTGTACTGACCTCTGCTTATCATCTAGCAAACAAGCATAGTGGTTTTGGTAGTATATTAGGCTTTTTGATGGTTAACTCCCCAAAAAATAAAAAATCAGGAGGAAAATAAGGAAATTTGGCTCTGGGGATAGGGAAATTTTCATTTTGACGGTGGAAGCACTGTGCTGACCCAAGGCCAGTAGATAAAAAAGTCGGCGGACGAGCTGATCTAATAAAACTGGTGCTCCGGTGGGCCAGTTGAAATCTGATGTCTTTTCTGTCTTCACAAATATCTTTCAATAATTTTTTGTCACGTTAAAATGTATGTTTTTATATGTCTTTCTACTTACATTTGTAATTAAAAAAAAAAGGGTTGTTTTCACGAGTTTCTATTCATGTTTCGCTGTCGCAGAGGTGAAAACACGTGCTCAAAGCTCAATGCATTAAACGAAGCTGCTCTAGTTCCCGCCGCACCACGCCCATGCAAAAGAATGCATGATGGAAATGTAGTAACCAGAAGCAGTCTATACTGTACATGTACTGAAGTACATGTACATGTCCTCTCTACATCGGCTGTACACGCCACAGATGCAACCCTAAAGGCTGCAGGTCGAAAAGACATTGATGTTGCAAGAGGTTTTCTGCAAGATAATTCACAGAACTTGGTTTCTTATTTATGTATGTATTTTCTGCATTCGTGAGTTTAATTTGAGGTTGTTCTGCTCGTGGCTCAAGGTTTATCTCCGGCTGGTCTGGACGCATCACGCACGCTTACCACGCAATACACGGACATTGTTGGCCAGTTTGCCGTCCCGATCGCCTGAGTAGCACTGTGTGAATTGTCTATAATTTTCTTGTGAATTGCTGAATGTAGAAATTTTTACATAGATTAAGACAGGTGTTCATCAGTTTTTGAGATAAATCTGGAAGCTGTCGTCCACATTGATGCCATTCAATCAGCACAAAAAATTGCCCTCTAATTTAACAAAAAAATTTCCGACCTGTACCAATCCTGTTTTTGAGAGGCATAGCACAACTGTTTTGGGGCCTAATAAAAGACTGCGAGTATTACAGTAGGCCTAAGTTAAATAACCATAATAATTGTGGATTCCAAGAAATGTTGGGCAAGTATTGATCCTATTTGGGCAAACAAATTTATGGCGTAGCCTGCCCAATCGGGCATACTGAAAAAAAGAACATTTGGTCACAGCCTGCGCTCTAACAAGGATTGGTCAAGCGGCTTCATGGTCAAGGTCGCTGCAGCACCTACTGTGGGCACAGAATTCCGGGGTTCATTACCATAACATTATTACAATTTATTCAGAATTCATAAGCACCCTGTTCCTATAATAAGGAAACAAACTCCACTTTATCAAACTAACATTTTGACCTTAAGGAACCATTTCTCAATCCTGATAGGCCTAGTTTAGGTAAATGTTGACAATATTTAAGCAAGAAAACTTCTAATTTCTAACCCGAGTTTGGTAAAAGACAGCCACTCATTCGAATCACGCCATTCTGTTTTTTTGTGTGGTTACCCGACTCAGGCATTTTGGATTCATCAAAGGTTGCACTACACCAAATACGCGCCCATAGAAAACAATGCAAAATCGGACCGAAAAAGCACCACCTGTTGACTTTCGTGAAGAGTTTGGCCTCCATTTGTTCACCGGAAATTCAAGATTATGGCCAGAAAATCATTTTTTGTTTCAATTTCATGGGGGTTAGCAACGAAAAACATTTTTTGGTCACCTTTGAACGAAGACACCCCCAAAATAGAAGTAAAACGAAGCATTCATTTCTGAATGTAGCTACCACCCGCCTCTATCCAAAACAGATCTGCAGTTTGGGGCTTTTTGTGAAAGAAATACCCCAAACTGGAAACTATCAGTCCTGAATTTTGGATTTATAGAAATTCTTCTATGATGCCTCCTGATTATGGCCTGCCTTATTGTAAAAACCCTGTGGGATCACAAAATATTAATGAGCTCGCGCACAGAAATACAACCATTTGGTGGAATGCACCCCAAAACAAATCTACATCCATGTCAAGGAACCAGACTACATTCGCTTGTTTGTTGTTCACAGCTAGCTCTTCGGGGCAGTCATGTACGCTGCCATTTTACCAAAATTTCCTTCAAAAACCAAAGCCCTGTTCTCTTTTCTTTCTGATATGAAAGAGGACATCACTGTTTAAGCAGCATGTGGAGTTTTTGACACTAGCTGAAAAAATAATTTTTTTTTAATTAGGGGACCGGTTTTGTCTCCAAATAAAGGAACTTCTCAGAATTTAAGGACAGTCTCTGAGTTGTGATGTGTGCCTCTGTTGTTGGAGTGACTATAAGCGACATGTATTACATGTACAGCTATTTGACATCTGCTGATTTTGCTTTTTGCTCCGCTTCTCTAAAGTTCAAACTGTTGTTTGCCTGTAATTTTTTTCTCATAAAGTAGTTCTCCCCAGCCAAAGTTGCCAACAAAGTGGACATGCCTCTCCCTTTTTCATGAAAAAAGTTGGATATATTTACAGAATCAATACGGGCGTGTCACAATAGAGCCGTGATCCTTCCATGAATGAATAATAATCTCTTATCATTGTAGAAGCTATTTCAAATTGCTCACTAAAATATTTCAGCAGATCCCTACGAGTAGAGCCCCTTGTTGTACAGCCCCCAGAGTGAGGTTACACCATTGACACCTGCGATAAAATGTAATTTGAATAGATCAAAGACATCATACATGTAGAATGTGCTGTATGTGGGGACTGAGAATAGTACTCGTGGCATTACCGTTACATTATTTTGGCAAAGTGATCATTCAGCCCTACTCACTGCAGTCTCTTTCTCCTGTCTTTGCCCTACATAACAATTGTAGGCTGTGCTGATTATCCGAAAATCTGAATATTTGATGGATTGTCAAATATTTGAATATTAATTTCCATATATGAATTTTCAAATGCAAAATGCATGAAAAGGAAGGGAGACGTTTCTTTTGTTTCAAATGAGAAAAATTGCACTGTTTAGGCTTGTTTCAGGCAGATTCAAATGAAAAGTGACAGAAGAATATATCTTAAATGAATCAAAAGTAAATTATTCATTAAAAAATTTAAACGGAATAAATTATCAACGGGGCAAGAACCACGAAGTATTGTTTGTCTGTTAAACCTTGCTAAATCGTGGTTAGAGACAGTCCTAGATGTGAAAAGGTATTTTGATTATAACGTAGAATTGTGTGCATCATTGCAACTGATTTAGTATATGGTTTGTTCATCAACAATCTGCTGGGCGGTATGACTGGATATTCAATTGAATTGAAGGTAGAATATTCAAATAGTGAATTTTTCAAATTGATTCAGCCCTTAACAGTTTGGTGGCAGTACCAGTAGTAATGTGAAGCTGTTGTTTTTTCAAGGACTGTACCAAAATTTGTTTCCTTACAGTTTGCCCTACCTCACAGCCGAGGAAGTTCCCATGGATCGGTGCGCATTCTCCGCTATCCCTACACGGACCTCAGGCACCACCAGGCCATGCCTGAGCAGTACGAGATGTGGCATGAGCTGGAAAAGGAAGCCGGCACGCAGTTGACGCAGTAGGTGTTTGGTTTTCTTTAACCAGCTGTCATCACACAGTTATTAGGAGTTACCAGCAGTGTTGGCTAGGGTTCTCTTTTGAAGGGGACGAGTGTTGCGGGGAGTGGGATGGTACAGTGGGGGTGCATTCCCAGTATTTTCTTAACCCTTAACCTATTGTTTTCTTTGAGTTGCAAATTCCGAGTGGGGGGACTCGTGGAAGGAGCAATTTTTGTATGAGGGGCATTTGCCCCTCCTCCCAGCCCCCATCTTTCCCCTTGGCCCCACCTCTGGGAGTTATGCTAATCTTCAGTTTCTTATCGGAAAAACATTGCTTGGCAATGCAGGCGTTATGTAATTTTCTTTTGTTCCCCAAACTGGCATAGTGCACTGCTGGCGTCTTTTCAAATGTGGAACAGATTAGCGTGCAGCAGTATTGTATAGCTTGTCCATGGAGCACTTTTGTCTCTGGTGGTAATCTGCTTGCGCTAAATGCCAGAAACAGGGGTATAATCATTCAAAACAATGATGGATTTCCTCCGCTATTGACCACTGAAAAAACGTTGGCAATTCCCAGCAGCTCGGTCTTTTGTTCCGAGTACAGTCTTTTGTTACAAGGCCCAGCTCTTTTGTCCAATTTAGGGCAGCCCAGATTTGCGTATAAACCCAAGGAGTCTGGTACTGGAAACCCCCGCAGCAAGTGGTTAAGTGGTACACAGTACATGGGTATTATTGGGTTGGCATACAAGCTGATTGCTACATGGCTGTTTTTTAAATCGTTATAAACAAGAGTGACCATTATAATGACGAAGATCATGGTGGTTGGGGCCTTTTGAGAATTTTTAAGAACAAATTGATTAAACTATTAATCTTGTCACCCTAAAAATAACTTTGGAGAGGACACCCACCTTTACCATTGGAAAAATATGCCAGACTTACGAGTCATTAAGTTATTTGAGAGATAATACTCATCACGTTTATGTTGAGAAGTTGCAGTTGCTGATTGCATGTTTAGTTTTAAACAAAGTAAAGCAACACTTTTTAAATGCCCTTCTGCAAACAGCAAGATATCCATGTTGAGAGTCACACCAACAAAAAATGAGGTCTACCGGCTGACGTTCAGCCTCATCCGGCAATCCCAGCTGGCTTGCTTGGAGCTGAGCGAAGCCCAGGTCAAGGAAAAATACCCATTTCTGGACATCACCGGCAGGGCTGCTTTTCTGCAAGAGGAATGCTTGACCATTGACGCTCACAAAGCTGTCCAGTGCCTGCAAGTATGTACTTTATAATGTGATGGTTTCCCTAGCGTGACACATGTTGATTTGTTTTTCTCGTTTGCCAGAGTTAAAAATTGAAATGTTACCTCACACTGTCCAGAGAATTCAAGTTCTGATCCGATTAATTAAGCCGTTTTTGAAATGCATAAAATGCATTAAAACATGCCAATATATGGAAACATATTTCTGTCAAACATGCATGCTTCAGGATTTGTGGATCCTAAAGCATATAATTAGGATAGGTGCATCATAGTTTGTCAGTTCCAAACAATTTTCAGGAGTTAAATTGGGATCTTCAGTAGATGTGTCACACAAATAAACCCTCATCTTGATTTCTACTCAGGTCTCCAGCTGTAGAATCTTTGCAGTTAAATATGAAGCGCTGAATGTTTAACCTGCAAATTTCAAAGCAAGTAGAGTAGTTATGGTGCTAAAAGTTCCAACATTCAGGATATTGAGTTGATAGCATGTCATTTTTTTTGTCTCGTTAATACAATCCATTCATTACATTCATCTGCCTTTACGACATCTACAATCATCTTCTTTTTTTGGTTGATATCAAAGAAAATAGCAACAAGTAACCCTTATTTTGTTAAATAATAATGTGGTGTGTGCTTGTGTTTTCCTCTGTGCCTCTTTTGACAGCATTATTTTCTCCCCTAGGTCTGTTAAAAGTGCTGTAGAAAATCATTTTCTGCATTCTTTTTTCATTTTTTCCTAGAGTCAGTTTGTGAAGAATGGAGGTGTCATACGTGACAATGAAAAAGTGTTGAAAATTGAGCCAGGGCCAGTCGTCACCGTCCACACCAATAAAGGTGGCTGTTACAGGGCCAAAGGCATCATTTTGGCCCCTGGAACCTGGGCTTCAGGCTTGCTAAAATCCCTGGGACTGAACCTTCCAATCAAGGTAAAGTTGCAGTTAACTCTCTGAATGATTGTATCTGCCATACAAAACCACTACAGGCATGTGGGGAAGAGGCCAGAGAGAGGCAGGGGGCAAGTTCTGGCCGTGTCCGAAACAGGCTTCCAGAGCTACAGCTAGGTCTATTGTCTCTGCGTTTCCATGCATTTCCATTGGAGTGAGGATCTAGACCTAGCTCTAGACAACAGATTCGGATGCAGCCTCTCTTTGACAACTTTTGGCAGATAATGCCTGGTATCCAGGATATTTTTTGTATGGGTTACCAGGGAAAATCAACCAGTGGTCTACAAATGGTCATCTCTCAAGCTTTCCATTACTGTCCACGGGGCTTGTATGGTCCTTGAAAGTCCAGGGATTTACTTTTAAAAACATTTTTATAGCCTTTGAAAGTCATGGAATTCATCATAGGGCCTTAAAAGTCCTTGGTAATTCACTTTTTATGAAAAAAGGGTGCCATTGAGGGGCCATTTTGGGAGTTAAACAATTTACGTGAGCACTTTGCCACAACTTGCATTTGTCACTGGACTCGGAAATTTTGATGGGTTTAGATATTGCACACAATAGACAGAAAAAAGGATTGATCAACACTGCTCCTTGAAACACACTTACAAATCTTCTTCAAATGTAATTTGTTGACCAGTTTTTATAGGACATCCTCTTGGTGGCACACTGTCTTGTGACTTGCCCACATTAAATGTAAAGATTTTAAGATGAGAGAGACCTTTTTTCGTTTTCTTTTTCCTTAGGCATGGAGAGTGAATGTGTGTTACTTCAAAGAAAAAGTGCCAGAATCGCACAGGAAAATCCCATGTGTTATGTATCACACGGATGAAGGGTTTGAAAAAGTCCTAATTGTATTTCCCAGCAGAGAGTACCCTGGTCTTGTTAAAGTGAGTTTTGGTGTCCCATTTCATTGCAACATTGTTTTTAAACAAATAAAAATCAATTGAGTAAGCTAGGATGTTTTGCAGTTAAAATATTCTGTCTAACATTAAATCAGTCAAGAAAAAACCTGCACTATATAATGCAAAAACTGATGACGGGCTGAGATTGAGTAATTTGAAAAAAAAAGTGGGAGGTTGGGGGACAAGCCTTTAGTTTTTCTGAATCCCAATGAGAATCGATCAGTGAGATTTTAGAATGCTAATATGAACTAGTCATTAAGATCTCAGGAGTTCATACATGTATATCACATACTCCTAGAAGGTTTCCATTGTTTTTTCCCAAACGTTTGTGTTCAAAAACTGAGAATGTGGCAGGATGGCTGGACCTTTTCTTTTATCCAAACCTGCCAGTGTACATGTAGACGAATCCAGTGATGTGTCATTGGACGTATCCTGATGACCCCCTTTAATGGCAAAAGGCAGGGTGCATTAATTTGCACAGAGCAACTTTCAAGAAACGGGCTTGTTGATTTTACATTTCACAGTGCGTACTGCTACTGGTGGGGGCCAATGTAGAATAGTGTTACCATGGTAATCAGATTCATCCGTATAGAGGGTGTGCTATATGACATGTTGTTTGGCAGTGTGCTAATTGGCTAAGCAGCCAGTGTTGACTCACCTGCCTGATTGTGACCATGGCTTTGAAATTTGTATTATAGCCAATCAATATTTCCAACAATACTCAATTTCCACATGGGAAGTTGGTGCCGTGTGAGCAAAACACTCACGTAACTTGTAAACACTCAACACTCATCTGTTCTTGCTAATCCTAGATCAACTATCACCTGCGCTGGGATGAAGTGGACCCCGAGTGCAGAGATTTGGAAGCCTCCAAGACACAGCTTGACATCGAGGAAATCAAAATGTTTGTGAAGGAGCGCATGCCCGCGCTGGAGCTGGAGCCTGTCCTCGTTGAACCTTGTCTCTACACTGTGAGAAACGTGGCGTTAGTGGGGGTGGTGCTAGCTGTTCTCAGGAATTGCTGATCAGAGTGACAGGAACTTCCTTAGCAAGGTCATTCCATGAGGTTGGGGAACAATTTGTGACGGTGTCAATTGTTACATGGGTTTTGCAAAAATGAACAGTTATTTCCCTGCATGTGGATTCCAAATTGGCATTGTTATACATCTTGCAAGGCTGAATACAAAGGTGTGTGTTATTTTTACAGAGTAAGTGACCAACTGTATAGGTCATGACAGATGGGTAAAGTTTTGGATGTAACAAAGACACCGTCACAAATTGTGCCCCAACCTCATGGAACGACCCAACTATGAATTCCGTCAGGGATGAGTTAGGTCTTTTGGCTAGACATTGAGATCACATTCAGAAGTACGCACAGTGTGCACAACGGTCAAAACCTGACTTTCTTACAGCCAATTTGACCAGTTGACCAGGTGTGCGAGCACTCTACATGTTGAAGGTAGTGGAGGATGCGTAACATGGAAAAACAAACACTGCATACACCAGTGAAAGTAGATTTCCTAGCATAACTCATGGAAGACTTTGAATGTCAACTTCAGACTTAATGTGTTAGTTGATATTTTGATTCCCCTGAATGCTGTTGATGTAGGGTTCCAAAGAATAACGCTCAAGGTCATCATATTTAAAACAGTAAAAATTGGTTTTGCAGGACAACCTAAGAAAGGCTTGGTACATCGATTAGCTTGGAATGTATTTTGGATTTTGGGGTCAGTGTGGACTAGCGAATTGAATTTTGTTACATTTCAAAGTTATGAGTTTAACATAGGCTTGGTGGGATATTCATGGATGTGAATTCATCATTCTTGATTTTGGTTTAGTTTTGTTTTGTGTTTTCCAGTGCACGCCAGAGGAAGACCTGCTCGTTGATACCCACCCGTTGTATAAGAATATTGCCATTGCCTGTGCTATGTCTGGTGAGTGGACACCGCATTTTGGTTGGATTTAATCCTGAGGAATCAATGAATTATAGAATCTTTGAGAGTACTCACATGGATAGAGGAACCATGTTTAATTTGGGTTGGGTTTGGGTAGGGCAATTGCGTGTTTGTTGGCTTTTTCGCAATTTTACGAAAAAGGCATTCTTTTTGTTCTTTTTTTTTTTTTTGCTTCTTCTTCTTCTGCTCAAAAGCCCATTTGTTTTGTACATTTTTTTGTCGCCCCCTTTAGTGCTTTCACCTTTGAATCACAAAACAAAAAACACCAGTGTTAAAGAAACAGCTTGAAAGAAATCTGAGAGGAATCAATTAAGCGCTGTACTCAAATAATACCCTCGAGTTGTGGGGCTGAGTACTGAGTACTTGATGTTCGAGTACATGCAAAATTCGAGTACAAAGAGTAGAGTATAGGCCAAGCCCAAATAAATTTCAAGTACTGATAGTCGAGTACGCGCCAAGTGCTTGCACGCACTCGAGTTGTACTCGAGTACGAGTACTCGAACACTGGCTTCAGGCTCATTCAACACAATGTTGGGGGAGAAAAAAATATGAAAAGCCTTACTTGTGATCCCAGCATCCTTGCTTTTATTTCATGGTGTTGCTCTCTTAAGCTTACCTATGAGAAATTCTTTATGCCACTGACACAAATTCCCAATAGTATTTAGAGTCCAACATACGCAACCTAAGAAACGCACTCTGCATTAAAAAACTACCAGTGATTGTTTCAACGATGCTGCACATGTAAGGAAAAGGAATTGCCCATGCTCTGTCCGATATGGTCTGATTTGGTTTTTTGCATTACATCATCCCAATGTGTACCTAGCTCCATGATCATCCAGAAATTGGATGAATTCTTTTAAACGTTCACTGCCAAGTAAGTCTCTTGACTTCACTGTCTTGTTGGTGAAAAAATTCAGGAAAGTTGTCTGTACAATTAACCATGTCAAAAATTCTCGTCTTTGCTTTTTGGAAATTGTGGGTAAACTTAGTTGGCCGTAGAAGGAGCAAATTTAAAGTTGGCCAGATTTTGTTCTGCATGCTTTTGGTAGAATTTTATCGAGTGGGTAGACCTGTGCATCAGATTTCAGGGTAGAGACATTTTTTGAAATATTATGCAGGTAAGGGATTCAAGATGGCACCACTCATTGGCAAGGTTCTTGGAGAAATGGCCCTGGGGAAGCCTCCTAGCTTTGACACCAGCCTCCTCAGTTTCAAGCGGTTCCTTTCCACCACATCTCGGCCCAAGCTGTGAAGGTTGCACAGCTAAACCAACTGAGCAGTTTTACTCCTTTTGATCCTTTGCGGCCTTTTGGGTGCATTGTAGGGCTGATAATGATATGTTACTCTTTCACGTTAACATTTTTAGCTCAGTGAAATATGGTACGTCTGGCCTTCCTCTAAACATTGCTTCAACTTAGTGAGAGGACATTTATTCAGTGTTGTCTTTGTGGATGCAAATTAGATGCCCAAATATACATTTATCACAGAGAAATATAAATATCATTAATAGTATCATTGTTACATAACATTCAGAAGAAAATGACAACATTTAGGTATGAGGTTAAGCAGACAGACAACTAGGAGGCAATCAGAAAAAAGCATACAGACAAGGGACAAACAAAACATAGCATACGGTAGACAGGTGTGAGACAAAGGCAAGAACACTTCAGAATAGTTAAGTATATTTTTCTATTGTAAGTATTGAGTTTCAAGTTTTTTTACAAAGATGGGTAAAGATATTGATTTCAAAGAATCATCTAAGTGTTTACAATACTGTATACCTTGGTGAATAACATTATTTTTAGACATTGACGTCCTGTTAAACTTGACGTACAAGTTTCTCTTTGAACTACTTCATGTATTGTAATCATGGATGGTTGATGTCAAGGTAAAACGGGTTTTAAGACAAGGAGGGAGTAGGTCATGCCTTAATTTGTACATAAACTTTGCTATATTCAGGTGATATAGGTCATTACATTGGTAAAAGATTTAATTTAGCAAACAATGGAGCAGAATGATCACGGTGACTGGCATTTGTGATTATACGAACTGCTCACTGTTGTGGAGTAAGTAATCTGTTACATCTACCGGTAGATGGCGAGCAGCCTCAGGTAATAATAGCATAATTCAAATAAGGTAAAACTCAGGAATTATACAATGTTAATAAAACCTTATCCGGAAGATAAAACCTTAAGCCATTCATAATGCCTTTATTCTTGGATATTTTTGTAGCTACCTCATTGATATGACATTTCCAAGTAAGATTTTCATCCATTGTTACACCCAGAAATTTTGTACTTTTAACCTGGGTCAATCTTGAATTGTTTAAGATCAAATGAGCATTTGGTGTATACTTAAATTTAATTGAACAAAATATTATGTAATGTTATTTAAGGGCATTGATACACAATTTGTTTTCTAAAAGCCACTAATTAATTTTAGAAAGTTCCAAATTAAGGTTTTGGATTGCTTCATTTACATTATTGTGTTTATACAACAAACTCGTACCATCGGCAAATAAACAAAATGTTGTACTGTTTACGGTACTGCATACCTAGTTTGTTGCTGTTTGTGCCTCTTCCTCATCAACAGCCTTGAGGGAAGCCCAGGGATTACCATGTACATGTAGCTGTTGAAAGCCTTCATTTTTATTGATAGAAACCCTGTATACAGTATACAGTGTATTTGTGATTACTGGTATGCTTCCATATATTTCAGTGACACTCTAACATTCACAGATATTCAGATTCATCCTTTCAATCCAAATAGAAGTACTTGTAATAGAAACAGCTGAAAATTGAACATATTTATGTTGTTCTTTTCAACGTTGTCAGTCAACGAGCAGCATATCTGGGCCATGTGCACTTGTGGCATATAAAAAACTGATGAGATACATGTATCTGCATTGTTAATTATGTACATTTGTTTCTAAATCTGCCTTACTAACAGTGACACTTACATTCACATTTACATTTGGACATCAGCCCAGTTGCACATGGACTCAACAGCTTTGGTGTACTGATATCAGATTTCCCCCTCCCCTCACTGTCTGTTTGTCGTAGGTGGATTCTTGTCTGAAGCAGGTTGGTACTACGAGGCAGAGAAGGTCATTGATGCTTGTCTCAGACTGTGCATGCTACACCAGGATGAAGCCCATCAGTGCATGGCATATGAGTGCTGTACAATGTAAGTTGTATGTGTCTATTAGTAATTATTGGGGGAGGGTGTGGCTTGTTGGTTAAGGTCTGTAACTACCAGTCATAGGGTCAGGGGTTTGAATCCAGTAGGTGGTCACATGGTGCAGTCTCTGGAAAGTCTTTATACCCTTGCTTGTCTGTCTACACCCAGGAGTAATTGAGGACCTGTGAGGATAGAGGTGATTATTGTCGTTGAGTTGCAAAGTCGCACTTGAAATATCAATATAAAGCTGTATCCTCCCAAGGGAGCTGAGGTGGGTTTCTTGGAATTATTACTGGCCTGATGAGTAGGCTACTAGTAGTGACATCAGCACATTGACACTTTAGAAATAATCCGTGAAAACAGTTCATTTTTTTATTTGCTGATAATCATATTACAAGCAATATGAATATTGCTGAATGTTGTTGGGCTTGTAGGTTGATCCATGTGCGGAATACCAACTGAAGCCCAAGCTGACGATTCTTATAACAAAGCCATGAGCATTGTGGAAAATCTGCAGAAGAAGAAGAGACAACTGACCCTTGCTGCCCTTCACGGTGAAATGTGCACTCTTCTCTTTGCCAAAAGCCAGTACGACGAGGTTTGTCGGTTTTCTCTTGTCATGCCTTTTCTTTCTCGTTTGGTTTTCCTGCATTGTTTGATCAAGCTTCAATGTTGTGGTACATCCAAGCAGAGAGTGTCAGTAAAATTCAATTCTCACCCAATATTTCTTGAGACCCGTACTCAACATTTTGCTGAGATCAGCCCTGCTGAATTACTTTTGAAAATGTGTTGTCCATGAAAATGTGGACTTGGCAGTGATTTAAAATGCATACAGACATTGGTTATCCAGGGCTCAGTATTGTAACACAGACCATGGTTCCATATTTAGCTGCTTCGGCTTCATTGCCAAAGCAGCTATTGTTTTCATTAAAAGTTTTTTGGGGGTTTTTCCGCAATTTTGCAAAAAGGCATTACGTTTTGTTCTTTTTTGCTTTTTAGCATTTTGTCCTTTTTTTTCTTCTTCTTCTTCTTCTTCTCCTCCTTGTTTTTCTGCCCCAGCCCCCATTTGTTTTGTACAGGGTTTTTATGCACGGTACTTTAGTCCCTTTGCCAGTTCCTATCTTCATCAAAGTTGTATCAAGCAAAGACCCTGTGGCAAAGATGTGCCACGAAGCATGACATCATGATGACGTCATCAGTTGATTTTTTTTATAGAAGTTTGAATATTTAATTAGCTCCGTAGGTTTTGTGCACGGTTTCATCAAGCTATTTCGGCACTTTTATAAATCAAACAGACAGATATACCAGGTACACACTCTTAGTCCTCCTGCTGAGACTTGTCTCAAAGCATGAAGTCATGATGACGTCACTTTGTTATTTATTATTGATTTTTGAATGCTTTATTCTTCCCATAGGTTTTGTACACGTTTTTTTTGTCCACACTCGTAATAATGAATGCGAGAGGGTCTCGGGACAAAATCGTAAAAATGACATTGTCAGGGGTTACGTGACATGAGATTAAAGCTGCAGTTTTTCTCAATAGATTTTGTGCACGTTTTACCACTGAACCCTCATGCGCGAGTAGTCGCCAACTTCGGCTCCAGATTACTATGAGAACAGAAGAGAAATTGTATATTTTATGATCTGTTATTTGATTTGATATATACCCGAGAGTCAGAATATCAAGTATTTCATGAAAAATTTTTAGTTTAAATGCAAATCACATGACTTGAATTTAAAGTTGCAGCAGTTCTGCATAGGGGTTTTTAGCCCATTAACGTTTATATGTTTTCAAAGTAGCATTATCCTAATTTAGCAAATGTCAACTGTCATCAAAGTTACAGGCAACGAAGACCCTGATACAAAAATTACGCCAATTTTATGACGTCATCTTGTGTTTCTTAATTGCTTTTGAATATTATATTTTCCCTATAGGTTTTGTACAAGCTTTTCAACAGCCAGTCTTCGGCACTCTGGTCAATTGAACTGATTCCATATTTGACCACACTCGTAATCCATGGTGAAGAGAGGGTCCCTGGACAAAATCGTCAAAATGGCATTGTCAGCTAGGGGTCACGTGACATGAGATTATAAAGCTGCAGTTTTTCAACAAACGGACTGAGACCTAGAAAACCTAGACCAACCTGATCGAGACCATCAACATTTGAACAAAACCATAGACCAAACTGTAAAAGTACAAAAAAAAGATGAATGAATCAAGTAACTTCAATAAAATAAGAAAACCAAAAGAAAATAAAAAGACCAGAGTAAATTTTTAGAAAAGAAACCAAAAAAAAGGAAAAAGAAGAAGACCAACAACAGTGCTTAAAAGGAAAGTTACAAATCAAAAGCACTCAAGCCTAAACAACCAAGTCAACAGCAGACCAGATTTTCGAGGCAGAATTTAAGAATAAAGAAGGAGCAAGAAAGGCTTGTGATGTACTAACTCCACTGCCGGCCTGCAAACTGAGAGGCTACTTGGAAAAGCATGATCAGGGAAGTGTCCTGGCCCTAATTTGCATACAATGTAAGGGGCTGCCCTGCTAAAACCAAGGGGCACAACTTAACTCCCACAAGGATGAAGCAAGGTGTAAAGGGGGTGTCATATTAACCACAAACCTTTTGAGGTTAACACTCCTACATGTATATAAAGTACAACTGGAAATTGCCTCTGCCACACCCTCGCCATCTCAAATTCATTGCTATCCTCAGCAATACTAAACAAAAATAAAAAGAGACCTACCAAAACAAATTAAACAAGAATCTATCTACATGCATAAATGAACCTATCAAACCCAGTCCCCAACTCAATGGAGGCTTGACGACCCTTCTGAGACAATGGCGCGTCTATCCTACACAGCCTACATCTGGAGCAGGGGCATCGTCTGTCCCATCTTCAGTTTTGTCCTCGGGGGCCAGAAGGTGAATCTGACATCCTGTGGGAACCATCACTGTTACAGCTGCTGTCAGCACATCTTAACTCATCTGTCTCACCAAACTCTGTGGGGGAAGAGGTGAACCCAGCACAGGTTCCATATGCTGCTTCATAGGACGGCGGCAAGGGGTGGAGGGCATCGGGGGTTTCATAGCCTGCATCATAGAACTGCGGTGGAGGTGGAAGATAAAGGTGGTCTGGCTCTTCCTGGAACTGATGAGGCTGTGGGAGCCGGCAACATGAAGGAGTATCTGCATCTTGAAACTGCTGTGGTGGTGGGAGCAGATCACCCACTGCCAAACCACCCACCTCAAAAGGACAGATGGTCAGTAGATTTCGATGCAGATTTCTTTGTTTCATAGAGCCGCACTGCTGCACAGTATACACTGGTAGGTCCCCCAGTTAACCAATGACGACATAAGGCGCTTCTTCCCACCTGTTCTTCAGCTTGCAGTGACCTCTGGGCATCTTGTTGGCAACAAGGACACAATCTCCTGGCTGCAGGATCTGCTCATGTACCTTTTTGTCGTAGTTGGACTTCTGCTTGTGATGTGCCCTCTGCGTTGCGAGCTTCACCTTGTCACAAGCTATCCGAAGGTGTCTCTCCAGCTGCTGAACATATGAGGAATAGGGGTGACTTCCATCTGACTCTTCCTGCCCTGAGGTTACAAGTAGTTCCACGGGTAGCCTAGGTTCCCTCAAGAACATCAGATAAAACGGACTGTAGCCCGTTGTCTCGTGCTGCAAGCTGTTGTATGCGAACGTCATTGACTGTAGGTGCATTGCCCAGTTACTCTTCTGGTCTGGCTCAAGGGCTCCCAGCATGGACAACAGCGTACGATTGAATCGCTCTGTTATCCCGTTGCCCTGCGGATGGTAAGGCGACGTCCTGCTCTTCACGATGCCGAGGAGATTACACAGCTCCTTTACAATGGCTGACTCGAAGGATCTCCCTTGATCTGAGTGGATTCGTTCGGGAATGCCGAAATTTGTGATGTACTTTTCTCACATGACACGTGCCATGGTAGTTGCAATTTTTGTCCCTGGTTGCGTATGCCTGAGCAAATCTTGTGTAGTGGTCCGTCACTACCAGTACATGTTCAAAACTACCCTTAGACTTCTCGATTGTCAAAAAGACGATGCAAACGAACTCTAATGGCCAAGTCATCCGAATACTCTGAAGAGGTGCTTGTCGGCGCGTGTTTGGTAGTTTCCTTAAAGCGCATCGCTTGCACTTGCTGACATAGGTCTTAGTCTCCGAATGTATGCCAGGCCAGAAGTAGCGATCCTGTACAAGCTGGACTGTCTCTTCAAATCCAAGATGTCCCATGTTGTCGTGAAGCCTTTTCAGGACTTGGAGCTGCTGCGACTTTGGGAGAACAGGCAGGTACTTGTCTCCATAGTCGGTCATCTTGCAGTAGCACAGCACATCGTCTTTGTCCCAAAGGTGGTCCCAAGACTGCAACAATTGGCAAACTGCTTTAGGTTCACCTTTCATCTGTCGCCTGCTTGGCCTCGTCTGCCGAGTTAACTTCAGGGTTCTCACGTGGCTGAGTTCCGAGTCTTCTTTCTGGGATGCTGCCATGTCTGAGGTCTGGCTAAGTGGCGTTCCTACTTCCCGATCATCAACTCCACACTTCTCAGTCATGTCAAAGGGTTCAGAAGGATCTCCATTTCCCTGACGAACTGTCTGCTGAGCCACTGCTGGCCGTTCAGGTGCCTCGGCGTTCACATCCTCAGTTGCATTCAGGATTTGCAACACCTTCTTCCGGGGAATTCTTGAGAGTGCGTCTGCATTGGCGTTGAGCTTGCCGGGCCTATACACGATGTCGAGGTGGTACTGAGCGAGGTCACTAACCCAACGATGACTGTGTGCGTCCAACTTGGCTTTCTTCAGCACGTAGGTAAGCAGATTGTTGTCTGTTGTCACGGTCACTTTGTTGCCGTACAGATAATCTTTGAACTTATCTGTTAACCGCCCAGTGTAGAGCCTTAAACTCCAGCTTGTGGGCTGGGTACTTCTTCTCAGCTGTGGATGGGGCGCGGCTCGCATATGCCAGAACATGTTCCTTGCCATCTTGCACCTGAGTCAAGATTGCTCCCAAGCCATCACTTGAAGCGTCGGTCTGTATTGTGAAGGGCAAACTGTAATCAGTGTATGTTAGTATAGGTGCAGAGGTCAGCTTCGATATCAAGGTGGTGAAAGCCACTTGACATTCCTCACCCCAGACAAATGGTGGTTCCTTGCTGCCTCGCTGTCCACCGGTCAGTGCGAAGAGGGGAGCAGCAATCTTAGCATACTGGTGGATGAATCTCCGGTAGTAGCCTGTGAGGCCCAGAAAACCTCTGACATCCTTCCTCGACCTGGGTGTCGGCCACTTCTTGACGGCTGCAATCTTCTCGGGGTCGGTCGCGATGCCATCGACTGATACAACATGCCCAAGATAGTGCACACGGGACTGAAAGAGATGACACTTTTCAGGCTTAAGCTTTAACCGGTGCTCTCGCAACCTGGCAAAAACCTGGCTAAGACGCTCCACATGCTCATCGAGAGTAGAACTAAATACAATGATGTCATCAAGGTGTATTAGTAAGCTGACAAAATTCATGTCACCAAACACCGTTGACATGAGCCTCTGGAATGTCGCCGTGGCATTGACCAACCCAAAAGCATCCGTGTAAACTCAAAGAGTCTTCTGCTGATCCTTGGCCGACATCTTAACCTGGTGATAACCTGAAGTCAGATCAAGGCAGGAGAAATATTTTTCTCTGCCTAATGCATTCAATGCCTTGTCGATTCTAGGGAGTGGATAGGCATCCCTCACCGTTCTTGAATTCAGCTTCCTATAATCTACACATAGTCTGATCTTGCCATCTTTCTTCTGCACAATGACAATTGGCGATGCAAAAGGGCACTGACTGGGCTGGATGATACCAGACTGTTTGAGGTCTGCAACATGACGTCTGACTTCCTGGAACTGCACCGGGGGAATTCGTCGGTATGGCAACCTAAAAAGGGGGGGGTCAACTAATGGGATCTCGTGCTCGATGGTCTCAGTGAATCCAATGTCGTGCCGGTGCTGGGAACAGACATCTCGGTTTTCTTGTAACAATCTGGTGACATGTGATCTATCTTCCTGTGACAGAGACCAAAGGTCAACATCAGGGCTTTCTGTTGGAGATTTGCCAATGGATGCTTCACAACATGTTGCGGTGTCACCAGCAAGACTGCAAGCTGAAGAAACTTTTCTTCCCATAACTAACATTGCCAGACAACTATTTCGACGTAGCACGACATTGTGTGAGGACACATTAAGGACACGCACTGGAACCTTCCCATTCTGGACTTCTACTAGTGTTTTGCCAACTACTAGGGCACTGCCAGCTGGAGGGTTACACGCATTTTCTACCAGTGCATCAAATGTCCGGTTTCGCATAAACCGGTGGGAATGTCGGCTTCTGTTCCAGCCTTCACGATGAAGGGTTTACGACCTCTGTACTTCAGGCCACAAAACTCGCCATTCCTCTTCGCAAGATCACCTGCATCATCACCGACGCACTGGAATGCAGAACACCAGGTTTCTGATGCCTGCCCTACCTTTGATAAAAATCGCATTCCGTGTTTGTCATGGAGCGCATCGCGACTTGCTGGTGTTACATTTGTGCCTAACAGCCCAGGACCTTTTTTCGAAATTCTGTGGTTGGTAGGATGAATACCGGAACCTTGTGCACTCGGCGTCCAAGGACTTCCATATCAATGAGGATAACCCCGCTGTGTGGTACTAGTTGACCTCCAGCACTCTGGATGTTGACATTTGTCTGGCCACAAATTCATCTGTCAACGTGCTCACTTGCGACCCTGTGTCTATCAGAACAGTGCACCGCTTGCCAGAAATGGTGACTTCTACATCACTGATGGGACCAATCATACTCTCCTCCTGCTAATCAACATCAGCACCATCTTTAACGTGGCCTCCTTTCTCTGCAGGGCTCTTGTTACTAGACAAACCCACCGATTGCCCATCATCAGAGGGTTCGTCTAGTTTAAATGTGACGAGGTATGGCTGGGTGTACTGTCTGTTTGCTGGTGGCCTGAATGCTGGATCGGCTGTTGGCTTAGCTGTTGTCTCAGTGGATGACTCTGCTGCTGGCTCGGCTGAGGGCAAACAGGCTCTTGGTTGGACTGGGGCTCCCCTCTGATAAAATCTTCCCGTTTTGCCATTGTTTCTGGACTCCAACATCTCCATCCGCTGACCCAGCTGCTTTTGGTTGTCAATCACCTGGTTAAGTGTGGTGACTTGGTGCTCTACTAGCTTGGTAAGGGCTGCAATCTGTGCATTGATGTCAACTTCGGCTGTTCTGGTTGCTTTCTCTGGTTCAGTGTTTGAAGGCGACTTTTCATTGGTTGGCTTCTACGGTATGTGTGCCATGAGCTGATACCGCTGTCTAAGCAACTCTTCCTCCTTAC
The DNA here is from genome assembly GCF_054643075.1 of Acanthaster planci. Classification (NCBI taxonomy): domain Eukaryota; kingdom Metazoa; phylum Echinodermata; class Asteroidea; order Valvatida; family Acanthasteridae; genus Acanthaster; species Acanthaster planci. Next base: position 10,611,051 of record NC_141785.1, on the reverse strand, counting down.
TTTTCTCTTCTGCTATGATGCGCAACTCTGCCCTTAGATCTTTAAATCTCATGGACCGTGGACGCATCAATGCAAGCCGCTGTTGAATTCTGCTGTCGTTTAGTCCTGCCATAAACTGGGTAGTAAGAAGGACATCCCTGCTTGCACCAAATAGATCATGACGGCCTTGCTGCCTCCCCGTGTCTTCTATTCGCCTCAGGAGCGCTTCCAGGGCTATGGCGTAATCGCTCGCTGACTCACCAGACCTCTGCTCACGTGCATAGAATCGTGTCATCGGCGAAGTGGCCAGATTATCCTCCCCAAATTCTTCCATCAGTTCGGAGAATGCCATCTCAGTCGTCACTCCACTTGGCGTTCGGCTCTCCAAGTTCAGGATTACATCTCGGGCACGGCCAGAGGTGTGCCTTACTACCTCATGGAAATGGACTCAGTCGGACATCCTGCCTTTGGCTTCGAGGACATACCGCATGTCCAGAACCCAGTCCTCCACTCTAATACTCTTCTCTCTTCCTGTGAAGGTTGCCACCCCCTTCACCTGGTGTGTTGTTATGGCATTGGGTGGAGAAGATGTTGCAGTTGGTGGATGCAGAACTTGGCGGGACGGGGGGTCAAAGCCGCACATCTCCAAGGGAGTGAGTTCATGGTGTGGAAGGTGTGACTTTAGCTGTGTTGCGCTGTCCATCTTGCTTCGGCAGACAGGACCTGGTTGCCTCAGACGGGCTGTCTGTTACCATCAAGGATAACGTGGGTGGACTTGGTGTCGCAGCCATTGTGCAATTTCAATGTTTCTAACCCCAAAACACTGTGTCGGTCTTTTTCCTTATGACCTGTATTACTTGATTTCCTTTGACCTCTCACCAGACAAAAAAATTCAACTGGTTCTAATAGACTCTCCCTATTCCTAGAGTAACCTAGCTAAGTTCTAAAAGAACAGCACTCCCAACCTGGATTCTCCACCAAAAAAGAAAAAAATGTAACCTGGAAAAATAGCTCAAGATCAATAAAGGAAAAAAATTCAAAGAACAAAATCTAAACGTGTGGGGAACTCGCTATATGGCAACAAAAAAGCTAACTGAAATCTTTCAGGGAAGGATCGCGAGATTACTCTACAAATAAAACTACAAACAGTTTAAATTTCCGCACACACAAAAACTTAAAAATGGTTTATTTCCTCAGACTGTACTCAGACTGCTAAATAGGTCTACCTTGATGGAGCCAATCCAATTCGCCTCTCCAACAACCACCCTTCCCTTTTGTGACCACCAGGATGTTAACCTCTTCGACATCAAGGAGCTCCATTCAAGTCAAGTCCCAGACAAGCTCTTCTTTCCCTTATTTTTGGCCCAATATGGTTTTATCTTGTGAAGAAAAAAAAAATCATAAAATATGGAGGGCCTGACATTTCAATCCACACAGAATCTTTTGCCTTTGAGAAAGATTCTGCTAGGATCGAAACATCAGGCCCTCCATAGTTTGTAATTTGTATTTTAGGTCACTGTAGTCGGCAAGCAGTTTGCAGCAGTTTTGCATCAGTTATCTCTGGGGAAAAAAGGGGGAATTACTATGATCAATGTGACTGGAATTAATTTCTTTTTATCACTCTTTGAACAGTCACTCAAATTTCCTCAAATCTGGCATTTTGTGACCCTCTTTGCCACTCAGGACAGTGTGAAACAGAACCATTCCATGAACGCCTCAGATTTTGCTTTTAAATTTTTTATGCGAGGTGCCAGCATTGATCAGAAATTAATTGCCTATACATGTTGACGCATGGTCACTAAAATGAGTGAAGTTGGATGCTTAATACATTTGAATGGGCAGAGGACGCCCTGCACTAGATCATATCTTCCCCCTCACCAGTCTCCTAGCGGCAGGTGCAGTATGTACATAACATGGGAATTTGTAGTTTCTTGCTAGAGAGAGCACCAGCATTTGTTATCTTCATTGATGCAACTGTAGTGCTACACGTAGTTCATGTACCAACCATACCTGTAATTTGTGCATCTCAGTGTCTTTTTGCTGGCCGCAGACAATGGTGACCCCTTCAGTTGAAATGTCAGGCCAAAGAACCTCTACTGCATCTGTATGCTAAAGTCTCAAGCCATTTCCTTACAGTTCGGATGAACTCACCGACAGTATGCTATGCATGTGTTGTCAACTCTACTAGGTCGTCATGGTTGAAGTGTTCCATCAACTTTTTCTTAACTGACCCGTGGCTGAAATCCAGTGAAAGTAGAAACAGTGTATCCTTGTCATTTGCACTGGAACCCTTGAAGAAACAGTTTGTCAAATCTCAAAGAAGGCAGCACCATCTGTGGAATTCTTGAGGGCACCGGTCAAGTCTTCGAATCTAATGTAAGGAATTTCTTCACTTGTTCCTTATCCTGAGGCATCTGTCATTTGTTCAGGAGAGAGACCATCCCCAAAGCAAACCATGGGACGTGTTACCATCCTTTGTGACAAACTTTAACATCCACTCCAAGATGCTTCTATACAATGTATTGTACCAGTTGTACTAGATAAATCCCCTCCCACGTTTTCACTTTTACTTCAGATTCCAGGCACGCTTTGGATAACATTCACAATGTGTTCCACAACACGGCAGTATCCAGCTTTCATGTCTCTCCAGTCAGAGTCACTGGGGGAAATTGGACTCAGTGGGATATCTTGAGCCTTGATATGATTGTTCTATTCAGAAAAGGTTAATGTCCACATGTTGAATTTTTTGTTGCGTTCACAGCACTGATGTCTGACTGTGTGACATGATCGAGTATCCTTACTTGTCTACCTCTCTGCCTGCGGTACTAGTCAATGTCCTGGCACTGACACCATGCGGCACCTGTTGGAATCATAGCACATCACTGAAATGGACTCTGCAAGTTGAGGGTAACAGGTATGTGAGAATTTTCACTTTTACTTTCTGCCATAAGTGGGGTTAACTTTGCGAGGGGGAGGGGTATTTTAGATGCCCTCATTTTCCAGGGGAGAACAATCAGTGGGGTTCGGTCATAGTTCACACTGACCAAGACTGTTAAAGATGGACTATTACGCCCCTTGTTTTCTTTCTCAGTATCTTTAGGGGGGCTTGTAGTAATGCCTCTGTTCTTGGTATATAATTTACTTTGCTGTTGCATTCACCTGAGGTATATGGAGTGGCCTTTGGGTTGTCAAAAGACCACTTCAGCACCAGCCCTAGCTTGTTTTCTTTTTAAGCACTGTACTTGGGACAAAGAGCAAAAATGAGTGTAACCCGTGGTTCACATTTCAAAATAGCTGGAACCAAATTTCATATTAATTTAATTCCCTTTTGAAAAAACTCTTGACCTCACACAATTCAGGATTTACATACAAAAGAGATTTTGCTTTATTGGAGGGAATAAACAAGTCAACTAATATGAGAAATACAAAGGGAATCAAGAGAGCACCCATTCAGATGGGCATAAATTAAAATAGGAGATTTACAGAAATGCAGGATCCTGTAAAGTTAGAATACACTTTGAGCTCAAGGGAAAGAATGGCGCCAAAGTTCTAGATGTAGAGATGAGTTAAGACGAGTTGTTCCAAGGTGGGAGAACAGGAGTCCATCATGTTCTGTAGATAAAAAGATAAACTGAAGAAAGAGCAGGCTATTCGACAAGAGAAATTGGCGATAGGTCAAAGGTTCACCACTGGAACACTGCTTACCAGTAGAAAAGTCAAAAGCTCAGGAAAAAACTATTTAAATATGCAAGAGGAAAACATAGTCATAAAAAAATAAAATTTGAAATTGTAACCCAAGACCTCTTTTGGGACAGGGTTTCGTGAGTCTTTAGTCAGGAAATATCAGATTCTTGGATGTCAACCACTCCACTGTCTCATGCTTTGTGATTTTATTTTTCGGAGGTCTTGTCTGAATGCACCACCGTGTTGTTCATGTACAGACATTGTTTTGGTGTGATTGATGGATCTGTGCGATTGTTCCATCCTGCTCTGCTATCAGTTGATTGGTCCTATATAAAAATCTGTTGATCCTATTGCTGTCACTAGTAAAAGTTGGAAATCCTGATCTTTTCTTTCCAATTCAGGGTTATGGAAACTTTCGGAAGGGGCATTGAAGTCTGGGATTTGGTAGGCAGATCAGTCCGTTGACTAGATGTTCCAAACCATCCATCATTCAGGTGAAGTTAGTTAAACTATCGTTAACCGAAGTCAACACTCCAACTTGCCCTAAGTGTACCCACCTTAGCCTAGCTTTCAACCATTAGGAAGTTAGACATGCATTTGATATCTTAAATGGTTGTCAAAGTTTATTTGAGAGTGTAAAAAAGGTTGGCAAAGTTTGCACAGTTCAACCTCACTGAATTCAAAACCAGAGAGCCCTGACATGTATACAGTCAGAGCAGAAGATGAGCTTGATCTTTCTCTGGTGAAGTTGTAATATTACTGGCACATTTTATCCAGTTGTTTTACAGCAAAATGCTGTATTCTACATTCGTCTTTCCCAACTGGGGTTCACTGTTATTGCTTTTTATGGTTCCGTTTTCTTATTTCAAGTTATTGTGAATCTCTGACTAGAAGAGTGATCATCTACATTACATTTCTTTTAGTACTGCATTAAAGAGCCCCATCCATTACACTTTCATTACAAGCTTGGATTGAGGCAAATGATGAGGAAGCATTTTGTTCATGGATCGAATGTGAACCAGCAGGTGGACTTAGGCGTCGAACCTTAAAGGCCCATGTGTTTGTCTAAGGAACTTGAACCAGCTGATGAACGTGAGAATATAATTATCATAGCTCTAATCTCAGTTATGGCTGGACTTCAGTCTCAAATCATCCAGACTTAGTGACCAGTCTAAGCTTTTGATCCGCTTACGAGACTTGAGTAAATTTGAGCCTCAAACAATCCAGCTTGAGTGACCAACCCTAGCTCTAGTCTCAGCAACATGAACCAGCAGGTTGACTTGAGCCTCAAACCTTCCAGGATTGAGTGACCAATCCTGGCTTCAGTCGGAGCAAAATGAACAAGCAGGTGGACTTGAGCTTCAAATCATCCGGACTGAGTGATCAAATCTCGCTTCAGTCAGAGCAATATGAACAAGCAGGGTGACTTGAGCTTCAAACCATCCAGGATTGAGTGACCAATCTGAGTTCTCGTCTCCGCAACATGAACAATGAGGTGGACCTGAGCCTCAAACCATCCAGGCATAATCTGAGTGACCAGTTCTAGCTTTTGAGCCTCTTACGAGACTTGAGTGAGTTTAAGTGTCAAACCATGTAGGCTTGAGTTACCAATCCTAGCTCTGGTCTTGGCATCATGAACGAGCAGGTCTGAAGGAGCCTCAAACCCTCTGGCTTGAGTCCTGACTAGGACTGACCAGTCCTAGTTCTTGAGCCTTTTATGGGACTTGAGTGAATTTGAACATCAGACCATCCAGGCTTCAATAACAAACCCTTGCTTTAGTTTCAGAAATGGCTGGACTTCAACCTCAGACCATCTAGGCTTGAGTGACTTACCCTGGGTAACTCTTAGCAATATGAACCAGCAGTAGAACTTGAGCCTCAAACCTTCCAGGATTGAGTGACCAATCCTTGGTCTGATCTTGCCAACATGAATCAGCTGATGGACTTGAGTTTCAAACCATCCAGGCTTGAGTGACTAACCCAGGGTCGACTCTTAGCAGTATGAACCAGCAGTAGGACTTGAGCCTCAAACCTTCCAGGATTGAATGACCAATCTTTGGTCTGATCTTGTCAACATGAATCAGCTGATGGACTTGAGCTTCAAACCATCTAGGCTTGAGTGACCAATATAGCTCTTCAGCCTTAACTGGGCTAGTAACTGTGGTTTCAAACCACCCAAGCTGAAGTAACCAATCTTTTCTCTGGTCTCAGCAACATGAACCTGTAGTGACCAGTCCTTGCTCTTGTCTAAGCAACATGAACTAGCAGGTGGATTTGAGCCTCAAACCTTCCAGGATTGATTGACCAATGTTTTCTCTGGTCTCATCCACATGAACAAACAGGTTGACTTGAGCCTTAAACCATCCAGGCTTGATTGATGTATCCTGGCTCTTGATACTTTACCAGACGTACAGTAAATGAACTTGAGCGTGAAACCATTCAGGTGGAGGGGCCAATCCTGGCTGTAGTCAGAGCAAAAGGAACAAGGAAGTGGCCTTTAGCCTCAAACCATACAGGATTTAGTGACCAATCTTGCTTTAGTTTCAACATGACCTAGCTGATGGAAGTGAGCTTAAAACCATCCAGGTGTGAGTGACCAATCGTAGCTCTTGAGCCTCTAACTGGCTTGACCGTATCCTCAACCTATCCAGTCTTTAGAGATAAATCCTTGCTCTGTTTTCAGCAACTTTACCTGGCTGGCGGGTTCGAGCCTCAAACCATCTAGATTGAGTGACCAATCCTAGAGTTAGTCTCAGCAATATGAACAAGCAGGTGGACTTGAGCCTCAAAGCATCCAGGATGAGTGACCAATCCTTGCTCTAGTCTCAGCACTATGAAGAAACAGGTGGACTTGAGCCTCAAACCATCCAGGCTTTATTGACCAATCCTAGCCTAATGCGGCTTGAATCAACTTGAGACCTAAATTATTCAGGATTGAGTGACCAATCCATCTCTACTCTCAGCAATACAAACCAGCAGGTGGACTTGAGTCTCAAACCATCCAGGCTTGAGTGAACAGTTCTAGTTTTTGAGCCTCTTAATACCCAGGCTTGAGTTTAATTCGAGCCTGACACCATCCAGGCTTGAGTGACCAATCCTAACTCTTTTCCCGTAATATCATGAAAAGTAGTCACACACGGCAGGGTAAATTTGAAGATATTTGTATGGGCTCAGCCAAGTGTCGTGTTTCTGGAGTTATTTACAGGCATCAAATGATTGCATCAAATTGCTGAAGATTTTATAAAATTTGTCATTCCCTTCTTTCTTTCAGTGCTGCAATTACAGTGGTCTGCCATCTTGAAGAGTCCATTTTCTTGATGAAGATGTACGGGTAAGTAGTGATAGATTCTTTAACAAACCTCAGGGAAATGTTTAATAGAAGTAATGAACAGATTGTGTATTTTATGTTTGGACTTTTATGTTGGTTTTGTTATTTCTTTGGATGTGTTCAGAAAAATGAGCAACACTGAATTCGCAGGCAAAGGTGCTGTAAGAAAATCTGTTGAAAAATTTGGCAATTGAATTGAAAAAAACTTAGTTAGCCCTAGAATAGCTGTTTTTTCCAGACAATTTGACAGAATATTTGTTCAGACTTTTTTATCTCCACACCCCATTTTGAAGTCGGCTTTCTGGTGCCCGATCTTTTCTAGACTTGACATGCATGTAGACACATTCACTATCAGTACAGAGGGGAAGTGTCAATTCCATCCGATGTATGGCTGTATTGTTGCTGTCATTTTAAGGCCTCGTTTGTGTCGACTTGCACATCGTTTGCATGCACATCAGTGGGGAAAGTTGATGTTTTGGCTGATGAGCTCTCTTCAAAAAATAGGTGTAGCACAAGAAACAAATGTGTCTGATATTCATCAAATTGGGAGCAAAATGACTGAAAGATATTACTAGAAAATTCCCTTAAGGTTTGGTTTGTAAAAAAATGCACTGCAAGGATATTGAAAGTTCATGGAACATAAGGAGGAGCAGATTCTAACCGCCCCCCCAACTCTGTCAGGGTTCAGACAAATAAAATCAAACCTCAGTCATGAGAGCACAGTTAACCCTAACACTCCCAAATCCTCCAATTTCAATGTGATCTTACACCCCAGGGGGTTAGGATTAATACAACATTCTGCTTACCATAACAAGGGAATTGCTACGTCTCCATCATTTGTTCTCTATTGGTATCTCTCCTGATAATACAAGGTAATCGGCCAAGTTCCAAGGACCTCTTATTAAATTTTCTTAAAGACAAATTGTCTTCACCTTTGTATCTCCTTTAATTGTATGAAAACCTCTCTGCAATTCTATTTTATCAAATATATTGAAACAACCTGATTTTAAATAAAGGCCGTCAGCTGAACCCCTAAATTCCTTCGTTTCAGCAACTGCGGGTATAGATTTTCTGGACAGAATAGAGTACACAAATAACCAGAGATGACAAATGCAAAAGTTCTCCACATGTCCTGCAGTTTTTTAATAATTCGGGTGGAAAGAGCAAACTATTTTTCCGTTGAGGAAGCTCTATGTGCGAAATTTGCCACTTTTAAAATCATTTGCGAATGATGTAATCTCACCATATGATGCAAATTGTCCAATCCAAGACTGGTTTGTGTCATGACAGGTCATGACACAAAGCAGTAAACATGGAGATGTCCCGTGATGCTGACGGCATGTGCCTCACCTTCAACATCAACGAATTTCAGGTGTTTAATGCATGTAGAATCAGTCAAATTTGAAAAAGTATGAATGTCCAATGGAGAAAGTTCACTTCATGTGCCAAAGAGTGGCTTGATATATGCTGCAATTATCGTGAAATCACCGAACCAACTGAGTGCGAGGGGCTATTCGGGATCTGCTTTGACTGTGCCTATAATGAAGCATATAAATTAGGCTACGTGTACATTGGTTTTCACGAGACATGCGACCAAGAATTTTTTAAATGCCTGAATCTTGCTAGGAAAGATTCTCCCTCTGAAACTTCATCTTCTTGCCCTCAAATTGTCTGGGCTAGATCAAGATCTTTAAGACTCTCATGACTCTGGTATGTCTGGTGTGTTGCCTGCCTGTTTACTTGAATTTATCATGGAGGACAGTTGAGCTGTTCATCACTGGACATTGGAAACGTGTCAAGGATAAGCTGTTGCAAGCAAAAATTTCTGATGGAGGTAAGCTGCATTACAATTACATTGCAGTCAGGGAAGGGCATGTTGATTGAAGTAGCTGTCGAAATTTGATAGTAATTTAGGTCTATGTTGGTATTTTAATCTTAGCCCATCATGTCCTCTGTTGAAGCCATTTCTAGTAACTTGGTCTCAATGAGTGGACCTTCCCATGAAATATGTAAATAAGGCATGAGCATGCACGTTACTACCACAGGTTGGCAAAGTCGCTTAAATCTACTATGACGTTACAATACAAATCCCCATGCAGAAGTGTGGTTCAATCTGACCCGAGCCAGCAGCATTAAGCAGTAGATCCATAAACAAGGCCCTCCTCTTGGGTCCTGGATATGGATACATGTACCTGTATATAGAAACAGCTTTTGAACTTTTTAAAGTTTCACCCACTGACACCCGCCTGATTACAGCAATAGCGCAGACAATCGTTCCAAAATGTCTGGCAACAAATAGCATTTAACAAAATGGTTATAAGATTAAGAGCACAAGCAAGATGGCTTAAATTGTATTTTCTTTTAAATTTCTTTTCCAGGAATGCTTCGTCAAGCAACAGAAAGCAAAAGAGACAAGAATGTTTTGATACACATTTGGGACAAATTTTGTGTCGCTCTGGAGGTTCGATATCACACACTCAGTCCCTGACAAGGAAAAGCAGGGATGCTGAAGGGTAAGCTGTAGACAATATTTGATTGATGTGTTTTCCTACTTTTACTCAGTTTAAAAAATCTACTTTATTTGGGGGAAAATGAAACAATCTTGGCCTTGTGTCTTTCTGTGCCCATTATCATTATTTGAGGCTGCTTTGAAAATTAAGGTCGTGTTCTTAATCCTGGTGCCATAGTAACTCCTGTTTTCATCAAATATTCACCTATCTAATTTCATCTATTTCTTCTAATACAGAAGTGACAAGTTGAAGTGCTGGCTCAAAAGAGATTATCCTGAGGTCTGCTCCAACAAACCTTTCTGGAGAAACAAGTGTAAGATTGTCAACTCCTCCACATAGTCATCAAGAAGTGTGGCCAAATCTCTGGACACTTCAGAGAATGATAAATGAACCGACACGTCTGACTTGGAAGCTGCTACAGATGTTCCCACCTCTTCATAGGCTGTTACAGGACAGAATGACTCTGTGCTTGATGAGTTTTGATGTATAGTAATGAGAAGATGCTCCGGGGTTCCAATTTGCTGCCCTCTTCAGCGTTGTCTTTTCAAGGAAACACAAAGCATTTGGATTTCGTAGCTGTCCTGTTCATTACAGTTGTTTCCTTTACCTTTGTATTATGCCATTTTATTTATAAAAATAGCATTTCATCTAAATTAAATGTGCTCTTTTGATAGTCAGTTTAACTAACCAGTGAGATTAACCGTTTTGGAACATTTTTCTAAATGCCTTGTTTTAATCGTATGGCCTCTTTCGGATAATCCCACCAAAGTCTGAATTACAGTCATTTGATTTGGAATTGGAAGCCATTTTTAGCACAAAAATGATTGGTTCTAAAAAAGTGGGCCCCGGAATCATAATTACATTATGAGTACATTGAGTGAAGTATTTCTCCTGCTGTCAGCAATTGATTACATTTTCATCTCCATTTTGGACATCACAGCCCCCTGGTATTTGTATTGTTCAGAACTAATAAACTCTCCTTTTTGGAAGTGCCCAAACAAAGTCTTGGAAGCATATATTGTACATTTTAGCATACAAAACTTATGGCAAACTTTGAGATGGAATTACTAAAAAACTGCAGGATATTTTTTGGGAGAACTTTTGACAACATTTTGGATGTACAGATTCTCACATTTATGCCTTCAAAAAGTATTCCCAGCATTGCTGGAAAGGAACTCATTTTCACAGCCTGTTCCTAAGTCTCAGCTGACGGCCTAATAGTTAAAATTATTCATGCTTTCCTGGACAACTGAGGGCGCTGTTGCTTGAACTCATCTACGGAATACATGGTTCAGTGCATACATGCTAGGTGTTTCAAATTGTGAATGCAGTTTACCCACTGAAAATATTTGAGGGAGGGATATACACTTTCTTGTAGCTATGCACATTAAACAACGATAAATCAACAAAGAAGGGAAAACCGAATCCAGTAAAATCTACAAAATTGCAAGATTTGTGTTCAAAGCATTGAGGCTTTCATCCTCCTCATTAATAGGAAGATACTCATTATTAGCATAAAAACCAAAAAGGTAGAAGATTAACTGCAACACAAAGGTGCATTTTTAGGCTGGTATTAAAAGAAATTGATTGCAGCTACCCTTTAATGAGGTTGGAGCACTTACAGTATATAAAAATATTTAAGCTATTCCTTAATCTTGTCATTCAGTTTTCTCAATCTAATGTAATGACAGTGGACATTTAGCCATTGTTGGCAAATTTTACTGCACAATATTTTGCCTGGCACATGCACAGTAACTTTTTTTCCAACATAAAAATTCGTACTTTGACTAGTTCTGCACTAACAAAATCATTGTGACTTCTCATAATTTCAGTTTTTTTCCTTTTAATTAAAAAAATATCCAAAGCCACAAATAATAACATGAAAAAGTAACACTCTGTTATGAAATGTTGGAGTCAATTTAAAAATAACCAAAAGCATTCTTTATTTTCTGGGACGAAAAAGGATGACAGCTTAAATTTGGATTGAATTCAGCCAGCTAGGAGTGTATGTTGTGACTTTATATGTGCATGTGCTATTCACTAGACTACCAAACACAGTTTCAATTTTGTGATAATCTGATGATCTTTATAGGCTTAATTATGTAGGACAGAGGGCGCTGTCTACTTGTAGCCTGCTAAATACTGTTAGTTAAATTTCTAATGACAGTGACTAAACATCCACTGTCTTACATGTGTATAATATCCTGAAACACTCTTGCTTTTTTTCTTGTTCCTGTAGGCAAAAACAGCAGCAAGCCCGAAGATGTTACTGTCTGAAGTGTGTTATTTGCCGCGGCTTCCTTTGACAAACCTAGGCAGCACAAACCAGATGCTACAAATGCTCAAAGATTAGATTTGCAGAAAAAAGTGTACAGATTATCTTCCAATGGTAAACATGGTTTAGGACTATATGTCTTGTTTGGAAGAGTTTTTGGAACAGGGAATAAGAGTAAATGTCTTCAGTTGAACATGCATGACTTCTTTTTAAACACCAAACCCATATTTTTAGAACTGCTTTTCAGGGTGTATTTTTGTCTATAGAGAAAGAAATCAAGTATGTTTTAAGTTACTTTTTCTAAATGTCATAAAAATTACAAAGCTTTAGACAAATTGTTCACTTATGTGGAGACAATTCAAAATGTTCATCATACGTTCATGATTGCACAAAGTAATCACTATCATCCCTTTAATGAAGCTGTAAAGTAGGACTCATAAATTCTTGAGAACCCTAGAGAAATTAACTGATGTACAATTTTATTGTTTTTCAGTTTTTCCCCTGAACTTTCAAAATTTTCATCAGATTGTAGGAACTTCTTATTCAAAATAAGCAGGTACCTGTAATGCCCATCATGTTCCTAGAAAGTATATAGCAAGATAGACTAGGAAGCTTACTACCAAAATTTTTTATATATGCCCAAAAAAGTTAGAAATTCAGCCACTCTGAAACTTCAGTCTTTGCAGAATCTCAATCTCAGATGTTCCACAAACAGTTGAATTTTGTGACAACATAAAAACATGTAGAAATGGATATTTTGAAGAAATTTTAAATATAGAAAGACTTGCAATTATATTATGGACCTACTGCTTACTGAAGTATATGCAAGGTGTGAATATTTTGTTTCTTCCTTTTGCCACATTCAAATTTCTGCTTTTGTTATTTAAATAAATGTAGATAAGCTGTGCCCTCTGACCTTTTTGAAATCGCGCAATCCTAACCTTTAAATATAAGTTCCGAATTATTTTTCTGTCAAGAGGCCTGTGGCCTGGTGAGCTAGCTTGCTGGCTTTCTGGCGAGCAGGCCAGGAGACCCTGGTTCAAATCCCAGGGTCTCCGGAAAAGGAGGTTTTTTTTTTTTTTTTTTTTTTTTTTTACTAAGTTTTTTAACAAAATTGTGCATGCCTACCTGGAATTGAACCCAGGTCCTTGTGCATAGCAGTTAGTGTCCTTAACCACTATGCCATGGCACTTTCTTGGAAAGATGTGTTCGTTTCTAAATGTTAAACCTTCCATTGTTTGGACTTAGAATATTTTTCAGCCAAACCGTGTACTGTAGATGGGCAAGGATGGCAGTCCTAGGGGCTGGAAGTCTGAGAGCTGATAGGAAGGGTAGAGTGGATGGCTGAGGGCTTGGGACTATCAGTATTAGAGCTCTAAGGATCTCATGGGATTGATGAAGGACATAGCTTCTTAATGTTCCATGTTGCCAGTGGGCATATTGTAGCCCTTGTAGGATTGAGACTAAAAGGCTCTAAGAGGGAACTTCATATAAGGAGCTTGGAAGATGTTTAAGACTGGCAGGGCTGCAAAGTAAAATATAAAGACTAGAAAAAGGTGTAACTCTAGCAGTGTAAAATGGTTAAGATTGGGGGAATGGTCTCAATGGTCGCAAAGTACTACATTTTCACAAATAGATATACAAACAAAAGTTGTTCTGCTAGTTTAAATAAATAAACATTTATTTCTCTTGCATATAGAAATTAATCATTTATAGCAATAAATGGTGATTTTCACATACACCTAAAGGCATTTTTGCAAGGTAATATTTTCAAACTAAACAAATTTTGTGTCAGTGCTGAAAGGTCCTTATTGAACATGTTGTAAACATCAATTTGAGAGTGAAAATTGGTTGAAACTTAAATATGTCAACTGCAAAAAAAATGGTTTAAGACTAGAAGTTAAATGTTTGTTTTCAATAAAAGATTTTTCATGCTGAAAGGCCGTATTTCAAACAATTACATTTTTGTAGTATTAAATGACCTTTAGCACTGAGCTACGGTTTTGTGATAATTTTTAGTGAAAGACATTTTTCTAATGCTCTGGCAATGTGCATGTACAACTTGAAATATCAATAATGCACACAGACTTTTGTCCAAGGACAAGCTTGTAGTGAGGTTTCAGAACAGCCTCTAGGTTGACTGAACAGTGCTGGTATTTTGGCTGCCTGAATGGGAAACAGAGATGTGAATTGCATAATTTACCATTCAATTTTTAAAAAGCATGCAATTATAGTTACAAACTTTTATGCAAGTCCTATCTATCAAGTGTCTACAGTCTTTCCAACGGTAATAAATTTTTCATACAAATACATCATTGTTTTGTTTTTGGAGAAGAGCAGCAAGTGTACGTTTTAAATGTGCGTAAATATGAAACTAGATGCATTACGATACGTTAAAGATAAGATAATTTTCGAACTGTAGTTTTTGTTTCAAAGCAAACTGATGGACTGTTTCTGATTGTACTAAGTGTACAAAAGTACCCCTGAAGTCATGAATACAGTGCAACAGGCATAGAGAACATGGCCCTTGCCACTCCCAAATTTGGGCCATGCACTTTTAATGAACATTGAAAACTGCTTTAAGATTAAAGATAGAAATTTAAGACTGATGGTAATGACTTGAAAGCTAAGATTTCAACACTGAAAATTCAGAAATCAGAACTGCCATATTACGACATAGCAAATAGTGCCCCCTTTTTTTGCGAATGGCACCTCCTTTTAGGCAAATAGCACCCTCTTGCAAGGATTTGTTTTCTCGTTTTTTACAGAAATTGGAACAGATCAATTTTTTAGGCCTTTGAAATATCACCCAATAATCGGAACAGTTGGAGTAGTATATACACCAAGCACTGTGTATGGATGGACTCTGCCCTGTTCATTATAGTAGCATGTACTGTACGTATACCAACATACACTACTCATAAAATTAAAGGATCAGACATTTTTTTCTTTGAAAGTTTCAGCCAGGAATCTACTTCATTGAAACAATGAGAGATAATGCAACATGTGTTTCAGAGTCCACCTAAATGAACTTCACTGGTTCACAAATGACAAGGAATTATAATTTTTTGTAATTAAAAAATGTTTTATACATTTGTTTATGGTACAGATGTATGCATTAGTTTTCTAAAAAACGGTCTCAAGTTATTTTTTCACATCACGATACATATTTTATCATGTAAGTGCTTCATTTCTCAGCTGTAATAATATCAAAATCACTATCTGGACATCATTCTAACTCATAAATAGCGCCCTCACATTATCATGGTATCATTCTTACCCGTAAATAGCGCCCTCACATTATCAGGACATCATTCCAACTCGTAAACAGCGCCCTCACATCAGGCTATTAATCTCCTAAACAGCGCCCTCACATTATCAGGATATCATTCTAATTCATAAACAGCGCCCTCACATTATCAGGATATCATTCTAACTCATAAATTGCGCCCTCACATTATAATTGGTATCATTCTTACCCGTAAATAGCGCCCTCACATCAGGCTATTAAACTCCTAAACAGCGCCCTCACATTATCAGGATATCATTCTAACTCATAAATTGCGCCCTCACATTATAATTGGTATCATTCTTACCCGTAAATAGCGCCCTCACATCAGGCTATTAAACTCCTAAACAGCGCCCTCACATTACCAGGCTATCATTCTAATTCATAAATAGCGCCCTCATTATATCAGGCTATCATTCAAAGTCATAAACAGCGCCCTCGCCTTATCAGGATATCATTCTAACTCATAAACAACGCCCTCACATCATCAGGATATCATTCTAACTTATAAAAAGCGCCCTCACATTATCAGGATATCATTCTAACTCATAAATAGCGCCCTCACATTATCAGGATATCATTCTAACTCATAAATAGCGCCCTCACATTATCAGGATATCATTCTAACTCATAAATAGCGCCCTCACAATATCAAGATATCATTCTAACTCATAAATAGTGCCCTCCCATTATCAGGATATCATTCTAGCTCATAAATAGCACCCTCCCATTACCAGGATATCATTCTAACTTATAAACAGCGCCCTCAAATTATCAGGATATCATTCTAGCTCATAAATTGCGCCCCCACATTATATACCAGGATATCATCCTAACTCAAATGCGCCAATAACTCCACTTTTATCATTTTTAGGGCTGTGTAGGAGGCCTCAACAATGTGCTAACTAAAGTGTTTTTCAATGTCATACGGGACTTCAGTTCTTTGTAAAGAATGCATTGGACTTTTGTTGCCAGAACATTTAACCACATTAAACGACACTCATATTTGAGAATCCGTTCTTTAAAATTCTGATCCTTGATCGTTTTGAGTAGTGTACAAATGCAGATAGACTTGCTCCATTACATACTAAGATGGAAGCAAAGAACTGCATCTCTGACATGTGAGAGGGTGCTTATCGTGAGTTTGACGCTTAGGTCCGACGCCTCAAAAGTTCGAATTTTCGGAGTTATGAGGTGTCAGAATAATAAGGCGTAGAATATTAAGGGCCCGCGCAAGGCGACGCTTTGTGTCATAAACAGTACACCATACTTGACACTGGGAACCAGTCTTGTTCCTACACTGTCTTCAATACGCTTGTAACGAGCGCCAAATCAAACATCGGACTTTTTGAGGACTTTTTTGAGCAGTTGGATCTATGCCATATGGGCCGAAAAAACTTTTAAACACATTTGTCGGACCTATGAGGCTTCGGACCTATGAGGCATCGGACTTACAAGCTGACCCCTGAGAAGATTGAGTCCTTTCCTTGCCTTTTTGTGAATCAATGCCGTAAAGATTCTGATAAGGATCCCTCATGCAGTCTTGGAAACTGTTCCTCCTCAGTGATGGAGGTCAGGACTGGCATCTATCTGAGTTATTTCCTCTTCTTGACGTGCTTGTCGGATCATCTCTGGGAAGTCCAATAGGATCTTGTCTTCCATCTTGCTTCTCTCCCCATTGAAGGAGGCGAGGGCGCTCTTCTCATCGGCATTGTAGATATGGTTCTTGCGCACAGCTTCCATGTCAATATCTGGGATGAAATCAAACACAGAAGAATGAGTTACAGCAAAGTACTGAGACAATTCTGACAAACATTCAAGGATCTTTGTACAGTCCTTAAGTTTACACCTAATTTCATACAAAACAATCTGCGTTGTGATTGGATTTGGTACTATAAGGCGGAGTTCGGGCGGCTTGCACTCATATGCTCACAAACTGCTTGACTTCTTGTTCGTGGGCCAGCTGCTCAAATGCCGTGAACATACAACCGATTATCGCTGGTAGTTACAGTGGCAAGCAACATGTAACATGGTACGTCCATGTACGTTCTCCGAGCGTTCATGTTTGGAAAACTGTGCTGAATTCTTTTCTATTCAAAAGAAACATTCATTTCTGTGTTATGGAAATTTCATAATGTTGATTTTGCAAAACTTCCCATGTCCCCGGCTTTGTAAGCCATCTCGCTATTTGAGCAGTTGTTCAAATATCAAAATTTCAGGAGGCAGCTAGGGTTGGTTTTTTTTAGTTCAAGCCGATATTTTTGATTTAAATCAGATTTTTAAAATTTTTATGACAACTGGAGACAAGTTGGTTAAATCTTTTAAAGCACAAGCGTATTAGCTGCATGATTTGTATTAATTTATCTCTTTTGATAGAAAATTAACCATTTGAATTAAGAAATTTAAATCAAGTAATTGACTAAATTCACAAACCACCTTGAATCCATGTATCGTCTAAACCCGGTGCAATGCATAGTGCATAGTGCCTAGCAGTACCGCATGTACATGTGTACCTGCTGAAGACACTTCCTTCATGTACGCAACAACGATAAAATGCGCTGTAAGTTTGACAAAATTAGAGTCCAAAAGAACTTGTCAACAGGTTACTTCTATGTATATCAAATGACTTTTGAGTGAAAAACATTGCCATCAACCACATGTACAAGTATAAATTTATTTTACATGCTATATGTATACTATGTACATGTACATGTAGGTACAAAATGCTGGTATTTTACCTGGCTCTAATATACACAAAAAGTAGTCTTGTTTTGTTTATGAGCCAGCTCCTAGGTGATTAATAGAACAATGGCTTAGGCTTGATTAAAAATCACTTTATTAAGAGCAAGCTATTACTGGTTTTAGTTTTACTGTATAATGAACAAACAAAATGTTGATGTTTTCTGATATTTCATCAGGTCAAACTCTGCAGTGGGCAATTTAAATGAAGTGAAATTAAATCAATATTATAAATCCTTCCCATCGAATTCACTTACTAAGCTGATTTAAATCAAAACAAGTGGATTGAACAAAAAAATCCTGCCCACCCAGACTATATGTAACACACGTGCATTTACCCTTTATCAATACTGGGAACTGAAAGACTTACAAAGGGAGGGATTTGTTGTTTAAAATGTGTAAAACCTGCATAAAGTAACCAATCAGTTGAAAATAATTTAACTGAAATGGCAAAGGCGCCATGGCTCGCTACTTGTTATGAATTTGAATTTCTTTCCTGCAACAACAATAACAACATCCAAGTTATACAAATATGGTTACTACATTTTACTCAAGCTTCATCCAGATTTTTTACAAGATTGGTTGACATACGATCATAATACAGATGTACAAGATATTTTATCAACCTTAGCAATAAAATTCATTACACTCTAGGAGAAAAAACCTAGTTAGTGCTGCGTGGAGACGGTGTGTTGAAAGGCGCCTGTCCTAAAAGTAAATAAACAAAGACCACTTATAAGGGAGATACGGGTACAAAGGCTTCACTATGGTATTCCATATGTGCCATCTGGTCACATTTTTCAACAGGCGTCGCATTTTTCGACCAGCGTAAAATATCTCAAAGTTATGGTGCGTGACATTTCTATGCCAAGAGTAGTTACATTTTAAATTATAGACCGTACTGCGATAAACGCTCCCTCGGGAAGCATGTCTGCAAGATGGCAAATACCATACCAACCAGAGTGAACAATGGGCCTACCATTCTGGGTTCGATTTTTGTGGCAACTAGTAATCATCAGTACGGGGACATTTTTCACTCAAAAAGCTTGCAGAAGTGAGAAACCAAATTGAGCGAGGTGAACTTCCACGACTAATCGGGTTCATTAAAGGGCTGTTAATTTATTTACATACAGTTAATCGACGCATACATGCTAATTTAGCCGTTTCCATAATCATTCAAAATATGTACACACACTTTTAGCATCCAAGTCAACAACTTCAGGTCCGGCTGGACCAAGGTTGACCATTGATGATTAATGGCTCATTCACATTGAAAGGCGACGCCGGTTGAAAAATGCGACACCCGTTGAAAAATGCGACGCCGGTCAAAAATGCGACACCCGGTCGAAAAATACAATGCCGGTCGAAAAATGCGACGTCCAGTCGAAAAATACGACGCCCGCTGAAAAATGCGATGCTGGTTGAAAAATGCAATGCCCAGTTGAAAAATATGACGCCCGCTGAAAAATGCGACGCCAGTCGAAAAATGCGATGCCTGTTGAAAAACGCGACGCCGGATGGCACATATGGAACACCATACTTCACATTTCTTTACAGGAGAGAGGAATGCCTAAAGAATGTGGGTCCAGCACAGTCAGACTCGACCTGGATGTTTATGCAAGCAGTGCATTTGTGAGTTTGATGGATGGTGTATAATTAAAATTCCTCTTAAGTGCAGTTCTGCACTTTGTATCCAACCCCACCATCCTATCCTCTACAATTCTACCTCCCACATCATCCCATATCTACCATGTCTACTTTGACTCTATCCCTAATCCCATCTATCTCCAATCCCATATCCATCCATATCCTACTCCACCCCTCCATTATTTTGTCCATCTCTTACTCTACCCCCCTCCTCATTATCCCATTCATTTCTACTCCACCCCCTACCCATCATCCTACCCATTTCCTAGCTACTCCATCCCTGCCCATCATTCCCTTCACATCTTACTCTGGCTGTCCCATCATCCCACTTATCCAGCCCAACCATTACACCAACCTTATCTAGCATTTCATCATACATCATAGTACATAATAAAACTCAAAACGTGAACATTCAACTTTTTAAAGTTTTTCATTAAATTCATAAGTTTGTAAGCATTAATGCCACGTAAGACTATTTACACACTGATGGAATTCCAAGAGGATGCAAATAAGCACTCAATGGCACATTTTAACACCTACGGACCTGCAAGGAAAAACTTAACATTTGAATAGAGGGATCCCAATACGACGCTTTTAGCGTCGATCTGCGCACTTCCGCGTTTGAAAACGAGGCTGTATGTGTCAGCTTCAATTCTTAATACGATCAGACGATTTGAAAGTACGGAGTCAAGACGCAAACTACATAAAGGTATGTTAAATTCAGACTTTTCAGGCTGCAAATTTTTGTTGAAGAGTCTTTCAGAATGACTCGACACGTGAAATCAAAAGAAAAACCCATGGCAATTTACCGCGAATTAACGTACCTGCGATGGCCGTGTATCTTGTGCAGTGGGCGTGGTTTAAACTGAAGTGGTATCACACTTACGAACTGGATACTGCATGTACTGTGTCGACTCCGCGGGCGTGCGCGACAAGGTTCAACACAGACAACCTCGATTTCGATGCCAATATGCGCAGACGGCGCTAATGTGAAATCCATCTATATGGCCAGACAGACGGACGGACAGAAGACGGAAATCGGTATTACATAGGCTTGCATTTGCTTCGCAGCTCACCAAAAATTGAAACATTTTTGCCTTAACAAAAAAAACTTTAACACATCGAGTTAAATTAGTGGTTTTTAAAAAATCATTTGATTTAATTGCACTTAAAATTGGTGATTTAAATCAAGGTGATTTAAATCTACCAACCCTATGAAGTAGTGGTGTATGATTCTGTTCCAAGAACAGTATTCTCGGGTCGTGTTCCTGCAGTTTGAGCACGAGAGCAAAAACAGGCTGCCCGGCATTAAGTTGACCTGAGTTCCTCTAAGTCTATCATTTTTTTCAACCCTTTTCTTGTCAGAAAATGAACTATGAAGCAAAGACTCTGTAACTCATGATAGGACTTCTGACGGACTTAACTAACACTGCACATCGTAAACTTGAAAACTTCAACATTCCTTTTGGGTGAAGTGAATTAAAAAGTGACATCATGCCTTTCTGGACAGCTGAGGGCGCTGTAATCTCAATCTTTGGGCAATTAATTATGCCAACAGGGAAGATGCTTCTTTTATGAGTTTTTCTATCAAAACTCTGATACCTAAATTTACTCCTTGAACATGTCTCAAGAAATGTTGACCATTGATCTATGGTAATTTGCAATGAAACAGCAAGGAAAAGGAAACTTAGGCCAGGAAATGAGAAAAATTTCAGTACAGTTGGTGCATTCAACTAGCTTGCCCTAGTTACAAGGGTTTAATCTTTTTATCATGTCTCATGGCCTTGCACAGATTCTACATGTAGTGAAGGAAATATGTCCCACAGGGTCACAGCTAATGACGTGCAGAGCATTTTGCTTTGGGTAGATTTCTGCCAGGCCCACTAGCTCAATGTGTTTAAATGCAAATGACAGTTATTGATTCAGTGTTTTCTCTTTATCTTCCACATTACTGTAAACATTTTCAGTACAGAATATTTGTTCATCCAAAAGTGTTCAAGAAACCACCAATTTGAAAAATATTGCCAAAAGACACGTGATGAGTGATACTTTAATACCACACTGTGATTGTACCAAGGCCTTGTTTTTATCATAGAGCAAACACTTTTGCCCAAACCAAAAATTTAAATAATGCTTCAAAAACAGGAAGTGATAACCTTGTGGTCACTGGTCATGCACAATGTAGCCAATCACATTGCAAAGCCATCAGCCCTTCCTAGCACCGTTTAGGCACTGGGTGACAAGGGAATCTCATCCCCACAGTCTTGCTCATATACACAGCCAAGGTCAGGGTTGCCCCATGTACCGGTATATAACTGTAAGAATTGTTTTTTGCTAACCAACCCAGAGAGGGGAGTGGATTTGTTTTGCTTTTGAATTTTTTTAAAGGGTTTGGCAACATATTGGGCTATTTATACACAGTTCAAAAGGAAACTTCATTACCTCTTGGCTGCCTTTTTTGGGGGGGAGGAATGTGGCCCCCTTTTCCCAGATACACCCTTGCTGAAAGCCATCACATGTAACAAATGACTCCTACCTGTGTTACTTATGAAATGTCTGCAGCTATGGAGATTTCATCACTGGTCCTTCAACTCGCACCATGACGCAGGATTATACATGTATACGTTAGCTGGTCTTAACGTAGGCAGCCATTGCACCACCTTCAACTGGCAACAAGGTCTTCCCAAATCTAAGAAAGAAAAAATGACAAAAATAACAAGAAAAGGTTACCCTTAAGGTTTTTCAATCACAGAGTAAAAAGGTACTGGTATATTTTGTCAAAACAAGCAAATCATTCAGATTTCAGTCCATTAGCATCTGTAGTTTTAGTAATATAATACTTGTGACCCATCCCAAACAAGGCCCTTCGGTCATGCTACATGTATGCTTCTGTATGTAACAGACCATTCCATACATCTGCCAGAGATCAATTTTAAATTTTACTTGGGAACGGAGTGTGCGACAGAGGTCAAAAATGCACAAATTTAATCCTCATTAAAATGCCTATCCATTGGCATCACTTGAAATAAGTTTGTCATACATATAAGTAGGCCCAAAAGCCATTTTTGCAGAGTCAGTCACATTTGGTCGCTGTTAAATCCATAAAAACCATCATGCGTATTGGGCAGTGCAGGGAGTGACAGTGTTGTCTTATTGGCACAGAAGGGTTCCCATAGAAATCAGAAAACAAAATTCAGTTGATTTTGGTCAGCTCTTAACCGAGTTAACTTGTACCCCAGTCAACTCGTACCCCACTAGTCATGCCGGTCAACTTGTAAGCTCCACGAAAATATACGCGCTTGTGACCCAAAAAAATTTATGATTTTTTTTCCCTTTTTTTTTTATCTTAAACGGATTACGATAATTTTTCTTCTCCTTTTTCCTTTTCACTTTTTGGACGATGTTAGATGCCAAGGGATGTTAATTCATCTTATCATTAAAATGGAAAAAAGCTCTCTTTTTTCAAAATGAATCATCAAACACTGTCAAACGAACAGCAGACAGATCTATCTCTTTTTTGAAGATGGGTAGGCTCTGACTTCGCCTAGGGAGTACGCGTTGACTCAGGTACCAGACAACCTGGGTTAACTGGGTGGAGTTGACCTGGTTACAAGTTAAGTTGGGTGTATATTGAAGTACCCTGCACCTCCTCTGGATCCTTGTAGCCCCACCTGCTATACATCAATCATTGCACCCCATTAGACCTAGCCCCCTGTCTGCATGTATAGAGTGTACATGTACATGTATATATAGGTGTACTCCTGCATCTGACACACAATAAACCAAGAAACCGTCAGAACAACTCAAGCTTATGTCAAGCACACAATATTACATTGGCGACAAGGATGAGATTAAACAGTTCACAGTGTACATCAACATGGTACAATTCAATATACCAGCACCACCACCATTAGATATGGCAGATCGCAACCTGGCCATGAGCTGGAAGAAATTTTCACAAAACTTTGCAAATTTTGCCATTGCAACAGGAGTCCACAAGAAGGACGACACCTCACAAGTTGCCACTCTGCGAGCTGTTATCAGCCAAAATGCTGTCGATATGTACAACACCTTCACCTGGGCCGAGGAAAGCGACAAGAACCACTTTGACCAGGGCTTCAACAAATTTGCCACATTCTGCGAAGGCAAAAAGAACATACATGTACGAGCGCTACTTGTTCAACAGCCACAACCAACTAGAAGAAGAAACCATTAACACATTCGTAACAGCCCTTAAAACCCTAGCCGAAACTTGTGAGTTTGGAGAGTTAAGAGATTCACTCATTCGAGTTCGCATCCTCCTGGGTATCAATGATCAAAGCATCCAGAAACGCCTACTGAGAGATGCTAACCCGACACTAGACAATCCCATCGCTGTCATACGAGCTGCAACGAATGCATCAACACAACTGAATCACACGGCCGGAAAAACTCAATCCATCTATGCAGTCCAGCAACGACCCAAGCGCCATCCCAAACCATCATTATCAACAACACCATAGTGTTATCAACAATACCATCGTGTTATCAACAGCACTGAATCGAGAAAGCAGCAACTGAAAGCAGCAACTGTAACTATGTTAATACCAACACCATCATTGTGTTACCAACGACACAAATGTGTTACCAACAACATTGAGCTTGAAAATGAAAAGGCAGCAACAATAACTGTGTTAATAACAACACTATAAAATGAGAGTAACCTCTCCTGCCATATCCTACTTAAAGAATTATATGTATTTAAGATCTTTTAGCATGACAGCCAGTATAAATAGAAAATCAACCAAGTAACTGACCCTAACAATAGATTTGCAAACACCTGTTTTTGCACCCTCAACTGGATTTATTCATTCACAGGCTAATACACACTTGTTCATTCTAAGGTGAGGAAGGATGTAGTATCCTGCACTCTTACAGGTCCACTCCTGACCACCATAACTCTACCCAGCAACAGTACCCATTTAAGAATGTCCTTGTAGCCCCACCTGCTATACACATCAATCATTGTACCCCATTAGACCTAGCCCCATGTCTGCATATGTATAGAGTGTACATGTACATGTACATGTACTCCTGCATCTGACACAATAAACCAAGCAACCATCAGAACAACTCAAGCTTGTGTCGAGCACGATATTACATGTACATATATTTTAGGGTACGTATGAGTTGACCCATTTCGATTCAGTAATCTTACTCAAATTCAGTAACCTTTCCAGGACTAGAATATGACAATTTCCATGACATTTCATGCCATTTGGCAGAGAAAGGGTTGTTTGGTAGTATGAACGACTACCACAGCCACTTCTACGGACTGACAAGGTCAAGGATATTAGCCTGTAAATTCATCATATTCTGTAATTCTATCAAATTTAACCCAAGGTTGCATGTTCCTGATTTCCATGACTTATTTTAGGACTTTCCGGGCCAACTGTTTTCCAGGAATCCAGGACTGCCCATGTACAAGAATAAATGTACAAGAACAAATGGGTTCAGCAAATCGATGTGAGCACAAAAATCATATTCAGTATAATTCTGCTAGGAAAGAGACAGCTTACTGTATCAGGGCAGTGATACCAGAAAATAAGCCCACGCCATGCCTGACTCAGGTTGGATTGTAGGTCCACTTGCCCCCTGGCCAACTCGCCCCTTGCCAACTCGCCCCCTGACCGACTCGCCCCTTATCATCCCACCCCCTGACCAACTCACCCCCTGGCTGAGTTGCCCCCTAGCTGACTCGCCCCCTTGCTAACTTGCTCCCCCCCAAGTTACCCCCTCAGAGGAGAGTCCCCTGGTTTGGACCATTAACTACATTTCCAAAGTGATCACAGGCCTTAGCGTCCTGGTAGAAGGCGGGATATTGATGAATGCACCTTAATGGGATTACTGAGAATTATTGAATAAACTTGCGTTTGGTTGATCAACTGATTGTAAAGCACGCTCAGTTTATCAGAATTCATTGTCTGGCACACATCGTTACCTCGACCTACGGGTATTTAAATTGTTCTGTGCAACTGACTTTGTGTGAATCTCACTTTAAAACCTTGCGGTGCGCAGAATTGCTACACTGGGGATCCAATTTTTGCTAATTACCTAATTAAAAAGAGTTTTTCGGCCAAATGCAAAAACCTCCGGTTAATTTGTACCTCTGTAGATGCTGAACAGCTTAGTTTAGTCTACTTTAACATGGGGACTTCCCCTGAGCTGAGTAATTCTTTTCCAGAGCCAGCCTCCAGCCAAATCCCATGGGGATTGTACAGGCTGTATGTAAATATCTCAGCCACATGCTGATAAGGGATTATTGACAAAGAAAGTGCCTGGGCAAGCCTGGGTCTGTCTTATATCAATGGTCGGTCTCTCTGATGTGTCTCTGAGCTGTCCAGACAGCTGTCTGAGCAGTTTCATGGTGTTGAGGGTTTCAAATTCTTCTGCATCCATTGATAGTTCTTCTACATCGATCAATTGGCTCAGGACCAGACTTACAGGTACTGAACACCGGTGGCCTTGTGGGTGCAGACCACTAATTCAAGTGATAATTTCTGACCAGCTCATGGGCATTAAAAGTGCCCCCACAGTATCTTTTGAAAAAGGAGATTGTTTGGCCCCCAAAATGGTGAGATTGTGTAAATTGTTGCCAGAATCAACTCCCTGGGTCTTTAAGCTTTCATATGACTGTATGAGGGCAGAAGGGCTGAAAACTAAGGTTGAAAAATGGTCCTAAGTGCCTGAGAAAGTTGAGGGTTGTCACTTGAAAAATGGCTGCAATCAGACTTCGGAAAAATCACTTTTTGGGGGGTGATTTTGTTTTGTGGGAATAATTAAAAATGTAATTGGTTAACCCACAAAAAATTGAAAAGAAATTGAAAGATAAGTGACCACACAAGAATTTCATTTGTGTTTCAGAAATCTCAGGGATGTTGGCGTGCATGTTATTGGGCCCTGAACGGTGCTGATTTTACACTGTTTTCAATGGAGCTTGAATTAGTGGACTGGACCCTTGTGTGCTGGTGGGCTATGGTTACAGGGAACACGTATTTGGTGCTGGAAGAGGTTATGTAACGTTGACATCAATGTAGCTTCATCGGTCTTTCATCATCGCACTTTTGTCATCGCTCTTTTTTCATCGCTCTTTCTTCATCGCTCAAAAGAGATCGATCGATCGATGTAGGGGAATGATCGATGTAGAAGAACGATCGATCGATGCAGAAGAACAATCGATCAATGTAGGGAACGATCGATTGATGTTGAAGAACGACCAATGTGTTGCCGCCAAGTTTTTGCCTCTTTGGCGTTCCATATGTGCAGCGCAACTATAGAATCAGCGAATGACGTCCTTGGAGCATTGACAGGAAAAAATAGGCCCTGTGCAGCGCAGGGAAATTTTTAAATATAATTTAAATAAACTTGGTTGAATCAAGCTTTGAAACTCAATTTCACTGCATTCCACCTGATTTTACCTGAGTACGACAACACGCTAAAGAGGATTTATGAAACCACTGAAGAACTTGAGAGAGCGGGATTTCAATTTCAAGCCACAGCATGATCGGTGAGATAGTAAACCCTTACCTCACAGCGGCGAGATAGGAACCCCCCCGAAAAAAAAATGTTGCAAGTGGCTCTTATATGCTCCCGTACATATATGTGTGGAATGGCATTTTGTAAAAAAATTTCTTGAAAATCACAAGACATGAAAACAATGCAAACAGCATTTGCAATACATATATGTATACTGTACATCAAAGGACTTAAAGCTACAATCCTTGAGAATATTTCTCTGAAGCAATAAAATCAGGCTCTTAAATTTCTTTAACAAAAAAATTCAACCAAATCTCAACACTTGAGGAATAAGTGTATTACTCTAGAACAATACTTATTGCAAAATACTGTAGAAAATATAGATGTACAAAATGTCAATTTGTGCATCAAATTGATCGGGAACAATGGTTACTGTTCAGGTGTACAACTTTTATATTGTATTAGAGGGTTTTACAATTTTGTTAAACATTTCCAGGTAACATTTCAAATATATGTTTGCAAATGTATGCAACAAAATCACAGTAACACACTGACGTATAGCAGATCACAAAAGCCAGAAGACCTGAGTGCTCGCTTGCTTAACATGCTACTTTTTCAACCATTTGTGCCATATTTCCTGAACTTTCCTGTTTGTTGACTTAACGTTTAGAATAAAAAATTAAGGTCACTTTGTGGAAACTGACTGGAACAAATGACACCTACATAACTGCAGAACCACATTATGGTTGGTAGGTCACAAAGAGCAATAAAAAGCAAGTAATTTAATGCTGACAGAATTGACCATGGTCTCTTGGTCTATGGTATAATAATGACCTTAAAGATAAATGGAGAAATATTCAAACTTTACTTTTACATTTTTTTAAAGTTTTCCCT
The DNA here is from genome assembly GCF_054643075.1 of Acanthaster planci. Classification (NCBI taxonomy): domain Eukaryota; kingdom Metazoa; phylum Echinodermata; class Asteroidea; order Valvatida; family Acanthasteridae; genus Acanthaster; species Acanthaster planci. Next base: position 10,583,191 of record NC_141785.1, on the reverse strand, counting down.
TTCCATTGTCTAAATATTATACGTAGAGCATGCTCTGTTTTTTTTTAAGAACAAGTGATAAAACAACACCTTGTTAGGGCTGAAACAATTTGAATAATTTGTCCTTCAATTCGATTGAATATCCGAATATTCGGTCATACAGACCAGCAGATTGTTAATGAACGGTATACAAATCAGTTGCAATATGACACAAAATTGGGCATTATGATCAATATAATAGCTTCTTACATCCAGGAGTATCTCCTGCCGTGATTCAGCTAGATTAAGAGATGAACAAGACTTCTTGCCCTGTTGAAAATTTCTATTCTTTTTAAACTGTTTAATGAATAATTCGACAATCAATCGAATATTTGGATATTCGGCTCAGCCTTAGACTTGTTTGGGTGGGATTTGAACCCCCGACCTCTTGCTCACTGATTCTGGCAAGCTTCCCGAGGTCAAGTACATGTAGCTGGTCCTTAATTGAAGAAGACAAAAATTGAATGGCTTGGCTGTGACTGAAAAATCAAACATCGGTGAAAAAGTATGTTACCTGCAAAGAAGTAACCAGTGAAGATGCGACAGGACAGAGGATCCCAGAATGTGAAATAATTTTTTTTAAATCTTACCAACACTCTATAATGTCTGATGGAGAGTAACTTGGGCGTGTCAGAGTCCAGAGCCATGCTGAAGTACAGGTCCTGGATGGGCTTGTAGTGAGCTCGATGCTTACCCAGGTAATCCCATGTCATTCTTATGTTTGACTGCTAAGCAGAAAATAAGTATAACAGCATATTTTTATTCCAGCAGAAAAATGAGGTTGATTTATGTTTGACTGCCAAGCAGAAAACAATGACGTCAACCGTCAATGACAATTAAAATTCACTAGATCTACAAATTAATAAATTGAATATGATGTGAACTGCAACAGAAAAATAACGTGAAAACTTTGAAAACACAAATGCCAAGTATGAATTTCTATCAAAGTTCAGCAAGCAAAGATTCTCTGAAATCCACTAGCTTTAAATCCTTGTTCTCAGTGTTAGCAAAATACTTTAAGAAAGTGAATGAAACTGGGCGGAAGGACGATACCATAACATCACAGCAAGTAGTTTAACCAACAAGGAAAATCAAATCAATGATGCTTAAAAGTGTTCTGAAACTGAACTTGGAGGAACCATAAATTGGACAAAGAACATACACATATATTAGTAGCTACAGATACAAGAACTTATGTTACGCCCCAACTATAGCAAAAGTCCCAACTATAGTTGGGACAGTCCCAACTGTAGTGCTGCAGTTGGGCTGGCCCAACTATTGTAGACCAATGTCTGTGGGAAATGTCTCAACATTATCCAAGTCAATGTGTCTCACACTTGACACAATTCATCTAAAATGTGGCACTTCATCTGTTTATCTAGCCCTATGACCAATGACATGACATTTGTAAACAATATGCTGGGCACATCATGCACACAGGACCTCTCTGCTGTAGTTGGGCTGGCCCAACTGTAGCACTCTAGTTGGGACGGGCCCAACTAATAGTTGGGACGGGCCCAACTAATAGTTGGGACGGGCCCAACTAATAGTTGGGACGGGCCCAACTATAGTTATGACTGATGTTGTAGTTGGGGACAACACTTATAAAGTCAAAACTATTCCAAATTAATATAACTTCAACAAGAAAACAAATAATAAGTTGGGTTACTTTTACTGGAACACAAACCTTTATAAATTATATATTTGACTCGGGTTAACCCAGCAACTACTGCATTGGTATGTACATGTATGTATTGCACCGATGGTGTCCCTCAGCTCAAGAGCATGTGTCCCCAGGCCAGTAGCAACACAACATCCAGAAACTCTTCCCAGGTAGACCGTGTGCTGAACTTGACCTTAACCGCAGTACACAGCATGCTTGTACTGCAGAAAATGTTTCTCCTTGGCATAATTATGCAGTGACAGACCAGCCCAGTGTTGCAGAAATGTACCTGTTCCTGAGTAAGTGACTTCGTCATAAATGAAGGCGGCCGCGCTACGATTTGCAGGCTCTTATGCATTACGCATTGGACACAATCGCTGAAGAGTTCCATGCAAACGGCGATCAATGCATGTACCCTATAGGTACACTGCACTCCATTGAAGACAATGTAAAATCGACCATGTTTGCAGCCCCGGTGCGGGCAACCGAAGTCCCTCAGGCCTCTCAAACAAAAAACAAAGTGTTCTGGGGTCATTCAGCTCTCAATTGATTTTCAATTTTTAGTAGGTTAGCCAACGAAATTTTTAATTATCCACCAAAAACAAACTCACCTCCCAAAAAGTGAACGTTCCCAAGTCTGTCAGCGACCATTCTTCAAATGACATCCCTCCATCTTTTGAGGCTCTTGGGACAATTTTGATGAGTGTTGCATTTTTCAATGCTTTGCCCTGAGATAAAAGCCCTTGAATCTAAAAACTTCATTCTGGGTCATTCTTCCACAATTCTACAAATTCTTGGGCCACACAATCTCCTCTTTTTCAAATAAACTGTAGGGGAACTTTTTGAGCGCCTCGTCCTGTCGAAAATTTCCCTTGAATTGGGAAGTGCACCATTGCATTAATTGTGCATTGCACGTGTGCAGTGGGCGTGGTTTAATTAAACTGAAGTGACGTCACACTTACGCACTGGCATGGGCCATGATTTTTGGCCAAAATAATCCCGTAGAAGTGGTTGGTAATTTGAACTGCATTGATAAGACGCAGCTCTGATCACGTTTTCCTTTATATATGTATATAACTGTCTGAGCCAGGCAAAACAAAACGAAATTTCAGAGGAAATTTAAATGTAAGCTGTAGCCATAAGCAAGAGTTGCTCCATGACCAAGTGCAGGGGGGATTTGTGCAAGAGGGCTGAAACGTTTGGAACTTTATGTAACAAATTGGGACCATCCTCAAAGGTGAAACTGCTTTACATGCTTTTGAAAGTAAAGGAAGTGAAATTGTCTCTAAACATCTTTCATTCTAACCCCCCCCTTTGGAGCATGGCTTTCATTTCCTCTCCCCTCCAGATCTGTAAATGCCTGCTTTAGGCTGATGCCGGGCCTAACAGAATGATGCTGACTTCATACTTGGCAGTGTATGTATATAGTGCGGTGGCGCGGGGCATGTGCAACCCCAGTGGAAGTCCGTAGCCCCCCCCAACACACTGTGTAAACCACCGGTCCACCCCCTCCCCATGTGTGCACCTTCAAGAAATTTCACCCCAGTTATATCAATGGGCATGGGCATCAGCAAGATTTCTCTCTTTTTTTGGGGGGGGGGGAGCAAAGCATTCGTTGGAGGGGATTAATGTGGAGAGCTAGAGTTTTGTTTTTGGTGTTTTTTTTTCATGTCAACTCTTGCATGTCTTGTACTATTAGATTGTAGAGGGCGCACGTTGGTTTTCACGATCATCCCCGGAAAGTGCCGATGATGTATGACGATCGTATGATGATGTACATGTACATGTACATATGTACAGGCTAACTCAACTGTGCATATATTGTCATCATTGTGTCATCAAGCTAGTCAAACCGACCGTGCAAGTATTTGTCACATTCAGCTAGTAACATGAATGTCAACAGACTAGTAGAACCGTGAAATTGGTACTTGTCGTTCACTCTCAAAATGGCGGTGGCGAGTGAATTGGAGTGGGTTCCGGAGACCCTGTACAACTCGGCCATTACTGCTGTCGTGTCGACGTATTCTCGTCACCGACTGGAGCTTCGATCGCTTCCGGAAAACATCCAGTTCGATGTTTATTACAAGGTTAGGCAAGTTTCACAGTCGATGGAGTTGTTAAATCCCTGAAATTGCGTGTTGTCTTTGGAAACTGGCCGGATAATGTTGCTAATCTTGAGGCAGAGCCAAATGCTACATGTACATGTACATGTACATCTGTGACTGATCGTCATTGTCATGTCATCGGGTCATGCCTTTGCGCTTGTTGTAGGCCTACTGTATACTGGACTGCCTAGGCCCAGGCCTTCAGTAGGCCTACACATGTCTGTATGTCGATCCATTGTTCATACTTGCTTGTTAACTAAACCATGTAAACCGTAGTTTGCAGTGTGTTAACAAAGAACCAGCTGGAGAAATGCAGTACGCTGTACATGTACCTGGAAGTGGAAGCCTCATGTTAGTTCAAACTCAAAGTAACGGCCTAGTGCTAACACTTTACATTTCATAGAATCAAATGGAGAAATGCATATTTTGTATAGAAATGACAACATTCTGGCAATTTTACTTAGCAGGTGCTTAGGACACAGGCACCTCTCATCTTTCTCTTTTCATGGTTTTGTACTTTTGAAATGTTTATTTTGCTGTCATGTGGCAATGTTTGGATACGTATTACTTTTCTTGTTAAATATTTTAAACATGGCTCTAAACCAATCATGCCAACCATGATATTAGCTTATTGCACTGTTTCCTTGTGGAAGTGAGCGTGTGTTCTGAATTCTGTCCACAGGTTATTGAGTTGGCTGTGTAATCACGGTTATATACATGTAGTACACAAGTGTGGGATCATATCTCAGCCAGGCCATGCCGATAAATTTCAATTTTGTTCCCTTCCCACAATGTCTCAAAGTCCCAATACCTTCCCTTAACCCCAACAGTCCCAAATCCTCCAATTTCAATATGATTTTACATACACCCTAGGGGGTTAAGGTTAATAATGCTTTAAATTGAATTCCAAGTTACATTGTAAATTGTAGGATGTTTCACTCTTTTCTTGATCAATGGCTCTTGGGATTTTTTAAAGGGAAATAAAGTTTGAAATTGCACTAGGTCTGAATTCCATCTCATAAAAACAAATTTACAGTGACAATACATATTTATGGAACCAGATGAGAATTTGTTCACAGTAAAATTTCTGTTTGCCAAGTCTCCCAAAACACAGTGCATATTCTGTTGTCATGCTGGCCAAAAAATAAGCGTATAAAAGCGTATTTTCTGTGGGGACATTTTCCACGTAAGAATCAACGTATATGCCGCGGCTTATATTAAAAAAAAAAGCATTGTATTTCTTTTCTGAAAAATATCCTCTTTTCAAATGTGTAAATGAGACATCATTGAATCATCTGACCACTGAAGTATGCACAGAAGCCTGGCCAATGTATCCCATAAGACTGTCAGCTCTATTTTCTGTGTTTCATACAGCTGTATAAACAAGGTCGACTCTGTCAGCTGGGCATGGAATTCTGTGAGCTGGATGTCTTTGCTAAAGTTTTACGTGCCAACGACAAAAGGTAGAACCCTCCATTGATGTTATCAGCAATACCAACCGGTGACAAACATCGGGCTCCTAATTTTTCTTGGAGTATCATTGTTTTTAATTCAAGTTGTACCTCTTGGAATACTCAACACTAGCAATAATCTTAACACTGATATGAAGGGCCTGACGTTTGGATCCCAGCAGAACCAGAATCTAGAACTCAAAACTTGGAAGCACATGCAGTGCATGTACATGTGTATAATTTAATATAAACAAACACGTGCATGTACATGTCAACTCTGACGAGACATGCACACTCGAGAAGGTAGGCCTACTGCCTGGTTTAAGATTTTCAAATTGGTGCATAGTGCACATGTGAGGATAGAGCATGCTCAGTGCAAATGCACCCAACTCCAAATGCGTATGAACCTGTGTCAACACGCAGTATTTCCCTATCATGGGGAAGTTATCCATTCAGTTGAAACAGAGTAACTACAGTACTTCCACATGCTGTGGACTGTATTGTGTGTGAATGACTCATACGAGGGGTTTTGTTTTGCCCAGCAACAGTTTCCCCTGGGGCCCACCTCTGCACATGTTTGAGTCTGTGTGGGACATGCCATGGCAATTTTGCAACTGTGTAACGTACTCGGTGTGAGCTCGAAGCACTGCTGCCATTATATTGTTGCCTGCTGTGTAGGGGTCCATGGTGATTTGTACACCCTTGAGAGCAAATGGCACCATGGCCTGTGCCTGGGGTGCTATGTGCCCCCTTGTTGTTCATCAGCACATCATACAGGTGTGGTAGCTCTGTGTGACTGAATGGTCCACCTTTCATTAAGCAATATGTAGAAGAGGGATGTTAGCACTTCTGAGCCAAAGATTTATCTATCTCCCCCAATCCCATTGTGTCTTTACAAAACAATCACTGATTTTTTTCCCCATACATCATTATCTCTGGTGGACCTTCTCCATCATGTACACTGTACATGGATTCTGATGATATCAGTGAAAAGCACTGGTAAGGTTCATTATGAAGGGGTTCAAGTTCCATCCAATGCATCAAATCAGATCATGTTTTCTAATGCTGATGTACAAGGCTGCAGAAAACCTCGTTGAAAAAGTCACGTTGTGACTGCCAAATTTTTAAGGTGAAATGCCTGACGGCATCTCTGGAAGGCTGTGGGAAAACTCTGTAAAACGATGGGTGGAGTTTATAATAGACGAAGTTTGATTTACTCAGATTTCTGGTGACTGTATTTGTTTTTCCTGGATAAGCTGTCAGGCTTGGGATTTCCCCTACTCTATTGGGCAATATTTCCTGTACATACAAGTAACTAAGAAAATATTGCTCAACAAGGTTTGTGTCTGGTAACCAAAGACTAAAACTTTGTGCATCCTGTACACTGTGTAGCACTCAAAGAGTATGTTTTGAGAAGAGGGAGTAGTCCTCAACATGTACTATAAACACATGGTCTGGTCATTAGATCCCACACAATTATTTACACACTGGTAACCTAGGATACGTACATGCAACCTATGTAGGAAATTAAGAATGTGGGTTTCTTATTTGAAAACATAATTCAGGATACATTTCCCATGTGCAATGGTACATGTTTATGACGCAAAGAGCTGTATTCACTTCCTGGAGTGCCATCTCCTCATTTTCAAATTCCCTGCATGGACTTAGAAACGTTGATGCCATCTTGAGCGCAGACATTTTGAATTCATACATATGTGTGTGTTTGTAGAACATAGTGAAATAATGTAAATTATTCCAAATAGTTTGCAATGCCCGATGTACATGTACTATCGAATAAAGTGTAAACTTGTTCATTTTCTATCAGAAGTATACATGTAAGATGCATTAGCAATATGCATTCGCATGGTTTGCACTGAGTAATAGAAACTGGTTACCGACTTAGTGCGCATTTTAACTCATTGGGTCTCAGCATTAACAATGCATTGTTGTAGAACTGAGAAATATCTGTAAAAGAGCATCCCTGCTTTGGACTTTGCACAGCATACGGTTAGCAATGAAGGCAAAAAATGTCAGTACATGTACAGTATGGATTTTGTCCAGAAGCACCAATCTGTTCATCACTGTCAAGGTTATTTGTTAAGAGTTGGATAAATACATGTACACGTGTATGTGTACGTTCTCTTTACTAATAAAATAAGGCATTGAAATGCTTTTTGTGTCCGTATCATTGTTACATGTACATGTACCAGTATCTACATTGTTAATTTCATAACTACATGTATGTAGCCATCCCACAGTATCAGTACGTGTATGTACGGCATGGCGTAATGACAGCTCGAAGTACCAAGATCTTTCACTATGCAGTTCTTCTCTACTGTGAACTCACAATTCACGGTCATTTATGCAAAATCATACAACGCCTTTCAAAAGTTTGTATTTAGGTTTCAAAGCATTAAAACTGCATTGTGGTGAGCTCTGAAGTGACAAGGAGAAAGCACACATGAAATGCAGTGCAACGCCATGACAGAATGAAATGTTTGTGTGTTCGATACTCAGACATCTGCTTCACCATTGCCTGCAAGCCTTGATGGACCATGGCGTCAAGGTGGCGTCAGTGCTGGCTGATTCCTATGCCACTCAGGCTACCCTGCTGCGTGTCGAGCAGACCAGCAGCATGGAGAAGGCCATTCAGCTAGCATTTTCACTCGGTAAGCTTGCTTATTTAGTAGAACTTTGAAAGTTGAAATGGAAAAAAATTGAACAAATTTGAAGCAGTCTACGTTCCCCTTGTTCTGGTAATCACGTCGGTAGTCAGCTTTGATTCGCCTGGTTCAACACCTTGTTGTAACACAAAGAGTCTTTCCGTATCCAGGGTACGTGTAAATGTGTTTCAAGATTGAAAATTTCCCATACCTCTTCCGAATTAAGATAGCCAACCTTTATGTCTACTATTCCCATTAACCTCGTTTGGACAAATGAAAAAACTGCTTGACCAAGCTGACTGACCATACCGATTGACAGGACTGACCAGACTGAGACTGCAATTCGTAGAATAGTTTGCTTTCAGGCTCTGACTGTCAAAGAAGACCACTCAGCGTGCTCTGTGAATGATTGGGTTATTCAGAGAAAACAGATTGAATGTAAATGCACTCATGAGAGTATGTGTCCTGGTGACAGTCAGCAGTGCACATTTTTACTATGCCTACCGTACTTTGTTGCTGTTTGTGTTTCTTCCTCACCAGCAGCCTTGAGAGAAGCCCTGGGATATACACGAAGCTATTGAAAGCCTTCATTTTGATTGATAGAAACCCTGTATACTGTATATATGTGATTACTGGTATGCTTCCATATATTTCAGGGACACTCTAACGTTCACAGATATTCAGATTCATCCTGTCAATCCAAATAGAAGTACTTGTAATAGAAACAGCTGAAAATTGAACATATTAGTGTTGTTCTTTTCAACACTGACAGGCATCTGTGCCATGTGCATATGTAGCATGTAAAGTACCGATAAGCTACTAGTTTCTGGGTCATTAATCATGTACATGTACATTTGCTTGTGAAATCTGCCTTATTAACGGCAACGTTTTATGCACAGTTTGCACATTGATTCAACAGCTTTGGAGTACATACTGAGTTCAATTTTTCCTCCTCGCTGTCTGTTTGTCATAGGTGGATTCTTGTCTGAGGCAGGTTGGTACTATGAGGCAGAGAAGGTCATTGATGCTTGTCTCAGACTGTGCATGCTACACCAGGATGAAGCCCATCAGTGCATGGCATATGAGTGCTGTACAATGTAAGTTGTATGTGTCTATTAGTAATTATTGGGGGAGGGTGTGGCTTGTTGGTTAAGGTCTGTAACTACCAGTCATAGGGTCAAGGGTTTGAATCCAGTAGGTGGTCACATGGTGCAGTCTCTGGAAAGTCTTAATACCCTGGCTTGTCTGTCTACACCCAGGAGTAATTGAGGACCTGTGAGGATAGAGGTGATTATAGTGTCGTTGAGTTGCAAAGTCGCACTTGAAATATCAATATAAAGCTGTATCCTCCCAAGGGAGCTGAGGTGGGTTTCTTGGAATTATTACAGGCCTGATGAGTAGGCTACTAGTAGTGACATCAGCACATTGACACTTTAGAAATAATCCGTGAAAACAGTTCATTTTTTTATTTGCTGATAATCATATTACAAGCAATATAAATATTGCTGAATGTTGTTGCGCTTGTAGGTTGATCCATGTGCGGAATGCCAACTGCCGATATGCCCAAGCTGAAGATTCTTATAACAAAGCCATGAGCATTGTGGATAATCTGCAGAAGAAGAAGAGACAGCTTAACCTTGCTGCCCTTCACGGTGAAATGTGCGCTCTTCTCTTTGCCAAAAGCCAGTACGACGAGGTTTGTCAGTTCTTTTTTCATGTTATTTTTATCTTGTTTGTTTCTCCTGCGTTGTTTGATCAAGCTTCGATGTCGCAGTACATCCAAAATTCAATTCTCACCCAAAATTTGCTGAGACCCGTACTCAACATTTTGCCGAGATCACCCTGGTGAACTACTTTCGAGAACTTGTTGTCCATGAAAATGTGGGCTTGACAGTGTTTTGAATCTGTGTATCCAAGACTCAGTATCACAACACAAACTGTGGCTCCACATTTTTGGCGTTGTGATTGTCATGTATTGCCAAGTTTTGTAATGCCCCTAAAAAAGTGCTGAATAGTTGAATCGGTTGGGTCCAGTTTTTCATAGAATTGTGATTGAATTCTACATTAGCCAGTTCTCGGTTGTCAGCTGAACATCGACTGAAGTACCCTCTTCTTTTGTGTCACAGGCTTACAACCACTGCGTTCAAGCCCTCAAAGGCATCAACAACAACATACCGGTCCGCTGCATCGTTCATATTCTACGGCAGGCGGCCAAGGCTTGTGTGGTCAAGAGAGAATTCAAGAAGGCGGAGCTTCTCATAAAGCATGCCATCTTTCTTGTCAGGTAAAGGAACTGAAAATCGGGAGAGTGGGAACTTAAAAGCTTGCTCAAGCTGAGAGTATACATGGGACATGTATGTTGTATTTCAAAACAATTCATATTGATGGTGTTGTCACTTTGGGATTGGGTGACCATTTGATGCAACAGTGCCCCAGTCACAGAATTTTGTTGAAGGACTAGAGGTGGAAGTGCCATTAGGCGTGCAATAAAATAGCCTATTTAGAATTGGGTGATGATGTAAGAAATAAAGAGTGCCATCAAATGTACGCAGAGAGCCAAAATGACTTGTGAGCAATCAAGGCATGTTCTGAACTGTTTCCTCGTGAAAGTCGGCATTGAGATCAAACCTTCAGATGCCTACGTTCATGTTTGACATGTTACCTGAAGAGACTTTAGATTGAAATGAGAAAGTTATTCAGTGTACCAAGTTGACTGCATTCTAAACACTTCATGCTGTGCAGTATTTGTAGACTGTAACAGTACAAAACAGGGACATGCGGTGCACATGAACAGTAGTGCAGAAAATAGTACAGCGAGATAATGAACAAATCTGCTTTCCTTCTAATAGTTCACTGAAATACTCTGTGTCTTTTGTGCACTGTCAGAGAGCATTTTGGCACAAGACATCCCAAATATTCAGACATCCTTCTAGACTTTGGCTTCTATCTGCTCAACATCGATTCCATCAGCCAGTCTACGGTTGTTTATCAGGTACTTCTACAGTTTGTTTCTTCTCACTTAATGCTTCTTTTAACAGTTTGAATAACATCTATTTGAACTCTACTCTTCATAAATGATTTTGGTGGGATCAAAATGTCGGACTGCCAGACATTTTCGATTTGCTTATTTCAAGTCAGTGCAGTCAGCATGCAGTTTGTAACTGGTTTTGCATTCTACCTATCTGAATTCCAATTCATTTGAAAGTGAATTCCAATGCTAATAGGTAATATAAATACGTCACTTTTGGATGTTGTTTAGTGACGCTTCATAATAATCTTCCTAAATAAATTGTAATCTTCAATTTCTACCCCGACAGCAAGCCCTTGATATCAGGCTGTCCGCATTCGGGGGGCGTAACCTCCATGTAGCCATTGCACATGAGGATTTGGCATACGCATCCTACGTCCACCAGTACAGCTCAGGCAAATTTGATGATGCTCGGTGAGTAGAGCTCTTGGGGTCTTTCAACACAACATCTTCAACCTCCACTAGTGAAGAATTTGATTGTAAAGAATGTGGCACTTGCTTGGCACCATTAACATTTGAGACAGTGAAATCATAGTGCTTTGCATTCTAATGCAAAAAGACACACATTTCTGTATTGTTTTTAACCCTAATCCTCTTATGACCCTTCCAAACATGCCAAATCCACCGAGTCTTGGAGTTGTTTGAAGATTATTCAAGATGGAAGAATGTCAAATCTATTTTTTTTTTTTTTTACAAAGGGTTAAGTGACCCTTGAGAGTTCAAAGAGTGTGCCATTGGTTTCCTGTAAAGTAGTAGATTTTTTGGTAGAGCATTCAGAAAGGTTGCTTTTGAAAATTTTAGGGTGTTGCAGTTACTGTTTGCACTCCGCCCTCTAAAATAACCATTTGTGTTTATGTTGAAGGTTTTTGTATTGATCATATTTGTTTGTGTATCATAACACAGAGAGCATGCAGAGAAGGCCATCTCCATTATCACCCAGATCCTGCCAGAGAACCACCTGTTATTAGCATCGTCGAGAAGGGTCAAAGGTCAGTCTGTAAGGTCATAACTATTTGACCTTTGCAAACATAAATACCTGAAGCCAATATACTCACAATTGGGTAAACAAGAAAACAGCATAGCATTGTGGTCTTGCTGCGGTAATGACCAGTAAAGGACATCGTATTCAAAAAATGTGTTGGCACTAAAAGCTTTATTTGTCATTCGTTTTCACTTAAAATATTCATGTTTGATATACAGGGCAATTTTTTTGTTTTGCCTTGTCTCTAAAACTAAAACCCTTTTTTGTCGCAGCTCTTATCTTGGAGGAGATTGCCATCGATTCTCACGACAAGGACACAGAGGGCAAGCTCCTGCAGGAAGCCCATGACTTGCACCTGTCCTCCCTCAACCTGGCCAAGACGGCCTTCGGAGAGTTCAACGTCCAGACGGCTAAGCACTATGGTAACCTGGGCAGGCTCTACCAGTCCATGCACAGATACAAGGTAGTGCAGGGTTTAGTTAGTTTGCGTCCATGTATTCACAAAGATATTTTTGTAAGCCCTTACTATCCTGAAGCCATAGAAATCTGTACCGGGATGTTGAAGTAAACTTTGTGGATTGGATGTCACAGTAGTACTGTACATCATGGGGCTTGATTTTGTATTTCATGTGTATTGAGGCTTGATTTTTGGAGGGTTTCTTTGTGATGTGCTGGGGTGGTTAGAGATTAAATAAAAATCACAGAGCTGCAAGCTTTCTAGATGTTGATCATTACCTGACTCTTGTGACGTTACAGTACGGTGATGTGACATGCACAGTAATCACAACACAAAACTCGGCCATTCTTCCTGACTTCATTTATAAGTGGGTGAAATATTTTCTCCCTGTGTGCCCAATAGGAGGCGGAGGAGATGCACAAGAAGGCTATCACCATCAAAGAGCGGCTACTGGGTGAGGAGGACTATGAGGTTGCGCTGTCTGTCGGTCACCTGGCGTCGTTGTACAACTATGATATGAAACAATACAAGGAAGCCGAGGAACTGTACCTGAGGTCCATTGACATAGGTATGCTTGGGGGTGTGCTCACAGAAAAAGAATTCAAAAAACAAAATGACACCAAGACCACTTTGGGGCTGCATGTTGCAGAATAATTGATCTCATGACCCAGTACTGAACAGCGGAAATAAGTGTGAAATGCTTTGATTTGTCTGTGATGACGCATGATTGAAGCATTTATTGTTATTTATATTAATAGCGTAAGTCCTCCTTTTGTGTATAACAGTTCAATTTTGTCCATTCAAAGCTAAAGCACATGGAACGTGTAGGGCGCATGACAATAAATAAAATGTGCTTTGTGTGCTTAGAGTGCCTCAAAAGGTGCAGTGAAGAAAATTGAAGGGCAAGTGCGCACAGATATGACATAACTTAAAGACTGCTAGGTTTGGAAAGACGAGCCTTAAATTTCCACCAATACAGGGGGCGATTCACAATAGTGCGTCTCCAAGAGTTTGCAACGCGTTGACCAATTAAAGTGCGTGAAATCTGTCGATCCTTTCCAAACGCGCATTGGGTTGACAGATTTTATGCACTGTGATTGGTCAACTCTTGGAGGGGCACTACTGTGAATTGCCCATATTGACTGGTCCCTCCCCTCCTCAACACCCACAGGGAAGAAGCTGTTTGGCCCCGGCTACAGCGGTCTGGAGTACGACTACCGGGGCCTGATCCGCCTCTACATCAACACGAGCGAGTTTGAGAAGATGAACGACTACAACGAGGTGCTGGGCCGTTGGAAGCTGCTGCGGGAGAGCTCGCCCAGCCCTGTCAACATCGTGGACTACCTGGCCAACTACAAGAGCGACCTGACCACGGAGCAGGTCATCCAGAAGTTCTTCAAGCAGGACTGAAAAATCAGTCTTCTTTTGTCACGATGTCCTCTGGTGAGACTTGAACCAACCTTGGGAACTGTCTTGAGTGAGCAACCATAGCATAACTCTTGTCGCACCCCACAGCAATTCAGCCAATCTTTCAGAGCATAGACCGAAGTCTGAAGTCCAAGCGTCATGTTCTAAACACATTCCCTTTGTAAAGATGAACCCATTTGCAGTAGTATCTCACCTTAAGTACCTGACTGCAGAACTGTCTATTCAGGAATTGCTCAAGCACGACTGAAGCCGTCGACACTGCAAGAAATCAATGTGTGTCGTCGGATTGATCTGAAGTGTATAATCTACATTCTTTCAGTTATTCTTGCCACCCGTTCAGTAATTAAGGGCAAGTTGCACTGGAGTTCTTTCAACAGGACTGGAGCAACAAGGTCCTGAAAATACCCAGTTGTGTTTTTAGAACCAGTCATAAGAACTGTCTGGAGTGTGCAATCATGGAGCAGGTTTGGCAGATAATCTCAGTACACCTTCGGAAAGTAACAGTTGGTCATTCATTTTCTTCAAACAAGAGCAAACCTGTCAACTTCTGAATAGTATCCGTTTGTGTGAACTGGGAACCAATTGTACTGGTGGGGTAAAAACCATTTAGAGTGTCTGGTTACAGAATCATTCATACAGTAATTTGGTTCATACCTTCAGAGATTTGAACACTCTCAAAGACCAAATATCCACAAAGGAGAAGCAGAGTCACACGCGAAGTTCTATGAAGACTTTGTGTGAGAAAGTGAACCCATCATGTCAGTATTCAGGAGTTCTTTTGCAGTATTGAAGCTGTGAGCTTCTGTAATATATCTACTCGTTGGATTTGAATGAAGATTCATATCTGAAGTGTCGGACTTACAACACAATTCTCGCAGACATTTGCATCACACCGTCAGAGTTCAAGATTCTTTTAAGACCAACCTTCGAGGTCTAACAATGTTCTCAGTGCGGATTGGAACCCGTATTGTTTAGTGTCAAACTACAAGAACAGTAAACGATTCATTTGGAATTTCTTCAAGTAGGGTCCAAGAGAGTCCCCTTCTGCTTAAATGTTTTCTCCTGGGATTGGAACCAGCCAGGCTCATGTGTAATTCAATTCAAGAGATCTGGCAGTAAGTAATCAAGTGCAGGACTTCCATCTAAAAATATTTGTTTTGGGGGATTTGGATGAGTCTTGTCGGCAGAGTTGCCAGCTGATAAGGTCATCAAAGACAGCTTCAAGCTCAAAGTAGAGCCTGCTTCCAAGACGCCCCAGTGAAGAAAATAAGCTGAGTTTTGTAGGAGTTACATCTGATGTGGGATTGAATCTGTGATTTATTAAAACCCTTCACGTGAAAGAATTGAAGGGTTTTGTAGGAAGCTGTAAACTCAGGCACTAACTGTAGTTTGACCACTAGTGGCACAAATTTACACGCAGTGTACCAACCCATAACAACCCTAGTCAAATCACTTTCGGAAACCCCACAACTGTCACATTTTGCCGTGGTTGGATCTTCTACTTCATTGACAGTTTCCGTCATATACAGTTACCTTGACATAAGTGGTTCCTTCTGTACCTAATTCCCCAAAGGCTGCTGATAACCACTGATGCAACCATGCATCAAGGCCTGGTTCAAAATATTTGATGACTACCGTAGATAGTTCAATCATCCAATCATACTGGTCATGATTAGGCTGAACTATAGTTAACTGTTAATCACAATCTCGCAAACTTGCCTCTTGTGGGGGTTTCAGCATTACTGAGAGACACCAAGACTTGAATTGAACAGAACCAGGGAGATTGAAAAAGAAAAAAAACGACAGGCAGTAAGAACCAACAGGAATGTAAAAATCCACAAAGCAACTTAAATGTTTATGTAGAATTTGTGCATAACCTCAGAAATGCTTATACAATTATGCACCAGCAAAAGTTCCAGGAAGTTACTCATAAAATGTTTATTCCAAGTGACTGATTTGATGAAAGTGTTTGTGGACTAGCATTTTCCCTAACATAACAGGCTGTAAAAGAAATAGTAAAAAAAAAAAAAAGAATTTAAAATGTACAATAGCAAAGTCCTTACTTGAAATTTATGGAATTTTGTTCTGTAGAAATAGTGTTCAGTTTTCCCCCTCCCCGTCTGTCACACACAGTCACAATCTTAAGCAAACCGAGCCCCCCCCCATTTTTTGACTGATGCATTTCAAACCCACAGCAACATCCCAAATATATGTAGGTAAAATCCTGGATAAAACTCATTGCACAGTTGGTGATTCTCATTCCCATGTCTCACACCCCTTCCCTATTTCATTGTCTGTGATTTATAGTAATAGGAATCTGTATATACAGCCAAACAAAACACAGCTACAGAGTATGTAGACGCTGTTTGGTGCAATATTTATGTCGATCTTTATCAACCAACCTTTGTACATTACAAAAAAGCTGTTACGATAGTGTACAAGCATTTAATCCTAATAAATGCAATATCACAAGTACAAAAGAAATGTGTATTGTGTATTTGTACTATTTGGGGGTGTGGCCTCTTTTTCATACAGTTGAATGCGAGGCTGGGAAACCCCAGCATCAGCTACCAGTCCATAATATACCATCAGTCTTCACTGTAAGGAAAAGAGATCATGTGACTTCACATGGCCACATACTTCCCTGAGCTCACTCCAGAATATGAAATTTTACTGTTCTTTAAATGCACTTGCCCCTGATTTTAACACTTAAAAAAGGTCAAAATGACCTTGTGAATATCAATTTTTCACCAAAGGTTTTGTACATAAGGAAGGTTCCCACAGGAGTTTGCAAGACTCTTGAAGTGGATAGTCTCTGCAACAAAGGATGAATTTTGTGTTACATGTATGGAAATGTACAAGGTCATTGTAAGATTTTTGGATTGAAGATCCTTGAGGCCGTGAAGACTTTATTATGTGCCAAATTACATGTACTACAACTTACATACTGAAAACTGAAGGCTGAAAGATCAATTGTGATTTCAGGAAGGAAACATGTTGACACTAACAAGCACCCTCTTCACTCTGTGAATTCTGTTGTGTATACATGCAATTTTACGCATAATTATGCGCAAAGCTTCATGCACTGACTTCAACCGGACTTGACAACATATCTGTAGGGTTGTGAGCAGATTTTCTCAGTGCAGGTTCGCTTTGACAACATACAAAGGCATGTCATCGTGTTGACTTTATAGAAACTACAGCAGCATGTTATTGATAGAGATTATGCATTGTTGGCGTCTCCATGGTGTCTCAGAGGCTGTTTTTGATACTTTAATTTAGTTACACGTACAAAAAATGCACCAAAGGTTTACTCGAGCCTATCCAACTGACACAAAGCTCTTGCCCTCTGAGGACCTATAGCCCATATTCATGTAACACGCAACCAGAATGGGTGCTGTGATATGCAGCCTTCGCAACTGTGCGTAGCATGTGTAAGTGCGAGCTTAGGTCAAGGAACTCGGCACACCTCCATTAAAGATGGGCAACGTTGTAAACAATGTACAACTTTGCATGTGCATTTTTAAAAGGAATGCCTCCACCAGAAATTATTGGCATGCCGGAAAAGTCAGACTCTGATATTGGCCCTGCAAGGGGGGGAGGGTGGTTGTAAAAGAAAAGTAATCGCTGGTTGGTTCTGTACATTCATGGCGCATACACATGTGGGCCACTCCATGAAGCGTCAGTATGGGTAAACACAAGTGCGACATTGCAACATTTGTGGATGCAATATGAGCACCCCTTCAACAGGCCAGTTTACTTTCAGGATAATTTGATTTGAAGTCTTTGGGATGTGTCCAGACTTCTGCTAATCGACCCCAAAAGTCTCTTTTTTGAAATTCTGTTTGCAGGTACATGTGCAGTTTAAGAATGGTGCATAGTGTTCTCTGTTCTTCATTTGGTTGGAAACTGGTGCCCCAAAAAGTACTAGTCAAAACTTATAAAATGATGTATTATGTTACTTTTACAACCAGTTTTCCTCAAAGATACCATGCAGAGTAACTTCTAAGTGTCCCAAACAGTATGAAACCACCTAGGACAGCTGAATGCATTGGAGCCAACACTGTACATTCAGCTACAAACTGCCATGAACTTTGTGGTAGTTATAATTTTATCACCTTTTAAAACAATTACTGCTAGTGTTGGATGATGAACCAGTAAAAGCCCTTCAGTTTGACAATGTTAGTCATTCCTCTTCTAAAATCCAGAGAATCGGAAAATTTTAGGGGAACCAAAATAGTCCCTCCCTCGCCAGTTCCATCTTGTAGGGATTTTATTACAATTTGTCTATATGTTACTTGATTACTTATTTCCTGCAGTCCATCTTTTCAATAAAATAATACTGGTTTTACATGATTATCACAATAGTTCTCTTTGAAGTTGAGATAAATATATTACAGCAGGAATATTTTCTAAAATATATACGTACATATATCTCCCTTTTGAAAATCAGGCTTTTATTTACAAAGTCTCTTCACTAAGGCAACCACCTGTTCGCTTCTTTAACTTACAGAAATTTGTTGCTTACCAAATGCTCATTAGATTTTTCTGTTGTGCTACATTAATAAAAGACTAAATATTCAAAGTTATATTATGACCCAGAAAAAATATTAACATTCCCAATGCATGCAATACAATAAAAAATGTCACAGATATTTACAGCTATTTTGTGGACTTGTAAGATTACAATACCTTGTTATTTCTTGCATTATTCTGAAATTTTTCAAAAAGACTAAACATGGATCTTTTCTTTTTGACAGATTTTGTGATTATCACTGGAGACACATGAAACTTTCTAAATGTGTATAAGTCAATCTTGGCATCAGAAATGCAGTGATTTTAAAAAAAGGTTTTGGTTTTTAGAAATGAAGTATTTATGTAGTCATATCGACGAATTACCTTGGTGCATGAGCAAAAGTTGAAAGAAAAAGGAATATTGTGGCCAACAAAATCACCGTTCAAAGGTACCAATGGATGAAATGAATTGGTTTAAGGCAGATATCCTGTCACTCGGAAGACAAACTTCGGTAAAAACAAGCACCTTGGTTACAACTTCCATTTGTTTCCTTTCATAAGTGAGAAACAATGTTTACAGTGAAAATTCCAGGAACACAAAAGAGGAGGCACATTAAGATATGTACTCTCTATCCCCTTCAGGAGAGAATATCCTGTCACATCTCAGAGAAACTAGGAGATGGTAGTTCAACAAAATTGGCAACAGTGCAACCGGTATTCATGTGAATGGGCTATCAATGCATTAAATCAATTGTGCAATCTTTATGCTAGACAAGCTTACAAGACCTTGTGCAGTGGGTTATCTCAAGCAAGATTAGTGATCATTAAAAAAGCTCCGTTTCTTGTTCACGGAGGAGCCTACACTTCTTGTTTGCATATAAAGGTGTTCAGAATTCAGCTGTCTGGGACTTGTTCAACAGAGCACAATACAATTACTCTGCATAGATCTCTGTAGTTTTCTGTGTTGTAACAGCCATGTCGTTCGGATACTGACATGCCAACTCATCATTCGGAAGATAACATTTCCCGGTGAAATTTTGAAAGTATTTGCCTACCTCGGGATGCGATATGGTGACAGGGACATCGATGAAATCTAGATTTTCTGCAAATGGGGACAAATTACGAAGAATGCCCTTGTCAGTCTTTGACTGCATACACTGCATAGCACCTCTAGCTATATCAATGCTCTGAGGAAACTTCTGCCTGATATCAATTGAGCCTACATGGAGGAACAGCAATTACAGCAAAATGTCTTGCTTGTGGACACAAGCATTATGATCCACTGAAACTCAATTCAATATCTCAATCTCTCTCTATTCTAAATGCTCCAAACACAACACACGGCTCCAAAATTTAAATAAATTGAAGTTGACACCAAACCAACACAACACAAATCTCCATCTGACATTCTAACAATGGCAAGAATTGCTCACAAGATAAAAAAATATACAGTTAACTTCTATCTCAACAGCATGTTTAACACAAGCTGATACACACTTGACCTGTAACCCTGTAATTAGCATAGCTATGCCACATTTGGGGTCAAGGGTCAAAAATGTGGTTGGGTGAGTGTGGGGACACTCTCTGGCTGAACTGAGGTGATACAACACACACATGCTATCTTTAGCATTAGATGTGAATTCGGCTCTCAACACTTGGTGACTTACTGCTTGAATTTGAGAGATATTGGCTCTTCCTAATGATGATATACATGTACTTCACCTAAATTTTTGTAGGAAAATACACATTGCCTGCAGCTAGATAGAAAGACTTCAGTTCAGCTTTGCAGAGTTGTGCATTTGGAGCAGTTTACGATAAACTTTCCTGGGTTTTAGTAGTATTGTGGGAAGTTTAGTGAATACATTGTTCATCTTTGCAGTGCATGTACCAGTGTGCTGGATTACTGCACTTTGCCTACTGCATCGGGGGTACATGTTGTAACTACAGTTTTCATATGTTAAAATGTAAACAGAGTGTTATTCTTAATAGGCAGTGTTATGTATGTTCAGAGATGGATGGGGGGTGAAGGGGTTATCCCCCCGACTAAATGGAACTACCAGTGAAATAATAACAAATGAGTAGGCCTACAAAATAAAAAAAAATCCTGGACAAGTATTGCCCTATCCATCTATAGTTAAACAATTACACTGATTTCCGGCGGATCCTCTTAGCAGGGCATCCCTTCAATACGCCTATCAATCCCCCCCCCTCCCATTTTCTGAAAGCTAGATCCGTTCCTGATATTCAAGCAGGTCTTGGGGTAATTTCTTTCAGATGACATTAACAAGGAGTTAACATCCATCAGTGTAATCAGCAAACATACGGTCTCTACCATGGGTTTATTCTGTTTAGTGCATAAATGAGCACAGAGTGAGTGAAGAAGCAGCTCAGGAGACAAGCAGGAAATGTGACCACTGCTGACAGGATCTGCTGGGATATATCTACATGTACGTGTACATACCCTGAGCAGCATATCGGTTGGAGCAGTCCTCCACCAGTACGTTATAGAAAGGTTGCTTCTCTTGCTTGGGCAGGTGATGCACGCCCATGTGACGTTGCCAGTCCCTGGATAGCTTGCAGACTGGGTCCCAGCCATAGATCACGCAGGAATAGTTATACCTATGGGGGTCATGAAGTGAAACGCACTTCACACAGACTAGAATTGAGGCCTTTGCTCAGGGGAAGGGCTATTTTGGTTGTTTGGGTAGTGATTGGGTTCCGTTATTCTTTTTAAAACACTGGGCAACGTTTAGAACAAAGACCTTTGTGTTTGTAAAGTGCACACACATCACCTTCTGTGCTTCATCACCATGCCAACTGCATAAATGACTTCTTTATTGTCTTCCCGTTGCTTTGCTGATGGCATTGTTGGCTCCTGACAAAAACGGAAAATTTAAGATTGTAGTTTGAGTTTACTAAGCTGGGAAGTAAGGCAATGGGTCATGAACTGGCTTCAGAGGCAGATTATCCACGAGGTACAGTAGGCACTATGCCTTAGGCCAACTAAATATGATGGGGTGCATATGAAAGTTTGGCTGCCTATGAAAAACTGGAGAGGCTATGAAAATACCACAAAGTGAACAAATGTTGATTACTTTTGCCACATCTTTCTTTAAATGTTTACATTTCTGGAAAGCCTCAAACTGGCTGCAGCACATAGCTTAGCATAACTTGACCATTAACATGACATGTAAGACTCTAGCGCAATCTAGCACAATGAAATTGGTGTCAGTGCGTAGGGGAATAGGGCCTGTAAAACTCTGGTGCTAGGTCTTACAGAATAATGGTGCTAGGGCCTACAGAAGACTGGTTTTAAGGCCAATGGAGCACTGGTGCTAGATCTAATGGAACATGGGTGTTAGGTCCTTCGGAACACTGGTGCTGGGTCCTTAAGAACATTGCTGCTAGGGCCTTTGGAACACTGGTACACGTACTAGAGCCTATGAAGAGCATTGGTCCAAGGGCTTAAAGACCACAGGTACTAGGGACTGTGGAAAATTGGCACCTAGGCATCTGGAACTCTGTTGCCTAAGACTCATAAAACAGTTAATCCAGCCCTGGTTGCCTTCATACTCTCTGCAGAGCCATCTAACCAATCAATGTCATTTTCTTTTAAGACTGACTTACCGTGCTGACTGGCGGCAATGCGGATTCATATCTAAAATTTGAATACCAAAATTTATCAGACTAGTGAAGGGGGGGTTAAAAAAAAAAAACTCACCGCATCATCTTTGCCGTACTTCTCCATGGTTCTTTGTATCATCTCAGTGAATACGGTCACATTCCTTTGCTCCTGGTTATTCT
Source organism: Acanthaster planci (assembly GCF_054643075.1). Lineage (NCBI taxonomy): Eukaryota > Metazoa > Echinodermata > Asteroidea > Valvatida > Acanthasteridae > Acanthaster > Acanthaster planci. Next base: position 10,561,077 of record NC_141785.1, on the reverse strand, counting down.
GGGGGCGAATTTCTTGCAACATTGCCAACGACTGTCGACAGTAAGGAACAGGGGAAAAAAACTACGAAATACCAGATCAGAAAGGCCGTTAACTCTGCCACTGAAGGATATTTGGTCAACGACACTGTTTGTCATTTCGTCACTGTTGCCATAAAGTGACAAATTTTGCCATGGGGCACTGTATTTAGTTAACATTTGAGGTAATTGCGATTTGAGTGGATCACTTTCTCAAACTGAGAATTTGCAGAGAAGAACTTCAAGAGTTGACAAATCAAATACACTGCATTAAAGCATAATCCGAAAATGCCATAAAATGCTAGACACTACCCTGTTCAGTCCTTAACTTGAATGTAATTTAGTATTATTCTAATAGTCACCTCAAACTTATCTCTTCCAAAAAATGAGGAAAACACAATCAGCAGCACACGTCTTGTTGCTATTGTGGGTGCCAACTTGTTACACTTTTACATAATTGTCTTTCAGCCTCTGAAGAAGAACTTGCAAAGTTCGAAACGTCAGGACGAACTATTTTTGATGATTTTTTCAATATAATTAGAGAGTTAAATTTGTGTCTTCATGGTAAGCACCGTCAATATATCAATATTAGTTTGATATTGATATCGATTTGGTTATATTGATACATTGAAAATATTGGATTTTGGAGAAACACTGAAAACATCAAAACTTTAAAAACATCAATATTGAAAAATATATCGAAAATTTCGCTACTGAGGGACAAACTTTATTAAAAGATACGAAAGTGCATCATCACATTACCATAATTTTTGATAAGCCACGGCTTCTTACGTTGGTTCTCACGCGGAGTGAAAATGTCCCTGTAGCTTATACTCCAGGCGGCTTATACGGCGACATTTGAAGAATAAATTCAGTCACCTATCTCAGTCTCACACTCAATAATTCGCGTACACTTTGCCTCGAAAACATCACAAAATTTATCCTCCAAAACAGAGAATTATTTGCCAACCAAACGTACGTACGTGTAGACTAGCACCACGTGCTGCTGATATCACTATGCACGGCAGTGTGTATCCCATCCTATGTAGGCAACGTGAGCAATACGGATGCTAGAACATGTCTGCAACGTGAATTGGGTCACACCCGCTACAGTGTAGGGGTGTACCCTTAGAACAATTTACCAGCAATTCACACCTGTTATAATACCTTGAAAATTAAAATGAATAGAATTTGATATATCCATAATATCGATAAAAAAAAAACATATTGGTATCGGCAAAAATAGGATATCGACGGTGCCTACTTCATGGAAACAAACTCAGGTGGGCTGAATTTTGCCCTTCTATTGCAAATGTAATCTCTAAAACCACAAACTTGCCCCTTTGTGGAAATGAAATATGAAGTTCAAACAACTTGAGCAAAACAAACTTCATCTGATTTGCCTGATTTCAATAGATTTGCTCAAAATGATTTCCTAACAGTGTCGGCATTAATTGTGGTAAAAATTGGGTAAAAATACAAATTGAAAACATTAATGACTCTGGTCCAACTTTATTTCTTTGTAAAAGTCAGTGGCAATGTTGAGAGGAATTTCAAATTATTTTTGTCAGCTCAGGAACTTTCTTCGGGGGGATTACAGTAAAAGTAAACAGAATCGCTGATAATGTGGAATGATTACCTCAGCATAATTGATGTTACGCCCAACGTAGTACTTGATGCAATCCATCACCGTCTCGCAATCCTCCGGGTTCAAAAGGGCTTGTAGTTCTATTCCATCAAAATTGCTGGGACAAAAAAAAGACAGACAAATATGTCAAAACTTGGGCTTTAAATAATCCAAACAGCACTGCAAGTACAATGTCACAGTAAGAACATGACAGAGTCCACACAAATTGTTTTGTATAGTAAGTTTCAGGTGCACGTGTTTCTGGCTCTGGCCTATTCAACCTTGTGTGGTAGTTCACCTCAAGAATTTTCTGCATGAGAAAAAACTTCCAACATGAGGGAGTCGGGTTGGCGTAGTGGTTCTTTCCTCACCTTTTACCTCTGCAGCCCGGGTCCAATTCCCTAAATTTGTGGGTTTCACCCAGAATATTCCTCTGGGGTTTTCCTCCCTTCTCTAAAACTGTAACTGCTTCTCACTGTCTCCTCTCTACAGGTTTCTTCAGGCTTACGAGCTACAGTGCCTAGGACACTTTTGAGGAATCCCTGGTTTCATTACCAGAAAGACTAAATGACAATAATAATAACATAGAATGCAATGCAGCTGAAATGTTGTGCATTTTCGTCAATGCACGTTCCACTCCTTTCACATTTCACCTTTCGGGTAGTTCTCGACGGAAGACGAAATACAGGATTTTAAACAAAGTTTACGGACAGCACTGCGTTGTTGAGGCACCAATAACAGAGAACTATGCCGAGGATAACCATGCATGGGAATAATATGTAAGAATATCACTTGTTTCACTGGAAACAAAACTTGCACTTGGGACTCTAAATAATAAAGTAACTATGTACAGATTTAAATGAGGTTTTAAGATCGGCAAAGCACATATTTATTTCCATTCACACCTTTTTGAGCCAGAAACTCAAAGTTAAAAAGTTATGAAGTTATGATGATTTTGTTCAACAATTATACTTCTTTTTTTAAACACCACTCTGAGTGTATTATGGTATGCACCTCTTGCCAGTAATTGTAAAAAAATCTCCTTATATGAAGAGTGGTTCATCCGTGGCATGTACTCAGGTGGCACAGAAGGAGATAAGCCAGTGGCAAGGGACATTGTATGTAACTGTCCATTCTCCTAAGCCGGTCTTAAATGAACGTCTAAGACCGACCCAAAAAAATTCATTCACATTCATACATACCTTGCAGGGCAGAATGACACAAGTTAAATAATGATGAATTTCCAATGATTTCGCTTAATAATTGTACCGTTTTTAAACACCCCTTAATGTTATGTTATGGTATTTTCCTCCTGCAGGCCAGTGTTTTATCAACCATGTCAACCATGTAAGACCAGCCATGTGACAAGCTCCCAACCAAGAGGAACGGCTAAATAAAGTGCAAATAAAAACGGAAAAGCTTGACTGTTAATTGAGATTAGTCTGGATCGCCATGCAGAAATTGTAGAGGTGACTTCAATGGCTAACAACAGAGGGCTTGTTGAAGATTTACTTCTTTATCCAATTGCCTTGTCTATTAAAAAGTTTTTTGGCATGGGTTGGACCAAGTGAAATATAATCCAGTTCTATTTGGCATTTTTTTCACCATTTTTCTTCATGGAAGAGTTGGGTTTGTCTTGAAGAAACAAGGTCTAGACTGTATGAGAGAGTGTTCTGCAGAATATACAATTTGGCATAGGACAACTGCACTGTAGTCAACAAGCTATTTTATCTCGTTGCACATGTTGACAATGTACGTACCATAGCGTCGGTGTCAGGCATTGAAAAACATTAACTCAAGCCCACAAATTACGCATAGACAGTCCCCTTTAACCAACATTATTTACCTGCCAAAGTCTTGCCTAAGGTGCATCACATTAGCTGCCATCCGTTGGAACACAGCCCTGGGTTGGCAGGCCTGCAGGTAATCTGGTCGGTACCCATGCATGCCGATGTGCAAACTGCTCATCAGGACTTCAGCAGAGGTCATCATGCGACCTTTCTTGAAGGCGTCGATGAAAAGGTTGGTATCCGACTCTTTGAAACCACTGAAGAAAAATACACAAGATTTCCAAAATATCACAGCTGGTTACTAACGCTATCACAAATACACTGCCAAAATTGTATGCCTGGGAAGAAAAACTCAACGGCCAATTTGTCATACTAAGGCAAGTTTTTGTGTTCTCAATTTGCAAATCTTAAACCCATCAAACATAATGACGTGAATACTCCATGAAATCCAATTCAAAAAAACATTTACCGAACAACTTACACCCAAAGTTCTCTTTGAGAAATTTTTTACATGGATTTAAAGACAGACTGTTTAAATTTAGTAAAAATTTTAATAACGGGCAACCAAGTGTTTCGTACTCTGAGGAGTAATTCCAGCAGAGCACAAAATGTCCGGGAAAGTTGACAGGTCGAAGCGTGATACCGAGTTTCCTGACCACGGCCTCATACAGAATGCACAGCGTGATGGGTATGGCCAGCTTCGTGGTCAGGACCTTCAAAACAAAACACATCAAGCACAACCATGAATCACACAGTATTTGTGAGGGCGAAATAACACCACCACTTGGAGGTACAAACAGACATAAATCTAAGGTCGTTAATGCAAGTCTACTGCTGATGTTACTCATAAGTGTTGCGATGCCAATTTTTTATTCTTAGCATAAAGTGACACTCTTATATCAACCAAAAGTACTGCTTTCATCATATCACACCGGGGCCTTACCAGTGACATGTAAGAGTTGCTTTCATTGTAGAAATCCTCACTGTTGCCTTGGAAATTCATCTCCTTGAACATGACCTCATTGACTGCATCAAAGACCTCATAGCACTGTTCTGGTGTCATCTCCACTGCCCCTGGAGCATTACACACACAAGAAAGTGACACAGACTTTAGCTCTTATCAGTTAATGTCCTAGTAATACAAATAGTGCCATATTTAGCCGGTGCCTGCTGGAAAGGTTGGTTCACAAGATCAAAAGATGGCAAGGTGTGCAAAAGGCATGGAGCATAAGTGAATTTCTTTAGAAGATATTAAGCACAAGAGGATTTTTTGACAATATTTCTTAACCCCTTCGCGCCGGGAAGCGGCTATAGCCGCCATCAAAATTGAGATCCTCAGCCCGCTTTTCAGCTATTATTCTCGGCCCATGTTCGAGCGAACATGGTGAAAGACCCTGACTCTTGTGTACATGGTAATTGGTCTTTGTGTGTAGCCCAGAAATGAAAAGACCGATTTTGCATCATAATCACCACCTTCACAATAGTCCCCACTTCTTTAAAAAGAGGCAACGGGAATGTGGAAGCTTGAGTAGAACCGCAGGCCACTGAACAATCAGCCTTTTCACAGTGTAATTCAAAGCGTGCACAGCACCCTGGGCCACAAACTGAGAATTTGCAGTTTGGCAGGTGGCCATCGTGGCCAAGTGAGGCTGGAATTCTTGGAGGCGGCTTTCGGAAAGAAATTCCCGCCGAGAAGGGGTTAATTATTCATTTAGAAAGTACTTTCAAAAATTAAAAAAAAACGAACACATTTTTAAAAAAGTAAATGTAAACTTGATTCATTTCCTGGAAAAGAATAGACCTTCCATTCTCGTGGAAACATCCCTCTCTGCTCACTGCATGCAACAACCAATTGGGGTATGCATAATTCACTTCAACTGGAGACAACAAAACAATATCTGCATGTTTTCCGGCTTTCGAACCCGCACTGAACCAACTCCAACCTTCAATTCTCATTTGGGTGGAACAATAACTTGCAAAACGCTCAACCACAAACATGTTTGTCGACAAGGCTGTGAAAACACACCCCTGGTATGGATACTTTTGTTTTGGACTAACTTGTTTCTATCCACTGGACTACCCATTAAATCGTTCCAAAATGCCTTCTACTTGCCAAAAGCAAATATGTGCAATGTATTTTTTGCCAACATCAATGAGAGGGTCCCAGAACCAATTTCTTCTCTTGACTGAGCACGGATCTTTCGGGCTACACTAACGGGATCTAGCTGGGACGGGTACCTCCAATGTTGCTATGGTAACTTGGGTGATCCATTTTCAGCTTCCTCCTGGCCCTCTCAGCAATTTGACTGACTTCCTGCCTGATGCTGTCCTTGGGAGACGGGCCGAAGAAATTGTGCCACCTCTCAAACAAAATGGCGCCTTGAGTCAACGGGGTAAACCATCAAAATATGTGTTTACAGTTTGAGTCATTTCACAGTGCTGCATGCCATTTCCAGAGCAAAAGAACTGTGCTCTGAGCATTGGGTGTTTTTCATCAACAGTCCAGGTTGAAACCCCAGCTTTCACTGATTACAGCAAGGAGTCAATCCTGCTTGATTGTAATCACACAATGTGCAATAACCACACCTAAACATTGCACTGTGTAATTGTACTGGGCTGTCGCCTTCTTACTTTTGACACTTTGCCTGAAAAAACCTGTAGCCTGCTTCTCAAGGACTAAAAGGGACCATGCAATACAATAATGCAGTTCAACCCTCAAAATTGCACCTTTGTTTCACTTACAGTACTTTGTAGCTAGTTTGGTGACACACCCCTCCCCACCATCAACTCAAGTGACCCCTCAAGACCATGACAAAACCGAAGTCTGAATTTGAGCCACAACCTACTCAAATGAACTGCAACAAAACACTTCCATGTCACTGTTCCCCCTGTTTAACTTACGACTGGTTTAGTGTTTAGTCTTGCGACTGATCTTGTGTGTTGTCAAGTGTCTGGTTTTTTGACTGGGCTTGTGACTGGTGACAGGTCATGACTGGTCCTGAATCTCGTCATGAGTCTAGTTTTCTGTCTGATCCTGTGTCGATTCTTGTGACTGCTTGTGTGAAGTGGTATGTTTGGTCTTTTGACTGGTTTTGTAACTATTTTTATGACTGGTCCTGTATCTGGTCTTGAGTCTAGTTTCCTGTCTGATCCTGTGTCGATTCTTGTGACTGCTTGTGTCAAGTGGTATGTTTGGTCTTTTGACTGGTCTTATGACTATTTTCATTGACTGGTCCTGTATCTGGTCTTGAGTCTAGTTTCCTGTCTGATCCTGTGTCGATTCTTGTGACTGCTCTTGTGACTGACTCTGTGTCTGATTCTGTGTCTGGTCATGTGATGGTCCCGACTACAACAATGCTCAGGGAACAGATCTGGACATCTTTGCGTCAGTCTCACCTTCCAGCAGACTTTGCTGTTCTATGGGCAGGGCCAAGAGTGCTTGCCATTCCTGCCTCAGCTTGGTACGGCAGAGGTAGCGCAGGGTTTTCTCAGCATAGTACCGTAGGGTCAAATCTTTGTACCTAATGATCCAAAGAAGCAAAGACTGACAATTTAATGGCCAGTTTTCTAAGATGGGGGGGGGACTTCCAATCATAGGGTTGGAGGTTCGAATCTAGCTGCTGGCAGTATGTTGTGGCCCTTGGCAAGCCACTTCACCCCCACTTGCCTCTCTCCACCCAGGAGTATAAAAGGGTACAAGCATTAGCAGGGGAAGCAACCTGTAATGGACTGGCATACCATCCAGGGGGAACAGAAGTATTCTCAGTCATTCCATGCCAAAGAAACCAGAGATAAACATTGGCTTGATGAGCCAAGTTGGATCGGACCAGACTTGCTTTCTAAGGTGCACTTTTTATAAAGCTTTATGCTCTTCTCCAGCATCCAACTATTTGATATCCTATTAGAACAAAGAGCGCAGAAAGGTGACATTTAAAAAAATACCCTTTTCTGCACACAACTGGGTGCCAATGCCGAATACAATCAGGGAAACCCTCAAGTATTCTTCCTTAAAAGACACCACAGTTGTAATTATGAAGAGGAAAGGTTGCTTTAATATGAAAACCCAAAATTCATTAGAGCACCTATGAAAATATGTAATTAAAACAAAAACTAAAAATAAGGTTAACAGAAACATAAAGGTGCAGTGAACAAACTGCACTGCACAGACCCAGTCTTACCAACAAAACTTACTTATCTTCATCATTAACAAGGGTCATCAGCACTTCGTCCATCAGGGCCTGGCACAGGTCACTCCTGTAGTACAGCTCCTTCAGTGGCCGGAAGTGGGAGTAGGTCACCTCGTCCCGGAGGAAACACTTGGCCGACAGGCCAGCCACCAGGCTCTTGACTGTCTCTGGAAGTTTGTGGAGCTGCCTGCAGTGGTCTAGCCAAGCAGAGGTAGGCTTCATGCTGTCGGCGACTTGCTGAAGACATGGAAACCTGTAAAGGAACACAGTTAGTGTTACACCTCCTGACCGTTCAACATCTCGCAACATTACACATGATCTGTGCAATATCACGCACATAATTTTCTTCATAAACAGCCAAAATTGAACCGATGCCATATAATTGCTCAGTTTTCCCCTTCAGAGTGAGTGAGTGCAAGGCATATTTGATTGTTGGGTCAGGTACATGGATGGCAAACGGAAGTGGAACTTTGTTTTCCCAGGCCTATCCAGAATATTAACCTCTCTTGTATTTAATTGAATCCCAAGGTAAATTGCATGATACATGTATGTCACTTTTCTTTTAGTAAAAGGAAAGTGACTTGTGAAATTTCTCTTGGGTTTTACTTCAATGATCCAGTGCTCCTGAATGTGGTCAATGGAGATCTTTCATTAACTGTTAAAAAAATATCAAATGTTACATATGGTCTTTAAATATCAGCTGTAAAGCATCTCATTGGTCAACTGGTCAGTGTTAGTACCTTCAAGCAACAGGTCATGATTTTGATAGGTGGTGGAGATCATTTTTTTTCCTATCTTGTCTTTTCTGAAACAAAAAATTTCCTTGTTACCTTCGATTAGGTCCCTTGTCTCAGTGAAACAAATTGAAATCTTTTGGGAAATTCATTTCCCAAGACCTACATGTATGAGGCTTGTTATCCACATGAGAGTCTGAGAGTTGTAAATGTTGACAAGCCCCATCCGTGGGTAAAGATTCATGACTTTGAAGAATTCATTCAAGGAAAATGCTGTCCAAAAACTTATTCCAACTGACTGGCACATGTACATTGTTGTATCACTGGTTAGAAGTACAGCCTCACAACTTGTGACGTATCTGCCCAAGCATGCTCAGGCTGAACCATCCACAAAAACGTCTTGATACAGTTACCAATATCTACAAAACTGGCTCTGGCTAGGCCTATATGTAGGCCTACATTTGTTCCAGTAACAGATCAAGTGTGTTTTGGTTGTGACACAGTACAGTATGTGGCACACAGACCGAGTACAAACCTAACACATGTGACTTGTCTGAAAAATTCTAATTGTTAAAAGTAAATGCTTCGGAATTTTCTGGGCTAAATATCACTTTTTAGGACATGTTATGACTTTCAGATGGGTCTTACAGCATTATAAGGGAAGATCAGTGTTGTCTGTACATGGAACTTTTTCTCCCACCACAGGCCTACAGTCATGACAGTACAGTTTGAAATTTAATCATGTTAATGGCAACAATTATTGCCATAATGCTGATACTGCATGACTGATTTTATACGATGGTAGAAAGGCACTGTGGGTAGAAAAAAGGGCAATGATTCCTTCCAATAATGCCTTTCTACCATTGTGCAAAATCACTCCTGCCTTATCGGCAAAAGGGCTTATCAACACAATTAGGCCTAGGCCTAGCCCCACATGTAGGGCTGTAGTGTAGTGGCTCTCTTTTACAATCTGTCTCTTATCTGTTGCCACCACAGCCCTACTTCAAGGCATGTCTTAAATACCTGAAATCCAAACTGCAGGACTGTCACAAACTTTGAATCTTCGAGAATGACGCAACAATTTTACTTACACCGGCGTATTCCTCAGAGTTTGGACTTTTACAGGAGCACTCTAAAGCTTTCCAAAACTGTATATTTTCTGATGTATTGCACCTTGAAAACAGCAGTGATTTCAAGGCACCCGACAGGCACTCTGGTATACATGTAGGTTGTACCATACGCAAGAATCGCTGCTTTCATTTTTAAAAATAGCGCCGCCCACGGTTAGCATAGAAATATCACAGGCCCTCTTTTCAAGGTGCCATACATCAGAAAATATGTGGTTTTGGAAAGCTTTAGGGTGCTCATATAACAGTCCAAACTATGAGGAATACACTGGTGTAAGTAAAAGTGTCGAGTCATTCTCATTTCGGAAGATACAGTGTATGAGGATTCAAAGTTTTTGACAATCCTGCAGTTTGGATTTCAGGCATTTAAGACATGCTTTGAAGTAGGGCTGCAGTGGCTCTCTTTTACAATCTGTTTCTTATCTGTCACCACCACAGCCCTAATGTGGGGTTAGCATGGTTAGGCCTAGGCCCCACCCCAATCACACCATGCCATGGTCCATGGGTTATCCCATGTTCCTTCATAATCACATGCACATGTGTGCACACGATGATTACGGTCTAAACAGATGACGTGTGAGATAACCGGTGAAAATGACAGCAGCCCCACAACTCTGTGACATGACGTAATACGCATATGCGAGCAATACTGCCATGACATGACTGCCAGTGCCAGTAAACAAAATGTTGGCACTGCACTTGCACTGCGTACCGATACAGCAGCTTAACTTTCCAAAGCTCGTTGTCGCTGATTATTCCGAGGTAACGCTTACAAGTTGTTCCAAAGTTAACCACATCTCTAAAATAAAGGCTGGGCTGGGTTAAAACTAAAGTGACTATTTCTGTCGGTAAGAAATCAAAGAAGTTAATGTCGGCTGATTCGGCACTCATATTCTCCGAGCAGTCTGCCATGATGAAAGTAATGCGCCCTCAAGTGTCAACGATGACACATTGTTTACAAACAAATGGCGCGTGTTCAAGAGAGCGGCACGTGTTCAGCTTCCGATCACCTTCATGGGATACAACTAGCTCTAGTAAGTGAATTATTAGTATTCCTCTTTTTCAAATTTTGTACCGGATCGGTTAATTGAAAAAGAGGAATGCTAAAGCTCCACTTAGTAGAGCTAGGATACAGCTAGCCTATGTTTGATGGGGACTATGGCAGGAGTACTTTCGACGCCCACTGGCCTAGGATGCAGCGTAAGTTTGTGCGGGCATAACGTTAGATTTTAAACCAGTTCGAGAAGGGTGCAGGTAAATCACTGAAACCGTGTAGAGGTGTGTTCTTAGTTATTGCTCCATGCTGAAACACTGTCCATGAGTCTGATGGTATTCCCCTAGTCTTGTAACTTGTTTCATTCACGTTAATCAGAAAATTTATGATGTGTGTGGTATGTGATTTTATTATGATGAGATACACACACAGGGACACCACCCCGTGAAACGTTTGTGCATACAAGTAAATGGTGCTTGCACGCCATGAGTCTTGTCAGTGTGGCATCATATGGAGGGAAGGATTTGTGTGAGGTACATGACAAGATGCTCACAGAATTTACAAAACAAAACCTGCGCTACATGTATGTGGCAGACCATGCAAGCACTCAGTTATCATGGTTACTCTAAGTCATGCAGGAAGGAAATAAAAGACCACTCAACATGTTGCAATGCTACACTTAATTTGTACAAAATTACACACATAATTCTTTTTCACCTACAACCAGTACTGAACCGATACTATATAATTGCTCAGTTCTCCCCTGGGCGAGATCAGGGCATATCCGATGGTTGGGTCAGATACGTGGATGGCAAATGGATGTGCAAATTTTCCCCTAAGCCTGACCAAAAAAATTCAGAATATTGGCCTTTGTTGTATTTTGTACATGTACACTTTTCAGCAAGGCTAATGCAGTCTGTTCAAGGTCATATCAACTTCCAAATCGTTAACAACTGTGAATTAAGCCATCAAACTTGTAACCATCTGCCAGTTATGTAGACATGGAAGAACACTCATTTGAGTGACTCTAGCCCTGAATTAATGCCATCCGGATATTCAGGATAAGGGGGAAGCCAGTAGCTTACATGCATGCCCTTGAGTTGTACGTAGATGTACAATGTACTCTGATTTCATACCTCGATTTGAGCCCTGGACGTTTTCACTCCAGGATTACATTCCAGTAAAATACCTCGGGCACAATGTCAAATACAGACAGTTAAGGTAGCAGAAACCAAACATTTGAACAAACTTCACTATCGAATATGAGGTAGGCCTGCTAGGCTTTTGCCATCCAACCTCACAAACTATCGTTTTTATGCGCTTGTGTTCACAAATATTGACTTAGATGAGGGACAACTGTAAAATCACCACCTAAAGGGCCATGTTACATTAGTAATATTCGGATTGAGACTGCTATTGTAGGGTGTCTTTGGAGTGCACTTTTATCTGTTGTTATACCAAATATCATGCAATAACTCTTGGCTAGTCACAACGGCATTTGAGCAATTTTCATAGTGGGCAGCCATTAGTGACTGTCACACATCAGCCATTCATCAGCCTCACCTCATTATAAGATCTACCAAAAGTAGAGATGGGCATATCCCCCCAGTAAACAAGTTATTTCTTTTCTTTATATATATATTTGGGGGGGGCACTTTTTTAATTGGACCCTGGCCTTGTAGTGCAGCTGATAGGGTTAACTACAGTGTTTAACTACACCACATGGTGTTGAGTGAGGTGTAATTCAATCAATCCATTGGTTAGCCTGTGGGATTTGACGGGAACCGCTGCCCACCCTGGCCCAAACTGCAGCAACGTGTGTTCCGGCATCTCGGTTTACCAATGGTCATGTTTCCGCTTGTCTTGCGCGTACAGCTCAATCCACTTCCATATATAGTGTCATTTGTCATATCGAATTAATTACATGGTTCCTGGCATAGTCGAGGCATAGTTTTTCATGCAGTGGTGTAAACTGTGACAGTGTTAAATTGCTTGCAGACTGCAAGACTCCAATTTGTTCAATTTTGTGGGCTAATTACAGAGGCATCACTGCCAATGTGGCAACTGAAATGTCTTGAGTTTGTAAGCTTACATGTGTATGTTGGATGATAAAAGTTTGGCAACTGTTAAAACGCTATCATCTTCTGAGATGATGAATGCATCAGATCTGTGAGGAACCGTAGTGTAGACTAGCAGCAAACACCACTAGCTAACTGAAACCAGACATTTGGGAGTGGTCGCATGGTACTGTACATCATGACAAACATGGAGATATGTGGAGCCATGCCCCCGCAAGAACTCTTGCAGTGCATTTGCCTTGGTCATAAATACCTTGCTTCTCTATATAATATACATGCATCTCTACTATTCCGTGAAGTTTAAGAGCTTGTACAGTGCATGTGATTTAAAGATGTTTCCCATACAAGTTATCATTTGCACTTGTATTATGCAGAGCAGTTTACCTGGAATGAGGGAACTGAGGTCCCTGTATCTTAGGTACATGTATGTGTATGGCACCATCTACCAGCCTTGAACAGTCATCAAGATGGTGAAACTGGACATTCATTTCATATTTGGCGTATCATCCATCATATTTCCTAACCAGATAGCCACATTCAATCAGCTTGGTCTACATGTAGGTTTTTCAAAATCTCTTGACATGAGCTCAAAGTGAGGTCTCAACCAACTGCCGTCACCCTGCATGTATGTGGCTCAAAGCAGAATCAGACAGGAACGGGGCTTGCATTTTGGGTGAAGTCAGCCTAAACTGACTCTGACGAGACCAGTTTACTACATTTGGTTCGGAACCTCTCGAAATAGCCCCCTACATGGCACAGAGTAATGCGAAACTTCCTTTGGCATTTGGGCAGTATTGTTGTGTCTCCGGTCACCGAACTGCTCCCATAACCACCAAGACCAAGTATGAAGCCATGCCCTTACAACAACAGGGAAGTTGAGTAATTTGCAGAAGAAGGGTTTGTATCCCCTAGTAGACAGTTTTGTTGAAAAATTTGACAATAAGTGACGGTTTGAGGGGTTACAATAAATTAGGATAGTGGTTATGTGCAACAAATTTACTGTAACGGGTGCTTTGTGTCATCTTGATGCCACAAGAGTGCACATAACATTCAGTCTCATCTAGTTTAAATTCCTTGCTTGTATGTTCAAGACTTGGTTCTTTTCTGAGGTGGATTGAGGACCATTTTTAGTCTCCCTTGAAAACACATTTATTCGGACAGCATTCAATGGTGCAGTACATCGTGTAGTCAGCAATAAAGGTACGCTTTCAAAATGTGCCAGCAGCAGTATGCATTTCACCAATGAATGTGCTACAGCACTGTCTTGCCCAGGGGCGAAAAGAAAAACTCACTGACAAATGGAAGCTCGAAAAGTAATGTTGCATTGACAGTTTTTGCTAGTTATACCTGCTCTGTGTGGACATCCTGTGTTCTTAGGTCCAAACAAATAACATGCATGTCCCAGTAGCCTACATGTAGCTACCAGGGTGCAGAGCTGCATTATTGCAATGGGACGGAGGCTTTAACAAGCAAGATTGGGACACTGATCAGATGAAACCCGAATAGATGCAGTGGGATGACGGTTCTTTGCAGTGACCAAACGTACATCTGTAGCTCATGCCACAGCCAAAATTGTATTCACATTTTGCTGGATTGATACTGATTGTACACATGGAATTATATACATGTAGCTTAATTTTGTTTACTGTAAAGCCTGGTAGTAATTATTAACTTTCACAGAAGCCTGGCAGATAATTTTGAATGTTGAAATTATCCATGCTCTGACATGAGCCACAAAAGCATTCACTGTTGTTGATTGCCACACCAAAAAGCTCAATAATTCCATAAACAAGTAAATATGTGTTTTCAATACAAGCAAGCAAAACCAATGATGATAAAACTAACATCAACAGAACTTGATTTATAATTGCTTAGTCATTAGTTAATGCCTTGACCAAGAGATTGGAGAAACTAATCGTCTCATATTTATTTATGGGCCAACACAATACATGTACATGTACATGTGGGCATGTGTCTGTTATTTTTCCCCAAACTGTCAGAAAGAATGTTTCCAGTCAGTGGTCAATAGTCGTCAATTCCGGTCACTCAGTTGGGATTTATGTAAATGCTGTAACGCTCTTTGTCAATCTGTTAAGATCGTTTTACCCTTGTTGATTTCTCAGTATCAGTAATTGACATGGCTCTTCCCCCCCCCCACCACACACACAGGATGATCCCTAATAAATGACTCACTGTAACAAGTCTCCGGTGACCCCTTAAACGTGGCACAGTCCTCCATGACACCAGAACATGTGAACGTTACTTATAGCTGGGGGGTGGGGGGGCTGCTGATGAAAAACGGTGACGTACTGCGAGATGCCCATACGCAGCAGCAGTCAGTTTCCTTGCTTCACGCAGCGTGGAAAGTTGTGTGTACCAGTTGTTCTCACCGTCAGCTTTTTTTCCACTTTTATTTTCTGTATAGTTAGAGCTCTTTCAAGCTGCCTTTTATTTGTAGATTTGAGGTTTGACTTCTATGCTCGCCACAGTTTCAGCCAAGGGTTTTCCCAGGCTCTTTGGACTTATGTAATGCATGTGGTCAGCTGTCAGAAGTTCCAGTTTGCTAGCTGTCTATAAATTTGAAGCCATTCCTGCTGGATGACTGGATTGTCTCTGCAAGAATAAGAATATGCCGATGATGACTAACTTTTGCAACCTAGCCATTTGTGCAGACAGTTGCTCGTAACTGAGATACCAGGACTCACTGTTTTCTGAGCTGGGCCACAAACTTCACTCAGTTGATCTGGAACATATAGCTGCTGACTCTCAGCAAAAGGACTTAACCGACAAGGAATATTTCCACTTATTAACTGCATGAAACAGTCTCAGGAAGGTGAGAAGAAAGATTGGATTTTTTGTTTTTACAGAGAAACTGTTTGCCTGTTGATGTTGTATACCTGTTGTGCCTGTAGAAAACACTCTGGCCGGTATTGTTGAAATTTTGTTCACAGCAATCACAGTATATATTTATTTTTTAAAATAATAATCAACTAAGCATAATGAAGTCTGTGGATGAAACTAAACATTCAGAATAGAAAAAGTTCCTAATCTATAACAACTGGAATCCAATACTAGGTTTTACTCCATATTAAATTTTGTCATTGAATGATTCAATCGTATAAAAAATGGATCTGTGTGTGTTGCATTTGGTTTTGGATGTGATGTTTAATGCGTAACGAGACAACAATGCTTTCATATTCCTGCTTCAGGATAACATCTTCTTGTTTCCTTTAATCAAAAACTATATTCATCTCTGACATGCATTGAATTGGAATGTGACAATAAGCAGGAAAGCACAGGCAAAAAGTGACAGGTGGATGTGTATTGAAAAGGTGGCAAAAGTGGACTTATATGTATATGGTTTAAATTGGTAAGAATTCTTCGTGTGAAGCTTTAATCTCAGCTTACATCATGAAAAGTGAAAGCCTTGTTAGATTCGGAAATGTCTAACATTTTTGTTGAATTGTTCATTCATCTCAGTTATTTTTGGAAAAAAGTTCTTCAACATTAAAAAATGTGTGGTAAAGTGAAGAAAGTATTAGAAATCTTCTCAAGGTAGAAAAGAAGGGGAAGCACTACAAAATATCTATGGCTTACTAAGGCCCTTTGATTTCAATGTTTTGAAATATTTTGTCTGACAAATGCCAACTCCTGTATGTTGTTTACAATTTTTGAATGGAGAAAGGCATGTGACAAAAGCAAGGGGAAATGATCACTTTTAAGAATCAGTTCTAGGCATCATAATATCTTTTTTTTTTTTATAAAGTAAGGAATCCACCAAAATTTCTTGGAAGCAGTTGTATTTATATTTGAAGGGTAAGATTGGCAGTTGCTTAAAGATAACAGCATAGTGTCACGGTTTTCAATCATACAATTCGAGTTGAAATTTTCAATATGAGAGTGACAAAGTGACTCATTCCATGTGTCATCAGAGCACAAGATTCGCAAGAGGGAAGCCAGTCGTTAACTTCATATCCTGGCCTGCTGGGTTCAGGTTCGTTTTTATCCACCACATACGTGTGACAGGTTTTTTTTGTCTTCTTGCCAAATTTCCCCCACTGGAGTTCTTTCCTCCACTGGGCTGACGTCTTTGTCCAGTGGTAACTACTTGAACGTATTACTGCACAGTGCTCAGGGGGGATGTTTCTGTGTGTGATCAAGACCAGGTTACGTAGAAAAAGTTTTTTGCCAAGATTGAGTCTAGGGAGGTAAAAAAGTTGATATGCATAGTTAGTGCACGAGGAAAGCAAAGGTACGCACATACATGTAGTAGATTGGTGAACGATAAGACTCATCTCAAGAACAGTACTGAAGATCTTTAAAAGTTTGAAGTTTTACATGAATTTCAGGACCTAGTTTTCAGAATTCACGAACAAAAAAGACAATTCCGAGATAAAGGAAATTTTGGAATTTCAGTGGTTTTTTTTGTAGGGAACTTTTGACCAACTTCAAATGAAATTTCTGAAAATGCTTCTTATATGTACATGTAGTTATGCGAATTTTTTCCACTAAAATATTTGGAAATGTTTGTTAACCTTTTGAGGCAACTAACACAAATTTAATTTCCACTTCAAATCCGCACCTCCATTTGTGTTTAATCAGTTGAAATAAGGAAAGTCATCTTTGACAGTTGAAAGGCCTGCTTCTGTGCCTTGGGTTACAGGTTTACAGGAGCTACATTTATGTCTACTAACTGCAAGGGGTGCTTCAGCGTTATCTACCACTCTCATCCAAAATGTAGGGATTGCTGTAGAGGTTAAAGCACCCACTGGTCCTGTGGGCTTGACTGAGTTTTGTTTATTGTTGGCCACATTGTATCTTTTGTGAATTTTCACAGTATGCTATTCAAAGAGCACAGAACCAGCTGTAGAATTGGTTAAAGCAAAAAAAAACAACAAAATGCAAAAATTGCATTATTAGAGTATTAAGATCCCCGCAAACTGACACGAACTAAAAAAGACCTTTCGTGTACTTGCCGCAAAGTGGAACAATGTAGAACAAACTTGAAGTCATGAGGTAAACATTATACATTCACATGTCTTACGAAGTGGCCAATAAGGGTGTCATTTTCCATTCTTAGTGGTGCCCATTTACATTATGCAGTAAAATGACATCATATTTCCCCTTTTCCTTTAGGGATTTGCCAGGTTAATCCAGTGCAATTTTTCATATTATCTGCATTGGATGAGTAAGGCTCACCACCCTCTAAGTCAAAATGATGTCTACAGTAACCTCCAGACAAGGTGAGACTTCAAAGGTCAAAGTTTGCTGTGCCTTTTTCCCTCTGTTTTGTGTTTTTCGTTTTGTTTTGCTTAATCCTTCGTTGTTTACCTAGATGAATGTGTGAGTTTTAGGGAATTTCTTCAGGAGGCAAGCCTTAGTTCTGAAGGTAAAATGTATTTTCAACTCTGTTGTTTAATAGACAAAACCAGAGCAGGTGTGGTTTTAAGTCTGAAAATTGCTGTCTGTTTTGTCAACTAAACGAATTTCAGCCTCATTTTCTGAGAATTTGGACACCAAGTGGCTGGCTCAGCAAACAGGGAAGGAGAACATTCTTCTAATTCGCAAAACATCCAAGTATGTGCATCTCCGACGCCAACAGTCCAAGAGCCTAATCATTCCGGGTAAGGCTAGGTGGAATAGCTGAACAAACCCCTTGTGCATCACCAAAAGAGGGCACTTGGCAATTTCAAGTCGCTTTGTGTATTGCGCCGTTTAGCAAGTGCCATATACAAGTATGTCAGCATCTCATTCACTTTGGTCAGGAACTTAGTAAAGAAGCAAGCCCTCTTCGAAATGTCTGTATTTCCAATTATAGATTTTGCTATAGTGCCCTCAGATCTATGCAAAAGGGAAAGTTGACGTGTTTTTGTGTTTATCATCCTTCATCCAATGCTTCTGTGCTTGAAGAAAAAAATTCATAGTGTTTGAAATTTTCAAGGAAAAACAAACTGAAAACGATTAGTTTTATATGCATGTGTTTATTTTGTATTGGGTCTGGCTTCTGTTTCGCATTGCCATGTGTCTTTTGGTTTTTCAGCCATTAAAAGGCCATGTAAAATAAGTTCTTTGTTTCATATTATTGAAAATGTCTGACTTTTGGTGAAATGGCTGTTACTATTTGCACAGAAGGATTTAATGAAAGCGAGTCCTGAAGAAGAACATTTTTAAGTGAAGGCAATGGATCTAGCTGAAAAGGATGATAAACAAAAACATGATTCTACCTGGCCTTTTCCCTTGTATAATCAATACGGCCGTTTCACAATAGTGCACCACCAAGAGTTTGCAACGCGTTGGCTAATCACAATGCGCGAAATTTGTTGACCAAATACGCGTCTGGAAAGGGTCAACAAATTTCGCGTGTTATGATTGACCAACGCATTGCAAACTCTTGCTGGCGCACTATTGTGAAACGCCCTTATCACAAGGAGAAGTGACATGCATATTATGTGATTATTGTGTAATATGCAGATCGAGTCTACAGTGTCATTTGGAAATGAAGATGTCATACTATTCAAGGGGAAGGAAAGAAAAACATAATATGGAGAATTCTTTTTTAACAAAAAAAGGTCAGAAATTTGCATGAAAAATGTGTAATAATTACCTAATTCGTTTAGAATGTAAAAAATCACAAACATAATTTAGTGGAAATGTTGTAAATTTGAAGTGCTCTGGGCAATAACCTTCAGCAGTGCAGAATTTCCCGCCTAGCTGCTTCATGAAACTAACGGAAAGAAGATGGGCTGGTTTCCACTTTAAACCAGGAATTTCTCACAAGACTTTAAAACTCACTTTAAAATGTGAGCCCCTTTGGGGCCTCCAGCCAGTGGGAGCAGTGTCCGGTGTTCACGGAAATCACGTTCTGCACCTGGCAACAGTCCCAAACCACAAAGGAAACTCAGAATAAAACTAATTCTCTGTCCCTTTTCCTCCATGATGATATTTTTAAACTCCACAAATTCTGTCATTCATCAGAGATGACAGGATCGATTTGTGTTGCTTTTAATGAAGAGGGAATTCTTTAAGAGTAGATGGCTTCAGTGTTAGAAAAGATTCAAGTCCGCTGAAATCCAACATTCAGTGACAATGAGTGTCATGATATCCCTTCATCCAATCTACAGAAACCAGTGACTCATCCTAGCCACTTCTGAATGTCTTGATATGCATTCACAGTACCTGTATTTAAGACAGTACAAACATGATCCTTGTATATAATTTCAGTAACGTTTTACTGATTTAAGACAACAGAAAAATGCTTCATGTGAGTGTAACTTTATCAGGTACATGCATCTTCCCATATTCAAGAAAGCTGCACAAAATAGTGTTATAAGAGTTACTCTGAAGTAATTTTAATTTTTGTCGGGGGAAAAGTTGCGATGTACAACTTGGCCTGTTGCTGTGTAAGGAACCATCCAGCCTTTTGTGCAAGTCTTTCAAACGCCTTCTTGGCATGAAGTGAGTCAAAGTAAAGTCAGGTTCCATGGTTAAATTTTTTTTTAGAACTTATCAAGCTTGAGATGATCTCTTACATGCCGTTCATGATGACTGGGAATATATTCCCCTCTTCCTCTGGGATAGACAACTAGCTGTGGTGCCTCTAGCTGACGCACTGAACTAATAAAAACTCCCCGGTTGAAATGAGCAGGTGGCGAAGGGGGATTCTTCACCGCTAAGGAGATGGATTATGACTCTGTGACCCTCAAATCCCAGGCCGAGTTCCCTAGTATACACACCACGGGCTTATAAGCTTCTCTTTTGATTGGTTGGAGCCTTAACCTTGTCATTTTCCATTTCCCACCACGGTTAAGAGGTTTGAAGCATCATAAAACGGTGCCATCAGAATGAAACATCAGTTTTTCAGCTAGGCCCAGGAAAGAACTCTAGCAGAAGTTTGCATGAAGAAAATCATGTATCTAACTTTTCTTGGACAGTTTTTGTATAAAGATATCATAAAATTACTTAGAAGTACTACTCTGCAAAACAGACCGGCTTTGTTGATTTTCTGTGCTTCACTGGTGCAATCGGTAAGTTATTAACATGTCCACAGAGTTATCCTGCCTTTTGTTGTATTTTGTTTTTTGTAGCAGACAAGTACAGGCTGAACTATGTGGAGGTTGAAATTGGACCACCAAAGAGAAGGTAATTTAATTTGTTGGAGTATTCATGCACCTGGCACCTAATCACAAGCGTAAACAAACATTCACAGACAAAATGAAGTCGGATGCAGACAAATTGACTACACCCAAAGACCTAGCCCCTGGGTGGGGCTTATATCAGACTAGGGTCAGGGAAGTTCTAGACAGTATTAACATGTACCCCCTCCAAGATTTGTACTGAAAATGATAGACTGACAAGCTCTTCTCAATATCAGGTGATTGAACACAAATGCGAAAGTAAAATACATGAAATTTAATCAGGCATTTGCCAAGAATTCGATCAGCTAATTCCATACCCTGTAACAAGCCAGAGGAACAAATTACCTCTATTTCCTCTGGACCCAGTGCCACGAAACTGCTGTTATTGGCATGATGTTTTTACTCGGCACCAAAGGTTCTGCTATTAGCAAGTTATTATCGGTAGTCAATCAGATTTACTTTGCTTCTTCCCGTTACTGCCATTTCTTTACAGTCAAACAGTACTTGTAATTCAGGTTTTCAGTAAATCCTTTTCCTAGGAGTTATCCCTATGTTTCCTTTAGGTGATTTTAGGTGAAAATGGTGTGACTGATTGTAAAAAGTAACAGATATTAGTCAAATGTACAGTTTGGAGTGGCTTTAGATAGAAACAATTTCCTTCTGCAAAATACAGTATCTTTCAATTACCATCTGCATTTACTCCAATCTTCCTTTCTTCAGAGATGGCTCAGACAAGTCACCAGTCGTGAAAGTCTCCAATGGCAACAGCAGCAGGGTCAATTACAGCACCATTATTTTCCCCAACAAAAATGCCAGGTGAGCTGATTTTTTTTGGGAAGTCATATTCATTCTGTGCTGTATTAACTCTTCGTATTACTGGCTCTCTCCTCGGCAGTTACGTTATTGTTATACACATTTGTGTAAAATGTCTTTTTCTCTTTAACCACTTGCTGCGGGGTGGTTTGAAAAATGCAGTACACATAATCGGGACTTTTCCAAGATTTTCAGTTTTCAGAATTCTTCAGAAATTTATCATTTCAATTACTGGACGTTTACACCCACACAAGTTACTGTCTGGTGGCCACTCCAGTCTGACAGACAAAATCTATTGATGCCCAAGTATTTAAGCCAGGCCTGGAGCCTTGTAAATAGAGCCCACATTGTGCGGTGTTATATAACTTTCTTTTGTTAACGAACCTGGCACAGTGCGCTGCTGACCTCTTTTTAATAGGGGCCAGATTAGCGTGCAGCGTTGCTGTGTGGCTCATTACTGCAGTGGTGGAGTGCTTTTGTCCCCGGTGGTAATCCGCTCGCTCTAAATGCCCCAAACCGTGGTATACTGTTTCAAAACAAGGCTGGATTATCTCCACTAGTGAGAGTAAAAAAATGTCGGTAATGCCCATCAACCTGGTCTTTTGTTCTGAGTTCGGTCTTTTGTTACAAGGCCTGTTCCCTTTGTCCCATTTCGGGTTCCCCGGCTCCATGTATAAAGCCTATGTGCTCGAAAACAGGTCCCCCCCGGCAGCAAATGGTTAAGGCACTCTGTGAGAGCTAGAAAGTATTTTCCTTTGTTCCCAATGCCTCTTTATCCTAGTACACAAACTACACATATTGTTCCAAAACACAAACAATTCCAAAGTTTTCTCCAAAGAACGCTTGAAATTCCAGGAATGTAATGAACAAGACAAGGGAGGGTTAGCACCATTTCAACTAGATGTCTTTAGCATGCTGATGCCATGGGCATTGTCAGGATTTTTTGGGGGGGGGGGTAAGCCCTGGAGGTGGAGTGGGGGCATTTTCCGGGGGGAGTAAAGCACTTATCAGCTTAAAATGAACATAAACAGCAGAAGGGAGTCAATTTTGAGTTTTTTTTAAGCAATTTTCATCCCCTCCACCTCTGTTTTTGTGTTTCTTTGACTCCCTTTGCCAAGTGGCTTCCTTTGCCCCCCCGGCAGTGATGCATCATATTTATTGTTGGAAATTTCCAGTCCGACATCTACCAGTGCCAGTCAGGACAAGGCCGACAGTGGAGGGACAAGGTCTAAAGTTCCCGAAATTCCCCCTCACCACAGCTCCACAGCCCCCACTTTCACCTTCGCCTCGCAGTCCAGCAAGGAGAGTAGCCATCAGGCCACCAGAGTCAGCACCTCGGTCCCAGGGGGCCCGGTTGGGGGTGGGGGACGGAAAAGGGCAGGGCATGGGACCCATGCCAAACTGGAACGTAAGGGGAGTCAACTGAGCGAGGCGCAGCTGCAGGTAAATAGAAGATACATTGAGACTCACTCTGAAAATGAGTAACAAGTTGCTAGAGCCACTTTTGACTTTCGGGCTGGAAAGAACCTTTCAAGTCCTATGAAAATCAACAGGAATCCTTTTTTTTACCCACTCAATGACCACTTTATCAGGATGTCAAAAGAAATGATACAGAAAACTTGACTTGCTCTTTCTAAATGAGGAGTGAAAAAATTTTTTGAAAAATGGCATTAGGACTCATTTCTCAGGGCAGGGCAAATAGCTGGACGTCTAAAAAACATTTTGAAAATTATGCACGTGTGAATGATGTACTTCTTTGACAACTGGTTTTCTAATATAAAGAAATTTATGATGTGCATATACAGTGCACAAAATGTAATGGTACATGAAGGTTAAATCCATCAGAAGTAAAACCCACGATGATAAGTACATCTCGTGTGTTTTTCATCATGTTGTTGATTTGTTAGATACCAGTGGTTTGCCTTTTCCAAAGGGCAATTAGCTTTATCTGTTCAATTACGAGGTTGCATTTTAAGCATGTTTTGCAAGTCAGTGTGACTTTGTGGGAGGGGGGAAATGGTGTAAATATACCTGCACTAAGACACTCAAACTGAAAAAAAAAGTGAATCAACTTCATGAGTCAGCTCATTGTGATATCCGTCCCAGGTTTACACAGAGCAGACTATGCATGGTCCTTATTATGCTGGACATATTGGATAGATAATGTGGCCTGATTTTGCTAACCCTTGCAGTCAACAAGTATGAACAGCCAATTCTGCAAATGCTGTAAAGCATGCAGTCTAGGTGTGCAGGGATTAAAATCTTGTGGTTTTCCTGAAACCTTTATCAGAGTTTTGAAATAGCCTCACCTGATTGGCAGCAGGCCATGGTTGGAAGTTGCAGAGTCATTAAGTAGGTGTTTTTGACATTGTATTACTTGGCTGTCTGCCATTGTCGGCTTTTTGTGGTCTGTACACCACTTGAATCATCATGCTGGTCTGACATGTTGGGTCATGTGACTATGCCGACATCTAGAGACAACTTCCCTGGATTAATACAATGTATCAAGATTTTTTTTAGAGAGGGTCCTAAGAATTCATTAAGTGGATTTGGGCTTCAAAAGATACATTTGATTTGGTTGTTATGTCCTCATTCGTACAATGATATATGATAGCTGAATCCAGTTTGCTGACATGAAAGCACACACACTTGAAATGGTTACCAGCCAGAGTCAGAAAAGTGTGTTTTTATGCCACTTCTCTTATATTTGTTTCATACCAGCACCAGCAGCAGCAACAGCAGCAACTGGAAACCCCAAAGACTCCTCCCAACTCGCCACCCCGAAGGCGAGCCCTGTCCACACCCACCCGCTCCCGAAAGTTTCCCAGTGACCCAGAGATTGTGGAGACCATCAAGGCCCAGCAAGAGACAGAGCCTGCACCACCCAAGACGCGCACACTTCCACCTCGAGAAAAGCCCTGGAGCCCTGACACTGCAGAGCAGGGTTACCAGGAGGAAGAGGCAGAGTTAGTGAGTAGTCGGACAAGAGTCGATCTCCAGAAGGCACAGGCATCATCACTGGATTCAGGGATGCTATCCAGTTCAGCCCCGTCTTGTCAACTTACCCATGCTATGCAGGCTATAAGGATGAAAGCACGTCGGAAGTCCTCCTCTGGGGACGGCTATGAAGTTGTGAACGATCCAGCTATGGTGGCCCGAATGGCAGCACTGTGCACCCAGGAGCAGCAGTTCAACGTGTCTTCAGGGGCTGGTGGTGCTGCTGTTGAACCCCCACCCCTCTCGCCTGAAGCGGCTAACATCCTCCGCAGCTCGCCTGTGATGAAGCGTCATCGCACCGAGCTGGAGAAGGCCTTCGCCCGCCGTAAGCTCACTGGCCGCATCTCGGGCGAGCCAGACGGCTATGCCTCCCACTCTGGCAGCCACTCTTCCTCAGGGGACAGCTCACCCCAGGAAGGGATGCCAAGCCAGCTCTCTGATGTGTCCTCGGTGGGTACCAAGTTCATTCCTGTTCTGCCAATTATCAAGTCTAGTAGGGAACGGGGCTCACCGGACGGCCAGAAAACAGCATCTGGGGAGTATCGATACATGGATGGCTCCCAGCAACAAGCTCGCAAACCAATCCCTGCCCCGCGGTTTGGGCAACAGAGTAGAGAATCGTCCTCAGAGAGCATCAATGATCCCTTGTATCTGAACCAACGACCGATGCCCTCACCGCCTTCCCACCAGCAGGCAAGTCTGGATTCAACCACAGCAACCCAACAAGTTGGTGATGACACCTACATGAATGTTGCCTTTTGCAAAGCCAAGCAGGACAATTCCCATCGTTACGAGAATGTCTTCCTGGATGACCGGACTGTCAGTCTGGTGAGAGAAAGGTTTTAAATGTTTGAACATCCATATTTACCTTCCCTGAGCCATCCTAGCGGAGCTCAGTTCTAAGCCACCCTAAAGACTTTCTTCAATTTTTTGACAAAAAGAATTTGCATTATTTCTCCCACGGTCATATGTAGACAAAGTTGTTGCTTTAATACCCCTCCTTTTTCAAAATAAATGATCAAACATGGTTTTGAAGACTTCTTTGTGTGACGATGAACAAGGATCCACTTGCCCATTTTACAAACTTATATAAAATGTTGATAGTAATTTTTGTTTTCACTCCAAGGATCGATGCTCTAATGCTAGTGATTCTCCTCGAGATAGCCTGGAGATTCATTCCAGCCGTCCTATCCCGGCACCTAGGACCCACAGCAGTAATAATGTGCATGCTGCATCTTCCTCAGTCGCCGCTGAATACAGCAACCAACAACACCAAGGCAGCCAGCACCACCAAGGCACCCAGCTACATCAAGGCCAAGGCAACCAGCATCACCAAGGCAGCCAGCATCACCAAGGCAACCAGCATCACCAAGGCAGCCAGCATCACCAAGGCAATCAGCATCACCATGGCAATCAGCATCACCAAGGAAATCAGCATCACCAGGGTCAAGGCCACCAACATCACCAAGCAAGCCATCATCACCAGGGCCAAGGCAACCAACATAACCAAGCCAGCCATCATACCCATCCAGGCAGCCAGGCCAAGGTCAGCAGCCAGTACCAGCAGGGTAAGCAGCATGGCCACACTCGGCAGGGCAGCTTTGGCAGCACAGCGGCCATCCTAAGCCACATCGGTGCTGCTACCACACCAGTGTGTCCAGGTGGTTCAGCCAGCCCCAACATCAAGTCAAAGCAGGGCTCTTCTGCTTCAGCTCATCAGCAACTGAACGACTCGTCTGAGGCCCTGTATGCCACACCTTGCAAGCATGGACACTTGCACCACAGCTCTGGGCTCAGTATCAGCAACCATCACGGCCTGGCACCACTGAAAGTTGCCCATGGTATTGCCCCCGAGGTCCCGTCCAGTCCAAAGCCTGAAATACCAAGCCATGCCAGCTCACCCCGGCGGGACTCCCACGGCAGCACCGGGAGCCTTGGTGGGAAGGTCGTAGAAGCTGAGAAATCCTCTAGCATCAGCAAAGCCCTGGGCCACCTGATCAAGGATGGAGAGAAACGGGAGAGGAAACACCGGGAGCGACACACTGGAGAGAAGAAATCACGGGAGGAGAGAAAAGCACATGCTGAGAAGAAGGGTCACCATGGTGATAGGGAAAAGCGGGGTCATGGGAAGAGGCACCGTGGAGACAGCAACGGCTCAGCAAGCTCCAAGTCAAAACCGGAAAGACCCAGTTATGGTAAGTTGCCCCCTGCAAACCTTGTCTCATCTCTAAATGTATTCTCCAATAAGAGCAAGCTTGAAAATCTGTGGATTTTATAATCCCATGGTTGACAGTGGTGTTTGGCTGTGACTGCCAAACTCAGCCACACACAGTCAGTCTCCAGTTTACCTTCTACCTGCACCTGCATCATTGATTCAAGAGGATCGCAACCAACAGAAAAAGTCCCCAAAAGTGATTTACCCACTAACGTGTAAAAGCAATGCCGATACTTTAAGTGCGACTTACAGTACAAGATGTTTATTTTCTTTTGGATGTGCAGGCAACCAGCCTTGGTATTATGGACGCATGCTGCGGCAGGAATGCGAGTTCCTCATGCTGTCTCAGGGCCAGTCCTGTCAGTATCTCGTACGGGATAGTTCACATAGGGTGAGTTATCCTGCACTGCAGTGAAGATCACAGTGTTTCATTCAGTTTTTAATCACCTCTCCGAAAATCACTGGGCATGAGTGCATACATACATGTATGTGGTCACTGGCATCAGCAACGGAAACTCCCAATGGTCACAATGTTTGTTATGCAGATGATGTGAAGGCATTAGTGGCAGTAGTTTCAAAAGGGTTCCGGTGGATATGTGTCATTGGACAACTTGAGCATGCTTTGATTGACCTACAATAATGGGTAACTGCAATCAATTTGTTTTATTCAATGCTTTAAAATGCACCTTTATGTCTTTAGTTTGAACTTTTGTTTCACTATTTCATTAAAGGGTATTTTTCTGCCTTTTTTGGCCTGTATACTTATGATGTTTCCATATTCGTGAGCAAAACTGTGATGTCATCCCAGGAAGAAAGCTTTAATGTTACATTTGTTTGCACACTAAAAAGCTGCATTTTTGTAGATTTTGCTGGACTAAATTTTTCTCTTCTTTGCTGATTCTGTGTTGTTTTGCATAGCAATAAGCAACCATCAAACCCTTTCTCAGAAATGTCTTCAGTATGTAAAATCTGGGTGCAAAATTTGAGCAGCAAAAATATGTACTGAACTATGTCTTCTCTGAATGACATCACAGCAACAGCACTGTCTAAGAAAGCATGGATATTTTAAGAGTTTTAAAAATTGCGCTTTTAACCAAATAGGAATATAAAGGAGTTTTCACACATTGAAGAAGAGTACAAAGTTGCAGAAAAATTGTGTCTAACAAAAATTCATTGCAGCTACACTTTAAGGTAGTGTGACTTTTGAGGTAATGGGACAGATTTAGTCGGGGGGGGGTACATGTAAATACTTAATGGAGGGTTTTGCTTTTCCTTTCATTTTCCTCCACTAAGCCTCATAACACAGACACTGAGCTATAACTTTCCACAAATCACATATATTAACAAGTATCTCAGCAGCCGTAGAGTTTTGGTTTTTCTTGTCTTTTATGTCATCTCAAGAGCCACTAGTTATCAGATCTCAGGACAAATTGAGCATGATTTGAAAGGCCCACAGCAATATAAGCATATTATGCAAACAGGGCACAGGGTACAAAGACATTAAGTATGTTAAGCTGTATTTTTGAAAGCATACATGTATGATCTCATTGTGCCCTAGTGTTCTAATGAAATCTTCCTGTGTATCACACCGTTTGAAGCACGGTTGAAGCAACAGTCTCAATTGGGCTGTCATTTCCAATTAGGAAGACATGGACGCTTGGATTCAGCATTTGTCCCAATTCCAATCACCGTTGGACAAGAGTTAAAACTGAGAACAATGGAGAGGAGCAACCACTTCCAGATGTGTTTTGAGATTAACCTTCAGCAATTGGTGACACTGGACTGACCCTTCCAAGAGTTGCTGTCATCATGGGAAAGGAGGGGGTACAGTAGGGCCCTATGAGAGTATGATGTCATCACTATCCATGTGCTATTGTTCTTGCCTTGTCATTTATATTTCTAGGTTGACGCAAATCGTAAAGCGTAGGTTCTGGTTTGGGATTTTCTCAAAAGCTGTTACAAGCCCTTAGTTTGAGTCTTATTGTCAAAGCAACATGAAAGTGTTGAGCTCTGGAGCAGTAATCAAAGTTGGCTTCAACCCTCTCCATGGGATTAGGGACAGTGTACACGTAGCTGTTTTCTAGAGCAAGACACATTGCTGTAGTTATTTTTTCTCTCTCTCTGAAGTGGAATTTCAGCATACTATTCTCAATTTCCAACTGTTAAGATGCTGAGTTGTATGTTTGACTGTTAAAATTGGCAATATCAAAGGGCGGTTTTACCAGTGTAACAACTCAAAAAACTGAAATGCACCGATCTACATTTTTTGGGCGCCGCATGCTCTGTGCACAAGTACATATTATATACCCTCTTTCATTTTCATTGCCACCATGCATGCACCTTGCACCCGTGCAAAGACCGGACTGTTTGCACTGTTTACATTGGGATTATTTTGACGTAAGGTTGGTAGGATGAAAGATACAGCTGATACAGATGCCAAAAATTACAACCTGGGATACACTTGCCAGGAGTATTTAAAGGGTAGGTACAGGTAGTCTGGTCTGTATCAACTTCACATGTGACAGCGTGAACATGACGGGATGTCTTGGAATCCATGGCTGGGGAGTAGGAAGACGGGGAGAAAAAGTCCCACGCTATGAGTTAGCATAACCTGCCCTGTTTTCCTGTCTTGTTCAGGTACTTCCTGCCATACAGGTTTCAATGCAACTGGCAGAGGACATGGCAGGGAGGTTTGAAAGCAGGGCTGACACGTCTTGTTTTGCAGTGGTGGAGGAAAGTGAAAGAGACTGTCAGAAAAGTAATTGAGACTGGATGTTGAAATCTGCAGACGAACGTTGATTGCTACAACTCGGTTACCAAAACTCCCTGATCTGATTTATGCACTCAGAGCTACTTGTGACAAGTGTCAACAGAGCATGTTGCCTCTGTATTATGTTTTAATTGTGGCACGTATGGTACTGCTGATGCTTGACCCATGGGAAGGGAGAGAGGAGAGATCTGCCATCATTCCATGCAACACTCCAACACACTTTCTATAACCCTAACAGACAGAGCTGGGTTACTTTCAACCATCTCACAACTCCGAACATCTCAGACCTTGGCAGTCACACGTCCAATCGTTTTACAACTTAGCACGCATATAAAGACACCTATTATCGGTAAAATTGTTTATGGGGTTTTGATATTATGGTCATTTGAAGCTCATGGCCTCACTCGTGTTGGCCCATACATGTATGTATTGAGCACACCAGTGGAAATAGTGCAGATTTTTGGCAGACCTGTCTTGGCAAAAGACATGCTACGAGAGAACGCCATGTCTGATTTTCACATAATTCGTGTCAAAATGAATGCAAGATGTTACCCCCCTCCAAAAAATAGTCTTTCAGGCTCAGAATATTTAAAAAATGTGCTGCAATGATATTGGAGAAAATCTTGGGAAATCCTGCTCTTCCCCCAGCTCTTTTAGGGCCGATTCCTGATGAGTGGTTCTTGACTAGAAGAAAATGAGTATCCTCAACCACCTTGTGCACGAGGAAACGTAAATACACTCCAGGAATCTGTGTTTGTAGGGGCAGCTGACAGGTAAGCATAGTGCTGCCTGATGAGCTGGTTGATGTACATACGTGTACATGTATGTCTCGTTCCTGTGTGTCGTGAACTCCCACAGCATCTGAGAAGTCTGTGGAGACAGACTACTGCATAATTTGAACTTGCCTGCTGTACATGTGGGCCTGTTGTAGCAAACATTGATCCTTAGTGACAGCAACCTGAAGAAAAAAAATGTTCAACCTAACATTTTAGGACACAATAGTCCATGAAAGGAGTGCAACAAATGAATCTTATGTGAATGAAAAGTCTCTATCAGCCATCACACTGCCCCACTCCAGGATCCCAAGGGCTTATGTTTGGCTTTGAGTCACCGACGTAGTGTGTATGTGTCATACACCTGGAGTTTGGCTGCCTGCTCCTTGATGTGCAGCTCTGCATACCTCTTCCCAGGAGTAAGAACCTTGCTAGTTGACACAGAGTTGAGACAGACAAGAGAGCTTTGTCATGTTGAGTCATTTTTTGGTAGGTAAGGGGTGTGATGACAAGTTGGATGTGAAGATAGATATCCTACTTATGACATACTGGCACGCACAAGTCTTAACTGGACCAAGCTCTGCAAAAACATAAAAGGGAAAAAATGTGATGCTGGATTGCCTCAGAACTGTTGCCTAATATGCTACTTTCTCCAACTCCCATCTACATCAATTTCACCTTTGTTGCAATTGTGTTGATTGAGCTGTCAACAGCTGTGAGGAAGAGAACATTTGAGGTTTTCTCTGTTCTGATTTTGATGTGTGAAATATTAATCTCCACTCTTAATGCCCAGATCAATCTGGCATTATTAGGAAACTGTTCCATTGATAGAATTATTTGCATTGAGGAGATGTCAATATGAATATTTGACTGGCCCTTTCCAACATACATGTAATTTGTTCAGCACTGTGTGTTCAGTAAAAAACACAAGATCTTGGGTTTGCTATCCATGCAGTCTTTTGAATTATCTCCCACAACTGAGCATGCAGAAAGCTCTTATTGTACAGTGGCTAACAAGGGTGAAGCTTAATCCTAACCCTGTAGGGTGTATGGAAAATCAAATGTCAAATTCATATTTGCACTTAAACTGCCATTGTGAGCTGCCTTTCTGTAGATTGCAATCCACTTACCCAAAATTAGTAACGCATTGTTGGAGTTATTCCAGCCACACTGTAAAGGCGCCTTTCCATATGGGCGTCAACACTTGCGCCAAGCGTTACGTATCCATCAGAATCGCTCCAGGGGGCAATTTGGATGACCAAACGCAATGCACACGTGTGTTATGTTAATGGAGTCGATTTTAGTGTCCATGAAAGTGAAACACATGAACACGTGCATGCAACGCACCAAAAAAATACACATAGAAAGGCGCCTTAACTCTATCACAACCGTATCTCTACTAATAGACCAACTGCACCCAGTAAATCTCATAACCTACATGTATAGTGGATACCAAACAGCAAATATAGCGTCCTCCCATAGCAAAGTGTGTCATAAGTGTCATTTACCAGAAATAAAGCTGACGGTTGGTTAAGTACTCAGACTACTGATGTGTTGAGCACTACACCAAAAATCTGCATTATTTTAGGTAAAAAACACTTGTGACTTTGACTTTGCTATGGAAGGATGCCATGTTGGTTGATTTTTGATACCCACTATAGGTCATGCGACTCAGCTGGCGCGATCGATTAATTCCGTCAGAGGCAGAAAAGGTTATGTAAAACTGCCTTGCTTATGGACACAGACAACGGTACATGTTTATCATACTTCGGCACGGACTAAATCATTACAGTTTAAACTTTTGGTGGTAATATAGATGTGGGGTCCAACTTGTTAACCTTGTTGTAATGAGATGATTTCCATTAAAAGGTTGTACAGACCACTAGAAACACTTGTAGCTCCTGCCACCCCTTATCCTTCCGCAAAGGAGCACTGCTTTTTATTAGTGGAATAAGCTTGGCACAGATTAGGGAAGGGAGTTAAAGAGTGGTCAGACTTTGCCTGACCCATACAAGTTGAAAGTTCTCTGAACAAGGTCCTGTCCTCCAGTCGGTTGTCACAATCCAGACAAAAAAGTCTCTGTCATCAACTTCCATGATCTGAACAATTACTGGGGAAAAAATGATCCGTCACTGTTTGACTTTAGGCAACAGCTGGGCACGTGACTGCTCCATTGTGATTGGGCCAGTGCATGAGTCAAGTGGAACTTTCCAAGCTGCAAGACAGCTCCGGTGGTGCCACACCTGCTGCTCTGGCAACGGGTCAGTGAAATTGTGGCAGGTGCAGAGAGAGTTGGGCCTCACACTGTATTTGTGTGTGAGCTGATCCAACAATGGATACATGGAAGATTATCAGAAAACTGAGGAGCAAAGACACTTGGTCAACATTTGGAAAAAACAATTGTGTTAGTCTTGATTTCATGAACCCTAATCCAAATATAAAATTGGAGGGTTCAGAACAGGGTTAACTGTTGACTGGGTAAGGAGGAATTGAGTTGGCAGAGTTTGGTGCTGAATTGAAGCAGGTTTCATTTTTCATTGGAGGATCTTAACAACTCAAACTATTAGCATATTTTACAAGTGGAGATAACGATACTAATTTGTTATTTATTTTTGCGATTGTGGTTTTTTTCATTGTTGTTTTGTAGTCAAATTCAATAGGAGTTTTTCTATATTGTATTCATTGCTAAGTTGAATAACAATTCTGAGCAGCGGAACGATTTTTAAAGGGGGGGGGCAGTTGTTAGACCATCAGGCATCAGCCATTAATGGGTTGATCCATTATGCCCTCCCCAATGATAGGACCTGCAAAAAGTGGGAGCCTCTGCCCCACCACTTCCACCACCAGTGGAGTTGCTATTGAATTTCATGTCTCATTATCTTAGCCCCCTTTTACCCCCATGCAGGGTAAAAGGTATTATACTCAGCAAAACAGCAATTTCAAAGAGCTTGCTGTCTTTCGCACACGTTTATTGCCTTGTAAAGTTGTCCTTCAATTCTTGATTGATTGTAACTTGATATATTTGCATGAGTTTATAGATGAACGTTTTGAATGTTGAAATGTTCCTTTATATGTGAATCACAACTGAACATTCTCTGCTCTTTCATCACATTATTACATTTTTCTCCAAACTAATGCAAACAAAACAACTACGGTTTGGTATCTGAAGGGGTCATTTAGTGCTACCCACAAGCTTGCAATTTGGGCAATTGTTATGACTGAAGACAGTTTCTCCAACAAGTGCTACTTCAATTCAGTTTCGGTCGAACTGATTTCTATACAACTTTCACCACACACATGCATGCGACAGTGAAATCACTCTCAGATGTGTGACTTTCCTGCCTTGACAGACCGGTGACCTGATGCTGTCGGTGTTGTATGGCTCCAAGGTCCACCATTACGTCATCCAGACCACGCCCAACCACAAGTTTCACATCGCCCACCATGACTTCAACATGGTGGAGGATATTCTGGAGTTCTACCACCACCACGTCATCATGTACTCGCCACAGAAGGAACCAGTCTACCTCACCGAGCCCTTCATCCTCAAGCACAAGTAATACATGGCAAGAGGGAAGACGCCAGAACAGTATCCAGTTTGCGATGTCCGTTTTGAAAATTTGTTTTGAATGTGAGTTAATGCACAATTGTGCAATAGCTTTTACTCACACATGTAAATGTACATCAGCTAGTGGTATTCTGAGGAATAGTTTCACTTTGAAGGACTAGTAAGTGTCATTCTGAGGGATGTTCAAAATTAATGAATGGATTTTGTTATATGAGAAAAAAAAGTACAAATGACTTCTATATATTTTGGGTACATGTATATGGAAGGTACCCCTGTTGTGTTCAATTCCATTCTACAACATGTATTACCCAATTAGTAACACAGACTAGGGTGCATCAAGGTCATTGTCTTTAATAACTCTTTCGGTTGTTTAGTACAAATTACTCAGCAACCACTAAGACCTGAAACACTGCATGTGCCTACAGGTCATGTCTGCATCGCATTTCATGTTTGGTCCAATTCCTAGATTTCTCATTCGTTGAAATATAATTACTAAGGGACTAAATATGTGCTTGGCCGGTCTTATGCTGCTCGGGCATTAGTCACCTCCGTTCTCCTGAGCTGATCTTAAATGCACCGGCCGAGCACCGAGTTATGCCCTTATAAACAGCAATGAGTCCATGTGTTTGCTAGTCTTGTGAATGTAACTGGGTACATGTATGTGATGTGAAAATATGTGATATAAAACGATCAAATTGCTGGCAATGAGATCAAGATTGATTGATTGAGGAAATTAGCATTTTTAGCATCTGAAGCTATGTTTGGTTGAAAGTTTTTTTATTATAATTCAATTAATTGTAATTTTCTATGTATTCTTAAAGTGCCATGTGACCTGTTTAGTTGATTTTATTTTACGTAACATCAGTAACAAGTTTGAGTTTTTCATAGGTTCTGCATAACTGTCAGGCAAGTGGAATTAATTAAGTAGACAATTATGAAGTTAAAATTACTTCCAACTTTAGACCCATTATCACGTATTTAACACAACTTGTTTGTTTTGTTTGTTTGTTTGTTGGGGTGTTGGGGTGTTTGTTTGTTGGATGTTGGTTTTTTTTAATTAATTGTTTAATAGGTATTGCATCAGAACTATAGCCCATGTACTTTTTGCATGCTTTTGTATGAGAATTACAGTAGGACTTGAAGAAGGTGAACTTTAAAGTTGGACTTTGTTCCATTCGACAATTTTTGTGACACTGTGAAAAAAATGAAAAGCCGTATCGTGCTTTTAAACATTTACTGGTACAGTTTTGTCTAATGCTGGAAGAGCAGACGAACTGGAAACTTATATTTTGGACCCATTTCATAGATTGAATGTATTTCCAAACCGTATCTAGCACACTCACTGAGGGAGGGAAAATGCGTAACAAATTCAAAATGCTGGGCACTGTCCGATACTTGCCGTAGTTTTTCCTTTGTGCACCTGAACATAGTCGCGTTACCGTTGATGCTATATATTTTTTCATATTCAAATTCTGTAGACAGAAAAAGGGCAATTTGACCTTTAATCACATGCATTGACAACATGTGCAGCAATAGAACAATTTACAGGCCTATTTTTACATGAGTGTGTTGTACAGCAAAGTCCAACTCTATATGCCATTGGGAAACTGCAAAGTTGTGTGTAACATGTAAATGCACTGTATCATAGTATATTTTGAGAAAAGTATAATATATTAAATTCAATACATGACATTTATCAAACTACAAAAGTTTGTGAAGTTTTCAATTTAGTCTGCAAAACCCTTTGTGATTTTTGGCTCAATGTTTGTTTTGTTGAATCTGCAAATGAGACAGATGTTGCCGGTGGATTTTAACTTTTTGCTTTGGGAACAGTTTTGTGGATATTTTTTACAACATGCACAAATGCATCACAAATGTGCAAATTTCCTTTGTTTCAAGGAAAGTCTTGGAAAATCGACACTCATGAACTACACTGACATTTCAGCTTCATTTCCTCTGGGATGGTACTGTAAATTGGTGACCTTTGGTTGTTAGGGCAACCAGATAGGATGCGCACAAAAGGTTGGCACTGAAGCACTGCCAAGTGAGTCTTGGATGCCGTCCAAGACAACACAAAAGGTCACAAGTGGATACGTAATTGATGAGTGTCTGTACTAGTTGAAGCGCCCCCAACAATCACCTCACATGACCAATTCAGAAATATCGAGAGCTTTTTATTTCTCGGAGAAAAGGCCTTCAAAAAAATGTAAACTGTCATATGTTGACTGGGAGATTTCTGAGATATGACTCTGCCAAAAAGCTTATTTTGAGTTTAGCTACTTCAGAATCAATGGCTGCCTCAGGCTCTTTGGGGTTGCGAGGGGGGAGGAAGGGAGCCAAGAGCAGATCCTGAACCAAACTTTTCGGGGAGGAGGATCCCAAAAGTTTTTTGGGGGGAGGCTGAATATGTCAATTTTTGTGTGTTAGCTGTTATGGCCATTTTGAGGTGTGAGGTTACATTTTGGGGCCTTTTTTTAACTGTAAAATGATATAGACCCAACAGTTTTTTTGTGTCCATTTGGGGGGGGTAGCCCTGATGCTCCCCTCCCCCAATCCACCCATGAAAGAGGTTCACACAACAAAAATGTTTCACGGGATAGATATATAAACAGGTCAACAAACATCTACAGCCATGACACAATGAGTGCAAGGCTGACTGGGTTTTTCTACAAACAAGCAGAGGTTACATGAGCAATGGGGGCAGGGACAAGAGAAAATTGAAAGGGGCAGGGAAACCCCTCTTTGCCCCCCTGCTGTCACTGTTTGGAATGCCAGGAAAGCATAAGGCTGAGGACCAAAAAAATGACTAAAACTTGAGGGTGAAACAAAATTTCCATCTTTCTTGAACTGGTTGGTATAGAAACAGAGTCAACTGAATTGGCAATGGAACATCAAGTTGTTCCACTCTAGCCTTGTTGGGGTTTGGCAGGCACACTATAGGAGGGTATAACAGTTGGTTTGGACAAACTGTTTTATGTTTCCTCAAAGTTTTACCCTCTTGAAATAGGGCCCTCCTATCCTCAAGCACACTTGATTATATAGGGGTGCACCCCATTAAATAAATTCCCACCGACACCCCTGATAAATCTCAACACTTCAAAATTCTTTAAAATAAAACTCTCACAGGTGTTGAGGCTGATCAAAATGTCGTCTTTTGTTTTCCTTTCAATTTTTGGCTAGCTGACTGATGACTTTCTGAGAAATTCTCATCCAAAGCAGACCACTTGTAAAATGGTGGATATTTCCCAAAGTGGAGGTCTTCCAATTTGACAGAGCATCTTCTGCAGAACGGCTAAATAGTGCCCCTTTCAGTCCTGACTGTATCCAAATTGCTCAGAACTGGAATTCCTCATTCTAGGCCAGAGGCTCAGTGCCATATTTTTTCAATTCCCCAATTCCATGGCTCTCAGAACTCTCTAATGTAGAATATCTTAAGTACATAACTTTTATTAATGAGCTTGGTGGACAGATGTTTGGTCTACTTACCTGGGTGCACCCACAGAAGCCAGATAATGCCATTTTCAAAGAGGGATTTGTTCTGCCTACGGAACAAAATAGCGTGCTTGATGAGAGTCATTATTCAGAACAATGGCTGGCACTAGTTCTTTTATCAGGACTCCATGAGTAATGGTCGGTCAGTGTACAGTCATCCCATGCCGGGATTGGTCCATAAGCTTTCAGTCTTAGGGGGGCACTTTATTCACAATTTATCCATACACACGTTCTGCACACTCACTGAGTGACTCACTTGCATGCTGCAGTGATTTGGTTTTCCGCTTCTAGCTAGTGGAACATTGTCATCAGCGTCAAAACGTGTCAGCAATAGAAGTGTCACAAAGCTTCATATAATTTGACAGAATTCCCAGGTTTTGCCTTGGCTTTGATTTGTTGTGTGTTACTGTTTTTGTTTGTTGTCCCCTCCAATCAAGGCATCTGCATAAAACCAACTAATCGAATATTAAGATGAGATGGTTAAAGAACCTACACAATGTATGTTCACGTATCTTGACACAAAGATCACACAGACACTGTATATAGGTAATGGGAGACTTGACGGAGATGCCAGTGGCAGCAGACACACCGGTCCCTTTTCATAGTACTGCGCAAGCTCAGAACTATGGGCGCTTGCTCAAAACTACACGTGCTTGCTCAGAAGTGCTGCAAACTACCAACATATTTGCCGCTATACCAAGCATCTAAAAAACTCCCATTAAGTTTGACATATCACATCCAGCCATTACACTATGTGCAACCAACTCTGCAACAGGACTAAAAATTCCTGAAGAGCCCAATAACAAAGTACATGTAGTGTGAATCTTTCTTCATCTCAAAAGTCAGCATGATTTCTCTGCCCACTGAATGATTGTTAGTTTCTCTTATAAAAAGCTAAAGCAGTGTTTTTGAAGCATTGTATGGAGCAGGGTCTTGGTGTAGCAGTGAAGTATAAATAGGGGGCATGGAGGTACACCCTCCCCCTCAGAAATTAGAGAAGGAAAAAACTGGTGACAGTTAACATTGGTCGGTGTTTTACCTTTCAGTCTATGAGAAAATGAGGTTCATATAATTCAGATCCTAATGTGCCCCCTCTAGAAATTGAGGGCCCAAGTGCCCCTGGTACCCTGATTACACCACTACGTACGAATTGCATGGAAATAATGCATCACAGCTATCTTTTGGTAAACCCTTCAAACAACTTCCATTACACGGATATTAACGAGTTGTTATTCCGCTACAGAGTTCATGGTAATTCATAAAAAAACGTGTGAAGTATCAAGCAACATTATCGACATTCCACCAACATTTCCAGTTCAACTCTTCCCTGGGGGGAACGTGACCGTGACTGTTCCCAGGAGCAGCTCCAACGAACAGGCATCACGAAAAAAAAAAACTGAGGTTCTCTTAAATGTGACTGTAAAGTTCATCATTGAAATTTACACTTCCATG
The DNA here is from genome assembly GCF_054643075.1 of Acanthaster planci. NCBI lineage: Eukaryota > Metazoa > Echinodermata > Asteroidea > Valvatida > Acanthasteridae > Acanthaster > Acanthaster planci. The sequence goes on along the minus strand of NC_141785.1, from coordinate 10,522,310 downwards.
GCACATCTAAATTTACCATCAGCGGAGACAACCCAAGTACAAACCTGTCACAATACGTTCCAAGGAACATGATTTTTAAGCAGTGGAGCATCACTGGATGTAAGGCTCTTTGCTGCATTTGATTGGCTACAGATTTGGCTGGTTTCAGTTTGTCTTTAACAAGCCAGCATGCCACTTTGTAGACTATAAGTGTGGTATTTTTTTAATATACAAGTAACTGTAAAACACACTCATACAAGATGACATCAGAGAGTAAGGGAGTTCCACAATTTAGTTTCTGGATTAGACGAAAAGATTGCATTTTCCTTTTTTTCCCTACGATTTTAATTTTTGTTCTTGCTGCCAAAAAATAAAGTATGCTTCACAGGGGAACCTTTTCATTTAAAGGGTCAAATCACAAAAATAAGAGGCCATGCTTCAATTAATCACAGTATGAGTTCAGTTAGGATACACCCTGTATATGTCTCAGCAAAACAAAAGTCCACATCTGCACCTGTGTACCACTACACTGCCACCATATGTTTGGTTAGCACCATCGCTGGTACTGGTTGGTTGCATGTAAATGTTTATGGGGGACGCTTGGTGAGGTGGTCGATATCCACAGCTGGAGACTTACTGATTTGCTACCGCTGGAAAGATTGTGCCGGGAGACCAAAATTTCTATTTGCTTTCATGCCAACTTGATTGATATCCCTTTACAAAAATCTAATGAAATCAGGGTTTGAAATTTCTTTAATACAAAGAGTCATGTCAGCTTCAGGTCTGTGTCATATCCGGTCTCTCCCAGGAGACCAAATGTGTTTTGACAGCTGGTTGTCTACGTATCGATTCAAAACTGCCAATAGTTTAAAACCAGCTGAAAGTTTAAGGTGTAGTCATGCCACAACAATTCACTGTCTTCATGCGACCAAGAAATGCATCCATAAGGACCAACTTGAAAGACACAGTTTAGAAGAGAGCATGATCCATCACTTTAATGGGGGCGACTGGACCAAAGTGTATAAACTACAGTCTAAAGAATCACCCGCCATTTTGTGATTTATTTTTTTAATTTTTTGAGTTGCCAGAGCACAAACACGGGGGCTGGATCTCCATTCAGAATTGCCGACCATTTAAGGACTGTACATGCCCATAAACTGGTGAGTCTGGGTGGGGGAAGGGATCAAATGAACCCCCTGCCTTTCTGTTCACTGATGAGTTCTGATGGGACTTTTTTCACACACAGCATCTTTGAGTAATATATGAGTTTATCAATGAGCAGTTTTAATTTGGAAAATATAAAATCTGAGTAAAAACTATGGTTTATGACCGAAAACTACATTGGAATCAATGGAGCATATTTTTCATAGGGCCCATGCAGTTATAAAATCAACATCATCGTGTTATCAGACCCTACGTCCTACATAGAACCTTTAACAGGACAAGTTCTAAATCTACCATGACACCAAGAATCCTGCTTGCCCCAGTTTCAACTTCTGACCCCCTTCCATCCTAGCCCCTCCTCCCCTCCCCCCACCCCGCCGAAATATGGATTGAAATAGTTGCCACAAGAAATCAGCACTGCCTGAGATTGGCATATTTGTGATACAACGATGAACAATCAATATGATTGTGCGTGACAAAGTTATGATGGATGGCAAAAGCCGACAGTGTGTGACGCAAACCATTCCCCTCCCCTCTTGCTGGCCACTCCCCTTGGCATCCCCCTGTTGAGTGATAGCTGACCACTTAGGCTGTGGCCGCTGAGTCACAGCTACAAGACAAAAATTAAAACTTATTCCCAGGTCCTTGCCTCCACTCATTAGGCCACTCACACACAGTATTTTGTTTATCGGTGACGTGCCACGAAAAACACATGCAGGTTTCATTTTTGCACGTTTTTATCAATAGTTATTGATCATTTTGAGAGTGAAGCTTCAGATCTTGCAAATGTTGGCACCATGCTTTTAAAATCTGTACAAAACTTGTGTCTTCAGCACTTGTTGAGATTTCATGTCCCAAATCAAGTCTGTGGATCAGGGAATAAATGCTTTAGAATGGGGATGGACACAAGAGAACTCACGTAGGCCAGAGTTCCACATCCAGCCAACATTACATACAAGTACTTGCCATCAAACATAAAAATTCCACTTCACATTGTAATTTTCACGGAGGACAAGTTCATCCTGTTTAGGGTAAACTGAAATTGTTAGAGAAAAAAATATTGTGTGCTCGGCAGAAGGAAGTTCTGGCATTTTAAAAAAACAACTCACTTTGTGACGGCTTGCATAATACATGTGTAAACTCTTCACAAAGTCATTTTTTTTACATCATACGGGTCATGTGTATGTATAGGTCACAGGTCACATACACGTACCTGTCATTTTGGTCATACATGAATATAACTACATGTATTATATTACAACTTCCCAATGTTTATAAAACTCAAGAATCATGGTGAATAAAGATAGCCTTTGTTTTATGATATCCAACTATTTGAACTGCAATGTGTGCAGTGCATCCTGGTGACAGTCCTATTGAACAAACCTTTTTTAAGGGGAGAAGGGGGTTAATTCCTCGAGTTTAGAACTTTTCAGACATCCAAACTTGGAATTTCCAATCCTTGCAAATGATAGACTCGGTAGTGGTATGGTTTTCATATCAATTTATCTAAGGCAGCATGCATGCTATATTAAATTTTGCCGCTAATAACCTAATTCAAGTCTAATCACTTCAAGGACAGATGCAACAATCTTCTCTGATTGCCTACTTGAGGGAGTTGATGAGAGAGAATGTGCATCCGTGTAGGGAACATCAGATTAGGAGGGACACTGAGAGTGTTATCCTCCAGGGCCTCGCACACAAAAGCAATTGTAGCCTGTCATAAATTGAATTACGCAGATTGCATCTCCTCAGGATTCAGGTTGTTAGGGCTCACGGCCACACGTGTCTGCTCGGAAATAAAGCAAGAAGACTCTGCTGTCCTCGGTAGCTTGTGCAGCCGACAGAGGTCACATCCCTACCTAGTTTATGTAAGTGAAAAAAAGAACCCCCCCTGCAAAAATAAAGTCTGCAAAAGCTTTTGTCGACAAAGCATTATACAACAGATGAATATGGGGCATAATCACTTTCAGAAGAATGTACACATATACAATCTTAGTGATTACTGGTAAAATTAAGATTGCTGGATTCAGTTCAGCTATTACAGGGAGACATGTCTTTATTCATAAGCCAATGTCAGGTTACTCCTTGGTAGAGAAAAGCAATAATGATCAAGTACGGTACCTTCCCATGGAAGCAGGTACTACAATTCCATATGACCAGAAGTGTATCTTGGGACACAGGAACTACGATTCCAACCAAAACAGGCTTATAGCCACAAAAACTTTGGCCAATTCACTGACTGATGTTGTCCCTGTTTCAAATTTCAAGTGCCACTCAGGTCATCGAGTTCAATCAGGTCAGGAGTATAATCTTGAATTATATGGTTACATGCATTTCAAAATAGCGGAAAGGTGATATCTTCCTTCATGCAGTGTGATTCGAGCATAATGCATACGCAATCTTTTCCTATATCCCTCAATATTGAGAGAAGCCCAGGCGAACACACCCAAACTGTCAACCGTCATTATTGAGAAATGATTTGAGACAAGCACATGTCCAAGTACAGTCTATTAAGCAATAATTATTGCTCTGTATTTTAATCATACATGATTAACTCCAAGCAGTGTTCACACAACACAAACACACATGTCCATACTGTTAGAGTACTTCAGCGTGAAATGTACATATACATTGTAGGTAAAACAATTCACACACAATAGGAACTTCTTGAATGAAACAAGGTAGATTTTTTTCTGGAGGCACCAAGACAAGAAGATGGCACTTTGCTTATAAAGATTTTACTGATTAGAAACTATGCATAGTATTTCAGTGGAAATGAGAAACAACAGAAGTAAATGATGCATTACTGAAGTAGACACTGTTTTCAAAGACTCAAAAGTACTGTACAGCATTACATCGACAGCCAATTAGTTTGAATTGCAGCTTTGCAACACCTGCAGAAAAAGGTTGCCGAAAAAGACTTGTTCACAAAGCAATAAACCCCAAGCTTAATTCAAGACAGCGGTTGAAACTTCATGACTTTACACGCACATCGCTGCTTCTGGCAAATACAATAATACTGGGCAACATTGACGCAAACAATTTCCGAGCATGTTAGAACTAATAAGGGGCTTTGGTAAAGCCTGTTACAGGCTTCAGATTTCCCCTTAAGCCATTTGCAGGTCTTTTCTTGGTCGAGGGTCTAAGTTTAAAGATCTGGTCTTTGATTACAAATCCAAACAGTCATATGTCAGTTGCAAATTCGTGAACTCATGTTTCAACTCTATCTGGAAGTCAGGGCCCTAAGCAAGTGACATGTAGGCAAAGCCAAAACTGGAAACAAGTAAGGTTTGGCCTACAAATAACTCAACTGGCTGAGGCCAGAAGTATATGAAGCACACACCTATGGGAAGTGGCTGCAGTCGCAAGCCACAGGCTTCAATAGGCGCATAAAGCCGTAGCTGTAACTCTGGGACACAGCCTTTGTTTCCCACAATTGATAGCAGCACGCTCTGCTGCTGCAGCTATATGTCTTGCACCAGCACATGCTTGCTTGCTGCAACTCCAAACGGGAGGGGGGCAAAATGTGATGTTTTCTAAAAATAATTATCCAAATTTTTTCACCGGTGAAAGAATCCTCATGACTCCCCCCCCATAGACAGGTGAGTGGGTGACAGTACTGTTTTTAAAAATGCTGGCAGCTTCAATTCCTATTAATAACATACACAATAAAACAAAAGTGACATACATGTACACTGTATCTTGGAGGTGGGTAACTTGCTTCCCTTCCTGGTCGGATATGCTACATGGGCTAATGTATTTGAACACACTGTAGACCACTGAGGAAATCCAGACAAAAGAGTCGAATGAAGCTTCAACTTCTCATCTGGTATCAAGACTGACAAAGCTCAACATATCAAAGACATCATTGGTCTGACAGCCCGTGCCATCTAATGGGCTGAAATTTACCTAAATTGTAATCTTCACATTTTTGTGAGACTTTGTCAAAAAGGTGGTGACTAAGTGCCGAGCAACCACATATCATATTAATTAACTGTAAGTTGTTGAAGTTTAACAGTGTTGCAGTTGAGACATCCAGCAACCATCACAAGATCCCACAGGACCATTTATAACGCGATCACACAAGATAAACACAAGAGCTCTCGTCGCAAGCTATTTAAATGAACTGCAACAAAAGTATTCCTTTGTCATTGTTCACCCTGTTACATGTGACTGGTCTCATGTTTGACCTTCTGATGGTTTTGACAACACTGAAGTTTCCCATTCCCCATTCTCAACATTTACTTTTTCTCTCCAGTTGAAACTGAGGTATTCGTGATAAAAATGCTATCAACTCAGAAAAAGTGGACTTAGAGGTGAAAACAGATAAAACACAAATCTTGTCATTCTAACTTTTATCTTCTAATACTGCAGCAATGCCTTTGTGTATTGTTACATGTATATAAGCTAGTTAGACTCAAAAATAAATTCTCTTCAAACAGCAGTCAGCAATAATGCCAATGCCTTCCATTAAAACCATAAATTTCTCAATACTATGACGATTATTTCATAAAGCATGTTGTGCAATTTAACACAATAACACACAGGAAAATACACACCAAATTGATGACAAAGAAAAAAGGAACGCCTTGCCTGGAATACATGGCTTAAATTGAACTCTTGAGGGCTTTGTACTTCCGAAGGAGCATCCGCACAGATCCCAATTCATGGGTGACATGCTCCAACCGCTGTTCAAGATGCTCCTGAGAGAAAAAAAATGTAGGGAGTTTCAGAGGATTTAAAGGGTCCATGGAATACAATTATTTTATTACAAACCCTAGGTAAAAAAGGTATCTCAGTGCCCATTTGGTTTTGGGGTTCATGCCAATTTCCATTAAAAAAACTCCATGTTGCTCTGTTTTGGGTGTAAAATTCTGCTGGATATTTTCATATTTTGCTGTCCAAACTTTCCTTTTCTTTTGTGATTTATTGTATAAGTACACACAACAATGAGATAACCATGAGAGTTTCCAATGAGTAAATTTTGGGTTCATAATGTGATTAGAAATAATCACAATCTGAAAAGTGCCTTCCCTGATTGACATCATGGCAACAGAACCCTCACTTGTCCAGGAAAGCATGGCAATTTTGAAATTTTTTTTTTTAATGCACTTTTCAATACAATTAACTCCAAAAGGACGTCAAAGAGAATTCACACGTTGAAGAAGACTGTAAATATGCAAAAGGAGTCTGAAAAAATGTGGCATGAATCCTTTACGGGAGAAAGAAGGACCAATGTGACGATGACTAAAATATGGAACTTGATGCCCCTTGGAAGTTCGAGTGCAAAGATTGTGAGACCGGTCCCCATCGCGATATCAAGAGTGAGAACAGAAATCTGAGTTAACATACCTCTTCCTGTCGTGTCTGCCTCGAAACCCTTCCTGAGATCGGCATATGACTAAGGGTGGTTTCCAGCTACAGGATACAAGCACATTACAGCATTAAATGTGTATGGGGAAGGGGCGGGGGACTATACAATGTGTAAGATGTAAATGATAGTGAATGTTTGACAATGACATGCATGCATGTACCACGCAGATATACGTGTAACTGCCACAGAGATACCGCTAAAGTCATAATCCTGGAACTGCATCGCAAGGAACACATCGATCACAGAAATTTTGTAATCAAGCTCATCCACAGATTGAAAGTGACAATGAAATATATGTGTTCATTTGGGGGGGGTTAAAATGTATCACAGCACATGCCAAGACTGCTGCATTTTTGCCTGCAACATTACTCAACGTTTTTTTTTATCACGCCTTTTCATCAACTGAATGAGAAACCCAATAAAATATCAACATTAAGTATCCGGAAAATGGATTAAACATAAATTGCTTTGAACTTTTTGCAGGTGAATCACGGGGTCATCTGAAGATAAAAGGTCAAACGGAAGCAAATGCAAGGGAGACAGTGTTGAACAGAGTCGTTGCAGAATACACAATAATCTCAGAATAAATGCAAAGCAAGCTGATGAACGGGAATAATGAAGGAAGAATGCACAGAAAATACTGTGGGAAGATCTGAACTGTGCAAAAAGAGATGAAATGTAGATGGGCTGCCCGAACAAGACATGGCATTTTAGTTTGTGGTGATGATGTCACTTGGAAACAGACCAAGAACAGCACCAAACCACAGAGAAGCTAGCCAACAAGTGACCAACCAAGCAAGTAAAAACTAAACCCCCAAAAATGTAGCAAGACCAACAAAGTCCACTGAAAAGTAAAAATCACATCCAATTCAAAAGTGATGCCAAAAAATTGACTATTTGACTGATCAGATAACAGCTTTAATAAACCTGAAACACATTGGCTACATGTGCTAAATGTCATGAAGCTTCCTGACTGCAAGTGAAACAATGTGTACAGGAAACCAATGGCACACGCTTTCGCATTCTCGCAAAAACTGAGACCATCTGTCCATGCAAAGAATACGGTGGCTGAGCTGTACCATTGTTAACCACTTCATGCCGGGGCATTTTTCAATGTTGATAATGCTGGGCCGCCATAATTATCATTTCTTCCATTTTCGAAATTCTTCAAAAAAAAAAAAAGGACGTTTATAGCCGCACTAAGTAATCTTTAGGCACTACTCTAAGTTGACAGGTGACCTTCATTGACGCCCGAGTATTTCAGCCAGGCCTGCATTCTAGTAAAAAGAGCCCAGATTGTGCGGTGTTATGTAACTTTCTTTTGTTCACGAACCTGGCTCAGTGCACTGCTGACCTCTTTTCAATAGGGGCCAGATTAGCGTGCAGCGGTGCTGTGTGGCTCATCGCTGCGGTGGTGGAGCGCTTTTGTCCCCGGTGGTAATCCGCTTGCTATAAATGCCCCAAACCTTGGTGTATGGTTTCAAAACAAGGCTGGATTATCACCACATACAATTAAGCTGCCATGTTTTCACATTGCATTGTCTGAGCTGGGTGGGTTGGTCACACGGGTAATCCTAGGATGTCATTAGAATGCCAAATGAACATTGAATTCAAATAAACTCATCTGAATCCAAAGATGAAGAAGAAACACTGACAGTTTTGTGCATTTACCACCTGCATGCAAGTATGGTATCACTTCTATCATAGTGTGTAATTCTGGTCGCTGAATTAGTTGACAGGACCTCTGTAGTGTTTTGCTTCACCGAATGCAGGTTTTATTTTGGGCATCCTTTGAACAGTACCTGCCTGCCATCCGACAGTTACACGATGTATAGGTCTTGAGCAGGACCACAAGAGGGTGCTATTCTCTAAGCTCCTTTGGTCAGATATGCACTTCACTGGTTCACAAACGACTAGGAAATGCATGCATTGCAGTCGCAACGTTACCAACAAAATGAAAACTCAAGACGCTTCTTTTGATCTGATGAGGGGGTGCTTGTGCTTGACGCAGATTAGGAAAGGAATCATGGCCAATGGCCTGCCAATACATACCTGACGCTTCTCCATTATGAGCTGGTCCAGTTTCTTCTGGTTGTCATTGATGCGTTGAATGATGTCCAGACCGGACTCTGTCTGTTTCTGCCGAGAGAGAAAGGGGTAAGGACCACAAAAAGAGATGGAGCTAAGAATCTCAATAAACTGACAGCTAAAAACTCTCAGTTTTTTGGCTGCATTACGTAGGCAATGCGCTCATGCATTCCAATTGCACGGACACAAAAATCGACTCTGTTAACATAACACATGTGTAAAATCACTCCAGGGGCAATTTTGACGGATGCCTTGTTGGGGCCTAAAATTAGCCCACCATTTCACATGAAAGCCTGAAATCAGGTTATTGCCTGAACACTTCCATCCTTGTAGCTAGAGCCAACGGAAAGTAAAAATTACATACAAAACAACACATGCTTTAGTATGTACGTGCAACTCATCTGTGAAATACTTGGTTAACTACAGGTTGAAAGTGTTTGCAGTGCGTAATGAAAGGTGATGATGTATTACCTTGGGTGTTTGACTGCGTTGAGCGCTTGATGAGCCTGGCTCCTCCCAATCTGCCCTGGTCTGAACCTCACCAGCTCGCACTTTGGCAAGAACAGAATTGGCAATGTTATCCCCTTGAAAGCAGGGAGAGAAAAAAAGGAGTCAAGTTTTGCTATCGCACTCAAAGCAATCAATATTTGAAGAGCATACAGCCCAGATATCTTGAGAAAGCTGATCCCCACTAACATTATCTTGCTATATGGCCAATCATGTTCCTTCCCATTGTAAAGCAATGAGGCGACTGTACCTCTTTCCAGTCTGTTATCACTTTTTTTATTGTCTGCAAAGAGCTGCCTCCTTGGTGATTCCTTTGTTTTCCTGAGCCCAACCAAAGAGGGTGCTCTTTCAAAAGACTGTCTTGTTGGAGCTGCGCTGCCCTGCTTTGCCTCCTGGGGGCTGTTCCTGGTCTCTCTCACAGGAAACAGGTCGTGGTCCCTGGGCTTAATGGCCTTGGCCAGGCTCTGACGGGCAAGCTGCTTTGGAGAGCTGAGGGCCAGGGCAGCACCAAGCTTCGACGGCCCAGGTGCGGTGGGTGAGCGCCCGGTGGACTTTACGCCCGACACCGGCCAGATGTGGATGCTGGAATCCTGGGTTAATGGGCTGCTTTCAAGTGTCGCTTTCACTTTCTTGCTGCCATGGGAATGACCACCAGAATTGTTGGTACTGCGGTTGTGGTGATGCATATTTGGTCCCTCCGGTCTGTCTGGTCTATCGGCTAAACGTGCCCCATTCATACCTTTCAGCGTCAGTCCTTTACCACCGGCCGCATTCCTGGTCTCCTCTGCTTTCCACACTTCAAACTGGCGTGCCGCTTTCATCATGGGCGATAGGGGGCGTTCTTCATCTGTATCAGTGTCAAAGGGCACTCCCAGGTCACTGTGGTGAGTGGGAGCTGCCAAGTTGTCTCTGTTGTCTTCAGGTTGTGTCAAACTGCTGAGGAAAGAAAATTTAACAACCTCTCAGTTTGTCGGAAAGTGTAAAGTCACTATCAATGTGGGTACTAGCTCTGCTACAACCTCCAGACCACTGTAATATCCACCATATGAGAATACCCTATACGTTTCTGCTGTGCTCATCTTGAAGTGAAAATACATGTAGTAAGGTCTTGGCACGTGCAAGCACAACTGGAATGCCAAAAATGGATTACTTTTTCCCCTTTTGGGATGTCAGCTTGGTGCGGTTAAGGTTCAGTTCCCGGCCTGGTCCACACGTGGATTGAGTTTTCAGTTCCTACCTGATTCCGTGGGTTTAACCGAGAATATTCTTTGGGGATTTTCTTCCCAACTCTAAACCTGTAACTGCTTTTCACTGCCTTTTCTCCACTAAATCCTTTAGGCTCTCAAGTATCCTGGGCACTTTTGAAGAGTCCTTGGTTTCGCTCCCAAAAATGCCAAATAATATGTCTTTCGCAAATTAAATTTGATTAAATCTAGTACACTTAGTTATCTGATTGCACATAAATATAACAATTTGAATTCCCCAGACTAAAGACACTGTTGCTGTACCTCGCGATTTGAGGCAAGCTTTTGCATAGCGACCACCATCTCTGGAATGGACTGGTTCCTTTGTGCCCTTCTTATCCGTTGAAAACAGTGTACATGTATTGTGCAAGGCGTCTCTTGTGCAACTAAGCAAAATCTTGCCCCAAATCACGAGATACCTTAACAGTGTCTTTGGTATTTACAGTTCAAACCGTTATGTTCACTTGAAATTAAAGAACTCAGAGTACCAGATTTTATTCAAATTTAACTCTCAAAAGGCTTACTGATAATAACCTTTCCGTGTCTGACATGATTTGAAGGCTCTCACTACCACTCAGTGACCCTTGGAGCTTCTCTCCAGTCAGGATGTTGTAATCGGCACTGGGTCTCAGGAACTTTCTTTCCTCCACCGAGCGGGCTACGGCTGATGAATCCTGTGCGTTCCTGGTATCCTTTGCAGTCCCTGAGGTGCCATGGTGGCCGTCCTGTGGGTGGCTGTCTAGTGCTGTCAAGGTGGCAGGCGCAGCGTTGGGTGTGGCACCTGGACTGGTTCTGGATCTCAAACTGGTTCCACTATTGGCAGGTTAGATAACGTATGGTACTAGTTAATACACTGACCACAGGGCCAAAAGAAGAGAAAAAAAATTCTAGAGAGTAATTCGGCAAACCAGAATCAGAAGACAAACTGTAGTGTGCATTACATGGCTCTCCTCCAATGGGGTATAGTGAATTGCACAATACAGGTGTGCCTCAAGCTTCATAACAAATGCAGTGTCACAGCCATTATGGCGTCTCCTTGGACAAGTCTCTCAAGAAAACAACACACCGAACACTTACTTTTGTGAAAATTTGTAAGCTGTTACATCTTACGATAATTATGGGTCTACACCCCAGTTTGGCTGAGGAAAGGGTAAGTTTTTAATACACGGAAGACGACTGGACAAGCTGCAAGAGTTTGGAAAGCAGGACTGTGGGGTTAAGACTGCCACTGGCTACTGCAGCCTCTTCAAGGAAAAGCCATACACATGACTGATTGGAGTCTGGAAACACAGCCATTTTCTCCTGTTGGACTGCTATAATTTTAGACTCATTCACCCGCCATGAAAAACTTGATAGCATCTTTCTGCCTCAAGCCAGGAGTCTATAAACAATGAAATTTTAGGGTTTTTAACTGGCATAATGTCAAAACAGATAAACAATTTTCTCACCTCAATGACTCAGGCAGACTTTGTCTCTTAAGTATTGAGCTTTCCAAATCTATCCGTCTCACCTCAAACTCAAGGAGTGACACTTTTCTTTAATAACAAAGTAACAAGAACATTACTGAATACAGAAAATGAACAGATTTTCTTCAAACTGCACCTTTGAAGAGGAAGCAAAATTGGAAAAACTGTAATTTGAATTTGTAGCTTCATTTCAGCCTTATACAGGGAGAACATATACACTGCAGGGACGTGAGTAAAGTATGTAATCCAAGTTAATTTCTGAAATAGTCCACAAAATGTTGAGGCACAGTTCAAGTCAAAATACAAATCTAACAAAGCGTTTAATTACAAGTCAATTTTCAACTTTGACGTCCTCTCGGCAACTAATCCTATTCTATATCTGACGTCTAACTCATCAAAATGTACTTTCCTCTTTGATACTTTTATAGGTTCATTACCTAGTGGATGTGCGGACTGGTTAGCTACAGAAAGAGAAGACCTGCCCAGACTCAGAAGAGTTTTTACAATTGAAATGAAACACTTCCAGTGCAAATGCACGTAAAGTTTTGACCGCAAGCATGTGGCTATGGGTGTTATTTACGTACACGGCACAAAACACTGCTTTGAGTGGCGAAGCCAATTTGTCTTCTGTGCTCCATTCAGCGTTCCATTTTACTACTTGCTAATCAACTCACAATTACCTGGTCAATTCTGCAATCTTTGCTTTGGACTCGTAGAGCTGTGTTTCTGTATCGTGAAGTAATTCCTGGGTTATCTCATGCTTCTCGGCCAGGGACTTGTATTCAGTCAAGACCTTCAAGAGACAAAAATAGAAAGGGGTTTTTTTATTGGTTCATTTTTCTTGGATAATATTTCATTTCAAATAGGACCAACTACTCCTAAGACCGAAAGAATAGTGTTACACCCTGAACTTTGTTTCTGATGTTCAGAGTTGATGTTAACATTCTGAGATCTGAGGAATAACACCACGCTGTCAAATGTTTGTGTCTTTACATGTCAAATTAAAAGTTCAACAAAGCAGTTAATAAACCCTGAAGGAAATTTTGCCATGAGACCCTTCTGAACGCAACCTTCATCTAACAGCAGTTCTAAAAATCAATTAACAGAAGGTTTACTTACCCTTTTAAGGATTTTTTGGTCACGGTGTTCATCCATTGCTTGAACATCTTGAAGCTGTTGAAGTAAATGAAGGGAAAATGCATTTTGCATGAAAAAGATCTATGAATTAAATCTGTAGCGATGTTTCTGTGTAAAAAAGTATACAAACTCACCAAAAGAATTGTGAAATTTAGTCATAGCTACAAATAAAATTTAAAAAGGGCTTTCAACTTACCTAAGTATTTACACTGGTCTATGAAATACTGGATTTCAACTACGTAAACCCATATCCTGGTTTACGATATTTATAAAATGACCTAAGGCAAACTAATGACAACCAAGCAAGCAGAAAATAGTTACTGAGAAGATCTATTTGTCAAAAGCCTGACAGCTGTACAGCATAAAGTATATGACCTCATCAAACTGTCTGCTGCCCTCACCTGGTAGGCCTGATCCAGTGACACCTGCAGCTCCCTGTTTCTCTTCTCCAGTGACTGGACGTCCAGCTCCTTGTGTCGGCACAGCTGCTTGAGGTCGTCGACCTTCTGCTTCAAGGTAGCCACGGAGGACTCTGTGCTGCTATAGGTTTCACCCTGGTGCACAAAACATAACTTGTGAATGAGCATAATCAGTTTACAAAACATTTTTGCGAACTGAGTCAGGTAGAACTAATCCTTTGTACTGGGGCCAATTTCATAGCACTGCTGAAGCGAACAATTTGTTTCAGCATGAAAAACCTTGCTTGACAAATCAGGTTACCAGCCAAACCTTCTTGTAATGTATGTAAGCTGATAACCATTGCTTATTAAGCAAAGGTTTTTTCATGCTTAAGCAAATTCTATGCATAAGCAGCTCTATGAAATTGGCCCCTGCTGTTCATAAGGCTTGATACATTCTAATGCAGCTTGTGTCACCTTTAACTTACCAGTCTTGTTTCCAAAGCTTGTACAGTATTTTCCAGGTCTTTAATTCGACTGAAATGTGTAAAAAAGTGAGAACAGTTATCAGTTGGTAACTACTAACAACCATGCATGTACTTATTACAGATTTTTTGGCTGATGATACTGCTAACAAAAATGTGACACACACTGGGTACCTTTGTTTGCAATCTGAGAGAAATGAGCTGTGAGAAGACGGACGACTTTACTGGCATACCTATTGGCCGATTTCAGGGCTGCCTCCTGCTTGATGCAGTTGTCCTCAAGCCTCTGATTGGTTCGTCTCATGACCTTGTCGGGGGAGTGGTCTTGGAGGGAGGCAGCCTCTGTCAGCTGGTTTTGCAATTCCTGGATCTCCGTCTCATAGTAGGCTTTCAAGTCGGCAATGTGGCGGGCATGCTTCTCCCGTAAATTCAATCTCAAGCTAGACAGGGGAGAAAAGATGCTGGGGGATTAAATACCTACTTGAAAGAAGAGCCCAACTCCAACAAAACCATATTTTAGTTCAAAAGAAACAACTGAATATGTTTTGAAGAGTTGCAAAGGAAATCAATTAACTCTCCTAGGCCAAACTGGTGGAGTTGGCCTTTCTTTATAATGTGGCATTCAATTTTTCTCTGTTAAACAGTTTTTAAATATGGTTTTGAAACCATGTGACATTTATCACAGTGGATTTTTCACTACTGAAAATTTTAACAAAGAGCAACACGATGTCACACTACTTTGGTTTTTTGATATTTTGTAACAACTAATGGCTCTCTGCTTCTTTCTAGGGCCTGAAGTCTGGATCAAAAGCATAAATAAACCCAAGCCACGATACAGTTAATATGCAATGAAGACAGCCGACTGTTGATAATTTGTGAGAAGAGTTGGTGTTCTCTAGGTATCTTGGTCCAGTGGGCATTAGCTTAAATATTGCTGGTGTCAAAGCTCTCTTTCACCACATCCAGCATGAAAAATTACTTTTAAAAAGACCTCACAGAGGTCTCTGTTTCAAACAAAAATGGACTGTTCCAGATCACTTGGCAAATTTGCATTTTCATCAAAACTCGATCCAAACCCATGCACACAGCAATAAGAAATTCGGATGTGTCAACACTTTGCTTCAGCTGAGCAGAATTTTTCTGCACATTTGCCTCGGTACCTTGATGTAAGCTGTGCATCGTCTCCCTGCTCTCTGTTATCTCCAGGACGCTGAGGAGATGAACTCTGACCTGATGCATGGGGTGACCTTTGCCCGGGACCACTGGCCAACCACGGGACAGCAAGTTCAGGAGATCCTTGAGGACCAGGGTTTGGAGATCTACCTTCACTAGAATGCCAGCTATCGTTTCCCACAGACAATTCTGGCGAGTGCTGATGGTATAACCTTCGACCCTGCACAGTTCCTGGAACTTGACCTCCCTGGTCAAACCCAACAGTTGCGTGGGGAAAATGGGGTTTTTACTTTCAATGCTTTACCCAAGTTCTCCACAATGTTTTTTGGCAGTCTTCTGTACTACTTTTGCCAGTGATCAAAAAAACTGTTAACAGTTGTAAAATATTTCATTAAGAAAAAAAGAACAACTGAGAAAGCAACTAAAGTTACATTTTGAAAATGTTAAAATGTCTGTCAAAAAGCACAATTTCTTTATAGGAAGTGATTCTTAAATAGTGACATATCATGCAAAACCAGAGACTCAAAAGGGTTTTATATTTCACCTTCTTCCTAATTCTAGAAAATAACTGACTCTGTCCTGTCTAAATTGGCTTTCTACGTTTGCCGAAACCCTTCTTTCTGGACAAGTCCAGAAGTTGCGGCTACAACTGGAAATAACACATGTGCCTATGGAAACCACTGGCAAGTGGCTGTGGCTAAATCCAATTGACATAAGTGTAATATGCAGCCCTAGCCACCACATTCACACACTATTTCTCCTTGCAGTGGTACAAGTAGAGCCCAAAGAATGTGTCTGGTACCTGTCCTCCTGCAGCATCTTCTATTGACATGTCAGGCAGAGCTCTGTAGGTATCCTTCTCAGCCTGCTTCCAGTAAGTGAAGTCAGAATACACGGTGCTGGTGTCGTCTGAGGTAGGGCTTCCCCTGTCTTTGTCTGAGGGTTAGGCCAGAGATTTTGAAAGTACACAACTGATACTCGAAAGCTGACTTAACCACCAATGCAAGTGCTTGTAAAGTACAGAAAAACATTATACATATGCAATCTGAATGCCACGAGAACAAGGGCTGAGTAGAGAAGAAAGTAGGTAAACTGTGTCAAAAACTAAATCTTCAATTTTACAAATTGACTGGATTTTGCAAAAGCTTTCTCTTGATCTAAACACTCATATTTTTCATGTGTATCAAATTTTTAGGCACAATTACATGAATGAAAATGACAGCAGGCAACCATTACCGGCCATTTTCTCAGAACGTGTGAATACTCATTATCAAAATATGTGCCCTCAACTCTGCCTGAAACCAAATCCACTACATTTGAAGCTAAGATTTAAGCAGGCTTCTACAAATTCTGTGACTGACTTTCAATGGTATTAATCTGCTGGATGCAAATGGAATTGACAAAGCATATTTGAAATAAAGGCTCCACACTCCCTTCTTGTGACAAACCTGGAAATGCAATTTTCTCCGAAGATGTGAATATGTCACAGTGCTTTTGTGCCTTTCTGCTAGAAGCTAATAATCACAGGGTGCTAAGCATCAAGTTTGAAGCAGGTTGTCGTAGGCTCTCATCAGTTTATTCGTTTACATGCTGTGAAGTGACTGATCAACGATGCCAGTAATCCACTAGATGCAAATGGACGGGACACCCCAAGCCAAGGATCTAATATAAACCTGCCAAACTCACCCCTGGGATCTCCTTCTCCACGAGAATCCTCTGCTTTGCGGGCTCGTGTCGCTGCTTGTGCGTGCCTATGTGTCTGGGTGATCCTCTCCTGCTGCCTTGACAGGAGGTGGCGAAGGACTTCTTGTTGTTGATGTTGCTGGGTCTGAAGCTCCACCCACTGCTGTTGCAAGTGTTCCATCTGACATGGCATCATAAAACCGACACGAGACTATACGTCTGGTGAAAAGCATGTGTACTTCAGGACATTCAAAACTTCATTAACCCAAACCCTCGTCAATCCTCCAAAATTGGCCTCAGGCAGTTTTGGAGGATTCTGGAGGATCGAGGGTGAATGGCGAAAGTGCATGGTTTATTGAGAAGGATGCCATGCATGAAGGTCGTGGGTTAGACCTTGTGTTGTTTTTGCTTAGTCGTGTACACAAACTCTGCCCAACATTTCTTTTGTATCAACCGCACTGCTCAAGAATGCCCTTCGCGCTGCCTCAACATAATGACAGACGATTTTGAAGGATTGAGGCAGTAGACACACCTCCAAGTAGCATTTCCAGGAAATTTTGGAGGATTTTGGAGGATTAGGGGAGAATCCAGTTCCACTCCCTATTGGAAGATTTTGGAGGATTGAGGAGGGTCCCTGGCAAAAAGAGCCTAGGGGGTTAGGGTTAACATTAGGGCAGTATTTAACTTAAATTCCACACTATTGTCAGCAAATGTTTCTTACCTGACGTGCATACTGCTCTTGCAATTGCTGCTGCTGTTGTTCAAACTGACTTTGCAAAGTGACAAAACGATCACGCTGTGCTCTAGATCTGCCCTTCTGCATTTCTAATTCTTTGGGATTCCTCTCTTGCATCTCCTTCTTTAATTTCTCCTTCCGACTCTGTAGCCTTCCTCTCTCCTTTTCAGATTGTTTCTGTTCAATAATGTCAGACCATGTGGTCATAAGTGTCTCGCTGGCATCTGCCAGGGAGCCTTCCAGTGTTGCATCACTGTCCCCCGAGGTAGAATGTTTACCTTGGTCACCCCCCTCTGAAGGAGTTGAACCTAAGATCTCAGTATTCTCATCTTTGATCACCCTCATCCCTTCATTCCCATTATGGCTTCTTTGTGACTGCTTCCCAGCATCCTGAAGATTTTGATCTGCAGGTGTCTTGCTGCCCCGCCCAAGAGGTTCCTGGTGCTGCTTAGAGATGAGTTCCTCCTGTTCTTCTGTCAGGCGGGCGAGCTGCATCTGCAGAAGTTGGACCTGTCGCTCGTGGTGTTCCCGCTGTAAGATCAACTGCTGTCGATGCTGCTGCTCCAGCATCCCAAAAAGCTGCTCCCAACGCTCTTGCTGGCTCCTCTGGTCCATTCCGGGAGAGAACTGTGGCTTCCCTCGGGGTGGCCTCTCCTCCTCTGCCTCAGACTGGCTGGACACGTCAGCATCATTCTCAAATCCTTCACCGTCGCTTGACAGCAGGCCCGTCATCAGCGAGCCAAAGGGGCTTGATGCAAATGACCCGAGAGGTGGCATGATAAAAAACTTGGCCTGTGGCATCCCTGGCATTCCTCTCCCAAACAGTGAGGGTTTCGGCTCCTTGGTGAGGTCAAGTTCTTCAATATCTTGCTTATCTCCCTTACAAGAGTTATCACTCCCCTGATCACCTCCCTCTTGCCTAGGATCAGAAGACGAATGCCCATCCTTCCTGAGTCCATTTTGGATGCCAGCTTCATTTTGACTTTGTCGCTCCCGAGGTGCTTGCAATGTTGCATCTTTATTATTACCCCAATGCTGATCTGCATCTTTCCTCCTATCCATCCCATCAAGCCCAAAAGTCTTCCTCAAGTATTCAGATGAAAGTAATTCCTGATTGCCAAAGACAGGATTCTCTGGAATGCCTCCATTTGTTAACAGTTCTTCATCATTGTCCTCATCATCCGAGTCCATTCTTGTGCGCTCCCCTTTGACAGGGTGATACTGCCGTGCACTTCGGGCAGTATGTGGCTCACTCTCCCATGAGCTGGTGTCGGCATCTGTGGTGCCAATGTCATTATCGTCTACATCCTTTTCATTACTAGTATTCGCATGATGACGTGCTTGAGTCTGTGATGTGCCCAAAGACATCTTTGATCTGCAATAAAGAATCATGAGCCAATTTAGAACACTGACCAAGCAAATACCAGCCCACATTTTTGTACATGTACTGTACATGTAGGCTAGGTCTAGTTGTTAGTTGGTATATGACAAGGATTCAGAGGGGAATCTAATCGGAATTTTAAATTTGTAAATAGTACCTGTGGGCCTATCCACTTTAGAATGATAGTTTCAAACAATACTGGCATGGACACTGTGGGGGGGGGGGGTCAGGGGTCCAGTCTCCCCCAACAAAAAATTGATAAAAATTTCTAAAAAGAAAAAATGGAGGGAGAAAGAAATGAAAAAAAGATACGGGGATAAAAATTGGAAATTACCAATTTGCTCGGAAAAATATTGAAGAAACCTCAAAAATTCCCCACCCATTGTAAATGGTTCAGTAGCTGAGTGATGTAAGCCTACATGATATGTACGCCTACCTTCAATTGAAAATATCCAGCAATGACTTAGCTCATGATATAAGATACTGAATCTCTCCTCGTCGTGAGAGCTGAATATTTCCAGCTAAGCTGATGAGTGCTTTAAGTTTAAAAACATGCCCTCTAGAACCCCCCCCCTGAAAAAAACCTGGCGAAGTGCCAACAAGAAACGTGCCACACACAATTAACACTCATGGTCTAGGCCTAGGCCTACATGTACCATGTGATTCTACCTCCATGCATGTACATACACTTCAGAGAAAGTGCTATGCCTTGCCTTGTATGGCACAGTCGGGGGAACAAACTACAGTCGAATACGGACAGTGACCATGCTAGATGACGGAACCCCTTTTCCCCAAGTGAGCACTTTGTACCTTCCAATACAAAGGCCTACCAACATAGGCTTAATATTTATTGGTAAAATTAACTTGTTCAAAAGAGTAGCGTTGACTAGTGAGGCTGAGCTACCTGTGTGAGCGCGCGTCGGTACCGTCTGGATGGGGGGGGGTATTGGCAAGTACCGTACATACCACAACCGGAGGAACGCGTTTATGACATGACGTCACATGCAAAATTCATTATGGCCAGGCAACATTCTACGTTTAATTCAAACGCAGAGACTAGACAGACAAAGCTGCACTTCTCGTGGCGGCGAAAGCCGTTAAAGTTATGCATAATGCATATTCATCCTTCTGTTGTTGCGTGTCCCCGGAACGAGAAGGCGGTCTCTAACTAGCAAAGATCGTATAGCGCCGCCTAGCGGCACAGGTACGTGCACCTAGTGAGCCTGCGCCGAAGCATTACCGTGAACTGCGCTGGCGTATCGCTTGCTCAAATGGTGCCCATAGTAATTACACCTTTTGGGCAGAGTTATCTATCTTGCGCCTTTGGCGCTATACGATCTTTGCAAACTAGTGTCGGTAGTCCGGTAGAGACAGTATCACAACCGAAAAAGGTATACTTTACTTTTATATACTTACATCATCAATTGGCTCCGGGTCAAATTGTGTCAGGCTAAACTTGAATTAGTTCCCATGTACAGGTATCATTAGGTCCCTAAAATTTAGCATTATGTGAATGACATTTGTAATTCTGATGAAACATTGCCCACTTTCTTTTGCTGACGACACGAGTCTATTATCATAACCATTCAGCCATTAGCAAACTAAATACAGAACTTGTACAGGTGAATGAACGGATCTAATTGTCTAATAAACCTAGTTGGTTAATTTACTCAAGATGAATTACATAATCTTTAATTCTAGACAAAACAAGTATACAAAAAAAATAATTTTCTTTGTTTGGACTGTACTGTTCTCAGCCAGATCAATTAAATTCCTTGGTGTTCGAATTGATGAGAATCACCCTGAACAAATATGTCTTGTGTACTAAAATCTCCAAAATGTTGACACTATGAATAAATTAGATTTTTTTTCTACCAAATACCATACTTTTAAGTTAATACAGTACCCTTATTCTTTCCTTACCCGGGGCCGGCAGCTCAACCTCGTGTCACAGCGGGAAACAGTTGTTTGTTATACCATAGTCATAAATTACACTAGCACTCGAGTCTTATGCATATTTTATTGCAAGAGCCGTTAAGGGAAGACTTCCATATGCGGATACCATTCTTCCTTACGGTGACTTGATAGCCACCAGAAAGCAAAAACATGTCCAGAAAAGTTTAATTCAGAAGGAAAAGTACTACATCGTCGTACAGAGAAAACACCTTTTTTCAGACCAGTGTATAAGGAACTATTTCCGTGGTGTCTTTGTTGTTTTTTTTATTTTTGTTTTGTTTTGGGGGATCTTCGAAAAATTGAGGATTATGACAAACTGGTTTACTATAGAAACCTGGGATTCGTGACGCTGGGATAACTGTCGACTGGTTGAATTTCAAGACATACACCAAATTCCGTTGAAAATTATTGACAAGATTGAAGAGCAGACGATAAGAGACAACGACAGTGACCGTTTTTATAAACAACAATGGCGATCACAGCAGAAACACACGTTCCATGAACATAGCGCTGCAACAACAGAAGTCTTGTAACCCGCGGATCTCGAGCGAAAAGAACATGCGAACGTTTGCTTGTCGCCCACAAATATTCATGGTTCCTTATTGTTCTTAAACTTCGGGGAAAAGTTCAGTATTTAACAAACAATTAAAGTTTGAGCTTTGAAGCTTTCCATGGTGAAGGTAGCAAGTAATTAGTTAGAGGTTTGCAGTAGCACCATGCAAGGATATACCCTTTGCTTCAGTTTGTTAACTTATAACTGGATAACCTTACTACTGTTAACTGGGACGTATAGGAGAACAGTTTTTATAAATTGAATGGGTTCCTCAGTATAAATAACAAATGAATAAAAAGATAAATAACCGTATCACTGGTTGTCTCAATAACACGGCATAGCGCCCTCATCCAATCCAAACGGCGTTTAAAATAAGAGGCTCGGAAGGGGGCCATGGCACCACGTGCACCGTACGCTGTCTCACGGGCGCGTAACGAGCCCACGCTTCGTTTGATTCGACCTCGTGTGTTTGATCATGGAATAATAATGATAATAACTGAGGAGTTATTTATGTACAAGTAATTTATTTATGTTTTCAATTGTAAGAAAGGTTATTTTTTCAGCCAGAACTGGGATTCGTGTTTTCAATAGTCCTCGTTATTAACAAAGGTAAGCTTACATGCTATGCTGAGTGGTTTCTGCCCTTTCTTGAATGAATTAGAATATTTATAATAAAATCATTCCTGGTATATTCTGCAGGACTACACAGTCTCCCTCTTTTTAATTTCCCTACGATTCAGCCAGGTACAGTTATTTCGAAAGATTGATCCACCGAGCGCATGGAGGACGAAAAGTAGCCATCTGCTTTTCTCCTATCAGAATAGTAGAAAAGCAAATTTTACGTTTTTGTAAAATGCAATTTTTGATTTCTCTCTTTTTCTGCTACCTCAAAAGCAGAGTGACCATTTTATTACAGTAATGCATTTTTCCACTTTTCTGCTTTTCTGCTACTACAGGGACGCTGATAGCCTACTGCCGTATAGGATTGGTCCGCAGAAAGCATCGTTTTAAGTTGGCTTAATTCTATACGTCTCCACTCCCCCAGAACATACGTCTTCACTCCCCAAGAACGGAAATGGTCGTAACTTACAGGTTCATGACCCCATTCACTGCCACTGAGGACAGAAAAGGAGATGGCCACTTTTTGGCCACCTATGTAAAATCTGCCTTTCCGCGTATCACAAAAGCAGAAAGGTTGAATTCACGGTTGTAGTCAAAACGTTCAATCCACTTCCCTGCTTGTTGACATGTAAAAAGCAGATGGCCATTTTCCGTCCTCCGTTTACGACCATTTTCCATTTGGGGGAGTGAAGACGTATAGAAACCAATACTGAAAGCATGCTTTCTGCGGACCTATGAGGCAGTTTTACAACTATCATCCAATTAATAGACACACAAGGAAAACATGTGAATCTTTCATTATAAAAGATAGGGTGGAGTGTAATTATTGGTTTATACGTCTTCAGTCCCTAAGAAAGGAAATGGTTATAACCTGAGGTTCACAATCTCCTTCACGGCCCTTGGAAGGCAGAAAAGCAGCTGGCCACTTTTCGGCCGCCTATGTAAAATTGCTCCTCTTGTATCAAAAAAGCAAAGAAGTAGAATTCACAGTTATTGTCAAAACGTCCGATCCTCATTTGTGCCTGTTCGAAAGGGGAAAAGCAGATGACCGCTTTTCGGCCGCCAGCGAACGAAGAAAAAGTGAAATCTGCTTTTCTTGAATCAGAAAAATAGAAAAATGCATGACCAAACAATGTTCGTTCTGCTTTTTGAGGTGGCAGAAAAGTAGAAAAGTCGAAATTGAATGTTACCAGAACATAAAATCTGCTTTTATACCATTCTGATAGCAGATAAGCAGATGGCCACTTTTCGCCCTCCACTAAAGAATCATATTCCCTTTAGTAAACTACACAAAACAACATTATTGAAAAATCATAATTTTTCGTGGGATGACATGATAATGGGGAGGAGGTTGGGTCGGGAAGTTTTGTTTGTGGGGGAGCGGGGGGGGGGAGTTGTTACTACGTGTCTTTGTCGCCGTTTGTGAAGCCATTCAATCTCTTTGTCTTGTCCTTATCCGCCCTTTACCGAAAACGAGGCTCTTATAGGGTGTATATTTTTAAGTGAGACGGGTTTCCAAACTTTAGACTTTGGCCCCTTACAAAAATTGAAAAAAATAAGTAATTTATAAAAACAGAAATAAATGAAATGGCAATGAGCCGGGAAGTAACACCCATCCACCCTCTAGATGGCGGTTGCCAAGTTTCGTTTCAATATTTATTTACGTAATTATATTTCAGTGACGTCGACAGACGCTGTTTAATGCATAATTTTTATTAGATGACAGAGAAGCAAAAAATGCGCAAGTTGAAAATGGGAAAGAAATCATTAGCCTCTTTCTTCTTCAGCTTAATTCTCTGGAAATACCTGTAGGGCTACTCGGCTGAAGGGACACTGGGAGACCGTAGACCCTGAATAGGAATGTTACTTTATTCATCTAAGAAAAGACAGAGGCAAAGACTTTTAGTAGCGACTCGAGTCGCAATTTTTGTGACTTGACTTGTAATTATCAGTTTTTACTTGACTTGGACTTGCACAATTTAGATTGTTTAACAACGCAAGTCAGAAAACTATACTCAATCAAACCCATTAAAGTTTTAAATCAGGCCTACTTGCGTTCTTAAAATAATCCGAGTAATTAAGACTTCGTTCGGCTAGCAACTTCTACTTCGGTCTTGTCTGCCTAAAGCCACGTCCGTGAATCACTTGGATGTGGCTTGAAATCATACATAGCGCGACTTTGACTTGTACTTGGACAAATAGGCTTGTGACTTGCTTGTGCTTTGACCAAATTGACTTGTAACTTGTCTTGACTTGTGATCGCATGACTTGTGACTGTGAACCAAGTGACATGTGACTTTGCTTAGACTTGCAAAAAAATTGACTTGCTACCACCTGTATTATTTTGCAAGTTATAAAGTACATGTATGCCAAAGCCAGTTAACGTGGGGCTTTCTTACCTGAAAAAGCTGCTGGGCGGGGTTTTCCCCCTCAAATTCTTCAACCTTGCAATTGCGCTTTGACCCAACTCAGGCATATTTCTAGCATATGGTAAATGTGACTCACTCAGAAATGAACATATTATAAATAAATAATACCATGGTCTGCATACTTTTTTTATTAGGGAGTCGGTGAGGCAATTATTCCGCCAAGATTAGGCATTTAGGGTCAAAATTATAGGTTATGTGCTCCGATTGCACTTCAGTATTTTTTTTAGAAATAGATGAATACAAATGTAAAGGGGCCACAAACGATCGCGTTTTGGGCAAAGGTCATTAGCCTTGTTCATGGCATTTGTACACTTTCAAGCTTCTCGTATTATTTTGATAGCCTGTTTCCGGTAATGAAACTCGATTAAAAGTGCCCTGATCATCACTGTACATGTACATGTACATGTACTATACCTCGCGCGTAATACGCGTTACAACAGCAGTACTGCATAATTCATGTTTCATGGTGACGCCATATGACCCAGGGAGCCAAATGGCATATATTATCATAAGTGTCCCTTATTCCGGTTGTGACCAAAGACCTTAACGTGGCGCTATAAGATCCTTGGTTGTGACCATACATGTACGTGTACGTACTGTAACTGCGCTGCACAGCAGCTGTGTGTGTTCATCGGCCCCTGAACCTCGACAGAAGACCACAGACGTAGACGGGTCAGTGGACAGGCACTGGGGCATGGAGGTAGGAAAAGATGGCATGCAGAAAGGACGTAAGATGAGAAAAGAAATAGAAATTATCGGAAGAGAGTGGAAGGGGGTTCCCTACTTCGAGAACATGCTCAAAGTACTCCGTCATACTCCGTATGGCGGAGTAGTGACTTTGAGTTAAGTTCTCGAAGTAGGGGTTCCCGATATGATGTTGATTTTGTTTTCAGGCCCTCGTCCACTTCGCTACGTACGAGTCAGTGATCATGGTTTGTCATTTCGTCTATCCTGTTTATTGCTGTGCTACTGCTAGGCCTACCCAGACATACTAGATTTCCAGTCAGTGAGTGTGCAGACAATCAAACAGGTGAATTAACAGACTTTAACCAGCTTTATTCATATCAAGTCTGTCATGTCTGTACAGCTGACAAGATTCACTAAACATTCCAAAATAACCACAACTTAAGGCAAAGTGGAGTCAAAGTTAATATCCTTGGGGAACACAGGATTTAATGAACTCATCCAAACTATTTCCAAACCCCCCCTCTTTTGGCATTCTCTTACAGGTTTACATGTATGTTGGCCCCCGCTCCAAGTCAACCAAGGCTCTTATTTAGTCATTGTCCACTACATGTACGTCACTTTGCTGTTCTGCAGACCTGGAGTGTCATCAGTTACTTCTTTAACTATGTCAACATGGCCCAAAGGATTGTTTGGCTTGCTAACTGTAGGTCACTGGTTTTGCTTAACTCTCAGCTGACTTATGCTCAAGCACCTTCCAGTAAATGCACAAGGCTAGCCTTGACATCAAACATCAGTTTTGGAACAACTTGCAAGAAGACAGTGCAGCATGTTCGGCTTTCAACGACTACCAGGATGGGAAACTTTGGAGGGTTCTATTCAGCCTGCACAGCAAACCGGTCTGGGTGGTTTCCACAATTAAGACTTGCTGGCCAATCAACCATGACCTCAAGCAGATGTTTATTGCAAGCCCCTTGGCCAACAATGTTGAACTCTGTGGCCGCCTCCACAACCACTACAAGAGACAAGACTAGGACTAAGCTTCGGAAAAAGCTTCCTGAGCTCGACGAGACCGAGCTAGAAGAGATGTTTGTTCGAGGATCGGGACCAGGGGGACAGGCAACAAACAAGACCAGCAACTGCGTTGTTCTTAAACACTCTCCTAGTGGTATAACTGTCAAGGTGCATTCTTGTCAATATGCTTACACACTCCAAGTCTGGTAACACATACACCTGTACATGCACTTCTGCTGAAGTAGTCAGTTGAATGATCACTTGTTATAAATTTGACAATTCTTTGAGATTTGCATTGTGCAGTCTACACAGTTTGACAATCGTGTATATGAAATTGGATGTACTGTATAAAGTAATTTTACCTGTACATACTTAAGGCCTTTATTTTTGACAAAATCATGTTTATTCAGGAGGGCCGAAAAGAAGTAGAAGTGCTAGCATTTTAATCAACATTTTAGGCAGCTGGCCAGTTCAGTCAGGTCATGGTCATTGAAAGGGTTACTACATTTAGAAAGTTTGGGAGAGGTCACTTCATGCAGTTTGAGATGAAATCTGAAAGGCTGTTGTTACGTTGGGTTCTGTTGGTGATATGGAGTGAATATACATTGTGCGCTGGCCAGAAATAACTGGTTTGGGCTTTGCTCTTGGAGTTCAGAGTTGTTGAATGATTTCTTTACATACAATGAGGCTGTGTGTCTAAATCACTTGGCTGTGGCTTGAAATAACACACAGCTCTGTGAAGCAGCTGCAGCCACAACCATAGACCTGTGCATAACTTCAGGCCTCCGTCAAGTAATTCAGACAGGGCCTGAGCATGATCGGTGTTTACTGTCGTTTTCTGCTATAGTGCCATCAGACACGTTCGCTGCCCGAGAACCAAAAGATAGCCAGGGAGCTTATGAAGGAGCGACTAGACATCCACTACCACGGGGAGGACAGTGCTGTTCTCCAGCAGAAGGCTGCCCACCGGAAGAAAGTCAGTGAGAAGACTCGCCGGACCAAAGTGAAGCTGGAGAAACTCAAAAAGATGAAAGAAATGCTCATGGAGGACAAGGAAGTGTAGAGGAGGAACTTGGACCTCTTGCCACTGGTACTTGGTGACTGTTCCTTTGACATGGCAAGGAACCATTTACAAATGTGAAGTGTAACCTCTCCATTAACCCAACCCCCCTAGGGTGTATGTAAAATCATATTGAAATTGGAGGATTTGGGACTGTTAGGGTTAAAGCCCAAAGGAGTGAGGGCAATTGGATGCGCTTTCTGAAATGTACTGCTCTAGGATGTTTCTCTCTCTGTGGATGCAAGTTAAATGAATGGAATTTTTTTACACTGCTATAACGGTTTCACCATTAGTCATTAAACTCATAGGATCTTGCTCAAAAATGTTACCACTTATCCCAAATCTGTATTCCAACTTTTTGGAGAGGGCATTTTAGCTGCTTTTGCGAGACACAGCTTTTATGCTATAATTGATATTGTGATATGAAGCCAAGTTATTTATGAAACATCATTTGAACCAGCAATAAACTTCTCATGTAGATGTATATACATTTGCTGTGATACAAAACATTTTATTAGCCATCATGTGAGAAATAAATTAAATCTACGGACATGTACAGCATGTTTCACGACAACACTGAGCATGAGTTTTTACATGGACTTATTGGTTAATAACAGTCATCAGTAAAAACTACATCAAGTTAACCTACGTATTTAACTGTAGTTTTACATACAGATGAGCACAGCTTGCACTTGATGCAAGTCTCAATCTATGTGCACACCATCAAGAAAGAATCCGGGAACATTTTGTTTGAGGAGCCCTTCAGTCAGAGTTTTATTTGGGATTGCAATATCTGCCTGTCCTTTCCCAGCAAAGGAAAAACAACTTCCTGTCCACTCCCAATGAAATGTTTCAAACTGATACCCTAAATTATATAGCCAATGTTTTGCAAGGAAATATGAAGATTAAGTCTCCAAATTAAAATTTAGTGTAAAATAAAGGGGGGGGGTTGTGAATTTCTGGCAAGCGAAAACTGCCTGTCCAAATAAGTTTTCCCTTCCCTACAGACAGGTTGTTGGATGAGACATTGCCGCCAATTCTGAGAAACTACAATGTACATGTATTCCAAGGAGTCGCCCTTGCCAGGATTTTTAAGGTGCACCTGTAGAACAATTTACAGATATCCTTCACATTTTTCCAGTCAGATACTGTATTTATAATCTGAGATGCACCATCAGCAGGGCTACATATGTTGCAAGAATGAAGAATTAGCCAAAAGTACTGAAACTGGGACTGAGAAAGGCTGATTTCCTAAATGACTACAGCATGAACACTCCTTGTGTTTTATATTATATTATTCCCTTTTGTATTAACCACTTGCCGCCGCTGCTTCTGGTACCGGACACTCATTCTTCATATGCGTGGCCCGGGTCTCTAAAATCGGACAAAGGGAACTGGGCCTTGTAACAAAAGACCGGACTGCTGGGCATTACCGACATTTTTTACTCTCAAAAGTGGAGATAATCCAGCCTTGTTTTGAAACAGTATACCACGGTTTTGGGAATTTAGCACGAACGGATTGCCACTGGGGACAAAAGCGCTCCACCACCACAGCGATGAGCCACACACTACTGCTGCACGCTAATCTGGCCCCTATTGAAAAGAGGTCAGCAGCGCCCTGTGCCAGTTTCGTGAATAAAAGAAACTTGCGTAACACCGCAAAATCTGGGCTTTTTTTACAAGGCAGCAGGCCTGGCTGAAATACTCCATCAATAGATGTTGTCTGTCAGATTAGAGTAGAAACCAGACAGTCCTTCGTGTGGGTGTAAGTGTCCAGTAAATGAAGATATGAATTTTTAAAGAATTTTGAAAAAAAAAAAATTATCCCATCACAGCATCATCCACAGTGATAACTGCCAGCGGCGCGAAGTGGTTAAACTCCATCAGTCATCAAAGCGACCTGTTGCAGCACTTATAACCGTATACTAAGCCTTACTGTATACCCTTCAGATGT
This sequence comes from Acanthaster planci, assembly GCF_054643075.1. Lineage (NCBI taxonomy): Eukaryota > Metazoa > Echinodermata > Asteroidea > Valvatida > Acanthasteridae > Acanthaster > Acanthaster planci. The sequence goes on along the minus strand of NC_141785.1, from coordinate 10,493,224 downwards.
ACATGTATTTAACCATCCCAGGCGACCCAGCAGGTTTCGAAGGGCCATGGTTCAGTGATGATTATGTCCCACTCTTTTTGTGAACGTTGAATGGGCCGACAGATCTGGGGTCAGTTAGGCATTAAAAACTCAACATTATATTACAGTTCAGGGGAGACAATGTGGGCTGCTATCATGACCGGGCACTGCGCTCCGTTTCAGCTAAACACTCCCTAACCAGGGCTCTGGCGTGAACAATACCTGCAAGAAGGCATGAGAAAGTGACATTTTTGAGAAATGGAGTAATTCAAATTGGGATTTCCCCCTTCATGTCCACTGACACAAATGCATTATAGCCATGCTACAATTTGTGCACATTCAAATGAAATGTAATTTCAGGTCTTGTGTGTGCCCAGAAAGTGCCACCTACTGTCTCTGCAGAGACCCTGTACAAGTTTAATTTTCATTAAAAAAAAACGAGCCTAATTTCTGCTAAGCACAGAAAATAATGATAAGCGAAATAAGGTTACCTGCCCAAAAGCCATGCATTATGTTTTCGATTGACTAGTTCCCAGCTGATATTGCACTCAGCACATGAAAATTCAATTTGCTAAGCCGTACATTCTGCTTACTGGCTCTATGACATAGGGTCCAGCAGGTTATCAATTTAGGAGTGCCCTTACCCCTCTTCAGTCGTTCAGTGGCTGTTCTACTGCCAGAGTATGTGGGCCTGATATCCCGACCCATGTCTTCGATGACTGCCAGGAGTTCAGCGTACTTGCTTTGGGGTGCGACTGTGCGGTTGGACATTGGCAGCACTGGAAAAGTTCAAGAGAAGCACAAAAGAAGAATGTGCAGCTTTTATATCCTCATTTAGACAAGGAAAGACGCGTAAGTACCGGTGCATACTAGGCTCTACTGAAGACTGTTAATTTCAGTTTCATGTCTGCCACTTGAAGTTGGAACTTCAATGGCCAAATTTGCTTCAAAGTAGAATCAATGTACTAAGGCCAAAAGAAAAAAAAGTTCCGCTTCCCGTTTCCAAATCAACCCTAATGTTTCAGCACGACCTCAAAATGTTGATCGGCAAGATAAAATAACAAATTTTTCAAAAAATCCTGCTCTTTCCTGTCTTCACAAAACACCTCTCGACTTTCTTCACATCAAAACGCACACACATGTACTTATATGTTGCCTACTTTCATTCACGTTTTGAAAAGAAACTTCTGTTATTTTCACAAGTTCCCTTTGCGATTTACTCTCTTGATGGTGAAAGCACCTGCATAATTATGCTCAATGCATTGAAGCAATGCTGCATTGGTTCCTGAAGTGCTGTGCCGCAGCACGAGGTTTAGCGCCAGCCCCTCTTGATGCATCACGCATGCTTACACTTTTTACATTGATTAAGGCAAGCTTTTCCAATGGCAATGTTTGGTAGCTTTCATCCACATTCAATCAGCACAAAAAAATTGCGCCCCCCCAAATATTTTTCAACCTACCGACCTTATTTTTCAGAGGTATGTAATCGGAAGCGGAACTTTTCAGGGGCCTGAACAGTCAGGAACTTAAATTTGTTACTTGGGCAGATACAGGTAGATTCCTTCAGAAAAAAAAGAGTTTGGATTGAAAAGGAGACAGAGAGGATACACAGATTTAAGATAAGGAACAATTTTCAAAGTAAATTAGGATCTTGCAAATTACAAGTCAGTTCCTCAAGACAATCCAACATGGCCCATGGTTTTACTAATCACAATCACTAAAACTGCCACGGCTGTTGGAAAGCAACATGGGGAAGAAAACAAGCAAAATGCGCCATTACCCGTGTTACCTGGTATCTGGGATTTGGCATTCATCTGGACAAGAGAGCTGTAGGCACTGGCGTTACTGCCAGAGGACTGGCCACTGCTCATGTTCATGGGCACTGGACTGTTGCTGGCAGAGGACGAGTGGATGATCTGCAGGGCTGGTGAGTTGGCTGAAATAGAAAGTGTTTTGACGTGAATGAGTAAACCGTAGATACAGGCATTGCAAACATTTGGTGTGACCTAAGAAACAAGAATATGTGCCCAACATAAAAAAAAATGAGCCAGGTGTGTCACCAGAGCTATTTTTTTCATTATAGACCTTCCAAAATTCAAACTAAGAGTGACAATGCTCCCCACATCATGGGTCTGACATATTATTTGGTCACAATTTTTTTCTAGTACATACATGTACATTAAGCTCTTGAGAATAACCTATAAAGGACGTGCAAATTTCAAAATGAAATGGAGTGTGGAGAGTCACCAAAAAAAAAAAGATATAAAAAACACATAAAGTAGTTATTACACTTAAAATGACATGAAAAACATACGTATTATTCTGTCATTAAACAAATATCACTGGACAGGTTCAAGTACAAATTCCAACCAAATCTCTCTAACAGATGGAAAGGGTATTCATGATAATCTCTATGCTCACACAGAGCACAAACATTCTTACATTTGAAGAAAACAGACAAAAAAACCCCGACACATTACAAATGCCAAACCAGAAACAACTCAAGACTGAATGGGATGCAGAAAAGGGGGGGGGATAGCCCTCCGCTGAACCTAATCCTGCCCCAGTTTCTTGCAGTAAGTGACATATTTCATATTTATTTCAGTCACAATTTCAACATCATGGGATAAAATGCCACACGAACAAGGACAAAACAATATGGAAGTTGGAAAAGAAAGGACAGTCTATCCACTGCCCTATCTTCAGTAAGGGGCTACTGACGTTGTGTCAAAGCTTTGAGGAGCCGGTCGCCGGACGGCCTACTTCCTCTCTCCTTATTTGGGGTTTTTTGTTTAACTGAGTTTCGGTCCTCCTCAATCATCTGGACATCATTCTCCTCATTTTTGGTCTTAGCTGTGCTCTGGGCAGAGCTCCTCTTGTATTTGCTGTCCTCATCCTCATCTTCAATCATCTCAACGTCATCGTCACCGTCTTCCATCTTGCTCTTTTTCGCACTTGTTTCGCCCGAGTCACGACTCTCCCTTTTGGTGCCATCCTTTCTTGCATCCCTCATCATGTCCACATCAGTCACTTGACCATTACCTACTGAAGTGCTTAGTGCTGTGCTCTCTGCTTTGGAATCCTTAGTCAATGTTTCAGATGACTGGGAAATAAGAAAATGAAGACAATATGTACATGTACAGAACTATTTCTAAAATGATAAACTTTAAGTACACGTAAATAGTTCAGCTTAGCCTATGCTTAGTGCCATGGGTTACCTTAGTCACACAAAAGCAAACAAGTATCATTGAGTGAATAGACAGCTGTATATATGTGACCCACCATTCCAAAGCCAGGCTGAAGTCGGTATTTGTGATGTTGGACAATTCCTCTTCTTCAACTTTTTTATAACACTTCAAAGTGATCCACGCTAAATCGAAATTCTGTCTACAGTAAGCTTCTTAACTTCTTAAGTAGTGATAGCTGTAAAACTCCCATGAAAATCTGAACAGTGGAAGTTCCACTATTTTAAGGTTATGAAGTTACCTACTTCAGCCTGGTTTTGGGATGGTGGGTCACATATACATACATGTTAGAAATCAAACCAATCACCTTTCCAATATTGACAGTTAAAACAGAGAAAGAGATACATATCCCTGTACAATGTACATGTACATGGTGTATGTACATTTATGAATATCACATATTAGTAGGAACTTGTTACTGGAAATATACATAATGGTGTACTTGTAAAACTACATGTATTCACTGCAGAATACAGTTCACTGATGTGCACTGCATTTCGAGATACATGTACACGTACTTTTCTTTCAATAGGCACTTCAACAGTGATGACTGTTGGAATGCAAGGTTTTTGATATGTGACAAATTGGTCCTCAGCCACGTTGTATTTGACTGACCTTGTCAGACGGAACTATTTTCACATTGAGTCCAGCCAGTAGGCTGCTCTTCATCCCAGTGTCAACCCTCAGGCCGGCTAGAAGCTGCGTCCAGAAAGCAAGTCAAAACTGATGAAATACATATTAAATGCCAAAGAAGTGGCATCACATTATCCAGGTACCATAGATGGTGACTTGTACACATTCCTCCAGTGGGCTGAATTACACTACCATTCAGCTTTTTTACCCATATTAGTACAATGTACATAAATGTACTTTCAAGGGGCATCAACTCTTCAAAATTTTTGAAACAAATATCTTGATGAAATTTATATATGAAATTACAACTTACTGGAGTTTTATTCATTGGCTCAGATTTTGTGTGACTCTCTGAAGCACCACTCATAAATGGGAAGTACACAGGTGCCCGGAATTTTAGCCCTGTGGTTGTGAACACAAACACAAGAGTTAGTGATTCCTCACACATTTTTAAAAATAAACACAGATATTACTTAATTATCTAAAAACTTAAAATCTGCATGTAAATGAGGAATAAAAATGAAAGTTACATGTACGAAGAAAAAAGAAATACATTTTGTTCGTCATAAATACCAATAATTTTTACAATAACTGCGAAAACGGTAAAAACAATTCAAGAGTTTCACAGCTCAAACATAAACCGCACAATCACCTGATCACTATGTGCAATTGGTCAAACCGGTATGAAATCTCCAAAATTACTTCCTAATTTTGAAATTATGTATCTTCCACAAGCGTGACTTGAGAAGGAAAAGAGACTGGCTGGCTAATTGCAGATTTATCAACAAATCCCATGTTAAGACTGAGCGACTGCACAAAGATGGAGCAATTATGCTGATTGAACAAATATTTCAAGTAATTTGGACCCTACTTACTTTATCTAAAATTTTTATCACCTTTTACAAGCATTATGGGGATGGTCTATTGAATTCTAGTGCTCATATCTCGATACAACACCCAGGTTCCTTGGTAATACTAAGAGTACTTGAACTTTTAAATATGTTAAACTCTGGCATGGGTCCGGGTTCTTCATAACAGATAAAAGAAATTACTAATGACAAATTTTGATTTACAGTATCTCATTTGAGTTGGATTTGTAAAAAAAATCCAACCGGTGGGGGTAGAGTGGGTAGGTAAAGCCTACCTGGCTGACGTGTTCTCGGTTTCCAGCGCTCCTCCTCCTTAAAGTGACAGCTACACACACGACTCCAAGTTGTAGGCAACCAGCCATGTCCACTTCCATCCTTCTGTGATTTGCCAATGCGCTCACACCACAAATCATACCACTGTTTCCAGTCCGGTCCATCATTCTCATTTGGGAAGTTGTACAAACTACAGAGCTCTCTGCCATTTTTGTGGTTGCAACCAGGAACACAGCAACTCAGCCCCATTGTGATTGTTAACCTACGGTGGCACTGATACAACTTACAAATACAAGTGGCACTGGCAGTGATTTGCAAGCTGGCCACCAAATAAAGACAACACAATTTGCTCCCAGTAGATCCTGCACTGACCAAGTGCCCAACCCAGCGATAGTCTAACGCTAAAGCCTGGTCGAACACGCAAAATTTGTGGCCAGATAAAGGCCACACTGACTGACCACTGGGGAACAAAGACGGGGTCAATTTGACTCCGATCACTTGATGTGACACACCGTTTTCTCACCGGGTGGTTTTCCTCCCACAAAATGGCTGCAATTTCGACACTTGTCCGATCTCAACAGGATCACCGCAGTGAATGAAATGGCCGACACAGCGATGACAAAGAAATGGCCATGTCTCAACGTACCCACGACCTTCGACCTTTACAAAAGGACGGCAATGAATCATGGGAATATTATTCATGATTTTATGTGTGCAGTTGGAATTTGTACTTGACAAAATTAATTACAGCTGGCGTGCACGCACGGAACTTCCATGCACAGCAGCATACCAAACACAGCACAAACAACAGATATAAAACAACAATGAAATGACAGTCACGAAAATTACTTCGCTCCTACCCTTTGGTACGAACTTCACACCAGTGCTGTCCATTTTCTGGGCTAAATCCAACCCAATGAGTGCATGAAAGGACGATTTTCTGGACCAGTTGCCAAGATCACTCTCCTCAGGCGAGCTGGGTTTCACTGGTTCCTACCTACGTGACGTCACCCAGCTCTACAAAATTTACATAAAAACATAACTTCCGCTCGCGTACGTGGTCAAGATACCAGTGAAACTTATGATCTATTATTTTCGGGAAGTTGCTTTTGATAATCACTGAAAGTTGTTCACTTGTTACTAAATTTAGAAACGCAGTGAAAAGTTGTCCAACTCGGAGATCACCGGACACAGGGTTCATACATAAAGATGATGAAGTGACTGGTATTTCATCAAAATAACACCGTAGTCGTATTTTACTCAAGCTCACATCCTGATTAATGTAACATGCACATAATTATCCAAACCTATTTTTGAAAGTTTACCGATCCCGGTTATGAAATTAAGTTCAATTGCAACTGAAAAAACTAACAGTTATCACTTATGACCAACTAGTTTTTCAATTCAAAATTTGTAAGGAAAAGAAATTTCAATTCATAACAATTCCAAATCTTCATGAAATAAAATTTCAACGAGAGATGTTAGTTCTGTGAATGACAAATTTATTACCTCATGCGAATACGAATATCCATCCGATCAACTCCAACAAAGTTTATTTCTATCTGCCTTCAAAGGCTGTACAGTTAAGTTACATTTTTTTCTTTTTTTTTTGGTAGTGTGAGCAGCAGTCAAGAACTGAGAAGCAGATAACATGACATTACTTTTTGTGAGGGTGTCCAGAAAAAAAAATACTTATTTATTTATGGGATAAGAAGTTGATACAAAAATCATAATATGCAGTTTACCAAGTTGGGATTCATTTGATACCTTTCTAAATTTTTTTTTTTTGAGGGGCGATTTAGGGCTCCAAATTACTAAAATAAAGGGGCCTCTCGCTGAATACTAAAATCACAGTAATGTTTTATTTAATTTTTTATTCAAATTATATTCCCAAAACGGATGCACCCATGGGAATGATTCAAACACCATTAGATTCTTTTAATTCTTCTTTTTTTTCAATGATAGTAACACTGTTGATCACTTTGGGGAAAACTTAACAACAATCCGGAATGCCATGGTTCCCTAACAGATTACATGCAAGCAATTCCCGGTGCTCCTACAGGTGCCCCCCCCTAAAAAAAAAAAACCCAAGATGAATAGATATTGAACAAGGCTAACAAAAGTTTGTCCCAAAAACCACATCAATGAAAGCTGGTGCCCCCATGCCCCCCCCCCCCGGTAAAATCCTAGCTACGCCATTGCAGGCAAGTCATTCTTGAAAGTACATAAGTGGAAAATCAGATGTGGGTAAAAGTGGTAAGTACAGGGGGAAAATGTATTAGAGGCTTTGGTGTCACTTTTATGGGACAGTGTAATTCTCAGAGTGCACAGCAGGGGTGCCTGAAACCCACGCAGGCTATTGACAAATGCTGTAAAATTTGTTCTTTGGGAAGTTTCACCAACCGTTAACAATAAAAAGAAGCAATTGTAGGAGGGAGGGTTGAAACTCGATACATGTTACAGTGGGCCGCAAAAAGTCTAATGCACAGTTGGTAAGCTGCTCACAAATTTTCAGGTAAGTGAAATTAAAATTAAATCCAACAACTGCATAAAAATTGCACATTTATGTGGAAATCTAAACTTGAGGAAAAAACATGAGATTCATCAGGGACATGGGTGGAAGAGTAAAATAAAGGGGGGAGAGGTTGGCAGTACACATACACTGTATATATTTTAAGGGGATTCGGTGGAAACTTATCCTTCAAACGAAGAAACAATCTAAAACTAATGTAAAGCAAATGACAGGAAATCAGTGAACTCCATCCGTTGGAGCTGTTTATAATATTTCATTTGATTTCAAACTAAATTTTCTTCTTTGCACATAACTCAGTTGAGAGCATACAGCTATATTGAACTACTAGAGTGCTACTCATTTCCCAACACAGCGAAGTTCTGAAGCAATCCTGAGTGTGCACATTCTTAATTTATTTGTGTATTTGTAGAACCCATTATTCCAAATGATCTACTCTACATGCAATGTGCAAATAAGCACCTTTGCTATCACAAGTGTGACCCACTCAAAAGCCTATACCAAACTACTGGCAGTGCAGTGCATTTGTGCACAGATCAAAACAAAACTATCATTAAAAAAACTGTACTGTATAATAGAAAAAAAACTGTACATAATTTTGATTTTTTTTTTCCATAGGTTTGTGCGAAAACATGGATACTCCCAGCAGGCTTTATTCTGCACGGCTTAGCACTCTAGTAATTAAGTGTAGCTGTAGCCTGTATATCTGTGAGCAACAAGAAAATAAGGTTGATCAAAGTTTACATCTGTTACATATTTCAGACTCATGTAAACAAAGTCTATCTCAAGAAGCATGCTACTATTTCTGTTAGGAAGTTTTAATACTGACATCTGACATATAATGTTGTCTATTTACAAATAAAACACCATTTTGTAAACAATGGTTGAACAAAACAAATGGTTGAACGTGAGCTTCTTGACTTGCTGAGGAATATGAGATGATTGAGTTTCATACTGGACGGAAAAATTTACAACCAGGCGGGGTTCCTGATGACAATAACAAGGCTCTCTGATCCAATTCTTAACAGATTTTGCCAAAATAAAACCTTAGGACATTCCTCCATGTACAGCGGTAAACTACCTCTAAAATCTGAAAAAAATTGGATGACATTAACCACTTCGTGCCGGGGCATTTTTCAATGTTGATGATGCTGGGCCGGAATGACTATCATTTTTTCCGTTTTCAAAATCCTTCAAAAATTCATCATTTCATTTAACGGTCGTTTATAGCCGCACCAAGTAATCTTTGGGCACCTCTCTAAGTTGATAGGTGACCTTCATTGACGCCCGAGTATTTCAGCCACGCCTGCAGCCTTGTAAACAGAGCCCAGATTGTGCGGTGTTATATAACTTTCTTTTGTTCACGAACCTGGCTCAGTGCACTGCTGACCTCTTTTCAATAGGGGCCAGATTAGCGTGCAGCGGTGCTGTGTGGCTCATCGCTGCGGTGGAGCGCTTTTGTCCCCGGTGGTAATCCGCTCGCTCTCAATGCCCCAAACCCTGGTATAGGGTTTCAAAACAAGGCTGCATTATCACCACTTTTGAGAGTGAAAATGCCGGTAATGCCCAGCAGCTTGGTCTTTTGTTCCGAGTACGGTCTTTTGTTACAGGGCCCTGTTTCCTTTGTCCGAGTTCGGAGACCCCTGCCACCCATATAAACCATACGTCTCCGATCCCGGAGTCCCCGGCAGGAAAAGGTTAATAATGGACATTTGTGGAAATTGCACAGCTAAGTAATTCAATCAACACTTTTTAAGGTATCCAATGTAAGAATTATTTCCATGAATTTGGTCAATTCCATGGTAACAGTGGTATTGTAAAGATCAATCACATTACTTTTATGGAAAAATGTTATTAAACAGGGAATTAGTCATTATTACCCATATAAAGACTAACGTAGCAGCTTCTTTTCGCATTTATAAAAAATCATCATTTTGGGAGTTCAGTTCCACCTCAAGAATGCTCAGGGTAAAAAAAAAGATGAGGGCGACAAACAAATCTAACGATTTGACAATATCATAATACGGCTCTCGTTCCCCCACAGTTTCTTGACTTTGCGGCCTTAATAGGGGGCTTTATAGCACAAGAACTGAGAAAAAATGGGTAAAATAAGTTAGATATCATTCTCAGCAAATGAGCTCGGCCATCTGCCTGAAATTTACCAGAACCTTACTCAGGTTCCAATTGGAACAGTCCAACTTTATCATACGATCCAGTGTTGATTAACACTGTTGATGTAAAAGCAATTCTAAGTCGCTCTCACTATCCGACCTCTTGTAATTCACAGCTAAGTTTGAGCAAGCAGAGTGCTCACCCACACAGAGGGACTTTGCATAAAGCCTCTCTGGGAGAAATATACAAGGTAGCGGTTAATGCCTTAATTCTTATTGAAAAATATAGCCAACTACCGTTACTCAGATGGGATAAATAGCACATCTTATATCGAGGACTTTGCACGTAACTGTAGATAGTGTATCCATTTTCAAATGAGTGAACACATTACCACATTACTTCCTTGTGAGAGAAATTGCGCACTGGTATTGAAATGCCTCTCATGCTGCCGAGGAGGCACAGAGTACAGAGCCACCTGGTCGTCTAAAACTGACCAGGCCGCAAGATTGAACAGATCGCTTCTCAATGAAGACTTGCGACACAATTACACAAAACATGCTGTGTAAACAGAACTCACAAAGCCCCTCATTCACTGAACCTCTCAAAGACTGCCTTCATCTTGACTTTATCCTCCTCGTCCTTCTTCTTCTCCGCCTCCTCCAGCAAGCGGAATTCCTTGCGGATGGCCGCACCCAGTGAGGGGTCCAACTCCAGGGCCATCTTGAAGTCCTTGCGGGACTGGCTGAAGTCCCAGCAGGCAGCGTAGGCCTTTGCTCTCCTGTACAAGGCCTTCACATTGGCTGTTGGGTTAAGAAAGAAGTTTCGGCAGGATCATAAACAGCATCTCACATATTCTTTAATCCAAAAGCATCGTTAGAAAGTTCATTTTCTGCTCCCCCTAAGACCTCCACTTTCCCATGCCTTTTGTTAAGAACAAAATTGACGCGCATGTAAAGACACTCATTAGAAGTATATATGTGAAGTTTCAATTCAATTTAATCAAACGTATGATTTGGATGTTATGATCTACAAAGTTCAAAGCCACACAGGCCATCCCACAGGCACTGAGCAACATTTTGGTTGACGTGTCTCATAAATATGGACACTGTGGGAGGACAGCACACTCCTGAAGCATCAGTGCATAAAAAAAGGTACTATGATGATAGTTGACAAAGTTGAAGGGATTCTGGCACCCTCCCACCCCACACGACTCTTCAACAGTTAATGGGAAACTTGTTCCACATCAAGCTATCAATAAATTTCATTTTGTAGCTGCGGAATAATGTCACCAAAACCTGCTTAAAAAGCAAAACCCAAAGGGGCAATCACTTGTGACTCCATCAGCCATGTACATAATTCTGAACTGTGATTCATCCAAAATAATCCTCAATCCCGCAGGGTCTTTCCAAACCTTTCCAAAATGGTCTAGGATAGCTAGTCCTGAAAGTATGTACATGAAATTGGGAAGAAGGGATCTGTGTGAGGCTTTCTAATATGAAGCTGAAGATTAAGATCAACGAAACACGTCATTAGCCATTCACAACTATCCTAACTGAAGGAATTTAAATTCACAATGACACGATTGTCTCTTATGTTTTCTTAATGGCACTCACTCTCCTCTTTTGTCAACACTGTGGTCGTGTGCTCGATCACCTGGTAGTAATCTTGCAGCATCAGCTTGCACTGGGCAAAGTTCAGCAGGAACGGGATGCGCATGTCATCGGTGGCCAGCCACTCTGGGCTGTTGGGCTGCTCATGCAGCAGCAGGTTCTCCAGGCAGCCCAAGGCCTCGGCATACTTCTGGGCTGCCGCTGCATACTGCTTGGCATTGTACAATCGGTTGCCCTCCTCTCGCAGGAGGGGCAGCGCCGCTCTCTTCTCGGCGTGGCTCATGGCCCAAGACTCCTTCCGATACTGGCCCTCCTCCTCGATGCGGACCACCTCAAAGGTGAAACGGAGGGGCTCGGGCTGCTTGAGGAACTCGTCCAGGTCTGGATACCCCAGGCCCGACTGGTTCATCTGGGCCATGCCACAGCAGTGGCCCCCCTCCGGGGTGGCCACCGTGCCTTTGGCAATGTCGCGGAGCTTCTTCATCACTGGAGCAAAGGTTGTGAGTTCCTGTCAAGGAGTATTCCAAATATGAACTTGAACAAACCACAGAAATGTAAAACACAAAAACTGCCGCCAATAGTTTGTTACATGTAGTAAAGTAACCTAAAATATACTAAGTAAGAGGCGCAATGTTTTGATCAAACATTTTGCCTTTAGGAAAGACTGAAATGTTGGACTCCCTTTTCTTCAATTTGAAATAAAAAAAACAGAATAACAAATAGCCAACCAAAATAAAACATGTAGGCCTACATGTACAGATACTTATCACATGTCATATATACATGTATGCAAAGTCCACAAGCACTTCTACTGAGGAGAGAATAAGAAGGAAGAAAGTGGTACGGTACTCATGGTCTCACACTATATTTCCATTATGTTTGTCTAACATGCAGCTGGCCGCTGGTAACGGCAAGCACAACTCAGAGTTGTAATGACTCGAGTCACAATTTTTCGCAACTGTGTTAAAGGGTCAGTTTCTTTTGTTTTTGAAGTGGGGACAATATTCTAGGGACAAGATTTTGCCCCCATAGTGTTTTGATCACCATGATGTCTATATTTCAAAACGTGCGAAGTCCTAATGATTTACAGTAGAGGTTGTGTTTGTGTGCACAGCAAATGCTACTATTCATGCAAATTTATGCATGTGAGGTATGAGTACCCCACAGGCCAGCCAGATGTACCAAGATTGCATTTTATAGAACCCTTTGATAGCACCCTGTATTGCTGGTGTGGCTAAACTGCACTACCTAAAAAGTGTCTGTGCAGGTGTCATGGTAACACAATCAAATCTAGTCTCGGCCAAAACGAAATGCACATGAGCAGTTTTAAGCAGTGACTAGAATGAACTACAGTCTGACCACTGTCACTTGAATGATGGACGGTTGCACCACATCTGGAACCAGGGTCCAGGGCATAAATGTAGCTAGTTCTCAATAGCCCTTTTTGTAATCAAAAGTAGACCTTCAGCCTCAAAATAGCTGTGCAATATGACAGAGACTGCACACACAGGGGAGAGCTGCAACCAACACCATACTGTGACATATGATGGGATTTTGCAAAATGGTTCAACTAGTGCAAGTGTGCATTGGATAAGAAGGGCATGACAAGTATCTGCCCCAGCTGGGGCCAATTTCATAGAGCTGCTTAAGCACAAAATTTGCTTAAGTGCGAAAAAGCTTTGCTTGGTAAACAAAGGTGACCAGCTAAAACTCTATCTGATTATCATGCTAACCAAAAACAGCTAAATACAATCCCCAAACAATATACATTACATGGAGTTTGGACTGGTTACCAGATTTATCAAGCAAGGTTTTCTTGTGCTTAAGCAGCTCTATGAAATTGGCCCCTCAGAACTGCATGTAGAGTCACTGCTTGAATTTGCCCAACTATGAATGCACTGACAATTGAGTGCTAAATTGTCACTGGTAAGTTTTGAATGTTACTGTGGCTGTTCTACTGGTCAATTTCATTCAAAAGGAGGTTAAAGCAGGAAATAATCCTTTTTCCTGTGGGGGCACAAATGTGTTGGTAGATTAAAGGGTAGAAATGTGCAGGTGGGTTAGAGGGCAACTTTTCCTGCTTGCATACCCCCTGGATCCACCCATGGACTTACTGAGGGAGCCACGGTAAACTCAGCGACTTCCCCATCCCGCATGGTCTTCAGGCACTTCTCCCACACATCGAGCTTGAACTGCTTGCCAGTGATCAGCTCAAATGGTTTCTTCTGAAGGCGATTGTCATCCAAAACCGTCCGCTCATCGTTACACTTTGTCACCTTGTAGTAGAAATAAATCTAATTGGACAAAAAAGTAAAAAAAAACCAAAAAACAGAATTCAAACAGAAATCGACATGTACAGTAAATGCAGGCTTACTTGCACAGCAGTACTGTTTTAAAAGCTGGAAGTAATGCAAATGTAATGAACATACATGTACATAAGCCCATACGTACAGTATGTAATGGTGTGCACTATCACTGAGCTACAGTAGTTGCATGATGCACTACTGTACATGGACTAATGTTTCAGTAGTGAGAATATTGGGTGTGTTGGGTCGATCTGCATGTTAAGTGCGATCTTGATTCTTGAAACTTGTCCAAATTTCTTGTTCTCCTTCTGAGTTGATTATCCTATGAATGGATGTTATTCAAAGGCAAATCAACTCAGGATGGAGTCCAATAAATTTGTGCAAGGTTCAAGATTGTATTTAACATCAGTGTTGTAGTCGAGACCATCACAAGACGAGACACTAGACCACGCACAAGACCATTCATAAGACCCATCACAAACAACAGGGTGAACAATGACAAGATGTTTTTGTGGCACGTCACTTGAAGAGCTTTGTGACTTGAATTCAGATTGAAGGTCTTGTGTTGGCCTTGTGATGGTCTTGCAGGGTCTTGTGATGGTGTGAAGAGGTCTTGATTACAACACTGCTTAACATGCACGACTGCACAATTTTTGCGTGATCTGTCCATCTTGTTAATAATAGGCCTAATGAATTATGCTGTTTCTTTCCATTTCCTGGCTACGAAAGATTGTTTCAAACAAGGGAAGCAAAGTCAAAGACTTCAAACAAAAGTAGGCCTAAATGCAATTGTGTGATCAAGCCACTCAACCCCAACAAGCATACTCACGTTAATTAACCCTAACCCTCCTCAATCCTCCAACAGGTGAAGGATTCAGGAGGGTTAGGGTTAATGAAATGAAAAATCAGTGAATTTGTTGAGCGCAATCTTTGAAAGAGTGTGCATTATAAATTTGCGCATGCTATGTTTGAATTTTGCGTGACCACAGATGTTGCCAGAGAAATTGAACACAGCAATTACACATTAACCACAGGCAACAGTCTTATGCCCTACATGTATAAACGACTGACACCAACTACACATTTTGCACGACTTAGTTGGGTCTGTTTTGCACGTGACACGTGTGCTGCATGTACAGCATAGCACGCACTTATGTCACACCAGCTGGCCATGACATGTCAGACGAAACTTTGCCATTCAACATGTTCAAGTAGTTTGATGAATATTCTTTCAGTCAGCTTAACCACTCCCTGCCGGGCAACCCGTTTTCGAGTACATAGGCTTTATATGTAGAGCTGCCGACAAAAGAGTTGGGCCTTATAACAAAAGACCGTGCTCAGCACAAAAGACTGAGCTGCTGGGCATTACCAACATTTTTCGCTCTCAATAGTGGAGATAATCCAGCCTTGTTTTGAAACAGTCTACCACTGTTTGAGGCATTTAGAGCAAGCAGATTACCACCGGGGACAAAAGCTCTCTACCGCCACAGTGAAGAGCCACACAGCACTGCTACATGCTGATCTGGCCCCTATTGAAAAGAGGTCAGCGGTGCGCTGTGCCAGTTTCTGGAACAAGAGAATCTTACGTAACACAGCACAATCTGGGCTCTTTTTCCAAGGATGCAGGCCTGGCTGAAATATTCAAAAGTCAATGAAGGTAACTGTCAGTTTAGAGTAGTGCCCAAAGAGTCCTTGGTAGGTATAAATGGCCATTAAATGAAATGATGAATTTCTGAAGAATTTTGAAAACAGACAATCTTGAAAAGAACACGGCATCTTGTCTTGCTCAAGAAAACTCCACTGGGCAACAAGTGGTTACATCATTATGGACTTTAAAGTCACAGCAAAGGGGCAAAATTTACCCTTGGTGCTATTCAATATTTTGTACCGAAGTTCCTGGATGTCCGATCATGAGAATTGCCACGAGAGTAATTAAGCTTAAATTCCCTTGTCGACATTTTATTCGGGCTTTGCTTCCTTCTGAAAAAATGTTAATAAGTTCCTCTATTGACATTTAATTTTAAAAATTCTTAGGGCTGTATCAGAAACCGACTGTAAAAAAAGTTATAAAGTAGGAGGGGGGCCAATCCCAGACAAAATAAATAACAATCAGGGAAAATAAGAATTTTGAAATGGCTCCCAAAAACTACTAGTTTGTACTGGAATCCTAGCCTTTACTCAAGGCTACAGTTTCCAAACTTGACTGGTGCCAGATAGCTGGAGGTTGCATTGCACCAAATACACGCCCATAGAAAACTGTGCAAAATCGGGCAGAAATAGCATCACCTGCTGACTCTTGGGAAGTGGTTGGCCTCTGGTTTTTCAGTGGAAATTCACGACTGTAGCCAGAAGTTCACTTTTCGTTTCCATTTTATCGGGGTTAGCGAGGCGATTTTTTTTATTCGCCTTTACCTGAAGATACCCCCAAAACAGTCATAAAGCTATGCGCTCAGCTCTGATTATAGCCGCCCGCCTCTGTCCAAATAGGTCCACAGCCTCAGGTTGGGGCTTTTTGTGAAAGAAATAGAATGAACTCGAAACTACCAATCCCAATTTCATGATTTATAGAAGTATCTCTATGATCCATCCTGATTATGGTGCATGTATGTCTTACTGTAACACCTGCAATTTGTTGGAATGCACCCTACATGCCCTAAGGGAATGAGAATCCATGCGCCGCCACCGTGGCCAGGCCCGGTCAAATGCCAACCATCATGACTCATACTACTTTTAAAACTTGCACATTTCGAGGCACAAAAATTGTGCATGTTCAAAGACTGTGCTCAACGTTATCTGTGCAGGTTTAAAATATGCGCAAGCTGAATTTCACATGGAGATGTTCAGATCAATCTTTGAACTTATTGAACATGTTAAACTGTGCACATTTTTAATTTGCCAAACTTTCAAAGATTGCGCTGAGCACCTCCATGTGAAAACTCAGCACAGGGTCATAATTTAGATCAAAACTTACAAGTTACAGTTACGCACACTTTCAATTCAAAGATAGCACTGTTACGCCCCAACTATAGTATAGCACCAGTCCCAACTATAGTTGGGCCTGTCCCAACTAGAGTGCTACAGTTGGGTCGGCCCAATTACAGCAGAGAGGTCCTGTGTGCATGATGTACCTGTCACGCCCCAACTATAGCATAAGTCCCAACTATAGTTGGGACAGTCCTAACTGCAGTGCTGCAGTTGGGCTGGTCTGTGGGAAATTTCTCAACCTTATCCAAGTCAATGTGTCTCAAACTTGACAAAATTCATCTACCGGTAAAATGTAGCACTCCATCTGTTCATTTAGCCCTATGACCGATGATATGGTATTTGTAAATGATATGACTTCGACACATGTCGGGCATGTAATGCACACAGGCACTGCTGTAGTTAGGCCGGCCCAACTGTGGCACTCTAGTTGGGACAACCCAACTATATTTGGGACTGATGCTATAGTTGGGGCGTAACATGCCCAGCATGTGCCAAAGTCATATCGTTTACAATTTGTCATGTCATCGGTCACGCCGAGACAATGAGACACATTGACTTGGATAATGTCGAGACATTTCCAACAGAAATTGGTCAACAGTAGTTGGGCCAGCCCAACTGCAACACTACAGTTGGGACTGTCCACTAGTTTGTATATAGTTGGAACTTATGCTATAGTTGTATATAGTATGCGTAACAGCGCTGAACATACTGAACACCACCAGGCTCCATCGTCCATGTGAAATTAAAGCTCAGCACAGGGTTGTAATTTACATCAAAACTTACAAAAGCCAGTAAGCCCTAGCAAATGACTTGTTTACGCTACCTTAGTTCCATCTCTGTAGTCCGATAAATCTCCTTTGCCTGGATGAATAAGCTGCTTGTTGATATCCGATCCAAGCTCTACTCCCAATGCTCTCTCCATTTTTCTTACACAGAGTATAGTACTAGTCGCCGCTACCAACCTCGTCCACATAGTATTCCGTGTCACTGATCTCCATTGCAAGAGAAATCTATGGTCCGTGTAAAACCTAACACCTACTGGTTTTCCAAAATAAGTAACAACTGGGGAAAAGGTTGTGTAGCTACTGATCAGCTTCGCTCTCCACTAACACTCAGCGCGCCCAAAAATAATGGGATCAATGGCTGGGAAGGGCTGATGGCTTTGCACATGTGATTGGCTACTATGTGCACAACCTCGACCGCGAGGTTTTTACTTCCTGTTAGCGGGTTATCTAAAATGGCAAAGGCTAAATATTGGCTTATATCATAAAAACGTGCATGGCCTTGGTAATTTATCTTGTTACTCAGTATTATTGATCACGTGTCTTTCTGCGAAAATATTTCAAATCATTGGTTACCTTGATCAATTTTGGATGAACTAACTAAGTGCCGTGAGAAGAAAATGTCAAATTGAAAAAAGGCACTATAGACGTACATACGCAACCACTCGGGCATGTCAAAAATTACCCACAATGCTCTGCGCAACGTTAGCTGTGACCCTGCGTGACCTATTTCCTTCACTAAAATCTGTGCAAGGCCATCAGCGGCGACGAACGAATGGATCAGTCAGTGCTCCCGACTGCGCGTGTGATGGAAAACTGCCTGCCAAGTGCTACATGTACATTCTAGAATAAAACTCAATAAAATCTTCACATGAAAAAAGCCGTTTATAAGATGTAGAACTACTTTCAATTTGAAAAACAAATGTAAGCTATAAAAAATATCACAAACCTGGACTAAAAACAAACATGGAAGGGGGGCACATTTGCTCTACCCCTCTGTGATGTTATCAATCCCCATCGAGTTTGAAAATTTAGCGTCTGAAAAACATTGCACCGCCAGAATGGTTTACAAACATGTTGGTTTCTTTCTCTCAATGCATCGGTTACTGATGCAGTGGCTTAAATTTGTGCCGGAAATTCGGGGGGGGGGGAAGACTTGCCCAGCCATCATATGACTCTATATAGAAGTCAATGTTCATGACACTGATGTGGATTTGTAATACTGATTACATTCGTGCAGAATCTTATATTGGAGTGGCATATTTGGCCTTAAAAATTATTGCATTTTAGTCGCTGTGAACTCCAAAAAATTCTTCACAGTGCGCTTTAATTTTTTGCTCACCACAAAAAGTAGGGGGGATGATTCAATAGCCCCCCTCCCCAACAAGAGGGCTGGGATATATACCCCCATGAGGTCATGTGTTCATAAACCATGAAAAATGACGGCTTTTATGCATTAAGTTCGAAACGTTTGGCTAATTCATACAAACACTTTAATGAACAATAATTTACAACATATATTCTGAATACTTCCAATCAAATAGACTCTAAGGGTTAAAAATTGAATCCTGGGGTACTCTGTAATTCTACCTTTGCAATATTAGGAATAAACTCCATTTTTAGGAAACAGTGTACCTGAAACCGATTGAATATAAATCCGTTAATCAGTGAGTAGTGAACACCTAATACAGTTGTCTACAAAATTATTTTGGTTTCAAAGGTGGATACTTTGGTAATCTGGAACAAGTCTTCACATCCACAAATAGTGATATGGAGCGCGCCCCCTGCTAATTTTTATGAATTTCAGATGTCACACAATATGACATGTTATGTTGACACGTGACACGTGCATGGTGGCGGGAGAAGAGTGGGTTTTTCCCAGAGCGTGAAAGCATGTAATAATGTACTTTCAGCGGGCTCAGACTCGACCCTTTCACAATAAAATAATCCAGGGTCACATATTCCCCACAAACTCTCAGTAGAGCAACCAACTCACTTCCGCCCGATCACGGAGGTGAATAACATACAAGAAACTGTAGTAGCGAGTTGAGCTCCGTGTATAGGAGGCCATTTCGACAAATTCCTGTCTGGGAGTGTAGAGTAAAACTTCTTTGTTTCTCAGAGTGGCGTGACGAGCCGTCTGAAAACATGAACTATCATGGACAACGGGGTAAGTTTTTATTCCATAAATGTGGGACGGGGGCCAAGAAATTTACACATCTGATTTTAGTGGCTGAAATGCATAGAAATAGTCCATTAACCCTAACCCTGTGAGGGTGTAGGTAAAATCAGATTCAAGACTATGGTTACGAACGGAAAATTTACAGATTTTCAAGGGCTTACATTTTTATTTTATATGTCTCATTTGGGCCGTTTCAGAGTCTCTTCTGGGTTTATGCTAATCTGAAGCTGATCAGAACCTAAGTTCGGTTGTAGGTTTTCCCAGTCTGAGAGTACCTCGTACACTACTTGCTGAGTGACCACCAGTTAGTCAGGGGGTAATTTGATAATTCCTCTACCGATTCATTTGAGAGGTAAAAACATGTTACTTGCGCAACATAGTCGCGCGAGCCTTTCGTAGTAGCGATGCGGATCGGCATCACATTCAAATTCAACTGCATCAATCAAAAATATGAGCTCTGTTTCCTGGTTACCAAACTGTTTCGTGACCTGGTGGGAATGTTCATCTAGTATTACAGAGTCCCGAAGTGAGTATGTCCCTCGAACAATTGCGGCCTGCGTAGGCATGAGTAAAAAAAACCCAACGTTGACTTTTTTTAGAAATATATATGAAAAGAAGGAGTAACAAATGGGCTTTCCATAACGTGCTTGTATCTTTTTGCAGTCCGAAGATACAACACGAGAAAGATGACAGGAAACGCCACGGCTGCAGAACCACTTTTCCAGAAAAATGATTTTGAAAAAAAGAGCACGCGCCACCAACTTCAACATCAGGAATGTTTTGTGAGCGCACACTGTATCGCTCTCGATTTAAATTACCACAGTAACCCATTGGCATATCCAGCAGGGGAGGGGGCTAGGGGGAAACTTTCCCCTTGAAGGAAATTTCTCCGGATTTTTTTTCCAAAGAACGGGTGAGTATATGAGAAAGAAAGTATTCGGTATTTTTGTTTATCGAATATTATTACCAAATCCCTAAGAAACAACATCAGCAAATAAAAGCAAGGATGATAGGATACCGGGACCACGAGTAAGGCTTTTGATTTTTTTATTCCACAACATCATGTTGAATGAGCCTGAAGACGCATTCGCTTTTGGATTTATCCCCCCCCACACCAAATTCTGGATACGCCGCTAGTGCAGTAACGGCAACGCTACAGACAAGTTATTGCCATGAAATGTCACCTAAGCTTGACTAACTTTTAGTTTCTGGAACTTTCTAAATCTATTTTTATGGCTAAAATGTTCGGTGCCATTGTGACAGTACTTGCCAGCCATGGCATAGCTGTCGATATACTGTAACTGATTTCACAGCAGTGTCTTGAAGGGAATATCAGGGTACACAAACGCAGTTCTGCTGAGCCAAGACATGGTCTGACTGAATTTGGTGTAAATGACAGGCAAGATTGGGGCAGCCAATATGGTAGATTTTTTACAAAAGTTGGTAGTCACACTCGCAGTATGTTATGCATGTATGTTGTGTTTTGGTACGTGTGCATACGGCGCCGACGACATGCATTTAATACCTGCTTGTTTATGATTTTTAGAGGGTTTTCCAAAGACAAAGGTGAAAAAGTGCAGAAGCTGAGACAGAGAGAAATGACGTCCAAATGTGTGCTCCTGTACATTTTCAATGGGCCAAGCTTGTTACCTCCACTTGCCATTTATGCTCATACGCACGTAAATTAAAATTTATTTGCGAACTCAGGTCTAAAGATCGGTCAGCCGCAGACCAACCTCAACTCCATGGGCTGCGTGCGCGTTCCTTCACTAGTCTGGTCGTGTAGAAGTCGAAAATGACACTGACTATTCAGGATGATACACAAAAACTTAAAGTGAATCGCACCCGTATTCCAAAGGCTACACGCTCGTGCCCCTGTATTCTCCTGCACGTCACGCACGCGTAAATCTGAGTCGCGCATAAACACACCAACTAAAGGCCTAATTTAAATATCCCAAATTTAGATCGCGCGAGGCATGCATGGTGGGGACCAACATGGCACGGCAAGATCGTACCCATGAGGACGAGATTAGCCACAGACATAATTATAAACCACTGATCTCTAAGATAAAAGCATAGACCGCCAGACCCATCTCCTTTATCCTTCCCGAGCTGAAGTGCATCCCCAATCGGCGAAGAGAAAGACGGATGGTTACAAGTTTTGCGTGTACGCAAAGACCATATATGCAGGAATAAATTAGTTACGCGTACTCAGCGTGCTCCGTGTCAAACGCGCATATAGGTGCGTTTTACAATGGTTGTATTTCTGCTCATTAATATTTTGTGATCCCACGGGTTTTTTAACAATAAGACATGCCATAATCAGGAGGGATCCTAGAAATATTTCTATAAATCCCGAATTTGGGACTGATAGTTTCAAGTTTCGGGATTTCTTTCACAAAAAGCCCAAAACCGAGGGCCTATTTTGGATACAGGCGGGCAGCTACGTTCAGAGCTAGGCGCATAGTTTTACTACTATTTTTAGGGGTATCTTCCTGAAAAGGCGAATAATTTTTTTTCGTGGCTAACCCCCATAAAATTGAAACGAAAAGTGATCTGCTGGCCATAATCTTGAATTTTCAAGTGAAAGACGGAGGCCTGCCTCTTCACGAGGGTCAATAGGCGGCGCTATTTCGGTCCGATTTTGCATGTTTTCTATTGGTGCGTATTTGGTCTAGTGCAACCATATACTTGCCTCATGGCGCGCCTATGAGGTGGTACCAAAAAAACACGCCCTCTTTGTTCCGCTTGGAGCGGATAGGCACTGAACCTAAATGTTGCATTGACCGTGCACAATTAAGATAGATTTTTTGACACTTCGCTATTGGAGATTTCCACTTCCTTTAGCACACAGTCATATAAACGCATATATATATAAACGCATATAGGGCCTACCGCCAGTCCTTCCCATATAGAGTACCGAAGTGCATACGTCACGCGCACAGTTTTGTGTGTAAAAGGCACTGCGGCGAGAACCAGCGCGTGAACCAACACGCGCGCGTACTCCATTCATTTGCACTGCACTTTGTAGTTCAGAGTGACGTCACACGTCAGTACGCTATAACCGTGGTTTTAAAAAGCGTGGGCAAGCAGTGGGCGAAACAATGGATGGCAGTGCGTTCAGTGCGAATTGTGCATGACGCACTTTGATTGCATATATTTCTTTACATGTGTCCCAAAAAATCCCCCAAAGTTTTCTCTCTGGTCCTGCTATTATCTTATTTTCAAATGTTGCAACCGCGTTGTTTTGAATCTGCACGGGCCAGATTATGTTAACAGGGGATATTTTAAATTAATAATCGAAAAATGGCTTAAAAGAGTTTATGGCTGGAATTCTTCAACTGTGCGTGAATTCCCTATAACGAGGGGTGAATTTGCCCACGCATTTGCATTTAGTCGGGTGCCGTTTCGGCGACTGTAGGCCTACCCCGCCGTTGTTTTGAATAGAAGCATGCCTGTCTACAGCTTTATATGTCTGTGCTTTGGCAATACAGGCGATTCACAATTGTGCGCCACCAAGATTTTGTAACGTGTTGTCCAATCACACAACGCTCGAAATCCATTGACCCTTTCCAAATGCGCATTGGGTCGCCAGATTTCGCGCACTCTGATTGGCCAACGCGTGGCAGACCCTTGGTGGCCCACCATTGTGAAACGCCCATATTCGCTGTATAATTATACACCAATAAGCCATCGAGCAACGTTTCTCAGAAACGTTTACAAAGATCAAATTTTTCGTTAAAAATTTGAACAGTGTCTTTGTGGTTTTCGTACGAACGGCGCCCTCTTTTGTCTAGAAAACCTTGGGCAAATTTGTTGTTGAAAAAGTGTACTTTACAGGTCAATTTAACTCCAAACAGATATCAAACAGTTTTCATGCACTAAAGAAGAGTTTAAACATGCCAAAACAGTTCAGAAAAATTCATAACATTGTCCTTTAAGTCATTAGGTTTTGATTCGATTAACAAGCCAATAACATCGCTTAATTTAATATAAATGAATGAAACAAGACATTGATAAAATGAAAAATGAATTAAATCTTACGAGTTACCTTCATCAAGAGCAGGGCAAATAGAATACGCAGGAGCTTATAACGTAATATACAAAAGCTAATTCAGCATGAGACTTGTCAGATCGTCTAGTAAACAAACTGAACAGCCATTGAAATGAATGGCATATCAACTGTAACTTGTCCCATCGAGAACTGAATTTGAAAGCCCAAAATTTAATATGAACTACGTGTGTAAGGAAACCACATCAGGGATTCAATTTGCTAAAGTCTGACCACCTGAATATCAATTTAAATGCCATTTAAACGCAAATCTGACTGAGAAATCTACGGTGAAACATACGAAATTTCACATTTTCTTGTCACACGGAAGCGTTTATCAGTGCGTATTACGTCCCCAGTGCATAGCGCCCGCGAAGTACGACGACGTGTTCAACAAAGCTCACCGTTGAATATACAGCATAATTAACTCCATGTGATTGAAGACCCCAAATTGATAGAGATTTATTCGGGTGCTGTTTAATTAATGTAGGGATGTGTACTTTTCAATGTGTGTATACCTAACGATTGCATGGGTTATAATTATTAATGTGGGCCTAATTTATTATTCATGATCCATCCAGTCACGTACTTACCTCCATCTTGAAGTTGTAATTTTCCTTTCACAAACAGACCTAAATACTCCTTGTTTAAGTGCCAAGCCTCATGGGATATGATTGGTACAATTGTCATCTATATTAATCCCTGTTTGTTATAATAACCTATCACAGTAGTACAAATAATATTTTGTTGGTAATTACGAATCATGGGGGGTTGCAATGACGGATGGAACGGCAAGCACATGGGTTCGCTTCTGCATGCCCACCGAGGTCCGCTGTCTCTTGCTTGTACGCATGAACCACTGGCTCGACTGTCGGCTGTCCGAATTTATATTCCATTTTGACACTTATTCCGCCGATTCTGTTAGGACTGACACAGAAGAGGGGAGCACTCATTTGGGTTTTTCTGCATAGGCTCTCTGATAATAAAATCATCCTCTGGAGTAGACAATCCAAGTTTTGCATCCTATCACTTTGACGGAGTGATGGACTCCAAGCCACGACCCCGTCACTTTAATGAAATCCATAAGCTCCTGTACAAAACTTTTACATGTTCTATAACGAAGAAGTTTATTCACGCAGTGGGTTTTTTTTTCAAAATCGTTACATTAAGATATGGACCTGGCTGTTCAGCTAGCGAGGGACATTGGAGCTTTAGAAGATGCTTCCATGAACTACGTCCGAAGTCGACGGGCTACCATACAGCTTCTCCGTGACTTAGCTGATTACCTCCAAAAACATCATCATCGTGCAAAAATAGCCAAGGTAATTCAAGCACAAAAAGTAGTCAACAGGTGATTCAACAGTTTGGTTATCTGCAACTTTTGGTACTAGAAACTTGACCCAGAAATGTTCCACTGATCACAGTTTTGCTTTTGAAATGGACTGGCAACGTGTGAACAAAGAACGATTAAAATTTACAGAGACTCGATGTTTAAGATTTAAATTTGAAGATACAAGACTACTTAAGCACCAAATCTTTTAAAGGCACGAAGTTGTAAAATTGGCTTCAAGTAATGGAGACATTTAAATTTTTTTCAGGTTGTTGGAGGTTCAGTAGGGGTCGTGGCCTCGGGATTGGTCATTGGTGGCTTTGTTGCCTCCTTTTTCACCTTTGGCGCTTCACTGCTTGTTGCCGGTGTTGGGGCTGGTGTTGGAGCTGCTGGTGGGTTGACCACCGTGGGAGGCTTCCTCACGGAAATCATCACGCAAAAGTTAACCACTACCAGCGCTAAAAAAATACTTGAGCATGACAAAATTGCATGTGATAACCTCAAAGCGGCCCTTGAGCGAGTTGAATCGACCTGGCGTAGTTTGAGAGATGCGGGCAGGGTTGTTGTCGGCTTGGCTTCAGGGGGGAGGCAAATCTTCAACGTGGTGGATTCCATCTACGATCTGGTCAGGGTGGGCGCAGTTGCCTTTCAGGCGGGGGAGGTGGCCAGTCAAACAGCATTCAAGGCGGCGAGTACGGTGGGGCGGGGTATGGCGGTCGTGGGTGTAGCATTCAGCGTGATTGCAATCCCGCTGGATCTACACACGGTAATTACATCCAGCATAGCCATTCACAATCGAACGGTGCCCGAAGTGGCACGTGTTATCCTGGAGAAAGCCAAGGAGCTAGCAGAAAACTGTCCATCGGAAGAGGAAATGCATGCGCACGTTACACGAATTAGAGGCGCTCTGCAGCATATTTAGGGCATCTTATGAGACTGATATCGACAACGCATGACTTGGTACAACCTGGAGGCTAAAACACAGAGTATAAGGCTTTCCGTTCAATTAAAACAAACTTATTACCCGAAGAAGCTTCTGAGTCAATTATCAAAAATTGGAATGCCGTTTAACATTATATTCAACTGTAAAAGACAGTTTATAATGTACATGTACATGTAGTTTTATTGTACAGGGTCGTTATAAGAGGGCCGTTGAATTTTAAAAACACGGTCATGACAATTGAAATATTATATATAGTGATGTAATGCCTATATACTGAACCTTTACTTTAAGGCGACCGGAGGGTTTGTTTTTCGCAACAGCCTCGGCCCTGGTCTTAAGGGGTAAATGCCTTTCCATTTGAGGGTTTTGCTCTTAAAGGCCCTTTAATGTTGAATTTTCCAGGTAAAATATTGGAGTAATATTGCCATTCTGCAAGCATACAACTTGAACTTAGAGTTGGCTATGAGCTATCACACAATAGTCTACAAGGTCCGCAGTATCTCATTTAATCATGTTTTACCACTTGCAAAGGAGGACAAAACGCGATATATATGTACACTTTCACTTTTACTGAATTTCACTTTGTTACCTTAATAGCCTGGTACATTTTGCTTCCCCCTAAAAAACTAAGTTTCTGTATACATGAATTTATTGGGCCAAGGAGGTGAACACATCACAAAAAGAAAGTATATATCCACTTTTTGTGGGACCCTGCATTTAATTTTTAGAATTCACCAGAAAGTAACAAAGTCTGATTGAAGCGACATTTATTTCCTCACATTTAGTCATCTCACTTGTTTTAGTAGCACCAATACTGATGAAGCATGCAGCGATCATATGAATACAAAAGTACACATATTCCTTTGTTGTACTTAGCCCTTTATACCCAAGAATGAATAACAGTCTGCCACTTCTCTTTCCCCCTTAAAAAGACATCCAAAATCTGAGCATCTCATGCAATTTATTATTGTTAACGCTTGCATCAACAAGTGTGAGGTCATCCTTCACAATAACCAGTAATCCTATTAGGATGTTTGTAAAATAACGTTCCGTGCATATCAAATCTGCCTTAAAAATCACAACTGCCAGAGGCAGGTTTGCTATTACATGTATAGCGGGTTTAAAAGCATTACTCAATCATGGCAAAATTAGCAACATCTACATCATGTATGTGTACTTATTCGTTTATGGGTGGAGGACTGAAGTGAAACGATGGAATCTGCGTGCTTTTGCAGTCAGGTAGCCATACGCATCAAAGAGGGCGCTGACTACTTGTAGCTGTCTAAATACCGTTTAGTTTTGCTGTTGGTAGCTAAATATCTACTAAAGTATTCAACACTAAATGTTGAGTACTTGTATTAACTGCTAGAATTCCTCCTAATTTAAGGCTGATAATGCAAAAGTGCCTTTCGAAGCAGAAATTTTCGCCTTGGGGCACCGTATGATATTATAATATAGATTATGACACTTCACCCACAGACTGTATCTTTATTGGCTGAGAGCCGGTCATGTCAAACGCCATTCGCTATTTTTGCTCTTTTGGTTTTCATGACCGGAGGAACTATACTATAGCAACCAAAACACTATACCCATAGCAACCAAAGAACTATACGCGTGGCCACTGGCATTGTACCACAGATAACAGAAATATAATTCTCTGATATCTATGCATTGCACTGGTACTAGCGTTCCGTGAATGGGTAGTTTGGAAAAGAAGTGGTAAAGTTTCAACAAATTCTTGATTCAGACGAGCGCACTTTTTATTTAATATGTTCAGATCAAATCAATCAGTTATCTCATAAAGCAAGCAAAAGCTGTGGGTGACGTGTTATATGACAAATACTGCCTTCTTAGGTCGAGGTGTAGTATGGCATAGCCTCTCGGGGTGATCTATGGGGCATTCGATTTTCTCGAATTTTTTTTTCAAGGGAGGCACCAAAAGACAATTAAGCTGCAGCAAAGGTTATTAAACGGAGGCACCCGGAGGTGCGGGTATTCGCGGGGGGGGGGGGCACATGCCCCCGTAGTTACGCCACTGAGCCGAGGTAAAATAGACTGTTTCACAGTATCCATTCTATCGGTATTGATCGAGGGTCATGCTGAAGTTTAGGGAGACGTGCATTCACTCTGAGTTTTCCCGGAATGGAACAAAATCTAAAAATTCACCGTAGGGATTTGTGCGTTTTGTTTTCAGTAGCATGCAGATGTATTCATTATGTTACGCATTTTGTGCCAGAGAAACTAGTGCACTGTGGGTCTTTTTTGTCTGAAAATAGTTTTGCATTAAGTTTTTTAATGGTCCATGTTACAAGTTACAGGTTGTTAATAAAATCGGTAAATCTGGATTTTAGGTTTCAAAAATATCGATTTTAAAATCTTGTATATTACATTATGTAAATAGTTCCCGACATTTTGCAAAGTCATTTGAAATATATAATATTGTTTACGAAAATTTTTGCTTACGTCACGTCGGTTTGCGCTATGCCAAATGTTGGCAGCATAATTATTGACAATATCATTTACAGAGGTGCATGCTTTGTTGTTTTTATTAAGAGTAGGAAGTGAGGTCTAAAATGTTACAAATGATAATAATATTATTCACAGAAATTAGCCTATTGTCCATCTTCAGTTGCTTTTTGGTACTCTCGACTTCTTTCCGCTAAGGCTTCGTCTCTGAAATCAGCACTGGCTTTTCGTTACCGTTGTTCAAATGAACCACAAATACTTCACATTAAGTTTTGGTCGCTGATACGGCACGTGTATAGTTTGAGGTTTTGTTGGCAGCTGTGTATTTGACTTAATGACCATAACTTAAAGTCAGGAGCATTTGAGAAAGATTCTTGTAGAATCCAATTGTCAGGCCCTCTAAGTTTTTTAGATATGTAATCGCAGCCATCAGAAACCAGTCTGCAGCAGTTTGTGTTCATCCCTCCATCAGGCGAAGCAGTAGACCACGCACAAAACTGAGCATCATGGGCGTAAATCCCGGGGGTGGGGTGGGGTATAATACCCCCCCTTTTAGGGGGGATTGGATCATCCCCCTATCACTTTTGTAGTGAGCAAAAAAAAGCGGATTGTGAAGAATTTCTCAGACTTTCGACGTCTAAAATGCATTCGCCCTAAAAATGTTTAAAATGCTATAGGTCCTAAATATGTCATTTGAATGGATAATACATGTACATGTACGTCATATTATGAACATCGACCACAGTAGAGTCACAGGTGCCCCCCCCCCTTTCAAATTTTCATGGCCGGGAAACTCATCCCCTCCCCCATTTCCGGCACAGATTTATCCCACTGCCGATTATACAGGATTTGCTTGGTAGCCATCTTACAGGGTAGTTCTTATATACCACATCATGGAAACCTCCTATCCCTCTGAATATTTGCGCATACCCAGTGAAACAAAAAACTGACCTCCACCACATGCACACAGAATGTGAACAGCGCCCTCGTATGATGAAATTATTAGGTTCGAATGACTTGGCCGCGGCTTGAAAATTACGCAGTAGTCTACGGTTGTGGCCATAGCCTCTCCCCTTACAGTTGCTTATAATTTTAAGCCGCAGCCAAGTACTTCAGACACGTATGGATACAAAATGGCGCCTTATTTGAAGTGCATACCTCATCTGGTTACTTTATCGTACACAAGTTACTCTACGTCGTACATGTACTTACCCCATCTAAGATGTAAGTGAAACGGTAAGGGTTTTCATGACGTCATTAGTGGATAGACTGTGAACTGGCCCCTGATAATGTGTTTGCTTTCCAAAAATAGGCTAAACCAGCGCCATGACCAGTGCAGTGGTGCTGGCCATGCTGGCCGCCCAGGCCTAGGCTAGTCTGCTAGTGCTACTGCTAGGCCATGTGGGCCTAATGATAGTATGCCTGGTAGTACAAAGTACGGTAACTACCATGACTATCAGTGACTTGCCATGCAAATGTAAATCTACCATGGCCGAGTTCAGGCGGCTTGTTCTTGAATGTTCACGGGCAGGTCAATTTGATGTTCATGGGTCGGCCGCTCGAATGCTGGGAACAGACAAACAGTTGTTGCTGGTGGTTAGAGGCAAGCGACATGCAACACAGCGGCGTCCATGAACATGAACGTTATTCGAGAGTTAATGTTTGGATAACTGGGCTGAATTCTTTTCTAATTAAATAGGAACATTAATTAATTTTTGTGTTATGAAAAGTGATTAATGTTAATTTTGCAAAACTTCCCATTGTCTCTGGCTTTGTAAGCCATCTCTCTACTTTTTGCAGCTGTTCAAAAATCAAAATCAAATCAAAAGTTTTTCTGTGTGTTCCTGTAAAACCTTGACGAGGAGGTGGTCTGTGATCCTGTTCTGAGAACAGTGTTCTTGAGTCATGTTCCCGACGTCCGAGCGCAAGAACAAGAAACCCGTGTCAAGAACAGACTGCCCAAACTCGACCCATGTATCATGTGTTAAAACAGTCAGAGTTTCCCCTCGTAATTTCCCTCAAAACCCTGCCCTTTTTTGACATCAACCCCCAGTTATTGAGCATGTTGAGCATGACACACTCACATGCATCTGCCAAGTTGAGTTCAAAGTTTAAGGGTTCCCTTTATTTTTTGTGCCCTTTAGTAATAAACTGTCATCTCTATACTTTTAACCAGAGTAAGTTTTGCTACACGTACCTGTATGAGATTCAGCGTGATGAAGTATTGGTCGTACCTTTTGTGGCTTGTCTGAATTAACATCTGCACTGCAAGGCCAGCCATGCTTCAACAGAATCAGCTGCAATTCAACCTGGAGGTGCCCAGCCTGCCCAGCAACCTGGCCACCCGCTACCGCAATCCGGGACCCCTGGTGATAGAGAGGCTCGCTGGGGGGACCCTGACCTCGGACTCTGGTCCCGGAGAACCCAAAGAACCGCCAGTCAAATTCACCACGATATCCGAGGACCAGCTCTCGGTGGCCCTCCGGCTGGCCAGACTTGACCTGAAGAACATTGCCTCCAAGAGCCAGGCACCCGCTACCAAATACTTGCCTCAGCACGATCACCAGAGGCCTGGCAAGAAACACAAATCCAAACAGAGCCCTTCAGGGAAAAATCATCACCAGCTGCGCACCACAAAGCTCAAAGAACGGTTTACCGACCCAAATGAAAGTCAACGATCGATAGAAACCCAGACTCACCGGTCCAAAACAAAGAACACAAAGGATGCCATTGTCTTGCAACCAGTTAGTACACACGGGCTTTTTTTGAGTACCAAACAGCACCAGCATGGTGATACCAAGAGGGAAGAGCTGTCCCCTCCCACGGGAGAGGTTGCCTTGAGTCCCAAAAGCCGACAGGTCCAGGAGATCAGGCGACTCCGTTCAGAGCTTAAGACTTACATGAAGAAAGTGGAGGAGTTGTCAATCAAAGGTACTCAGGCGTACCCTGACATGGACGCTGTGCAGGATACAATATGCTTTAGCTAGCTTTCATTACTTGAACACCAGCAAATGTATGTGCACATATACACCGCTGACTTATTGAGAGTGTTTCACTAACTCTTATTCCCTTTGGGTAATAAGAGTTTTTGGCATGGGAAAGATTACGTTAAAAACTGTCTGGGTTAGTTTTCAGGGTTTCTTTTTTGGGGGTATTGTTTAGATGTATATCAACAGGCTCACGCTGTCAGTAAGTTGCTGATAAGGAAGTACCGTCTTTGGTGTTATGGGCAATAAAATGCCCTAAATTGCTACACCTGTCCGTACCCTAATTCCCTTTCTTTGATTAATTCAGTTTTTGACACCATGAACTGTTTGCGCAATGACATATGCATTTTTCTAGTCTCTTGATGGCTATTCTCAAACTAATACATTTTTCTCAGATAGTCTTTGATTTGTGTGAGTTTAGTCTGTGCACCAGTTTTCCATGCAGCCCTCTCTCATGAACCACCACTCTTGTATTGATTTCTCTCAGCATCTCGGCCTAGTCAGGAGATGGCCAAGAAGGATGCAGAGGTTGTAGAAGATGACCCAAGAAGAGCAGCCCGGGCTGCTGAGCAGGCCAGCCGCTCAGCCAGGCTCCTCTACTCTCTCCAGCAACAGGTACATATATGCACATGCTAGAACTTTGCGTGGGTGTGTTGATGGCGTACATGTAAAAGTCACCAATCATGAAGCACCTGTTATACCCTGATTTTCTGGTTGCGCACTCAAGCCCACACTAACCACTTGCTAAATAACTGGTGGTAAGATACACACAAGATTCGCTAGACACATCTCTCTGAATGGCAGTTGATAGAAAGCGTTGTTCCGAAGAGGTTCTTGGCTAAAATGGTGTCAAAATTGATTCAGTGAGAAATTATTTTATTACAAAGCTATACCTATTTATATAAACAAGACGCATTCAAGCGTGAGATGCAGTATATCTGAATTACTCAGCCCAGAATTTTGTCTTTCAAAGGTGCGGGAAATTCAAGAAGAACTGGATAAGCTTGGACCAGGAAAAGTCAGACACACTAAAAAGGTAATAACTGATTTTTACAGTAATTATAGAACATACATGTACATGTCACAGGAAAGCTAGTTTGTGTGATTAAACAATTGTATTTAACTGCATTTTCCCTAGTTATGTATCTAACTTTTCTTTTAGACATTTCTCTTCAGGTTGCTGAAAGGGTCACAAGCTAGAAGTGCAACATTTACCTAACAACCAATCAACATGTTATATTTGGAGGGGGGGCGTTGGCCCCTCAATTTCCACCACATATTCAGGTTTTCTGTCTTCAGTTGACTAATGGCAGAGTCGGCTTTTATCATGATAATAGACCTTGCTTTACTTTTGCACTGACTCTATAGCTCGAGGGTTCACAGCAAGAAGTGACGCATTTTGCTGCCAACAAGCCATGTTCTTTAAATATTGTGGCCTGGTCCTCCAGTGCTACGTTAACTTTCTGAGCTATGTATGTTTCCTGTCTCTCCCCGACTTATACCAGAGTCGAGCCCTTAACCGTCTGGCTGCTGCCCACCGTGGTGCCGTGAGGGCCCTCCAGTCGTTCCTTCACCACCTGCCCTCAGAGGTGGACCCTGGGAACGGCCTACCACCCCATTACCAGGAGCTGGCCCTGCTGATTCGACAGCTGTCCCTGTGCTGCGCCCAGCTGGATGTGGAAGAGTCAGGAATCCCAGAAGGGGTATTGAACATACTTGAGCAGGCAAAGGTGAGATTCCATGGTCATTTTTTTGGGGGGGGAGGGGATGAATGCCCGTTTACATGTTGGGCTAATATTCTGGGCAAAAAATAAAATTTCAGCAAGCATCACCATTGTGTGCTCAGTCAAACCTGTGAGTAGGAGCCAGTACATCAAACAGGGATACTGGCTTCTGAATGAGGAGAGATTATAAAAGTTCAGAGGGCTGTATGAGATAATTGACATTTTCTTTTAAAGGATTTCCAAGATGCATTGTCAGGGCAAATTTCCACCCCGCCGAGGCCCAAAGCTAATCATGACCCCCAGCCCCGAGCCAACTCGAGGAGACGGCTAGCCTTTGAGGGTGATGCCCCCCGAGGGCCGCCAAACAGGGCAGCCACTTCTACAAGTCGGTCAGGGAGTCAGGGACAAGCAAGTATGTCATTGCTACAAATAAGCCAGTTCGGTTTCTCAATTTTTACATATATGCACGACAAGATATGATTTTGTTTTTGTTGTCGCTATGTGAAATGTGCAGCACACAAGTTATGTTTGGAATGAGTAACGGAATCTACATTCGTTGCTTTTTTTTCTCTTAACTGAAAAGAAGATAAAACCTTAAAAAATTTGGAGCATACAAAACACCTTAAACCATGGTGCTCTCCAAGGTTTTGTAATTCTGGCTTAGTGACAAGAATTTTTCTTCAAGTTTCTTGGTACCTGGAAGTACCTGGTATTGTCTGCAGATATTGAATTAGTTGATCCCTATCTAAACTGAAATCTGTCAAATCTTGCTAATCCTAATAAGCACATTTAATTTACAAGTTGAAATACTGAAAATGTTTATCATGTACCAAATTCTTTAAGCACATCTTTGTTACAATACACATTACTAAGAGTTCCAAATTGCTAATTTTCAGCTTCAAATGTTTGGTAGTTTTGAATTGTGAAGTGCCCATAGGCTCATTGGAACAATTACATTTTAAAAATTATTTTCCCCCTTATTTGTAAATTTTTACAAGGTCCAAAGGCTCTGAACCCTCATCAGTACAGGATAAGAGAGACACCTGTAAGGGACACAGACAGAGACCCACTCCATGCCACAACCCAAGTCACACCGGGTCCAGCAACTGTGGAGAGATTGGGAAAAAGTGTTGTGAGCAGTAAAGGTAGCATACAGATGGAGTCTCCATCATTGTCTCTGTTAAGGTCCATCCAGTTTCCTTTAAAATCCATCCAAGAGTCTCAAAGATTTCAG
Organism: Acanthaster planci; assembly: GCF_054643075.1. Lineage (NCBI taxonomy): Eukaryota > Metazoa > Echinodermata > Asteroidea > Valvatida > Acanthasteridae > Acanthaster > Acanthaster planci. The sequence continues at coordinate 10,458,944 of NC_141785.1, read as the reverse complement.
AGGATTTTGCAGGTTCCTGAAGTAAACTCCTCCATTCACACACTCCTCCACACTTATGACATTTACGCCCTGCCAGCAAAGCCAAAGGATGCTCTGTTTCCATCTTGCCTTTCATTGACATATCAACTTCACATATGATATCCAGGCTGGTTTTGGTTTCTTCCTGTTGATCAACCACACAGTTGAAAAGTCTAAGTCCAGAAAGTGTACTCTCATGTTATATAACCCTGTTGATCTCAAAGTTCAGACATTATAAATTTTTGGTCAAAGGTTGAGGTCTTTATGATGAAAACAGCAGGTTTTCCCTTTATAACTTGGGAAAGACTCCACACATCTCCTTCATGCTTGATGTGTTGGTTGCCTTGGGCCTCTTTTCAATGTGTAAATTGAATTTTCATACTTGAAACAAGTCAGAGCACAGCCATGAGTTCATAGATATGGTCTGAGCAGGGCATTTGTGTTGGTTAAAGTATCTTTCATGTCTTTCTCTCCTTGTAGTGACGCCCGGTAGCCCAGAGAGGAATGCAGCATTACGGGCAGGGCTAGAAGCCCTTCTCCGAGCAGGGCGGCATGCCCCTGGGCAGCCAGCTGGACCTTTGCATCCAGCAACAAGCAATCCAGTGCCGCGAGGCCAGCAACCTACCGCCAAGGCACGCAAGCAACCACCTGCTAGGGGCTCCACAGCACCCTCCAGGAGCCTTATCCTTCCAGCTGCATTGAAGGTTTGCTCTACGAGGATTCCTCGTTGTTGTTTTTTGCTTTTTAATGAAAGGTTGTGCACTTACACAGACATATACAAATAACACTGTGTATTCATTGTTGTCTGGGAGCTTGCAAATAATTCACAAGTTTACACGGGTGGGACCTAAACCTATGACCTGCTAACTAGTGCAGGCATCTCAACCACCTGGCAAACTAGCCTGTCAGGCTAGTCTGAGTCGGATGTACTAGCAAGTACCATAAATTATTTCCAAAGAAGTACTTGCTCTTTTCTTTTTTGTAAAAGTTTCAAAATTCTTAGAATAGCAATTTTGACAAAAATGTGAATGCTTTAAAAAGGACAAATAACATCGACTTGCCTTTCACTGCTAGCTTGTTTTAATTATAAATCCACAATCATCAGTGTAATGCTGTTATCTTTGCATTCCGACGCAGACGCAGGGAGTAACATACGCAGAAACGTTTTTTCATCCATCATCTTTTTTACCACTGTTGAGATTGGTTAATAGCTATCAGAAGGCTCTGTTGCATTACAAACATGACAGCACCAGCATCTACAAAGGTGGCAGCGGTATTTTTAAAATTCTGACTTGGAAAGACCTGTATTCCTGCATCATTTCTCATTTCATGGCAGAATCTCTTGAAGACTGACAGAAGCACAGGAGATATGCACAGCAGTATGCACTGTTCTCAAGAGCACATTTGTTCAGCTCCTTACTGGCTGTAAGGAGAAGTGTCACCTACCAGCTTGATTGAAGCTGTGTCTGAATTATTTGGCTGCAGCTTGTCATTGCACACGACTCTATGGGAACTTGTGAAGTGGCTATGCCATCCCCACACACTTATGCATATTTTAAGCTGCAGCCAAGTCATTTAGACACAGCCTAACCTGGATGGGCCATGATGGTAGAAGGCTACTAATAATTCACCATCCTACAGATCAACGTGAAGTCGATCATGCCATGCATAATTTATTATATATCCAGGCATATCATAGGGTACTTCCCCAACAGCTTCCCCCCAAAAAATCTAGCCACTGAATTACAATGAAAATGATAGAAAAATATCAAAATTTTGAAGATTATCTTTTCAACTCGCAATTTTCTCAACAGGCTGCAAGGGAGAGGCTTCATCGAGTTAGAGTGGTCCCCCGAGATGCTCACTTCACCCAGGAGACTGTGGCCTCCAAACTCAAGCACAGGGAACCGGTCGGACAAGGCATTGCAACTTCCAGGGACCCTGGGACCAGACCCCAGGATGGTGGGCCGGTCATGGAAGCCAAGCCTGCCTGGACTCCTCCTGGGTCTCCAAGAAGTTTCCACAAAGCTTTACCTCGGCCAAGGCCAGTGTCAGCTTCATCTGAGGACGAGAAGGAATCAGAGGAGGGTAATTCCCTTTTTTTGCATATCTTCTCCGATATTATCATTTGCATGCCCTAAACATACTTTACTGTATCTCACGGTAAACCTGCATGGAAGTGGCAATATCTGTAGAATGGAAAGTTCTATGATATTTGTATGCAAAAGGCAGAGTCTTGATAAACAGACCTGCATATCAGAGTTCAGTACGGTCATTAAAACTGTGTTGGAGTATTCTTGTGTAACTGAAGAGTGTCCTCTCAGGGTAAGCTTTGTAAGGTGGCATTCTTCTGTACTTTCACGTCATCCACCTGTTGAATAAAGCTCTTGTTCAAATTTTAAAATACAGGAGGGTATTGTAGCTTTTCTTAGGTACTAGAGCATAGAAATATGCAGCTCTGACAAGTGAGCCACTTTGTGCTGGATGATGCATAAACACCTGAGAATCTCATGTGTTGTGAAAGGGAGGATGTTTGAAAATGTCCTTGTAAATTCTTTATGCAATACTGGCTGAGGTGTATACTCATTCCTATACATCAAATACATCAAATTTGTGCGAGCACAGAGTCTTGAACTCCCCCAAATCAGCTAAGCACACGCGCTACCTTCAGGGGGCCACAAGTTGTTAGCTGGACATAGAGGGATTTCACATTAGCGCCGTCTGCGCATATCTGCATCGAAACCGAGGTTCTCTGTGTTGAACTTGATCCCGTGCGCCCGCGGAGTCGACACAGTACATGCAGTATCCTGTTCGTAAGTGTGACACCACTTCAGTTTTAACCACGCCCACTGCACAAGATACACGACTATTGTAGGTACGTTAGTTCGCGGTAAATTGTCGTCATTTTTTCTTTTGATTTTACGTTTGGAGTCATCCTGTAAGACTCTTCCACAAAAATTTGCAGCCTGAAAAGTCTGAATTTAACATACTTTTATGTATTTCTGTCTTGACTCCTTACTTTCAATCGTCTGATCGTATTGAGAATTGAAACTGACACATACAGCCTCGTTTTGTGGAAGTGCGCATATCGACGCAAAAAGCGTTGTATTGGGATCCCTCTATTGAGACAAATATCACTCTGTAACGTAGTGTCTGATTACCAAAAGCAATGATGCTGTAAGAGATGTCGCACAAACCTTGCACAAATGACCACCAAAGGTCAGCATTTGTAAATTCCACCTTCATAAAGGTGTGTGGTTATTGTATCTTGTCATGTTGTAAAGGGACAAGTTAGTTGCAGAATAATAGCATTGGCAACTGGTTTAAAGAAGATCCACAGCTCCCTGAAAGGAGACTGCGTAATGTGCAGTCGCGTATCAAAACCTTGTTGTCTGTCTGATTCAGCAGGCAGAGACAACTCAGCAAGAAGGAGAAAAGTTGTCTTCAACCTTGAGAAGGAGAGCGGGAGCAGGAAGGACGTAGGGAGTGACAGAGAGCGGGGACTGGATCCAGATATGATGGAGAGGGAGATAGCCAGACAGGCCTGGCTAGACAGGGAAGCAGCCAAGCAGGTCAGCAAGCTCAGAATTCCGTTCATGATGGCCAGAGCACTCTGAGAAAAAGTTTGAAGTTCTTGTCTTAGGAGGAAATGCAAAATTCCAAGTGCTTCTGATTGTACCAGCCGTGGCATAAATCCCTGCTGGCGAGTGGAATAGTGCGGACACAACATTACAATAGGGGGCTGTATCGAAGACACAGAGGCTTATCTCATGTACACATGTACTTACACAATCATGTATGCCTTACTGTTTGTTCTGCATACGCGCTGTTGAAAAGTTATCATCGCCTAAAAGTGTTACTTGTTTCTGTTTCTCATGACCAGTACAGTGGATTTTCATAACCTAAAAATATGAAGTTGTTTGTTTCTCTCGACCAATACAGTTGGGAGAGGGGACTAACCCTGGTTAAAAAGGAGGGCGATATCACATGCCCCTCCTCCCCCAGAATTCATGCCCGGGTTGCTTACAGTGTTTATGCCCAATATTTTGTGGAAAGTGGTCTGTGATCAAGCAAAGGAAAGTCAACCCAGCTCTCTGAAAGGAAAATGCATCACGTCGACAAATGGAGAGGCAGGTCAGCACTCCCACATCACTGGGCCATGCTCTAGGCGTACACGCTCTGGACCCCTCTAAAAAAACGGAAAGACCTTTACAAGTGTGTGTTTGCAGTGGGAACACCAGACTGGCTTATTGTAAAGGGCATACCTGATTGGAATGCAGCGTATATTTTGTGAGTATCGATTCCGTTACTTACACAGTCGAGTGAGAAGTTTTAGGAGAGACTTGTTCTTGTCTCACTGCAGATGAAGCATCTGGAGCATGGACGGGAGGAGAATGGCTACCCTCCTGTTCCTCCTGGCTGGCTGGAGACAGTTGAACAAGCTCTCACTGCCCGACTCCGTCCCCTCATTGATAAAGCGGAGGTGAGGGTTTCCAACGTGGACTGCAGGAGCGCAATGATCGGTTGTCACAGAAGCTTGTCATGAAGTGGTCCTTTTTAATACACACCCAAGGGACAAATGGACCTTGCGCTTTTGAAAAGATTAAAAAAACAAAGTCCTGCATTGATTGCTTTTGGCAGATGGTATGCGACATCCCGCCAGTATATCAAACATAAAAAGGGTTTCACTTACTCTACCAGAGAAGAATATACTCATCGCCGTGCAATCTCTGGTTACTGTGACCCGTCCTGCCAGACATAGAATTAAGAGATAAGCAAGCCATGCACAAATGTGTACCCTCCCCCATAAGAGACCCTCTTATTTGCACTTGCATCCTGAAGGCAGTATGCAAAGTGGCAAACAGTCAACTTATTTTCACGAGCACGACACATGGCCTGGGTAGACCAGTGAAACAGCAGCATATGTAACCCTCAAATAACAGTTGTCTCTGACTGATCTGACTCGAAGGAACATGAATGATATCTAAATGGCACCACATTTTCAGCACTTCTAAAGATCGGTCTCGGCCTTTTTCCCTTCAGGCTACTGCAAAAGAACAGCAGCATGTCCAAAATTCCACCAAGCAATCCTTACATCACCAGCTATCCCAGAGGGCAGTACAAGCTGTAAGTGTAACTGATCAAGCTGTGCTTAGATCAGTAGGTCACACACTAGCGTGCTGCTTATGGTATCAAGTGAGACCTGCTAGACACTTCAGAAATCACCGGTAGATTAGAGTGAAATTGGGAGGATTGAGAAATGTAGGAACAAGCCACTGTTACCTTGATCCTACCAAAGTTTGAGCACTATTGCCCTAGATTTTTTTAACATGATTGGATTTTGGAATATTGAAAAAGGGTCTGAGCAAACGTCCATGTAAACAAGCAGTTTGCTACCGGGCATGAAAAGGGATGCACACTAACAAAATGTCACAGCGTTCCCAAAGGTAGGCAGGATTTGGCTCAAAGGTATAGCTTCATAGGTTGAGCCTCAAACTGGACCCAGAACTAAAGGGGGGACCAAACATGGGGAAATGTTGTTATTTAACCTTATGGCCATTCAGAGGAGTGAGCTTCAGTTTTGAAAGGCAGGGCAATGAAACAGTCCAAAACAAAATGACCTATCCTCCGTATTTAAACAAAAACTTTCCCCGAGAGGGCTGTGCCTCCGTAATCCCTGCACCCCTAAGATCTGGCAAAAGTGACCACACCCCTTGTGATTTCAAGCAGTGCTCACTGCTGACAAGAATCCCTTTGACTTCCCAGACCAGCAATAATGCGGACCTCCTCAGCGACCTCCTCCTTGAGGACATACTGGCCGACACGGCCCTGGAGTTTCATCGCATCGAACGAGACGATCAGCTTGAGCGGCAGGCCCGGCAGCTTCAAGATGGTCCCACTGTGGAAGGGATGCTGCAGTCACTGGAAAAGATGGAGGTGCGAAATATAGTGGAATGCTCACTGTGGGCAGTACAATGCTTTTTGCGTCTGGTTGTCGGTGAGGTATTTTGTAAGGTGTAGATGTGCCCATCACAAGTAATTTCCAAAGCGTAGAGGCAGATGTTATTTCATTTCAGCAGATAAATCCGTTCAGGACCTCTCACCAGATTAAGGGAATTTTTGTCTTTGGACAGCTTATGGAAGATGAAATAAGAAGGCGGTGGAGGCGAGTGGAATACATCAACCAGGAGGAGCTTCTTACAGACTCTATCCACCAGAAGGAGGTTGGGTGGATGTTGGGCACTCCCCTCGATGGAGAGTTCCTTGAAAGGTAATGAAGAAATACTTCTCAGCCACATCCATCCGCAAAGCAAAATCTCTGAATTATTCTACACTTTGCAGAATCAGTCTAAGCCATGTCCAAATGAACCAGATATAATTAGCCTTCTACGGGGAAAGTGACTTCAGATGCAAGATATAGTGGCTTCCATAAAAGCATGTATTATTTAAAGCCGCAGCCATGTAATTTGGTCATGGGCTTTGTCCAAATCCATGACACTGCCAAGAACACAATTTTCTGCTCACAAAGCCTTTTTCCATTTCTTGGAAAGTGTAACCAGCAGACATTGGAAAGAATGTACTCTCCACAGAATTTCCTTAAAATTGTCATACAGCGCTAGTAATTGACAAGCATTAACGTGAAAGGCAAATTTTTGTGACAGGCCCTGTCTCAATGGATTTAACACGAGACTTACCTGAACAAGTTGTGTCTTGTCCAGTTTCCCAGGTGACGTGCCAACTGCCCACACTGCCATGCAGTTCACAAATCAACATTCTCAGGATGCTCCAGGATCCCAGCCCAGCATCTCCAAAGCTAAATCCTCAAGAGGCACAAAAATCCCATTACAAGCTGACGAGGTGACATATTCGTTGTATAGCAGGGACGACCATGATGTTGGCATCAGGTCTTTAGCAGGAAACGATGTACAAGTCACCGAAATGGATTCTAAACAGGAAAAAGGTTTTCTCTCTCGAGAAGATACTGACAGGTCTGTCAGTCGTGTGTCAGGAGCAACTCCTGGCCAAACGCACTCGATGAACATCCTGCACACATTGCTGGACAACAAAGGCAGTGCAGCAGCTAGACCAGGTAGCCTGTCCAACAGCAGGAAGTCTGGCACCAGACCTGGGCTCGACAGGCCAAGCTTTCCGCTCTTCATTCCTAGTGATGCGATGAATCGCATCAGAGACTATAGAGGGCGCTTTGAGCACCACCTTAAGAACACGTCACACTGGGCATACGGAACATTTGACCCATGGAGGCTTGTGGAGGAGTAAGTTGATAAGATTATAACAGTAACAACTATCCACAGCACATATGCAGCAAGGTATGAGACGGAGAGAACCCCCCTGCTTTGTGTTGGTCATTGTCTCGCAGGAATCTGGGGAATTCCTTTCAGACATCTTGGGGGGATGTGTTCAGTAACAATAGTCTGGAATGTGTATAGGGATTGGACATGTTGGGGGGGGTACCCCTCGGTCTCATTTCTTGCTGGGTATACCACAGCAAGCTATTAGCAAATTTTTTGCACCCTATGGGCAAAGCTGAAGGGGCGTGTGTGTGCTAACCATACATACCTAGTGTGGACCTCTGAGCAAAAGAAGTCCACCTAATGTAGGTTAATGAAAAGACGTTGTGTGGACTTGCACACACACCTACATGTACATAGTATTTCCCCGGAAAAAACAGTTTCAGCGTTTTTTGTTGCAAAATGAAACAGATCAATCCAGGAAATCATCACTTGGGTGTAACAACTTACCCGGGTACTTGTTTAGGGTTCCATGTGGATTGAAAGACAAGCATTATGGTGATCCCTAAACAGTACGGGGAACAAAGTTGTATCTCCGGAATGCAGTTCAGACTTTCCTAACAACAATAATTGTCCCCATAACACGGGAAAGGCCTACCCTGCATGCATACAGGGACTTCTGAGCAAAAGAGCTCTACGTAATGCAAGAAGTGTGAATGTTATGTTGACTAAGCTGCGTCTACACAAGATGGCCCTCTTTCTGGAAATCAGTTTCATAGAGAGTATGGGATTAGGGCTAATTTGAGGAAAACAAGAGTGACATTTAAAGGAAACCAACAGAAATCCAGGTTCAAAGAGTGCCTACCGCGCAAGAAAAATTTGCACTGAGTTTTCTGAAGTACACAAAAACAAATGAATGTCCCCACTAGATTGGTAGTGCAGACTTGCGTCTTTGTGCATATACATAATCACAATTGTTGGGCATTTGCATTGGTCAACTCTTTTGTTTTGAAGCAACGAATGGATGTAACTTCAGTTAATTGACTTTCACATATATTATTTGAGTAGTTTATTTTTTCCATGTGAGCCAGAATCTTCCCTCAATACCAGCCACAAATAAAGTTGTTTTTGATGGCATCTTTAGTTTAAAGACCTTGGCCGCTGAAAGTTTCGTGCAGAAAATAGTTTCAAGTAAAAAACTGTTTTATTTTGGACTTCATTTGTCAACAGGGTCTCCGATGAGATAGTGTCCGAGATTATCAAGGATGTTTCAAGCGAGGTTGGTGACATCATGAGCCAGTGTGTTGATGACCTCTACAAAGCCGAGTTTGACATGACATAACCTTTCTTCCCTGGCCTCTAGGGTTGAAGTTTAGTGTGTAAATGGTCTTCTTGAAAAGTCCTTTAACTGATTCAGTGTGTCCCATGTTGGCCAATAAAGATCAGTGTGATGCTCCTTAACATATTCCTTTTGCAAGTTACAATCATAGAAGTAACACTGTACCATCAAATTTGTTTCTGAATTATTTCTGGGCCATGGGAACCAGAATGAGGATTTTTTCCCCAATAATGTTTTTCCAACTCCTAAGAGGAAAGACTGTGGTACTATTTCTAAAGTGTTGTTGCTTTTGCTTCTATACAAAAAACATTCTAACATGTATCAAGAGGGTCTACTTGCCGCCCCTTCCACTCCCCACTGATATCTTCCTGCCTTTGTAAAACAAAAAAGAAATTTACAAACCGATCTGAGTGCTTTGTTTAAAAAAAGGGACTTAGCTACAGCCAGGTTTTTAGTCCATTTTTCAAAGAATTTTTTGGGAGAAGTAGAGGTTGGGTGGAGCATGCTCACTTTTTCAGCAAAATGGGTATTAACCGAAACAGTCCTCAATCCTCTGATTTCAATGTAAGTTTACATTTACCCTTGGGGGTAAGGGTTAAGCTAGAGGCAGTGCAGGGGCATCCCCTCAATTAAATTCTGAAATCTACTTATCTCAGAATGTTCCTGTTCAATCTGGGGAATTCGTCCCTTTCTCGAGACTTTCTGAACTTTTCTTTCTTTTCTCAGAGTTTATTGGATAAAATTCCCAAAGTTGAATTCTTGTTTTAAATAAAGTCCACAGAATCTGTTTGGCATCATGTGTTCAGCTCCTCTAATGGGAGACTTTTGAAATGCTCGGTGGCGGGAAACATGGCTACCTTTTTAGCACTTCTGAGCATGCACTTGTTCTTAGCATGTGTGCATAGTTCTGAGCATGCACGATACCTTGAAAAGGGATCAGGATGTCTGCTGCCACCAGCATCTCAAAGTTCTCCCATTCTGTACAGTCAAACAACATGTTGTAGTTTCTGTGGGTCAAATTCAGTTGTGGGACTGGATTTCATCTCATCACCTTTGATTCGACCTTTGATTTGATTATTTTTGCATGTAATATGCGATTTGATCAGTTGCTGTATTTGAAGGTTTTTAAAATAAAAAGAAAAAGCTCTGAATTTGTTGCGAAAGGTAGCACCGTGTCACATTGGTTCGTCCACTTCATAGTAGGCCTCTCATTAAGTTCAACACATCAACACAAATCAACACAAATTTCACAGTGACTGTGTATTGTCTCACTTGTCTCAACACTGCTGGATTGTGCGAAGCGTTGATTCGTTCAGAATATGGGCCCGTAAAACAACCCCGTGGAGGATTTGACGAAAAAGTGTTCCTCATGTTCCGGGAGGAAATAATTATACGATCGGGGGGGGGGTCAACTGTGAAGGAAGAACGGACCAACAGGACAAGAATTTTAGCCTTCTTCGCATATGTTTCAATAAGTACAACAAATGTGGAAGTGAAACTTACATGGACAGAAAGGAAAAATAATTATGTTCCCTTTCCGCTGACAGCACGATTGACAAAATTTGGTTTTCAGACTTTTTGAGAAACGTCTTTGCGTGGTTGTAGCTCCGGTAAGGTGTGGACAATGGAAGAATTATTGCACGAAAGTACACAACAGTATGTTGGGCATGAATCCTCGCATATATTTCCCTAACTACAACAAATATCAAAATGAAACTTACATCAAAGGAAAGAGGGACATGTACCCTTTCTCAAGCCACGGCAATCATTAATGCGGACGATTTTCAGTCTTCTTAAGCCCAAATATAGGGAGCTTTCTTTGTGTAGGAAGAGGCCCAAAAATTGTATACACACCCATATCCCACTAAAGTAAATACTTGTTTTTGAACGATAATATCTAAACCGTTCAAAATATGACTTTGTTGCTTTACTCTGTGGACAGAAGACATTATAAGCTTCCGATGTTCGCAAGAAGGCCAACGGTTTTGATTGAAAGAGTAATTAAGCACGCGGTGTGCAACTCATGTCAGAGAGAAGAAAGGGCCGAGGAGTGGTTCATATAGGCAGATTATACTAAACGCATTGCCAACTGATGCAATTATTTCCCTCGAACGATTATTTCTGAACCAGTAAGAAAATGACTTTCTAGCATTGCTCTGTGTATATAGGACATGATAGGCTTTCCGGTGACTGCAAGAATTAATGCCATATTTTATTGACAAGAAGAGTGTTTAAGCTCATTTTCAGAGTGCCAACTCTGGGAGATAGAAGGGCGGTTGTCTGTTCATAATTATTACAAGTAGATGGTACGAACTAGGACAAGAACAATCACTTCCTTTGTGTGATACTTTATTAACAGTTTGAACTATATCTTCCAAATTTGCTGTACAGATAAAAGGCATTATAAGCTTTCCCATGAACCCAATATTGCCATATTTTGCCTGGAAATGTTGTAGGCTCATATTTAGCGCGCAAACCCTGCCGGGAGATTAAACGGCCGTTGAGTGTGTTCATATATAAGTTGATTGTACAAAACACCACGCAATGCCGACTAGAACAGTTACTTTCTTCATAGGATAATTTCTAGACAGTTTATAATTTGATATTTTTTAACATTACCGTGGATAGAATACATTATAAGCTTTCTGATGACCCAACGAATGCCATTTTTTGTTCAATTAAATAGTGTTATGCTAATTTTTAGGGTGCCAACTCTGGTGGAGAAGAGGGCATTTGAGTGTGTTTACATGAGCCGATTGTACATTTTTAAAGGTGTGAAACACTGCCAAGAAAAATAATTGGACGATATTATAAGCTTTCCGTTGAACCCAAGATTGCCATATTTTGTTGATCAGAAACTTGAGAGTCGGTCTAGATTCATAATTAGCATTGCAATCTTCGAAGAGAAAAATGGCTGTGAATTGTGTTCACATAATATAGGGAGACTTTAAGAGGACGCATTCTCGACTGAAGCAATTTCTTTTTTCGTAAGATAATTTCTAAACCGTTTTAAACATCATTTTCTAACTTTGCTCTGGGATAAAATTTGCTTTTGATGATCCCAAGATTGCCCATTTTGTTGATTTGAAGAGTGTTATTATGTTTAGGGTCACAGTGCTGAGCGCGCCATCTCTGGGCTGTTGAGTTTGCTCACATAGTAAAAAAAAATTCTCGAATGATAATATCTATAACAGTTTGAAGTATGACTTTTCGAGCATTGCTCTATGGAAAAGGGACATAAACCGTTCGAGGAACCCGAGAATACCATACTTTGTTAAATTTAAACACATCTCAATATGCATGTACATGTTATAGGTTAAATGTGTAAAAACATAAAGTGGGTACAAAAAGTGTTCAAACTCTCAACGTTCTTTTTACAACGTAGGTAAGTTCCAAAATCTACATGTAGCCATTTTTTCAAGTGGTATCCCTCTACTTTATTGGGCACTTGAGACCACTTTTTAACAGTAATTTTTATCTATTATGCTCTCAGGTGGAAGCCCAAAGGACTGGAGATTGATCCCGGCAAAGATTTACACAATCTCCCAATTTTGGGTGCTAAGCAATCGCCGACTGTGGAGGCGCACTTTTTATCCCAACGACATGAGCAGGAATTATAGCTTGAATTAAAGTGGACTGCATCGTACGTAGGCGTTAAGGAGATATTATAAGCATTAATTAAAGAAGAAAATGCTAATTCATAATTATGAAGTATGAGTCATCATTGTGACTTCGCCATTTTCACAAATTTTCAGCTGTCCTCTTAACGTCTCCGTAGTAACCCCCCCCCCCATCGCGCTGTGACAGGTTTGGTACCTTGTTCCTAATGTTTGATTTACACACTAGGTAATGCACGCCCCAGCCTTTCGATAATACGTGTACGGAAGGCGCGGGAGATGCAAGATGGCGTCGCTTGTTACAGATGTTCTGCTCGCAAATACGGGTAAAAAGCAATTATTGTGGGGTGAAACTGACTGTTTTGTCCAGTATTGTAATCTCGGAGATATAAAGACCAATTTGGACGGGAAAAATTAGTTTTTGGTTGTTGGGGAAATAATGTCAAAACGAGCAGTAGGCGGCCGGGTAGGCCCCCCGGAGTACTGCGCGCGTACGGTTAAGTTTAGTGTTAAGTTGTAGTGTAATTACTAGTAAAATAATAGTAGCCTATTGCTAGGCCTGTTTGCTATTCAAATGTAATGTACACTACAGAATTAGTTCCTGGATGTCCGACCACGATACAAGAATGGTCAGTTGGGCCTTCTTTACATGCCATCTTCAGATATCCGGGAACTTTCTGTAGCCTACATACAAGACCTAGGATAGGGAGTCCAGTGAAACGGCACCTAAATTGTATATCTGAAAGTGTGTAAAAGTGTTTGTTTTTAATCAAAGATTTCTGCCCTTTTTGTGCATCAAATTCTATATTTTAAAAAGCAGTTTTGTTGTAAAACTGAAATTTGTGTTAGTACCATTTATATATGTCTGTTTATGTCAAGTTTTGGGTGTGAAGTAGCCCATGATGAAAATAATGTAAGATCAGAGCCAAGTTACTGTACATGTACGTCTACAGCAGTGTGCGGTCATCTTTGTTTGTTGTTGTGTGACAACAACAGTCTCGTCTAAGCCTAATATCTTGCGAGACTCACCCGGGTTCGAACAATGATGTCATCATCTTGTAGAGCTTATAATACTCTTTTATTTGATGTATGACTCAAGGCATTTGACTAAAGCACCGTCAAGTCCTTGTTTTGGTTTGTGAAGACTACAAAAAGGTAACCAAAAATGTACATTTTTCTGTTGAAAATCCCCCCTAAACATTTATAAGGAGTTGATGAAACATACATGAAACAGTGTTTATTTAGAAGCTTGGAATTATAGGAAGAAAAGGAAGTTGTTTTTTTGTCAAAAATTGATGTTGAACTGGTGCCGAACAGCCCTTTTTGGGTGCTGTTGTGCAACTGTGCACATATGGTGTATGTATGTGCATCAGATTGATGCATGGTGTACGGGTAGCAAGATGCAAATAACAAGTGCATAAACCACACATGTTGTTTCAATCAAATGTTATCAACAGACCCTATCAAGCAGACCAGACTTAAGTAACTTATGACACCTGACAGACTTGGTCCCTTTTTTTATAGTTATTTATTGATGACAAAATGTCACATCAAAACTATGCTTCAGTGATCTTTCACACATCACTAAATATTTCAAGCCCAACTCAACTGACCTGCTACTGTATACATGTACATGTATCCTATGTTTATTATTGATAAAGTTCTCCATAATAAAAGATATTGTTTACTTTACACTTCCTCTGTGACTTAACTACAGATCTTTGTCCAACTCTGGCATGTCTGGAAGTGGAACTGATGAAGGAAAAGACTCTGTGATTCAAACACATTGATAAAAAGAAAACTTGTGCCCGCCCCAAAAAGTGACAGACTGATTACACCAATTTTTAATAACAAAAAAATTCATAACTTCACAATACTTGCATCTATTGAGCCAAAGTTTATACCATTCAATTTCTTTTGAAATTATCTTTCCAATGGTACCGAATTTGTGGAGGTCAAATAAAAAAAACCTGAAAAGTGCCGGACTCCCTACATAGGAAGATTATTGAATAGCACGAAGGGTAAATTTTGCCCCGTGGCCATGTGTTAAAAGTTTGTAGCGACATGATGCTGACTCAACTCCCATGGACACCTCCCTGACTTAGGCCTATCCATCTTGAGCAGAAGCCCCAAGTATGTTGGTTGGGAGTGTTCATTTTGTTGGTAGTGACATGACTGTCATTGCGTGCATTTCACCATGTTCATAGTTGTTCATGAACCAGCAAAGTGCAGTTTGGGAGCCTTCATTGCTCAGAAAATTGTGCTCTCTCTCTCTTGGTCCAACTCAGGACTGGCCTAATGTTAACATTTGCTCAGGGCCAGCATTAACCCTAACAGTCCTCAATCCTTCACCTGTTTGAGGACTGAGGACTGTTAGGGTTAACCATGGTGAGCCCAACAGTCCTGAATCCTCCAATTTTAATATGATTTGACTGTGTTTACAAAGAACCTGCTGAGAACAGGGTTAGGGTTAACATTAGTGATCAAGTATCACTGTAGAAGGCAGGGAAGTAGACCTTTGGCATTGAGGGTGGATGTACCTTTCAAGAAATGGGGGAGAGGGAGGAGTCAATAATGTAAAGGCGTACTGAAGGGATTCCGTGAGGAATCTGGTAGCATACTGCAGCCCACTGCCGTTGTCTCACTTATGCGAGCTGTGCAGTTTTCTATGCGTTCGTAGGCCTCATCCAACTTTGATTCTTTGGAAATCATCTGTTTATGATCTTTTTTTTTTGCCGGGGCTGAACGGGGGGTTGCCACCAAATCCCACTGGATCCACTTCTGGGCATTTTTATCATTGCACCAGTAACGAGATAAACAAACAAGACAAAATATACCTCAGTGAAATTTTTGAAGCATATTACCAGACCAAGATTTGTCTGAGTAGCCTAAAATATCTAGGCTTAAAGTCCCCACAAAACTGAATGCACTTGACAATGCCTGTTCATTTCAGTTAGGTATGTTAGGCCTATGCTGGTTCTTTTTGCTTATTACAGCTGGACAAAATAATGTGTAGCTTGACTTGTACTTGGACAAAGAGACTTGTGTTTAGACCAAATGACTTGTGACTTGACTTGACTTGCCCTGTGACCAAATGACTTGTGACTTGACTTGCCCTGTGACCAAATGACTTGTGACTTGACTTGGACTTGCATATAATGACTTGACTTGGACTTGCATATAATGACGTGTGACTTGACTTGGACGTGCAAAAAATGACTTGCTGTCACCCCTGGTAATTCCAGAAATTAGGAATCCATTTGTTTGTGTCCCTGTCAGGTCTGACGTGATTTTGTAAGTTCAGAACCTTTTTCTAATTTCTAAGAGTGAGGAATTCATGCAGATTACCTGCCAAACAAAGAGTAATAGTGTGAAATCAATTCTGGGATATTTCCATGTCAAATAACAAAGGTCAGATGTAACAAGGAGTCAAGGACACAAAAATGTCACACTTTTGGACCCCTAATTTCTGGAATTATCTAACTAATTGAACTACTTGTAGTCCTATATCCAATGTGGGGGGGGGAGGTATGTTGTAATTACAGTTTAACTGATTTGTAGTATGATGACTGTTATACCCATGTCTTGTGCTCGTTGCTTAGATCTGTTAGAGAAAGAGGACCTGGGGACACGCATTGGCAAGTTATCAGCCCACATTGATGAGATCAAGGGGGAAATCTATCATGCAGTACATGAGAAATATGCCAACTTCAGACCCACCCGAGACTCCACACAGGAGCTGCACAGCAAAGTGCAGGCACTTACTAGCGAGATGGAAACTCTGAGCAGTAAAATCAAGGTATGCAGCCATGCAGCCAAAAAAGACCGTTGGCTTCCTCTCATTTTCACAGGGTTCCACGTGACAGATTTCCAAGTAATTGCAAAAATACTAGTCACATGCAAGGTTGGACCAGCTTCTGCTTTTTATGCAATGCTAAATCCAGTTTGTTTTGGCCACTTGCTCAGCATAACAACCAAAGTTTGTACGGAGGTACACGTATGTACCATCTGGCCGTAGAAATAATGGCTGCCAAATGGAACTGTACCAACACAGAGGAGCAGTGTTGGTTTAAGGAGTGCAGATTTCTGAAAACACACCCTCATTTTAGTCTTGCTCTACACACTTGTGTAAGTAATACAGGTTACAACAAGTCTTACACTTGGTGATCTCAGTATTTGGTCGTTTTGAAATAGTTATATTTTCAGTAGTTTGAGAGGAATCCTTGAATGAAACATTTCAAATTAATTTTTGTCAGATTATTAATAGGATGGATTTTTTGGTTTCAGTTGTGTTATGATATTTTGATTGTTTAGGGAGACATCAGTTCTCAGCTCAATAGCTCCACCAGTGACCTTCACGACCTGACGAGGCAGTTAGAGAAAACTAACGCCATAATCGAGGTGCTTCAATCACTATGCAAGGTGATAAGAAATGAGTAATTATTATTGTTAACTTTGGAATTTTTATGTAACCCCTTCATGGCATTTCTGACCAATGAGGCTATATTTCGGGGCTTTTGACACAGGATTGTTTGATTAAAATGAATTGACTTTAAGTACTAGTCAAATTTCAGAATGGCAAACTTAGCTTCTACAGTAGGTCTTTTACTTGTGCAAAGTGGTTCATAATGAGATGTGTAAGCTTTAATAATTTGATACAAATTAAATTTGAGAATGAAAAAATTTTAGATACGCAAAGATATAAAATGAAAATAAAATGTAATTAAAAATATTTTAAAATTTCTTTTTAATCATGATTTTACAGATATGTATTGCATGAAAGAATGGAAATGAAACAGACCCCCAAATTTGCCTTTCCTTTTTCTGTAGAAGAGAAATCCTTTTGGCTTTGTTGGGTTTGGGCCATGGCCCTTGTTGCACCCCCCCACCCTCCCTGACCCTCCCTTGCCATTCTGGCCAACATGGCTATTCCCAGTGTATACTCTTCAGCATTACATTGCTGTTTATCCTCAAGGCGTATTGATTAACACAAGTTGAGACTTTGTCGTTGTTCACTCTGTTACTTATGTCCGGCCCTGTGAAGGGACTTGTGAAAGGACTTGTAATGGACTCAAATTCAACACTGGTATCTGCCTGGCTTAAGTTGTTAGGGAAGCTCTTGTGGATACCCGTGGGTGGGTTACTACAGAGCTTCTCTTGAAATGACTCTTAAAAAGTGGACAATCAAAGCCATTCAGAGCATCTTGGAATAGCGGTCATCAACAGCTTTTCCCACAGACTCACCAAGACTTTGCACCTCCCTTGTAATGGATCCTCAATGGCAAAGTGTAAATCAGGTTCATTTGTCAAATAACTACATTGACTATGATGTAGATCTGTTTATATCTCCTTTGTTTGACAGGTGAATGGTTTGCTGACAGGTTTTCAGAGTTGTATGCAAACAGGGGAGTATGTGCAAGCTGCTGACATCATCAATGCATTGGTAAACTGAAAGGCATACATTTTTTTCGTCATGCTTTTGAAAAACGTTGCTCATCTGAAGGAACAATTCTTGCCCTGCCGTAAAGCCTACATTTGTAACTGAAACTTGAGAATCAGTTATCAACCCACTTCCCTTTGGGAACGTCTCATGTTTTTCTCCCTGTAGAAATCTGATCTGGATGTTCTTATTGAAGATGGTTATTGTGAACTGAAAATCGTCAAGGCTCTTAGGGTGGGTGTACGCTAATCTCTAATTACTCCTTGTAGTCCAAAGTTTTGACTGCACTATACACTGCACAAGCAGTCTACCTCCTCTGATGTCAGTCAGTATGCATGTCTTCATTCTGCAGTTACTTGTCCCCCCCCAAAAAAAATTTGAAGTACTTAAGAAGGTTTATTGTTTAAATCCAACAGAATCTTCCTCAAAGGCAAATCCCTGACAAAGACCTCGCTAGGATCAAACCCTTCTGGACCCTCTAACTTTGGAACTTGGTGCACATATCAGCTAATACACATTTGTAGCAGATTCTTTGTCACATTTAGGCATTACAAAAGCGTTTTGAGACACAGAAACTCCAAATTTGTCAAGTACTCGAGAACCTGAAACTTTGTTATTAAAGTGTTTTCTGCCATGGCTTTGCACACGTGCCACATTTTTTGTTCCACATGTAAAGTAAAAAGTCATCAATTCTGGTTTGTCTGAATTTATCCATAAATTTGTACTCGTGCATCTTTTCTTTTTCAACACTTGGAAATATTTTTGTGTCACCTTTCTTCTTGCATTCTTCTTAGTCTGAGCTGAGAGTGAACCAGGAGATGCTCTTGCATCGCCTAGGGGAGGCATGGACGGCCATGGTCATCTGGAATGTACCCCACGCCAAAGATCCAGTCACCATGGCGAACGTCAACCAAGCCCAACTCAAACTGAGTAGGTGTTGACAAAATGCGTGTTCTCCTGGCTCCAGTATTGCTAGTTACCGTTGCTTATGGAGAAAAGAATTTTTTGTTAAAGAAATCTTCCTCAAAAAACTGTCCCTTGATTTGTACTTCAAGTAGTTTTTGAGCAGGATTCCTTCAAATTCAGATGACCAAATTTGTCTGCAGAAATTGACCGAAAATGAATTTTTCAGTTCTTTCTCTTTTTCGTAAATCAGTGAAAAAGTATCTCATGATATCCAGATGTCCAACTTACAGACAGCATCTGAGCAACAAATGTGCCCTCTGGCAGGACTAAAAATTGAATGCATTGTGATGAGGGGGAAAATATGTTTTTGTTTTTGGTGATCGTTCACTCAGATTACTCATAAACAAAGAATTTCTTTTTTCCTTTTACTAGTTCACAGTGAAAATGCAGAGTTGACCGTCACAGCCATGAACCAGGTTGGAATTCTGAAGAGCAAAATGGAAGTTTTTGGTGAGTTGAGGCTTCTGCGTGGTACTTTCTGTGAAGGGTTGAGCTCAGTAATGTTTTTATAATCACTTGACTTGTATTGAAAGTCTTTATTCAGTGGTCTCTAGTTAAAGGCTGTTCTTGCTTCATTCCCTGAAATGCCTGATATGAGTGCAGATTGGTGCTAATTGGATTGGTTTTTCCACTGGCAGCAAAGAAACTGATTGAGTACATCTTGAAGCCCCTCGTGATGCTGCCAAGTGTAACGCCGGCAATTAATGCAGGCCAAAAGGTACAGTCAGTTCCAAATGCAGTCTTAGTCAACCTTCTCAATTTTTTTTTTTTTCGCATTTTTTTATTAACCAAAAGTTTTGTGAAGGTAGAAACAAACCATAAAGAGGCTTATTTATACCCTCAGAGAGCTCATTTTTTGGATCAAAAATGAAAGGCCCTGACATCAACACTGAGTGAATTTGTTATTTTCAATGGCCAGAGCAATCACATGACCAGGCAACAAAGAGGCATGTCACCCTTGTTATTGGACATCAAGTCACATCGTAGTCGCTACCCCACAGTCCAAACCATAACGAGACAGGAAGTAGTCAACACAGTTGATTGTTTTCTGCTTGTGACTGGGTCGGAGCTGATTTTTACTTCACACTCTCATTTTGCAAGCAGACTTTTTCATCTGCGCAGTATCATGACACTAGTCTTTCACACAAGTTGTTCAAATTTGTTCCAGTCACAGTCAACTACCATCGCATTCAAGGTGCTTCCCAGCAGGTCTGAGGTGCAGTCGGATCCCATTGCTGTGTACAAGAGCATACACTCAGTACTCAAGGCACTCAGTGGGCCGCTGCTCGGCCTGAGGACGGAGGGTAAAAACGGAGATGAGAGCACTAAGCTAACGGCCATGCTAGGTATGGACCTGACTTTAACGGAATTTCCAAATCTAGGCTTTTATTCACTTTGGCTTTAGACACTGGCCCATTCTACCTCCAGTTTCTGCCAATGAAATGATGAAATTGTATCTATGCTGGGGAAGATGTCTGAGTATGTTCATTTGGTTATAACGGCGAGTGATTGTAACTAAATGTGGAGATTGACATGGAGCCAAAATTGGAAAGAGTGCCAGGAATTGACAAAATGCCTCAGGGTAGCCAATTGTCATGGAATTGCTGAGTCCAAAACACAAAACCAAGTCAAGTTGTAAGAAACACATTCCCATGTGAATCAGAAGACATGTTATCTCAAGTCAAAAGTCTTTCAAATGAACTTTAAAAAAGGCATTCCATTGTCCTAATACATCCTGTGTATCTACTTGAGTAGATATTAATAAAAAAATTATGAATTTTGTAAAGTTCTTTGTGTTTGACATTGAAATACCTTTTGATGTGACCCTGGGTTCATTGTACTTGCCATTGAAATACCTTTTGATGTAACCTTCGGTTCACTGTGTTTGCCATTGAAATACCTTTTGATATAACCTTGGGTTCATTGTACTTGCCATTGAAATACCTTTTGATGTAATTTTGGGTTCATTGTACTTGCTATTGAAATACCTTGTGATGTAACCTTTGGTTCATTGTGTTTGCCATTGAAATACCTTGTGATGTAACCTTGGGTTCATTGTGTTTGCCATTGAAATACCTTGTGATGTAACCTTGGGTTCATTGTATTTGCCATTGAAATACCTTTCAGTGTAACCTTGGGTAGGTATATGTGGCTTACTCTGAGAAATCACTGCTGGAAAAAGAAGAAGTTGAGTGGTTTGTTGAGAAGGTACAGAATAATTTGTCAGGGGAATCAGAGACAAGGAAAAAGGGGAACACATAAAATTGGCACATGATATTAATTTTTGGGTTCTAATTTTTTTTAATGTATGAAGTAGCTTATTCTTAGTCTGTCTGGATTTAATTATGTTTCTGTGAGTTCCTGTTGCTGGAAAATATTGTAAATTTTCAGCAAGATGGTTGTTTTTTGTGTTATAGGAGAGCTTGTTTGGTCCAAGCTGTCAAAGTGTATCATCACAAACTGTCTGGTTCACTCCATACCAACAAGCACCTCAAAGGTAGTCTGATCTTTTTTTTGCATACAATATTAAAGGTTTGATAAAAATGCTTCTTGTAAACATGAAACTTGCACCAATATAATATTTTGAAATGAGACACAAATTGTCTAAGCCAGTGGTTCTAGGCAGTGATATCAAAATGGGATTTCTAGAAAATGATCTCAAAATGTATGAATTTAATATATTTTCCATTTGGTTTGTTTATCGTGTTTGAGAGGTTTTAATTTATACGTGTATTCAAAAAGTCATTGTGTTGAAAGTAACTCATCGTTTGTATTTATATATTGTGTCTATCGTATCAGCTGAATGAGTACAAAAGTGTCATCACAGCAACCGAGGCATTTGAAGCTTCACTGCGGAAAACAGGTTAGCCAAGGTTCAGTCCAAAGAAACTTGGTCATTGCTTGCGGCACTGCCGCTACCAAAATGTGATGTCTTCTTGAGTTACATTTGCTTTCAAGTTGAATGAATATGCGAGGTCATGATCATGAGTTGAACACAAATATAACTAACACAGCCTTTCATTTAAAAAAAAAGGACTACTACTTGGACGCCACATAATTTGGTAAAATATGAACTGTTTTTGTCTTCAGGGTTTATCACAGAAACTGCTTCACCACTGCTGACCTACGCCAGGGATGTCAACGTCCATTTTGCAAACAAAAAGGTGAATCGGATTCCCTTGTTTTAAATTATTTTATTTCTGCAATGTGGGAAGATCTCTTGGATGATGTATTTCAGGGTATTTTGGCTTTATATTTTTATTTTGCTCTATCAGTTATAAACCGTTCTCCCAAGGGGACTTATTCCCCCCGCTTATAGTGAAACCATTCCCCTCCCTCAGCTACACCACTGTTGTCTCCCATGATCCCCCCCCCTCAGTTACACCATTGCCCTTGAGGCAAAATGCCATATTCATCTGGCACAAAGTTCATGTGAGCAGATTTGCACATCTGTAACATGTTTACATGGGTGTCAAGCTCGTAAGACACCAGTAGCATTTTGCTGTGCTGTCGCCCCAGCCTAGATCTGTTTGGCAATGTCAGGAGATGACCTATCTCCGGTAGCCTTTGAATACCAAGCAATTCATGATCCATTTTCACATCTGTGTTTCAGTTTGTTGGTTTGTTTTGCTACTTTCTTATAGTGTCAGGAGTTGATAGTTGAAGCCCGCAAGCTGATGAAGAGAGAGCTCCACAACACAAAGAGGGTCGGCTCCAGTACAGTAGCTGAGAACAAGGTTAAAGGTCACAAAGAAGATACAAAGGTTGGATATAGTTTGGTTTATTTACTCAGCATGACCAAACTGCTTTTTTTTTCACTTAAATATTTGTCTCACATTGCTCAAATTGGAACTTGCTGCATAGGATAACATCTTGAAGACCGTCCTGGTATTTCATCTGTGCTTTCAGGAAAAGAATCATGTCAGCGAGGGTATATTTGCGCTGCCGGAGTGTGCAGTCAGTGAGAGTGTGGAGTGTTTGGTCAATCTTGCCTACCAGACTCTACAAGAAGCTGCCAGCAACACGCCGCAGTGGTAAGCTGGAATCATTCTCGCAAAGCCTGTCCGCTTCACTTGCAAAAAAACCTAAATTTTTAATTGGGGGGGGTGTCATGTACTGATTTATCTGATATTCTTTCCCCACAAATATTTATGACAATTTATTTTATTCATTTTGCACTCTCTCCAGGACTGCCTGTTTAAACGCATATTACATATTGGTAGCAAAATAGACACAGAAACAGTTATCTTACACTTTTAAAAGATCAGATACTAAGGCTGCATCCGAATCTGTTGTCTAGAGCTAGGTCTAGGTGTTCACTCCATTGGAAATGTGTGGAGACGCTCAGTCAGTAGACCTAGCCTTAGCTCTGAAAGCCCGTTTCGGACACGGCCTAACTCAAGACTGCTTTCTTCTTGGTGCAAAAGAAATCATGAATGCGACTACAGGGCAGCCAGCATAACGACCAATACGATTTCAGAAGGGTTCAAGGATTCCTTTTTCATCAGACGAACCTGAGACATAAGTGACCCTCATAGGGCCTAGGCCACTCACAGTCGACTGCTTTCTTCCGTTCGCAGTGCCATCCAGCTTTTCTACACAGTCCGAAACATGTTTGAGATATTTTGCGATGTCGTGCCCACGTACCACAGAGATAGTCTGGTGAGTGGATGTCTCGACTTTTAAATTGTTGAAACCAGAATTTGGGAAGTTACAAGAGTCTGGCAAAATAAAAGGACAGGTAATGAATGACGAACCTGTTTTTTTTTTATACGATTGACGTAAACGCACAAGGAATAGTGCCTTCTGTCATTCGGACACAGAAATTGAGTGTTATGTTTTAGCGCTTGCCGTTCTGCAGTATGTGCATGTATATGGCTTAGACTAGGCCACGACGTATCACGTTGGCTTGTGCTTTGAGTGGATTGCCAAGAAGGTAATTGATTCCTTCAGACGTGTTCATAGTGACTCTGCATTTATCTAATGACGCAAGAAAATGATCTCAGAGAGGCTTGCATTCCAGGGCTAAATGGTCCATCTGAAAACAGCTGCTTCCAAAGCCATGGAAGACACTGCGGCTTTGATTATCCCAGTTAGATGCTTTCCGAGAAAAATGGTCATTTTGCTGTGAATGTTTTCACTCGGCAGAAATTCACATATATTGTCTTCAGCCATGCAGCTTTTCCCTCAGATCAGCTGATTTCCACTGTTTTTTACTGCTATATACACGTGTGTATATATACAACTGTACAAAATCTTGTGCAGTTCGGAATTCCTCATTTTTCCCCTGAATTTCTGGCTGCATGCCTGCATCTTGCATTTGTTGTGCAGTAATCTAGTCTTGATCTTGAACTTCCTCCTGAAATTGTCAGCGTCCACACTAATGTACGATTTCTACTTTTCCTGTGTTGTGAAACAGGAGAAGCTTCCTCAGTTGTGTGCGTTACACCACAACAACTGCATGTACATTGCCCATCATCTCTTGACGCTAGGTCACCAGTACCGTCAGTCCTTACCCCCTCCGCTCCGTGACGGCCTGTCCACGTTTGTCGACCTGATCCCAGTCTTCAGGAAGTTGGCTTCCCAGTGTTTCTTGGCCCAAATGGTAATGCACAAGACTTTGGTTTAACATTTGTTGCGATACAGATGGACACCAGACTGAACAGGAAGCAAAATATTATTTAGATGTGAAGCTGATTTCTTGGGGAGTTTTTGTAATTGTTGAAATTGTTTAACCAAAGATACTCCCCTTGTAAAAGATCAGAAAGAGAAAATCTGCAAAGATTTTTTTCCGTACCTTTCAAAAAGGAGATTCAGGCATCCACCTTTTTTCGTCAGGAATTGGCTCTCCAAGCAACTACCGCAGCTTTACAAGCTTGTTCCTCCTGTGTGTGTTAATATAGAGAACTCAACGAGACCAGTTACTGGAGAGTTTAGTTGGAGCCGAGGGCTTTGACCAAGTAGCAACAGATGACAACTTTGTTGGAAGTGAGAGGGCCATCAAACAGGTAAGTCTGACAGACATCCAGGATTCCATGTTGTAGAAAACGTGGATTTTTTCTTTCCCTAGATTCAGATCAATTACTGATAAAACACAGGGGAGTAAAATTCTAGTGTCCATCCTCAGTGGCCTATTCATGTTCTAAAGTATAGGTCAAATGAGTGCAATATTAAGTAAAAAAAGGAAAAAAATATTTTTCTGTTGATACTGCTGCCCTCCGATTGTTTGATTCTGCATGATCAAACTCTCTCTTTTGCATTGGTTTCAATCCGTTCCATGAACGTTGTGTATGTAAATGATTTTGCACAAAGTCAAATTTGCTTGGCATCTGCATGAAGTATGTACACACTCCCGTACATGTACATCAGTTGGAATCCATTGGAATCATGTCACTGACAAAGATAAGCCACCCTTCGTTTTTTGGTTCACCCCTGTCTTTGTGAAGGTTTTGCACCAGTTGGGTCACCTCCAGCGAGTGTGGACAGACATCCTCCCCAGCAACGTCTACACCAAGGCCATGTCCACCCTGACCAACACGGTGCTGAAGCACATTGTTGAGAAAGTGACTTCACTTGAGGTGAGAATATCCCTCAAGTCATTTTTCCACCCCCCCTCAGAAAACCAGATTTACCTCAATGTCCTGCAGTCTCCTAATGGAGGTAGGGAAGATACCGGGGGCATATGCAAAGGAAATAGTCATGGCATCACACCCTTTAACCCTCAACCACTGCACTTCCGCTGATTTTTGTAATGAATTTGAAAAAAGTCAGGAATGATATCGTTCTGTCAAAGTGACCATGCGGCCAAGTTAGAGTAATAGTCCAGTGTGAGCAAAGATGCATGGATGCAGAGTTACAATATGTGTACAGAAGAGCTCACCCAACTTTATTATCAAATTTTTATCAGACATTTTCATCCCGACGTTGTCCTTGCAAATCTGCACCCTTTGCTCAGCAAAAATGTGGGCCCAGCCCATTGTATTTCCCAATTTTTAGTATCCGGTAAATTGTAGGATATTTCCATATTCATCGCGAAGTTGTCAACCAAACTCAACACCATGAGTTCAAATCCTAGTCGCATTCACGAATGAACTTTGCTAATCGCCAAGATTGTTCTACATTTCTTTGAGAATGCTGTTTTCTCCCAACTGTTTGTACAGGATATATCTGCCGATGATGCACAGCAGTTATATTCATTACTGTCAGGACTGCAGGAGAACATTCCGCACTTGATCAAGCCAGGAGAAGTTGAGGTAAATACTCCTGAATCCACAGCTTTTTGATACAAACTTGTGGTCTAAATAGGTTGTAGGGGTCATCTGTTGTAAAAGGAAGAGAAATAGTCAAGGAAGCCTTGTACAAAAAGCTAGCTGAGAATCGTGTTCCCAGTTCAAGAAAAATGAGTATTTACACTGAGTTTTCTTAACTGCACGAAAAGAAAGGAATATCCACACTAGGTATGTACAGTACGTGTGGGGGTACGTGTGTGTGTGAAACAAGCATTTTTCTGCGAATAGAAAATTCACAAATGCATGATCATAGTTTACTCCGTAAAATGGGCCCCTGGTGATTGGCACGTTACATTTGTGTTGAACGGTAACAATTTGATATTACATCGTTATCAGATTTTGTTTTGCCTATGAACAATTTCCCCACACATTGGCTCAGACATTTGCAACAGTGCTTTGTCTTGTGGCAGATAAGAGGTCTTTTGCAATTTTGATTTTGCCACATAGGAGCCAGTTCTTGTGCAAAGTACTGTGGACCAATGGACATCATTCAGTGAGTTGCTGTTTGTGTTAGATGCCAGCATGCAAGATATTGTCGATAGATGGGCCGAGGGTAAGGTAAGAAATAGTGTCTGTATTCAATTCAAACCTCCCGAACTTTACTGAGAAAAGGCATTTGGCCGGTGCCCCGTACCACGGATGGTTACCAGTCACTGTATGGGATGGCTTGGTCGGTAAACTCTGAAGTTCTGGGTCCAAGAACTGGGGCCCATACTGGCACAACTGACATTAATGCTCAAAATAGCCATGTTAAGTTGCTGGATATACTTACGTTCTGTGCCATTGACTGATGGTCAGTGATGAGGACTTTGTGAATGAACCAGCGAAATGTTAAATGACCCGGGTGAATGAACCCTGTGAAGTGTTTCAAGGACCATATTGATATGGTCAAAATATGGCATGATAAAAATCGTGTCATGTTTTGGCTTCTCTGGAAGTGATTGATACAAGATGACGGTCAGTCAAGGGGAACTGAAAACATAAACATGTCACACAATTTGGCCAGCAACCTGCTTGTGTCAAGTAAAGCATTTCTGTGCTCATCAAGATTCTGTGCCTGAAATCAGAGGTGTCAAATTTAAATCCCGATCCAATTAAACTTGACATGGTCTCTCTTTACTCCTCCAGGGTCCACTTGCATTGGCATTCAGCGCCAGTGAAGTGAAGAGCCTGATGCGAGCGATCTTCCAGAACACGGACAGGCGGGCCACTGCACTTGCAAAAATCAGATAGGACTGGGTCGGGACAGAACAGCAAGTGAGTCCACAGGTACTGGTGTGTGGTG
Organism: Acanthaster planci; assembly: GCF_054643075.1. Taxonomy (NCBI): domain Eukaryota; kingdom Metazoa; phylum Echinodermata; class Asteroidea; order Valvatida; family Acanthasteridae; genus Acanthaster; species Acanthaster planci. Next base: position 10,431,740 of record NC_141785.1, on the reverse strand, counting down.
GGAGTTGGTGCAATTGCGAAGGTAGTAAAGTGAATGGCGTATACAGTATCCGTGCAAAACCTGCAAGGGGCTGCAAACGTAGCGCAGCAATTTCTGTGTGCCTTCTTGCATTAGCTTCGACTCATTTTCAGCAGAACATCATTGATTTTGCCAAAGCCAAAAGGAATGACTTCATCAACTAGCGGCCAGTCTGCATCACCCACGCACACAAATAAAACAACCTTCATTTTGCACAATCCGCACACACTCTGAGAATGTTTCCTGGGTATGTTCGAAAAGTGGCTAGAGCCTTTTGTAGAGAAATGCAGAGTTGGCACTATAAAAATGATGCTCTTCTAGATTATGGTGCTACGGATATTATTATTGCAAGATACAATGACCAATCCCAAAGTCAAGAAAATATCAAAAGGTCATGTCCCAATATTGTCAGAGACCTGAGAGAGGAGCCCTCTGATTGGCTAGAATCAGGTTGGCAACCAGCTTCAGCAGTGTATGCATTGTCTGATGCTATTGCCAAGTCATTTTCAGTCAAGCAGGAATCCTGCCGCTCTGGTCAAGGCACTGTACAACAGTCACCTTTCCCTTGCAAGTAAGAACTCTTCATCCAACTTGAAATTGTAGGATGCTAATCTAATAAGCTACTGGTTATAAGCCAGATTTTAACATCTGAATAACTGAGTACTTGTCAGACTATTGTACATGATCAAGTTACAATTCAGGAGCCACAAGTAAAATTTTCACTAACTCGGTGGTGCAAAACAGTAATGATAAAAACGGTTTCCAGGCAAACAGTTGTCTGGTTATTAAATATGGCTATAAATTTTCGTAGCATATTTTTTTCAAATCTCCTTTCAGTGACCAAAGGTGATACCAGATCAGTTCCATTTTCTTGAATGGGGATAACGGATAAGCTCACTGAGAGAGGTTTGCATAATTGGCACATATATTTTAATCAAAAAATATGAAAATGTGGCAAAAGGCAGCAATACATATGTGACTGGCTTTTCAAAAATGGCCCTTGGGCTTAGGCGTGACAAAGTGATTTTAAGTGATGCCCACAGATAGAGAGGCATTTAATTAAGGATTAAACTTGTGTATTTTTGACCTGGCACATTGTATTCCTGAGATACAGTAAAATTTAGACTTGATCTCTGGCAGATGTACGGAATGGTCGGTTACATAGAAAGGCACAGCATGACTTAAGGGCCTTTTTTGAAGAGTGGGTCACATATATGTGGAGAAACTGTCCAGTAAGCCGTACAGGGAAACTGACAAGGTGCTTTCATAGTAATTGCAAAAATCATAATAAATGACTAGAGGGGGTTTTGAACCTGCAACCTCAAGAACACCGTGTGGATGCTCTACCAACTGATCTAGCCAGCCTCATGTTGGGAGTGCCAATCAGAAGCCACGAATCTGCATACCATGGAGACAGTAACACTCTTACAAACCTTGATGTTAATCAGCACTCAGGATCAACTTTTGTGCACTCATTGTCAAATGATATCCCAAGGGTCGCAGGTTCAAATCTCGCTACTGGCATTTTTAAAAGCTTTCCTTAATGTATCAACAGATTAGTAACTGCAGAACAGTTTATCGCTATACTCCTAAAATTTAGTCATATGCCCACTGGTCAGAACTGCAAGTATTATGCCTGTACATGCACAATGTAAATCATGATTTTGGCTGAAGCTTGGAATGAAATCAGTGGCAGAATGCAAAATCAAATAAATAATTTGATGCCAGAGAACTAATTCCTAAAGAGCTTATTCGGCAGCAAGTGGCATGCACAGTTAAATTGATCAAATGACAAGACTGAACGTATATTTGTACCTAGCTGAACAAGTTAACGACAGCTGAAATTGTAACTCTTGACAGAAATTCACTACAGTGATGAACAGACAGAACAAAAACTTCAGAGTGCCAATTGAGAAATCTTCAGCCATTCATTGATGCTAAAAATAAAGCAAGGATATAAAAAAAGTGATCTTAGTCACCAATAATTTCCTTTATTACTTCAAAGATACGGCAGTTTCATGGAAGCAAATCACATTTGCCTTTCTCTTTTTTTACATTTAATAACAATACTGACAAGGCAAAGTTCCATCGCTCAACACATTTCAGACAATTCGTGATAAAGCTCCAAGAAATATAATTCAATTTGTTCCATCAAATACAGAATATATCATTCCATCATTCAACTGTATAACTTACACATGATTAAAATCAGTTTCTCCGGCTAATTGTTCTTCAGTAAAGATTAAAATACTCAGTTTTATTAGTCTGATAATTTCCACAGAGAATAAAACTTTCATGCAGGCATGCAACTTTTCCTCGGATCAGCTGATTTTCTCATTTTTTTAAAATTCACACTCACGCTTCTGAAAATTGAAAAACACTTCACAAAGTCTTGTAAAGTTCTGAATTTCCTCCTTTTTTTGTCACAGTCCAAATGGCATGTGTCAATGAAATCCCTGCCCAAAATTCAGGGAGTTCATTCGTGCTTTGTGCTGTTTGTACTGAAGACTGGCTCCCCAAAACCTGACCAGATCCTCGATATTATTTGAAGCTTTGATCGTTATGTTAAATGTGGGTAATGCTTGTTAGTTTAACCCTAACCCTCCTCAATCCTCCAACAGGTGAAGGATTCAGGAGGGTTAGGGTTAATGTCAACCTAAGGAACCCACAACAACTAACTCCCATTTTAAAGAACAAGTATGACAAATAGATTTTTTTTACAAAAGGTATTTTCCCAATCTGTTATTTAGCCTCATTCATCTGTATATGAAGAGAATGTCCTCGTCTGTCCCATGAGACTGTCTTGCCTCGTCCAAATTGGAGAAAGAACAGCAACACAGCTCTGAAATTGAAAAGCAAAAAGGACAATAAAACTAGGCTTGAATACCTTTTCAATTTAAAAAAAAAAAGAAACTAAGACACTAACAAGGAATTCAATCACTTAGCAATTAAAGTGGGCTGGGCTTGAAACAAGTCCACACTCTGGTACAACTGATGCCATTACCTTGGCAAAAAGCCTCAGTTCCCTTATTCATGCTCTGCTCTTCTTGGGCTATTTTTAGCCCCCAGTCTGGCATGAGGTCTGAGATCCCTTTTCATTGCCCAAACCATTTCTGTTTGTGTCCCCGAGACCTCTGAATAAAACAACTGAACCTTCGTCGACTGATCCCGGACCCCTGTTGTCGCTGATGTTGTTAACATCTTGGCACCTAGTTTGATATGCACCCTTTAAGATGTCAGAAGCAGTTTTTCTTACCTTGTGAAATTCCAGGGTTGCGGTAAAGAAAACGATTTTTTGTCTTGTCGAAGCCACACAGCACGATAAAATGACCTAACAACAAAATACTTAGATTAGGTGTCTGAGTGCACAAGTACTACAGTGTGAGGACACAGTGTGAGGACACAGCGTGAGGACACAGCGAGTGGACACAGTGTAGTGTGTTTGTGTCTACAGTGTGACACCAAAATGCAGCATCTTTCCTTTTCAAAGCTTTTTGGAAAAAGCTGTCCTGTATGCCAACTTTTGCCCACAGAGCATGTTCAACCCGGCATGATAGCAAGTGTTTTATGCCAGATGACTGCCTCATTCCAATACAGAAAACTGGCTTATTGTTACTGAAGCAACAAGGCTTTGAAAGGTTTTAACAACTTTTCAACAGTTGCGGGTATTGTTGAAATCAATTTATATATTTATCCACCCCTTTTAAAAAATTTTTTTATGTCATAAAAAATTGAAAACTGTGCAAATGGATTCAAATTTAGGTATTTTTAATCTTACCGACAAAACTGCCTCCCTTGCGTGAGTGCGAAAGTGGGAAGCAATCGCCACATCCCTGAAACAATTGATGTGAGAAAAACATGATACAGTCATGGGTTCAGTCTGAAGAAAAATAAATCAAAGTATACATGTAGTGTGTATGTGAGGGCATTCTATTACAAATTCATAAATTATGGCACGCTCATCCTGTGCGTATATGCAGGACACCAATAGTGATACATGTATTTACTAACATTTTTTTCTATGTGTGGAAAAAACGTACTATCAGTGACGGCATTATCCAACTGCAGGTTCTAAAAATCCAGACGAGTATTTCACCTTCCACCTCCTCTCCTGCCCCGTTTGTGTCAAGTTTGTCGTACCTTTTGCCAATTGCTTTCAGACCTACACCATTCACACTGCAGTATCGTGTTATCCACCAGCACTATGGCAGGATTTTGGCCACACAAGTGGTGTTCTATCTCTGCAATGGTCACAGACCTGCCAAGCAAGAAGCAAAAAAAAAAAAGATTGATTGCTCACTCTCAGACCATGAGCACCAAAATTCAGTTCAGACTGTGAGACGGAATGGGCCAGGAGAAAACTTTTTCAGAATACAGCTCCACATTTATGCAGAAATATCTGCCTTCAGCAGGTGGTAGGAAGTCTTCAACGGCTGCATTTGACTCCTTGTCTAGAGCTAAAAAAAAGCAGAGACATGCTGATAATAGACACGGCCATAGCTTTGGAAGCCCATTTTGGACACGGCCTATGTAATGGCCCATCTTAAAGCCTGCTTTCTGTCATATGGTTGTTCACAAACGGGCACATGAAAAGGAATTGGGTACAGTATGTGCATCCTCTGGTATAACATGCATTAAACAAATGATGAGGTATTCATGAACCGGGGAAACGCAGTTCCCAGCAAAGGAGCCACTGTTGCTAAGGAAATTGCACCCTTTCTTGGTCCCACTCGGGACAGAAGAGATTTGAAACACGTCAACTCAAGAACAGGGCGAGACAAGTAACAAAATGTGTCACATCAACTTATGCATCTTTAAACTGGAGGAATTTCAAAATAGCTTGGCTAGAATATGATGTCAGAAATATGTTATTAGAAACAAATTTCAGATGATTTTGCAAACGGCCACAGAACAACTGGACATACGTTTGTGCTTAAACGATAATTCAGCAAACTGAAATTCCTGGTTTCAGTCGGAAAAACCTTGAACACACTGACTGATGACTTGGAATTTAGGAACTAAGTTGAGATTCCTTTGCTGTTCAACCCCTCCTACCCTGGCACTATTCTGTGTACCTTTTCTCCACCTGAATTCCTCGTCTAGCAGCACTGGCAAAGAGGTTGTTGACTCGCTGTTGCTCTGAGACGAACTCACTCTTCATTACGTTAATGTAATAATCCTGAGCAACAGAGATAGAGAGAGTAAACATTTGTATTTCAGATATGATTTGAGATGCTGCCATATCATTCACAAAGGAACTTTCTAAAAAAAAACAATCACACTGAGGAATGACTGTTCAAAAAGGGGAGTCAGGTTAGCATAGTAGCTCTTTCCCCTCCTTCCACCCCTGCGGCCCGGGTTCAAATCCCACTGAGGTTTTTGTGTGAATTGGATTTACACTCCCTACCAGATTCCCTGGATTTTCCCTAGATATGTGTATCCAGGATTTTCGTACAAAACTCCCACCTCTAAAACTGAACACCCCTTCGTTGTCCCCTTCATCGGGAGGGCCACAAATGATCAGCTTTCATTGGATGGCTTACCCTCGTGGTAGTAAAGATGGTAGTAAGTAAGCACTTAGGAATTAATGCTGCTGCACTCAAAACATTTTCATGGCTGCTACCCTTACAATTCACAACCCTTGAGTTGATCTTTAGTACATTTTTGGTATGGAGTGCCATAAGAAACAAATTTGGTACTATGAATCCTTCAGCCACCCAAATGGCACATTCTTCGTACATGTATCAAAAGTACTGGGACATGAGTATTAGTGACTGAGATCCACTAGTGAGGGGGTGGCTAAAGAAGCCTCTGGAGGCGTTTCTCTAGAGGTGACCATCAAACCTGCACAAACTTCTATCATTTGAACTTAGCTTGCTTTTGGTCAGTTGAGAAGAAAAAGTTCAATACAGGGACGCAGCTGTAATGAATAGTTGGAAGGAAATTTAATTGCACGTATGCATTTGTTCTCATTGCCCACTAAAAGTCAAGAATGGTCTGAAAGGCTGCAACTACAAGAGACTTAAATTGCTGATCAAGAGGAGAAACGTCAAAGAGGAAACCTAAAGCAAACACTGTTACAAATAACAATCGACAGTTGTCTCTACACACAGTACTTTTTTCAAATCTCATGTGTGTTTCTGTCTTTGAGTTTCAGACTGCAATTTCACAAATATACAGTCCCCAGTCAGGACCCACGAGACTAGTCTGTGCCATTTTCTGCAACATAAAGGCCCAATTGTTTGTCCTATCAGTCATCAGCCCTAGGTTTGGAGAGTTTCTACTTGGCTCCACAACTGATAGTAGAGCCCCATCTGAGATTTTGAAAAAACTCCCATTACAATTAATCCTCTGCATGATAACCATCTTCTTTGCACAACACTCTTACTGAATCCACTCAACTGAACATGCCTCCAAGATGGCTGCTCTATATGCAAAGGGTCTTTGAAATGGTTTCTACAGGTCTTGGATCATGCATTTAAGGGTTAAAAAGTACTGTCAGTTCTCACCACTTCTTGGTATGTTGGATCCACTCCAAGAGTTATGGTATACAGCTGATGTTTAACGTTGAACTGCACCATCAAATGCGCTAGGTCAATTGTCCAAATGCTGCTCAAAAAGACAAACTGTCAGGTTATAAATTGGAAAGGGGGAAAAACTGAATCCCTTTTTTAGGTTGAAACATTTCTCTATTGAACAAAACAAAGCCATGTTCCTGATGGGTAGACACTATTTCTACCAACCCCCTTTTGAGTTCCAACTGTATCAGGTCTTATTGCGTATGCATACTAAAACCAGCATTCCCAGAGTGTTGGCTGATCAAGTAGTACATAAATTGTTCTTCAAACAGGCCGAGACAATTTGGAAACATTCCAAGCGCTTGAGGTTTGGGCAATATTCTTGCATTGTGCCACCCTAACTTATGCAAAACACTTTCATCATTCACAATTTGGAAATACATCTTGAAAACTTTCATCATTACAAATGAGGAAAGCTGCCAACTCTAGTTCAGATCAACCGGGGTAGGAAACCACCTTTGCGCCTTCCCCTACTTCAGCCAACCCTAGGGAAGGTTTTCCAATGTTCTTACCTCTCACCAAAGCCCAGCTTTTTACAGATTTCATCAAATTTTGGTGATTCATCATCAGTCTCAGGATGTATAAACCTGCATGCAGTGATAAAAAAAGCAGTTTAAAACCAACTGAGCTTAGTTCATGTGAACTTTCCAACATGTATTCAGCACTGACAGGAAAGACCACTTCAGTAATCCATTTAGTGTTTTACAAATGCAATATCAGTGTTTACATACATTAAGCACTTTAATTATCAACATGGTAACATACATATTATTAAACTTTTTGTCAGAAAGCAATAAACTCCACTCTTGTGAGTACCCAATTTCTGTAAAGTGAGAAGTTAGACACAGGTCAATGTCTTGCTTATGGACACATTTCCCACAATCCCTCTCGGGTTCCAAGGGATCACAAACACACGACACCATCATTGCTACTCACTTCAAAATCATCCTGGAACAGGCCAGGCCACAATCCCAGTCCTCCATCTGATAGATGTGTGGTACACTGAGACATACACCGCCTGGTGGTAGTTCTGTGGAGTGAAGATTTGGACAGGTACGAAGCTGGACATTTCCAGCAACCACTCCCTGAACCATTTTTTAAAGATCCCTCTCCCCCGACTTTGCAAACAAGCTCAGGATTAAGAGTTTTGGTGCTACACAGACGTGATATACTGCGACCCCATTGACTGAAACCATTAACCATATTAACCAGAACAATCAACAATCATCCAACCATTGAAGGATTAGGATGAATCTCTACAAATTGTCTTAGCTTACAAATTACATTCAATCTCCTTTATCACCTTAATGGAGCATAAATAGGGCATACAGAGAATGCACGCCCACAACTCAAATTTCTTGAAAGTCTACCATAGGCCTTTTAGACTCAGACAAGACAGCCCAAGTCTGCTTAGCTGTAGTATGTCACTGCTACTGCCATGAGTGCTGTTGTGCTCTTGGTATAGCATGGACCTGTCTCGCTCCATGGCATACACTTGAGTGTTGTGCTCCAACTATGGTATCAGCCCCGACTCGGCCCCTGACGACAGTTGGTACCATCCCTACTAGAGTAGTGCTATAGTAGGGCCAGCTGAACGACATTTGCAAAAGTTTACGGCCATCCATAGAAAATGCATTAACCTGAAGTTAAACTTAAACCAATCAATCATGGCAACTTATGTTTATTTTCAATGTGTAACCTTGGTACCTTGGTTGAACATTTTTGACTACATTTCCATGATTTGACATGTGGACAGTCTAATATTCAGTGTTCCCTCCTGGCTTTTTTTTTCCCAAGCTGCCTTACAGACAAAATGTCATACAAGACCTGCCTTTGCAAAAAATTTCATTCAAATGGGTGTATAGCACTACACTGATGTTACAGACCATTGTAAAATCATGTTAAGTAATTGGTCAATGAGACAATGTAATGCAGACCCAGTGACAGAAATACCAATAAAATTCCAGGTGGTCTCAAACTTTTGCAAATGACTGTACACCAACAACTTGCACTTGCAGAAACAAGTTTTTATTTATGTCACAAAAATAAGGGTTATATTTTTGAGGAATTGTGACAGGTGTGTGTCAGTTCCATGAACTTGGATATATTATGCCCGAACTATAGTAGGGCCAGTCCCAACTGTGGTGCTGCAGTTGGGCTGGCCCAACTATTGTTGACTAGTCTCTATAGAAATTTTTTCAACCTTCTCCGAGTGTATGCACTTCACACCTGACATAATTCATCTAAAATATGGCACTTCATCTACATGTATATGAAAACTCATTTCTACAAGCACAAGTTGTCGTAGCGCCACTAGTGTAGCACGGACTCTTACTCCCGCGTCCATGCCACACTAGTGAAGTTGTTGATACACAAAATGACTTAAGACCATGCTATGGAACATGCATGCACTGGACCTCCGTCTGTGCCATATTTGGGCCGGCCTAACTATAGCACAGCAGTTGGGACTGATGCTGTAGTTGGGGCGTAACAGATATGTTGGAGAAGCTTGAGAAATTTTATATGGAAATTTGTGGTGTGCAAAGTTGACATTTAATTCCAAAATAGAGATCTCTTTATTCTGGGCATGCAAAGTTAACAATAAATGAGAAGTTGAGATATCTCTATTGTTAAAAGCGATATCTCTATTTTTAGTATTAGAAATAGGTATCTCTATTTCCATAAACCTTAATCATGTTAATGCTCATACATGTAGTATACTACATAAGTGATTTTGTACAATGTTTGAAGGGCATTGTGGGAAGGAAAAAGGGGTAATAATTACTTTTCTAGCACTATTAAATTATCACACCTGCGGTATGACATGGTGTGAGCAATAACTTAGGCCCTAACCCAAAACTACAATTGGGATTTTCAAAACTAAAGTAGGCCCTACCCGTTCTTGTTTTATCGCTCATAGTCATGATGCTGATAGTATTTGTGTAAGTACCGTGCGTGTGCTCAGGACTGCGTCAAAGCGAGGCGCTATGCGCAAACAGTTGGAGTGATGTGCCTTTGGATGCTTTGCCGACCATATCATATATACAGATAATGGCAAACTTCCCAAAAGAACAAAAAACACAAGTGCAGTGACGTTTACTAAAAGTCAGTGATCTCCCTTCGTCAAGGGCGTGATTCACAGACATCTGAACGCGTTCAGTCTTTGGCATGACCTTGGGGCCGGGGATGGGAAACCGTAAAAGGTAAACAGTGGACAGGTTCCCTTCCGTGGTGTTTCTCTTGTACAAAATCTGAAGAAGGGAACCAGATCTGATCAAGCAAGCTTCTAGCCTAATAACTAGCGCCCTCTCAGTCTCATGAATTCCAATAAATTTGGACTCGTAATTTTTTTAATTCCCTCCACATAATTCCGCAATAGGATTTTTAAAAACTTTGTCGTTAAAAGATAAATGTGAACAATAGCACACTACTCTTTGAAACAAACAAATCGTTTTCATCGAGCCATTCAAAAGTATAGTAAAGTACACTACACGTGTTTCTGTCACCGTCGCACTTGACTTGATTTCACTCAAGTGGAAAGTTCAAACTGACATTGTTTTATAACATGCAGTCTGTGGCGTTGCAATTCTTCGGGCTCCCCTATGTGCTCCTTCAAATATTCTAATAAGAAACTCAGTGCAATCGTGTCAACTTTTGCTGCAACCATGCTGAAACAAATAATTTCTCATAAATATGAAGGAAACGAAATGTTGTTTTCACCACCCGGGTGTAGCGTTCCCATTTCAACTTAGGCGACGGACGGAGGCTCGTTGCAGCACGAGCTACACTATTTAGGACAAGATAGCAGAACACACATCAGCCACAGATGACGTATGCCCATTCATTTATTGCTGAGCTTATGTGGCACAGCCGCATCACCGCCAATGTATAGGAATTAGTCCTCACTGACATTATCTCCTCCAAAGTAACTGGAATGCTTTGAACGGTGTAATTGAATGAACTGAATCACGATTTCTGATATTTTGAAATTTATTATTGTTCCTATTTATGTAAGATACGTTTCAGAAATTGATCTAGTGTGTGCGTAGGTTATTCGTTGAATATTTAGCTGGAACTACTTTTACGCCTCTCCATACATGTCGGCCGTTTTTGGCCACTTGGGCTAAAATCACGTTGGTAAATTACCTTCAGAAAATCTTATAACTGAGGAAAAGACGGGAAAGGTGTGCATTTTTTCTGGGAGAGGGACAGATCTACAAAGTCGCTATGGCTCAGAATTTGCCCATCCGATTCCAGGAGCATTTACAGGTATGTATGATAAAACACCGGTGGTTGGAAATTTACTGTATCATTTGTAATGTGTGTGCTCCATTGGATTTCAGTGTTAAACGTTAACACGCCCTCTCAAAATGGCGGCCACGTGCCAATTTTGGGCAGGTGCCCGAAGCAGTTTTGGGGGATGAGGTTCAGTCAAGATGGTTGTTTTTCACATTGTAGGTAACACTTCGTGCACATTTTGTTGGCTGATTTTGCATTGGTGATTAGGCTTAACTGAATATGGGGAAAATGAGTTCACCGCAGACGCTGATCAGGCTAGCATGGCTAGTAGAAACGGTCACCTGAACATGCTGAAACGTGAAAGGAAGTGCCTGAAAATGAAATGATGGTGAAGATGGATGTTGCAAATTACATTAATTAATTAGTTCCTGTTTTATTTGTTGCAAAATTCACAGAAAGAGTTCATACATGTATGTGGCCACCATGCTTCTTAAGTTTTACAAACAACAATAAGTTTTTATTTTATAATTTTTAAACGAGGTGACTATCATGACTAATTTTTTCTCAGACCATGCAGACATTGTCAGAAAATCACAAAACTTGTCAGTTTTCCAAAGCGCAATAGACTTGGTTTCCCAGAAAATACAACTTTACAATGTGAGGTGGAATTCTTAGTTTGGTGGTAAAGTACATGTAGGCTTAGCCTAGGCTTATGGAGTATGTATAATGTAGTGTGGCCACCACCAGTGTTCTAGCTAGGACCATTTTAGTGCCGGATAAATTTTGGGATTATCAAGCGTAGTGATAGTTAGCACAGTGAGCGGAACTCCCACAGCCCATAGCTGGGATTTTAGAGGAATACCAGAAGGGATTTCTCCCTACGTCATCGTAAAGGCATGTTTACTACATTTATAAATAATGCTTTTGCAATCAATGGCTGATTTGTGAGAAATACATTTCATGTACAGAAAAAGACGACCGATGACTCGCAATGTCGAGGCCTGTACAAGTATGACAGGCCTCAACAGTAGTACCAGACCGGTGTAGAAATTCTTGTTAAAAGTGCTGCAGGTTGGTAAAATGTATTCTTTAACAGCTACGTGTCATTAATCTTATTTGTAAAAATCAATAAAGCAAAGGTTACAAATGTTATGCTGTTTGATTTTATGTGTTGTAATTACTTTCAATATTAATTGTAACCAGGCTTCAACCTTAAGCTTCAGAGGGTCATGACCACTTGGCCTCGAATGATCCCAAAAACCAAGGCCAGTGAAAGGGCACCAAGGCCACTTTGAAATTTTTACTTATCATGCTTGTTGGTGACTTTAACAGACTTTCCTTCAATTTCAACACGGTGTTAAACTTTCAACCTGCAATTTTCATTGTTTCTGTTCACATGCTGAGCAGTCTGCTTGAATTGTAGAAATATAAATAAATAATACTGTACTAATATTTAACTTACCATTTTGTGTTGTGTCTTATTACTTTTCATGATGCCGTAAAGGCAACACTGTATTTCGAAAATCAATGTTCTTCAAAAAAAAGTTCTTGAAAATGTCAGTTGGAGGTGTGCCTAACTGCCCAAATCCTTCAAAATCCCCTGTCAATCCCTGTCATTATGTTAAGGCAGTGCGAATGGCACTCATGAGCTGTGCAGTTGATTCAAAGAAATATCGGGCTGAATTTGTGCTTGACTAAGCACAAACAACATAAGGTCTAATCCAGGACCTTCACGTACGGCATCCTTCGAAATCAGCCATGTAATTTTGCCATACACCCTGGCTCCTCCAACTTTGCAGAAAAGGATTTGGGAGGGTTAGAGTTAATACAGGAAAATGCCATCGAGGAGAAATCTGATTAACCTTTGTACTACCATGACTGTTTGGATTGTCACAATTTAAAAAATCAGTTCACTTCTCCAGTTACATTACATTACATAGACAAGTGATACGTTACTTGATTGATTTGGCTGAAACCTTTGACACATTGTTTGTACATACACTACATTCCCAAGAAGCATCTCCTTGGTTCTACATTCCCTCAGTTCAATAAAATCCCCAAACTCTGATGGATTTTGAATGACCTGCGAAATTTAATGGTGGAAAGTGTTCACCCCCAGCATTGACCACTCGCACCTGAGAAAGAATCTATAAGGGCCATCTTGCCATCTGTGTGAAGAGGCATAGCTGACTGGTAAAAAATATCAAGTGCACATTGACTCGCCTCCAGCTGACCTTTAAACATGCTGATCCCTGTTTGTTTTGTACACACACACATGCCACCATACACTCACAAGAAGCCCAAAAGTGTGCACGGCTACATGTAGTTCCCCTAGCAAATGCTGTTCCATGGACATGTTCCCGAGTGTTAAAAATATGTGGGACTGCTCAAATTTTTTGTCAAAATAATATTGTCAGCAAGTGGTTAAAAAACTCCCTTTATCTGGATAAACTTTCCCATCAGTGTCGGAGAAAAAGCATATTGTACATACAGTGTACATGTACATGTAAGTAGATGCAGTATCATACAGTATGTGGTAACTTGTGGTAACCAGTCCCCTCCAGAATTTCTTTTTTCTTGTCACATGTACTGGTGCACCCATGACTCTTGTCACCGTGTCAGCCCCGAGACATGTATCATAAACCCTAACCCTCCTCAATCCTTCACCTGTTGGAGGATTGAGGAGTGTTAGGGTTAACGTATATACACAGACTATATTAAGTGTGGGCGACATTAGAAAGTGTGTTAAGAATAGAATTTCCTATCGTGTCCAAGCATCCCCCTTATGAGGCTGTACATGTACATTTCCTGTCGTAGAATGTACCTCAGCATGGAGAAAGTTCATGTGTGCCGTCATAGTTTCCTGACTACCACTTTTATTAATAACCATTTACAAGCACTGGATGTATTCTACTCACATCCTGTCTGGTGCTGGTTTATCATACACTGTAAACTCCTGACACTTTGACCTTGACAACTTGGCAAATTTCATCCTTCAAAGTTGAAGCCCCGTGCACCCCACACAAAATAATCAAATATTCAAAAGAAAAAATGAGAATGAAAAATGAAGCTACACTTTTTTTGTTCTAGATGCACTTGAAATTCTTCCTCATCTTCACAAACAGGTTCCCGATCCTTTGGGGAAAAAGTTTTACCAAAAAGTTGTTGAAAACTTGTTGGTAACTTGTTACAGGTATAAATTTGTATAAGTTTGTATAATTTTAAAGCAAAATTTGTTTCTTGCTGTAAGTAGCCAGGAAGCCGTCTAAATTCTATTGATCGTTGCTTAAACATGTATTTTTTTCACTAGTTACATTTAGTTTATTTTATACTACGGTGGGTAACAGCAAAGAATGGATTCAGAGGGCAAGGGTTGCAACAGAGGAAAGTACAAATGTACATACATGTAGCTTCCACCCACTGTGCGTGTATTGAAGGAAACCATAACGCCCCTTGCTAGCTTGTTAAGAATAATGAGATAGAGTCCGACTGGGCACAGGTACAAGTGGCAGTGAAGTGGTTGATAGCAGGGTTGTTCCTGGGAATGGCAATGTAAACAGTTCAGTATCTGTGAAAAAAAAAGAAGTTTGGCCTTGGGTGACTGAACACTGTGAACTTGATTTCCGTCATTGACTACCCCAATCAAAAGGAATATGCTCTTCATCCCATTTGAACTGCATTTATTTCCTTCTTAACTGATACACACTATAAAATAATAATTGTTTAGACATGAGAGATTCAGATAGTCAAATTTAAATTAACATTCAACCTTGTATTGAAAGGTGTCATTGGTACTCTGGTACATGTAGAAGTTTCAGTCCTTGTATTGGTTTACTGCATGTATTCCAACTGGGTTTTCCATGAAAGGTTTAGTCCATTTTTGCTCTTGGGCTTCCTGAATTCTTTTACATGTGCATGTAGGTCTAGCTCTCTAATACGTGTAATACATGTAACAATGCCAATGACACAATGACATCCTTTGTACTGGAACAAAAAGTGAATGTCAAGCCCTCTCTAAGGTTATACGTGTGCATGTACAGTACATTTACATGCAGCTGGGCTGCATTGAACCTCAGTCAGTCACATGTACGTAAGTAAATGTGAGTTTGGTGGCTTTGGGATAGAAAGGTTGCTCAGACTTAATCATCGCAACTCTCTTTTGCGTCAACCACATGAAAACAAAAGGTTCAAAACATGGTCACCAGTGCATTGTGGGTTTTAGTAGAATATATGTACATGCATCTGGAATGAGTCAGAAAAATGCGTTGACACTGTGCATACAACCTTCCGTCTTTGTGAGATTTTTTTAACTTGACTGATGTAATTGTAATCGTTTATAATAGTTTTCCTTTGAAAAACTTGAGGCCATTATGAAAATGGTAACAATTAGCACAGTATGTGCAAAAACAAAGGACTTCCTATCGTAAGTCATTAAACTGTAAGAGATCATTACTGTTCAAGATGTTTCCTCCCGAAATAAAAACATTACTCCTGCACATACATGTTTATCCTTGACTAATTTACAGGCAAATTTCAAAGAGCAGTGATTAAACCCATGGAGATGCAAATTAATTGGTTTGAGAGTAAATAGGATTAGCTGAGTGTTTGGTGCAGCAACCCACTTCAAATCAGCTGAGAATTTCAATAGGGGACCAATACCTAATTAGTTCCACAGCTTATGAGGACGCTCAGAGATTAGCCAGTATGCAGATGTATTTAGCATACATTATGTGGATTCAGTCCATGAACCCTGAGAATTACGAATGCCAAGAAACTAAAATTATGCCTGGCACAGTTGGGTTATGAATTCTCATATACTAAAAGTAGAAAGTAACGATTACAAAATGTGATAAAAAATAGTTGATGAGGAGTAAGTTAAGCTCGTTAACATACGCTATTAATCAACATTAATACACATTAAGACATCTTAATCAAACCTAGTGTTTATGTTCTGCACATCTTAATCAAACCTGGTGTTTATGTTCTGCACATTGTAAATGTTTCCTCTCCCCAACACACAAATAATGGATCAGTATGCAGTTTTAAGTGTCAGGTATTTTGTTTACCTATTCAGCAAGAGAAACTACAACATGCACGTACATTGTACATGTACAAATACATGTACATGAATGCACATGTATGCAACCAAGAGAAAGAAGAAATATGTTAAAGAAATCATTGCAGAACATATGAAGCCAGACTAAATATAGTAAGGTGTGCATTTTCAATTTGAAGCTTGTATCTGGTTATATGTACCGTGTAAAATTTGAGTTTGTGGCAGGTACTGTACATTTATGCAGATGTATGTGTTATTTATGCAGTGCAGTATTTAGACGTGCATTGGGCATCCTGCTCAGCTAACACGTACACGTAACACGTACACAAGCTGCCTTTTTAATTACTACAGATCCAAGCTAGATGCATTTCCCCTAAGGATATTTTATGAAAAGCCCATCTTGGGTTGTAGTTTAAATTGCAAGGGGCTACCTTTCAGCTACATAAATGTATACAGGGATGTGTAGCAGTTGTTATCAGGGCTTGTGCAAAGTATTGGAGTATCAACTATTGAAATCTCAAAAAAAATCCAATGGGCCTACTTTGTTTTTAATTGAATAATATACAGAATTTAAAGAAAATACAGAAATGCTGATATTCCCATTCATTTACAAATATAATGTAGTCTGCGTGAAGTCATTGACATCATTGCATTGTACCAGTACCAGAGACAGTTGCTAGTGAAAGGGAACTTCACAAGTTAGCGTTCTGTTGTTATCCAATATTTAAATACACTGTATATGATCAGATATACCTGTGCATGTAATTTTTGTATTTGACTGATCAGTAATAGTCCGTTTAAATTTGCTTACTTGTATGAGCATGAATGTTACTGTGCATACAATAATGTTACAGTCGTTAGGCACAAATTTTGAACTTTGCATAGAAAACAATGCTTGGTAATTTACTTGTTTGGCTTTGTTTTAAGGTTTGTTTTTTTTAATTGATGGGACTTGGTGTGTTGTCAGTCTTCCCCTCAGGAGCCAGTCTTTGTAAAGAATACACAGACTGCAATGTGATACTCGCCATTCATATCAGGTTTCTTTTATCAGGATACTGTGTTTGCACATGTACATATTAAAAGCAGTAAGTCTAGATATTGTCATAAGAATGGATTCCTGATCAAAGGCCCCCATTTGTCTGTGTTACAGTACATGCATGTGTATACGCGTACAGTAATGGTATGTACAAACATGTATGTCATTAAAAATAAAGTTCATTTTTCTCTGAGGCAGTCATTTTATGCACTGATATATATGTACTGATTCATGTAAGTTCTCGGCAGGTTTCAGAAGCATGTTTGATTAGACTGAAGAAGTCAGTGGGATGAAGGACACTGAAGTGTCCTGTACATGTAAGTGTACAGACACAGTACTTGTACTTTAAAGCATGTGCAAGTGCATAGGTAGCAAAGGTGAGCATACATGTACATGTACATGTATGTGCTACACAAGTTGAAGCTCGGGCCGTCAAATTAATTCATTCTAGCAACAAAATGAAATTGTAATTATCACTAATGGTCGTAGATGCATGACGCTGTGGGTCTACATTTCCAAAATGTCCTGCCGTGCAACCAGCAAGTGCATCATCGTCATCAAATACATTGTACATGTAGCCTCACACACCTCCAGGCTATTGTCACTTGTACAATTTAACATGCACGGTGCTGTCATGGTGAGGGTGCCAGTACATGTTGATGTAAGCCTCCATCAGTTGGTGCATAATTTACCAAGAGGCCAGACGACATGTAAGGTGCATTTTCATAGGGCCATCCTCTGTCGCATTTTGTGGCAAACGAAATCTATTGATTTCTCAGGCGATGATATTTTCTGTTTACAGTTTGAAAGAGATGTACATGTAGTACATGTATTTGCTCAGGTTCACTAAATGTAACCTTAAGCTGCCCTTCAACTTACTGTTTTGGCAAGATAAGGAATTTTTTAATTGAAGCATTTAAAGTGGTTTGTGAAAGATGACAGCGAAAAAGATAAATTTATCAAAATATCAACTGATTTATAGACTGCACTGCCTTGTTTGCATTGCTTTGTTGTGGTCAAATTAAATGTGAAAATCCGGAAAGTACACGAACACGGAGACCACTTTGATACACAGTTGGCTATGAATGAGTAAAGTGCACCTTATGCAAATGATGCATGTTGGTAAAAAATTAACCATGCAAATCCAAAGATTTAGCTGGATGTACACAGAGAATGGTAGCAGTCCCTATGTTCATTTTCATGTATACTGTGCATGTATTATAACCTGCACCTGCTAATAACTTGGCTATCCATGAAAACCGCATTCTGTGATATCTTGTCACAGATTCAGGGTCAGACCTAGGATTAACTTCTGATTTGAATTTTACATTTCCACCAGAAAGAAACGTGTACTGCTACCAGTTTTGTCTAGAGGTGTATCATCCCCATGATATTTCAGTTTTCAACTTGGTAAAAGACAAAGTATTTCATGTTACCTTATTTGATGAATAATCACAAAGTAATTCCAGTATTTACTTGTACATTGGATACTTGAATAAGAAAATGTGAATTTGTTTTTTGACATGCTAAATGATGGAACACAGCAATGTACATGTACTTATGTGTATTAAACTGAATGTAAACGCAAGCAAGGAAATTGCATGAATATTACAGTGGGGTGCCTCAGCTTCCAAGAAACCATGTGGTGGCTGCATCAACAATATAGACTCCATCCACTAAGGAGCATCACTCACTGAGTAAAATTCTGCTTTGTATTCCTGCTGGTATTTTACAGGAATGTTGCCATTGTCTACATTTTTAATGTTACTCAGTCTTATCCATTGCAGTCTGGGCATAAAGGGATCACGGAAAAGTTGCTTGTGTTTTTGGGGGGCAGTAGGTTGACGGCTCTTCTCTGAAGAGTCCCATATGGCACAGCAGACCTCTCCCCCAAAACAGCATTGCTGGAATCTGTGTAGTTCCATAGCATGTAAGCATGTACACGATTATTTCCCCAGTTTACAGTCCCAAGGGCATGTACATTGACAGTTTTTGACATTGCAGTGTCAGAAGGTTATACCCCATGGGTAGGATAAAAATGGTGAAGTAATCCTTTTGTCCTCATACTTAGGTAAGGCAGTTTCCAAGATAATTCCTGAGATTTAGTCATTTGTTAATGTTAAAAAAAGAGGTCAGACTTGAAGCGAGGGGACTACACATCATAATAAGCACAAAGGATTCCATCTGTAACCAGCGTTCTTCTCCTTTATCCTTTCATGTTTACTTTCCCTCAGCTCCAAAACCTGGGCATCAATGCGGCCAACATCGGCTTCAGCACGCTGACCATGGAGTCAGACAAGTTCATCTGCATCCGGGAGAAGGTTGGGGACCAGGCCCAGGTGGTCATTATCGACCTTAATGACTCGGCCAATCCCATCAGGCGGCCCATCTCAGCCGACTCGGCCATCATGAACCCTGCCAGTAAAGTCATTGCGCTCAAAGGTGAGACAAGCTCAAGCCCCAACCTTAGACCTCCAGTGTCTGTTGGAGAGGCTTTACCAAAGCTAATTTAGCACTCCAAGTCATTGGACAAAAAGGCCAAAAGTCCTCCACTTTCAAATTATCTTGGCTGAAGCGTTTCCTGTCTCTGAGCTCATGTGTTCCCCTTGTGCATGTAATACTGTATTGAAAGAGAAATCACTGGTGTATTTCATTTAAAAACTTTTGTAACAATTTGTCCTGTTGCTGAATCCCTGCTGAAACTCTATCAAACCTATGATGACTCCAACCAGTAAAAGCAACCGTGTCTTTTGCCTCCTGTCACTTAAGGCCTTGTCACACTACAGCCTGTCAACCCAGGTTGAACTCAACCCTGGGTGAGCCAATGGCCGCCCTGGGTTGAAAATTGAATTTTTCAACCTTCCATTCCACCCAGCATTGTTTCACACTTGTTTTGTGAGAATTGAGCATATTGGGGTGAGTTCAACCCAGAAATGAGCACAAACAATTTTAAACCGGGTTGAAAATTTCAACCCAGGTCCGGAGCAGGGTTTAGTTCAACCTGGGTTGAAGTCAGTCTCGGGGTTGACGCAGGGTTGAAAATTTTCAAGTGTGAATCGCCGCTAGTTTCAACCCTGTGTCAACCCCAAGATTTGTCTAGTGTGAAAAGGCCTTAAGTGGTGCGTGTATAACGGTAACAGCCTGTTGTTCCCTGTGTGCTGTAGTTCGGTACATGTAGATTCTGCAGGGGCGTTATCCAAGGCCCAGGTGCTGCGCACGTGCACATTTGTCAGGGGCTTAGCTGATGAAGCTTGGCAGACATCAGTGGTTTAACTCGGGTCTGACGTCATATTGTTGAGACAGTTACTAGCCAGCAGACCTCTTGAGGAAATTCCCCATTACATCAGTGAATGGTACTTGGTAGCCTTAATTAATGGCTTCCATGGTTATTGGCTACATTTGGGCCATCCCACTGGACATGCGCATGTACATGTACAGTATATTATACTGATAATGAAAAAGCAAGTCACCAATCAAAGCTAAATGAGAATTCTTTCAAATTGTGCATTAACCCTAACCCCCTAGGGTGTATGTAAAAACGTATTGAAATTGGAGGATTTGGGAGTGTTAGGGTTAAGTATCCTTATCAAAAGGACAGTTTTCATGCTCATGGATTTTTCGTTTTTCATGTTGATTATTTAAACCACTGCATTTCATCTTTATGTAGGTCTAATATTTTAAGTCCAACAAAACCCTACCCTTAGAGTTTTCCACTTTTAATTGTACTAATCAACTTCATACGTATGTGTATATCATTCAAATTAAATCATTTTTCTTTGAGCATGCAGTTTACTAGAAAAATCAAAGGATGGACTGGTAAATGTATTCCTACACATTGATAAGCTACAAATTTGAAATTTCAAGACAAGTGCACAATTGATTGCCTTTAATATAAATTTGTACTTTTGTACGTGGTTGTACATGTATATTCTGTGAATCAAGTCTGTGGTTAAGTTAATCAGAACACAATAGCTGGTATACAAGAAATAGGTGACTAAATATGATTTACTTCATGCATTAAATTTGATCAGTACAGTTTGTAATAATAAAGCTTTATGTATAGCAAGTTAACTAAATTTGTGATACGTAGAACAGGCTCTGTTTTTAAGTTATATGTAAAGCTTTGTATGATAGTTCCTATTTTCATCATGTAGGCTGTTGCAGACTGCAAAAACCTGAATTCATTGCTGCCCTATTTCTGCTCTACACCCCAGCTATCCTTTTTAACAAGCTCCCAGTGAATCAATACAAACAGTGTTATCAGCAGCCTGACATGCTGTAGATCAATAACTGGCCGAGTGGAAGGGGGCGGATCTCACAGCGGGGCCAATGTGGGCTGTAATCTTGTTGACCTCTGACCTTTGCCTAAAAGCCAAGTGGAAGGCTCTGCCCACTTTTCTGTCAACCAGCTAATGTTGAAGTTCAGTCTGGGAATTGTACCAGGGGTGCTATCAGTGCGTGACACTTCACTGTTTTTCAAATTGTATGTTAAAAAAGTGTAAAAAAGGAAAGAAGAAAAAAAAGGCATTTGGGATGTTTTAAACTTTCATTACAGCTCTAGGAGCGTGAAGATGCATACGTATAGGTACACAGTACAACACGTGTACATGCATGCTTTTGTGCAGTGAATACTGCCAGTATATTATATGCCAAAGGAGTCCAAGTAAATTTTTGTGTATACATACAAGACACAGGTTTAAAAAAAAAATTGCAAAATGGTAAAGATTTAAATGTTGCTTCCCTTCAAATGATGACATGGTTACATACATGTATGGGGCGAGTTTTCTTTTAACAACTTACATATACATTGAGGGAATATGGGTGAATTCATAATGAAAGAAAACAGTGGAATTTTGAATAATAAAATGCTCAGACCCTTTTTCCACAGGATTCTGTGTGAAATGTGCACAAAGCAAATCGATTTCCCCTTTGCTTGCGGCCATGCAGGATATCAACCTGTTCATTTCCAAGTAACTGGATCTGCTTTCATGGATTGGCAGACAGGGTGACTGAAGTCAAATTGGAGAACTGTTGAGAACGTGTACAGTCAGTTATTTTTATTGATAGCAGCCTGAATTATTGAATTCATCGCTCAAAACAGATTTGTTTTCATTTTGAAAAAAAAAGGTTGCTCTTTAAAGGTAGGCACGGCAAGATTTCCTATTAATATAACAACTATACTTTGAAGTCTTTGACTTGCATGTATAATTTCTTTCAACAGTAGGACATTTGAGAAGTACATGTAGATGCGTGGTTAAAGCCACAGCTCTTAACATGTCTGTGGATTGGGCATGTTAGGCATACCGGTACATGTACATGTATTTAAAGGCCAACAGATTACAGTGTCCATATTCCCAGGGTGCCGCATTCTCTGGATGAAGTTATAAAAATTCGTTCAGCAGTGTTGACAAATTGTGAAATAAATGGGGTTTCTAACATTTTGGCAAGCAAAAACTGCTTGTACATTTCTGTCCAAAATAATGTTTGCCTGTCCTCGAGACAGGTGGCTGGATGAGACACTGGTGTCAGTGAGGAGGGTAGCGTTAATGTGGCCACTGCAAATTTATTCAAGCAGGGGACGGACAGTTTACTCCATACAAGGATAAATAACGCCTCTGTTGTAGGAAAGATAATTGTAGCAACAAGTCAAGGTATTGTAATGGGATGGATTCCATGATCAAAACCGGAGATGGTGGATAATCTAGCCCTGAGGAGACTACATTAATGTTAACACTGCAAAGTTCAATGATCACAGTGGTAATTGCTTTGGAAGTCTACAGAACTATTCAGAATTGGCTTAAGTTGGGTATTCATTCAACAGTTTCAGGAGCTGAAGCATTGCGTCGCCATGACCTCCTGAACAGTGTAATTTTAGGATGCACGTGAATAGTTTGTCAGTTGAGCAACGTCACAATTTTTTTTCGCCGTAATAATTTTTTTCCACCAGCCGGCCGCACCCTGCAGATCTTCAACATTGAGATGAAGAGCAAGATGAAGGCCCACAACCTGACAGAGGAGGTACACTTTTGGAAGTGGATCAACGTCAACACCATTGGCATGGTAACGGACAATGCTGTCTTCCACTGGAGCATGGAGGGCGAGTCACAGCCGGTCAAGATGTTTGACCGCCACTCCAACCTGGCTGGCTGCCAGATCATCAACTACCGGACTGACGCCAAGATGCAGTGGCTGTTACTCATCGGCATCTCAGCTCAGGTGAGACGGGATGGACACACACAAAAATTCCAAAGCCAGACAGAGACATAAAGAGAAGAAAACTAAGCCTTACTATGTTTCATCGTTTGGTAGTGATTTCTGTCGAATTATTTAAACTTGGCACGTGTGGCTGTTCCGTGATAGTGTTTTTCTCTTCATTCATCTAGATTATTTGTTAATTAATTGTAACTTCACTATGAGGCACCTTGTAGATCAAAGTTCACCAATTGTTTGCACTTCTCATAACTTCATTGATTAGAGCCGTTACAAGATTTCTTCTCTGCTTTTGCTAAGCAGATGCATTGCATAAAATAATTTCAATCAGTGGAATTTTTGCAGAGGCATTTCAGCCATAGAGGGTTAACTTCACATTTCCTTGTAGATTGTGTAGTCACTGATCAATCAGGATTTGTGTACAGATATTTCAATCTTATTTAGATGCCTATTGAAGTAAATTCTTACAACTTAACAGATTGTTTAACATGTCTAAAATACTCCACCTGAGTTCCTGTGAAACAAAACCTGGGCCATGCAATCAACTAGGTGTCCCCAGGCACCCAACAGTCCAAGTCAAGTGAGAGAGATCACTTACACAGTGTTTACTGTAGACCATTGCTCTGTCCTGCCCTGCAGCAAAACCGAGTAGTGGGAGCCATGCAACTGTACTCTGTCGAGCGGAAAGTCAGTCAGCCCATCGAGGGGCATGCGGCCTGCTTCACCGTCTTCAAGCAGGAGGGCAACCCAGAGGCATCCACCATCTTCTCCTTCGCTGTCCGGGGAGCAGCCGGGGGCAAGGTAAGAGCAGGATTTGCTTTTTGACCTGCACAGTGTAAGGACACTTCAGGAGCATCTCAAAACGGGAGCACTCACATAATATCTATTCCTCCTGGAACATTCCCTTGGGAAGTGGGTAACAGGTTGTACTCCCAGCACGTTGTCCTTGGTGGAAGTAGGTCTTGTCCAAGTTCATGTGACATTCACAGCCACAGATCACCAAATGGAATTGCCCGATGTTCCCAAGCTGTGAAAAGCCAAGGGAAGATTGCTGTCTTGACTTGAGCAGCTGGCAGTCTCTAAGCATTCTACTCATGGAGAGTTTCAAACATCCAATAGTTGTATGAATGTGCATAGGACCTAGGCATTTTTGCATTGCACCTGGGGTGTGTGAGAGCAGTATAATTACAGTGTCTATTGTGTTTCTCTCTCTCTCACCGTTAAGGACATACGAGAAATGTATATTATCTGGGATCTTAATACCTACTGTGCTCATGAAAAATGCTACAAGAGGCATGCACCTTGTCGTGTCTTCCACCCCATGCTATTTCTGCTCATGTTCTTGTATCTTTCTACTCTTCTGTTTTGTTTGCAATTATATCCTGTGCATTTGGGATCAAAATGAACAATGAAATTATTTCGTTCGAAACATCTGTTTTGTGCTCCCCTACAGCTTCATGTCATCGAGGCTGGTAGCCCTCCAAGTGGTAACCAACCATTTGCCAAGAAGGCCGTGGATGTGTTCTTTCCTCCTGAGGCCCAGAACGATTTCCCAGTAGCAATGCAGGTGAGATGTGCGTGTGTGAACTGATTTAGCCCCCAGCATTTAAGCGTCATTACTAGGGTGCTACCAGGCTCGTGAACAGATACATGTAAAGCGTACACGCTGCATGTATTTTCAATCAGTCGGGTGTTGTGATTTACGAAAGTGGTACTCGCACCCATGGTCTCAGCTCGCTGTCTAGTGCTGCAGATGTATCTACCCCTTGACCACCGATCTTGCTCCCCCTGGTCGGCTGGCTGATTTGAGCCAGAAACACTGAAAGTACTGCAAGAAAACATATTTATAACATGTATGAGATCTTTTTTGCTAATGTTGACTTAAGTGGCACCGCACATACGATTGTCAACTGCACTCCCATTCCCCTATTTGTAATCAATTATGCATGTGTTGTCACATTCAGGTGAGTCCCAAGCATGACACCATCTACCTGATCACCAAGTACGGCTACATCCACCTGTACGACCTGGAAAGTGGCACCTGCATTTACATGAACCGCATTAGTGCTGAGACCATCTTTGTCACCGCTCCCCACGAGGCCACCTCGGGCATCATCGGCGTCAACCGCAAAGGCCAGGTAAGAGGCTGATTTTGAGGGGGATTCAGTCGCTGCTTCTGTGCGCACTGAAAATGTCTCCTCCCCGAGTGCAGTTTTATTAATAAATGCAAATCTGAATTTTTGATGAGTGAATTATTCAAATGGAGTCTCCTCTGCTTAGGATGGTAGCATCTGTTTGATGTGACCTCAAGGTCCAGTCGACAAAGTGTGTTGAAATGTGAAAAGACTGTTAATGGCTGAGATGAATTTATCTGCCATTGAGATAACATCTCTGATTGTATCCAACAGCTAAGGATCTGTTCTCATGTCATTAGAAAAATCAAGAAAACTGAGCATACTTTAAATGTCATTTCTGGCTATGCTTAGGGAAGATATGCCTTGTTCAGATGTTAGTGAGCACACTCCAGTTTGGGATATTAATCTGTTTAGAGATGGTTTCAGTGATGACTATAATTTTTGATGTATAGCTTCTTTCACTTTTGTTTGCATTTCAGAGTTTAGTTTGTTAATCAGAAAAGGAAGTAATGCACTGAAAGTTAAATCGCAGGCTTAATTTGTCCAATTTTCTTTCTTTCCAACAGTGAAAGATTGCAAACAAAAAAAATTCTGCTTTTTTATAGTTATTTTGGGGGAAAGTTTGGTGGGATTGTACAGTACTGTTGTGTTGCTTCAAGGACTTTTACTGTTAACCAAAAAATTAAGCATTTCAGATTTTATCCTGGTATAATGAATTGAGATGACCCACATACAAATTTACATTCATCATGATGCACAAATGTCTGATGGATATTCTAGATTTTGTTTAACTGGCAATATCCATAGAAGATATCCCACAGGTCGTTGTGTACCATTACTGTACTTAACCTGATGTATTTAATACTTGCTTGTCAACTGTTCTGAATTGGAAGCTCCCAATTTTTTGGAAGAAAAACAAAAATCTGAAAAATGTCTCAGAAACACTGATCCCCAGAGCATAGTAATCTTGAAGAATGTTAAATAATAGGGAACTGCAGTACGTGTACTTCTTGGGATCAAGTGTGAAGCCATAGGCACATGACCCCAGGCTTGATACGAACACTCAACAGGTGTTTCATTTTAGTACATAGCTTCATCATGCTTTATCCAGTTGCTTGTCCAAACTAATAAAATAGCATTGGAGATCTACATGTGTATATCCTGTCTGACACCCAGATCAAAAGCTCCTGGCAGTGTTTGTCATGTGTCCGACTATCGAGAGTGAGTCAGTGTACTACACCAAAAAGCATCAATGAGTTAGACGACAAGGCACATGAATTGTACTTCCTGTGCCGTTTTCAGAGTTTCCAAGGTTGGGTAGTGTGCTAATCGTGTGTTGGACGGGTGATTGTCCTGCATGTGTCACATTCTTACCTGTCCACTTTGACCTTAGGTGCTGTCGGTCAGCGTTGATGAGGAGAACATTGTCTCCTACATCACCAACACCCTGCAGAACCCTGACCTGGCTCTGCGCATTGCCGTGCGCAACAACCTCTCAGGGGCGGAGGAGCTGTTTGTGCGCAAGTTCAACACACTCTTTGCCCAGGGCAACTATGCCGAGTCGGCCAAGGTGGCTGCCAATGCACCCAAGGTGAGGGCTTCAGTTTCGTTGTTGATCATATCAGCAGATATGAAATGGAAGCCACTTGATTTCTAGTCCCAAACTTGAAAGTTCGGCATATTGATCCTACTCACATTTGTAGTTTCTCACAACAGTTATGTCAAAGTTCATAGAAATTGTGGCACCAGGGCTGTCTTCTGTAGTGCTATATGTGTACGTACATCATTGTTGGCATACCCTGTATGCATTCATCGTTTGTGGTTTTCTGGTATGGCATATACAGTATATCTGCCATCAGATGCAGCCTTGAAACCTCGGTTGAGTGTCTATTGCCCAGATTACCATAGATAAACTACACATGAAATTATAATACTTCCTGAAAGAAATCACACTCATTAGGACAACAACAAATCTATTTACGGTTTGTAAGGTATGGTGGTATTTTTCTCTGACCCAGTTATAAATTCTCTAATTCAGTTTAAATTCAATTCTAATTTAGTTATAAACAACGTCAATACCACAGCCCTTGTCATTGGCTAGCAAAACATAGTTGCTGCTGCAAATTTTTGTTCCACATGTGTTCTGTTCAGCCAGTAGAGAAAATGTGGCATTACCAGTCCTGTCCACCGTGTGATGCATGGTACATGTATATTTCTCCCATTTTGCCAAGCTCTGCGTAAAGTGCCTTTTTGCTGCCCTGCAAACTATGTCAAACCAAGTTGTCATCAGCATGTGAGCAGGACTTCTGCACATTCCTGGCAGGGCTTGTCGCATGGCCCTTGTGGAGCCATGCCGCCAGTCAGGCTGGCCTGCGGTTATCACCATGGCAACATTGTCGGTACATTCCACTTAACACAGTGGGAGCAGATGTGCAGGAATTCCCCAGGGATTCATCAAATTCAGGAAAGAAATGAGACCCTTGACAGTTGCAATATTGCCAGAGGAAGCCCTGCGCAAGTGATAGCGGAGTTAAAATTGATCAGCCAGTCAACACGTTAATGATGTGTTTTCCCCATGCAGAGAATCCATATGATTACAATTGGTAAAAAATACTTGTTAACATTAAATAGTCCTACCAGTAATAATTCTATGCTTTTGAAGTCTGTATGGATAGCCACATCTCAAGCCATAGCAATCTGCATGTAGCTCCCTAAATACATTGTCTGCTACATAGGAGTAATAATATATTTGAGGCCATTTTTTTTAATGAAAGCAGAGGAGAATTTTTCCGAACTTTTATGGAAAAATGTCATAAAAAAATTTATATCAGAAAATTACTGCAAGAAATTAGAAGAAAATGCTGAACTTTTCTCTTCCTTTATGCTCAGTCGTTCTTGTAGTGGATTTATAATAGAAAAATGCAGCATTTGCCATCCTTCTTGCCATAAATGGATATTTAGTGTGATCTTCCAAACTTCATCTTTTCAGTCTTGAGCTGTCCTGTTTGAATTCAACTGTGTGTGTTTTACTATTGCACGTGTAATTTGTGACATTATATGTTGGATCAAGGATCTTTGTATGTTTGATTTAATTAAGCTGCAGAAAGGCTATGATTTAAACTGGACAAAATCTGAAAATCGGGTAGAAATAACAAGCTTCTTACAGAGAAAGCCAAAGGAATGTCAGTACCAGGCTTGCAAAATGCCATAGACTGACATTTGTTGCCCATTACCCCCTTTCCTGTCACTCTCTCTCTCTCTCTCTTCCCCTCCAGGGCATTCTGCGGACGTCTCAGACTATCCAACGCTTCCAGCAGGTGCCTGCCCAGCCCGGCGCCACCAGCCCCCTGCTCCAGTACTTTGGCATCCTGCTGGACCAGGGCCAGCTCAACAAGTACGAGTCGCTTGAGCTGTGCCGGCCTGTGCTGCAGCAGGGGCGTAAGCAGCTGCTGGAGAAGTGGCTCAAGGAGGACAAGGTCGGGCTTTAGGGACAGGGATCTCTGTCTGGAGTTATCTTATCATGCGGTGAAATGTTCTCCCTGCTGTAGAAAGGCTTGACCACTTCCTGCTGGGTGGAATTTGCATATGCGGGACAAGTTCCCGGATGACTTTCAGAATTCTTCAAAAATTCATAACTTCATTTACTGGACGTTTACACCTAAACAAATGACTGTCTGGTGGCTACTCTAATCTCACAGGCAACCTCCATTGATGCCTGAATATTGCAGCCAGGCCTGCTGCCCAGTAAAGAGAGCCCAGAATTGTGTGGTGACATGTAATTTCCTTTGTTCCTGAAATTGGCCCAGTGCTGAATGGAAGTGGTGTCTTTTCAATTACGGCCAGATTAGCGTGCTGGAGCACTTTTGTCCCTGCTGACAATCCACGGGTGCTGAATGCTGCCAACAGTTGTATACTGTTTTAAAACAATGACTGATTACCTCCGCTTATGCCAAATGAAATATGATGGCAATTCCCAGCAGCTCGGTCTTTTGTTCCGAGTACGGTCTTTTGTTACAAGGCCCAGCTCTTTTGTCCGATTTCGGGCACCCCCCGGCTATGCATACAAACCCTAAAGTCTTCGCTTTTAGTAGTGTTTTGAATATATCAAATCAAGTTAACTGTCTGTGGTTAACAACACAGAAATGTGCTTGTCATCAGAAAATGTATGAACTCCACCAATTTGATAAAACGCTAATATACTTAATATATTTTGTAAGTTAATAGCTTGGCCGATGTTTGTTTCTATGCTGTGTAAAACTGAAGGGCAAATATCCTTGTTAGCTTTTGGAGGACAGAAATTGATCTGGTAAATATGGTTTGAAAAAGATAGCTTTTTGGAAAAAGGGAACTTGGTTTGATCACAAGTTTAACATATTGTTTTTTATCTTGTAGCTGGAGTGTAGTGAAGAGCTTGGCGATCTGGTCAAAGCCCACGACCCAACCCTGGCACTCTCTGTATACCTGAGGGCCAATGTTCCCAACAAGGTAGGCCCCAAAGCCCCCGGAGTGTACCCTTTTCCCACTTTGGCTAGCCTTATTCTACCGCTTGCAAATAGTCTTCCTTTAGCCCAATTAAGAGTTGCAGCAATAGAGAGGGTCTATTTTTATAATGCCATTGCTGTAATGTGCGCTGGAATGGATCTGTTGGTGTTATTAGTTTTTACCATCAGTTTGTGTGTGTGGGTAAAAACAATATCTGCCTAACTCTGTTCCTATTTCTAAGGTTTCCTGCGAGTGTAATGTGCTAAAGTGGCAAAACATGAGCAAGGTGGTCTCTCATGCACTTGCAATGGAATGGTTGGGAGCCACTGAAACGTTAGATGTCAGTTGAAAGATGTGGCGGTGACTCTTGTAACTTATCGAGCTTGATCAAATTGTCATTTCTGTGTCCTAGGTGATCCAATGCTTTGCCGAGACAGGCCAGTTCAGCAAGATTGTCCTGTATGCCAAGAAGGTGGGCTACACCCCAGACTACATCTTCCTGCTGCGCAACGTGATGCGTATCAACCCGGAGCAGGGCTCAGGCTTTGCCCAGATGCTGGTGCAGGATGAGGAGCCACTAGCAGACATCAACCAGGTAAAGGTCCTCCACCATCCTGACATGATGGAATGACTCGGCTGTTACCTTGTTACCCAAACCCTTGAGGTTTATTGTAAAGCATGTAGAATCTTGTCAGATTATGCATTGTTAGGATTAAATATTGAGTTTTTACTTGCACGTTATTTTATGGTCAGTGGACTTGTAAGAGAGAGAAAAAAATTTCAAGTCTGTTCAGATAGGAGTTGAACCCAAGACCTGCCCAGTAGCGGATACATCTTCACCGCCGAGCCTTCAAGGACTAGTTACCAGTTTGAATCTGAGACCATGGCAGGTATTGCATTTGTCTCACTAAGAGAGCCATCGGTAAATGATGTCTCCTTTCTCCACAGATTGTAGACGTCTTCATGGAGCAGAACATGGTGCAGCAGTGCACCTCCTTCCTCTTGGATGCGCTCAAGAACAACCGCCCCTCAGAGGGCCACCTGCAAACCCGCCTCCTGGAGATGAACCTGATGTCCGCCCCCCAGGTGGCTGACGCCATCCTGGGCAACCAGATGTTCACACACTACGACCGCGCCCACATTGCCTCCCTCTGTGAGAAGGCTGGGCTGCTTCAGAGGGTGCGTGGCAATCCATAAGCTTACCACCTCTTGGTGTTAGAATTTGAGTTTCTCAAATTGTCCCAGAAAATCCATAGCTGTCCTGGAACAAATTCCTCCAAAAATCCAAGCCACCTTTCATACTGTTGTTTAATTTCAAAGCAGATTACTTGAGGTTGTTCATCTGTTCAGTGTGTCATCAAGACTTGTTTTAATTTCACATTTTGTTCACTTCACAATATTTTGCTCACCCACATGGTTTTTTTTCTCTTTTTGTAGTGTGCACACAGTATAAAATTGAAACTTTCCTTTCTCACTAATTCTTATAGGCTCTGGAACACTACACAGACCTTTATGATATCAAGAGGGCTGTGGTCAACACGCACATGTTGAACCCTGAGGTGAGTCAACTCGGTCAGATTCTGTAAGCATTGCATTCCAGTGATGCAAGCGTAGGAATGTCTTGGTTGGTTGCAGATTGCATTGAAAATTCATTGCACACAGTGCACCGTTCATAGGTTGGACTCGACCTTGTTGGTCATTAAAACATTGTTTGCCTTGCTTGTCGCAAATGCGCTTTGTCCCTCATTAATTTCTCTAAACCAAAGATTCACATTGCGTGAGATGAAACAAAGGTTTTTGTCAGCCCCAGATCGTTGAGCCTAGCAACCTCTGCATTTAAATGTATGGTGCATTCTCCATGGCTGACAAAATTCGGTCACCAAGACCTGTGTAAGACAGCACATGTTGCAGGGTTGTGGAGTCCACATTCTCAGAAAACTGTCCAACTACACCCTAGTTTCTGACAGATTCACGTGTATTTATTGTGGTACATGACACTGACTCTGTCTCGAACATTCTGCAGTGGCTGGTCAACTACTTTGGCTCTCTGTCCGTGGAGGATTCGCTGGAGTGCCTCAAGGGCATGCTGTCGGCCAACATCCGCCAGAACCTGCAGATCTGTGTGCAGGTGGCCACCAAGTACCACGAGCAGCTCTCCACCAATGCCCTGATCGACATCTTTGAATCTTTCAAGAGCTACGAGGGCTTGTTCTACTTCCTGGGCTCCATCGTCAACTTCAGTCAGGACGCCGATGTTCACTTCAAGTACATCCAGGTCAGTCGGAGAAACACAATGGGTCCCTACAAAGTAGTAATATTTAAAGCTTCAGAAGAGGATGTTTCTTAAAAGTGGGAAGAAAGCATACTCTGCAGGTGTATTTTAACTCTAAGTTTGCATCGTTACCGGCTTGCGTTATAAACAATTCACATTAGGTACACTGCCAACATTAGTGTCTATTGATTGAGTGCTGTTTGAGTGCTGTCCGTAGTTTTCAGGTTCAGTTTTTCTCCTATTTTCCTTTCAAACTCCCAATTTTGTTTTGTAGTTGCACAGTTTTCTTGCAAGCAACAACTTCCTCAGTTTATCTTTCAAATTTTCAGCACTTGTTGCCTTAGGTGTTAGGGATATCTTGCATAGATGGGGATTGTTTGTATCAGTTACCGCATGCTTCTTACGGTACCCACGATTCAGATGTCTCCAAGAGCAAAGCCTATTGGTGTGTCAGACAAATGATGCTCCTTGTCCGGTGGGGCAGTGTTTCGTAAACATACCAACATTTGGGTTGCATGTTGCACAAGTACATGCTAATTCATGTCCCTTGTGTTGTGAGCCTAAGACAATATGAGGTGTTTGGCATTGTGGGATATGAGTTTGCCATCACGATTTCCAGGTTGTTTCTGACCAGCGGGTCTGTCACAGCGATTTGCACAATTAAAGTTTGATTTATCTCTCAGCTTTACACTGGATATTTGCTTTAAACTGACGGTACCATTGAATTCAAAATTAAAATACAGTTAAATGCATGTATGATCGAAGAAGACGAGAATATATGTGAAGTACCTGAAGGCATTCAGTTTTCCATGATCTGTCGTACTTCTTCTGTTCCTTACCACAGGCTGCCTGCAAAACAGGCCAGATCAAGGAGGTGGAGCGTATCTGCCGTGAGAGCAACTGCTACGATGCTGACCGGGTCAAGAACTTCCTGAAGGAGGCCAAGCTGACCGACCAGCTGCCACTCATTATCGTTTGTGACCGCTTTGACTTTGTCCACGACCTTGTGCTGTACCTGTACCGCAACAACCTGCAGAAGTACATTGAGATCTACGTGCAGAAGGTGAGAGGGACTCTGAAGTTGGTTTCAGTCTGAGTTTCTTTTAACCCCGCTTGTTTTGTTTTGAAAAATGTGCTGAAGAAGTAATTCACTTTTCGCCTCCACTGGAGACGATTGATCTTTAATTGCATCCGTTCCTCATTCCTAACCTTCCAGGTGAACCCATCCCGTCTGCCCGTTGTCGTGGGTGGTCTCTTAGATGTCGATTGCTCTGAAGATGTCATCAAGAGTCTCATCATGGTGGTGCGAGGACAGTTCTCCACTGACGAACTTGTGGAAGAAGTGGAGAAGCGCAACAGGTAGGGAGCAGGGCAGGTTGTAGCAAATTCTGAATGAGGGGGCATTATGGTGTCTAGGACTTACTATTGAACAACAGGAAGAGTTTCAAACCAGCTGGTCAATAAGTTCTGCATCCCTGGTCAAGCCACTCGATCCAGACTTGCCCCTTACACCCAGGAGTTTAAATGAGTTGTGGCTTTTGTGTCTGTCTTGGCGTCTGGGTAACTTGGACTGGCATTGGACTGTCATCCCATCCATCGGGGACGAGAAATAACCCTTAAAGTTTCATGCTGGTTAAAACAAAGACAGTTTGGCCTGATGAAGCATAGGTTCAGGACAGACATCACTCACAACCATATTTCTTGGGCCGACTGGTCTTAATGATCTTTCACTCTCTTCAACAGCACTGTCTGTGTAGAATGCAGTAACAGGTGCAAAGCATGAAAGTCTCCTACTCGCTAGTCCTGAGCACCACCCGCGTTGCCCCCCGAGGGGCCTGGTCTGCTACCTAACATGTGACACGTGTGCAATCTTATGCCCTGCCTTGTCTTGGATAAATGCTACCTTTTTTTTTTTTGTAGATTGAAGCTGCTGCTTCCATGGCTGGAGACCCGCATTCATGAAGGCAGTGTGGAGCCTGCCACCCACAACGCGCTGGCCAAGATCTACATAGACAGCAACAACAACCCTGAGAGATTCCTGCGGTAAGCTTGTTAGGCAGTTTGTGGGGTTCAGCCCTCTGTTACTCTGTCAAGCCCTGAGTATCAACAGTTACTTGCGAGGGGTAAAGATTAGGTTGCACCATTATGAAACTGCGACATAAAAACTGATCACATTGTCTGAACAGAGGTAAATATTGTGCATGCTTTGTAAGTGTGCCTGAGGGAAAGATTCATTGAACTTTGACTCAAATAATTTGCTCCCCTCCCCCACCACACGCAGGGAGAATCAGCACTACGACAGCCGGGTTGTGGGCAAGTACTGCGAGAAGCGGGACCCCCACCTGGCCTGCGTGGCCTACGAGCGGGGCCAGTGCGATCGGGAGCTCATCAACGTCTGCAACGAGAACTCCCTCTTCAAGAGCCAGTCCCGCTACCTGGTCAAGCGCCGGGACCAGGAGCTGTGGGCCGAGGTCCTCCAGGAGGACAATCCCTACCGCAGGCAGCTAATTGATCAGGTATAAGCGCCCGTGGGATTGTTGGGGGAAAGGGGGAGGGCCATAGCTAAAGGAATGCTTTTGTCACCTATGATGACTTGGTGACTTGTGATGGACTTTCAGGGATTTCTGATGGACTCAACTACAACACTCACCATATTACAGGCAAATGGGAAAATTTTGATGCTGTTAACTCTCCAACACTGCTTAGAAGAATTGTTTAGAGGTTTCCCTCAACATTAATATTTAGCCAGAGGGTGTCTGGTGCCTCTTTATTACTTGAAGAAGAGTGAATAGAAATGTCATATTCCCAACATGGTGTTTGGGGACTTTCCGACATCTGCTGTAGTTGTAACCACAAAATTGTCAAAAGTCTTGTTCTAAATTGATAGGTACAGGCATGCAACTTTTCCTCGGATCAGCTGATTTCCTCATTGTTTCACTTCACACTCATGCCATTGAAAACTGGAAACCCTGTACAAAATGTCATAAAGATTGGAATTACCTCACTTTTGTCAAAGTCCAAGTTGTATGCCTGTAGATATGAAATCTGATGGATTGTTCTTTGGGTTCGCTGTGCAAACAGATTGTGCAAACAGCCCTGACAGAGACTCAAGACGCTGAGGACATCTCAGTGACAGTCAAAGCCTTCATGACCGCCGACCTGCCCAATGAACTGATTGAATTACTGGAGAAGATAGTGCTAGAAAATTCAGTATTCAGCGACCACAGGTAAGCTTTGGGGATAGAATGGCAGACAGGTTGAATGTATGTAGAAATTCCCATTCCATGTCATTTTGAAAAATAGCAAAGACACTGTGTGATAAGGTAAGCAAAGAATTCAGCTGTATCTTTGATCTACCTGAGAGTGTTTCTTCAATATGAAGGTGAACAGTTGAAATATTCTCTTGTGATTTGTCCCTTTTTTTGGAGTAGTTAAGGAATTTCTGGCAGTTGCTTAGATATTGAAGGTGCACCGATCCCCATTAGGCTTGTTTCTTTTCTTTTTAGAAGGTGGTTGGTCGATATGACAAAGATTGACATATTTTATCCGAAAATTAAATTTGAAATGAAAAAGAACCACACACGTGTTACCGAAAATGTAACTTGCTTGGCTTGTGTCTAAAGCAACAACAGAGCGGTTGACATGCACAAGCAGCATGACAGTATTCCTCTCAGCAGTGGTGCTGACACGTGGTGTGCTTTGCGTGAGAGAGTCCACCACCCTGAGTATTTCATGTCGCCAAGACCATCTACCCTGTGCACAATCAATTGAGGGTATTTCTAAGTCCTCTCTGAAGGTTTAGGTGTGGGTGTTGTCATGCTTGTGTCATTGATGGTCCCCTTGAATGAATTTTGTAGAAGTCAGAAATCCATTCTTTGCCTTATTCTGACATGTAGAAACCTCCAGAACCTGCTGATCCTGACTGCCATCAAGGCCGACAGGAGCCGCGTCATGGAGTACATCAACCGTCTGGACAACTACGATGCACCCGACATCGCTAACATTGCCATCGGCAGCGAGCTGTACGAGGAAGCCTTTGCCATCTTCAAGAAGTTTGACGTGAACACCTCTGCCATCCAGGTCAGACTCCATGAATGGTCTCTTTAGTCCAGTTCATAAGAGAAACAAGATCTATACATCCAGCAAAGATAAAATTAACAGAAACAAGGTTGTGATGACTCCATGTAACAGATTTCTTTGGTAATTGGGGGACGCTCTGAAAAGAAACAGTTGACTCTCAACTGAAGCCTTTACAAGGATGAAAGTGTTACTTAACAATTAGCTGCAGTGCATTTCAAAATCTGAAGGCGGTTTGGAAGGTTTCAAAGGATCGAGTAGAAAGCACCCACTGTATTGCTGTTACTTTAGGGTTTGATGCCCTTGAAAGTTCAGCTACTAGGAACATGCTGTCAGTTTCCTTCAAAGTGGAGGATTCTGGATGATTCAGGAAGGGGGGGTGGGTCTCTAGTGAGAATTTGTAGGGAGTTCACTGTGAACGCTTGCCCCCATTGTAATTGTCTTGCACAGGTTCTGATTGAGCATATATGCAACCTGGACCGTGCCTACGAATTTGCCGAGCGTTGCAACGAGCCCTCGGTCTGGAGCCAGCTGGCCATGGCACAGATGAAAGCTGGACTGGTGAAGGAGGCCATCGACTCCTACATCAAGGCTGATGACCCCTCCACGTACACCGAGGTGGTGGATGCCGCCTCTGCGTCAGGTAAGGGGAGGATGACCAATGAAATGGCTTTCTCTGTGCACGGACGTCAGATGCCTGATTGACCAAACGGTTGTGTTTAATAAAATTGCACAGATGTAGATCTAAGATATCTTCAGGTGCGGTTAAAGCGTTAGTCATTCTTGCAAGCTTTCATCTCAATTTAAGGAGGAATTTCCAGAAAGTGTCCATGCAAGTCAGGTTGTTCTTGAGATGTTGTAATTTGCAACCACTACATCTGCAGGTGTGCAGCCTCCCTGAATAGCTGATATCACATTTGATTTCCTGTTTATACCATCACAGGTGAAAAAATTCTGTCAGAAGTCCTATGTGTCCTGAAATATCCTTCTTGTTTATGATTTAACCAAGCATGAGTCGGAGGTGACCAATTTTTTCAGCTGCTGGCATTCAGCAGTTGTAAGGGACCTGTTTTCTGTGTAATAAAGTGAGTTATACATCAACATTTTGAATTTGGAAGTATCACTTTTAGCATTTTAGTAACAGATCGAATAATGACCTTTGATACATCAGCTCAAGGACTTTCAATATTTGCAGGATTGAGGTTACACTGCAGCATAGCAACGGTGTTCCTGTAGGCGCATTTGCTATTATGCTTGGTTGAATCAATAGGTTTTGCTTAATCTCACGTCAGGCAACTGGGAAGACCTGGTACGCTACCTGCAGATGGCCCGTAAGAAGGCCAGGGATTCCTTCGTAGAGACGGAGCTCATCTTTGCCTTTGCCAAGACGAACCGCCTGGCCGACCTGGAAGAGTTCATCTCGGGACCCAACCACGCCCAGATCCAACAGGTAAGAAAGCTGGGCCTGCAGCACAGAAAAAAATTACATGAAGTATGCTGAACTAATGTGATCAACCCAACAAAATGAGTCACAACTTACCGCAGCCAGGCCTTTAAAAGAATCTGTTACAATGTAACTTAACAGAATCTGCCCGTAGTTTTAGCCCACATGCATGTGATTTTCGTATTCATCACGTTGCCAAAATGAGTTATACTTCAAAGCGTATAGCTCAATTTGTTCTTTCTAATGCAAACTAAAACCAAACAACTGATAAAACGGCCTTAAGACGTATGTTGTGGGATCTGGTTATATACTGCCTGGAGTATTGCCATATTTGGACAGGCTATTACGTCACAAATCTCTTGCAATCTGACCAATCACACAGCCTGTTCTAGCAGCCTGCAACTTCCACATTATGGGGTGCTTTTCTTTAAGCATATGGAACAAAAAACACCAGCGAAAAATTTTGTTTGCAAAAATTTGATTGGCTGTCCCAAATAATGCCATTGCAGACATCAACTAGACTTCCCAAAACACTTTTGTGCCGATGCGATTTGAAATTCGTCGTTGCCAACTTGAGATACTTTGATGTTGAAGTTGGACGAAAATTGCTGTATCGGTAGGGGAAAAGGGAAAGGTCATTGTGCCCAAGTGTGGTAATACTCCTGACTTCAGGCTTTCAAAGACACCTATTGAAATGACAGGAAGCAGAAGTAGAAACTTTTGAATCATATCTGTGGTGGCGTGGAGCTGCCCATTTCACTTAACCACCCGTTCTGTTTTCCTAGGTTGGTGATCGGTGCTACAATGAGGGCATGTACGAGGCAGCAAAGCTCCTCTACAACAACGTCTCCAACTTTGCCCGTCTGGCCTCCACTCTGGTGCACCTGGGCGAGTACCAGAATGCCGTGGACAGTGCCCGGAAGGCCAACAGCACGCGGACATGGAAGGAGGTACGGTTTGCAAACACCCAGGGACCAAAAGTTTAAGTTAACTTGAAAATGAACAAAGTGGGGCACGTCTAAATGCAATGAAAAAGCAAATCTGAAATTTCAAAATGTCTTCATTCTGTGTTTGATTGACAGCCAGACAAATTTTAGACCTAGTGTTTTTGTCTATAAGGGCAGTTTCCATTGTAAATCAAATCATCAAATGGAATATTTTTACCAGTCCATGTCTAAACTTTAGGAGCACTCTGGGCAGTTGTAGGTGATCCTTTTTTATAGCATAGTTGTGTATATTTTTCATGTATACAGCAATGCCATGGTCAAAAGGATGATAGTCAAACTGCATTGAATGAATATCTTGTGGACCTGTTGATTCTCAGTTTGTGTTGGTTTGCCCTTCTGAAATTATCAGGGCGATGGGAATGCATCTCTTAATTTTAAGACAGGTGTGAACTTCTAGTCCCATCCCAAATTCTGAATTCTGCCTAGTGAAACTGTTTCGTTCACTCCAACTGCCCAGGTCTGCTTCTCCTGCGTGGACGGGGAGGAGTTCCGTCTGGCCCAGATGTGTGGTCTTCATATCGTCGTCCATGCTGATGAGCTGGAGGAACTGATCAACTATTACCAGGACCGGGGCTACTTTGAGGAGCTCATCCAACTCCTTGAGGCTGCCCTGGGTAAAGTGTCAGAATTTTTTTCTTTTCTTTTCGTGGATGAAAGATTCGTTCTTTCCCAGTCGCCCCCCCCTCAGTTTTCACTTTCAAGTGTTAAATGTTGAGAAAGGGGGGAAAACTACTTTGTCTGCAGCCACTCCTCATTCCCTCGGTTGGTTGCCCTGCTTTTTCACCTCCGAATGCTGAAATTATTGGTGCACTTTCCACTGTCAGCACTGTAGATGATTTTCAGGAGAAACGGGTAGGGAGTGGCAACTTTCTAACATAGAACCAATTTTTTATTCAAACCAGCTGATGTCCTCCCCTCCTTATCATTGGACAACCAGCTAACAAGATCGCCTTTTGCATCATGAAATTGAAATGTGTCTGACCAGTCTAATTTTGCAACACTGGTTAAAGAAAGTCGGGGAATTCACTCGGCAATCACACTAAAATCTAGGGTACACTGAAACTTATGAGGTTTTTAAGTGCTTGGTTTTGATATGTGACTGGACAATTTCTACTAACGGGACATATTGTTCATTACTAGACCAGGTTTTTATGTTTTCATAATCTTATGATGACCTAGCCAATCTGGTTGAACTTACAACACACTGTTCTGTTATTGACAGGTCTGGAGCGTGCACATATGGGCATGTTCACTGAGCTAGCCATCCTGTACTCTAAGTACAAGCCCTCTAAGATGCGTGAACATCTCGAACTCTTCTGGTCCAGAGTCAACATTCCAAAGGTATGGAAAAGCGAACTGGTCATGTGCAAACTTAAGGTTTAGCTACCTTGAGAATGTGTTTTGTTCCACAAATATTGGTCATCACAAAAGTAGCCACTGGATATGAAATGAGAGAGGTTGAGACAAGAGAAGTCCTCTCTGTCAGTGCAAATCGGCTTCCTCGTGACATAAATTACACAGAAAAATTGCTTGGAAGTTTGATCTGAGATACATGTACAATGCTCCAGAAGTGAGATTAAGAAGTGCCGCTTCCTCCTGCTCACATGACGCAGGAATGAACACATTGTGTGGAGACACCGATTGATGCGTACAGATTGAGCAGAATTGTGACCCGCGTGCAGACTATTTTCTATGGAATGTACACAGACTTGCCTTGCCCCTATGTGATATGACAGGAGTGCCAACAACACTCAGTAGTCCCCCCCCCAGGTCTGTAATAGGTAAAGGCCTTAAGATTCCCAAAATTAAAAAGAAAAATAATGTTGAGAATTGAGACTCTTCAAACCTCACTGTGTTGCTGTGTTTGCAACAGGTGTTGAGGGCAGCTGAGCACGCCCATCTGTGGGCGGAGCTGGTTTTCCTGTATGACAAGTACGAGGAGTATGATAATGCTGTAGTGACCATGATGGCCCACCCCACTGATGCTTGGAAGGAGGCACAGTTCAAGGACATCATCACCAAGGTATATGACTGCAGTTTGGAAGATTGTCCTCTTTTTATAACCATTGTTATAGGGTAACAAAGACACAAGTGCACCTTTAATTTACATGTTTGGATTCACCCATTTGGGCAAATGTGTCACAAAGCCTACAAAATTTAACGAAAGCATCAACTTTTGAGGGTGCTCACTAAAATTCGCCGGACAAGGCGCTTAGAATAAAGATGGTTGTGGCAGAGGTAACAAAAATTGATTGGGCACCCATTTTGCGTACCGTCTGCCTTTTCTTTTCTCACTCTCTCTCGTCAAAACTGAATGTATCTTCATCTCCTCAGGTTGCCAACATCGAGCTGTATTATAAGAGCATCCAGTTCTACCTGGACTACAAGCCCATGATGCTCAACGACCTGCTGACGGTGCTTATCCCTCGCATGGACCACACTCGCGCCGTCAGCCTCTTCACCAAGCTGAATCAACTGCCCTTGGTCAAGCCCTACTTGCGACAGGTGCAGAATCACAACAACAAGGTGAGAGATCCCACGTAACCTGTCGTCCGGGGGGGTTTTATCCAGGTCTCCAATGATGATTGAATTGAATTAATGTTGGTGCCATCAGAGTTTTCTGAAAGAAGTGACAAATACATTCTTACGAGCACCAGAGTTCGCCACAATCTTTGTCACAGGGATGTGATTTCTGAGGCTTTTTTCTGGAATTTGGGAATATAGACCCCCATAATCCTGGACTCTAGTGGCTTAGTCATCCAGGTGTTGCCACATCAGTACACTCTGTTCAAACTAAAAACCCAGTAGCTAGGTCCTCATAATCAGTAGCCAGTTGTGAGAACTCGTGCCTTTTCAGCTATTAAAAGCTCTGGAAAGTCACAGCATTTGAGCGCAGACTCTGTTGTAATCTCTTTGCTAAATTCTTCATGGATTTCTTGGTTAGTAGAGTTCAAGCACATTGTTCTAGCAGTCAGCATCAATTCTGTAACCGTTATCCCCCTTTTCCCGTTTTTGTTCCCCCAGTCATCAGTGATGTTGCATGGATTTCACTTCATCCCCCAACTTCCCCTCTGAGTTCAGTTTGTCAGCAGAGGTCTTGTCGTCAATTTTCATTGACCCTTCTGTTACTGTAATAGGTCCCCGTTATTTTCTTGAACGTTTCTCCCAGGCCATCAACGATGCCCTGAACGGTCTCCTGATCGACGAGGAGGACTATCAGGGCCTGCGCACTTCCATTGACGCCTTTGACAACTTTGACAACATTGCGCTGGCCCAGCGCCTGGAGAAGCACGAGCTGCTGGAGTTCCGGCGCATTGCCGCTTACCTCTACAAGCGCAACAACCGCTGGAAGCAGGCCGTCGAGCTCTGCAAGAAGGACAAGCTTTACAGGGTACTCCCTCCCCTGGGGGGGCTTTCTTTTGTATTCTCTGCATTGTGCGACGTTACACGGTCGCCGGCGAGAGTCGCATGCTCGTGCTAGCCTCGGCTGCTGATTAGGTAGTCAGGCCTTGCATTACTGCTTGGTGGGCATAAAGGAGGCATATGCAAGGGTCTCGAAATACGTTTGTGAAATTTCAGTTTGTCTACATTCCTGATTGACCGTGTTTTTGGAAAGTGGCAAAGAAATGTGTCTCTCATTTCTGTAGTGAAACAGGTGGATGACAGAAAAGGTCTAAACTTTGCTGCGTAATTCAAATATAAGCTGGGATTTCTTAATCCTTGTGTATGCCACTTTATCCCACCAGTGGTAATGCACTGTTTTTGTCTAGCTTTGAAATTTCTGATCGGCCGTACATGGGTTCAGAAACAGCACTGATTCATTTCGTGTTCCATAGCATATGATCATGAAGTTTTTGTTGATACGGTTTTAAATCCCTTGTCTAAATTCATCAATCTGAAATAATTGCAGAATTGATTTGTATGTTTTTCTTTATTGTTCATTTTTTTCACAACTTCATCTTAAGTTTTCATTTTGACTTACCTTCACATCACAAACTCCAATCCAGAGGCCGATCAGAAGTTAAAGATGATGCATGAAACAGCAGTGGGACCAGAAAGTAGTCGTAGTACTGATTTCCCTGTAGAAGCACAATGCTTGCTTCCTTTGCATCCCCAGCTGCTGTTGCTAGTAGCATTTCTTCCAGCTATTTCTCAGATGAAAGATGCATGTTGCATAGATTGCTTGCTGTAGAAGCACAGGGTTCTCTAGCCGTCCTGGAAATCAGGGAAAGCCTGGGAAAGAGCTTCCTTCTTCCAGTCAGGGAATGTAAGAAAAGTGCCTCAAATCAGGAAAAAAGTCAAGGAATTCGACTGCCCTAATAGAGAAAGAGGACAGTCTGTTATATCTTGTTCACGTCTGACATGTTTTCAACAACACTGAAGATGTGTCAGCCTGATTATGTGTCGGAATAATTATCCTGGAATTTTCAAAATCCATCTGGGGAAATTGTGTTTTCAGGAAATTTCGGGAACCCTGTAGCAGTTTCAGCCCAGCCAATTTTCCTAACCTCCAGCTCACTAACGCCTTTTGCACGGCCTAGATGACTAACACATACCTGTGTGGTCCTTGCACTCTGATCAATTGGTGCATTGTCTGGCAAGGCAGAAATAGCACGAGCATGGTCCTGTAAACCTTGGGTCCTGCTTTTCCTACTTTATGGCATGTGTTTCATGTTGCTTGTGGAAAGTGCTGTCTGCATTGTGTTCTGTAAGTACTCTCTCTTTTACATAATTGTCAGTTTCAGGTATTTTCATTCTTGTTTTTTTTCCCTTCTTATTCTTGAGTGGTAGCCCAAGCTTTCAAGATGTAGTGTAAATCAGATAGAGTCTTATTGAATTGGCATGATTGGGGAAAATTTTAAAACTTCTGTCAATTTGAACTGCTCTTACACTTTGGCTTGCAAGAAAACAATAATTTCATTGTTATCACTTTCAGGACTTTTCTCTGCTGGGTTTAGATTACCTTAGTGAAAACTTTGCACATTAATCCAGTTGCAGTGTATCTTGTCATTGTTCAGCATTCACAGGCGATTCACAGTAGTGCGCCTCCAAGAATTTGCCCTGTGCGTTGCAAACTCTTGGAGGAGCACTGTTGT
This sequence comes from Acanthaster planci, assembly GCF_054643075.1. Classification (NCBI taxonomy): domain Eukaryota; kingdom Metazoa; phylum Echinodermata; class Asteroidea; order Valvatida; family Acanthasteridae; genus Acanthaster; species Acanthaster planci. Next base: position 10,388,090 of record NC_141785.1, on the reverse strand, counting down.
GAAACGCCCTTATTGGCTAGAATTCTAGATTTTTGTATTTTTGATTTTCATGTACCGTAGACATGGTCTAAGAGGTTGGCCAATCCACGAACATCACTTTTGTATTTTTGTACATATTTTTATTGCATTTTTATATTTATGTAAATCAGGTGACTAGTCAAAATGAACTACACTTCCATAAAACATACATCAATGCTATCAGATTACCTTTACTGTTAGTCTTGAATGGAACCAGAGGGTAAGGAGTTAATTTAATGCCCAGAAACTGTTACCATGTAGCAGTGATGCTGGCTTTTTGTTCCAAGCATTTAAAACATCAATAATATTCCCTCACAAGGTGCAAGTCATTGGTCACTCATTAATCAGAATAGTGACAAGAGAGTGCCTTCATCACCCTTTTTATGAAGCAGTCTGGGACTCCCTCCTCAATCCTCCAATTTCAATACAATTTTACAATGTGGCTCGAACATTTCAATGCATCTTAAAGTTATGTGCCCATTGCTTGCAGTAAATCACTGAACATTTTGTGTGGTTATTCTGTCGTTCTTCTAATTTGTTTGGAGCTGCTGAATACAAGGCATTGCTTTGCACATCTCTTTGTTGTACAAAAAACTAGCATAGAACCACAGAAAAGAAATGAGCATTGCATGGCACTTTGACCCCCGGATCTGTCATTTCCTGAGCAGGTAATTATGTGTACTTTGCATATTCCTTTGTTGCAAAATGTGCTCCTGGCCTTATCTGTCAGTTCCTCCCTGCCGATTGCAGGATGCCATGCAATACGCCAGCGAGTCCAGGGAGACAGAGACCGCGGAGGAGCTGATCGCCTGGTTCCTGGACCAGGGCCTTCACGAGTGCTTCAGCGCCTCCCTGTTCAACTGCTACGACCTGCTGAACCCAGACGTCATACTGGAGCTGTCCTGGCGTCACAATATCATGGATTTTGCCATGCCCTACATGGTCCAGGTCATGAGAGAGTACCTGTCAAAGGTGAGGTGTTGTCCACTCTCTGAGTTGGAGACTGCAGGGAACATCATACAAAGACCTACCTTTGACATTAAAATGTAGTATATACAACTAGTTCATAAGTTAAGCAACACAGCCTCTGTATGGCCACTCCTGAATGTATTCTCACGTTAATGTGCTGTGGTTTTGAGAACATTCTGGTGAAGATCCACCTGTTTGCTTAACCACTTCCTGCCGAGGCAGTTGTCAGTGTTGTTATCAGTGTTGCCGGGGTATTTATAATTTTTTTCTGTTTTCAAAATTCTCTACAAATTCCTGTCTTCATTTACTGGACACTTACAAACACGTGAAGGTGAACACGTGTCTGGTGGCCCCTCTAGCCTGACAGACAAAATCTATTGACTCCTGAGTATTTCAGCCAGGCCTGCAGCCTTGTAAAAAGAGCCCAGATTGTGCGATGTTATACAGCTTTCTTTTGTTCGCGAACCTGGCTCAGTGCACTTCTGACCTCTTTTCAATAGAGGCCAGATTAGCGTGCAGCAGTGCTGTGTGGCTCATCCCTGCGGTGGTAGAGCACTTTTGTCCCCGGTGGTAATCGGCTCGCTCCAAATGCCCTAAACCGTGGTATACTGTTTCAAAACAAGGCTGGATTATCTCCACTTTTGAGAGTAAAAAATGTCGGTAATGCCCAGCAGCCTGGTCTTTTGTTCCGAGTATGGTCTTTTGTTACAAGGCCCTGTTCCCTTTGTCCGAGTTGGGAGACCCCGGCCACGCATATAAAGCATACGTGTCTGGATCCAGCATGGCCAGCAGGAAGTGGTTAAAGCAATATACCAGTACACACATGCGATGTGTTCTTGCTTCTTATAAGCATGCCATTCATAGATATTTACACGTAGTTCATGTATGGAATGGGTAATTTTGTTAGGTATGTTAGAGTGACATACCTTAGGTCTGTGCACATATGAAGTCACACTTGGTTCTCGTGTACACTTTCTGTGGAGCTTTGAATTTGTTGTCCCCACCTGGCTCCCATTGGAAAGGGCACGTTTGAACAAAGCGTGACATCCTTGCATTTTACATTCTGGTCGTTCATTTCGTCTTCTGGTAAAATCCTGCTCTCTAGCGACTGCAGTAATCAGCCCTGGTTTTCTGGACCCAGTCGTACATCCTGAACTAAACACTGATGTATATCAGCAGGTTGTTTACAGTGGCCTGTAGTTTAATGACAGTTCTTTTCATGAAACCCTTCTGCCACTAGGTTGACAAGTTGGCAGCTTCAGAAAAGGAGCGAGCTGAGGAGAGCGACACAAATCAGCCCTTGGTGTACAGTAAGTCACTTCTAAGTTTATAATCCCTGTTTCCTCATTAGCATTCTTGTCAGCAGCCATACAGAATGTGCATACATCTAATGCTGCAGTGTGTTTAAAACACACCTGTGGGGATTTCAGGCCTCGGTGGTGATTTCTTGGTCCCAGGTGTTTGGGCATTCCACAGTGCACTGTACCAAATCTCCCGTGGAAGCAGTAACTTTAGGCCATGATATCAGACGTGTTTCCCATGGAACACAAAGTGCTTGATCACTGCATCATGGTGCCGCCAAGAAATTGCTCTGGAAAAGCCCTGCTTTTGGAATCATGGGTCAGATGTAATGTGCACCCGTCAAATATCTGCACAACCTATGGCTCTTACAATATTTTGTACCTCTCTCAGCATGTACCCACTCCAACAAACAGTACAAATAGGGTTAAACCCTACAGCAAAACCACTATCACAATCAATGTCGCTAAGCTTTTACCACTTGATAGATTCAAATAACCCCCGTGGATTTTTTTTCTTCCTTCCCCCTCCATCTCTCTGCTCATCACCGTCCTTCAACCACAACCTTCTCAGATGAACCCCAGCTGATGCTGACCGCAGGGCCGGGCATGATGATGCCCCCACAGATGGGCGCCGTGCCAGGGGGTGGGATGATGGGTCCGCAACCGGGTTACTATGGCATGTGAATCAATGAAGTGTGTATTAATAATAGAGTCCGGAGGAAGACTTAAAGGCCCATCCAACCTTCCCTTGCACGGTCCTTGATCTCAACAACAACCCTGTTCGAGCAAAGTTTGAGAAAAAAAAAGGGCGATGAAGTATCCCAGCGGTGTGGATTTAGTACCTGATCAGAAATGTCAAAATTCTGAGAGATGATTGCTGTGTTCCAGATCTAGAAATAGTTGCAGTGTCCTGGCAGCTCAAATTGATTGATTCAGCTCTTCTGTGTAAGGGAAACGCTCAGACCCATTGAACAGCATACCGAGCTGATGTTGGAACACCTTTGAAAATTGTGAGAAAGCGCAGGAATTGTTTGTAGAGAACTTGAAAACAGGGGGGAGAAGGAAAGCGGAAGTGGCTTTTATGTCTTTGTCTGGAGTTTGTGTTTTGACTGTACATCCCTAGTATAGAGCTATATAATAATTTCTGGCATATTGTGTGGTCCATTGCTGACAAATGGGCCTCACCAATAAAGCAAAAATTAAAAAAAAAAAATGCCCAAAATGTATCTGACATTGCCACATTGAGATTTGTTTTTATTTTGCATTTGTGTGTACAACTGGTTGTATACTATTTAGCAATGCTTACCGAAACTAGCAATGCCTTACAGAAACCTGCCTTGCTTCTACAGTTTTCAGTCATGAACTCAAGTAGGCAAGATACTTTTTTGGGGGGGGGGGTCATTTTTCCCGTGTTTGCACAATTTTTTAAAATCCTTACAATTAAGTATTGGGGTGTTGAGCATAAAGGAGTGTTAGACTTGGCAGTTTTCAGGTCTGCATAAAAATGGTCCTCAATTTTACAGATCTTGTTTTTTGTTACCTTGGGGACTCAGTAAAATTGTGTGCTTTGCAGCTTTTGGCCTCCAATTATCTGTGATCAGCCATGTGTTGTGCGCTTGGTGCCAGTTTGTTTGCCGCGGATCTAGATCGCGACCAGTGATCCGTTGTTGGTTCACAGGCACCAAACCCCGCCTAATGGATGGAGCGAAGTAGCGACGGTAGCACTGATTGAGATCCACCCTGGCTACTTTAGTTGCTAACTCTTTGCCTGGCTCATGGACGGTTATCATGTATGCCAGTGTAGCACCTGCTCTTTCCTTCTCTTGTACATAAGATGTTCTATGCCAATCCTTCCTCCACTTACAAGACCAAAGACAACTTGCTCTGTTCAATGTCTTCATTGTATAGCTGTACGTCTCATGGTCATTCACGTTTTTTCCTTCTTTGTCGGCTTGGGGATATTTGCAAGTAAGTGCACGTGGTAACATTCAGATTGTCATCTAAGTCTGCAAGAAACAAAGAAATCAGTCAGGAAACCCGTTGAATGTGCTCAGCCAATTAGAAAATGAACAGATTTTGATGTTAATTTCTTTTTTTCTTTTTAACTATGCTCAACTTTATTGATAGTTTAATCATATAGACCTGTTCAACTACATGTAGAAAAAAAGACAGGAAAAACAAGACTTGCTGAAGCAAGTACAAGTAAAATTTAAAGAAAAAATGGATCACTGTAATCTCTGTGTTGTATTTGTCAGAAAATGTGTATAAGCCAGATAAAGTGTCTGTCATTGTAAACTAATGCTTAATGGCACAGTTTTATATAAAGGTGAAGACAGAAACTCGGTAGGGTAGGTAAATTGGTAAATCTGTTGAAGAAGTAGCCTTAGTCAAAAGAGGAAGTACATTTGTATTCATTAGATTAGATTAGAATGGAAACTTCTGTGTCTGGAAAATTGATTGCGGTTTTTACAGAAGTGGAAATAGGACAACCCTCGGGAATGGAATGGATTGGCCCAATCGCCATAGCTAAAGGTTGGACCATTATATATTTTAGGGTGGGTGTGATATTTTTGTATAGCCCATAGGGGATCAATTCATTCTGTCTCCTGTAAGGTGGGGTTAGGAAGCAATTGTTACTTGATGAAGTATAATTAATGTGAGTAGGTTGGTTGCAAGTGTTTAACATTCCGTAACTAATGTAGTGGCTTTTTTGTACCTGCCTATAAAATAGCTTTGTAAAAAATCAAAGTATGGCATAAATGTATATGTAATAACTCGGTGTACTTCAGCACGATACTAGTTTGACCATAAGGTGCAGAAATAGCTTAATAATGGAATCTTATTTTACATTATGTATTAATTGAGCATGAGGCATGCTGGTGTACTTCATCCTAAATCCAGATTTTTTGCCTAGAACTGAACAGTTGCATTTAGACCTGTGTTGCACTCCTTTAGCTGTAAATTCTTGCTGATCAGTTTTTGTTGTTTTGCTTCAACTTGAAATGCAGTAGGACAAACCTTATTGAAGTAAATTAATTGGAAAATTCTTGGCTGAGCACATTTTCAGGGTCCTATCTAAGTACAGAATTTCAAAGTGCTGTGATACCAGATCACAGGACAAGTGACCATAAGACAAAAATGAAAATTGTAGAAAAATTCACACTTGTCTCAAAAGAGAAGGAAATCAGAAGTGTTTTTCTCAGTTTATTACACAGCCTCACAGGGAAAGAAAGCTTACCATTTGAAATTGATATTAGCAAAATAAGCATGTTAGACTTAATTTCAGCGAACACCAAATTAAAAACTAAAGACTTGTCAACAAGAATAGTAAAGTGGAAAAGGGGATGCTGTGCAACTGCTGCTGCATGTATCGTTTTTACACTGCTTGAGTTTCTCTATGTACATTCGTGATCACTACTGACCTCAGATTTTTGATTTTGTAGGCATTGAAAACTGTTTAAACGAATATGTCTCCAATTTTAATTGTTTTCACAAAGAATGTGGAAGTCTATTTGAGTTGGGTTTCAACTTGTTTTCTGTGCTATAATTAAAACCATGATACACTATTTTTATTATTATGAAATTTGCAGTAGCTGAGTAAAGTGGTATGATTTAGTATGCTATGTTTCTGTCATGTCTAATTGGAGGTTGTCTTTCTTGTAATTAGCTAGGTTTTTTCCAGTTAAACTACTTTCTCACAAAAATTGCCATTTGGAATTCTCAAGACTGTTTTTTTGGCTTTCAGTAAAGCTTATGTCCAAAACAATTGGATGCCCATTCAGCTGTGAACCAAAGTTGTTTGTGTACGCTGGAGGCAGAACATGCAGTGAGGGTATTGCCTGTATTCTTTGACTAGCTAATTCATGAAATTGCTAAAATTCTAGGATTTGACATTGCTAAAATTCTAGAAAGTTTATACAAGATAATCAAAGAAGACGTTCATATAAGATGATTACATTTTACAATTGTCTGCTACCTAAAGGTGAACGTGATCACATTTCAGTTCTAGAAGCAACCTTGATCTCATTCTCGCATTCTCATTCAAATTAATTGAATTCCACACTAATAAGCCGTTTTCAGTGGTTATTAAAATACAAACGCACCACTTGTTATTCTTAATAACACTATATACAAGCTGTCTGTATCATTGCCTACACCACAAAAAAATTATACTCCATCAAAGGTAGCAGCATTTAGATGTTTTGTATAATGTTAGTCTGGAAATTTGTTATAATAGTTTGTCTTAAATTTTGAGGTATAATTTGTGCCAGATATTATTATGTACGATTATTCAGCTATAAAAATGACTCCTTGTGAGAGACAGATAAAAATCCATTTTTCATGTTTGCTCTTTTTAACAGGATGAGGTTCCATTTTGAATTCTATTTTTGCATCAAGCATGTACTTTGTCAGTTGGAGAACTTTGATTTCGGTGTCTGTAAGATTTCTGGAATTCTTCCCAGAATTTGACTTGAAGACTCTCTGCACAGATTGATTACGTAACCATCGTTCTGGAAGAATTTGAAGTAAGTTGATAGAAATACGAAGCCAGCAGCAGAATTTGGAGTTGCATACATTGAAAGGGTTTAAAAGTGGACTTGCACTCTGAAAACCAAACATATAAAAACTTCAGGGATGTATAATATTTGATGTTTGAGGAATTTTCTGATTGTTGACATTCAGATCTTCAGGCTTGGAAAGGGCGAAGGCTCACGCAGCTAACTTACTGGACCTTAGAGAAGTGCAAATAATTCAATCACAACACAAAGAAATGCAAGTTAAGAAAGCTTTAATGGTTTATATAACATGAACTGTATTTTGGGTTTGTTTTTGCAATTTTTCCTCTTTGAATGCTGTTTGAGAGGCCCTTTGGATTGACGTTTTAGTGAAAATTACCCTTTTAAACATTTTCCATGCTTTCATGACCGATGAGGGCACTGTTGCAGTGTTGTCATTGAAGGAATGTGTTTATTAGGGGGTTTCCTGTTTAAATTAGGAACCAGTGGCGTAACTATGGGGTATCGGCCCCCTCCCCCTGACTCGAGGCCCTTGCCCCCCCCCCCAAGTAGAGGTGATGGTGTGCTTCAGTGTATGAAGTGTAGCTAAACCCATTGAGCGCCCCCTCCAGAAATGAGATCCCCTCCCCCAAGTGCCCCCTGCAAATGGTACCCCAGATACGTCTCTACTGGGAACCCCAAATTTGTCAAAAAACTTTGCTTATTGGCCTTCTGTCGTGTAATGAAACAAAAACGAGTCACCAAAAACAAAATTTAAGACGGCAAAATATTCAAGATGTGGCCAATCTTGCGTGTCTTCATTGAATGTCATAATACACTGTTGCCAATGAATATGCAAATCTGTGATTTGGGTAAAAAAACTACATGGCACCAAAACGCCTTAAAGCAAAAGTAAAAATTTTGAATGAGGATAATTTAAATGAGAAACAAAATGCACTTTGACAGACTGTATTATAAGGAATACATTGGATGGACCTTTTATCTTCCAAAGAACACACTACTGAGCAGCAATTTCATGGTGAATTCCCCCAATGGATGGCTTGTTTCACAGAGCAGTACAAAATTTTGCCAATCAAAGAAAACATTTTGATAGCTAAGGCAGATTACCAACCAAGATACAATAGCATGTGCATCTCATGTGACTGACTCCTGGCATATTCATTTCTGAGCACAGAAGATTGTTTGGCGACATTTGCTGCTGTGCAGCCCTGTGAAATGAGCCAGTTGGGTATTTCAATAAGTCCTGGCCATTGGAGAACAAAGAACGCACATCGGTTGGCGTATGGCCTCGCTGGTGACGCGCGTGTATTGCTGTTCCCTAATGACCTCGGACGCGCTTCAAATTTTGGCATGCACAGTTAGAATAGTACCGAACTGTCTCAGTGGGCCCAACTGGGAGATTTTGAGGTTCAAACAAATATTAAATCCGAGCCCGTATTGCACTTGCACTTGGCTTGTACCGATGTCTGAACCCAACGACCCCGGCATTTAGGTTGATCCACCGAGGACCAGCGGGTCCTCTTCCCTTCCTCGCCTTCTCCGCGACACCGTCCCTCATCATTAAAGGCTGGTTGGTTACATTCCACGCACACTAGCGTACCTGACGGATAACCACAAAATCGACATAAATGGAACAATAATTGATATACAAAGAATAAATGGCTTGCAAACATACCGTAGACTCGCCTAGCTTTTGAACAGTGCTATCACACTTGGCTCTAAATCTTATTTTTTTTCCTCACTGTAAAGCTTAAACAAAGAACCCGATGTACTCCAGATGTATTTCATTTTGTAATTTCCCTTGTAATGTAAATAAAATAATAACTTCCAAAGCTCACAATTTTTTTCGATAAGATTTCGATGGGGGGGGGTTGTCAGCTAGCAGACGACCAGTATGTCCTTCGTAAAAGTTACAGACGTTAAAGAACGGTAATCAGCAGGAGTTTACGCGACTCGTAAAAAACAGGTAGTGAACTGAACAGCGGAAAACTGATACGTCAGTATGATTGTATCCGAAGGCATGTCTCCTGCATTTGCAGTTTTTCTGAAAATCAGTCATTTTCTTTAAAAGTTCAAAATTTTTAAACGCCATCTAGCCATCGTTACATTTTTCGGAGGGAAAACGCGGGAGATCATTCTGAGTGGAGATAAAGGTATGCAGTCGGTACTGCAATCGTGCATCATTCTCTACGTAAAAACAACCGCTGGCATTATGTCGACCAGCTGGCAGATAGTGACATGATGTGTGGAATTAATTGTTGTCTGTCGGAGTATCACAAAAGGTCCTAACATTGTCAGGAATGTTCCTTTCACTCCGGGGTTATCCGCCCGGACGCCATGTTCTGCGTACCTTTTTTAAAGTTTGCCCACACGCTACTTCGGTTCGAGCGACAGCTCTTGTTCCTCCCTGTCACCTTGAAGTAAACGCAGTAACTGTCAAAGCTGTGGAATTCAAGAAACCAAGAAATGTCAGCGGTAAGCAAATTAATATTTTGGTCTCCTGGCAAACACTGGAAAAAAAGACTTCGCGAATAAGTGTCTGTCACCACCGTTTACCACAACATTGTAGCATGCCTTCACGTCAGTCAACAGCCATCTTTCTTTTGCAAAAATGGCAGCAACACTGAACGAATACACCATACCTAGATTTATCAGTGCTGCACGCTGTATTCATTGATTATACATGTAATGCATTCTTTAAATTCGCTTTCCATACTATCTATCTGCATGTACAGTTTGGGATAAAACTTCAGACAAGGGTATGGAAGAAATAAGCGCCTCGCTACAGCCTAGGTAATTGTGTTGTGGCTTATTCTGTGCATGTTGTCAAAACTTACGGTTTGTATTGGCCCAGACTAATGAGAAAATTCTTCATGAGATTCAAATCTGGATCGTCCCTTCTTGCATTGTAGGAGTATGGAAGGACGAGTGCGATACCTGAAAAGAGAAGTAATCATGAAAAGCCCCACAGTAGTCAGATATTTCCAGCTTTTACTCAGGCCTTCGTTTGATTTTTTACTTGTACTTTGTACATCACATTTTCATCTTCTTGAGTACAATTTAAATCTAATTGTAGTACGTGATTACGTGAAATTAAGGGGTACAGAACAAACTGTTTTATTAAATGACACAAACCCTGTTTAAATTATTTTTTATCGGCCTGCGTCATTCTTCAAGAAACATTTTCTGCGCAGTCTTGGAGGCTATTTTAGGTATAGAAAGCAATGTCAAGTCTCGGGTTTTGTTTTTGTTTTGCTTGTTTGTTTATTTGTTTTTTAATTACCATTAGCAGGGATCTCGTTAGATTCACAGAAACTTGCTAGGCAGGCCCTCATTTGTCGAAACGGGGGACACTGCTCCCCTGCATTCTCAGGGTCCTTAATCTTGTAGCGCCTCCGCTCGCTGACGCCGATGCCACACAACACACTGCAGCCGCTCCAATAACTCCACGAGGAGACCTCGCAATCCACAGCTACAAGGAATGAAAAATAACAGGAAAAAATGAGTTTTTTTCCAATTTCCAGTTTGAATTATTAAGCACAAACAGTAAATCTGCGTGGTGGGCAAGATAATTTTGAAGCCAATCAAACAGTATGTGCGAACCATTTTTACCCTTTTGGCTGACAAGCGTTTGCCTATATTATCCGTAAAGCGCAATTTTTCGTTGCATTAATGGAGGATGGCGTTGCGGGGAAAAAATGGCTTGGACAAAAGGATAGGAAGTTACCTCAAATCGCGCAGAGCATGAGGAGTTTAAGGTGTGGGTGGTGAGAAAACAAGATAATCCACAAAGTTATCGTTTCACTCAAAGATAAGCCTTTGAAATATATAATTGCAACAACACTGCGCGACTGCTTCTACAAAACGACATTTGCAGCAGGTCCATTTGAGCTGGGGGAGAATGTTGTAGAAGTGTAAAAATTCTCCCAAACATTAGGTTTTAAAGGCATGTCTTTTAAAATGGGTTCAGAGTGCTTCAGAAAACAACTGTGAAAGGCAGGCCAACATAATAATTCCGACAGTCCTCTGTTTGATAATTCCAAGCTATAACAATCATTTGATTTAAGTTTGACATGCAACAAAGTTAAGGGAAATATCCTGGATGCTTCAAAAAGCCCCATGCTGTTTTTAATCCAGTGCCTGGATATTAAAGGTGAAAGTGCCTTCGAACAGTTTCACGGTGAGAGTGCCTTCACCTTACGCCCACGGGATTTATCTGACCGTGGTACCGGCCACCCCCTGTGATTTTTAATACGTTCGGTGTCATCTGTCCACGGGGGAAGACGTTAGCAAACTGTCAAGAGGAAGAACTTGACAAACGACTTCCATTAATTTTTTGTCTAACTTTATAAATTAATAGCTTGCAGGCGTCGTGGAATTCTAGTTGACAAATTTTCAGATATCCAATCAAAACCGGATTTTACTGAAAGCGTAATGTGCCCGGATCACCGTGGCATGGTAATGTCTGAACTGAAATCTCTACAGTGCTGTATTTCATCATTGTTCTCAGTGTTGTAGTCAAGACCATCACAAGACCAGACATAAGGCCATGCACAAGACCATCACAAGACCAGACACAAGGCCATGCACAAGACCATCACAAGACCAGACATCAGGCCATGCACAAGACCATCACAAGACCAGACACAAGGCCATGCACAAGACCATGCGCAAGAATAGTCACAAGTAACAGGCTGAACAATGACAAAGGAATGCTTTTTTGCAGTTCATTTGAATAGCTTGTGACTTGAATTGAGACTGGAGGTCTTGTGTTGGTCTTGTGTGGTCTTGTAAAGGTCTTAAGTGTTCTCGACTACACCAAGACTGTTCAACGAGCATAAACGTTTATGTCTACTGCGAAGTTTCAGAATGTTACTTGGAGAAAACAAATTCATTCGAAGTTCAGGCGTCATATTCGCAGGTCACATCTGTTCACAATCGTAATGAAGTCAAACTAGAGCTTGGATTACTTCTGTGCTGCTGGTCAGATAATTGAGATGTCGATCGTTACCAAATTTTTTGCCTGCATCTCATATTAAGTCATTTTACATGTATACTGGTATAACAGGTTGACTTGATGCACAGTTCCCAACGTCTAGAATCTTTCCCTGGTGAACGGAGGCAGTTGGATGCAGTATTTTTACTTATGCGTAATATGCTATCCAGGTGGCAGGATGTGTGGGCCTCGGTAAATTTTTAGATACTAAAGCAGTTTATTTTAAGAGATATTTTTAGGTCGAATATTTAGGTCTGTGGCAAATCCAATTTCGTGTTGGAATTCACATTCGTCACGTTTTGCTTCGCCCCACACAACTGGCCCAATTCACTCAAGCCCAAAACAAGGCACACGAACAAGTTTTCCTTTCACCTGTACAGCTGTACATGCTGCCAGGCTGTAGTATTCATGTTAAAAGGAGCCAGTGTGCAATGTCTGTTTGCACGGCTCAGGAAACAGATTAAGGAGAAATTAGAAGGGATTAGAAGGTTGCGTATATTGGAAATAGTTGTTAATTTAAGATTTACTTGTCTGACGTCATCGTTATTGTCTGACATATTCGAAATTTACTGCTGCACATTCTGTGCTTAAAGGTATATAAAAGTCTAATGACGTATTCGCCACCAAAAGATTCCTAGCAGGCCAATGAAGGCTAAAGACATTTTAAGAATTTCAGTGGGTCCCTCACTCAGCAATAATAACTATACTGTAAATTACAGTCCGTTGACAAGACGGAAATTGTTGGTCCTAAATAAAAGGCGACAAATGGCGTTTAGCACTCAACATTGGCTTCGTTTTAGGAGTCACTCCCAGGTCCTAGAGTAAACATCACACTGGACTGAAGATTCCTGGCAATTTATTTATGTCTCGCTGAAGTATAAAAACGAACCCGTGCCCAAATCAGTTCGCGAATCGCAACGAGTGGGGTTTAAGTCTCGCTTTCCAGCATTAGAATGAGTTGTAAACATGAAGTATATTTCGTGCAGGTTATGAACGAGAATATTTTCACTTCTTTTACCGATACTGTTTTTGTTATTTCCTTTATACAAAAGTCATTACATACTGTCACAACTACGAATATACTCCATCATCACCCTGCACAACACGAGGCCATAGTTTTCTCACTATCGTTACACTGCAGTAATCTTGCCAATGCCTATATGATAATCGTCACTGGTAAAATCTTTATTTTCAATTATCTTTAATTATCACTGTACTTTTTTAATCTCGTCAGTATCATCATCATCATAAATCAATCAATTATTTAATGCGTATGGCATTTTCTGTCTCTCTCCTGTCCAAGTCATCTTCTCAATCGCGACAAATCTTAACAACCACCCAAACTTACTGTTAACTCGTCAAGTTGAAGGTCTTACCCGGACAGGCCGATTCGTAATCGGAGCAGCAGTCCCCGTTATCCACGCACGCCTTGTCGCAAAAGCAGGTCTCGTGGTAGTAGGGCGAGTTGACTCTATACCCCTCTGCCACGCAATTGATATCCTTACCCTGGCAGCAGAGGGGTCCCCCAAACTGGCCCCCATTTCGGCAAGATGCTATGACCGGCGACAGAAGATGGCTCCACACCAAACAAATCAGTAAAAGGGGTATCATTGTTTCGTTCTTCGGCGAGAGGGGGCCTTGTGAAGGATGAGACATACAATTCTGGGTTCTGGTGATTAATTCCAAGTGGGTGTATGTCCTCAAGTTGTGGGAGCTAGACTTTTAGTTGTGGGAATCTAGACGGCGAACCAGCTGCCTCTGTTCACAGCGCCTAGTAAACGGTCCTGGGAGAACGGATGGGGGCGGGCATTAGTAGCCGAACTTCACAGTGGTGGCCTGACTGTTCCCTCATTGGTCGATGGGCGTGAAAGCAATTGAGGTGTATTCTGTAGTGAAAACAAAACCGGTGATGTCTCAAACGTGTCTCAATGCTATTCCATCAAACGCGAGCGGATCGGAAGGAGCACAAGAGTGGTAACAGATCTGTTTACTCCCAGCACCCGGCTGAATTTTTTTCAATGATTTACCAATCAAAAAATCACTTGTGAGGCAGGGGATACCATTTCTGATTTATGCTGTCTTGAACCTTGGGAAGGTATGTGTTATGAATAATGCATTTGCCGCGCATCTAAGCATATTGAGATATAAGGGAGTGGAAGCCTGTAGATTAAGCGTGCTTCGTCAATATTGCTGCAAGAATCTGTTATAGCAAACTATATTTAGAATGGAGAAAACGACACGTACACGCACGTGGCCAAGTTTTGTTGCTGATTTTAAAAGAAAGAGACATACACTTTTACAAAAGGTACCAACAGTGACATTATAAAAACAAAATTGAAAAAAGTTTTGATCAGTATTTTCTGAAATATTAATAACTCCTGTCATGCGCAATGGCTACTACATTTCACCCCAATTATTGATACGTACATCCATTATAATATATAAATTTATTCCCATTGGTTATGATTTGTAATCTCGTCAATCACAAGTCAAATCACAGGTCAATCACAAGGTTAGTCACAAGTCTGATCAGCCATATTCGGGGACAAACAAAGACTAAAGGGTGCTTTTGTCGGAGATCATGTTGAGTAACTTTTCAAGGTAAACTTGTAGCATGAGAAAATTTGTGATATTTTCAACTCTTTGTGAAGTAAATATTGTAGCCGTCAGATAGAATCTATTAAAAAGGCGTTTCACATTCAATTTGAGAATTCGCAATAGTCAAACACGTTTGAACTCCGCGTTTACGTCAAGTTTGTTTATTCGCGTGTTCATTTTCATGACGTATTAACTTTTTTCTAAATGGCGTTCCCAGCTTGGAGATCAATCCTTTTTATAGTGTAGATAAGGCGAACCTTGCTAACATGGACTTAAGTATCATCAAATCAGTTGCTGAAAAAATTAGAGAGCTACAACATTTTCCTATATTAGGCTAATCTTAGAAAATTGAAGGGTGGTTTGTTTTCTAGTTTCATTTTGTTTAATTGCTGTTTTTTTATGAAGAAGAGCGAAATAATGTGAAATTAAGTGTTAAAATATAACTGAATTAGCTAAAAAGCAACTGTGCTTCAGGACTTTGTGAGGTCATTCACATTCAGTCTCATTTAACTATTTTTGATGTTGTACTAGTGTGTTCTGGACAGCTTCGACATTAACATAAGAATGCGATACATTTAGATTACGAGCGGAAACTTTACATTCTGACACCATAATCCAGATGTCGGCTTAAAATAGAATTCTGTTACTTGGATTTGCAAAAGAAAATTATTGTTGAGTTATTCGTTCCCCTGGGTATTTAGAGCTTGGTTCGTCTTTGTTCCTTTTATCAGATGGAGCGAGGAGGCCTTTATTGAAACGCAGTCCCAGCCAAAACATCTAGGGGAACAACACCGCAAGGACAGGAAAAAAATTTCCCGAAGGCGGCAGCGCAAAATTCCAACTTGGGAACAATGCCAATCTCGAACACAATATTTTGACCCTCGTAGTCGTAGAAACCTTAAACCCCCTGGGTCCACCCTTTTGGCAAGGGATTTCACGTTTAATTCGATTGGATTGGGATCATTGTGGGGGATGAATGGAGGAGAAGAGTGTCTCGGAGCCGACCCCCTAACGGTGGACATGAGCGAATGATTAGCCCAAATTGACCGTTTGATTTCAATGCTTTCTGACTGGGAGCTCTCGGCAACAACGACGGCAAGAATTATTGCACTGTAACAACTGCGCACATTTGAAATTTTAAAGTAAAATAGTGGCAGATTTGACAAATGTCGATTCAATTTTTTTTGCATGTGTCACAAGTTAGGTGCCCGATTGAGTTGTGCGTTTCTGCAAGAGTTATGTTACAAGGTAGGCGAAGTAGTATTGAGGATAGAACGAATTCGATGCTGAATGAATTATGCATGCCTCAGCACTTCCACACTCAAAGAGGCGGTTCCATGCCTCAAACAGTAAACAAAACTGAGTAGGCAGAAAGTTCAGCCAGCGTGCACCGTCACACTGACGGCGCCGTTCCCGCTGTTGCTATTCCCGCGTCCAACCTCGGGACGGCCCGCTGGAGTTGGAATTCCATTGCCGTAATGAAATTGCTCTCCCTGTGCAGCCAGCACGTAGGCCTACCCGTGTACTGTTAAAATGGCGTGTGTGAGGCCCGGGGTTCCATTTTTAACATCAACAGTGCTCTCGTAAAAGGTTAACACCCAGTTGATACCTTCTCCATCAAGTGGTACACATCGCTACGGTTATTAAGATCCGACGTAATGTGAGGTCTGCAATCATGCCCTACGGTGTGAGGGTATTGTTTGTCTGTCAGATATTGCGCCGCATGCCTGTACCTTCCAAGTGTCAGCTTTCATGTCTATGAGACTTGAGACAATGGTCATCGTGGGCAGAGGAGAAACTCAAGCCTATAGTTTGCATGTGCAACTGCAATTGTTCCATTGGCTCTCACAGCTTATACAAAATGTCATGTGGCTTTGAACAGACACTTACTAGTTAATGAAACAGAAAAAAAAATTTAAGTTACGTCTTGTGATGAGGCAGTGCGTAACATGAATACATTTTGTCAGATTTTTTTCAATTTGAAACATATTCATTGATGATATCTATGCTTCAACTCAAAATGCAGTCTATAGACAAGACATCAAAGGAGCCTTCAACACATCAATAATTACGTATCCGCACAACATACCTTACTGCGTCGCGCATACAGAATCAATATTTACGAATTAGAAATTATTTAAAATGATCGACAGTTAAATGCATGCTCTTTGTTCTTATAACTGGAAATGAATGAAGCTTCGTCTTGTCGTGATATCTGTTGGTATGTTAATGCCCATAGGTCTTATTTCCTTTGTGAAATCAAGTACATTCTCGATTTATGTGCGTGTAATTTTGATAATTTCAGTTACAGCCAAATGGAAATTCTCATTCGTCATGCAGTAGTTTGTCGTGGTGACTACGTTTATCTACATCACCCGAAGTGGTAAGTTTATTTCCTAGCTTTGACATCCTATCTTTCTTATAAAATATCACTACACTTGTGTTGTAGAAGACTGCTTGGGAGATAAGGCTGACTTTGCCTGACCATTTTTGGAAGGACCCCCTGAAATGTTTGTTTGCAAAACATGTTGAAACTATCGGCAGGTTATATTATGAAGTTTTTCTTGTGACGAACATTTTCAAGAAGTATTTATTACTAATTGTATTGAGTGACTGTTTCTTTTTATTCGAGGGTCTTTGATGTCATTATTATCCGCGCCGAAACAGACACATTTAAATTCTCGGCCTTTTCATAGTGATCACAATCCTCATGTGGGAAAGCTTTCTTAACGACCGCAGAAAGACCGTGTTTTGAATCACCCATGTTTGCCTTTTACATTGCATTGTTTTAACCACAACGAGATGCAGACTTTCTGGGAGACCTGCAGATATCAAGGAAATTCACAGGAAAGGACTGGGATTGTGTGAACAGATACCGATATCTTCCATCTCCAAAAAAATCTGTGTTTTGTTACCCACTGCTTGGAAATGTCATAGGGGTAATATGTTGAAAGGTGCACACTTTTCAAGAATCCGACTAGTACTATTTCTCCATGCAGTCAGTGTATGTTTCACACTAGTAAGGCACTTCCTGTGGGCCTTTTCTCCCACTGACCTCAGGCCCAACGTAATGGCGTGGTAGTGCGCCAGTTCCCCACGGTCAAAGTATGAAATAGCCTTAACCTTGACCACGGCGGGGATTCAGTGTCACATGGGGAAGGGGACGTGTGGCCTCACGTTTTTAAATTGGGGGAATCATTTTAAGCTTTTTAAGCACACATATTATTATTCTGAATCACCGTTGAATTCAAACTCAACTTGACCTACCTTTATAAATTTTCTTCAACAGCCGCTTCCTCTGTAATACTTCCAAAGTAAGGATAGCCTACTGATGCAGCCTGAGATGAAATGCCGTACACTTGCGGCACATCATCTCAAATCAACCTCGAGCAATTAATATTGTTCTTAATACAGGAATGGAATGCACGGTCGGTAATCCTATCTAGCAACGAGACCTCACGCCAAATGCCAAACTCCCACCTCTGTTACTCTTACGAGGGGCGTGTGCTCAAAGTATCGAGTTGTATAATGTGGCTTGCATGTTTATCTGCTTTGGGATTAGGCTATGTCCAAACGAATTGCATGTTTGCATGTTTGTTGAATCCTGCTATGCAAACGCATAATACTTTTGTCGTTCAAAAACTGCACTAAATGGAATTCCAATTGGAATTCCAAATCAGAAATTATAATGCGTCATAACACGGACTTCGGTCTTATTCAGAAGTCCCATTGAATAGCGATTCACAGAAGTGCGCCTCTAAGAGTTTGAGACGCGTTGGCCAATCACGACGCGCCAAATCTGTCGACCCAATGCGCATTTGGAAAGGGTCGACAGAGTTCTCGTGTGAATGCAAAGCCAGTTTATAATCAGTTTGCCGGGAGCACTGCAGCCGATAACATTTTCCATTATGAGGGATTTTGCTGTTGCTGAGGAATAAGATACTGTTGCTTCTATTATGTCAAAAATCAAAAGCCTAGGCGTGTAATTTGATTTTCTTTGGGCCAAATATGCATGTAAAGAGTTTTTACTCGAAGGTATTGGTAATACTGCAGGCACACAGTTTAAACTCCTCCAAGGTTTGTCAACCTTATTTCCCCTTGAAGGTCAACCTCATTAGATGCCCTGAATACTGGCGATTCACAATAGTGCGCCTCCGAGAGCTTGCGACGCGTTGGCCAATCACAACGCACGAAATCTGACGAACCTTTCCAAACGCGCACTGGGTCGACAGATTTCGCGCCTTGTGATTGGCCGATGCGTTGCAAACTCTCGGAAGCGCACTATTGTGAAACGCACGTATCTTTCAGCGTCGTCTCAGTATCATTTACACCTGTTGTTACACCCGGCCCCTTTTTCCGTTTCTAAAAGAAAAAACCCTTGCGTATCTATAGCAAGAGGAGAAAACTTACCAGTTTGTATCGAAACTCAACGAAGTTTCTTAATGAAGTACCCCGCCAACGGCGCTAAGCAACCAATCGTGCACGGTGTAACAATAACTGTGTCTTGGGTCACGGCAGTACAGCCAAATTAAAGGGCTCAAGTTTGGAACACGACTTTCCCGTATGAAAATGTCTATATAATCATTCATACAACAGGTCATTGGTTAGAGGATGTTTTTGGAAGCTGCCTATATTCACGAAAAAAAAACTGGCTTCCCAATTTAGATTCACAGTACGGGCACTTCCACCATTAAATCAACACCTTGAGGATAAAGCCCTTTTATTCGGCAAGCTCTCCCCTATCAAAATAAGAGGGATGACCCATTTACTTACAGTTCAACTGTTCAACCTGACAAAGAAGAAAACCGCGCGAAATTGTTTTGACTAGTTGGCTTAAGTCGAAGTTAGGTAAATGGGTAATCTTTTTTCAAAACCCTGGAATCGGTGGGGGAAAAAATAACTTCTGTGTTGCTCTGCGACTTTTAAAGCTATTTATATTGCCAACCGACGACTGTTGTGTTATCGGGCATTTTCCTCTTACCATTTAATGCAGTTTGATGGGGAATCGTGTGATCATGAAACAGGCTCGTATATAACTGCATTGAATTCATCAGCCTTTTTGAGCCCTTCCGACATGCAGGTGAACTCCTAGTGAAAATAACATTTCCTACCGCAACAACGGGCACCGTCGTAAAGTTCCCTTCGTTTGTGTTATTACAGTGTTGGCACATTCAAAACAGTCTGAAAATAATAATAAAGGATCAATAAATGTCTGTTGCGAGAATTATTTGTGTGCATGGCCTGATGAAAGCGCGGGGCCAAAGTGAACAGCTCCTGACCAAAACAAAAAAAAAACGATCCAAGGAAATAAATATCTGCACTACTAAATAAAAATCAGAGAGAAATGAATAGGTCTAACAACAGGGTGGTGTTGCATTGGAGATTATATGTATATATTAACAAAACCCACGGTGCCATCTTTAGAATTTGTAACAAAATGATGATATTCAAGGAGCAACAGTCCCCTTTATTATGAATATTTTTCGTGTTGATGCAGCTTTTGCGTCTGATTTTGTTCTGAAATTTTAAAAGAGTGGCAACTGCTGATCTCATTTAGTCAGCATGGTGTAAATGAGCCAACTCCGTCGAAACCTCACTACAGGCTTCGAAATGTCAACGGGAAAAGGGGGGAGACAAAAATTAAGCAAAACCACCAAACGTGAATCTGAAAACAGCAGAAACGGAGTAGGGTGGGGCTGATAGCAATCCACGTGCGTGGAGGCTATCCTTTGGGAGGGGGCAAAACTTCGCTGGTCCCCACTATCCTTGCAGGGCGCCAAGAAAGGCAATACGGCACCGCTCGCAGAAATTTGTGCAGATATCCCGCCACAGTCTGACGAGCAGAGCATTGTGGGTTACTTTTGTCTTGCTGCCCGCATAGACCGCCAGATCCTATTCAAAACTACAGGGGTTTTTCTTGATCTGCGTGGCTTCCGACTAAAATCAAAGCTATGGGCAAATTCAGCCCTCGATATAGGGAATTTACGCACAGTTGAAGAATTCCAGCCAAAAAAATTCTGGGAAGCCATTTTTTACGGAGTTCTGGAAGTGTCATCCGACTTGTTGAGATCTTGACATTTTTTTGCGGGATAATCGACAGCATAATAAAAGCAAGACGTTGACATCCTGCGATAATTTATCATGGGATGACGACATCCAGCAAGGGTGATGTCAGCCCTTTTACGATGTTGTCATCCCATACTAAATTATTTCAGGATGTCGTCATCCAATTGTTCTAATGTCGCCTTCCTATGATAAATTATCGCAGGCTGTCGCCATCCAATTTTTATGATGTCGTCATCTCAAGATAAATTAGCTCTGGTTGTGAACATCTTGCCTGTATCATGTCGTTATCCTGAGAAAAAAACTTTGATGTCAGGATATCAACGTGTCGGATGGCACTTCCAGAGCTCCATAATTTTTAGAAAGTAAAAAACCCTCTATTTACTTAATCTGGCCCAAAGGGGTTCAAAACAATGCGGTATCAACATTGAAAAAAAAAGAGACAGTAGTACCGTAGAGCAAAAAAGGTGAACGTAGGCCTATTTGAAAGCACATGTAGACAAATGCAGGCGATGTAAGTGCGTTGCGCGTAATGTGCACCGGACGCACTGCATTTTTGCCCATGACTGGCCCTCTATGCGTTTATTATATCTGTGCCCTCATCCGTGCACGCGGAAGTGTCGACTCGCGGTGTTGTTATGTCCAATGAATGCTTATCTCAAAAAACTTCGTTATACATCCTTAGTTGCCCTTCCCAGCTCGCCCAGAGGGCGGTGGGGGGCAGATTTAAGAGCAGACCTACCTCCATGAAATCTGCAAGCACCAGGTCAGGATTAGCCACGGGACCATATTGGAGGAGGCGGGGGATAACTCTAACAAAACCAGAGGCGACTTCAGCCCATACTAATCCCGGGATCCGCCTCATCACTAAGGGGATCAAGCATTCACAGCAAAAGAAAATTATTGTCCCGATTTAATGCAACCTGCGCGGAGATCGCCTTTTTAAAAAGTCAAAATTATGTATTTCTCTGAAAAAAATTGGGGTTTTGAATCATGGTTTAGTGCATGCGGTGTTCAAAGAGAATATTCCCATCATGTACAGTGCAGTTATCCAACCCACAGCGTCAAAAACATGCCCAAAGTAATTAAATTTTACCCTCAAATCGATGACTCCTATTACGTGACAGGTCCCCCTCCTGGTGAACTATTTGATAATTATCCCCCTGTAGAGAGTGCTGTACTCCTTGAGGGTAGAACCCCATAGTGCAGGTTTGGTCACAAACGGCCCCCTCGGCGTCCAGTCATGGCCACCGTTACCGGAGCGACAGGGCAAACCTGTCACCCTACTCACACGGATCGCTCAGTGGTGACTTTGGAAACAATCGTTTTAAGGTCATCTCGATATGGCACACAGAAGAAAATATTGAACCAGCCGAACCTCATTTCTTCCACCCATTTTCCTTATTCGGGGTACTTGTAGGAATATTAGCTCCGTGCTTTGTGTTCCTCATGGAAGTCCTAAAAACGCATTTTTTTATGTAGACATTTATTTTTGTCATCCCTATTCCTCAACCTTTGTTTTGCCTCAAAAAAGGATAACGAGCCTATCTCTGTTCCCATTTGTTAAACATTTCCACTTCTGTATTAAATAAAAGGCAGTATCACGTTATCAGAAAGACTCGATGTCAATGGACTGTGGTCTTAATGTTGTCACACCAGCCGTACATGCTACTAAAACACTCCCAAACGCCTCAAGAGGGCGCCTTCCCGATTGAGTAGCAGCCGTTTTAGGTTTCACCCCAGACACCAGTGACAAATCCCAATACTTCAAAATTCTTTCAAAAACACTCAAGCTGCACAAACAAGACAATCAACACATCGTCATTCATTTTCCTTGCACATTTTGATCGGTTGACCAATGGCTTTTTGAGAAATTCCCACCCACAGCAGACCAACGCTGAAACGAAGATATTTCCTAAACTAGAAATGAGTAGCCATTTTGAAAAAGCATCCATCTGCAAAACGGCCAAATAGTGCCACTTTCAGACCCCATTGCATCCAAATTGCTCAGAATGGGCATTTCTAGGTCCGGGACAGAGGTTCCGTGCCATATTTCTTCAACTCACCAATTACATGGCTCCTAGAACTCTCTGGTTCAGAGTATCTTGAGTGTGAGAACTTTTGTTTATGAGCTCGAAGGACAGATTTTTGGCACGTGGATGCAACCTCAATCATTACTGTTTTTCTAACCCCCCAGTCCATTCCCCCCTCTTTCACGTTAATGAGCTAGGCGGAAGTCATCACTTGAATTAGTGTACTGCAGCCTATATGGTAGGCCCCACCATCTGCTTCTTAACAAATCCTGTCGTAAAAAAGTACTGCTGAATGCGGGTATGTTTGTCTTGTGAAATGTACGACACGAACTTAACAGCTTAGTTAGTGTTCGTTTGCTCGTGTATAGGCCCACATGAACATGCATAATTGTTTTTAAATCCATCATGAGTTGAATCCTGTAGTGACATGTACAGGTAAGCACTTGCCGGTTAGTTTACTGCACCCGAGTGTCATCTTGAAGGCGATCTCTCGCACACTCTTGTACGGCGTTTGTTTCCACCTTGACGTGATGCAAAATAATGTAAACCATAACGATAGCAGTATGAATATGGCCTGTCACTATGATTGCATTGTGGTTGGAGCAGGTGTGGAAGGTTCTGCAGCGGGCTATCAGCTGACGAAAATCGGTCGCAAGACACTGCTGCTCGAACAGGTGACTCAGTAGAACTGTAATTTTTTGTACGACTACAAAATAAACTACATAATGCACGTGCCATATAATATGGAAGTGTATTTAGCACATGAAAAGAAAAAAATTCGTACGTACGGATTACTATTTCGTACTTGCAAGTTACTAAACCGTATGTGCGGATAGTAATCCGCATACTGCAGTCCATGACAATATACTTCAATTCATTCGGCCCTAAGCGGGACAAAGAGAAGATGCGATTTCCTTAGCAACGGAGGCTCCTTTGGTACGAAATCAACCTCGACTCATGCGTTGCATACGCGTCGTCTCAAAGCAAAATGATCACTTCCTACTAACACGGCTTTTTCAACCTATGATGGGGTGCTTCTGCTCAAGGCGAGATTTTCGAATGCGGCCATTGCCTAATATCGTTTTATCACGAAACTGTATTCGAAATAGTAATCTACACGTACCAAATGGTAAAGGCATATGCATGTTAAGACTTACGGCAAGCGTTGGGTATCCGTCAAATCGGTCCCAGCCTGAGGGCGATTTATACGGTCAAATGCAACGCATACTTGTGTTAAGGCGCCTTTCCATGTGTACATTTTCTGTATACTCTGAATCGAATCCATTAAATTAACAAATGTGTGCGTTGCGTTCGGCCGTGACATCACAATCGCCCAAGGAGCGACTTCAACGGATGCGCAACGCATGGGGCAACTGTTGACGCGCATATGGAAAGGTGCCTTTATGTTAATGGCGTCAATTTTGGTGTCCGTGAAAGTAAAACGCATAAACGCATCGTGTACGCAATGCATCCAAACAACGTACAAAAAGGCGCCTTCAAACCGTACGTACGAAAAAGTAAACCGTATACGTAGGAAATAGTACAAGTAATCCCTACGCATGAATTACAGGTATCATTTTTCTTACCATGTTCTAAATACACTTGCATACAATTTGGTCGCAAATTTTTTAACAAAGAAAAATGGTCCCCTCAACAAGGGAATCACCAGGGCACATCTACGTACATGTGTTTTCATGACCCAGTAGCAAACCCCCATCTGATGCACGAGCATGTAGTGCGTGTACGTCGCTAGGCGTTGAGGCTCAACTTATTCGACAACAGTGGTGCAGCCCGTTTGTATAGAGAAAACCTCGCCCCTTTTTTGGTTTTGTTGGCAATCTGCCATATTTTGTTTGGCTGATAGATTGTGCATAGTCATTGGTGGTGCGAGTTCAATGTTGAGACGTGCGATTATAGGTTATTATGCATGTAATGTACAGCCGCTACAGGTAAATGGTCCCCAGACCAGCATTTCTTCATGCCTGTAGATTACCGAATGTGACGTCATTTAAAACCCGGAAGTGCCATGCAAACGAAAGGAGTAAACGCGTGTTGTTGGTTCACGTGGTTCTCGTGCTAATGCCTTTTACACGCATAATATTGGGTGCGTGACGTATTCACTTCGGTCGTCTATCATTATGGACCCTACGGTGGTAATGTGAAATTCTCAGCAAAGGTTTCCCATAAAGTTGGCACTGATATGTACAAATGATTCCGCACAAATTGAAATAATTATATGGGTTATCCGAGAAGGAAAGTGACCTTTCATTTCGCCAGGCCGCGGCGGCAGGGGCCGGAGCACTCGCCTTCAGTGTGCCCATATCCACACTTGGTATTATAAATTTAACCTTAAATTGTTCTCCATATCTTTGGGTCTCTCAACAGACGCTCCGCTGTCATTGTAATGCATTTTACGTACCTAGTTGTGCATGCACATACCGACATTACAATGCTATGCGTCGATTTTCTATTCACCAAGTGGTCTGTTGTCAAGCCTGGCTTGCATAACACAAAGTATGTCCTTTAGACTTGGGTAATTTTGTCAACTTAAATCCCCAAAAGTTCAAGCTCGGACACAACAAGGGCAGCTCCCATGGTCACTCCCGCATCACCCGCTACGCGTATCAGCAGAAACATTACGCTGACATGATGCTGGAGTGCTTCCAGGCGTGGGAACGGCTGGAACGAGAAACGGGCACCACTCTTTACAGGTGTGTACAAATATGGCCTCCTGCCGAAAGAACCTTATCGGTGTTATTGATAATATTGCAGCTCGAGAAGTATTTGATGGTAAAGACGGGTCTACTCTAGCCCCAGATGTTTGGTCCTTCGAGGAGTAATAAGCATTTTGTCCTTCCAACCCACCTATAGGCCTAAGTTTTCCAAGAATGAGTATCTGAGATTCCTGGAATACAGTGATTACGTCAAGGGGCTGCTATTCTTTGTCTCTTATATTTTCATCTTGTAATCAAAGTTAGATAAATACTAGAGGTTGAACAACAGGCTTGACTCTTTACACATACGTATTTTTATCAATAATACCCCTTACTTGGTTTCTCAGTTTAGTTCCCGCAGTTCCCCAAATTGGAGCACACACTGAAAAGGGGCAATTCATATCTGACACACTATTTGGCATTGAAACTGAAGTTCAAAACGTACGCAGCATCAGCGTAAAACAGCGTGGAGCAGTATGCTGGATCAAACCCTTCTCTAACATACCTTTGCAAACAGGCCACTGGGTTCCCTTTATTCTTTTCTTCTT
Organism: Acanthaster planci; assembly: GCF_054643075.1. Taxonomy (NCBI): domain Eukaryota; kingdom Metazoa; phylum Echinodermata; class Asteroidea; order Valvatida; family Acanthasteridae; genus Acanthaster; species Acanthaster planci. The sequence continues at coordinate 10,362,333 of NC_141785.1, read as the reverse complement.
TAAAAGAAACGTTGGCTTACTGTCGGTAAATGAACCACCTTACCGAGACTATGCACGTCGCAGCAAGCTCCTGAAAGCCATGGGCAAGCCGTGTGAATTTGTGACGATCCAGCAAGTTCACCGGCGCTACCCCGGGTTCCGCTTCGGCTCGGAAGCAAAGGCCTTCATAGATCCTAACGGTGGAGTGTTAAGAGCTGACCGATGCCTCGAAGCTTTACAGGTGTGTCATATACAAGTTTATTTTTTGTCGCCTTGGAATTTATAAAAACGGTGTAATCAACGCTTGAGATTGTTTTTCATATTGTGCACGCAGGGAACATGCGGCCACTTTTCTAAATTGATAGCAAAATAATGAATAATCTTAAAAGGATTGATTCTGATTTTGCAATCCTTTTCATTTTTCCCTTGCGGACATTTTTTCTTTGATGAAACTGAATATTTTTACCAGGCTATTCACTGTTGATCGTGAATTCAGAAAAAAACTCAAATCAAGCACGTTTCTGTTGTCAATCAGAGAATGTTCGTGAAACAAGGAGGAATAATTAAAGAAAACGAAGAGGTTTTGCAAATCGTCCCTGGCGAACATGTGTCCATCATAACCAGCAGAGGGCGGTACACAGCTGAGAGTGTGGTCCTAACCCCGGGAGCCTGGGCCAAGAAGATACTCAAACCTTTAGGAATTGACCCTCCCTTGAAGGTATGTCAATAACGCCTAGCAAAGGTCAAGCCTCACCATTAACAGCGAGGCTGGGTCGGCACGTAAACGCCATGTCCGCCTTTCGCCTGACATCATCGGCCACCTTTCTGTTACGAACGGTTACAGTTTTCGTGCTGAGAATCCTAGGAGAATACTTTCGTCCATAAGTGCATTTTCAGATAAGAAGCGCACAGAAATGGCCTGCAGAATGAAGTCTGAAGATACTTTGCGCTATAGTTTGCGTAAACTTCAGCTGCAGGTGACAACATTACTCGTGCGCAAGACCATAAAACAAGATTCTTCTCATGCAAATGATGGAGTCAAAATGTTCAAATTTTGATGGAAAAGAGTAATTAATGTAGGCCCACAGATACCCAAAGAATTCTTGCCCATCTCTTTAAAATCACGCACTAAAAACACACTTTGAAGTAAGCTAGTTTCATAGTCTCATATCTTACTAAGTAGGTTACTAATGAACACCATTTCATCCGTCGCTTTCACTTCTTTGCTTTCCTTTTCAGTCGTTCGTGAGCTGATTGACTGAAAATTGTGTATGTTTTGATAATTCCCATTCTTTTTATTACTGTAAGGTATCTCAAATTAAGGTGTGTTACTGGCCAGAGAAACAGCCTGGTGTGTTCTCCGACCGTCCATGCTTCTACTATCTCTCTGAGAAATACGAGACATACGGGTTGCCCAGTGACGAATACCCTGGATTATTCAAGGTAAATTACAAAGAATGCTTTAAAAACTTCTCACCCGTATTTCTGAAATGATGTACCCTGCAGTACAATGCTGTAATGTTGTGGTGGTCTTTCATTATTATTTCTTTATTGTTTAATTTTGGTAGAGTCCGCCAGGATGTACCGTATCGTAAAATACGAAATCTTACACCAGTACTTGTAACCAGGTACTTTTTAAGCAATTAGTGACCCAGCAGAGAGATCACACCCACGGGATGGAGGTTGCATGATTGACGTTTCACACAAATGCGAATGGTTAGCAAAACGATATCAAGAAAAGTTTACAGGGAGCAAAATTAGTGCCGGGGTCCTTTCTTACGATATCGTATGTAGTCTCAATATGGCCTCAAGAAAGGAAAGTCTCTTGTTAATCTTGCACGTATTATATCCGCCCTGAGCAGAAGCACACCCTCATCGGTTGAAAAGAGCCATGTTGGTTGTGAGCGTTCATTTGATGGTAGCGCTGCGACTGCAACGCTTGCGTTTCATAGTAGTTTGTGAACCACCGATGCGCAGTTACTTCAAAAAGAGCCTCCGTTGCTCGGAAAACTGCGTCTTCTTCTGGTCCAGCTCAGGGCCCATACGGAGCCCATACTGTGACCACAGTTCAGTATAAGGTCACTTTTTTCTGTTAACACCTCCGTAAGGACCATGGGGGATAGGGGTATATATCCCTCCCCACTTTTTGGTGGTGAGTAAAAAATTAAACCGGATTAAAAAGACTTTGTCAGACTTCCTACGACTAAAATGCATTCAGTATAGGGAAAACTTAAAAAGCCATAAATATGCCATTCTGAATGCATCGTGCTGATTTACATCAACATCATGGACATCGACAATAATAGAGTCATACGTATGTTGTCACTTCCCCCATTTTCAAATTTTCATGGCCGGGCAAGTCATACCCTTACCTTTCCCAATCCCCCAATTTCTGGCAAAGATGAGGACTGGTGAGGACCCATTTCCTTGTCAAAATTCACTGGTTCCCCTTTAGTATACCGGTATTTACCGTACCTTTCCCCCTTTTGTTCGTTGTGATCAAAATATATTAAGGTTGAGGACTCTGTCTTGGTTACTTTACTCATCACATCTAAATTATGTTAAATTAAAATAAATTAAAAATCTATTGCATTTTTGGCATTTAGGTTACAGCACTAAGGAATGCTGGCAAGGGTTTTCCTGCCAGTTTTTTATTGTAAAGTAATTTGAATGGATTTGTTGAAGACGAAATTCCAGTTTTTAAAATATTTCAGGTGTGCAATCATCATGGTGACGAACTGCAAGATCCGGCTACTCGCAACCAGACACAACACTCGCACAACCTGGAAACACTAAAACGATTCATTAAGGAACACGTGCCAGGTCTAAATCCAGAACCTGCTATCGTTGAAAACTGCCTATATACTGTGAGTATTCCGTAATTTCAAATAAGGCATACGGTCCGAATCATAATAAACATAATACAGAAAAGAACTAGGGGCAACGTTTATTTCGGAACTTACCGGAACTGACATTAATGAGAATACGGGCGATTCACAATAGTGCGCCACCAAGAGTTTGCAACGCGTTGGCCAATCATAACGCGCGAAATTTGTCGACCCTTTCCAAACGCGCATTGGGTCGACAAATTTCTCGGATTGTGAATGGCCATTGCGTGGCAAACTCTTGGTATGGTGGCGCACTATTGTGAAACAGCCGTATTGTAAAACAGACCTCTACTACCACCCTGTATGGAATAATATCTATATATTGATATCCTTGCTTTAGTGTCGGCATCTACGATACTTCTCTATTCATTGTCTTTTGTAGCATACACCCGACGAAGAATTTATATTAGACAGACACCCTGATCACCCTAACATCGTGATTGGATGCGGATTTTCCGGTAAGCTTAATATCTGGCTTGTCACCCAAATACAATATTTGAATGGTAGATCATTGTGTAGTGTTTTGTACGTAAATTGAACGGTGCTTTACAACCAGAAAATAATTTATTTTTGCTGCCGTGTATCTGCGCAGGATTTCACTCGAGACTGTAAACTGAGTGACAGCATAAAATAAATGTTAGAGGTCGCGGTTTTGTGAATAAAGCACTGTTGAGGTTGCTGTTTTTGTTACAATCTTTCACCAGGGCATGGCTTCAAGTTAGCGCCAGCAGCGGGAAGAATCCTTAGCGAGTTAGCCACAGGAGCACCGCCCAGTTACAACCTTGCACCCATGAGTTTGAAACGGTTCCCCAACAACGGCAGATTTGCTGCTCACCTCTAGCTAGCTATTTATTCTTGGAGTGCCGTGGCCTCGTGGTCAGGAACCACCAATCTTATGATATACGGTGTGAATGCTACATGCAGTGCGGCAGAGTCCAGCTTGTGTCCTTGGGTAAGACACTTTGTCTGCAGTCCCCAAAAGGAAAATAATATTCGGTCAAGTAATAGTAAACTTAAATGTAACTTAGTGTGTGAACTTTAAATGCAGTAGCTGTCAACCATATTTTGCTAATTGCATGTAACACATGAAACGTTTGCCTCTTATTTCATTAATTTGAATCTCTTAATTAAATTGAACCGTCTTTGGCCCATCGTTCATTATGTTAACCTAACTTCGGGTTGGGTAGGTCATTTGCTGCTCGAAATTGGATAATTTAGTGTAATACTGTCGTTTATGCAAAAATATTGACACAATTTTCGGATTTTTTAGTGCTTTAGTCATAATATTTGACAGGTCAAGCTACAAATGTGGCGTTATAGAGGGCTTCTTTTTCATGGAGGTTTCATTTTTTATTGTGGCATTCCTTTTAAGAGATTTTTATATGATCAAATGTAGAACAAAATGGAAAAAAGTCATGCTGTTCAAGTTTTATTTCGATAATTCCGGTATCGAAGTTTAATAACACTGTCATTTATTTCTCGAAATAGCGGCAAGTGCCATTAAATTATAAAATTTCACTTCGAAAGGATTAAACTGATTTTAAAATCCTTTTCAACTTAGACTTGTAATTGTAATTCGTGATGTTATTATGGCGTCATTGTACGATGGAATGCGGGTGGACCTAGCCCATTGATATAAAAAATACTTGAATTTATATATAACTTTATGCTTATTGCTCTGGTTCACTGTACTTGATGTTATAGAGATTATTTTTGGGCTTATGAATAAATTTAAACTGCCCTCCCCCCCAAAAAATCTACTTAATTATTCATAACGGAGTTTATCCACCTTGTGATTGTTATTTGCCGCCGGATTGCTCTGCAGGTCAGTTGTAGGGAATAAACATGTTCTGTCATTTTAATTGTATTGTGATTGGAGCACGTGTGGAAGGCTCTTCAACAGGATATCAGCCGACGAAAATGTGCCGTAAGACGCTGCTGCTTGAGCAGGAAAAATCGGGCCGAGCCGAGAGTTTGAAGTTTCGACTGCTTTTGCATTTTCGTCGCACGTGTACCACATGCTTGACCAGGGTACATATGGTGTTTATTTTTGAAACGAAGACGTGAGGATGTGTTAGTAAATTTAGACATGACATATTTGGGTGTTAATAAGAAGACAAAAATACGTTTCATCAGTTGGTAACACATCCCCCTCCCGCCAGAAGTCTGTAAAGAATTCGTGAGATTCTGATCAAACAATGACCAAAACAAAGGCGGGGGTCATATGCATCATATGGCACAGCCGAATAGCAGTAGTCTTAAAAGTACAGGGCGCTATATTCACAAGAGACAAACTGCTAAAGGTTGCAGGCCAGTAAATAGGTCCAAAATTGCCTGCGCGTACCAAATTACGTTTTGTAGGCTGTGAAATTCTCTGCCATATGGCACGGTGGACTGGGTGGTTTGTTAAAAAGGTGGATGGCAGGGGCAGGACTGTCAGCTTGTATTTCTGAAAGTATTGGACCAAACGGGGCCCTCTAGATTGCTCTATTTTGCCATGTAGTGTAGGTGTAATGTTATCTACTGACAGGCAGCTATGAAACAGACTTTGAACAAGACTTTCACAAGACACGAGACAGTCGTTTTCAACTTGCACTGGGGTGACCGTGACCGCCTCCAGGTCACCTTGATTGTCAACAACAGAGGGCGGTATGCACTTTTACTGATGGGTGCACCACTACAAATAAATTCCCATAGACAGCAGTGATAAATCCCCATACTTCACAAATATTTTAAAAATACTCACAACTCTCACAGGTGTTCAGGCTGCACAGAAAAATGATGTTCCACATGTCCTCTTTCATTTTCCTTTCAATTTTCGGCGGGTTGACCAATGAATTTTTGAGAAATTTTCACCAAAAGCAGACCACCCCTAAAATGTAGAAAATGTCCCTGTCCAGAAAAGTAGCCATTTTGAAAAACCCTCCATCAGCAAAATGGCTCAAATAGTGCCACTTTTAAACCCGATTGCATCCAAATTGCTCAGAATTGGAAGCCCTGAGTCCGGCCCAGAGGTCCAGTCTCATATTTCTTGAATTCCTCAGTTCCATGGCTCTCAGGACCCTCTAATATAGAATATTTTGAGTCTATAACTTTTATTAATGAGCTCGGCGGACATATTTCTGGCCTAATTACCAGGGTGCACCCTGATACATTATAGGTTGCTCTATGTTTTGCAATAAATAAATCCCCGAATTGCGTGGAAAACAGAAACTTTATTTGTCTCCCAACTTCACAACCAAATGGTCGCAAAATATTATCACTCCATGAAGTACATGTTTCTCAAACATTTTTAAACGTGTGTAAACAGCTAGCTTGACAACGCAGCGTGTACAAGCCCTCCGCGCCCTGACATCGCGCCGCCTCCCCGCTTGCAAAATGGTCGAGCCGATTCGTGTTAGTGTGGTTCCCTGACCACAGTTTTCCAAGACGTCTCTCTACATAATCTTAGCGGGAGTGGTAGGAATTATGGGACTGGTATCCAAAGCACGTGAGATTTGTTCATTTGATGGCTGGCCAACAGAGTGTAGAGCAAAACTTTCATGAAATCTGTCTTTTCCTACCTCCATGCTACAACCATGTCGCATTTAGATGGTGCTTCACTTGTATAGTACTTGTATAAAGGCCCAGGTTACACTTTAGCGTTTTTTCACAGAACTGAAAAGAACAATAAAATGTTCATTGGATTATCATATGCTAAGACATTGGAAAAAATTCATTCAGCATAATTCTGGGAAAGAGTTCAATATATGGATGCCACTTCACACGCTGTGCGCAAACCCTGTCCTTATCTAGGGATAATGGAAATTATTTGTGTTTTAACTTAATTCAATAACAACAGGGCTTATACCATGTATACTACAGGTAAGAAAGGAAATTGTTAGAATTGTACGTGCATTTAAACGTGTGATGATCAGCATGAGCAACCACGCCACTTTTGAATTTACAGTCATGTAGATGTGCGTTTGCTTTTAGTGTAAAAATAGCGCAATGCGTTGTGTCAGAATAGCGCATTACGCAGGTTTGATATGAACCGTGTTTTGCAATATGGTTAAATATCACACTGTTTGTTGCCATGGATCCACCACTCAAAACTGAGAATTTGTTTGCCTGAAGGTAATACTTTTTATTCATGCATTCTCCTTACCTTGGAAATACCACAGCTCAATCCTTGGGGCCCCACATTGGACCCATTTGGTTCCCATATTGGCTTGATACCTGGGTAATTCTAGGAGTAGGACTAGGATCAACACTAGGTATGCCTACAGTACATGTACATGCATGGCCCATTTCTGTGAAAATGACATGAGTAACTTTAGTAGGCCTATGCCCACATTGATTTGCACACATCTTGCAAATTATTTATCCCTCCCAAGCAAGTCAGGTGTGATAATGTGCTGCAATACTAGGCCATCCCATAATATTAGCCCAACAAGGTCAAAAAGAATTTTTTTCTGAGTGCAGCCCAACTTCACTTAGACATGATGTGCATATTTGAATTTTTGAAATGATATTTGATGCGACTGTATCAGGATGATGTTAATCAGTTAATAATAGTCTGAGGAACTTAGACTCTACAAATTGCCTTTATGGTTTGGCGAAACATGGCAATGTAAACACACTGTATACTCATCAGTGTGAAGTCACCAACTTGGTCTGGAGTCAACTCGCTCCGAGTTAACTCCGTCTCAGGTCAACTTGGTCCCAAGTCAACTCGGTCTCTTCAACTCTGGAAGGTAGGCACATGGCTGCAGCATGAATAAAAATCTTCCAAGCTAGTTTTCGACACACTTAAATATAGCTGTGTTAAAGTACACATATTTCCAAATTCTAACATTGCACGTACTGTTCATGTAAATTTACATGAACTAACATGTGCATGAGATACCTGGCCTTGTAATTTTGGAAGGCCAGGATGCATCATTGATAAGTACCACAGATGAGAAGGCAAAATCCTTTCTTGTCAGACCGACAAACTTTGGCATATAAGCATTTCCAGAATTCTAACATTGCATGTGCACTATATTTACTATAATCCTATACTGACATGTGCAGCTAATACGCAACGCCCTTGGCTGGTTCCCTGTCCAGTCACACACTGCTTGCAGCAAATCATTGGTAGCGCAGCTTGCACTCTGTGACGTTACATGAAAGAGACGTCAGTTTTGTGCAAGTGGGGCAAAATTCATCCGGAGTGGGAAAACAGCAACAAAAAGGCACAATTGTTTCCTCCAAATGAGAAAAGGCAAGTTTTCTGTAATTAGCATCCTAGGGGAAAGTTCACCCCATAAGTAGGGAACATTCCAGTGTAATTTCAGCTCATAATAAACTCAAGTAGATACATGTATTTAGTTCCCCCTGATATCCCGGTTAAAATTTTTGAAAGAAATCCCTGTGAATCAGACAGGGCCCAGTATATTGACGTAGCAGTATACTTCGGGCCCTGTTTACGGGTCTACCTTTCAATAGGCTTACATCCACGATCATGGAGGCCTACATTGGCCTGCATCGTACATGACAAAACTGTCGAGTTCACACACTTGCTACTGTCACTGTATACTGTACTGAGTTCCAAAGCCTTTGCAATTACATCAATCACGTACTGTATGTAGGTCTATTGACCTGTTTTCCATTTTATTTTTTTTTAAGTGCAAAATGAACGCTTTGAAAATGTACCCACCGTGAAGAAAGTAACTACTAACGTTACACCTACTTTTCTGAAAATCAGTTTGTACATGTATGGATATTTAGGGGTAATACTAGAATTTATCAACTTTGAAGAAGTTCTTTTGTGGGATGTGGGATTTTCAGAGATTTGTTCAAGTGTGCCACAAATAAGGAACAGTCAGCTGAATTTGTGCCAATTTCTGGATTCTGTCGTTTTTAAATTTCATGACACTAAAATTGTTCATAGAGGTGATCAGTAGCATGTATTTTAAAGGTTATAATATCATTATTTACTGTAACTGAATGAATTCAAAGTTTTTCAGCAAAGAGGTTAAGCAGTGATGCATGAGGAAAGTCAAGGAAACATTGAAGAGTGGCACGGTTGAGACTCATTTTCATTAGAGACAGGCTAGTGGACTATACCTCTGTATACATGGCCCTACTCCTAAACTAGAAACAAGTGGAGGAAGGCTTAAACATCGGGATAAAGCTCCCCGGCCGTGAACAGTATCAGCCACATTCAGGTATTTCTCAATTGCCTTTTTGATTTATTCACTAAGCAGTTTGTCATGTTCAAGTTGCTCAAATGGCGATTTCCTGACCGTCATGCCTGTTGGTGAATTATTTGTCATCTTGATACCATAATTCTGTTACAACTATGATTTGCTCAAGATCTTGACTGGCAGTGAACATGTACAACTCCAGACACCAGCAGTTGTGGTGATCTCTGAGAACGTTATTTGCTGCACACCATTTTAGATGTGTTCAACTAGCATCTATCATGTGTTTGAATGGATCTATTTTTAACATAAGAGTAACTCCCTTTGGGCTTTCACACCTGTTAAAGTATGTAGTATACCAATACAGTCATTGCAAAAGTTTAGGACCACTCATACAAAATGCATCAACCTGAAGAAAAACCTAACTTAAACCAATCAATCATGGCACCTTCTGTTTATTTTCATTGTGTAACCTTCATATCTTGGTTAAATAGCTATTTGACTACATTTCCATGATTTGAAATGTTAACAGTCTGTTTAGTGTGCCCTCCTTTTTTTCTGATTACTCAGACTGTTTCTGATTACCTTTTTTTTCACCCATGCTGCCTTACAGACAAAATATCATACAAGACCTGCCTTTGCATAGAATTTCATTCAAATGGATATACAGATAGCGCTACTACAGTGATGCTATGCACCATTCAATGACACAATGTAATGCAGGCCCAGTGACAGAAATACCAATAAAATGGTGGGCTTAAACTTTTGCAAATGACTGTAGTTAAGAGGTCCCCTTTCTTGCATTTAATTTGGCAATATACATTATAGTGTAGCTATGATACTCAGTGAAGCAGATCAGCAGCGACAAGTCAACTTGTCATGTCATGTATTGTTCTACATAACTGGAATGTGGTTTTCTGCTTGAGTCCTGTCTGCTAGAGTCAGTGATTGAAGTCTGAGTGTACATGTACATGTCTTCTCATAAGTTCTGTTTGACACATTGTGCTGGTGAATGCTTAAAAAAGAGGTTATTTTGGAACGTGACTTATCACAGCTGGCACTGTGACTTGGCCGTCCCATGCTTCATTTTGTAAAACTTAGGTGCTCTCAATCCGACATATTGTTACACTCCGACGGTCTATGGGTTCCACACAGAGGCAAGAAAGCACACTGGGCTCAGAACTTCTGTGTACGAGGGCAAAACCTGTTTATTTTGGCAACTCAATCAAACTTGCCCGTCCGAAGACTCACACAAACCGATCTCCCGAGGCCCCCCAAAAGAAACCTCCCTGTGCAGGTGTGGCGGGGTCCCCCGGTTGGTCCAGCAAGGGCACCAGCGGCACTACCGTGGAGTCAGACTGGCGCCCCTACCCGACTGGCCGGCCCCTCTTGCCACCCCCCACCCCCTGAGGACCCTTGTTAGCCCCCAAACAAGGCGGTGGACGCCGGCAGCCGGCAAAACTAGAAGACAGGTCCCCACTGTGCCTGACAACTCACAATGATTTTAGAGCAACCTGAAAAAAAACATGGCAAGAAAAGGTTTAGAACAATGAGTTTAGAACAACAAGAGAAAACCACTACTGGGAATACAAAGGGGGAAAGCGATGGTGGGAAGCCGTAGTCTCGATGTTTCCCTACTAGCAAGGTGGTCCCTGTGGTCTGGCGGCTGTGGAACCTCCCTGGTGGGGCTGGGCACAGGGCGGCAGCTGGCGCTGGACCTCCATCTGCTGGAAAAGGGCCTCCCAGAACCCAGCTGGGACGTACCAGGGGTAGCGTGGTGGTGGGGGAGCCCCAGGTGGCAGGAGCCCTCCCAGAGATGGAAGGATTGACAAAGAATTGGCCGTACTGCTGCCCATAGTAGGTGGTGAGCATGCACCCGGGCCCTTTATACGTATTAGTGATCTGGGTTCTCGTCAGGCGGTGTCCAAGCTCGTCAACCCCTATTGGCGTCTGCTCCAGTCTCCACTCGCAATGCGGGTGCTCGCAAAGAGGGGCAGGCATGCCTGTCCCGACCTCCCGGGTAGCGTCGCAGGGCTGTAGGGTCGCCGCGTCGCCCAAGCACATCCGGGCCCTGTCCGGCAGCGTCACTGTGGTACCCGGAGGCAGATGCCGACAGTTCCCACACTGCCATGGAATGGGAATGTCGGAGGACACCGGGGGTCGGTCTGCACTCCGGCTTCTTTCGGACACCGCCTGGAAGGGGACCTGGCCGTGCCGGGGCTCCGGTCCAACGGTGCATGGCAGGCCTGGTTGGGAGGCGGAACCCTGTGGTCACGGCCCCCTGACCACTCTCGGTGGCACTGTCGCCTCTTCCTCTCCTGTCTCCTTGGCGAGTGGCTCCTCCTGGGCGGCTCTGGTTGGGCGTAAGGCATCTGAAGTTCTTTTTCTGGGACCAGGTGTGGTGGCAAGGGCGAGCATCCCAGAAGCTTGGGGTCCTCGTTCAGCTCAGTGACGCTAGCATGGACGTCCAGCATGTCCGCATCCTCCACCTGAATGGTGTTGACTGCGACCCCCTTACAGAAGTGGTAGTGCTGGTTACTGATGTCCTCCCTGTAGAAGCTGACCCCACTGCCCTTCTCACAGTGGAAAGGAGGGGCGGGCCGCAGAACCGAGGAAGCCATCTTCAAGTGGTGCCTCAAGCCCCGTCGCTGGGTGAACCCCTGCTGACAGTAGGGACATGTCACAGAGTCCATCCCTTTGGGAAGAGAAAATGGGGTATCAGTGGTTAAGGATAACAAGTACCGGCTTGGTCGGACCACCCGGTGCCCCCTTCGAGTCAGGGGAGTGGGATCTTGCATCGTGGATTGATGCTGCGTGCCCACCACGTCCGTGCTGTCAAATTCGAAGGGCCATGGCTCCCCGATCTCCCCCGGGTGCTTTTGGTGCCTTCTCCGCCAACTGTGAGGTAGGCCAGGGGGCGGGCCTGAGTGGCCACGGCTCCCCGACCTCATGCTTGGAACGTGGCCTCTGTCGACTGTGAGGCAGAGCGGGGACGGGCCCGGGTGGCTACAGCTCCCTGTTCTCCTCGATCGGTAGATGCCCCCGGCTTGCACATCTTGCGGAGGTAGGGCTTCAACCGGTTGTAATGCATGATACGGGGTTTGGCTCGGGGTGACTTCTGGATCCTGTAGGTGACATTGTTAATGCACTCCAGCAAGCAAATGGCCCTTCCCAGCAGCACTGCAGCCTCGGCACTCGGCTCACCTTCTTGGCTGGATTGTAGAGCCAAACGGCCTGCCCTGGCTCGAAGCCAGCTCCCTGAGCCCTCCGGTCATATTGCCGTTTCTGATACCGTTGACTGCGCTGGAGAAGGTGCCGGGCGAACTCATGGGCACGCTTGATCCTCGTCCTCAGTCCATCTACATTCTCGTGTACCTCCAGGTCCTCAGGCTGTCCTTCCGGCGAGCCCACCACCACGTCCAACGGAAGCCCCACCTTACGGCCAAGCATGAGCAAGTTCGGGGTGAGTTTGGTGCTGTCGTGCTGGGAGGAACGGTACGCCATCATGACGTACGGAAGGTGTTCATCCCAGTTGTTCTGGTTCTCAGGCACGAACATGCTCAGCACGGTCTTAACTGTCCGGTTGAAGCGTTCCACCATTCTATCTGACTTGGGATGGAATGGCATTGTCAACGTCTTCTGGATGCCAAGGAGTTGGCAGACCCCTTGGAACAAACTCACCTGGAGGACGCCCTGTTGTAGCCACAGCATCTCCCATCTGGCCCACCGTGACTTCGCGACGGCACAGAGGGCGAAGACTTCCTCACACTTGGGCCTGTGGGACCCTTGTTCCCACCACTTCTGAACCTGGGCCAGCTCCAGGTCTTGACATTGTTCTTCCTGAAGGCGGTCAGGGCTCCAGACCTGCGGGAGCTCGATGTGTCCTTTTGGTCCACGCTCTGAATGGCGCCCACTGTTGGCGCTGGCTTGGCCGCAGGGGGCGGTGTCCCTGCCGTGAAGCACTCCTGCCCGACCTCTTTCAAACGTCCACATTGCCCACATGGGACTCGGCAGACCTCATCAGCATTGAGGTGTTTGCGCCCCGCTCGGTGCTCAAAAAAATCAAAATTGAAACACCCTAGTCTCTGCAACCAACGGGCCATCTGCCCTTCTGGCTTCCGAAAATTGAACAACCATCTCAGCGACCCGTGGTCTGCCCCAGCAGGTAATGTTTGAAGTACTGTACTAAGTGGACCACGGCCAGCAGCTCTTTCCGGGTAGTGCAATAATTGCATTCAGACTTCGTCTGTACGTGGCTGCCGTAGGCAACCACCTGCTCACCTCGGCTGCCATCCTTGGACAAGACTGCCCCTATGGTGCAGTTGCTGGCACTGGTATCCAGGATGTACCGGTACTCGGGATGCGGGTACCTCAGCACCGGGGCTTTCGCCAAAGTATCCTGAAGCTGTTCGAATGCCTCCTGGCAGGAATCTGTCCAGGTGAAGTCCTTCTGACTCTTGTTGGTGAGACCATGCAATGGGCGGGCGATCTCCACAAAGTGGGCTATGAAGCGGCGATAGTAGGACGCAAGGCCCAAGAAGTTCCGGACCTGCGTCACGATCGTGGGTGTCAGCCAACTCCTAATGATGGTTACCTTGTCGGGGTCGGTTCTGACCCCTCGATAGACACTAGGTGACCCAAAAAGGACACTTCCGTCCGGAAGAGGTTATACTTCTTGGGCTTGAGCCTCGGCCCCGTGCTCTGGAACTGCTCCAACACCTCTGGTAGTGCTCCTCGAACGTACGCCCCCAGACGATGACACCATCCAAGTACACTACTGCTACCTGCCACTGCAGCCCCCTCAACACCCGTTCCATCAGGCATTCAAAACTCGCTGGGGCGTTGTAGAGCCCAAATGGCATCACCATAAACTGGTACAGGGTCCCAAACGCTGTCTTCTCCCAGTCCACTTCTGCCATATGGACCTGCCAGTAACCGCTGGCCAGGTCGAGCATGCTAAACCAGCGGGCTCCACTCAGGATGTCGAGGTTGTCCTCGATTCTCGAGATGGGGTACGCGTCCTTCAATGTGGCTGTGTTGACCTTCTGGTAGTCCTCCCAAAGCGGACGGACCCGTCCTTCCTCCTCATAAGGACTACTGGCGAGGACCAGGGGACGGTTGGATGATGCCATCATGCAGCATTTGGTCCACCTGCCTCTCAGCCTCTTGGTGTTTATGTATGAGTAACCGCTGCACCAGCTGCCGGATGGGAGGTGTTGTCCCGATGTTATTCTGATGCTGTACCAGGTCTATCCTCCCAAGCTTCCCATCCGGACCAGTGGATGCACCTGCGAACTCCGCCGGCAGCTCTCTTTGTCGCTAAGGTGTGCGGACTCGCGGACCCACAAGTCCCGCAGGTGGCCAGGCGCTTTGCTTTCGGCGCCCTGGGTGGGGTCGGCCAAAAGGCAAAGCCCATCCTCTCCACCCTTGACGCTCTGTGAGGAGATGGTGAAAGGGCGAGGAACTGGAGTGGAAGCACCCAGGTCCTCCGTTGGCCCAACCACCTCCACGTCGTCCACGGAACAGAACAAGTGACTCCCCCAATGCACCGTAACCGGGTCCTCCGTCGGATTGAAAACTCTCACTGGAACAGCCCTGTTACTGGCGTCCACCAGGCCGGTGGCGACCACCACTTGGCACCGGTCTGTCATTGCCAGGTCCGGGAAGATCATCCTGATCCTCTTCCCAGGGTCCACTTGTAGCTTCTCCACAACTAATGCCTCGTGCTCACCCGGCACCACCAAGCTTTCTGCCACCTGCACTCTTGCAACCTGTTACAGGCGGCCGCTCCCTTCCAGTGGGACGGTCTTCCCATCAATGACGATGACACTATCACCCCACCACCATTCGCACTGATATTTGGAAACGAAGTCAATTCCCAGGATGGCATCTGGTCCTTGGCAGCCACTGTGTAGGTGTGTCTCAGCCGTTGGTCTCCCACCTGGTGTTCAAACTCTGCCATTCCCCGCGCCGACATCGGGCTGCCATCCGCCATCTTTAGTGTCAGGCCAGCCGGGTGAAGACTGGGCCAATCCACTGCCGCCATTTCGTTGAATACCCGGGCAGAGATCAGACTCAGGGCCGCTCTCGTATCCAGGAGCTTGGGCAGGGTGGGCGACTCAGTCTTGTGCGTCGGAGGCGACTCCCCCGCAGGCCTTGCCGGTGGTTGCTGGAGGTTGTTACCCGCTTCTTGTGTGTCCCGAGGGCAGTCTCGCCTGATGTGTCCGAGCTTGTGGCTTCCGTAGCACTCCATCGGGGGATGACCCCCAGTCTTCCGCCGCTTGGTGCCTTCTCCTCTGCGGGTTTCTTATCCAGGTCGTCCACAGTGCGAATTTCCTTTGCCCCAGGCTTCCCCTCCCGCTGGCAGGCCTGTGATTCCACAAACGCCTCCATCTCAGTGGCCAAGGTTACCGCCTCCGTCAACATGGTCGCCCTCCACGGAAAGACGTGGCGCTGCAGCTGCTCATCCCCTGGAGCCTTCCAGAACACCTCCACAGACAAGTCCTCCCAGGATTGCATGGGTAGTTTATAGTTTAGGGTAGCCCCTCGCCACCAGCCTTTGGATAGACTGCCCAAGGTTGGCCAGGCTCTCGCCCCATCCCCGCACTCACATATACAACTGTGCCCGGTGCAGGGGGACCTGCGACGTCACTCCAAACCATTGCCCGAAGTTTTTCAGGATGGTGCCATACCCCCCCCCGGGCTTCGGGGGCCATGTCGGCCAGTGCCTCCTGAGCCGCCCCCCTCAGGTGTGAAGCCAGATACATCGCCTTCTCGTCTTCCATCCACTGGTTAATCGTCACGACACTTTCAAAATGTATGATGTGGTCCGACCAGAACGAGCTACCATCGAACTTGTCGGGGAGCATCATTGGGCTCCGGCCCCTCTGGCCTCCCTCGCCCTGGTCCTCAGCTCCTTGCTTGACTACTAGTGGTTGCCAGGTCTCGGAGCTGGCTTCAGGGTACTTTCCCTCCCAACTTGGGCTACCCAGGGGGCAGCAGCCAGGGCCCGCGTTCGGAAGGGCGGGTTTTTAGTGCGGGCCCAACTTCGGGGAGGCTGGCACGGGTCGTGGCCATGACGCCTGTCATAGACTCGTGTGTGGTGCCCCGGTTCGGGGTTGACCTCATAGACTAGACTCATGTGCGGTGCCACTCACTTGTGCCGGCAGCTCCACCACGGCGATGTTCCATACGGACCACCCCACCTGTCTCGCTGCCGCTGCTAGAGGGCGCTTCAGGACTTCCCCCGGTGTGATATACCTCGACCGGATGCCGCCGGGCGCCCCCCTCACCGGCGCTGGGTGAGCATTGGTGATGTTCCGAAAGGACCACCTCTCCCCGCGCACCCTCGCCACCAGAGGGCGTCCCTGCACTCCCTTTGTTCGTGCTAATCTCAACTGGCCCTTGCTGAGGTCCCCCCCTCACAGTGGCAATCCCAGCCCGATGGTGTTCCGACAGGACCACCTCATCTGCCAAGCAATCACTGCAAGGGGGTGCCCCACGATATCGGTAATCGGAGTACTGGTAAGGGGGAGAGACATTGGCCTCTGGTGAAACCCCGCCCCCGCCATGGCAGCGGGATAACCTTATCGTTTTTTTTAAGGGTTGATCAGTTTTTTGGTTTTGATACTTATACATGTAGAATTGGTGTGTGAGTCCCTATCGATTCAGTTGCCTGCAAGTTTTCCTTTGAGGATTCTTCAGTTAGTTTGAGTTTCTCTTATTGTGATAACTTGCTATTTTTCCAGGTCTGCCTTGTAATCGAATGCACCCAATACGCCTGCATTGCATTGTCATATTTTGATGCTGGACCCAGCACCTGCGTAGACTCCTGGCAGCTGGCAATCAGGTAAGAGATGACTGGCCAATGGAGACATGTAAGTCTGGATATGACATCATGCTCATGCACACGTACATGTAATTGACACCTGCTAACCCTTCTGATTTAATCACAATTAGGCAGCTGTGGTTGCTTCACCTTCCACCCATGAAAGGGAAATAAAGAGGAGAAGAAATATTTTGAAGGGGGAGGGGGCTGCATGGGGTGGAAAGCGATGGAAGGTGTTAAGTCACTGTGTGTGTGGTGGAGGGGGGAGAGATAACGTTTCCCCTCCCCTGTAGAGTCAGGAAGATCAGGCATAAATTGAATAATGTTTTTGCTTCAGCTGAAAATCTTATTTAAAATAAAGTTGAAGTTGCCACTTGCTACAGCCATCAAAAAATTGTATGGTTTTGTGTTAATTTCTGTTGTCTTAAAGAACTAAATTAAAAACTAAAGAGACTGCACAGTGCCGATGTTATACACACTGTAGAAATAATGACAAATATTTTCTGGCAAAGAACATAACCGATGATAAACCTGTCTTGGGGTATAATTTCCCCCCAAATTTACTAATAAAAACCACCATTTTGAATCTTTGACAGCTACTTAAATATAACATGAAAATGAATATTTGTCTTGTAAAAAAATTTTTTTATTATAAATGGCTAAATTAGTTAAATCATTTTATTATTTTAATTTCACTGATCAAGCCCCTTATTGTCATAAGATGCTCTTGGAACACTGGTGAAGGTCCAAGCAAGACGGTCACATTGTGGAATCAAAGAGGGCCAGCAGTCTACAACCTTTAGAAGAGGAGTTTTTAGAAAATGGTGAAAAATGCATGTATCACTTTGCAAATACTGACCTTAACCCTAACCCCGCCAGATGCAACACTCTGCAGCAGATGTAAAAGTCTGATGCACTATTTTGATGCACTGGGCAATCAATAGCAGTCATGTTGAGACAATGGGAGCTGGTCTCACTGAACAATGCCACTCTTGGATCTAATTGTGGTGGTTGGCAACCACAGACTCCCAGGCTGTTTGGCCTTGGGGAGAGTTGACCTGTAGGATCTTATTACACTGCGCAGGCAAATTACTTTTACAAGTGATGCAGAATGATGTGTTTGGCAGGGTTTCTAGCCATACAACCCTGAACAGTTTGGGTTATATATTGTGCTTGTTTTAATCATGGAAATGGCTTTGGAATTATTCATATTAATTGACAGAAATGAGGCCTTTCTTTTTCTCCAGTCCAGTTAACTTTTTCTTTATTGTTAGGGCTCTTGTTGGCAAGTGGATAGAAGCAGAGATGGTAGTGAGAGTGGAAGGAACGTGCTGTCCATCCAGGAGAAGTCTGTCTTCTGCAGTGACTGTAAGTCGTCTTTTCAAGTATTGAAGATGATGTGGAGGCCATACGTTGATGTTACAAACACATGCACAAAGTAACGTCAAGGCAATATTGAAGATTTGAAATATAGACACTCAAGCCAATAGGGGTCATAAGATATTGTATATATATTATATATTACAACTTACCAGTCACCATAATTGTGTGTGTTCATTTGACCCTAAAAGAACCAGGGAGTAGACAGAATCTACCCCCTCAAGATTTTTTTCTGATATTGCCAAAGTACACTAGTCAAGCTGTCAGGAGTTTTTCAGTAACTCTTTTGTGGTCTTTTTGACACCCATTCTGTAAATATCGTACAAACATGTATCTTGTTTGTTACAAGCACCCCTTTTTCCTGAAAGAAAAAGCAAAAAAAGGCAAGTCTGGTCCGAGCCAATTTGGCTCATCTGGCTGGTGTTTATTGCAGTTTCCTTGGCATGAAACAACTGAGAATATTCCCCCCCCCCCGATGGGATGCCAGTCGATCACAGGTTGCTTCCCCTGCTAATGCTTGTACCCTTTTATACTCCTGGGTGGAGAGAGGCAAGTGGGGGTGAAGTGGCTTGCCAAGGGCCACAACATACTGCCAGCAGCTGGATTCGAACCTCCAACCCTATGATTGGAAACCATAGACCCTAATCACTTTGCCACACGAAAGAAGTCAGCCATACTGTACTTTCATTTTTTTACAAGCCAAGCCTTTAATTTCATATAGCAGCTTTTTACAGTCACTTTGATAGCAGTTCTGTGAAAATCACACACACTGTTCTCATGAAGAATCCACTTTCCACTAAAAAACGTACCCGCACTTTCAACTGCTGTGCTGAGTGCACATGGTGGCTGGTACGCTTTTTACCTTCAACTTCAAATGACCGTCGCAACTATAAGTTGTATGTCAGATTGATTTGAAACTCCACATCTGTATTGATAAGGAGTGTTTTGCATGCACACTTCGGACGACCAAGATCTCGGCTGTGAGATAACCCGGCATTTTCAGGGTTAACACTGGAATAAACTTAACAGAACTTGATGACATTGATTGGTTTCTCCTAGGAATCCTGGCAGGAGGAATTTCCATTGTGTTTGCTGCATCAGAGGCTCCGCTATAAAATGCTGACCAACCAAAGTGAGGGCGCTAGTATACTACCATTCTGTAAGCCTACTACATCACACAATGGTAATGGAAAGATTAAAGGGAAAAAAAACTG
Source organism: Acanthaster planci (assembly GCF_054643075.1). Classification (NCBI taxonomy): domain Eukaryota; kingdom Metazoa; phylum Echinodermata; class Asteroidea; order Valvatida; family Acanthasteridae; genus Acanthaster; species Acanthaster planci. Next base: position 10,342,877 of record NC_141785.1, on the reverse strand, counting down.
AACACTACCTTAATCGCACAATGGTAATAAAAAGAGAAATAAAGAACTGAACACTACCTTAATCTTACAATAGTAATGGAAAGAGGAAAAAAAGAACTGAACACTACCTTAATTGCACAATGGTAATAAAAAGAGAGAAAAAAGAACTGAACACTGCTGTAGCGTGTCCTACGGATCAGGGTTCGATGCTGGTATAGAATCACACACAGCCGCAACTCGCTGTTCTGGTCACGAAATCTCTGTTTTATTGTTGTAGCGTCCACAACAATGCGTTTTTCAGCTAAGCTCTAAACACGGCGCCTCTCGACAGGGACTGCACAGGCACGAGGCAGGAAAACTGCGGGCCGTTCGCATTCCAGCGCGGGCAGCCAGCCAACTCCATGTGGGTCTGAGCTGGCGCCCCCACCGGCCGGACCCGCCGGCGCTACACCCTCCCCCTCCGAGGACCCTTGTTCTTCCCCGAACGAGGTGGCGCAACCCGGCGGGCCAGCCCAAGGCCATCCCGGTCGCCCCTGCACAGCTTACAGGCAGTGGAATAACAAGCAACTGGGTTCCAAGGGTCTTCTCCGTTACCATGGGGAGGATCCAGGGGTCCAGTGTGGAGGAGACTCCGGTCGCCGTGCTGCCCCCCGGCGTTGCCTCACTGCTCCGGGGGGGGGGCAAACTCCAATGGGCGGTGGAGGGGGCTCCCGCTGGACCTCCGACTGCCACTGGTGATGGTGATGCTCACAGAGGGGTGGGTCCATCGTGGTGTCTGTGTCTCTGGTGGCCTGCTCCTCCTGCAGAGTGGCTCGCACCCCAAGTCACAGGCAGATCCCCCCGCATATGTCACCCAGGAGCCGGGGGCAGACTCCGGCGGCCCCCGCTCCCAACCGGGGCTTTGGGCTCTACCTCTGTCTGCGTCCCCGTCTCTACTGAGCGATGCAGGGGGGCGGCTCCAGCAGCGGTGGCCGCCGCAGGGGCCCGAGGGCCCAGGGCTGCACTGGAAGGCGAGTCCGACTGGTCTCGTCGTTCCAGCCAGCCCCAGGACCCCCGCCTTTGGCACCGAGGGCTCACCTGCAGCAGCTGACCGGGGGCGGGTCTGGACAGCTCCCTCCGGACGACTGGCAGGGGGGAGTGACTGCTCCATGGGGAACTCGTCACCCCCCAACTCCCCGCCACTGGCGAAGACCTCCGGGACATCAGGATCCCCCGCCCGGATCTGGCCAACGAGGACGTGGACGCAGTGTCGGTGGTGCCGATCCCGCATGTCCGAGGGGTAGAAACACCCCAACTCACAGGTATCAGGCCGGGTGGCGAACAGCTCCGGACACGCCGACCTCAGGTGTCGCCGCAAGTTGGTCCGCTGGCGGAATTCTCGCAGACAGTGGGGGCTGGCCAACCGGTCCATCCCGGGGAGAGAAACAGAGGGAGATTCAGGAGTTAGCATGGAGCAGAATCGTGCCAAGCCCGCCGCCCCTTGCGAGTCACGAGCGCTACCCCCGCCTCCGGCTCGCACGGCGATGGCTCCACTGGTGTGCTGCCTCCCTGGCTGCTTGTGTCTGAATTCTCCCCGCTCGACATGCCGCCGCTCCAGCCCGGGTGTCCCGACTTCACCTCGTCAATAGGTTCCAGTGCGGTCCCTTCGTCAACGGGGGTTGACGGCCCCCACGGCCAGGACTGAGGGCTGGATCGGCTTGCTCCTTGCCCCCCTGCCCACGCTGGCGCCTCCTCGGCCAAGGCTCTGCGGGCTGCGTGCTCCCACCATCCGAGCTGCACGTCGCCCAGGTAGCGCTTAAGCCGATTGCGATGCACGATCTGAGCCTTCGCTCGGGCGGTATGCTGCACTTTGTAGGTCACGTCGTTGAGGCGTTGTAGCACCGCGAAGGGGCCGTCCCACCACTGCTGAAGCTTGGGGAAGCGGCCAACCTTCTTCTTTGGGGTGAACAGCCAAACAGCGTGGCCGGGCTCGAACCCGCCCTCCTGGGCGCGACGGTCGTACTGCTGCTTCTGGTAGCTCTGAGTCAGCCTCAGATGTCGCCGGGCAAACTCGTTGGCCTGCGTGAGCTTCGCTCTCAGCTCGTTGATGTAATTTAGTGCCTCGGTAGTCTCCATCCATTCCTCCGGTGACCCAACAACAACGTCCAGGGGAAGTCCCACATCCCGCCCGAGCATGAGCATGTTCGGGGTGAGCCTGGTGCTATCGCGCTGAGAGGAGCGGTAGGCCATCAGGATATAGGGAAGATGTTCGTCCCAGTGGTCCTGATTCTCATCCACAAACATGCTCAGCATGGTCTTCATGGTACGATTGAGCCGTTCGACCATGCCGTCGGACTGGGGGTGGAACGGAGTTGTCCTGGTCTTGTGGATGCCCAACAGCTGGCAGACCCCGCGGAACAGGCCCGCCTCGAACTCCCACCCTTGATCCGTGTGGATCTCGAGGGGTGCCTCGAAGCACGTGATCACCTGCTCCACGAGGGTCTTGGCCACCGTCTCAGCCGCTTGATCCGGAAGGGGAAACACCTCCACCCACTTTGTGAAATAGTCCGCCACTACCATTATGCTGGTGTTTCTGGCCTTGGTTCGGGGAAGGTGTCCGGTAAGGCCAATGGAGATCTGCTCCATTTGGGGCCCCGACCAGGTATTGTCGAAGCGGAGCTCTCCCGCGACGCGGTGGGGACGTCTTAGAACCGCAGAGATGGCACTTCTGGCACCACTCCTCAGCCTGCCGTCTCATCACCCTCCAATACACAGGAGCCTGCCTGAGTCGGGCCACGGTCCGAGCGACCCCGAGGTGTCCAGCAGTTCGGTGGTTGTGGGCAAGAAGTAGAACCTCTGGCACCCTGGCCTGTGGGACGGCGATCTTTTAGGTGGGGGGCCCCCTGTCGGCCCTTGCCCCCTTCACCTGCAAGACCCCTCAGAATAGGCGCAGTGTGTCCCATCTGGACCACCAGCGTGGTGCCGAGGTTGGAGATGTCCTCCCATTCAGGCCGGTCGCTCCCTGCCACCAGCCACTGGCAGACCGATCCCAGCTCCGGGTCGTCCTGCTGCTCCTGAGCTAGCTTGCTCAGGTCTCAAACTCCTTCTGGCACTTGTTGGTCAAAGCATGGAGGGGCCGGGCGATCTCGGCGAAGCAGGTAATAAACCGCCGATAATATGACGCCAGGCCCAGGAAACTCCGGACCTGCGTCACGTTCGTCGGTCTTGGCCAACCACAGATCACTGCGACCTTAGCGGGGTCCGTCCGCACCCCTCCACCGACACCAAGTGGCCCAGGAAGGACACCTCCGTTTTGAAAAAGTTGTATTTCTTGGGTTTCAGTTTGAGTCCAGCAGTCCGGAACTGCCCCAGTACCGTGGCCAGCCTCTGGTAGTGCTCAAAGTTCCGCCCCCAAACTATCACGTCATCCAGGTAGACAACGGCCACTTGCCACTGGAGACCCCGCAGGACGCGCTCCATCAGATGCTCGAAGGTGGCCGGAGCGCTACAGAGCCCGAAGGGCATCACGGTAAATTGGTAGAGGCCGCTCTGTGTCCCGAAAGCCGTCTTCTCCTTGTCATCCTCCGCCATGCGGACCTGCCAGTACCCGCTGGCCAAGTCCAGGGTGCTGAACCACCTGGCTCCCTCGAGTGCGTCTAAGTTATCCTCTATCCGAAGGGTGGGGTAGGCATCCTTCAGGATGGCTGCATTGACCCGCCGGTAGTCCACACAGAAGCGGACAGACCCGTCTTTCTTCCGCACCAGGACCACCGGCGACGACCACGGGCTGTGCGACAGTTCGATTACCCCATCTGCCAGCATCTGGTCCACCTGACTCTGGGCCTCCAACCGCTTGTGGATCGGAAGCCGCCGGGGAGGTTGCCGGATGGGAGGCGTTGTCCCTATGTTGCTTGGGTGGTGGACCCAGTCGGTTTGGCCGAGCCTGCCGTCCGGCCCGGTGAAGGCACCCTGGAACTCTACCAGCAGGCTCGCCAGCCGTTCACGTTCCTCGCCGTCCAGATTGGCCGCTCCCCAGTCCAGGAGGTCCCGCAGGTGGGGGGCACACTATCGCCTGAGCTCCAAGAAGAGCCTCCCTGGCAACCGTGGCCCACTGGACCGCCCTCAGGACTCCACACGGAACCTTCCGTAAGGCAGGGCTCTGAAACCACCTGTTGAGAACCCTCCTCGGGGTCGATCACCGCGCCTTCTTCCCCGGGGGCGAACATGGCCAGACGACTCCCCTTATAGACTGTAACCGGGTCTCCCGTCGGGTTGAATACTTGCACCGGCATGGCCCCTTGACTGGTATCCACGAGGTCCGTTGTGACGTCCACCTGGCAATGGTCTGTGGCCGCCAGGCTGGGGTACACTATTCCCACTCCGCGGGCACGATCTCCGCAGACTTTCCCAGTCATGATCGCCTCGTTCCCGGTGGGGATTACCCCTCTCTCGGCCACTTGGATCCGTGCCACCACCGGCTTGCAGCTCGGCCCCTCCAGGGAACCAGCTTGCCGTCAACCACAAGTGAGTTGTCGCTCCACCTCCACTCGCAGCGGTGTTTAGCCAGGAAGTCTATCCCCACAACGACATCGGGTTCGATGTCTGCCACGGTGTAGGTGTGAAGGGTGCACTTGTCCCCCAGCTGGAGTTTGAAGTCGGCGACTCTGTGTGATCGCATTGGGCTACCATCAGCCATCGGCAGAGTCGGTCCAGCTGGCTGCAATCTGGGTTTGTCGACGCCTGTAGGCGCGTAGTAGACCCTGGCCGACACGAGACTTACGGCCACCCCTCTGTCGAGTAGCACCTAACCCAAGATTCCCCCAATGCCACACACTCGATAAAGTCGATACCCTCAAATTTCCACCCCCTGCTCCTGGATAACTGTTCCAGATTCTCCGCGAGAAACGACTCCAGCTCGCCCGCTAACCTAGGCAAGTTCTTCGTCGCCTTCGTAGTCTGGGCCCCCGACTGCAGGGCCCCGCGCTGGCCTGTGCTGCCGCTGTCAAGCGAGTCTGGCACCCGACCCAAATCATTCACCAACTCCATGGCACAGAGAAGACGAAGAGTTTACCTGTTTTTTTACAGCTATCCAGCGTTCTGCTGCTGCCACCAGTTGTAACGTGTCCTACGGATCAGGGTTTGATGCTGGTATATAATCACACACAGCCGCAACTCCATGTTCTGGTCACGAAATCTCTGTTTTATTGCTGTAGTGTCCACAACAATGTGTTTTTCAGCTAAGCTCTAAACATGGCTCCTCCCGGCAGGGACTGCACAGGCGCGAAGCGGGAAAACCGCGCGCCGTTCGCATACCAGCGCGGGCAGCCAGCCAACTCCATGCGGGTCCGAGCTGGCGCCCCCACTGGCCGGACCTGCCAGCGCTACACTACCTTAATAGCACAATGGTAATGGAAAGAGGAAAAAAGAACTGAAAACTACCTTAATCACACAATGGTAATGGAAAGAGAGAAAAAAGAACTGAACACTACCTGAATCGCACAATGGTAATAAAAAGAGAAAAAAAGAACTGAACACTACCTGAATCGCACAATGGTAATAAATAGAGAAAAAAAGAACTGAACACTACCTGAATCGCACAATAGTAATGGAAAGAGAAAAAAAGAACTGAATGCTGCCCGAATTCCCTGATTTACATCACAGCAGTAGCGCCCCCACTCATCCAGAAAAGCTGACAAATTTTAATGTTTATAGCAAGATGCCGAAAATTGTGAAATATTCTCTGAATTGAAAAATTCAAAGGACCTGACGTTTCAGTCCTAGCAGAATCTTTTACCAACATGTGTTCAAGTTTCCACCAACACAGTTGAATTTTTAGTGACTTGTACATGATATAAAAACTGAACATTTGGAAGTGTAAATATAGAAAGGTTTGCACAAGTATATGTTTGACCTAAAATATGTTGAAATACATGCCAGGTCTGAATAGTTTATGTATTCTCTGTCTATTAACATATTGAAATTTCTGTGTTGTTATTTAAATACATGCAAATGTACTGTGCCCTCTGACCTTTTTTGAAATTGCGCAATCCTAACCTTTAAATATTAGTTCCGAAATTATTTCTATCAAGAGGCCTGTGGCCTGGTGGTTAGCTTGCTGGCTGCCAGGCCAGGGGACCCCGGTTCAAATCCCGGGGTCCCCGGAAAAGGAAGTTTTTTTTTTTTTTTTTTTTTTTTTTACTAAGTTTTTTAACAAAATTGTGCATGCCCACCTGGAATTGAACCCAGGTCCTTGTGCATAGCAGTTAGTGTCCTTAACCGCTATGCCACGGCACTTTCTTGAAAAAATGTGTTCGTTTCTAAATGTTAAACCTTCCATTGTTTGGACTTAGAATATTTTTCAGCCAAACTGTGTACTGGAGATGGGCAAGGGTGGCAGTCTTGGGGCTGGAAGTCTGAGAGCTGATAGGAAGGGTAGAGTGGATGGCTGAGGGCTTGGGACTATCAGTATTAGAGCTCTGAGGATCCAATGGGGTTGAAGGGCATAGCTCTTTAATGCTCCACATTGCTACTAGGTTTATTGTAGTCCTTATAAGGTCGAGACTATAAGGCCCCAAAAGGGAACTTTATATAAGGAACTTGGAAGATATTTAAGACTGGCAGGGCTTCCATGTAGGATGAGGCTGTAATGTAAAATTTAAAGTTGGAAAAAGATGTACCTTAAATTCTGGCAGTGTAAAATGGTCCAGATTAGGAGAAAGGTTAAGTGGCAAAGTACTACAGTTTACAAATAGACATGTATAAAGTTGTTCTGCTAGTTTAAATAAATGAGCATTTATTTCACTTGTAAATAGAAATTAACTGGTTATAGCAATAAATGGTGATTGTTTTACATACACACAAAGCATTTTTGCAAGGTAATATTTTCAAACTAAAACAAATTTCATGTCATTGCTAAAAGTTTTTTTGAATGCACTAAAAGGTATTCATTGAAAAATAGTGTGTTAGACATTGATTCGGGAAACAGAATTGGTTAAAATTTAAACCTGTTGGCCACAAAAAAATAGTTTTATTACTAAAAGACGAAAAAAAAATTAAATCAAATATTTCTTTCGTGCACAGAGAAAGGCCCTCAGAGTGTTTCAAAAATTACATTTTTGCAGTAATGACCTTTCAGCACTGAGCCAACAATTTGCGACTTGCAGTTTTGTGATAATTAATAAGTGAAAGACTTTTTTCTAATGCTCTGGCAATGTGGATGTACAACTTGGAAAATACAAAATGCACATAGAACTTTGTCCAAGGAAAAACTAATAAAGATGAACAAAGAAATTGACTGGCAGAATTGAAACATGGGACCTCTGGAACACCATGCTCTACCAACTGACCTATCCAGCCCTATGTCGGTGGGTCTTCCCATTTGTCAATATCTCTGTTCAGGGGGCAAACTTGTAAAAAGTGAGGTTCAGAACAGCCACTGGGTTTACTGAACAGTGCTGGTATTTTGGCTGCCTGAATGGGAACACCATTCAATGTTTAAATGCATGCAAGAGTTACAAGCTTTTTTCCTCAAAAGAAGTAGTATCAAGTGTATTGAGTCTTTCCAAATGATAATTATTTGCAAATTTTGAAGTACATGAATAGCGTCTTGATAACTTAAATGTAAATATGAATGTTTTTAGATATGCATTAATGAGTCAGTGCGTTACGATGAAAGAAACAAATTAAAGGCAAACAATAGTCTTTCTTCAAAAGCAAGCTGACCAATTGTCTATTAAATTTACAGAGTACCTCTTAAGTCATGAATAATTTGGATATAAGTATAGTACAACGTCACTGTACTGAACAATTCGGTATACGGAAGGTGACTCTTGGCTCCAAAATTTTCTGCTCACTTTTACAAATCATCACAAACATCACAAATTTGCTTTAAATTAAAGAAAAAAATTAGGACTGATGACAGTGACTCAAAAGTGTTAATAAACTCCGAAATTGGAACGGCCATGTTATGAGCCATAGCAAAACAAGCAGCAGCACAAGGGAATCTGTTTTACACGAACAAGAACATACCTGTATGTAAACATGTGTAACAACTGACATTTCAACATACATGTAGGAAATAGCACCCTTCTGTTTTGGCAAATAGTGCCCTCTTTTGCCAGGACTTTTCCCCCTTTTTTGTGGAAATCAGAACATTTTGATTTTCAGGCCTATGAAAATGCGATGATTAGAACAGTGCCAATGGAATCGCAATGCTTGGGGAGATTTGCTACACCAATGCTACATTGTGTATGGACCCTGCCCTGTTCATTATAGCAGCATTGTACTGTATGCCAATGTACACTACTCAAAAAAATTAAAGGATTAGACATTTGTCTTTAAAAATTTCAGCCAGGTGTGTACCTCATTCACTTATTGTACACTGAAGCTCATGTTCATGTTTGGTTGAGCACCATAGAAAGTGAGACAATGCAAGTGCTTAGTTGTGTTTTCAGAGCCCAATTACATGTAGCCGGAAGGGTAAGAAAGCATTGGGTGATGTGTATTGCACAACTTCAAAATGGCCACCTTTCACTCTCTGTGCACATAAATTAAGGATGGGATGACTCTGAGGCAAGGGGGTGAGAGCATGGGAGTGTCTTAGTGAGTTGGGAGGGCGGTACAATGACATGAATGAGACTGGCCAGTACTATACAACCCTATTCTGGTAAAATGATGTACACGTCTGTGTCTAATTTTAGGACATTTTGAGAAAAAGTGACAGAAATATTGGACCTCTTGCCATTTTGTGTTTAAAGGTACTGGAAAACTGTAAAGCCATTTTTTTTAATGTCCCGACAACCACAAACTTGATTTTTTTGTATCAATCATTATTTTTACAGATCATTATAAAAATCAGTGAATGGGGGAAGATTTGAAAACAGATACAAGTCTGACATTGCATTATTTTACTGAATAAAAGAGTCTCAACAGTTACATAAAATTTTTTCATGCTGAGATACATTCTTCAAAGTGCTTCATTTCTGTGATTCAGAGTCACAAATAATGCCCTCACATTACAGGAATATACTCATAAACAGTGCCCTCACATTACTGCAATATCATTGTAATCCATAAACAGCGCCCTCACTTTACTTCGTTAAAACTCAAATTTTTATACATCATTTTCAGGGCCGTAAAGGACCTGGACAAGGTGCTGACCAAAGCGGTTGTGAGACTTCAGTACTCTGTAGCGGAAGTTTCTTGTTTTGAAGCCAGAAACTCGCCAAATTAAATGACGCTCATTTGATGCGATGTGAATACCATTTGTTACAATTATTAATCACTATGTATGATCCTTTGATCCTTTGAGTAGTGTACAAATGCAGATAGACTTGCTCCACCACTAAGGTGGAAGCAAGGAACTGCATCTCTGAGAAGATTGAGTCCTTTCCTTGCCTTTTGTGAATCAATGCCTAAGCTTCTGGCGAGGATCCCTCATGCAATCCTGGAAACTGTTCCTCCTCAGTAATGGAGGCGAGGCCTGGCATCTATCTGAGTTACTGCCTCTCCCTGACATTCTCATGAATCATCTCTGTGAAGTCCCATAGGATCTTGTCCTCCATCTTCCTTCTCTCAAGGATGAAGGAGGCGAGGGCGCTCTTCTCATCAGTGTCATGGTCTGCTTCTCCTGGGGCATACCCACAGCTTCCATTTGAGGAGGTCTGGGGAAGAAATTGATCATAAAAGTAACTGCATGTAAGTTGCAGCAGAAATTGACACATTTCTTCACAAATTATAGGATCCTTGTACGCTCCTTATTTTTACACCTATTATTTCATAAAGAAACTGTTACAGTCTATTGCTTTTCATCCATTTTCATGTCAGAAATGAACTATGACGAGGATTCCTAATAGTGAATCAAAAAGTGACTTTTTAAAACACTTCAAATTGTCTTTCCCTTTTCCTAACAAGTGAGGGCACTGTTTTACAGTAATATTAACGTCAGTCAGGAAGACCACAAACCTGAAATATCTATGAACCAACAGCTCCTACAGAAATCAACGATTGATCCCGAAGATTGAAGTGTGGGCAGAAATATTTCAACAATGTGCACAAGCCTGTTGAGTTGGATACAAATCGGAAATTTTGGATGGTGACAGAAAATACTATTAAGTGTTTACAACGTGGTCCTTCTTTGTCTTTTGGTTCAATATTTGTCAAAACTAAGGTAGATCTTTCTATAAATAAGAGCTCACCTTCAAAAAGCCTGAACAAATCCCCATAATGTATGTGATTTATATTTTCAGACTTTATTTTTGAAATATTTTGGAAACACAGTTCTCAGTGCTCTTTCAGATAAAACTTGAGAAAATATGTTAAATCTGCTTTTCGAAATATTCACTCAACAACAGCAATGTCAGGAATTTATCTGTATTTCACATAATGTGCACTTTGGATTCTACTAATGGCTTGTAATAATGGGCAATATTATGACAAAGACAAATTGAACTGTGCTGGGTTAGAACTTTAATAAAAAGACCAACAGGGCCAAATAATGTTTGATGGACAGTTGCCCCCAATCCATTTTCTTTGATGTAGAGCAGAGCTGCACAGCAAACCATGAAACCCCAGGGGACGAGGCAGCCATTTGCTTATGGTTATTAAAAACGGAGACTTTCCTTAAATTATGCTCCTGCTGTTATCCGTCAAAAGGTGTTTTATGTCTATGATTAGATGCTTCATTTCACGAGTGTTACTATTAAAACTATAAAACCCAAATTGCCCCTTGAACATGTTGAACATGTCTCAGGATAGCTGAACCATTGATGAATGGTAATTTGCCATGAAACAGCAACAAACCATGAAGGAAAAGAACTTAAGGCTAGGAAAATGTGAACAATTTCAGTACAGTGGGTGCATTCACCTAGCTTGCCCTGGTTACAAGGGTTTAACTTCATCCCTATCGTCTTGCTTGGGTGGACACAATGCACACAACCATCCCTAGGTCAGGGTTGCCCTAACAGCAAGCCACAAGCACCCAAGGGTGGATCCAGGACCCACTTTTTCAGGAAGGGGAAACAAAGGGGATTCTGGGGGCCAATGTTTTTTATTTTTAAAGTTGTTTGAGGGGTTAGGCTACATTTCCACTTTTCAAAAGACGGGAAATTAAATAGACCAAAAAGATCCTATCATTTTTCAAAATAATTTTTGTTCCTTTTTTTGGTCACGGCCCCAATTGGCCCCTCCCCCTTTCCCGGATTCATCCTTGCAGAAAGCCAGCAATGACATGAAACACAGGAATCTTACCTGTGCTACTTATGACATAGCCTGCTTCTTCACGTTGGAAATTTCATCGGTCAGTCCACTCGCACCATGACGCTAGCCAGCCTCAACGTTCATGTAGGCAGCCATGGCAGTACATTCACCTGGCAATGAGGCCTTCCCAAATCTACACAAAGGAAGAACAAGAAAACTTCCCCTAAAGTTTTTTCATTATTATCGTTATTATTATTATGGTTTATTAAATTTGAATCACGGTGGCCAAAGGCCAAAACAATTCAAATTTACATTTACGATTAACAATTATATTAATTAAACTTTACATTACAACATTACTTTAAAAAAATTTTTTTTAATCCAGATATAAAAATAAGAATTCAAAAGCAAGAAGAAGAGAAAGAGATCCATACGGGGAGATCACCCTACACGCCAAACTCCAATAAAAGGAAGTGATTCAAAACAGCACCACCAAAACAGCATTATAAACCCCATGAGCCAACAGGGTAACCAAGTGAGATTAAGAGTGCTCCTCATGGAAATCTTTCCTGATAAACTATTAGCCATAAAAACTACTACATTACATTAAAATTCTGGCCAATATAGGGATAGTAGATTTTTAATAGTGATTTGTGCGAAGTGGGAATCTGAAGAGCTGAAATGGAACTAGATCTAAGCTGCCTGGAGTTGTTTTTGTAGGAGGGAGCATATGCCTAAATTTAATGGAATTGAGGATTTTGTTGCCAAATTTGCAGAGAAGCGTTTGACGTCTTTCTGCAAGATTTATCATGTTTAACTTGACTAAGGCAGATGCATAACTATCATAATGGTGACCGAGTATAATTCTACAGGCACGCTTCTGAACCTTTTCAATGGCATTAATATGATGACTATTGATAGAAGTATGCCAAACCGGACTACAATATTCTAAAATTGGTCTAATATAAGCACTAAAAACTGCTACCATATCCTCTACCGAAGCGCCATTTTTTTCAAAATACATAGAGCGTACAGTCTACGAGACGCCTTAGCAACTATATCCCTGATGTGCTTGTCCCACTTTAAATCACTTTGAATTGTAATTCCCAATAGCTTTATATGGGACACTCGATTCAGATTGATTGAGTTTATAGAGAGAAGTTTTCGATAAGTCCCGCTTCAAAAAACTTAGTCATGTGCTGACATTTGACGGGTTTAGGCAATACATGATTCATTTTGCACCATTCAGAGAGGTCATCAAGATGAGTTTGTAATTTAGGTACTTCTCCATATTCAACAATTTCCCCAAGGGTCAAATCGTCAACATATTTCCATCACCTAGAGCAATATATCAAGGCATCGTTAACCAAACTAAGAAAAAGAATCAGGCCAAGTTTTGTCCCTTGTGGCACCCCACATGAAGTATGTTGAAGTGTAGAGAAATGCCCATTTAATTTGGTATTTTGCATGCTCGATGTAAGAAACCTGCAGACGATGGGGACAATGGACATTCTGACACCCAGGTTCAAGAGTTTGGAGATAACAACATTATGATTGACGCGGTCAAATGCCTTTAGTACAAATCTGTGCAAAATAACCAGATTTATCTAACCCCTTAAATACAAAATCCAACATATCGACCTGGTAGTCATAGTAGAATACTCTTTTCTGTAGCCACATTGCTGTGAGTCAAGTTTAGCGGATATATCTCGGAGGATCCATTTAGCCAGAAATGACTCAAAAATACGACCAAAAATTGGCGTGAGCGAAATTGGGCGTAGCTGATCAAAAGAGGTGATATTTTTCACTTTAGGAACTGGGATAATGGTTGCCGTTTTCCAGACATCAGTGAAGTATCCATCACTGATACAAAAATTTAAATGTGTGTCAAAGGATATGCTAATTCATCAGCAAATTCTTTAATGAGTCGCACTGGTAAGTCATCAGGGTGACCAGCCTTGGTTGAATTAAGTTTTCTCAAAGACTTTAAGACTTGGCCACGATAAATAAGAGGTGGTTGCGATTCTGCAGGCAAATAAGATGGCAACTTGTCACCGTTGAGAGCAGGAAGCTGAGTACAAATACTGGTAAAATGATTATTTATCCTGTCAACGGGCGCCTTGGGATCAATCTCAGTGCCAGGGATATTGACAGCTTTATGTTTAAGTGAACATAATTTCACGGTGCCATTTACTGGGTTGATTTTTCTTAAGGTTCTCAACACTATTTCTGTAAAAATGATGTTTGGCCTTTTTTATTTCTCTTTTTACTCTATTACGCAAAGCTCTCCATTTAGCCATGTTGTTATTTAACTGTCAGCAAATGCTTTTTGACGCTCTAAGATAAGTTTCTTGATGTAACGATTCATCCAAGGCTTGTCATGCCTACTGATTTTCCTAGTAAGCAAGGGAAAGTTACAATGGTAAGCATCAGTCACAATATTAATAAAATATCCAACTTGATTGCAGGATGGCAAATCTCTTAAAGCATCAATCCAATTAAAGTCAATCAACCAGCGTCCAAATGGCCTTACAGAGGAATCCCTGTATGGTCGCACCTGCAGAGTTTTGTTACATCGCAGAAATTCAGCAACAGATGTTGTAGGAATACAACAATGGTCGCTTGTGTCCAATAGGGCCAGTTGCTTGATTTCCTCAAAGCAGGATAATTGGTGAAGATCTTGTCCAGTGTAGCTACTTGTCGTGTATGGAATGAAATAATCAGTGCCAAACCTAGGTTGACCTCCTGGGGATCACTGTCCAGGTCATTCAGGCTTCACATATTCATATGGCAGACGTGTCTACAGATTGTATATGGTCAACAACATGATCAAGCAGTTCTTGCTGATACCCTGCTTCTAGAGGATAGTAAATGGCTCCAACATAGAGATTGATTCCAGGTTGTTTGTCGTATTTTAGCTGAAACTTCACCCACAAACATTCAAAGTCACATGTATGGTCCGGTAGAGGTTGTGCAGTCTGGTAGTCCTTGGTATATATTGGGACTCCTTCACCTCGTCTATCAGGACGATTCTTGCAAAACATCGTAAAATGAGAAATCGTGGCAGCGTGAGAACTAGTTTCATTAAAACAGGTCTCTGTGACTTCTGAGTACATCGCACAGGAGTGGCGCATTGATATTGGTCACCACACCTTAGTTTTGAAGGCTGATATCGTGGAGTAACTCTCACTGGTATTCGAGAAACCACAGTTGATGGTGAAAATTCATGCATTTGACAAATTATGTTGGTTGATGGTGCGTGGTCCTGGGTTTTCCGAGACATCCATGCAAATTGTTAAGTCCATTAAGGGATCAGCCGTAGATATTACGAGGCATGTTTGTCCATGTTTGGTCCATTTACAAATTGGGACCTTAGAGTGATAATAACCAGGAAGTCTCCTGTGTCTCTGTGATCCCCCCCCCCAGTCGTGCTGGCACATAGGACAATTTATAGAAGATCGTAAGATCGTTTCCTGTGATACCATGCTGAAGTTCTCTCAAATGTAGAGCATCGCAAAGGACCATGAAACATAGAACTGTGACCACACCGCTATAAGTTATCCTCATGGCCATATTACTACTCGATAATCAATACAGCATGATAAAAACATGTAGAAAGTACACTTACAACATTCCCCAAGATGACAAAATCCACACTTCAGAAACACTCAATAAGCAGGGATACCACAATTCGAAGATTAACCACTTCATGCCAGGGCATTTTTCAATGTTGATGATGCTGGGCCGGCATGAGTATCATTTTTTCCGTTTTCAAAATCCTTCAAAAATTCATCATTTCATTTAACGGTCGTTTATAGCCGCACGAAGTAATCTTCAGGCACTACTCGAAGTTGGTAGGTGACCTTCATTGACGCCAGAGTATTTCAGCCAGGCCTGCAGCCTTGTAAACAGAGCCCAGATTGTGCGATGTTATATAACTGTCTTTTGTTCACAAACCTGGCTCAGTGCACTGCTGACCTCTTTTCAATAGGGGCCAGATTAGAGTGCAGCAGTGCTGTGTGGCTCATCACTGCGGTGGTGGAGCACTTTTGTTCCCGGTGTTAATCCGCTTGCTCTCAATGCCCCAAACCCTGGTATAGGGTTTCAAAACAAGGTTGGATTATCACCACTTTTGAGAGTAAAAAATGCAGGTAATGCCCAGCAGCCTGGTCTTTTGTTTGGAGTACGGTCTTTTGTTACAGGGCCCTGTTTCCTTTGTCCGAGTTCGGAGACCCCGGCCACCCATATAAACCATACGTCTCCGATCCCAGAGTCCCCGGCAGGAAGTGGTTAAGAAGTGATGGCTAAAAAACACACGATAAAAACAGATTAAAAAATATGAAGTGGAGAGCAAAAAAATTACATATGGCAGCTGATAACAGCGCCCTCACGCATGCTCAGTCAGACTGTAATAACACAAGTGAGTAGCTTCAGTCATTTGCCACAGACTTATTTAATTCTCTCAGCCTAAGCCGGCTAATTCGGAAAAGGTCCATCTTCAGCCAGTTGGCACATGTACAAACAACAGGAGGTACCCAGTGACTGTTTTCTCAACTTAACAAATTGTGAAAACTTTGGCTGTGCGAGTGGAAATTTCTTTAAGAACCTCTGAATTTTACCCTAAAGAGCTGGGGGAGGGGAGAGGGAATCTACCTTCCTTTAACATATTTTCCAATATTATCAAGGTGCATAGTTTCCATATTATCCAATATTTTCCAATATTATCAAGGTGCATAGTTTCCAGAAACCTTTTGGAGTTTTTTGAATAAGTGTTTTGGTGATTCTGACCAAACAGAATTCTCGCACAGCACCTTTTTTCTGAGAGAGGTCAACCAAGAAAGTTTACTTTTCCGCTGCCATTCCCAACTTCCAAGTGACTGTCAAACCATATGACAGATTAAGATAAAAGGTCAACATTTGTATTGAGAAGGTAAGTCATGCATATGAAGTTTGTAAAAAAAAACCCAGCATTGGACAGCCCAATTCTTGGGGGATTGCGGCGGGCTGTGAGGTGGTCCAATGTAACCAAGCTCTTTTAGGGTTAAGACGCAAGGAAGTACCAGGAACAAGTCTACCTGCAAAAATTGATTTCTTCACAGATATGGCAAATGTGACTGACAGGTGACAGTTTTTCTACCTGCTGTTTTCTCCATCCACTGTTCTTGCTCCTCATCACTGTCAGAGTGGCTGTCACTTGAGTAGTCCTCACTGGAACTTGAGTCTCTCTTGAATCCGCTCCTTGAGAAGAACAAAAAGGAGATAAAATTCCCAAAATCCAACGAAATTTTCCATTCTAGTAAGAAAACACTCACCTACATGTATGTTTTACTACAGTTGCATATCAGCGCGTATGCGCATCATACCTCGCTCAAAAAGGTCACCCCCGCCACAACCTCCGTGCCCACTGCATGTCCCCTCATAAAAGGCTGCGTACAACTGAGACTTGTCCTAGTTTTTTTTTGAGGTTTCTTAATTTCATTTATTTGGAATATGGAGGGATGGTAGACAGAGGTGAGTGTTTTCTTACTAGAATGGAAAATCCCATTGGATTTTGGGAATTCCATTACAGAAAACATCTCACCTCTGTTTACCTACTTTTGCAGAGTAGCACCGTTAAGTAACAATTTGGGAGGGAAGGGACATGCAGGGTAACGAAGGTCTAAACTGAGCCCATTCAAATATGAAAAAGGTTGTTTTGACATACCCGGAAGCTGCCTCTCTAATTGTGAGAAACAGTAGCTTTTTGGGGTGTAGAGGCTGATGATCGGCTGACCTGCTTAAGGGTTTTCCTGCTCACGACACCCTATGCTTGAACCACATCCTTCAGGTAGCATCAACTGAAGGTGATTAAATTCTCCTTGCAGGTCGTTTTCATTATGCCCGAAACAGAAACTCCGAGCTGGTGGGCAGAGGACATTGATGCGCTGCTGGTCTCCTGGGAGCCTGATTTCGATCCTCAATATCAAGAGGGCTTACACGTATTATGGCCTCTGATCCCATTTGAGCGATCGTGGTCACAGAGACCGGGCAACATAGTTGGACGGTTGTGATGAACAACTGCTTGATGTGGCCTCACAGGGTCTGAAAACGAGTGAAGAAATGTGTGGAAGCTCTTGAATGGGGCACCACCATAAACCCCTGCCATTGTTGAAATCACTGTCAACCTTGGGATGAAGGTACATACATCTAAGGAAGAGAAACCGGTTAAATGACCTGTGGAAAGAAACCGCATGTTACTGAGGCATACGCCTTCGGGTTGCCGGTAAAGGTGGACTGGTTCAGTGGACTAGGCACAGAATTGGCCTCCTTGTGAAACTGTTTGAGCAGCCATCAAAAATACCGCTTTAAAGGTCGGTTGATGAAGAGTACGAGCCTCTGTTGGATCAATGTGAGACTTGGGATAAAATGATGCCCTGATCCCCCTCAAAGTTTGTAGCGGAAAAACCCTGATGATAGGCGAAGCTGAAGAATGGGGATCAATAGCCATCATCTTGTACTACTTCAGAAAGTGGAGAAGACAGTTACCATAAGCCTGCCTGGAGGGCTCCACCGGTGTTGAGCTACCTAGGGGAATCTACACTAAAATCTCGATAAGTCGAAGCCTGTTAAGTCGAAACTCTGTTTACCTCGACGTCTTTCCGTTTTCCCGACAAAAGAATAGGCTTTTATGTACAATAAACTATCCGTTACTCGAAACGTCAGTACCACTAAAGCTGCTCATCTCAAAGTTTTGGCAGGCCAGTTAAAAAAAACACTGAAGAATGATAAATAAAAAGTGACGAAAGAACGCTTGCCTTCATTACGAGTCATTACTGTCACGCGCACAACTTTTTCTTTGATGAGCCGAGCATGTTCACACGGACTGCCATTGTCACGTCGACAAGCACTGGGTGGGCATCAACCGAAACCGTAAAATACGGCCGTGTCCGAAACGGGTTTCCAGAGCTATGGCTAGGTCTATTGCCTGCGCGTCTCCATGCATTTCCAATGGAGTGAATACCAAGACCTAGCTCTAGACAAGAGACTCGGATGCAGCCTAAATCAGGCACGAATGATGTGCCCTCAAGCACTTTGTATATGTATCACGTGACCCAGCACGGAAACCCTGACCGACTGGCCCGCGCTGCGTTATGCGGTAACAACCCAATCAAGCAAAGCAAATGAATAAATTCTCAAGACGTAGACACAGGTATTGGTACATAACTTGATTGGTTTATTGTTTATTAATGTACCACATAAAAACACGTTTAATGATGATGTTTGAGGAAAACTTGCACAGTAGGGATAGCCAAAAACCCACTTCGTGTTCGACTCAGCTTGCAGGCCAACTGCTGTAAGCCAGTAAGGTTGCATGTGCACTAGTACATCCACCAACGGCGTCCATGGGGTGCCCTCTGGCGGCGGGGATGCACTGGGAGAGGCGTTCCAGTTGGAGCGCCCTCAGGGTGGGTCCGCGGCTTGGGGGTCCTGGCGGGGGCCGGTTGGAAGTTCATTCATGTCGTGTGGTAGCGTCGAGGCGCCCTCTCGCGGTACTGTCGTGGCCGAGAGAATGTTCCTCTCGGAGCACGGCGGGGCGGCTGCCGCGGGGTTGGAACCTCGGTGCGAGGTAGCTGAAGCTTGTAATACTAGCCATAGTATGGGGGCACCCTCTTGCGGCGCCGCGGGGGCTCAGGAAGTGCCCCCGGAAAGTCTGTGGAGATCATGCCCGCAGAGTGGGGATGGTGTACCACAGCCTCGCGGCCACAGACCATTGCCAGGTGGCCATCGCGACGGGCCTCGTGGATACCAGTCAGGGGGCCGTGCTGGTGCGAGTATTCAACCCGACGGGAGACCCGGTTACAGTCTATAAGGGGAGTCGTCTGGCCATGTTCGCCCCCGTGGAAGAAGGCGCGGTGATCAACCCTGAGGAGAGTTCTCAACAGGTGGTTTCAGAGCCCTGCCCTATGGAAGGTTCCGTGCGGAGCCCTGAGGGCGGTCCAGCGGGCCACGGTTGCCAGGGAGGCTCTTCTCGGAGCTCAGGCAATAGTGAGCCCGCCCACCTGCGGGACCTCCTAGACCAGGGAGCGGCTCATCTGGACGGCGAGGAATGTGAACGGCTGGCGAGCCTGCTGGTAGAGTTCCAGGGTGCCTTCACTGGGCCGGACGGCAGGCTTGGCCAAACCGACTGGGTCCATCGCCCAATCAACACAGGGAGGACGCCACCCATCTGTCAACCTCCCCGGTGGCTTCCGATCCACAAGCGGTTGGAGGCCCAGAGTCAGGTGGACCAGATGCTGGCGGATGGGGTAATCGAACCGTCACACAGCCCGTGGTCGTCGCCGGTGGTCCTGGTGCGGAAGAAGGACGGGTCTGTCCGCTTCTGCGTGGACTACCATCAGGTCAATGCAGCCACCCTGAAGGATGCCTACCCCATCCCTCGGATAGAGGATAACTTAGACGCACTCGAGGGAGCCAGGTGGCTCAGCACCCTGGACTTGGCCAGCGGGTACTGGCAGGTCCGCATGGCGGAGGATGACAAGGAGAAGACGGCTTTCGGGACACAGAGCGGCCTCTACCAATTTACCGTGATGCCCTTCGGGCTCTGTAGCGCTCCGGCCACCTTCGAGCATCTGATAGAGCGCATCCTGCGGGGTTTCCAGTGGCAAGTGGCCGTCGTCTACCTGGATGACGTGATAGTTTGGGGGCGGACCTTTGAGGAACACTACCAGAGGCTGGCCACGGTACTGGGGCAGTTCCGGACCGCCGGATTCAACCTGAAACTTAAGAAATGTGACTTTTTCAAGACGGAGGAATCCTTCCTGGGCCACTTGGTGTCGGCAGAGGGGGTGTGGACGGACCCCACTAAGGTCGCAGCAATCCGTGGTTTGCCAAGGCAGACGAACGTGACGCAGGTCTGGAGTTTCCTGGGCCTGGCGTCATATTATCGGCGGTTTATTGCCTGCTTCGCCAAGATCGCCCAGCCCCTCCATGCTTTGACCAACAAGAGCCAGAAGGAGTTTGTGTGGACCGATGCCTGCCAGACGGCATTTGAACACCTACAGGATGCCCTTGCAACGGCGCCGGTGTTGCGGTATCCGGACCCAGGGAGGCGCTACATCTTGGATACCGATGCCAGCAACTGCACGATCAGGGCCGTTCTCTCCCATGAGGGGGAGCACAGAGAGCTGGTTGTGGCTTATGGGAGTCGGGTCCTGACCAAGGCAGAGAGGAACTATTGCACGACCGGGAAGGAGCTCCTGGCGGTCGTGCACTTTGTGCACAATTTTAAGCACTACCTGTTGGGGAAATGCTTTTTGTTGAGGACAGACCACGGCTCGCTGCGCTGGCTCTTTAATTTCAAAGAGCCAGAGGGGCAGGCAGCCAGATGGCTGCAGAGGCTGGGGTGCTACGAGTTTGACATAGAACAGCGAGTGGGGCGGAAACACACCGACGCCGTCTCTCGGATACCCTGCGGCCAGTGCAGGCGTTCCCTAGAGGTTGACCAAGAATGTTACACGGGGCCGGCCCCTCCGGCGGATTCGGACCCCCCTCAGAGCCGGCCGCCGGAGGCAGAGGATGAGTCCCTGGTTGCCACAGCCGACATGGACGGAGAGGAGGATGACTCGATTTTGGACGGGTTTCCCAAGGTCTGGGACCTGAGCAAGCTAGCTCAGGAGCAGCAGGACGACCCAGAGCTGGGACCGGTCTGCCAGTGGCTGGTGGCGGGAAGCGACCGGCCTGAATGGGAGGACATCTCCGACCTTGGCGCCGGGGTCAAAAGCTGGAGGTCCAGATGGGACACACTGTGCCTATTCCGAGGGGTCTTGCAGGTGAAGTGGGCAAGGGCCGACGGGGGGCCCCCCACCTGGAAGATCGCCGTCCCGCAGGTCAGGGTGCCAGAGGTTCTACTTCTTGCCAACAACCACCGAACTGCTGGACACCTCGGGGTCGCTTGAACAGTGACCCGACTCAGACAGGCTCCGTGTATTGGAGGGAGATGAGACGGCAGGCTGAGGAGTGGTGCCAGAAGTGTCATCTCTGCGGTTCTACGGCTTTGCGGGAGAGCTCCGCTTCCACAATACCTGGTTGGGGCCCCCATGGAGCGGATCGCCATTGACCTTACCGGACGCCTGCCCCGAACCAAGGCCAGAAACACCAGCATAATGGTAGTGGCGGACCATTTCACAAAGTGGGTGGAGGCGTTTCCCCTTCCGGATCAGACGGCCGAGACTGTGGCCAAGAGGAGCAGGTGATCACGCGCTTCGGGACACCCCTCGAGATCCACACTGATCAAGGGCGGGAGTTTGAGGCGGGCTTGTTCCGTGGGGTCTGCCAGCTGTTGGGCATCCACAAGACTAGGACGACTCCGTTCCACCCCCAGTCCGACGGCATGGTCGAACGTCCACCCCCAGTCCGACAGCATGGTCGAACGGTTCAATCGTACCGTGAAGACCATGCTGAGCATGTTTGTGGATGAGAACCAGGACGACTGGGACGAACATCTTCCCTACGTTCTGATGGCCTACTGCTCCTCCCAGCACGATAGCACCAGGCTCACCCCGAACATGCTCATGCTCGGGAGGGAGGTGGGTCACCGGACGAACAGACGGAGACTACCGAGCCACTAAATTACGTTGACGAGCTGAGAGCAAAGCTCACGCGGGCCCACAAGTTTGCCTGGCGGCACCTGAGGCGGACTCAGAGCTACCAGAAGCAGCAGTACGACCGTCGCGCCCAGGAGGGCGGGTTCGAGCCCGGCCAGGCTGTTTGGCTGTTCACCCCAAAGAAGAAGGTCGGCCACTCCCCCAAGCTGCAGCCGTGGTGGGACGGATCCTTCGCGGTGCTACAACGCCTCAACGACGTGACCTACAAAGTGCAGCGTAGCGTCCGAGCGAAGGCTCAGATCGTGCATCTCAATCGGCTCAAGCGCTACCTGGGCGACGTGCAGCTTGGATGGTGGGAGCGCACAGCCCGCGGAGCGTTGGCCGAGTCCTCGGAGGAGGCAGTGTAGCGCCAGGGGGTCCGGCCAGTGGGGACGCCAGCTCGGACCCGCATGGAGTTGGCTGGCTGCCCGCGCTGGTTGCGAACGACCCGCAGTTTTCCCGCCTAGCACCTGCGCAGTCCCTGCCGTCAGCCACCATGTTTGGATTTGAGCTAAAAAAGACGGATTGTTGTGGACGAGAGCATTAAAAGCAGATTTCCTGACCAAAACAGCGAGTTGCGGCTGAGTGTCGTTCTTAAAAGCGTCGAACCCTGTTCAGCTACAGTATTCATTACGGACCCAACAGAAGAAGTCTTCCTCTGACCAGTGGATGGCTTGAAGAGAGGAACAATACCAAAATGACAAAGGTGCATCCTGTCTGCGGTCTAGAGGCAGAAGGCCTCAAGTAACATGGTCCGGCAGAACTTGTTATCAAACGGAACAACAGGCTACAGCCATAGCTGTAGAAGGGCAAAGACCACTATGCCTCAAATACAACCTCACAAAATACTGGAAGGGCAAGGAGGCCAACTGAGTTAGCACCCAGGCTGTTTTGAATATGTGTGTGGTTGTCATCTCAAGAGGGCGGTAACTTTGATATTGCCACGCCCCCCAACACTGTATAAAGTAAGCCGAGTAGTTATACTGAATGGCTGTACAAAAATAAACCTGTAAAGGCGGCTTGAGCCTTTACAAAGTACCTATTATAGACTGTGTTGTTGTATGGGCACTGTTTAATCCAACACTGATCACAAGAAACCCAAAACTACCTGTGCTGCATGTATCTTGTATGCACATGTTTTATGGAATTTATGGTATGAAATGGGATGATGACAACCAAGACTCACGAAGGTAATAAAAAACCTGCCTTCAGCAACCTAACTATACAGTTAACCATGCCTAAGAACTACAAGCAACTGAAGTCCTAATGTACAATTTGCGCAAGTCAGGTAACCACTATGGGAACCAAAGGAGAAAGAGGTCAACCCAGGTCACACATATATGAGCATATAGCGTCTGATCTCATGGAACCAGAGTAGTAGACGGAAACCTAGAGCTGTGCTAATGAAATTTGTGGGAACATGCTCGCCAAGGAAACAACCTGGAGGAACAAATATGAATGCAGGGAAAGGGGGCAAATCCTGTGAATGAACCTGTACAACTGCAACGTGGACATGTTGGGGAAATGCAGGAAGACCAGCATAACACCTAGACATCCAAAGGCTATCGTAACTAAAGTACAGTACAAAGGCAGCCACTTAATAACACAGAAATAAAGTGGGAGGCAAATGGTAACCAAAAGGGGATGCTGCAGGTCCAGCTTTATGCACCACTGCAACGTGAATGGCGTACTTGTACCTTGTTCAAGAAATACACTGAGCAGGAGGCACCTACCCAGAGACTATATAATTCTTTGTAGGGGAGGCGAGGCTGAGCAGGGGCTGGAGCTGTAACAAGGAAAGTGATTATTACTCAAAACAAGGGTGTGCAAGCTAAGGCACTCTACCCGAGCGCGACAAAACTTGCATCCCATGCCGCGCGCTGGACAAAATAGCTCCTGGAGCAGCCCTAACAGGGGGACGCAAAGGGCAAGAATGCCAAGTTCTGAGAAAGTGATTGCACGAACACGTTGGCACGCAACGCACCCGAATTGAATATACATGTATGGAAGGCA
The DNA here is from genome assembly GCF_054643075.1 of Acanthaster planci. Taxonomy (NCBI): domain Eukaryota; kingdom Metazoa; phylum Echinodermata; class Asteroidea; order Valvatida; family Acanthasteridae; genus Acanthaster; species Acanthaster planci. The sequence continues at coordinate 10,319,088 of NC_141785.1, read as the reverse complement.
CCTAAAGATTGTGCATGGAACACACTGAAAAAGGTGCAGCCAAATATACTCAAGAATGGTCTGCACATGTTAAGTCACTGAATGCACGCAGGAACCCTGCCAGAAGACCTTGAACCGGAGGGTCCAACTCAAACCAAAAAGTGACACCACAGAGTAGGAAAACGCAGTGCTGCGAGTTAAATTTGAGTACGGGAGTCCACACAGACTGAAGCTCTAAAGGGCAAACGTAAGGCAAAGGTGACTAATGACAACAGCTTCAGTGGAATTAGAACTATTACAGCAGCAGAAGCTTGAATAATCTTCCAAACCTGAAGTAGTCTTGAGACTGTACATGCATGTAGTGTATCGGGACCCACATGACCGTGTCAAGTTCTGATGCCAAGAACTAGGCAACAAGTGAGTACAGGAAATAAATGTACCAAGTGGAATACAAAAACATTCTGTGCAGTTAGAGAGGGTAGCTAGGCCTATTGGCCCCAAAAAACACAAAGAGATTAAGACACACTGATTACTGTGAATAGAACAGCTCCACAATGGTTGAGGAGCACATCGGTCAATGAGGGAGAACGGGATCTAATCCCCATGACACAATCAAAACTCTATTTTGAGATAGGCCTACATGCATAAGCGCTAAAATCCCTACAATCCCCTGATGATAAGACAGGACACGTAAATAAGGCACGATTGGAAAAAAAAAGAAGCTGACATGATTGAAGCTTACCTACATGTACTTCTGTCATCACTGTAGGTGATAGATTAGCCAGCTAAGGAAAAAGGAGGCCCATGCAGTGGTAGGCATACTGCTGGGACGGGCAGCATGGTATGGCAGTCGGCAGAACGATGCCAAGAAATGGTTCGACGATTCAGAGACAGTTACATTGTGGGCTATTGCAAAGGGTGAAGGAATCCACCGAAGAAAACAAGAATAGTTCTCGCCAAACACTGCTGAAAAATCTGGATGCTGGCTAGAGTCGTTTGAAGAGTAAGACCAAGCACTTGGATGAGAACGAGGTTGAAGCTGTTGCATCTAACCTGTATCTGCAATGAAAAAGTTGTTGTCCACGTGGCTGAAAATGTGCTGCCGACTTGAGGTGGTGGTGGTGCCCTGGGCCTCTGTTACCGAGCGGGGGTGGCCGGACGTTCAGATGACTGTGCTGCATCGAGCGCCAGGCCCCGCTGTTCTGCACGCACCTGGACGTTGGACTCCACTGCTGCCAAGTGCTCACGTAGGCTACCAAAGGTGTGCGGAACCTGCCAGGGAGAAGCCCTGTTAGGTGCTGGTCGCAGGCTCAGCCCCGAGGAATTTCCACTCGTCGAACACGGTAGAGTAGACTCGGTCGACACGGTGGAAATGACATGCTTGGAGGGCCGATCAGGCTTGGAGGAACCGGGGGATTTGCCCGGAACATGGCTTGAACTATTGATAGAACTTCCAGTCCTGTGTCAGGTTTTGGCAGTCTCCACCATTTTTACATAGAAAATAGCGAGGTTGCGTGTAAACGTGAAACTCCATTGTACACTAAATTCACACAATGTCGACTACATGCGTCGCTGAAAAAACACTAGGACGAGTCTTAGTTCTACGCAGCCTTTTATGGGGGGACATGCAGTGGGCGCGGAGGATGTCGCTTGGACGACCTTTTTCAGCGAGGTTTGACACACATGCGCGCTGATATACAAATGTTGGTAAACAGAGGTGAGATGTTTCCTGTGATGGAATACGGATGTCATCACTGACTCTAGGTGTTAACTTCAGCAGTGAAAACAGAGTGGTGACTTCACAAAGGAAGTCAAAGTACAAAGGTTTTGTATAGAATTGTTCTTTTTGTTTCTGATATCTAGGGCCTTTATAAAACAGTCTTTGGACAAAGTACATGTACTTACCTTCTCTGTCTGTGCTACAGCTAACATCAGAGTCATCTTCATCATTTTCTGTGAGGCCAAACTTGTCAGAGCTGACAAAGTGTAGACAAAGTAATGATTATTTAAGCAGCAAGACGTAAGGACTGCATAGAAAGACGGTGGTTCCTGAAAACCTTTCCGAATCCTAAAAAATCCTCCCCAGTATGATACATTCTCCAAAACTCTACTGACACATCAAGTCCCATTTGAATTCAAAGAGGCTCGGCTGGGCTCTCTACCTTCCTCAATCTTCCACAAATCTCTTGGTGGATTTTGAAGGATCCAGGAAGGTTAGAATTGAGGCACATGTAATAGTACGGGGGAAAATGAGTAAACTTGCAGGAATAAAGTTCATTTTCTCAATCCAGCTTGTCATTGAATAACCTGGTGCTGGAAGGAACTTACTCAGGTTCTGTGCTCTCTACTGATGCTGCCCACTCATTGGTCACTCCTTGCTCCATCATCTTCTCTTCATGACTTCCTCCTACAATAAAAAGCAAAACAAAAACAATACATCTCTTCAGCTTTTACTGTTGTCACAGCAACATCCTTCATTTATTGTTGAAGCCCCCTAACTGCACGCCCCTAACTTTGGCGCAGTTTGATTTTTTGCCTCCAGTGCCTTGCCGGAGCAACATTTTTACCTCAAATTTCAAAGTAAGTGAAATTTCATCAAACTCCCACTAATTTAATTCAAAACTCCTGATTTCACTCACTCAATACAACTTTCCAATGACATTTTTTGGGGCCTCAATTTTCAGTGCAAAATTGACACTTCTATTCAAACCTGCCTAAAAATTAAAATAGTTTTCTAACAATCTTTTGTTTAACCCCTTGACGGCAGGATATTTTTACCGCGTCCTGCCTGGCTGCCAGGTTTTTTTTTCCAATTTTGCGGCCACCGCAATGTGCAGCAAGGTCACCAGGCCTTATCTGCCATGTTTGCTGGGTCGTACACTGCACAAAGCCCAGCTCTGTGTGGCCACGATTCATGCTGGGGTATTTGGATCCCATCTAACATAATAAACAGGCACCCAGCACTTGCCTTACCCACCCAACAACACTAACTACCCAATGATGCTCAGCCACAGCGAAGCATGCAGCGCCCGCTAAGTTCACAAGGTCTAGGCTTGCCACAGGTGGGCACCGTGGCTCGTGTTCCCACTCCCCAGTAGTCCATGCATGCCCAGCATCAATGCCCAGCCCCCACTTGAACATAGAGTGCGCTTCACAAGTTTTCATTTCATAACATAACCAGGCAATATTACCCGTAAAAATTGCCAATTTTTCATTTTGCGCTATGTACGCACATAATTTTCTTGCATATTTCTAAGTATTGTTTTTTGCAAGTTATATTCAAACCCCCTTTCTGAGTGTAATGATATATCTAATACAGCCCACTTCTAACTAAACTTGGAACCATCCCATGAAAATTATCTTCCCAAATAATCTTTCCCATAATTACAAAATAGACACAAGAAAAACACAAGACAATTTCTCAGTTTTCTTCTTCTCTTGACAACTTGTCCTTTCTTTTTTTTTCACTTCTCTTCTATATACATGTATTTACAATAATTCAAACTGAATTTTAAAAATAAAATGACTTTCTTGTAAAAAAACTTAGGCAAAAAAGGGAAAGAAAAAAAAGAGTATTTACGTTACACAGATAATTGGAATACAGATAATTGCCCATGAATAATTGATTCAAGTACAATAAACCTTGAAGGAGTTGCCCAAAAATTTCATGTACTATTTCATTTACTACATCTGGGAAAACAGGAAACATGCCATGAATAAGTCAATGATTCAAGTGTGATAAACCTTGAAACAAGGAGTTGGGTAAAGTGCTACTTCACAAATTGCACACACAAATCTAGTCTCTTTTCTTTTCCCGTCTCTGTAACAAACATCACACCGTCTGTATGATCTAGCTCGTGTTCCACTTGGGGGAGTCTCTACAACAAAATGTCTTCCTATCAGTCTACCTGGACCAGGAAGACGGGTTGGTCTACCTCTAGATCGATACACTGGCAAATTTGGTACATGCAACTCTAAAATTTCACTCACCAACATGTGTCTAAATGTCAAAAAACTGTCAGTGCCACCAATTTCCTTACACACAAGATAAGAGTTTACAAGAGCAACATCAAGCAAAAATAAGAACACTTTCTTATACCATTTGATTGATTTTCTTACTGAACGGTGCGACGATGCCAGCTGGTCTGCAATGTCCACACCCTTCATCCCGTCGTTGTAGTCGAGTACACACCTGGGTTTTTCCAAAGCGATGCCGTCGCAGTTCCGCCATCCGGCGTCGGCCATCTCGGCTGTATGCATCATGGACAGCATACGGACATCTTTTTTGTCTTGCCAGACCAAGGCAAGCAAGCCCTGGTCGCAAGAGCGGTGAACAACATCACCTCTCTCGAGTTTCAAGGAGCACAAGTCCTTGGGCATGTCTTGACGATTGCTTCTCACTGTCCCAACGACGTTCATCTTCTGGTCGTGTAGTTTCAGGTACAGTTCGGGGCTGCAGAACCAGTTGTCCAGGAAAATGGTGTACCCTTTGCCAAGAAGATTGGTGTTCAAGTCAAGTACGATTTTCATACTTGCCAGTCCAAAGTCTGGTCTTGACCGGTGTAAACCTTGAAGTTCCAGGTGTATCCAGCGGCAACTCCCGTGCTCTGGCAGACTCGATACACCTTGATGCCAAACCTCGCACGCTTCTTGGGGTTGCACTGCTTGAATTTCAGTCTCCCTTTGAATTTCCAAAGGGACTCGTGGGTAGTAATGTTGCCACATGGAATGTAGACGACTTGAACTTGAACTTCTCGGTCAGTTCGTCCATCACCGGGCGGAGCTTGTCGAGTCGATCGGTTGTATGAAGTCCATAAATCTGTCGCGGGGAGTGGTATTAGGGAAAAATGGAGTCTCAAGTATTGAGTCTCTCATCCAGTAGGACTTCAAGGCGGGCTTCGGCATCAGTCCCATGACCATGATCATGGACAGGAACACTGGCATCTCGTCTGGTGTTGTGCCGAACCAGCTTGTCATGTGACTTGGACTTGCTGCTTGACTTTTCGGGTGTTCAGCTAACAAGGAAGATTTTTATTTAGTGCCAGTCTTCAACAGTTGATGAGACCAAGTTGACTTGGGACCGAGTTGACCTGAGATGGAGTTGACTTGAAGTGAGTTGATTCCAGACCAAGTTGGCAACTTCACACTGACATGACTGGTGAGTATATAGTGTGTGTACATTGCCATGTTTTGCCGAACCATAACCAAATCTTTAAAAAGGCAATTCCTTAGAGTCCATGTTGTTCAGACTATCATTGACTGATCTACATCATCCTGATGCAGTCACGTCAATTATCATTTCAAAACTTCAAATATGCACAGCAAGCCAAAGTGAAGTTGGGCTTGTTGGGTTGGTTGCTCAGCATAAGTTAATAATCAGCACTCACCCACTTATTGCCTGCAGTCGGGCCAAAAGGGAGCTTTGCTTGATGTGGTCGGTTGAATCGGCAACAGTATACATGTACAAGCCCGTCCAAAGGGGTGACTCTGTCAGTCACTGTCCGGGTGAGTTACCCAGCATGCACGTGGACTGGCGCTTGAGCGATGGAAAAATCTCTTTTTATTAGAGTCAGTCAGTTAATTATCGTCGCTGCACGGCTGATTAAACAGACGATGTGAAAAACAATTTTCCTCCAACAGTTAACAAAATAAGCAGTGAAATTAGGTTGAAAACATAGGAAACTTCTGGGGAGAGTACACACGCGAAAACAATATGGCGAAGAAGGAAAGTCATTTGCATAAATGTTAGTTTGTTGGTGTGACCTTTACTGGTCAAAGGTCGCTACATTAGCCCCTCCTAGATGATGAGGACATAAAAAAGGATGAACCATTGATGGTTAGAGGAGCTGGAAATTCAGTCAATGTTGATGAACTCTCCATTTGGAAAGGAGACATGACGACCACAGCGGGTTGTCTTGGCGACAGGAGGTGATGAGGGTGTTACTGAGGGTGATACGGAAGGTGTTGGAGGAGGTGGTGCAGGTGATGGTGTGGATATGATCGTCTTCACAGTTGGAGGGAGGGTTGTGGGTGGGGCATTGCCGCATTGGAGGAACTGGTGGTAACACTACTCCCATCAGATTTGTCATCCAGGTACACCACCTTGAGGCGATCAATGCTGACTTGTTCGCACTTGTTGGCAATGGACGAAGTCAATCGTGTCCTTGAATGTGGCACCAACGTCAGGCAGGACAGTGCATCTGCAACGATGTTGCCAGTTTCGGCAATGTGATGGATATCCAATGTGTAGTGGGAGACGAAGTCCAAATGTTCTCACAAGGAAAGTGTCTGCCTGGTTTGGAATGCTGAGCACGATCAAGGGGCTTGTGGTCTGTGAAAATACAGAAACGGTATCCTTTGAGCATGTGTTGGAAGTGCCAAATGGCCAGGTACACTGCAAGCAGTTCACAGCCGAAGGTACTGTATCCGGACTCAGCTGCTGTGAGCTTCTTGGAGAAGAAGGCAATGGGTTGAAACGCCCTTGGGTTGCCCAGCTGGGGTCCTCCACTGACTGCTGTGTCAGAAGCATCGATGACATGGCTCGACGATAAGTCGATGTTGGGATGAACAAGGAGTGTAGTGCTGGACAGAGCATGCTTGATGTCATCAAAGGCCTTCTGGTGAACGGTGTTCAATCAAGATGCTTGCGAGGTGTGCTGTTGGGAGCTACAAGAAGGTCATTCAACAGGGCAAGGATGCAAGCACAGTGAGGGATAAATCTCCTGTAGAAGTTGACTAGCCCGATGAAACTGTACAACTTCTTGGTTGAAGACGGTCAAGGAAAACTGGTGATTGCTGAGACCTTATCAGCTAGTGGGCGGATTCTATGCTGGTCAACATGGTGTCCAAGAATTGAAGCTTGGGTGCTCCAAAGATTCACTTGCCTGGGTTTATCACAACGCCATAGCGTTGCAACCTGTTGAAGAGAAGACAAAGATGTTGCTCATGCCCGTCAGATGATTTGCTGGCGACGAGGATGTCATATAAAACAAGCATACAGTAAAATCTCGATAAGTCGAAGCCTGTTAAGTCGAAACTCCATTTACCCCGGACGTCTTTCTGTATTCCCCACAAAATAAAAGGCCTTTATGTACTTGAAACGTCAATACATGTACCACTAAAGCCGCTTATCTTGAAGTTTTGGCAGGCCAATTAAAACCAAAAAAAACCCACTGAAGAATGATGAATAAAAAGTGATGAAAGAATGCTTGCCTTCATTATGAGTCATTACTGGTACGCGCACGGCTTTTCTTTGATGAGCCGAGCATGTTCACATGGGCTGCCATTGTCACATCGACAAGCACTGGGTGGGCATCAACCGCAACCGTAAAATAAGGCCGTGTCGGGCTTCCAGAGCTAAGGCATTTCCAATGGAGGTGAATACCAAGACCTAGCTCTAGACAAAAGATTCGGATCCAGCCTAAATCAGGCATAAATGATGCGCCCTCAAGCGCTTTGAACATGTATCACGTGACCCAGCACGGAAACCCTGATCGACTGGCCCGCTCACTGCGTTACGCAGTAACAGCCCGATCAAAGCAAATGAATGAATTCTCAAGATGTAGACACAGGTACCAGTACATAGTTTCATTGGTTTATTGTTTATTACTGTACCACATAAAAACATGTTTAATGATGTTTGAAGAAAACTTGCACAGTAGGGATAGCCTAAAATCCAATTTGTGTTCGAGTCAGCTTCCAGGCCAACTGCCGTAAGCCATTAAGGTTGCATGTGCACTGAAGCATGTAACTTTCGATAACTCGAACGTCGGATAACTCAAACTTTTCGTCCATTCCCCTGAGCTTCGACTTATCAAGATTTTACTGTATATACAAATGGAAGGCCACGGACAACCATGTTCATGAAGCGTTGAAAAGTCTGAGCTGCATTGCGCAAACCAAACGGCATGCAGACAAACTCATACAGGCTGCAAGGTGTGACAATAGTGGTCCTGTTAATGTCAGCTGGGTTGACTGGTATCTAGTGGTATGCACAAACTGAAGTCGATCTTGCTGAAAACTGAGCAACCAGCCGAACTAGATGCAAAGTCTTGCCATGGGCGATGGGGTAGCGATCTGGAACTGTGACTTATATAGCTGACTATTGCTATAGAGTAATGCCAGGGAACTTGAGATGGAATTCGGAAGTTGAGATGGAATTCGGAAGTTGAGATGGAAGACGGAAGGTTTTGCTGAAAACACCAAAATGTGTAAACTATAAGCTAATGGAAATTGAAAGGTTTAGATTAAAATACAAAAGAGTAAATAACTAGTAATTAAGCCGTAAGAAAAATAATAAAGAGAAATTCTACTCACTATGCTGAGGTGTTGCCAATTTAGTTGGGTATAGTATGAAGAACACATGGATGGATAAAACACAGAAGTATCAGATCAACTACATAAACTAATGCTGCATTGTGTCTAGCTCGATGTCCGGCAACAGAATGGAGAAACTGTGGCAACTGTGGTTAGCATACGCAGGGACCTTGAAGGGGGAGAGGGGTTTAATACCCTAGGGGAACATTTGGTCAGCAAGAGTAAAGGAAGTTTGTTATAAGTACAGCCACCCTGCCCAGAAAGGAATGTGGAGCAGGAGGCAAAGTCATTAGGGATCAGGACTAGGGCTAATGGATCTACAACAAAAATTGTCAGTGTTCTAAAACTGCATGAAATTGAAGTAGATTAAATTTTCAACAAGATTATAAGGATAATTGAATGGAACCCCCCAAAATGAATATTAAATGATTAATACATGTATTATACACAATGTCTGCTACAACGCAGTTGAGGGCTCTGTAGTCCCCACACGGTCACCAATCACCTGGGGTCTTCTTGGGGACCATGTGGAGAGGACTGGACCAATTGCTGTCAGATATGGTCGAATGATGCCCAAATCCAACATGTGATTGAATTGGTCTTTTGCAATGGCAAAGCCGTCTGGGGCAAGTCGGCGAGGTCTGGCTGTCACGGGTGGGCCTGTCGTAACGATGCAGGGTGAAGGACTGGTGTTTCCTTTTGACTGCACTGGGAGCAAAAATGCTTACAGCCGCCCCCATGTCTACTAGGAACTTCCGTTTATGGTGAGGATCATAGATGAAGAACAGGCGGCCAGGTTGGGTACTAGAGAGAAGTGCCGCGCCTGTCCCTTGGTGGACTCATTTCCCTGCTGAGTGGCATGGGAGCACGGCAGGACACACTTGAGGGCCTCAGCACGATACCGGCGTTAATACCAACACTCAGTTTGAGAGGCAGCGGCAGCAGGAGGGGTCAGTGCAGGCTCCTTGCTGGTCTTGTGTGGACGACTACGGCTGTGGGCATGTGACAGGTGTTTGAGTTGGACCTGCATGGAGTTGACTTGTGTGGTGAGTTGTGCAATTCGGTCACGAAGCTCGCTGAGATCACTGGATGGAGGTGGAGTAGTTGGGGCCACAGCATTAACAACTGGCAAAACGTAAACTTCAACGATACCATCGGCAAGAGTGGCTAGCTGGTCAAGGGGACTGTGTCACGTGAGGTGAGAACAAGTTGAGCACTGGCCAGAAGGCGTTGAAGAAACAGCTTTTTGAAAATCCCCTCTTAAAATTAACATGTATCTCCAGATCTTCATCTAAGGCAAACTCATACAGCTATTGTCTGCCTCATCCACCTCAAGGTTAATCATGATATCCACTATCTAGGTTAAAAAGGGGAACGAGAAATGCCTGCGTTTCACCGAAGTGAAGAACACGCTCCCATTCCAAACACTGAAGGGATATTTCAGTGGTGCGAGTGGCCTTTCGTACATTGACGATGAGGAAGAAATTACACTGCCGAGAGTGGATGACATGATTTTGCTCCCTGATGGAGACTGGCAAATCTACAAAATGATAATTCAAGCGCCTTCCTAGATGAAATCCCATGCACCAGCCCAAGCATTATTCGAGTAGTTATCACGCCGGAGCGTAAAATACCAATCTTTGAAGGAAGAGATGAGTCAAGTGGGAAGTCTGTACCCGTGATGAATTTGTGACGGCGATTACATTTGCGTTTGACCGTTACAGTGTCCCAGGAGAGCAGAGAGGCCAGTTTCTACTTGATTTCCTGCGTGCCGGGCCTAAGATTGAGGTAAAGTCCCTACTTTTAAGTGGAAAGACGGTGGCAGAAGCCCTAGACTACCTTCGTAGTTTGTACGGTAAACCACTAACAAGTGGTGAACTACAGCGGAAATTTCTTGGAGGGCACCAGCAGCAGGGTGAATCAGTTCGTGAATTTGGCATCGACTTGGAGAAATTCTTCCACCGCTTGAAGAAGAATCACCCAAGTTTGTACAAACAACCAGATACCATAATCCAGGAACAGTTTGTGGATGGAATGGCAGCAGAGGGGCTACACCACTCCTGTCGAGATCTTTTCGACCATAGTCCAGCCACAACCTTCAGCGAGCTGAAGGACTGGACAATCAAAAATTCAAAAGGGCAGAGCGGGAGCAGGTGCATCACAACATGGCCAGTCGCGATGGGTTTACGTCTGCCATCGTGACAGAAAGTGACCCCACAAAGAGGCCTGAAGACCAGATGAAGGCCGTAGTGACCAAGCTTGATGCCTTGTCAGCCATGGCCCCTTGGGCGATGAATCCACCCCATGTCAGCCAACAGTCCCACGTCAATCAACAGCCCCATATCAGCCAACAGCCCCACTAACCCTCATACCGGTATGCCGACAGGCCCAAGATGCTACAATTGCAACCAGCCAGGCCACTTCTCTAGTGACTGCTTGGCTCCTGTTGACCCCGCAGCAATTTCCAGTACTCAAAGCCGCAGATCACCCACTACATGTATCATGCCCCTTCAACTCCAGTGCACCAAGACGAGGGCACTAACAGCAATGTGGTCGGAAACTAGCTCCGTCCACTGTTTGGAGCCAGACAGTGGGGGGGGGGACATAATGGCTCTATGTCCAGTTTATGTGGCACGTAATCCTGCTGGTTGTCAGAAGGTGTTGCATCGCTGTGAGCTGAAGCATTGCCCATGGGATATCTGTCTCCTGCCAGAACCAAGGACTGACAGTGAAACCACCGACAACACATCTTCAACCAGTTGCGACGGTGGTCACACTTACCCGCCACAGCCATTGCTGCGACCCCATCTGCCGATTTGTGACAAGAAGCCAATACTGCCACTGCGAGTGAACCAAGCACCAACAGCGAGTGTGCAGAGATTGTTGGTATGACTGAGGATGTGTACAAATTTTGTGTCTTCATGGTGAATACCCCTAGCATGGAACTAGGCATCAGCTTGGGCAAACCATATCAAGGGATCAGCGTGCCAACAAGGGGGAAGTTTGAGGGAGAGGGCCCCTATCTGTAGCTTACATGTATTTTCTCTATTTGTCTTAGGAGTGCCGTCCTAAGCCATGGTGAATGAAGGTTTCCAGATGGCAGGGAATACAAGTTTACAACACTACTGCAGAATTGGTTGTATAACGTGAGGGATCAAAAAGTCAGCAAATGTGATGCAAAAGTTTGGCGTCAGGGTCACCAATTGTTGGGTTGGTTGCTCAATGTATTAATCGGCACTCACCCACTTATTGCCTGCTGTCAGGCCAAAAGGGAGCTTTGCTTGACCCGGTTGATTGAATCAGTGCCAGTAATGGCAGTAAACACACCCGTCCAAAGGGGCGACTCTGCAAGTCACCGCCGGGGCGAGTTGCCCAACAAGCACGTGGACTGGCACTCGAACGACGGAAAAATCTCTTTTTTTAGAGTCAGACAGTTAATTACCGTCACTGCATGTTTGATGAAACAGACAATGTGAAAAACAGTTCTCCTCCAACAGTTGACAAAATACGTAGTGAACTAAGCAGGCAAAAATTAGGTTGAAAAAGTAGTCTGGGGAGAGTACACGTGAAAACAATATTGCGAAGGAAAGTCATTTGCATAAATCATTTTATTTTGCATAAAATGATTTCCAAAAGCCGCCAGACTTACATGTACATGATCGGCCCAGGAATTCTGCTATCGCGTAATTTTAACATGTTTTTGATGAGTGGAGTTGAGTAATACATGTATGTACAGTGAAGGAATCCCCCTAGGCCTCCATACGTGTACAATTCAGTTGGGCACTCTTATCTAATGACGTCATTCGTGTACATGTATCTTTACACGAAGGCCGTTTCCATTGGCTGCAGCTTGATATTACGCATGATTCGCCCTGGATACTGCCAAAAGCTATACAGTGTAATTTCTCGCCGTAGATTCGGACCCGGATCCACGTCTGTGAACCTGATAAACGAAGTGGTCTTAAGTCCTGCTTAAGTATACAAATTGAAAATGCTTTTAAGCAACAAACCGTGACGGGCCAGTCTATTTCAGTGTCAGTGAGGCAGTGCTAGTAGAGGTACATTTGCATGCAGTGGCAATGGACATCGTGTTACTGTATGACAACCGTACATGCATTGTCACTTGCAAAGAACAAAGGTAGAGTGAGAGGAGATATTATTTTCTGAGCTGAATTTTTTCCCCAATATTTTATATCCAACTTGTTTCTTGTTAGGTAAACAGAAAACAAAATGCACAGTATATCATTTACCGCGGCAGGAAATTTTGTGGAAACATGCTCGCTTCAAGTTCAAGCAAAACAACCCAAAATTAAACTCATGGGCACAGAAATACACACATAGACAATATACTAAATTCTGTGAATTAACTTTAAGAAATCTGGCAACATCGATTTTTTTTTGCGATGCGTGAGGTCACGTACCAGTACATGTATGGTCGCAGCGGTATGAACAGACTGGTTGCCACACTCCGTCATGCATTCTCTTGCATGGGTGAGGGGAGGCAGGAACCAGTACTTTGTGCACGTTTTACATGGAGGTGGTTTTTACCACCATGACAGCAAAACACGAAGAAAACTTGTGAAATTAGCAGAAGTTGCTTTTCAGATGTTGCAAATGTAACTGAGTAAACACGTAAACACAAGCGTTATCATGAGAAAATGTTGTTCAGAGGTATTTTTGAAGACAGAAAAGACAACAGGATTTAGGCCGAGGCCTATTTATTTGTCTTTTTCATATTTACCTTAAATTTGTCCTATCACCGAAAAATTTGGGTCGGTCAAGAAATCGAAAGCATTGTTTTGGCCTTTGCAAGTTGGATTCTCCCACCGTTACTTGGTTACTCAAACGTCGATGTTTTCATTTGTACCATCCCGGCCTGCACCTCTGTTACTAAAGAACAGAATGAACGATAATAAATCGGTGGGGCGAAGTGGAAATGGGGCGTAGTAGAAATGGGGCAAAGTGGCATGGGACGAAGTGACCGATATCCCGTCCATGGTACGGGTATAAAAATCCTCCTACAATGCGAATTTTTTCAAACAGTTTTTTCTCACATTTTACCTGCCGAAGACAGCTCAAGTGTCGTTCACGAGTGCCTTGTATCCCGAATTCCATAAATGCTGTGTTGAAATTACTAAATACACCTGTGAACGTACATGTATGTGTATTTTGCAGAAAATTCTGCGAAACTCCACACAACACACGTATGTTGTGTTCGGTTCCGGTGTGGACTGCGCATCAAATTTTTGGACAGCGCGCGCGGCGCATTTAGTTTGTGTGTTCGCGCATGCGCAATAGTAACATAATATGTCGCCGGCCCGCGGCCCGAAACTGATATTCTAGCAGACGCGTCGACGACGCATATCGGTAAGGGATTTGTCCTGCCATTTTCCATAACTTGAAGACCTCGTGTGTGAATAAATTGTCAAGAATCTATCAAATGGTGATATTTAATAGCTTCTGATAATAAAGATCTCTGGAAACTAATCAAAGAAGTGAAAAATATCAATTTTTCGATAAAGGATAATTATGAAAAATTATCGTTTTATAGCTTTGTGTATAATTTTCACAATTTGGCCGGGTTTACCTTCAAATAACTTTGATGCTACACGAAAGACTAGTCTTACGATCAAAATAAGTTGGTCCAAGATGGTTCAATGGTGGGAAGATCACCAGTACATCACAAGGAGGAATTGTCCTCTTTTGTGGTTCCTGTCGAGCGGGAGAAATATTTTTCTACTCAAGACTTGCCAGCTGGAATCAAGAAAGTTTTCAAGGAGGTAACATCCTTCTGTTGTTGTTCAGGATGACAGACTTAAAACTGCTCAAAGTATATATGCTCTGAAAGCAGCTACCACTTCTATGCTTGTTTGAGGCAGTTGCCGACCCTGAAAGCCTCAGTGAGATTAACAAGGTTATGGTACCGGACTTAGTTTCTTCTAACCTAATTCTTTATAGGCTCTGTCAGCCAAGGCCTTGCAACTGTTCGTCAGCGTGCCTTCGATGACATTGTTGAAAAAAAAATTGATACCCTTAAACGGAATCAACCTTCCACGGGCGAGCTCTTCGGTTCATCACTAATGAAAGAGCCAATAAATTAGCAGCAAAAGTTACCAGTGGTAAAGGTCACTCAAGCTCTTCCGGCCAAAGACAAGCGCTTCTCCCCCTACCTAGCTGCGTACACAGCGTCTTGATACCGACGGTTCTCAACTCCTGTGAAGCCCATATAAAGGGCTTTACTGACCGGATTTCCTACAAGTCGCCCATGAAGTCGAAGAAGAGCTGATAGGCTGAACAATCCTTCAGACAACATATCCTCAAAAACTAATGTCGTATTATCCGGCCGGGCTGCCGGATAGGTTTCTGCGCCGCAAGCGCAAGGCTCTCACTGATACGACCGCGATTAACGGACGACGACACTGTCTCTGTTGTTTACTCTACAACTGACGAAATCTTTATTGAAGCTCTCCTCAATAAAATAGGGTTAACAGACTGATTGGATGGTATATGGGTCCACAGACCGATGGGCGGACGGATGGACGGACCCCTGTAATATTAGGAAAATAACACAGTTACTTACATGTACAGTAGATAATACACTTACTACACACAACCTGCATGGTACAAATACTGTGCACACACACTAGTAGTAAAAAGTCACAGGTCATACACAGTGGTTGGAGTGTATAACCTTGAGTTCTGGTTATAACCAAAACACAGCTGTTTCTGAAGGAATGCGACCAATTACACAACACTTTCTTGGTAGTCTTCACACAACACATCATAAAATGACTTAGCACACAAGTAAATGCTCTTAATCTGTGTTGGTCAGCAATTACTAACTTTCCAATTTGGCATACAAAATCATATAAAAACAGTTGCAAAAGTCAGAGTGTGAACTGCTTGGAATATACAATATAATTCCGGAGCTAACCTGGATATGCTAAGCTTCTCTCCTACTACCGGGTACATCTGCCTCAACACAATTCAACATAGATGCCACTCGAGCTATATAATAGAACAGAAATTTATCCTTACAAGGTGTACAAACATCATCCTTAATTGCAACTAGGACATTGTTGAATCAAGTGTGCCAAAAAGGGGGTAATCAGGATAAATGGACAAAAGAGTACACTGTAAAATAACTTCATGTGAATGCCATGATTGTGATTGATCATAAAAACAAGCTAACAATACAAGTCAATCAACATCAGAAATAACACAGTCTATAATACTGAGTAATCAAAATGAATCTAAAAATGAAGTTACACACAGGTAGATTACTAAGGACAGCAACTCACCCCATATGGCTACTGTGTAGACTTGAGTGTTGGGCTGTTGACCAGTGGTCTGCTGGATGGTGGTGCAGACTGAATTTTGACCCCAAAATAGGCCCTTAAATGCCTGTTGTAGTCTCTTGATGGACATTTCCATCAAGACTATGATTGGTCACTTGCAAGTTTGACCAACCCTTCCTCAAAGTTTGATTTGCATATAAACTTCCCCATTGGTCAAATCTTTGAAGGTTCATTGTGTAACTCTGCTAATCAGCAGGATCAGCAGATTTTCTCCCAGGGTCCAACAACCTGCAACCTCCAATTTGATGAATCTCCCAAAGAATGAAAACCAGCATTCTGTTTCTAAAAATACTTGGTCAGGACTGTGGGAAAGTTCCCCTAAAACAATGGACTGGGTTAGGAAATGAGGTAAACATCATGACCTCCACCATTGCATACCACAGATAGTTCTGTTTGAGTTGTATAAGGTTGGAAAGTATCCCGGGAACGAGGGGAGCAGAATAAGAAATGTAAGATATTAAACCCACACAAATTATACACTTTTCCATTTCCTGACACTAACAAGGGCTACATGTAAATATGATTTCCAATCAGTTCTCCAGCATCTCCTGCACGTTTTTTGCCGCCAGGCCCGTCTTCAACATTTTAAACATCGATGGCTACTTATCACACATGACCCGTGGGTCATAGATACTTTTTCCGGCTACCGTTTGGAACTCTTGTCAGTGCCTCGTCAACGTAAAGTCCCTATTACAAGGATCCAGTCGAGTCGTTGTGCAACTATTTTCGATCTGGAGGTGCAGACTGGAGAAAGGTGCTATAACTGTTGAACAATTAATTGAAGGTCCGTTTATCATCTTTGTTTTGATACCTAAGAAAACCGGGGATCTTCGTCCCGTCATCAACCTCCGACCACTAAATCGGTTTTTGCCATATCAACACTTCAAAATGGAGAACATCACAGCAGTCAAACATCTGTTAATTCCGCACGACTGGTTGACGACCATTGATCTCAAGGATGCTTATTTTTGTGCCGATCCATCACACCCACCGGAAGTTCCTCCCTTTCTGTTGGAAACAAGTCATTTACCAGTTTTCTTGCCTACTCTTTAGCCTTTGCAGTGCTCCAAGGACACTTACCAAAATCCTGAAACCAGTTGCATCAGCACTCCGGTAAAGAGGAATTCGTTGCGCCTTTTATGTGGGCGACATTCTCTCATTCAGACCAGAACTGTTTGCACAGCAACAACATTGCAGTCAAACTGCTCCAAGACTTACGTGGAAAAATCCAAATTAATACCCACGCAGGAAGTCGAGTACGTGGGATTTATTATAAACTCGAAGAACATGGCTCTTAAACAAGATCGTCGCCCACTGCACATAGGTTTTGTCACCACGCACGACTTTAGTCTGCGATCTCGCCAGCTTGATCGTGAAGATGTCAGCGACCGTGCAGGCGCAGTGTTTCTGGCTCCGTTGGTCCACTGACACCTTCAGATAGACAGAATAGCTTCCCTGCAGGAACACTACAGCTACGGGACAGAAACCTCCCTGTCAGAGGAGGCTAAAGACGATTTATACATATATGGACGCGATTCCCGCAAGCATGGAACGGCTGGGCGATCGTTCGGCAGACTCCACATCTGACGATTAAGACAGATGCGTCATTGAACGGTTGGGGAGCTGGACATCTCAAGACAAGATCAACCACATCAATTGTCTCCTTAATGATTATCTGCAGGTTCACACAACGCCATCGTACCCTAAATTATGTGGACTTCTTTTGTGCAGAGGTCTACACTATGTGTGCCCATGGTATGCCACGCCCGCACACCGAAGGAGGTCCTCTTATCATCTTGTTTTTGCAATTAGCCCTAAACATGAACATAAAGCGTAAAAACACCGCCTGGGCTAAAGTGGTACTAAACGTAGGATTTTTCTCACCTTTTCTGTATATAGTAATGACGTCACCGTGTCTTGAAAATACCAATATCTGAACAAATCAGATGGTACTTCCAGGGAACGGTATTTCGTTCATTTTCCTGAGACATATTCCGCGTTTCCTGAGTATACACGCTACCCACTTTTAGAAAAAGCAACCCTCTTTGGTTGAAAAGAGTAATGTTAGTCAGGAGCGATCACTGCGATGGAGCAAAATTATAAAGGAAGGACGTCATCGAACAGAACTACACTGCTCGAAGAATGCAATATTTCCATCTTGTGTCATCTGTTAAAATACAATGAACTCCGCTCGCTTTGTTTGTCCCTCTACAGGGGCTCCTAGCAGACGTGAAAGGCTTTGTAAAATCGGCAGCCCGAAGTTTTCTGGATTGCTTTCACGCGAATTGCTTTGCCGCAGTTCCAGGCCTGCCCACCTTGCGGTGCTGGAACACGGTGCAAGAGCGGGTTCTCCGTCGATTTTGTCAAAAAGACGGCCAAAGAGGGCGATCCAGCCAGCGTGCTATTGACGCATTAAATGTGTACTACACTGACCACGAAGCGATTCTTTCACGCCCGAAAAGACTACGTTTCACCCACTTGTCTACCATGTCTCCCTCACTGCATTCATTACTGACGGCAAAAAAAAATACCTTTCAGGGAACGACTGTTTTCTCTAATAGATGCTGCAGTTCCATTAAACTACTATGGGCAAATTTAGCACTGACCTGTTTGGAAGTATATTCCAGTGTTTTGACTTCACATTAAAAGTAAACTGAACTCTACACTAATTAGATTAGAAGTATATTCTGTCATTAAAGATAAAACGATAGTGGTTGGCAAAAGTTTTAAAATCTGTTAGTATACACTATCCAGTGGATGGTAAGCCATGACAGATCCTCAGAGCAAAAAATTAACCATTTACAACATTAATCACGCAGCTGTCTAAATAATAAATAAAAACCACCTAGTTGGCCTTGCCTACGCATACCATGAAAATGCGTATAGAGTTAAAAATGGGCAATTTCAGGAAAAAGCTGCATTTAAATTAGAATACACTTTCATCGAACCTTGGTAACCATAAAAAGATGGCTGTCAATAACAAAGGAAAGTTCTTATATTGACGACGCTCCTGATTGGTCTCTTTCGAGTCCAAATGTAATGGAGTGCAGTAAATGTTTTCCCAGCTGTTTTAACACTTAAATCACGAAAATTTCCGATTGCTATAACTTCATCCCAGATCATTAATTAGCCAGTTCCCAATTTCAGTTTCCAAAAACCTCGAATATTCATTTAATGTGAAGTATAATTCACATCTCTAGCATTCACATTCACGTTGATTTTGGTAAACTCGCCTTGTGTGGCAGTTGGTGTTAAATTGAAAAAGGAAATAGCTTTTCTTGTCAGTTATTTCCATGATGTTTTCATTTAATTTCATTTTGGTAATTTGAAATGTTACGGTTTGAAAATCCGTTCTATATTTGGACTTTATGTAGAGTTACGCGTGAATGTGGAAGTCACCAGACTGGTTTTACATTTGTTTCCATTAATACGTATAAATAAATGTGGTTATCCGCAAATTATGAATCTGTTTCGCTAGATCAAGAATAGACCTTTCACAAATTAACTTCCTGTGTTGATGATGATAAATATAGGGCCAACGAGTAAATGTATTGGTCTCTATTTGTGGTATGAAAATTATAGCACAAAGATCTGACAGTCCGGATGCCCCTCGTTGATACACAAACCCCACAATTGTGTTTCTTTTCATAAATAAAAGGACAATGGAAAAATGTAGTGTCGAAGTAGTTTCAAAGGCTGTCTTGCATGCTAAGTTTTAACTTTGCTGTTTGTTGACAGCTTGCATACGACCTTGCGCATTTGACCAGAAGTATTGTGATTTGCATGCAGCTTGTTCCATAATTGTGGTGGTGGAAGCCTGAGACATGGTGCCACAAACTGAGTACGGTGAAGTACTTACACGTCGGAAACGGTGGTGCATCCACGGTCTGAGGCCGACTGGAGATGGAATTGCTGTTTTACAAGTGGCTGGCCAGGCAACTGACCATTTTCATCAGCCCCAAAAGTATCCACATTTTCACCTCCATCCAAAGGAAAGTGCTATAACCGTTTCTAATATGATGGCACTGGTCCGTCCGACGGGAATTGTTTCTTATAGTGCTGCAACGATCAGACAATTGAGTCACCAATTCAACGATAAAACCAAACTTGGACGGTTACTGGAAGAGCTGTTGCGATTATAAAAGGTAGTATTCATCGTTCAATGTGAAACTAAAAATAGAAAAGTTGCTTGAGCAAACTGAACCATGACGCCGAACACAGAGATATGAAGTCATCAGTGTCCCGTATGGTTAACCTGCTTAATGGTTGTTTCGGTATTTTGGGGTGTATATGTATTAGTGTGTTTTGCGATGTAATTTGATTTCAATTGTTATTGGAAGTTGATGATTGTCATACTTTTACTGTAAATCAAACATTTTAAGTCTTTGATTAGTTTATTTGATATATTGAATAAACAATCAATAAATTGACCAATTAAACTCAACGCGTGCGCTTACAGGACGTACTCACCCCCCTTCAAATTTCCATTGCCGGGCAAGTCATCCCTCACAAATACCCATCCCACCCAATCCCTATTTATGGCACAAATTTACGCCACTCTTCGATGTTTTACTTGTTTTATGTTTTATGAATAGCCTTATTAAGAAAGTGAAATTATTATGTTTGTGAGGTACGTAGTGTGTTTTTCTTCGGGTGCGAAAATGCAGGTCCTACTCCTAGTGTTTACCGAAGCGAAGCCCAAGAGAGGCTCTGATATATGCTTCAGCCATGATGATTTCTCCCTCCTTGGAACACTAGGAATGCTCCTTCATCCTTCACAGAAATTAAGTCAAAACTTGGCTTGTGTTGCTTTGATTCCTGCAGTAGCAGCCTATAGCGGGCGCAGATCGATCCATAGGGACACCCCCCCCCACTGCCGCCACCGCCACCGCCACCACCTAGCCTCTGCCCTGACGCAAAAAAATAAAATATGAAATAACTCAAATAACAATCTCCTGTAAGGGACATCGGTCCTGTGTGCAACAATCGGATCGAAAATTGGGAAGGCACGATCCCTTCCCCGGAAAACTCCTCGATTTATGGTGTTCCATATGTGCCAGTCGCATTTATCGACGGGCGTCGCATTTTTCAGCCGGCGTCGCATTTTTCAGGCGGCGTCGCATTTTTCAACAGGCGTCGCATTTTTCAACCGGCGTCGCATTTTTCCGCCGGCGTCGGATTTTTCACCGGGCGTCGCATTTTTCAGCCGGCGTCGCATTTTTCAGGCGGCGTCGCATTTTTCAGGCGGCGTCGCATTTTTCGACGGGCGTCGCATTTTTCAACAGGCGTCGCATTTTTCACCGGGCGTCGCATTTTTCGACGGGCGTCGCATTTTTCAACGGGCGTCGCATTTTTCAACAGGCGTCGCATTTTTCGACGGGCGTCGCATTTTTCACCGGGCGTCGCATTTTTCAACAGGCGTCGCATTTTTCACCGGGCGTCGCATTTTTCGACGGGCGTCGCATTTTTCTACTTGCGTCGCCTGTCAATGTGAATAAGCCGTTAATCATCAATGGTCCACCTTGGTCCAGTCGGACCTGACGTTGTTGACGTGGATGCTAAAAGTGTGCGTATATTTTTTAATGATTATGGAAACGGATAAATTAGCATGTATGCGTCGATTACCTGTATGTAAATAAATTAACAGCCCTTTAATGAACCCGCTTACTCGTGGAAGTTCACCTCACTCAATTTGGTTTCTCACTTCTGCAAGCCTTTTGAGTGAAAATGTTCCCGTACTGATGATTACTAGTTGCTAAAAATATCAAACCCAGTACAGTAGGCCTATTGTTCACTCTGGTTGGTATGGATTTGCCATTTTGAAGACATGATTCCCGAGGGAGCGTTCATCGCAGTATGGTCTACTATTTAAAATGTAACTACCCTCGGCGAAGAAATGTCACGCACCACAACTTAGAGAAATTTTTGTTTTTCTTGGTTGAAAGAAATTGTCAGCAATACAAAATCACGCGAACCTTTCCCAAAACACTTTTTGAACCATTAAAATCTGTCCAGAGGAAGCCAAGACTGATTTTTTTTTTCATCACAGTAGTAGAAAGGTATTTCTCACAATGGAAGTTGTTCAGGCAATGGTCCCTGGTTCAGGCATTCCCCCGGTGGAGGCCGTCTGGTCATGGGCTTGAGATCATTCATCTCTCTGTATTTGGAGGGGGGCTTGTGTTTATCACTCAACGAAATGACCTCCCAAGGTCTTGGGGACTGCCTGTTGATTTGGGTTTGAGAAGTGTCACTGTTGGAAAAGGGTGTTTCGTCGTAGCTGCTGCTTCTTGATTGACCCTGGGGTTACACACGTACTTGTACATGTGTTTCTGTCTAATTTTCTTTTTCTGTGACAAATGTTGTCGTACGTGTGAGATTCTCCACAACAGATAACTTCATTCTTTATTAGACTAGCTTGGAGTGTTTTATAATAAGCTGGCGGTACCGGTGATGGACGAGATCCTGGCCTCCCTCGGTCTTTCCGATGAAGTAATGAAGTTATTCCGTGATAACGGCGTAAGTTTTTTTTTTACGATGCCCGATTTCAATTGATAAATGCATACTTGCCACTTGAGTTTTTCTTATCTGGACACGTCATCGATAACTTGTTTTCTGCTGCTTAACATGAAGACACCACTGTTGCTGGCTCAATTAACACTGACAATACTAAATAAAACCCGAAATCCTGCGTTAATAAATTCGATAAAGAGAACTAACTGTCATTTTTTGTTTCCACAGTTTGGACCCAATGAGGTTATGACTGCAAGCGATTCAGATTTCCAACTCCTAGGTGTTGCCAGTATTGGCGATCGGATAAAAATCCGTCAGAAATGTAGAGAATATGTAGACAGTAAGTACTACCTGTACTGGATTCGATTATTTACAAGGTCATACCAGGAGTAAATATTTATTCGGTATTCGAAGTTAGCAACCTCAATTATTCTATAATGGCCCGAGAAAATTGCAGTAGAATTCGAGATAACTCAGTGTCGACTGGACGTGACTGAAAGAAGAAGACTAACCGAGGAGCTGTAAAATTATGCAGGACTTGCATACTGTTAAAACAAGATGTAGTCCAGTCACAAAACTTAAGAAAGGAAAGTGTCTTGGTTTCATTCTTATTAGCCATATGAAAGTTCACCTTAAAACAAAGTTTGTACTGTAGACATAGATGTAGTACAAGTTAGATATGTCTGTAGGCTACACATAATGGAATAGGCGGAAACTTTACATGACAAGGAACTGGTTGTGCAATAGAATGAAAAGGCGGCGATTTCAGACATAATGGAAAATTTGTTAAAGTTAAATCTAAAGAGGTGGAATGCTAATCTCGCTAAAATGAACAATTACAAATTATCAAAGTTACTGTGGAGTACCTTTACCCGTATTTCAACAGAAAACGGATATGGTTAAGTTAATGCTAAATTTTTTCAAAATTACATGGCCGCCTGATCGAGAATCAGGGAGGAGACTTCAAGAATGTGTCAACTTATTGTCTGGTTTTATTTTCTGTTTTCATGTTAAAAGGTACTGCCGCTACAGCACCCGTGGTAAAAAAACTGAGGAATATGGTGAAAAGCAGGCGACTTGGTAAAACATCATTCAGATCAACCGGCAAACAGTGTGGGAAAGAATCACAAACACAGAAAATCACAGTTGGATGGAAACATCGTGATCGAAAGGGAGGTCCACTAAAGCAAGTGACAGCAGCCAATGGGGGAGGCTCATATCCCATGGACATTCCGAGAAACTCATCTCTGGAGGAAATAATTAAGCTCTGCACGGATCTGTTTTTTCCAGGGGGGGGAAAATGAGGCCAAAAGTGTTCGGTTGAAAGATGTCCACACCAACGTCACAACGTTCAGTGGGAAAACACTGGACTCGTTCTGTGTTGGTGAAGAGTTTACTCTTTGGCGTTTTTGCCAAGAGTTAAAGACCCACCCTGTGCGCGTGTACCTGGAAACTTCGATGAAATCGGATGTAAGTATACATTTCCTTGACATGTGACTGAATATGTTTTTAACGTATTTGTAAAAATTGAACTGCAAATTCATGTAATACTTGAACTGTAAAGTTTCAAGGAATAGACCAATTATATTTCGAGGCCTGCCTGCTTGCCGTAAAAAGCTTCCCTTTCAAGTCTTTTTACAATGGCCTAGCGAACTCTTTTATTTTTTTTTCATTGTTAAATACCATTTTGAGTTTTAGGATATGTATCCATCTATTATGCATTGTGCTGACATCAGTTAATGTTGCCTTCATGCCAGGACATATCTTCCGATGATGAGGCGGACGATGAGAACGACTTGCCCCATATCAACATCACTGCTGAGACATCGTCACGCTCAAAGGTGTGCATGCGATCATATTAACATTTTTATCTCGCTTACTTTACTAATGTGAATAGGTACAATAGAACGGGTAATCACCAAAAAATAGGTGTGACGTGGTGTTTTGAGACCGGCGTGTCATTTTTTCTAGACTATTTTGGCCGTTTATACGATGTACTTTTAAGGATGTAGGATGTGTACATGTGTAAACATTGAAATGTAGGATAAATTGCAACAGGCATGGAATTACAGTTGGAGTCTTCAAAGATCAGTAACATACAGATTAGAGTGTTGACAGAAATGTCAAATATTAAAACGCTTTCCTAATCGTGTTACCGACATACTGTTAAGCGAAACTCTTGATATTGATAATGTCATTTACAGGTTGTGCCGAAATCCACCTGCTCGCTGGAAAACATTGCACAGCCAGACACTCCTACGGTGTCTTTTCCAGGCCACAGAAAAGTGAACTCTCTTCATTTGTTTGTCTTAATTAATATCAAGAGTTCGTGTGTTTCACAAATGAGGGTTCTTAGAGTAGTCTTTAAGTTTTAGTTTGAATCAGTTTGTTTTGGATTTGTCAATTGCTTTGGGGTTCTCAAGGTTAAGACCAACTATGTTCCGTAATTTCAAGCGTGACCCTCTAGCGTCAGAGAAATAAAGTGTTGCCACACAGCCGACATTATTATAGTCCAATTGTTGTTCATGAAGGGAGTCTGTAAAATCTCAATAAGCCTTTTGAGAATACATGTGCTAACAGCTTTGAATAAGACCTGGAACACCGACAGGTTCCTTTGTGTCCGTAGTATCTAATGAAAACATTGCATTAGTGAAGACGTATCCTATGTAACTAATTGAACGCTGCAAACGAATCACGAGCTATAGCAACAGTGTTTTTAAGTTCAGTCACACAACTCAGTGTACCAGGCTTACTAAGGCTTACTGAGTTCTCATTTGCTGAGTATATGTTACCTGTTGTAGATTGTTTTCATTAATTTCATTCTAGGTTGGTGGAAGTGACAGAGAGGACCTGTATGAAACGTATGTCAACTTACTTGAAGACAGCGACGATGCACAAAGTGACGATGCACCTGCAACGGATGTGGATGCAGTGACTACCGAGTATCAGTATGTTGCCGCAATTTTTCACAATATCAGAGTCATCTTACTCTTTAACAGTTACCTGCTTGGGCGTTATCTGGAAAGGCATAAACAATTTCCAATCGGAACATCCCAATATGTCTTTTCCAAAGATGTTCTTGCGTCCTGGAGGAGTTAATTGTGTTTTTCTTCGCTTTATCCGCTGCATGTTGTATCTGACTCGAACCAGCCAGCCGGCAACGGCAAGCTCGGTTACCGATTCAGTGATTAGGCCCCTAAGACGTTTGCACTTGTAAACGGGATGTCGTGGGCTCGAGTCCTACCCAAGACAAGCTTTTGTTTTCGACGTGCTCTCACTTGCACACTCTGAACAGTCAGGGTGGGGCAAAAACCAAGTGAATATGTGTTATTGTGTTTAGCGGTAGGGTCTACATGTAGTTCCTTTGCTATGGAGGGCTTGAGAAGAATAGGTATTCACTCCCCAAATTTGGTCGGAATTACCAGGGGAAAACCCCGCCAAGGAGCAGAATATCTGAATGGGATTTTGTTGTCCCTGTTGCCTTCCTCGTCGATATTACCTTTGGACTTTCAAGTAAACAAAAACTGAAAAATATATTTATTACCATTTAACACTGTTTGTTCATTCATAGAGATGATCTGGAATCCTTGCCTGACATACACCAACGGGTAACTTCTCTCGTATCGAGCACACCTTTTACATTGATTGTTCACCGCAGAAAGATCCTGACGTCAACTAGGAGGGCCATCAAGTCCACTGAATTCAGTTTTGGGAAAACTCCCTTCGTGACATTTGCAGGCGAAGAGGCGGAAGACAACGGGGGGCCACGACGAGAATTTTTCAAGTAGACCTATAACCACGGGAATTGTTTTTTACCCTACATTGTACAGCCAGACCCGCCCTCACCTAACCCCGTCCCACTATGACTATCTTCCCTGCCCATGCCCCTCGGCCCTGCCCATCGGAACACAAATTTTGATTGTTTGCTTTTTATGTTTTATCCAAGGCTGCTAATGGGCGAGGTGTTGGCCGGGGGAGTTTTTCAGGGTGTTCAGTCAGGAATGACGTTCACATACAACTTGCAACTTCTTAAAGAACAGGCATATAAGACCGCCGGACAGTTTCTGACCTGGAGCTTTGTAAACGGAGGACCAGGTCTTGCTGCCCTTTCACCTTCCCTTTTTGCTGCCATGACGGGTAAACATGTTAACCCATCAGACATAGAGCACATAGCTTACCCCGAATCTCGCGGAAACTTGATTAAGGTTAGTAAATCGTAATAGATCATACCAGCGTAAATGGTTTTCATATAACAGAAAAAATAGATCCGCTGAAATCGACGTTGTTCCGATGAAATAGACGTTTTTGATCTAGCTACAGAATTGCAAGGACCAACAGGAATACGAGAAGACAGTCCTTGATATCTCTGATTGGTTGATCCAAGAGGGAGTCGGCAAAGTCTTTGGGCTGCAGCTGAAGCAGCGTGACGAGCTTGTTAATGACCTTTTGATGCACGAGGTTTATTACAGGTACAATTTAATGTAACAAAAGAATAATTTTGGGTCAGACGAAGACTTAAAGAGTTAGCAATGAATATAGGGGAGTTAATTCAGATTTTTACTGGTCTCCTTCCCTGCTACCTGAGAACATTTATTTCGAAGCGTCTATCATAAACGGATTTGGTTGTATGAAACACAATTATTTTCTGCGATATGGGAATTTGATGTGTTCGTCAGGCGTGTGTGACTGCATTGGGTGAGCTTAAGTACGAATTACTGGTCATAATACTTACTGACGGGAATACAAATATTAATAACTATATTGCCAAAGAAATCTTGTAGCGTTGGCATAGATTACATGATTTGCAGCAGCCCCTCCCCTTAAAAAGCCACCCAAAACAACCAACCCCCCCAAAAAAAACCAACCCCCCCCAAAAAAAACCACCCCCCCCCAAAAAAAAAGGACGCAGGAAATAGGTCGTTATCTCCCGCCGTCTTTTCTGGAGCGACTGGACTCGACTCTCTGTATTGCACCTAATACTCGATTTGCACTCGATTTATTACAGCCCCATGACTTTCGTCGGGTCTAGGGTACAAAACCGCATTGATTCCACCCGTGTCACAACAGTCGATGACTTCATACATCCAAAACTGTCGTGTAAAAGTATTCGTAGACAGGCAAACCCCACAACGTTCCAAAAGTCCAATATACGTCATCAAGCTAGACTTGTCCAGGTCTCACGTGTGTAATCACCACTAACGTTCCTAGTTGTAGAATTGCTAAAATTGACCAGTACAGTTTGATACTAATTTTGTCACTATCTTGCTTGGACTTGTCCTGATTCTTTTTTATATTAACCTGTTCCAGAGTACAACCAGCTGTAAACCAGTTCATTGAAGGCCAAGGGCCACTTTGGCCTGAAATCCTAAAGAACCCCACTGCAACGGCCCCATTGTTCGTGACCCAAAATAATGAACTGACACTACGAGACATGAAGAAACTCTACAGGATCAATTATTCACCTGATGGGTCAAACAGACACCTCTCTGAGGAGGATACAGTGTATTCCTTCGAAATCTTCCTTCAGCGCTGTGCCGGTAATTTTTTGTAGTTTTCAAAGCTATTGAAGCAGTTAATTCATATTGTATTATTGAAATCCATCATGGATTGAAATCCATGTCCGATTTGTTTGATTTCTAAATTCTTGTTATGAGCTCCTTTTTTTCTCAAGCACATTATGTTGGGGACTGGTTCACTGTTCATTGTTTTTTTAATTTACGGATGCAAGTAGATACATCTTCTGTATATGTGACTGTTTTAACATCTGGTTACAGAGAAGTCTGCAGATGTTTCCCTTGGGCAACTGTTGGAGTTTTGGACGGCGGCCGACAAGATCCCTCCTTGTGGGTTTACAGAAAGCCTTGTTGTGGACTTCTACACGCCTGTTACCGGAATCCGTCGTTTGCCCACTTCTCACACGTGTGGTCCAATTCTTTGGCTCCCCAGAGGCGTGGAGGAACCTGATGACCTCCAAGACCTGATTGTGGAAGCCATACAAAACTGTCAAGGTTTTGGAAAAATCTAACTCCTGTCATCATCGAACACCAAATAAATTCTAACTTCGTATCTGTTGAACATAGGCCGGAGACATCCGACCAAAAAATAATCGATAACCAACACGTAACTTTTCCTTGTGGCCATTGGTTGTATGTAATGAATGGTGGTGCTTTACGAGGGACTCGGGGCCCGGGGACAAGTGGCTTGTCGGGCGTTGACAGATGACAGCAAGTGCTAACCATTAGCCAAGGTTAGGGGCTATACATGTAATAGAGAGTCAAATAGGTTGTTGTTGTTGTTACACAATTTTTTTTTTATCCCAGGTACAAGTAAATGTACATGGACGGGCTTTAGGCTTGAGTTTCTTTCACATGTAAAATGAACTTTTTCACGCATTATGTTCATGCCCAAACCTGGCTTCCAAGCGCTAAAATGAATTTAAGGCAATTTATAATCATATCACAATTTATTCCCCTTTAAAATTTGTCTTTTTCTAAACACACTCTGCAGCGTTGTTATGGTTTTCAAGATTTATATACACTGTAGTTCTGAACAGATACTACTTATTTCAGTGACTTTTTTTTTAATATTTCTTCCTGCGCTTTACTCCGACCTCAATCAATTGTAAAGAACAAGAGGCTTTTTGATAAACGGTGAAATATATTACAGAAGTCGTTGAGGAATACTGGTGAAGAACGCACAGAGGAAAGAGGGTCATTAACTAATGCGAGGCATACATGGGATATCTCTCAACAGATTACTACTGGTATTGAGTGAATAATGGTGGGTAGTTGTGCCACTAAAAATAACACCGCCTTGGGAATCATGCAACGTATCAGTCGGCGAGACGAAGGCTGTTATCGGTAGAGAAACACTCCACCTGGTAGTCGATTATAAATAGGGGTCCACAGTACATGTACATTGCATGTTGGTCGGATTGCTCTGTCGGGCACCTATCGGAATTTTGAAATGGTAGCTTAGCTTTTGACTTTATCTGTAATCAGTTTCTATACAATGACCACATGTTCAAATAATCATTAGTATGTGTCGGCAAGGAGGAAGGAAAAGTAGGTTTGAATTAAGTTTAGCTCGATCAAAAACAACCAACGAGATGTCAGACCTGATAGTTGTTTGATGTATAAAGATAGTTCGTATAAGAGCGTGCTGTATGATTATGCTATGATACATTGTGCATAGCTTAAATCGTTTGGATACTGGCCGCTACCTGTCCTCAATAGCACCTCGGAAAGAGTACTGTTTGAATCTTTTTCTACATTAGTGGTCAGATTGTATTTATTCATAATTTCAGGCTACAGTGTTGGATAACGATTGCGGCAAAGATGTTGAATCTTGACCGAGTATGTTCACGAAAGTCGTTGGTGGATTGAGAGAATGCACGACAGAAATTTGTAAATTGTGTGTTTAAGCGTTCGTTGTGTGCAAGTTTGTGAGTTTTTGACTAACGTTTTTCCTACTGTTTCACGTCTGTATACTAATGTAGGCCAGTCTTACGTTTATACACTGTATTTCCCGTTTGGGTTTGTTTATTTATTTAACGAGTAGAATGTACCCATCAAGTTAGTTTCTAATACGTTTTGTTATTGTGGATTAGCGAGCACAATTTGAAAAATACAGATTTCATGGGATTTTGACTATTCCTCAACTTCAAAATAAGCTTTGACATTCTACATCAGTGCACATTGTATACCAGTCATTCAGGAAAATTTGTTTCAACGAATGTGATTTCCGGTAAATTAAAACTACATACCGCTATCAACGCGAAGGATAATGATAATGATGAAATAATGGTATACTCGGTTTACATCTAAACGAGTTGAAAAGTATATCTACGGATAACAGAAGTTAAAAACGCTATATAATACAATATAAATAGGTAACAAGTTGTGTTAAATGCATGACAGATTCACATTCAAAAACCATTCCTACATAGTATAGTCTCTTCCTAAATAGTACGTCTCTAAAATATCCACAGCATTGAATTGAAAAAATTATGTTGTGTTGGCTTGTCCTGTTATGATGGGAGTATAATAATTTAGTAAAAGTCTTATTATCATAATAAAATGGTTTATACACATGCTTGGGTTTCTATGTAAACCTTCCAATTTTGGGACTTTCCCTTTCATTCGTCACGGGACGACGGCGACGGACATTGTTTGTGCACAGTTTCACTCATTTTCTAGTTTGTCACATATCCACTGAAATAACTGAATGCCCTCTGTTATTGTGGAAGGCATGGCTTTGTCGTGAGCCGTCATAAGACCTTGCAGGACATCTTCCATATCGGTTGAAGAACAACCCCTAGCTGTAGGTGGTGTGGTGAACTCGTCCTTCACCGCAAGAATATCTGCAAGTGGCACTGGAATGCGATAATCACGTGTATCTGTGCATGAAAGAAATTGAAATGTTGGACAGTCTTCTGTTTTCAGTCAGTAGAACCACTATGCAGTAGGGCATTTATGCACTTTACAGTAGAAGCATTACTTTGAAAGGATGTCGAGGTGCTCAATGCACTAAATTAATGGAAATGTGCTGCATTCTGCAAACAAAATTGGACAAGGTCATACCGTACAGTGTCGGTAAGAAATACATTAGGTCAGGTTTTCCGGGTAAAGCGACAACATTCGGGGATGCCCTTGTCCGGTGCTGGTTCCATTCTATTCTCACATTATCCAGCTCAGTCTGAATCATTTGGTTGAAGCAAAACCTGAAACATTCACTGAAATATTAAAAAATCAGTGACGAAAAAGCAACTGTTAGCTGGTTCTGACGACGTAGCCAATTCGATTTATGGAAAGCACTGTAACAGTGGTGAGCAAGTTTGATGTTGAATATCGTAAAGTACGCATCACCAAAAACAACAAGCGAAATAATTTACACCCTAGATATTCTTCCATTCATTACACATGACATGTATTTGTCAGACAACTGAGAATCAATAGCAATACTGCCTGGCCACTAAAAAAAAATTGACGTCCATTTTCTTAATTGCGTTAATTAAGTTATAGGGATAGGAAAATTTAGATGAAAATCTTACACTTGCAGCTGTGAGGTGCAATCTAAGATGCCATCAGAAGCCAACGCATGGAAGGTTTCAACCCAAAAGTTTTCCATCATGGCCATCAATGTCCTCCAAAAGCGTTCGATACGCTGTCAACAAAAACAATATGCTAATGCATGTAATCATGACTATGATTCTCTTACCTGCCCTGAGTTTACCTTTACGCAGTACGTCATAATTCTTCACTTTGCGTATCATACAATATCAAATGTGTCAGTGACATTTTAACATCATAAACTAAACAGGAAATGTTAAATAACTGGCCTACCTGGTTATGTGGGGACGTACTCTTGATAACGCAGTGGTTGTTCCCATTGTACTCTGAATGGAAAGCTTCTTGGATGTCCTCAATCAAGACATTCTCGGTACCCCTATCCATCTGAACACACCGTGGAACACCTACCAACAAGTCCGTACATTGTTCTTTTAAAAACTGTTCTTTGTAATTGATAATTTTAAAGGAGGCAAAGGACATGCAATAGAGGGTTTGACTACTAGTGTATAGTGTCAAACTCAAACATTGCATAAAACGTTAATCAAATTATATTTGGAGGTGGTTCCATTACATCAAAGATGAAATACTCACCTTCTATTTCTTGCAGAAAGTCAACGAAGTATGAAGCCACGACTTGCGGATCATTGTTTGTGTGTGCTACCCTGAGCCATAATATTCTCCTTGAAAAACTGCCGGAACATCAATTGGAATTATGGTCGGAGTGGTTTAATATGTAATAATCAGGAGGGTTTTTGGAAAACAGTCCTTAATTTTTGGAACGTACATTGCATTGACAAAACGCCTCAAATCAATGATCTACTCTTACTGCATTACATTGAATGAAATGGCTGACGCAGTTTAACAATAAATAACAATTTGTACAATATATGAAATAACACTTGATATGCTCATGTATTTTAAAATAGAGATTGTTGAATGGGGACAATTTTGCTAAGATGGGTTGCATTTGTAATTTTTCTATTTCAAAACTAAACACAGATAATTGGTTGCCACTTTTCTAGTGAGCGTCAAGTCTCATCTCCTGAGGAAAAATGGACATTGAATTTAATAGCCCTAATGACTACTGGCAATGTTCTTACCCATCTATGGCTCCATGCAAAGCAAATCCATAAACCTTTAGCTTGTCATGCTGATCGACGTGGATTGCGTAATTCGGGCCTTCATTGACATAGGAGCGTCTCCTCAGTCTATGTCTTCCACGTAGTTCTACCCCTTCAGGGTCTAGCATGCGTTGCCCTTCAAGGACGACGCTCCTACCAAAAAAATAACACAATTTACGATGTCTAAAAACAAGAAGAGTAACAAACATTCAGATGAAAACTAGATAAGAAATTTATTGAGTCAGTAATTGACAATGTTTTATTCTTGTCGGTCTACCTTGGAACAATGATGCTATAGCGTGACAACATTCTTCTTGCCATGGCCCGGCATCCCAGATTGTGGCCACTGCCTTGTAATTCAGCCTACGAAGAAAAAGTCGTTAAATAAATAAGAAAGCAATTATCTTGTTGCCCTATTTGTATTTCCAAAAGCATCGGGAACTGAAACGTTCGTAGGATTAAAATAATTTACAGTTGATAACCAGCACAACTGTATGCGTAACATCTTCTAGCAAATGATATACAGTACTGCAACATAAAATCATGTAACTCTACTTTTGAACACAGAAATTACTTTACACAAAACCTGCTTACAACCCACTGCCGTACAAAAAGTATTAGAGGACATGCACCAGATATTAAGATTGCGGGCATACGAGCAATGAAACCCAACAAAGGAATATTCAGTGAGTAAAATTGTTATATTTAATTAATTTGGTACAATAATAGCGGATCCAGAAAGTACTTGACACAACCACTGCTTGAATGAAACGTAAATACAAAAGAAATGTAAGGCGAGATTTCAACCTAAAGTGTCTCTTTTCTCACTGCTACCGTATTTCAAGACGTTCTGTTATCCTTACCCGCAAACTTATTAGGAACCTGTTCAGTGTCAAGTCGTCAGGACTTCTTCTCCTAAGATTCAATTTGCGGAGAATTCGGTGCAGCGTTCTCAGGCTGACAGTACAAGGAATACAAACATATCCATCTTTATAAAACAATACACAAGTGTTATTTCCACGCATGGGCTGGAGGAAAGCGATACTAACCGTTTAAAGTCTAACTAGTACATGTACATGTACACAAATACTACAGCTATAGGCCAACATTCAAGTCATCCATGTCAACATATACAAATAAAGTTGGCCAATACCTGATGGTTATTCGATGACGAAGGACCAAAATTGAAAGAACCTCATCGTAGCTGTACCCTGCTTCAAAGTAATGACGGACCAATCGGTCTCGTTGTAGGATAGTGTCATTGCCGTCATTGTTGAAAGCATGTTGTGGTTGTAGCAACGTATACATTTCTACTCAGGTCGGAGGCTACAGCATGTAGGCTACAGGCTGTGTTATACCAGGCAAGGTATGGGACGGAGGGGTACCCCCTTACCTGTCCAATCCCTATACACACTCCAGACTATTGTTACCTAACATATCCCCCCTAGAAGTCTGTAAAGAATTTCTGAGATTCCGATTAAACAATAACCAACACAAAGGCGGGGGTTCTCTCCGTCCAATAGCTCCGTCAAATGGGCTGTCTAGAGGTCAAAGTTAATGCTTTTCTTCCACAAATGCGACGCCGGTTGAAAAATGCGACGCCGGCGGAAAAATGCGACGCCGGTTGAAAAATGCGACGCCTGTTGAAAAATGCGACGCCCGTCGAAAAATGCGACGCCGCCTGAAAAATGCGACGCCGGCTGAAAAATGCGACGCCCGGTGAAAAATGCGACGCCGGTTGAAAAATGCGACGCCTGTTGAAAAATGCGACGCCCGTCGAAAAATGCG
Source organism: Acanthaster planci (assembly GCF_054643075.1). NCBI lineage: Eukaryota > Metazoa > Echinodermata > Asteroidea > Valvatida > Acanthasteridae > Acanthaster > Acanthaster planci. The sequence goes on along the minus strand of NC_141785.1, from coordinate 10,284,945 downwards.
ACGCCGCCTGAAAAATGCGACGCCGGCTGAAAAATGCGACGCCCGGTGAAAAATGCGACGCCGGTTGAAAAATACGACGCCTGTTGAAAAATGCGACGCCCGGTGAAAAATGCGACGCCGGTTGAAAAATGCGACGCCTGTTGAAAAATGCGACGCCCGTCGAAAAATGCGACGCCGCCTGAAAAATGCGACGCCGGCTGAAAAATGCGACGCCCAGTGAAAAATGCGACGCCGGTTGAAAAATGCGACGCCTGTTGAAAAATGCGACGCCCGTCGAAAAATGCGACGCCGCCTGAAAAATGCGACGCCGGCTGAAAAATGCGACGCCCGTCGAAAAATGCGACGCCGGCTTAAAAATGCGACGCTGGATGGCACATATGGAACACCATATCGATTCGTCCCTGAGTCAATTCATACCAATTAGTTTGTTTGTGATAAAGCAGCCACGTTGGCGTAAATAGCCCAAAGTCGTGGAGCATTGCATCAGAAAAACGACTCGGGCCCGGCCGGCCTTGCATCATAATATCATCAACATTATTTTCAGTCACGTTGTTAACGCAATTTGTTTAATGCATATTCATCTTATGACGCAGTGATACTAAGACCAATAATGCCACAAAGATGTGACATCATTACTTAAGCCTCGACCAATCAAGTTGAGCCACATCGAGAAAACGCCGACGTGGCTCTAGTATTTCTACCCGAACAGGAAGGCGAAGATGTGACACAAACATCGGGAAGATTTACTAAGTTTTCTCACGATCTAGAGGGAGCAGTGCTCTTCTCAACATCGGAAAATTTAAACCAAGAATCTTGAAATCACACAATGTAAGATGGCTACTACCACGAGAATTGTTTTCACGGGATTATCGGAGAGTATCAAGAGGACACTTGGCGTGATGGAGCAGAACAGCACACCAGCGCCGGCCCCAACGCCGCGCAAGCGGCAGCGGCTTACGCACCTGACAGCGGAAGAGAAAATGCTTCGAAGGTAAGTTAAGCCATTAAGCCCCTATATAGCTATCATGTCCACGGTATATCATGCGTATGGAGAGACCTTGGCCCTTTGGGATTTCTTGAAACAGTTGTTTATTATGATGTAGGATTAGATTCGACAATTTGCATACAGTTTTTACAATGTTTTAAATTAAGTGGTTAGGCCTTAGACACGTAAACAGGGCCCGACGAATACTCCTCCGACTAGCCCCACAAATAGGGCTGTAGTGGCGACAGGAGACAGATTGTATAAGAGAGCCACTGCAGCCCTTGTGAGACTAGTTCACTGTATACATGACATCGGGAATAATGATAACTGGCGTCTGTATGGAACTCTTTCCTCAGTACCAGGTACATTTCAAAAACGTATAAGTGATCCAACTGTCTCTGTGTTAGTTTATGGATGTAGTTAAATTCATACGCAACCATTATATTACACAGCTGGTATATGCAAAACTTGCCTAAAAAAATAACCATGTTGTTCTGCACACATTTGAACTGTTCTGTAAAGATCAGATCATTCACTTTTTTGGCCATTATCCTTTGAATCCCTCAACACAACAGAAAACTGAAGAACAGAGTGGCAGCCCAGACAGCCAGAGACCGCAAGAAGGCCCACATGGACAGCATGGAAGAGACTCTTGGAATGACACAGCTGGCCAACGAAGAGCTGGTGAAAGAGAACGAGGCCTTGAAGCAAGAGAATGAGAGACTTGTGAAAGAGAACCAGGAACTCAGACAGAGATTGGGGCTAGTTTCTGACATTAAAATGGTGTGTAACGTGGTCTGGACTTACAAAAAAAGAGATTTAATTTGGGGGGTAGGATAAAGACACAATACCTCGTAACAAAAAAATGTTGGAAATTTTATCTCCTCATATTTTAAATATCTCGGGTTACTGTTTATAAGTGAAATACGATGTACATTTACAAACAGAGGAAGTGCATGTAATTTTCCATGCCTTCCTGTAAAAGTCATTTTTAACTACAAATGAGGGCTGAAGTCAGGAATCCTTTTGAAGTAATCAAAACAGTTGACATCATATACATGTAGGTGGTTGACAGGTCCAGTGATGATAACTGAAACTCTGTGAACAAGTCAAGTTTCCTTCTTTAAATTGTGCCAAACTTTTATTTCCTTCTCTGAATACAAACTACAGGAGACCAAGACAGACAAAGATGTGGTCGTCATAAAGAAGGAAGTTGGATCACCTGAGTCCGCAGCACTCAACGCTCCTCCGCAGCAGGTGCAGATCCAACTGATTTCAGCATGGCTGGCAACACTTCTCTGCTTGAGGTTTGTTTATTTGATCATGAGTGATAGATAGTTGTATCTTCTACTTTGTTGTGACTTTGCAGTATTCACCCTTTCTCTCACGTGCTCAGTCATGCCAAAATTTATGTATGTCATTGTAATGAATACAAGGTGTGTGGAAAAAAGTTTTATAGAAAATTAAGTTATTTCATTGTGCAAGGATAGTTCTGCTTTTCTCACATTTGACAGTTTCACTGAATCAATCAGTTTTATATGATTTATACTAGTTACTAATTTGTATTACAGTTTTGCACATTTTGTTTGACTGCCATCACGCGGTGTATGTTTAATCTTTTCTCATAATTGAATAAGTTGGAAACTTGTAAAGTGTTTAAGATGCCTTCATAGAAAAGTTACCCAAAGCATTGTGTGTTTTCTCAAACAGTCTGATGTGCTATTGGGATTGCTTGAAAATCTGGACTCCCAAGACCCGGCACATTGTCACCTTGGACGAGGCTCCTACGAAACCAGCCAAGGCCAAGACGGTGCCTACCCAGTGGTGGGGCCCTCAACAGAAGAGTTGGAATCCCTCAAAGAACTGATCCGCTTCGATCATGAGTATGTCAAGAGGCCACCCATTCCCACACCTACGATTATCATTGAACAGGAGAAGATGGCTAACTCAGTTGCTGCCAAACCGAAGCCCCAGGAGCCAGCAATCAGTCTGGATATGGAAGAGTCAGTAGTGGACTTGACTTCCGGTGAGGACTCCCCAGCTTCAGCCTTAGAATTTTGTAGCAACATGCTGCCAAACAAGGCAGAAGCTGCCCTGCAGGACATGCTGGTGTCACTGAAAGATGCCTCACTGTCTTTGGATACAAAAGACACGACAGTCCCCAACCTGCTGTCCATCGATGACGGTGTCTTTGACTGCGACATCTCGGACATGCTCGGGTTGGACTCTGACGTCACAAGTTGCGACACAAAGAGCGAGACGGGCAGCTCTGCTGATTCAGCATTCAGCGACACCCCAGCATCCCCATTCAGCGATGAGGCCATGTCACCCAACCTCGGGGACAGTGTATGGGAGGAGTCCTTCACTGACCTCTTTCCATCGCTTGATTACCTGTGAAATAAACTCACCTCCCCCCCTTGAACCATTCCTTTTTAGTGGATTTTGTTGTGCTGTATATACCATGCACACCAGATTTACAGTACTCATTCAGCCTAACTTTGTTAAGGTCACCTTCAACTTTATAGAGAGTAATTTCACAACCATGACCGTTGCCCAAACTTTTAAAATCAACGTGTCTTGCTTAGCAAAATATGTGTGCCAGCTTATCAGTTTCATCAAGCACAATTTATTGATGGCTTAAACTGTAGCAGAAGTCCTCAAGCAATTACTTTCCACTAATGCTGAAATGGTTTGCTTAGTTTCCCATTTATTTTCCCTGTTTGTGCTTTTATCTTTGTTAAAAAAGACCATGAATTCAGTTTGTTCAGCTTAAAGGTCCTATGAAGATAGACAACATCAGAAACAAATCAGACTTCTCTTGGAAGAACTGTTGTAAATATGCGACTGTATTATAGTTTGCTTTTTCCTGTTTGATGTATATAAAACAAATTATATTTAGTGGTGGCATATACTTCAAGACATCCAGTTAACATGATTAAAGGTTGTTGGGAAAATTTAATTTTGTATGTGTGGCTTTTTGTCAATTTCCTCTTTTTTCAAGATTTTTGTTTCCAGGCCCAGTGTAAAACAGGAAAAGCATCAAGCTGTCGGTGGGCATAACTGCTTTTTTGATCACTGCCAATGGTTCCATTCACAGTTAAACTCCACATACATGTACATGTATTCATGTAAGGGATTTGAATCAGACATCAGGGAGGGACCAGTTGACTTATTGTTATCGAATTACATCGGTGCAGCTTGTGAAACCTTGTCGAATACAAAATGGAAGCGGAAAGTGCCAAATCTAGGACAAAGCTTGAAGTGCAAAATTCCATAGGGCTGACCACGCCACATGGCCAACGTTCAAACAGTAATAGGTTACAGAAATTGATAGTGTGGGAAGGGTAGGAGAGATGAATGCAGTTTCTTAAGGTACAATGTAGGTCGCATTTGGTTGAGATTGAAACCTTAAGAAAAGTCAGTGAGCTCCCATGGTTGATTTCAAAAGTGATACTTTCCTTTTCCCTCTGTAGTCCAAAAGGAGTCTCGTATATACATGTATTACCCAGTCGACAAACAGAGGGTGTTAAATGTACACTGTACCAGAAATAGATCCTTTGTTTGGCTTATAATAATTGTTGAGAAAAGTACGTGGATTTAATATGTTCATGCGTACGGGGAAGGTGTATTCTGCATGGAAGATTCCTTGCATTGAGGTTTGCAAATGAGGACCACCTGCCCTCACTATGGAGGTTGGACCCTCCCCCATCCATCCGCCCACCCAACAAAATTTATGACAGACTTGAACAAGTTTAGGTACAATTTACTTCCGGGTCGCAACGTGGCAGAGGTCAACAAAGGTCAACCTGGGTGAAAACCGCAATCTGTTTACAGACAGTTTGTCAACGTTTTGGTCATCTTCTCACAGTCTGCGCTGTTAAAAAAGATCCTGAGGGAGGAATATATTGCCTGTTGGTAAGATATGATATTTTCTGTGGATTCACCGTTCGTGGTGCAACATTTTTGTTACAAATCACTGATGATGAAACATTGAAAGGCGCAAGGTTAGTCGGCTGCCGGGCCGGCTATCTCATCTGTTCATGTGCGCGCGGTACGCGTCTGAAACTAGGTGCCGGATACGCGCGGCATATGTCACATTCTAAACCCTGATGCAACGAGGGCAAGCGGGTGGGCGGAAAAAGGGACAAATATGACTTGCGTCATATGTTTATCCTAAATATTTATCATGTTTAGCCAATACTTAAGATTTCTAGTATCAATTCTTCTGCGGTTCAATTTTCTACTTCCCACATACATGACGTCTGTGCCTCTTCAACGTGAATGCGATGTTTTTGATAGAATAAAATATAAAATATTATTAAGATATGCATATGATGCATGTCATTCTACATGTCTTCCTTTTAAACTTTAACCTTTTCTGTCTAGCGAACAAGTGTTACCAGGTTTTAGATTAGTCTATTATAGTAATAGTGCTGTTGAAGAAAAAAATATAGAACAGAATGTTAAAAAAAACTTACTGTCCTTCATCATGTTCATGTCCTCAAAAGAGTCCTCAGAATTTGCACATTAACTTTGACAGTCCACAGTCCTCCAACAGGTGAAGGATTGAGGACTGTTTGGGTTAAGGGCATATTTTGGCAAGATGAGATTGGAGTCATTCAACAATTTACAGAAAGTTTAGCACATTCACGTTTTAAACAGCATAGAGCAAAACGTAAACATCTTAAATATTGTAAGTCTACACAGACAACCCTGCCATGCCTGTGGCTGGCTACACAGCCAGATGCAAAGTTGACCCCTGATGGCGCGCTTCCAGAACCTTTGGATAGGAAAAATTGTGTGCAAAGATTTTAGAATTTGTAATATATTTTCATTCAGTTACTTTTCAAAAAAATCCAACTTGGAAAAAGGGCTTTAGAAAATATTTGCTTGTACACGTATATCAATTTGTAGAAACTGAAAAATTACCAGACCTAAAAGAGAAATATCCTACCAAAAGTCGATCCATCACTTCTGAAAATCTAAAATACATGTACATAAACAGTCCGATTTGGTGGTCTCATGAACATTTACATATATGGTCAGAAATTTTATGGCAGTCTGTCTGTAAAAGCTGAAATAAAAACAGACCAAAATACAGGTATTTTACATAATTTGCAATTTACTTTAAGGTAATAACGTTAATCTACTTCTATGAAATATTCTAATGAGTGTTTCATGGGGTGGTTTCAGTTAGGAATTATTCTTCCAATTATTTAAAATTATCGGATGGGATAGGACGGCCCACTGTAAAATCCCCATAGGTGGACTGCGCAAGGGTTCCGGAAACTTGTTGCGTAATCTTTTACTTTCAGGCTTTTTGCCACATCATGGCCACATCAAGCTCTTATGGTTCCCAGCAAAAGAAAATACAACCTTATTTAAAATCATCAAGACAAATATCCATTTTGAATGAACTGGCTGTAAAATTGGAAACCAACCAAAATGTGATACATGTATTTCTGCAAACTGTGGTCTCCCAGTTGTAGGCAAAATGAGAGTGGTCCGTATGAAACCTTGGTCCCCCTTAATTCACAACAGTTGTGACGATGTTGAATTTATAAAAGTTTAAAGCAAGACCAGAGATGTATTCCACACTCCAGCAAATATTTTGCAATTTTTTTGTGCACATTCAGTGAAAAATCACTGGCTACACAGCTGTGCTGTCCCATAGTACATGTGTCACAGCTACTGGCTATTTTCTTCATCATAAATGCACTGTTTTCTGTGTGGAGATATTTCTCACACATGTCATTCATTTATATTCTGGCAGACCTCACTCTGTGTGAAAAAATGGATGTAGCAGCAAGAAGTCAAATCAAGAAAACACACAGACTCCTGATGCCCTAAGATAGTCTTTAGTGACTGTGACAAGACCAACTGATTTACCTTGCGATCTTAAGTGTAGGAATTACTGCTTGAAGGTGGTGTTATCATCAAGATGAAGCTTGTCAGCCGGGATCTTGAGAAAGATGGAGCAGGGTAAGACCTTCTTAAATGGTTAGGTTCCAAAAACATTATGGTCTAGTTTTGTGGCTCTGTTATTGTGTTAACCGTTCAGTTATACACAGGTTACAATCAGTCTGCCGTGTTCATAATTAATGACTTTGCACCAGAGGCCAGGTCTTGTATGCAGTGTAGAAGCATACAACATCCAGGAAGTCTGTAGAGGTGGACCATGTGATGAGCTTGAACTTGGCGGCTGTACACATCCTGCGTTGGAGCAGATGTTGCTGTAGGGGGGCCTTAACCCTAATTCACAAGAGTGATTTACTAGGAAACTTTCTCATCAGTGCAAATCGCAACACCGTATAGCATGTATAGTGAACTTTGCGCATAAACAGTTGGACCCTGTTTAATTGCAGTATGCCTAATCCCACATAAAACACAGTCAGTACACTAGTGCAGTACTCATCCTAACAGATTCCAACAGGCTGGTGATGGAGTTTGGCTGCTTGGGGGTCACTAGGGTTAAAGTGTTAAATACATGTACAGGTATTTTATGAGAATACAGTAAGAAGTAACCTTCAAGAGCCAGCATTTGTGGCAGTGGCACATTTGGGCATACAGTATGTTTGTTGTTGGCCGATATACTGTACATGTATCTAACCCTTGTATGATGTCACATTTTCAGGCGAAATATTACTCTGAGTGAGTGGTTAAATCTCTTGCACTGAAATTCTGCATTCACCAAGTAACCAGCAAGCACAAAGCCCTTAGACTAGGCATATTATTCACATTTCCCTATTTCTGTAATAACTCCTGAGATACATGTACACGGTGCTACATGTACATTAGTACTGATTTTTGCTCACAGTGAATGAAACCGTGAAATCAGGCCCAGGTAGCTCCAAGATGCAGTTCCAAGAAAACAAACCAGTACATAAAATAGTCAGTCCAGCACTTCTATTGCAATAAATATTCTTCACAATCAACTTGAATATGCGCCAGTAGCATTTCCAGTTTTAAACATATCGATCGACTCTTTTGTGCAAGAGGGTTGAAATGTCAAACCAAAACCCTCATCTTTGTGTTCCAAACTATGGATGTGTTTTTCATGTGTCCTCATGAGCAATTCCACAGAGTTCATGTTCCCCATGGTCAAACATTTTCAAAGAGCCAGTTGTTCTACCTCTGGGGGTTTGGTTCATGCAGGCAAGTGACCCTCATCCCGGAGGAGTCGGAGGACATGTGGCATGCCTTCAACCTGATCCGGGCTGGCGACAGCCTGCGGTCCACCACAGTCCGCAAGGTGACCACCGAGACGGCCACGGGCAGCAGTAGTAGCAACCGGGTCCGCACCGTGCTGACTGTCTCGGTGGAGGACGTGGACTTTGACGTACAGGCCTGCGTGCTGCGGGTCAAAGGCCGCAACATCCAGGAGAACCAGTATGTTAAGGTAGGATAGAGGAAAGGCCTCCCAGTATGTTGGGGGAAGGGGTTTCAAAGTGTGGGAGGGGGGAACCCTTTAAGAAATTTACTCTTCTGAAGGTTCCTGAAAAAAATCACAGTCACTAACACAATAGAGATCAGTCTGTGTAATTCCTGTGCTGAGAATTTTATTTGAGAAAAGAGAGGTCATATTTTACAAAGCTGCATCCTGTTGGACCAACCCACCACTTCCTTACTGTGGTTCAGGTAGATAATGTACATGAATGATGTACAAACCAGCGCGCACTGCTATTTTTACATGGGCATTTGTGTGGGCAATACATGCAAGGTGCCAAGATAATGGTACTCAATCCAGCCTGTCTTTTCTCTCTTCTTGACTTGTTCATTATCCCCGTACCACTCATGTAAGTGCTGATGTGGAATACTTGAGAAACAGAAGAAATCCTGCTTCCGCTAGTTAGGACTTCACATACCCACTGATGTGATAGTTACCCATACTGTGAATAACTTCTTGATGTTTTCCCTCACAGATGGGGGCATATCATACATTAGATTTAGAGCTCAACCGAAAATTCACTCTTGCCAAGCAGTTGTGGGATGCAGTCGACCTTGAAAGAATAGGTGAGGTGGAGATTAAATCTGAAACCTTACGTCACTTGTAACCAAATCTTTTTTCATGCATGCGTCGTCGACACGCATACACACGTTTACCACTAGATATGATGAGTACAGCTAGGTCATGAAGCCATGGCATATAATCATGTTATACAGGAACTTAACTCTATATACTGCAAGTTACCACATCTGAAGTGTTTTGTTCTGCCACATAAGATATTTTAAACCCACCATGTACAAATTTTTCAAAGGATCATTCAAAACGGGCAAAAGTACTCATTCTCACAATTCATGAAATTCTCATTCCCTTCAGAAACGGCCTGTGACGCGGCGCAAATGGCCGACGTGGCCGCAGTCGTGATGCAGGAGGGGCTAGCACTCATCTGCCTGGTCACCCCCAGCATGACTTTGGTGCGGGCCAAGATCGAGCACAACATCCCACGCAAACGCAAGGGGTCCTGCTCACAGCATGACAAAGCCCTGCTGCGCTTCTACGATGCCCTCATGCAGGCCATTCTTAGACATGTCAACTTCGATGGTGAGCATGACTTCTAGCTCTTTATTCCGTCCATGTAACACTAGGAACACATTAACCCTAATTGCCTAGGCCTTTTGCTTGGATACAACCTCAAACCTGTCTTGTTCAATTGTCCTACAGCCTCCAGCCGCAGATTGGTTTCAGCCTCAATCCTCAAATCCTGCATGCTTGTCATCAGGTGCAGATAGATAAAAATATTCTCTATAGCTTACGCTTTTGATCAGATGGCATTTTTGTTTTAGCAGAGTTCTTGCATGTGTGTGTTAATTGAATTGAATGTCACTTTGATAGCATGGGCTGTGTTTCTTTCTTGTCTCTTTCCTCCACAGTTGTTAAATGTGTGCTAGTAGCAAGTCCGGGCTTTGTGAAGGTAAATTCTATGTTGTACATTGGACACATGGATTACACACTGACTCACTGTGGTAATTTGGACAGAACAGGTTAAATGATATTCTAGTATGTTGCATCATCTGTTTATGATCACATTTTACTGGAGAAGTTGGAAAGTGACATTTCTTCAAAATGTATGTTTGACCACAATCAGTGTTCAAAGTTGCTCTTAAATTGGACTTTCACTCTTCTATGGTCGCATATTGTTCTTTGAATTGTACCATACCAGTATGATTGTGGGGTCTGTTGTAATGTCACTCTTCACAAGGTTATCCGCCATCTTGTTTCAGGACCAGTTTTGTGAGTTCATGTTTCAAGAAGCCATTAAGTTGGAGAACAAAGTCCTCCTAGAGAACAAGCCCAAGTTTCTACTGGTCCACTCTTCCTCCGGGCACAAGCATGCTCTCAAAGGTGAGTCAGAAGTTTCTGTTGTTACTGCAAAATGTTTACATTCCCATTCGGTCGCTCATATCTCCCCCTTGGGTGGGCGTCAATCATAACGATGTTCCCTGCCTTGAAAATGTGAAACGCAGCTGTTTGATAGAAGGCACTTTGGTGTCATTTGTCTCATGAGATGATTTTATTGGCATTTGATTTAGTTCAACGTTGTCATGCACTCTGTGTGCCAAGTATTCTGTGCGCCATGTTTTCCAAGTAACCAGGTCATGCAAAATATATAGTTGGCCATTCGGTGTCCTTTCAGCCCAAACGGAGATCATTAAAGAAAATGTCAAGCTTGAAATCTTTTGAAATGATTTGCTCCTCCAAAAGCCCAATATTTCATCTCGTGAAATTTCATGAATTTTAAATTTCCATTCATCAAATACACGTATTAGAGAAGTTTTGTTTATTTTAAAAATTCCATTTCCATTAGAGGTATTGTCCAACCCAGCGGTAACAGCAAGGCTAGCTGACACCAAAGCAGCAGGGGAGGTGAAAGCACTAGACGCCTTCTACAACATGCTGCAGAATGAACCAGACAGGGCCTTCTATGGGTAAAAACCCCAAAGAAACATTTGTAATGTCCAGACTGTGCTCTATTCTGTCGTGGTCTGTTCATCAGGCTGGCTTATACTCGACCAAAGTATGAAGGCCAGTCTCTGTGTTAACAACAAAACATTTTGCGCTGCAAATTTGTAATTTTGCCGCAAAAGCAATTCGCATTCGTGTTTACTTTTGCATGAGGTGTGACACTGCCTTTAGGCAAAAGATTGCTGTGTATTTTTCTAGACAGATTTCTCAATGGGAACACTTAGTTTTCTAATGCATGCTATTCCTGTTTTCCGCTTCTCGTAGCGGGCAGATGAACTTTTTGCATTTTCGTTGTCTGTCACAAACTGTGCCAAAATTTGACGTCAGCAACATGTCAGATAGTTCAACATTTATACCCTTTCTCTTGCATATTTTAAGAAGTTCTCTTGATTAATGTTCCTCCGCTTTTCAATTAACGTTGGGTCTTTTTATATCATCACCAACCATCTCCAAGTCAATTTGATTTGTTTAGCAGTGGTCTTACTTTCCCTTGTTGAATACTCATCCATGCAGGGTCTCTGTTTGTTGTTGCAGAATCACTGAAGTGGAGACTGCCAATGCTGCCACTGCCATAGAGACATTGCTCATCAGTGACAAGCTCTTCAGGTTGGTTTTTATTCAAGCATATTATTTACTGAAGAGGACGGTGAAGGGATTCGTGTGAACTTGTTGGGGTTTAGGGAGGTTTTTATTTGTATTAATTTTTTTCTTGATGTCAATCTGATGTCATTTAATTAAGGAAAGGCCTATTTTCTGTAATAGACAAAGTGTTACTTTGAACCCTTGCGCCTGAGTATAGCACTAACATCACTAACATGAACAAGCAGATGTTATAAAGTCTTGTGGAGGGTGTACTTTGTGGTCTTTTCACCTGTCATAATCTATGGTGAGGGGAAATGGCAGACATACCATGACATTTGATCACAAGAAATGAAAGGCTCAATCTTACCATTCCTGTTGTGGAAGATAATTCTCCGGAAGATTTAAGACAATGTTTGTTTGTTGGGTTGTTTGTTTGTTATTTTGTTTTAGGAATTCAGCAATGCAGTCAAGCCTTTATTCCTTTCCTTGTCAGTATCCTTACTTGTATTGACCTTCATTCATGGTGCATCATGAAAAAGAACCTTAATGTTTGGATTCCACTAGCATGGGACAAGATAGATGATCATGTGTTCATAATCTGTCTCTGTCCTTGAATCAGGTCACAGGACATTGCTCAGCGCCAGCGCTACGTTGCCTTGGTGGAGAGCGCTCGAGAGAATGGGGGCGATGTCAAGATATTCTCAAGTCTGCATGTGTCAGGCGAACGTAAGTTGAAATATTGGGTACCACACCAAATTGAAATGTACAGTATAGTGCCGGTAAAGAACAATTATCGCCCGTTAGAGTGATCATCAACTGGGCCAGGAAACTCCTTGTATGAGCCAGAGTTGTAGTCCAGACCATCACAAGACCTTTTCACACGACCAGCCGCAAGACCAGCCACACGTATGAGGGTGAACAATAACAAAGGAATGCACTTGTTGCTGTTCATTTGAAGAGCTTGTGACTTGAATTCAGACTGGAGGTCAGGTCCTGTGGGGTCTTGTGATGGTCGTAAGAGGCCTTGACCACAATAATGGTTTGAGCATCCGTATGGTGTTAAACAGCTTGCATGTTCAAATCCGACATCGGTTTATCCGTTATGTCCCACTGAAAATTGCTGGAAATGTCTGGTCATAAACACGAGATTACCTTGCGTATTTTCCTTTATTCTGCAGAGGTGGAAATATTCAATGAAAACATTTGTTTATAAGTTTTCAATTCACAGTACCTTTTCATATGGTAGCATTCTTAAAGTAATCTGCATATGTATAAAAGCATTTAAAAATAAAATCTGTAAAGGTAATTGCTGCTTACATCTTCACTACTTCCTTATTTACTAAAACATTGCCCCATGGCGTGTTTGTGGGTCGTGTCCTGAAGCTGTATGCAATCTGCTCCGAGCAGGAACAAAAGAGGGCGTGTTTTGAAATGAAATTGACAGTCCTTTGGTGTTATTGCATATGGGCGCAAGATATGCGTGATTGATGCGAAGCACACTTAGTATGTGCAACATATTTAGTATGGAGTGTATGGTCTTCATGTGCACGGCGAACGTGTACGAGAACCCAGTTTGAAAACTTAACACCGTCTGTCTTTCTTTTGCTGGTGAGGGCACACTTCAGCTCAGGGTGGATACTGTTGAAAAAGCAGATAATCCATGCAGCTGGACGATTCTGAGTGACGGCATATGTATATGCATGTCGTTATCTTCCCACAGAACTCGACTTGCTCACTGGAGTGGCAGCAATACTACGTTTCCCTATGCCTGACATTGATGAACTAGGCCGCGACTCCAGCTCCGACGAGGATTGAAACTATTTGAGCCTCTTCTGGGGACATTATGTTCCTGAATTTCCTAGAGAAGACATCATCTGCAGACTTTCAGGAGTCAGGAGGCAGCCATGTTCCTGTGGTTCCCTGAAGCCATGGCATACGGGATGCCATGCATGTAATGATGTGGAAGGTACCAGTCTTGTGGCTTGGTCGCCCATCTGAATTGGTCAAAAGGAGATTTAAATGCTTTTAGTATGTTCACCAAAAATTGAATGCATGGCTTTTAAGGAAATATCACAAACACATCTGGCTTATCAAAGTTGCATTTGTTCACTGACATTCACCGAGAGGTGGCACACTGCTTTTCCAGAATGTTCACTACCAGCCATCAAGGCTGTCAACTGCGTCCAGATAGTTGGATTGCTGACCAAAAACATCACTATTATTTTTGTAATGATGATGGAAGAGGCTAAACAACAGAAATTTATAGAATCATTGATGTCCTATTTATATTTTGTGTTGACATGTTTTCATTTTCAGTCTTGGCATTGCTGTGTCAATCAATGGCATTTCTAGGCCCTTTTTCTTTTAATTTAAATGTTGATGTGTACATTCAGGCACAAAATGGCTATACCACTTTGGACAAAAACCTTCTACATGTATTTTGAGTTCCAAAAAATTGGTGTTGTTTTGCTTCCTATTTTTGTGTTCCTTAGCTGATTTTGGATAAAACACCCAGCCATTAAACCTTTACACAAACTCTTCACAATGACCTGTTGAAACATTCATAACTTTTGCAGAAAACTCCCAGGAACTGGTAAAAAGAGCATTCTCGCAACAACATTGTCTTCAGGTTTAGGAAGTAGTTGGAACAGAGGGGCATAACTCTCCACACAACATGTTTAAAGTGTGAACTTGGTTTTGTTCTCCCTTTACCTAAATAGTCATATAATGTACAGGTGTATTCTTGTACAGTGGCATTAAGTGCAACTGGTATCAAATTTCATTGCCATCAGTGAGAGATTCAACCAGGGAAGACAAATGGTTCCCTCTGTAATGACAAATGGAATCAGCTATCGAACTGCGATGTGACCATGCCCAAATGTCTGGTTTCAAAAGATTGAATAGATAGGCCCAACCATCAATCATTCAGGCGGTGTGAATCAAAGTACAGTTAACGAAAGTCTTCACTTGGACTTACCCCTACATGAATCTTTGATTGGTTGTTGCAACTGCAAATGCACCTCAAGTTTAAGAAAGCATGTCGTATGCTTGCATGCACAGTTGGGGCAAAATGTTTACATACGCCTGGGAGAACAAAAACAGCTTTCCTCAAATTTCCAGGGGTGTGAGTGGTCACTTACAGCACAATGCTGAAATGTAAGAAATCCCCACAGGTTTGTATGCAGCAAGTGCATGAAGAAGCTGAAATTGAGGGTCAACATTTGAACAAAAAAGAAGCTGAAATCAGCTAAAAAGTTGAATTTTAACATCTCTGAATTTCACAACTTCACTCGTTCCTGCAAACTTCATAAAGACAAAAGAGATGGGTCTATAGCTAATGTACATAGTGTATGCATCATATAAAAACACCCGGTGATGTATATATGATTCATATGTATATTTGCCCAAAAAAAATCAAAATTTTATATACACCAACCCTCATATTGAGTGCCGCTTTCTGTATTTTTGGTAACATTTCATAGTCACAGTTGACCCCTCTCTGAAGTGTTTAAACCACAGTAAGGGGGTAGATTAAAATTTTTCACAATATGATTTCTCAGAAGTAATAATATTGTGAACCATAATTGAAGTACACACTACGAACACTAAGTTGAGATACAATTTGTCTGACGTTATAAAAGTTGGCAATACTATATTGAACAGCAAAAAAAATTGAGGAAAACTGTTTTACCAAGTGCACATACATTTTTGGCCCCAACTGTATAATGCCAATGAACTTACATGCATGGTGTCTCCTGATAATAGTTGGTGCGAAGACACTCTACTGAGGATATCAGAGTTAGCATATACACACGGTGCGCATGATTGGCACAGCTGTAGTGAGTAAAACTTTGTTGGATGATGGCATTTGCTTGGTGCAGCAAAGATGATCTGAATGAGTTAACAACGTTTACCAGTCATTTCTAATGATGCTGCATTATCTAATGTCTGTCCAGTGTTACGGCAACAGTCAAATGTGTCATAGAGGCAGGCAAAAACAAGCTAAAAATGCTCCCTGGCCAAACCTAACTAAGAAAGTACCAGGAGCATTAATCTTCCCACTTCAGTCCTATTTAGTTGTTGGGGTTTTTCTGTGTTTACCAAGGTAGCATGTATTACTGGCATTCCATGCCAACAGCTAAAACAGGAAAACTGTACAAAGAATGTACCTCAGCTAATTGTGTACAAGTATTATGAGACATGGACAACAAATAGAACTTGTGTTTATGAGTACACCAACAGATGCATAAAGGAGAGTTATTTATTGGGATATACAATGGCAACCGTTTCCTGCTTGTAAATTAAAACTTAAAGAAAAGGCTTGCTGTTTATGCAGCACTTCTTCGTTATGAACAAGTGCACGTAAATGTATATTAAAATTCATCAAGATTGATGATGACGGTTGTACATTTTTACAGGCAAAATACAGAAGAGGCCATTTAAAGTAATATCCAGATTGTTTGCTCTTAAATTGTTATCGTGATTATTTATGAAATAAATTTATTGAATAGTATTTTGGAGTGTGCCGTTTACATTGTGTGCATTACAATGAGATTGGGTAATCTCGTTTAAATCTCAATTGTATCTTTTCCGCATCCAAAAAAAAAAATGGGCTGGCTGGATTTTGACAAATGCTCTACTGCAGAGCCTAGCTGCCATTATTGTGCATGGGGTTTTGTTGTCGATATGTATGCTGTGTAACTCCAAACAACACGCCAGAAAATTACTGAAGCTGTGTTGGATTTTGGCCAATTTGAAGTGTCTCACATTGCTGACCCACTGGTGGATTCACACAAATGCGCTTTTCCACACTTGGGTGGTACATAGGGAAACTCGCTCAGTGTCCAAATTAAAGTCACTGACTTTCCTCGAAAACAACACGGCCTCACGGGAAGGATCCACGGTGCGTCGAGGAAACACTCGACTGTGCCAGTCAGTCTGTGACATCAACCTAATGAGACCACTGATTGACTAGAATGCTCCGTCATTTGAAAATCACTCAGGTTTATAAATAAACACGAGGATTTATCGCCTGATGGCTCTGTTTATCTCATCTCACAAAGTGACCAGTCACAGAGAAAACCACCACGTTGAATGTTTTTTAACTCATAGATGACCGTCATGAGGGTTTCATGATGCATATATGCTCACAAGGGCACCGAGTTCCTACTTGGTGCTAAGCCTCACTAGGCAGAAAGACTATGCAGATCATAGAATTATCATGGTACGTAGAAGCCAGTGAAGATTGAAGGCTGTCTGGTTCTCTGGGAGCAAATTATTTTCTCCATCTGAAAGGCAAAACAAAATACCTTTCCCTCAAAATACAAATTATAAGCTGAATCTATATCGTCAATAGCTTTCTATTCTTAATTCAACAATTACATGTAATTTGAGTTCATCACAATTTTGTCAATGTTTTGAGGCACTCTGACAAATGAAGTAAGCTTTGCTACAAAGGTACAAGTACCTACAGAGTTGGGGTTATATGAACAATGGACGTGTGAAACTGAACGTCATTTCAAAATCGTACATTTTCAGGATTTTATCCTTTCCTCCACTAGCTACCCTCTGGCCATCGGGACTCCAGTCCACAGCGTAAACCTCGTCTGCGTGGCCCGGTAAGTCAATGGCAATCTTGCCTGTCTTGATGTTCCAGACTTTGAGGGTGCTGTCGGCGCTGCCGCTGCAGAGGAGACGGCTGTCGGATGACCAGGACACCTGCACCAACCACACAGCAACACAAATATAAGGACATTCACGTATATTGGCTGAATGCAAAGCACTTCAGGGTGCCAGAGTTTTAAGCACGGCAAGAGAGGGCACTCCTTGCCCAGCAATAATGCTAACAGGGTCGTAACACCACATGTATACACTTATTTCCTTGCTGGTCATTTGGGCTGCATTCATGTGTGCTCTTCGCAAAATGCTCATGTGAGAAAATATTGCGTGCGCATTACTCTCGGGTCACATCGCACAAACGGTAACGGTTCCCTGTCTGCCATCTTGAAAGAACAATGTGATAGGAGAGTACATGTAGAGTATGGGGGTGAATATGTCATGCACTCAATTATGTATGTACCAGGCATTAGCTTGAGAACCAGTGCGTAAACCAACACATTCGAGCATGCTCCATCCGTTTGCACTAAATTTTCTGGTTCAAAATAATGTCACACTTTCTCTATACTAAGCTTATTAACAGTGGGTCGTGCTGTTTGTGCACTCGAGCATGTACACGTGTTAACATGATCGTCACGCTCCAATGCATACAGCTAAGCACTGGCTGCTAGGTACATTGCAGCAATGGCATTCTAGTGCTGGCCCTGCCTCTCTCACCCAAGGGTGAGGGGTAGCCCAAGCCATTTACACAACTTCACAAGCCATCTACTATTACAACCACACATGTACAAAATAGCCTGACAAGTTGGAATTGGATCACAGAGAAAGGCCCTCTGCATGGTTGGATAAACTTTAGCCTGTAACATGTTTCACAGTACTTGTTTCTGCCCCAACAAAACTAAACTACGTTTTTATCTTCTTTTGGCTTGCATACAAACATTTGAAGATTTGCAGGGTCAATGTACTCTTATCATTCCCTTGTTGGAGTAAAATCTCCAAGTTTAAGTAAGCAGGTGCTTAAGGCATGATTGAATTAGCTTAATACCAGATGGCAACTAATAGTCTTTGCAATGGCTATTAACTGAAATTCATGAATTCTGGAAACTGGTGAGGTGAAATCTCCTGGTTAAGTTGGAGTATGCATTGAATTTGATGCATGTGTAGCGAGGTGCAAGTGTTCATATTCTTGTATTCCATTCTCAAACTTTAAATGCCAACCAGCAAACCTGATCAACAAACCCTGTGCCCACATCAGCACCTACCTGATATACTTTGCTGACATGACCCCTGAGAGTTGTTAGGAATCTGGAAAATTGAAACAAATCAAACCACACTATAACGTCTGCTGACAGGCAAATTTGAAGTGTTAATTTGTAAAAAAAAAATCAATTTGATTGAAATAAAACATGTACAGGGAAGAAATGAGCAACATCTTCCGAAACAATTGACATCATGACCCAGTTATTTGAATTTTTTCCATTAGTTCAAACTTCAGTGCAATTTCACTAATAACAGAAACAGCTCTTTTTTGCCATGAAGAACCACAAATGATTGCGAGTGGCCATGCTGGTGTGGATTCGGACTCACTTTCCTGATCGCCCATCCCACAGTTTGACGGACTTGTCGAACGAAGCGCTGGCTATTAGTCTGGTGTCGGGGGAGAATGCCACCTCATTGATCAGCTGCTGGTGCCCCGTCATCCTTGCCAGGGGCTTCTTGTCTTCTGATGGGTGCCAAAGAAACAGGGTGAAGTCGTCAGAACCGGATACCAGCCTCTCAGGTTCTGTGCCCTGAAGTCAATGACCGCAGTAACAGAAAGACATTTGTGATTCAGCTAGTGGTCAGAAATGCCCTGTAAGCTCAGATGACAGTCTATAACACAGGTGCAGATTCAACAAGACATCCACATGTTGACCTCATGATGGAGGCCAATCAGTGGGTGTGAACC
The DNA here is from genome assembly GCF_054643075.1 of Acanthaster planci. Lineage (NCBI taxonomy): Eukaryota > Metazoa > Echinodermata > Asteroidea > Valvatida > Acanthasteridae > Acanthaster > Acanthaster planci. Next base: position 10,265,847 of record NC_141785.1, on the reverse strand, counting down.
TAATCAGCTGACATTTGCCAACCAATAAACAGCCTTGGTTTCACTTCTGACCAACAGTCAAGTACAATACTGGAACACAGGTTTACAGCACCTAACAACTGTTGAACATTTTTATCTTGACATTTCAAATTACTGTATGTTAATAAAATTCATTTTCCACCTCAATGTACAAAACTTTAATTAAGAAGTTACTATACATGTACTCTTGACCAATACAAATTTATTAATAATGGTAATACTATTTCTGTCATCAACAACAATCTTCTGAACTTATTTGATTTATCCACTCACCTTTACACTGGTGTACCTCTCCTGGGCCAACTTGGACAATTCATCAGCTGTGGAAAAGAACAAACCACCGTTTGGACATCAAATTGGTTTCAAGGGATTGCAGTATCTCTCAAAAATAAGTCGAACGTCATGCTGCAGACATCTACAGGGAATCACCATCTGTAGTTTACTAATAATACAGTGAGTATTGGACAAATTACTGGGAAACACAAACGCACATCCTTTCAATAACGGCACTATTTAAATTCACTGAAGGGGTAACTCTTTGTTGTTTTTACTGTAACATTTAACAGGTTAGTCCACAACAAAGCAAAAATTTATCTTTGATAGACTTCACTTCTCCTCATGCAGGTGCATTACATGTATGACCATTTTGATAGAATAAACAGTTGTTTAGGCTCAAGGTAAAATTTACGCACTTTAACCCTGCTTGAAGGTGGAAGATTGTGCATACCACGGATGCATAAGTTGGTGATTTTTTAGCCCCACCCTGTTATTGTTTGTTTGAACATCGATTTCATTTTAAAAATTTAAAATCATTCCTTGATGTCCTTTGCACCCTATAACCATTAAATCCGCAGAGAAATCACAGGAAAAGGTAGTAAGTTTTGACCCTACTGCTGTTCTATCTTACGCTTTATGCTTATACCATATGCTGCTGCCAAGGCATGTCTAGAATTACCCAGGCACGTGCCTGGAAGGCCTCAAAGCTTCTTACGAGACCCAGCAGCCTTTACAGAGGTCGTTTATGGTTCACAGACAGGGCCTGGGAAAGTCACACAGCCCTTGAGTAAACAATTCTTTATATCTGCCAGCTGCAAAATGTATGTACACCTTTCTATGGGAATTGGCCAGACTCTGGCTGGAGTGGTTTTTTTTTGTGGCTAAAAGGAAGCCCCCATGTTAACAGAGAGACTAAACAAGGCTGTTCAGCATGACCAGAGGTAGGAATACCTGGGAGGTCATTGCAGTTGGCAGTAATTTATGTTTTTTCAATCAAGTAATTAGCAAAAAGTGATTCTCGAAAATCACCGCAGGCCTCTACTCAGGGAATACCCTAATACCTAAAGGGCTCATTCCACTTGTCACCCTGACTATGAATTATTTCCAAATAGTTAGAAGAGAACAAGACAAGCGATTTAGGATTCTATGATTAAAAGAAAAGCCAGTGGTGGAGTCTGTTGCGTTGGCCGGTCCAGGTCAGTGCCTATGGGCGCATTGCACTGCGACGAGAGTGTGTGCTTCACGTTGCAGCCGTACCTGTCTCGGTGACTTTTCTGTAAACATGCGAGGCCTTGGAGGGATCGAATGCACCTGTTCTTGTGACGTAGTCTGTGCTGAGGGCCATGGTGTTCACCCAATGGCCATGCCCCTGTAGTGTCCTGCACAGGACACCCTAGACAAACAACAAAAACCACAAGTCTGCATGTGAACTTTAAAAACTATTACAACAAATGCAGCAGATATTTCAGCATCTCATCCTTCACTAAAATTCACAATTAACCATACAATCACCACCTCTGTGCTTATCTGTATCCAATTATTCCTTGCTTGAGACAAGTAATGACAGTTAATTGACTTGCTCTAGTTGTCACATTTTGATCAAGCAGCCTGGTAATAATAGAGATCAATTATTACATTGTTTTTCATCATCAGTCACACTGGTCTACAGCCAAAGTACTTCCAAAACAACAGAAATCAAACCTGACTGATTCTGGGTCACCGAGAATGGAACTATACTAACATTATTGACTGGCTCTAGTTTTCAAGATATGGCACAGCGTCACTATCTATATGTACATGTATAAAGGTATGGGGGAAAAATAAAAGGTTTACAATTGGTGAATAAAATTTGCTATGAACACTAGTTACTTTATGGTACGTAAAATGTAAACTGAAATATTCTGGTGACTGTAGTCAATCATTCATTTCAATTGACAAATTGAATAATAAATCATACATAATAATAATAAATATAAATAATAATAATAAATCATAATATAATCCATAATAAATCGTACATTTATCTCAAAAGCAGACGACTTAAAAACTTGTTGACCAATTGTAATTGTAATCAATTACTGCATTATTGCAACACCAATACAATGACTAAAACAGGATTTTCCAATCCATTAGCACAATGACAAACACTGTATGTGGCCTCCTAATAATTCAATAAAGGCAGGCCTCATCACAGACTTTGGGTTTAAAATATCTTCACTTACATCTTCTGCCCTCCATACTTTTATAGTCCTATCCTGAGACGACGAGTAGAGTAACCCATCACCTCCCCATCTGATGCATGTGACTGACTGTAGGTGACTTGACAAAGAGCGAAGACACGTTCCTAACTTGACATCCCAGATGCGTATCGTGGCATCCTGAGTGAGGGTCAAAGTTCAAATCTACCATGAATTAATTTCCTGGCCACAAAACAAGTGACGATAAGTGCAGTACAGCTGTCATTGTAGGCGGCTTCAAGAATCTCTGAAAATATGCAATGAAGTTCCTGCCAAGTTACTAACCAGGTTAGATGCAACTGGCCCATGTGCTGATAACGTATTGCTTGGTTCACATGTACACTTCCCTATGGAGCTGTTGTCTCTACCTGGCTTCCATACGAAAACGCACATGCCAAAAAAGCATGACGTAATCGGTACCTGGGTCCATCTGCCTAGAGTTGAAGTGTGCCCCCACCAGCAAAGAAGAGACAGGCTGATGGGAAGGTTTTCAACCAGGCTGGTGCACGCGCCTGTTGCACACACAGCAATACGGTACATCTAAACAGAAACTGGTTGAGCCCACGCCAAATGTGCATGAACCTGAGCAAGCACGCAGTGAGAGCCCACCAAAGGACGGTGAAGTGCCCAACAAAGGATCGTGGTTGCTGTGTAAAGACCCGCCCTCTCTCGTTCCCCCTAAAAGTGAACGGGCATACCTTGACTTTTTGGCTGTTGGCAGGCTTCTTTTGCTAAGCAAATATTTTGTGTGCTCAACAAGTTTCTTTGCTTAACACCTCAATGAAATCAGTCTGAGATCACCGACCCACTGAGGCTAATTCCTCCTAGTGAATGAGTGCAAGGTGAGTGCAGGGTGAGAGCTTCATGTCATCAGAAGAAGCAGTGTACCTTTGATGAGCTGGCTAGATGTCTACAGTTTCCGTTCCTGTGTAACGGTTCCCAGGCCAGCCATGTGATCCACTGTCTGTGGCCGGTCAGTGGCCGGCCTACCTGTTTGCCTGTCTCCGGATTCCACAACAGAATCTGTACAGAAGTATTAATTAAGTAAATATTTAATGTCCCAAAAAATTGCCCAGAAAATCTTGTTGCTGTAAAAATGAAGCCCTCCTACAAACTGAAGCTCAAGAAAGTGGAAGAACTTTTATGGTTCAAGTTGTTGGTTCAATTACAATGGAGCAATCATACAAGTTAAACTAAAAAACTGAACTTTTACAAGCGTTACAAATCATCCGATCAATAAATACTGTAGTCTGAAGGGGACAGGCTGATAAAAGGAAATGTGACGAAGAGTAAGTAAAAAAAAATTAGTGAAAGCTGTCTTTGTTGAAGGGGAGAGTACTGAGTGGACAATGGGATCGTTGGTAGTTACCTGACTGTTTTTGCAGCCTGAGGCTAGAACCTGTCCATCTGGGGACCAGGCTATGCAGAGAACCCAGTGTTTGTGTCCTGATAGGAAGGGAAGAACCAAAGACAGTAAGACAGCAAGTGAAGTCGCTATCACGGTGATACAGACGAATCAAGCGACTGTGCTCATGAGCTATTACTGACAGGTTGTTACCGGTATCCCTAAATTGGGGGCACGTATGCTTCTTTGACAGTGTGTGGACAACCTATTGTTACACAGAGAACTAAACGTGAATGTACAACTCACAAACAAATGTAACCAACAAGGTGGACTCTCCATCAGGTGTCTTTGGTGCATATACTGCGAGGGTGTTCGGGCAGTTTCATCCTCGAGAGGAATGGTTTATTCATCGTACCTTTACACGTGAAATGTGGCGTCTCTGTGTTGACATCCCAGAACCTTACGGTGGTGTCCCCTGATCCACTGGCCAAGTACCTGGAAAAACAAACAATTTGGAGTTTTGAGACTGAGGAAGAAGTACAGTTGCCAGACATAATGAAAAAGGTCCCACCTACACAGCTTGAGAGCCACTGGGAAGTTCACGTAAAGACACATACCAAGAGGCCTCAATCTCTCAAAATAATGGAGCTAACAATAGCTGATGACCCAAAGGCCCGTCTGGCATATTTTACTAGGGAAGAGGTACCATTGATCAGACTGTTTCCTATGGTAATCTGTTTCATTTGAGAGGTCCTTGTTTTTATCTTATGTTTGGGACCCTCAATCAGTGTGTTGTCGAGTCCATTGCACGTATGGTCACAAGGAAGTCACAAGTCCGTCCACAAGGAAGTCACAAGTCCGTCCACAAGGAAGTCACAAGTCCGTTCACAAGGAAGTCACAAGTCCGGTCACAAGGAAGTCACAAGTCCGTCCACAAGGAAGTCACAAGTCCTTCCACAAGGAAGTCACAAGTCCGTCCACAAGGAAGTCACAAGTCCGTCCACAAGGAAGTCACAAGTCCGTCCACAAGGAAGTCACAAGTCCGTCCACAAGGAAGTCACAAGTCCGTCCACAAGGAAGTCACAAGTCCGTCCACAAGGAAGTCACAAGTCCGTCCACAAGGAAGTCACAAGTCCGTCCACAAGGAAGTCACAAGTCCGTCCACAAGGAAGTCACAAGTCCGTCCACAAGGAAGTCACAAGTCCGTCCACAAGGAAGTCACAAGTCCGTCCACAAGTTCAGTCAAAAGTCACAGGGAATAAACAATGACAAACAAATAAACGCCTTGGTCACAGTTCATTTGAATAGCTTGTGACTTGACTTGGGGCAAAATGACTTGTGAGGGTTCCACTACAATACACAGTTTTTAACCCAAATTATTGGACTGGTCAACTACCTGCCGTCGGGGCTAAACGCCACTGAGATGACAGCCTCTGCATGCCCCTCGATGGAGGTGGTACACCTGGTCACAGCCCGTACCCTGAAGACGGCCTGGGGCTGGTAGACAACCTTCAAAACCTTCTCCGTCTCTTGCGTCTGCGTCTTCAGGGTCTCCTCCAGAGAGGCGGTGATCTCCGTCTCATTCACAAAAAAAGAGTATGGCACAGGCTCCTCCTACAAAAGAGGACATACTGCCGTGTTGAAACTGAGACTAGACGTATGTAAGACCAGTCACAAATAACGGGATAAACGGCGACATGACAGCGCTTTTGTTGCACTTGATTTAAATAATGTGCAACTTGAGTTCAGAGTGAATGTCTTGTGGTTATAGTCTTGTGGGGTCTTGTAATAGCCTCAACTGCAGCACCAGTATGTTGTATTCATTCTGAATTTCTGAACACATTTGCAGTGTTGAGAAACCCTAATGACAGAGTCTTGGTGCATGTATTTCAACTTTCAAGGGGCACTGAACTTTATGTGAAACGATTATGGTGATCTGCCTCTCTCTTCCATAATCGTGCAGAATGTTCTAAAACCTCAAAGAGAATTTGGAAGAATCTGGGAGGCCTAGAATTAACAGAGGGTGAAGCCGTAATTCGACCGTGTTGATGACATGGAAGGGCAACAGCTTGAGGTCATTTAGGGAAAGGGTATGGCACTCTGCCTATTTCAGTAGATAATCTGTATTTTGTAACCATGGTAACAGACTGACCTATGCACATGCATCCCCAACCGTGATAGAGACATATGTCAGTCACTTGAGCGTCAATGCCACCATGTGTCAGGCAATCAAGATTTTTTTGCATATCCACATGAAAGCCCAGCGCATACACTCAATGTAAGGCCTATATGCCAGAATAATTTCACTGTTCTTTTTTACAATTTCCCTTCTTAACTCCAACTAAGGGTTATCTGTTCTTTGTTTTTTGTTATTACATGCATTAGGGTCAAATACGACCACTGAAAGTTGCCCGTTTAATCTCCAGTATTTCCCACCTTTTGAAGTATGGCATTGCAGATCAGTTGTAGCTTCTCTGTTGTGACGTTCACCGGCAGATCAAATGGGTCACCGGTTGTTTCCCCGGTCTCAGACACAAACTGTGTCAAGATGCGTTCTCCTTCTTCCTCCATTCTTCAATGTGGACATGGATTAACAAGAGTCAGAAATAACAGTGTCACAATGAATTTGTTACGACCCAACTACAGCATCAGTCCCAACTATAGTTGGACCCATCCCAACTAGAGTGCTATGGTTCGGCTGGCCCAACTACAGCACAGAGGTCCAGTGTGCACGTGGCCAGCATGTGCCAAAGTCATATTTGTAGATAAAGTGTCATATTTTAGACTTGTGTCTAAAAAAACAGGTGCTACTGAAGATTGCCCCCTGGGAAAGGGGGCTCATTTCCTGGCATTTTATGCAGAAATTCCTGATTATTGACTGCATGAAAAAAAAATACTTTTCGACAATGATGTGACGGTAGACATGCTAGAAAAATGTAACTAGAACAAATGTCCAGAAACCATTTATAGGCTAATTTACATTTCATAATCTGTGATTTTATGTCCTGAAAACATGATTACAATGACGTCAATGGCAATAAGCCTTTTTCCCATTTCATGTGTGCATGCTCAAAAGATTTGACCCTTCTTTAGTTTTACAGCACAAATATGCACAAGTGCCCAAGGTCACTCTCTTGCATGTTGGTGCAGTGCACAACACAACACAGATGTGCTTCTTTGAGGTGTTTACCAAGTGACCCAAAGAGTGACTTCAGCAAAGGAGGGTTAATAGAGGGGAACAAGTTCGCAACAAAATTGCGTAACGCTTGGTATTTGCTGCTTGCGATTGTTATGTTTTTGCCTCTAGCTTTGTTAACTTCATCGCACGCTATAATCAACGTGGCCATGGATTGGGAAGTTGGGTTATTGCACCGACACACTCATGGTTGGGCCTCTACCACCATTATTAGAGTAGGCAAGGCCACTTAGTCCGGACGTACATCATGTAGGCCGGGGCTATATAACTTAGGGGCAGTGCGGACATCCGGGATTCTCGCAAAATGACACGTACTGCACCGGTGAAAACAGCGACCTTGGTGACGTACTCACGCACCAGCCAGTCTAAGGATCAGGTTATACAATCTTTTCTTTGATCTGTACGTACTTGTGCACTCGTTGCAGTTGTTTTCACCGGCGCGGTGTAGTTTCTACCTATATTTTTGTGAAACTCCCGGATGTCCGCGCTGCCCCATACCTACATCACGTGCATCATAATGTACAGTATGCATTGCAAAACGTCATCAGAATCACTGGTAGCCAATTTTACAAAATGGTATTGTCTGTTGAAGGGGGCAGAAAATGCTTTTAAAATGGGGAAATTCTAACTTAAAATGACCAAACAAAGTAACGTGGGGCCGCCGCCTAAGTAACTTACCTAGTTAGTATCAGTGCACGTGCTGTATGTAGTACACATGTATTACGCTATACGCAGCGTCTAAGTTAAATAGCGCCCTCAATTGACATTGACAAAAAATTTGACTCCACACATGGCCGCGGCTAGCGGCTGAACGTTGTTCACATCGCGTAGAATTTCTTCAACTTCAAAATGCTTCGGTCCATAACTTATGCTGTATGGCGAGGAACAAATAACCCCCGATGGCGGGTGAAAGGTTGGTATTTTATTGAAAGGTTTTGAGCAGGCCCTAGGTCCTCCTCCTTTTAGTATTATCCCTATATGGGGCTTGGGTGACAAACAAGCCATGCATTTTAATATGCATACGTAGGCCTACGTTAGGCCTGCTACGCCCCAACGTTCTATAGCTGGGACAGTTCAAACTGTATTGCTAGTTGCTGCAGTTGGGCTGACCAAACTATTGTTGACCCCTTTCTGTAGAAAAAATCTCAACCTTATCCAAGTTTATGCGTCTCACTCTTGACACAATTCACAAGGGACCTGCCTCCATGGACACATGCACACTCAGACACTGGCCCTCTGTACTGTAGTAGTTGGGCATGTTGGACCGGCCCAACCATAGTTGGGACAATCCCAACTATAGTTGGGACTGATGCTATACGGTAGTTGAAGCATAACAGGTGTTACTAAGCCTAGTACGGGCAGATGGGGGAAGTTACTTCCTGATCAGTAAGCACTACTCCGTAAGCCTTACTGGGTCCATCATTTTGATGGTTCCGTACGTTATAGCATTTTGAAAAGTGCCCTGCAGTCTTACCAGAGAATACCTCCATTTGCTATTTCTGAAGCAAATCTTCCCCTAGCCCCATACTAGAGGCCAGTCCACTGGACTTTCTTTGTATTCTAGGCCCCACCTTTTGAATAGACCGCTCTGGGGCCTAGGATACAGAGGGAATCCAGTAGACTCGCCCCCAGTCAGAGGCTAATCTTCCCCTAGCCGAGGTTGGATGTCATCTACATTGCATTGCAACTAACGTCCAGGGTATAAAAGTCCTCCTAAGATGCAGCATTTTTTTCAACAGTTTTTTCTTACATTTTTACCTGGCAAAGACAGCTCAAATGTTGTTCACCAGCACCTTGTGTCCCAAATTCCATAAGTGCTGTGTTGAAATTGCTAAATATGCCCATGGACAATGTATTTTGCTGGAAATTTTGCAAAACTCCACGCTTTCCTTCGCAATTTGTTGTACTTTGTATTTGTATGTACATTGGATCGTTTAGTACTTGTACATACACGAAATGCATGGTATCAGACTGCCACTTACACATGCGCGGAAGAACTGGGGGCAGATAAGGCCGTGCCTGAAATGCGATTCCAAAGCTACAGCTATGTCTATTGTCTGCCGTCTCCACGCATTTCCAATGGAACAAAGACCTGAACCTAGCTCTAGACAACATAACTGACCGAATATGGGCCACGTGGATGCCATTTCGCGCATGCACAAATACTTGCTATACTAGACGAACGTGGGTCGTTCTTGAATTGCGACGGAAAGCGCGGAGTTTTGCAAAATTTCCTGCAAAATACATTGTCTGCGGGTATATTTAGTAATTTCAACACACCACTTGTGGAATTTGGGATACAAGGCACTTCGCCAGAAAAAAATTTCGCATCATAAGGGGACTTTTATACCTTGGCTCATGGCAAATGACACAGAGATTACTTGCAAAACCCCTGATGTCATGAGCTGCAGACCTTGGTTTTCCACGATAGGAATGATTGGACAACGGTTTTCCCTGTGCTCTTATCCAAGAGAAACTTCATAGTTCTAGAGGAAGGGGGAACTGTTTGTGATTGTAAATGCATGGCATTTTGAGTTCTTTGTGGAAGTGAGCTGTAAATTTCACATCAATCTAGCCCGGGCTGCTACATCGTTAGCACAACGTCTTCACAGCTCTGAAGCCAGCACACAAGCAGCACCACAGGATGAGGATGCAGACACGCTGCAAGTGAGCGACGAGAGGTTGTCAGAGAACGACGTGGTCTCGCCAAACTTTGTCAACCGCAACCCCCGCAACCTGGAGAGGATGGCAGTGGCTCAGAGGGACAAGGGCTGGTCCCGGTCACATCCCAGGAAAAACTACTGGCACAAGTATGGAACCGTTCAGCATCGCTTGCTGTTGCAATACAAAAACAATATTACACAGCAACGGGCTCGTTCTGTTGGAGTTTATCAGGTTTGGTAAAGTGACCTGCATGTACAAGTAAATAGACAAGTACATGAACCTATTGGGTTTTGTGAGGTTCAGTGTGCTTTCTAGTGCAGGTGCCAAGGGGGTTAGGGTTAAAGATTGGGGATTACACAATCATTCTAAGGGTTAGGTTTGTTTTGAAGCGGTTCCAGTTGACCCTTGAGTTTAACAGATCTTGTATGTTTGTAAACTTCAAATGGTCAAACCAGACTATAAGGCTACAGCATTCAGTTGAAATGAAGCATCCGTCACTCAATCTTGCATTCTTGATTTGACACCTGTGATGTTTTGTCAGATTGCATTTTGAGAAATCCAACTGGCACACCCGGGCCTACATCCAGCACTACAACGGCAACGTCGTTATCAGCGCCTCCACTAAGGAGTGGGCCATCAAGAAGCACTTGTACAGCACGGCAGACGTGTCCGCCGCGGAGAACATCGGCCGCATCCTGGCCCAGAGGTGTCTGGAGTCAGGCATCAGCTATGTGCACTGCGAAATTGATTCTGAAACAAGATCTTACGAACGGGTGGGTAGGAAAAAAAAATAGGCTGATTTCCAGACATTGTCATGGCAACGGGATCCTCATATGTCTGCACAAGTTCACCACAAGACAGTTTCCATTGATTCCCTGTTGCAGTGAGTGCTGACAGAGGCATCTTTTTGTCATGCTTTGTCTCTGTAGTTGTGACCACACTTGTGATTTGGCCAATAACTGACTTAGGATTTGACTTGCGATAGACTGAATAGAGCTAAGCTGGGCACCCTCCAGCACAAAAGTACTTTGTGAAGCCTTTGGAACAGAATCCTTAAGATGGGAAAAAAAGAGTTATTTTCAGTTCTAACAGAATCCAACAAGTTGCTCTTTGTGGGATGGTGTTGGTTTCATTACTGGAAGGGTTCTGATTGGTTTCACTTTGGTACATGTAACTGTTTGACCCAAGTATTGCTGGAAGGATAGGTTAAGGGAACATAGGATGGTATGTCGCAAAAATGGAGTACTTCACTGTACAATGTGGGGAAGTTTTCCACGGGAATAGTATCCCCCCCTTCCCAGTTCTGTCTCAACAGAGTGTAAAGTCTTGAGATATTAATGCAGATGTCATTTCTGTAGAAATATTAAAATGGCTTACGTGGTGGAAGAAAACATGAGAGTTGCAGTTACACTATGAAGTTATTTGCCTTTGTTGATCAGTTTGATTCTGAAAAGAGCTGGGTTAACTGAATGCTGGAAGCCAAGGTGTATTTAAAGCATATAGTTGGAAGCACTAAAAGAGAACACAAAGAACAGGTGCCTCTTAATTAGAACCACACACAACTCATTGCAGAGAGCACTGCTATGAAGATAGTCGAACTACAGACTTTCAACAAGTATTGAATTCCTTCATTCATTTGTAGATTTTTCAATGTGTGTGATCATATAAGAGAGCTCTTCAGTGACAGACTTCAGTCACAGTTGACTATGATCACCACCAGGTCAAACTGTGTTTATGGTACATGCACTGTAATCAGTCTGCAAACACCAAGTACTTTCTCATTGTGCAGAATCTCCATATTTATCATAAATACATGTATTTGTGGTTTTATTTACCTGTGGGGGTATCATTGAATGTTAATAGTTTTGTGAACTTTTTTGTTCTGAAAGTCTGCCTCTGTTCTTTCTATGTAAGGTAATCGCATTTTTGAACGCACTTCGTGACGGAGGCATGGTGCTGAGCGAGCCTAAACCCATCAGGAACTTCCGGGAACCTGTTGACTACTTTCCAGAGGACTACTGATGCTGGGGAGGTGGAGTTTTGGGCAAAGTAGATAAAAGTGTAAAAAGAAGGCATTTCTCTGGGGTTGTTTCTCTCTGGGCAGGAGGCAAAATCTGAAGGGATTTGAGCAAACTTCCATAAGATCTTCCTTAGATACAGTTTGAGGAAGTATTATTTGTTGCATTTTACATGCATAATTGAACGTATGTAAGTTGTTAATAGATCACTACATGTATAAAGATGGGAGTGGCGTATTTTATTAGAATCAATATTTATTTCACAAGATTACAGACATGTAGGAGCATTACTCAAGGAGTCAGCATTTAGTCAAAGTGGGGTAGCATAAATTTTACTTGTTTCTTGAAGTTTGTGCGATGCAAAAAATAGCAAGTCTCAATTGCAAACCTTGTGGTTTTTCTTATCGTTTACACTAACAATTTCTGTGGGTCAGATCTGTTGAAGGCTTGGGTTGGGCCTGGATAATCTTTTGTATTGTCTCCAGAGTTTTCTTTCAGAAATAAAAAATACATAAACTTCAAACTGCTTGTTGGCTACGCTGACCTGAAAATGCAAATCAAAAACATTGAAGGTGCACCACTGTAATCAAATCGAAAACACCCGGGCTCTCAAGTTATGACCCCTGACCCTTGCGTTGTATCTGCATGCATTCATATTCGTGGATGATGCCCGACCTGAGGGTGCTTTCCACCAAATGGTTGTATTTCTGCGCGCAAGCTCATTAACTTTTTGTGATCCCACTGGGTTTTTACAATAAGACATGCCATAACCGGGAGGCATCATAGAAATATTTCTATAAATCCCGAATTTGGGACTGATAGTTTCCAGTTCAGGATATTTCTTTCACAAAAAGCCTCGAATTGCGGGCCTATTTTGAATAGAGGCGGGCGGCTACATTCAGAAATGAGCGCTTAGATTTACTACTGTTTTGGGGGTATCTTCCTCGAAAGGCAAATAAAAAAAGATTTTCATGGCTAACCCCAATGAAATTGAAACGAAAAGTCATCTTCTGGCCATAATCTTGAATTTCCAGTGAAAAAAACTGAGGCCAACCTCTTCACTAGAGTCGACAGGCGGCGCTATTTCGGTCCGATTTTGCACTGTTTTCTATCGGCGCGTAATTGGTGTAGCGTAACCCTGAGATTTTTTTATCGAGAGTCGTCAGGGAATCTTTGGGCAGGGTGCCAGCTGGCATGTTCTTTGTTGGCTTGTGCAGATTCGATTTTTAAAGGACTTTCTGGAGCTGTTGAATCAACGAACTTGTAAGAGAATTGCTATTAAAGGAGCAGGTTTGGTAACGAAAAACAGATGAAGAAAATACATATTACAGTCATTTACTTCTGATAAAAAAGTGGCAAGATTAAAATGTTTCAGACGGCGGATAGGTTCGTTTCATTAGGCCACACATAGGATCGATTTTTTCAATAGTTGTCTCTACATAAAAATTTCTCTATTTATTTGCTAAACTTTTTTGCAATCCCATCACCATGGCACGAAGGCAGCGGCAACAGGTGTTACAACAACCGTTAAGAAGTGAACAATGCCAGTTCGCCACTCAAGGTCGTAGCGTTCGACAAGTGCAAGTGCGGCGTCGTTCTGACTGCAGCCAACCACATTTAATCCTTGGACCAGCTGGTTGGAAAAGCTTTTGTCAGCGGAGGAAAAGTTGTCATGTTGTTTAGCACAGGCTGGACTGATTAAATTCTGTATCGACGATGACCTCAAAAATATGCAGTAGTGGATTTATTTGTGTGTGCTGTTTTGTTCGTCTCATGTGTCAAACTTTCAATCCGCGCATTTCTGGAAATCGGTAACTATCGAACACATACCAGAGCAGCCGTCATGCACTTCAGGTTAATCCTACGTTCATAGATCTTTATAACTCACGATAAAAATAACACAAGAAAATAGAATAATCAATTAGCTTAACAATAAGTCCCGTCTGTCATTACTATATGAACCAATACAACGGTTTATCCGCTAAAGCATTGGCACTGGTGTCTGCGGCGAAGCCAGGATTTGGAGCATGGAGGGGGGGGGCCAAGGGGGAGTGTTCACACTTAAGTGGGGGGATGACTGGATGTCGGACATGTACATAATCGTGATCACATGGGGGGCGACGATTTTTATGGGGGCGTGCACGACTGCACTCCGCCCCTAAGCCACGCCGCTGACTGCTGTGAATGTGCCACAGGCGATTGGGACCTCTAGGAAGCCATAATCGGACGACCATTAATTCCGTAGCTAAGGCTATGTTTGTTTCCAGTTTGTGCCCATGTACTGCCACCCCTCCCGACCCCCTGCATGCACCTGTCTCCTCGCGTCGGTTGATCCGCCCCTATGCCGATTCTCAACTCAGTGCTATACATGTTTCACGGCAAAGTCTGAAACCGAAGGGAATTATTTCTTGAACTCGCAAGCGGAGAATGACTGAACTTTTGGCACGGAAAGGTTATTGAAAACGAGACTAATCACTTTGAGACTGTATTTTATACAGTGCACATTTACTTTTGTGTGTAGTCGAGACAGTAATTTCAAATTATTTTCGGGGAACGGTGGCCCCATAAGCTCATAGGCAAAGGAAAATAATGTTAAAAACGAGATCAATCACCGCGAGACTATGATTACATACAGCGTACAGTTTATACTTTCGTAGCATGTTTTTCGACGATTTTGAACTATTTTCGCGGAACTGTGGCCTCATATACACCCACAAAGTGTATGAATTATTATTTAACAAGTATATGACCTCGAGTTCCCCGTCCGTTTCCTTAATTAGGCCCCGTGATTTTACTCCTGCCCGAGAATGGTTTTGGAAGTTTGTTTGGGGGTTCAAGATAAATGTATTTCGAGACAAGACAAACTTTCCATGCCGTTGAAAAAGTGTCGAACTCACACAGTCCCCGAGACAATGACAGTTTAAAAAGATACCCTGGGGTGGATCCGGGGGGCGTGGGGCGCAACCCCCCCCCCAAAAATGATGAAAAACAGAAAGAGCGAGGGGAAAAAAAGAGGGAGGAACCCAGCCCCATAAATGTGACAAAGGCGTAAAAAACAACAGTTCTGTTTTCGGTTACTCAACCTCCTTAATTTTACGGCTATTACCCTAAACATTTTTACTTCATCCCCTTATAAAATCCTGGATCCGCCCCTGTATGTCCATATTGTTTTAACATCAAAGTGGAAACGTTAGGCCTACTGATAATTCGAATCGTAGCCCTTTCATACAACTTCATCAGAAATGCGTTGCCGTTGCCCCGACCCTCTTCCAAAATGCAGCTTGTGAATGCAAAATAGGGCCCTGGCCTGTGATAGGCTTATTAGGCTTACCTTACAATTTCATGATAGTTCCTTTTTTTTCATCGCGTTGTTCTGAATATCCTCTATCAAATTTCGGAGACAGTTTTGGTTTGACTCGCCGTCGACCGTTACTAGTTGCGCATAAATTGGTTAACAGAGTAATTCATGTGGAAATGGGATGCTGAGAGTCCATTGTATTTTAAAAGAGATGGGATTTCAGAGTCATGTACATTGTAACATTATTTTTTAATTGCAATGATGAAACCGCACTCATCTCAGAATTCAGGATCATTGTTTTTGTGTCCGGTTGAGAACCTTCCTGTGGTTAGAGTATCATTCGTTGTTGACATGTTTCCCATATCAACCTCATACTGTATAATCGCTTTACCCCATACGTAAGAACCTTTTTTAAAAAAATTTGAGCATATGGATTAGAACATTACATTGGAGCAAAATGCCCTCAACAATTTACATGAAAGAGTAACACCGTTGGATAATACTTCAAAAAAAGTTCCCTAGAAGTGGACCAAGAGAGGGCGCAACTTTCCTAGCAACAGAGGCAACTTTGGTCGGAGCTGCACTTGGCTGGCGTTCACCAAACGACTATGAAATGCATGCGTCACGAGCGCGTCGCCACCAGTAAAATCATGATGAACACTCCCGAGTAACATAGACCGTTTTCCAATACTCAACTTCGGCTCCGTTTTAGCCTTCAACTATTTTTAACTAGCTGCCTTTGAAGCTGTAAGTGCAGTAATTAGTCTAATAGTGCTACAAAATATCAAATAAGATGCAAGAGAGCCAAAAATTACAGTAATCCAATTTAATTTAAACGCTTCAGGCCAGAAATCGGGGATTGGTTTTGGGTTTTGGTATACGTGCGCGTCTAAACTGTGTCTCTCTTTGAAGCGAATCCCATACGAACAAACGGCGCCACTATACCAGCGGCTGATGTCGATATAATTCTCGATAAAGTTCCGCTTTTCTTTCGCGTTCCTGTTGGACCATCGGGTGTTAACCACTGCGGTTTTTACCCTTGAAAACCCCGCGTGTCATTTTGTTTCCCGTAAACATTTTTAAGTTTGCTGTAACCTTTGTTTGCTGTCATCATGGTTGTTGGTGGTAGTGTTGGCTGTTGACAGATAAGACGATTACACGAAAATGGTATAGGAAGTGATGCGTTCGTGGCATGTGTATACTATACGATCAGTGTGGGATGCCGGATGTTTTGTGTGTGTGTCAGGCTGATAACGGAAAGCTCGTGTGGACGGTCGGCACAACCCCCTCCCCTTCGCCGGGCTGAGTGCGCCGGCAGAATTCGGGGGGGGGGGTGATTACCATCGGCACTACCTTGGGCTTGGGAAGTTGCCCACTCCTCTAGTCTTGACACTTTCCCATTTGGTTTTCGTGTTGTAATCAGTGTTCGATCACCTTAAGAAGATTTTGCCAGAGGTTAATTGCAATATACATGTATTATAGTGATGCAGAAGGTGGTGATGATATTTTATTTGGTCTGCAACATAATCATTACTCCCCGAACTTCACTGACGCCTGCGTAGTGTAACAAAAAAGTTTACATTCACAAGCCTGTCTGCAACAGTGTTGAACACATTCAGCCAAATGTCTCATGACATGACTGACTATGGAGTCCTGTTATCTACATGTATATAATCTGAAGTAAAGCCACAAGTTATATACGAAATATATTCCCTTTTTATCCCTTGTTACTTCGTTGTGGCAACCAACTTATATATTTACGTGACTTGTGGTATGACGGTGAGAATTCTGCGACGCCCAAGTGTTAGTGAATGCGATGGTATACACAACCGACGACAACGGAAGAGTGAGCTCTCCCGCCTAAGGGCGGATCCATGGATCGGAAGTTGGCAGATATTTTTTTGGGGGGGGATTTTTGGATTTCCCCATGCAATCCTTTGCAACCTTTCTGAGGTGTGAGGCTATTTTTAAGTCACTTTTGGAACGAGCGGAAATCTCCTAAATCGACCGTTTCTTATTGTCTATCAACTTTTTTTGGGGGGGGCAGGGGCAATATCCTCCATTCAGCCCATTGGATCCACCAATACCCTCCCCACTTTGAAGTGTGCTCCGTTGTATCTCCCGCAACAATAGACATAGAGACGTGGCGTATTGCGGACTATCTTCAGCCTGCGGAAACGTCGACTTCGATCGCCTGCATTCGCCCGCCAGGAGGACGGTCGCGACGAAATCACCCTATATACTACTTGAATGCATTATGATGCAAAGAAGGACGCGTTAGACATAAGCCAACGATGATGATAACCCGCGTTCATCAGTGGCATTGGGGGGGGGGTGCAGCAGAAGTGCCATGGGTGCCCCCCTCGAATTTTTGATATAAAGACCTACACAGCGTATGTCGATGTCACTGTTAATTTTCTTTCACTCCTTGAAAAATGTGTGCAGCCCGGGTAACTCTTTGTCACCCTAAAAATATAGTTACTCAGGTACGCCCCTAGCATTAATATTTGGATGGAGGATGGTAAGACAAGAAAATCGCAATATGGATAGATATGATTACAAATACGAGTATCAATCATTAACTATAACAACAGCCTTGGGAGTTTGAGTATTTGCAGTGATAAAGAAATTCATTCAGAGCCGTTTGTGGTCATTATTACCGTACCGTACGTCCACCCGAAATTTTTTCTTTCATTTTGGGCAAACAGAAATAGTTGGAAGGAAATACGTGTGCACATATTTGTTTCCTTTTCCGTGAATAATAACTAAAAGGGCAGCTTTAAAAACACAATAACATACATTTAAAAAAACAGGAAGTACGGAGCAGATCAATAACTGTGGAGTCCCGAGGAGTTAAGAACTCCGGTGAAACCCACACAGAGTTCAAGGAATTTTATTTAGCCTTCCTGATAAATTACTCACCAAGCCACGCGGAATCTCGCGAGACGTAGTAGCAAGGCCCTTGCTTTTTATGCTCTTTGTACTCGGCCCCGAAACTCGTTCCATATTCATGGTGTACGCATCGTGCGTGTTATTTGCGTGCATAAGAAATTGCTTTGTGTGATCGGCCGGCTCGCTGTGCATGCTTAGGCTCGTCAGCCTACGGCTGGTGCATCAGTGGTCGCCAAGATTTTACAACAATTCGGCGATATTTTCTCCACTTTTGCCCGCCGTAAGCCACCATTTTTGCTCCGTGCATACACTGCTAGGAGTCTATTCTACAGACTGTGCAATCCACAGCCATGCATTCGGCACAGAAGTGACATTTTGAGCCCAGTTATCTGCACCCGTATCGTCCGGGAAGAGAAGCTCGACAACCAACGCACGGTGAGGTAGACCGTGTAGCCGGCCACCCAGCCCCTCGTTCACCGGAGCCAACGCAGCGGCCAACGGCCGGGGCTTTGTGGAACTGTGTGTGATGGCAGTGTGTGGGTCGCGGATAGCGGCCAGACAAATGGCTTTCACGGGGACTCCTCGGGACCACGCCATCCTCAGTGCAACTCAAACCTTCTACCAGAGTGCTGCCACAGCATCCAGCTTGGCTAGGCGAGATTTTGAGCCCGACAGACCCATCGGTTACGGTGCTTTTGGCGTGGTTTGGTGAGTTACTCCATTCCCTTCTTTGTTCTCGTCCCTTCACGGCCCTTGGGTCATGCAATACATCATGCACACAATGTTTCGTGTACATGTACATGTACATCGCTTTAAGATGTGTGCTGGAAAACTTTTTTTTTAACTAAAATTTTTTGATGAACTTAGTCAAGTATTCCTTGGTTTGAGCTTTGAATCAGACTCGAGTTAGAATAAGATTTCTTTCCGAAGAGTGTCATTATTTGTCACGAGGTTTATTACATTTTTTGTCTTGACCGGGTCGGGAGATTGGCCTTCGCCCGGCCTTTGTCCGCGACGTGGCCCTGATGCATGCTGTACACGTATTTAAATGCCTTTGTTCGCCTCCACGTTTGCACTCCAGCCAGTCCAAAAGGAAGTCACAGTGTGCTGGAAGGCAAATCGGCGGGGGGGGGGGTGATTTTTTGTTTTACATAAGTAAAAAAAAAGCTGGTAAGAGCAATGTTTATAAATCTTTTCTATCTGGTGTTTGTCTTCTCTGGAAAAATGATTGTTTAGTGTTATGCACATAAAAGTGGTTGTTTGAGAGACTTGATGTAGGCCTGTTATTTTCATATTTGTTTTTAATAGCGGCTTTTAAAATATGGTATTGAAAAGAGTGCAAACACCCCTTTTTGATTAGCACATAAATGCATATGTTATTCAACTTTTGTGACAGTTCCCATTCTTCAACAGGAAGTTTATGAAGGATCATTTACAAACAGATTGAGGAATATCTGACTGTGTTAACTTCCTAAGGAGCATTGAAATAATAATGGGGTACATACATGTACACATATACATTGTATGTTGTAATTTACACGTATTGCAAGTAGGCTGCAAGCTCTTGAAAAGGTTCAATAACAGGAAAGGCCCGATTGCAATTTTTCTCTTTTGCATTCTAATAGTTTCCGACTTAACCTTGATGTTAATCACTCTGGCATTCTTGACATTAACTTAAATCTTGCTGAATCCCAACAATATTCAGCAGTGGGTAGTTTTCAGTTGATCTAACTCTGAGTAGTGAAGAAAAGACCTTCTGTCCATGCTATTGGATTTTATTGAAGTCATCATAGTTCACATTGTACCTTACGGTGATTTCTTTCAGACAATAGGAAGCCTCTAACTTCAAGAGGAAAATGAATTATAGACTCCCATTTATTCTTTGTTGTAATACATACTGTACATTAGCTAAGGCTAGTTTCTGTAACAAGCAGAATTGAAGACCATGGACTATGAATGGAGCTGTCTCTTAACTGTGATGATTCATACTTTGTTAGTTGGCTGCCCAAAACTTGGATTGCGAAGGGAAAAAAAGTGTCCTTTGTTGAATGCTGGCTAACTTGAATTGGAACTTTGTGGAGCCCACCTATTCAGTCATTGTTCACAAAATACCACTGGCCTTATCTCAGTTATAGAGACTGATTTTCAGTTCAAAATCACCTAGCCAGTAAATTGTGTGACATAAGTTGATGTGTGGAAAGTGGCTTTTTTGAGAGGGTGTTAGCGTTCAGGATTTGGTCATGTTTATCTTGTGTAGGTCTGTACAGTATGGAAAGGGTTCTATATACCGGCAACTCTAATGTTCCCTTAAAATGTTAAATAACCGTCAAAAATCAGAAAGTGATAACATGTCTTAAAAAGTTAAGTTTAGCTGAGAAAATTCCGAAGCACTTACTTAGAACATGCTTAGGTTTTTTCAGACAAGTTCCACAGGTTTACACACAGGGGCATCAAGTGGTGTATGTGGGACTCTTTCTGTCTGTACATGTGGTTTTGTACTTGAGGTGCATGTAGTCCAAGAGCTACATGTATGCATTTAATAGCTCCATGATGTAGTCTATGCACTGGATTAAATCGGACAAAAAGACAATTTCGCTATTTGTTTTGGAAAAAGACAGTGGGTGTGACGAAGACCCAAGCATAAAAAGGGCACAGGGAGGATTTACGTAAGTTTAGGGAATATGGGGAATAGATTGGTCTCTTATATCAGGATACTGTGGGTGGTTTGGGTGCATGCGCAATACACTCAGTGCTCCATTTTTTGTTTCAATCATTTCTTGTTTTTTTGCATTGTGCGAAATTGAGTGTGAACCCACGATCGGATTGTGCCAGACATTGTCATCTGTCACCTGCCAGGACTGAGGAAGACCTGTGCGGACCAGAGTGTAATTTGCTAGATGAGTGCCTGTAGTTCGATTGCGCTGTACAGTGGTCACCGTCATTCCTCCCTTGATCACGATTGGAGGTTTCTCCTTGTAATGCCACAGGCATTTTCTGCTGCACAGAGGCAGTCACATGTGTAGTGCTCATTGACTTGTGTGAACAGACCATTGGCAGTCTGCATTTTGTCAGTCGAGCCTGGTGGACGCATTATGAACGCACAATGGCCCATAGCCTACATGTATCTGACAATCTCTTTTCCCCCATCCAAATTGATGTCCACTTAATAGGAAAATGGTGAACCTTGAACAGTTGATTCGTAAAAGGCTACATGCACCAGTGTCCAACCAGTGTTCGGTTCATCCCGTTCAAATATTGGATTTTTTTCTGAATATTTTTCTGTGCTAATGAATGACTGAAAAGGTCAGTCAGTGTTTGACCTCTTTTTGTTTGTCTTTGTTTTTGCCGGGTTTATTTTCCTTTCTCTGTTCATGCTTGTACATGTACAGTTGTACATGTACATGTACTTCCTTGGTCTGTGGCTCGTCTGAGTTACAGTACATGTACATACATGTACCTGCAGGTGAGAAATACATGTACATGTACCTGTAATTAGAGTGTGGCTCACTTTTACTATGATGATATCTAACTTACATGTACATGTATTGGCAACGGGCAGGTTTAGTTGGACCACCTGAGTGCATGGTTGGACCATTGGACTGGGTTGGCAGCCAAGGGATTTCAGCCTGCTTATGGCTGTTACATGTATGTTATGTAATCTTAAGCCAGTTGCTTATAAATTGTAATACTTTGCATACATGTACCTGTTATTGTACAAAATCAGTTCTGGAGCAGAGAACACAATGACATACATGTTGATTGTTCGGTGTTCATTGGTTACACTCCACTCCTTCAAGCACATTATGCACATGTATTTGCATGCCCAGTGAATCAAGGAACAGTGGGCCCCCCATGTGTGAATTCATGGAGACATACCTTGAATGTCTCCATGACCTTGAACATGTAGGGGTATGTTATTCTATTGGACCATTGTGGAATATTTTTGTGTGTTCTCTCTTGTTAAAGCTTGAGCCTTGAAGGAAATATTCTCAGGCTGCAGTCTTTGTGATTGTGGGAACAGATGATAACTTGTCAGCTGTTCTTAATGACCCAAAGGCTGAGGGTAGGCGAGCGTCTTTGTGTGAATACTTAAGAAACCTTGTGGATGGTACCGTCGTATTGAAGTGCTGTTCATCACAGGAGTTAGCCTGTCTCCAAGTTGTGTGGGTCACATTCTGTAGTCTTTAGTTGAGCTTATGGTTGGTGGGAAAATTGGAGAGTTCTAAAGAGCTTAACTCTTTTCTGTCAAGGGGAAAAGGAAGTCAGAAGTTGAAGGGATTTGGCTGATTAACACTGGTAATGTCTGCAGAGCCAGATTTTGAACACTGCATGGGAACCTGTTTGTGGCCCCCTTTAAATTTTTTTCCCTAGTCAGTAGGCAAAGTCCAAACTTCAGCATGACCTTAGCATTTTTTCCTGTGATATACAGAGTGGTTATTGTGTTCATATTTCAAGCTGACACACTGAAGTTACAGGGCCAAAATCTTCTGAAAACCCAAAATTTTATTTTGCCTTTGTGTTTCAGGTTGCTCCCTGAAGCAGCTTGAAGTGCTCTTTGTGTGGTTTTTGACGCCTGGTGTTCAAATTCAGATATTCATGTGTACAGTGCTCTCTGAATGAGACCTCCTTTGTGGACGATCATCAGTGCCGCATTTCTGACTGCCTTTCCAAGTGCTGAGACAGAACAATGTGTGTTAATATTGAACTTAGCTTGTGGGAATTAGGGTCCTTGTTTGTTAACCTGTTGGTGTGGAGCAAGTTTCCCAGACTTGGCCACTGTGAAGACTGGAACCCAAGCCCAACAAATCTCAGCCAAATGAAACAGCTTTTTATTTTAGTCCACACGTGCATGTAGTTCCTCTTTCACCTTACACAATACGGCAAACACTGCACGTGCTTCAGTGCCATGCACATGCTGTGCAAAAGGACAGATATCATGCACATACATGTACAGTGTACACTGTATGTACCAGCTCCACAGCTGGACAATTTGTGTGTGGTTAGTATTAGGTCAACATTTACCGTAAATGCCATGCAGTGGACTACATGTATACCTGTCCCTTTGTCCATTATGCAAAGTCCTACATTTTTGCAATTTTGAGGAACATGCATACATATGTACACTGTACATGTGTTTTGCATTTGATTTTTGTCCCAGACCACCTCAAAGGACAGTGTACAGGTCTTGTACATAAACCGGTACAGTTTTCTGCACTTGTGGTGGTCTTCCTGTCAGATTCTCCTGAATTCCTCCCCATTAGAAACAGTCAATTTTTTTCTTTCGCAGTGGCCATTGTTGAGGAAGTTTAGACAGGTTTCTGTCTGCTTTTTGCACCAGTCGAGTGCATTGGAAACAGGAACCAGGCCAGTCTAGGGTGAATGGATTCAGATTTTATTTTCCTTTAAAAAATATCCTCCGGGGGTATGAATATACCAAAACAGAAAAGGAAAACATGTATAGAAAGTAAACACGTAATCTGATCGACAAAATAAGAGGAAAGAAAGAGGGGAAAATGGTTGAAATATCACGCCTCAAGCGGACTCGATCCCGGCCCACTGTGATTACAAAAAAGCATGCGTACCAATTGGGCTGTCGCAATGCCATGACAGTAATGGGACATTGAAACCTTATAGATTGGCAAAGATAATTATGCAGTGCCGTCACTATTGAATTTGGAAGTCACGTTACAGTTGCCGTAACTTTAGCCATTTCTTTTTTCTTCACACAGACAACAGGGGTATGAAGCACAGTGCCAAGGGATTAGCCTCCTGAAAAGTTTCCTAAATCCCACAAACCCTTCTCTCTGTGATGGATTTTGAAGGATCTGGGAGGATTACTTAAAGTGAATCCTTTATGCAGCCGCAGAAGTGTAAAGTTCAGACAATCAGTACATTGGAGTTTGTGTAGTCACTTGAGAGGAGGGAAGGGGGATGCTGCCACTTTTAAAGAAAAACTAGTTTGAAAAATAAAGGAAAAAGGGGGAGAAAGCAAAAGAAATGACAAAAGAGAGACGTAAGCGGCTTAAAACCACCAATTTGCTTGAACACAACATCAAACTTTACCTCCCCACCCAAGAAATCCCTCCTCCCCCACCGGAAAAAAAAGGCGTTTGCTCCCATAGAAACAAATCTTGGTCAACGCCTACAGTATGCCTGTAACAGTAAGAAACAGATGTACCCGTATGCGGATACAGTAAATACCATTGTAAGTGCTCTAATTGAGAAACACTTTTTAAAGAATATGGAACTGGTCCTTGGATGGAGGGGCTTTTGCAGTGCCCAGGCATGCACATACACGTTACGTACATGTAGGCTTTTTGTTGTAAGACAGCTTGTGTGTCATTATGTCATGTATATTGTGATTACTGGCATACCGTTGTACATGTACATTTTATAAGTACATGTACATTAAGCCCGTCTGGGAAATCCGCAAATGTGAGCACCAATCTCCATTATTAATCATTTTAATGGAAACCCCAAATAACATGTCCTCTGAAACAAGAACATAAATAGCCTGGTATCAGCATGCACTTTGTATAGATATTACCCCCCCCTCCAAATCGCCTTTGTGAGTGGGATCAGCAATAATCACACACTGACTCTGACAGATTGTTGGGCAATTAGACTGGACTGTGTTCCAGTCTGGAGAGGAGTCGCTGTCGAACTGCGCGTACAGACACACACAAAAAAGCACTGTCTCTGGGTCTGGGTCATCTGCCTTCCGTGGATTGCAGTACTCAGGCACGCCTGTGTTATTGCCACAACCCAGCCGGCGGGGTCACATCGAGGCCGGCACTGCCTCCCCGTGCTTTCTTCCTCCCCAACCCCCCCTCCCCAACCCGCTGCTTTGCTGACTGATTAACTCTGGTCTGTGCAATGGTACCAAATTAACTTGAATTCCCTGGCACATCATTGTAATGCCACCAAGATGAAACATTTGAAATTCTCTGGAATCTGGAATATTTAAAACCTGTCAGTGGACACACTGTACAGTAGGTCATCGGGAAGGGAGATGAAATCCACGTGTCAGTTTGTTTGCATATTTTGGAAAGAAACTGGGCCGTTACATCCACATGTAGGCCATTCCTTTTACAGCTTGTACAAACATTTTAATGAAAGTGAAATGATACGTCATTCACAAGAGTAACTTGCATGTGAAGGTATAGTACATGGAGATTAGTTGACACCACTGTTGTTGCTAAAATTTTATGTATCATTCATTCCAACTTTAGATTAGGACAGCAACAGGTTTTTTTAGATAAGAAAAGGAACATGAAAACATCAAACAGTTACTTTTTACAAGCCATCTTCAAAGTGAGAGATGAATCATTAAATTGTATGTACATTAGTACACCTGTGCAACTTGAATTGGAAAGCAGACCTACTGGGTAAATTATTTCTAAAATTGCAAGCAGGGACCCTGGAAACTGTCAACCACTGATCATTGTTTAAATTATCCTTTTTGCTGAACTCTTTGGTATAGAACACACCTGTAATGGCGAACAAAACGCATCAACTCCCAGGGTAAATAATCAGAAACCTCCCTGAATTATCTGAAATCCCCTGGTATTCAATTCTTCATACATATAGTTGTTTCATTTCTAGGGAGAATTCCTCAATTCTCAAAAGCCCTTCCAAATTGGAACATTGATTTTTCAGAGCACTGAGTTGAATTTTTACAAGTGATTTTTTTTAAAAACTAGTGACCATAGTCACGAAAAACAGTAATCAGCACAGGTACAGTACATGTGCTGGTTTCAAATGTACATGTACATATACCATGGGTGTGTATGAGAGAGGCTTAACTCCCCATCTGTGTATTGTGTACATGAGATGAGCTCTGTGCATCCTAATCATCTGTTCTAGAATGGGTTGTATCAATATCCTGTGGCCGTAGGAGGGTTGATTCGACAGCTGGCCAGTGCCGATTGAGCCCTGCACTAGAAAACATAAGCCGTACAAAAAGAACACCTCTTGCATACATGCATGTTCTTTTCAATTCCAACCACTGCTTCTGTCTGCAGTGAACCACTACCGGCAGGCCCCTGTTTTCTCCTTGTTCATCAATTTTCCTTGTGAGCATAAAAAGCATTGCCTAAGCATGTTTGTATTGTGCAAAGACCTAATTTCCCTTCAATGCTGCAGATCCCCCCTGCCCCCAGAAGTTGTCTGTCATTAGGGGATACAGTTTGCAGGATATTCAACTAGGCCTACAGTGTACATGTGATCTTATATATTATTTGGTATAAGCTCTTGTCCTGGACAGAAGTGGTATGGACCAGTACCAATCATGAACATATGCACAGCAGACCGATTGCGCCAGTTACATCACGTGACCTATAGTGAGTATCAAACATCAACAAACATGGCGTCCTTCCATAGCAAAGTGTGTCTTAAGTGGTGTTTACCAAAACTAATGCCAATTTTTGGTAAAATGCTCAGCACATCAGTAGTCTGAGTACTTTACCAACCGTCAGCTTTATATTTGGTAAATGACATGACATACTTTGCTATGGGATGACGCTACAGTGTACGTTTGTTGATGTTTTGATACCCACTAAAGGTCATGTGACTTCACGGGCACAGTTGATCTACTGCATGTGAAACAACCATTTGCAATGATGGTATTCCTAATCTTGAACAGATTGCATACATGTACCACCAGTATGCCCGCATGTGTACATTGTAAGACTGGAATTTCCATTCAGCTTTTGTGTTTTTATGTACATGTACCTTGAAATATGTACATAAATTGTTCAGCTGTCCACGTATGAATTGGAAACCTATATGCATGTCATTCAAATGTCACATATTTGCCATCAATAGGCCTACATGTAGTCCATAATATTATTCACGTGGCATAGCATTTATTTCAAACACTCATTTGCCTGGTTACCCAAGTACCAGTACATTTGGGATTAACTATTAACTATTAAGTTCTTGTTAAAGCCTTCAATCTTTGTATTGTAGCTTACCTTACATTTTGTATTTATGGTACACCACTGTACATGTAACTAACCCCAACCCCAATGTACAAGTACCTCAGAGAGTCTGCTCTTTCCTTAAGATATAGCAGCTGATGTGATCACAGAGTGTTCTGAATCTGACAGTGACAGATATCCAGGATTGCAGAAAAGGATTCAAGTCAAGATACTGCAGAAAATACTGTCCAGAGAATTAGGGTGGACGTTCATTTTTACCAGATGCAATTTTGGTTACTCTGTTTGTTCCACATACTCCGATTCCCAGGTCAGTGACGGATCCCCGAGATGGCAAGCGGGTGGCTCTCAAGAAGATGCCTCACGTCTTCCAGAACCTCATCTCCTGCAAACGCGTCTATCGCGAACTCAAGATGCTCTTTTTCTTCAACCACGACAACGTGAGTACATGTACATGGCAGCCATATTGATCAACAAATCAAATAGACTTAACCCGGTTAGTCACCTGATACCTCCACCCCTTCCCCTTATGGTTTTCATTCAGAGTTGACACTTTGAATTCTGGAATTGAATCAGAATGAAGTGATTCAAATGTTTGTTAGCATATTAACATTTCTGCTCGACCTGAACGCATCATACATGTTTGGCATCATTACTCACCAACCAGAAATGCCAGAGGTATGTATTTGAAAGTTCTTCACAAGTATTTTCACAGAAAGCTTCCCAATTTGTGTATTGTATTTCTGTGTGGACCATCGTTTTGGCAGGAATCAGTATTTGTTTTCCTCCCCAAATACATGCACATGTACACTGAGCCCCCAAGGGTGTTGAATCCTCTCATGCATTTTTGTCACTTCGGGTTTTTTGCAATTTGTTGAAAAAAAAAAAAATGTAAAAAAAAAAGAATGGTTGGAATGTCCTTAAATTTATAATGACTCGTTTGTGTAGATGTGCAGCAGCGGAGTTCCGCCAATCACGTTATCAGGGATATTGTACAGAGTAGCTACACGTGTACGATATGTCTGCGTAATGCATCCTTGAAAAACAGCCAATTCAGTCATGGCGCATTTGAATTTCTGATGTGCAGAATGTGTTACATATGTCTTGGGGGATGGGATTGTTGGGGGGTAGACTTGCTAAGGGTTTCATTTAAGCTGGTTACATGTATGAATACATTTCGTTGCATTACTTGTAACACCTCAGTAATAGGGGATTGCATTGAACTCTGCACCATCCTGGTGCTCAATTTATGAATGAGATCTCTCCACTCACAGCTTCTGATTCAAAAAAATTAAGGGTCTTTGAAATCGTGCATGTGTTCATTTACTTGTTACTGAGGGTTACAAACACTGTGGACAGGTTGAAAGGAAATCGAGGCTACAGCAGTGTGAATATTTCTAAATAGAATCACACGTGTACAGTTGTACTCAGCGCATGTTCACGTATTAATGCACCGTCAGGTCATACATGTATACATGTACGTGTACACAATTGTAGCGAAGGCATGAAATAGGGAATTGGTTCATGATTGCTCTGAACTGTTCCACAGCTTGAAATTAAAGTGTCCGTTGTAATCTGTAGATATAACAAGTCAGATACAGGTAGCAGTATGTGCAATGAAAAGCGTTATCACAGAATTCATTGCGCTTGTAATTACCCATTCAAGAACCTCTTGTTACCGTGTAGTGTAAATAATTGTACTCCAAAATGGTTGGATTTCCTGGTTTGAAAACTAATATGACCTCGGTGGAGTGATAAGGGTACATCATTAGAGGAAGGCAGCCATCATTATGATGGGCATATTTGGAATAGCTACAAAACAAAGAAAAATTGGAATTGCATTTGCAATGCATGTAAATGTGTGGGTTGCGAGTCATTTTTTTGGCTGAAATGTGTATATTTAGGGCTAGTTCCTTGGCGTGTGTGTTGTTAATTTAGTGAAGCCCCAGGGTTCCTTTTTTGTTGTCATGTGTGCGAGTGTGTGAGGCTGTAAGCATTAGTCTGATTACTGCACATGTACATGTAGGACTGGACATGTATTTCGCCTAGAATAATTCATTTCCAGCCTGTGTACGTGCGGACTCCTAAGAGCCTGCCTGCACTGGATTGGCAATAAATTGCAGACAATTTTGTGGGTGTTTTTTGGAGGGGGTGGCTATCTCCTGGTTTTTAATTTTTTGTTGAGAGTACGGAAGAATTTTTACATTTTAATATATGATTTGTAATCACAAATGGGAAACATTCCTAGATTAATGCCACATGTACATGTACCAGGTACTTAAAACTGCATATTTGTATTATTTCTCACTATTGAAGTACAGGTGCCTTCAATTCTTGGAGAGTAGATTATGTTTCTGCTTTATGTTAATATCGGCAAATAATGTTCAGGTACCCCTCCCCCTCCAAAAAACCCTGAATAGGGTCCTGGAGTGGCAAATCTCAAATAATAGCCCAAATCTTAGCAAAAGGCACATTTTTTTAGAAGCCACACACTTTCTTCATGCAGTGGAAAATTGCATTTCCCCCTCACCCGTTGCTCAGGATTGTCCCCAACAGTCCTCAATCCTTCAACTGTTCGAGGATTGAGGACCGTATTGGTTAGAGCCTAAATTTGTGAAAGTATATACTGTCAGTGGCAACTGACAACCCAGACCCAGTGTTCATACTAAAGAAGTGCTACAGTATTCTATTGATTGATTACCATCTTTCTCTTGACAGGTGCTCCGTGCTCTGGACATACTTCAACCCCCTCATCTAGATTACTTTGAAGAAATGTATCCTTTCAGAAACAGAAAACATTTAGTTTACTGTAATTGTGCAGTCTTATTGTACAAAACTGTACTTACTGCTGGTTGTTCAGGAGCTGTTGACAATGGTGATTAGAGCACAGTTCAACGTATAAGCTTGAGTCAACCCCAAGTTAGCCTTTACATAAAGAGTACTGGAACCTCCATCCCTTTTTAACCCCACCTAAATCCTAGCATAACCCCAGTTCAATCTTCTTTCAAACCAAGTTCATCCCCAAATCCCTCCTAATTGAATTCCAGCTCAATCCTACATGGGAGCCATCCTTATTCAATTTTAATTCAACTGCAGTTTCATCCCCAATGCGACCCTGTTACGTAAATCAATAAACCCAGTTCACCCCCCAGCTAAACCCTCACTGCGATATCTGCCAAAATCTACATGGGTAATTCCAGAAGTTAGGGGTTCCTATCACATCTGACATATGATTTTGCGAGTTCAGAACATGTTTTGTCTATGTCTATGTTCCAAGAGTGATGAATTCATGCAAATTTCCTGCCAAACAAATAGTAATACTGTAGTTTGAAATTGATTCTGACGATATTTCCATGTCGAATAACAAAGGTCAGATGTAACAGGGACACAAAAATGTCACACTTTTGGACCCCTAATTTCTGGAATTACCCACATGCCAGTTTCTTGAGTTTGTAACCACATCACAGAGAAGCTTTCTTGTACATGTAGATGTACCATAGGACTGGATGTCCCAGGGTTGTTAAGCAAAGCAGGTGCTCTTGGCACTGGTTTACTGTAAAGTGTTGGATTTTAGAGGATTTAGGACTAGGAAATTTGAACCGCAACAAATCACTCACCAGGCACTACAAATGCTTCCAAGGGCAGAACAAAGTAGGTTTTGGGAGGGAGGGGGGTAGCCAGGTTGTTTGGGGGGGGGAGAGCAGAATGCCCAAAGAGTCCTTTGTGGGTATTTTTCAATGCAAGTCTAAATTATGGGGCTTTTCAAACACTTCAGGGAAAAAGCCTCAGAAGGGAAATGAAATACATATAGTCTCACAGGAAAAGCAAAATACATGTACCTCCGCATTAAATGATACAAGATGGCTAAAACATTTAGGATAGGGGTTGTGGAGAACTGTCCTCCCTACTACCATCCCTGGATCCCTCAATGAATGCTTTGAGTGTCAATTGCAGGATTTTTTTTTATACTAAATCATGCAAATCACATTAGTTTTGTCACATACGTGGCAAACTTACCGGTAACTTTACTCTGTCGAAGTGTTTTTAAGGAGAGTAGTTAATGTGGAATTGTAAAAGGTGGAAAATTCCAGGAAATATGCTGTGTACATGTGTTGATAATATGTTTTACACCAATTTCTGACATTGTTACCGTGTTGTCCTAATCCCTTCCTTCCTGGCAGAAGGACATTAAAAGCTTTCGATAATTGTCGCCAAAACACTTGTCTCAGCTCTGCAACTTTGTTTTTGGGGGGGTGGGGTATGGCTCCTCTAGCCTGAAAAGATGGCCATTATTTCTGATTGATTTTCCATGTCTGAACTTGTCTTGGTCGAGGGATGGTTTCCCAATCTATCTCCCGATTATACATTTTTTTCCTTGTGTCTGCCTGCCTGGCTGCATGTGCTCCCAGCAATCTGTGCGGATTCTGTTTCATCCATCCGTGAAATTTCCCTCAGAAACCTCTCAATAAATACACCTAATTCCGTGCTTCTTGCCTAGTGTGTCGTGTAGCCTGCCGTCACACTAGATGTATCAGCAACTTCAGGGAATGAGAACAGTAATTCTCTGTTCCCCCTTGGTTGTTGTTTAAATGTATGTCTTTAGGATTGCACTCCTAATTAACAGGTGTAAGCCGACGATAGTTGCAAATATACTGTGATGTTAAGTATTCATTCAAATATTTGGAAATTTGTGAAATTTATCTTTATAAATTTTAAATTCCCGCAGTTTATTTTCTTGATGTTCTGCTTTTGAAGAGCATTCATGTTGTGAAGTATTATTATTTGTCTTTTCAACTGCTGTCGAATTCTAACATAACCTTGGCAGGGTTCTTCCCAGGATTTTTCAAAACTGTGGGGATTTCCATTGTGGTTTACCAACATTTTGCGAAGCCATGGTGTGGAGTTCGGGGCCTGCCCAAGGACCCCGAAAAAGATAATTCTGAACCACACTATCATAATTGTATTGTGCGTAGCGGGGATGAATAAATGGGTATCGACCCATTTTTTACGTATCGGGCAGAAATAATTGCGTATCTGGTCCGATACGCAAGTTTGTACATGTACGTGGGGAGAACCCTGCTTGGTTCTCTCTCTTTCATGGCCATATTTGTTTTGTTTTGGAATCTGTTTTGTACTCAGCACAGCTCTGGGCATATTCCTTTTACAAGTGCATTTGGTTTGTATTTTGTATAAAGATGTGGCAATTTCCTCCTGATGAGAGGAGCTTGCATTTCACTTACATTTCCTGTTTTTAGAGTTGATACATTCAGGCGGTGGGTACACAGTGCATCAGGAATGCTTTGAGAAAAGCAGCATTGATATGTCCAGACATGTAAAGAGCTATTTTCTCAACCAGTTTCTCCAAATAAACTATTAGGATTGACAGAAAAATGTTTGTAAAATGTTAGAAATGATTGAACGTGGCATTGTTGGAGCAGGGCATACTGGGTGTACTAACATGTGATTGTTAGTTCTTATCTGTGTAAAAAAACACCATCCTTCTTTTTCCCAGATCAAACATTACAGAAAATCACTGCCACTTTTTTACACTCAAGGCAAAAATGAAGTCCACTGAGAAGCTTGAATTAGGGCAATCTTGAATCCTTTTAAATCTGCAATATCTACATGTGTACTTGTAGAATGTATGTACAGTGTACATGTATTGCGTCAAAGCCGTGACCAGCACAGAAATTTCTTAACTAGAATTGGAAATGGCTGGCGCCTGTTTCGCTAGCACCAATGTTATTGTGACCATTCTGTGCATACATGTATATGTCACTTGGCTATATGTAAGTGCTACAAAGGTGTGCATTATTTGCATAAGTGCATCAAACCCCAGATTTTGTACACAGATGGATGGAGTCTGTGTACTGGTACCTCCATCAAGCATTTCTGTTCAAAGCATTTGCTGCCGAGGTCATTAACCACATTGCCTTTGACTCGGCAAGCAGAGAAAATGTAATTTTTGTCTCACTCGGGAAGGAAAGGAAAACTCACATAATCCATAAGTTAAGGTCACAGAGGAAAAATTATAGAAAGGGTAGAATTTCCTGAACTCCTGTCACTAGATACGTTGTGACAGAGCTTCTCCAAAGCGACCTTCATAAGATCATCGTCTCTCCACAATCTCTCAGCTCGGACCACGTCAAGGTCTTCCTCTATCAAATTCTAAGAGGTGAGTGGGATTCCTAGCAACAGCATTGATCCTTCTGACCCTTTTTGTCATTCTTTGATTTTTGTTGCTGGTTTTGTTTTTGTTTTGGGTGGTTTGATTGAATGCAGTAGCTTGGGTGTAATGATATGTGAGATTTTGTTTAAGGATTACTGGTACACATTGTAGGTTAGCTAAAGTGGAAAAGTCAAAGGACAAAGTATAGAGGGTTTGTATTTCACCGGTGTATCAGACTTTATTTGTCAACCAAGGATAGCTCTAATTATTAGATGCCCAAATTCAGAAACCTTTTTATTAAGGGGTCTTTTGTATGTTACACCAACAGTACATCAGTTCACTTCAATTTACTCTGCTACGTTAGTGAAGAATATTTGATAATTTCTTTGGATAATTCTAGACAGATTAGTTTTGCATTTCATATGGCTTGTTGAAATGTTGGCTTGCACATGCTCACTGTTACTTGTGAGTCTGAGCTTTTACTTGTGAGTCTGATCTTTCACGAACTGGCAGTCATTGGCAAAGATGTCCATGTCAGCAGAGCCTTTGAATTCTCCCCTGGTCTAAGCAGTTCTTGTTGTACATTGATTGGTCCATGCAATCAGAGATTCTGGCTTGATCACAGGAACTTTGTGCCAACCCCTAGACTAATCCAAGGAGATGGCATTGCTGCGATGGCATCACAAGCGGTGCGTAACTTGATGCACGTGTGAATTTAATGTAGGCTAGTCACAACATCATATTGGTCGAACAGGCTTGTAAAGCGTGCATACCAGTTTTCACCTGTCTGCAAGCACGGTGCTGTTGCAGTAATGGATTCTAATTTTGGCCAGGCTCAGAATAAAAGCAGTGGTGCCAAAAACTTGCAAATAGTAAACCTGTGGCCAGGCCAGTAAAGTTCCCTCTGCTGGCTGTAAATAATTCTGAGCTTAGCAAGTCCAGCATGGAACTGACCCCTAGCATTATCAGACCCTCAATCATAAACCTTGGGCATGGTAAAGAGCTATATTAAAAAAAATGTAATCTGCCATATCTCACTGATCAGATGGATCGCCATTTGCAGGTCATTCCCTCGAAGGTCGCCGTTTGCCAGAGGTACCGGTCGAGGTCAAGGAATTCACTGCCAAATATTTGATTTGTGTTTCAGGCAACAAAGGGATGGGCATTCACAGTTCACGTTTCACGTGTATCTCATCAAATTTTTTTGTTCTTTGGGTTTTTGCTCAGGGCTGAAGTATCTTCACTCGGCTGGTATTCTGCACAGGGATATCAAACCTGGCAACCTTCTTGTTAACAGTAACTGCATACTCAAGGTTAGTCTCTAAACGACCTCTTCAGTTTGTGCATGACTTTTCTGATAGTAAGCTCCTTAAGTGCAGTAGACATCATAAATAGTGTTTCCATGCATTTTGTGTGATTTTGGTACCATTTAAAATATGTGTTAAGTGCATTGTAGCATTGATAAAGTGACATTTCGATACACTTTATAATGTCATGTACATATTTTTTTTGGTTTGGTCCAAGATATTCACGGTAATGTGAAGAAGCTTAAAACAGACACAAAAATGCATTCATTATTATGTAACATGTCCTCCGATTGGTTGATTTCTCACCCTTCCCTCACTAAAATTACCTTCCAGCTGCACGGGAGGTAATTTTTTCATAATTACCACTGTAGTTGAGTTTGTAGTCAAATCCTTTCACAATTTCCTGCACGAGTCTAATCCCAAGTCCTGCCACAAGACCAGTTATGAGTAGCAGGGTGAATGACAAAGGAATGCTTTTGTCAAGTGTACATGTAGTTCATTTATCAGCCTGTGATTGGGCTGAAGACTTCATGACTGACATGTATGATAGACTTATGATGGAAATGGCAGAAACTGTTGACTACATCACTGTCGTGCATAGCCCATATCATCATCAGAAAAAAATTAAGTCCTGACTTCTTTTTTACATATGCCCCGAACTTTTTTTCTACAATTGACAGATTTGTGATTTTGGGCTGGCCCGCCTGGAGGAACCAGACACCAACAAACACATGACTCAAGAGGTCATCACACAGTACTACCGTGCGCCAGAGATCCTCGTGGGCAGCAAACACTATGGGTCATCTGTGGACGTCTGGTCGGTCGGCTGCATCTTTGCCGAGCTCCTGGGAAGAAGGATTCTGTTTCAGGCACAGAGTCCAGTTACCCAGGTAAGATGTGAAATGGGGCTGAAGCCATCAAAGAGTTTTAAAATATTTTGGACGAATCGAACTGTGAGCCATTTTCGCTAGAAACTGCTCTTAATCTGGACAGAAAACCATTGGCTCATATCTTTGTCCAGTAACATTTAGGGGTATCAAGCACAGCGTAAAGTGTAACAGTAGCTGGGCTCAACATACTAGTACCTCAAACCTGCAGAGCCCTGTCTTCTGTAAAAACTTGTGAAACTTGTGGAGTTTGAAGGTTCTTGGAAAGGTAGGGGTTGATGGCTTGGCATAATTTGGCATACTGCTGCATTCAGCAAGATAC
Organism: Acanthaster planci; assembly: GCF_054643075.1. Classification (NCBI taxonomy): domain Eukaryota; kingdom Metazoa; phylum Echinodermata; class Asteroidea; order Valvatida; family Acanthasteridae; genus Acanthaster; species Acanthaster planci. Next base: position 10,230,279 of record NC_141785.1, on the reverse strand, counting down.
CGGGAAAACCCAGAGGGTTAGGGTTAAAGTACATGTACTGGAGCATGTTCTGTCTGATGTCTGTCTGTAGCATGTTCTGTCAGTTTGTATTAATTACGTGTTCCCTTTTTTAAGGAAAACGTTTTTGAAGGCAAAGTAGTTTGAGCCATTAAGACAGTGAGTGTACTTGTAGTTAGACTCTGATAAATCTTATTAATGGTGACAGTAAGCCTCCTCACTCTACAAGTCTGAAAATGACCTTTGAAAAGGCTTAACAGATATGGCAGGAAAGCTGATTTCGGATTCTGTCGTATTAATGTTTGTGGCCTTCTCCTACCAGGTATAATAGCAGAGATAAGAGTGAGAGATCGTTATTCGTAAAAATGACTCGTTTTCAAGAATTTAATGCAGGCTCAGTGATAGCACTTCATTCCTCTTTCCTGTGCGTGTTTGCATTGAAGAACTGCAAGAGCCTAACTACAAAAGAGGTGGTTGCTGTCTTTTTAGAGTAACAGATCCCACAATTAGAAAATCAATGAAAAACTTGGAAAAACATGTAGTTCGTTTCAAATGCGGATGGGACTATTTTTAGCCAGTGTTTCCTCTGTGCTTACAGAGGAGGGCATCACAGAATCGTGGCATTTCAAGAAGGTAACATGATTCCCCTGAGAGTCTCGCTTCACTTTGGTGAATTTGCATACTATTTTTCATAGGAATGGATGTGTGAATTTGTTAACTCCCAACAGCAATCAAATTAAATTTAGGATTTGCTTACCTCCCCCCTCCCCAAAAAGGACTTTTTGGACACTACATCAGATTTGAAGGGATTAAAAAATTGTAGATGGTACTATGATCACTTTATGGTGCACTAAACAGTACTACAGTAGATCAGCCTGTCTGCTGAAAGTTAAAGTGTCTGTTTGTTACCTTTTTGTTTAAACAATCAGGACCCACCAGGCTCGGGCTACCCGTTAATTCCATAATGCTGTCCGTGTTGGCAGTGACACCGAGGCAGCCGGGAAACAGTGATTTATCGAGGGCTGGCTCGTTCCGCCTTGACACAGCAAATATGGGGCTGTAACTCAATTACCGGTTAATACGCCGGGCCTTGGGAGCATTTACGCTGGCTCCCTGATGGAGGATGATATTAGTCTTTCTCAAATATATTAGGGAAGTCAAGTGATGTGCTGAAATTCGCACTCTAATTTATTGCGCTTCCTCCCAGCCTCAATCCATTTGTTGTTTCAGTTTCATTTGATAAGCTAAACAATTGAATGAATGGTTCACCACCAAGCTGTTACGAAGAATGAAGCATATTAACGGACTTGAATTACGTGAAAGAGAACTGACATAAATCGATCTTTTAAACTTTGAAAAGCAGTTTGACTAAAAGGAAAAGAGTGAATCTTACTAAAATCTGAGAAATGAAAAGTGCGGCTCAGGAAAGCAGAAGCCTGCCGTGCTTATGTTGATAAAGATGGAGATGTTTATTAGTGCTGTCAACTGTGTATGAAAAATGAAACCCATTTGATCATCCCTCTTTGAACAGTTGGTTGAGAGTTGATTTTCAGCCACTGACTCAGATAACTAACTAGAAAAAAAGTTGCTTTGTTGTTGAAAAAGACATTGGCTGCCGTACCAATTCATTGACATGACTGGATTTTTAAACAGAGAGACTGTGTAGAAATAACAGAATGTAGTTATTAGATACTATTTTCAGACTTAACTTGCTGAGTTGATTCATGCTATTTCCAAATTTGTTTCTTGTTTCACTATGCTTCACACAGTGGCTCATGACAAGTAAAGATGTCATAGAATTTTGTACAGTCTATTCAAATGCACTTTATCTCCACATTCCGTTTGGCACATTGTAACATAGCGATTTGGTGCGTGAGGAAACTTTCTCCCCTTAAAGATGCACCTGACTTCTCAACTTGCATTCTCCTCTCCATTTGTGCACAGCTGAACCTCATCACTGATCTCCTTGGTACCCCAAGCATGGAGGACATGAAGTACGCTTGTGACGGCGCAAAAGCGCATCTACTTCGGTCACCGCACAAACCTGTGAGTAGATGTACAGTCACACGGGTCAGTTTGTTTGGCCACGTTCAAAGATGGTAAATTGACAACTTGCTGATGTTCATATTCGTAGTTGCATCGCTGGCATAATGTTATATTAACCCTAACCCCCTAGGCTCCTGCACTAGAAAGCATACTGAACCTCACAAAATCCAACAGGTTCATGTACTTGTCTATGTACTTGTACATGCGGGTTAGTGTACCAAACCTGATAAACTCCAACAGAATGAGCCCGTTGGAGTTTGAGTGATATGGTATGGATGGGTCTATGCAGTATAGGATGACTTGCACTGAACAGTACCAAACCTGACAAAATCAAGCATAGTCCAACAATTGGTACAGCAAGCCAGACACTGCACACAGTGACCCGTGTGTGTCCCAACTCACACAGAATCCAACACCATCTCCCTGGGCCTTTCATCCCAAGTCTCACAAAATTCAACAACAAGTTCCTCAGGTACGGTACCAAACCTGCCAAAACCTCACAAAACCTGCTGTTGGAGTATGGCAGGTTTTGGGCAGTTAGGGTTAATGAATGTAGAAACAAATAGGGTTACAGTATAGAATATGAATATCCTTAATTTGTACCGTTACAACTATTGATGCATTGAGCATTAATAAAATGAACAACAGATGTACAGAAGTCTTTTAAACCATGTGTTTCCTGTTTATTTACATTTATGGTACCTTTCTACGTCTCTGAACTAAACTTTTAAAATCTTAGTTATTTTGAATAGCAGTTGCATTAATTTGGTGATGAGATGTTGATTGAAATCTTAGCCTGTGTTATCAGTCGCCTTTGCTGAGCAGTATCAATACTGAAAACAATTGAAGCACGGAGCAGAGAGCTCAAACTTTATGTGTTGTTGAGATTGCTAGATACTGTGCTGCTTATGAGGTACGGTAGTCAGAACCCCTTTATGCCTCTGCACACGTGTCTTGGAACCCAGACCATTTGCTGAACATTGCGCACATCCTTCTACCCACAGCCCTGTCTGTCAGCATTATACAGTCTGTCAACTCAGGCTACGCATGAAGCTGTCCATCTCCTGAGTCGAATGCTGGTCTTCAATCCGGTGAGTTGATAAAGACCACAAGTAAAGTATTGAAAATGCTCCCTGCAGGCATTCCTGAAGTTTAGTCAGTGAGTACTCAATATTGCATGCATTGCTTTGCAATTCTACTAAGCTCTTAAAAAAAAATGCTCAAAACCACAACATAAATTCTGCATTTCACTTTTAGACAGGGTACCTGAAGCCCTTTCATCATCTTGACAGTTAAAATTCTTTACCTTCATAGGACAAGCGCATATCGTGTACAGATGCGCTGACCCACCCCTACTTAGAGGAAGGGCGGTTACGCTACCACACCTGCATGTGCCGCTGCTGTCACAACACGGCAGCGGGCCGGCAGTACACCTCGGACTTTGAGCCCGCAGCTCCGCAGCGGTTCAGCTCGGAGTTTGAGGACGGGTTGTGCAGTGTGCATGAGGTCAAAGGTGAGTGTGACAATTTGACAGTTTTTCCATTCTGACCCGTTTTTTTCCCATGAATTTGGATAAATTTGCTGTGAGTTGTGTGGTAACTGGAAGTGAAAGCATTTGATCAGGAAAGTATTTGTGGAATTGGTTACGCTGTCATAAAGAGCAAGGACAAGGTTCAATAAAAATGTGTGAGTCTGGTTCTTTCTGGTTTGATTAGAAAAGCTCCAGTTGATAAAAGTGCTGATACCAAGTACACGTTGCCTCCGACTGAACACATTGACTGCTTCGTATAATTTCACACGGCGTTCCCCATTTGCCAAGCGTTGTATGCATGCGCACATATTTAACAGGGTACCTTTCAGGTGTCTATTTGAACATGGGCTTTTTACAGATGTAAGTCCTCCACGCTGCCAGCAGTTTATTTTCGTGTTCTTCAGTGATGTCAGTGTACTCAATTTACATTACAATAGCCTTTCATTTTGCATGAGTATACTTGTAGTGCCAGAACCCGGTACACCTGTTACTATGAGTATACTTGTAGTTGGCAGTCAATGTGTTGATGAAACAAATTTTGTATATATGTTCTTGTCATGTCATTGCAGAGGCCCTACACACATTCATTACGGACAGGCACCAGGGTAACAGCGTGCCCCTTTGTATAAATCCCCAGTCTGCTGCCTTCAAGAGCTTTGCCAGGTGAGAAGTGATGAAACGGACATACCAAGACCCACAGAAAATGTCATGAGTGGGCCTGTGGGCATGCCTGGATTACCTGGCTGGCAGCTTGAAATTGGGCACCAGTCTGTGGTTGTGGCTGCAGTCCCTTCCCATAGGGTTGTGTGTGATTTCAAGCTACAGCCAAGTGATTTGGAAGGGGACGTAGCCTTGCTGAAGATATTAGCCTCTTGAGGGCACTGTTGTAGTTTGTTGTAAGATTTCATTTAGGTCATGGGTTTCACAGGACCTAGGAGTTTCTCTGCACAAGTTTGTTCAAATGAAGGCCGAGTCCAGTTGTCGCACTAGTGTCGAGTAAAACTGTGTTAATGATTTTTCTCACGCCTGAGAATGTATCTTTTTCTTATGAAGGAATAAGGAATGCGGTACTTGAAGCACTTCTAGCAATCTTACCAGAAAAAAAAGCTTCGGTGTTTTGTGCGCAAATCTCAGTTTCTATGCTACTTCTTAGCATTGCAAGTGAGCATGGTAACTAATTGCATTACCTTTTGTTTGAAGCGTCAGTAATTGTCGTGTCTGGTTCGTGTTAGGAAATAATAATGCTGTTGATGTCTTGTTTTCTTTTAACAGCTCATCAGTAGCCAGTGCCTCTGAATTGCCACCCACCCCTCAACCCTGGGAGTAACTCCTCCCCCCTACTGTCTCCAACGGGTATCAGGGGTAAGCCAGTGCCCACCCTCCTACTCTCCCCCCCCCCCACGTTGTGTCCCGTCCACGCTCCCCCTCTTCATCCGGGACCGCCTGTTGTGTGTACGGCATGATGGACCCAGCCCTATGCACATTAAACGTGTGGTATCTGTATTTATTACTGTATCCTTGTGTTTGGAGTACGATAAAGCAATATTATTTGATTCAGCAGTAATTCTGTATACTGTACCCATTGTCTCCCGAAAGTGAATGCTGCAGTTCATTTAGAGAGTTTGTCTCCAGGGTTACGAGTTCCAGTGTCAATGCAGCATTATTGTAGAGATACTGAATTTTCGATCTGACGGTTGCAAATGTGTGGTTTTTTTTTTAAGTACTCTAATTAAAGAGGATAAGTTATTGTAATAAGTCAATCATCGACTAATGCTTTTTGTGTGTAAATGATGGTTGATTCTCTTAGAAGTAACTGCTGGTTATCAAAGGTCTTGTTTAATTACATCTATGCATCACCCCTAAACAAGAGTGGAGCAACCTATGTGAACTGTTACTGCAAGAAGGATCGACTGTCATTTTGAGGGGGTTTTAACAATATGGGGGTCTTGTACAGTTCTGTTTGCCAAAGATGGTGCTAAGTTGTAGGGATTTTTTGTTTTGGCTCAGAGAATTAATTGAACAAACTGTAGATTTGAGCAAGTAAATGTGTAAGCTCTTTTGTATGTGTCCGTAATGCACTTAACATCTCATTGGCTGTGCTTAATTTTTTTTTTTTTCCCTGAAAACCACTTGCAATTTTTTGTTGTAAGGACAACCCATTAATATATGCCATTCCGGACTTTCTGCCAGAAGTTAATCTTTGAAATAGAAAAGGGAATCATCCATGGAGGCTTGCACTTTGGGAATTCTGGCCTGCTCATAACAATTTAATGTTTCTGCTAATCGTGTTCAAAAAAGCGCTCCTGGTAATTTGCATATCATGCATTCCCTTTCTGGAAGCATTTTTCTAGCTTGTTCCTGAGCTTAAATAGTAAGCAGAAATTCTCCTTTTTGGGGACAACATAAGACTACCTTGTAGCAAGTAAGATAAGACATCGGATAAAGCGTGCAGGCCAGAGACTGGTTTAGCTATTTAAAAGCATGTGTTCTTCACTGACTCGATTTGTTGCTTTAATAGCAATCCTTGGACTTTTGGTTGGGCAATTTTTACTGCAGAAGATGTTCCATTAGGCGGAAAATTATCAACGCCATGAGCCATTATTTTCTTATCAGCTCCCATAAACAATTTGAACCTTCCACACATCCCTGCCCAATCACAAAGTTGCTTTTTATTTTGATTGATGTCGCCATGTCCAGTATATAGCAACTCATCTTGGGTTGCCCAATTGGTGTTAAACTCTACGAGTACACAATGCAGTTTGCTGAAATAAATACTGTTGGGGAGAGAAAAGCTAATGCACAGTATTCAAAAATCTGGGAGCTACTAAGTTACATGTATATGCAGTGATTTATCATTAAACTACCTCTGAATAGTGGATCTGCCTATTGTGACATTATTATCAAGGAAGACACCACTGTATTTCAGAGGGGTGGGATTCTTGATTTGATCCATATCTCCTGCACTGATTAGGCAGTGCAGTGCTGACTTCGTTCTAACCTAGTTGTAATACTAATTCTATTTATCGTTACTGTTTTTTTTTATACAACGTGTACTGTGCAATTTGTATCCGGGATTGTTGTCACAAAAGGGAAACCCATTTGTATGCTGAGTAATTATGAAAGAGCAAGTTCATTCAAGTTTTATTTGTAGTGTCTCGATTGTCATTAGGAAAAGTTTGATTCACAAATGTTCAGGAAGCTTGAATATGGGTGAAGTTACTGCAAAGCGTTGGCTTTATAAACAAATGCAAAAGTTTTGAGGGAGAGATTTCGATTTTTGCAGATTTTGGTCCTCATGTCTTTCACCATTTCAGTCACACTATTGAGTTACATATTTGCTGTGCCCCTCCTTTCACCCCCCTGAAGCAATGCACTGCTCCAGTCTTAAAGCTTTCCTCAATGTAAATAGGTCTGTGGACCTGTAGGAGGGGTGGATTGCTTCGGTTGTGAGGTGCTGCTCTCATTGAGATGAGATGGATTGTGCTGGAGAATGTGCTCTGGCAGAGAGTCCTTAGTCTTTTGAGTGAGAGGTAGAGGCACTGTGACACTAGCGGTCAGAGGGTTCGGGCAAAAACAAACCTAAGAATATACACACAAGAAGAGCTGGGCAATGCAGTATCAGGATGAATTACTTCCTGGTCTTGACGGCAAATAATCGTGTTAGTATGATGGGAAACATTGACTTCTGAATGTCATCCCAACTCGGACAAAAGATTTCTTAGTATATAAACAATGAACTGAAAACGAGTGACGGACGTTTACAATTTTTACCAACGTTTAGAGAATCTGTACAGTTTTAAACTTTGTAAAATTAGTTGTCTCTTGGTTCCTTGAAACTTTTGTTCTCATTGATGTTTTTGTGTACAGTTTACTTCACTAAATGTTTGATTGGATCAGCGTGTTGGCTGTACAGGTCGTATGTTAAGTCAGGTACATGTGTGTAGATGAAGGTTCCGAGTGTTGGTAGGACGAAAGAAGAAAAAGATCACGTGCCATTTGTCAGGATATTTATATCATGATTGCAAATGTGTGTTTTTTTTCCCCTTTTTGTTCAATGTGTTCATAGTGCTTTTTTGCAAGAGGATTTGTAAAGTGACTTGTGAAGATCGGGTGCCAGTGCTGCATTATTTTTGAAAGTTTCATCGTATTGCCAATGCTGCTGGGAAAGAGAGGACGAAATTGTCCCTGCAAACGGATGATTTAGAATCAGTTTTTTTGTGGGTTGAATAAGTGGCTACTGTTTCATCTCTTCAATCGTCTTCATGGCTTTACAAAACTATGCTGCAAGAGACAGATATTTGTCCATGTTCCAACACGATGTTGTGACATTACTCTCTTTATACTACTTAAATTGTGCTTGACAAATATACCTGTCCGATGTACTACTAGCATAGAAAGGAAAACCTACTAATATATCTTTTGTAAATATCTTTGTAGAATGTAGTTTATTTCAATATTTATTCTACACATAGTATGAAAAAAAATCAGTTTTGAATTATGTGTTTATGAAAAAATGGCAATTTTTCTCCTTTTTTAAAATTTTTTTTTCCATTCCGTGTAATGTGTGTGTGGTGTGTGTTTACCAAGGTATTTTTTCCGAAAAATGATGTTGTCCTTTTCAGGAGCCATCATTTAGAGAATTAAATTATGATGTAAAAATGAAATGATTGTACAGTTTCAAACAGTGATGCATGTAACAGCAACTTTCACTGCAACTTGTTTCTGTTCTGCAAATCAGGCTTTTTTCCAATTTTATATTGACCCAAATTCATCGAACTTTGAAACGTGTTGTTAAACACGAACGATATGCAAATTGAATAACAACTTTTTTCAAATATGTGGGACCATTTTTGTATTTAAGTGTAAAAAAAAAGGAAACTCCAGACCCCATTTTTAATGTCCCTTTATTTGGCATATGATCAGACACCAACAGATGAGAACATGCACCTTGCATTCAAAGTGCATTGGGCACTGTGCGCAATCACAGAAAACATCGAGGGTTTTTTCAAAACTCAGCTTTCTTTTGAGCTGTCTGTTCTGGCCCCCAGCCGTAAGGTCCCTTGTTATTGTATTGGTCATTTTCTGGTTCAGGAACATCAAATCTTTCAATGCAAGGTCAGAGTACATGTATTTCCCTCTCATTCAAGAACAAAGTCTTCTCAATGATTTAGGAACCAGAGATGAAGCTGCAGTCGTAAGCAAAGCTGACATTTGATAAACCTTTCAGCTTCTGTCTAGTATAAAACTGAACAGTAATTGTAGAGTGGTTCACCCACCTAAAGACAATTCGTTACATATTTTTGAAAGAATATGTGTCAGAATATTGAACCTATTATCATGGGGGAATATAGCCTTATCTGTTGGATTTTTTTTTGCAGTAGCTGTATTTTTTCCCCTTTTTTGGCAGCCATCCCTTACAACTGATGAGGAACTAGACACAACCTGTCATCTAGTCCTTTTTCCAGTTTGTAATAAGCAAAACGAAATAAAAAAATAGCAGAACTGAACTGTATAAGTGGTGCCTATAAAAAAATGTTAACGCCCCTTGTTAAGAACTTGAAGTTAATTACCTGTTTTGGCTGAATATTTGGTAGGAATTGCAATAAATGTAGTTGTACTTTTTAAGCAAAATATGCTTTTTTAACCCTTGGAGATTTTTGTAAAGTGCATAATACAAAAGCATTGGTCTGTTACTTCCAGGTTTAAAGGAGAATTTAAAATATAATTGATACACGATTATTTTTCTGGTCGAAAGTGGGACAGTATCTGAAATGATTCAACAAATCTGAACAAGTCTTAAAAAAACAAACCCGTTATTGTCAGGTTAAATATTCCAATTGTTGCTTACCTGCGATGTATGCAATCCTTAATCTATTGGAGTCATCTGAGAGTTCAAATATGTCGTTATAATTCGTGTGAAATCCGCAGCTTTGGTTCTCCGGACCTTGGAACAAATATCTATTGTGCTATTTCAAACCCCTGCAGTATCATGTGGCGAGTTGAACAACAGCAAAATTATGTCTTAAAGACTCCCTGCACTTCAGCACGTGGTGTTTTCCAAGTGTTAAAGACAGCCTGTAATGCAAGTGTGGATTCAGTACCTGTTTGTTTTAGACAGTGTTGCAGTGGAGTTTGTTGTAAGTCCCTTCACAAGACCTTTTACAAGACCGGTCTTATTTAACAGGGTGAACAGTATGCAGAAAATGCTTCATGTTCTGTTAAGATTTAGTTGACTAGCCTATAACTTGACTTAAGACTGGATAACTAGTGATTTTACGGGGCATTGTGATGGACTTGACAGCAGCACTGGCTTTTAGATATCAAATTTCAATAATGCAGTCACAAAAATACAAAAGTTCTCTACCTACGACCATGTGTTGTCATCTCATCTCACAACAATGACAAAGGCAATTAATTTTTTTAGGTGAATTGTTTCTGAGCTACACTAATAAAAGTACTTGTGCTCATTATTTATAAGACCAAATAACTTGCTGTATCAGTGTTTATTACCAGTGCATAAATATGTTGAGGAGTACGATCTTGCAATAAGTTTGCCCCATTTTGTAAAAATGTATTAAGAGATTTGGAAGCTAATCTGCCCAAGGATGAAATTTGCCCCTAAAGAATGCTGTTGTAGGAAACAGTGTTTTAATGCAGCATTGAAGAAAAGACAGTAAAGTTTGAACTGCCAGTCTCATCTTCAAGACAAAAAATAGCAATAGGGAGAAACCACACGAATGTGTGCAACTGCGTATTGTGAAATCTTTCTCCTATTTTGGATGGATTTGCAATATTTTATTTTTAGAAAGAATCAGAAAATTCCCAAATGAGACATTAATAAGCCGCTTTCTTTCATTGTGGTAAACTTTTCCCGCTAGTTTCTGTCAGTTTCTTTCCCAAGAAAGAAAATGAGGGCTTTGAATTGAAATGATTTGTGTGCTGCAACTTCTTCTGAAGGCGGGAGAACATTTAGTTTTGTTTTTTTCTTTCTGACAAAAATCAGCGGCGATCAACAGGTTTTAAAAAGTAAAGTGTGTACATTTGCTCGAGGATTTCTATAACAACTTTTCAAAATTGTTGGAAGAAAATATGCATTTAGGTGTTGGGAATAAAAAAAAATTCTATTTGTAATTACTGTACCATAGTAATAGATTCAAACTAAGAACAAATTATGAGAGATGTTATTAGTCAAGTACCAAAGTAGCAAAAGGAGAAAAAAATACGAAAAAGGAATACTTGGTAAACTTGTTGACGTTTGAAGTATTGGGCAGAGTGGGTTTCGGTATGCTGCTTCTGCAAAAATGTCGCTTCTCACTGTATCTTGTAGTGTGCTGTAGGCAACATCAAGTATTCCTTAATCATTACTGGCTTTATGTATGTTTTATTTATTTCTCAAAGGATTAAAAACCATGTTCTCCAATGGGAATATTCTTTGTAATTGGTGAATCAAGAAATCAATATTGTAGAGTATGAAAAAAACTTTGTTGATTTGAGAGATTAAGAAAAAATGTGATGAATAAAAGTGGGAATATGTGAGAAATTTTAAAAATGCTGTTTTGGTCCTCTGTTGGTTGGATTGTGTTGGGATAAGCATGGTAAAGGCTTTTAATGTTTTTTCCTTGATAATTTTTCACCACCATACAAACAAATAAGATAATATCCACTCTTGTATTGCGACTCTTGTATTGAGACCTTGTCATCTTATGATGTTATTGATTTTTAATCATCTAAAACATTAAGGAAGTTAATATCTGTCATGGAAAGCCAGTTTTGAGAGGCATGAAAACTGTGAAATTACAGAACAATGCAAGTATATTTTCCATGACATAAGATGTAGCAGTAAACTGTCAGGGGCAAGACCAAGTGTAATCCAAAAACCGAAGTAGACCATATTTGATCAAATACAGAATAGTCTCAATATTTCCACATCTCAGTTCCTTGGGTAAAGCCAGAAAAAATACACCTATAGAAAACGCATGGACTGCCAGAAACACAATAGACCTCAGACGATATCCTCAGAGGTCTACCGTGGTCTATTCTCTGAAATACAAACTCTGTTATACTGGGCGTGTTATTTTCTTATACAATGCTTTATTTTGTTTCACTGGAATGAAAGCAGATCAAGTCTGACCATGTTCAAGATTTTACACATTTACATAATTCTCCCTTCATAATTTTGCCAAGGCCAAAGAGTTTCCTAAATGTCTGGTCAACTTTGCACACATTTACTACAGCAAGGCCTCTACATCAGCTAAAAAAAACCCAAACCTGTCAGAACTGCCAAGCTGAGACTGCAGAGGGGAACCTAAGTCCCCAAACGCATCTGGACCTTGGGAATAAAACCTGGAGTCACGTCACCAACTCATCCATTACTCCATAGGTTTGAAGAATATCAGCATCACACTTATCTTGAGCATATCAGAGAGTCTACTCGGTTCCCCAATCTACTTCAGCATTACAACGGTTTAAAATTTAAATCTGTGCATAAAACAGCACAAAAACCATGAACCGTTGCTGGTGATTAGACGTGAAAAGAAGCAATGCCAAACATCACTCAGGGCAAAGATTATGCAAAACAGCTTTCATTTGGTCTCTTGGCATATCACAGTTGTTGGTAACCAACTTTTTGTTTGGTTAAAATTTTCAAAATTTTCCATGGAACCAATATTACACTGAAACCATGATTTTGGGGATTTTGTCGTAACCAATCTCAATCCAAACCGATTTGGGGAAAAACAGGTAATTTTTTCAATGTGTGTCTACAAAGCACAGAATCTAAATTTCTAAAATACACTTATTGTTGTTTCCAAACACTGGTGCAGGATATAAAAAATATGATTAAAAAATACAGAAATTCACAAAAATGAGATGATTGCTCCAGACTTATCTGAACAGGATTATAGTACTAATTGATTCCCCAAAACTCTGAAAACAAGAAATTATGATGCACAGCAACTACTGTTAAGAACACAAACATTTCTGACAGAAAAATTACCGGAAAAAAAGTAAAAAGAACCTCCTAAAACTCATACACAACTTGAAATCAAAGAAATGAATTCCATTAAAAAATCTAGGAGACACTTTGTACAAGACAGTCTAGAACCTACAACTCGGTGGCCAAAAAAGAGAGAAATAACTGAGAAGCCAAATAAAAACAACTTTGAGTTTATGACTTTGTTCTAACTGTAGAGATCTACCTAACATCATCAAGACGCTCACCTGAAAGATCCGCGTCATTAAAGTCACAAATGCATTAATTTCCGATCAGTTATGAAACAAAAATTAAACCAAATAAAACCAAAAAGAGGCTATGTACAATGCTTCAACACCATCAGTTGTCAACGAATGATTATTTCTACCTGTTTGAAAAACATGCATTAAACTGAGTATATACAACTTGTTAACTGAGGTATTTGAACACTTTGTTGGAACAAATTGATTTTTCTTTGCTTTCTGCTGGGTTTCATCCACGAATCATACTGTTTTATTTGAATGGGCAGATTAACAACACATAATTGCCGTCATTTTTCTCTAAAAATCATGTGAAATTTTATCAAAATGGGAGAGGCAATATCAAGAGAGTGATACCATCCTTGACTTTGCTCAGGAAACTGGTTACATGGGAGTGGTCTCATAGGTAAGGGCACTAACAAGTGCAAGAGGCCTCCACAGTGGAGGTAGTGATTAACAAACAAACAGACCAATGGGGAGTTACTACAGACCGATGGCGCCAGCATAGTCACGTGACCTAGAGTGGGTATCAAACATCAACAAACATGGCATCCTTCCATAGCAACATGTGTCGTAAGTGTTGTTAACCAAAAGTAATGCCAATTTTGATATAGTGCTCAGCACATCAGTAGTCTAAGAAATAACTGTCAGCTTTATTTGTAGTAAATGACACTTATGACACACTTTGCCATGGCAGGACGTTATGCTTGCTTATGTTTGATATCCACTACAGATCACATGACTTAATGGGTGCAATCGGTCTGTTCAGCAACTACATCACAGATCAATCCAGCTACTCCAAACAAATTGTGTTCACCCATGTCATCATGAGAAATCTCTGAGTTAGTGAACGGTCTTTGTTATTAACTGATCCCATTATTCAGTCATTTCATTCCATTTGCATTCCATTATTTTTCCCTCCAAAATTTGACCCCATTCACAATTTTACACGATTCAGTCATTACAAAATGATGTTCCATCTGAATCCTCTATACATTATTAAAAATCAGCATCTACCAAAATGACAGATTAAAAGGCAGCCATCTTGGGTTTTGAGTGCAAAAAGACCAGGACTTATGGCAGGAGGCACTGAAGCCCTAAAAAAAAAAAAACAGGCCCCCGACAACCTTCACAATGGAGTGCGCACTCTTTCATTCACACTCTTGGAACATGACCAAGATGGCTGCTGCTATCAGTGCTTCAGTCGCTCATACAAAGTCTCCAACAAATTGGAACCAAAAAATTTCAGTTTTAAAAAACCAACAGAAAGCTGTCCACTTCATAGTAAAATAAATTCTCTTGGATTTCCCTGCACTACTTTTCAAAACCACAGGCCAGAAATACTGAGTGAAAATTACAGAATACGCAAAACAACAGGAGGCTTTGTGAATGATTTCTGACATCACTTTGCTGTTATAATGATTGCTTCCGATCGACACAGGGCCTAGTGGGTAATACTCATCAGAATAAACACAACATCCCCCCAAATAAACTTTACCAGCCAAGCTGGCATGCGAGGGGCAACAGCTCAAAACTGGTTCCCACTCTAGAGCCCTGGTTGGCACACATGGACCTACTGAGCCAAGTTTTCGAATGGCAACCCACAGGTAAACACTCTTAAAAGTTTTCCCAACATCAGATAAAATTGTGTGATAATTGTGGTCAAATGCTGCGATCCCTACAGAGTCATTTTCAACGTTCTCAACCAACCCAAAATTTGGCTACTCACAGGACAATCCTATAGAAAACAAAATTACAAGGGATTTCAATATTTCTACAGCTTCCCATACGTTGTGTGCAATCAGCCTACTATAGCTTCCGCCATATGCAGATGACGTTTCGGTTGGTGACCGACACGATGTACTTACAGTCGGAGCTGATGGCTACATCATTGATGATGATGTGATCATTGGAGGAGGTGGAAGCATTGTCGTTTGGCTGCTCGTCGGGCCAGTACAGTAACTAGAATGGGGGAGGGGAGGAACCAACCAATGAAATGAAGACGTGATCTTGCATTCTGTGGAATTTTGTCTCATAATAAACTAGAACTGGGAGGTGTACCTTGATGCAAAATAACTGACACAAAAATGGCAGGTACCTGACTTTCTGAAATCCTTTTTGCAAATTCTGAATGCCACTTTTTTCAAAGAGCACCACATTTTCATAACTTAGTTTCAATAAAAATGTGATCAAAACGTTTGTTAAGCAAAGAATACCTCCAAAATAGCTTCTGGTTTCATTCAATTTTCTTGGAGCATGGCATGTTGTGGAATGGAGAGTATGTAGAAAAATCAAACACATGTCCACTCACTGGGCTACTTTACAGTACCCCACTGCCCAGTTAACTTGGAGTATAAAGACAGGCCAGGTCCTTTTGGATGTGTGACTTTATACAGATAAAATCATGGACATTCTCTGAACAATAAATAGACATTTATAGGCCCCCAGGAAAACCTCTCTAGTCCGTTGAACAAAGGTAGGTAAAGGCTTACTTGACATACAAAGGCTTACTGCTCAATAGACAACTCTCATTTTGTCTACAACTTGCATGGCTGGCCATAGTTTGCAGAAATATCACCTTTTGATTGGTTTTCGACTTTAACTCAAATTTGCTCAAAATGGAGGTTTGTCCCATTAAGTTTAATTGGGTTGCATTCTCATTTATTCAGTACTACCTGTATTATTATCCGTTGTTCTGATCGCTGCGTAAGATTTCTAATACTTCGAGAATTATTCATTTACTTTTGTACCGACAGCCAACTATAGTTTTAGCAGCCACCTACAGGCAAAACACGACTGTGACGCCGAATGAACAGACCTTAATAGAATTTCGAGTGATGTACAGGCCAGGTGCTTTCGTAAGCGTGACTTAAACAGCTGAAACTCTAGACATTCTCTGAACACCAAAAGAAACATTTATGCTCAGCAGGAAAGTTAATGAATGCTCCTGAAGCAGACACTTACGTGCATGGGCTTCCTGGTGGTGGGCGATTTGACCGGGTTGACGGGCAGCTTGGAGGTGTCATAGACCCAGATCTTACCCTCGTCATCACCACTGACCAGAGACCCACATCCTGAGGGATTGAAAGCCAAAAGCGCACAGCGATGAGGACACTGTTGGACCAGGGCAACGATTTCAGTCTGAAGCAGCCGCGAATAAAACTCGTTGAGCTTCACTTGAATACCAACAATGACAGGAAATCAACTGACTCAAGCTGGAGCACGTGGAAACACTATCAGACCATGTGTATACACAGGCAAGCCTGATGATTTCAACCACCATAAGTGCCAACTTACTTCTAGCTAATGTTAATGCATGTTAATACCCTGTTTGTTTTAAACATACAAAGTCTGAGAAGTCTGCGGAAGCAGACCGTGCATTGAACCTGAACTTGGCTGCTGTCCACGGCCTAACATGGTAGCAAATATCATTCCAGGGGTGTGCCCCAAAGTGTTGAAAAATATGACACTGTGGCCAAAAATAGCACATATATTGTTTAATAGACACTAATGTCAGTACACGTATCTGCAACATTTGGCTGAATATAAAGGGTGGACTACAATATCTTTCTGAAAGTTTTATGGCAAAAATACCATCTGTAAATAATTAACCCTTAACCCTAACCCTCCCAAATCCTTTTCTGCAAAGTGGAGGAATTTGGAGGAGCCAGGGTGTATGGCAAAAGTGCATGGCTGATTTCCAAGGATGCCGTACGTAAAGGTCCTGGATTAGACCTTATGTTGTTTGTGCACAAATTCAGCCTGATATTTCTTTTGAATCAACTGCACAGCTCAAGAGTGCCATTCGCACTGCCTCAACATAATGACAGGGATTGCTGGAGGATTTTGAAGGATTCGGGCAGTTAGGCACACCTCCAACTGACATTTTCAAGAAATTTGAGAGGATTTGGAGGATTTGGGCTGAATGCAATTTTTTATGTTGAAAATCGGAGGATGTCAGAGGATTCAGGATGGTTCCTAGTAAAAGGGCCAAGGGGGGGTTAAGGTTAAATAATTCAATTTCCAATCTGGAGATCAAATTAACACATCAGATGAATTTATTCCATTGTGACAGACGATGACACTCCAACGGTCAACAATTTTGGCCCCATTGAATGCTAACACTGGTGCACCATCACCCCACCTTGCCATGTGCCAATGTCCAGGTAGACGCTGTCCGAGTCACACCATTGCATCGTGCATTGCGGGGTCACGGCTATCTCCTTGTTGTTAGGCTTCTTCTTGAGCGCGTCGACCAGGTTCCAGACGTGGATGGCCCCATCGCAGGCCACCTTGCTGGCTGTGGGGCGAGGGAAAAACTGAATCATTAAAACTCCTGGAGTTGGTAAGGTACGATTACGATTTACACAGTTTCAAGCATAAACATGAACATTACCACTAATTTCTACCTTTCAGGAGGAAGGTAAGGTAATTATGTTTATATACAGCAAACTAGTCACAAAGTGCTGGACGATGGAAATATAATATAGCAATATTCTCGAGAATACAACAATTCCATAGGGGTTCCAGACATAAAAATGAAAACTGAAGTCTCATTATCAAGTAAGTTAAATGCTTGGAAAGCCAACTGAATCATCTGGGTCGGGTTGGTGACAAACATATGGTCAAGTGCATATAAACTCGTGCACCCAAAGTCATTTACGTCTTCTCTTATCACCGACTTTCTGGTTGAGTAGGGCCAATCGCAAACGCAACATCCAGTCCGTATACATGTGTGCTTGAAGTCTTTCATATCTTACCAACTAATTTGTCGTTGAGCAGGGCCAGTCCGTCAATCATGTCTCCCTCCCCTTCTTCCTCTTCTTCGTCTCCCTTGATGGCCTCCGCCAGACGAGCCTTGCTGGGCAGGAGGAACTCCACTGAGTGAGGCCTGTCAAATCCACCAAGGGATTCCAACTGAGAACAGACTTATTGGCTGTGTAGACCTAAGGGTATTGGCTGTGAGCTGCTATAGTAACTAATTACCAGCTGGTGGCTTTCACAAGCGCATGTGTTATTGAAAAGACTTTCAGATGTAGCGTTAAGGTCAGAGAACTTGGACTTTCACTTTTTCTTTGGGGAAAATGTAACATACGAGAAAATAGTTACACCTGTAACAACTTTTTGACCATTTCACAAGAACTGCACTGTTGTAATTTCTATGTCAAATTAGTTCGATGATGTGGCTTTTTTCACTTGCACGCCCTCTGATCAGTGAGACAGAAATTACAGGAGTATGAACAAGTCAACGCATGCCAAAGGTTCATTGCTTCAACCCCTTCACGGCGGGACTATTTTGACCGCGACTGCTGAGCTGTGGTATGCCCTGAATGGAGGGCTTTGTCCAGCAGCAGGCCCCATTGAACCAGCAGCTGCATGGTGAATAGACTGTATGTGTGGTATGCACTAATCCACACACAATGGTGCGGTAGTAGCAGTCCTCTATAGCGAAGGGGTTAAACACGATTTTCTCTGATATAAAAGTTGAAACAGAAACAGGCTGTGCTTGAACTTACTTTCTTTAATGCTCCAAATTCTGTTTGCTATAAAACTTAGGACAATGTGTCGGGAGAAGAAAGTTGAGGTCATGTTTGTCACAGAGGCAAATGGCATGCCACAGCATTAACTGTGGGTGGGCACCCCTGAGGCAGTTTACCGTATATCTTAGGTTTTAGCCAAAAAACTAATATGCCAGCCAGATGAAACCCACTGAATGTATCTAGCATAATATGGTATGCAACAGGGGTATGGTGTCTACTTGATTAAATCCACGCTTGGTACAGAAATCAAGGAGACTGGTGCAAAATCTGCAACTTAGACAGAACAGTAGCGTAAAATACTTGTGAATACTCAGGTATTCATGAATCTCACGTACCTTCCCTTCTTCCCTACAGGCTGCTTGCTGTCCGTCCTCCATCCGTAGCAACCGTTTTCACATCCAGCCAGGATAAAGTCAGACGAGGGCAGTGCCACGAGGCCCAGCACGCGACCAGGTGCTGCCAGGTGGTACATCTTTCTGTTGGAGTACAACGCCAACACCTTTGATTAGATACACTCATTTTGAATTACGCACAACCTAAGACAATGTAAGACAACTTTAGTTTTTCCGGGGTACAAATTACCAAACAGAGGGGATATCTTCACAAAGATGTCTTGTTGGGCCCACATCATAAATATGTATGTATTGCACATGTACAACGTTTGTGCGTGTTCTATTCGCAAAAGATGATTTCTGCAGGTTGAAAAATATTGTAGTATTTTAACTCCTTATATCATTATTAAAACTTCTGAAACCTTTAGCAGTGAAGTAGATAGAGAACGGCAGAATGGGATGGGTCCACAGTTTTAGGGTTGTCACTTTTAAGTGCAGATTTCTGCTGAAAAATGGTGTTATATATCTGTCTTCATGGGATACTGACTGATTTGAACATAAAGATTGGACCCAGAGGTTTCTTCAGATGTTGCTGTTATACTCACTTGGTTTTACACCTGTACTCTGGTCCCTCTGGAATGCCAATATCCCAGATGATGATGTCTTCAGATCCACCTGAACAAAGAAAAAAAATTCCTCTTATAACAAGCAAGTCTCAAGTGGTTGAAGCTATAGTCTTGGAACCCCTGCTCAGAGTAACTATAAATATACTTTCAGTGTTGATGCTAATAAGCAACAGCGGGTTACCAGCCAAAATTTACTGGTGATATTCAACGCTTGTGACTGCTTCCAAGCTGAAGTATGAAGATTTGCTTAGCATTTCTTCCTGCTCTGCGACATCCGTCACAATGGGAGCAGAACTTCAAGGAGGCTATGAACAAAAATCTGCTTAGTGCAAAAAATTATATGCTTAGCCAAAATGTTTCTAAGTAACTGTTTGACAGTGTTGTAGTCAAGCCCCATTAAGACCATTACAAGACCATTACAAGACTAATGTTAGACATCCTGCCTGAATTCATGTCACAGGCTCTTCAAATGAAAAGCAACAAACGCATTCCTTCTGTCACTGTTCACCTTGTGAACTCTGACTCGTCATGTGACTGGTCATGTGTCTGGTCTTATGACAGTCTTGATCAAAAAACTTTTATGGGGGGAGGGACTTACACAGCAGCCAGGTGGGGTGTTCGGGGTGAAACAGCAACGAGTTGATGGGCCTGGGTCGACGGTCACCCTTGATCTCCGAGTAGCACAGTAGCTGGGTAGTGTGGAGGAGCTTGACACTGCCTCGCGTGCCGGCCACCGCCAGGATGTTGGTGCTGGTGGAGTTGCCCTCCTCTGGCTCCATGGTGATGGTTGTCCAGGCAACACAGTAGAACTCCTGATAGAAGAGGCATGATGCAGAAGTTAAACAAAGTGCTTTGGAACATAAGGATTCATGATACATATTGTGAGCCGCACATAAAGTTATGCCCTGCCTCCCTCAAAAAAAGTAAACCCCCAGCGACCAAGGGAGAGTTAGAAACCATTTCTAGCATTATAAACCAATCTTCTAAAAATCCTCTAATATCAAGTACCAGCTTTAAAGAGTTTCCAGTATGTCGTTTATTTACAGACTAACCGTTGTCAATGACTTGACACGGAGGCTTGACAATCCCATTTTGTTCAAGTGCAACAAATGTGTCATTTGTTTTACCGCACACTTTTGCAGTGGTATGGACTGCCCTTCACCAACTTACAACAAATCACTGACAGGACTGCATTTCTGTGCAGGCAGCGACTGGGAATGACACTTGGAGTGTTTTCAGCCTGCAGCAGCGTTCTGCATGCAGAGTACAGTGTTTCACAGAGTACATGGTCCAAAACATGCTTCATGATGTCCCATTCTGTGCTTCGATGACCATAGACATATCAGTGCACTTAACAGGCACAATCTCTTAACCAAAAGACTTGACAGTCTTTGCATTTGGTCACTTCTTTCATATCCCGGCTTACCTCTTTGTCTTTGGCATGCTGGTATTTCTTGAGCACTTTGCCAGTGCTGCAGTCTGTGATGCACACTGTGTTGCCACCGCACGAGGCAACGGTCCACTTGCTAGTACCTGAACAGGAACACACGGTAACAACTTCAAATTTGTTTCCGTGACAGCTGCACCGGAAATTGATCTTTACAGCCGTTTGCATCAAATCGGAATTTCTGTTCCATCACACATGGATTCAAATATTTGGTTGACCTACTGACCCTTCCCAGACCTTCAAAACCCACGAGATTTTCGAGGATTTTGTAAGACAGATGAAGGATGGGCCTAACTACTTTTACTTTCCCACAGAGACCGATGCTGCTGGCATACAAAGCATGTACCGACAACGGAGGGTTTGGAAGAATTCAGGAAGGTTCCAGGCAGAAATGTTTTGGTATTTGAGGAGGAGAAAGAAATTGAAAGGAATGGGATTTGATGTCAGAATCTCTGAAATGCAGCAGTGGATGCTGTACATACTAAGCAAATACAGACTTGGGTTGGGTTTTTCCTGATTCATTCTTAAATCAAATTATTGAATGCAAATAGTCCAGAGGCAATCATTGCTTGTTGCTTGTCTCATATTTGTAGCTAAGCCTTCTGGTACTACTCTTGTACGTGGTGGCCATTCACACATCTTAATTTTTCTAAAATTAGTTCAACTACATGTACTTCTGTAACATACATTTTGGGTCTCTTGTGACAGATGAGCTGTGCTATGCACTCACCCGGTTTTTCTAAGCTGGGTTCAAATGCACATTTCCAAACGTTGGTCTTGGCATCCGTGGGGTCGTTCTCCATGGAATGGCAGCGTAGCATGTGGATCACCTCGTAACCACTGGAGATCTTCTGCACGCGCAACAAGAAACCACGGAGACAACGTGATGAAACTCAACAGTCAGCCAACTTTCCCTGATTAACCCTTACCCTCCTCAATCCTTCACCTGTTGGAGGACTGAGGAGTGTTAGGGTTAAAGGCTGACATCCATCACTCAAAATCAGGTGTTGGATAATGCAAGATATGAGGTGGTAAGAGCTCACTGGAAAGTGTTTTCCAACCTTCAACAAGATTTCCTTGTTCCATTTAGTAAAACTAAATCTGGTCAATGTAAATTTGTGGTTCGTGGAGCCCGTGCATTTAATGCTCTCCATACATTATGGAAGTGTCCTCTTCCTACATCTGTAGCGAGTTTTAAAAATTCTTATGGGAACATGCATTCGTAAGCATTAGTCTTTGATATTGTGCAAGTTTCCAGTACTTGTCTCTCATCGTTGAGTGCTTTTTTGTTTTGAAATTATTGTGTGCCTCATATTTTTGTATCTTGTTTCTAGTGCTGTGTGTACTCTTGGATTGGTAACTATTTGTCAAGTAACTCTTAATTAATATCAATAAATTTTTAATGATTGTAATTGGTGGGCACCTATGGTAAACAGTGCTTAGACACTGGTAAGTCTCCCAAGTGTAAAGAAAAAATTAATAAATAATACATTTCCATGGACAGACTCTAATGTTAGAGTGTGCTTTTCACTGAAGAAACAGAAATGGACTGTTACCTTGTCCTTCTTGGTTGTGCTGTTTACAGTCGGAGATTTAGCAGGTGTCACTTTGGCTGGTGCGGCCATTTTTGGCTTTGGCGCACTTTCTGCCTTTTCTTTCTTGGTGTACTTCCCTCCAGAGCCTAAGGGCCGACCTCGCTTCCTTTTGATTGGGACCTCTTCCTCCTTCATCTTCTTGGGACTAGGCTCCTCCCCGTTGGTGGTGCTGGCATCCTTCGAGATGGGCCTCTTCACAACAATCACCTTGACAGGGCCCTTAATGGGCGTGGTTTTCTGGGAGGAGCTGGCGGCAGTCTGGGCAGGGGACTTGTTTCCGGCTGCCTGGGCAGGAGACTTGTTCCCTGCTGGGGACTTCTTGGGTGTGCCGACGGGCGTGGCAGGCGAGTCCACAGGTGCCTCAGGGGTGCTGTCGTCCTCCATGGGGGTCTCCTTCTCTGGGTCAGTCTGTGCGGCTTCCTTGCCCAGGACAGCCGCTTCCAGGCTGGCAGCCAGCGAGTTGGCCTCGTTGGCTCCCCGTTCGGCCTTGACCGGGCTGATATCACCGGAAGCCTCCTCCTTGTTGGGCCGCTTGATGCTGACCTTGTTGCCGGCTGCAGGGACCTGGCCTGCTGAGCCCTGGATCAGCTCAGGGACTGTCTTGCGCCAGTAGGCCGTCTGGGAGGCTACATGCTTCTCAGCAAGAACTGTCAGCTATTGAGAATGTTGATGCAAATCCAAATACATCACATTACTACCATATCACTACTAAGTGGAGATACCTAGATCATAGATAATCTCAATAATTTCCTATGAACCACGAGCGTTAATGTCCACACTGCCCAAAGCATTTTGTTGTTGGGTGCCTGAAAGCGTGGCAGCAAACCACCAGACACATATTTTTCATACTTGGCACAGATTCCAGAAAGCAAGGATGCAGTTTTGAAGTTGAAGGAAAAAGAAGTGATTTAACTCCTTCCCCTTAGTCCAAACAAGATCAGACATCACAAAAAGTAATTAATTACCAAAATGGAAGGAGAGGTTTTTTTGGCCTTACTGTAGTGCATGACTACACAACTTTCTGTGTACATGTACTCCTAACATCTTGAGATATGCTTTTAGAATGTCATTTTCTGACAAACTATTTGACTTTTTTCTCTTTTATTTCATTAAATTTCATCTCCAAATATTCAATTTTGAAAATCAAAATATCTCAATTGATAAATACTTGAACATCTGGCACAGCCCTGGTTGTATCGCATTCAATCACAGTCAACTTGAGCAGGTGCACTGACTGGCCTCACCATGTGATTGGAGAACTCGGCCAGGGAGCTGGGGCCGTACTGGATCGACTCCTTTAGACGCTGGACAAACTCCATCTCCAGGGCTCGGGTCTCTGCCTTGTTGAGGGGTATCTCGTTCCGGGCCGCAAACTCCTCCTTCCAGATTTTAAGCATCTGCAAACCACGCCCCCCAAACCAGCAAAGAAAAAAAAGAGAAAAAAAACAACTATTGAAAATAATCACATTCACCCAAGCCTAGCATAAACCTTCTTTTAAGTTGTTGCAAATGCATGCACAAGGCATCTGTGACGTCCACGTTGCCGGCATAAAATATCAGAGCAAACATAATCAGGAACAAGCTATGCAAATGGTAATGACTGTATGTGTGTAACAATACACACCATAGATATCACAATGGCATGATTAATGTTCAGAACACTGACACCTTTGTCACTGGAATATTCAATATCCTCACTCTACCAATTGCAGATGACCTGTGACTTGTCATTTGTTCAAGGATTGGAATGGCGGTGTAGTCGGAACCATCACAAGACGGACACTAGGCCAGTCACGAGTGACAAGTTGAACAATGACAAAGGAATGCTTGTGCTGCACATCATCGACTGGAATTCAAACTTGTGGTCTTGTGTCGGTCTTGTGGGGTCTTGTGATGCTCTCATGGGGTCTCAATTAGAACAGTGGATTGGGCTGTGACAAATGTCTCCCCACCCAACACCTAACTAAAAATGTCAAATACCTTGTTAAGTTTTTGGTATTATGACAAAACACCTCTTTCAAATTCCAAAACAAGTTTTCTGAAATGCACCACACCTGCCTTTAATCATTTGACTGTTATAAAACGTGATATAAAAAATCACCACTTTTGAACCCTACTAATGGTTCTGAAAATCACGTCCCAGTTACTATTTCACATGGTGTAGCGCAGCAGAATAGAACGGGGCACCTTGAAGGGGAATAGCTGGGTGCTGAGATGGCTTCAGGGTACCCAGTGCGGGAAATGGTTCCCTAGTTCCGATAACTGAAAAAAAAATGAGATGGGGGAGTTCTCACCCTGTCTTTGAGCGTGTCTTCCATGGCCTGGATGGTGTCCCTGATGTCCACATCTTTCCCGTTCAGTTTCTTGAGCTTGGGTAGCAGGTAGACGGCAATGTACTGGTCCGGAGGCTGCAGTGGGGAGACACAAATGCACTCTCACCCTCCATGATCCTTACAAAACATTAAGAACGTGCCGTAAAATTCATGCACTCCAGAAGAATTCTGCAAAGACATGTATCAGGGGTTGGGCATAAAGCCTCACCTTTGACAATGTCAAGTATTCTGAGCAACTGTTCCCAACTGAAAAATGGTGCCACTTGTTGCAAAGGTGATTATAATTACGAGCCTTTAAAATTCTTGTGACTTAAGAAGAACCTGACCATGTAAGGTTTGAAGGTTTGCATGGGGCAGGAAACAAAGTGGTACAGCGTCCTGCAAAAACCACCACACGTTTGGGTTTGTTGATCTAAACTGTGAAAATAACCTCCGTTAATCTGGCTGTTGGAACAGCCGGAACTCGGCAGAGGTCTTAGGATATATATGTACTTGGGGGATCTCTCCTGTCTAAATGCCCTTACGCTCAAGTCATTCTCCTCAATGTTCAACTCCTCCAGGTTGGGGAACTGTTCCAGGGTGAGCACACTCTTCAGGCTGTTCTTTTTCAGGTTCAAATAGCGAAGCTTCTTCAGTCCAACTTGTGTATCAAAACCCTACGCCACGAGAGTAGAACCAATGGAATGAAATTACCACACATGATGAAAATGCTTCATGGAATTTCAATTTGATTATTTCAAAGTCAGGTTTCTCCCAGTGTTTAAAGGTTTCCCTCACTTTCCATGGTTAGGTTTGGGAGGATTGTGCACCATTTTGGAAGGTAAAATGTGTCACTATTTAAGTATGCTGGACAAAAATATCATGACATTGAAAGTTAGAGTACAAAACTACGCCTGCAAGTTCCTGTGGATCAGAGAGGATTTACAGAGTCTCTGGAAAGTTATGCCTCATGAATTCTGGGACATGGAAAGACTGTTGGAAATATGTTGTGAAGAATATTATTGCTAAGCTCAAGATCAATGTATAGGTTATATTTGCAGATGCTATTGGCTGCCGTTCTGATGGCAAGATACCTTGATTTTATTGAAGGAGAGGTCAAGCTCCTCCAGGTCGGGCATGCGGGAGAACACCGCTGGGTCAAGGTTCATGATCTTGCGGCCGGACATGTCCAGGACACGAATGTCCGAGAGCGAGATGCAGCCGGCGCAGTTGAGGACCAGCTGCTCTACAAGCTGGCTGCTGTTGGAGTACTTGCCGGCCAGGGCCGACATGATCCCCGGGGTGTAGCGCATGATGCCCGTGGTGGTGTGGACCGCTGTGTAGGAGGTGATCTTGGGCGGGGAGATAGGGGGTGGTGCCTGCTGGGGATTGTAGGCTGGAACGCTGGCAGGGGGCTCCAGGGTGGGCATGGCATTCTGACTCTGGGCCTGGTCGACTGGGGTTTCAGTCACCTGCTCAGTGTTACTGGATTCTCCCTCTGGAGCCTGTTCAGAGACAGGTTGGGCATCCTGTGGAGTGGCTTCAGTCAGGACAGCATCATCAGCAGCCATGACCATCTCTGGGGCACCCTCAACTTGGGCGGCAAGCTCCTGAGCGACTTGCACGGCCTCGACCGGAATTTGTGAGACAGGCTCGGACTGGAGGATGGGCGCACTACTGTCAGCTGGAGTTTCTGGGAGGAGCTCGGGAGGGACACTGTCCACCTTGATGTAAGGGGCCTGGTCCTGGGGTGCAGGGACAGCTTCCGTGACCGGGAGCTGGGGAACGCACTCTGACTGGAGGACTGGAACAGCATCGGCCGGGATTTCGGGGATGAGCTCCGAGGGTTGCTGAGACACAGGCTGGCCAGTGAGTTGTGTAGTAGGCTCAATATCTGTCACCGTGGTCGGCTCTTGTATTGGAGCCTCTGCCACCAAAACGGGGGCAGCCTCCTCAGCCTGGGGCACAAGGATAGGTTCAGTTGGTGCTAGCTCAGTCTGGACATTATTGCTATCCGCCATCTTTTAAGCTGGACAAAGAAAAATTAATATATTTTGAAAAATATCAGAATAATTAAAAAGAAACCAACAAGAAACCACAACAAACTCCAAACAAGTTATCATTAGTACTTTTACCGGTCACTCTTTTTACATATATTGAATATTCAATAATTGATCACATTTTTCGAAATTACGCACAGACCTTATAATTTGAAAACTTGAAAGATATCAGACCAGGCAAGACATGGAAATTTTGTTGGAATGCGAAGTGCTTAATTATTTTCTGGCGACTTAATCTCATTTCTTTAATCTCATTTTCCGAATTTGAAGATTCAAATGCAAAATTCATGAAAATGAAGGGAGAATTTTCTTTGGTTTTAAGTGAGAAAAACTGCACTATGGAGGCTTGTTTCAAGCAGATTCAAATGAAAAGCAACATATATCTTACAATTAAAAAAGTAAATTATTCATTACAAATTAAAAGGAATAGAAATTTTCAACAGGGCAATGAAGTTATGTTTGTCTCTTGCTAAAGTGCGGCTGGAGATTACTCCCAAACACTATTATAGTGATTATAATTATGTACAGTTGTGTGCATTATTGCATCCGATTTTGTATGGTTTGTTCATCAACAATTGGCTGGTTGGTATGACTGAATATTTGGATATTCAATCGAACTAAAGGTCAAATAATCGAATAGTGAATTATTCGAATTGACTCTGCCTTATTAATTGGTGAAACTGATGTGAAACACAGGCAAACAAGCACATGGAAAAAAGCCAATGGTCCAGCTTCAACTTTGAATACTTCACATCTTTTGAAAGTCCAAACATTCAAAGTTCACAGCTCATGCAAAATGAGAGTAAATACTGAAACATCAATATTCAGAATATCATAAGGAATAAACTCATAATTGGCCCCCACTTCCCTGAAGTTTTGAATAACACGAATAAGCAGTGCCTAAACATAAAACAGCGCCACCTACAGGCGGAAATGATCTAAGAATGGCATGGAAACTTGGGCATGTGAATTTGATCTGACCTTTCCCATCAAAAGCAAAGACTGGTATTTACCACTCCGTAAAATTACCCCGGAAGTCACTTAAAACCCCAGTGAAGCCTACTGAAGATACTCCCTTGGATTTCAGAAAATATGAATGCAGTTTTGAATCCGAGAAATATGTATGACGGGGTGCAGACGCGCCCCTCGTCTAGGAAAAAATGTCGGGCCAAATTGAGTAGAAATGACGTGTTTGGCATTCCCCTATTACTACAATAAATACAAATGTTTAATGTTGTATTTAGCCTCATATCTGATACTTACATATTAGGCAGCGATCTGTGACATTTATGGGAGCTTATGCGTTATGATCTTGCAAAAAACCAAAACTTTTCGAAGATAATCCGTTCGGAAAAACGTCACCAGTTGAGATCGAGAGTGTGAACGCCGCGTCGCTTTCACAAAAGAGAAAAATTGAGATGCGAGGGCGCTGTATATAAATGAAAGCGCCCTCTTTGAGAACATCCCATAATCGGATAGCCCAAGTGGGAGGATTGGGCTATTTTACAGTTGCCTTACCTTCAGCGTTACACTCCTAAAATTTGGGCTACATACGTTTGATCGCTTAGTTATCGAGGCCGCCGCGCCGGCGAGGGGGCGGCGGGTACCGGGTCGCGGTCTCGCGGAGTCGACGCGACATGACCGGTTAGAGTGTTTTCCTACCTCCATGGATTGACCAAAGATCGTGTGTATTGCGTATGGTCTGGGTGATCGACGCAGGTTGAATTTGTGGCTTTTTCGCCCAGTCCTGAAACTACAAATGGCAGTATCTGAGGGAACGTGTGCGTGTAAAGGCATAAGGACATGTTTAATTTGTGAACGTGAAACTCTCGTTTCAAGGAATTTTTCAAGAGTGGAAGAAGTAGGTCTATGCATGGTCTACATGTATGTTCCCTACTTAGGCTACGCATTCAGCATCCACATGTTCTAACATGTCTAACCAGCATGGTAACGACGCGCGGTGGCCACGGTTACCCTCGAGCTGTGGGGTTCCTCTTCCGCCGCACTCCCACGAACATGACAAACGTTTGTGGGACCATAGATCAAGAGAAGATGGTGGGACCACGGTGGACGACGAACCCCACAGTGGGGGTAGGCCACTGTGGATAATGTGCCATTCTCGTTGTCGTAGTCAGAGCATGGAGGAAGGAACACATTGCACTAACATCTGTTTGCTGTTCCCAGTTACTATTAGGATGTGGGTTTGAATCCATTACTCGTTCTAAACAATTGCAATATTATTATTTTTTTAAATTCAGATCCTACATTAAACTTTGGCATGTTTCTTCTTTTTCGTGTTTCATCACTGTGGAGGATCACAGGAAAATCAAGTCTGAAATTGTACTAGGTCTGAATACCATCTCCTGAAAACAAAGTCGTACTGATAATGTACATGTGTAAGCATGGAGCCAGAGAAAGATTTTCCATGGTAACGAGGCCCCCCACTTCTGTGAGGGTATTCTGTGCTAGTCAGTGCTGTCATATTTGTTCTCGCACAATAATAAAATTATGCTTTCAATGTACACGTACCTACAGGAGCCATGGGAATGGTATTGCTACTGTTGGAGATGTAAGAAAGCATGGGGACCTACAAGAATAGAAGACTTCTCCAATCCTCCTACCATGGGGGCCACATCCTGTGATCACACAGGGAGAACATTAGAATTCCCGGGTGTTACTGTAATACCAGATTTCATCTCCAAAGAGGAGGAGGCAGAGGCTGTGAAGACCATAGATGTATCCCCGTGGAAACCATCTCAATCTGGGAGGATGAAACAGGTCTCGGGTTCCATTGAATTTGAACTCAAAGAAAATGCCCCTTGTCTCTTCTTTATGGTAGTGTAATAATTGTACCCAGTTTTTAAGAAATAAAAAAATAACCCTGGTTTCAGCCTTTTACCCTGTTTGGATTTGGCAGATGTTTGAAGTATTGTAGAACATTTAGCAAAGGGCATAGAACTGAAATGGTTACAGTTACTTGGTAGCTAAATGAAGAATTCCTATTTTTATATAAAGATAACTAATCCTAACTCCAAGCCCATTTTTACAAGGAATCTTTGCGGAGTTCAGTGTAGAAACTGAAGAGTTCACAAGAAGTATTTATGTACATATGTTCATATTCATATCCAAGTAGCCAGATCCTGATGAGTTGAAAGGTAGTGTGGCCTTTTTCAAAGAGACTTTTTGAAAGTATTTGGTGAAATAAAAATAACATTGATCTTATTCTTTACATTATTCATCTTCACTTTGTAATCTCCTGCAGGATTATGGACCCAAAGTAAACTTTAAACGGAGGAAAGTCAAAAAGGCAGGGTTCACTGGCCTACCCTCGTTCATCAAGGCCTTCGTTGACCGAATGAATGAGCTTGATAGTTTGTATAACTTCATTCCTGTGGAACTGTGCAATCTGGACTACCGACCCGACAGAGGGTCGGCCATTGACCCTCACCTGGATGACAGCTGGCTGTGGGGGGAGCGACTGGTCACCATCAACCTCCTCTCAGGAACGTATCTGGACATGACCCCTGTTCGGCATCACACCCCAAGGAACGAGGATGCTCGGACTGCAGTCAGGATTCCCTTGCACCCACGGAGTCTGCTGATCTTGTCTGGCCCCGCGAGGTACCAGTGGAATCATGGGATACAGAGGGGGGCCATTGCAGACAGACGCATTGCCATGACCCTGAGGGAGTTGACGGAGGAATTTCTGGTGGGAGGGGCACAGGAGGACATTGGGAGGGAGGTATTGTCCATAGCGGCAACATACGCAGGTACTATTGTTCCTTGAACAGCTCTTTTTACTGGTATGTGTTAAGCATGTGAAAAGGATAATCAAAAACAACTCTGAAATTGGCATAAAATTTCATTGAGGTGGACATTATCTTTGTAGGGTGGATTTTTTTTAGAAATACATGTGTGACCCACTGTGTGAAAATGAGTCTTAAGTCACCAAAGCCACTTTGGAGTAAAAAGTCCTTCAGAATAATTTTGCACAGTGTAAATCAATAGGAACCCACAGCATTTTTCACCGTGGAGTATCCACTTTCATCAGGATGCCAAACTGAGTGATATATCAAAAGAACTCAATTTACCCTTTCCAATACAAATGAGTACTCAAAAAGTGGCAACTTAAGACTCATTTTCACAGAGTGGGTCACATATACACTTAGGATGCCATCTCTGTAATTTTTCTTTGTAAAAGTTAAGATAGAAATTAAAAACTCGGATAATGACTCTGATGATATTTACCACAAGAGTGAAAATGGAATGGACCCATATTTATTTACAAAGAGAACAACAGGAAGTTTGCAACCATTTTTAAGAATTACACCTCACAACTATAATAAAGATGTACAATATTCTACAGGATTTTATACAATAGTCCGTTCTTGACTTCTGAAATATGAAATAAACAATTCACAACCAGTGTAAGCTTTGGAGAAAATTTAAAGTACTGGTACATGTGTGACATTTCAGAACTGAATACACTTGTGCTTGCGTTTTGCTTTTGCATTCCTCTGAGCAGTCATGACTGCTAGTGGGAGACTTGTGTGTCACTGAAGAATGAAATGATCTAATGTTTAAAGCTACTCTGCACGTATCTCTGGTTACCACCAAGAACCATAGTAAACCCACAGGGGTGGGAAATGGTTCTTTTCTTCAAGTTTGACAACTTTGATTCCATTTGTTTGAATTGCCCTCTTCCTCAAATGATGCTTCTCCTTCCAATGTTAACTTTTGAAGACAACCATTTGAAAAGACTCAAATTTGTGAAAAGCTATCACTATCCGAATCCAGACATGGCGGGAACAGGGCCCATAGTTCCTTCAGTCAGCAGGATCCCAGATGAGGAATCAACTTCAAAGTTTTGCACGTATTCCTGTCGTAGGATGAGGAAACTAAGGATGAATCTGATCACTTAAATACAGAAATTCCAGCACTTTTAGAAGTTTGGCTCACTGATGTCCGTGAGGGTCTCCCCAAACACAGTCTTCTCCCACTTGGACAGCTGATGGACAAACGAGCGGTGGGGACGGATGTTGCTTTTACAAGAGGCAAGGTGCTTGTAGGCTTCCTGAATAGAGAGGGAGACAACGGGAACACTTTGTATTTAAAAAAAAATTACGAGACTTAGAATGCTGTTTCCAAAATGAGATGATTGAGGGTGAGTTCTACGTGCAAGCCCGACACTTTTGCATTGGCTCTGATAAAAGATGTACCCAGACACATAACTTCAGGAAGGCTTCTAATAAAGATGGAACCATCATGCCAGACACTGTATCAGTCAAGTAACCCTTCACGTTTTTTGTTATTGCTTACAATAGCTAGCAAAATGCTTCCACTACTAACATGTACCGGGTGGTGAAAATGTGATTGGATTTGTCCATCCAATAAATAAAAGCTTTGTGTAAAAATTCCTCAAAATCTGTATACATATAATAATATGGGCATGTTTAAATTTTTGTTTACGTTAAAAAATTAGAGTATATTAGCTTTCCTCCCTAAAAATGACTCTTAAAACTTGACCAGTTGCTGTTAAGAGAATCGATTGAATCACCTGCAGTGTCCACTTGTAGAACACCATGAGAAAGGCTAACACCACACAGACACTGCGGCTCAGACCGTGGTCACTGCATACGAGGGCAGGCTGCTCGGAACCTATCACATCACCTATGTGGCAAACATAAAAGAGAAATGTCTCTTAAACATTTGTGATAATTCCCGACTTCTCAGCTGAGAAGAAAGGTTGCACATAAAATAGAACATGTAAGTACAATCAAGCTGTGGGGTCAAGGGCCAACGTCACGCAACCTGACAACCTTTATTGCTGGCTTCCAACACATGGTAGTGAGTTTCTTTGTTCCTTTTTGGTCACCACATACATGTAAGTCTGTTGAACAGTGATTCTGTGTGGCAGTCAAAGAAATTTGACGTAGCAAATACATCAGGAAATGTTAGCCGTTCTTTTCAAAATCCCTCTTGCCTGCGGTGCTTGTTTATACATAGTGACAGAAAATGAGATATGCTGGACACCCCATCTGAGAGATGTGTGACAGAATCCGGAATATGCCCTGCACTGGATCAGCAGGATCATTGTGGAACTTAGGACATTCTTGGCACAGAATTGGAATACTGTATACTAGGCAAAGGAACTGACATGTAACAAAACCAGGGACAGGCTGGATACTGAACTCGTAACAGTCAGTTCTTTCCGCAGAAAATGCTACCTTACCCAGATATTGGCATGCTGGGTTCAAGTGAGGGTCTAGGTCCCCATCCTCGTCATCTGTGACTGGAATGTGAAGCAGCTGATCACTGCTCAGGGCACCGTCTCTAAAAAACAAAGACAAAGGATTTACCACTAAACAACCCTACATTTTTAGTAATCTTTTCAGTAAAAAATCCCACAACTTTAGTTGTAAATAATCTTAGAAATGTTTGCTGGTGTTTCTTGATAGACTGACCTGCTCAAAGTGTGCAACATTTTGGCAATGCCATGAAACGATACCTTTTCTATATGGTACTTGGCCAGTTGCCAACAAGCCACTTCCTGGAAGGTCAATTCATGGAACTGATCTATAAACCTTCCAGTTTTATTGCAGGAAAGGGTGACAGACAAGATGTAGATAGGCAACAAAAATTGAAAGACTAGCAAAAGTCTGCTATAAATAAAAGTACCCAAAGTGACCACTGATCAGGGCCTGATTGGCCATGAGGCTCTGCTCACCATTAGCAAAAATATCACCACGAACTACACCATAAAATTATGCACTTAGGGTTAGCATATTTCTCAGATTAGCAGGGAAATTTGGGTTATATCATTTATATACACGTGCAAATCCTGTAACCAAGGATTCTATGCTTATTTGGTTGTCGAAGAATTTTAGTGATAGCGCGCTTTTAGCATAAAATGCTGAAAATGAGCATGGAATTTGTGGTTAGCAGAGCCATGAAACTAGGCTACGTTAACTGGCTGGTAGAGACAGTTCCATCTACTGTTGCAGTTGCCTTTTAGCCTGGAACTTTGGACAGCCTACTTCTATTTCATGAAATTGTCCTTGTTCTTTATAGTTTTAAGTCATCAGGACTTCCATACTGAGTTCTACACCAAAACAAACTCATGACCACAAGACGTTAAACAAAATACCTAACACGGTAAAAGAAACAAGAATAAAAGGCCTTGCATTTTCCTTACAGTTCTGTAGGCTCTGCTGACAGGTACACTACTGCCTTGATTTTCAGGTCTTTCCTGACGGACGTCCGGCAGGCCTGCTGACAGTTCCCCAGGTACAGCCTGCCGGGCAGCACCTCCACAGGGTAGGGCTGGAGCTGGTCCAGCTCCCTGGGCATATAGATGATCTTCTGTGTTCGCAGGAATGGGTAAAGGGCCGAGAACTCCTCGTAGCCACCCCGGAGGACCTTGACAGGATTGCGGCTGCCCATCTCTGACATGACTTGGGCGCATGCAATTGCAGGTTCTGAATGGAAAACAAGATAAATTTATCTTTAAAAAAGTTTTTACTGCACTTCCAATATTAAAGTGGTCAGAAGCAGAAAAGAAGTTTGTGAGACGAAGTACATACTTATGAGAAAATGTACACAAATCAATGATAATGTGCACAATGCTGCATTTTAACAAAGACCTGAAGAAAATGACTGCTTCAACTGTATTGGTAAAAGGGACACCAATATAGCTGCAGAAGTCTCAGAAAAAGCCAGTTCAACGTTCATGTAGCGCATACCCAAAGTAAAGCATGCCCATGGTTATACTTGATTAGCAATACGTGTGCATGAATTCTGCCCTGTCTGCTTGGCCACAAGCGGCTTCAAACACGTTTTGTTCTTGAAGTTGAGTGAACTCGCCTTTTGAAATACCAACTGGCATTTTAAAAACAAAAGTACCTTGATCTTTCAGGCTTCGCGTTTTGCTGTCTAGAACCACAACATGCATTTTGCATTCCAGCTCACCATCATACGGAACAAGGAATTCTCCTGAGGCTGACTGTAATAACAACAAAAAGAGCAAAAAGTTAAAATTTGACGTCAGAGACTTTAGCCTAGTGAAACAAATTTCTTGGCAGAGTGGTTGTCAATTTTGAAAGTTCTGATATTAATAAAATATACACATTTGAAAAGCAAAGAATAAAATGTTTAAGAGGACATTACACAAGCACAAAGAGACAGCCAAAAGACTCACTTCCATTCCAATAAACACAAACACACCAGTATTTGTGTAAAATGTAATACAGTTCAGCATGATTAGAACTGAGATTAAATCAAAAATGATGGAGGACAAAATTAAAGACAAGTCAGCCGATTACCCGAGGTGCTTTCTTGGATGTGATGATATGACTCTCATTGTACTCATTTGTTTGCCGGGCATCTGCAATTTGAAAACATTTGGGAGAAATAGCACTTCTGAAAAAGAATTTGAATATAATACGGTGACTTGTTTCATCTGCAAGGAAGTAATGTCAAGTGAAGTGCCGGTAGTATGTGAATGCCTCAAACCAAGAAAAGAAGTCTAATCAACCTTGATCTAAAACATACCGGTACAAAAAGACACAAGTCATGCATTCCCGTCTTTTAAGCCCAATTTGTTGTAAATTATCCTTTGTGAACAGTGAGGTTGATTTTTACTTCGGTGGTTTCATTGTAAAACGTGGGCCTAACAAGCACCACATCAGAAGATCCAGCGATTGATAGCCCACCAATACTCGTTCACAAATTTCAGATACACTGTTTGTTGAGTTTATGATGAAACTACGTCTGGCACTGTCCTGCTCATGCCATGCGACCTTACCTAGTAGCAAGAGGTAATTGGCATCACTGAGGCATGGATAGGATGTAGCCTGCTGAAGGATGTTGTATAGCTCTGTTGGCTCGCACATTACAATTCGACCAGCCATGGTGCTGGTGGTTACTTGGAACAAGGGATGAGGGTTCAAATCTGTTGGATAATCACAAGTAAGAATTAATTGATGTACATGTACAATACTGGATAACCAACCCATCCCCTATGCTCTCTAGCTCGTCCATTGATTTTCAAAGACAACACTGGGTGTATTTCTGTGGCATAAATGCAGGCCAACAGCCTTCTTTCATGCATGATAAACTTGTGAATGTCACTGTTGCCATTGGCATTTCATTAGTAAACTATGTCAATGTTGGGCACAATTGGTTGATATGTGAGATCACTCAATCTTTGCCCAATCAGTCGATCTTAGTCCAAATCGCCTTTCATGGTTGTTAAAGACTGTTTCACAAAAGGGAAGTAGGAAATTCATGCAGAATCAACAAATTGCAGAGAACATTCAGGCGATCGAGCATATTTTATGAAAATACGAATTTTAGGCCTACTCGTTTTGTGTACAAAATAATCATGGTTTGCTCTTCTGGGACAAAAAACCCAAAGCTAACATCTCAAGACATCCCTTCATCTTCTTCCAAATACTACAAACTAACTCCTCAAACGGGATATAGGCCCCGGCCCTAGGCCTACTGTTGCAGGTGCTGCAACACTAATAGGTGCTGCTTCAAATCAGTTTTTCTTTGCTTTGCATAGTCCGATAACGCCAATGGAATCTAACTTTATATCGAAACGTTTCTTATGATATCCTCTCCAAGATCACCTCAAAGACAAAAAGGAAACAAGTATTCGAAAAATACAATATTATTTGCCTCCATAGACACTACCTTGACCTAGGCTATAATAAGTGCACAGACTGTACGCGAGTTATGACAAGCTAAACGTAAAATTGAATTTTTTGAAGTGGAAACTATCACCTTTTTTAGAGAAACACTTGACGTTACGGTGGAAAATTCACAGAAGCATTTGAGAAAAGTTTCAATAATTTCTATCCGGAAAACAAGAAAAATTGCTCACAGTCACAAGTCTTACGATTCGTCTGTTCTTTTCACATACGTGCACATGACATATGCCGCACATAATGCAAACACGACTTGTAAACTTCCGCGTTAGTTACTAAGGAGTTCCAGCAACACTGCATTGTGGGAATAACCTCTATGCACGCGCATTGCGATTGCGCTGTGACCCACGACACGACCTTTCCTCTCCATCCCTTCGCCGGTTTTGGCAGCTGAAAATTGCGTTTCATTGAAGTTGCGCTATATATTTCGAATTCACACCTTTGTATGCGATTGCGAGGTTTTGTAGTATAGATTGTTCTCAGATTGCAGTGAAAATGTTGAGATCTTGTGTTCTTCTGAGGAGGGTGGGAACGCCAGCCCAAGCCAAACGATTGCTGTCGCTGTCTGCTCAGGTAGGTTGACCGGTCCTCGCCGCGCGCAGCGTGCTGGCGCTGTGGAACTGAACTGCAAGTGGCATTATGACTGGACAGCGTGTTCTAGGTATCCATAGGCCTACATGTAACTTGTTACTATGGAGTTGAGTCAGGCTGTCAGTTTTAAAACTGAAAGTGGAAGATTCAAAACTGTTGCAAATAATAATATACATCATGAAGGCCTATTTTACAATCAAAATTCACAACAAATTTTGTAACTGCTTTGGCAGAAAGAGTTCCACTTGACCATGTTGACTCCCCATGCACAAACCTTGTGAAACTGGTCTGAAAAACTGTGTTTTCGAAGTAAGCGACTTGGTTTTATCCTTCCTAAAATGAACTTTTCTGGACATGTTTTTATTTTCTAAAGGCTAATACTAGGCCTACTACTTACTAGGTCACTGTAGGGAATAACTTCTGGTGTCTGTTTATGGAGCTCTTCCCACTGTGATATATTGCAAAGCTAAGTTTCAACCATGTATGACATGTTAACAGGACAGTTACAAGGGTGCTAAAATTATTTTCATTGCTTCATGCGTTAAAGAGTTAAGTCAGTTTACAATGATAATTTTTACTTTTTCAGGGGGTCATGTTCTGTTGTCACTTTTCAGCATCACACACAATTGTTTTTAGAGCAATTACTTATGCATTCTGAAGGAAAAATGGAAGAAAGCTTGTACCAGCAGAAACAGCAAAAATTTCCCTACACAGTCATGACAGTCCTTTTAAATTAGCTGCATAGCTGTATCTGTGGCAGGGTTATGGGCCCTAAAGATCATCTGAACTTTATAGAGGGTTAAACTTAACATGGATTTAAAACTTCCCAGTTATGTTGGCGATATTTTCAGGTCCTGGAATAAAGAATCCTTCAGAAGCAAATATTTGAAAACAGAAAGAGTGGCTACAAGTACATGATGTAATGCACACGCAAGTTTTTATTTTCGTTTTCGGTCCAGGAGCCTGTCTCCAGTCCTGTTATTCTTGAATGATTGTTGTAACTTTGTTGTTTTGGGGGTTAGAATGATATGATATCCCAGTATGAACAGCCCAGAAATACATTTTGCAAGTATCATCAAATTGGACACATTCCACTAAACATCCTTTGCAGCATTAGTGCAAAATGGAAGCGGAACTCTTGTGTTTGCATTTAATATGCATTTTTTCTTTCCTCTAGAATGAGCAAAAAATAGCAGTTCTGGGTGCAGCTGGTGGGATTGGCCAGCCATTGTCCCTCCTGCTGAAGATGAACCCAATGGTGAGCAACCTTGCACTTTACGATGTCGTCAACACACCTGGTGTGGCTGCAGACCTCAGCCATATTGAAACTCCAGCCAAGGTTACTGGTTACCAGGGAATGGAACAACTACAGCAGTGCCTGGAGGGAAGCCAGTTGGTGCTCATCCCTGCTGGCATGCCCAGGAAGCCTGGTAAGCTGTTTGGTAAAGTTACTGGGCATTACTAAAGTTTAGAATGCTGTCTAGAAAGTTTAGAATGGGCACAAGAATCCACTTCAGAGATCAAGATGTAGTCTCTTTCCTTTGCAGCATGCTCAAAGTGTAGAAAGTTGTGAGCCCGTGAATCTGCTCTGACTAGAAGGGCCCCTTGCCAGCAAAGAGGAGACAAGCTAGTGGGACGTTTTTCAAGCAGGATCAACCACATGCCTGTCATGCATTCAAAGACTATTTATTGCAAATGCATGATCAGCATGACTTGTGCCAAGTGCCATTTCTAGTTTCTGTGCCAAGTGGATAAAGTCACGGTCATAGAATTAACATGAGAAAAACTATTACTCTCATTCTGACGTTTTCTGTTGTTTGTATTATGATATTTTCACATGAAGATTTGCCTATTTCGTTGCCCTCTGCTTCTGTAGGAATGACCAGAGACGACCTGTTCAACACAAATGCCTCAATCGTTGCTACTCTGACTGAAGCAGCAGCCAAGTATTGCCCAAAGGCTATCATGGGGATCATCACCAACCCGGTAAGGCAAACAATTAACAACAATTTTTTGAAATAAGTTGAGTACCATTTGAGGGAAGCATACAATGTTTATAAAGCGGAAAAAACGTGAGCAAAGTTTTGTGTCTGTAATGAAACCAAGGATTTTTTTCAAACGCACAATTCTGACGAAAACCTGCAGTCACGAAAATGAGAAGAAATACGGTATAGAGGTGAGAGGAAAATCCCAGAAAAAAATTTCCTGGTAAAATGGAGTTTGGTACGGATTTAAAATCTTTACTCCAACCTGATGCCCCACTCACTCATTTTGTGAACCCTTAACTTCGACTGAAATTTAAGCTTTAGCACAGAAAATGTATGTTAGTACTCTAAACTGTCACCATCTATTACATCAACAAGGTTAGCTGGACAGCACCAATCAGTCATTTTCCAGCAGTGGACCTTAAGCAAAGTGCGTTTCTTTCCATCTTGTGTATGCATAAATTGTGTGACAACTCAGGTCAATTCGACAGTTCCCATCTGCTCTGAGATCTACAAGAAAGCCGGAGTATATGATCCGGCCCGCATATTTGGCGTCACCACCCTGGACATCGTCCGATCCAACACATTCGTCTCTGAGCTGAAGGGCCTGGACGTCACTGCCACCTCGGTGCCGGTCATTGGAGGGCACTCGGGGATCACTATCATCCCACTGCTGTCTCAGGTAACTGGAAGCCATCCATTCTATGCAGGAGCAACCCCTTTGCCAGTTACAGTGTTTTGGACATGAAGGACTCACTGAGCACTCTTACCTTATCTGTTTGAAGGTTCACGTGTGCGTCAGATGCTCAGATGAAACCATTCCCACCATGTCTCCTCTTTCCTTGTGAAGGGGTGATTCAAGCTGGATGGGATAGTGCTTTTCAAGTTGGAAATTGTTTCCATCAGCATTGAAGTGAATTGCGGAAGTAATTTCAAATTTGTCAGGCATGGATCATTTTGCAGGCAGTTAAAATGCGTATGAGCTTTGCCCACAGATAGTCGTGCTTTTAGGTACCCATCTAAACCTACCAAAATGTAACATATGCAGGATGAGTAAACTTTTCACAATTATTACATGGACAGAAAGAAATAATGTTCAAATTTGGTTCCAGAACAGAGGACGTGAAGTTGGTTGGGAGCATGGTGTTCCCTTTGGTGGGTTTAGGGGAAATGTCCATTGTATCGGGGTAAAGTGGGTGTGAGAAAAACTCCTCAGGGGGTATTGTGATCTTGTGGATACGTTGACATCACTTTGTGCAATTTCATATCCAGACACAGCCCAAAGTAAGCTTCACTGAAGACGAGCTGGTAAAACTAACTGATCGTATTCAGAACGCAGGAACAGAAGTTGTCAACGCAAAAGCAGGAGCCGTAAGTATTGAGGAATTCATAACAATCTGTGAATTTTGTGACAAAAAAAATTGTGAAGGAAGTCATATGTCCAGAAGCCATTATTGTAGTAGTATGTTGCTTGTATGCAGGTGATATGTGCATATTAAATGCATTTTTTACCAAGAATAGTGTTTTGATTTGCCAAATACATATGCCTCAAGTTAAAGGATATGGCATGGGTGTGGTGTCACTTTGGTAATGGCCTCTTGTTGGATCAAATACATGTACTCTATTGGGAAACTTGTCTAGGTACTCACATAGTAATTATAAAAATCCACCAAAGATGTCAACAAATGGGAAGAAGCACTGATATAGGGCTGGAAAGCTCAGTTGGTGGAGCTCTGGCATGGTGTTCTGGAAGTCACAGGTTCAACTACTGCTCCTGATAAGTTCTTTGCTCATCAATATGATTTATAAAAGGGGAAAAAGAGGGGTTGGCAGTACCCTTCTGACATAAAATCTTGCCCCGTTTCATCCAGAACTTTGGAGATGCTTGATTGTATTCAGCCTAACTTAATTAGATCTTATACATGTAAAATACTGATCAGTATTTCTTTACTGGCTCCCTCTTAGCTGAAAAAAATATTGGTTAGACCTGTTGTGGAGTTCAGAGTGTAATGAATTGTCTGGGAAGAAGCACGGTTCACTTTTTGAGCAAACCCCTCACCCTTCCTTCACACATACGCACTGATCCCCAAATCTACATATTAGAAGCATCCGTGGACCAGTGAAATGAGCACGAGTTTGCCCTTCAGTTGTACTAGTTTTCACAACTTTACACAGCATCCTATTGGCCTTGTGCAGAAAATTAATTTTGTTTGGGTTTTTAATTAATATGCTGTTGTCTTGATCATTTTGCATCATTAACAGGGTTCGGCGACACTGTCCATGGCAATGGCTGCTGCCAGGTTTGCCAGTGCAGTAAGTCACTTTTGATTGTTTTTTTAACTTGTCTGAATTTCTGCACTTACTCTGTTGGATACCTTTGAAGTAAAAAACATCTTGCATTAGACACGTTCTTAAGTATCCGAGTTGGACATACTTTATATTCGAGAGCATGTTGTGATCCTTTTCCACTTTTCAAAAACATTGCATGGACCCTGCTTGTTATCCCTTGAATATCATGCCAGCCTCCTTTTGAACAGCTTCAGAATTTTTGTTCTCAAGTCAAGAATCAAACACTCCTTTGCAGGTTATGGAAGCTCTCAACGGGAAGACAGCAATCGTGGAGTGCGCCTTTGTCAAGTCAGACGTCACTGAGGCTAGCTACTTTGCCAACCCGGTTTTGCTTGGGGTAAAGTCTACAACCTTCTAGAAATTCCTGTAGTCTGTGTTTTTTAGTTTTGTTGGAACAGGTAAAATGTTGGT
The DNA here is from genome assembly GCF_054643075.1 of Acanthaster planci. NCBI lineage: Eukaryota > Metazoa > Echinodermata > Asteroidea > Valvatida > Acanthasteridae > Acanthaster > Acanthaster planci. The sequence goes on along the minus strand of NC_141785.1, from coordinate 10,188,516 downwards.
ACACATCAGGTCAGAAGAATTACACTATAAAAGTGTTTTGTTTTTTTGATGTTTTGGCAGCAAAGTGGTCTAGAGAAGAATCTCGGTTTTGGCTCACTCTCCGACTACGAGACAAAACTGCTGGCAGACGCTATGGGAGAACTCAAGGCCAACATCGCCAAGGGTGAAGAATTTGTGAAGAACAACTAAAGTGCACCTGTGCCAAAAGCATCACTTCAACAGATAAGTCCCATGCATCATAATCGCCTTGAAAGGCACTTTAACAAACTGGGTCACTGATGTGGGAGAATTCTTTAGTGACTTTAGCAGCCAAGGAGACCAAGTCCCATATATGGGAAAACACTGGATTCCTTCCTTTTATCGCATTTGGGATATGTGTTGACATTCTGAAAGGCCAGTGCACTTCTCATCTTAAACTTATCACTGAATCCTTTACCTCTTTGACCTGCACAAGGGATATCTGGTCATATACCGAAAACTGTATGCAGCAAATTGGGGGAACCATAATTGTTGAGGGCAATTTTGATCAATACCATTTATTTTAATTAATCTTGTGAATAAACCGTGGCATTTACAACCCTTCCAAATCCTTCCAGAATGTGTGAATTTTGGAATTGCTTTGAGGTTGTGCAAAACAGGTGAAAGATAAATCCATTGTGACTGCTCTGTAGACACAAACACAAACATGCTCAGTAGGTATTCTGTATTGATGCATTTTCTTTATGGTCAAATATGCTTCTTCAAACATCATTTTTATGGAAAAAGGCACATTTTAACCTGAATAGTCAAATCAGTTCTTGAATGGAATGCCAAATTTTATTGCTCAATATTAGCCAAACTGCTGAAAGTGTATCAATACGGCAGTACATTTCCTTCCCTTGTATAACATACCAAACTTGTTTTTTACGGTGTGATATTACTACAGTTTTAGGATTTGATATTTTAGGAGTGTTCATTTGCAAGTATTTATTATCAGACATGAAGCAGCATGTTTTTTGAAGCAGATGATCCAATATTCTATTTTCAAATCTGATAGCACTGTAGAAATGGCCGACAGTAATATTGGGAGTGATATAGACAGGAAGTACACAGAAAAAATTACTTTCTGGCAGTGTGTGTGATTTCAATACAGCGTCATTGCATTGATTAAATACTTCATGAGTAACCACGATTCTACCAACATAAAGCCTGTTTTTCCTACCTTAAATATTACATATTGCTTTAGAGTTCAGTATGATGTGCTTTCGTTTGTACTGATTAGCCATATTGAGATACTGATAATTTATTTGACAATAAAATGACCCAGTTGAAGGCATGTACATCACAAGTTAAAAAAACAAATTATTCGTGATTTGATATTTTAAATAGAAGCATATTTGAAGCATTTGTTTATCATGTACTGTGCACAGACTATTTCATCAACCACAGTTCTTGCAACGTCCAAATCAACAGGCTTACAACACACTTGCCCCTGGAAAGTGACTACGTACATGTACATGTACATTGTAATTGGCTTCCACAGGCTTCCGTATTATTCCAGTCACAGCCAGAAGCCTCAGTTTTAGCCACAGAAGCAAAGGTGATTCTATGCTCATGTGCCGGTCATATACACATGTATGTACAAGGTGCATATTTACCAGATTTAAGAATCTGACATGCATGTGAGTACCGTACCACTCAGGAATGCAATATAATTGACAAGTTTATAATTGGTCTGTGAAAATGCAACATGATTAGGGAAAATCGTAATCACATGTTATACAAACCCTGGCTAATACCCCCCAATTTGTTGAGTTTCATAAGGTTTAAACAGCATCTTTTAATCCCTTTAGTTTTAGTTTGGTTAAGGAGATCCATGTTCCTTTATTTTGCCTTCAATCCACTGCGCATAGTGTGCCACTTTGGTGTATACCCCAGGATTGTTGGCCATGGCGCACCCTCGCCCCCAGCTGGTGATCCCAACAAGGTGCCAGCGGCCGTCGGACAGCTCACACATCAATGGACCACCTGAATCCCCCTGAAAAAGAAACGATCCAAGACACCATAAAAGACATTTTCAGTATTTTAAACAGTTTGCTTAGAAACCTCCAGGAAGGTGTCTGAATTTTGAGTTTGTAGCCCTTCTCTCGGTTACATTTATCCATGAGACCTTAACCGCAAAAACGAAAGTTTGATTTTTCTGTCAGGCCACAGTGCTTCAGTTCTTAAACAGTTTGGTCGGGAATTGTAAGGCTTTAAAAGGTACAGTCCTTCATTGCAACCATCAAAAAGTGACTGACAAAATCACTGTTGAAAAGCATACTCATGAGACTAAACTCCATTGGAAATTATTCTTGCCATTTTGAAGAAAAATAGAAAAAGGCCATATTTAATGACAAGCCTAAAGACACAAGTTTGGAAAATTGCCATTAGCAGTTGATTAATTTTGGATTTCTTTTTTTCTTTGTTTCCCTACCCGGCTTGTTTATAACATTGTATACTCGGTGTTTGCCCCCGAAGACTCATGAAAACAATCCACAAACGTACTCGGGTGGGACTCGAACCCACGACTTCCTGCATTAGCAGTACATTGTTATTTTGGCAAAGTGCACAAGTGGTTACATGTATTTAATTTGTTGGTTCAGTGCGCAACATCATGTAGCTACAGTTGGCTGAGTGAGAGCCTTTTCAGGATGCTAAATTCGAGCATCATTGAAAACATGACTCGGTAACTTTGGATTTGAAATCAAGGTCCTAGAATGTCATTTTTTCCCAGAATATACAGTCTTCCCTGAAGTAAAACTTCATCGGGGTAGTTGTTAGGTGCTCTTTACATTTTGAGCACTTTTTTGCCTCAAACAAAACAACAATACACAAATGACAAATGACGGATTATACCTATAAAGCCACACCAACGGTGGCAGTCTCAAAATGACTGCTTACTTGACAAGCATCAATTCCGCCAGCCAAATAGCCTGCGCATATCATGCTGCTAGCTATTATCCCGTTGTAGACATCCTTGTGGTTACACTGGCTCTGGTGTAGTATTGGCACCCAGGCCTGCTGAAGCTTCCTGGCTTGCCGCCCTCCCACTGTACATGAAATCATGAAAATGAGAACAGACAGGCAATTTCTGAACTGTTTGGGTTCAAATTAAAAGCATTTCTCAAAAATGGTGCAAATTCCTCATGTTGGCATCTTGAAAATCAAACTTTAAGCATATGTCAAGAAGTACACAGAGGAACTACATATTTCTTAATACATGTACTTAGATCATGATATACACATATACTACGCAAATAGTGCTATAAAATCCTCCCCGAGCTGAAGTGCACCCCCAATCAGCGAAAAGAAAGACAGGTGGTTACAAGCGAGATCTTGCACGGGTTTTGCATGTATGCAGACACTCAGAGTGGATTAAAAGTCACAGAAGTTATAGCAACTGTTTGATATACAAGTGTCAGTTTCATGAGGCTTCCACATTCCGTGCATGTACTTAACATTCACGTTTTTCAAATTTTTGCTCCTCTCTGAAACAGTTGCGGCTGCTGATTTTTTTAAATCATTTTGGAAGTGCATTTGTATTGCAAATCTACAAGTTGCAGGTATGTCATTCGTGAGCCTGAAATGCTCTGAATTGTTTGAGACTTAGTGTATGTGAAGCTAAGTATCCCACACAGATTTTCAAATTATGATGTACCATTACAACCCTAGTAATAAATCACATCTATTCTTACTTTCCGTCAATCCCCATCCTGTCACAAGGCAGTGGATCTTGTTGGCCATGTCCAACTCCTTGTCCAGGCAGGCCACGTTGACCTGCTCACTGTCCAGCGACAGGGATCTGTCCAGGACCAAGACAGCCAGGTCGTTGCGCATTGTCTTGGTGTTAAAGCCCTTGTGCTTGATGATGTGTTTGATTTTGGCCTCCTGCTCGCCCTTGGACAGGTGGAGGTCAATAGTGTGCTTGCCGAGGTGGACCCTCCAAGTTGTTACATCATTCCTAAAGTGATACAAGGGAAAAAAGACATGGAATTGATTTGGTTTTTGACCTTTGTTTGTAAAATAATTTGCACTTTTTCCTCTCTTTTCATTCCTTTTAATCTACATGTCATTCAGTCAGACTTCCAGTAGATTTGTGCAATTGGTACTCAACTTCCTTACAACCCTAACTTTGTTTTCACCACTCAGTCTGGTCTTGTGTCTGGTCTTGTATCTGGTCTTGTGTCTGGTCTCGACTACAACACTGCACAATGCTTTCCACCATTTTAAGGGGGCCGCAGGTCATGCCCAGAGAAACAACATTGGATTTTTCTACTGCTTGAATACTGCATTCTTATGTAGAGCCTGTAAGTAAACAGCTGTGGTTAGTATGTCTAATTCCTGTGATTGAATCTGGTCATGTGGTCAATATACATGCACAACAGAAAGCTCCAAGTACATTGTTAAGGCCAAATGACAGAAACATTATGCCTTCTACAGTAGAAAATAGCCACCGTTGGTATTACAGAACAATAGCTAGGACAGTGCTGCTGCCGTTATTGGAACTTCTAGACTATAGAGCAATACATGAAAGGATTGGCCCATTGGCTGGCATACTGATCACTGGGTAACACTGATCATACGAACTATTAAGTAACAGAAGAGTGGGCTTGCATTAAATTATTGATCACACCAAGAAAGCAAAGTTAGAGCGGACTTGCATTGATTTCATGAAGCAGTGGGCAGCCGAAACGACAATGTTCTCCCTCACCAGCGTCCCGCCACAGATAGCCACCTGCCTTCCGCTCTTGAACCTGTGGATGAGCTGGGCTTGCCAGGGCCAGGAACCAGCCACTGCCTCGATGCCACCCACAATGCGCTTTTCGAATATCTGGAATGATGGCAATCTCCTTGTTCCACATCCAGTGTCTACAGTGCAGGCCAGACGGGGAAAGGTTGAAATGGCAGCAGAAGATAAAGAAGTGTAATAAACATAGAATCATGTATCGGTCCCCACACCTAAAAGTGAGAACTTTGGTTTCCAAGATTTTTGGTACGTTTGGGAAAGAAATAGGGGTAGTTTCCGTATTTACGTTTTCTAACTGGACTGAATCTAAATATGAAGGGGTAGAGTTCAATGAAAATCGACTGTAAAAGCTTTGAATACTGCGCTTTCAATACCTTCAGTCCAGTAACTCTGTCAGCATTGTATCCTCATTGCTATCCCAAAACTTATGAAAAAAATTGCAAGCTACTTGGGTGAAGCTGGATCCCTCCACCGACTGCTTTAATACTGGTGCAAATTTTAAGGGCAAAACCCAGAATTCCATCAATTTGATTGCAGGTTATGAACAAGAGTTGTCTATCACCAACACATAACAGGTACGTGTAATTGATTGATGAGGTTTTAAAAATGTTAAATTTGTCCATGCCACCTCCAACCGAAGAATCAAGTGCCAACCAGCCTCACATTTGCAAGGTGAACATGCAAATCTCACCCTTTTCTTGGATACACTCTTTCAACTGACAGCCCTCGACCTGAACATCTTTCCCAGTGCATGCAGTGCTCAGCTCGTGGCACTCTCGGTAGCGCTGTCGCTCGCCTGGTCCACAGTCTGTGTTGCAGGCCGACCACTCACTCCATAAACTCCAGCCGTAGATGGGGCTCCAGATGGACTCCACATCTGTGACAGGAATGTAGTCATGTTATGGCTGAGCAGAGTTTGCAGAGAGATATGTGAAGGTGCCTTGAGGTGAAAGAAACTGTTTGCAAGAAATCCTAGAGACACTGTTATACATCAGAGGGAAATCCAGCTTTGAGAATATGATTTTTATAATTGTGGGGAATTTGTAACTAAAAGCATAGGAATTTCTCAGGGGGAAAAGTGTCTCTCAAAAGTTTAATTTTTTCACTTGTGTAACTTTACCTTGAGCACAATGTTTTAATTTAGAGCAGAAAGAGTGTTAGTTCCCAACTTGAGTACAAATACATTGAAGAAGGAAAGCCCAAGAATCATTTTAAGTCCATTAAAGTTTGTTCCTTAATTATGATTATCTGAAATTATATTCCTGCATGAAAAATCCCAGAGTGCGGAATAGCAAAGTGGTATTTCAAGCTTTATTCCGCAAGAGAGACAACAATCCAAGCACCTAGCATAACAGATACTTTTCTGGGGTACAAATGGTTCCTGATAGCATTTATTGTCAGATCACTACAGAAATAAGCCAGACTTCTAACCACAGTCTGTTTCGTCTGACCCGTCCCCACAATCATTATCATCGTCGCATCGCCAACCCTGGGGCACACAGAAGTCCTGGTGCTGGCAGGGAAATGCTCCTTTCCAACAGCGGTCCTCAACTGTGTCAACCAAGAAATATGACCACATGCAAATGTTAAATGTTGGAGGAAGGTTAGCCTAATGGGGTAGACAAGCAAAGGTCATTTTCAAATCTTTTGGTTTCTTTTTCTTGTGCTCAAGGGGAAGATTCAGGAGGGGGACAGTGGGGACCACTGTCTCCCAAGAAAGGAGCCTAATGTCTTTTAAAAATAATGACAGAAAGATGATTTGTTTGGTGTATTTAATTTCCCCTCCTAAAAGCATATAAGAAGCCCCCAAATGCGGCCTCATTCCTCAGAATTTATAGATTCGTCTTGAGTGCCTTAATATGCACAAATGTTATGCCTGGTCGAAAGCTCTCGTTTTTTCTCCACAACATGCATATTCCTTCTGTTTTTGCATTGATAGCTGGTTACACTTTGCCAGCCACTGGTTCTAACTGCCACACACTAAAAGAAAAATCTATGGGCCAGCCAAGGCTATATGTGCATACACTCCATCTGAACGCCTACTGACTGTAATATGTTAAATCTCCCAAGAAAATGAAGTTTACCCTAGTTGAAGGACCTGTTCCCAGTTCACAACTTGAATTTAAAGAGGCATATCTGGATGACACTTTGGCTTTTGAGAAATAAATTTAGCAACCCAAATTCAAAGCTGCATTAGTCAGTGCCTAGGTCAGGTGGGTACACTGATCATATAGCGTCATTTTTTTCTGACTTGTTCCGCAGATGTCGGCTGTTTCATCTGACCAGTCATAGCAGTCGGCCATGCTGTCGCACACCCAGGACCATTTGATGCAGTCCTCGCCAGATAAGCAATGAAAACAAGCTACGAACCAAGATGAAAAACATAAATAAAAATTGGATAGTTTAGGACTTGGAACTGTACAAGAGGTGCACTTTGGTGGGAGGGGTTTGCTATTGCAAGATGGGGGCACAACCAAAAATGACCTTTGCAGCTTGAAATGCTTATTACCTTGCAGAAAACTTTTAAGATAAACTTTCTCAAAACAAGTTTATGTCCTTGATTTAAAGGTCCATAGAATAAATTGTCAATGATTAATTTTGTTTAGATATCTAGTCTTTGGATGGGATGAAAGTATTTGAATACCTATTTATATTTCAGTCTAAAGAGTATTCTTACTTCAAAGCCCACAGTATTTTCTGATAACTGGTGTGCTTTAATGTGAATATCATTTCTGCACTCACAAAAAGAACACAAACTTTTTTGACTGGGATTGAATACTTATACATTCCTCAATATGAACATGTACACTGTGATTTCATTGCTAAAAACAGGGGAAATCAAACAATTGTGAAATGACAACAGAAAAGTTAAAAGGAAAAGTAAACTGCGCATCGTGTGCCCTCGGCACCACTTCGAAATTTGTCCTACTTACACCCCAGTCTGTTGCAATTGGCTTGACGCTCGTCTGCCCCATCCACACAGTCCTCGATGCCATCACATATCTCTGCTCTTTCTATGCACTTTGTGCTGTCGTCACAGATCAATGTGAGGCACTCGTCTGTTTGAGCTTAAAAATAAAGATTTGGACGTTACTCTTGTAATAGAGTTTGAAAAGCTAACTCAAGACCCCCAGTAGGGACATTGGATTGTTGAAAAGACAACAACTAAAAGCACGCCAACGTGAACACAAAGATGGACCAGTGGTTTCATCATCCCAAACTTGTGACACAAAGTACTCAACGCTAGAAAAACGACCAAAATGTTGAGCAAATTAAAAGGGACAAGGGGGAGACTTACGGCAGTTCTCTTTCTTTTCATCTGATCCGTCCAGGCAGTCAGGTTGACCGTCACAGAGCCACAAGTCGGACACCTTGGTTTCTCCGTCTTCGCAGGTGAATCCTACAAAGTTTGGCGTCATGAAGCAAATGCTAAACTGTACTCAGAGAGTTCAGTAGTCACTTGATATTTCTTAGCGCTGCCTGACTTTTTAAACTACTTACGAGGATTTCAGCTTAGATTTTTATTCGATGTTTAATGCTGTTTAGAGTTATGATGCGTTCAGTCGGTTGGCTTTTGCGGGCCTGCACGTGCTGTGCGATTTGGTACCGGTGTGTCGGCGTTGTGCCGGTTCGTGGCCCATGAGGTGTGCCAACGTTGTGCCGGCTTTTGTGTCGGTGTTGTACCACGCAGGTGTGTGGATAAAATTGCCCGAACAGCCGAAGTTCTCCTTATCCACTAACGTTTCACTGGACAATCCTTACGGACCCCTCGAATGGCGGTAAGCAATGTGTTAGTTTTTGTGCGCTGTCACAATGCTTACCGCCATTAACGGGGACCACTGCCAATAAACATTGACGGAGTTACCATGATCACTGAAACTGTCTATTGATGGTTATTTGAAATCTCCATGATGTGCAGCTTAACCTTCACCATAACTAATCCCCAAAGCCGTGGCTTTCAGTAATGTCCAGACACTGGGACTCTTAGATTATCCTTTCAAAGCACAGCTTGGAAATCATTTCGTTTCCTGATGTGCATCATCATGCTAGGATAAAAATGAATTTCGGACTGAGAGACTTGTCAGGAAGTATTTTGGGTGGTCGTCTTTCCATTATCTATTGACAAAACGCAATGACTTTCAAAACCTACATTACTTTGGTTGGTTTTGTGAACTCTATCTAGTATTTTAAATAAATGTTTTCATTTACTTCAACTTTCTTTCATCAATGAAGGGGTAAATGAAAATATATCTTTGAAATTGGAATAAAGATTTCAAGTGTCACAGAAAGGTGCAATAGCCCGAGCTTAAGCTTTACGATGGAAGCCGGACTGTGGGCTGAATTTAACGCCAGAAAGATTTGCGAGGGGAGGTGAGATCGAGGCGAGGGGTGGTGGTAATAAAATCCCAGTTGGTGAAAGAATTGTAGCAGTCATTATCAAGTACAATGATCGTACTCATCTTTAGATTGTGTGGACTGTTTGATTTGGCTACCTGTGTATTGGCAATCGTCACCCTCATCGCTCCTGTCGTTGCAGTCGTAATACCAGTCGCATTCCAAGTCGGCGTCGATGCACATACCGTCGTCACAAGCGAACTCACCCGCCCCGCAACGCTTGTTACCTTTGTCTGCGAAAAATGAGGAAAACGGGTCTTCCTGCTGAAATTCTGAGTGTTGACATGCAGACATTTTTTATGTATTACATTCCAGTGTTTGAAGTATACGTTGGCTGGTATAAGCAAGTGGATAAGTAGCTTAGATCGTAATTAACAGGTTGGGAGCGGTGACAAAATTAGCAATGGCCATTGTCAAAAAAATAATTTGAACAATCCAGGACAAAGGTACATTTATATCCGAAGTAATACTGATAAAAAGTGGGATGTAAGAATATCTTGGCACGAACGGTGTGGGATGACCTTTAAACGACATGCAAGCAAGTTTGTCTCGAGCCAAGGGGGCTCATCAGACCGGCGTTTATCTCCAGCTTCACTGGCATAGAACTACTAACTTAAAAGTCCGAATGAGATGGCAGTCCATCACACGTTGTCCCTAAGCTACTTCCAGTGCCTAGGAGTGAAGTGACTTCCGCCCCCAGGTCACAACACGTAGCCAGCAGCTGAATTGGAACCCCCTACCCTCTGATAATGAGTCACAAACAACTACATCCCTCTGGGATATGCACCCTTGGCGGTGACTCTCTCCCTCCAAAGTAGCCTTCACATTGTTGGCCAGGCAGGCCCACACCCTCTCTGCTGCACATAGTTCATCATCGCTTTGAACAAACATTTCACTGTACCTACCTTTTACGATCGACACAGGACTGGCGTTTGCCAGTATCCCGAGACGTAAAAGTAAGATCGTTGAGACAAGAGCATGGCGCAGAGTAAGTTGAGTGTACTTTGAACCACAGTCAGCCATCACTTTGTTAGGACAGAGGCAAAGGTTGAGGGGTAGGTTGCTTTGTGAAATGCACATGAAACCATGGCTGACCCATTCTTTTCAAATCATTCTTGCTGAGTTGCAGCGCATGAATTGTTACACTCGATGAGGAATTCGGGATATGTGCCGGCTCCCATTCATTGATCGATCTGCTCCTCGAGCTCAGAAGTTCTATGGAAGACGGGTGTAAAATTCCACCTCACCACTCATTCTTAAATCTTTGAGACAGTGTATTTCCCTCTTTTTCTAAAGAATACCTTTCCTCGTTTAATACAAATGGCCTAGGGACCTCCTTTGAGGCTATTAAGTTGCGTGATCATTAGGCGCACAATTTTTTAATCATGGTAATGTTACAAGTAGGTTTATCGTGAATGTTTTAATTGATCAAGTAATCGACGTGCGCTATTTCAGTTCGGCAAACAAAAATCATCTGCCCAAACGTCTTGCGATGCAAAAGAATGTTCCTGCATCTCCTACGACATTTGTGGAGGATGTATATTTTCTAATTGAATTTCTCTTCCCAGTAGCTCATTGTGTTTGACACACAGTAATTATGTAGGCCCATGGTGTGGAATGGCAAAACGTGTATTAATGTATCATTATTACCTTGGCTGATTTAAAACGTAAATGGCAGGGAACACTGCTCTTTGCACGGTGCCCGGGCAAATCGTGTCTTAGTATATTTATACTATAATTACATCATTGTGTTGTTATTTGGTATCAAATTGACAAACAGTTCGAGTAGAAACATATCAGATATGCCTTAGTTGTTTTCTGTGGAGTGTATGGATTGTATATATACACGTGCCTTTTGCTCTGCATTACTCCAAAAAGTGTGCGCTAACACTGTCGGACCCTACTCGATTGCATTTCCCTTTCAGGTCACAGTTGGGACTTGGCAGCTCAAAGTTCACTTCTACCAACAAACTGTGAACGTCCTGGCACTGCTATCATGTTATCATCTGTTATGAAATATGCAATCAAAGACACCACTAGCTATCATCACATGCACAATATACGTCTGCCCATTTAAAACCTAATCGTAAACCCAGTCGCAAATCACATAAACTGAACACCCCTTTTGGACTCTGTGACTATATTCAAAAGATCTGATAAACCAAACTTCATTTTGGAAGATGAAACGCCCTGTCGTGAAGGCTTTGTTTGGAAGTCTTGCTTTGGTACACGTATTATTTTTCCAGTTTGGGATTGCTAACCAGTACGACCCACATGTCTACCCCTCCATTGGACCGTTCATCGAGGGCTGGTACGCCCGTTTGACAGACACGTCCACCCCACAATCGTTCGGCGTCCTCTTCGGTCGGGTGTTGCCCAAACCCACTGCCGAGCGGAAAAAGTCAATCCCGCTGACGTACGTTGCTATTGTTTGCAGCGCCGGAGACCAAGCGCCATTCGTGGTTGCGGAGGCCTTCCCCGATCCAGACCACATCTCTGTGACAGTGGACGGTGGGATGCCCGTGACGGAGAACCCAGACAATCGTAGTCCGGCAAATTTCAGATGGGCCGCTGACCCATACGGGTCATTCAACGTGACGGCCGAATCGACAGTTTTTAACTTCACAATCGGGGACAAAAGCTTGGCTGGGAGCTTTGGCGCTCCAGTGCCATGGGGACCAGTTGGGCAAGGTATACGTTGATCAAGATGCAGTAATTCTTGACGTGGCATGATGACTTTCTCATGGCATTTACTTGCCAAAGCTAATGTTTTTCTTTCAGTGTTAGGGGCGAGGGGTTATAGGCTGCAATCGAGTTCTACACAGCAATCAAGACTCAAATCTCTGTTGAGAAAGACCTCGGATGCGTTGGCAGTTGTGTTAATGTGGCACAGAGTTGTAAGCTGTCGTGCCATTGAAAGGGACATCACGCATGTTATGGAAGGGGTACTAAAAAACTTGATTGTTTAGCAAGCGTTAACATAAGAAGCGCCATTCTCTCTCTTTTTCCCATTTTAGGGCCAGAGGGGTGGTTGAGCAATCTTCCATTTATTCCACTCCACTGGTTCGTTTATAGCCTCTCAACATTCGGGGACTACACCTGGGAGAGTCGAGGAGACGGCCTGACAATCCATGGCAACGCCAGAATGCATCAAGAGAAGAACTGGGGAGATGGTTTTCCTCCATCTTGGATTTGGATGCAAGGGGTCGATTCCTCCGGCTCGACAGTCTTCGCGGGAACTTTCGGCGTCCTCAAGTTCTTGGGTTATTTGTCGATAACCGCTCACCTATTCGGTTACCGCGACTACGGGGCCGACGTAGAGCTGGACTTTCGCCCTGACAATTCAATCAGCAGAATGACTGCCGATGGATGTAACGGTGTGGCGAGAATCGAAGTGCTTTCATTTTGGTACAAGGTGATAGTAGAAGCCAGAGCCCCTCCTGCGACCCTGCAGAAGTGTCTGAGGGGGCCCACAGAATACGGATTTCAAAAGGTCTTGGTGGAAAGTTTCATGGCAACAGTGGACATTGCTGTTTACAAAAGAGGATACTTCAGCTACCACCTGATGGATATGAAATCGTTTGAGGGAGCGGCCATAGAATTCGGCGGTGAAGAACTTTGCGAGCATAATCCATGCACAGCAGAACTGTAAAATCGCTTTTCGCTGTGAATGATTATTGGCTCAAAGTAAGGGTAGCTTGGATGTATTAACCATTCTCCGTTTGGCTGTCAAAGATATAGACTGTAACATCTTCTCTAGCTCTGATTTTCTGTGAAAAATTACAATAAAGACGTCATAAATAGGACTACCAATTCATGTAGTAGCGGTACACACCCTTTGATTAAAAAAGCTTTGTTCCGCAAACTGTCGAAGTGATGGTCCAGGGTGTCAATTGAAAGGAAAAAAATAAGACTATTTTGAAGATGTAACTTTTTATATACTTTTTTGAAGGAACCGGATTTGTTGGGGGGAGGGCCGCCTAATAATTTCATGACCACAACTTCACGGAACTATAGGTAAACCATAATATAATAATAAATACAAGAGCGGATCCTGAACCACCGGGGCATTTTTTGGGGGCCCAAAAAGGGAATTTAATTCTTTACGAAACGTTTTATGGCTCTTGTGAGAAGCGAAAATTTGGGAACTGCAGGCTTTTTTGAATAAAAGGAAGTATAGTAATCTCAGAATATTCTCTCATTGTTTTGAAAGAAAACAAGAACAACAGCAATCCGGGGACAGGTACCCCGGGATCCGCCCTGACAGTGTGATATTCAAAGTTCTCCATAGCTGGTTTGTTTCTTAATATTTGTTCATTCTTTGACCTGTACCTAATCCAAAGGTCACTGATCGATGGATCCATTGCCTGTAAATTAAAGCTGCATGCATTTGCACTTTTTATTTTGTAAATTTTAATTTTCAAATATGTCCCTGCCATTAATCGTGGCAATGGTGGAAACTTAAAGCTGAAGGGTGTGTGTGATTGTGTTATGAAATGCTGAATTATTCCATCGATCCCAAATCATGTAAATGAATCCGTCATAATAGTGTTCTCAAGTTCCAACATCTCACGATCTTCAGGGTTGAGGACTGGATCGTTATATTATTTTGTTGTCGATGTTTTCTTTGATGGTATGTATATCTTTTCAGAGGCTTCGAATTCGAAGACCGTATACAGTCTTGATTAATGAGTAAAATGTAAAAAGGACTTAATGAGGTATCCCCAGTCGAACCCGTGAGCAATCTATGCGCCGGTGTAGCAGTTGCCTTGGCTGTCACGGTGATTCACTGAGCCCGTCTCTGATCATGTTGGTTGACTGCTGACTGATGAACTGCAACGATAAAGCACTGTAAGCTCGATGTCAACGAGTGACTCAGCCTACTGCTCAGACACCAATTGCAAAAGCTTGCAGCTGCTTGCATCAGCGTTTCCTCAGTTGTTTGTTTCTTCTCATCTCACCCCTTTCCGTATTTTCTAGAATGGTTGTTTTCTAAAATTCGCCTTTGTGAAACACACAAAGTATGCGTGATGGTGAAACGATTTGCAAGACTACTGGATGCATGGGATTTAGCAATAGGTAGGCCTATACTGAGAGGCAAATAACATCTATCGAATCGGACCAACCATAATAAGTTATAATTGTGATCCTGCCGATCAGTCCGCCAGATTTCGTTAGCGTCAGTTAACTTTTCATGTGTTTAATTTGTTTGTTTTTCCTCAGACATCCTGCATTGAAATAGTTTGTGGCAATCAGTTTGAGTCACAAAAGTGAAACAAAAATGCTTATTTTTTGCAAGGGTCAGCAGTCTTTATAACACTTAGCTGCCTTAGTTGTAAGGTGGTCTTTGTTTTGTCACCGAGGCCTGTTTATTTGATGACGTCCGCAAACGGGTTACGCTCGTTCTGCATGTGCAAAGAGTGAAGAAAATATGATGTAATCGCTAGTAATAGTAACATAGGTGGGCGTCTGGTTAATGTGCTGAACGCTGATTGGTCCATGTTTGACCACCATTGCACAAGTGCCTCGCAACACGCCCTGCGTATATTTCGCTGCGCTCTGAGCTCAGTCCTGCATAGTTCTGCATTCCGCGGAAGTGGTAAGTAGATTGTGAGCCTTTCGTCCTTTAAATTTAGCAAAAAATAATCGCAAGGCTTTTTTGTAATGCTCTTCTTGGTTTGCCAGCTGGGTATGCTGCACAGCTTACCAAAAAGAGGGATTTTGTAGTTGAGCTGCTGGGCGAGCGGTATTTGTGCAGTTTGTAACTTCTACATGTAGTTGTTGCTGTCGTCAATGCTGCGGGCGTGTGAAATTATCACGCTCGAGTGGATTGGAGGCCGTGTTCAGCAACGCATGGACCCAAGAACATGGCAGAAAATATATTTTCGTGAAGCATACAATTTAAAGCTTCACCTGAATGCCGCCCTAGCAAATAAAATTGTGCCTGTTCCCAGAATACCCAGCTCCATATTGACCATGTTGACATCTGCTTCCAAGAAGATGAATTCATGTAATCTGGGAATTTTCTACTGCATTCTTGTACAGGATGCAGTATTCAGCTGGTATTTCACGATCAAAATAATTTCCGGGGAAAGTTCCATATACAGACATCACAAATTTTCCATTGCGGTAGTTTGTTAGCCATCGGAAAAAGATAACATGTCCTCAAATTGAGTCAAATAACTCTGAAAATGTTGTTGAACAATTTACGTGCACAATTCCTCAAACCAGTCCCAGGGTTTTTGCACAGGATATCAGGTGATGTCCGGATGTGGAAATCTTTCTGAATTTCCACCCTTGACATCGAACAATGTGCATAAGATTGGGATTGAGGTGTGCGAGGATACCTTGTTATTGAGAAAAAATTACGCTGTTAAATGTTTCCGTATTTTGGAAAGTGTTTGAAGGGAGTTGCTCTAGGCTATGCATTCCAGTGCAATGGAAGTGTTTCTGGGGATGGTTTGGGTTAAATTACTGAGTAGGCCACATGAAACTTATGTTTCCCAGATGCTCTTCAAAGTTTCCTGTCTGCAAAAAAAGTGTTCTGCCACATATTCTTTAGCTTGCAAATTATGCAGGGAGAGCGTTCCATATACAGACGCCACTCGACACCGTGTGCAAAAACCTTATGAGACTGGTCTGAAAAATTCTAAGTGATTTTCTAAGTAAACAAATTCGTATTTTCCCTCCTAAAGTGAACTTTTCTGGACATGTTTTTGCTTTCTGATGGCCAATAGGGTCACTGTAGGGAATAATGACTGGCGTCCGTACATGGAACTCTTCCCTGATGAAGTCTTTTGTAGAGTATTCTGCATTGACTGTCTGGTACACAGTTCACTTGCAGTGGTATTAGGGATCAGCACCAAGCCTTGGCTTTACGTTGTGATGAAATATATTCAATTGGTACACTAATGCAGCGTGGAAGTTTTTTGCAGTTGTGACAAGGCATGTGCCCTAAAGAAAATCACAGGGGTCAGATTGTTTCGGTAAGAATATAGAAAGCTGAGTTACATGTAGAGTTCCATATACAGACATCATGAATTTTCTCTTTCTGAGGTTTATTAGCCATCAGGACATGATCATGTCATAAACATTCACATTTGACAGTGAAAATATTGAAGTATTTTTATTACAAAACTCAGACAATTTTTCAGACCAGCTTCGTAGGGTTTGTGCACAGGGTTTTGATTGATGTTTGGATATGAACTACTTCAGAAAGCCGTGTTGTACATGTATTTGCGTCTTGCAGAGCAGCAGAAGGGACGAAAGGGACATACATGTATGCTTTGCTTGATTACCCTTACTTCATGGAAGCTTCAAACTAGTGCTGTTTTTGATTACACACACTGTAGCAATTTATGACCCTTTTACCCTCAGGTAGATGGTACAAATGAGAGTGTATTGTTCAGTTGTGATCAGGAAGAGAACGTTGTACTGAAAAAATTCCACAAAGTTCTGTCCTCAACATTGTACAGTGATTTTGTTCAATAAGTCACATAGTCACGAGGGGAAAACGGTTGAGTGAGTCATAAAATGGAGGCCGTGATAGAGGAAGTACATACTCAGTGCACACAGTGAGTAAAGGTGCTTCATCGAACTGTCAGTGGAATTTGTATCCATTTGTGAGACGAAAGTGAAAGAACACAGAGTTTGTTTTGTTATGAGCCCCGAGCTGGACCAAGAGAGGGTGCAATTTTCCTAGCAATGACCACCCCTTCGGTAGGAGCTGCACTTCGCTGGTTCACAAATGACTGTGAAATGCAGACATTATGGGGGCATTGCTAGTTTGCTACTCGTAAAATGAACACTCCTCACCAGCTGATGAAATTGATGCTTGTGCTTCTGCTCCATGTGGACTCTGGACATCAGAACCATTCAAATTGCAGATACAGAGAGGGTTGAATTTTTCCTGTAAGATGATTTTTGTGTTTAATATGCTTTGAGTATGCATTGGGTTTGAGTCCGTGGCCCAATTTTTCTGGCACAGCTCATTTTAAGAGAAGAATTTTTGTTAAATGCAGCAGAAATTTTTTAAATGCCACTGAAAATATTTGCCTGAACTGTCACTGGTATAATTCACCGGCAAGCAAAGAATTCCATGACCAAGAGTTTCTGTGCAGAGAACTTTGTTGCCAGTTTTTGTGGGTTTTCATCACCTCTGTTTAGGCAATAAGATTCAAAACAGGGGTCCGTTTTTCATTCTGTACACAAGTTTGTAGGTGTCCACAGAATACATGTATATATCCCCCATGTTAAAAGTGAATGGTCTGTCACTACATTTTCTTTACAGACTCCATTCTTTGACAATTAAGAATAGCAGCAGTGATGCTACACCAGTTGGGGCTGGAAAATTGGTATCCCTTGCTACCTTAGCTTACAATGAAATTGACATCTTGATTGCATCTGATCACAGAAAAAGACCCACCATGAGCGATAAGGGAAAGCGTGGAAGTAACCCCCTTAACTTTGGGGGTGGGGGTGGCTCTGAGGAGTCCATCTACAGAATTCCTCCATACTACTTCATCCATGTCCTCAACCACAACACCAATGTCACCACGGTGGAGACTGGGCCCCGCACCTTTATCAGGCAGGACCACGAAAGGTAAGTCAGGGGTTGAATGTGGATGTGCTTCTTGTAATGTAAACTGAGTGAAATTTTATGTAACTTCTGAGCATGATGTGCTTGTCCATGCTGGTTACCTGTGGAAGAAAGATGTAGAAACAGAATATGATGCATTGCTGTCACTAATTTTGGGAGACACTTCATGCATTCATTGGTGTTTAATTCAGCGACCAGAGTGAGAAGGCCCTGTTACAGTTACTTCAGTGGTGTGACACTCCTGTGTAAATTCTACACATGTGCATAATTTCCGTCTTTGACTGATAAGGTGTTGTGACATTCTAAATGCATGCATGGTGCCCGTGATTGATCTCGCAGAAAATCTTTGCCTGAGCAATTGGTGCATTTTGACAAGGACGTGTCTGTCTAGTGTCTAGTTGTGTATGCAGATCATGTCACATTTCTTTTTTATTCCCTACGTGGCTTAAGGTAAAAGACAGAGTGTGACTTTAAGTCCTGAATCCCTTAAGCATGTTTCTTGGGCATCCACTAAACATTAAAAATTTTTACGCTCTTTATTGCTTGAACAAAATTGGCACATCAAGACTAATGCTAAATAAATTTCTACCGGGCTATGTACAGTTGAAAATTTTACAAAACTGGGAGACTTATGGAAAAAGTAGAGTCTGGTTAAAAGAGAAAATGTTTAATACATGTATCTGTTCTTGAGCCTCAACGTTGCTCGTTCTTTTGATATCTTCTCCAGGGTCATCTTCGGTCCCGAGAAGATGATCATGGTCCCCCCGCGTCACTACTGCATCATTGAGAACCCTGTCCAGCGCAACGAGGATGGCTCAGTGATCGTGGACCAGAGCGGGCAGATCAAGCTTAACCATGCCGACCAGGAGATACGTCTGGCCCAAGACCCTTTCCCTCTCTACCCGGGGGAAATCCTGAAGCTGGTAACTGTCAGAATTTTCTCTCTTGATAGACCAGGACTTTTGATCTTCCCATTCGTCTGGCTTCAAAGCATCTGAGCTTTCGAGACATATCATTTGAGAGAAAACAAATAATTGTGTTTATGAACCGCATTCCAACCTGCAAATTAATATGCTGGTTCAAATATCATGTATTAAAAGGGTAATGCGACGGTGCGGTAGGGTAATGCTAATGTACATGAACTTTGAAGTGCACTTCTGATGTTTTGAAATGGTAGTCTCATGTTAAAAAGAAGCAACAGTTGCTATTGTTATTTCCTTCTCATACGTGATGGTTGAATTATTGATTATTTGCCAAAAACTGTCTTGTAATTATGCAAATGACCACTGGAAAATTTGAAATTGGGGAATATTAATGTAGTATGTGGAAAGATTAGTGAACATATGGTATCAAAACATTACATGTAATTGTATTTTGGCATGGCAATATTGAGACATATTTTTTATGGCTGATGTTTATCTGTGCATACTAAAACATGGTAATGGGGATAATGATGGCCTCATTCGCTATCTTACACCATTTTATGCACTTCGTCTCACCAGGCATGCCTTCCATTTGTTTGTCTGTCCGTAGGCTGGGGAACAAAAGTTGCCTCTCCCCGGACCTAGATGTTGCTCTTCCTTTAATGTTCAATATTACATCGATTGTTAATATATCAACATGTTATGTTAATGTAATTGTGTCATATTGTATCATCCTTGTTGAATTATGGCAGCATTGAAATAAGTGTATATATAATGCAGTCCTTTTGTTTTTTTGCTTTAGCCTGTAACTGCCCTCAAAGTCGTCCCTGCCAACTCTGCTCTCCGTCTGCGCGCAGTCCTGGACTTTGACGACGAGGAGGCCAAGACCAAGCGGGTGGCCGGGGACGAGTGGCTCTTTGAGGGGCCCGGCACCTACATCCCCCGCAAGGAGGTGGTAGTGGATGAGACAATCCGTGCCACAGTCATCAAGGCCAACCAGGCCATCAAGCTGCGGGCCCGCAAGGAGACAGAGGACCGACAGGGCTCCGCCCGGGTGACTGGGGAGGAGTGGCTGGTCAAGAAGATCGGCGCCTACCTGCCGGGGGCCTACGAGGAGGTTGTGGGTGTGGTCAATGCCTACGTTCTGACGGATAAGGTAAAAGCATGCTTGTAGATTGAACTCTTGTATCAGTTACTTGAATGATGGCTGAAATAACCTTAGCTCACTTCCTAGGCTGAATTTTTAGTGATAAGTTAGGCACAGCATCTCAGAGTGGTGAACTCAAAATATTCACAACCTTCCACACACCTTCTGCTAGAAAAAGTTATCTTCAGGCCATGAATAGAGGATAGCTAGCCAGAGGATAGGTAGCCTTAAATAAGTTTGCCTACAGCAAAATTAACACAGACTTAACACAAAATCTGTCGACCCTTTCCAAGCGTGCATTCGGTTGACAGTTTTCGCGCATTGTGATTGGTCAACGCATTGCAAACTCTTGGAGGTGCACTATTGTGAATTGCCCTTATTGCATTTCACATGTTGCGGGAGACTGCTGAGTCTTTCAGATTTCAGTAACAAGGGCGCAGTCGAGTTTATCGTGAAAGTTTGGTGGTGCGTTACTGTTTTTGTTTCAAGATCCAACAGAAACTGCTCTTGTTGGATCTCGCGGCGTCCATCAGGCTCACGTTTAACTCCAGGGGTGAATTTGAAACTTATCGTTGAACTGGTACCTGTGCATGGAATTTGTATTTGCAGAAAGCACTCCATGTCCGAGCAACCCGTACCTTCAAAGATGATGGTGGTGTGGTCAGGAAGAACGGGGAGGAGTGGCTGATCACCATGGAGGACACTGAGACTCACATTCCTCAGGTGTATGAGGAGGTAAGTTCCTCTAGCTTTGTACATGTAGGTGAGATAATCTTGCTACAGAATACGTGCAGTTGCAGACAAATCAGTACCAGCACCTTTTGCAGATTTGTACAGAGATACATGTAAGGTTTTGCAACCAGTTTAGAGTAGTAAGTGGATTGTGAATGAATTTATATCGCAAGAGTGGTATTAATAAAGCAAAACTGAGGACTAATTTTCCCCTCATTTTCATTTTCAAAATTCTTAGTTTCTATTACCTTATAAGGTATGCAGATTCTCTTACGCTGTACATTTCATTGTTCAAGTGAAATGCTTTGTAAATGTAAGTGATTTCTGAACCAGTGACTTTCAAAGTTTCATCCATCAAAATCCATACAAATGCATTCATGGATTCCTGATAGTAGATCTAAGCCACTGCCAGGCAGGATCGGAACAAAATGGCCACAGGTGGGAGTAACATACACTTCCAAGGGAAGTGACCCCAGCTGCTAACCAGCAGCTTCTCCGGGTGCACCTGTTATTTCCAGCTGCAGCTATGAATTTCCAACATTGCCTAACTTTACATGGGTCTTGATATCCTGAAACAAAGAATTTACAAGTGCAGTTCAATGGTTTAGTGTTGGACTTTGGTTGATGTACCAGTAGGCCACGTCTGAAATGGGCTTTCAGAGCTACAGCTAACATCTTTCATCATTCTGTCCAAGGGACGAAGGCCTGGCCCTGGGCAACAGATTCCAATGCAGCCCTATGAAGACTCCTAATTCATGGGTTAATCGTTGGGTGTCTGTTCTCATTTGTAAGTACATTTACTGTACATGTTGCAGGTGGTTGGAGTTGTCGCCATCACTACATTGACCAACAGGCAGTACTGTGTCATCTTGGATCCTGTAGACGCTGACGGCAAACCCCAGCTTGGCCAGAAGAAGCTTGTCAAGGTGTGGATAGTCATTAGCGCTCCAGACTTAACTATTTTGAAGATCCTCCTACAGACCTTACCTCCGTTCAACAATGCGTACCTTGTGTGGATAGTCATTAGCGCTCCAGATTTAACTATTTTGAAGATCCTCCTACAGACCTTACCTCCGTTCAACAATGCGTACCTTGTTCACCATGATTATCTGTTTTAATTTTAATGAAGAAGGAAAAGAAGAATGCTTCTCCTTTTTGATCCACAGGGTGAGAAGTCTTTCTTCCTGCGTCCTGGTGAGCGACTTGAGAAGGGCATCCAGGATGTCTTTGTCCTGGGTGAGGATGAAGGGCTTGTGCTTAGGTCTCAGGAGGCTTTCACTGATACAGATGCTGTAAGTGCTTTTGAGGCATTTATGTTGTGTAAATTTGATTATTAGATAATTGCTCGTAATCACTTGTACAGTCCAGTTTTACACTGGACATGAGTCTAACATAAGTGTGGATTGTAAACTTGCAAACTAAAAACTATCCATGGCTAGCGCTGTTGGCAGCACTGGCACTTTTCAGTCAAAGTTAGTGTATACTGCAACAACAGGTTGTCTGTATCGGAGATTAATCTCACACTTCATGACTTCAGTAAGTGACGTATATCTCTGAAAATTTGGTTGCCTAAAAGATCTGTTCACACTCTTTCGAATACCCGTAAACAAGGCTCCTAATGTAGAGATTGATCAATTTTGGCAGGTGAGTGGAGGCATGGAGGGGTGATGATTAGGAATGCTTTAGTTATTAGAAATAAACAGAAAATTCCTCTCCTTTTCAATATTACTAAAAAAATGGTGTAGTTTTAATTTGTGTTGTTTTTGTTTCCGCTACTCAGGATGTGGATCGCAAGCCGGGTGACAAGTGGATGATCCGGGGCCCCAAGGAGTACGTCCCTCCAGTGGAGGTAGAGGTCATGGACCGGCGTAAGGCCATCCCCCTGGATGAGAACGAGGGTATCTATGTCAGGGACACCAAGACTGGAAAGGTGAGAATCTAACAAGAGAATAGCACAAAGGCTGCTTCATGCTCCAAGGAAATGTGAAGGTGAACTGACTTTATTGGGAAACCTTTTGGGGTCAAATTCCCCAGAGTTTGGTCTTGTTAAACTTACATGAGTGGTAGGGAGTTGGGGTTAATGTTCAATAATGTCTAATTGCATTATTGGTGGCACTGGCTTGACTTATAAATTGTCTTGGATAAGCCGCAAATTAATGCAAAACAATGGCAAAGGAGTGACATGGTCCATTTTTCATCCTCTGTGGTCTTTTAGGTGCGTGCCATCACTGGCATAACCTACATGCTGAACCAGGACGAGGAGCTTTGGGAGAAGGAGTTGCCACCTGCTGTGGAGGGCCTGCTGATCAGCATGAAGGACCCCCTGGCCGACCGGGGTGACCGCAGCTCGGGCGGCGGCAGGGACAAGTCCAGGGAGAAGACTCGAGTGGTGACCTTCCGCGTGCCCCACAATGCTGCCGTGCAGATCTACGACTACAAAGAGAAAGAGGCAAGGTAAGGAGGTTCATGGGAATTTCAGCTTTGCTAACGATCAACAATATGCTCAGACGCAGTTCAATTTCAGCAGCAACTGTGACCTAAGCATCTCATAAACATAAACAATTTGTACTTCATCTTGACCCGTGCAGTGCAGTGCACTGTTTGTATTTTTGAAAATTGCTGGTCATCAATTTGCATGTTCCAATACTTGGATGCAAGAAGCAAGGAAAAGGCCCTTTTGTTTTTGGTTTGAAGAGCCCATGGTAATTCAAGAGATTGTCCAATGAAGAACAATTGAGACTAGCTCAACATTTATGCCTAATACCAAGAAGCTGTAAAACCTTGATTAGGTTAAAAATACAGTAAAATAGGTAGTCAGTTGACCCCTTGCATAGCTGATTTCGAGAAGTGATTATTGCATCACACGATGCTGTTACAAATTGTTACTTTGTACTTTGTGCGTTTAATTTTATCTTGAGTTTACACATTAACATTGCATCATGTCTTTACATTTGAATTATCTTTCAGGGTTGTGTTTGGTCCCGAGCTGGTCATGCTTGGTCCTGATGAGCAGTTCACGCAGTTGAGTCTGTCCGGAGGCAAGCCCAAACGGCCCAACGTCATCAAGTCCCTGTGCCTCCTACTCGGTCCCGACTTCTGCACCGATATCATCACGATTGAGACCTCCGACCACGCCCGGCTGCAGCTTCAGCTGTCATACAACTGGTAGGCTTTTGATTTGACCTGCCACAATTCAACCTACCAGAATGAGTTGTAAGCGTCTAGAGCCACTAAAGGAGCTTCATCTTAACCTTCCCTTCCTGCAGTGCAGACAGACACAGTTTGAATGGTTTTAGTACTTTGTAAGGACCAACAACTGTTCCGAGTAAAAAACTTCTGTAGTGGTGGCAAGCTCATCAAAAGTAGATGGAACTATTTTGATAATGGGGCACTTGTACTGATCAAAATATAGTACTTCAGCAGTAAGACACTCTAAGTCAGCTGTGGATGATTTTTTTTTTTTTTACATTTAGGCACCTGGACGTCAACAAGCAGAGCAGTGTAGCAGATGCCGCAAAGCTCTTCAGTGTTCCCGACTTCATTGGTGATGCCTGCAAAGCCATCGCTTCCCGCATCCGAGGGGCAGTGGCGGGAGTCGCCTTTGATGACTTCCACAAGGTAAACTGGCAGGGAACTTCTCTCTCCATCTCTTTTGATCTAACAGAAATTGAAGACAAAATGGGAGGGAAGGTTTCTCAGTAGCTCTGTGTAAGCAAAGTAGTTGGCTTCAGTATAAGGTGGAAACATTTGGAATTGTCACAACTGCAGGTATCAAATAACAAGGCAAACCATGTGAAGATAATGGTGATTGACATATGCACAGAATAGACACAGGCCATGCTTACTGGAATTTCTAACGGAGCACTTGGCTTTAAATAAGAATAGCAAAGATTTGGCTTCTGTGATACTTTTTCATAGTTCATGCCCATACAGCCTGAAAAGATTTGCATTCTGTGAAATTCTTACGGTCAGTTTTACTGGAATTCAGATCAATACAATTCCTGCAGCAAAATGAGTTAACAAAATCAAACCCTTTGCCAGCCAGATACTAAACTACTTTTTGAGTGGCAAGGATCACAGGTCATTGCTAAGGTCATGAGACGTCAACTGTGTTTTCTCACACTTTCTTTTTTTTTTTGCACAGAACTCGGCCAAGATCATCCGTGCCTCCGTCTTTGGCCTTGACGAGAACCTGAAGGTGAAGGAGAGCTTCCGCTTCCCCCAGAACAACATGGTCATCACCAGCATTGATATCCAGTCCGTGGAGCCTGTGGACCAGCGGACCCGAGATGCCCTGCAGAAGTCGGTTCAGCTGGCCATCGAGATCACCACCAACTCCCAGGAGGCTGCAGCCAAGTAAATTCCAGGGATTGCTCCCTACTTTTTTGGGGGGGCAGTACTACTCTTACCAGGTTTAGAAAATCAGAGCTCCAATATAGGCACATTTTTCCTCCAAATTGGTTCCTCATTAGAAGCTCCAGGCTGGTCAGAGATATTTACCAAGTAGCGATGAATTCCTCACATGTAGTATTTTAAAAATGGACAGTTTCTTTCCTTTTAGGTTTGATGCACATGAAGACACACCTGTTTGATAAAACTACCTGTTTGACTCGCATAAACTACATTTCTCATTTCTGCATGTAGCATGGGTGACCAATTATCCACCTCTGCAGAATTTTTTCTTTTATTTCTTAGTAATTGTAGAAACAGTGCGGTTCAACAACAAAACGAATTTCTGTATTTATTTAAATAGTATCGAAAATACATATGAAATATAGGATTTGAACAAGCCCGCCTGTGGTAAAGTCTGAGTTTGTAGAGTTGTTAGTACTTGCCAGAAGCAAGTTAAAGTTCACCCCAATTCCACCAGAGCCAAGCAGTGCATTTCTCAGAAATCTGTGGAAGTACCGAGTGAAGTCTGGTTGCACAGTATCTTAGAAGCCCAAGCCTAATTTCGTCCCTTCAATCTTCTCATTTCAGACATGAAGCTGAACGTTTGGAGCAGGAGGCCAAGGGCCGGTTGGAGCGCCAAAAGATCTTGGACGAGGCGGAGGCAGAGAAGGCTCGCAAGGAGCTGCTCCTCCTGCAGGCCAACAGCGCAGCTGTGGAGAGCACCGGGCAGGCCAAGGCGGAAGCCCAGAGCCGTGCCGAGGCGGCCCGCATCGAGGGTGAAGCTGCAGTGGAGCAGGCCAAGCTGAAGGCAGAGGCTGCCAAGATCGAAGCCGTGAGTATTTGTTATGTCTGTTCACTTAAATTTCCATTAAGGAGAGGGCTTTCGAAGTTAGAGGACACTTCTTAGATTTGGAATCATTTTCAGAGGTAGATGGGACAGTCGCCTCGCCCCCTCACTGTAGGAATGGACTTTCCTGTTAAAGCACGTTTCTGCTTAGACTCACACATATTCTTCCATTCCACATTTCGAGACTGCCTTCAGTGAAAAGAGCTTTGTGTCCCTTTTGGTATATGTCAACTGTTTCTGAACACTTATTTAACACGTGCCATGCTTCTTGCAAGTAGCAGTGATGACCATCAGTTCTGAGACAGATGCCAATCAATCAGAGATTAGTGTGTTTATTGGATGCTGTAATGGGTGGTAGGTGATGTTGCTGCACTGAGCAGATTTCTATGTTCAGCTGGCTTTCTAGCCTACGTACCCTGGTGGTCTAGGGCTTATCTAATCTCATCTCTCTGCATATTTCTCCCCCATCCAGGAATCAGAGCTGGAGCGTCTGACCCAGGCCCGTGAGGCAGAGCTCAAGTATATCACCGAGCAGAATGACATGGAAGTTACCAAGGCTCGGGAGATGGCGGAGATTGAGTCTGGGAAGTTCAACAAGATGGTTGTCTCCATTGGTTCGGACACCATTCGTGCTATCGCCGTGTCAGGACCAGAGATGCAGGTAGGTGGCATTAAAAGTCTACCTCATTGGTTGCTTTCTCATGTCTTGCTTGGCAGAAATACCCAAAAAGTGGGCAACCAAACATTGAGGGGATGTTGTGGAACCATTTTTATACTTCGCTTATTTTTGCCTTCAGAACTTCAAGAAATACAAGGAATTGTTTCGAGTTAAGAAAGTACAAAATGAATGTATACCACCTCTGTGTATCATTGCATGAATTGTAGGAGTTGTCATTCCTCCCATATCCTCCAAAGTCCATTGGAAGGTTTTGGTGGATTATGCAATACTTTAGAAGGCAGAGGCCTTTGTATGGGTGTTTGATACCCCTTAAACAGCTGACAGACAGGAACTCATTGTTGGTATTTTGCACTGTGGAGAATTCAGAGAAATTTGTAATGAGACGGGTTACGGGTAAACTGTTACTAGTGAACAGGAAAAAGGTTCATGGCTCTGAATCATTGTGCCGGCAATTTCTTTGGTCTTGTCCATACCACATTTCCTTGGTGAGTAACTAACTGATGACTTGACACGCCTCACATTTCTTCCCAGGTGAAACTCCTGCAGAGTCTGGGACTGAAGTCCACCCTGATCACGGACGGAAATGCTCCCATCAATCTGTTCAACACTGCCCAAGGCATGCTGGGAGGTCTCGGCGGCTCGGCAGATACCAGTTAAAGTAGACAGGGATCTGAGAATCAGCGAAGAGATTTAAGTGAAGAGAGTAGTAGAGATAGTAGGATTTTTTGACCAAGAGTCAAAGGTTCCTGTCTCCTTGTGCACTGGTTTTTTTTAATCAATCTTATCCCTATTTAAGGGTGTATGCAAAATCATATTGAACTAGAAGGATTGAGGAGTGTTAGGGTTATATTTTCATTTACCATGACATTTTTGTACAAAGAGAAATAACTTCTAACTATAAATAAGAAATAATCTCCAAGGTATACAGAAAAAAATCCTTATTCCTTGTTTTTCTCTAAATGTGCCAAGTGTGTCCTAGGCGTTGTTTAGTAACCCTTCACTCAGTGCCTGAATGTGTACCTAAAGAATTCGCCCCCATGACGAATCTGTCCCCATTATCCTTTGTAATGTATGTCGTCTCCACAACTAGGGTGCCAATAAAATGTGCACAGGCATGTATTTGAGTGTCTATGTGTAAAGTTCTGAACATAAACCTTGAGTGAACATAGGTCACTATGCAGTGCTTACCATGTTGATTAAGAACAGCTGGGGAATGAACTTGTACTGGGGATGGGTAGTTAATGAGATGAACATCTGATAATCAGTAAACCTTAAATGTTGGAATGGTAATAATAGCTATGTGCATTATTTGCTAGATACACTTTCAGTCATGAGTGGAGCAAGGATTGTGAAGTGGACACATCAGTTCCAAGAATTGAACATAATGTGCGGCCTTTTCACATCGGAGTTAGTTTCTTTGCACCCATGTTTCCTTGCTTGGTGGCGGGTGATGAATCCCGAGTGACACTTTCTTCTCCTGAAATAGGCAAAACATTCAGAATTTTTATTTTTTGCTCTGTAACCGATAAAAAGCAGCCATGGAATGTACAGGTCTATAATGCAAGATAATTGTATATCTGCATATTACTTTGCAATAGTTATTTTCACTTTTCAAACAGTTAACTTGATTGTATTACTGCTAGTGCCACTTCCTGATGTTAAGGGAACAGTGTTGTCAAGTGTGCATTATTAGCATAAAGTCTTTGTGTATTGGCTGTGTGGGGATGGTACGTTTCAAACTACTGTGTAAAGATACACACAACAGTTGACTCTGTCACAGCTAAATAACGAATGCAGAAACAGATTAAACTAAATTGTGGAATACCTCATACATTTTTCATCCCCTAGTAATTATAGTAAGAATTGTATCAGTCTATAAAAATCACTTGCATAGGTAAAGATATTGTACTTTGAAATTGCAGCTTTTATTTTCAAAAGTAATGATTATCGTCAGTAGAAAGAATATATTACCGTAATTTCTATTAAAATCGTGTGATTCTACAATTTAGTCGTGAACTTTGAAGTGCAACAGGAGTTTGTTATAGTATATATGGCTTTTGAAGTCAATATAATGTCTCTTATTTTGTCATTTATAAAGATGGGCTTCAGCCTACAAGGATAAGTAAATGTAGTTGGGCTAACTTGGAGGATGCTATTATTTTGTTGCATGTTGTGTTTGAATCCAGTTTAAGAGTTTTTTCTTACCCCAAATAAACTTTTGAGAAGATTTTTCATGGCAATTCTAGTAGAATTGACTAAGTTATTCTGAAATATCTTTAGCCCTGTGCCCTTTCCTTTCGAAGAAATTTTGAATACCTATGAGATGCGGTGGACTAGCACTTGATCCATAACACAAGTGGCTGTCTAAATGAAGATTGTCACGTGAGTTTCAGGATTGTGTCATATTAGAGGATGTATTTGAACTATTTGGTGTCCTGGTTTGGCTTTTTCAGATGTTTATATTTAAAGAATGAGAGAGACGTCGAATTACTGGGTCCATGCTCTGTGTGCAATCATATTCAACTAATAGGGAGCATGTGAGGGCAAATGGGATATGCTCAGAAAATGACACCGTGTTCTGCCCTGCTTTATTCTTCATTGAGGAGTGCAAAAATGCAGCTAGTGCAATAGCAAGCAGCAACCACACATTCCAACATCTGGCAACCTGACAGCGCGTAAACTGATAGTCGCACCGGATCTAAAATGTCACCCATGAACCGGTACAGAAATGACACTGACGCTGCGCTTGGCGATGAGTCGAATTTTCAATGTTTGGGACGAGGCTTGCGTGCCAGGGAAACCTGACAGAATCTCGACTGCTCTTCCCTGGTCTGCCACTGACGTCCCCTGCAACCACATCACCGCATTTTTGGAATAGCAAATGCGTAGTCTGATCGCGAATACCCCATAATCATCAATCAAACCAGCCGCAGGGGTAGCCTACAAGAGCCTTTGGGGGGAAATGCTTGGAGCAATCCCTGCAATTAGTGCCTCCCGCGCGCCATGAGAAAATAGCATGGTACCGATAAAATGTCATTGATCTGTGGTGTGAGTCTAAACTCGGACTCCCAACGATATACGAATGTAATAATGCACTCGCAACGCCACAGCTCCCAGCGGGCGGGTAGGCCCAGACAAAACGCATTTTTGCCAAATTACTCACTGTTTGGGATGCTTTGCACAATTCCTCCCAACCTTGAAAGTACATGTTGACTTCAGCCGCGATGTTACCCCTTAATATGACTGTTTGTTAGTATCTAAGAACGGTTTTAACCAAAAAATTTTGCAGACGCTGTTCTTTTTTGAGCTAACGAGAGCGGACAAGGAAGTAAATTTGCTACCGTGTTGGCTGCTCTGCGTGCGGCGGAAGCACCGCCAGCCGCACGGTCATCACCAACATGCTTCGAAGAAATCCGAAGACGTTCACCGTCCGCGTGACTACCATGGATGCTGAGCTTGAGTTCGGCATAGACGTGAGTTCTGTGATTATTTACTGTCATTTAGTCATTGTCGTCATGGTTCTCCCTCTCTAGAACCATGGAGGTGCTAAAAGAAGGCCGCAGGGATAGAATGAGTAGGTGCTTGTTTAAGTTTACATAGGAAATAAGCCGAAACTCTCTAAGTCTGAAGTCCCATTTATCCAAAGGTGTTTGTGCCACATGAGGCTTGGTAAAAAAGCAGTCTCTCCTGCTGCTTCAAGTTACTTGCCTGGTTATGTTTGTTTTTGAGACTTCTGGGGCAGTGTGGGGTAAAATTTGCAAAGTGTTTTGATTGACTATTATTTCCAACATACTGCAAGTTTGAAACCTGTTAGTGTTTTATGCATAGCCTACATGTATTTTGAAAATCTCCTTAAAAAGTTTAAGAACAAAAGAACCAGCAGAAGAGTCACAAGAGTCAAAAATAGGTTCTCTTTAAAAGAAAGACCCACCTCCCCCTTTGAAAATGTGTCCTTTTCAGTTACATTTCTAATGTCATTTTAAATTTTTATGAGCAATTTGAAGGTCGTCTCTAAGTAGCCACTAACACCCCTGTTTCGCTGTCTTAAATTTCCCTTCTTTGGCGATTCATTGTTGCTTCACTCCAGAATCCATGACCGAGTACAGTATTGTTTCACAATCTGAACAGTGACCCTACCATGAATTATCAGTGTCTTCCTGAAATCATCAAATCACAGTAAAACTATAGTGCCCTCAATCATTTGGAAAAGCATGGAGAATTTTAAATGTTAAAATAATGCATCTTCATTAAGATTAACCCAACAATATTTTGAGTAGTTTTCACGCTGTAAAGAGGAGTGGAGAGTTGCACAAAATATTTGCTCAAGAAAAATTCATGTCATAGGCCCTTTAATTGTTCGACAAAAATGGAAAGAGAATTGCTGTGCTACAAGAGCAACATTTATATTGATTTGGCTGAATTTATCTTCCTTTGACTGGACAGTGGAAAGCCACAGGGAGACAGCTCTTTGACATGGTGTGCAGGACGATTGGCCTGCGAGAGACTTGGTACTTTGGGCTCAGATTCATTGATCACAAAGGCTACATTAGCTGGCTGAAGATGGACAAGAAAGTAAGTGGCAAAAAAAGACTCAAATACTCCCCCCCCCAAAAAAGTGGAAAAATATCTCAAGATTTTATTCATTATTCCTAACTGCCCCTGCCCTTATAGCTGGGGTGCATCCTGTGTCCTTCAAAAACCTCCAGTCACCTCAAGGTACAGCCTCGGTCTTACATCCTCAGTTCCTCAGTGACTGAATGATATCGTGGACTAGTGCAGATGATGTGGAGCATAATCTAGGCTTGAATTTATGCATGACACAGTCAGCTGCACGTTTTTGCGGTACAGCCTCAATTCTTCAAAACCACTGATCAGAGGATTTGGGAGGACAGTAAGGGTTTAGTAGACCAGGATTTAGAAGAGAAATAAGGCCAGAGAAAACAAAAACATCTGAAATAGTGGCCAAGATGAATCTTCCTCAATCCTGTAAAATTCCCTCCAACCAGTCTTTTAGATTTTGAAGGATCTTGGACCAAAGGTTAGGTCTGGTCAGAAAACAATACATGCGCATGCAGCTGGAAGAAAAGGCACTTGAAAACTGGCTTGTTAAATCTTGGAATTGCACTTGAACTTGATATGATTATTTGTAGTACTGAAGACATGATTTGAATGCCAGTGAATGATATGAATTGGCATACATGAATAGAGGTCTATTTTCCCATGCTTTTTGATTGAACTGTGAAGTGCAGCAGAAATGACTCGGCTTTGGCAGTTAACCCCTTCGCGCGGCTAGAGCTGCTGTAAAAATTGAGATCCTCAGCCCGCTTTTCAGCCATTATTCTCGGCCCACGCTCGAGCGAACACAGTGAAAGAAGGCAGGCCCTGGCTCTTGTATATATGGTGATTGGCCTTTGTGTGTAGCCGAGAAATGAAAAGACCGAATTTGCATCATAATCACCAGCTTCACAATAATCCCCACTTTGAAAAGAGGCAATGGGAATGTGGAAGCGTGAGTAGAGCCGCATGCCACTAAACAATCAGCCTTTTCACTGTGTAATTCACAGCGTGCAGAGCACGCAGGGCCACAAACCTAGAATTTGCGGTTTGGCAGGTGGCCTTCGTGGCCAAGCGAGGCTGGAATTCTTGGAGTCGGCTTTCGGAAAGAAACTCCCGTTGTCAAGGGGTTAATTAGCATACGTGTAAGTTTAAGGAACAGTTAATGTGGAAAACAGACCAGAGTGTGGTGCATGCTTGCATATACATATTTGGACTTACTCTTTCAGGCTGTTTTGGGGAAAAGTGATCATTGCCAGTTAAAAACATTTTATCTTAAAATTGCGCATGTTGAAATTTGACCTTGTGAGAGATCAAATTCTATCGCTATCATGACATAGTGTTACTGCACTGCACTTTGTTGTGTCTTCTGCTGGTGAACGTTTGAGCTCACAGAACCAATAACCCGGCTTAAAGTTCAATGTAGGGAGTGGTTAAATAGCTCAGCTGACTGGGAAAAAGCCATTACGGAATAGTAAAATTGAGTACTCCATTAAAACCTTCCCTTGCAAAGATGCATTCTCAACACAGTTGTCCTATCAGTTAAAATTAGTCAAATGACGTGATATGTCTATGTACTGTACAGGGGAAGTGGAAGGAAGTTTGGACTATTTTTGACTGTTACAGCTTAAGGAGGGTTAACTTACATGTAAATATTGAAAACTGACTTCAAGGGTTGTGCATTCATGGGTACACATTTGACTTAAGGTCTGGTGTTCCCAGATCTGTGATTACTAGTGAAACTGGAAACGTGTTCGCTTTTTCCTTGGTTTAATTCCCCTGCAAAGTGCCTGACATTATGTTGCTGGTTACTACCTGTGAAGTTAAATGAATCTTAGAGTGTTTTGAAAGAAAAAACAGCAGACTCAAAAACAGTCTTTCAATTTCTAATCAGAGTGCTTGTGCAGTGTGCTTTCTCCTCAGAAAGGTTTAGGGAATTTTCCAGGACAAATTCTGGGTAGTAAGACCTGGTGAAAAACAAATCACGTACACTTCATTCTTGGTCAGGTATTGCGTATTTTGGTACTTGTCACAGCCCAAGCAAATTTAGCATGGAAATTTTTGCACTTCCGTCAACTTCTTTTAATATGCGAACTTCAAAAGTGAAATTTGTGATCAAAGGCTGTAAAATGAAGGCTGACACACACATGACGCTGTTGAGTCACTCCCCCATTGTCATCCCACCCACAGGTCCAGGAGCAGGGTGTGCCCAAGACTTCCCCCATGCCCTTCCTCTTTGCTGCCAAGTTCTACCCAGAAGAGGTCAGCGAGGAGCTCATCCAAGAGATCACCCAGCACCTCTTCTTCCTGCAGGTCAAGCAGCAGATCCTGAACGAGGAGATTTATTGTCCGCCAGAGGCTTCCGTACTCCTAGCTTCGTATGCTGTGCAAGCTAAGGTTAGATTTGTTTGGAAATGAAAACCAGGTTCATCAAAATTACTGTCATATCTTAAACACCAATACATGAAACATGGTGTGTTTTCCTTTATTTAGGCAAACATGTAGTTGCCTTAAATGTAAGTATAAGAATTCATAACGTCACTGTAATGGCAGTAACCTCCACAGTATGTAGGCAGTGTTCAACACATCGAAAAAATGGCTTCACAGCATAGACTAGTTTGAGCCTTAGTAGTATTTTGTCCTGTTAAGTTATAAATGTCAGTTTAATTGACTCATGAAAAGGAGCAATGGTTTTACAGCTTTAATTCGCTACAGTAATAGTCTAGAGTGATCGAGTTTCAGGGAGCGTGGTATGCAGACTGATGTGCTAAGAGTCCTGTGTCATCGACATGCATGAACAGATTGATGTTAAACTTTGCATAGATTTTTATAGTCAGGTTTTCAGATTTATGCCACAGTAAATTCTTCTCCTGGGTGGGATTCCGGTCAGACGCCTTCATTACTTGGTGATTTGAGGGGTTTGTGAAATTGAAAGCTTTTGCATGCAAAAATTGAACATGAGTGTATATGAATAGATTTGGCAATGGGGCATCATATGATCCATCACTACAGTTATTTGAAAAGCTAGGTTTAAAATGGCAATTTCGTGTACAGGTTTCACACAGATGCAAGTTACATTTGTTACACAAGACCACACATACTGCCACTGCAGTTGTAGGGACCACACACATGTCAAACAGTTATTATGGGGACAAATAATAGCTTGGTCGTGAATTTCCCAACAGTTGAAATTTTCCCTCAACACTGGGCGGCCAGGCCACACCAGTTGACCTCTCTGGCACACATGTTCACTTCTAAAGGAACCTCTGTTTTTGAATGCACTCCAACTCGTACAATACATGTAGTCTTAATCAATTTAAGGCAGGTTCATAGCTCTCTCAAATTTGACGAGATAATTTGATTTCCTCATAGTTACTGGAGAAACTTGATTGAGGTGAATCTGCATGAAACACATTTCTGTTTACTCACATTCACAGAAACCAAGAAACAACCAAATTTTGTCATTTGGCTCAGTGTCTGAAAGGATGGTAGAATTTATCATTGAATTAAGCTTACAGTAGAGCAATGCCACTGTCTTGTTTTGTGTTCAATGCAGTATGGTGACTACGAGCAGAACGTACACCAGCCAGGATTTCTAGCCAACGAAGAACTCCTGCCACAGCGAGTGGTAGAACAGTTTGATATGACAGCTGAAATGTGGGAGGAGAGAATTACTGCATGGTATGCCGAGCACCAAGGACTCATGAGGTAAATACAGGAGCAAAACAAGGAAACCGGTGATAGTAGTAATTAATAAACTTGTGAATGAGGCTATTGTGACTTTGAGGGTGACTTTGATGCACAGGGGTGGGAATAGGGATAAAAAGTATATTGTATTCAACTAAAGCAAAAATAGCTTCGTTTGTTGCGTATGAAATATCATTCTTCCAATGTTCTTACCGGTACTTTTTTTTACTTGTTTCTGCTTTTGTTTTGACAGAGATGAAGCGGAGATAGAATATCTGAAAATTGCACAAGATCTAGAAATGTACGGGGTCAACTATTTTGAGATTAAGGCAAGTTGATATTTTATCTTAACCTCATTGAAATTGGTGCAGATATGAAGTGTAATACTTCCATCTGAAATTTGCTCTGAACTTTGTTTTAAATAAGTAGTTTTGAAAACTATTTTCTCGTTTAGAATGAAAAGGGAACCAACTTGTATCTGGGTGTAGATGCCATGGGGCTGAATGTGTACGAGATAGACAACAAGCTGAGCCCTAAGATATCATTCCCCTGGAGCGAGATAAGAAATGTGTCCTACAAAGACAAGAAGGTAAGAAATGGTGCACTGTTCAAGAACACGTAGTTGAAGCACGTACATTCAGAACTTTAACGAAGAACTTCTTGACATATTTCACAGCTCATAATTTGATACCTTTTCTCTTGCAGTTCACAATAAAGCCCATTGAGAAGAAATCGCCCGACTTCTGTTTTATTTCTCCTCGGCTTAGACTCAATAAATTGGTGAGTTTACTTGCCTTGTTTCAAAAGTTGCAGAACACTTGATAAGACTTGGAAAGGGGACCGACGTCAGGTGTGCGTAAGCATCATACCAAATTACAAATGTACAAATGTTTTGGCTCGGAACTGCACAAGTAGAAAAACATCAAAAAATTTGTGCAGTGCGTTTTATTCCGTAGACATGTCACTAAGCCAAAAGGGGAAAATCATAATTTAGCAAAAGCCAGCAGCTGATGATTTTTCTTGACTGCTCACAGAGGCACAGTCTATTTGAATCACAGTTAGTAAGTTTCTTCCTGGTTTGCTTGATGTATCACTTGTGATATTTTGGTGATTAGATACTGGATCTGTGTGTGGGGAACCATGAGCTGTTCATGCAGCGACGGCGGATGGACACCATGGAGGTGCAGCAGATGAAAGCACAGGCCAAGGAGGAGAAAGCCAAGAGACATGTAACTGATCCATCTTTTCATTCAGTCGGGAATGCCACAAAACTCAGCATGCTTGGAACATACTTTAGGAATACCACCTCAGCCCAAATTGTTGACCTGCAAAGCAGAAAAAAGTGTTCAGCAAATATCTTAGTAAAATGCGTGCAGTATGTCTGGGTTTGTCAGTTTGGGAAGAGTTTACATTTTCTCAGTATCCGAGTTCTGTTTCTACAAATGAAAATGGGTGTGGCATTTTGAACGGCAACTGGAAATTGTTGGATAGGGTTTTCTCTCAAAGCAATTATTCCTAAAGGATTTGATCAACCACAGGAAGCTATGAATCAGTAAGTTTATGAAAGGATTTCTCTGTGATAAAGCGTTTGTCATTGTGATTGGCTTAGATTGAGAGACACAAATTGATGAGGGAGAGGGAATTGAGAGAGCAAGCAGAGCGGGACAAGGAGGACATGGAGAAACAGCTGGTGCACTTCAGGGATGAGGCAAGACTTGCCCATGATGCCCTGGTGAGATGCCGTTGTGTTTGTTACTCAGTCTCTTGTGAGTCAACCTCTGTTTTTCCCCATGCCTACCTCACCCCGGCAAAAGAGTTAAACCCCAGCAGTGCTTTGGTAGTCCACCCATTGACTGCCGCAAATTTGGGGGATGTGAAGGTGAACTTTATGCTATGACCAGGGATTTTTTCACTCGCTCAATGTGAAAAATGAGATACGATTCACATGAATTGAAAGATACAGCCACAGCGTTTGATTATCTACTCATTTCAGTAAATTGCCCTGGATAGTCACTTGGACATATTTCCTTATGAGCAGAACAGGGCACTGTCAGTTGAACTTACTGTATCACTGTTCTGGGCCCAATTTCATGGCGCTGCTTACCGCAAGCGAAAAATAAGCTAGTGTGGTTAGCGCAGATGGAAATCATATGCGCAGAATTCTGTGGTAAGCAGCCCCATGAAAGTGGGCCCAGGTTGATTATCAGTGGTCACTGCCAGGGTTAGAAAAGGAATTTCTTACATGCTTTTGAGAAAAGAAAAAAAAAGAAAGAAAAACTACCCAAATTGACTACTGTGCAACATGGGTGAATTAGTCTGACAACAATTACCTCCACTATTATGGAAGCATTCTCGCTCCTGTAATGACGTCTTCGATAGGGTAGGTGAAATTATGAGTACAAAACAAACCAAAGATTTATGTTTCTGAATGAGATTAATACTTACAGGTCACGTAAATTTGTTATTTTTCAGATGAGGTCGGAGGAGACAGCAGAACTTCTTGCTGAGAAAGCACAGGTTGCTGAGGAAGAAGCCATGTTGCTGGCCCAGAAGGCTAACCAAGCTGAGACTGAGATACAACGCATCAGGCTCCAGGCTATCAAGGTAACGTTGAAGGTTTTGAAGACTGTGGGACAAGCGTTTTGTGTTTTCGAAGAAAATGACCACTAGCGAGCATAAAGTGACCACTGGCCAAATTCTGTGAACACCTCATTTGATGCCTGGTCTACTGACGTAAACAACCTAATTTGACATCCATTGGGTCAAGACTGGGAAAAGAAGCATTTTGTAGATTTTAATAAAATAACAGCCAAGTGACCTTTTGTCCCCAGTCAGAGTGCGCCACATAGAAAGCTTTGGTCAGTTGTCCTTATGGCCAAGTTGGGTACACAACACTGGCTACTATAAGGAAAGAAAGTACGAATTTTGCTGAAAATATTCTCATACGCTGTTTGTTTGCCTCATCTGCAGACAGAAGAAGAAAGAAGAGTGATGGAGATTAAAAAACGTGATGCCGAAATGTTTGCATCGAGATTAGTTGAGGAGTCCGACAGAAGGTAGACATACTGTCACTGTTTTCTTTACTTTGCTGAATCCTTACCTAACTTTTGTGCGATTTGTCTTGATCTAACAAGAAATGAGCATATTGTAGAGTTTTTAGGATGATGTGTTAATTGATATACAATGTTGCGGAGGTTGGGGTCAGCAAGGCCAGCGCGTGCTAGCGGGAAATTGGCGTGCCACACATGCTGGCAGTTGCCGTACATATCTAGGAGCGAGTGGACATGCACGGTGCTATTGGCGAGAACCCCCAGCTTCTGAGGTCAAAAACCTTCATTTTTGTCCATTGTTGATAAACAGCAGCGCATACTTCAACCAAGAAGCTGATATATTTTGTGTCCTTGTCACGTTATTATTGTCTGCCCTTTTGAGCCCGAAAACACACTACAGTATTATTTGGCTCAACATTCCAACTTTACTTATTCAATTATTGTCTCAAACACTTAAGGGTTTTTTAAAACCTGTTTCTGGAATCACAAATTTGGAAGAATTTAAGATTCATCCAATCCCCGTCAACATTTCTTTAGTTGGTACTGGACAGTGAAAGTAAAATATGACCCATGCTTTTTGTTGGGAATTGTTTAACTTGCCACAGGAATGCAGCTCGGCTAATCAGTGTTGACCCCTTGAAAAGTCCTTTAGCACCTAAACTTGTAAATGTGTTTCCTCACATTGTGGATGGAATCGTCATGCCCCAATATATAAAGCATGTGATTGAAGGTTTAATATTTTTTGTTGTTTCTCTAGGGCTATAGAAGCAGAGAGATTAAAGGAGCAGCTTGTTCGAGCCAGAGAGGCAGAGAAGAGTGCCAAGGAGAAACTCATCCAAGTCACCAAGCTGCCGTTACTGGACGTGAGTAACTAGAGCAGATTTAGTGGATTTATAGACGGAGGAGATGCCAAAGCTGCCGTGGCACCAGACTCGCATTTGCATTCTTAAGCTTGATGGGTGCATATGTTTGGCAATTTTAACAGCTCCTCATTGGACGAAAAGGCATGTAGCGCACGCATTACCACCAGTGAAAGAGCGTTGTGCCACTGTAGTAAAGGCTTCTTATTCACAACTTCCAATTACTCTACAAGTAAACAATTAGCCAAGCAAAAGAAGGGTACTGTCCCAAATGTTGTGCAGTATTAATGTTACAGTTTGGTGTGGCTGGTGCTCTGCAGCTTTTTGAAGTCGAGGCCCACTTGGCGTGAAATACTGTCTTCCTGCAGAGTTCTGTGATGAGACAACCTAGAAAGTATTACATAGCTATAACTCAACCCAAGTTACTCCAAAATCAAGTATTTCACTT
Organism: Acanthaster planci; assembly: GCF_054643075.1. Classification (NCBI taxonomy): domain Eukaryota; kingdom Metazoa; phylum Echinodermata; class Asteroidea; order Valvatida; family Acanthasteridae; genus Acanthaster; species Acanthaster planci. Next base: position 10,149,435 of record NC_141785.1, on the reverse strand, counting down.
AGTGCTGCTTTGGCATTTATAGGCCAGGGAGGTTCCCAAACTTTTTAAAATTCAACTGTGTACAGTACACAAATGGTACACAAGTAAAAAACATAACCCAAATCAAACTGCAGGTTGCTGCTGGACTGTGCAATGCTGGTTCCATTTTAAATACAGTGGAAGGCCGCTATAACAAACAAGACGAGGTCCACGCTAAATGTTTGGTACAGCAGTCGTGCGGTATAGCGGTGTTCGGTATGGCGGCGTTCCACTGTACAGTAAAGCTAGGTATGGGGTTTTGGTGGACTTGGAGTAGTTTTGATTTTATTCTGCTGCTACACACGCAAACACTGTGCAGTATTAAGGTAATAGGCAGGCCTTCAAAGCCTTGATAAATGGCAAAAAATACTGATCCAACACCTGATGCTGAATCTGCATGATGAAGACATTAGTACATGGCAGAGGCGGTGACCTGTATTGCCAACTGATAAAGAACTCTAGGGTTATTTTTACATAAAAGTATACCTCACTGTCGAGTTAACCAAAGGCCTGCCCACTGCATTGTTGGCCAATCTCATAGAAACCTTGTGGCAGGTGGTATTTTGACTGGACTCTACAGTACTTGCCTATTGCCATCACATTAATCTTGGAATCAACTTTTGTTCTTTCTGTGTTTTTTATTTCTTCCATAAGTTGTCATCGGCGCAGGTCATATCTAGTTCAGAGCTGGAGAGGTTGCACCTTGACGGAGACAATGGGGTGGACAATGAGACCCACTCCTTTGAACTGATGACAGATGGCGACGTGGAGAAACTTTCCAAAGAAATTGAAAAAGAGAGGTTGTTTTAACATCATCTGCTGTCCCCTTCTTTGACCTGACCCAACCCCAGTGTGGGGGGCACTTGAGCCAGGATTAGTGCTTTAAAAAGCCTGAGGTCACAAGTACAACTTTTATCACCCTACAATTCCCTGTAATATGCCTAGCACTGTGCTACTGTTCTTTACACTCTGAAATAAAGGTCAAGTTCGGGCAGCCTGTTCTTGACAGGGGTTTCTTGTTCTCGCACTCGAACGGTGGGAACATGACTCAAGAACACTGTTCACGGAACAGGATCACACACCACCTCCTCATCATGGTTTTACAGGAACACACAGAAAAACTCGTGAGATTTTGATTTTTGAACAGCTGCAAAGAGTAGAGAGATGGCTTCCAAAGCCATAAACAATGCAAAATTAACATTATTATTTTCCGTAACACAGAAATGAATGTTCCTGTTTATATAGAAATGAATTCAGCCCATCCAAACATTAACTCTTGAATAACGTACATGGATGCCGCCATTTTGCATGTTGCTTGTCACTAACTACCAGCGATAACCAGTTGTTTGTTCCCGGCGTTCGAGCGGCTGACCCACGAACAACAAATTGAGCTGTTCGTGAACATACAGGAACAAGCCGCCCGAACTCAGCCGTAATAAACCAGATATTTGTCATACTTTTTCCAAGGCAGTCTGTAGATGCAACAAAACTGCTTTTTAATTTTTGCCAGCAACAGATAAATGAGAACTTGTACTTTCATTCTCCTTGGGACTTCTTTAAAGAACCTTCCAAATTTCCCTTCCAAATCTAAATCGGCCTTTCCTTGCTGCCCCTCGTCTTTGCCCAGAGTGGACTATTTGGAGAAGAGTAGGCATCTGCAGCTGCAGTTGAACGAGCTCAAGTCAGAGATTGAGGTGATGAAGGTGGAAGAGAAAGAGACGGAGCTGGACCGCATCCACAATGACCTCATAGACAGAGGAGAAACCAAGTACATCACGCTCTTCAGAGTAAGTAAAAAAAAGTCTTTGAAATTCCTTAAACCTCCTATGCAAAGATGCATTCTTGATACAGTAGTCTTATCAGTTAAAATCAGTCAAATGACATATGATGTGTCTGTGTATAAATGGACAGGGAGAGATAGAAGGAATTTTTGACTGTTTTTGACGGTTATAGCAAAAGGAGGGTTTTGATAAGTCACTAAAACATGGAAAACGAGACAAGTTCTAAAAACTGCATTTATTTTATAGACACATGCTTTCATTGGTTGAAATTCAACAGTATCCTGATATAAGAAGACTGGCCTAAAAGATTGGAGGTTTAAAATGAGAAGTGAGAATGTCTTGTCCACGCAGGACATGGTATATTTTCTTTGGAAATACAGAATGACAATTTTTTGAAAGAAGAATTTCATATAACATGACAGTTGGAGCCAGTTTTATTGGCCGCACGTAAGTCAACTTGCCCAGTTCTTTGTGGCAGGGAAGATGAGTATTGGTACTGAAGTTGGATTTGTTGTGCTCAGAAGCTGAGCAACCAAAGGAAGTTGGGGAAAATTTATTTTTTCATAAATGTGAAGTACTTCTAGCAGTGTTTGTTCAACACCGCTGTGTTGTAATATTCTTTAAAAAATCAATCTCCGTCCTTTTTTTTTCACCACAGATCAAATCTGGCACAACAAAGGCAAGGGTGGCATTCTTTGAGGAACTCTAGGAAGCCGTCCCCAACAGGTTTGACAAATGCAGATATACATTGTATTTTATGAAAGTTTTGTAGGTTCATATTTTCTTAAAAGTTATTCAAACTGACTGCTAAAGAGCTGGAGGAAATGATTACTGCAGCAGGTCGCCCTTGATTCATTTGTTAGGTCTCAAGATCTTGCAACATGAATTAAAGGTTTGAGGTTGAAATCCTGCTGGAGGCCTTTGAGTCCTCTGTCCATGAGCAAGATGCTTCACCTCCATTGATTCTGTGCAAGTGGAGAACTGGAAGTCTCTTTTGATTTTGCTTGGAAGAATGCCTCGATGCTATGAATGAACTAAGAGAGGCAGTGGAAATGCTGAGGATTTGGGTTTGGAATAAGGTGGAGTTTCAGGGATTCTGGCTGAAAATGGCAGAGTGTAGCACACAAACCCAGAACCAAAAAAGCAAGCACTTCTCCATTTGTAAATGGAAAATTGCAGGATTCAAGCCGTGAAAGGAATTGATCTTAAAAAAAAGTGCACCGTTGAACTTCTTTCCTTGAAGGGCCAATAGTGATATTGGCTGTTAGTGATGGATTCAGCTCTGTAATCACGCATGTCAAAGTACTTCTTGGACTGAGGTTACAATTAGATTGTACATGCCAGTACCTAGTTCGACTTCAGCAATGTGTAAATTTTCTTGCTGGTGCTTTTCACAAAATTCAGGTGCTTTTAGTAAGCTGTTAATATGTTTGAATTATATGACTGAGAAACGTATCTCCCTTTTTGTTGGTGTGCAAATATGACTACTTCCATAATGTCCATTCATCTTTTTTTTAGTGGGGGGGCCCACTGGAAATTTGTAGGGAGGCACATGCCCCCCATGGCGGATACTCATCAGAGAATTAGCCATCAGTGGCATTGTATTCACCAAGTTTTTTTGAACCAGTGTTTCGTGTCTACGTAAGCAAGCTTGATGTGCAGTACAAAGTCTTGCGTGCACAGTTATGTAGCCTACCAATACTCTGGCCAAGAGAAGGAAACCAGTTTTCTCTTTGCTCCTGCTATTATGTGAATTTTAGTTGATGGGTATGTCTTCCCAAAGTAATATTAAACCCTGGTCCCGTTTTCTGGGTGAAAATTGTAGTGTAATGAAAAAATGGCTTCAGACCTGTCAGTGGTCCTTCTAGGCCATGGTTTCGGGAAATGTCTGACTGGACGGAGATTGAACATGAAAAGATCTTTATTTTTGAAAGAAAAAATCCTGTTTGCATTTACTACTGGGCTATTTCTCCTTGACATGTGTTTGCAATAAAAAATCTAATTTAGGGAAATGAAGATTATTCAAATCATGTTTGCCAAATATAACTTGTTTGATGGTCTGAAGGTTCCCCAAAGTAATGATGTTCAAAAAAGACGGAGACAATCTCATAAGTTTGGAAGTACTTCTTGCAGTTGCTTTATACTAAGTTTATGCAGTTTATTCATGTTTTATTTACAAAAAGACATGTACATGGACTACGTGTAGTAAACCATATTTATGTACATGATTTTGCAAGGCATTTGAGCCTGGCATTGTGTATTTATTTTCATAGCGTTGCCTTGAACCCTTAACATTTTGGGACTTAAGGTCGTAAGCTAATTACAAAAAATTGGCAGAAATTTTCCAAGCTGTTAGAGCAAAATATGCTCTTTTAAATCAAGTAGGGATGTCGTTGAATGAAGACATGCTGGTATGTGCGTTAAGGGTCCAGGCGATGAAATTTTCTTAGACAAACTTTTTTGTGCAAGTTGGTACGCTGTTTCAGTGATTGAAAACTGATATTCTTTAGGGCTGAAGAGAGCACTTAAAATATTTGTTTAAGACAACCATATTATTCAGACAACAGAGGGCACTGCTACTGTGATGCCATTTGGGAAAGGCACTGCTCAGTGTACAGGTTTTCTGTTTGAATGTGAACCCAGACATTTGATCATTGAAAACTGAGAAACAGTAGCTTATTGGCGTAATGCCATGTGTGCAAACAAGAAGTTGCCAAGGAAATGGCAATTTATAGCCTCAAGAATAATGTAAAAATTCCAGCAGTTATTTTCTTGTTCATTTTGTTGTGCAAAAATCAATGCAACATTGAGGGTTTTTCCTCGAATGACATCACAGTGTTTCTGAAGAATATGAAAATTTGCATTAAAATAAAAACCAAAAAGTCACCAATAATGTATTCAACATTGCCAAACAAAAATTAACAACATAAGCTTAAATGAAACACAAAGGTTGCATTTGAAGGAAAAAACTTGGATCACATAGACCCTGTAACATTGATAAATACATGTAGTAGGAGAACTAGGCCAAAGATGTTGGTATGGCTGACCATGTGCCTTAGACACAGACTAGAGATGGCTTCAAGAGGTTTTTTCATACTGCAAGGGTTGGAGATTGCAATTTCGCACTAATGATGGACATATTTTCAGTAGCCATCTGCTGTCCTCATATCTGGCTTTCTTTTATTTGATTCAAACGTCGTTTACTCAAAGGAAATTACAGTTTGTGGATTTCCCAGGTAATCTCTCTTTAGTATTTCCTTGGAATTCCTCCCCCCCCCCAAAAAAAGATAAAGTTGAGGTTTATTAAAGAAAGAAGTTGCACATACGAAACCAGTTGTAAGGAAACTGCCTGGATTGTTTTGTTGGAATGTTTATGGTGTTTGTTGTATAAAGAATGGGTACCTTTACCAATAACTGGCAGTCTCGTAGCGACATTTCAGCATGCCTTTGTGCTTTGGTAATATGACTGAAAATATGTGAAAGAAAGTACAAAGGGGTAAAATGCTGAGTAGCTGTTCCTCATGCTAAATGCACGGTAATAGCTGACATCTTGTATTTAGCATTGCCATTGGATTTTGTTATCTACGTGTAGTTTGAATTATTTGAGTTGAGTAAATTGTGTTGAGTTAGTGTCATGGAAGTGACTTAAAAAGCACTGGATTTTTCAACTTCTTTCTTGCCAACTAAAATTGTATAAATACCTTATTCGTAGAAAGTATTCAAATGGAAAAATGCTGTCATATTCAATATCGGTAACAGGTCAATTGTCACTTTCAAGAAATTTGATATATGTCAGTAGAAAATTCATGCACTTCACATATGAATATGCTGGTATGTTCATTTTGATTTGCAAGTAGTTGAAAAGCTAAATTTATTTTCATAGCAATACTTTGTCATTGCTTTTGAATTGAATTTCACCTACTTTTGTTGTAATTTTCCACAATTTTTGAAGTGACATAATGTTGCTTTGACAGTGCATAAACTGTTTAGTATGGTACTAATAATAAGACAAAGTTTGTAATAAAAACTAAATTTATATTTATGATACAATTTTCGTTGTCGTGCTTGCTATTTGTTTGACTTTGGTACCCCCCGAGACACACAAAGACACTCAAGCAAACCTTAGCATCATCATGTAAAAATGACGGCAGGAAAAAGGTGGAGTACATGTCTAGGAAAATAGAAGTCGGTAAAGAATTCCTGAGATTCCAATCAATCACCAACACAAAGGCAGGGGGTTCTCTCCGCCCCAAATCATGTGTCAATTGTAACCCTTTAATGAATAAATGGGGCAGTTCACTGAAGAAACGTGTAAGGAAAAGAAATGTAAAGCCGCGTAGACATGTAGCTTTAATGTATATCAGTTGGTCTAGAAGAAAACCACTGTAATCAATACTGGAAACCTTAGTTACATATATAAGATTTGCATGTGCCTCTTGTCTAAGAAGTTCTGGAATTGCTCTAGTATCACCCATCCAAAAAACCAACTTAAATGAGTATTGGCAGAAATGACAACTACTCTACATCAATTTGCAATATTGATTAAAGGGCAAAGGAATTATCCTTTTTCTGTGAAACAAACTCTTTACAAAATTTGCACCCATTTACAAGTAACATAGTGAAATCTGAGAAACTTATGTACCTGTGATAAACCTTGCATAAAAAAATCCTACAATCATCTATAAAAGGTACTTACTTTAAATATCTACGCTCAGCCATGAGGGAAGGCACACAGATAATTGGATAATTAGGTACTTTTATCTGGGATACCAGGTTGGAACAAATTTAGTAACTTAATGAGAATCAGGCTGAGTCTTGGTGTCCCATTTATCAAGACATTCCCATTCAGCCACCCCAAGTTGAACAGTTCAGGCACTGGCGTCTTCACTATCAAGTAAATAAGTCGACACTAATCTTGAAAAGTCGTATAAGTCATGCCACTGGGATAGGTTAAGTGTATGCTACCTGTGCTGGTTGTGTGTGCACGACTGCCAGAATCTGGGAAGGTTTCTGCAACTTCTGATGGGCCACTGAGCTTTGATGATGAGTGTCGGTAATGTACATTTCTTGTGGGTTATCTTGCTTTTCCTGTTCTGCTCCCTTTGTTCCAAGGATATTTTCCAACGTTATGCAACCTGAACGGAACAATCTGCGGTACGCAATGATGGACGTCACAGTGTTACCCTACTTGCTAACCCAATTCATTGTTTTAGGGGAACTTTCCCACGGTTCTGACCGGTCCAAGTATTTTTAGACACAGAATTTTCGTTTCTATTGTTTGGGAGATTAATCAAATAGGATATCGCAGGTTGTTTGGACCTGAGATAAAATCTGCTGATTAGCAGAATTACAACTGAAATGAACCCTCAAAGATTTGACCAATGGGGATGTATATGCAAATCAACTTTGAGGAAGGCGTCACATCTCCACCTATCACATGAGGGCGCCGTACACTTTTCCCAGCATTGCTGAATGTAGTGTGTGACGTGCATCATGCATGAAGTACTGCTATGTGTGTTCGTGTTCCTCGGGCCACATGCCAACATGGTGGCACCGGTAAATTACTGAATTGGATATCCAGGACACATTGTTAAGTAGTGAATGATTATACTTACCGGACTTCTGGGGTGACATTTCGTCAGAAATAAGCTGTTTTTTCGTCCACCGCGTTGGGCATGGCAGCACGAGTGTGGCACGGATCTCACTCACTCCCGATCCATCCTTAGCCACACATACCTGTAGGATACGCAATTTCGTGTCGGCGTGCTGAACATTTTCGGCGCACCCACTTATCATTGTGGGCGCAATTTCTTTTGCAAACAGAGATGACCCTTAGCCTTTCCGTTTTCTTAGAGCCATTTATTGAATGATTTCACTCACGTTGTTCTGGTATTTCTTCTGCAAACACTATGAATGCACAATTGAGTTTTTCATTTTCAGGTCAACTCGCCTCCTGGCCGACTCTCCCCCTGACCTACTCACCCCCTGGCCGACTCGCCCCCTGACCGACTCGCCCCCTAGGAACGTCAAGCAAATAATGCTGGCCCAATGTATTAAAAAAAAACAATGGTTCTAACCAACGAAGCAACACGAATGACTCACGGACGGTAATGGATATTTGGACATCACCACTAATCACTTATTTATTCAAACGCTTCCTACGTCCACTGTCTGATTAGGTTTTTTCATGGAGGTAGAATCAACCTCCATGGTTATTTGTACATCCATCATACCCTCAGGATCAACAACTGTGTCTTCTTGTAGTGACCCGATATCCAATTACTAGTTAGTTATAGTGTTCTGTTGCTCATTCACTCGACTGGGACCTCACATATACTGCGAAAATTGATTTAGGTTCTTGGATATACGCTTTTTGTGTGACGTATAAAGTCATAGTTGTACATTGTACACTAATGTCAATTTTTAACGTCCCATTATTAATTTTTTTTATTTGCGTAATTTTTATTCCTTTTTTGGAATTGAATATCTTTGAGAGTGCTCTTAATTTGTTTACAAGTAACGGGCACCAGATGGCATGACTATTTTTCCATGACGTCATGACACCGACAGTGCATGCTTGGATATAATTCAATATGGCCGATCAACAATGTGATCCTTGATGACTGTACTCGCCGAATAAATCAGTATTTAGTGTTAATTGTGAACTAATAATTGCATCCTGTGAAGTTATCGGAACCTGAAAGTGTGTAGCGACCGTTACACCCTTTGTCATAAATTATGTCTCCTTAACACTTCCGTAGGTTTGCGTCGCCGGGCATTATGCCTAATATGTACCGTTTTTTATCCGAAAAAGTCCGCAGAGTTAATTAATATGGTAGAGTGTTGGTGTTGTGGCGCACAAAATCCCATAGACAATACACAGGAAATGCTGCGCCATGGCCCATACACACGATAATACTGAATTAGTTTTACCAATATGAAAAAAAAAGTTGTTACTCTCCAAATTCCACAGAAAGGGAATATCCACCAAGCTTTAAACAAACTCAACTTTGAGTGCCCGTTGCAAACCCCAGAACCTATTTTTAAGGGCAGCAATCACCGATTCCATCTCTGACTGATTGTATTTTTTATTAAATGGTGAATGGGCCGGCCATACGTGCTTGGCAAACTTAGGGGGCAAGTTGGCTAGGGTGGCGAGTCGGTCAGGAGGTGAATTGGTCAGGGGGCGAGTCGGTAAGGGGGCAAGTCGGTCAGGGGGCGAGTTGGCTAGGGGGCGAGTTGGCTAGGGGGCAAGTTGGTAAGGGGCGAGTCGGCTAGGGGGGCGAGTCGGTCAGGGGGCGAGTTGGCTAGGGGGCGAGTTGGCTAGGGGGCAAGTTGGCTAGGGGGCGAGTCGGTCAGGGGGCGAGTTGGTAAGGGGCGAGCTGGTGAGGGCGAGTCGGCCAGGGGGCGAGTTGACCTACAATCGGTCCAACGTCTGCCCTTCTCCCACAGACCCCACAGAAAATGAGCCTTTTTCACCATAGGATCTAGATGATGTTTAACACGGCACGATCAGGGTTCTATTTTAGTTGTGGACCCCATGCACAGAAATGCCAAGAGTTCTCTGTATGGTAGCTTACATGTCTTTGTACTTTGTATCATGTTTGTACCATAGAGGAAAAAAATTGCCAAAATCATGCCCGTTTCCAGAAAAGGTGCATATGTTTCCTGATCAGAGTCCAAGAGTCACACAGTTTACATGTGTACTTGCGAAGACGAGGCCCAACCATATGATTGACTACGGCTGCAACTGATAAACAGGACATGGAAATTGGCTGCAGCCGCTTTCCGTACGTGTGTGTGTAATTCTTAGCCACGACTGGGCTGAATGGTTGAAATGGCAGTTGGCTGCGGTGCGCTGGGGTGACACTGACTAATCACAGGGCTCCTCATTACTTAAGCTCAAATGGCAGGAACGACAAGGAACAGCTGTTGGGTACCAGTGCACGTGAGTGCACTGTCGCACAATGATCACTTTCTGTTGTACGCATCCACGTGCGGCCTCAACAGAAAAGTGTTCACAGTGCGCCAGCGCGCTCACTTGTGTTGGTATCCAACGGCTGTTGCTTGTTTTTCCTGCCATTTGGGTATAAATAATGAGGAGCCGTGTGATTGGTCAGTGTGACCCCTAGTGTGCCGCAGCCGACTGCTATTTCTACCAGTGCGGCTAAGAATTACACTCACTCATATAGAAAGCAGCTGCAGCCAATTTCCATGTCTTGTGTATTGATCGCAGCCATAGTCAACCATTTGGTCATGGCTCGTCTTCGCAAGTACACATGTGAACCGCATAACTCTCGGACACTGATTGGGAAATAGTTGCACTTTATTGTGGAAAACGACATAGTTTTGGCCCATTTTTTTCTTGGTACTCAGAACAACGGTAAATCTTTGGAGAAATGGAGCAGCATTCCTATAGGTACACAACTAGAATTCCTGTTCGTGCTGTGTTAAACGTCATGTAGAGCCAGTGGTGAAAAAGGCTCATTTTCTGTGGGGTTCGTTGGAGCAAAGCAGACGTCGGACCCCACAGTTCTGGGGGTACAAGTGGACCACATTCTCTTTTTCATGGGTGCACCAGGCCTACCAATATACAACTCCTGGATCTTGAATGAAGCAGATAAAAATATCCAGAACTGATGTGGGAAAACTTCATGCAGCAAATCCATCCCAAAGAGAACTTTCGAGTAGCAAGGCTGTATTTGCAAAGATTTGCATTGTAAGACAACGAAACAGTTGATGAGTTCCTGTCCCATCTCAAATTACACGCAAAGAAATGCAACTTCACAAATGACGGTGAGCTCCAGGATCGTGTTACTGAGCAGTTCATCGCAGAGGCAAGACACAGCGACTTACAGGAAGAACTCCTGGTCAAAGAAAAAAAAACGTCACACTGCAGCATACTGTTGAGTTAGGCCGTACTCATGAGGTATCGATTGGTCACATGCGACAGCTGGCCCAAGTTCAACCATCTGACCTCACTGTGGATTCTGTCAGATCCAGACGTCAATGCCATAACAGTGGAGGCACTCACCCCTTCACACCGAGAGAGCGCTGTCCAGCGTACAACACTACATGTCACAAATGTGGCAAAAAGAACCACTGGCAATCCGCCTGTAGATTTGGTTCAAGTAACATCGGTCAATGCAGCCATTCCAAATCCAAAGCATGAGCTAGATCAGCTCAACGCTGACAGACACGCTCCAGTTCCAGATCGAGGACAAAATCTAGCCGTGATGTCCACTCTATCTGCAATCCAGACCATGTGAGTGACCTCGAGGACCAGCTTGATGAAATAGTCATCAGTCCAGTTGCCATGTCTGACCCCAGCACCTCAGACCATCGTGACTCTGACACGTGATATACTGTCTGTGTAGGCGTATACCTACATAGATGTGAAGGGAGACAGAAAAACACTTGTTGAGCTGCGAGTTAACTACTTCCTGACAGGGACTCCGGAATCGGAGACGTATGCTTTATATGCGTGGCCGGGGTCTCCGAACTCAGGCAAAGGAAACAGGGCCCTGTAACTAAAGACCGTACTCCGAACAAAAGACCAGGCTGCTGGACATTATCGGCATTTTTCACTGTCAAAAGAGGTGATAATCCAGCCTTGTTTTGAAAACTTATACCAGGGTATGGGGTGAATTACCACCGGGGACAAAAGCGCTCCACCACCGCAGCGATGAGTCACACAGCACCGCTGCACGCTTATCTGGCCCCTATTGAAAAGAGGTCAGCAGTGCACTGAGCCAGGCTCGTGAACAAAAGAAAGTTACATAACACCGCACAATCTGGGCTCTTTTTACAAGGCTGCAGGCCTGGCTGAAATACTCGGGCGTCAATGAAGGTCACCTGTCAGCTTAGAGTAGTACCTAAAGATGAATTTTTGAAGAATTTTGAAAACGGAAGAAATGATAATTATGCCGGCCCAGCATCATCAACATTGAAAAATGCCCCGGCACGTAGTTGTTAAAGTCGACACAGGTGCACATGGCAACACCTTGCTTCTTCGCATGTACCGTTGCACGTATCCAGATAGACTCACTGGTGACAGTTTCCCAAAGTCAGTTTGCATCCAACCAACACACCGTATTGTGCACCTATAATTACATGAAGATCAACCAGCGTGGGTAGACAACACTCACCTGCCAGTATGACTAGAGTGGATGGAATGAGGCAGAATTCTTCATCGTAGAGTCTGAAGGCCCAGCAATACTGTGACTGCCCACATAACAACAACTTAAGCTCGTGACCCTGCACTGTGCAATTACCACCCTACATTGTCCCCCTATCAACTCAACTGAGGAGCCACTGCAGCAGTATCCTGATCAGTTTGAGAGAATTGGCAATTTTCGAGACGCATATCATGTTGTTCCCAAAGATAGAGTCCAACCCACTATTGCAAATGTCTCATAAAGCTGAAAGATGAGCTAAAAACAGAGTTAAACAACATGGAACTGCCACTGAGCAGTCTCACAGTCCCCAGGCGTGAAAATGGCTAATTCAGAATTTGCCTTGAACCCAAGGACTTGAACAAAGTGATTAAAGATGCCATTGCAAGACTCCCGCCATAGAAGAAATTACCCATAAGTTCTCAGGTGCACATTTCTTCTGTAAACTAGATGCAAAAAATAGTTACTGGTCAATGCGACTTGATGACGAAAGTTCCCTACTTGCAACTTTCAACAGTCCTTTGGGCATTATCGTTACCTGAGATTACCTTTGGGCTAGTGATGAGCCAAGTGGTGTTCCAGATGCACATGGACCAGTTTCTTGAGTCATGCCCCGGCACAGTCAGCGTTGCAGATGACATTGAGGTATTTGGTGCAACAGAGTATGAGCACGATTACAATCTCCATCATTTGATGAAGGCAGCTTGCCAGTTAGGGTTGATGTTCAACAGCGCGAAATGTGCAATCAAACCTCTGAACATCAAGTTTTTCGGCATGGTTTGCATCCCGACCCTGACAAGGTTGCAGCCATCAAACAGATGAGACTCCCTCAAGACAAGACAATGCTCCAAGAATTCCTTAGCATGGTAACCTATGTCAGTCTCTTCATTCCCCACTTCTCACACAGCAACACAGGAACACACAGCTGACCTCAGAGGGTTACTGAAAAAAGATATCGATTTTGTCCAGTCTCCTTCACACCAAATGGCATTTGAGAAGGTCAAAGATGTCAACTGTACCGAAACAATATTTACCTGCTTCGATCCCTCAAAAGAAACCACAATCCAGGTCGATGCATCAAGCAGAGGTGAAGGAGCAGCCCTGACTCAAGATGGCACGGCAATCGCCTTTGCATCAGAATCCCTGAGCAAGACACAACAGATAATATGCCAACATAAAGCGTGAACTCCTTGCGGTAGTGTTTGTATTAGAACGATTCCACACCTATGTCTACGACAATGGTTTCATTGTTGAGAGTGACCACAAACCCTTGGAGATGATTCAGCGGAAATCACTTAAAGTCGGCTCCTCCAAGACTTCAACGTATGCTCCTTCATCTTCAACCCAATGACGTCAAGTTCATTTACTGTCCCGGTAAACAGATGTTACTGCCAGACACCCTGTCCCGTGTCCCAGACACATATGACGACCATATCGACCTTGATCTACATGTGACATTTGTCAGATTCATGCAACCCAGACTGCATACACTGCAACAACACACGCTGCCTCAAACACAAGCTTCACGAAGCTGAAGGAAGTCATCATTAGTGGATGGCCAGAATGACGGCAAAATTAATACCCATAGCTCTCCATCCCTATTGGCCTTTTTGAGATAAGCTAGCTCTAGCAGATGGGCTAATTCATTGTTATCCCCGCTAAACAGCAGTAGCCTGCTCTCTCCCAGCTACGTGAAGGCCATTAATCAGTGAAAAGATAAAAGCTATGAGCAAAAGACTGTGTCCACTAGATTGGCATAACAAGCGACATCAAATCACTTGTCAAGAGCAACCAAACTTGTCAGCACTTCCAAAGAGCACAACCTCGGGAAACTCTACTTCAACACACTATCCCTACCCGACCATGGCAAGTTGAAAGTACTGACTTGTTCACCTTCTAAGGTGAGAATTCCTCATCATAGCTGACTGCTATTCAAAGTTCCCATTCCTCGGAAAGCTTCCAGTCCCTTGCACCAGCTTAGCAGTCGTAACAGCCACCAAGCATATCTTCGCTGAAAATGGCATTCCAGAACGAGTCCTCAGTGACAATGCATGACACTATGATTCTTCTGACTACAGACATTTCTCTGAAACCTTGCTTTGACCACATCACTTCTTCACCCCACTATCCCCGGTCCAACGGCTTCATCGAGAGAGCCACGAAGAAGACACTGATGAAAGCCCGATCCAGCGGTGATGACATGCACATGGCATTGCTCTGCATCCGTAGAACTCCAGTTGATCACAAGATCCCTAGCCCGGCACAACTCCTGTACAACAGAAGAGTTGGTGGCAATCTACCTGCGAGGATCAGAAATACCTTAACCTCCTGAGATGAAATTCGAGACTATCTCCACCAGCGCCAAGTGAGCCAAAAACAGTACCATGACAGACGTGCCACCGACCTCCCACCTTTAGACTGGCCAAACAGTCTTCACCCCTGACCCGATATCCGGCCGGTGGACACCAGCAACCATAAAGGAAAAATGCACTGAGCCCCGATCGTGCATAGTGCATACTCCGAATGGCAGCATTCTATATCGCAACCGTAAACACATCCGTGACTTAGAGCCAGTCAAGAAGACAGTGACCTTTGATCTTGACCCCCCTAACCATCAAGTACTACCATCCGATTTACCAGCTACAAATACAGCAATGACAATGCAGACACCTACTATCCAGGTGATCCAAGAGCAACCCTACAAGACTCGCTGTGGACGACTTGTGTGAAAGCCAGACAGACTGTCATTGTGAACACGAATATCTTCTTCAGACTCTCCTTCAACTGCTCTCCCTCAAATTCTTCATCAATTCCCTGGCAAAACCTTTGGTTTAAGCCCATTTGACTTTAATTCACCATTTATCAGCCGAAAATCCAATTAAAAAAAAGAAGAAAAAGGAAAACAAAACTTTCCAGTTTGGGCAGAATTTTGGCACAATTTTGTTTGTTTTTAGAAGTCAAGATTTTTTTGTATTCTTTCACTTTCATTATTTCCAGATTTTTTTTCACCAGAAAGATCCGAAAAGTTCCTCAGTTATTTATAAGCTCTTCCATAGTCAAGACAGTAGATTTTCTAAACTTTCCAGGTAGCCACTTCATTTTTTTCTATTCAAGTGCAACTAATTTTTTCTCTTACAAGAATGGATGCAAATCGATCCATCGTTTATTTAACCAACTCATTTTCTTTCCAAAGAGAACTGTTTAAAGTTTGAAAGTCATTTTGTTAAAAGTTACTTTTTTCTAAAAAGGGAGATGTCACGTCTCCACCTGTCACATGAGGGCGCTGTACACTTTTGTGTGTGTTCCCGTTTCCCAGGCCACATTCTACTAACAGAGGGTTTGGTCAACCTTGTGAGTGACCAATTGTATTCTTGATGGAAATATCCATCAAGAGATTCTAAGGGCATTTAAGAGCCTATGCCAGGGTCAGAATTTAGTCTGCGCCCACACCACGGCAGACCACTGGTCAACAGCCCAACATTTCAAGTTGACATAGTAGCCATATGGGGTGAGTTGCTGTCTTTAAAATATTTTCTTGTTATAATCTACCTGTGTGTAACTTTATTTTGAGTTTTACTTCGGTGACTTAGTATTATGAACTGTTCATATGTTACAGTACTTCTAATGTTGTTGGAATTGTATTGCTTGCTTGTTTTTATGACCAATTCCAATCATTGCATTCATCGCAAGTTATTTTACAGAGTACTTTTCTCTTGTTCTGATAATCCCTTTGTTTTGCATACTCGATTCAACAGTGCAGTAGTTTGTGATTGATGATGACATTTGGACACCCTGTATGGATAAATTTCTGTTCTATTAGATAGCTTAAGTGGCATCTGTTTGTGTCGAGGCAGATGAAGCCAGTTGTAGGAGAGAAGCCTAACATATCCAGGTTAGCTTCTGAATTATGTTGTGTATTTATATTACAAGCAGTATCACGCTCTGACTTTTGGAAGTGTTTTACAATATGTTGTATGTCAGATCTCAAAGTTAGTACATACCGACAAACAAAGAGTTTTTACTTTGTGTGCACTAAGTCATTTTATGATTTGTTATGTGAAGACTGCCACCCTAGATGTTTTGGTTTGAAGACACAGACTGCCTACCCAAGAAAGTGCTATGTAATTGGTCAAACCAAGAGGTTTGGAGATAAAAACTGAACACAAATTTGGCCTGGTGTTTAGCAAGCTCCTCTTCTAAGACGGGATCCATGGAAGGAAATGCATCCTATAGCTCAGAAACATTCCTTTTAAAGTTGGTACTGCAGCCGCACATGATCTTGTATGGTTTCCACTGTCTTTTGATGAATTGAGGCTGAAGACTTTCAAGAAGGCATTTGCATCAAGGCCGCCTATACTCTATAGTAAGTCAAAGGTGAAAGTCTCTGGTGGTTATGCATTTAAAGAGGATCTCCGAAAGATGCAGAGATTCCAACATGATCCCTCCAGGCATTTGACTCCATGGTCCCATCCAGTCACAAGTACTGTTCCATTGTACACAAAGCCAGCCTTGCTCTACTCCACCACAGCATTAGTACCACCAGATCTATCTTGCATCACTGGTTAAGCAGATTTCCACTAACAAAGACAAGTGAGCCTTCTCCACAGACAAGATGACAATTCTTTTGTAGGGCATGAACTTTACCTGACATCATCTAATGCACTGAACCCACCCCCCACTATTTTGACAAGTCTACAGCCAATGACATCAGTTTGTAAATCGGCAATAGAAGCAAGCCAAGCACCCCTCAAGACAAGACCGGTTAGTCATCACATCACTGTGCCAAGACAACTCCATCCACATTCTCCAAGCAAACAAAGGCAATGCTACAACTGTTATTGACAAGGCCAATATGACCGCAAGGTAGCTGTCATCCTCAACTCGGACTGCTATCGTGTACTCTGAAAAGACCCTACACGTTCCATTGAGAGGAACGTGCAACACGAGCTTCTCACCCTCCAGCATTCCAGTAACATCTTTAGCCCTTGTACAAACAGCTCCAGCCATTCAACTCCAAGTGCCCAAAGTTCTTTGGTCAACCCAACATCCATGTTGATTCTGACAGACACATGGAAGAATTTGAGCAGAACGGCATCGTCGCAGCAGACCACACACCCAAGGTTTGACTCTGGTACATAGATGACACCTTTGTCATTTGGCACCATGGGCAGAACAAACTCTAACTCTTCTTGGAACACTTCAACAGGCATCAAAGCAGCATCCAGTTCACCATGGAACACAAAACAGATGGCAACATCTCATTCCTTGACGAGAACAGGATGGCAGTCTTACCCACATTGTCTACCAGAAACCCACCTATACCCATAGATATCTCCTCAGTGCTTCCTTCCATCACTCCAAGATCAAGACTTCTGTCAACTGGATCTTTGTTCTGAGAGCGTACCATATATGCAATTAGAAACATCTCACCCAAGAACTCCATTACATCACCACAGCACAGCATCCAAATGGATACAAGTAAAGCCAAATCGAGACGCAAGACCCCAGATGCACCTCCTGTTGAAGGGTCACCTACACCAAAAGACAATGAGCTAGGGCAACTAGTTCTGTTACTCTCCCCTACCTAGGCAGTACCTCCAATGACATCCAGTGCATCCTCCATGAGCATTGAATTCCAGTGTACCATACAGCCTCTTGAAGATCCAGAATCTTCTGACCTCGCACATAGACCGGCAAAACCCTCCGCGCTAGGCCAGAAGTATACAAGATCCCCTGCCAATGTGGTAAAGTGTACATTGGCAAGATTCGCAGGGAGCTCCCTACTAGACACAATGCAAAGCCAATGGAAGGAAATGAGAATTTTAGAAGTCATCCATCATAAAGCACCCCCACACCAAAGACCACCTGACCAACTGGAGCCAAGCTGAACTCAGGAACACTGGTACCCGCACAATGGCGGCAGAACACTTTTCAAAGGGGGGGGGGTAGTTGTGAGACCATCTGGTATCAGCCATTAATTCACTGATCCATCAAACTCCACCCATTATGGGACTTGCACAGAGGGGGGGATGCCTCCCCAGTCAAAAACTGAGGGGGAGGAGGAGGAGCATCTGTAGCCCTTTCCACATCAAGGAGGCCCTCGAAAGCCTCAAGCACAAGACAGTTCCCCTAGACATCTGTTTCAACATCAGCATCATCTAGTGCACCATCCTCAAATCCCTGACTAATGGGTCTCCTATACCCTAGGGAATCTTTTTTTGAGCTATTGGTCTCTTATACCCTTGGCAACCTTCCCCTGTGCCCCATTCGTTCGAACAGACATGCCCTGCTGATCATCTAGCATCCGATGTTCTGCTTAATACCCTTGGGCTGGATCCAGAGTTACTCTCCTCTTACCACCTTCAAACACCATATACATGTAACTGCTCCACCCTGACAACAGACATACTGATTTCAGCTGTGTAAGCGTAGTTTAGCCCAAGTTCCACCAGTGGTTTCATCCACACATAATAAAGAAAAACAGCCGAAGGTCAGAACTTCATTTTCCACTCTCCTTTAATAACGTGATGAACTGTAAAGAAGAAACAATACAGGTGAAATAGCGTTACGGTACCGAGCTCTGGTCACGCACACTTGCATCCATAAAACCAGATTGTCCCAAGCCCAGGATTCCCTCCGCTCCCAAAAATCTTGCCCGATCTGCAAACACGTTGGACAGAGTAATTCCAACCACTTCCTGAGCGAGTGCCTGAGCACGACTGGTGTTTCATCTTGAAGGCATGTCAGTTTGCAAACATCATTGACGCCGGTCCAGATGACGAGCCCCACATCCTACATGAAGATGAGATTGGTGATACCAGCCACAACACAGACACCCACTCCTCCTACTGGGTCCAGACAAGACAATCCCCGTACTTGGACACCTGTGGACACCACGCCATCCGTGTCCTCATTGATACTGGTGCCACAGGAAACATGATAAGTGCAGCTGCTGCAAAGCGTATCAGGGCCCCCGTCAAAGAGAGCTCCCAATCGGCCCACCAAGCAGACTGTTCTTCCCCACTCACGGGGACGGGCGAGACGTGAATCACCCTCTCCTGCAATGGGCTCGAGTTCCTGTTCGAGGCCCATGTGGTCAGTCACCTCTATGTTGACGCACTTGGTGGCATGCCCTTCATGGCGTCTGGCCAGGAGAGTTCATTGAACTGCAACTCGCAAAAGACATTTCAGTACCAGACACCACTTTTGCCCTCAAACCTTGACCTTACACCCCTTGTGCCAACGTGACCCGCCCCGCCCCCACCTGGCCAACCCCTGACATAATTGACAGCGTGACTGGCAGAATCCGCATCCCTAACCTGACTGCAGAGCCACAGGTGCTGAAACGCCATGAACACTTGTCAAGTCTGCTCTGTGTTCCTGCCCACCCAAAAGGAAGATGCAACACACAAGCATGACTCCTACCATGGCAGTCCAGCAAAGAATTTGCCCCATTCATCCCCACACTCCGACAAAGTCTTCCTCGACCCTGACAATAGCCTTCCAGTCCCTCAACCTTGAGTTTGATGACGTTTTCAACCCAGACTTCAGTGGCTACAATGGTTATGCTGGACGGTCTGAAGCCATTGTCAACATGGCCTGTTCAGTCCCCTCAACGCAAGGGCTGACTACCACAGTACTCTAAAGACAAACTACAGGAGTTTCAGCAGAAGTTTGATCAACTTGAAAAACAAGGTGTTTTCGCGCATCCAGAAGACCTAGGCATCACTGTTGAGTACCTCAACCCCTGCTCCCTTGTCAAGAAGCCAAATGGTGAACTTTAATTAGTCACGGCCTTCGCCGATGTGGGCCGCCACAGCAAACCACAGCCAGCTCTCATGCCTGATGTCAATTCTACCTTACGCCAGATTGCGCAGTGGAAACAGATTATCACCACTGACCTCACCAGTGCTTTCTTTCAGATCCCCCTGTCCCACAACTCCATGAAGTATTGTGGGGTAGCCACCCCTTTCCTCGGTGTCCGAGTGTCTACCGGGTCAGCCATGGGTATGCCGGGGTCGGAACTCGTGTGCGGTGTCCTCGGTGACCTGCTGAAGGAGGGCATAGTGGCCAAGATTGCAGATGACTGCGGTAGAAACACTCATAGCGAACTATTACACAACTGGAGGTGAGTTCTACGAACCCTGTACACATGTTAGCTGCGTCTGTCCGCCAAAAAGACCATCATTTGCCCCAAAACAGCCACCATACTTGGATGGGTTTGGTCACAGGGAACACTTCGTGCAAGTCCTCACCGTGTTGCCACTCTTGCCTCATGCTCCATCCCCCAAAAAGTTGCAGGCCTGGGTTCCTTCATTGGGGTGTACATAGTTCTTGCCCGAGTACCACAAGGTGTGCATCCATCATATCACCCCTTGACGCCATCATATCTGGACGTCAGTCAAGCGATCAACTTCAATGACAGATAGCACCCGTGCTGTGTTTACTGAAGAGTCTTCTCTTGCTAAGGTATGCACGATTACTTTACCTCACCCAGACGACCAGCTATGGATTGTCATGGATGCCGCTGTCAAAAACCATGGCATTGGAGCCACCTTGTAATGTCATAAGCCAGGGTGTACTGCATCTGGCCAGCTTCTTCAGTGCCAAGCTTCGTGGACGTCAGCCGACCTGGCTCACGTGTGAGGTCGAGGCATTATCCATTGCAGCCGCCACCAAACATTTCAGTCCCTACATTGTCCAATCAACACAGATGACCTCCATTCTCACATACAGCAAACCCTGTGTTCAAGCATTTGAGAAGCTATGCCGTGGAGAGTTTTCCGCCAGCCCCCGAGTGTCCACATTCTTGTCAACTGTCAGTTGCTTCCAAGCCACACTTCGACATCTAGCAGGGTCAGCAAACATTCCATCAGACTTTGTAAGTTGAAACGCACCAGACTGCAATGACCCATCTTGGCAGATCTGTACGTTTGTGAAGCATACAGATGGTCCAGCGCATCTCTACTCAGGACATTGTCTCTGGCAAGGCAAAATTGCCATTTACTAGTCAATCAGCCTGGTTAAGCATACAGGCAGAGTGTCAAGATCTACGTTGGACAGGTGCCCATCTACTGTAAGGAACCCGACCCTCCAAAAAAGTCACCAATGCCAAGGATGTCAAATGATATCTCATCCTGGCCACCCTTGCCAAGGACGGCATGCTGGTCATTAGCAAAAATGAGCCTCTTGCCCCCACACGTGAGTGTATCATCATTCCACATCAAGTTTTGGATGGCCTGCTCACTTCAATCCACATTCAGTTGAACCACTCGTCGTGCCACCAACTCAAGTGCATTGTCCATCGCTATTTTTTTGCACTTGACATGGACAAGACCATCGAACAGATCTCATCAAATTGTCATCGGTGCGCTGCTCTCCGCAATGCTCCCGAGTCAGTGACGCCCCAGTCCTCTTCAGATCCACCAGATGCAGTTGGCATAACTTTTGCCGCTGACGTCATCAAAAGAAGTCGCCAGCTCATCCTTGTCGTACAAGAGACTGTCACATCCTTCACTGTTGCATGCGTAATCGAAAATGAACAACAAACCACCCTCCGTAATGTGCTTCTCGCGCTCTGCATTGAGCTATGCCCACTCGACGGCCCCCCAGCTGTTATCCGCACTGACCCCTCAATGGGCTTCCAGACCCTCGTCACAGACGTGCTCCTACAACAGCACCGGTTATTCATAGAAATTGGCGGTATCAAGAACATCAACAAACATCCAGTAACAGAGAACGCTGTGCGCGAATTAGAGGATGAGCTCCTTTGTCATGACCCCATGGGGGGTGCGGTATCACTACTTACCCTTGCACTAGCCACTTCTTGCCTGAATTCCTGTATATTGTAACGTGCTCAACGCGGCCTAAGGTTTCACTGGATTAGGTACGGTGCAGATTGTAGACAGACAGGACAGGACAGAGATGGCACGTACAACTGAAGAAATAATTACCAACACACAATTCTACGGGTATGAATGATTTATTGCGTCTCTGTTTCTTGGGAACTTACAACTTTCTCAGCCAATTTGGGGGCGGCGGTGTAGGTCGGACACGGACGTGAGAGCAGTCTTGCTTCGTCGAGAGCCAGCCAGAAGGTGTTTTACACAGCTTATTTCGCGCCGCACCACGACCAGTTCGCGCGCCAGTTGCATGGCAACCCGCGGTAAACAAGGGGTGATCACGAGCGCAGCGCATGTTCCAGCCGTGCTCGCTACACCACCCTCTCCTTACAAAAGATGTGTCCTCACATCTCCACTTTGATGAAAACCAAAGGCCTTTTTTTCGGTCGTGAGAAATCATTAAGTAAGAAAGTGCAAGATTTCTTCGCAAGAAGCTTCAACCTCTAACGATCAAATTTGTTTTTTTTTTTAAACGCTGACAAGAACATTTCAAGAACTTCAAATTTTATGAGGAACGGCTTCATAAACCTGCTGGAATCAATTGCTTAGAGAAGAAATCAAACAAAAGGAACATTTAAAGGTTGCTTTACTTCAAGGCAAGAAATAAATTCAATCGGATCTTTCTCTGATCAAAATTAACAAACCAGGTTGATCAATAGGGGTTTCTTCACCCCCTTTTTTTTCTTTAGCTTTTATCTTTAAAACAAAACTAACAACACTCGATAAAAATAAAACGGTTGTAGTTGCGAAACTTCTGGGTTTAACTTAACAAATGTGAACTTCACACTCTTTTAAGGCATTTTATTAAGGATCTGTTATAAAGCGCTCCGAGATCAGCCGAAGTGCCACCTTCCCGTCGCCCTCCAGAACCTCCTTCACGGTGCGCTCCACCACTCTCGAGCCCTTGGTAGGATCCGTCTGGACGCTAGCATCCTTCATGGCAGGACGGCGAGACCCACTGGTAGCCAAAGGGATGATGGCAGACTGGACGGGTACCACTGGAGGCACCACAGACTCCTGGCACTGTACCGGCGGCGGGGAATAGAAATCTCTTACAATTCTCCGCTCCACACTGCCAGGTTCAAGACTCACCATGTCGATACTCCGGCCAGGGGTTCGCGGTACCTGAGGATCGGGCTGGTCCTCAATTACAACTGGCTAACTTGCCCTCTGGATGCCACCATGTACGGACTGCCAGTGACGGTCCAGGTCGTGCTTCCTCACGAAGGAATGGGAGCAGTAGGGGCAGCTCAACTTGTCCTTGCGCCGATGCTACTCATCTATGTGGCGTCGCAGGCTTGACTGAGATGAGAACTCCTTTCTGCACTCTGCGCATTGGTTGCACTTTCCGGGGCTCCTTCGGTCCATTGGGGAACGGCTTCGGCTTCGGTCCATACTTAGCCTGTAGTCAACAGAACAAAACGTAACAGGGAAAATGTGAGCATTACAAACACCAATCGCCAAATCTATCGGGAGGCCTTCGCCTCCTCTTCACGGAAACTGGTTGATCATTACTGTTGGCACTTGGCGGAGAGGCTTGTTCCTGGTCTGATGGTGGTTCTGTAACGGACGCTGAGGGACCTGGACTGTCTGGACTGTCTGACCTGGACTGTCTGGTACTATCGTCATTTCCACCCTCATCCGGGCTGGCTTCAACTGTCCCTTCCTCTGTGTCGGTTTTCTCGTTATGGGACTCTTGCACGTCCTGGTCGCTCATTAACCAGGACTCGTCGGACTCTTGTATCGGCTCGGCGGAGGTTGAGTTTGTCTCTCGATGGAACCAGGAGTGGTCCACTTCGCCATGGAATGGTTTTAGCAAGTTTGTATGGACCACCTTCGGTTTATGCCTTGGACCCTTCTGCACCCTAACCACGACATCGCTAAGGACTTTTGTGATAAGGTAGGGACCATCAAACTTCGGTTGCAGTTTTGGGGACACTCCCACCCGCCGTGCGTGAACCCTCATCATGACTGCCGCACCAACGCTATAGTCCTCATTCGTCACTTTATGGTCATAGTGTCGACGTTGGTAGGACGCAGCTTTCTTGAGATGCTTCCTTGCCATCTCATGGGCCATTTCCAGCCTCTGTGCTAAGTCAGCTACATAATCTGGCGCTGCCACCGACTCCTCAGGCAAGACGGAGCCGCAAATCACGTCAATCGGGAGCTCCACTTCGCGTCCAAACATCATAAACTTTGGTGACGTCCCTGTGCTTTCATGGGGCGATGCTCAATAGGCCGTCATAATGGCGGGCACGTGGAGATCCCAGTCTCTCTGGTTTTCAGACGTGTACAATGACAGCATAACTTTGAGCGTCCTATTAAACCTTTCTACTTGCCCGTCACTTTGCGGGTAGTAGGGGGTTGTCCTCGTCTTGTCGATCCCAAGAAGCCGACATGTTTCCTGAAACAACTCACTTTCAAACTGCCTGCCTTGGTCGCTGTGGAGAAGCCTTGGCGTGCCAAACCGACTGATGAATTGATTGACAAGAACGTCTGCGACCACTTCTGCATTGACTGAAGCTACCGGATAGGCCTTGGTCCATTTTGTGAAATAGTCGGTAATCACAATAATGTAGCGATTACCAGCTGTAGACACGGGGAATGGGCCTGTAATGTCAATTGCCACCCTCTCCAAGGGAACCCCAAAGATCTGTTGTTTGAGTGGTGCCACTGGTGTCTTACTTGGAGCCTTTTGTTTGGCACATTCGAGGCATTCCCGAGCCCAATCTCGCACTGAGCCTCGCATCTTCGGCCAATAGAACCGGGATCTGGCCTTCTCGTATAACTTTGTGATTCCAAGGTGTCCTCCCGTGGGGGAATTATGCAGCTGGTGGAGAACTTCCGTTGCTGCAGCATTGGCTTCGCTTGTTGGTTTTTCAGCCTGAACTGCTTCTACAGTGGCACTTCTGACCTTTCTAACATCTGCAGATCGACGTTCCTTCTCGGCTTTGTACAGTGCCTCCAGTTCCACAGCAGCTGCCACGGCTTCATCAAGCGAACTGGTTCTCATCTGGATGATTCTCGTGCGTATTTCACTGTCGAGGAGCGCATCCAGAAAGTGGTCTCGTCCCATTCTGTCGCGGCTATCCTCCGGTAAGTCGGCGTAAACTTTCTCCACGAGCTGTCGAACTTCCTCTGCCATCTCTACCAGGCTTTCTGACGGTTTCCGTCGTCGATTCCGGAGCTGCGCTCGGTGAAGTTCCTTCCTGCCTAAGGGGTCAAACCGGGACTCTAAAGACTTCACAAGCCGCTTGTAATCCTTTGCTTCAGCCTGCAGACTACTCAGCGTCTGTTGTGCTGACCCTGTTAACAGCACAGCAAGGTACTGGCATTTTGCCTTGTCGTCCCATCCGTTTATTGCAGCACACATCTCAAAGTGCTTAAGGTAAGGCTTCCATGGTGTCTTACCATCGTAGCTGTCCGGTTTGATGATTGGTCTTTCCTTTGCCGAGTGGCTCTTTTCCAGCTTAACCTCCCCGTCGCCTTTCCACTTTTAGGGGTTGATAGTACCAGGGGTTTGGTTTGTCCAGTTGTCTTCTCTTGGTCCCTAGTGTGGCCAGGGGCTGCTGACATGATGGGCGATAATCCTAGTGTTTGGCTAATTGGTGGGCGGATAGTGCCTTTTGTGTCGACTGGTGGCGTGTAACCTTGGATCTGAGGCAAATCAGTCTCTCCGTCTTCACCCTTCCTCTGCCAATTATCGAATGTGCTGGGCTGGTCGGGTAGTGTCGCCGGCAGGTCAAAATTTCTCCCATTCAGCTTCTGTCCAGGCCAGAAAGTTTCTGTAGGAGGGGTCGCAAAAGGAACTTCCTTTGACCATCCACGTGGGTTCCGACCCACCACCTCTACCCGTGGCAAGCCACTGGCCTGGTCAGTAGAACTCGCTCTGTCCTCATTTGTCCTGCAAACTGAGGGCCTATTTTCCTTGGGGTTTAACTGGTTCGCAGAGGAAGTGAGAGTGGACCCAACAGTCGCTTGCAGGCTTTCAACATTTCCTGGTGCCCCGATTGGACCGACCCAGCTGGCCCCCATCGGCTGCCACCCTCGGCTTCTGTTTTCGAAGAACAGAGGTTCTCCAGTTACGCCCAAACTTCCCGCAATACCCACACCCAAGTCCTGCCACGTGTTGTATTCGGGGGTCTGTTTGGTTACCAGTCGGGGGTTCCCCTCTGGTTTACTCAGTATCACTTCGTCCTTATCAGGGCCCATGCTAATACCAGAACCTGCCATTGCATTTCTGAAAGAGGGGTACGGGTGCCCCGGTGGGCCTCTCGAGTGCACAGTTTCCTCCCAAGGGAACGCGTTTACATTTGTCCCTCGTTCCCGTGCAACCGGTTTTTGTTCTTGTTTTCTACTTGTTGGGGGACAACTCAACGCGTCTTTCAGACTCTGGGAAAGTAATTCAATTTCTCGTGAAACCCTCTCATATTCCTGCTCAAGGACACTGTAAAGGTCTGCATTGCTCATAGTTGAATGCCTAGTAGCCAGTCCCTGCCCACTGTGTCCTTCCATAATTGGTTTATTTGTGACCGACTTTATTATACAGTGTATGAATTTTCAACCCGTGTATTTTGCACTATGACTATTGGGCTTTAATCCGGCTAAAAAAGCAAACCGGGCGGTTGGCTCCGGTTGGTCAGCTCCGGGCAGTTGGCTCCGGGCGGTCGCCTCCGGACGGTCAGCTCCGGGCGGTCAGCTCCGGTTCGTTGGTTCCGGGCAGTTAGCGTGGTCCAACGTGTGACTCCTAAGCCACACACACACATGTACGCACAGCGGTTCGGTATGCACCACTACCGCGTTTTACTGGACAAGCAACCCAAGGTACATGTACGTCGTCACGGCTCGGTATACACCACTGCCGTCTTCCGCTCAAAGCCCACCCATTGTTCCCTACCACAGCTCGGTAAACACCACTGCTGCTTTCTGAGGTAATTTTTCAGGTAAATTCTGTCAATCATGCCAGGACATGGGGACACAATCCCACCGCTGCCACCAGTGTAACGTGCTCGACGCGGCCTAAGGTTTCACTGGATTAGGTACGATGCAGATTGTAGACAGACAGGACAGGACAGAGATGGCACGTACAACTGAAGAAATAATTACCAACACACAATTCTACGGGTTTGAATGATTTATTGTGTCTCTGTTTCTTGGGAACTTACAACTTTCTCAGCCAATTTGGGGGCGGCGGTGTAGGTCGGACACGGACGTGAGAGCAGTCTTGCTTCGTCGAGAGCCAGCCAGAAGGTGTTTTACACAGCTTATTTCGCGCCGCACCACGACCAGTTCGTGCGCCAGTTGCATGGCAACCCGTGGTAAACAAGGGGTGATCACGCGCGCAGCGCATGTTCCAGCCGTGCTCGCTACAATATGTTCCCGTGGATTATCCGCCCGCGAGATGTGGTATCAACGCGACCAGTCCACCAACAGCCCAATCCCTATTACCGACCGGTAACTGATTCTCAACCAACATGATTCCTGCTCTACCAATCAACCTCTTAGTAAAAGCCAAGGCACTATCGGGCAGAATTGCACCCCACACAGTTGTCGCTGTTGGAGACCTGGTGTACCTTCACGGTGACCGCAACAAAACCAAGGGACGGAGTTGCTACCTTGTGACAGCCGTCGATGGATTGTGGTGCAATGTACGGAAATTCATTGGCAATCAGCTAAGGAGCACTTCTTATCGCATGAAACGCTCAGAATGGTACAAGGTCACCTCCCCCTCTGATGACTACGTTCCCGACCCTTCCAGTCTTCCAGATCTTGATGACAGCGAAGATAAGACTGACACCACTGTAGAACCTGCCGCTCCAACCCCCCTGCGATACCCGCCATACTCTCAACACCTGCCGAGCCATCCACTGTGTGAGCCATCCGACTCTACTGAGCCTCCCCTAACTCGTCAACTCCTCACCTGACAACCTTCTCAGAGACTCAGAAAGATGTATGCACCCCATGCCCAACTCCAACCCCAAGTTGCTCTTCGTGCCAGTGCAAACTACCCTCGTATCTCGAGGATTATGTGACAAAATTTGGTTAGTCTACCAATTTGTGCATACTTGTAGTCATCCATGAAGGATCTGCCTTCCTACAGAGTTGTTAGGGCAGAATAATCCCTATGGCTGGAGGATAGTCTACACCAATGTAGGTCCTTTTCACCTCATTGTGTGTTTTTTCTTCTTTGTAGCCTAATAGGTCCTTTAGTCCAAGTATAGTTAGTTTTATTATTTCATTTACTTGTGTTTATTCATTGACTACCTATGCCAGTCCTCTTGTTATCAGTCAAGAACTGTGCCACTTTCAGGAGCATTTAATCCAGGGAACATAGCCCTTGTTCAAAAAAAAAGGAAGAGGTCATGCCAGGAGTTATGATTGCGCCCTCTTGTGTTGGCAACCCCTGACCTCGTTCTCACTTTTTGTTTTACTCAATTTCAGTGTTTTGCCCTTGTGCATTAAACCTCCTCTATATCCAACAAGTCAGTTTCACAGTTGCAGTTCTTGTGTGTCCAGGAAACCTCTTATTACTGGCAAAAAAGGAGACCGATCATCAAGGTCATGAGAATATTTGTTTGAAGCAAAAAAAAATGAGACTGACTATCAAGGTTATGAAAATAATTTTGGAAGGAAAAAAAGGAAGACTAACCATCAGGGTTAGGGGGACATTTCTTTGGAGGGAATAAAAGGGAGATTAGCCATCAGGGCTGGGAGGATATTTTAGAAAGGGATAAAAGGGAGACCAGTCATCAAGGTTAGGAGGATATTACATGTATATGGAAGGGAACAAAAAGGGAGACCAACCATTGAGGCCAGGAGGACACTTTTTAGAAAAGAACAAAAAGGAGACTACCATCATGGTCAGGAGGGAACAAAAGGCAGATCAGTCATCAAGGCTGGGATATATTTTTATTATTATTTGTATTTTAAATTTTATTTGCTTTTAGTTTTTTGATGTGAGGTGGCAGCATTGGCCAGAAATTAACTGCTTATACCGGTTGGCGCATGGTCACTAAAACCAGTGAGGGCACTGTTTCAAATCTTCAAATTTATCGCAAGGAATTTCTTCACCTGCTCCTTATTGTGTGGTATTTGTCATTTGTTCAACAGAGAGACCATACCCAAATCAAACCATGGGATGTATTACCATCCTTTGTGACAAACTTACACAAACACTCCAAGATACTTATAGTGTGTGGCACCAGTTGTACTAGATAATCCTCTCCCACTAATCTAAGGTTCACGGTTTCACTTTTACTTTACAGATTCCAGGCACTCTTTGGACAACATTCACAGTGTGTTCCACAAAACGGCCTCATCTAGCTTTCATGTCTCTTAGTCAGAGTCACTGGGGGAAATTGGACACAGCAGGATATCTTGAGCCGTGGTAATACCAGGCTCAAGTGTATGATTGTTCTATTCAACAATGGTTAATGTCCACATGTTGAATGTTTTGTTACGTTCACAGCACTGATGCCTGACTGTAGTGTGACATGGTTGAGTGTCCTGACTCGTCCACCTCTAGTCTCTGCCTACAGTACTAGTCAATGTCCTGGCACTGACACCATTGGGCACCTGTTGGAATCATAGCACATCACTGAAATGGACTCTGCAAGTTGAGGGTAACAGGTATGTGAGAATTTTCACTTTTTACTTACTGGCGTGAATGGGGTTAACTTTGTGGGGGGGGCACATTAGAAGCCCTCATTTTCCAGAGGAGAACACTCATTGAGGGGTCAGTTAACACTGACCAAGACCAAGACAGACTATTAAGCACCCCTTTTTTTTCTTTCTCAGTATCTTCAGGGGGGCTTGTAGTAATGCCTCTGTTCTTGGTATATAATTTACCTTGTTGCATTCGCCTGAGGTATATGGAGTGGCCTTTGGGTTTGTCAAAAGACCACTTCTGCACCAACCCTAGCTTGCTTTCTTCTCAAGCACTCTACTGGGGACTACGAGCAACAATGAGTCTTGAGTCGGGGAATATCCGATTCTTGGATGTCAACAGCAGCACTGTCTCATGTTGTGTGATGTTAGTTTTTGGAGGCCTTGTCTGATTGCACTACTGTGTTGTACATGTACAGACATTGTTTTGGTGTGATTGATGGATCTGTGCGATTGTTCCATCCTGCTCTGCTATCAGTTGATTGATCCTATATAAAAATATGTTGATCCTATTGCTGTCACTAGTAAAACTTTGAAATCCTGATCTTTTCTTTCCAATTCAGGGTTATGGAAAACTTTCGGAAGGGGCATTGAAGTCTGGGATTTCGTATGCAGATCAGTCCATTGACTAGATGTTCCAAACCATCCATCATTCAGGTGATATTAATTAAACTATCATTAACCTAAGTCATCACTCCAACTTGTCCTAAGTGTACCCTCCTTAGCCTACATGTAGCTTTCAACCATTAGGAAGTTAGATATGCATTTCATATCTTAAATTGGTCGTCAAAGTTTATTCAGAGTGTTAAAAAGGTTGGCAAAATTTACACATTTTGACCTCATCGACTTCAAGATCAGAGAGAGACTGACACACTTCAGTCAAAGCAGAAGATGAGCTTGATCTTTCACTGGTGAAGTTTCAAATATTACTGGCACATTTTATCCAGTTGTTTTACAGCAAAATGCTGTATTCCACATTTGTCTTCCCGATTCAGGGTTCACTGTTGTTGCCTTTTATGGTTCCATTTTCTTATTTAAAGTCATCGTGAATCCCTGACTAGAAGAGTGATCATCTATATTACATTTCTGTTAGTATTGCAGTAAAGAGCCCCATCCATTACTCTTTCAGAACAAGTTTGGATTGAGGCAAATGATAAAGAAGTATCTTGTTCATGGATCCAATGTGCACCAGGGGGTGGACTTTAGCATTGAACCTTTCAGGCCTACATAACTAATCCTAGCTTTTGTCTCAGCAACTTGAACTGATGGATGTGAGAGTATAACCATCATGGCTCTAATCTCAGTAAAGGCTGGACTTCAGCCTCAAACCCTTCCAGACTTGAGTGACCGGTCCAAGCTCTTGAGCTGCTTATGAGACTTAAGTGAATTTGAGCTTCAAGCAATCCGGCTTGAAAGACCAACCGTAGCTCTAGTCTCAGCAACATGTACCAGCCGGTGGAATTGAGCCTCAAACCATCCAGGATTGAGTGACCAATCCTTGCTTCAGTTGGAGTGAAATGAACAAGCAGGTGGACTTGAGCCTCAAACGATCCAGGCTTGATTAATCAATCCTGGCTCATGAGACTTTACCAGACGTAAATGAACTTGAGCATGAAACTATTCAGGTTGAGGGGCCAATCCTAGCTGTAGTCAGAGCAAAATGAACAAGGAAGTTTTAACACAACCGTGTCTTACTGAACAACGTTGATGCATGCGTGTCACTTTATTGGTGTGCTGGAGCATCATGCTCCCCACTACTACATCCCCCTTTCTTTAAAAGAAAAAAAAGTATTGACCATGATTGTTTTTTGAAAGTGTAGAGGCATATTTCTGCACTACTTATGCATTACAAAACTGGTCATTTGGCTTGGTTTCACATGTGGTTGTGCAATACCATTGTCATAAACAGAAAGTGCAAAATTAAAATTATCAATATCACTATAAAAGGATATTACTTTTATCCAATGCTGGGTTTTTTGTGCTTTTCACTTGTCAACCTATTTGGTTATTTTTCTTTCCAAGGAGATTTTTTTTCTCTCCTTGTTTTCAAACAAAAGCAAAATAAACAAAAATGTTTTTCTCTTTTTTGGGGGGATAATGTCAAATGTAAAGAACAGAAAAGGTTTCTTTTTTGAAAAAAAAGGTACATGCTAAACTGTCATCCTTTCTGGTGAATCAAGCTCTTTTTTTGTTATGAATTTTATATTTGAAAGTTCATTTTTTTTTGGTCACATTGAACTTTGAAATTGCACAACAGTCAGTAAGAGTTCAAAGTGTTCTCTGCAAATAGAGCATCATGGTACATAGTCTTTCAGGTATTTTGGCTTTGTGACCAAACGTCCCGATCATGTTTTGGTAGGTTCATGAGTCTGGCTTAGAGTTCTGGTTTTGGTCCTGCGTGGTTTTGTCCTTGGGTGTGCCTGGTTTCCTGCTTGGGGGTTTGGAGGGTCTGATTTTCTCAGAGGCAGATTTCTCCGGTGTCTGCACAGTTTCTGTTAATCCTGCTCTATCCTTGCGACTGACTTGGCTGCTTGGGGTGATTGACAGCATCGGTGGGTTTTCTGCTGTTTTGCGCAGGTGGACACAATTGCACCGATATCTGCCAGGGGGGTTTCCACAATGTATGATCGCTCGTCAAGTCTACGTGCAAGTGATGCTTTTTTCCATCCGTTCTGTCCTTGGATGAGAGGCTGCATGCGAACCGTGTCTCCCTCTTCAAGTGGGGGGAGGGTCTTAGCCAATTTGTTGTAGTTGTCAGCGTTGTTTCAAGCGATTGTGCTCATCTTTGACTTTGGGCTTCAGTAGGTTTGCTGTTGTGGGAGCAAGGTTCTTGTGCGTCGATTCATGAGTCTCTGTGCTGGACTGGATGTGAGTCCCTGTGTTGGTGTATTACGGTGGTCCAAGAGTGCCATGTAGGGATCGGTGTGTGATTTTGCAATCTTGATAAGGAGGCATTTTGCTGTCTTTCTTGCTGATTCGGCTTTCTCGTTGGTCTTGGCATTTCCTGGGTGCTCAAAATCCCACTCCTTAGAGAAATGGCTACAGAGTGTGGTAATAAATTGGCGGCCGTTGTCACTGATGAGTTGTGTAGGAGTGCCATAGCGAGCGAAATGGCCTTTGAGTTTCCGGATGACGGTTGCACTGCTTGTGTCTGGAAGGTGATCGACCTCCCAAAAATTGCTGTCGTAATCTACTGTGATCAGGTTGTCGTTGCCATTGAGGGAAAACAGATTAGTGCCAACTCTTTCCCATGGTTTGGATGGGACATCATGGGAGATCAGGCTCTCCTTTTGTTGTCGTGTTTCCATTGAGCAACAAACATCACAAGTACTGAGGAAGTGTTTTTTCTCACTGTTCATTCCTGGCCAGAACAAACTCAGGCGTGCTCTTCTCAGGCATCCATCTGTCCCCAAGTGTGATGAGTGGATTTTGTGCTTCATGTCTTTTCACAATGTTTGTGGCATGACGACTCTGTCGTCTCTGAAAATCATACCATCCTGGATCGCTAACTCATCACGATAGCTGTAGTATGGCTTTAGCTGCTCTGGAAGGGAGTTCCACTCATCCAGCCAGCCCTCGATGATTGTGTGCTTCAAGAGCTGAAGAGTGTCGTCTTTCGCTCTTTCACATTGCATCTGTGACAGGCGCTCCTCAGGGATAGGTAAGTAGGACACCATGTTGATTTCCTCAAAGCTGCTCTGGCTTTGGTCGGTGGGCTGGTCACCAACTGCACGTTACATTGTGTCGGCAAGGTACACATGCTCGCCTTGGCAGTATGTGATGTCGAAGTCATACTTTTGCAGGTGAAGGAGCATTCCTAGAAATCGCTTAGGCACCTTCACAAGAGGTTTCTTTGCGATCATCTTAAGTGGTTTGTGATCACTGACCAGTCTGGTGAACCTCCCAAAGGTGAACTGATGGAAACGCTCCATAGCAAAAACCACTGCTAGCATCTCTTTTCTATCGAGGCATAGCGTGATTCAGTGTCTGTTATGGCTCTGCTTGCATACGCTATTGGGCATCCCTTCTGCAGAAGTGCTGCACCAAGGCCAATGCCACTTGCATCACACTGCACAGTAAGTTCCTCTTTTGGATTGTAAAATGCAAAGATGGGTGCATCTATTACGATCTGTTTGACCTTGGCAAAGGCAGTTTCCTGTGTACGAGACCATTCCCATGCAACATCTGGTTTTGTCAGCTGTCGAATTGGCTCCAGGGTTTTGAACAGCCCTGGTAGGAACTTGGCAAGATAGTTCATGAATCCTACTAGCCTTTGCACCTCGTGCACATTTGCAGGTGCAGGCATGGTGGTCACAGCCGATACCTTTGCTGGGTTGGGTTTGAGCCCTTCATTGGTGATCATGTGGACCAGAAACAGTATTTCACTCGCACGAAACACTGATTTGTCCCTGTTGAGCTTGATGTTCTGGTCAGAGCATTGCTTAAGTAGCTTTTCAAGCTTAGCATCATGATCTGTGACTGCTTCTTGTTGGGCTCCACCTGTCCCATAGAACAGAATGTCATCGTCCACACAAATCACTCCTGCCAATCCATCAAGTGCCTGTTGTAGCCTCCGCTGAAATATCTCCGAAGAAACACGTGTCAAAGGGCAAACTGCACCGGCGGTAACATCCAAAGGGCGTGTTAAACATGGTCAAAATGCTTGAAGCTTCATCTAGCTTCAGTTGCCAAAATACTGAGCTCCTGTCTAATTTGCCAAACACCTTGGCATGGACCAGGTCAGGCAGGATGTCTTCGATGATGGGCAACTGATAGTGTTCACGTTTTAGTGCTTATTTGTTCAGTGGGTGAGGGTCGATGCATATTTGTAGTGCACTGTTCTTCTTCTCAGCAACCACCAACTGGCTGACCCACTGTGTTGGCTCATGCACTGCTGTAATGACTCCACTTTTCTCCGGTTGGTCGAGCTCATGTTTGACCTTGTCTTTGATTGCATGAGGCAGTGGTCTTGGGGGAAGAATGACGGATGTGATATCATCTCTTGTTTGTAAGCTGTAACCCATGAGCTGTGTGAAAGTTCTCTCCATTCATGGTGATGAGCTTCATCTGCTGACTTGCCTTACTACCGAGCAGTGGTGTAAGGTCATCGTTGACCTGATGAATTCCAGAGAGTACTTCTTTCCCAGTTTGGGGTTGAAGAGTTTCAATCTGCAACCTCCTTCTGCCTCTACTGTTGTCTTGTTCCACATGAGAAACGTCTTTGGGCTCTCAGTGATAGTGTATGCAGTGCCCTGAAGGCATTTCTTGGGGAGAATATTGACACTGGCACCGCTGTCAATGTGGAAGTTGATGGTCTCTCCATCAAGGACCATCTGTGCATATATATCCTTGTTGGGCTGAACTGCGTTCACAAGTGTCACATCATAGATGTACTCGGTGCTTGAATCACTATCATAACGTTCTGTGTCAGCCCTTGCCAGCGAATGAACATTCTTTATGCGCCATACCTTGGCAAAGTGATTTTTTCTTCCACATGCCTTACATGTCCAGCCATATGCTGGGCACTGTCGTCTGTCCCGGGGATGTGATTGGCCGCAAAACTTGCACATTTTTATGCGTTTTGAGCTTTTGGCCTGCCCCTTGCTTTTTTTCTGTCTGGGCTTTTGTTTTCTGGCTAGCCCTCTTTTTCGTTTCTTTGACTCTGTGCTTCGCCATTTGCTTGATTGGCATCTGTGCTTGGGTCTGGGTCAGCTGTGAATGCCTTGAGTTGAGACTCAGCTGTTTCCTTGCTTTTGCATATGTCTATGCATGTGGCAAGAGTCGGGTTACATTCACAAAAGTTGCTTTTGCATATGTCTATGCATGTGGCAAGAGTCGGGTTACATTCACAAAAGTTGCTTGTTTTTGCAAGTGATTGGAGATTGGCCAAGAAAGTTTTAAAGGTATCACCCTGTTCTTGCTGTTGCTTGTTGAACAGATACCGCTCATATGTCTCATTCACTTCTCCGATTGCGTATCTGGCGAAAGCTACGATTATCTTATCCAAATCTCTGCTGTCATTGTCGTCGGAGAACGTGAAGCTGTTGTATATCTCTAGTCCTTGTGGCCCGATTGAGTGAACAAACAAGGCTGTGCGGTAGTCTGGGGTCTGTTTGTGGAGCTATGTAACAACACTGTAGTTGCTCCACATCTGCTTCCATGTCTTCCACTTGTCTATGATCCCTCTGGCGACTTCCAAGGGCGGTGGTGGGCGAATACCGCTCACCGGTGTGGGCCGTTCACTGCTGCACCGACCTGTTCATGGTTCCGTGCATTGTCGCTAATGTGGTTGTTACTGTGTTCATCGGCACCCAAACTGTCTGTATCTGCCCGCGTCTGGGAGTCTGAGGCGGCCTTTTGCGATCCATTCTGTCCGCTAGCCATTTCTGGTCACACTCCTGTGTCGTACAAGACACTTCAGAGGATTTTACGTGAAAATTACGGAAAAATAGGTGCTGACCGCTGCCACTATGTAACACAATCATGTGTCAATACTGAACGACGACGCATGTGTGTCACTTTATTGGTGTGCTCGAGCATCGTGCTCCCTACTACTACAGAAGTGACCTTTAGCTACAAACCATCCAGACTAGAGTGAACAATCCTAGCTCTTGAGCCTCAAACCAGGCTTGACTGAACCGTTTCCTCAAACTATCCAGTCTTTAGTGACCAATCCTTGCTCTGGTCTCAGCAACATGACCTGGCTGGTGGGTTTGAACCTCAAACCATCTAGGCTTGAGTGACTAAGCATAGCTTTCCTTATATAAGCTCATGGACTTGAGCCTCAAACTATCCAGGATTGAGTGACCAATCCTTGGTGTAGTCTCAGCACCATGAAGAAACAGGTGGACTTGAGCCTCAAACTATCCAGGATTGAGTGACCAGTCCTTGCTCTAGTCTCAGAACTATGAAGAAACAGGTGGACTTGAGCCTCAAACCATTCAGGCTCTATTGACCAATCCTAGGTCTTAAGCCCTAATAACAAGGCTTGAGTCAACTTGAGACTTAGGGTGTTTTCAAAACAAGTGGATTTGGATTATATTTCAGTTTGCTGGTTCCAGTCAGAACTCGTACATTACTGTGAACGCTGCTTTAAAATGGCTGGCACAAAACAAAAGTCTGAGCCGAATCCGCTTTTTTGGAAAGTGCCCTATAACCAGGACTGAGTGACCAATCTCTACTCACAGCAATATAAACAGGGTTGAGATTTCTCAGCTTTTTAGCTGATTTCAGCTTTTTTGTTTTGGGTTTCAGCTTGTTTTCCTCATCACTGGCTGTGTACAAAGTATAGGAGATTTCACAGTTCAGCTTCTTTATGCCTTTTTCAGCTGTTTTCAGCTATTTTTATCATTGGTCAATCTGACCCCTGTATAAACCAGCAGGTGGACTTGAGCTTCCAATCATCTAGGCTTGAGTGACCAGTCCTAGCTCTTGAGCCTCTTACCAGGCTTGAGTTTAAATCGATTCT
This sequence comes from Acanthaster planci, assembly GCF_054643075.1. NCBI lineage: Eukaryota > Metazoa > Echinodermata > Asteroidea > Valvatida > Acanthasteridae > Acanthaster > Acanthaster planci. The sequence continues at coordinate 10,112,426 of NC_141785.1, read as the reverse complement.
GATAACATCCAGGCTTGAGTGACCAATCCTAGCTCTGGCTTTAGCAACAAAGAAGGAGGTGGATGTGAGCCTGATGCCATCCAAGATTGAGTGACCAATCCTAACTCTAGTCTCAGTTATATCATGCATAGTAGTCAAACAAGACAGGGTAAATTTGAAGATTTTTGTATGAGCCATGTGTTGGGAGCATATGTTGTGATTTAAGATGTGCATGCGCTATTCACTAGACCACCAAACATAGTTTGAATTTTGTGATAATCTGATGATCTTTATAGGCAAAATTATGTAGGACGGAGTGCGCTGTCTACTTGTAGCCTGCTAAATACTGTTTGTAACATCAGTTAGAGCAAAACACTTGGTTTATTTCACTCTCCTTTTGTACTGACATACAGCTGCTCTTTAATACCAATATACAGCTGCCTGTTGTCATGTCAACTATAATTAAAAAACACACAAACAGTGTTTAGTTATTACATGATAAACAACTTCACTTGTAATAATACAACAAACCCTAGAATACTACCCCCAAAACCCAGCAGAAACTAAGGAAATAAACAGCAGTGAGGAATAAACCCGCCACAAGAGGGCGCTGTTGCATAAAAAATGGCGAGCGTGATGGTCTGACCTAAAGCACTGCAACGATATTAGAAATAATATGTGTCACATGTGCAGTAAAAAGGACCCTATTTAACCCCCGTAGATTAATATTAAAACCTTCCATAATAGAATCATTCTGACAATTAAAGACAAATGAAAAGACCTTACCGCTGGTGCGGGATCCAGGGTCCTACAACTAGACAAAATGAGTGATTTGTTGCCCAACGTATGGTGTGAAAATTTATACAGAAACTTATCTGATCCCTTCTACTCGTACTCTTGTTGCATGGAGCACACCCTCTGTAGATTACTTGAAGAGAGTCTGATTAAACCGTAACACTGTTAGTTAAATTTGGTGACAACTAAACATCCACTGTCCTACATGTGTATAATATCCTGAAACACTCTTGCTTTTTTTCTTGTTCCTGTAGGCAAAAACCAGCAGCAAGCCCGAAGATGTTACTGTCTGAAGTGTGTTATTTGCCGCGGCTTCCTTTGACAAACCTAGGCAGCACAAACCAGATGCTACAAACGCTCAAAGATTAGATTTGCAGAAAAAAGTGTACAGATTATCTTCCAATGGTAAACATGGTTTAAGGCTTTTTGCCTTGTTTGGAACAGATTCAAGCTTTTTGGATCAGGGAATACAAGTAGATGTTTTTCAGTTAAACGTAACAACTTCTTTTTACATAACAAGCCCATATTTTAAGAACTGCTTTTCAGGGTGTATTTTTGTGTATAGAGAAAGACATCATGCATGTTTTAAGTTACTTTGTCATATCCGAGTAAATAAAAATTAATTACAAAGCATTAGACAAATTGTTCACTTAAGTGGAAACATTTCAAAATGTCTGTCATATGTACTGTTCATAATTGCACAAGGTAATCACTATCATCTCTTTAATTAACATGTGAAATAGGACTCAGAAATTCTTGAGAAACCTGGAGAAATTAACTGATGTACCATTTTCCTGCATTTTCGAGAATTAATGCATAATTTTCGTCAAATTGTAGGAACTTCTTGTTGGAAAAAAAAACGGTACCTGTAATGGCCATCATGTTCCTAGAAAGTATATAGCAAGATAGACTTTGAGGCTTACTACCAAACTTTCTTATATGTGCCCCAAAAAGTTAAAAATTTAGATGCCCTGAAATTTCAGTCTTTGCAGAATCTCAATTTCAGATGTTCCACAAACAGTTGAGTTTTTTGTGACAAACATAATTTACATAGGTAGAAATGGATATTTAAATATAGAAAGTCTTGGAAATATATTGTGGAGTATATATACTGAAGTATATGCAAGGTCTGAATAATTTGTCTATTCTCTGTCTTGCATATTCAAATAGCTGCTTTTGTTATTTAAATTCATGCAGATAAGCTGTGCCCTCTGACCTTTTTTGAAATTGCGCAATCCTAACCTTTAAATATAAGTTCCGAAATTATTTTCTTGAAGAGGCCTGTGGCCTGGTGGTCAGTGAGCTGGCTGTCAGGCCAGGGGACCCCGGTTCAAATCCCGGGGTCCCCAGGAAAAGAAGGTTTTTTTTTTTTTTTTTTTTTTTTTTACTAAGTTTTTTAGCAAAATTGTGCATGCCCACCTGGAATTGAACCCAGGTCCTTGTGCATTGCAGTTAGTGTCCTTAACCGCTATGCCACGGCACTTACTTGAATAAATGTGCTCGTTTCTAAATGTTAAACCTTCCATTGTTTGGACTTAGAATATTTTTCAGCCACACTCTGTGCTGGAGACAGGCAAGGGTGGAAGTCCTAGGGCCTAGAAGTCTGAGAGTTGATAGGAAGGGTAGAGTGGATGGCTTGGTAGATGAGGGCTTGGGACTATCAGTATTAGAGCTCTAAGGATCTCATGGGGTTGATCAAGGACATAGCTTCTTAACATTCCATGTTGCCACTGGGCATATTGTAGCTGTTGTAGGATTGAGACTTAAAGGCTCTGAGAGGGAACTTTATATAAGGAGCTTGGAAGATGTTTAAGACTGGCAGGGCTTAGGATGGGGCTGCAATGTAAAATACAAAGATGGGAAACATGTAATTCTTGCAGTGTAAAATGGTCGAGATTGGGAAAGGGCTAAGAGTCAAAGTACTACATTTCACAAACATTATACAAACAGAAGTTGTTCGACTAGTTTAAATAAATGAACATTTATTTCACTTGCAAATAGAAATTTACTAGTCATAGCAATAAATGGTGATTTTTTCACATACACCTAAAGGCAGTTTGCAAGGCTATATTTTCAAACAAATCAAATTTTGTGTCAGTGCTGAAAGGTCCTTATTGAAAAACCTAAACATCAATTTGAGAATGAAAATTACTTGAAATTTATATATGTTGGCTGTAAAAAACCTACTTTTATGACTAGAAGTTTAAAAAAAGTTTGTTTCAATAATTTCAAAATTAGGCTTTATTTTCAAAAATTATATTTCTTCAGAAATGACCTAATGACCTAGCTCTGAGCCAACAATTTGTCACTTTCCATTTTGTGACACATGTAATTTTAAGTTTAATAATGACTTTTTCTAATGCTCTGGCAACATGCAACTTGGAAAAGATATAATGCTGATAGAATTTTGTACAAGGAAATACTTGTTGAAGCGAGGTCTAGAATGGCCACTAGGTTGGCTGAACAGGGCAGAATTCTGGCTGCCTCAATGGGAAACAAAGATGTGAATTACATAATTTACCATTCAATTTTTAAAAGCATGCAAGAGTAACAAACTTTCATGCAAGTTCTATCTATCAAGTGTCTACAGTCTTTCCAAATGGTTATAACTTCTCATACAAATACTGGAATTTTTGGAGTAGAGCTTTTTGAAAACCTACGTACACATGAATGTTTTAATGTGCGTAAATATGCTTGTAGATGCGGTAAAGATATAAGCTAATTTGTGAACAGTAGTTTTTGTTTTAATGGAAACTGATCGACTGTGTCTGACTGTTCTGAATGTACAAAAGTACCTCTTAAGTCATGAATACAGTGCAATGTCACTATGCTGAACATTTGGGCACACGGAACATGCCCCTTGGCTCCCAGATTTTCCATGCATTTTTTTGGAACATTGAAAATTTCTTTACAATTAAAGAAACAAATGTAGGACTGATGATAATAACTCAAAAGGTAAGATTTCAACATTGAAAATTCAGAGCTACCATTTACAACACAGCAAAGAGTGCTCTCCTGCAAGGAATTTTTTTCTCCCTTTTTCACACAAATTGGAATGGTTCAATTTTTAGCCCTGCCAAATATCACCCACTAAAATAGGAATAGATGTGAGGTATGCTACGCCAGACACTGTGTATAGACCCTGCCCTGTTCATTACAGCAGCATTGTACTGCATACCAACATACACTACTCAAAAAAATTAAAACTGTACTGCATACCAACATACACTACTCAAAAAAATTAAAGGACCAGACATTTGTCTTGGAAGGTTTCAGCCAGGTGTTTACTTAATTGATACATACACTTGCGTTTCAGAGTCCACTGAGTCCTGAGCAAAACCAAGACAGGGTGCATTTTTCTCAGCAACGGAGGGTTGTTTGGTCTGAAATGAACTTTGCTGGTCACAAACAACTAGGAAATGTATCAGTCGTCATTTTTGTAAATAATAAAAATGTGATATACATTCGTATCTGGTACAGATGTATGCATTACTTTTCTAAAAAAGGTCTGAACAGTTAATTTTTTCATGTTGCGATGCATATCATATGGAAGTGCTTCATTTCTCAGCTGTAATAATTTCAGAATAAAAAATAGCGCCCTCACATTATCAGGATCAGTGTTGTAGTCAAGACCAGACTCATGACAAGTGTTGCGTCCAGAATATCTTCTTCATCGTGGTGTTGTTTTGGTTTCAGCGAGTGGAGCGACTCATGTATTGTTATTTTTGTCAAATGAGGGCGCTGCTTTAGCGCTCATATCCTGTCCATACTGCCATTTATGACACATTGAACAGAGAATTTCCTCGACAAATCACCATAATTTTGCCATTATTTTGTGTAAATTTGGACAGCTCAGCAAAAAGAGTAGCGATCTTTAGTTCCGGATGGATAATTTCTATACTAAGTTTGTAACCGATGAAAGCCATAAATGGGGAGTTTTGTCAAAAAATTTTCCTAACAAATGGGGGCGCTCTGCGTGAAGCATATGTAGGTCTTGCATACCGCCCTGTTTTTGGAGAAGTTTGTTATTTTCTTATATTCTAAGAGACTTCCCGGCAAGGTACATGAGTATTTAGGGTTTAGATACAATACAAGTGATTGTGCTGTACATGTACACGTTATAGGCAAGGACAGACATGTCTATAATTTGATATATTATTTAGTAATTTTTGTTTTGTATTTAAATTATAGTTGAACCACCACCACCAAGTTCAAGTTACCAAGTTCTAGCTACTACACCACAATGTTGCCACACCATCTTAGCGTCACCACCTCTGTTGTTAACCACCTCGCCACCGCCAGTCACTTCTATATTTTGCCAAGCCATAATTTGCCATACCAGAGTATTCTTTGCCATTGAACTGCCATAAATTACCCACCCAAATTGTGTCACAGGATTGAAACTTCATTTGAGTTGCTACTATCAGTCATTAAAGTAACACTGGTTTAGTTTACATCATTTTGACATAGGAATGATTTTGTTGCAGTTTATTTGAATAGCTTGTGACTTGAATTCAGACTGGAGGTCTTGTGTTGATCTTGTGAGTGCCTTAAGTGGTCTTGATTACAACACTGATCAGGATATCATTCTAACAACTCATGTTCTCCCCAAACTCCACTGTCATCCTTTTTAGGGCTGTATAGGAGACTTAGACAAGGTGCTGACCAAAGTGTTTTTCAGTGTCATGGGACTATAGCACTCTGTAGAAAAAGTTTGCATTGGACTGGAACCAATAAAGTTTTTGTTTTGTTGCCGAAACATAACCACACTAATTGACACTCAAATGTTACAATCTGAATCTTTTTTTTTAAATTCTGATCTTTGATCCTTTTGAGTAGTGCATAAATGCAGACAGACTTGCTCCATCATGTACTAAAGTGGAAGCAAAGAACTGCATCTCTGAGAAGACTGAGTCCTTCCTTGCCTTTGTGAATCAATGCCTTTGATTCTGATAAGGATCCCTCATGCAGTCTTGGGAACTTTCCTCCTCAGTGATGGAGGTGAGGACTGGCATCTATCTGAGTTACTTCCTCTTCTTGACGTGCTTGTTGGATCATCTCTGGGAAGTCCTATGGGATCTTGTCTTCCATCTTGCTTCTCTCCTCATTGAAGGAGGTGAGGGCGCTCTTCTAATTGGCATTGTAGCTATGGTTCTAACACACAGCTTCCATGTCAACAATGTCTGGGATGAAATTAAACACAGAAGAATGAGTTACAGCAAAGTACTGAGACAATTCTGATAAACATTTAAGAATCTTTGGACAGTCCCTAAGTTTACACCATATTTCATACAAAACAGTCTACGTTGTAATTAGATTTGACACTGAGGCTGAGTTCAGAGAAAAAAAACTTCAGAGACAGGTACGGTACATGCACCAAGGATAAAGTGTTTACCAGGTTTCAAACTGAACTCTAAGTTTGGACAAAACTGAAGCTCACAAGGATTTGTTAACAGGGTAGTTGTATGTGTATCAAATAACTTGTGAGTGAAAAACATGTCATCAACCACGTGTACATGTATTTATTTTACATGCGATTAGGGGTTTAACGATAGCACTTTCTCACGATACGATACCTATCTTGATACTTGGGTCGCGATATGATACATATCATGATACTATCGAAAAAAACAAAGAAACCAATAAGACAAAGCCAATTTAAAACAATTCACTAGGTAACCTACCAATAGTAACTTACCAATGGTACAGTAACTTGCCAATGGTAACTTAGCAATGGTTACTTGCCAATGGTAACTTACCAATGATAACCTACCAATGGCAACGTACCAATGGCAACTTACCAATGGTAACCTGCCAATGGTAACATGCCAATGGTAACTTACCAATGGTAACTTACCAATGGTAACTTACCAATGGTAAGCTTATAGGTGATGAGGACATGAAGCTTCTGCAAAGTGAGACACAACATTAAACAAAAAACTGCATTTATTTCTCTAAGTGTTCTGGTTTATTAATTTTGGGCCAAACAAAATAATAGCTATGCTGCCTATTACATTGAAAAATATTAGATTGGGGAGTGGGTAGTATCTTTTTTTTTCTTCTAAAGTTTTTGGGTCAAACATTTGAAGGTGGAGAATCTTTTTTTTTTAATTAAAAAGTGATTTTAATTTCATTCACTCCTGTGCATTACGGAGCTCTAGTACTTTCAGTGTCCGAACCAAAGATCGTAGTGCACCGCCACCACGTAGGAAAAAAACGACACTTATGCAAGGAAGAAAAGAAAACCTGTCTAAACCAGATAAAATGGTGTACTGAAACGATAAAGTCTGATACGCATTCAATATCCTCATGACACTGAGATCGGTGTGAAGGTTGGTGGCACGACACATGCCCAACCATCACTTTTGCGTTCTATTGCTAGGTTGGCCTACGTCATGTACGTGCGGCGATTTGTCCTTGATGCTAAACCCATCCAAACTATTTCATGTAAGAGAAATAAGTATAGGTGATATTGAAAATATAAAGCTATATACATGTATTTCAAATTTTTATTAGGCCTAACTTTATTTTCAACTAACTGCACATTTTATCATAATTCCTCCCTTCCCCAAAATATCATGATTCACAATTTTTGTATCGCGATGCCTCATTGTGGCATTTTAGAATCATGATTAATGATGCATTGCTGAATTGTTACAGCCCTACATGTATGTGTATGTACATATACACATGTTGGTTCAAAACACTGGTACATGTACGTTGCTCTAATATGCACCAAAAATACTCTCATTTTCATTGTAATCCAGCTCCTTCTTGATAAATTGCACAATAACTTACGCTTGATTAAAAATCACGTTAAGATTAAGTTATTTCTGGTTTCAATTACACTGCATAATGACCAAACATTTCTGATCTCGATAAAATACATATGTACATGCAGAAACAAAACGTTGATGTACACTGGTATTTCATTTTGTCAAACTCTGCAGTGGGCAATTTAAATGAAGTGAAATTCAATCATGATTATAAATCCTTCGGGTCAAATTCATTCACTGAATCCAAAAAGCTGATTTGAATTGAACCAAGTGGATTGAATTGAAAAAAAAATCTTGCCAACCCGTGTGCATTCATACTTTTTATCATTACTGGGAACTGAAGGCTCACAGAGGGAGGGATTAGTTGTTATTGGTTGTTTAAAATATGCAAAACCTGCATAAAGAAACCAATCAGTTGAAAAGAATTTAAATATCTTAACATTTTTGCCTTTTTTCAAAAGAAAAATCAAACGTTGATTTAAATCAGTGATTTAAAAAAATCATTTGATTTAAATCACGATTAAAATCGGTGATTGAAATCAGCCAACCCTGCATGGAGGTGGTGTATGATACTGTTCTGAGAACAGTATTCTCAGGTTGTGTCCTGCCGTTCGAGTGCGAGAACAAGAACAGGCCGCCCATTAAGCGTAGGCCACCTGAACTTGACCTAAGTTCCTCTAAGTCTATCTTTTTTTCAACCATTGCTAGTCAAAAAAAGAACTATAAAGAAGAAACTGTTCTTCATGATATGAATTCTGATGGACTAAACTAACACTGCACATAGCAAACTTGAAAATTTCAACATTCCATTGGAGTGAAGTGAATTAAAAAGCAACATCATGCCTTTCTGGACAACTGAGGGCGCTGTAATCTCAATCTTTGGCAATTAATTATACCAACAAGGAAGATGCTTCTTTTATGAGTTTTTCTATCAAAACTCTGAAACCCAAATTTACTCCTTGAACGTCGCAGGACAAGTTGACCATTGATCTTTGGTAATTTGCAATGAAAAAGCAAGGAAAAGGAAACTTAGGCCAGGAAATGAGAACAATTCTAGTACGGTTGGTGCATTCAACTAGCTTGCCCTGGTTACAAAGGTTTAATTTTTATCTTGTCCCTACGCTCGTCACCCAGTGCCTGAATAGGGTGCAGGGAAGGGTTCACATCCTTGCACAGATTCTAGTGAAGGAAATATGTCACGCGGGGTCACAGCTAATGATGTGCAGAGCATTTTGGGTAGATTTCTGCCAGGTGCATGAGCTCAAACAATGCGTTGAAATGCAAGGGACAGTTGTCAGTTCAATCTTTTTTTCTTTTCTTCCTCATTGCTGAAAATATTTTCACTACACTTTATTCGTTCATCCAAAATTGATCAAGATAACCAACAATTTGAAAAATATTGCCAAAAGACACGTGATCAGTGATACTTTAATACCACACTGTGATTGTACCAAGGCCTTGTTTTTATCATATAGCCGACACTTTTGACCGAACCAAAAACTTTAACACTTCAATAACAGGAAGTGATAGCCTCGTGGTCACAGGTTATGCACAATGTAGCTGATCACAGTGCAAAGCCATCGGCCCTTCCCGGCACCCTGTTTGGGTGCTGGGTGATGAGTGAATCTCGTCCCCACCGTCTTGCTTGACGAAGCATACACAGTCATCCCAAGGTCAGGGTTGCTAACCGTAAGAACTCAATTTTTTTTGCTAACCAAAAGCCAAGGGGATCCAGGACCAAAACTTCAGAGTGAGGAGTGGATTTGTTTTGCTTCTGAATTTTTTTTAAGGGTTTGGCAACATATTGGGCTATTTATACACAGTTCGAAAGGGAAACCTCATTACCTCTTGGCTGCCTTTTGGGGGGGGATGGCCCCCTTTCCCAGATACACCCTTGCTGAAAGAAATCACATGTAACACATGACTCTTACCTGTGCTACTTTTGACATAATGTCATATGTCTGTAGCTATGGGGATTTCATCGCTGGTCCTTCAATTCGCATCATGATGCAGGATATGTCAGCCGGTCTCAACGTAGGCAGCCATTGCACCACCTTCAACAGGAGGCAAGGTCTTCCCAAATCTAAGCAGGGAAAAGTGACAAAAAATAACAGGAAAAGGTTACTTTTGAGGTTTTTCAATCACAGGGTAGAAGGTATGCTTTGTTAAAATGAGCAAAACATCCAGATTTCAGTCAGTTAGCATCTGTACTGTTAAGATAATTTTGGTCGCTGTTAAGTCCATAAAAACCATACAGTGCTTGGCAGTGCAGGGAGTAAAAGAGGTGGCAGCAAGTCATTATTTGCAAGTCCAAATCAAGTCACAAGTCTTTATATGCAAGTCCAAGTCAAGTCACAAGTCATTATATGCAAGTCCAAGTCACAAGTCAAGTCTTTTGGTCACAGGGCAAGTCAAGTCTCTTTGTCCAAGTACAAGTCAAGCTGCACATTATTTTATCCAGCTGTAATAAGCAAAAGAACCAAGCATCAACTTATGAAGTTACTATGAGCTCATGTATGTTAATGCCCCTCACTAAGTTGGTGCGCATGTGCAGTGAATCCCACAACAGCACAAGAGGCCAGTAAATAGCTCTTGACATCAATCAACATCAAGCTCGAATAGAGTTGTTTGCTCCTCATTTCCATACCGATTAGAGTTTAAACACTCAAAGTTCCTTTTGCTAACTTGCACACTATAAAAATCCATTTTCTGCCCAATTTTTGCCCATCTTTGTCATGTACCTCAAAAGTAATAATAATTTAATAATAATTTATTCATTTATAAAGCGCAAATTTCATATAGATATGTTCAAATGCGCAGTGCAATGAAGACATTAAGCGTGGAACAATGAATACATTTTAAACATGGTTGAGCCGATGGAATACAAGGGCGCCTCAGGCAGCCGCTAAACGACCCACATTCACCAACATCATCAGTAAAGTGGAGACAGTAAGAAGCAGTTACAGTTTTAGAGGTGGGAGGAAACCCCAGAGGAATATTCTGGGTAAAACCCACAGAGTCAGGTAGGGACTGAAAACCCAATCCACATGTGGACCGGGCTGGGAATCGAACCCGGGGACCACAGAGGTAGAAGGTGAGGAAAGAACTACATGTGCCTTGCCAAGCTGACCTGCAAGTAACAGAGTCAGAAGTTGGAAGTGAAGCCAACATTTAAGAGGGGATTTTTCAGTTTTTGTTTGGGTCTTTTAGTCGGGCAATTTGACGTCGTTGTACGTATTGTTGCACTGCAGTAAAAGTCAACTCGTACCCAAATGCACTCGTATCCAGGAGTAGGACATGTACGTGTGCACCATGCCCAAAATCATCTCATTTTTGACTGCTACAAAACTCATAGTGGAAATTTGAATCCACACGAAAAACAAACCGCATTCCAGACAAATGGCTCTCGATCTTGAAGAAAATGAGCTGATAGATACAAAAAATTTATCAGTCTTCCAGACAGTATCAACAATGATCTGAGAGGAATTCAACAAAAGTGTGAAACTTGGGCACTAAGTAAGGTGAAAAACACAGAAAATGACAAAAATGGGTTCCAATGAAAAACGAAGTCAATTACAAAAACGGTTTTCTTCCCAGAAGTAATAATCTTTTTGTACATAAGCGTTACTAGTCTTTGATGTGGCATCAAAGTTATTTTAAGGTAAACTCGGCAAAATTTTGAAAATTAGACACAAAGCTAGGTAAAAAACAATAATTTTTCATAATTATACTTTGTCGTAAAATTGACATTTTCTACATTCTGTGATTATTTTCCAGCGATCTTTCTTACCAGAATCTGTTAAGCATTACCATTTGATAGACTCTTGGCAATTTATTCACACATGAGGTCTTCAAGGGAAATAGCAGTACAAATCCCTCACATGGGTCACCACTGATATGTGTTGTCTCATGTCTGCTAGAATAATTTTTCAGGCCGAGGACCATTATGTCACTATTGCGCAAATGCGAATACACAAACTAAATACATACGCAGTATATGGGGATCGAACATATGTGAGTTTCGGACAGCTAAACACCTTTTCTCCAATTATTTTGACAATGCCTCCATATAATTCCCATTCCTCACTTGTTGTAATTACTATTCTTGCAGTTTATCACATTTCTGTCGTATATTGGACCTCTGTTTAATTTAATAAATGTACTTTGAAGGGTGGAAATAAGTGGTGAGATGAAATGATGACATATTGAGGGCGCTGTTTATCCTGGTCACGCGTCAACGCAATGCAGCAGCATGGTATGCATGCTGCCCTGATTTCTACAGCCGCAGCTGAGTGAAATAGAAGCTGATGCGCAAGTTGAAGTCCATTTTTTATGCACGTGAGGTTGGTAACAAGTCATTTTTTGCAAGTCCAAGTCAAGTCACAGGTCAAAGCCGGTATTTACAAGTCAAGTCACACGTCATAAAAATAGCGACCTGAGTCTGACTCGAGTCAGCAACTCTGGGGTGCAACAGGCTGGGTGAGGTCTGATTGGCACAAGATGGGTTCCCACAGAAATCGGTAAACCAAATTCAGTAACTTTTTCAGGACTTTCCAGGTCTAGAATACGACAATTTCTATGACATTCCATGTTATTTTGCAGAGAAAAGTTGTTTGGTAGTATGAACGACTACCATAGCCATTAATACGGACTGACAAGGGTAGCCATTACTACGAACTGACAAGGGTAGCCATTACTACGGACTGACAAGGATAGCCATTACTACGGACTGACAAGGATAGCCATTACTATGGACTGACAAGGATAGCCATTACTACGGACTGACAAGGATAGCCATTACTACGGACTGACAAGGATAGCCAGTAAATTTATCATTATTCCACAAACCCATCAAAATTAACCCAACGTTGCATGTTCCTGATTTCCAGGACTTATTTCAGGACTTTACAGGCGAACTGTTTTCCAGGATTGCCCACGTACAAGAATAAATGTACATGAACAAATGGGTTCAGCAAATCTACATGAGCACAAAATCATGTTTAGTACAATTCTGCTGGGAAAGAGCAAGCTTACTGTATCAGGGTAGTGATGTCAGAAGATGAACTCACACGCAGGGGACCAACCAGGCTGCTATTGCCTTACTCTATCAGGGCAGTGGTGCAAGAAGATGATTCCACAGGCAAGGGACCTGAGGATGTTAGAAGATAAGCTCACAGGCAGGGGACAAGCCATGCTGCTATCGCCTTACTCTCTCAGGGCAGTGATGCCAGAAGATGAGCCCACAGGCAGGGGACCAACCACACTGCTAACGCCTTACTCTCTCAGGGCAGTGATGCCAGAAGATGAGCCCACAGGCAGGGGACCAACCACACTGCTAACGCCTTACTCTATCAGGTGATGCCAGATCTGGTACATGTACCTGGTAAAGATAAAAAAAGGTCATTATTATCTGTCTGCATTGGCAAACATGTTCTGGGGAACTATATTTACCTCTAGAAAATGCCAATGTCCAAAACGTATGGCTGCGGCTAAAAGTAAGGCAATAACTATAGAGCCACAAGCAAGTGGCTGCTGTCATTTCCCATAGACTTTTGAACTACTATCAGCCTTAGCCAGTTGGTTTGGTGTATCTTAAGCCGGTAACCAAGTGTACAAAGATGGTACCCAGTGACTTCTGTTTTGTACAAATAGTGAAATCTGTGACTATGTGAGGGGGGATTTCTTGAAGAACCTCTCACAGATCAATTCCATCTTAAAGGAGCCAGGGTGGGGACCCTTAACATTTACACGTATTCTGATATCACAACAGTAATTCTTGTGGCCATTCTGACACCATGTTTGTACTAAAATATGGAAAGTCTTTACATGCATATTGGATTTTTAAAAAAATCTGGCATGGGACAACCAAGTTCTTGGGAAGGGGGGAAGGAAAGCCCACCTTGGACAGGAACTGGACAGTCCAGTTCTTAAGGGCATTACCATCCCCCTTCCCTTGGCTTAACCCTAACTCCCTAGGGTGTGTGCAAAATCATATTAAAATTGGAGGATTCAGGGCTGTTAGGGTTAAAGATGGTCCAAAATAGCCCAGCTCTAATAGGGTTACAATGTTAGGAAGTGCAAGGGCCCAACGTATCAGCAAAAATTTGATTTCTAAAATACATGACAGAAAGTGACAGCTTGTCTACCTTCTTTTGTCTCCATCCACTGTTCTTGTTCCTCAGCACTGTCAGAGTCGCCATTACCACAGTCCTCATTGGAACTCGAGTCTCTCCTGCACTTGCTTCTTTAGAAGAACAAAAATGAGATAAAAAAAAACAAATGTCATCACTGACTCTGAGAGTTGACTTCAGCAATGACAACAGACCAGTGACTTTATTAAAGAAATAAAACCAAATACAAAAGAAGGGAAAGACTTCCATTTCCTTCATTTTTCGTCGGTTTTTCCGTTGTTTGGATTTGTAAACTTCTTCCTTCTCTCTGAAAAGAGAGAAATGACCCACAATGTTATTCCTCAGTGGACAACCACATTGAGGAGTACAGCAGACATTGCACTGCTCAGGAAACAGTTGTCAGAATGCGTGTGCCAACACTGCATTGTGAATTGTCGGCTGGCTCGGCGCATGGCCAGTGCATCGACCATCTTTGGTCGTGACGTACTCTTCAGATACATTAGCATACAAAGATATGTAATACAAAACTGCTACAAACTGCTTGCTGACTACAATGACCTAAAATACAAATCTCAAAATATGGAGGGCCTTACGTTTCAATCCTAGCAGAATCTTTCCAAAAGGCAAAATGACAAGTGGAAAGGACAAGCAAACAGAGAATCAACCAAGCATGGATGAATGCAAGAGGATAAAAGGAAAGGTCAAGAAAGCTGCAGGCTGGATAAAGGGGCAAGGGGTGAAGGGGACTGCATGAAAGGCATGGTTGAATGACAAAGGAATGTAAGGAGGGAAGAGATCAAAGAAAAAATACAATGAATGGAACTGGGCCCCAAGTGGGACAGGGATATAATCTGCAGACAAAAGAAAGAACGAAAAGAGTGTTAATTAATAGTTTCCCTCTTGGATGTTCAGGCCATGGGGTTGTATGGTGCAGAGGCGTTTGATCCAAAGCTTCTCCCTGTTGAAGCGAACAGCATCTTTACGGAACCCAAGTGATTCTATGCCCTGTAAGATCATGTTTGAAATAGAATGGTTAGGAAGGTTGAAGTGGTGGCCTACTGGGGTATATCTAGTTGTTTGGTGTTGACCGTAGATCTGTGGCCATAGAAACGCTTCTTGAGAGTGTTCTTAGTCTCTCCAACATACTGAACACTGCACACCCTGCAAGAGATAAGATATTATGACATTAGAAGAGCTACAAGTGACAGTGCCTTTAGTTCAGTGGGTGGTAGGGGAGGAGTGTCCAGAGAATTATCTGATTCCAGGACACGGTTCTGCCAAACAACACATCTGTTAGAATCACATTTGAACGTGCCTTGCTGGGAGGGGGGAAGGGTATCCAAAGGGACCACCTCTGCCCAAACGATAAGGTACCATAGGTGGGGATGCCTGTCGGCCACAAGCGGGGTGTCTGGGATGGCACTGGCAAGGCGGTCTGAAGTGTGGAGGATATGATGATTGTTGTTGATTATTTTGCAGAGGGGAGGAAGACGAGGATGGAAAGTGGTGACCAAGGGAATCCTGGGAGTTGTTTTCTTCATGGGGGGGTCTTCTCCTTTAGCATACAGTTTGAATGGCTAAGTGAAGATGAAAAAAGACAAGGGATGAAGACAAGAGCATTTCTGATTTGAAGGGAAAATTTCTCTTTTCTCTTCAAATGTGACTTAACATTACCATCATTATTGAATTCCCTGATTCTTGCTTCATCCTAGGCCAGGGGCATGTGGAGGTGAATTTGAAAAATTTTGATTTGGGGTATGACAGCGCATCAGCTACATTTTGAGTGAAATGAATCCTAGCCGCGATGTTCATTGGTCAGGTTGTTCCTACTGAAAGTAGTACAGTCGAACCTCATTACTAAGAGGTCCTTAGAGACTAAGAGAAACTTGTATCATCAGGGATAAAAACAATTAAAAAAAAAAGGATTGGGATCTAAAATTTTCCTTATAATAAGCAGAATTTTGTATTAACAGTGCTCTTATTAATGAGGTTTGACTGTATTCTCATAGGCTTAATTATTAGAAGCGGGGTGTTTTTTTAAAAAAAGATCCAAATCTCTTCCATTTTCCTTCTAAAAATACCCTCTAAATATATCCTCCTAGCTGCTATGAATTGTTTCAAATAAACTTTAGTCTGTTTGAGCAGGCTTAATCAAGTTCTTCCTTGCCTAACAACATCTTGTTCCAATTCTTGCCGAGATCGACAAAGACTGAATGGTCTAATCCATACACAGACGTCTTTCTCATAATGGCATACTACTATAGACGGTATAAATCTCTTTCATTCCGCACCAATAGCTTACAACGTTTGACTTATCATGGGATATGTCTCAGGCTGAGATGGACCTTATGTCCCCTCTCAAATAAACAAATTGGACATGTCCTTCTGGAGATACATGTATATGGCTTTGAAATGTGCTCCTTTAAAGTCATGTCACATGACACTGTATGACGTTATGATGATAATGTTGTTCTCGGCCTCTCTCTAGCTGAGGGACTAAGAATGCACACCTAATATATACCCTGTAGTCAGTCTGATCCAGACAATTGCCAAAGACTGGCTGTTCAAAACCTATGGCATGTATGGGAAAATGAGAAATTGAAAAATCAATAAAAAATCAGGGTCTTTGTTGGATGTAAATTTGATGACAATTCATAATTGCTAAATTACCAAAATGGTGCCTTGAAAACATGCACAAAGTCCATGGGCTAAAAACACCTATGCAGAAAAACTGCTCCCTTAAACTCATGTCACGTGATTTATGTTTAAACTGAAAACATTTTCTGAAATATTACTTAATATTTTGACTGTAGGGTATATTTGTAATCTAACGAAAGGAAAAATTTAATCTGATTTCTCCTTTGTTCTGGTGGTAATTCTCAGTCAAGGTTGAGGACTACTCACTCATTAAGTTCGATAATAATGTGTACCAAAAAAACGTGTCCAAAACCTATGGAGAAAAACTGCAGCTTTAATCTTACATGTATGTCATGTGAACCCTAGAGATGTCATTATGACGATTTTGTTCTAGGACCCTCTCTACATGGAGGAATACAAGTGTTCACAAATATGAAATCAATTAGACTGACAAGAGTCCCGAAGTCTGGCTGTTAAAAACATGCAAAAAACATATGGGGACAAATTAAATATTTAAAATCAATAAAAATCACATCATGACGTTATCGTGACGATATAATTCGAACTTCATTTTGTTTCAGGATCTTTGTTGGCTGTAACTTTGATGAAAATTGAAGATCACCAAATTATCAAAATGGTGGCTTGAAAATGTGTACAAAGTCAATGGGCTAAAAACATAGATGCAGAAAAACTGCTCCTTTAAACTCATGTCACATTATTTGCGTTTAAACTGAAAACATTTTCTGAAATATTACTTAATATTTTGACTCTAGGGTATATTTGTAATTGAAAGAAAAGGAAAATTTAGTCTGATTTCTCTTTCGTTCTGGTACCTAGTAATTCTTTGTTGAAGTTGAGGACTACTCACTCATAAAGCTTGATAACAGGGTGTAGTAAAAAACGTGTACAAAACCTATGGAGAAAAGCTGCAGCTTTACTCTCATGTCACATGACCCCAGATGATGGCATTATGACTAGGACCCTCTCTACATGATGGACTACATGTGTGAGTGTGCAATATGGAATCTGTCTGATTGATCAGTGTCGAAGACTGGCTGTTTAAAAACGTGTACAAAACCTGTGGGGAAAAATAAAAAATTCAAAAATCTATAGTATAAAAAATTAGGTGATGATGTCATGTTTTGCTTGGTCCCTTTCCACAAAACCACAAAAATTCCTATGTGTAAGTCGGCATTAAAAAAATGTGCTTCGGTATCAGTTTCCTTCGCCGCAGTTGCAAAGAAGTGTCAAGTGACAAGTCCCACATTGCTTGACTGATGCCTATTAGCAGCACAGGCTGTGGTTGATAATCGGCCAGCATGAGTACATCAAAACCAGTAACCCCTCTAGGGCTACACGCATGCGCTCTGTCCATTTTGGGGTCACCTTATTGAAACAACTTAACCAATGCATACATGAGTGTATGTTTTCTGTACCGTAACTGTATCATGTTTGTACTGCACTGTTGAGTCGTGATGTTATATGCAAGTGGCTTACTGTCCTTGCTTCATCCTTGGATCAATTATCGAATTTGCAGCCTGTGAGGATAACAATCGATCACGAATTTGCTGGGATCGACCATGGAGGTAGAAATAAACCAGGGTAAATCAAAGCCACAGAATTAGTGTAAGGAATCATACTGTACATAGGCAATATATGTGTACATGTAAGTCAGCAAAACGAAGACTTACAGCACAAGTCGGCATTCGGTACGTTGTCATAATTTCTTTAGTCCCGAGATTGTCGACTTTGCCTAGCACTACAGAGCGGAGCATTAGTAGGCCTATTCCTCTTTTTCAATTTTGGACAGGATCGTCGTACTAACGCTCCACACCTGTACATATACATGTACGTGTAGTAGGCCTAAGGCGAAAACGGTTCTTGAAAATTCCACAGATTCACCAAAATACCTGTTTCACCACCTTATGTCTTTTTCAGATGCCGAAGGCAATTTTGGGACTTCAGTGGTATTTCTGACTTTTGTGCCAAAATCTGACCGTTTTTGCAGGACACACACACGACACTTAAACTTCTAGCCGCCTGCTCCATTCAAATGAGCGGACAGAGATTTTGCATCCACAATAACTCTATGGGCAAATATGGTCCTCCCAGACACACACAAGAGTGGCCTATAAGTCGTCTGGGCACAAGACTTGTTGATCATGACGTTTGGGAGTGCTATCAATGACCGTTTCCTGGTCAATAAGTCTTGTGCCCGACTACATGTGGATGTGGGCCTCTCCTGCAGTTTCATTAGAGGACCATGTTTGCCCATAAAGTTATTGAGCCAGAAAAATCTAGACGACGGGATTTAAACGAGAGGAGGCAGTGAAGAATTCAAGAGTCGAGCGAAAACGGTCGGATTTTGACACATTGTGAAGTCGGAAATATCACTAAAGCCCCAAAAGTTTTTCTTTAGCACTTAAAAAAGCGCAGTGGCAGTGGAATTTTGGAACCGTTTCAACCTTACAATATGTACAGGCATGGAGCGTTAGTATGACGATCCCATCCAAAATCGAAAAAGAGGAATAGGGGACCTATGCTCCACTCAGTTGAGCTCGACTTAGCCAGAGTAGTGTGTAGTAAAAGAACTTGTTGGCCTACAAATAAAAATGGAGAAAAATTGTGCACAGCTGTTGAATCATTAATAACATTAAAATCACTCACTTGACATGCTTGACGATGGTTCTTGGGAGGAAAAAATCAGGAAAGATGTTTGGAGTAGGCTGATACTAGTAACAACATAGATGAATCGCAAAATTTCTACAACTAGCACAAAGTCAAGGTGGTTTTGAAAGGCTAAAGACGTCTCAACAGAGGCGGCATGCATTGTCCTCGTCGAAGTAGAGAGCGCCCTCAATGGCTAAAAGTGTAAAATGTAAATGGCGCCCTCGGGGGACGGTAGGGGCCAAAGCAAACAGAACACTCTGTCCGTAATCATTAATTAACCATAATTTTAGAACTACACACTCTCATAAAGAATTTAAGTATTTTGCATGGTGTAACCGTCACATATTGCAACACTTGCACACCCAGGCAAATCAATCATCACGAACTGCACTTTGTCCATTGCTTAATTTGACCGCTCCGTCGCGAAAAACGTTACTCATACATCGGTCAAAGTTATCAGATTTTGATGTTCATTTTGAGTGGATCGTGACAAGAACTTAAATAACACAGTACGTGGTATTTTGTCAATTGGATTGACAAATTAACCCTAATAGCCAGCAACAGATGTGTACAAATGTGCCCATCGTTTCGCCAGACCGAATTCAAAACGACACGAACATTTCTTGATCTACTCGGTGCACGACTGAAAATCAAAACTACGGGTAAATTCAGCCCTTGGTATAAGGAATTTACGTCATTGAAAAAAAGGAATAAAATTCTATGAATCTATTTTTCGATTGTACATGTAAAAAATCCTCCATTTACTCAATCTGGTTCATGTCGATTCAAAACAATGCGGTTACAACATTTGAAAGGAAGAAATACAGCATATCAAAGAGCAAAAACATTAATACACACTGTAAAAGAAACTTGCCACTTCTGTCAAAGGCCACACCGTAAAAATTCACACCATACTCCATAGAAATAAACAATTTTTGTACACAGGTATGCTGCAATACCCCTTACTAATCACATGCCCAAAAGCAAGTGATTATCGTGAATTTTTATGTGTGGCTTTGGACAGAAGTGGCAAGTTCCTTTTGCTGTCCAGTGTACTTTGAGAGCAAATACACAAACGGAGGTTTTATTAAGCTGTCATATTAGCCCAACAAAATATTTATCAGACAACATGCATTATTATTAAGCTTGCAGTAGGCCTATACGCGACAAATGCAATTTATGCATACAACGAACAAGCCTGGGCCGGCTAAAGGTAATAAATGCCTGCACGTTCGTGGCACGTGGAATGGAAGAGAAATGAATTAAAGCTTTCAGCCAGCTTGCATTTCTGAAAATATTAGAGAAAACAGTGTTCTCCAAATTGCTCTATTTAATGTTGGAATTTAGGTATCAATTTCCAAAATGGTGGTGGGCTTCACGACTGCTTTTAGTGTGATTATCTCTGGAGAGATCAAAGTCATCCCTATAAGACACAAAAACCTGAAAGAAATATGAAAGATGGGGAAATGGGATTTATTATTCGTCGAGATATCTGAGGTGCGGGTATATACTGATGTATGTGGCAGTTTATTTAATAGTGTGCAACCATAAAACACAGACCAAAGACATGGGACACACAGAAAATTATTTAGCCTTGCATGATATGCTGCCAGGACAACGCCGACACTAATACCTAATACCGTAGAATGCATTGTTCGACAATAAAATGAATGTCAGGTTTATTTGTGTAGGATGGAAAAATACTCCACGTACGTAGTTTGTGTATAAATTAATCCATAAGGGACAGCACGTGCGAAAAATGTTGGCAATATCCTCCAGTTTTTAAGGCTTGATGTCCTACAGTCTTTCTGAGTAGAATCGATGTATAATGGACTACCGTATCTTTGGCTCTGTGCCTGTTGTATAACGCCGATGTACATGTAATTACTGCTATATGAAGACAGTAGTTCTGCAGGATTTTAACGTTTTTATCATGGGAAGCATGCTGTTTCTCACCTGTAATTCCTATAATGGTGTAATCACAATGTTAATTTCAAACCATTAGCATTTGGGGCTACAGCTACCTGCTTTTTCGACCTTTCCTTTTGTCCCCCTGCACTCGTCCATTCTTATTTGTCCCTGTCTACTTGTCATTTTTGCCTTTGAGAAAGATTCTGCTAGGGTCGAAACGTGAGGCCCTCTTTATTTTGTGTTTTGTAATTTAGGTTGCTATAGTCAGCAAGCAGTTTGCCTGTTATTGAATGCAGTTAATTTTTTCACATTCGAGATTTTTTTGCCATGCTTTTACGAAAGCGGAGGAAAACCTGACATACACTATTCGTAAAGTTTCCAGGTAATGGCCTCGTCATCACGGTTTTTAATGAAGAGACAATTTTGTAATGATCAGTTTCTTTTTGACTTTGTCGTTTAGTATACTTTGTACATGTTCTTCAGAGATTTCATCATGCACAAAATAACGAGATCAACCACATTTGCCAAAGACACCATCAAGATTGTGTGAACCAAAAATCGATATCGCCTGACAGTGTTGTATTCGAATTCATCACAAGTCCTTTTACAAATCCCTTCACAAGTACTTTCACAAGATCAATTATAAGTACATGTAACAGGATGAAAAATGTATGTAGGGCTTATATGTATATAGGGCCTACTTTACCGTCTAAAAGAGAGCTGCAGAGAATTATCGTTCAGGAAAAACAGAGAGAAAGACGCGCCACCACGAACCCAACAGGTGCTCGTCAGACATGCCTTTTGGCGAGATCAGCAGGTCCAAAATTCACAAAACTGAGACCATTTCTACATTATGTAACTCTCGCTTGATATGAACAGGCATGAAGGTGGAGACCACCAGCTTATTAGCATGTCATTATTCGTGTTTCATTTTATCTGATATGTGATGTGATGGTACTTTTATGAATCTGTTTAAACATGATTAACTATTGGTGAACTGGCAAATGCTTTTTATGCAGGGCGTAAGCTGCTTGGCTTTGCTACTGACGCACTTCTGTATTGAGGAGGGTAAAACAGAAGAGAGACTGAGTCGGACATATAATTCTTAAACAGTACACCAAAAAATCGACGTGGAGACACTCAAGATTACACTTAAACCAAAACTGCGATGGAGGTGAGGAACTACTCGTCTGAAAACAGCTCTGACTTATCCGGAATGAGCGGGTGTGAATTCCCGGTGTTAAACCTGACGGACGAGAGCAGGGCTGACGTTTACATGCTCAATGCACTGACGGGAAAGGTGATTCTGATAGTCATGTTCATCATCCTTGCTTTCGGTGTGCCGGGGAATCTGGCGTTTCTTGTTGTGGTATTTCGTGTGCAGGCCATGAGGAACGCCACTAACATGTACCTTACCAGCCTAGCCGTGGTGGACCTAACATTCCTCTCTGTCAGCATCTTACCCTACTTCTTTTACTTCAATAACTCGGTCCGCACCCACTTGAACACTGCTGGGAGAGTGGGTTGCGTCGGGGCTTTCATTCTTCCATACTTTACTTACTTCTTGTCGATATCCACCGTGATCCTGGTGACCCTTGACAAATATAACGCCGTGTGCAACCCCATTAGGTACGTCAAAGGGCGCAACAAGCAGCGAGCACTCTGGCTTATCATCGGGAGCTGGGTGGTTGCCGTGCTGCTGGCCGGCCTGGTAGCGCTCCGCCTCGCCAGCTTAACAAGACGGTGCGTCCTGTGGCCTAAAGGAGAAAAGTACCAAGACTTGCCGGTGCTCGTCGGATACTGTGGTGCGGTCTCGTCAGCCGGATTTATAATCGGGCATTCGGTGGAGGTTGTGGTCTTCTTCATAGCCCTGGCGGCCAATGCTTTCATGTACGGTCGGATAATCTTCGTCCTTAACACCAGAGTCAACAAGAAGAAGCAAGAGCAGCAGACTGTCCCCATTCGGGCCTGTCAGATGCGCAACCAGGTCTCCCAGCTACTCATCACCTTCGGTACGGTGTTTTTCTTGTGCCAGTCTCCATTCGTCTTCATCTCCCTAGCCTACATCAGAGACTATCACCTTGGGATTCCGCGCGATGTGTCCTATCGAAAGTTTGTCCTGCCGCTGACCATAAGCCACGTTTTCATCTTTCTGAACTCTGCCATCAACCCAGTCATCTACAACCTAACCAGCAGGATCTACCGTCGGGCCTTCAAGGAGGCTACGTGCTGCGATCGCTTGCTTTGCAAGCGCGACCGACAGAAGAGCGTGGTTTCGATACGACCACACGTGTGTGAAAACCCCATACCAGCCGAAGAATATGGTGTGGATGATATGGAAACAAAACTGTAAAAATTGGTTATTTCGGATTGTCAAAATGCGGACAGGCCTCAAGAAGCAAATCATATGAAAAAGATAAGTCTACATCGAAATATAGAGCCTTCTTTTCAACACTGTTTTGTATGGAATTAACGCGCAGTTGTCTCAAGCGAAAAGTGTTCTCTCTAATCGGGATATGACTAAACTTCAAATTAACTCCCGACTTCGTGGGCATGGCTTGGTCAACTACGTTACACTAACACACCGAGGCGTAATTTCCCAACGAGCCAGTCTGGGTATTACCAGTTAAGAAAATATGGAAATTGGTGATTGATAAATGTTGAATGACTCGGTCGAATGACAGAACAATAAGCAAGTAATTGACCTATCGCGGTATATAGACTTGCGTAAACGCAGATTGTGAAAATTGACAAAGTGGACAGGGAGTTGAGTCAGGGAGGCCCAAAAGCTGAGACTACAAACTCAACGATAGAAGTTGTCCGATAGGCGTGGCTAACTTTAAAAGAACAATAGGTCAATCCTGTTCGTAATTCGTCATACTCGCGCAAGCAAACACCACTAATCACAAGCTCCCACTGCTGCTGCGTTAACTTCCGGTTCCATTGGCTCCATGTAACTCTGTGGATATGTTTGTTTCACAAGGATCCAGATCACGATCAGTGATCCATAACAAGAGCGCAGCAAGCGCTTGCTCTGCATGCACAGCCACGAAACCCCTTTGTATATTATACCCTGTGATCGCAATTTTTCGCTGGTTATCTGCATCCTGAAAACTTTGTGTACCCAGGTGTAGGAAATTGAATATTCTTGCAGTTGTTAGTGCTTGGTATGATCTCACAGCATAATAAATTTAATACTTGTGCAGTTGCTTGCATTAAACTTGGTCCCCTGAATGTAGGTGCAGTCATTGCCTTTAACAAACGCTTTCTTCTAGAGTAATTTTGGGGATAATTATTGCCCCGTTGTTCACAAGATTTTGTGTTTTGTTAGAATCATTTTTTATCGTAGTATTTGTAGGCCTACAAAACAGTATTTCCCGAGATTTCATAATCACTCCCTGTGATGAAATAGCACATTTTGTTCCTTATGAACCAGCTTTCCAGCAGTAGTCAACATTTTGTTGGCTGGTCTTAGCCAAATTCATACCAAGTCTTTGAAAACTGATATATTAGAGGAGGGGAATAAAATTACAAACTTATCATGGATAAAAGTTTATTCACAATTTCAAAAATAGGTCTGATATCTCGGAGTTTTCTCTATTTCCCGGTCACAGCAATAATTTGTATTTAATTACAAGCAAAACACTACAACTATTGCTAGGAAAATACTGGTCCCGCTTGTCCAGCTAAGATGCAGGCAGTTTTTGGAATTTTTCTGTTATTTGTCTGACTCGGCGGCGACAATCATTAAATACTTTGAAGTGCCAGAGTTGCAACTCCTGCTGTGTCCTTCCTCTACGGGTCAACCTTCGGGGTTCCGCATCTGGCGCGATATGAAGGAGACTGGAAGATCAGGGAATTCAGGGGTTGTTTGGTTTACATACATGTAGTCAACACATCAGTGATACACCAGGTGGTGTATTTCTTCTAATATTATGTGGGTCCTGGCCATATTAGTGGCCCTTGTGGAACCAGTCTGCTCTTGTAGTCCTTGTTACTACTGCAGTAAGAACATATTAAAACATATTAAATTAGTGTTGGGAATTGGCATCAGACTATTTCAACCCTGTTGCCATATGACACACGGAACTCGGCAGCTCAGAAACAATGGAGTCCACGTTACGAGATTTCCGTCATTTTGTGACTTGAATATTTATGAAAGGTAATAAAACAAACTAGTCCTACAGTATAGTTTATAATTCTGGAAAGTAGTGGGAGTTGCTGGTACTCTCGGTGGACGTCAGCTTGACTAACTTTGTGACTGATGTGGTGTCGGAGACCTTGAGCTCCATCTGTCTTGACATGCCTAAAACAATGTGTCAATAACAAATACTACTAAAAATTACTTAAACAGTTATCAATTACGAATGTAACTGGGTGGATTGGACGTCACGTAAATCTAGGCCCTGGCAATCCTGTCTATGACGCCATTCTTGTAAACCGGACGTGGAATTCTAGGCCGCCCCGTTAGTGGGGTGGTAGGTCCATCCTTCAGTGTTGGATGATGAGCCACCAATTAAGTGCACTTTCCCCAAGGAGTGAATCAGACTCCAGATGTGCAATCCAATATTTATTTTTATTGATGATTCATTTGTCTTGTCGCAGCTACTGAGTTTTTTCTCCAAATCAAAATAAAACCTGTTAGGAAAACAATTACATAACTGCAATGAATAAATATTGTACACAAAGTACAGCATACTAGTCACACAATAGTTACATTATTGTATAGTTATTGCTCATAAAGTCATAAATTAGTAATGTACACTCGAGCATTAATCAAGGGACATAACCTAGTTGAAAACATGAATTGTGAACTCGAAGAGACTATTTTTGTTGCAGTGGCTGCTGATGAGGCCCCGTCCGCGCAAGGAACAACGTGGCTTGTGGGTAGCATAATTAATTGGCTCTCACCCCATCAGGGCGCCAGCGTAACTACAGGCATGAACCAACAACGGCAACCTGGTTATCTAATTAAGTGTAAGCAATCATAAGCAGGGTCTCATAACAGAGTAACAGATAACCGGGTCGATAAACCTAACTACGTGTATTATTTCTTATTTGCAACAAACCACCCACCGTTATATAATATGTGCTGTGTTCTCTGTTTTGTTATCTTGTGCGCAGTTTTGTCCCAAATTAAATACCATAAATTTATCCCTCAAACTCAAAGAGTGTGCAAAACAAAACCTAAGGAGCTTACAGTCATCATTATTGTGCACTTCACTTACGACTTGGGATGACGTGTTATCGACAAAACAGATATAACGACTTCAAAAGCGTGATAATGATAACTTCTAGCTTGCGTTCCAAGTGAATAGCACCCTGTTTTGACAAAATGCAACGAACAACTTGATTTATAAAACGCATTCTGACTACATATTCTAACCTCTTAAATGTAATTACCTCTTAAATGTAATTAAATGTAATTACCTACTCAATACGACATTTACTAGTTTAATTTTAACCTTAAGCACGATACAACCATTTCAACAAAATTAGGTGTTATACTTTTAAGTATTGTAACGTGATAATTCGATTACAGTAGCATTTTGATGGTATTGACAATTTTAAATAACCTGAGAAACTTAGTGAAAGAGCATCAGGTTATGACACAGGCCACAGATCTGTAACGAAGACCAAATACTGTAAGCCTACTTTACGTTTCTTTATTCACTAACTCAGAGAGAGGCAACTTCTGCACTGGCTTTAAGTGGACGACCTTGCTTTCACTTTGACCACTCTTACAAGTTTCTTCTTCCCTGAGTAAGTTTTAAAAACACGCCTGATGAGGAGCCATTTGTTTCTAGGGAAGTAATTTGACAATAAGCACAAAGTCGCCAACCTTGAGGTCATTTTGGGTTCAAGCCATTTCACCTTTCTTGAGTGTGGGGAAACACATTCCTGAAAGGATCCATCGGATCCTCCTGGATCCACCTTCTTCAAAATACATTGGCAAGGATTTGCTATTCCATCTCCACACACATGTATCTTTTTGTCTAGTTTATCAAGTGAATGTGATGCACCACAAAGAAATAGTAGGTGATTTGGCTTGATTGGCTCCAAGTCGTTGTCGTCTGACCCGGTGGTTATCTGTCTGTTGTTTATCATAGACTCATTAAGGTTTCATTGCTCACTGTGTGCTCTGTCATTAGTGAACTAGAAGCCTGCATGTCGAGCTCATTTGCCTATCCAGATGCCTTTGGGAAGCAGTCGAGGGGTTGATTTTCCACTGGATTCCCTACTTTGGAAGGAACTTGTCAAGTCAAGCTAACCAGTCAAGTCAGAGCCATTGCCTCATCTCAGCTCTATTGGAGTTGTCCTCGTCGGCAGATTAAATCTGTGCATGCTATGCACGTACAGATGCAACCATATCGCTTGATCTGGTTTTACCATTTCACCAGAAAAAGCCCGAGACAATCTCCTTCGCCAAATGAGAATGGCGGTGTGTTTGGGATTACCCTGTCGGGTGGCAGGTCTGTTATCTTTAGCTTTGCTGGATCTTCAGATCTTTTTCTACACTCGAAGTTGCTCAATACCTTGCGTAGCACGGCCAGAGTGTCACAGCCGTCCCTTCAAGCTTTGTATCGTAACCCTTTTAGAGGTACCAAACGTGACTTCAATAACAGTAGACATGAGTGACTGCGGTCGTCGCTGAATTCACCACACAAAGGCTATAAGTTGCAGCCTTAAAGCTGCCTGGGACACATTAGAAAAATAATGAAACCAATGTCTGCTCGAGTTAGTCCAAGTCCTGTTTATAGCGTTGACAGTGGTCCCTGCGTCGTTCGGTAGAGCTTCGTCCCAACCCAGCTTCTTCCTGCTTAAGTCTTCAACAATCCCCTTGGCTAACAGCTCGAAGGGACTTTCAAATCCTTGCGGGTCATAGATAGAGGATAAAATGCTCAGCAACCTTCGTCAATGGTTTCTCCTTTGGGACTAACTCGATACCCAAAGCAATCCACCCTGACATCCCATTGCATTACAAGGCCTTTGGTAGCACTTCGCAATTCAGCTCTTTCTTTATTAGGGACAAACGAACTCGAGGGTTTTCCCTCAACCACCTCGTTAGATCAAAACCACCTCGGGACAGAAATTCCCGTAGTGAGAATAAGCAATCATAGAAATTGGGCATGACGCACTTAATGGTGTCTGTATGGATGGAGGGGTTGGACGGTCTTCCAGCAGGGGGAGGAGTTCGTGCCTGGTGGGAAGACTCCGCTCCAGGGCGCTTGGAAGGAAACACGCAGGTTCGGGGTAAGGTCGGAGAGTAGGGGATCGGTGGGTCTGTCTGTGGAACTTTCACGAACTCACACCCTTCACTTCCAAAACAGTGCTTCCAGATTTCTTGTTTGGGGTCAGAGACTCGGCCTGTTGAAATTGGGCAGGCACTCGTTAATTTTTAAGTTACAACCAATTACATTAAAGACTTACTATTCGAGCAAAATTAGGAAGAATTGAAGATACCCTTAACAAACTTGGTCTGGTACGACCTAAAATTTGACTACAGCGTGTTTATGTAGGCACAGTGGCTATATTGGGCATCCAGGAAGAAACACAAGTATCCAGGCCAACCCCGGTCGCTGGCTGACCAGTACTTACACATACTATCGTTCATAACATGCACTCAAATGTCCTTAAATGCACAATATACAGTCCATAACCTACAGAGACATCCTAGTTCAAAAGAAAGAAAAATAGTCGAAAAAAATCAAAGCTAGTATAATGTACATTAACACATTAACTATGTGGGTCGGGTATCCTAGAGAATACCTACCTAAACGGTCACTACGTATGCAAGTTCCCATGTGCGTATAGCTATTACTCTGTGAGATTCCCTGTGAGAGAGCTTGTAATTCACAGCCTGTCCTAGATGTAGAAACCGCTAAGAGAAAGGCCAGTTTTAACAGTGCTAGCACGCAGAAGGGTTGCATTACTCAAGGGTTCGAAAGAAGGACCAGCCAGCATATGGAGAACCTTGTTTAAGTCCCATGATGCAACTAGTTTCTTTTTTAAGGGGGCGTTCTATGAACTTTACGTGTTGTAAGTGGTGCAGTACCAGGTTTTTGGAAATGTTGGCACCATCTTCAATGCCAACATGGATACTGAGCAGCAAGGGCTGACCTGCAATTACAAATCGTAGAGACCTGGAGTCCCGACTCAAACAAGGAACTCAACGACTCAACAGGAAATCAGCCATAGTGCTCAAAGGAGCGTTGGCTGGAGCCAAAGCCTGTTCTTCGCACCACTTAGCAAAATACCGTATTCTGCTATGGTAAATTTTGTGAGTGGACAGATGTCTTCCCCGTATGGCCATGGCTGCAGCCTGGCTAGAAAGTCCCGCTGAGCGGAAGGATCGTTGGACAACGTCCAGCAGGTTAAGTGTAAATCGCTTGGTACTGGATGTAGAATCCTGGACTCGAGCTAGTGAAAGATGTCTGGTCTGTTGGGAAGGATCAAGAGCCTTGACAGTCTGGGGAACCAGGGCTTGCGCGGCCAGAACGGGGCGACCAGGAGTATCCGACGGTGTTCGCGCTCGATTTTGGAGAGAGCCATCAATCAGTGAGATGGGCGGGTAGGCGTACCCTAGAATGCCTGACTAGTCGATTTGCAGGGAGGCCGTGGCCCAAGCTTAGGGGTGCAGAGATCTCGTGTAGAAAGTCGGAAGTTGGGCGTTGGTGGGAGAAGCAAAGAGATCGATGTGAGGCCTCACTAACATCGCGAAGAGGATCTTGACGACCTCTGGATAGAGAGTCTATTCTGTTGGGAGTATTTTGCCGCGGGAGAGAGCGTCCGCTATCGTGTGGTCGGGGCCGGCGATGTGGAAGGCTTGCAGGTTGACTGCTTGTTCCCTTGTCCACTGTAGGATCTCCCAGGTGCGGGTGCACAGCTTGGGGGATCGAGTGCTGCACTGATGATTGTTGTACGCCACAGCTGTACAATTGTCCGAGCGAACCAGGACATTCTTCCCTCTAACGTACGGTAGGAAGCATTGCAGAGCGTGAAATATCGCCTGAAGCTCCACGACGTTGATGTGGTTCGCCTGGAGGGCGAAGGGCCAGGTTCCCAAGAACTGATGAGGAGGGAACCTCGAGATGATGTGTCGGTTGTTATTACTACAGCCGGTTTTGGCCGCAGAAATGGTAGACTGGCGATCAAGTGACGTTCCTCTAACCACCAAAGCAGATGATGTCGAACACCGTCCGATAGCGGAACCATATGACTGATTAGATCCCATTTGGGCCTGTAACAGGAGAGTAGATGAAGTTGAAGAGGTCTCATGAGAAGCTTGCACCACGGTATCAGGTCGACCAAACTTGCCATCAGCCCGAGGAGGCGAAGCCACGCGATGGCTGGAGGAAACCGGGTTGAGCGAAAAAGGGATTTGCGCTCCCAGAGATTGGCAATGTAATCGGCCGTCGGGGTGATAGTGCCCCTGTGGAGATCAAATTTTGCCCCAAGGTAAGCCGGGGACTGAGAGGGAGACAGTCTTGATTTTTCTTTTCATTTATTCATTCCTTCATTATGGTTTATTAAAACATGAATGGCAGTAGTTAGACTGAATTGAACATGCTATTACAATTTAAAACCCATTAAAATATTACGAAATAATAAAAAAATTAAACCTTCAATCGTAAAACACAAATACTGATATTAAGAAAAATTAAGTGTCATTTAAAATTTTTATCATAGAAGGTATTGCGCTATTTTGAAATCATTTAGTTTTACAACTGTAACTAGATGAATCGGTACATGCATCATTAATCATTATTGGAAATAGGATAGGCCGTAGTTTCGTACCCTAAGGTACCCCAGCATGAACTGTACTCAATCAGACCTGGTCCCGAAATATTTAACACACTGACGACGACAATCCAAAAAATCAAAATCCAACTAATAATAGTAGGTCTTTTATAGAGTTGGAATAATTTAGGAGCTATAATATTATGGTCTATGCGATCAAACGCCTTCGAGAAATCTGTTAAGACCACTGTAGACGTTGCCTTAGGATTTTCTGCATTTGCATAAATTTCAGTGGCTAGTCTTAAGTTCTCTAAGATTGCAGGATGTCACTCAGAGATTGGCACAATCTCAGAACATAACCACTGATTTGGCACTCAAGCACTTCTAAATGAGGTATTCGAAATATGAGTTAACGGATAGCACAACTCACACGCGAACTCACGTATAATACGCACTGGTAAATCATCAGAGACACCGGCCTTACCAAGTTTAAGTGATCCAAGTTCACGATACACCTGGTGAGGTGGATCTCCGGCAAGTAATCCTGATTCATTGGAAGGAACGTTGGTATGGTATGCCTGTCAAGGTAAGGTAAATCTGAAGCCACCGAACAAAAATATTCATTAATTCTATCGGCAACCCAACGAAAATGATGTTGGGTGTCCCCAAATTCCATACCAGGAATCGCAATCGGGTTAGGACCTTGCTCACGACCAGTCAATATTTTAATCTGATTATAACATCCTCTGGGAGTGGTCGTTTTTAAATTACGAACCCGGGTATTATAGGAGGTCACTTTAGCCCTAGCAATACTACGTATTGTTCTATTTTGAAGATGACGCCATAAAACAAGATTCCCATTACTGAAAGCTCGTTGTCTCTGGGGTATACAAGCTTTAATATGGGAAGAAATCCAAGGTTTATCAGTTCCATGCAGGCGGATCGTTTTTGTTGGCAAGTAAGTACTAAGTTTTTCCTTGACCGAATTAAGTAACATGCTACACTGCGCAAAAACACTCGTGCCATGTATGACGGGTTATCCAGTTTCCAAATTGTCTCAACCCACTTTCCTTGAAAGGGTGGAAAGTTTTGTTTGTAACATAACGTCGAGTCGAATACAATGGGTATCCTGATTGGGGACCCAAAGTACGCAGTTGTGGTCGCTCGTACCAAGTGGAGCATGGACGTCAATATCGGTATACACATTGGCATAATTAGTTATGATCTTATCCAATATGTTACCACCCCTAGATTGATGATAAAGCCCAGGCAAGAAGAAAGGTCGTAGGTTAGACAAGTTGATGCTACGGCCTCCTCTAAAGTACGACCTACGATCAGCCAGTCGTCCAGATACTGGAAGATCAGCACGTCCAGCTGGCGTAGATAGGCGGCGACAGTCTTTGCAACACGGGTGAAGACCCTGGGGGATGTCGAAAGGCCGGATGGCAGGGCCCGAAATTCGTAGACTTGACCTTGTACATGAAGCAGAGAAACTTGCGATCCGCCTCGTGGATTGGAATGTGAAGATATGCGTCCCGGAGGTCGATTGTCAAACCCAGGACGGAGTCGGGATGGAACGTATTACCGTCAGTATGGTTTCCATCCGGAATTTCCTGGGCTGGATATACTTGTTGAGTGGTCTGAGATTGATTAATGGTCGCTACTTGTCGGTCCCCTTCTTGGAGGAAAGAAAGAAGGTGGACAGACAACGTTTTGTCACACGGTTGGTTTGAACGTAACCGATGGCATGTTTCTGGAGCAGGAAGTGAAGTTCGGCCTCCAGGGCCAGGCGTTTGTTTCTCTTGCTTGGCACCTTGGTCGAAAGCAATATCGCCTCGGACGGAGGCGTACTTGTGAACTCGAGGGAGTAGCCGTGTGCAATAGTTGACAGGACCCATTCGTCCGAGGTGATCCCCCGCCAGAACCCTGCGAATTTCCGTAAGGGCGCCCTTATTAAATTCTATGGTTCTCATTTCTTTTACCACTTGAGATAAGGTCGGTCAGTAGAAAAAAGATCCTTAAAAAAATTCATGCTGTTGGTGTCTAAATGACTGAATAAACCTCAATTTTCCGTGTACGGGAGCCTTTTTGTTCTCTCTGCATTTTTGATATACATAAGTATTAAACAAAGATAAATGTATAAAAAAATCGACCCCCCCAAAAAATGTTTTGTCTCTCTACTTGCAAGCAAATGGGATATACATGTTCTTATTGTTACCCGAAGCCACAAAACATACTGCGCTAGACTGAGAAAGTCTAATGCTGCTGCTGGTAGGTACCATGCTGCTCACATTGAAAATCTCCTTTTACAAGTCCGGTTCAAGAGAAGTGTAGGGCTATGCAGGAACCTCAGTGGGCCACGGAAAGGTACGGTATACCGAATGTTCACACGAAGGCCGACCGTCGCTGTTGGTCCTTTGCGAAATCGTAAGTTTTGAGGGCTTTTGTTTTCAAAGGTCATGCTGGCCATTTTTTTCCCTTCAGGTTTTTTTTTGGTTTAGTTCTTTTTGGCAGCGTCGGCGGGAAAAAATTTTTTTCCGTGATCGGGAGCCCAAATAGGGTTGGTCGGGAATGAGAGCCATAGAATATAAAAAGGGTGCGCTAAGCGACTGCCGACGGGTGCGAGATTGGCTGTTGTGGAATGTGAAATTGCGCAGTAATCGGCGACGTTCCTCAAAAGAAGATCGACCCGAGGAATCTCGGGACACTGGCGAGTTCTCGTCACAAGCACGTGCGATGTATTCATAGAGGAGAAAGGCTGTACATTGCAGGTAGAAACAAGAAGCCTTGTCAAGTTTGACCAAGGCTGTCTAGAGGCGAGACTTGTCACCATCACAGATCGACTTCAAAGGAGGCTTGCCAGAGTCAGTGGTTATTTTGTCTCTAGCTGCATTGGGAATCTCTGGTACTGATAGGAGATTGTCATGATCCTAAGCTAGGGCCCTAGGGGGATATGGGCGCCAGCGTGAGGCCTTGCTGATTGAATCGATGCATGAACGGTCGAGCGGAATTCCTGGGAAAGTTGGCCCAAAGATTCCAGCCTGGTTGTGTGACGCTTGAAGGAAGCATGACCGGTGTCCCTTTCCGGGGGCAGGAGGCCGAGGGCCTGGATCATGTCGCATTGAAGGAGACGAAGCCAGCCCTCAGAAGGGGTGAGATCACCCACCGTATCGGTATCATCTTCTCCTGATGATGGTGTCTGCTGCCTGAACTGAAGCACAGTTGTGCCAGGGTCAGATCCGTGGGTGCTCCCGTACATAGCAGAATGTTCTGGAAGGAGAACACCAGCTTGACTCAAGCCTCGGTGAGTTCCACGTTCCGAGTAGTCGTCCATGACTGCAGAACGGGTTGAGGCTGCAGGAACCACGTGAGGTAGGTCCGGGTCCGGAGGGGTAGAAGCCGGTGTGGGCTTATTGCTAAGGCAGCGGACGAGGGAGGACAGAGATTCGTTAATAGACTGAAACGCTGTCGTCCATGGTTCAGGGGAGTGTTCCCGTTGCTTTGAATGATGCCTCTTCTTGGTTTTTAAAGAAACCGATGAAGAAGAAGACCAATTGCCCTCGGATTTTGGAACGCAGGGGTGAATAAGCAGCTGACTCGGTGGGTGAGGTCGGAGGCTCATCCCCTAGGTTACTTTCCACATCAACTTCTTGGACCTCTGTCGCTGCTTCACTATTGCTTGATGAAGTAGCTAGGGACGAGCTACTCTGTTGTGCCCCATCTGTCTGAACCTCGGGTTCCCTTACCAAACCATGTTTCCGAAGTGAGTAACCTCTTGGAGTCGATTTACTTTCCTCACACAAGGTCTCTGGGGATGGTCTGGACTGCCTCTGACATTCCGAAAGCCATGGACAAGGCTTAAGGTGGATCCGGTGAACTACCTTCTCATGTCCCACGGAGGTGTGGACAACATACACTGGATGATTGGAATAGGGTTGTTTGATGAAGAGATAAGGTACCATAAGCTGTTGGTGGATCTGCTTGTCACAAGGGGAGATGACTTGGCGGTACAGGAGACTATCGTGGATGGAGTACCTCTTCCAGTCGCGAAGGGGTGCAGTAACCTCCCGTCCGAGAACTTCCTTCTCAACTGGATCAGGCTTCATTCTCTTCTTCACACAGTCAACAACTAGCCCCAGCACTGGATCCTCAGATTGGAGTGTTGATTGCCAGTTCTCCCTGTGAATAACCAGGACAACATCGGGTACCTCCCTCCTGGAATGCTCTAATGCAGTGAGATACCGCCAACGGAAACTCCTGGTTCCTTGTGAATGGACATTGAGACTCACTGCAACTGTTGTTGAGCCTACGGTGCACAGAACAGAGGGCACATCCATTTTCTCACCCTCTTCTGTGGTCACACAATGGGACAAGGCATCTGGGGATTTGTTACGTCTTGGTCTGTACTGAATCTCACAGTCACATGAACTGAGTTGTTGTACCCAGTGCATCTCCGTGCATCCCAGGTTTGCCTTCTGGATGAAGATCAGAGGATGTGATCCATCAAGACAATGCACTTAGAGCTGAGGAGGTACCCCTTGAAAACTTCCGTCACCGTCCACTTTATTGCAAGGAGCTCAAACTTAAATGCACTATACTGACCATTGTGCTCATCCAGCTGACGTGCCTGTGAGGCATATGTGATTACATGCTGATTATCGACGCCGTGCTGTAAAAGTATGGCTCTGAGACTTGTGGAACAAGCATCTGTCTGCAACTCATATGGTTTAGAGAAGTCTGCATAGGAGAGAATGGGTGCTGTCGTAAGGCACTTTTTGAGCGACCTGAACGCAGACCTAGCTTATCTAGTTTCATGCTGTGACCCTTCCAGATCTTACCACCTTGCAGATATTGAAAGAAGGGAGCAGCAACATTGGCGTAACCCAATCGAATCCAAGGAATGGCCTAATCTCCTTCACAGACTTCGGCTCAGGCCACTATACTGAACAACTCGCACCTTTTCAGGATCTACTGCTACTCCAACACTAGAGGCTCTGTGGCCAAGGTACTGTACTTCTGACTGCAACAGGTGGCACTTGGATGGCATAAGTTTTAAGCCGTGTTCCTGCAGCTTCTGGAAGATTGGCAGCATTGGCTGCCATCCTGTTGTAGACTGATGGGGTTGATAGTTAACTGGTGGGTAGTATGTCACGAGTGGGTATGGTACTTGTCGTGGATGTGGAGTTCCCATCTGCTGTGTTGCTACATGTGGCGATTGGTCTTGGGTGGGGCCACCAAAAACGTTCCATTGTGCAGAGACAATAGCGGTAGGGTTTGTCATGGAAGTCATCACTGGGGTGACACCTTGATAATTGGGAACACCAAGTTGATATTAGGTGAGACTGTTTGGAGGGTGTCTGTCCCAGCTGGGGTAGCGTGCTTCCATCTCCATGGGAGGGTCCTCGGGATCATCACCCGCTCCAACTGGTGCTTCCTCCACCAGTGGTCTAGACTCTAGAGTTCTCCTCAATGACTTGTGGGGTAAGTTCCTCAAGCTACACCTCTGGCTCCTGCTGAGGCTCTGATAGATGTGGCTTTGTAACTGGGCGTCGTACAGCAACATCATCCACCCCTGGCGTGGCCTGCAACAGCGGATGGGGTTGTTGGGTTTGAAGATAGAACTCATCATCAGAGCTGCTCACATCTTGGGTTGGGCCTAATTGGTGGGCACGTTCTTTGTTGAACGCTGTCTTCTCTTAGTGTGTGGTGGTACGGGTTCTGGTGCGTGTTTTGATGCAGGGAGGTGGTTACAGGGGAGGAGCAGATTCCAATGAAGGACTCTAGTCCTGGTGTTCCCGCTCTCTGGCCTCACCTCATACACCGGCATATCATCTTGCATCTGTCAGATGACGACGTGTATTTTCTCCTCCTAGTAGGATCTTAGCTTTCCTGGACCACAAGTCTCATTCAGGTTTCGCACAAGAATTTGGTCCCCAGGCTGAAGGCTAATACCATGTGCCCGCTTGTTCACTGTCACAGTGGGTCGTCTTGGAACTATGTCTGGAAGCTAGGGCATATGCTTGCTGAGTCTTCCATTTGGTGACATAGTCAGCATGGCTTGTAGTGGCGCCCTCTGTACTGGTTGGAAGGTCGAAGGAGATATCAGGGAAGTCAGGGTTGTCTCCCATAGATACAATAGAAAGGGGAATACCCAGTTGCCTCACTGTGAGTGCAGTTATAAGCGTGCACAACTTTATCCAGAGACGCCTTCCAGTTAGATTTCTTCTCTTCCGGTAGCATTTGCAGCATTGACAGCAAGGTTTAATCTTTCAACTTGCCCGTTGCCCTGCAGATGGTAGGGTGTGGTCCTCGACTGTTCGATGCCACACAGCTGCTGAAGTTGGTGAAAAAACTGGTTTTCAAACTCTCAGCCCTGGTCATAATGCAATCTTTGAGCAAATCCAAACTTCAGGGCAAAGTCGTTGAAGATTTTCTCTGCAGCTGTTTTTACAAGATTTGTTGGTTGTGGAACAGGCCTGGGCGAATCAAGTAAAATGGTCCATTACAACCAAAATATACTCATTTCCCCCTCTACTGCGCTCTAGGTGCAAGAAATTGATGGACACCAACTCCAATGGCTCTGTGGCAGTGATGCACTGCATAGGGGTATGCGTTGGCCTGTGGGGTCTCCGCTGCTTCAGACGGGGCACTCTTGAGTGACGTAGTGTCTTTCTGCATATGTGGCCAGTAGAACCAATCTCGGGCAAGGCTGAGTACCCAGTCTGCTTCCAGGTGGCCTATTCCATTATATAGTTCCTGGTACACCTGCTATCTGTGTTTCTGGGGGAAAACAAGTTGTCGCTGAGATCTTTCCTGCTGGTAGAGTATCCCCTGTTTAAGATGTAATTTCTCCCATTCATGGAGAAGAGCTGTCTTCGCTGGATGTTTGTTTCTCTTGCGCTTTTTTGGGTCGTGGGTTGCAGCTGGCATACTCCAGTACCAGTCCAATTGCAGGATCTACTCGCTGGTCATCCGCCATCTCCTGATCGGTCACGTCTTGGGTTCCCTCACTGTCTGGAGGGATTTGAGAGGTGATTGCTGATATCCATGTGAGTCCTGACTGCTAAGCTTTAATGGCCCTGATGGTGGCATCAATTGCCATTGGAGTCATCTCCTGGGTGCAACGGGCCATGCACTTCTCCAAGTCGAGGGGTAACCGTGAGAGTGTATCAGCACCAACAATGGATTTTCCTGGCTTGTACTTTATGTTGAAGTTGAAGTCTGACAACTCAGCCACCTAACGGTACCCTGTAGCATTCAGTAAGGCAGAGGTGAGGAGGGTTGTTATCAGTGTAAACCGTGAAAGACTTTGCATAATACAGGTAGTCAGGGAATTTCTCGCATATCACCCACTTCATGGCCAGGAATTCTAGCTTGCCTGAATGCAAGTTGTAGTTCTTCTCTGCCGAGGTGAAAATCGGTGACCCATAGCTGATGACTCCGAGCTTTCCCTGTTGCCGCTGGTAAAAGATTGCTCCTAACCGCTCATTGGACGCATTTGTATGAAGGATGAAGGGAAGCAAAAACTCAG
This sequence comes from Acanthaster planci, assembly GCF_054643075.1. Taxonomy (NCBI): domain Eukaryota; kingdom Metazoa; phylum Echinodermata; class Asteroidea; order Valvatida; family Acanthasteridae; genus Acanthaster; species Acanthaster planci. Next base: position 10,074,255 of record NC_141785.1, on the reverse strand, counting down.
GGAATGCCATCACAGGTGGATTGGTAAGGTGATGGAGAATGACGTCCAGAATCTACTGGTGTTCACTTGTCTAGGTGATTGGTTGCTTGAAGGGGACCTGTCTTGCACTTTGTTTGGTGGGCTTCATCTTGCCCGGTCGACCAGTATGGTGTTGTGGTTTCCCTTGGTTGCCTGGGCTGACAGTGAGGAAGTCATACAGGGTTTGGCTACTTGGGAGAAATCCAGTATATACCATCTGTAATAACAAGGAAACCCAGTAATTTCCTCAGCTCTCCAACAGTTCCTGGTGTCTTGTCCTTCTGGGCTTGGACAGCGCTGATGTCTGCAGGATCCATTTTGTGTCCTTCTGCAGAGACAACACGGCCAAGGTATCGGACCTCCCGCTGAAACAGGTGGCACTTACTTGGCTTCAGCTTGATGCCATGTTGTTGTAAGTGATGGGGTACTTTGCGAAGTTGTCTTCAAAGGATGTTCCATACACCAGTATGTCGTCTAGGTATATGACGGCTACTTCCCATGTTAGTCCTTCTCGGCAGGTCTCAATACACTGCTGAAATACCACTGTGGCATTCGTGAGGCCAAATTGAATCTTCAGCCACTCGTACATTCCCCATGGGGGCACAAATGCCATCACGGGTCTGCTGTCTTCTGACATGAATCCCTGATTGTAGGTTTTACCCTGGTTAAAGGTGGAGAATCAAGAGCACCTAAACCGTTAAGAATGTCCTGGGTCCTAGGAATGGGTCGCTGGTCAGGGATTGTCTTATCGTTCAGCTCCCGGTAGTCCACGCAAAGACGTGGGCTACTATCCTTTTTCCTGATGCAGACTATCAAGGAGGAATATGGTGAAGTGGACCTGGCGATCCATCCCCTGTTGATCAGATCTTGTAAGTATTCCTTTAACTCTCTGTACAGTGGGCAGGGCACAGACATGTAGATCTTCTGGACCGGCTTATCATCTTTGAGTCAGATGTGCATCTGTAGGTTGTTAATACAGCCCATGTCATCGTCATCCTTGGCAAAAGCTCCGGCCTTTTCCCTCAGCATTCTCTCTGCAGTGCATCTCTGCTCTTCAGTCAGATGACTCAAATCAATTGGCAAAGTCCACTCGGATGACTTTTGGCCAGCCCGGGCTTTCACATTATTGGCTCTTGCATGGTAGTTTTGTGGGAATCATCAGTAGGTGCACATGTATGAAAGGGAAGGACTGACCTGACTTGCTGCAGTTCACCAAGGACAGTATAGCCGGGGAGGAAGACATCATGATCAGAATGATTGGTTACTGGTACATGAATGTGTGAACAAGAACCCGCCTGCGTTGTTACACAGCACTCTCCTACATCTGCTTCATCTGTCCATGGCATACTGATGTTTGGCTCGAACAGCACTGGTATGTCCTCTTTGATGGGTCTTGTCATAACTCGGCAGCCACTGCTTTAGTTGTTCCCTTTGGAATCATCACACCTTTCTTCCCCACTCTGACTTGGCACAGGCAATCGGGGCTATTATCATGAAGGAGACTAACCAGGGTCTTGATGGATTCAGACTTCATCCTGAGAAATTGCGAGCAAAGGATGCCTCATTGTACCCGATGGCGGGTTCACATACATCCGGGGTTACTAGCATGGGTACTTGTAGCCTTGGGGTTGTGATTTCTATCCTGACTCAACGAGAACCCAGCTTCAATCCAACCATCAAAAGGAATGGGGGGTTGAATTTGCAGCTCTCACATCCAATGGGGTCTCGCCCAGTAGCTGATGAAAGGGTCATAAGGGGACATGTGCGAAATATTGTCGAAACCAGGAACGGGGGAGAAAAGAGATCTGGGACCCTGTGTCCCAGAGCGCCTCTGTCTGCTGCCCGTCAATGTAGCAGTGCACCATACATGTGCTTCCGACTAGACAACTTACTTTCTTGTATTGTCTTGGGGTGAGGTGTGCACATACTTGGGCTTTTACTCCTGTCCTCTGCTCCTCTGTTGTGGTTTCTCTGTGCTGGGACTTTGTCAATGGGGTGGTAATACTGCTCGCCCCTCGGTGGAAACCCTTGGCTGTTTCCCAACTGATTGCTGCAGTTCTGAATGTAGTGGTCAGGTGATCCACACTTCAAGCAGTGTTGGCACTGGTCTCCAACACCTTGTGTCTGGCATCCCTGGCAGCCCCACTTCCTGGGTGGGCCTCGTTGGTGGGTCGCTTTGTTGCTTAATGGATTGGTAGACTGGCTGCCACCTGCTTGCAGAGCTGTGACAAGGGCAGCCACCTGCAGTTTCAGCTCATTCACGTCGTCAACTAGAGGGTTGGGCTTGGAGGTCTTGGGGCTTCTGGGTCAGGTGTGTTATGGGAGATGCTGCTGACTGTAACGATTGTGACCCATTCATCTTCTGCTGAAGCTCTGCCTCATGACTGGCTGCTGATCCTGGAGATACGGGCACGTCTGTCTGTACCCCCTTACTGCGGAATCCTGTCTGGAGTGAATGAAGGAACATTGCCCTCACCTGTTCTGCCTTGTACTTTGGGCCTGCAGTCAATTCCTTGGAGACAAACCAGACCTTCTCCTGCAAATCCATGGCTCGAATTAGGAACTCCTGAGGACTCTCCTTAGCATCTTGCCGGGCCTTTGACAGCTGGTAGTAGAGCCCTGTAGTGTCCCTCTCCCAGTAATGTGACCTTAGGATGTGACGCAAGTCAGTGAGGGTGAGTGAGGGCTTTCCCTCAAGGTAGCTTCTCATGGTGTGACGCTTGGTTAATGGCCCTGATGACAGCCTCCACAACCTCTCTCTCCTTGTACTTCCTTGCTAACCTGGCCTCAATTTGATGCATCAGGGACAAAAAGAAGATTTTGTCCTTTTGCCCTGCATCGCCAATCTGTCAGAAGATTTTGAACTCTCTCTGGAAAACCGGTCCAGCTGCCATCTCTGTAGATGAAGGTGCACATGACTGGCTTGGCACTGCCTCCTCATCCTGCACTGCTGGTTGGGTCCCCGACTGCTGTTGGCCTGATGATGTTGCCTTCAGCACTTTCAGTACCTTTTGAAGTACTGAAAAACCCTCATCCTCCTGGCCCTCTACGACGTTACTGCTGAGGTACTTCCTGACTCTGCGAAGTAGGGCTGGGTTTGTCTTGCCATCCCCATCTTCAAGTCCGAGCTCCACATATACTGTCAACAAGACTTCTCTGCTTCCTGACTGGAGTCGGCTATGTCAATCGTGATCCTGACATCTCCGCCCCATCACAGGCTCCGGTCGCAAGACAGGGGCTCGTCAGAATTGTGTAACAACCAGACACACATGTCCTGGCAAGGTTGCCAAATGTAAGCCAGCCCCAAGGAGTTGGTTGAAAGCTGTCAATGAGCAAAGATTATGCAGACATGAATTTGGTTGCATAGAACTTACGATGTTTAATCGTCGGCTGCTCAACAAGGAATGCGATTATTACAAATACAATGCAATCAAGGTGATTGCATTGACAAATCCTTAATCGCAATTTAGTATTACAGAAATCTCTCTACCAATCATGTTCTGTCTAAAAAGAAGTGGAAACTAAATCTCAAAATAATACACACAAGAAATATTTGCCTTAATATTAAAGTCAGGTGAACCTCATCTTATTTTAATTAAGGACACACATTTAAGTGCAATGCTCATATTTGTCATTTTTCGGTACACTGTAGATTCCCTAAGTCAAGTTCCAAACAAGTCAATAAACCAAGTACATGTACCAGTAACCCTCATTAAAAATGTACAAGAAAAAAAGGTGCTCTTGGCCCTACTGGTTTCTGTGGGCAGGTTTGGTCCACAAGAACTTGTGGTTTGTCTTGAACATGTGAGAGATAAACAGCTACTTAATCCTTAACAGGTCTTGTGGTCACTGACCCAGTGGAACAAATGTGCTTTTGCCTGAATACCAATGAGCTGGGGCTCTGTTCTTGGAATGTCTGACTCATCCCCTACTGGGACCATTTCTTGTCCTATGTGCAGCCACATGCTTGCAACTTAACAAGCATTGTCAAACTCTACTCATGAAGTAGCTTTGGAGAACATGGCATTCACATTTCTAAAAGTTCAGACTAGAAAAGGAATAATTACTAAAATAGACACTTTTAACAACTACTAAAAATACTAGAAATACACAGTCTCATCAGCAACTACTCTCATGAACTTTATATAAAGCATATCGTGAAATATCTCAGCTTCTCTCAACTTATTGTAGAGTTAACAAACTCAATCATAACTTTGACCATTCTTTCTGAAAACTTGACACAGACTTTCCAGAAATGTGCTTAAAATCTCTGTGTTTTTTCCTTCCAGTAAAACTAACTTTAAGGGAAGTTTCAGCGAAATACACATGAACATTCCGTGGCTCCTCATGTTGCTTAGGTTTCTTCCAACTTCCAAGCAACTATTAAATCAATATCACTTTGTCCTGAGAATACATAAAATATAAAAGAATAACATCCTTATAACAACAGAATTAAAGAAATATAACCAAGTCTGAAATGGGAGATAGAGAAATGAAGTGAACATGCAGCATTTTTCCCCTTGAAAAATAAGAATACTTGCATTTAACTCCCATGTACATTTTTCCCAGCGGTAGATTAGGAGCCTTTAACTTTTGACCCTGTAATGTCAAGCCTGACTCTGTAATGTCAAGCCTCCTAATTGATTTAAGAGTACTCCTACACAAGGACCCACTCATTGCTTTGGCCTTCTTACCACATTCCACTGGCAGACTTCTTGTCTAGGATTTATCACTTTATAATTAGATTTACCCTTGTTCTTCTGACCCGTGTACCCAACCATATTTTACCACTTGGTCATTTTTAGCCATTCTCATCACAACCACTCTCTCTATTCGCAGTACTCCCACTCTCTCTTGTACAAGTTGTAAAATAGTTTACAATAAAAGTTTCTTTCTCAAAAGTTAGTACATGTTGTCAACATTATTCCTTTTATACAACACTACTAAATTGGTGACCCAGACGTGATTTGAACATGCCACCTGAAGAAACACCAGCAGTGGGCTCTACTGCCACACCCACGACGGCTGCAGTTAGCCTGAAACTACCTCAGTACTGGCCAGCAGATCCACACGTATGTTTTGCTTAAGTGGAGGCCCAGTTTGCCACAAGAGGGATCAACGCAGAGAAAATGAAATACAACAATATCATTTCAGCTCTCACCCCGTCAATTGCCCAGGAAGTCTGAGACATCCTCCTAAATCCTCTACAAGACACCCCCTACAAAACCCTGCGTTAGGAGCTGACTAAAAGAACAACAAAAAACGACTACAGCAGCTCCTGACGGACGAGGTACTTGGCAATCACAAGCCGACGCAGTTACTGTGGTGGATGCGCCAACTCCTTGGTGACAGAGTACTGGAAGACTCCATCCTGCACCAGTTATTCTTGCAATGGTTACTGGCTAGCATACAGATGGTAATCACCTCGGCAGGAGACTCCATGACGATGGAATAATTTGCCGAGCTGGCTGACAAAGTCATGGCTGTGTCCATTCCATCCCACCCCACGGGATGAACTCTTTGACACCGATGGCTACCGTGACAGCAATGGCGAACCTGAAGAGCGAGGTAGAGCTTCTTAATAAATAGATAAATTGCCTAACCACTCAAGTTCAGAAACTCTTGATGTTGTCAACATTATTCCTTTTATACAACACTACTAAAAACATACCTGTAAAATGCGCAAAGATTATGCAGACACGAAAATGGTTGCATAGAACTTATGTTTAATCATCGGCTGCTCAACAAGGAATGACTTGAGATACAGCCAAGGCAAACAAAGGGGGTGAGTGCACTTCCTGCTTGGTATCTTAGCCAATCAGAAGAGAGTGACCATAGTAACTGGTCATCCCTCGGCTGATCGGTTGTGTTCTAAGAAAAGGAAGCTTTTCTTTTGGTGGGGGGGGGAAATTTTCCTTCACTTCTCTGGGAGGGGCACTACAAAAAGGCACTGTGAATGCTGTCTTCTCCATATTAGTGGGGTGCATTGCTACCTGATAGTATCCGCCGGTAAAATTTAGGATACTGAAAAACTTGGAGCCTCCCAGTGCTTGTAAGGACTCCTCTATCCTTGGCAGCAGAAAGGAGTCTCAATGAGTCAGCTGGTTTTGGTGTCTGTAATCCACGAAGTTGTGGACGTTGCCATCTTTTTTCTGAACCACCACTGGTGATGTCCACAGACTGGAACTCTCCCTGACAATACCCTTCTCCAGTAGACTACAAATGTGGTCCCGCACTGCCTTGTACTGAGGAATTGGCGGGAGAGGTCAATGTCACTGTCGTACGGGATGAGCACTTCCTGTATGTATTTGATGCACCACTGTGTCTGTGTACCCCATATCATGTTCACTGTGAGAGAAGGATTCTTTGAGCCTTTCGAGGAGAGACTCAATCTTTTTCATTTCATCAGCAGTCAAGTGATCACTCACGTCTACCTGCAACAGTAGGGATGGCCCCTGGTCTCCCATAGTCATGTTGGAAACTGTAACACTTATGTCACCAGCACTTAAATTTCATTTTAAACACCACCATGTCAAAGTGCCCACTCTCTACCTTCACCAAACAGGGAGGGACCGTCAATGATGATGGAGATCCAATCCCTTTGGGCTCCAGCATCGCCTCATAGCATCCACCATCTGGGCCAGAGCTCCCCTGTCCAGGAATAACAACTCCCTGTTGCGCCGAAACTGTGATAGGTGACCCAGTTGTGAATGCCCTTCCAACTCTGCCATCGCTGCCTCCGAACTTCAGTGTCTGCTCAACTGCTTGTAGGGTTTTTATGCCAAACTGTATCGATTGAAAGCCAGGGGATCCTTTCTAGATGTGGTACAGAGCTCTTCTTCATCAGCTGCACCCAGCACTGCTGAAGGAAATTTATCCTGAGAATACACTGTGCAACCTCCTTCTTCCAAGCCTGCTGTGTCTTACGGTCTTTCCTGAGGACAAGGACGACTCATGCCTCCATGGTCTGGCTGATGGTGTGAGCGTCAGTTTCAAAGAACCCAATGTATGGCATCTTGACTTCATTAGCTGAGACTACAGTGAAAGGCCCTGGAAGTGATTGTAACTGGAATCCCTTTGGAAGCAGCTCTCTAACAAAGTAACCCTTCCCCACTGTGGTGACCTGTGATCCGGGATCGAGCAGACTAATGACTGACCAACTTGTACTCTGCTGACGAACATGTCACTGCATGTTTCCCCTGGTGGTCCAAAGAATGCCTGTGGTGGCCCTGGCCTCTGGTAAAAAGGTTGTGTAGCGGAAGGGTACACAGGATACCCCAACGGTCTTGCCATGCCCTCTATTGCCTTAAGGATGCCATTAGTCATACTTTTTATCACCCCCAGAATTTCACCGTCATGGTTGGATCTTTGGTCAAGGTGTATGACGGCCTAGCTGGTACGCAGTACTCCTCCTAACCGCTCTGCTTCATGCCTCTTCCCGACTTTCACATTTAATGGCATATTCCCTGAACTCCCGGAATGATGTCACTTGTAGTCGCTTGTAGAGGTCATGGCAGTTGTTCTGCATTATTGTATCATTCAACCACTTGACATTTTGCTCCACTAGGGCTGAATTTGGACTTGAGTAGAGCTTCAAACCTCGTCTGGTTAGCCGCAGAATCCGTTTCTCCAGGTCAACTGCAAAATCCCTCACGCTCTCTCCTTGCTGCTGCTTGCAATCAAGGTACAGTCGCTGCAACTCTCCTGTCAAATCTGTGTCCGTAGGACTGTTTCAAGAAGCAGATAATTTCATCAATGGTCTTGCCTTCGGTTATGAGAGCCTTCACCTCCAAGTTCAGAACTCCTTTCAGGTAGTCAAGGAGGAATGCCCTCCTCTGGCTGGCTGGGATCACGTAGCGCTGGAATGCACCCTCAATGGAAAAGAGGAAATCTTCAATTTCTCCTGGTTTTCTTTCGAATGTTACAATCTTTCTTTCTGGTGGCATGACCAGCTGTGCGCGAGTTGACACTGCTGGGCTGGGAGCATCATCGCACTTCAGGGGGGCTTTCTCAGGGATCTGTACGGTAAAAACCCTGTCTCCCCAACCCGCTAGAGGTGGGCCAACTGTGTTCTTGTGGGGTGGTACAACTACCTATTCACCTTCGTTGCAGTACAGCAATCCATGAGCTGTTGGGAACTGGGCCTGTAAGGTGCCAAGGGAAAGAGGGCCATTTTCTTCTGCAAGGGGAAATTTGCAGACAGGTCCATTTGAGGCAATCTTCACGTAACTAGTCATGTTAACAACAATTTCAATCACATGAAACAGATTGATTAGGGTATCTCAAAGGTTAACTGTAAAATGACTTGAACAACTCCAACAGCCCTAATTAACTGAAGGGGAGACTTCCACAATTACATGTACTTTTGGTACATACAGCAGCACAACCAATCCAATACTTTGCAGGCAAGGACTTACAGTACACGACACTAAATTAACAATAACTGTCTACACAATAAGCCTTCCTAAACACTTCCTAAACAGACGTTATCAATTAGTAAGCTGGAGGTCTTATTTCCTTGGACAGCGGGCCTAATGTTGTTTATAGTTTCTACCCACGGATATTAAGAATGCAAGTTATGTTCTATTATTTAAACAACTTCCTTTTTAAATAACTCAGTTACACTTCCTACAATTTATACACCACCCATTCTGTATAGCTATAACTGAAAACACCTGTTAGCAATCTAAGTAGTCAGCACTAAATATCAAAACCTCACTTCCCTCAATACAGAGGTGCAATATGTTCCACAAATACCACAATGTCCACAGATGTCTAGGAACAATTATATTTCTAGCACCAGTAAGTGACAAAATTCACATGGGCACCTGAAAAATTGCACCAAGCTACCAGGTCTCAAAATTTTGATTAGTCAGACATTTCCAAATCAAAAACTTGCTGAAAAGATTTCCTCATATGTAAAGCACAGAAGCACAAAAGGCAATAACAAGCGATAAAGAGGTTTTCCCATCTCTTTGTCGTTCTCGGACACCGTTGCTTGCAACTGGTCATGCTGGACCCTGCTCAAAGCTACATTCTCCACCTTCATAATTGATTCCACCCTTTCCTGTAGAGCCAAATTTTGACGTTTAAGGCTTCTTCTGTCAGCCTGCAGCAGTGACACCTTCTCCTGGAGCTGCTGATGAGACAACCTGTTATTCGGTATGGCCGACTCCAGGGAAAACACACTCTCGGACTTCCTCATCTCCCGACGGGCAAGGACCATGAGGTCACTCCGATGTACCCGGTAAATGTCACATCGCGGCTTATTGCTTAGAAATTAACAATGCATGTGGTGGATTATACCATTATAGTACACATCACCTCCTGTTATCCGCACTGGAACCTGGCCTTCTGGCCCCTTCTTGGCCTCCACTACACTAGGTAGGTCCCTATTACCTATGCACAAACAGTGAAGGCAATTTACCCAACGAAGCTGTAAATTCTTCCTCTGTCAGTATGCTGGGATGGGACAAAAACCAGGCAGATGTCGTCCAGCCACAATACCTTCAACCATTAGTCGCCATGACAAATCAGAAAAACAAGGAAAAAACGACAGACGGCATGCCCTTGTTGTTCACTTTCATAATCTGCAAATGATAACCTGTAGACCATGTGTTGAGGCCTGCATTACGAGCTGCCTTTTCCCACCTAATTTTTTTTTTGTGACCAGGGCGCTCTCTCTTCCACCAGTACCTTGGGAAAACTCTGCCAACTTGATGTTGAGCGTGGCCTTCTTTTTCTTCTTTGCAGCTTCCCACCATCTCCTCAACTTCGTGTCGCATGGTCTGCATATATAGGGTGGATGCACCCCAGCAACATCTTCCTCAACAACGATGTGCAATCTGGCCTTAATTATGTGAGCCATATCCTCCTTTTGTATTGGATTGCGATTCAGTTCTTGACACCTCAAGACTCCGCATAACCTGCACAAATAGGCCACTTCAGACATCACTGAAAAGACCTGCCCATTGACGACGTGCCACTACTGGCCAACTAGACAGTGGCGCTTGCACACAATCTTGCGGCCTTAACTGCACTAAATGAAATGAACAGAAAAAAAATCTGCATCTGTTTTTTAAAAACTTGTAAAAAAAGTAAAAAGGAAAAAATGTAACCTGGAAAAATGACATACTTCAACTAAGAATATAAAAAGAACAACCACCAAAAAATATAACACTTTGGGGACTACCTTGCCAAAGAAAAACAACACTTTCAAAAAGATTAAGAAGGGAGGAGTCACAAGAAATCTAAAAGAATAGGGATGCAGAAACTGGAAACTTGGTTTTGACAACAAAAAAAACAAGGTCTTTATTTCTTCTCCCAAAAAATTACTTAACCTAAGTTAAAGAAGAAGTAACAAGAGAAATAAAGAAACCAGGACCTTGTATCATGACCAACCAAGAATCAGATTTTAAAAATTTTGCCAAAGACTTGAAAACCTATTCTATTCACTTGACTTATTAATTTGTAGGCCCCTAAACACGACATGCATAAGGGAAAAAGTCAAATAACTGTGGATTGAACAAAGCTTGCCAAGAAGGGAACTCCAACTGAAATTGGGAATTCATGTTAAATAGGCCTATTTGTGTGAATGATAAATGTAAAATCATTATGTAAAAAAAATGAAAAAGTGATCAAATAAAAAAAAAAACATTAGGGCCTAGGCCTAAAATCTTTCACAAACATGAAAAAATAAAAAACACAACACAAGTAGCGACTGTTTCCTGCAACGGGGCACACGACAAACATGACAAAACCCACACTAAAACAGTCGAGCCAGAATTACCCGATGGTTTCATCGTCCCTATAAAAATTGTGCACGGGACTGCACACTGAAAACACATGCAGGAATGGATGAAAGGAATCTTCTCAACGAAAACTTCCCAATATCAGCCATCGGAACATGTCGGAAAAGACTGAAAATTACCCAAATTTCAACTCATAATTCCTCTTACCTCTCGATGTATTGCTTCCAGAAAAATTATCATAACTTGTCGTGGGGAACAACGGATTTCAATCGCTTTAACACCACCAGAACGAGAATTTTCCAGCAATTTCTTTGTTAAAGATGGCACATGGAAATGGCGCATGCGAAACATACTTTTGTTTGTTTGTATTTTACAACTCAGATGACACGAACCAATGTTAGCTCCAATGAGGTCACCAGAGTGATAACGAACCCTGTGCACAGAGGAGTCTTATCGTGGTTGTAAATCTGTCGGTCAGTGGGCGTGCCGCGGGAGGTCTCCATGCCTTTACTACTGGTCAGTGAGGGGTGCTAATTGGTCAGTAAATATCCTGTGGGGGCTTGGCGGGCCGTTCGAACTCCTGTCTTTTCCTTCCTCCATGCCAATACTTACACGATGTCGGCCTAGGCCTACTATCATCACATGCACTCATGTCAAAAATGCCTAAATGCACAGTATACAGTCCTGCAGAGACATCCTAGTTCAACAGAAAGAAAAATAATTGACAACCCTCATTAAAGAATTACCCATTTCCGGTTGAATTATTCCTCACTGCAAAAACCTTTAGACCAGTGTCATACATAATTTTTCCTTCCCTCTTCCTTCGCCCATGCTGGCTGCCACGCCACATGTACATGTATGTATGCTACCGATACACGGGCCACAAAATCCTACAGCCCTTCACCGTAGTACTCCCTAAATTATCTTCCAAATATAACCTTTTAAAAACCTTCATTTCCTCCAATCTACCATCAAACTAGTCTACAATCTCGAGCGGATAAAATGAGGGGAACAAACATTTACAAATATTCTATTAAGTGGTGAAATAAAGCAAATGCAAATTAAAAAAAAAAAAAAAAAACAACCGGTACAATTACCTGCAGAAATTGGGCAGGCATGCAGCGCGCGCAGCTCCAACGCGATCTAAGAGAAACATAACACATACAATGCAAGTCTGGTAAACAATTCAGCTCAGAGAGCAGAGCTTGGATATTTGACTACAGGAATTTTGGACAACAAAATTAATTAGTAATAATAATAATAATTATTATTATTATTAATTTCAATAGTATAAAACCCCAGATAATGTGCCATATTTAAAATTTTAAACTATCACGAACTATATGTACAAAATTCAAATAAGTTAAAGTTCGTTTGTTGTGTGTGACCTCCAGTGAGTGTTTGGGTTAACTCCAAAGATCGTGTAGCGCCGCCAAGCGGCGCTACACGATCTTTGGTTAACTCTGCAGCTAGCTGCAGGGAAGACACTGCAGTAGTACAAATGAGCAGGATTTATAGAATTTTGTTACCAGAGATAATTGACAAAAAACGAAGCAAGTATAATATATGGAATATCTTAAAATGGGTTATTACAAAATCACAAAATTGTATTCCCAATTTCATCACTTAGAACCTCGGTACATCTGGATGAAAATCTTGTCGGTTATCCTTTACAGAATAAAAATAAAGGAGCAGCAACTGGGACTCCATGTCTCGCCGAAAGAGTGTGCAGTGTTCCTGCGCACAGGCGGTTCATGTGATGTGTCGCCGCCAAACCACCAAAGGGTAAATGCAAAGCGTCTCAACATTCTGAAGACACTCTAACCTGGTGGAACATGGGTCGAGTATCTGTCATTACTAGTTGCTCTTGACGTTGACCCAAATCAAGTACCTGATTATGTGGTACATACTATGTAGCCATATATCTGAGGTGACATCATCTTCAACAACCATCTCAGCATATCCATTATTATTACCAACACGGTTAAGCGTGACTTTAGTTGATGATCTCTCTACATACGTCTGCCCAATGCAGTCAGACATTGCTCTGCGACGATTAATTCAGTCGTCCAAAAGCTTGGCGGGTTGTTCTTGAAAGGTATTGGAAATTCATAGAGTCCATCCTTATGGCAAACAGTCCTTCCCCATAATGCAATTACCCTCTTGTCTTGGACTGACATGCCCTTGTCATCATCATAGAGTGACCCGCCAGCTTCCAATCTCCAGAATGTATAAAGCTGTTGCTTGGTATGTCATCTACTGCCACACAGTTTGAAGTGACTACAGCCTTTCCTATTGGCCAATTTAAACACCACCCAACGCATCCTAGTACCCTTGTAGGGTGTATTTTATTCACCGCTTATCACTTCCGATGGTACAAGAGCCTCTACTGAGTCTTGGTCAATCAAAAGTCAGCAAAAGGGTGACGTGAATCTTCCAGCTGAGGTTGCATCCGAATTAGTTGTCTGTAGAGTTAGGTCTACGTCTCTACTCCAATGAAAATGCGGGGAGACGAGCAGACAATAGACTTAGCTTTACCTTTTGAAGCCTGTTCCGGACACGACCTAATAAGCGCCTTCTTTTGACAAAATGAAACAAAATAATTCGATAAAAAGCGTTCTGACTTAACATACGCCCCTCCACTTTGCAACGGGAGGCAGACTAGCTGACCTATACCTCGGGGCCATTAATTTCCATATACCTGATAAAGTTGGTCGAGAGCAAATTGACAAAAATAACAAATTCAAGACCGATATACAATTTATTTCTGAGCTGCAAGGCTCTGCATGTCTGGCAAGAACTGCAACAGACTGGTTCTGTTGAGATTACATATCACAAAGACTACACGTCTACGAAGCAGGTTCCAGAGGAATTTGGGTGCTACCAGGAAAACCTACTGCACGTCGGCGAGCTGGATACTCATAGGGATGACATCACCTGGGCGCGTATCAGCTGTACTTCCTGAACGTCAGGCAAAATCGGCCAATGACGTGCTTCAATTTGTTCACGAGTATCAGGGGGAGTAATAAGATTGTACCTATATTTTTGTATTAAATGCAAAATTCCCAGGCCAAAGCTAGAGAATGTCATTGAAGACTCGATCAAATTTAACCAAACACTTGAGAACACAGCATATCTTGATTAGAAAGATTTTATTGAGAGAAAAGGAGTACTTTCAACAATTATTTTGTTGTTTTTCAATGCATATCGGTGCTGTCTTTACATACCTACAGAGTTTATGACACATGGCTGTCGTACAGTGGCTCTTGGCTCGCGGGACTTGCTCAAACCTACGCAAATCTTTTCTATAAAAAGAACCCACTGATTGTTTGGTCTGGCCAATTCACTTTTTACAAGATGTACATGCCACTGAAGTTCTGCAGTAGAGGCCAACAATTGCATGCCATTTTTAAAATTAATTTTGGTTTTGGTTAATCATTTAAACGGGTAATAGCACTTGCCGTGTATGACCTCACTAAGGGTAGAGCTATGGGTGAAGAGGTACTTGTACGTGGATGAATGCACATTTTATTTCAATGAGGATATAATTTGCCCCCCAGCAAAGCTGCTATCAACCTCCTTTATGGAGATACCCTTGGTTCAGTGGTTACTTTATCAAATGAAGAAATACTACTCCCAATTGAAATATACTGGTCAGTGAAGTATGTATTTAAATGTAAAACCTATCGAATTCAAGTTAGCATGTTGGAACAGCCAAAGGGAACTGAGGTAACAATCAACTACTACCATTGCTTTCCATTCTTTTTTTCTTCCTTCCTACTTATTACTTGGCTTGTTTTGACCTTCCCTTTTCTCTCGTCAATCTGGACCCCAACGAGTATGGGAAAAAGACTGAAGCTATCTGTACACCTACTGTTCTGCATGCCAATATCTAAAAAATATCCCAAGGATCTGGGACATAATCATAGTTCATGTATAAAGAAAAGAAATTGAAAACATCCGTGCAAAATGTGTGGGGCAAAAACCAAATACACATGTAAAAATTCACGATACAACTTAATTTATCACTCAAAAAATGCTTGAAATACCACTGTGTCATGGCCACTGGGGACAGCATGACCAATTCATATTGGACTGGGGGTCAATTTGATACATTTCACGCATATTCTCTGTGCACGAATTCTGCTCTTAGCTACTGAGACGCAAATAAATATTTGTACAAGACCATCAGTGGAAGTAAGGAACTATTAAGTACCTTTGTTGTGCGAATACACAGAAAAGCACAGCAAGGTTGGTTGGGTAACAGGGCTGTGTAGTGATGACACCACACTGATAATTTACATCAAGCTTTTCCATTGAGCTAGTGAGGTCTGCCGAGATCCACTGGGCGCCATAGGAAAGCACATACATGTCGTATGTACACAGGCCTATTCCCTTCCCATTCGAATTCAAAAGTAATTGGGAAAAAAATTCAGCATGTGTTTTTGTTTCAACAGTTCCCAGACTTACAAATAAAATACACTTTTGTACTCAATTACCCAAAATACTAGAGAAAATTAGTTCTCTGTCAACTAAAAAAAAATCTACCTAATAAAAACATGAAAAATAGGATGGAAAAGAATTAATTCATTTCATGTCATGCATCATTTCAAGTTTGGGACGACAGTTCATCAATCATGACAGTTCCTAAGCTTAGCTCTTGGACATCCAAAAAAAAAAAAAAAAGACTAAATATCAGACAAAAAATATTTTAAGTCTGCAATTTCTGATCGTTATTGCTAGAGAGTTTTCACTGCCTCCAAATCTTGTGCTGATAGCCAGTCATTTGAAGTGGAATGCTAGGACCTAAAAACCAACCATCCAGCTTGGAAGATTTGATTTCAGAGCGATCCTTGTCCACACCAACAAAAATTCCCTCACAGCACTGAGATATATCATTCTACAGCCCTGACAATCTGTGATTGATGTAGTTGATGAAGTTAAGACAGTGAGGCACTCGGTTTGGGATGCAGGAGATACCCAGGTTACAAATGGCTAAAAAAGGATTCTTAAAAGATGTGTGCAAAATCTAGGACAACCTTGCATACCACAAAGAGTTCCTGAAACAAGTTTTTATCCTATGTGGGGAAAAAAAGACTGACCTCTCAAATTATGTATCATTTGCTATGCATTTATGTTGTACGTTTTATGCTTTATTGTGCCTAGCAGATTAG
The DNA here is from genome assembly GCF_054643075.1 of Acanthaster planci. Classification (NCBI taxonomy): domain Eukaryota; kingdom Metazoa; phylum Echinodermata; class Asteroidea; order Valvatida; family Acanthasteridae; genus Acanthaster; species Acanthaster planci. The sequence continues at coordinate 10,058,312 of NC_141785.1, read as the reverse complement.
GAGTAACGATCTGTCACTGCAGCTGGTCACTTTTACACTGCGCATGAATAGCAGCATTATACTGTCAATTCACTCCTTGGATGGATTTGAGGGTTTGCGCAGTCTCATTGCATATGGAGAGGCCCTGACTGGTGCGGCTGGGGAAGGCTGCTGCTGTTTGGATGGCATCGGTTGCTGCTGTTGCTCGGAAGATGATGTGGAGGGCTGTGTATCAGAGACCTCTTTTCCGCTGGCTGAGGCTTGGGCTGAGGGCAGGGGCACAGCTGGTGCCTCAGCTTCAATCTCCACCGTGGCCTGTTCCTGAGCAGGTGGGGCGGGCTGGGCCTGAGGCGGTGGTATGGGCTGGGCCTGCGGCTTGGCCTCTACCTGCAGCTCCAGTTTGGGCTTGGCAGGTGCATGGGGCTGAGAGGCCTGACTCTGGAGGATCTTCAGTACCTGCTGTTGCTGTGCTAGCAGCTTCTGCTGCTGGAGTTGCTGCTGGGCAGCAGTGGTTGCTTGCAGCCGCGCCTGGACTGTGCCTGTCTGTTTTTGCACCTGGGCTTGTGTCTGGGCCTGTTGCGTCTGGGCCTGCTGCACCAGGCGCTGTGCTGCTGACGGCATTGCTGCGTGTCGCTGCTGAGCTGGCGACTGCTGTGTCTGTGCGCCTGCTTTAGTAGGTTGGGCGCTAAGAGTGACCTGTACTGGGGACGCTGACTGTGGAGTACCCTGGGGCTGTATGGAGGCAGTCACCTGGCCTGAGCCTGCTACTTGACCTGACACTGCCCCGCTGGTGCTGCTCCCTTGCGACTGGGCCCGAGACTGCTGGGCACTGGGCACGCTCTGCACAGTCACAGTCTGCTGGGGCTGCAAGCCACCGGCCTGTGAGCTCTTCTGGGCCAGGGCCTGCGCCTGGGAGATGACCCGGGCCAGCTGGGTCATGTTCTGGGTCCCACCGCTTGACATGAGTTGGGTCAGGATCTGCTTCTGGGAGGGGGTCATGACGTGGGTCTGGGACAAACCCCCCATGGACTTGGCCACTGTCAGTAAGGAGGTCCCTGAGACTGTAGGGATGATGGTGACTGGTTTACCAGCCTGCTGAATGGACAAGGTGGCCCCTCCTCCACTGCCTGACTGCTTGACTTGCTGCTGTAGCTGCTGGCGAACTGTGGCCAGCTGCTGAACCTGTAAAAGAAACCAAAGCAGTGAAAACATCCATCACTACAGCAAAAGCAACATCTCCACACTCAGTAACAACCCTACCATCACAACCATTTACTTGTTTGAAAAGGGCAATGGACAATATATTATTGTTCTTATTAAGTATTATTTTTAATTTTAAAAGCAGGTAAATGTGCCATATTATTTTTATTGCACGCAGATGGAAGCCTAGGAGCACACTTTAAATGTTTATGTTTTCTTTGCAAATCATTTCAGCACCCTTAGAATTATCTTTAAATCAATTGCCATGAAATCCCGAGTTCAATAAAAGGGGTACTTGTGAGCTTTCACAATTCTGGACGCTGTTTTCTACCAACCCTTTACCATTGCAAGAAACAAATACAAGCTAAAGTCACCCCGACATTTCAATTGATTTGAAGTTGTGACTCCCATTTTTTAATCTGGGCAAAAGATCCTCAGGACTTTCTCTAATGTTTAAAAGACAAAAGTAAAATACCCTGCAGATGGATAAAAATGTGCATTTAGCTACCACACAGAACAAAGTCAGTGCACCAAGGCCCTGAAAGTTGCTGTTAAAGCAGGAAGTGTGACCAGCCCTGAATGGCAACAGATTCATTCATCAAATGCAGGCCCTGAAAATGTCTTCAATCTTCACCTGGCCCACTCGCTGCACTACTGCGGGGCTGGCCTGGGCCTGAGAGGTCGTGACCCTTTGGACTCTGACCTGCTGTAGTTGCTGTGGTGTCAGCCCGCTAACCTGCTGAGACAGGCGTTGCCGTTGGCTGTTCGTTGTCTGTACAACCTGTTGAATGAAGATTCAAATTTTGCTGTACAACATTGTCTAATCATTATCTAACCATCACTTGTTCTGGAGCCACATCTAAGTTGAAATTTTCTAAGGTTTGAATGTCATGACTGTGTTCAACAGCTGAAAAAAGCAAACAAATCTCTACAGAGACTGCTAATGCACAAAATGCACTGTAGCTGAAATAAAAATATAAAAATATAAAATAATGCATTTGTTAACAAAGCGAAAGTCTAAACAAGAACAAGTCCAGACGCACCTCTGAGTTATGAGAAATGTAAATTTGAAGAATGTCCTTCAAGCACTTTGCACCAGGGGCATTTATGAATGTTGACGATGCTAGGACGGGATAATTTCTGGTATACGGTTTCAAAATAACGCTGGATTATCACCACTTTTGAGAGTGAAAAATGCCGGTAATGCCCAGCAGCCTGGTCTTTTGTTCGGAGTACGGTCTTTTGTTACAGGGCCCTGTTTCCTTTGTCCGAGTTTGGAGACCCCGGCAACACATATAAACCATACAGCTCCAATTTCCGAGTCCCCGGCTGGTAGTGGTTAATCATTTGCTGCCGGGTTCAATTAAAATAGCAGTGCACAAACACAGGCGTTTTCATGATTTTCCGTTTTTCAAAATTCTTCAAAAATTCATTACTTCATTTACTGGACGTTTACACCCACACCAATGACTGTCTGGTGTCTAATCTAATCTGACAGGCAACATCTATTGACACTTGTATATTTCAGCCAGGCCTGCTGTCTTCTAAAGAGAGCCCAGATTGTGCTGCGTTGTGTAATTTTCTTTTGTTCTCGAAACCACAGCTGGTACAGTGCACTCCTGACATCTTTTTGAAAGGGGCCAGGTTGGTGCGCAGTGGTATTGTGTTGCTCAGCACTGCAGCGCTGGAGAGCTTTTGTCAGTGATTGTAATCCTTCGTATTAAATGCCACAAATAGTGGTATAGTGTTTCAAAAATAGGACAGATTACCTCTACTATTGACAACTGAAAAATATTCTTCAAGTCCCAGCAGGTCGGTCTTTTGTTCAGAGTGCGGTCTTTTGTGACAAGACCCGGCTCCTTTGTCGGATTTTGGGCCCCCTAGCTATGCGTACAAACATAAAGTACCCGATCCCTGGTCCCCCCAGCGAAAAGTGGGTTAGATAGAAATACTTTAAAATTTGCCTCTGTTTTGCATGCTTTTCTATGTTCCGGTGGCACTATGCAACTTTTTGATCAACCGTCTTTAAAGTGGGTGGGGTGGGGGGGGATGTGTGTAAAAACCAGGTCAAGCCTGAGATGGAGATGAAGCAGATAACTGGATAAACCCCCAGAGTATCCTGAGGTCAAGTGGCCTGACCAACACTGAAAAATTCTCATTGGGTACCTGACTGGCGAGTGAGCCTGTGACGGCCACTGAGACGGAGGGGGTACTGATCCTGATCTGGGCTGGGCTGATAGTGCCCGAGGCCCCCTGTAGCTGGGCCTGGCTGACCACTGCGCTGCCTGGCTGCATCTTCTGCTGGGCCAGCAGCTGCTGGGTCTTGACTGCCAGCTGCTGGAAGGAATGGAACGCAAACCAAACATTTGCGCTTGTGGTCAGGATTCCCATTATGTGCAGGTGGTTCTTTTTGACGTCATTTGTAATCAGGGAAATCTTGTGGCCACTTTTTTTCCATTTTCCATAGCACTACAATTCACTTGAACTTTGAGAAAAAGTAACATATTGCAGCTTCCGATGGCTGGAGAAAATGTTATCAAGGAAATTCAGCATTCAGTATCTTGAGTTGGTCTTAAACATTAGTTGAAGACTGGCTAAGCATATATTTATTCCCATTCATAAATTCCCCTTTTTTCTAGTCAGAGAGTTAAAAGAAGTCAATACATGATGGATTTCCAACAATTTTGTTCCAGAATTTTCATTTTCCCTAAACACCCCTGTCCATTTTATGGTATATTCCTTGTGCAAGTTGTCAAAAAAAAATCTCTTTATATGGACTTGGTGTGTGCATGGTGAGCCACGTGCACACAGACTCTTGACCAATCGGAGTTGCTTAACTGTTTTGTATCCAGGTGCTTTAAGCAGTGGCCATAATCGCTTCTCAGCCGGCAATATGAAATGTAAATACACGGTCAAGCTGCACGTTGTTGAATATGGAAACTGTCCGAGGACTTTATGAATGGACATTCAAAGTCCCATGCGAATCTCTCATTCTGTGTTGTGTGAAAACACTCTTGGCAAAAGCAGACGGGGCTCACTTAGGAAGCTGTCTTGAGCTAGGCTCTAGCCCTTTCTACTTCACCCCCATGCCCAAACACACACATACAAAAGGAAACCACTCACCAACTGCTGCTGCTTGGCCTGGTGCTGCCCCTTCTGGGGCAAGTTGATCTTGGACACCATGCTAGGGAGGGTCAGGGGCTTCATGGGCAGTGTGGCTGCACTGCCAGTCTGCTGGGCCTGGCTCTGCTGGGCTGGGCCCTTGGGGGTACCTCCGCTGGCTGCCCCGGTGGAAGCCATTGCTGCGGGGCTGACTGTCAGCCCACTCAGGGTGATGTTCTTGATCCCGGCCACCGTGGTAAGGGGCACCGTGGTGATGGCGGCCGACGTCCTCTTCTGGATCCGCTGGCTGGCCAAGAATTGGTGGCGCTTGAGCAAGGCTGTCAAGTCCTCATTCTTCATGGGGCGGGTCACGGTCTTGCCCCCTATCTGCACCTATGAGAAGTAAAATACATTGAAAATAGATACTTTACACAATTCACAAGGGATCTAGATTGTTAGGTTTGGTCACATTTACACAATCCATGAGAAAATCATGTAATGTTGTAATAATTGCTGACTTGCCGCATTTGCTGATTGGGTGCCAAAACCTCCAATGCTATAAATATGGAGAGTGTTGGGCATGTGATGCTGATGCAGATACACTTCCAAACAAATGCAAGGGAACTTTGGGTAGCTGGGGTGGTCATTCATCAATGCCAACTGACCTGTGCTCGTGGCTGGCCAGCCTGGGTTAGCTGTGGCTGGGCGAGGGTGGATGTGGCGCTGACTGCTGCAGCCACCTGGCTGACCGTCACGTTGCTGGTGGGCGGTTTTTGGCCAGACTGCAGCTGCTTCTGCATGGCCTGAGCCTGGGCCTGAGCCTCTGCCTGGACTATCTTGGCCTGGGCTTGGGCCTGGGCTTGGGCATGTGCTTGGGCCTGAAGCTGGTGTTTGGCATCAAAGAGAAAAAGTGTAAGCTGAAGATGTGCGTAACACAGCACAATATCCCCGTTATTAAAGACACATTTTCCTCTCTTCGTACACTGACATTTCCCTGTTCCATTTCTATGTATTCAGCATTTTTTATACATTCTCAAAAGAGCCGATGAAGAAATGCCTCGTATCTTTCCCAGAGTATCTGTTTTATGATTTCTACAAAATGACACATGAGAGATGGAGCAATTAAAACAATCCAAATAAACCTCAAGAGGTAACTCAATACACTGGGGGTAATTGAAATTGTTCCAGTCTTGTTTGAACACTTTATATCATCGAATTTAAGACGGAAAACACAAGTTATAGGAGATTCTGTTTCTCGTTAAAGCCCTTTTTTTGGTAGTTACTGACCTTGATTTGTGCTTGTTGCTGTTGCTGTTGTTGGAGCAGGGCTTGCTGTTTTATGGCATGCTGCTTAATCAGACCGTAATTGGCTGCCAGCTTAGCTGTGTACATAAAGGATAGGATATACTTCAAATGACCTTTCGGAGACAAGCAAGGGCCCACGATAAACCACAGGACAGAACTGAAAAATGCTTCTTTTTAACTCACAAGCCTCTTGGACAGCCTATCAGAGAGCAGCAGCGTACCTGTTATTGTGGCCGTGCCCGTGGGTGTACTCCTGGCCTGGCTGGCAGACCCCGCAGATGTGATGACTACCTGGGCCCCAGACGTGACGGGGGCACGGACCTGGCTGGTGATTATGCCTGCCGAGCTGGGCAGCGAGACGTGGGCAATGGTGGTACGCACTGCCTGGGCTCTTACTACCTGTCCCAGTGAACTTGGAACCTTGTTAGGGAGAAAAAAAGGAAAAAAACTTAACAAATGCTAAATAATTAGCGTAACTTAATTTCATACTCAAGAACTTCAGCACATTTGCAAACAAGAGCGTACTCCACAGCAAAATTTAAGAATACAGTGCAAACAATGAACACACTTACAGCGGTGATAGCAATGACATGAAGTGACAAAGAAATGAAGGTCAGTAGGCTTGCTTTTCATGGAGAAAGAGTGACTTTTTTTTAGATTTTTGCAACTGATAGTTCTGTAAAGTGTTTAGTGTCCAAGAAGGCATCCATCTACAGCAAATTGTTTAGGTTTATGACTGGACGCTTAGAATTACTAGATACAACACGTGTATCAGATGCACTTACGGTGGCCATGACGGGTGTGGCCCCAGAGATGGTTGCCATGGTCCCCACCTGCTGTTGGCTCATGCGCTTGTTGATGTTGGCGAAGGAGTTGCCTGGGATGGCTGTCACCACACCGGGGGTATTGACCACAATGCTATTGGCTCCGCCTGTTACGCGGATGGCCGTGGGGCCCAGCGCAGTGCGATTGATGGTGCCGGGGCCCGCTTGCTGGAAATGCGGAAATGGCAGCGAAATGGGAGTTGGTTGATTAGTGGAATGAGTGCAGACAGAAGCCTGAGGTCAGCGCAATGGAAAACCAAAAGCCTAACGTCCACAAAAGTTCTGACACAAAAAACAGGGAAACTCAGAGCTCGGCAAAGTTTGGGTCTGTCTTGACAGTTAGGATACCCTAAAAGGTTCACAAGATAATCTCAAATTGGGAATTTGTGCTACTTTACTAGAAGTACCATGCGAATGGTACAGTTGTGAAACTTCACCTAGGACCAATGCATGCTAACTGAAGAACAGCCAGTACCAGTTTGTCCACAATGGAAAGGGAATTTATTTTCATCAAAACACAGAGTCTGGCTATTACTACACAACTGAAATCTCCATCATTCCCTTTATAAGTTTCTACTAGCCTTGTCTCAAGGTGTCGATGCGGATTCACAGACTGAATTCCCGATGTGTGCAATAAACAAAAGTATGAACTTGTTTGCGCATTGATTTCATTGCTAGTACGGTGTACGTGTGAACGGCCAATGTCCTTACAGCGTGCGTGTGCTGTGCCTGCACGCCATAGCACTTGCAAGTATCGGTGCTGGCACGGGAGGACCCACTTGTGGTGGAGTGGTGCAATTTAGCATGTTTTCAGCATAATTCGTTCATTCTTAGCGAGATTTTTTGCAAGTTCCATTTCAAGCAGTGGATTCCGTTTCAAAGTGTTGATTCCGCAAATTCTGTTCGTTTTCCGTGACTGTGCAAAATCATTAGCTCTACAAGTCTCTTGTCAGATTTGTGTACAAGTCCTCCTTCCGGGGGCTTGGCTCCCAGTTCTCTTGTCTAATAGCTACACTATTTCGGACAACCAAGCTGGGCTTGCGTGGAGGTCCACTGACAAAAAGGTTAGGCTTAGATACACAAACACACTTGGAGCAGAAATGTGCTGAGATATGACAATATCTGAAATTATATGCACAGCATGGTACTTGGCATTCTCACAGATGAGAATCATGAAGAACAAAATAGAACAAAATACAAGTGCACAACAAAGCACTACAGTTTTTGCAATGTGATTAGAGTTATGAACCACCAAGGACTGACGACTGAAACATCTCAATGAAGAAACCCTCTAGTTACAGGAGGGTTTAAAAAGCCCAAGGATAACGGAATCCCAACTTATTTAAATGAAAGCTTAGAAATGCAGGACATGAAATCTAAACTCAAACTTCCAGGACAGCTTTGCCAAATATTTTTCAAAATCCTACAGCATTTAGAACACTACAGCAAATATTTTCTGGGGTTAACTTTCAAGGGACATCAAACAGAGTAAAGCAACAGAGGCTGAACCCAACTGCACTGGCCAGGCCTATTAAAAACCTGGAAAATTTTGAAGTATGGCAAGATTTGGGTTAAGCTTTACAGTGACACCTCTTCACTTCATCAGTTTAATTACATTAAGCAAGCTGAGAAACAAGTTCTTTAGCTGTCACACTCACAAAAAAGAGTACAATCTCAGCACAGCAGTCACAAAGAAACTTAAAATTGCACGCCACCACATTGTCCACCCTTGTACATTAGCTTGGGTCAAGAGTTAAAGTGAAAGTGAGACAACGAACCATGACCGTTGCTGTTGTGGCTGTGGCTACTGGTTGAGCTACTGCCGCCGCTGCTGCTACGGCCTGTTGCTGCTTGGCCTGGGCGTCTTGGATTCGTTGTCGCTGCTGTTGCTCCTGTGAAGCCTGTAACCATAGAGATGTCCCACCAAAGCAACATGTCATGTGGAGGTTTAAAAATCTAATAGGCAACTTGAGTTCCTTGTTTTCCTACTTAATTTTCAGGAAACATTTTAAAAACCACACATCTTCAAAGGAACTCTAGCAAGGGTATTCCCTTGTGGTACCTTAAAACTGTACAGCAATTTTTTGGTATCTGTAGTCTTCATGACTGTTGAACAAAATTCACCAAATAATTACTGCCACTAAATTATCTATTAGCAGAAATGCATTAAGAAGATATCCAAAGATATACAAATCTTTTATACTAGTGTTCTCCTTTGCTTTTGGGGGAAAGTTTGAAGTCATGTAGAAATAACACCTGTTGGGATTAAAAATAAGCTTGAATCGTTTTTCGCAGGCACCTGGGAGGTGAGATCAGCTGAGGCAGAGGGAAGTCTAATGAACCTTGGTCCACTGAGGTGAGGCAAAAATTGTTTTGAAATTGGAGGACTGGGCCGCCGGAGTTTAATACCTTCTTTTCACGGGCAATCCTCTCAGCTCTCTTGGTGGCTACCTGGGTGGGTGACATGGGCTTCTCGTAGTTTATACCGTGATCGTTCAACACTGCACTGTGCTTGGGGTTCTTCAGCAAGGGATTGTTCAACCTGCGAAAGTACCACATAATTCATATGCTTTCACAAAGGCAAGGCTTACAACATGAGGGATTTCAACCATCTTGTTGGAACAGTCACAGGCAATTAAAATTCAGTTCACTTCCCAACGTTGCACTTTATATGCAGGACAGTCATCTACAGTCTGACCAGTCAAACTCAATCAACATACAACAGTAGGCAACTGGTAGACAAAGCCAGCTCATCAATCATTGACACAGCACAGCTGTATCAACGTATATCAACAGTCACCGCCAGTCAATTCTGCTTCTGTAAGTGAGGGAATCTAAACTATTGAAAACAGTCACTTGGCTGGTTTTCACAGACAGGACTTTTTGCTGAATGCACATTCTCATAAGAGGATCTATCAAACTAGGGTCAATCCCAGTTGCAAACACCTCTCAGGAACTTAAACACTCCAAGAAAGCACTCAGGTGAGGCTGGTGATTTTGATGCAAATTCGGTCTTTTCATTTCTTGGCAACACACAAAAGCCAATCACCATATATACAAGAGCCAGGGTATGCCTTCTTTCACCGTGTTTGCTCAAGCGTGGGCCGGGAATAATAGCTGAAAAGTGGGCAGAGGATCTCACTTTTTATGGCGGCTCTTACCATCTCCCGGCGTGAAGGGGTTAAAAAGTAACAATTTGGAAATAGTGTTGTAGTACATGTATCTCCTGCTCACAGGCTCTATTTGAGCAGAAGGCTGAATAATTATCAGATCTGGAGATTGGAAAACAACTGTACTCAGACCGTGAAATTCAATCCACACTTCCACAGGATTCCCTCTGTGGCCGAAATTTACAATGGACATTGGTGCGCCGCTGTGCGCCTTGTGTGAGAGAGGAATTTCCCTATTCATACTGCTCGTTAACATAATAGTTATGGTCTGGGGGCAGCGCTGCGCCGCGAGTAGAGGGTGGACAGGTGACTTGGATAAATGCGCTGTGGGGTGCCGCAGCGGCTTGCTGATAAAAATCTTTTTGACATCGTACCTAAGTAAGGCTGCAAAATGTGCCCTAACAATGAGCCATGGTATTTGAAGAAAGCAAGGTCATTCGGGAAAAGCATGGGCGCGAGTCCACACAGGGCAGCGCTGACAGATCAGACCTTGGACACACACTTTATTTTATGCATGTGCAGTTGGAACACCAAACTGGCTCACTTTTCACTTCATGTACAGGCAAATATGGAATCCAAAACCTTCGACCTCCACGCCCGCCTGACCCATCAGTCGAACACTGTGAACCGCCTACTTACACCTGTTTGAGGTAGGGCTGTCTCTTGCCGATCACCGTCTTGAGCAGGTCAAACTTGTTGGAGTAGAACATGGTGTGGGAGGCGTTGCCGTCCTGGGTGTGGAGCTGGCTGGTCTTCATGGGCCGATTGTTCTTGGTCTGCTGGGGGAGGGAATCCACGGAAGATGTCAATGACGGGCCGAGATTGGGAGATGATGAACAGCAACGAGAATTTAGATATTTTGCAGGACTGAGGACATGCAACCTACCTGACATAGCTCTACTTGGGGCTTGGAGATCCCCAGAAGGGTCAGACCGCACAAAGACTAGTTTTCCCTACGATAAAGGCTTACAGAGGATTTAAGAAGGATTCTGGTACACATGCCTTGGGCTGAAGATCAGACATGAAGTCAAGCCTTACCCTGTATATCCCCTTGGACTTCTTCTGCTTCTTGGGGTTGGTGTCGTAGAGGATCTTGCCCTCCTCCCGCGGGATGATCACACTCTCATAGCGGTGGCGGCACTGCTTCGGCGAGCGGTAGATGCGGCTGGTGCCATTGACGATATCACTGACCAGGTCCCAGTTGATGATGTGGCCTGGGACAACGGCCTGGAGAGTGAGCGGGAGCTCCTGTAGGGCTTGGACGGCCTTAGGAGTTGGGGGGAGGGTTAAGGGGGGGAAGGGAGTAATCAATCGGAAACAAGGATTCCAAAGTGAGAATGGGGAACAAGTTGGGTGAGTGGGCTTGTACGGTTTAACTACAGAGGATAGATGTGCGAGGGGAACCCAGATTTTGTCACATCCTTGATAGTCAACCTTACTCCGTGGGGGTACGTTAGGATCAAGGGAAAACATAATGCCTTGTCCTCAGAGATACAGCAGTTCCCCACTGTGTGCTGTGTGTGTGTGTGTGCAGCTAGTAGGGTCGGGAGTGATAAAGTACTGTGGTCAATATTCCCCCAAGTCCAGTAAATTTACTAAGCTGATTTATGTTGTGCGAGTAAGGCTGGGAAAATAGGCAGTCGGAGTGTTCAGGTTTTGAGTACAGATACGAATCTAAGCAATATGGGGCCAAAAATAAGTTACAAAAGGGTAAGAGTGCAGGAAAGGGATTCCAACCTAAGTGACGGTGAGTTCTGAAAAAATTACTGCAAACCCGAAGCTGCATGCCAGTGTTATACACTCACTGAAAGTCTCGTAAAGCCTGGGTGCTCTTTGTTAGATTTCAATTTCACCATACACTTCAGTACGCTTTCGCAAAAGTGCATGAACTGCCTAAAAATTTACAATTTCTGTTGCATTACTCTTTGGCAGAGTTGACTTGTTTTAAGTTCCGGGAACATTCCATTCTAGTGGAAATTCCACAAAAATTTGGCTGTGGCTATATGTATGTGACTATTCACAGTTGTGTATTCAGCAAACTCACTACTGTAGTCTGAACATGTATTTGGCACAGATATACACTCAATTTTCACACGTGGCCTTCCATTTAGACAATAGATATATCCAAGTCGAATAATATTTTCAAGTAATTTCACCTAAACCCCTCTTTGAAACTGGTTGTGCTTTCCTCAAATCTTTTAATCCCTGAAAAAATAATATCTTCATGATGTCCACAAAGCATCGACATCCAACGCTAATTCGGTAATGGGACCCTTTGATTATCTCAGATGAGAGATGACAACAGAAACTGACACACAAACAGACAGATAGGCCACACAGCACACCTGCAGCAAGGCCCAGTCCTCGTTTATCAGCCACTCGTGCCGGTCGGCAGTCTGCATGTCCGTGGAGGTGGCCCGGTGCACAATGGGCAGCGGCTTGACCACGGGCTTGCCGGCCATGGCCCGAAGCTTCTGCTGCTTGGCCTCCCGCCGCATGCGCAGCAGGGCGGCCGAGGGCCGGTTGAAGAGAGACTGGGGCGGGGTCATGATGTGCGCTGTGTGGTGGGGGGCCTCACCCGACTTGGTGTGAGGCTTGATCTTGCGGATTCCTGCTCACAATGAAATAAGAAAAACAACATTTCCAACTTAACCTGTATCTTGGTTTTAATAGGTGGACCTGTTTGACCATCTATGGAATATTATTCATTCATTTATCCGAATTCATTCATCCTTTTCCTTTCATTTCTGAAATTACTTATTTTTTACGTTAACTTGTACTGCGCTGATCATTTTTATGGAAACGGTGCATTATAAATTTTCAATTATTAATCTTGATTCAAGCTGGATGTGTGTACAAGGACATCAACGTATGTCGGCCTGTGCATTCAGCATAGTCATTGGGAAGTCATATTTTGGCCTACCAATCTTGGTCAGATGGACAGTGTATGTCAGATTTGTCATTTAATTGATATCAAATGACCAAAACATATCAGGGAGAATACTCCTGAAGGCTAAGCAAATGTACTTGTGTGAAAACGTGCATTTTTTTCGAGGAATGCCAACTACATTTCTCTCTCTCTGTACACACCCTTCTTTGGCTGAGAGTCCAAAAACTCAACTCTGGATTAATTGACCTTTTATTTCAGCTCTCAGGCAGTCAAAAAGTAGATAGTGCGTGTCCCATTCTTTTCAATAAATGAGCCCATACACTTCCAATCAATTCTCTCTCGCATGTGTAAACACCTCCCACTTAAAACGTCCCTTGTGGAGCAACTATGCAGTAATGGTACCTTGTTCTACTTTCGCCTTCTTGTGTTCTTTCTTGACGTAGACTTGGGGCAGTTTGGATTCCATCATAATGGTGCTTTCATACATCAGGCTGCACGAGTAGTCTATGTAGATATCATTCTCATCTTGGGGTGGGGTGGGCGGAGCCCAGATCTGCATCCAAATTTAAAATGTAGGCGGGGCCATGAGATTCTAAGGGCTTTAGGAATTGAGACCAAATTAGGGTTATCCGGGGAGCCATCTTGCTCAATATGTTACAGCATTTTGGGTTGGTACCTTGTCTCATTCCAACTATTCATCTATTGTGCAACAGAGGTGGCACTGTGTAGTGATCTGGACGGAAAATGTAATTTTATGTTAGACACGTTCTTCACCAATTGTATATTATTCCACAGGATTATTCGCTTACTCGAATTGCAAAAAACCTGCTTTTTTACAGCTGTAAGCAAGGAATGAATGCTGGAGCCATGAAAGGCCCAGACTAGCCAGTTATGTGCAAGTCCTAGGCTGTCTCTGAAAGCTGAAGCCATAGCCACTAAATACTTGATTCAGACATAGCCTGAGACCATCAAGGCCTGGGAACTTACATGCACATGGACCGAGTCCACCGACAAGCATGGGTGGCAGTCAGAGCTCACAAGGTTTTCAGTCTACTTTTCAACAGAGAGTAACTTTTAGTTTATCAGCAGGTCTATGTACTAATGTCACTTCATAAACACGTACACTGTCCTATGGGGCCAAATTGGTCCACTGTGCATAAAGGAAAGTGCATAACGTGTGGCATCACAAGTCCTGAGATCAAATTTCTAGAACCAGATGTTTTTAAACAAATCTTGCACCAACTGTGCCTAAAGCGGAAATTAATGTGATGTGAATGCATCCCTCCCCAAGAAAGCACCATGAAATATAATGAAATGGCTAGGCAGAGGTTTCTTTCACCATGAGCTGTTTTGCAAAAATTCTACATTTCACTTACCGGCATAATGTCATCTTTGTTGGAAATGTACACCTACGTAGAGAAAATAAACAAGGCATCCAAGATAATTTCAATATGTCATCATGCATACCAGCAGTGGTACACAAGCCATTGAGTAAGGCTCCATCTTCAAATTCTTCTTCATAATTCAACATAGATTCATCTTCTGGCAGACCCCAAATTGCAAAAACGGGACAGAAAATGTTGTCAGGTAAATGACAGTGATGTTACACTATTTGGGTGGTACATGTCTTTAGTTCTGGTACTTGACTTGCCAATCAAATGAACATCTCCTTGTGTGCTTATATGGTTGTTAGTTTACACAATGTTTTTGTACCCATTTGACGATGCGTAAATGTAACAAGAATTGTGGGCGGTCCAAACTTTTGAATGAGACAACTCCATGGAATGTGTTCTGATTCATTTACGGTATCCAGGCCTTGCACCGGTTTCTGTTCACTACCAGCCAAGCCTGGGGTTGCTCTAGCTGACCGGGCAAATTGAGAAGCAAGATTTTTTAGCCTGCAGCAATTGTTACTTGTGACACCCCCAAACCCGACCCTGTACGGAGTATAATGATCACCGAGTAATTCACAGGGAGGGGAATTCATGTCAAATTGTGGAGTCCATTTGAATTAACCCTAGGTGAACCATAAAAGTGCACTCTCAGTCATGACCAGAGATTGAAAAAGAATCCTATTAAACTCATTTCTGCTTTCCTGGTTTCCTGTCCAACAACTGTGTTTCCAATTTCTTGCCCCTTTCTTGGGCATGAGCAGGTTTAATGGTGTGTGAAATTAATATCTTGGTAAAATGGAGCGGTACCAAGGTAGTTACTCAGTTGTCCCCCACTGGAAGATCATGGATTTATAATAGTCTATGCTTTCCTTCATTTTCTTGTGCATTTCTTTCACTTTACCCCCCCCTTCACCAAATGAACAGCAGTTTTCAGCCCCAAATTTCACATTACAAGCTAGACATTACTCGGTTGAAAAAAATGTGACCTTGTCTGCCGACCTTTAAAACTGAAGCAATCTTCTGTGAACCCGATTACTGTTGGCTGTTCTTCCAGAAGCCTCCACTATGATCTTCCCAAATCTGGATCTACAGATCTCTCTTAATCTCAACTTTTCACACAGGATGGTATAAAACGTTTATCTTTTTTTCCCCAGTGACTGTGCATGAGATTGTGTGACGTATCAATGACTTGTAGTTACAAAAACACTTGGTCTCCTTGGCCAAAGAAATTTGCTGATGCATTTCGCCAAGATGTTTCTCTGTACACAGCTCATGTCATTGAAATTGGTCATTGCTGGGACCATTTAAAGTGTTCTTTTCGTGCTGAAAGCACTTTTCTGAGAATTAAAAAATCAGGACCTCTTTTTGCCATAAATTCTATGAAATGGGGAAGGGGAATCAAAGCATCCTGAATGTTTCACACCACTGGAAAGGTTTTAAAATAAGTCTTTCGCGAGTTGCATTTGACTAAAATCTGGTACACTGAGTTCACACGAACATAAATTGAATTCTCCACACTTACAGACACTGTTGCTATACCCTGTTTTTCACAGCAAGCTTTTGCTTTAATAGATACATGAGACACCTTGGACCAACAGGTATAGCAACAGTCTTTAGTGTGGAGAATTAAAATTATGGTCATCAGCAAATCGCATAATTCAGTGCACCAGATTTATTCCAATTTTATGACTCGCAAAAGGCTAATTGCCTTTTCCTCTAAAAGTGGGTTACACCTTTTTAGTCAGTTTATGCTGTTCATCATCCTAGTGGTTTTCCAATAAGTGTTGATAGTTTAAATTGCCCAGTTTGGCAAATTTTTTTCATGCGTGTCCTAAATTCCTGTATGTGCAATTTGTAATTATCAATGCGTTTATAATTTGTTGCCATTTGTCGAGTCAGTCGCCCCATGAAGCACCCATTCCCTGGCCAAAAATCATATCTCTACCTCCAATGGTTTTCAGTTGTTGCTCAGAATGGCACAGGCAAGCAGTTTTTTCTCGAAATCATGGCCATTAAGTGTAAAGAACAGCAAGGTGTTTTGGTACAAAGCCACATGTGCACAAATAATTTGGCACTCTAGAATTTGAGACACTGCGCAAAGATGTACTTTTTGTTACTTGGAGAGAGAGCGTGATTTTGGGCCAGGGTGCGCATTGTAGCAGGCGACCACTTTGCAACATGATTGGCTGGGCCAAGGTCACATGATATCAGTTCCAAGTTCAGGTCACATCCTGCAGACATGACAAACTGGAGCTGGTTTTAGTTACAGGAATTACAATTGGAGTTGGTCTGTTTGTTTCAAATGTGCTGGTTCTTTCCAAGTTTTGTTTTTGATTTCTTCTTCTTCTTTTCACCAAGCCTGGCCAAAGTCAGAGCACAAAACCAAAGGAAGTAAAGACGGGAACCTTTTTCACTTTCTTTCCTTGAACATAAATCTGTGGTTTATTTCATCCCATCCATCTTTTCCTGCTCATCAATACAAAAATACTGGAAAACACATATTAGCAAAATAATCATTCATCGTGCTCTTAAATCTAAAGGTGCCCTAGACACTGACTCATGAATAATACAGCCACTCAACCCAGTGATGGATGCTTCCGATAAACTCAAGGAATGACATGGCCGTTGGTCTATCCGCCCTGAGCTGAAGTGCACCCCCAATCGGCAAAAAAAAGACAGGTGGTTACAAGTGGGTTCTCGCACATGTTCTGCGTGTACACAAAGACCATACATGCTAGAATAAATTAGTTACGTGTACTCAGCGTGCTCCGTGTCCAACGTGCATATACTTGCACGCCTTATGGCTCGCCTATGTGGTGAGTACCAAAAAAACAAGTCCTCTTTTGTTCTGCTCGGAGCGGATTGACTTTGAAATAAATTACTGAACCCTGCCAGACACAAACTCATGAAAAGGAACTGTATTTACCCTCAACCCTCCTAGAACCTTCAAAATCCACCAGATAATTCTCTAGGATTGAGGAAGGTCCATCTCACCCACTTTTGCTAATAAATGTGACGATATATCCCTCAAGTTCAGGTTGGGAGCTATGACGAATTTGAACCATTAGATAGAGTTCTTTGTGACTGCAGTCAGTCACTTCCCAATTCAACTGACCCTTTATTCTAAAGCTTAGGTCGATCTACGAGAAAAAAAATCTCTATTCCAAACAAAAAAAATTCAATGCTGAAAATGGGAGGGGGCGGGCAATTTTCTCACTGCTTAATAACTCACTCAGGTTGAAAACATGTTACCTTTGGAGAATAATTTGGAACAATCTAATCTTTGGGTTACTTTGTACTTGCTTAACACTTCAGTTGGTAAATACAAGTACCGTGAATCAACAGCATAATACCATTCCACAACTTATGAACACCTGTTTATAAGAATGTTAGAAAAAAAAGGGACATACTCAACCAACATTAAATGGAAGCAGTGTAAAAATTCATATTCTGGAAATTAGATTAAGAAAGCACTGAGGACCTAGTAATTAAGACGTGCCCAGGCTTGCAGTTTCATTTATCGTAATGAAAAAAAAATGAAGTACAGTGTACAAGTTTTTATGGATATAGGTCAAAGTATCTTAAAGGTTTTGCCCCTTTTGTAGATGACCTATTGTAGACAGGTGCCAAGACAACCAGCCAGCCTAAAAGCACATTTAAAGCATTTAAATATAACCCAATGCATTTGCATGAATTAAAGGCTTTGACTGTACTTTGTAAGACAAAATTTCAAGAGCAACAATTCTTTCACCTTTTCCAGGCTGGAATATTCAGAACACACAACTTTGGTCATTGAGTACAACCACCTTATACAAATAACCACCACTATTTCTCTTCATAACTTAATGAGTAAAGTGAACTAGTCATCATCTCACTTGTGTCAACTGTGCTCTGGGTACTTTCTAGGGCGTCCCCTTCCCCGTTTCATCGCTGTATTTTTGTCTGCAGAACTTGATGACCCACCCCTTGCAGGTGACACATCCCTAGAATTTGTAGCAGAGCTGCTCCTGGAGCTAGCCCTGGACAAACTCTTTTTGGACTTTAAATCCCTAAAGGGCAAGGCAGGGCTGGCAGATTTGTGCCGGCTGCGTGAACGCGTCTGTATTAGCTTATCCGCTAACTCGGCACCACTCATAGCGCGGGTGCGAGGCCCGGTGCTTTCCCGAGCATCATCTGCTCGAGACAGCTGGATTTTGGCCAGTTTTTTTGCCAGCGCAGCCTTGGCAAGCTGCTGGGAGGACGGCGCTTCTGCGGCTACATTCGGGGATGACATGTCCTTAGGTGGGCCCTGGGCAGAATTTCTTACGGGGGTTGACGATTGCAACAAGCCGTCAGAGGGTGCTGTGGCATGGTCTGACTCGGTCTGAGAGTTTTCAAGCTGACCGGCTGGCACTGTTGTGGATGGCTGAGGAGATTTGGAAATAGTCAGATCAAACGGCATTGGTAGTAGGGAAGCAGAAGACCGCGAGACAACGTGAGTTGGGGAAAGACGGAGAGCTGGGGAAGCAGATGGGGGCGACTTCATCATGGAAGAGAGCACTTGGAATATGTTGCGCTGCTCTTGGCTTTCCTCTCTGCGATCAGGCTCTGCTGGTTTGGTGAAAGAATTCTGCCTCATCTCTTCAAGCAGATTACTCTTAGAGTTTATATGAACCTTGACTTGATTTGAATCTTGCCTTGGAAGCAGATGTGAAACATGGTTGTCCTTTTGCTGTGGCTGGCTGCTTGAGGAATGGGTTGCATTGTTATTAAGCAGGGCATTCGGGGTCAACAGAGGAAGGTCAAATATGCATCTCTCCATGCTAGGCGACGGCCCAGATGTGGCTGTCGATTCCCGATCTGATGAAGATCTCAATGCCACACTCAAAGGATTGACATTATGCTGTTGGGGTGACAGGTCAAGCGGCTCTGGGGAGTAGGATAGGGCTGGTGATTTTGGAAGAGGTGGTGACTGCGAGTTTGGAGAGGACTGAGTAGAGGGTGGAGAGTGCGTTGGGTGTGGGGACATCCTCTGGGGAAAGGACAGAGGGGTCGGTTTGCCTGCATGTGTAGGTGTAGTCTCTGGAGACGAAGTACTATGGATGGGAGATAATGTTTGAGGAGTTGCATCTTCACTGGGCAACTGCTCTGATGAGGGGGTGTCATGTCTCTCCACACTTTGCTTCAGCTGCGACAAAGCCACTGCAAGTGAGTGATCCGAATCCAAGGGAGGTTCCACGTGCTCCATCAAAACATGCGGTTCTGACTGAGCAGAAGGCCCAGTCTGATTGGGGGACTGCAGATGAGAGTCAGCTTGGGCGGAAGATGCAGTCTGCTCAGGCAAGGCTAGGGCAGGCGGTGAGGCCTGTGGCACTTGCTCCGATTCTGCCTTTAACTCGGACTGTAACTGGGTTTGCGGCTCACTTGACTTGGCCGCACCTACACGAGGCTGGGGAGTGAGTTGGGGTGGACTTAAAGAACTGGCTACTTCTGCATGGCTAGGTATCTGAATATCGGAAAGCTTTGGAGGGGTTACTGGGGCATCTCTTGATTGTAAGCCCATAGCAGCCTGCGACACCTCACAGGAGGACTGCTGACTTTGCATTGCTGGTGCTATTTCCTTAACTGATTGCGAGGTCATTAACGATTCTTCTGCTCCTTGAGGTAATGCTTTGGTGTGAGGAGATGAGAGCCTCTCAAACAGGATCCCCGACTGTACAGGTTCTGGAGCTGTTTGCAACTGCTGGGACCTCGACGCAGCAGTTTGCTGCTGGGACAGTGGTTGTTGTACAGTGGGTTTCTGGGTTTGGGTATTTTGAGAAGCCTGTGTTGTCAGTTGTGTCTGGGGCTGAGCTGTGAAATTGTGGGACAAGGGGACGGCAGAAGGTACTACCAATGTCTGAGAGAGGTTTCGCGATCCAGATGGTGATTGTGCTGGAGCTCGGGGTTTCTGAGGTGCCAAGGTCTGGGCTAATGACTGTGCCGTGGTTTGTAGCCTGGGTTGCTGCTGGGACTGGGAATGCAACTGCAACAGGACCTGGGGATTTATCACTGGCGTCGGCAGCCGAACAGCATGTGGCAGTCGCTGTAGTGGTAGCTTTTGCTGGTTCCTTGGATCAGCTACCTGTATGCAGGTCATCACCTCTGAGCTGCAACTGGCCGGCAGCTGAGGCTGCCTGCCTGGCAAGACTTCGATACGAGCAAAAATTGGTTGACCCTGTTGCCTGGGTGGAGTTTGTGACATGGATGGTGAACGCAGCCGAGCTGATCTCAGAATCTGCTGATTTGCTAACACCTGCGTCTGGACTAGAGGTGGTGGGGGTCTTGATAGAGAGAGACGAAGAGCAGGCGTCTGGGACTGAGATGATGCTCTTGACTGTGATAGCATTTGAAGACGTGCCAAGATCGGCATTTGCGATGGTGACTGTGACTGCGGCTGTGGTGAGGCTGAAGTCTTCTGGGAGGTTGCAGCGGCCGCCTGAGACTGCTGTTGAATTTGTAGCCGATACTGCTGCTGAAACAAAGGCACACGCTGTGCTTGTGGGCGTGGATGTCTCTGTAATGGCATTGGTTGCAAAGGTGGAGGGTTGCGAAGCCTCTGAGGCTGACCGGGCAAACCAAGCCGAGACGAAACCCCTGGAGTATTGGGCTGCACAAGCTTCACAGGGCCTAAGTTGGGTCGAGTTATGCCAAGTGACAGGAGCTGGGAAGCAGTCAGTGACTGAACACCGGGTGCAGACGAAAACACCACAACAGGATTCCGTTGGACAAGGGATTCCGGACTGGGAGCAGGACTGCGATGGCTGCTGGGATGAGATGTGCGAACTGGGGGATTCTCTGCTGGTACAGGAGCAGATGAGTTTGGGGAAGACAGCGGATGCCTGGGTATCAGCAGAGGAACAGAGGGGAGGGTTGATTTTGGCTGAGGTGTGGCACTGCCATCAGCTGTCAGGCGAGATATCAAGCCAGGCATGGGAGGCAAGTCGGGATTGGTGGGGTGCTGGGACTGCTTGGAACGAGGAGAAAGGTTGAGTGGCTGGACACCGATATTGTATGCCAAGGTTGAAGACACAGTGGGGTTGTTTGACAGCTCATGGTCAACACTCTCTAGTATATGCTTTTCCACAACCTCTTCGGGCTTAATGTCCTGTTTTGGCGGCATGGACAGGTCCACTGGTGTTGCTCTTGTTGACACAATAGCATGGCTTCTGACAGATAAATCCATTGGCGCACTCCTGCCTGTTTCGTCTTGATGCTGTCGCTTTGCGGCCATTTCCGAGCCCTGCTTGGTCTCTGGCTCTTTAGGTGCATCCGACTTCTGCCCTTTAGACTTCTGCTTTGGCTTCCCCATGTCACTCTTCTCTGGCAGTGATTTTGCAGATGTTGTCCTCTTGGCAACGGGTCTGGCCGGAGCTAACCGGGCCAAGGGGGATCTTGGGGATAGGACCGCAGTCGCAGGTGGGACAGGGGGTGGGGACTTGGTGGTGCCCGATCTCGTCACGGGCGACTTGGGACCTGCATCATCTGCTTCAAGATCTGGCTTTGGGTTGCGCCGTGTGCTGCGCCCAGCACTTGCTGGGGCACTGCGTTTAGTTCGCTCTGCGCTGCCCGAACGGCTGCTTGCCCTGCTGCTCTTTTGGCTCCCACCCCGGGAACTGCCGCCCTGATTCTGCCTAGATTTAGACCTACTCTTATGCACCTTATTCTTTGCCTCCTCATCACAGTAGGTGAAGAATATCTCGTCCTCTTCCTGCTCGGCCTTACGTTCCTCCTCCTCCTTCAGGGCCTGAAGACGTTCCAGCTCCCATTCCTTCTTGGCCAACATGACCTGCTCCTGATTTGTTACAATCGAAAAGAGAAACCAGAACATCAGCAGGATAATTTTTTACCTTAACCTTCGTCAGCTGCCGATAGTCTAAGTCATTTTGAAGTCCATCTAGATTCAACATTCCCCAGGATGGATTGTTACACCACCCGACTAATGCAGAAAGGTTAGCAGAAGGGTTCGTTTTGACTTGATTTCTCCCACCGGAAGTGTTATTAGGGTTCAGGTCAATGGCTATAGCCAATTTATGTCTGCCTGGCATTCTGTTTTAGAATGGACTCTCAGCAAAGAACGAGCCATATCAGAGGCTAGTCAATGTCTCTTCATATTTATCAATCAGAGACCTCAACTAAGTGTCATCACGGTACAGTATACACAACAGAAGCACAGAGAAAGTGCTTCAGTTTGCATACAACTTGTGAGTCCTTGGTCACAAATTACAAGGAAACACTGAAGACCCTTTAGATAGGCCTCTGTCAGCATTTTAACGTGGCAAGTAATTCTTAAACATGAAACAACAGCAAAATCACATCCAGGAGCCGCCGGCATGAAATTGTTGGTTAGCAGATTCACTGTGCACGAAATTTGAGGTTACATAAACTGGATAACATCAGGGCCTGTGCTCTGGTGTTTGCAAAGTTAAACTTTCCCGAGACCAACGAAATCTGGTGTGTCGATGGCCCACATCTATTGGTCCCCCAGGTACTAACCTCTGCCTCCAAGACATCATCCATGGCTGGAGGTTCCATGTTAGCCTCTAGGTACCTCATGGCATACTTCTCAATGTTAGTCAGCTGTCAAGAAAGTAAGAATTTATACTGAATCATTATACCACAAACTAGGCACACAGATGTCATCTGGGCAGCATTAAATTCTGAATCATTAAGGCAAAGCATAAAATTCTCACAGAATCAGACAAAAATATGGGTTGATTATTACTTTTTCGTTTACCTTGCTCTGCGACAGCTTCATTCATATGAGAACTATCCCCCTTAATGATATGCTATACTCATTTCATAAACATTACCAAAGGTTAGAAGATACGCCAAGCTTAACCTAACATAACAATACATATGCTCAAATTCACTCCTTTGCAAATCTTTGCTGTTAGCTTAATGCATGCACTACATGTGGAGAGTTTTGGCACGTGCTGCTGAGCGGCAAGAAAAACAGGAACAGTCACCGGCAAAGTCAACAAGTCAAGAAAAATCTCTCAAGAAATGCGCTGCCAGTGCACGAGTGGACTACCTGCTCGTCCAGCTGGGCCAACTCAATCTCGATTCGGGACACCTCCTCCTTAGGCTTGGTCTCCTCCCCCTCGTAGGGTATGGTTTCGTCAAACTCAGCCAGCTCGGCATCCTGCTCTGCCAGGGCCTTGGAGGTGGCCTTAACATCAGTCTCGTCCTCTGTCTTGGCAAGGGCCTAAAGAAAAGAGGGAAAAAAAAAAGTGGAGTCGCAGCTGGAAAAAACTACACAGCTTAGCCTAACTAAAGAAAGCGCATAAAAAAAATCAGTAGAAAATGTCAAAAAACTTGGTCCAACTCTACCGCTATGTTGACTGCGGTGGGAATCTAAGCTCAATAAAATACAGCAATCACAGACAGAGAAGGCCGTGGCCCTGCATTGTATTCACATATTTTGATGAACTTGGATCCACCCTTGGTTGACTGGCCTGTGTTAGTGGATTTTGGCCAGGCACATAAGATTGCTAAGCAACACTATTCACTTCCAAGTTTGAAAACTGAGAACAGACCCAACCTTGGTTACAACCAACCACTATTAACCAGGGTTCTATACTAAAGTAAAGAAACTAGAGCACAGAGAGAATTCATTTTCAGCAATACATGCAGTGAAACTGTAAAAGGCATTACATCTGCACAAGACTGACGCCAGCAGGCATGTATACAAATAAGCATTCCAAAGAGCTAACACGACATTTTCAACCTCGAGGTTGATTTTTTCCTTTGTGGAATTATTTCACTCTTAAGAAATGAATTCCAATTTGGTCACTCTCACCTGTTCCAACTGATTCTGCGTGATGGTGTCTTTCTCTTCGCTGACTGGCAGCGCTTTGCTCGGAGCCTGCTCTGGTCTGGTGTTGACTACCAGATCCTCAATGCTGACTGGCTGAACGTCCCTTCGACTGGACAGGTCAAACAGGTCCTTGATGGTGTTCTGCAAATATTCAAATGATCAATGAGAAGATAAGTAAAGTGCCCTGGAATGGAGCAATGCCAACAATACTGGTACAAGGGGCCACTGCTCTGTATATGCACAAACAAATGAGGCCTCCGATGCAATCACCTTCCACGTAGTAAAGTTTGCTGTAATTCGGTCCATTTTCGAGCTGTATCGAAGGTCATCAAGCAACAACTAAATAATGCATGAGTTAAAGACACAGGAGATTTTATTGGAATAAGTCTGGCGTAAATAAAAATAAACATCAACACCACACCACACCAACTACGAGTTTGAGTCTCAAAGTGAGAGTTTATAAAGTGCAAGAGAACATTTGAGCCTTCAAAGATGGGGCCCTTGTGACTTCCAGTCAGTGATACGTAGATCAGTGCATGGGTGATCCAGCTCACTGTTTTGCTTTGTTTCTTGTAACAGGACACAGCAAAGATCTCATGTTTACTGACCAGCAACAAGGCACTAAGAGACTCTGGAACAACAAGCACGTCCATTACAACACAAGAAAAAAATATTAAGTCCTGCTAGAAGTATGTGACACATTTGTATTTGTCACACAGATGAATTTACAACACTCTGTGTAAGATCTTCATTTTTACAAAAAGTTGACATTTATACACGTTGCTGAAGCGAGTTCCTTGGAGGTCAAGGTACTTTTTGACGTTTACTTTGAATCACTGCCCTTGACACTTTGATTTGGTAGGATTTAAATTAGAGGTCCGCTAACCGTTTTGAAGAATGCCGTGGTGAAGTTCCCCCCTTCAATTGACACATCCACAAGGAGTCTCTTCTGGTTGGCCTTCTTCAAGATGTTCTCCTCCACAGTCATCTCGCTGATCAATCTACAATGCCAAAAGAATCAATGCGACGTGTCAACATTGCTTTCAAGGTAGAAAGCCTCCCTCCCTCAGTTTGCGATTGGTTGAAGGTCCTCAGGCCTACGGCCACCGTTCACTTTTTTTCTTATTTTATTCTGTGGCCGAATTTTGTTTATGCATTTAAACACAACCAAAGGTTCATTATTCAATCCTATCTTAGGGAACATGTCTTACACTGACTTTCTATGGTTCCCCTGCTGGAAATGGCCTCCGTTCTACTCATTACAGCAGAAACCACTAGCATGGATGCGCTCAGACAACTGCGAGATTTTGCTCAACAGTGCTTGTCCAGACTCAGAGACTCTAGTCTGATATAAAAAAATCTCAATGTCATCATGGCGGAGGCTGTGGCTTCTGACTGAAAACAGTTCTATTCAGCTGGATGAAGAGCTGAAAGGTTGAGTGTAGAGCAGACTGACGGGTGCAGTTAGCCATCCCATTGACTAGTAAATGCACACAAACCATATCTTTACAAAACATCTTCAAATACAAGGTTTTATTTAACTAACAGCATCAACTCATTCAGTCTCAAGCTGCATTGGTAGCAAATTGTTGGCAGTCACAGCTGCACTTGAAAACGCGCGCACCTGTAAATGTGGACATCCCTGGTTTGTCCGATCCGGTGGCAGCGGTCCTGGGCTTGCGCATCCATGGTGGGGTTCCAGTCGCTGTCGTAGAATATCACGGTGTCTGCACCCGTGAGATTGATACCCAGACCTCCGCTCCGTGTTGACAGGATGAAGCAGAAGATGCGCTTGTCCATGTTGAAGCGGTCCATAAGGAGCTGAAGCGCAATCAAACATGTGTAAAGAACATGAAATGACTTTCACCATCCACCTGTTGATCCTCTTAGACACATTCCCTTCTACTGCCAAACAGTTGGAATTAAAGCAAAGAAACTTCAACTCTAAGTAGAAAGCTTCATATCACAAACAGACAGTCAGGCTTTCCAGAATGTACACTGACACAATGCAAGCTGTTAAATACTTCAAAAAAAGGGGAGTGGTTTAAGTATCACCACTGTATCTCAGGCATGAATTCTGCATGGCATTTTGTCAAGCCACCAGAACAGACCTTGCTGAGAGCCCTGGTGTCCAGGGGGTTGCTTTCCAGCCATAGGACATGACAAGCGGTCACATGATCACCCATCTCCTCACAGAATCCCTGTGGCTGCCTCTGGTGTACTCAACGTTTACTTGTTGATGAATCCACAGGCTACGACACTACACTGGCATATTTCTGGTTGCTTGTGACACAAATACACTTACTGCTGTCGTTAGGGCATTTGAGTGTGATTGTAAGTCCTGCAGCAACATTTGAGTGTAATCCTTTCTCACAAACTACCCAGGTTGGCAAACACGGTTATGCATAATGCTAATAGGTTGCTTATGTTACAGCGGCTTGAATAGCGCCTATACTCGTAACAAAAGACCAGACTGCTGGGAATTACCAACATTTTTTCACTCCCAATAGTGGATATTATCCAGCCTTGTTTTGAAACAGTATACCACGGTTTGAGGCATTTAGAGCGAGTGTAAGTGCTGCAAGTACTTTTTCTTGGTGCTGTTCATCTTAATCTATTTTGTTAGAGCAATCACTGGCCTTGACAGAACGTCAATCTAGCCTTTTTACCTGTCTCTGCTCAACCCTGGTGGTGCCGTCCAGTCTGACGTAGATGTGGCCGTGGTAGTTGAGGAAGGCCTCCAGGACGTCCAGCATTCGGGTCATCTGGGTGAAGATCAGGACCCGGTGGCTGCCCACCTTCAGCTTCCGTAGCAGGACGTCCAAAGCTTGAAGCTTACCTACACGTTAAAGTGGACAATGCACCAGCTTGAAAACAAGGGGTTCACGACTGGAGCAACCCATGAGGGAAGGGAGTCGTACAAACTTTAAAATCACTCCCATTCAGTAGTTACAGCAGTCAACTGACCACAGGCGAATCAGTATACTAGGTTGCTGAATTCGTTCAGCGACACAGGATTGCTGCTTAGCTGTTCAAGCTCTAAGAAATTTTAAAAAGCCACAAACTTTAAAAGCAAATTCACAGCAAAAGTGAGGGTAACAGACAAGTACCCCCAGCTGTAATAAGAAGCAACATATCCTCAAAGATTCTCTCTTTTATTATGCTTAGTAGTAAGTACGGTATTCTCAGACTATTCATAGTTATAGAGCAAGCATTGCTGATTTGAGGAGGCTGTTCTGATGTAAATTTCACGGTCAAGTTTAACAATAGTTCCTTAATTAAAGTCTGAAAATATACTGACCACAGACTATAGGTACACTAACCTGTAGGTTGTGAATAGATATCTCTCATGCTTAAAGTGATGTGTTGTGAAAGTATTCCGACTTACCGCAATCGTACTGGATAAGCCTGAGCTCGGGGAACTGCATGCTCATGCCAGTCTTGATGGGATGCAGGCAGGCCATGGCAGGCGTCAGTCCTCTGCTGAGTGTCTTCCGGAGTATCCTATACTCGTTGGCTGCGGAAGGCGCTGGGTGCGACATGTGCATGGTAATTGGTGGTGCTGTTGCCATGGGCACTACCATCACGAACCTGCGAGTCAATGGAGAGGGTGTCAATCAGGTAGAAGTTCCACAAAGAGGGTTTTCAGGGTTCGAATCTCGTTGGGGCAAACGTGCTCAGACAAACAAGAGATTTCACTCTACAGTCCTTTGGATACGTTCAGAGACTCTAGTCTGATTAATCTCAGTGTCATCATTGCCATGGCCATCACAAATTTCTGACTGGATAAAGTTCCAATTTGTAGCAGACCTATCAAAGGATTTGCTATAAACAAAAGATGGGGGGAAAAAAGAAACCCACAACCTCTTTACTGCTTCTGAGTTTTCAGCCTAACGAAGCATGCCAACTTCTGTGGCTGCTGTTCATTGATTGCCTGTGCTGGAGTGCTCTCATCAAATGCACTTTGTTGCATTTGCCAGGTTAGCGTTAACCATCCCTACAAATTTCAACACCACCGACTTGGAACTTAGACGGAACTGTAGGTGTGATGGCTGTACCTCTTGATGATGTCCCTCAAGTCTTCCAGCACGTCCTCTGGAGTGTGGATGACTTCCTCAAGGGCGTTGGTCTGTGAGTACCTGGCCTCGTACCCGTGGGGGAACGGCAGACCGCGAGCCGCCTGGCAATGGTACAGCCCTACACCGCTGGCAAATGGCTGCTCTCTCCCAGCCGGGTTGGGGCTGTTCAGGATGGAGACGACTGAGCGTAGGTCGCTTCCATAGACTGGCTTGGCAGCACAGCGCAGCTGATTCAGGCTGGCTATCCTGGCCAGCGTGGCCTTGCGTTCCTCAACCTCTGCCTTGTACATAGACTCCTTTTAATCACAATGGATAACACCAATTTCAGACACAACACTTCACCCCAAATACCAAAACTTTTCTCTGTTCAGTGCATTCTAGCTTCATTTTTTCTCAGTTCCACCTTGCATCTTCACTCATTTCAAGTTTCGAGGTGAGCGAGTGGGAATGGGGTTTGACATATCCCCAAGGTTCGGGGACCATGAGGGTACAGGATCAGACCCCTCACGGCTCGTGCCAAGGAGATTTACTCTAGGCCAAGACACCAATCTGTCAGGTCAGCACTAGTTACTGTATGACAGGGGACACGGCCTGTGAAATGATACAGCTATGTTAAATGGGTTCAAAATTACACAAATCTAGTTTAGTATTGTACAACAAGTGAGATATAAAGAGTCCTTTTTTGGCCCCAACTCCCTCGGGTGATTGACGAGCAATCTTCCAAATCCTTGCAAATCTCAACACCATGTATAAACTGTGCACATAAACAGTTGGACTCTGTTTAATTGCTGTATGCCTGATTCCACATAAAACACAGTCTGTACACTAGTGCAGTACTCATCCCAACAGATTCCTACAGGCTGGTGATGGAATTTGACTGGTTTGGGGTCGTGACAGTTGGTGGCGAGTATGCAAAACATGTACAGGATGACAAATTTCCAAGACGATCATTTCCTCAAAATGTTTCTGAACTAGACTAAGTTACTTTAACCCCTTCACGGTGGCATTATTTTTGACCACTGGGCTGTGGCATGCCCTGAATGGAGGGCTTTGTCCAGCAGCAGGCCCCATTGAACCAGCAGCTGCATGGTGAATAGACTGTATGTGTGATATGCACTAATGCTCTCACAAAGGTGCTGTATTAGCAGTCATCCATCACGAAGGGGTTAAATTTGAGAATTTCTACCCATAAATCAACTGGCATAGGGAACCTTTCTTTGGGATGACAAAGAAACGCCGTCATGGGTTTCACCAAATGCTGAACACACTTACCAGAAAGAAAGGCGAGTCTTTATTGTGCTTTGTTGATATCTTCCTGGGATGAGATGCTGAGGTCACTGTTGGTTGGCTACCCGATGAGGTTACTGAAGCTGGGGATGGGGGGGTAGAGGAATAAACATTTGACTTGCATTGTCAAAGTATGCTTAGGTGTTCTATTGTTCAGCACTGTAACCCTAACCCCTTCCTTTTGGCTTGAATGCATCCTTGGTATTGCAACATCCTCCAATTGCCCCCACGAGAAAATAACTGGATACCGACTCAATCCAGACACTATTTGAATGTTCCTTGGAGGGGGTGACCACTGCCTGAACCCTTCCAAATTTCTCCGGCAATTCTTGTCACTTGTGTTGAGGCAGGGTGAATAATAATATCCCTGAGTCTTGCGGATGATTTAAAATACAATTAAGGCTTGAATTTATGCATGGCTAAGCGTAAACAGCACAAGGACTATCCAAGGATCACAAGACAATGTGTCCGTTGCAATCAGTCATACCTTAATCCTCCAAAGTCTTTCCAAACTGCCCAGAGGACTTTGGAGACCTGAGGAAGGTCAGGGTCAAAGTTGGTGCCCACTGACTTGCCATCTTATTCTTGAAATAGCACCGACATCAAGTTTTCATTGCAGACCCATGACAAGCCAAAGATGTTTTAATTATACTCCTCCCAGATGCACTGGGAGATTTCAGAGAATTCTCCAACATTGAGGAAGGGTACAGCCGACACACTACTACCTCAAACAAGGCTTGATTCTCCCCTTGAGGTTACACGACACAAGTATGCGGCAATGCTCTCTGGCACAGCAGTAAAGTTTTGAGAATTCCCAATGTGAGGGGTTAGGGTTGAGCTGACTTGGATTAGGAACTTCCAAAATCAAGTTGAGCACAGAGAAATTCAGTATGTTGCACATGCATGAATCTAAGCTTCACCGAGTCCTGGCAACTTGAAAACAAAAGCCAAACCAAGTACAAGACGTGCAAGAAATCTGGAGTGACCTAAATACACAAACCAAAAGGTGTCTAAGTTAGTTTCTAGTGCTATAAACACTTCCTATCTTCAGTAGACACTGTCGTCAAAATGTGCAGTTTACTTATAATCATCATACTTAGCTGAAAAAGAATAAAATGGAGAGGACTGCATACACATGATCAGGGTGCAAAAATGTTGTGTTGAGCTAAAGTTTCCGCTACTGAAACTATGCCACTTGGAACTCTGATGAGCTGCATCAGAACCAAGGATGTGACACTGATGACTAACATTCAGTCAACGTTTACTTATTTTTTAAATCTTTTAAAGGGAACCCATTTTCCAGATTTGACACTTGATTCGTTCATTTTTAAACAGTCCAAATACACGTTTTCCTCAGAACTGTACTGTGATTTCTTCCTTTCCACACTGGACTACCTCCTTTAGGGGAAAACTGAATTTAAAACAAGAAAAATGACTGATTTTGAATGCCCCATAACATCAATCTAAATTTATACATTAGGACAGCCATGAGCACTAGTGGTGACCAACTGTTGAACATTTCAATATTGAAAGGGTATGAGAAAGTTGTTCTAAAGATTTATCAAATTAAATGTAGCTCCCCGCCCTTAATCAAAATGCCTTTTAAGATTTGGGTCTTTGAAGAGTGATCCGAGGGTGGCATATCTTCTTTGTTGTGCCTGATCGTTTTTCTTCTTTTTCAAGCAGACAGCCATTTCTTGCATTGCTCATTCTGTTTAAATGTACGCAACTACACTCAACAACCTAAACGTGTGTAAGAATTACATTCAATACAAGCTCAAAAGTTGGTATTTCCTTCCCTTCTGTAGAGAGAAGATGTGGTGGCAAGTGTTTCATTACTTCCAGAGATGACATTTCCTAACAGTTCAATGCAGCTATTAATTTCCATGCCCATAAATTCAGACAGGAGACTGATGATAATACACATCAATGACGGTGAAAGAAAAGGGGGAAAAACAAACACAAAACTATGTTGTGATTTTTCTCTGTGAGTATAAAGTCCACCAAACTTCGAGCCTGTTAGAAATGATGGGGTGTTATTAATTGCAAAAGCACAGACTAAATCAGAAAACTTCTGAGAGTGGAACACACCGTGGCAACCTCAGCCTTCTTCCCAGAAACACAAGGGCATTAGTAGAAAACTTAAAGTGAATGGGTTAGTGGAATGGCCCCCCCCAAATTGTGTTTTTTCTAATTGTGTTAGCAGATGGATGGAACAAAAGTCTTTCTCTCTGTTGAAAGCGATCTACCTGTGGGGCCTCCGGTAGCCTTGGCTATGCTTAGTCTGCTCAGGGGTCGGATTTTTAGGACTGGCTGCATGACAGGGGCCGGGGTTGGCGGGGCGGACTCAGACTCCCCTGCGCAACTAGTGCTACCCCCTACCCCCGGGGAGGGTTGGACCTGCACGGGAGCATGGGGACGAATGGCCACGAGGGGTGGTGGCGAGGTCACGCTGGTATAGAGTGTCGCTGAAATGGTGCAGAGGAGGAAATGAGTAGTAATAAGTCTGAAGATGTTCGAAATATACCTGTCAAGGGGTTTCCTTTGGAGGTGACAGGTTTAAATAATTGGGGGTTACTGTAAGTCTGTTGACACATCAGGAAAAGGTGTTAAAAGAAACTTCAAGCATTTATAAGTAAGAAAAGCGCCTCAAACAAAACCATATTTTTCACTACGCAAAATGTTTTGAATACCCAAGTCTGAGAAGGTACGGGACGAGCACCAGATATGAATGAACACTGACATGAACAACCACACCATGCACAAGCGGCAAGTCGACACAAAGCATGTGAGGCATGAGTGTCAGGCAGCCAACAGAAATCCCAGCGTGTGGCATTCCATGGATGAAAACAATCACGGCGCAATGCAGTGAAAACAGTGAGGGGCCTCTCAATGTCACACAGCTCAACAATCAGCTCTGCTTTGGGCGGCTTATTTCCCAAAACCACTGCTCCTGGCAATCCCTCTGATTTCTCTCACACAGAAGGGAATGAGGGGGAGGTATTTCAGTGACGTACCTGCTGTTGTTTTTGCTACTGGCTCTGTCACCTCTGGTTTCGTGACGCCGGATGTCTTGGAGGGCTCTTTTGGTTTCAAAGGCATTCCTGCTTGCGCTGATGAACTTGAAAGTGCCGAGGTCACCACAGTCTGAACAGAATTGGTCAGGCTAACAGTCACACTGACCATGGGTGCCACAGAGGCAATTGGCTTAGTCACTTGTTGTGAAGTTGTACTAAGGGCCTGGGACAATGGTATCGACATGGTGGTGGAGGCTTGGGATGCTGCCGCTTGCTGCTGCAGTTTCTGTTGCTGTTGGCGCTGCTCCAACTGCTGCCTCTGGAACTGTGCGAGTACTGTCTGAAGCTGCTGTGACTGGCTTGCAGTGCCAGCTGGGCCCGAGGACAGCGACGCCTGCGTCACCGCCTGCGCCAGGGCCTGTATGACCGTCTGCGCCTGGCTCAGCGCCAGGGTAGTGGTGGTTTGGGTCGTTGTTGCTGCTGCTGCTGCTGTACCCTGCTGGAGGATGCCGCGGGGGATCTGCGGCGAGGTGGCCTGCAGGGTCATCTGGATGGGTACCGGGCTGGAGCGCGACTGGTTCTGCTGCTGCTGCGAGACGGCAGGTGAAGAGGCTAGTCGCACGGCAGGTCTCAAAACCTGATGGCCACTGGATGTCTGAACGATTTGGACAATACCACCTGAAAACACATGCACAACTGCAAGGTCAAATATTTCATTGCTACATATAACGGACTACAACAGAGTCCCTGAATTGTACACTCCACAACATAAATGCAAAACTTGATACTAACCAGGCTGGAGATAACCTTTTTAAAAAGACAGCAAACTACTAGAGGGAAAACTTAGTGTTGACAAACTCGCAATGCTTTTCAACGGATTTCATTTATGGCTGTATATCCTCCCCACACAAAATGACAAACATTTCTGTAATTTAAAAGCCGCTTGAGGTAGTGTTCATCTCTTGAATGGACAGCACGGATTTCTATGCATTCAGATGAAAACTGGTCATTCGTTCTTTGCTGATAACCTACACATGAACCAGTAGGCATGTGCCATGTGTCATTCAATGACTCTTGTGAGGTCATTTAAAGATTTATTTACATAGGTCGAGATGCATGTGCCCGTCTCCACTGTCCGTCCTAATTCTGAGTCTTAACATGAAACGAAGAAAACTTGCCCTGCGACATCGGTCTGATTTGGCTGGCCGGCAGTCTGATAGTTGTGCCCGGTCCACCCGACGCACCTTGGAGCTGGACTGTGATGGGTTGTGTGGTTATGAACTGGCCCCTTCCAGCACCAGATGTCTGCAAATACAAAGGCAGAAAGGTGCTGGTTAGGCTGCAGCTATGGAGCAAGTAAATGGAGGTTCCTTACATATTCAAGGGTGAAGTTCTACTACACATGAATACACTGGTGTTTTCAACGTGAACTTCTACAGGTCTACCAAACTTGATCGCATC
The DNA here is from genome assembly GCF_054643075.1 of Acanthaster planci. Taxonomy (NCBI): domain Eukaryota; kingdom Metazoa; phylum Echinodermata; class Asteroidea; order Valvatida; family Acanthasteridae; genus Acanthaster; species Acanthaster planci. Next base: position 10,024,766 of record NC_141785.1, on the reverse strand, counting down.
TGTGCCAAGTCTAACCTCGTGGGAAAAGCTTTCAGAGAGGTATTAAACACTGTCCCGTTGCAGTCTCTTTCTTTTCACAATTTTGACACCTGTCACGTCGCTCGCATCTAACAGCTCCAGACCCACCCAGGCTAACAATCCACATGCAACTCATTCTCTGTGGTATATCACTTATCCTACACAAGACCCCAACTAGCACCGCTCACCTGCTGTTGTAGATAGAACCGCTGCTGCCCAGTGGCTGAGCCTGCTGAGGAGATCACCACCCCTGTGTACCCTGGCAGCTGCTGTAGGGGGGTGCTACTGGGGACCGAGGGGTGCGAGACCAGCGTCAATGAGGGCACACCCGAGGTGGACGTGGTGGTGGCCAGAGACAGAGAAACACTGGGGGAGCTCCTTCCATCTAAGACTATGCCTGTTGGTAGATCACATTTGTCCATTCATCTTTGTATTTTTCAAAATTCTGTCTGCTCACGCAACCTCTGCACGTTCTGCCAAATCCGACAATGTGCTATGCACACGTGGTACACTCTCCGTGCTTGAATGGCCTCAGGTATGTCAACTCCATGTAAAGTTACGGCATCTGGGTTAAGCACTAGATATATCCCATGCAAAACTAAACATGGCATGACACCTATACAGGCTCAAAATGAGTTATTGTAACACTCAAATAAAATTCTGTGTCATTTCTAATGTGATTTCATAATTGAGAACGACGCGCCTGATATTGCACAATTCACATTCAGCACCAGCTATTGAAAAACCCAACTGACTCATTACGGCTGGACCAACAGAATTTCCAAAGTCTCTGCAGTTAAGAATGTGCTGTTGGCAATAAACTGCTTTAATCATTTACACTTCCTATCTGAGACAACTGTGGTCTTGCACAAACCTTGCTGGGTTGAGCCTGTCTGCCTCAGCACCTGCACCCCTGACGACGATCTCACTAGCACATGGCTTATGCTGGGTGACGACCGCCCTCCAGACGCTGTGTTTGCCTGCGCGGCCACCACGGCCGGCGAGGCCCTGCCTAGCACTGTGGCCGGCCCTGACGCAGCAGTAGCAGCTGGCCCCGTGGTCTTGGGCTCCTTAGGGGTCTGGTGGCTGGCCGGTGGGGGGAAAAGCTTGCCCGGCTTGATCCTTATGGGCTGAGGTCGGGGCGCTGGCTCTGGGGTAGAGTCGATCTCCTCTATCAGGGGGCGGGGTGTCTGCAGCTGCTTAATGCGGTGGGCAGCATAGGCTGGTAGGAAGAGCTCCAGACTTGCTATGCATGTGTCAAGGGTGTTCAGACTGACACGCTGCAGGGTAATTGAATGGAACAAAACTTTGAAAGATACAGAGGCAAGTGACATATTGAACATTGATCACCGAAGGTTCCTTCAACACCATTACCGCAAAAAGGCCACAAACTAGGGGTACATTCCTCTCACCAAGTTCGTCACCATTTTCTAGCTTTTCAAAACCAGCATTTCACCAAGATATCAATAAAATAATAGTTTCCTTGTTTTCACATGATATTTAAGATATAACCAAGGGAGACAGTTACAGTGTGGTTTGCCTACTATGAGCTCCTCTTGCTTTAAACAAGCCCACAACGTAGCTAGTGGTATTAGCTCAAACTAAATGGAAAGGTAACTACTTAGCCCACACTGATTTACGCACAATGTGGTCCACACTAGTCCCCAACAGAATTTCTCTCACCTTGAGTGGGTCCCATTCCAGGGCCTTGGTGATCAGCGAGGCTGTGTAGTAACAGATCCCCTCCATCTGGAAGGGGGACTGTATGGGCCGGGGCTCAAACAGGTCCGGGTGGTTGCACACCTTGCGAAGCTGCATCAGGACGTTGATGACGCTCATGAAGTGGCCAGAGGAGAGGGTTTCTCTGGTCCTGGGAGACAAGGAAACATCAAGGAAAGTGGAAAACAAAAAGACGTGAAAACCTGCAATCCTCTCCATTGAGGTTGTATCTGTACAACTTTCGCAGCAAGTTCCAAGTCACAGAAATCAGTCTTGGCCTTGACTGCAGTGCATCAATCATCTACTTACTTGGCTTGTGACATGAAGTCATCGTAGAGAAACCGCTGTCTCCGGGATAGACGACACCTCACCAGGTGCTCATACTTCTGGGGAAGTTGGTGCTCTACTTCAGACTTGAGACGACGAAGGAGAAACGGTCTTAGAACCTACAAAACCACAAGCAAAAGCAGAAAATGCACTGATGCGCCCTCAACAGAAATACGGTTACTTTCACCACCCGAGTCCCACCTTGCCAAGTGAACCAAAAAACCTACCTCTGAAAAGTGCAACAAAGTGCTGTGTGGAAGGAAGCATCCTGTTGGGCTTTAGCAGTCAACAGAATTGCCAGTATACAGTGCAATAAAAAAAATCCACTACGGTGTCATACTTTCTAGACTTGGACAGATTTTTTTCCATTTGATTTCACAGAATTTCACAAGATGCCCACAGAAAAACCTAACAGAGGGTAGGGTTGAAGGATCTGGTCAACATCTGGTCTAATAACCCGAGAGGTTTTACTCCTATCTTTGGCTTCACACTTCAGTTTCATAAACTTAGTTGTGACCACTTCGGCTCAATCCATAAGCTATGCTACAGAAAAACCCTCTCTCTCAGATGGGAGTCTGATATCCGAAGTACTTTTAACTGGATCCAAAAGTTTGACACCGACAGTGAAACATGCCAGGGGTTAGAGATGGTAGCCCAACATGTGGACAAATACACTGTAACTATTCCATGAAGGGGCTTACCTTGTGCAAACGTCTGATCAATCCCTCGTTGTACTCCTGCGTGCCCTCGATCATCCCACTGAGTGGGTTGGAGAACCATTCCCGGAACTCCCGGTGGGAGGCAAAAACGTGGGGCATGAGGAAGTGCATGAGGGACCACAGCTCCATCAGGTTGTTCTGCAGCGGGGTGCCCGTCAGCAGGAGGCGGCGCTGGCTGTTGAAGTTGAGAAGAGTCTGCCACCTGGAGAGCCAAGCGGGATACGTGATCAGTGTCTTCTAACAGAAATCTATGCATGTAACATACCTGCCGACATTGAAACATCAGAAATCGGAACACCCATTGTTAAGAGCCCATAGCAAACATGCAGCCGTACGAGAGAAGCTATACATGCATGTACATAATGTGTAATACTTGCCATTTTGAAATAACAAGAGTGCCCTCCTTTTCTGTAAATAGCAACCTTCTATCTTGCTATAGAGCCATCTTTTGCCAGGATTTTTTTCTTTTCATAGAAATTGGAACACTTGTTTTTTACGGTCTGAAATGTGAAAAACTGGGGAAATTCTGATTAAAATTGGAATGGTCGGCAGGTATGATGTACGGTTTAAGGAGAGATACTTCAACTGACACATAGCTCCATCTGAGAAAGATGCCAAAAATGTAATAAAACTAGTAAATTCTTTATCACATTCCACAGAAATTCCTTCACCCTTGCTCTTGTTTTCACTCTAATGCACTCCAATATTCCTGTTAAAAAAACTGGCTATACATGGCCCTCTACTAACGGCCGCACCACTTCAATGGAGAAACTGTGTACACTTCAAGGAACTGCAAAAAAAACTGGAGGTCAACTTGGTCCAGCTAGTGTATTACACTGATAAGCAAAGCCACATGCCACAATCCTCTTGAGTACACTGGAGTGTTCTTCTATTGGGCTGTGCAGTAAAATCACTCCACTGGTAATGCAAAGAATCCTCCAATGCACGCCGGATGCAGTGCATTGGCTGGTCCTACTGACTTGCAGTAAATTGCTCTTATAGAGCGAGGGTTAACCTACTTTCTAAACAGATTCATCACATGCTAGAGGTGGGTGGCCAGAAAAACTGCCAACGGAGTACCCTCTGAGAGTTCGCCCACAGGGTCTTGCTATGGTTAGTACTACCAGTCTCTGGGCTTTTCCTACCTCTGTGACTTGAAGTTCTTGATGTTCTGAGCCTCATCAAGAACCAGGTACTTCCATTTTTTCCTCCGGAAGGACTGGTGGTCTTGGATGACCAACTTGTAGGAGGTGATGCAGACATGGAAGGCATTGCTCTTGGTCCAACCCTGAAAAGAGCAGGGTGCATTTTAAACACTTCCATGAGTGTTTTTAGCAATACGACACATTTCCATGACTTCCGAAACCAACATTTACGAGTCCATAAAAATGCCACGTTAAGCAGAAATGGTTAAAGAAGTGTATCTAGCATATCTACGCTCCCCTGCCATGACCAGGCGAGGGAAGCAGCAGGTGGCTAGAAGAAGGCTTTTATCTCCGAGGTGGATAGCACCGTTATGCCAAATGGGTCACAGCACACAGTACGCGATCCTCGTCAAAATAAGGACACAATACTGTGGTTCTGAACAACTTGAGGTATTATAAGCTTTTGACCACACACTGTACTGTGCGATTAAGCGATATCCGCAGCTATCATAGAGATGCGGAGCAAATAAAACACACGCGGTAATCCTAACCCTCCTCAATCCTCCAAAATCCTTTGGGCGGCATTGGACGATTTTGGAGGACTGAGGGTGAATGACAAAAGTGCATGACTGATTGTGAAGGATGCCATGTGTGAAGGTCATGGGTTAGACCTTGTGTTGTTTTTGCTTAGTCATGCATAAATTCAGCCCGGTATTCCTTTTGAATCAACCGCACTGCTCAAGAATGCCATTCGTACTGCCTCAACATCATGACAGGAATTGCCGGAGGATTTTGAAGGATTGAGGCAGCAGGCACACCTTCAAGTAACATTTTCAAGAAATTTTGGAGGATCCTACAGGATTGAGGAGGGTCCCTAGCAAGAAGGGCCAAGGGGTTAGGGTTAATGAATCCCAACATAACATCATACAAATATCAGCGGACAGCCAGTCACAAGAGTATGCCATGAACACTTTTGGCTGGTGCCCGTTTACACAGCTTTCCATGTTAAGAGCTACGTACAGTGTTATTACTCCTGCATCAAATTCTGTATTTCAAAAATGAGAAAAATGGGCCTTGCAACCTCACACATTACCCCTCCTATGGTTTTACAGCACAAATGTGCATAAATGCCCACAGTCACTGGTGAGCATGTATTTTCTATATGGAACTCAAACATGCACAGGTTCAGTGTGTACACAGTAGGTTGTCAGCACAAAATGACCAAGGGTCTTTTGTGCAGTCCTCTTCACTGCATTTGGTTTACTGCACAATTATGCACATGAAACAGTGACGCACAGTTCTTGGGCAGCACAAAAGTGCAATCTGATATTCCTCTGAGGGACTGTTGGTGCAGTGCACAACACGACACAGCTGTGCTTCATGGAGGTGTTTACCAAGTGACTCAAAGAGTGACTTCCACATAGGAGGGTTAACCTTCATAAACACAGATGTGAACTAAAAAGAATGGCGACTGAGAATACCTGTCTCTTCTGCTTGCGCTCCTTCTGAGAGCCAAAGTATGTCAAGATCTTGAAGCCTGGACACCACTTCTTGAACTCCATCTCCCAGTTCAGCATGACGCTGGTCGGCACCACAATCAAGTGTGGACCCCAATTTCCTGCCATTAGTTATACAAATTAACATTTAGCACAGTTCACAAAGAACTATGCAGTCGGGCAAGTGTTGAAATGTAAAGCTAGGCTTGTTAGGACGGTCCAATCCAGATCAAGCAAACTATGGGACTGGATCCCACAAAATGAGTCTGAAGACCATTTTTCAGTGACGAGACCGAGTGAGCAGAGTTCTGATGACAAAGGGCATGACAAAAATGACAAGGGTTCCTACTGACATGCACGACTCTTACAAGGCTATATACTGTCAAAAATCCTCTGATTTATGACATGATTTTACACACACCCTAGGGGGTTCGGGTTAATTCACAAGTGGCTTTAGTGACTTGAGTCTCATTTTGTTACGTTGCTAACTCGCACAACAATGAAACCACCTCAACAACCATCAATACCTCCAGTGGCCAGCACTGGGAGAAGGCTGTCTACCCCGACAGGAGCCATGGGCTAGTTGGTGGCTATCCCATGGGTTTTATGAGGTAGTGTTGCTCTTTCCCTGAGAATTTAAATCCATGGTGAAAGACGGGAGGCTATCAACATGGGCGTTGAAGGGAATTCAATGTTTTAACGTGTGAAAGTAAAGCGAGGACAACTGGCATTATTTAAGAGAGAGCTAAGACTGTCCAACATTTGGAGTAAGATGGGACTCAAGCCCAAACTGTTTTGACTACCGGTCAAAAGCAACGGCCAAACTGAATGGCAAACAGGAATACAATTTCGTGTAAGAACCTTTGCCTTTGACGAGTATGAGTGTTGACTTAAACAATGTAATAATACTCTGCAATATAATCCCTAAAATTATTTGTAAAAAGGCTTAACTTTAACACCCCCCCCAAAAAAATTACGGAAACACTTGACAGGATTTTTGTGGCAAGACTCGTTTCAGACACAATCTCTGTCTGGCCCAAGTTACGGTTCTCCCACTGGCCAAGACATGGACAAGTGTCTCCCCACCCTAACACGGACTCTACTTACCTGCTTCACATGCCAGGTGAGCCAGCAGGGCGATGGTCTGGATGGTCTTCCCCAAGCCCATCTCGTCAGCCAGGATGCCGTTGAGTCTCTTGTCGTTCATAGTCACCAGCCAGTCTAAGCCGATGTGCTGGTACTCGCGCAGCTTGTGGCGCAGAAGGAAAGGCACGGGGGTCTTGACCTAAAAAAAATGTGGACGAAGTCATCACTGCTATTAAACACTTCATGCCGGGGAGCCCGGTACTGGAGACATTGGCTGTATATGCATGGTCGGGGTACTTGAAATTGGAACAAAGGAACTGGGCCTTGTGATACAGTAAAGCCTTGTAATACATAAAATAAAATTTTGGAGGATTTCAGAGGATTGAGGGAGAATCAAATTCCCCCCCCCCAAATTGGACGATTCTGGAGGGTCCCTAGCAAAAAGGGTTCAGGGGGTTAGGGTTAACCATGCCAAAGCCATAAAAATGTGCACTGTTATGTGCTTGTGTGCTGTGTACCTCAGAGGCACTTCACACTGTTCTGGCATGGGGACGTGCGGACCCCTCTAAACTCTCCACACTATGCTGGCGTACCAATGACTCCACAATACGTTGCATTCACCCACCCATAAATTACAGCATGGGCTTGTAAGGACATTTCCAGAGCACTGGTCACGAGCGATTCAAAATATAAGAGCATCTATGATATATTCAGTACTTGGGCATCACTGATGTGGGACATCTAAAAACTTGTTTTTCTGAGTTAAACATGTGATGTTCTGCAAAAGGTATATCACTCAGACCCCACCCACTAAATTTAACCTTCTGAACTCTGAGCAGGCCATCACACTGAATAGCATAGAATGACTTGCATCATCTTTTCCTGGAGTGGGTCACATATTACACAGAATGAGGTTGCTTTAGGGTGCTCATAGGTTAAAAACGAACCAGTGTGGTAGACAGCGTGTAGCCTGTGGGTTGCAGGCTCTGTGCAGCCGCCGCTATGTCGGTGATCTCCTTGTTGGGCCCCGCATCCTGCGACGGCTCCTGGGCGGCTGAGGCTGATGGGGCTGCCGGTTCCTCGTTCTCCTTGTGAGGATTGATGAGGTACTCCATTCCGACATCTGTCAACTCTGCCTCCTCATCTGACGCTGTGCCATCTTCTTCTTCTGGATAACAAAAAAAAAATTCTATTTTAACGCTTGTCACTTTTTGTAAGATTTTTCAAACTGAATAGCTTTTTATGAAAAGGCTTTTCAAACTAAACTTTAAATCAATCTTTTACACCAACATTCATGGTGGTCTTGAAATACCAATCTTTCAAAAAATTGTTTTCTCATACATCAGCTGTGGGGCCTATTTCATAGAGCTGCTTAAGCACAAAATCCGCTTAAGCGCGAAAAACCTTGCTTAAAAAACAAAGGTTACCAGCTTAAAATCTATGTGATTGTCTTGTTAACAAAACAACAGGTGAATACCATTACAAAACAACATACATCACGTGGAGTTTTGGCTGGTAACCTGATTTGTCAAGCAAGGTTTTTTCACGCTTAAGCAAATTTTTTGCTTAAGCAGCTCCATAAAATTGGCCCCCGTGGGCACACCAAGTTCTTTCAATTCACAAGAACATAACAATTTGAATTCCCATATTAAAGACCCTATTGCTATACCTAGCGATCCTGGGCAAGCTTTCACATAGCCCCATCATCTCTGGAATGGACTGGTTCCTTTATGCCCTTCTTATCCTTCGAAAACAGGGTATTAGTGCAAGACATCTCTAATATAAGAAATTAAAAGCTTGTCCCCGAACCACGAAGTACAGCAACTGTGTCTATAGCATGGAGAACTCAAATTGTTATGTTCATGTAAATTTAAAGAACTCTGCGTACCAGATTTTATTCAAATTTAACTGTAAAATTCAAATTATGCCGTAAAATTCTGGCAGATTTTAAATGGCCTACCTTCAGTTTCTTCCTCTTCCTCTTCTTCATCTTCTTCATCTTCCTCATCCTCGTCATCAGACACCGGCATCTCAAAGTCCTCCTCGTACGCCCCGCCATACTTCTTGATAAGCTCCTCGATGCTCATCTCCCCCTCGGCCTCCAGCTCTGCCACCTCGGCTGAGTGGTCCACAGTTCCCTCTGCCTCCTCCTGCTCCTCTAGTGTCTCTTCGTCATCTGGCACTTGGTGGGAAAGAAACAGATGTTAGAGAGTTGGGAAAAACTGCCACTGCCACGGGGTAAACGCAGAGATGTCAAGAGATCCAGCAAATATCTGGCACAAGGGGCCGCACTGGCAATAAACTACTTTGACTTTTCCAGGCTCTGCATGCCAAATTAGGCACTGATGGCTATGATTATGTGAATTTTGAACTTGTTTTGTTTTTTGTACAAGGTGCTAGGAAAGTACCAAAACCTGAATGGATTAACCTCTAAAATTCCACAATTTTGGGGTGAAAATCTTGAAATCCAGTAAAACCCTGAGACACAACCACCAAGTGCTGTCTTATCAGCTGAACACATGGGGTCTGTTTGGCACAAAAAACGTAGAGATTTCGATTGTACTGCTGTATTAAAAGAAAAAAAAAGAACGGTTCACCAATGCCAAGATATTAAGAAGTAATTACATTCTTCCTCTTCATCATCTGTTGAAGGCATGAACTCATCGTCAGCTGTGGCTGCCTTGGGGGGACTTCCCTCAGCTTCTTTGGTCTATCCACACACAATAACAACAAAATTACAAAAACACTAAGAAACTGCTCCCAGTATTTCAGTCAGCTTTGTGTGAAGCGAGCTGACGGAAAAACAATCACCCTAAACCACAGATGGTATTTTATCCATGCGCTGATCAACACTACAGTAATCACATGTGGGTATCTCAACTACTCATGTTCTGCACTCGTGCGCAGATCACGCGTGGATATCCAGTTCAAACACCAAAAAAAAAGCAAACCAGCGAGTGTTAGTATTCTGTCTGCTCACCACTTCACTCAAGTCTGCCTCTTTGTCCTTTCCGGATCCTTCCTCCTCACTTCCCTTCTCCACCCTGTCGCCCGTCCCGACCTCGCTTGTCTCGCTAGGCCCAGCAGCCTGGTCTCCCGCCTCGTCTTTCCCTTCCAGCATCTCTGGCGGCAGGCTGCCCAGGAGGTCCTCCAGGGGCACCTGGCTCTCCTTCTGGAGCAGCTCCAGCTCCTTCTGGTGGGCGTCCTGGTCCTGCTCCGCCTCCCGCTCTTCCACGTCGATGGTCTCCTCATCGTCCGTGTCTTCTCCCTCGGGCTGGAAGTCTGCATCTGAATACAGAGATGTTTTTGCTACTCATGTAAAGCTCTGGTCTAGAAGAACGTGTGACATGATAGGCCTTTTAAAATGAATTGCCCGATGGAACCGATTGGAGGATTAGCTGCCGCTTACAAGACTGGTATGTTCACATTAGTAGACTTTGAGAGCATAGCCAATCACCTACTAATAAGAAAAAACTGCAACTCAAGGAGGCTCTTTAGCAGCTGTTTTTCATTTAGTGCACATCTAAGAACATGTACACAAAATACTCTGCATCTGATGGTAAACCAAAAACACAATTCAGATTTTCCAGGAGAGCACAACCGAGACACTTACCATCCCCCACTGCCAGTGGCCCTGGGTCTGATCTTGGGCTGGAGGCCACGGAGCCCTGCAATGACGAGCCAGCAGTGGTGAGGTTGAGTCCCTCTGTCAGCCAGGAGGAATACTTCTCTGTCTGGCCCACAATGTAGTCAAGCTGCATGTCCATGGCTTTTCGGCGCCTTTCCTCCAGCCGGCTCTGCTGCTTGTATTGCACTACCTGCATGACAACATGCACAAAGATTCAGGGGACCAGACAGAAAGTGACATCTTTGCTGGCAAGATTTCCTCTGAAGTTAATCAACTGTTTCGGCCCCACACCAGGATATCTCAAGGCTATGTCACATGACTTATGACCTACATCTGAGGATAACTCTTCGCAACACACACTCGGGCATATTACCGTTACATTCATTAACCCTAATCCCCTAGGCTCCTGCACTAGAAAGCATACTGAACCTCACAAAATCCAACAGGTATATGTACTTGTCTATGTACTTGTACATGCGGGTTAGTGTACCAAACCTGATAAACTCCAACAGAATGAGCCCGTTGGGAGTTTGAGTGATATGGTATGGATGGGTCTATGCAGTATAGGATGACTTGCACTGAACAGTACCAAACCTGACAAAATAAAGCATAGTCCAACAATTGGTACAGCAAGCCAGACACTGCACACAATGAACCCTGTGTGTCCCAACTCACACAGAATCCAACACCATCTCCCTGGGCCTTTCACCCCAAGTGTCACAAAATTCAACAACAAGTTCCTCAGGTACGGTACCAAACCTGCCAAAACCTCACAAAACCTGCTGTTGGAGTATGGCAGGTTTTGGGCAGTTAGGGTTAAACCAGCCTGTGCAAAATCAAACGAAGACATGTGAAGCATTTACTCCACAATTCCACGAACATTTATGCCTGCTACCTTTTCAATGTTTGACCAGAACGTCTTGATCTCCTTGGCAATGTTGGCCGCGATCCTTCTCAGCTTCTGTGTCTCTTCCCTTTCAGCCTTCACCTCCTTGGCATGCTTCTCCTGGTGGTGTCTAGCTACGGCTCGCACCAACTGCAAAGTGAACGAAATCAATTCCACTCAATGTTCGATAGCATGTAACTCTACTCAAGCTTCCACATTCCCGTTGCCTCTTTTCCAAGTGGGGACTATTGTGAAGCTGGTGCTTATGATGCAAATTCGGCCTTTTCATTTCTTGGCAACACACAAAGGCCAATCACCATATATACAAGAGCCAGGGTATGCCTTCTTTCACTGTGTTCGCTTGAGCGTGGGCTGAAAATAATAGCTGAAAAGCGAGCTGAGGATCTCAATTTTTACAGTGGCTCTTACCGTCATCCGTTCAGAAGGGGTTAACGTTAATGGTCCACATAATTTTGCCATTATTATAAATCAACATAAAACCTTTTTAAAGAAATCAGGAAAAATCGAAAGCCATTCCCTGAGACACCCAATTTAACAATCGTTAAGATGGTAGTACTGTTGCTAAGTGATGTGGTTCCAAAATCAGCACCTTGATTGGTCCACAAAAATGTTGGGGCATTCCAGACATTGCAACTGGCCAATCTACACATGGAGCAAGACCCAAGACAATATCTTGTTGATTGCCTTTGTAAAGATTTCGTGGTTTCCTTGATCATTGTTTAGTCTTTCCTCGAGACCCCAGTGCTGAATGGCAGATCGTGCTGAATGGGTCTTCTTTAGGGTAAGCGTTCTGTTTATCAAGTCCAAAATTGTGGAAGGGTGGTCTACAAAAATAATCACTGACGCCCGAAACTGAGACTGATAGCCACGCGAAGTTCCCAAGTGTACAGGTTGAAAATGTAAAAGGCAAAATGGACCCCGAAAACTGGTTTTAAAAGGGCTTGGTTACTAAGTCCTGTAGTGCTCCTCAGTAAATTTTCGTGCTGCAAACAAACTGCCGAACCGAACTAAAAATCATCAAACATGGCACTTTCAAACCAAACCAAACTTGATAATAAAGCCAACACACCACGAAAAGTAGATAAAGAGTTCGACGAATTTGACACCGCAAACCTTGGCAAACGTGTGTGTTCAGACATACGATGGCCTATGTAAGAACTTTGACGGAGTGGCAGCATGACTGTACCAGCCGTATGTTTTTTCCTATGACAATCAGGCTTATTTGGCTGCCGAGTACGCCATTATCCACAAGAAAAAAACGCTTTATGTTTGGCTTCTGTAGCTTTGTTTTAATATCTTTGTGCATTGTGGCACAGTTTTCCTCTCTTGGGCCCTAAAACTGAAAACCACCTGTCATTATTCCATAAATGCCAAGATTCCGTTATATTATTGTACGTTTTGAGGGGAGCACCCTGAGATTTCCTTTTTAGTAGGATGAGGGTAAAGATACTACATTGGCTTACGCCACTGTCTAATGTTATAGTTTACTGTAAATCCATAACCTTCCACACTTATTCAGCATAAAACCATAATTTTCAAAGAAAGCGTTTGGATATGATTCAAGTATGGACATTACACACTAGTGATTCGTAACAATTATGATCAGCAAATCATGCAGTCATGACGCAATGCTTTTTTTTACAAAATCCTCTTTATAGCTCAGGCCGGGAAGGAGATAATTGTGGGGCAAGCATTCAGAGTTCATCATCGATATCCCATTAAGTTATACTTAAAAAAATATTCAGACCACCATTTGAAGTTGACAGGAAATTGTATGATTTGAAATAAAACAGACACGAGGATTCTGCCTCTCAACAACGAGGAGGTTGAAATTTACCAATGCTTTGAGCGCCAGGCTTTGGTTCGGTTCAGTTCGCGGTCAGACATGCATAGACATGCACATGTACGTACGCACATGTGCATGCACGTGGCCAAAGGGGCGATTTACTTATAACGGCATATTGTTATTTGAGATTTTGGAACAACTACCAAGAATCTTGAAAATGCTAACACAATGTATACGTACAAAAGTTTGGCCAAACGAAAGACAAGTTTATAGGCCACCTCGCTCACAAAATCCGGTTGCGCGCTGGTCCGCCCAGTAAAATTGGCTTCTCTCTGGGGTTGCCTTTAGATCGAGCTCGAGTCCTACTACGATCAACATGCATCAAATCAAACATTGTCTTTTACGGCTATTTATGACATCATTGGCCTTATATGGAACGTGAAGGTAGAGCTTTTGGAGATTGACATACATGATGTTTGTCTGAATATACACAAGCATAATCGGATGTAGTGAGAATATAGCATTTTTGAGCCGCAGAAATGCCGTAGCTGGCATGTTCTCTGTTAATCATTAGTGAATTCTCACCACGTGCGTTTTACAACAATCATGTGACGCTGGCCTGAAGTACTACATGGCTGTACATCGTTGATGTGATTGGAGAAGAGACAAACGGAAGACAAGTCTACACCGTCTGGAGTCAAATCAATTGTTATCTAAAATGAAGTATGTCTGCCACCTCTGGATCAATACTCAATTATCTGCGATGTGAATATAATGTTCATGGCACAATCTTAATCGGCCGAAAAAAGTCTCTGAGCTGGCTGGCGCATCAACACAGTCGACCATGCTTTCAAGCATGATTACCGTGTTCCTTGGGTTCTTATACCTAATTCAGTGCAGTTTTGGGGACAGAGAAAAAACAGAGATTGCCCACTCATGTCATGGGAAAGTCCCAACTAAACGGCTGTTCAATGTACGATGGAATTGTTTTATGGTGGAAGAATGAAACAACAAAAGCTTTCGAATCCGAATGGAAACTTAAACCATAAACGTACTAATCCAGACGTTCATACAATAAATCACGTTTTGAAATGTCGATAGCAAATTGTAAAATAAACTTCATAAAACAGGGATTGAATTCAGCACCCGCATTGTGCCTGCTGTTAGGGGAAAATTGGTGGTCTCGTTGTTGGTGGGACACGCTCACTGACTGTTTTCCAACGACTTTACTATCTGAGGCAATCTAGTGGCAGCGTGAACAAGAAATTTTGCATGCTCGTACAAGTTTGCTGACGATCAAGGATAAAAAAATGTTGTTTCCCCGCAGTGACGAGAAATATATTACTGCTATTAGTTATCTATGTTTGGTATAAAATTAAGCTGCTCCTTTCATGGTCAATTGCAGGCCGAAAGTAGCCTGGTAGTGATTTTCTATCCAAGCCGGGAATCCGTGGAATATCGGGCGTATTCATAAGACTGGTAATTTACATAAACCTTGCATATTGCGTTCCGTCTGTGGGCGCGCCTGGTTGTCAAGGGGTCTTTTGTTTGGCGGGGACTGGCATGCTCTCCATGATTGTGCGGGATGTCCGCGGCATGAAACGGTCAGTCAATTTCACGATGCCACCTTAGGGTTAATGGGACAGCCTTGTTAAAATGAAATCACTTAACACTATCTATTGCCTAAATCTTTTTTTTCTTGACTTCATCACTGTAGTTTAAAATCCAACAGCGTTTATGTAAGTAACCCTAACCCCCAAGGGTGTATGTAAAATCGTATTGACATTGGAGGATTTGAGACTGTTAGGATTAAGGTTGGGGGCAATTTTTACAAAGGCCTTTTCAAGAATTGCTTTTTCAAAAGAAGAGCTTCTTGTTCAATATAAATGTTGGCTGAGAAAGTAAAATGCTCAAACACACTACCTTAAACGCTCTAGATATCACACAAGCACCAAGCATATGCTGCTTGTCTGTTTGCACAGGGGCAAAGATTAACTTCCTCCAGTAAATGTGCAATGCAAGTTTCACAATAAAGAGGCTGGCTCAAGAATGAGTCATTCCCAACATAAATTGCACAAGAGCGTCCACTGGGGAGGTGCAGAGGGCCTGGTGTACTAAGTCAATTGCTGTCAGCAGGGAATGGTTGATCAAGTGAAGCAAGACCCTGCCTTATTTATAAACACATGCTTGTCAATTTTTCTTCCAGAAAAATTGTTTAGACAAAATTGGCAATATTTAAATATTGTAACCTACACTGAAGGGATGACAACCCCTAGCCTTGTTGCCAACGCCCTTTACATAGCCCCTGAAATCCATCACTTCACAGGAGCCAAGTATTTCCAACCACTGTGGACCATCATACCCCAAGTGAAGTCATGAGGGCCATACTTTATACCTTTCGACATTCTGCTTAATCAGCCAGTAAGTCCTGGTTGATTTATGGCAGTGTCACAGTTCTGACCTTTGCACTCTAATTGCCCAGGGCTCCCATAATCTGTTTATTCACTAATTTATTCCACGCTGTTCTGACCCAGCATGCTCCATCACACTCCCCTTGGTACTCATTCAAGCCTGAAGTAACATATTGCATAAACATTTTATTCTCGTCAGATACATTACAAGTCAGATAAAACGAATGATTTTTATGTATGAATGGCAGAATAAGCTCACAAAATCTACAGAGGTGTGAAACTATGGGATCTCACGAGCAAGAATGACATTGAAACCACTTAAACACTGCTACACTTTCAAAATAAGGCTGGAGCTAACATGCCCTATCAAAATGCTCTGTTCGGTGTTCCTACCTTGCGAGCAGCAGCCTTCTTCCACCGCCTCTCCTGGACAAAGTCCGTGGCCAGCCACTGGGCCTCCTCCAGCAGGTAGTCCCAGTGGGTCTTATTCCTGGGAGGCTCCTGGACCTTGGGCAGGCGCCGGGCTGACCACAGACCTTCCTTGCGCAGCTCAGCAATTCTCTGCATCACTTGGGCTTCCTACAGGGAAAGTGGTTTTACGGTAAAAAAAAAATTCAGTTGACTATTCCATTTAAAATACCAACTTTTAGAAAAAACCTAAAAACAGTGTGACAAATTTCATCAACTTGCCGTTTCCATTTAATGATTTTCTTAACCTAACAAATATATTTATATGTAAGTCTTGGTACACTTGTGTGGGCTAGCAGTGTATGTCAATTTCCTTCAAAGTGCATTTGCAGACCCATTACCCCTTCGGCAGAGACTCAAAATAGAATGACTTGGGTGACCCATTTATCGTAAAGTTAGCACAGCACTCTTTGAAGCATATAGTTACTGGCAACTGGGAAGTCAAATACAGTGCTGTATTACTGAACTGATAAGATATAGCTGAGCAAGTGATAGTGTTCCCGGGCTTCATGCTCATTTTCTAGACAGTCCTTGAAGACTACAAAAAGCTGCAACATGTTTGACACAGATTACACTTCTTGCCTGTTTAGCTCGTTCCACTATCATCTCCTGTGACCCGATGGTGTAGTCGTACACGGCAGATAATGAGTGCTGCCTGGTGGCTAGCCGCTGGTGGGCATTGGGCGAGATGGGAGACTTGGGCAGCTTCTGGGGCAGCGCCGACGCAGGGGCCGAACCGCCCGAGTGATGGCGCCTTGGCGAGCCACCAGCCAGGGTCGATGTGGTGTCGGCGCTGGCCGGCGTGCTGACGGTGAGGGGTCGGGAGATGGGCAACTTGAGCTGGTGCAGCGAATGCTTGGCAGCTGGTGGAATAAGTTACAAAGTAAAATATCTTTACATTGGCCACCCTGAGGCTGAAAATATCAAGCAGTGGGCAACGCGTCCCATTCTTTTGACAGGTACTGTTGGCAGTCCTTCCTGCCAGAATCTACCGAATTCATCACTAATCATGACGTCAGTCATGGTCAGAGCCTGTATCTTGATCTGAACACTGTATTATAATCCAAGGTGCAATCTTACACATTAACTGGCAGGGGACTGCAAATAGACAAACATCGTATACTGCGCAAAATCATGTTCAGGAACTTTATCTTATGCAAGTGATAATGAAGAATGTAGTCTTACACACCAACAAACAGGAGACTGGATGTAGCTGAACCTCTTAGACTGTATATTAGTATATTCATTTAACTTTGTGAGTAGGTTATAGGCCAAGATGTAGTCTTCTCCACCAACTATGGGTGACTGGACGGTAACAAACCCTGTCCTGAGGACCAGCAACTGAAAGCCAAATCCAGGAAAGCAGTCCTTACCTGGTGGAGATTTGGGCTCCCTGCGCGCATGTGGAACGCTGAGCGACGCCCGCCCATGAGACGACCCGCCTCCCATGGCAGAGGCCGCGGTGCTTGGGACACGGCTTGAAGTACCCTGCTGCTGCTGTGGTTGGCTGGCGGCATGTTGCTTGTGTTGCTGCTGCTGTTTGTGCAATAGTGATGGCTGGCTGCCAGGTAATGCTATACATGAAAGGAGCAGATGAAAATAAAAGCCAGGAACGTGTCATGTGCCACCGCTGAAAATGAAATGACTTTCCAACTGTCCACTGCAAAATGCACTGGCCAAAGCGTATGAATATCG
Organism: Acanthaster planci; assembly: GCF_054643075.1. Lineage (NCBI taxonomy): Eukaryota > Metazoa > Echinodermata > Asteroidea > Valvatida > Acanthasteridae > Acanthaster > Acanthaster planci. The sequence goes on along the minus strand of NC_141785.1, from coordinate 10,007,361 downwards.
GAAATGAGTAATTCAAGTTGTGCATGGAATGTTGCACAACCCGAGAATGAGTCATTTCACGTTGATCTCTGAAGTAACATACGGGCCAGCAGATGGGAGGAAATCACTTGCCGACCCCTGCCAAGCACTTCAGTGCAGGAAAGCAATCCCCACTTACATTGCCCACTGGGGAACAAGGATATCAAACGTGCAAGTCTGGACTCAGGAACACAATGCATGGGAATGCAAATCAGCAGAACAAAACACTCGTGAGATGGACACTCGTAAATTGGATAGTTCCTCCCTTCAGTCAGTGCAGCTGTTCAAGGATCCGTCCGCGGCAGACAAAACATCCCACGATATCCTTACGCAAGCATACAGACGTGTTGCAAGTAAAATACAATGGCAGCTCAAGGTAAACCTGATCCTTGAGAGTACCATTTCAAAAATACAGCAGCTCCAGGGTTTGACGGTCTCACCTGGTATGGGAGTGACTGCCTTGGGACTGAGGGTGACGTTGGGCTCGTGTGTTGATGGAAAAGCTAGTGGTTTTCTGTCCGAGGTACTGCTGCCATCAAGACCTGATGATAAAAACGGTACATTCTGTGATCATCAAAACTAAATCACTGCAACATGTAAATGCTTACTACATAACACAGCCGGAGTGAGTCACAGTTAGCATGCTGTACAATTGTTGCCGTGTGCACAGTCATGCAATAGCCCTAACAGTCCCAAATCCTATTTCAATATGCCATTCAGATACACCCTTGGGGGGTTAGGGCTAAATAAACAAACCAAACCCTGCGGACAAGAGTTTGACGAGGTGAGTGCCTCCATATATGCCCCACGCATCACACTTGGTCAGCCCTAATATTGACAATAGCATTGTGTTCTGTATCTGACAAAAAATCTCCTCTTCTTGCACAACTGAATGGTGTTGATTTAAAGAGTAAACAGGACCACAACGATGTCAAAGAACCATTGACTTCAAAAGTTACTGACGCAACACACAGTAGTTGACAGTGAAGATGGCTGGGTTTTGGAATACCATATCATTCAAATATTGCAAAATCATGTTTTTAGACTGAAGCACCAACTTGTGGTCAGAGACTATGTATTATGGCCAAGGAGTTTAATTGAAAGTTGGGTGAATCCATCGTTCATCTGGTACCAGTGACGTTGCAACTTAAACCAAGCCCACTTTACTTGGTGAGGCAATGGAAGCATTGAAATCCATGAGGTTGCATCAGTAGAGTCAAATTGACAAAATGTTGAGAAAAAAAGAAATAGCTTGTCTTTACCAGCTTGGCTGTAGGTCCGTTTCCGATCTACATCAGGGCTTGCAGTGGGCAGGGCACCAGGGAAACTCTTCCGCAATTCCTTGGCTTTGAGCTGGGATGACAAAGCTGACACAGCAGGAGGAAGCTGTGTAGAAATGGCTACCGGTGTCCCTAGTGGTATATTGCTGCCACTGTTCGTGATCACCTTCACCTATGGGGAAACACAAGCAGGGCTCGAAATTAACGGGCGCAGGTAGCTAAAATGCGCCTGTTGGCCTCAGAAAAGCACCCGTAAATCATAATGACGGAAGCAAGTACTTACGCCCGTTTGATTCCATGTACCTGAACATATTTACTGTTTGTTTCTACTTTTGTCACGAATAAATACTCTTAACTTTTTTATTTGACTTCGGATCAGCCTTGTATGGAACCATAGCAAGGTAAAATTTTGTTTACGATGTCACCGAGCGCACACTGCAGTCCCGCATGCAATGCATGCACATACATCAATGTCTACACACACGCATACCCGCGGCCAGTGTCACGACTGTATGGAAACTGGCCCCTCGTGCATAAATTCAAGCCAAAAGAGTGGATTCGGCTTAGACTTCAGTTTCGCTGGTTCCAGTCATGCTCCAAAACAGCTGGAACCAACGAGATCAAAGTCACAGTCTGATCCTCTCGTTTCAAAAACGCTCGATTGTAGCAGTTAGTTCCCTTTTATGTCTCCATGCATATGCATGTGCAAGGGTTGGTGTTAAACAGGCATCAAGTGGGGAGGACTGGATAAGCACCATGTTTTTGGACACTGGTTGGCTTACAAACCCTAAATCCCTTGGATGTGTGTAAAATCATGTAGAAATCAGAACGTTCGGCCCTGTTCTGGTCAACCGACCCATGCTGAAGTGTACAGCTGTGTCATGTTATGCACTGCATCAACTATTCCTCACAGGAATATCAAATTGCACTTTTGTGCTGTCCAACAACTGTGCCTCACAGTTTCATAAGCATAATTGTACGGTAAACCAAGTGTAGTGAAGAGGACTGCACAAAAGAGCCTGTCTCTTTTGTGCTGGCAAACAACTGTGTACACGTTGAACCTGGTCACTGAAGAGAGTGACTTCAACAGAATTAATGGGGAAAAAGTATTGAATTTGGAGATTGGAAAACGTAGGGGTTTCATAAAAATATTCTACATTACCTCATCATTGATAGTTATTTCTTCTTCTTGCCCTTCTAGTTTGTGACTAGCCATGTAGTTGTGAAGTGGGGCATTTGGTCGCTTCTTCCATAGCAAGAAGTCCATCATATTGTTACCATTCTCCAAGAAGAACAGCTCCGCTAGTTTCTCTTTGTAGCTATCTTGCAGGTCGTGGAGATTCTTCAGTTTGTGCTCGAGCAATCGAGTCCGGAGTTCAGCCACCTCGATGGTGGCAGGGGGACGGTCTGTCTCAGAGGCCATCACTGGGGATTTGCGCATGCGCGATGGACTGGACGGTATAGGGTTTGTCCGTGCTGGGCTGCTTAGACTTCTGTGGTAGGTGCCCCCGCCCGCTGTAGGGCTCTTGCTGTCGGGGGTGCCACGTGTGGGGCTATGGCTGCTCATCATCCGAGCCGTGCCAAAGCCAAGCGGTGGCATGGTTGACCGGGGTGAGCCCTGACCATGATGGTGTATGGTCCCCACAGGCTGGTGGTGGCTGGGCAGAAGCAGGGACTGCATGTGAATTTGCTCTTGCGATATCTGGAGCTCCTCTCCTTGCGGAAATACTTTGGGGGTGTCGTTGAACATGTACGGGTTGGTAGCACTGACGCTGGTGGGTGGGGTGCCGATGTTTACCTGGTGCACGGGAATGCCGGCGGTTGGGTCTATGTAGCTGGGACCCAGCTGCACATTCACCACCTGATTCGCTGTGCCTGCGACCAGTTGGCTCTGAAAGCTCGCCAGCTGCATCAGTGCCTGCTGCCTGACAACATCCTGAGGACTCAGCTGCTGCTGCTGTAGGACAACAGCAGCAGTTGAGCCTTGAGCATGCTGGGCTGGTACTCGTAGGGGTGATGCTGGGGCCGGGCGACCAGTGGTTACAATGTGTGACCCCTGGGCACCGGCGACAGGGTTGACGACGTACTGCGGCACGGGATGTTGAGGGGCGGCATACCCGGACGTGCGTGAGGGACCTTGGGTAAGGTCCACTGATTGCTGGATGGGTTGAGGTTGTTGGGGTTGTGTTGCTTGAGACCCCAGCTTGTGGTAGACCCCACTCTGGCCGTTATTGCCACTGCTTCCCTTTTTCATGGTTACCACAAGCTATCAGGGTCCTACAGAAGAGAAATCCAAGGAAATCAAAAACATCCGAGGTACTGACACGATCCAAGTAAAATGTTTCTCAAAGGGAAAAATGACTTAAGGTCACTATGGTCAGCAGTTTCCAATGGTCTCTGCATTTACATTTCAGATATCGAACTGAATAAGATTACTACAACAACTTAAAACCCAACCATGTGTCCTTACCTAAAACAGAAACTTGCTTACGGGCAACAAACCTACATGTATTTTCATCTCACCTTCAATAACACCTCAGACTACACGTGAACAGCTTAAGGATATTACAGAAGAATTCTTGTCAACAGAGGACATTCAAGCAGATTTTTTGTCAACACTTAAAAGATTGAACGTCCACACTGACCTTGGAAAACAAGGCGTTCAAATTCATAAGGGTTTTTGTTTTTTACATTTGTTTGTACAACAATACAAAATATCCAAAATGGCCAACAGCATCCAAAAAAAGATGCCCATACACCATCTGGATTCCGATCAAAGCTTTTGGGAAAATTTGGAGAACACCAAATTCCTTGACATGAAATCTACATTTTGGGCAGTTTACGTTTACAGTAGTAAGGTGTTTAATTCTGTGGGGATAGGTCTGGTGGGCCCATAACAGCTGGCTTTTGCATTGGGTTTGGCATACCTCAGAATAACAAAGTCCAACAGCCTCTGTGCACAAAGTCCCATATGGGTCTTTAACTTTGTGTGACTGGGGAAGGTTACATGTAGGGCCAGCAACCCTTGGGGCGTTAGGGTTAATGAATGGTCCCTGGGCTTGTGCGCATACTACAGACTACTGCACAGCACATTTCTGTATGCAACGGCACTCGCTTGGAACCGAGAGATACCCTGTAGTTGTGAGTCCTACTATTCGCAAGGTAAGCAGAGACTGGCTTGTATGCTGTTTGCCCAAGACCTGGTAGGACAGTAAGCTACATCTCATTGCTTAATATTAATTAACCCTAACCATCCTCCTTCAAAATCCTCCGGGTGGTTTTGGAGGGTTGAGGCTGCATGGCAAAATTGGGATGTATTGTCTCAAGGTTGTGCGTTAGACCTTGTGTTATGTTCAGCCATGAATTAACTCATGCCCATATTATCTGTGAAATCCTCTATGCTTCTCCAGGATATCATTCACACTGCCTCAACATAATGAGAGGAATTGTTGGCAGTTTATCCTAGCCAAAAGTGCCCAGTCAGTTAAGGTTCAAGTGAGCCAGTTATGGCCCTATGGTTGCAATCCATCCCAGATTTTTACACACTATGAAATAAATCCCTAGGCCACGATATGGCCAGAGGGCTTACGGACTGGTGAAGTGAAGGAATTGCTAAGGTGAGGGTTAACATTTCATTTTTATTGATGGCTCAAAGATTAAAACTGACATAATCCTCAGCACTCGTCAAACAGACAACAGTATAACATACAGGTATGAACTGTATGTTGTTTTATTGGCCTCTAAGTTACCTATTAATGCATACATCGAAGAAGTGAACATTCTTTTAACACAGGCCATTTTGTGGGGAAAAAGACAGTGCATGTAAAAGCCACAAATTTAAAACCAACACTGAGATGGCCAAGAAATGGTAAAAAATATGTTGAACATATTGTACACCTGTTTGAATTTTAATGCCCACAATACACATGTTCAGGAAATATTTCCATCATTTGGCCGCATACAAATATGAAACTAATTGCATGACTCTTTACTTTAAACAGTTTTGTACATGTTAAGCCATATCTGCACTGGGGCCGATTTCACCAAACTCACCCTAAGTTGCGACCAATCGTAGAGTTGCGATGCATCGTAGCGCTACGATCAATTGTAGCTACGATAGATTCTAAAATGGATTTCACGAAACACGTCGTAAGCGCGATTCGTTGTATTTTTTAATAAGAGGGGGTACATTTATTGAACGAGGATGAACCTTAACCTTTGACGGCTGTTCCATGTTTGTTAGCACGAGGGAATTTAGTATTAGTATAACAGTCGTTGTTCCGCCAAGATCAACATGGCGACGAGTACGCTGACGCACAGAAATGACAGAAAACAATTGGACAACTCAGTGTGATGGAGGATTGGCAAAATGTATCGTCTGCTAGGAAATGAAAGGTAAAAAAGCGGAAGTCAATTTTTAAAGAAAATAGAAGGCCTTGTGTAAAATTCTTTCTCTTCGAAGAGCACGTCTTGCCTCAAAATTCGCTAGCAACATAAGCGTGCCATTGCTTAAACAATCTTTCTTTGGTCCAAAGTTGTAAGTTACGATGACCTAGTAAGTCATCGTAACTTACGATGAATTACCATGGGAAAAATTGCGACGAGTTCACTCGTCGCAATTATCTTGAAATCGATTTTAGGAATCATCTTAAGTTGCGATGGATAACCCATCGCAACTTAAGATACGATCGATCGTAGCCTTTGGTGAAATCGGCCCCTGGACATTTTGGAGGGTGGTTTTACATAGATGATGGCAAAATAAAAATAGCAAAATGTGACCATCATCTACACTTCCACTTCTGACACTGACAATTTTTATCATGACCTTTGGAAAGGTAAATGAGCTGTCAGCACAACTTGTACAGGTGCTTTGTATGCTATAACCTTCTACAATCACCTGTTTGTTGTGCTTTTTTGGTCTTACATGCAAGACACAACGTTAACATCCTCCATTATCATCTACAAATTATGAACTGGTGGTACCTATCAAACTCACTGCGCGTGCATTACTTAGGAATGCAGGTGCTTCCCAGTTTCTGTTCACGCACGCCCATACACGTTGAACACCTATGATGAAAATGCGCGATAGTCTGGTACAATCTTGCACGGCATATATGGCACTGGTCGAAAAGCTGTGTTCAATTGCGAGTGCAAGGTGCTGTCTTTGCTCTGTTTTGGGCTTAAGAAATCCAAGATAATTGGTGCTACTCGAAAAATGAAAACTCTTTCCAAATCTAATTTTAATGTTGACTGTGGCAATGTTAACGAAAAGGTTGTGGCCTTGAACAAACTGTCCAAGAGCATACTTTGTTGGCTTTTCACACTAGGAAGATCTAATTTTTGCAGAAAATTGCAAGGCATCATCAAAGTGTTCAGCCACTTTTTCGATACACATGTACAATATACATGTACACATACATGTACTACATGTAGGCTTACATGTGCATCATGTACATGTAAATGTACACTCACGTACACACAGGAGTCAGGGGAATAGACAGATCATGCATGATACATTTTTCAATTGTGATACATATTCAGTGAGACAATTCAGTGCGTATCATGTATTATGCTAATTATGTGCACGCACACAATAAAGGTTTGACCAACTTCCCAAGACATTACTGGTGTGGCTGGTTGTGGTTTGCATGTTCCAGCTATTCATCTTGTAAGCACCCTCTCACGTATCAATACAACATCTTGACAAAGACTAGCTTCCCCAAAAAATGTCCGGTGTGGACTGGGCTTCAGTAACTACAAATAACATATATTCACCAACAACCACCTTGAACATTTCTCCTGATATGAAAATTGCAGGTGTGAATAAAAATCCCAGACACAAATTCTAAATGTATAACTAGCCTTGTTTCTTTGAGAAAAGTGATTTCCAAAGATGCCAAAAAAAAAGGAGTTACACAAACGGACAACACTTAATTTGGAGAAGATTTTACATCCTGACTCCACTTTTCTCATCATATAGGCCTATCATCTCAATAAAAGTCAGTCATTACAGAAATGCTGGACTGCCGACACGAATTCTGGACTGAGAAACATTTACCGATGTTGCTGGGAAATACTTAGAAAATTCCATAGACTTTGTACACAACTGCTGAAGTGGAGTCAGGATGCAACATTTTTTCCCTTAATTTTCACTGAAAATATTTAGCAGCCATTAGAAAGTGAAAACATGTCGTAAAAAGTACAATTTAGCTAAGAAAATTCCAAAGCATTTACTTAAAACCTTTTTCAGACGAGTCTCATAATACTATAGCAAAAAAAGTGGGCTAGGCCCTAATGTCGAGCCTAAATTTCCAAATTTTTCACATCATCATCTTTATCCAAAACGGATTTTTTAAAAAGCATATGTAAAACTGTCATGACTGTACTAGGCCTAGGCAAATTTGGCACTGACATGGCTGACTCATCTTTGCTGAGGTTATGCAAATTTTGAAAAGCCTGTGTTTTACGTATCTTTCAGCATGTCCAAATTCACTTGACCTCTGCAATGTGCAACAAGGCATTTTCAACCTCAACCGACATGACCGAAACTCGAAGTGGAGATATGACAATAAAATAGAGAAAAATTTAAGGAAACTTTCAACTCTTTTAACAGATACTAGGCCCCCCAACATATATTTGATGTCAGGTCATGCAAATTCTTTTCAAGAGGGGCTCACCCAAATATTATCGTGAAGATTCGATTCCGATTCTATGTGCACGAAACGGTGAATATGACGAAGTTATCACATCGGTGAAATAGCGCATGCATGACATCACGCGGTTCTGCCCGGCACGCACGACGAGACGTGCGGGCACAAAGTGAAAATGTAGGCTACCTGCTGAACCCATGCTACGTAACCTAAGTGTACTGTACAGTACATGTTCAGTGCATACGTGTAATTCTATTGCGAACCCTATCGCTACGTGTATTTCAACAAGACAGAGAGCTTACATTTCATCAAAGATATCGCAGCGAATTACAGCCCATCGGCGGGCTTGAACCCTCCATCCAGGTCGCTTGCACAACTACGGAGATAATTCTGCCATTTTGGCAGGTTACCGAACGTTCAGAATATAAAAACTGGGGATATATCCACTTCGTCCACTGTCTGTCTCCGTTGAAACCGGTTCGTGAATATGGCGGATTTTGCTTGCGCAGCGAATCTGCATAAATTATGTAAAATAGCCTCGCCCGTTGATGTATCGCCTTCGCTGATTGGCGGGTGATCTCCGAGGTGGCGGGAAACTCTGGAGAAGATAGAGGCTTGTACCTCATCAGTGCGGCAAAATGATACCACACAAAATGTCGCAACCTTTTTTCCCCTATTTCTAGAAATAAATGCAAAGATACTAGGTAGATGCCAGAAAGCTGAACAATTGTTTCTGGAATTATGACTGGGTCTTGAGACAAAAGGCAGAATAATTAATGCAAAGGCAGGGAAAATTTTACAAAGAGTCGGACCTCAATAAAGGAGGCTTATTTCAAAATAGTGTTCAATAGGCAAGGCTTTCCTCAGATTTCCAGAGAAGCGAAAAATTACATCAAGGATAAAGCTCATACAACGCTTGAAAAACACGTTTGAAAAAATCTCCCCACGTTAAGATTCCCCAAACCGCCAGCTCAGTCCATGAAAAAGGATGTCTTAAAAAGGGAAACAAATCAAATATGCATGGTTTAAAAGTCTTTGAAATTTGAATGATTTATATTACAAATCGAAAACCACTTATTTTCGCACTCAACTCGTTTTGGCAATTATTAAGCTGACTTTTCAATTCAATTTTAACGAGAGGCACAATGATTAAACGTAGGCCTATGTAGCCTGCACTGATTTTGTCGATCCAGTCTTTAAAAAGAAGTTTAAAGAACTAATTACACACGTGGATGCTAAGTAACAGGTTTATTTTGAGAAGAGTTTTGATCTGCAAAACAGTGGCCTATTAATACTAAATAAACATCAAACAATGCCAAATGAAAATTTTGTCCGTTGTAGTCTCTATGCCAAGTTGATCTGGTATCATTTGAATGTCATCCCCAGCTTTGGCTCTTGTGTTGCATAACTGCGTGTGTTCATCAAGGTGCTTCACCTCAGTTTATCCCGTATGGTAGACATAGGCCAATCCACACATGAAAATTCTTAACTCAGTTATAACATATACAAGGCAAAATCAAAGCTCTGTTGCAGGTATTATATATTGATCGTGTCATGGGGGTGGACTAGGTGAGAAAGAAAGAGAGAAGCTTGGTTTTGAGTCTGGAGGGGATCCAAATTGGGATATATTTCTAGAAATGATGTACAATTTTTTCTGATTCTCAACCCCCCAGGGGATGGTATACATCATGTTTGAAGAGTTGGCAGTTTCACTTTCCTCAAAAAATTGCCAGCCTGCCTGTCTCAGTGTGGCTGATTGGGGATTGGGTACACCACGGGGGAGTGGCATGGCCCCATAAATTAAAAGGAAAAAGATATCGTTGTCATTTTGCTCATAAAAGGCTTTCAGAATTGATCCAATCCACTGTGGTCATTCTGCTGTTGTTGAGCGCTTTGACCTCCCCCTCCACAGAAGCTGTACATGAACTCCCTTCTCAGCTACATTTACAGCCAATAACAGGGAGTTTGTATGACAAAATCATCACCCCATAACTGGAATGACTTGTGTATGCTAATGACTAGGGCAAGGCTATGTGTGGTTGTGCATGTTAAGTTGCTAGTCCTGCACAATTTACTTGAAATAGAAACCAACCAGTCCTTTCAAGTTATTTCAATCAATTTGTATTGATTTTTTGTACACACCCTTCATTTGCAGGTGTACCTCTGCACTGTTTTGTGGTAATTGGCAAATACGTTTTCGTGAAGACATCTTCTTGGAGGAACAACCAAGGTGCATTTATACCCAGGAGAAGCAAGTTATAAGCCACAAGTAATGAGGTGCATCTACTTAAAGTTCTTTGAATGAGGCATCATTTGCCATTTGCGCAAGAAATTCTCCTTGGGCAGAGCATGCGCTACCGGTTTTGCCAAGATCATCATGTGGTACTGTTTATAAAAGGAGCTGGTCCAGTGACACATCTCATCTCTCAAGTCTCCTCAGTAACTGTTTTGCCAAGACCATTCCACTCCGAACATATACACCTGCCTTTGCATATAGTACACACCATAAACAAAGAGTCAGAACAATGAATTAAGGTAACTATAAATACATGAATATAGTTTTATTGCAATCATGTAGTGTCTAATATATGAAACCTTCAAGTGAGTTAAGAAAAAAATAACTTGAATTTCCAAAAACTTTTGTTTCAATGCTGTACCGTACAAATCCATGGGGGTAATCTTAAATAGACTATACAATAGATTATCTTTAAATTTATCAAGGGCTATTAAAAAATGCAGTGTTTCTAGTAGAGTGCTACTCCTGTTAATGATCTGTGACACAAGACCTTCAGGTAAAAATTGGTCAAAATTAACCAAAAGGGTTACCCCAACAAACCATTTTTGGGCTTACTTTGAATGTCTGGCATCATGGTTGTTTCTATTAGGCTGGGCCTCAATTATTTATTATGGCTTAAATAACATGCATCTGGGGAAGATTACCAGCTTGTGGCTAGCGCAACTTCCCATAGATCCATGTGTTAATCCTAGCCGCAGCCAGCTGCTTCAGACAAAGCCTTACACTAAAGCATCCAAACATCCATGTTTTCTACCCAGGCCACATGGTTTAGGGCAGGCTTTTCTACCAATGAAGACCAGTGACTTCTGGTCTGGTGCCTCTGTGCCATTTTCAACAACAGTGAAGCCTCTGCACTAGGCAGCAGTCTGGAAACGATGCCAGAGCCCTCCCCTGAATCATGAGATGCGTATCAGCAGTGTGTTTAGTAAGGAGAATTCAAAGCTCACAACTGCTGAAAGTTGAAAAACACAACCAGTGTACCAGATATGATTTAAAAAGTAAAAGTTGCCACTGACTGGCTTTTCCATACATGCATGATCGAGGAGCACATTGGTGTTTTTCAAGCAGCAGACTTGACAATACTAAGCATAGTCTTTCCAGAAAGGACAGGTTAAAAACTAACTTTTAAATTGGAAATAAAAGCCAACGCCGTTTTAGTGTAGCCTTCCACTCTTGGTATATAAGAAAAAATGAGAATTATTCTGGCTCACTATTCTGAGATCTTCCCACCTGCTGTTAACAAACGTTTGCACAGTACTCATTATATGTTGAATACAGGTATTTGATGTTGACCAAAACCTAATCCAAACAGAGAAACACTCGGGGGAAAAAACAAATGAAATAACTTCTGAATGGAGCTCTTCAGTGAAAAGATGGTGTAAATCTTTGAAAAGTTTTTTGTTATGATCCAAGACTAGGACGTCACATATATAAAGGCACACGAAATCTGTTTACTTACACATAACAAAATGTACACGCATTTTAAAAATTTTATTTTATGATTTTTTGGGGACGAGTGAAATTACAAGAGTGAAGTAAGAAGGTATGCCTACTTGAATGTAGATTTAATTTGAAAATCGAATCAAGGAATATTGAAGTGGAATATTGAATATCCTATAACAACTTCTGATAACTAGCAAGCACCAAAACGTTTATTTCAGACCTTTCAAATTACAATATAGTCATTCTCAAGTTTGAATTCCACTGTCATAAACTTGGAAACCATAAACTGTATTGAAAATGACTAACTTTGTCTGGCTTTTTTAGAACAGGTAAAGGATGCAGATTGTAGATGAATTTTTAAGTCCCTGGGTGTTTATTTAGACATGTACTCTGTCTGTCAAACAAGGTCCTCAAAAGACAGCATTTTCACTACCTGAAGTGAATTTGATGTTGATCTGGAAATAAAACCTGCATTTCCTAGACTGCGTATTCTGTTCTCATCTCAGTTGGATCTTTTGGATGAAACTCTTTGTTTTTTGCACTGTGAAGATCTGGGGGAGTGTTTCATAGTTAATCCACTTGTCCGATTTGATGTCCGCAGTAAGTTTCCTTCTCCTGCCCCAGGAAGAAAACAAACATGATCAACGTCAAATGTGAAAGTCCCCTCCATAAGAAGTGTTACAAAAAAATTATCTCAGTTTTCATCAACTTTACGGCAGCTTAAGAGTCTAACAGCCAACATTCACACCCCAGCTCCTGCAGAAACATGTTTGGGCTCTTGCTTACATCAACTGAGATTCGATTTTGGGCACTGCGTGTAAGTGTGTGTTTCTCTTGTTCTCTTCAGCGGTTCACAATATTATTCTGTTCATTTTGTATGTACATATATGCATGAGGTGAATGTGGCAATTAGCCAAGTTAATATTTGAGATGAATGCAACCAAAGCAAAAAGTAGTTCTTGAAATGAGCATAAAACTAGATACAACCTAGTCCACATAGAGGTTTCTGAATTTTGCAATGTTAAACACTTAAAAAGGTCTTTTTAGCATTTAAAACAAAAATTACTCCTGTATAAGCAAGATCTTGATCTGATCTGTTAATTATATAAAACACAGGATGGCAGAATGGCTGGACTTCATTAATCAACTATTTGGAATGAGACCATGGGAGATGGTTGCATGAATGCTTCTCAATAGCCTTCTCTCATAATTCATTGCTGAAAACCAACAACATGAAACTGATTGCGCGAAAGGGTAACAAAAATGAATCATAAATTTTGGTGAAGGCCTACCATTTCCTGTCTTGTTCACGCTCCCGCCGCTGCTCTTTCAACTGATCTTTCAAAGTCAAGTCTAGTAGGGAAGGCCGATTGGTCAGTCGCATCTCCTTGCCTCGTTTCATCAGGAGCTTCAAGAACCTATCCTGCAGGAACTGCCTGTGCTCGTTGAGCAGACGGCTGTGCTTCACAGGCTCTTCCCAATCCACAGGAAAGGAAGGAACCATGCTCTGGCTGACGGCCCCTGCGGAAGTGAATTCGTCAGTGAATGAAATACACTGAACAGGACTGCAATGCTGAGAGTACTGTGATCTGCACATAAAGAAACGCCTACAAATTTAGAATGTTCTTGTTGACACTAAAATGATCCTTGATGGAACACTGTGTATTTCACCTAAACATGCGCTGTTCTCAACTGAACAACGGGTGTTTCGGATTGGAACCAGCAATGCTCTTGTCGGGACGTCTTTGGCATTTCGACTTTTGAGTTGTCCCAAATTCAGAAATCTACAGTTAGAACCCACTGAAAGGACTTAAACATGTATGTCCCATGCTTGCGCACAGTTTGTCAGCATGTGTCTTGGGGCTCCTTTGACTGATGTGCAAACAGCATAACTCTAAATTTATGAATGCACGTGACATCAGAACAAGAGAGGTATGTATCCACTCGCTGCTTCTAGCTGAGACTGCTGAATTGTGTACAACCTCACCATCCATTTGGCATGGGTGGCAAAGTCTGCAGAGAGATTGGTGCATGCTTTGTATGTACACGTACATTTATATGGATGCGCAAAGCAAACTTACTATTGGCTTCAGTTCTCTTGGCAAGTATTTCTTGCAATGCCACGCTGTTAACTGCCTGACTGTTTGTTCTCAGTAGTGCTGAATTGGCAGACCCCTTTGGAGCGCTCTCTTGTTTTGCACTGGACGTTTTCTGCTTTCCTTTGAGTCCAGTTAAAAGTCCTGTTTTTTTGGCTCGCTGCGGCCGCGGCCGCGGCCACCGCAGTTTTCGTCTATGTCTTATCAGTCCATCGCGATGACAGATATAATGCAAGGGTGTAACTTCACTGGGGTTGGTGTTGGCAGGTATCTGTTTTGAGTTCTGAGGAGTGGCAGCAATACTCTGATCTGTTTCATTCTTCTTTTCTCCTGTGGTTTGTTTCGCTTGGCACGACGTTTTTGTGTTAATTCTCGGAAGTCTATCATCACTTCCGTGGCATGCACTGACTTGTCTGGATTTTTCGTGTTTGGATGCATGGCTCCTTTTAGCTAATTTCTTCACAACCTTCTCCTGTTCTTTGAATTTCCCTACGTCAGTGATAACTGTTTTCTGGCTTGACACTCTGGTTTTAGTTCTAGACAGTCCATCTTGAGATTGCCTTGTCTTTCGAAGCCCAAGACTGCAGACTGGTGTCTGTGGCAATGGGGAGCCCACATTACATGTATCTTCAATAACACTTTCTTCCTCATCATCTTCAACATTTATGATGTCACTTTCAAGATCCTGTTCACAGCCATGAGCACAAGCACCCAAATTTTCATTGTTGACGTCTGCATCTCTGCTGTTCTGCTGCTCCTCCTTGGAACAGCTAACACTCATATGTTTAGCAGTATTGCTCCCATTTTTTGGGTCCACAAGGCTATAGAACCATGAGCCATCTTCATCCATCTCACTGCTACGAACATTTCCGTCACTTTCATGACCGCTGTCACTAAGCTTGCCATTTTCACTGCCGTCACCATCATCACGACTTGTGATACCATCATCAGACAAGCAGTCACAAACATCAAAATCGAGGCTGTTTGCACCATCATCACCAGCTTCCCCAAGATGCCCATTATTACCTTCAGCACCTGTATCGCTACTCCCAACTGCCTTCAAATTATTACTATAATGTCTGGCAGTGCTTTCATCATCTCTACCAACATCTTCTTCCTCTGAACTCCAGTCATTGTGGTCACTGTCTTGATCATTCTTTTCACTATCACCATCATCACTGGATTCAGGATTATTGATGAACCTGCCACCATCGGGTTCATCAACAGCATCGTCATCTGTAACGCAACCCTGATTGCCAAGACCACTGCCATCAGCCCCGTCACTGCAACAATCTTCATCAACGTCTTTATCCCAATCCTTTTGAAGGAAGTCCAGACTGGCTGCCCTTGCAGTGGCAATACTGGGGTCAGTCTCATCACTGCTAGAGAAAAGACGCTGCATCCTGTCAGGTTCTTTCCTCCTCTCGAATCTCCTATCACGATTGGAAATGAGCCTTATGAACCCAAAAGGCGATGGAGGGGACAGGGTTTTGGGTACGGGCAAGGCACTAGCAGGTTGCTGTTGGACAGATGTACCTGCCTTGGAGGACACCTTGAACAAGTCCCTGTCTGTGTATTTCTCAGACTCTGATGATGAAACAGGAGTCCCACTTCTTCTCCGGTGTGGTGCCCTGTGAACAGGTCTGGCACGCTTTGCTTTGGCAGAGGACTTGTTGTTATCTGTGTTATTTTCAAATTCTACAGGTGGTGGGTGCTCTGCTATTTTGACCACGGAGGACTGAGCTGGTGCCATGATTCCACTGACCACGTCACTGGATGACAGACTGCATGCAGAGCTTGTGTCTGTCCATTTGCCAGATTCTGGACAGGAGCCATGATTGTTGCGTCTCCTCTTCTGAAGGCTTCTGCGCAGGAGCTGGGTACATTTTGTGACCGATGCTCCTTGAGTACTCTTGACTAGTGGAGAAGCGAAGACTCCTTTATCAAGATCTGTTCTCAGTTCACAGTTGTTCACTAATGGAAATTTGAAATGCTGGCCATTCTGTTGGTACATCCTGTTGGTGAGTGACACAGCTCCCTCTCTTGTCTTTCTCGCTTCATGCCATTCTTTTTGTGAGGGTTGGCCTGTTAGGCTCCAAAAGTGGCTTGTGATTGGCAAAGCCCACTGCAATGGTGAAGCATCATGTCCAAACTCTAATGGTGACACCAGCGCATTCCTGCGGACACTGGGTGGGGTTTTGCAAATTGATTTGTACCTGTGCATAACCCTATGGCTTGCAGGACAGCACAGTGACTCAGCTGCAGATAAATGAGAAACTGAAGCTTTGCCACAGCTTTGTTGACCGTTTGTCATTAGTGTGCCATTGGTGTGTTTGTCTCCTGAGGGTGTGGTGTTACATAAGATTGGGCCGTTGCATTTACACGTATCTGGATGGGTAATTGAGGAAGCTGGATTGCATGGACCAGAGACAGGTGTTCTTTGCTGACTCATGTCACCGCTGCTGGTTGCTGCCTGATCCAAGGCACTCTTCAGACGTTTCTGTTTGGGTTCGCTGTTGCAATTTGGTGGCAGCAATGCAGTGATGCTTGTCTGTACTCCATGAAACTGTGGCGAAATGAATGCTTCCATTGGATCGGGATTCACTTCTGGATGTCTGATGACACTTGTTGCATCCTGAGCATCTAACGAGGGTGCAGGTATTGAAACTGTTTCTTGACCTGTCAGTGCAGCACTTTGAGAGTCAGGCTGTGTGAAGGTTTCACTCTGATTGCAACTTTGATGATTGATGGTTTTACTGGAGGATCGTCTGTCCTGTATGCTATTCCGTTGCTTTGCCTCAAGAGTGGAGATCCACTCCTTTACACCACAAACCCTTGTCAATGGAGATGCTACATGTTGATTATGAAGAGGCATAAGCGGATCAACAGAGTCAGGTGTTGGATACTCTGCATCTTCTTTCAATGTTGAGGTAACTAATTGAGTGTTTGGAATGTTATAGTGGCCAGCCTCTTGTGGCAGTGGTTGTCCATGGCCAACAACGATCCTGAGACTCTCACAGGACCTCTTCCTCTTCCGGATACGCTCCAGTCGCTTTGCCTCAAACCTAGCAATCCTTGTTCTTGCGCTTGGAAATCCTTTTGGCTTTCCTCTGTTGCACATTTGTGGAATGGATCCTTCGAGTGCCCATGCTCCTGTCACTGCTTGTAGTCTCTCCGCTGATTGCCTTTGACTACTTTCCAGCTGCTCGGTTTTGCTGTAGTGACTTCCTGAGACTTCCAAACTTTTTCCTTCTGCCACTGCTTTCTTGCATGTTATGGACGGAGACTGTCGATGTGGATCCGCACAATATCTCTGTGAATCACTTGCAACAACATTCTTTCCCTGTACGACTGATTTCCTTTCATAATGCCTTGAGGCAATGCACTGGTTACCCAAGGACTCATTTTTAGCTTCTTGTTTATCACTCTCTTTACGCAAATCAGATGCATTTCTTTTATTTTCAGCTGTGTGAATGTCTCTCTTTCTTTTTCTCCTTTTCCTTCTTCTTTTTCTTTTTGAGCACAGTCGCATTCCCTGAGTTTGCTGCACATCTTGGCCAAAGGTTGCAGAGTTGTCCTTTTTTAGGGTACTCTTATTTCCAGTAACTGGTTGAAGATCCCTCCAAGTGAACGGAGTAGGCTTGTCTGTTGTATTCTTCCAGCAACTCTTTGCTGATTCCTCGTACGGATCCTCCTGCCGTGACCTGGTGGTAGGTTTATTTGACCTCGGGGTTCTCCACATTCGGAGTGGGGAAATATAGCGAAGAATGCCTGGCCCCCTTCTCTCAACATCCATCCAGAACTCAGGACCTGGACTGCTTGAGGGGGTTTCATTCTTGGGCAAACTCCTCCTCCGTCCTTTCATATATCCTCCTGCTTTCTTGGTCCAATTGTCTCCCCTCAGTAGAGTGTCACACAACTTGCTGTGTTATTCAGTGGTTCCAGGCACTGAAACAATAATATCAACATTTACTATTATAGTTTTACTGGTGGATTAACTGCAGTCCTGTTGAATTCATTGATTAAGATTTCAATTAATAAAATGGCAAAATAATTTTAGTTTTGTGAATTTGTTTTTTATTGTCCCCAGTCACATAAATAATATTGCTTCATTGTTTGAAACTGAATCCTATCCGACATGTACATATTAATTGTATGACATTTCATTTTCTTTTTCTGATTCAGGTCTTATGAGGATATTTTTAACGGTAATGAAGTCCCATAAATTTAATGAATACTACATGTGCATTTAAGTCACAAAACCAATGTTTTGGCATGGAATCAGACGAAGATAAAACGAGGTCAAAATGACGCACTCCCGAATACACGGGGGTGGGGCTGGAGAACAAAGAGAAATGATAACAATAGAAATGACTGGGGCCGAAAATCAACAATTTGCTTGAAAAAAAATCTAAACTGACCCCTCCAACCATTTTTGTTTTCTGGTGATGGGTGCTTTACTGCCATACCCCCCATATTCACAACTGTTAAAGAGCGTTTCAAACAAAAGTTGGAGATTAACTGAACAATTGGCAATCACAAAGCCTGATCGGTAATCTTACTGATCGACTGACCGCACCCCACACGTTCATGCAACATGTGTCTGTGAATGATGCTAGTTTATTACCTATCCAGCTGGAGCGATGAATTACACGGATGTACAGTTGTACATGGCCACAACTTGTCAGAAACTAGCCCACAGGTGCTCAGGGTGAGATCAGAGCGAAAGTTCTACAGATGTGACAGGACAATCTGCAAAAAGACACGAAATCTTTCATCAAAATCTCAAGTTGAACAAAGTCAGTGTTTAATGATGTCACACTACATCAATATTGTTCTTCATGTTTGTCCAGTGTAACTGTTTTCTGGTTATTGAATATTATGGTAAATGTACGTGGTTAGGCATTTGACTGGGGTTGTTTGATCTTACAACAGGCCTGCGTTTGACACAAAGTCTCAGTGCCGGCTACGGTTAATATGGAGGAGGCTGCAAAAATGGGAAACGGTTAATCCACATATACGTATTGTACACACCATTAAGCACCAGAGGTAAACACAGTACCTACGCCTTTTAAGTCAATACCAAATTACTTTTATGTCAACAGAGTGGTCACAACAAAGGGCAGGCACTTTTATTATTAAAACGTTACACGTATTGAATAATTCCTGTGTCCTTGAGTTGATGTTGGAAATCAGCCAGTGTTGTAACGACTAACGAATCCCTAAATTTGGTGACTCAAGTCAAGACATTTTGAAATTGTGACTCGAGTCATTAGGTCAAGAAGTCGAGAAGTTTGTGCAGTCAAGTTGAGTCGAGTCACGTCAAGTACCGAGCTCAAGACACTTTGAGTCACAAATTTGCAAACAAAATGCAATAAGAATACAACTACATGCAAGTCATTCTATGGTATGCATGCTTTCCACGCATGGAAAAAGAAAAGAAGACTGGTGTGTGCTGCGCCTCATGCTGTGTATACATACATGTACATCCTGCACCACAACGTATTCACGATCGATATAAGAGCAGCGCCATGAGTCTGATTTCAAATAGATTTTTTCCCCCCAAAATTTTGCTTTTAAGTATTTTGAGACTCGAGTCTTATGAACTTGTACTCGAGTTGAGTATCCATGAGAGGTTCAAGTTGAGTTGAGTCATTTGGTTGCAGACTCCAGTCAAGTCAAATCATTTACCTGTCTGGACTTGAGTCAAGCTGAGTTGCCAAAATTTGTGACTTGAGTCCGACTTGAGACAAATCAATAACTTGAGTCATTACAATTCCGAACTCAGTTCACACAACAAAGTGAACAAAGCATACAATCGGGTTGTCAGGGACAAGTTCGGGCATTTGGCTACAAACAGGAAATCTGGTCACAGCGGAATGAGACGTTACACCAGTACTTTGGAGGTGGTTTTGGAGGTGAAATCTAATAGTTCTAGAAAGAATTTAATTTTGGTAAATGCTACCTGTATGTGGTAGGTAACAGGATTCTACTATTGCCAGCTCATGACTAAAATGTTTTTAAAAAGCCAGTTGAATAATTCTACATGAAGTTACTCAGCCTAAGACCCAAAGACGTGCTACTAGATTTGTTACTAGTCATAACACCCACTTCTGCTGTGTGACTGATATACTGGAACCAACTTTTAGGGGACATGCAAGAGGACTAGGGCATAACAGCATGCCTTATTACCAGAAATTCAAGGCATCATTCCCAGCAACATTAAATGTCTTCTGCCAGACCAACATTAACCATCGACGGTGGAGTCATGTGTTCACTCTGTAGCCTCAACTGCAAAATCCCTCGAGCCAACAAAGACAATAACTGTATCCCTGTTTTTATTTGTATCCTTGTTTAATCCACCACTGTGCTCCCACCTGACGTCAATACCACTCTCACAATCATGTGACAGTCTAAACTTTGACAAAATTTCCAAGTTGAAAGGACACAAAATTAAGCAATCCTGTTCCATGTCATCTAATGTCCATGATGGTATAAACCTTTTCACTAACGAATTCATAATTGTGCATGCATGCGCAAAAATGGCCATGGTGGGTGGGCTTTTTCTTCAGAAAATCTCATTAAATTGTTTTTGCTATTAGTTTCTAATCTAAAGGGGTATTTAGTGCTCTGGAAAATGTACAATCTTGATTTTTCCTGTGCACGAGAGATTGCCGTATCTACAATGTACACGTACATGTAAGCTGGTCTCCTTTCGTGCTGTTTTATAGCAACAACAATTAATTGGGATTTTCTGAAGAAAATAAAAGAACAAAGCCAGAAAACCTGAGAGAAAATGATCAAAATTGTACCCTTGTATGTTTTCAATGGCCTGCTCACACTTCTCGCCCCCAAGGCCATTTAATTTATGCGTATGCATGCATACCGGTAATTATGAATTTAATAGTATTTAGTAACTACATGTGGGTGTAACGTCCATCATCTCCATGATGGTATAGTCACCAGATCCCTTATTTCTCCACTTACTGTACTGTCATAAAACCAATCAGACTTGACAAAAGATGGCAAAACTAGGGACCTGGCAACTATACCATCATGGATGTTAATCAGACTTTTAATATGTCAACAGAAAGAATTGGCATTATTTCGGGGAAGAATTCCATATACGAAGTCCACTGTAATATCGCGTAGTTACTACAAAAGTATCCTTACTATGATCGCTGAATGAAGACGATTCCAATAGGCATTGAAGAGCTGAACATCATAGGACAGAAATATGGAGTTTTGGGCACACTTTTGGAGCTACACATGGACCAGGTTTACATCGACAGGCGGCCATCTTTGCTTCTGAAGAACATGGCGAATGCGCACGACGTGTGCGCATGAACCGAATCATATCCGGAAAGAACCATTATGTAACAGGGGTTGGGCTGCCACAAGCATTGAGGTAATTTTATGCATGAATCCGCAACACGAGGAGTGCAGAGGGCCGTCATCTGTCTGGATGGATCTACACAGTTCACGAAATGCTGCGCAATGTGCCCTACTGTACATGTACATGTACATGTACAATTTTTACTTGGGGGAAAATAGTGCGTGTTTTGCGACAATTTTAAAGTTGGACAATTTCTTTAGAAGGAAAAAAGGGGCCCAATTTCTTTTACAGACAGTTTGTAAGTTGGACAATTTGTTTAGAAGGAAAAAAAGGGACAAATTTCTTTTAGAGAGTGTTTGTCAGTTGGAGGAGTTTTTTTCTATATTTATACAGAGGGAAGGGGAAAAGGGAGCTGAAACCTGTCTTTAGATTATTGTGTGGCTATCTGCGCTCTAAAATGTGAGGGGAGGCTTGTACAGGAGAAGAACATCCTTAAAGATTTGATTGAAGTGGTCTACTCCTGCATGTCGGCAGCGCCACATGTATTCGGCCAGATAGAACCCAAACTGGTCGCTTCCACTGTGTGGATAGTCACCTCTCTCACCAATTGCGCGTAAGACTCCAATTCTCGCTCATAGTGCATGTATTGCTAATGGATGAAGCAAGACTCCACCTAGCCTGAGTTCTTATACAGCATTGGAACGAAATTCCTTCTTTCGTACGGCCGACTCCATTTCTACTTGTTCTTTCTCTTTTGGTTTACATAAATACGACAGAGATAACTCACGTCATACAGTCAATTGTGCTCAGACATGTACCTTACCTAGTTGATTTCCTTTGGCACAACCTACTTACATTAACAACGGATAGCCACATTTATTTATATTCAAATATTCTAATTTATACAAATATTCGTGAATAATTACATATTCAGTTTCATAAATATTTAATTTTTTTAAATATTCATCTTGACCTCATCGTGACCTCTCCTTAATTCAACCGTAACTTTATATGGAACATATCGAGTTCCTCCGGCAACAAGCGCTCGTGTGGCGTGGTCAGTTAGACTGCTGTATTTCTATACCTAACAGTTCTCTTCATTGCAGGTTCGCTTCCCCTTTACGACACAATTTGGATTAAATGTATTAAATGTGTATACTAACTGTAATAATCCTTGTACTAATGACAGGAAAACTGTGGAGAAATAAAAGGACGGGATAGTGAAGGAAGAGGAAACGGTAGACGATATAGTAGGGGAAAAAAAGAACGGCAAAAGGACTCACTTTTTTGCCGTTTTATTGCGTGGGGCCCCTTCTTTTTAAACCTGTCCCCCTAAGTTACTGAACCCCCTTTCACATCTCTATCCCCCAAAAATAAATGTCGCCCCTTTTTAAATCTGTCCTGGAGCAAAAATTTCTCCTAAAAAGTGAACTTCGTATATGGAATTCTTTCCTTATTTCGTGCAGTAACTGATCCACTTGTGGGAAAAAAGTCCCACAAGTATACAGATTTGTCTTTTCCTACAATGTACCTCCATGGTGTGGCTAAGGATGGATCAGGAGTGAGAGTCCGTGCCACACTAGTGCTAGGACAGAGCATATCCAGTGTGAAGAAACCTTATGAAAACCTAAACATGTATGTAGCCTATACTGGGTGCTGTCATCGACATCTGCGATTGTCATCTGCCATTGTCATCTGCAGGCAAAGAAAGCACAACTCACCCATCCAAAATGTTACAGCAGTCACAGTCGTCTGGCGTGTCATCGTTTCGCTCGAATCGCTGATAATGCGATATGCCCGTGACTGGACGTGAAAAACTAGACTTTTACTAGTTCTAGACAGGTTTCGACCCGCAAGCCGGTTTTTAAACTGCATAGGGAAGTCTGGGACCTGCTCCTAATTAATTTGACGTTTTCTCGCTGGCGACGAAGCTTAGCTGGGGAGGGCCAGATCCCCCAGCTTCGTCGAGAGCGAGTGACTCGCGACGAACACAAGTTGTACCCTGCTGTAATGAATCTCCAATAGACACAGTTTTCTGCAACTTCATACTTTCTTCAATGTATAAAAACTATTTGACATCCATGTTTGATTAAATGCACTTGAACAACTGAGGGCGCTGTTGCTGTTGTAGCGTCATGTATGGAAGGCGCAGCGGCAACAGTTTATACTAATACCCACAAGTTCAAATAAAAGTCAGGAAAATTACTCACAAGTAACTCGGCTGTTAAAGACATATCTTTTGTTTTCCTTTCAATTTTCAGTGGCTTAACCGATGACTTTTCAGGATATTTCTTTCCAGAGATAATCACCCCTTCAAAACGGTCAGAGGCCCATTAGTGGCGTAGCTGGGGAGGGGGGCTGGGGCCGTGCCCCCAACAAATTCCCGGTGCCCGCAGATGCCCCCCCCAAAAAAAACCGGATGAATGGATATTGAACAAGGCTAACAAACTCTTGCCCCCCAAAACCACACCACTGAAAGCTTGTGCCCCCCACCATAAGATGCTGGTGCCCGGGCCCCCTTTGTGCCCTCCCACACAAGTAAAATCCTAGCTTGGCCTGAAGGTGTCTGCGAGGGGGTCACAGTGAGGGTCATTTTCACGGTGTTTTTACCAGGAGAACTTCCCATTTCCGTGAGAAAAACATTTCACGTTGAAACTGTGAATTCACTGTAAATTGAAATTCATAGTGGATCTGTGTATACATAAATTTCTGTTCAAATTTTGAAACAAGAAACTGCTTACAGGAAACATATCCAAGAAAGGTTTGCCTGCTTACTTATTGCTGTATACTTACACATTGAATCACCAAAGTAGGGCCTAAAGAACATGTGAAACTTTTACTCATGAATGATGGAACTCTGCATGAACATAAACCAAAAAGGCACCAACACTTCATTTACAACAGAAAAACAAATATTGAAAATAAAGTCAATTGAAACACAAAATACGTACACAAAGAGTGTAGTACAAATGCATTGCAAATACATGCTTTTAAATTAGTGTACTCATTTTTATCTTTTTTGGCTGAATGCACTTTGAAGTTTTTGTGTTCTTTTACAGGTTGTAGTGCAATCATTTTCAAGGGGGCGTGGCGGAAAGCAAATGAACTGTGTGGCATGTATTCATATCAATTTTCCAGCTTGCGCTGTGCATGTTTCATTTCCTGTTAGGGTTGAACATTATAAAAGCGACACTAAGTGGATGGCTGACACTGGGACTGGTGGCTTTTAAGTAGGGATGTTTCATATGTCCCTACATAGATCCCAGTTGGCTATTTTAACCCTAGTTACATTCTAGTTAGGAAAAAAAATCATCTGAATAACTTTGCAAGGACAAACAACTGATCATAATGGCTTCCGGGAAAGATTCATGAGTTTAGGAGTTTGATTCCAATTTTATTGTCACTACCCGCAAGTCCTGAAACTTAATCAAGGGAACACAATAATTCTTTCATTCAATAATTCTGTGAAATTCAACATTTGTACATTATATCTAGTTGTAATCGTTATAAGCGAGTAATAAAAATAAACATCCCTGTTAAAACACTTAAAGGTAGAAATTCCAAGCGTGCATTAAGAGCAAAATACGACCATACAAAATGATACATGTCCAAGGTTAATACATATACTACAGATCTTGAACATGCATAATCTTTTTAAGGTTAGAATTAGCTTTACGAGTTGGCCCTAATGAATTGAAAGCGAAGTTAACTTTATTTACGAACCCATAAATGAAAGCAGTGAATTAAAACTTCAGAAAAAAATTAATGTCATTTTATGCTGATGAAGCATTTAAAGTTTTTGATTATGTTTTAAACACATTCTAAAAGTGAGACACGAGACCCAAACTAGTATGATTCCATTGAATTTGATATCGATTCTGGGAACATGATCAAAATGACTTCCCAATCAATAAGGTCTTTAAGAGATTTCTCAGAAGGCCAGCTTAATTTTATTTTGCTTTTAATGGGCCAGTCAAATTTAAATATAATTAAAACAAACTCTCAAAATTACAAAAAGCCCTTCGAACGAACTGGAGCTCTTTTCATTGGCAGCTACCATTTGACGATTCGTAAAATTTGTTGGACTTATAACCACGTTAAGTTAAACAAGCTATGCCAACTACGTCATAGGACTGCCACAAAAAGTATGAGTTCTTATAGGCTAGCAACTAAATTATTTGATAGTGAAGAGATCTTTAAAAAAAAAGGCTTAATGATACACATGGAAATTGTAATAAAAATATGTCTCGTTTTACCACCAAACTTTTGCCAGAAATCATGTTGTACAGTTACATATGAAAGCAAAGCCGCAAATTATAGACAAAATAAGGGTAGGATTTTTATATATGACCTCACTGGTTTTCCCTTGCAGTAGTTTATCAGCCATCAGAAAATGATTACGTCCTGTAAAGTTAATAATTTTAGAAGGGAAAATATTGCAGTATTTACTAAACACTAAGAATTATTTTCAGATCAGTCTCATAGCTTTTGTGCACAGGTTGTCAAATGCTGTTTGGACATGGAACTCTGTCCCAAAATACATGAAAGTGCCCCAATTTGAAACAGACTTCAGATGTTTCTCAACGATATTCGAGTTCAAGATCGTCAAGGCAAAAATGAATTGCGCACTTGAAGTTTTTAAAAAAGCTCGAGGTCTTTAAATAATTTAAGCTGACTGAAAGAATCAATAGATTGTCCAATATTCAAACATTTTTCATGAAAGATTTTAGAACGGCAATACAGCATGAATAAAAACACTGTACTCATCGAATAACTGCACTCTACAAATAATTGTCTTAGGTTTCGAGTCGGTTGCTTCCAGTAAAATGTGAAGTGAAATCTGCAAAATCTGTATTAACGTCTGCTTTTACGCGACTCGCAGAGACGATCAATCATGCGACAGTACAAAAACAAAACTAATTAAAAAATCAGCATTTCTACAAAAAATGAAAATAAAATATAAACTACAGCTTCTTACAGTTTTATAATTTGTCATATTACTGCATACAAGCTGTTTCAACAAACTATGGTAACTGAATTCTGTTCTTGCATACATGGATTCTTACATAGACTACCCAATTATAAAAATGAATGCTTCAATGATACCTTATTGTAGTGCAAAATTTTTGAAAATATTAATAGAAAAATAGAGGTGCAATATCTCTGAAAAAAATTAGAATCTGAGCTGTCAGGTATCTTGCATATTCAAGGTAATCAACAAGGAACAGTAATTACCTGTATGCTGTTTTTTAGTGCAGTACGAAGCTTTATTAGAGAGATGGTGAATTGCCTCTCTCTCTTATGGCATAATTATGGGTATAAGATTCAAGTCATTTGTTAGAGCTAAAATTACTCAGCTGGATATTAGTGAACAAGTCACGCAAGAACCCACATACAGCGTAAGTCGTTTGTGCGAGATTCAACTTATATGTATATGCAATTTAACTCATATGTGTATGAGATACATTTTAGTTTTCCGACTTCTTTTGCCATGCCAACATTTGCACATAATTAATTGGAGCCAGGTTTTGAACAACAATATTACAGCATACCCACAAGCCGGCAGTGCATAACACGGACAACCTATATGTACATGGTTTGGTCTGGAATATTCGGTCAGACTTACACATATAAAACCGACATGGCAACACACAACTATCTTCACAGATGTTAAATGTAACAACATCTGAAACCCACCTTGAATACAAAGCAAGAGTATAAACTCAACTTGGAAGTTATTGCCTATATTTTGTATTTTTAGCAAGAGATTCCTCTCAAATCTACATGATACGTAGTGAAAAATATTGTTATAAATACATATCTCCTTCATGCTTTGTAAGGTCCTGTTAATCACAATATTATCAATGTAGAAACCATTTCAAAAATATGTACTGTATGACTAACATTGCAATGACAGATCACGGTGCGATATACAGCAGTAAATCATCCAGGTATTTCAATACCATTTCAGTTATGTAAAATAGCACGCAATGTACATGTACAAAGAAGCACATTTTACTACCTCGTCACTGTGTATAACTTTGGGGTGTCTGTAGATAACTCAGACATGGAAGCCAGACGCTAATGCCACGACTGCTCACTATATGTAAATTGCGCAGGTGTTGAGACTAGTGGTCCAGTCTTCGCCAGGTTAGGTCAGGAGCCTCCAAGTATGCAGGTTGGGAGCTGCAGTAAGTGGCACTGATGTACGACATCAGCCAAGCAGTCGCACATCCAGTCAGTATCTGCGTGCAAACACAAAGACTAAAAAAACGAGAGTTAGTGACACGCAAAAAAATTCTTAGGAATGACAAACAAAACAAGCATATACACGAACGAGTCACAAAACGGATACAACGGGAGACAGGACAAACGTGATCTCGCAAAGGCAGGGTCGATCAGCTCCTGAGGAATGCAAGAGCTATCCCTGCTACCCAAATATAAGCAAAGAGACTCAACCTCCACTTTGGGCAGTCAGCCAAGCAGTCGCAAATCGGGTCAGTGTCTGCATGCAAACACAAAGACTAAAAGGCGAGAGTTAGTGACATGCAAAAGAAATTCTTGAGAATGACAAACAAAACAAGCACATACACGAACGAGTCACAAAACGGAGACAACAGGCGACAGGAAAAACGTGATCTCGCAAGGGCAGGGTCGATCAGCTCCTGAGGATAGCAAGAGCTATCTCTGCTGCCCCAAAACAAGGAAAGAGACTCAACCTCCACATCGTGCAGTCGCACATCCAGTCAGTCCCACATCCAGTCAATATCTGCATTCAAACAAACAGACTAAAAGAAGAGAGTTTAATCTGCGAAAGAAAATTATTTGTGCCTGTTTATAGGCACAAATAAGAACGGGTCACAAAGCAACTGGAACCAGGATATACGAGAACGTGATTTTGCAAGGAAAAGAAAATGTACCAAGACACATTTAACGGAAAGAATGATAACCAGCTTCATATAAAAACAGGAAATGTTTTATCTTTATTCCGTCGGAAAGTGTAGGTGCATAGCCAGATGGGTTATGGTTGGTGTCTCCGAACCAAATGGTCAGCCAGGGGTTTAAATACAGCCTCTTGCCACAAATTGTCGACTGTATTGTAAGCCAATTAACCGCCGCTGACGTCTCTCCAATATAACCGTGGAGCTACTGGCATAAGTTTGTGCCGGACCTGCGGCGAAATTGCATTCAAGATTTGGATATTCTCATTGTTTCTTTTGGAAGGAACCAGAGAAAAACGCCAGCTTGATGAGGTACTTGGCTCAAATCAGGCTTGCCTTACTCACTTTCCATAATGCCATAATACTGACGTCGCATGATAATGCCCTGTGCACAAACCATTGAGACTGGTCTAAAAATATTCTGTTCTTTTAAGTAATGGATGCCTCAATATTTCCACAGTTAAAGTTGACTTCTAAGGACATTTCATTGCTTAGAGAATATTAAGGATTCACAGTTAAGTTTGCATACGCAATTCAAAACATGTTCGGTTACATTATAAATAATTCTTATTAAACCTGGTCATCTATAAATGCTAATTACAATAATTACAAGGGAATGACATGCCCAAGACCTTTTGAATGTAACTTGAATATATAACTCCCATCGAAGTTAGCGGAATCGGAAGTGTTCAAGTAAAGGCATACTTTTAATACCGAAGTCATACTTTTCTTACGATGCACGGACGAACAATTAGCCTGTGATTTTTCAGCTCGAGTCGGTACTTCCTACTTCATTAGTCATCGATATAATGACGGCAAGTTCATGACTTTATACACTGAATCCCTGCAAGCTGCAGCATTCTCAGAGTTAACATATCAGCCAGTGTTTGCTGTAACATGTCGAGGGAAAGATATGTTTTTGGTGTTAATTTTTAAAAAGCTCACCCGCACTGAGTCTCCATCTATGCATCATCAAGCCTCCAATACCCAGACCAGCAGCATACAGGTTGAAAATTGTAATGGCTGCCGAGCTTGGCCAGCCTGCATGTATATAATGCAAAAAAAGGTGTGCGGTTTTAACACAACGCACGATAATGCGAATGCACGACCACCTGTTCCACGTGTCCGTGCAGATGCTTTAAATTTTGCGCATTGTACCGCTCAACGACCACGTGGTCCTGAATGAAAGACTACACCTTGGTGAAAATTGGGAGTTGCCCTAGCCTGCAGTGTGAGGTACAAACTGACGGCTGTGAATAAAGATGTTGTGCAACACCCTGCAGAACACATTTGTACCAACCCGTTAACGTTTTGGCTGGAACTTTAGATATAGTTATGCAAATACGGTTGCCAAATTAGTTTCTTAGCTTGTAGACTATTTTCCAAGTTTAGTTGGCAATCTGGTTTATTGCATTTAAGAAGAAATTCAAGAAAAAACCCTATGTAGTTGCTGTCCCTCCCTTGAATATATGTGAGCCAACTGAATACTTCTGAACCCCCTAGGATGTATGATGATTGCTGATTTGTAACCCTGTTCTGAATTCTGTTAACTTGTATACACCGAGGCGCTAGCGCTAAGCGTGGCCTTTTTATGAAGCGCGCCCTCACGAGACGGCCGTGAAAACTCGGCACTGCTGCAACATGGCCGCCCCCAAATTTCACCAAGAAATTTGCTAACTGTTAAGGCAATGGCAAAAACGTAACACTTCAGTTGAAACGATAAAAAGTTGAAGAACGCAGTTGCAATGAAAACACAGTTTTTTTTTTTATTCTTACTCAAGCAAGGATGGTGTGGGTCAAGAACAACTGGATGGGGCTCAACCAAAGCAGTGTCTGTTGAGGAAGCCTTCCTTAAGCGACCTCCAACTCTAATCAGCTTGTTAACTGGGTCAAGCTCCGGTGCCAACTCAAGAAGACGACTATTTCGAGACAGCTCCTTATTGGACAAAAGAGCACCGACTTCCTCCTTAAAGGTCTCGCTCTGTGCCTTTCGAAGCAACAAAATCTCCACCTCCTGGGTTTGTTCTGGAGTTAGAATACCATCCAGCAACTGATCATCTGGGTACAGCTGCCTTCCAACTGCACTGACCAATTCTGTCCAACTTGAAAAGGCTGTAAAGTCAACATCAACCTCTGAGGTAGGCACTGTGAGACCACAGAAGACACTCTTGATTTCATTTTGTTCAACGATAGAATTGACACGAGTTTGTGCCAAGATACATGCACTGTCCTTCTGCCACTCCTCTTGAGGGTCATGAAGCCACCCTGGGCCATCAGTCCATCTGGAGCCTTTCCCTAATTTGGCAACTGGTAAGCCACGGGTGACATCGTCAGCAGGGTTATCCTCACTTCGAACATAGCGCCACTCCATACCCTCAGACAATGTTTGTATCTCGGCAACACGAGTTCCAACGAAAACCTTGAACCTGCATGACTCTGACTGAACCCAACTGAGTACAGTGGTGGAGTCGCTCCACATCAGAGTATACTCAACATCAACTGTAAGAGCCTCTAGGACGACTTGCGCGAGTTGGGCACCAAGGAGAGCCGCCATTAGCTCAAGACGTGGCATAGATAGCAGACGCTTTGGTGCTACCCGACATTTGGCTAACACAAAGCTTGTGTGGATCTCCCCAACGCTGTCAGCGGTACGTAAGTAGGCAACTGCCCCATACAACTTCTCTGAAGCATCACAAAAGACATGTAAGGACCTCTTCGCCGTGGCTGCCTCAACAGACGGTGGTGTATAACACCGTGACAACCGTATCTGTGGGATATACTCCAACTCCGTGCACCACTCTTCCCATCTCTGAGTTAAACCAGGATCAGTTACCCTCTGGTCCCAATCCAGCTTTTCTAACCACAAATCACGAACAAGCAACTTGGCTCTAGCTGTGAAGGGTGCAATGTCCCCCAACGGTTCAAATTGACTTGCAAGGGCCCTGAGGGCTATGCGCTTAGTCAGCACATTGTGTTCTGGAACCCTGGCTGGGTGATACAGCTCATCACTCTTCCAGTCCCAGCATAGACCAAGAGCTGGCTCTGGATCGCCCCCCTGTGGGTCCAGTGACAACGATTGTACCTGACGAGTTGAACAAGCCTCATTGGGAAGACTCTCAAGTACTATGGGGTGACTACTCGCATACTTCACCATCTGGAATCCTACTTCTTCTAAACATTTGCGTGTGCTCTGGACAAGTTGGATAGCCTCTTCTTCAGTGTCTCGACTTGCCAGCTGGTTGTCTACGTAGGTCTCTTTCTCTATTGTAGACTGGACTCGTGGATACTGGTCTACCCGGTCCACAGCAGCTTTCTGAAGGGCAAATGTTGCACAGCACGGACTACATGCAGCCCCGAATGGAAGCACCAACCACTCTATGACAACCCATTTGTCAAGATGCTCATCTTTCCAAAGGAACCGAAACATTGGTCGCTCTTCCGGTCGGAGTCTAACTTGATGAAACATGGCGGTTATATCTCCTGAAACCGCCACTCGACCCTGACGAAATCGTAAGAGAACATCCAACAGAGATGGACCCAAGGTGGGGCCGGCAACCAGTTCATGATTGAGGCTCTGGCCTCCAAACTCAAATGAGCAATTGAAAACAAGACAGTTTTTTCCACTACTTTGTACAACATGACATGGAATATACCAACCTCGTAGTTGGTCTGCCGACAAGTCATCCACCGGTCCAAGAACCCTGACCTGTTTCTGGTCTTGGAGTTTCCGGATGTACGTGCGACAATAATCTGCCAACTCTGAGTTTCCGTCAATCTTCCTTTGGTTTGAGCGGGCCAATGCCAATACTGCTTGTGGGAGACTGGAAGGTTTCTTGTGGTTAGGCTTCCACAAGAGTGGAGTTTCAAGCCGCTTCACCCCATCAACTTCAACTTCCCTGGTGTTCTCTTCCAGCATGTTGATGGCAAGCTTGTCAATCCTCGAGCGGGTTACCTGCTTTTCATTTACCTGTGGTAATTTATCAACTGTCATAAATTGCTCCATCAATTGGTGCAGCTGCTGGTCGGGTTGCTGTGTAGCACATGATGTGAACAGAATGCCTCGGCCCTCCAAAGTTTTACCAGGAATTTGGAGACCTTGGTGACCAAGGACAGTCCAGCCAAACAAGGTGTTTACTGCCACGGGGGAACTACACTTTGGACCACAGCGGACTTCAGACGAAAGCGTGAGTTCGACATGGTCCGCACCGATGAGCACAGACGGTTGAACCCTGTGGGCCGAAAACAATGCTAGCCCTCGTAAGTGAGGCCACTTGTTTTGTAGATCCTCTGCAGACACACTGTAATCAACTAGCTGAACATCTGGGGCGCTGAAAGCACACTGTATGCCGTACCTTTCACTGTCTCCACGAGCAGAGACTTTGAAGTCAACACATTTTCCCTTCCAGCTGGTGTCACCCATCACAGTGCTTATACAAAGTTGTTCTTCATGGCCAGGAATATTCAACTTGTCAACAACAGACTGCAGGACCATTGTCCTCTCCGCACATTCATCCAACACGCCAAAGGTGTCAATGCGACCTGAAGGCCCATGCACTGTAAGTGGCACAACTTTAATCAAAACATCACGCTTGTAGTCCACTCTAGGGCTAGGCCCCACCCCTGAACACATTACTGCTTCCTTAGCTATGGGTTCAGAAAGTTCGTGGAGGCTGGTGCGGTGGTCACCTTCGCATTCTTTACACTTTTTAGGATACACACATTCCTTTTCATGTTTCTTTGCACATTTTTTACATCGTTGGTTTGTCTTCAACCACTGCAACTTCTGTTCTCTTGTCAAGCCCTGAAATTTTTGACAAGTTTCGAGGTAGTGGCCCGATTCTCTGACTTTGCAATACAAACAGCTAATCCTCTCTGGAGTCATTGCAGATGCATTGCTTTCATTCGGGGCCTTGGTCTCAGTAGCAATCTTCTTTCTGACTGCTGATGCAGTCGCTGCTGACTGAGGACTGGCTTTGGCCATGTAAGATCTGGATGGATACGGTTGGTTGGATGGAGACTTCTTTTGCCCCTGACTCCGCCATTGTGAAGACTCCCTGGGGGACTTTGACTTGCTTGCCTTTTCTAGGAGGATCAAACTAGCTGGGCCAGTCTTCTTCTTTAACCATCGATTAAGACCATGTACTGTGTATCTCATACCATGGCCTTGATTCCACATTTTGGACAGGAATTCTGAGTGAAGCCTCTCAGGCAATTTTTTGACAAGCTCAGTGGCATAGCGGTGGTGCTTAAGCTCATCACTAAAGTCCAATTTTTCAGCTGTTTCTACTGCTGTGGCCAGCTCATCTGAGAAGTCACGGAGTCCAGACCAATCATTGTACGCAAGGACAGGACGGGCCTCTAGCTGATTGAGTAGGCCTTGGACTATTCGTGCTGGATCCCCATATGCCTTATGCAACTGCTTCATTGTCGCCGCATATGCTCCATCTCCCAAGATGAGATTACGGTCAGCAATGGCTAGAGGACGACCTCCGAGATGACTTCGTAGGTAGGTGAATTTGGTGGCCTCTGGCAGTTGATGCATGGGGCCTTTCATGATGCTGTCCCACAGAGATCTAAAGGTTACATACTGCCTAACATCATGCTCACTGTCGAACTTAGGGATGTCCAACTTGGGGAGGCTATCCCAAATTCCAAAGCCATAGCCAAACGGGCCTGCGAAAGTCGTCACAGGGCCTTTACTGGCATTAGCAGCAGGAGTTGGGGATTTGTCCTTAGCCTTGGAAGATCCCTTAGAACAGTGTGAATGTTTGCTACCTTTATCACTCTCTGATGGGTCGTCACCATTGGAGGAACTTGATTCGCCCTGTTCTTCACCACTGGAAGTGTCTGTGTCCTCTCTTGAGGTCGATGGCTCTGGAACCTTGCCATTCTTGGTGGACTGCTGCCTGGGGGCACCATGCTGGGTTGGGGATTGACTGCCCACTCCTTCCATGGCGGATGCACCACTGGTTGGTGAGAACTTGGAAACTGGCATGTCACTGAACAAACGAACTGTGGGCAAAGACTGAACTAACATGGTGTTAGGAAGAAATACGGAGGCATTTGGGTTAAAGACTTGTGGCAAGGAACTGGCCACTTGTACGCCTGCTGCCTGGTGAGAAACATACGAGTCTGCCATAACACACGAAACCGGCGCATTTATTACCCCAGGAGGATGAGTGCTTGCTGCCCCGTGTGAAATGTATGCGCTTGACATGACATGTGAAGTGTGTTGACTTGCTGCCTCACGAGGGTTAACACTTGTCATGGGGATGGCCATGCTGTGCTGCATTAACGGTACAGGCTCGGGCATGCGCGCGTTAAGATTGACAGAGGTATTCATACCAATATCAGCCAACATGGATACAGAGGGCTCAGAAGTACTTACCCCTTCATTTACCCAAGCAAAGGTTCTATCTTTAACTGACTCCACCTGCCCTGGTAAGTGACCACCCACGTTTGTTTGGTCTTTTTCTTCCTGATAAATTACATCAATTTCATGTCTCAGTCTCTCAGTTTCTAGTTCTATCTCTGCCCGCCTCAAATCTGAGTTGATTTGAATTTCCATCTGCTTGGCTTGGAACTGGACTTTCGCTCTTTCCTCTTCCGCCTTCCTCCTGAGCTCCTCCAGTTTCCTGCGTGATTCCTGTTCAGCAAGACGTCTTGTGATCTTTGACTTGGATGATCTTGCTGAGGAGTTGCTTGAGGTCCCGCTGTACATGGAGGGAGGTCGTCCTGTATCGGGCACATCAGCATCCGCAGGTTGCCTGGGCAGAGAAATACTTGGTTGATGAGGAAAACTTGAAGGCTGTATGACATGGTGGTCATGGGCCTCGGGAACATGTCGCGGATAACGCCCTTGGGTTTCTGGAACATGTGGCGGATAATGCTCTTGGGCTTCTGGTACATGTGGATAATGTCCCTGGGGATCCGGAACATGTGGCGGATAACGCCCCCGACGAACATGTAGGGTTTCTTCAGCTTGGGTTTCAGTAGTGACAGACATGTTGAACTTGACAGTTCTTAGTTACCTGGATGTCATCCGGCTCGAAGGACCAATTTTCTGTAGACTATTTTCCAAGTTTAGTTGGCAATCTGGTTTATTGCATTTAAGAAGAAATTCAAGAAAAAACCCTCCCGGTATGTAGTTGCTGTCCCTCCCTTGAATATATGTGAGCCAACTGAATACTTCTGAACCCCCTAGGATGTATGATGATTGCTGATTTGTAACCCTGTTCTGAATTCTGTTAACTTGTATACACCGAGGCGCTAGCGCTAAGCGTGGCCTTTTTATGAAGCGCGCCCTCACGAGACGGCCGTGAAAACTCGGCACTGCTGCAACATAGCTTTAACCGCCCCAACAATCGCCTCAACACCTCAACATGAGGGAAGCGTTGCAGGTGTGTCATTTCTCCAACGGGTGGATTGTCACCAGCGAGGGTAGGGGGATAAGTTGTCCCCGAGAAATGTGACCGATGTTCATGTTTTATTTATTTGTTCAAATTAGGGCTTGAAAGCCCTGATGCCTTACGAACAGTATTACCATCTTTTTTGGGGGGGAGGGGGAATCAAAACTTTTTCACAGATAAAAAAGCTGACTTTCTTTCAGACAAAATTCCCATCCTCCTCGAACGCACGAGCTGGATACGGCACTAGTGGGTTTGTTGTTGAAGCTGAAGATATCTGATCATTATTTATTATTTACATTTCCCGCGTGTAAAATTGGTTTCGTCCCCATGGAAGAGAATTGGACACAATTTCGCTGACAGCCAAAGTATAGAGCTGTTGTTAAAAGCTTCAATAAAACCTTTCATTTCCATGATCCCCAATTGAAACTCTCAGCTCAGATAACATAAATATAGGGGACCCTTGCCATAGCGATTTTCTCTCCTTTTTGACCAAAGAAAACGCAGTTGTCGAGATCTGAGCGTGGTTGGTTGTTGATTTATGCATTATATAACATGATCTTTACAATTGATCGTGTTTTAACCGTTGAAATATACGAAAAGCAATGATAATTCTCCATGGCCTGGCGTAATGGCCTTGGATTCGCAACCAAACAATGAATAACAAGTTTTTTTATTTGATTTTGAACAGCTTGCATTTTGTATAATTTTGCATGGGTATTGTTGGGTTCCTCATGAATTAATAACCAGTGTTGAACGTATTCGTCAGATAAAATTTACAGCGGTCAAAGGCAACGCTACAGCTTTGTTGGAGAGGGACCAGATATTGGTCCAACTGGGACAAGAGTGAACTCATTTCATGGCTTTCATGAAGGTTAAATTTTGGTATTTACTGAAGTGTATTGTTTGATATCCAAGCTGACGATTTGCTCGGCGTGAGCTGATTTTTATTGTTGAGTCAGAAAATGTGATCAATAAACTGTTCGAATTACTCAATAAACTGTTGCTGGCAACAAATCTAAAAATGTAATGTTTTTTATTTAATGTCAAATGTTGCATTTTTTGGTATTATTTCTGCCCTTTATTCCATTTTTTTACAGCCAAACTATATCAAGCCTAAATTTGATATGCGTCTGTTCAGTTCTGCACTGCCACGTACAAAATATTTCAAGAAAGGATATGTTGTCACTAACCCGAACTTACAAATCATGCTTAATAAATTTTGCGGAACGGCCTTCTGCACTCATTAGTGCACGACGCAAGATGCCACTTTATAAAAACAGACGCTTAATGGACGCTAAATTCCTTGGAAAAGTTTCCGAGGGCAATATCATCATGGCGTGGGTTTTGTTTTAAAACACCTTTGGACATCATGATTCAGAGTATTTGACGACAACTTTTCTTCTTTCTTCAAGTCTTAATTTATAAAACTCAAATGCAAATGGCTTCAACTAAATGTACTGACGTCGCATTCTCAATATTTTTGGATAGAATAACTTATGGCATCTAACGATTCTTAAAATTATTATCGCAGTTCATGAGTTGTCGAAGGGTATACTTACAAACAGTCACTGAGCAAGTCACACACATTTTCCTCTCCTGAACACGATCCGGATTGTTTATGGTTTTCAAAGATTTTTTTTAGATTTAAATGAATGACAAAACAAACGAAGTCACAAACTTCACTTTTAAAATGAATTATAATATACGAATGAATTTTTTTTCGTTTCTATATCAGTATCGAGGAAACATGATGTTTCTACATGTATGAACAATGCGTAAAGTGAGTTTGATGGGCATGGCTTCTTGAACTAAGTTAATCGAAACTTTTGTGGTTTATATTTCGTACAATGCACAGTAGATTGTAGGAAGTTAAAATGCCATTTGAAGACTTATAAACACATATACATGCACATCAGTTAAATGTCTCTTTTAAAACCCCACTTCCCGAATGTACCTTATACAAGGCAAGCTTCTAAGCTTGACTAGCTGTCCTATATCATGCTTGAAAGAATATTGACACAATTGCCCTACAGTAAAGTTCTGAACAACAACTAAATCAGGGATTTCAGATAATTTTGATATACTTCAGAATGACAGATGATGGATGATGTGATAACCAAACTGTGTGGTTGCATAAAGCAAGACTTCAAGTTTTTAAAACGGCCCTATCCTTCGGTGTTTCGCATGGTATACAAGTATATTTGGTTTTAAGGATGTTTAATTGAGGGCCCGTCCTATAATCTTATTTCATGAATAAAAGCAACGTTGAGACTACCAAGCACAACAAAGTTGATAAATTTCTCTTTTGCCCAATCAGCAAACGTTACTATACGTTAGTTCACTACATGCATGACGGCCAGTCACAGAATACAGTAATTGCTACAATAAGCCAATAGGCAACATTAAACTTTCTGCCTATATTCGAAGGGTAAGTTAAGGCACAAATTTTCCCGAGAGTGTATAGAATTCCATAAACCACAGTATATAGACCTACGACCTGGGACAAGTCGTGAGTTTTGTCGCGATGATTGTAATTTGCTTGATACCTTGAATGCACACGGAAATGTTGACCTTCGTTTTTTTCCCCAAAAAAATTCTATAAAAATGAAGGCCTTGGTGAAATGTCCTGGATATAAGGCAGCGTGGATGAGCGAACTCTAGGTCCTTCTTATCGACGAGGTAAAGATATAGCGCGGAACTTTTGTGAGCGTTGCTGCGTTCTCCCATGATTACATATAAATTGCATAGGCCTAGGCTTTTTTCCAAGCACGTGCATGGCAACCGTGGAAACTTGCCACTATGGTGACAATGTTATCACATTAAAGTGAACTGACCTGTCCCCGTTTGCGAGTTAGCCACGCTCCTTAGACAACCCTGTTGAATTTTGTACGTTGAGTTTTGTTTGTCTCAAATTTGACACGTCCTGCATCCGTATTGTACATCTTGTAATTGGACAATTCACAAGATGCGTTGACAAGAACCTACCACGATACGTTGATTAAAAAGTAAAACGTACTGCAAACCGTATGTTAAATATTCCCTTGCAGCTTACTCGTTTAAAATGTTGGTCCT
The DNA here is from genome assembly GCF_054643075.1 of Acanthaster planci. Lineage (NCBI taxonomy): Eukaryota > Metazoa > Echinodermata > Asteroidea > Valvatida > Acanthasteridae > Acanthaster > Acanthaster planci. Next base: position 9,968,820 of record NC_141785.1, on the reverse strand, counting down.
AAGTCAAAATTATATGAATAATGCATGTAGGCTGTTCCTCTCTTCCCGTCTTTTTTTATTATTTTGTTTATAAGTTCCCCTAATCTAATTATGTCTTTCGTATGCAGTCTAACTACTTTTTCTGACCCGTTTCACGGCAACATTTCGATTAGAATTGTACCAGCGTATGGATGGTTAGGATAATTAATTTTTCCACTGGGGAACTGTAAACATCGAGCGCATTTATGTCGTTCCCTGACGTGATTTGATTAATACTGTTTGCTCATTGCTCTCCAAAAGCTTGAGAGAGGAAAAAAATCCGAAATTAATGAGCTCACAACTTCCTACTCAGGATGCTTGGAGGTTGCAAGAAAACTTGTACATGCTCAGCATATAGAGTCAATAACATAAAGCGGCAATACATATCAAATGTTAACAATCATGGCCGACGAAGGCTGAAAGTGCTGTCTTCGTTAAAAATAAAAGAAATACGTGCAAAGGTGCCACGTTTACTCTATATACATTATAATGAACTATATCGACCACTCACTGTACACAAAACAGACCATATTTTTAGTCACGACATGGGGCTCCCGAACATTAATAAAGATGCTTTCTGAGCTGATTTAATATCGAAATAAAACATAATCTATTATTAAAGACCCTCTCCCCATAATGCGAGGCTTCCATATGGGCTCTCAAACATTTACCACGATTTTTTTCAGTGTTTCTTTAATCGCTTTATGGTCCCAAAGGTACACGCGTTATTGTTATTAATGATACTTATAGCGATCAATGAATCTGGTCACGTTCTCGTTTCCTGTTGCCATCACTCTTCGTGCAATGGCCTTTCTTAGGCAGACAGGAAGCATGGCATTTTTTCCTGTTTTCTGCGAGACGACGCGTTGAGAAGTCACGCCGATGTCCAACACGCCACGCAATAAGCGTTTGGTAAAGCGAAAATACATGACTTTCCCAGGCAAACTGTTCATCGAGAGAACATCTAATGTGCGTATATAATGATCGCCGTTTTGTATACGCGGCAATCTGCAAACTGTACGTGGCCGTCATACGTTTTTGACAAAATGACACTGCTTAAAGTTACAGTCCATGATTTGTCATTTTTGCACTATATTTGTTAGAAACAACAAAAGGGCTCAAAATCTAAAGAGGTTTGCTTTACAACTAACCTTATGAAGTTTGTGCTTAGTGAACTGCGGTGAACATTCTTTTCCTAATCGAAAGTTGAAGGGCACACTGCTGAAACTGGCCTTCTTTCATTGCTTTCTTCAAAATGACAGCTTGCCTGAAAGAATTATTCCATGCGTAGCGCCCCATATATCTTTAAACCAATAATTTCGTCAGTTACTGTATGAAAGGTTGCAACTGCGGGATATTAAGTCAATGTATCAGGATCTTTGTGTCTTATTTTGACATCCTCGTTTGCTTTTGCTGTGCATTAATAATTCACCACAGCACACAAACGTAAAATCTCCTTTGGTCAATAATATAATACAAAATGGCCGTCAATGTTTACTACCCCGTCTGCGCCATTCGCCACGCGTTCGATCTAGTTTGCTGATATGAATACAGCAAACAGTCTAGTTTGCTGATATCATGAATACAGCAAACAGTGGCATGCTTAAAAGATTCTCATTATAACATTCGACGTGCATTAGTCAAATGCATTAGTCACGTGCATTAGTTGTCAAAGTATGGGAACATACCAAATGTCGTATACTGTCCATTGATACAGAGCTGCACCAAATTTTCGGTAAGAAAATTGTGTTGGTGCTCTCATCCGAAGCTGCTGCTCTGGTGTCGCTGAATTAAGTTACCAGCAGCTCATAAGTTGGTATTTAACGAAACATCTAGGCCTAACTGTAAGTTTTGACCACCTCTACCGTCCACAGATACAAATGGACTCAACCTTCTTGAGGAAAGAGACGGAGAAAGGGATTTCAGTTTCAATAAGTTCGAGGTCGCCGTTTAGGTCCGAGATAACAGACAGCTCTGTGGCCAGTGCTTTCCTCTCTATCTACAGATGTGCTCGTTTATGATGTGGTAGAGGATTTCAGTCTGCTCTGGAACCAGTCTCGTTATGACGACTGGCGGTCGGGCGATCTGCGGGTACGGGTACGGTTCTGCGGGTCTCAGCATCGGTGCCCGTACCGTCATCTGTAACGCCCACCCGGTGGGCCAGACAGCGGCGACCGCAGAACTGCTGCTGGAGTTTCTTGCGGAAGCGATCGTAAGCGAAAGAGTAGATGAACGGGTTGATGCACAGGTTGAGAACGACAACGACGGATACTACTTGGTAGACCGGGTGGCCCACGAAGTTGTTGTGCAGGTTGAGATTGTAGAGCAGGTAGTAGATGTCAGTCGGCAGCCAACAGACGGCAAAGAAGGCAGCGACAACGACCAGGGTGACTGTAACGTTGCGGTTGGCCTTGGAGAACATCTCGCGGGCGGACTCGTTGTTCTCCCCGTCACGAGCCCTGGAGCGCTGGCGAAGAGACCAGATAATCCGGGAGTAGGTAAACGACATGGTCGTGATGGGAACAATGATCTCGTGAACGAAGATGAGGATGCCTCCAACGGCTTGCACCTCCAAAGAGGGCCACGAGGCACCGCAGTCACGCACCTCGGCGTCGTAGTAGCATATCAAAGTGAGGTGAGCGGCCGGTAGCCAGCCGGCGATCCAAGCAGAGGCCATGACGATTTTCAGCCTTAAGGGTGAGAAAGTGTTACGGTGCTTGATGGGGTGGCACGTAGCCAGGTAGCGCTCGCTGGAGATGGCCACCAGGTTGTAGGTCGAGGTGACAAACATGCCGTACATGGGCCACTCGGACCACCAGACCCGGCAGTAGAAGCGTCCGAGGAAACTGTCCGGAATGGGTGGTACTGCCAACGCAAACCTCCGAACGAGGAAGACGGCGGAGGCGACGAGATCAACGAACGACTGGTGGATGATCAGCTTGTTGGTCGGGGAGTAGAACACCTTCCTGTGGCGCAGCATCACGAAGCAAACCACGGCGTTCCCAAACATGCCTAGCGAACTAAGTACGACGGAAAAAATCAAACCGAAGTTAACCTGGCTGTCATTAAGTGCTGCAGCACCAGGAACGGTAACACTTGATAGAAGCGGCTGCCCTGATGTGACCAAGTCAATCATTGAGGTCGCCGTTCGAGTTTCCATTATAAATCACCTCCCGGATGAGGACAGTTTATTGGTGGAAATATCAAGAAGTTCCTGCTTGTCAGCACTTTCTTGTCCCTCCGTAAGCAGGGGTAGTAATAAAGCACTTTGATCTAAGTTAGTTAAGGGCGCGATATAAAAACTGTTGTTATTTTGTTTTTTTTAATTAACTTATAACGTTGGCGAGTATAGTTTGCCTTGATCTCGGTCGATGCGTTTTCTTCGTATGATTTTTGTCCCTACTGTTGTCTCAAAATGACCCTGATTTCAGTATTTCAGAACACTGAAATATAAATGCCAGGCCCAGTCTCTTCAGTTTTCTACTGAATTACGGGACACTTGAGATTTTTGTCGGCAATTTCCCGGTACTATACACAGTGGGAAGTGCATCAGATTGTCCACACCCGCGCTCGCAGGCCTGAAACGTATGCGGATGAAAACCTTTTATTTCGCTCGACGACCGTCGCGTACATTGAGGGAGGCACGTACATTCAGCTCTCTCGCTTGTCACACAGTCTTATGCTCAACATCATGCATCGGCTTAAAGAGCATCCATTAATGTGATTGAGAAGGAGAAATCAGAGTCTAATAACAACAAAATCGGAATCGACTGCACAGATGAGAAATATTTCAGCAGGAAAGGGATTACAGTTAAGAGTTTCGAATTTAGACAACAATCTTTCTGAGGTCTCCGTCATTCCGTACCGGTGTAATTGCAGTTTAAATAGAAACTATTCAGGTACGATTATCTGAAGCAAAAAGAAACGGCACATAGAAGTTGCTCGGAACAAAAGAAATTGAAAAGACCTCTTCATTAAGGCTCCATCTACTCTCGAAAAGACTCTAGGGATGGCGAAGATAGAAACCGTCAGCCGAGTCTCCTTGGAAGAAAGAGGAAAACACAGACAAGTAAGTTAGTCTGAAATGCAAGTACATTTGAACAAAAGTAAAGGAAATTTTTTTCTGGACTTATTCTAATTTCCTTGCAAAAGGGCGTTCCCCACAGGCATTATAAAATGCGGTTTTCCCACTGACTCAAGTGACACGAAGCCCAACCTTTTCTGTCGTTTTAGGCAACACAGACTGCAGTGCCATACAGTCGCGCAAGCAGAGTTTTAAGATTTAAGCAAGTCTTTAGATGTTTGCATTTGTAAGGACACAAAATGCGGGACAAACCAAATTTCATTGGTTTGGTTTGATTTCATTTTGTGTTTTGTTTTGCTTTGAGCAACTTAAACGTGCCCCTCTCTTTTCGAGTCAAAATATCGTACCAAACAAAACCAAACCAACCCTACCCTACCCTACCCTACCCTGACCTGACAGACACCTTTCCATAAACGCTCCATCCACTCTCGGTCATGACGAAGACAGAAACCATCGGCTACGTCTCCTTGAAAGAAAGAAGAAAAAATACAGACCATTAAGTTAGTTGCACATGGAAGTACATTTGAAATGCCCGTACGTGCAAAGGGTATTGTCGCACTGAGTACTGTAAGTCTACCACTGTATAGGCAAAGACCGCAGCGACGCGCACACATGTACAAGTGGTACTCGTGGTAAGGAAGCCTTCAGATGTTTTCAAAACTACACGACACGTGAAGGGGAAAACGCGAAATCAACACTCCTGGATCGGCACGGTAGCACATGGCAAAGGAGTGACCATTATAAATCATTCGTAATTTTTACGAAAGAAATGTCACTGTTTAGTTTGCAACATCGCAGCTGATCTGACCTACTGTGCTAAGCAAAGGCTTGCCTCCTGCAGTGATGGCTAATATCGGGGCAACCATTTATGTGGATACGTGGTTCTTAAATGTGTTCTGATTGGACCGTTACATTGTACGGTGAGACTGTGGCGTGGTAGGATTTTTGAATCATTGAACAGACAGCTGTCGCTGCAGAGCTGCCATTTTGAAATTTTGTTTGTCGGAGCACCACCGTACGTATGCAGTGACTCACAGAACCATTTCCCAACGATCTCACAGCTAGAGATACGGGAAGACTTCATTCCCTTCCCAATATTCGGTCGCCCTTTAACGAATTTTGTTGAAGAGTTATATAATCTTTCGAAGACCCCTACAGGGTAAAAACAAGTGCATGTATTGATGTTTACCATCTCGTCTTTAAGTCAGGAAAAAGAGCATAATCCAAAAAGACAAAAGAAGAACCACACAAAAAAAGAAAAATGAGTATGTTTCTTCTCATGCTGTGACGTGACGACTACGTGACTTTTGGTAAAGCTTTATGCAAACTTTTTACAAAAACAGGTGTGAGGAACATCACTCTAATACCATGCAAAGGCAGTGATGTTACTAAAAGGCAAAATAAACAAACAAAACAACTTCCCTCCAAAAAGAAAACTGTCAAAGACAAACCGAACAAAAACCATATGGGCAGATGGCATACTCTAAATCAAGAAATTGCATTAAGTGATCTTTATCACATCTTGTGATGGTCATGAAATTGAACTTCCTCACTTGTCGCCCACACTCTTTTCCTTGAGTAAAGACTCTCCAGTGGGCAACCTAGGTATTGATTAATCAGTAAAGCAACTCTGTGTTAGACGGTATACCACCGTGCATCTAAAGCGATCGAAAAATGTTGAACTGAAGGTGAGGAAAAGTGTAGAGAGTCATTTGACAATTCTTCAGTTGTGAGTTTCTAATAAGTGCACTTATAATACGAAAGAAGTCTACTGCTGATTTCCTGCGACTAGCGCAACGATTAACTTGGCCAAAGATTAGCAGGCATGGGAAGTCTCCAGCTTTACGGTAATCAACGAAATGCAACAATGCACGTCACCAAAGGTTTGTTTAAAATACACACCATCCTGGATTGCGCCCTTTTTGGGCATGAAACGCATTATCTACAAAAGATCACTTGAAAGAGGAACACAATGTTTCACACAACCTTCCCCAATGAGCTGTTTTTGTGCGATATTCGACGGAAGAAGTTTTGACTCTAATCACAGTGTTTCTCCCACTGCGTTTACACAAACTTGTATGTTCTCGTCCTTTTCAGGTTTTTTTTTACCGAATTGGCTGAAAATAATCATTAATGAGTCGGCAAATTTTGCTGCCAGGTCAGATGCAGCCAAGCTCTCTTTTTTCACCATTTTACCGAAACTGCAAAATATCAGGTTCCATGGTTTCCTTGGTTCCATAGTTTCCTTTCACCGAAACGTTTGAAATTTCGTCCCGAACAAGCTATTATAAACATTGGCTTTTGCACTTATAAGAGCCAAATTTCGAATATATTTGCAAGAATACTCAAAGATTTTATTATCTACTTTCACCTTTCCAGTTTTATATTTATGACATACTTTAAGGTTCCCATTTTGTATTTATTTTGAATTAACTTGCCGTACCGATTTTGCTTCCAAGAGCATCTCGATTTGGTGATTAAGTCTTATATTCCGTAAGCTCGTGCAACTCATCATCCTGTGGCTTCACAAACTGCGCTGCAAACGTGTTAAAAAGTAGCCAAACGATTTTAGTGTACCGGCGAATGAAGGAAAGAAACCAACAGATTAATGGGTTGCTAGGGAAGTCAACACTGAAGAAACGGATTTTGGACAGACGACCTACTCAAACAACTGCCTAGATACGCTTTAAATTCTGGTGGCATGGACGAGTCCGTAGACCTTTTGCCATTTCACAAACCTATCTCCTGCTTGCAAGTGTCACTAATGCAGTGGTCATTTGTCCTTTTGCGTTCAACTTGCTTGAATAGCTAGCATTACCAATATGTGATTGGATTATTGCGTGCAGTAAGGTGAATTTTATTGATGTTCTGTGGAACTACTACTTGAATTCCTGTTGATTTGTAGCCATATAAGCACTAGGCAGGCACACCATGCCTCTCTTTCCGGTATCACGAATTGCTGTGGACGGTAACTTAACTCTGTGGGTTTACAATCGCTTTTCTGAGGGGAGGGCTTATTGCGTGATTTTGTTGAATTTCAAATCCCAGAATGTTCTTAATTATGAGGTTTTAGAACTATTTGCACACCATAGATTATCAAGGCCGAAACACAGAGACGGTTCTTAATTCTGGAAGAACACTTTTCTGGAAGAACACTTTTCTTCGCGCAAAGACTATACCACATTTTCGGGCGGTGCCTTCTGTACATCTCTGATGCCATGGAAAAAAGTTCAGTGAGGAAACAAACAAACAAACAAACAAACTGGCGTTCGAAAGTACGAAGTGGAAACTACTGCAGTGGCTGCTGCTTCATACACATGCATGGTGATAATACGGGCGTTTCACAATAGTGCCGACCCAGTGCGCGTTTGGAAAGGGTCGACAAGTTTCACGCATTGTGATTTGCCAACGCGTTGCAAACTCTTGGAGGCGCACTGCTGCGAATCACCCGTATTAATCAAACAACTAATAACTTGTCAATTCAATTAACAGCTAATCGAAAGTTAAGCCGTAAAGTCATAATTTAATACGGTCAATGGAAACTGTACTCAACTTGAGACCTTTTTCCTGTGACGTCAAAATCGTGCTGGACCGCTTATGTTGCGATAGTAATGACTGCATAGTGCTGTGATGGTCATCTACCTATTTCAGATAAATCAGTCAAGCATGCAGCGTTCGCATGCGCTTGCGCATAGTTGAAACTGCCCGTGGAATTATGTGATCACTGTGGCCAGGGTGGTCCACACATGGTATTGTTTACATTTAGCGCAATCCAGTCACGTGGGTGAAAAAGGTCAGTAGATTTGTTGGTTAGGACTTTATTGCTGTAGAACAGATTTCAGTGTATCTGTCTTAAGAATTGATTTGCGCCCCCAGCTTTATCAAAAATAATTTCTTCCGTACAGTTTGCACGTATTCCTTCTCCAAAGTGTTCGATGTATTCTGACACTAAAATTTCAAATGATATAATCGCTAAGACAAGACTAGCGACATATATGTCTAATTACCTCTATAAAACGGAACTCGAGAATCATTTTGTTCTGCGACGAAATAAGAAATTCATTAAAAGGACGGGGACAAGGACTAGGAAAAGTACCCTGACGATTTTTAAATCACTTCAAAAGGGTGAAATTCGAAAATGTAGTTTGAGAAAAGAGATGGTTGAACACTGCTATTATAAGTGTATTGGGGAGGAATGGATCATACATGTCTACTTGTCTGAGCAAAACAGTGATAACACCTTTAGCGCTAAAACAGATCAGGAATATAACATTGTTTGGGAAAGGGTGAAGGAGTGCTTTTTGTAAATTAACTTTCAGTTTCAGTGTTACAGTTGTGTGGCACGAGTGATTCCTTTCAATAAAGGTAGGCCTACGTAGAAGTGTATAAAACAAAGTAAATTTTCAGTGTTAATGAAGTCGTTCAAAAGTATGTGGACGACGAGTCACACAGAGGAATAACCTGTCCATAAAAATAACCGTGGTAATCACTTTTGTCAGTTTCAGCAAAATGAAGACAGTTCAGTCGTAAATTCCACAACGCTAAGGGCATTCATTACCTCTTCAACGGTAATACAATCACCATGATAATTTTGAACCTTCAACTGCAGGTGCGAAAAATAATACGAAGCTGCGTACAGAGAAACCACAGCCGCAGAAGCTACAAACGCCTAGAATTTAACCGACAAACCTCGTATCATGAATCATTAACATTTATGAAAGAAGCTTATTTGAGTGACCTCCACTTCTCCATTTGTTGTGCCCGACTGCAAGCAGTAACATACGGAGGCGTATAAAGGACATGACTGAATTTTTTTTGGGGGGGGGGTTCTATTTCGCCCAGGCGGATTACTATTTCGCCCGGGCGGATTACTATTTCGCCCGGGCGGATTATTATTTCGCCCGGGTGCATTAGTGTTTCGCCCGGGCGCATTAGTGTTTCTCCCAGGCAGATTACTATTACGCCCGGGCGGATTACTAATCCGCCCGGGCGCAATAGCAGGCCCAGTTTTTTTTCAGTCATGTCCTATATACACTTCCGTATATACGCTTCCATAGTAACACATATAATTGCGGTGCATATTATAATGTTCTATCGCTAAGCTTGTACCTTTTCAGTTAGGTGTGAAGGCCCGGCTTATTAACATTGGAAGGTAATCGTACTTGATGCAGTATCGACAGGCCTATTACTGAAGCAAGTGCTTTGACGAGCGACGACAACAACGTCCCAGTGGTGGTTTTAAGTTGACAAGAAAATTCATGCAACGAAGGCACTTTCAACCAGGGAAAACTTGACGATCGTCCGCAAGAACAGCATGTTATATCGTTATGGCGCTGCAAACCACTTCAGCAGTTCTTCTGAACAAGACGCGACTTGCAAAAGTGATTATTGCTTCATGAAGCGGGGGACAGAGCTGTTGCAGTAAATTTGTCGAAGTTATCCTGGGAAAAGGCTCTCTGCTGCAAACTAGGACAACATGCGACCAGTTGCAGCGGGGAAGTCTTACCTCTGGCACCAGCAAGATGCGATCATGTTGGGGCGTTATTTTGTGCATCAGCGGCGCATGAATTGGTGGGGGGAGGCGTTTAAAGGGGCCACACGATAAAGTTTTTCTCGAACACACTTTTTGTGCAAATTTATGTTGCTTTCAATCCATGGAAAGAACTAGGGTGTTGTACTGAATGTACTGAAAAGTACATTGTTAAGAAACATTTTTGACAATACTTTCCGGATGGTAATGATTGCTGTTAAGGTAATTCTGGTTTACTGTTCAAATTGTGAAGCTAGTATTTCAATCAATGAAAAAGTCTCTGCCTAGAATGAAATTGCATTTTTTTCTCATAAATATGGAAGATCGCAACAGAACAAAAAGGAACAAACACCAACTCCCTTTTTAAAAGGGCAAAACAAAAGTTGAAATTAGATTACTTGGGACACAAAAGGCGCATCTTAAATACTGCATTGTGTTATCACATTATCATTGATATCCTTATTGGCGGATCTAGGACAAGCTTCAATGTCCTGTGCAGTTTTTGTCGTGCTTAAGGGCCGCTTAATACTTGGCGAGAAAGACGCAAATATGTGACGTCCTATCAAATTTTCGCGCTGCGAATCCGCAAGTTCAAAACATTTTAATCCGAACAAAACTTTGCTGCAAATCCTTCATGACGTCCAATAGTTTCGGTCTTTTAAGCCCCTAATACAAAAGTATCATACGGACTTCGGATTTCACATAATACCTGAAGTAGGCCTACAACAAAAACACGAACTCGCCTCTAAATTTGCCTCCCGTGAGCTGACATTGAAAACATTCTTAGTAGAAAGGAGATGCAGTCATTTCGCTGTTAACATTGTTAACTGTACAAGGAATGTGTATATGGCCGTCTCTGTCACCGATTTTTCAACAGAACATGTTTGGTAGCATCTTACCTTCACCTACGGCACGGCGATGATTCTCAAGCAAAAGCAACTTGAATGTTCGGGTTATGCTCGTCAATGGTACCGACAACTCTGTGCATATCTGTGGCTCGGGAAATGTCGACACAGCTTGCAGATCATCCTCGGCTATAGATAGGAATGCGTTCGTTGCGCTATTTAGTGTACTGCGAGGCTATGTTGTCGCACGATACCGCGGCACTGACTACGTAAAATGATAGTGCGCATGACTTTGGTCCCACGCGCTCCTCCAACACGTTGATATTGGGCATGCGCACCATCGTGTGGTTCAATGTTCACGAACGGAAATCCCAAAGTAGCCAGGAAGGTTGAATCATAAAGGCTAGGCTAAGCCTTAAGAAGTGAAGAAACGAGAAAGAATAGCTAAATCAGTACATGGACTGCAGCTTGGCAATGTTTACGTTACCATAGTGTCAAAATATCGAGAGGAAAGGCTCGTCTGTGCAAGTCACATTCCACCGTTGGAGTGATCAGGAGTATACTAGTGTAAAGATGAGGCCTACTCCCGCTCCAACGCATCCTTAAAATTTCTACTTCATTGCCTCCAGGTGTATGTCTCTCAGGATGGACAAGAGAGAGTGTAATTATGAATGCATGTCCCCCCACCTGACACCTTTCTGAGATATTTGAGTTTGATTCATGTATATGTCACAAGCCCAATGATTCTTACGTCAGAGAATCGATGAAAACATGTCTCCATGAGAGCAAGCCGTCGGAATATGATCCTGGGGAAGTAAATCTGGCAGAAACAGTGTTAGGCCCAAGATGAAGAGTTGAAACTTTGCTTTGGAAAAACACGTGCTCTGAATGACACGGAAGACATGTTCTTTGAGTAAATAGAGATCCAAGGTGTTTGCGAGTCCTATGAAATTCAAATCTATAATACAGTCAAATATTGCGACTCTTACCCTGCCCATCGTGCCCTTTTAGTGCTCAAGACCAGTCTATAAAGTCACACCAGTCTCTTCTAGGTTGTCAGAGAAACAAGACATTTCAGCCTCACAGAGACACTGTAAGCCACTTCTTATTTCAGAATTCACAAGCACAATACCGTACCTTACTGAGATTCATATTTCTTGGATGGCATTAAACCTCAGCCTTCGCTGCGACGAAAATGCAGCGCGAAACTCTCAACATATAAACTAATCCGATTGGACGCCATGACTGCGGTGGCACCGCACGCACACGCACATTTTTTCGGCTTGACGCGCAAGTGCATTTGGCAAATCACGACACCCTATTGGTCGAAGAGTTATATAACGCGCGCGTATCAGTGACCTATCCACAGGCGTTGTGCCACCGCAGTAATGGCTTCTAATTTGGGTTGTCGAATTCCACTATACGTGTAATTTCATTATTTGCGAAGGGGAAAAATGTAAAAAATGGAAGGTTGTTTGGAATGGTTGTCTGCACAAAATTATACCAGATTACGTTTTACCCTCAGGTTTGGAGGTTTGGAGGCTCCTGTTTACCACACGAGACATTTTCAGTTGATCTTGATAAGAGCCACGAGGCAGTCGCTAAGGTAACGAGCCGTGGCCCTTCTAATGGGAATTAGCAATAAGGCGTTTACTGTGGGACTTTTTGCTGGAGCTTAAACGGCCCGTGGCATCACTGTCTTGCTATGGTTGGCAATTTACAACTAAGTCGCGCTTCACCACAACAAGGCAAATGGCTAAGTGGAATACCCATTCAGCCATCGAAATGAATGATAAAGAGCGACCGATATGGCGATCATCGAAAATTTTACGGTCTTACACAAGTCATGTACATGTACATGTACTTAGAGCCCAAAGCGACAACGTTTTATCCATTCGGTGGAAAGAGGTGTGAGATTCCGGCACATTATTCAGTTGTACATCAAAGAAGTTTCAGTCAAAGAAAACTAAATGATGTTGATGGTAAAGAACTTATAAAAGAAATCATGAATGGTTGGAACAAAAAAAACAGTTTTAGGGTTGGTGAAAGCCAAGGTGGGTGGAAGACGAAAAGCCTTAACATATCTGAGAAATGTTTGATAAACTTGCAAGGTACGACTCCAAGTGCTTTCTTTAATATTTTGATTGATGCAGTAAGGAAAACATTACACCATACGTGTAGAACTACCGGCGCAAGGTTGTGCGTTGTTTGGTACAGACTGACTCTATAACAAGTCCTGTTAAGCACTTGCGATCTATTACTTCTGTTGGTGTAGATAGGGGGCAGATCTTAATGCATGCTGGCCTATAAGGATAAGAACAATCAGGAACAGCACACCGGACACCGTTCACTTAAAGTGTATACCGGTTCCAGGTTTAATAACAGGCTAGAGTCAGCACAAACAGCTAGTGAACAGCAGTTAACAATTGGTAGGAACAGCAAGTGTTGATGGTATACGGCTTATAGGCCTACAGTAGTCTGTATCACTTACGCTGGTAATAAAATGAACAATAAACACTATAAACTTTGACCTTATAAACTCTTGTAAATAACTTGAAGTTATGACCAACTGGGTGCGAGTCAATGGACTAATGAGATAGGGAGAGAGCACACGGCCCAAGGCTTCAGTGTGGTAAGTCATGCACATGTACTAAAATGAAGAGAATGACTCAAAACAGAGGTTCCCCATTTGAGTGGAAACGTGTAGTACACTATCATCTGATACTTTACAAAAACACGGGTAAAACATGGGCAAGTATGTGACAAATTCCCTGTAATGGATCCCCATTACTTTTACCACTGATACGGAACATGATAAGGCCTAGGCCGCATATCGGTACATAAAAAAAAATAAACAGAACAATTATTCCAATAAATTATCCGCTTTAAGTGTGAGATTCCTGGACCCGTTCCGTTTCTTACAGTTGCTACTATTGAATATGATTATTATGGCAATAAGTGACTTACCCAGTCAGGCAAAGATGCCCCTTTTTATAGGAAAATAAGAATGGATTTGAGACTTCAATCCATCAAAATATGGCAGCCGCAAAGGTGGCGCGCACGCGGTAGCACGCTGCACAGCGCCCTCTAGAATGCACATGCTTATTTTCCAACAATACGAATAAAGTATATTTTTAAACTAATCTAAAAATATTAACCCGTCTAAACACCAGCTGTAAACCACTACCCTAAGACAAAACTAAACTACAAATGTTCCAGTCAGGCAATATAATAAACACAGGTTTCCGGTCGGCATAGTTTCCCGGCAGATTTTGCCCGAAATATGTAGCTGTTAGTTGGCTGATAACTCAACTAGGATTCACCCACGCTTAACCTAATCTTTTGAAGTGATGCTCATGGCTAGTTCCTCCAGTTTCTCCATCATCTGTTGCTCCTCCGCCTCCGTAGATCGAGTGAAATCCCACTTGTGGGAAGATGTAGCCTTTCGATCTAAACAAAAGAGGTAGCAGTATTTTCTAATGAAATCAACTGCATTTAAATGACACATGTCCCAAGGTATTGGTAATACTTTATACTATAACGCCTTCATTCTAAGGGCAAGTTTAGTGCTTAAAATTGTCAAGAAGGCCAAATAGGTGTAGACGAATCTGGTAACCACAGTAACCCCATCGCTAATCATCTGCAATGCCTTTCACTCCGAAGCACAATACAGTTCCGCGACTGGTCGATCACATTATCCTGATGTATTTTCTGTTTCTTCATTTTATGAAGTTCACCTGTGATCGATATACACCAATTTTCGTGACACTGTTGTTATTATTATTATTTCTGATCTTTACCCTGGGTTACCCATTCACCCGAAGGTGGACTCCCATGGGTCTCTGCAAACATTATTATATAAGCATAATATTCAAAAACATTAAATTAAATTTAAAAAATAATTGCACAGAAAAAATAATAAAAGAAGACAAATGCAGATAAAAATACGGTAAAGCCAAGATATCAAGTTAAAAGATCAAAAATTTACCAAAAAACACAGCAAAGGTTGAGGATTGACATGTGATACACAAACAAAATCTTGAATTCCGGTTATAGGCTTGACAAATGTCTTTGTAACAATCTCTTAAAAATGGAAAGTGATGAGGCGGTCTTAATTGGTCCAGATTATTTCATACTCAAATGCCACTGACCAGGGGGCTATGTTAGAAGCACTGTCTTATAATGAGAAATAGCAAGAGAATTATTAGATGCTACTCGTACCTAACTAATTTAAATACAGGTAGCAGTCTGCGTAGTAACTGTTCACTCACCGAAATAAAACTGCCCGCTCGTTTGTTGAACAGCGCCCTCCGATGCAGCCAGCCATACGACCGTATCAGCGCCCTCGGCCGGTGTTTTAAAGCGACCATTCCTTTTCGCTGTCTCGTACACGGCAGGTGGCAGGTAACATCTCAAAAGGGGCGTGTCAACTATCCCAGGGTGCATACCAGCAAAATGGATCGCTGGATGCGTGCGGGCCCATGTCGTCAGCATGATAAGCTGTTGTCGCTATTTTCAACGGAATGAAATTACAATGGTTTCCCACTATATTTTTCCGCGATGATGTCGGCGGGAGAAAACTTCTAGAATGGCTAACTATGCAACTTCAAGAGAGGCACGGGGAGGGTTAACGTAATCCTGTAGAGTCTTAAGGTCTGCCTTAGAAAATAAAAATCCTTAGTTTGCTTCATAATTTGATCTGAAGTGGACCATTTTCTTGCCGAAATGTGGGCACAAAATCCAGAGTTATATAGTGATCGAGTTGAATCCCTCTCCCACGACTGCAAGTGATATTGTATCGCTGCGCCGGGTTGTACATACACATAATAGTTTCGCTGGGTTTAATTTTGCTTAAATTGTTTAAATGCTGGCCGTTTCAGATATTGTTTTGAGGGATATTTAAGAACCTGCATACCAACCCGTTAGGGACAACCAACCAAACTTCCATTCAATGAACCTCTTCAATTCAGGAATTCCCTAACCTAGGTGTGTATTACATGATTCAAGTTTTTCTGCCGCCAATAATTGGCATTTGCAAGTCTGGCAATTTTGAATGATCTTTAATACGTGTAAGGGTTCGGCATTCCAAACTTCAAGCTTTTCATGGAAATCTTTAATCTTACACTCACACCGTCTCGGACAAGATGACGTACCTTACTTTGGGCATAGACTTTGTGTCCATCAAATGGGTCCAGCTTTTCCTTCTTCAGGTCGGCGAGCCTGTCAAGAGAGAGCTTCTCTGTGAATACGCCCTGAGTAGATACCATGATCTGGGGAAAACAGAGGTAAAAATCTGCCGTGGTAACGTCGTAGGCTAAATAGTTTGGTGTACAAGGTTAAGTGAAAGAGTACAAGGCGTCGTGATAATATAAAAAACGAGGGATGCAAAGTGGCGGACGGGATGGAGATTTGTTAAAAGTAACCTCATGATGCAGACAAAAGCGAGTATTTCCTCAGCTGAAAATGATTTTAGGGGGTGACATTGGTCTTGACATTCTTCACTAAAGAAAAGCAAAACCTTCCCAAATGAAACAGAGATGATGCCAGCTCCGAGGATATCTCTCTTTTTGTGTTGCCTTTGCAGTGGGTAACTCGGATACAATTTGCAGGAGGCATTTGGGGCCTTGTTTTCGGGGGGGGCACTGAATGGGGATTGGTCACAGACAAAACACACTGACCATGGCGGACTATCACAAGATTTTTTCTTTCTGTAATTGCTGAGTGGGGGAGGGGCACATGTGGGAAGAGGCCTCGTTGAAGGAGGGTTTCTATCCACCCCACCCAAGCAAACGCCGCTGCACATGCATGTATGCGTGTTTGATATTTCCTAGCCATTGTACGCTGTCAAAAGTGCTGTCAAGTGTGATACTTACGCCATTTACGTATTAATGCAATTAATATACTTAACATCGTACCTCTGTCAACTGTAAATGGAATATTAATAAGAACACAAATTGCGCTATTTTTTGTTTTATTCATGGTATTGTATCATGATATGATGTCATTACAGAGTAAAGCAAAAAAACTTGCTCACACACCATTTCTGGCCCTCGTACGTTTTGCAAATCTTACTTTTTTGCTCTTCGATTCTGAACGATAACAAGAGCATTCAACATTATTATCTAACGACAACGATTCCGTAAGAAAGAAACCAAACTGAGCGTACTTACAACTCTGGAGCCGGGCGTTTGGCCAAGCAGCGGCAGAAGTGTCTTCGTAAGAATGTACACACCCATGGTGTTCATGGCAAAATTCGTTTCAAAGCCATCCTCGGTCAGTTCGCGCGTTGGAAGCACGCAAGCAGCGCAGTTCACCTGCACATAAACGTACAGACCGAAAGCTGTGCTCTGAACACTCAAATAGTGATTCCAAAATGATGGCGGGGGTGGCAGGGGTGCAAGGTCTGAACATAACATGCACAGACTTATTTCGGGTAACCTTGTTTTTTATAAGCCTATAAATAGCACTGTGCGTTAAACCTAATTATATACTGGTTACCAGTCATATAACGAGCAATCCCGGTGTCTAATGCATGGAATATCAATGACGAGCTTTTTTAAAGCCCTTTATCCAAGGATGAATGATCTGAATATGGAAGATTGACAACGCTTTGGAAAGTACTGGTCTGAAAAATTTAAAATCAAACGTGTGTGCGTGTTATGAAATATGTTAAGTGTCAACTGCTTTGGACACCATAAGATCAAACGGTGGCTTCTGAGAGACTATAAAAAGTATTACATCCAGAACAGTAAATCTTAAATCTCACCAAAACGTCCAATGTCTTCCAGTTCTCCGCAAACTTTTTGGCAAATTCATACACGCGTCTGAGTTGAGACAAGTCTAACACGTGAAGATGTACGTTCTGAAACACAAATATAATTTGCGTGTGTCAAACCAAGCGTCTAATACAGAAAACTATCGAGGAATCTTGCTTTAGTCGTGGTCATATCAAAGCTGTGTGTTGGTCACTTTTGGAGGACTCAGGCCTGAATCGGATGAATTCCACCAACATGTTTCCATATCGGCCAATGTATTCTTGCCACTATGAGGTTTTAGGTATGCAACAGAGGCGACAAATTTCTCATTCTTAGAGCATACATGTGGCGTAAGTTATTACTGATAACTACAAATCGGGGCTTTGTCCGCCGATGAACCCGACTTAATTACCGGATGTCAATATCTTTACGAGTGTGTCAATAAAAACTCGCAATTGCGTAACTGATGAGATCTGCGGGCCACCGCAGAATCCAGTCTCTCTGTAGGGACATTCTGTGATTTTATGCTGGTGGTTGGAAAATTCCCAATCACATGTACAGCCGTTATGCTAAGAGTATTTTAACATTATGTACATGCGAAGCTGCATTAGGGACATGGTGAAATAATCTTTCGCAGTTCCTTAAAAAAAATCGTAAGCCGTACGTACGAGTTACATAATTCAAGGGTACGACTTATAACCCGTATCCACAACTTATGAATCTTTTAACTTGTTCGTATGACTTTCAACTCAGATGAACGATTCAAAAGTTGTACTCAGCTTTGGATATTTGTTTACTCAGATGACTTAGGCTATACGTGTTACGGGTACTAATGAAGTCGATGTGCAAGTTATAGGCCTATGTCATGCGTATAGTTCAAAATTGTGAGCCCAAGGTACGTACGCGTGCATTTCAATCCGTACATACAACTTACAGTTTGTATATTGTGACTTAGCTCAGAACTGAAATGGGAAAAAAATTCAAACAAGACCCTAATACAGCTTCGTATAATGGTCATGCATTAACCCATGCCTATTCCCCTTCATTCATCGTCTCCTATACCTCGTTTGCACTGTCTTTTATGATCTCCGTTCGTGTCGCCTGGTCTGCGTTCAAACACAGCATGTGGACTCGACCACCTGAAATATTTAGCAATCAACGTCATAAGTAAATTGGATGTAGTCCGAACTCACTGTTAGAAATCTAACTTTTTAAATCCCATCTATATTTCATGTTCATTTTTATCTATTTGTGGCAAATTGTGGTCGCCGACCAAATTCCAAGGGGCGATTTCAAAATATAGTACATTTATGTATAAACATTCAAATTTACTGCAAAGGTAACTAAAACTGCTTTCAAAAATGGCAAATGTGTAAACTGTGAATTGTTTTAACTTTACACATTGATTCTTGCCCTATTCATTTAGATTGAAAACAAGAATAAAAGCTTACACACAATGGCGAAAAAGGGGTTAAAAATTCAATTGTTTGAAGCCTGAATTCGCAAGGTGTTAATTCGATTTCTCACTTTTCAAACCAAAAAGTAAAGTATCTTTAGGCAGGTTATTTATTTTGTAAATGGCTTTGGTGCCTTTTAAAGGGTTTTTAGTTTAATTCAAAAGAATAAGAATAAAATAATGATCAATTGCTGTTCTTTTAAAGCATCATTTCTTCTGAATTTACCTCTTTTAGCGAGTTCCACGGTAACGTTCTTACCGATCCCTGTATTGCTTCCTGTCACCATGAATGACTTGCCCGTGAGGTCCACGTCTAAAGCCGCTGGGTCAAACTCCTTGGAAGCTTCCATGAATCCATCCCTTGGGAAAGAGCAAAATCGAAATATGAACTAAAAATACAATAACATTTATCGAAAACCAACAAAGGAAGAAGAATTCTGAATGAAAATCAATCATTGAAATGTCTTAATGTAATGTTCGACGTAAACGTGCCAATGTTTGACAGGCAATTTGGGACAAATTTGTAGGAATCAGAAACAGCACAAATCCAAAACACATTCTCTCTTGGGTTCGATTTAATTTCTACTTTAATATCCAAGACCATAATGATTATTATAAATTTATTAAAAGGATTAATGTACAAATTTCTGTACTAAAACAATTCTTCTGAAAGATCTAGCTCCTGTTTTCAATTCATGTCCAATTGAATTATAGGACACCCTGAATAGCAACTGGAAATCCCGTTAAAGTTAGCATGTTCAGCAACTCGAATGACGTGTCTCCGTTGACTATCGAGAATTCACCCGTATACAATCGACTGGCACTCACCTGAAGCATTCATCCCCTGGATAGCCGAATTCCGGATTGTTAAAATCTTCCATATTTACCTACTTTGGAATCTGAAAAAAAGATGAAACAAAATGCAGGAAAATTATAAATACGTGAATGTTGCTGACGGTGTTAACCTTTAAACTGTAAAAGAAAAACAAACAAACAAACAAACAAATAAACAAAACAAACAAAACAAAAACAAAAAACCTATACATTGTTTTACAGTGTTTCTTCAAGGTATGCTGACATTATTAGTACCCAACAAAATGTCCACAATTTTATCCTGACCGTCTTTCCGTACGTGATTGTCTTTCTAACACTTCAACATGTAACGCTGTTCCAAAATTTCACCGCAGCCACAACAGGCTGGTAGTTTAGTGACCAAACTCCGCCCCTGATACTTAATCTTACAAGGAAGGCTGCAAAAGGGTTAATTATTCGCATCACTATTGTTTTCTGCACCGATGCATTATGCACTGAGCGTCAGTCTCTAGCAGATACCAGCACGTTTTACAGAGAATCTGAAGGTGTGCTTTATATCTTTGCGACATGTATGCTCTAAGAATGAGAAATTTGTCGCCTCTGTTGCATACCTAAAACCTCATAGTGGCAAGAATACATTGGCCGATATGGAAACATGTTGGTGGAATTCATCCGATTCAGGCCCGAGTCCTCCAAATATGTCATCGTTTACGCACTTATATTACTGTAATTGGCATTTAAGAAAACGCAAACTTTGACACTAGTTATTACTTAAATAAGCCACAATAAACATGATTAGGGGCGGATGGGCGCCATGCCCTCTCTGAAGAAAAATAATTTTTTTCTTTGAAAAAAAAATCAGTGAGAGAAAGGCCATTTTCTCGCTCTGTTTAATTGCCCTTCCTTCAAAAATTTGTAAAAGCCCATCAATGTAGCCTCACTCCATGATAAGGCGATAGTAGGGAACTTGAAAATATTCTGAACATTTTTGTTATAGACTTAAGCTGCATCCGAATAAATTATGGAGTCATGTGCAAGGACAGTTAAGGCTATCAAATGAGGGAGCCTTATAAGGGTTATGCGACCTGGCGGGCCGAGCGCGACGACCGTGTAGTGCGTATCGCGCCGGCTGAAGGGATGGCTATGGCTAGGGAAGAGCAACGTAAGTCTGACTTGATTCAAGCCTTAGATATTAACACGTTTGGAAATACGGGGAGACGCGACAATAGACGTAGCCATAGCTCTAGAAGCCCGTTTTGGCTACGGTCATAAGCATTATGCATTTTGTCCTCGATAATGTGCGAGCCAGTTGTATTATGCGCGCAGCAAATACCTCGTCCCCAGGGGCTACTCGTTTTGTTTTAATAGAAGGCCATGGGCGCGCACTGCAGACTATTAAAAAAAGGTTGGTGCTGCAGAGTAATCAAGGGATTGCTCATATCGTGCACGATCGCTACATGATAAAAAAATAATGAGAACATTTTTGTTGGCAGTTGGTGGGTGATCGCCATGTCCGCGATGATCGCAGCTCATTACGACAACACCCTCTCGCTGCGGCGGAAGCTTAACATTTTTTGCAGGTGTCCTTTAGTCACCCGTCGCATCATCGTCGTGAGCACAGTACAACTCGACGGGCGGAAGCGGTGAGCTGGGAAAACAAAAATCTGCTAGATGGAAACGACTCAAATGCACAGCGCGGCGTCAGTCTTTGTATAAAAGCGATGGGGATGGTGCAAAGACACGATGCGATGGCATGACACAGTGGAGCCGTCGTGTCGTGCGTTGGAGCAGCTACGCAATGTGTGACAATAGTATACAGCATCACAGTGTGCTCCCCCTCACAAGCAAATACTTTCCTCTTTTTTGAAAGGGAATTGTCAACTGGCGGTAGGCCTACTTATGGTTATAAATCGATGCTTGATTGATACTCTGTTACACTTCATGTGCTCTTCAAGACTGCAAAAGTTCCCCCCACTTCCCCGAGTCGTCTCGTAAAAGCACATACATATAAATGTATACAGAGCTCTCTCGCAGTCGAGCTTGAGAAAACTATACATGTACAACCACACTGCCCCACCATTCAAATTAGTAATTCAAAAAGCTCAATGAGTATATTACAAAAAAATATAACCTTGTGCGCATATGTTTTATGACCGGGAGACCTGCTGGACGTGTATGAAGCCCAAATGATGCATGTGCGTGACTACAACATTAATTCTTAACGATCTTTGTTGCTGGAAGAGGGGATTTTACTGCAAAGAGTGGCGAACAAACATGATCGCAAATTGAGACAGGACAAGTTTCGTAACTAAGACTTTTCAAAAGTCCAAGCCAGTATTCTTCATTAGCTCGATATACCGGTTTCCGCAGCTAAGTGCGAATACCTTGTGACCTCTAACCCTATCGACAGTGTGCGAGGTTTGAGGAAATTGGAACGTCTTAAAGTAATAAAAACTCAGCGGAGTGTATGTGTACATTTTAATGAGATAGGCTCATCGTATTAAACAATTTTGTTACGTGTAATAATTGCAAAATAAAATTGAAAATTACAAAATGTAGGCCTATAAAACTACGATGAAAGACATTCAAAACCTCGAATGGTCTTAACATCTGCTGAAAGAACCTCCAGTAATTTTGTCACTCGATTCCATGAGGTTCTTTAAAAAAAAAAAATCACCGAAAATACTGATAAGCATGCCGCAGGCACAGTGAGGCCTGCTCAGAGTTAAAAAAATCGATTGCTAGACCAAAGTGTAACTCAGCAACTGATTCCAAAATTACAGACACTGCCTATCACGGTATAATGCCATAGTAACCGTGTGCTCTGTATGCGAGGCCACAACACAGGCCTATAGAAAAATGAAACCAACAATTCGTGGACCGAAATATTCATGAAAATGACAACAACGTGCATTATTCTCCAACCGGATTAAGGATGTTCAGGAAAGGAGCATGCGTAATCGATCATGTGGACAGACGGCTGTTGCCTGACTCCGACGTTGCATTTTTAGGAACCCAACACTGCGGAGCCATATGGTGCTGATATATCCATCTGAGTCTAGACCTATGTACAAACGTAGGTAAGCTGAACAGCTGTTACAGTTCAAATCTATGAAACAACCTACAACAGCCAAATCTTCATTTGCATCCCCCATCACCCACGACAGTCTGAGATCTCTCCTGCATGACTCTTGCAGGTTGATGGTTGCTGTCTTGGTTGTGTACACAGACATCGCTTCATCTACACAGCCACTGGCACAAGAGCGGTTAGGACTAGACAGCAAGGTAACGTGTGACAATCTATTTCCCCGTTACTGTTTTTTTTTACTATTCTTGTATGAGTCGATTACATCAACAGAGTACAGGAATACTGTAAATTGTCATTTCTTTATGTAGATCACAGTCGGAAGAGCCATACAATAACGTTATTTTTGGGCTACATTGACAACGATCTTAAAATTGTCCTTTGTAAAAAAATTGTATATTCAATATAGGCCTAGGCCTATGTCCGCAACCGTTATAATAATATTCAAGAGAATGTTAAGTGATGAACATGAAGTCACTTAACTATTTCCAAATAAACACAGATGAACGGCAGTTATTTCAACAAATTTAACGGTGACTTAAAAATGAGGCTTTGTGTATTAGCTATCCTCTTGCTGTACTGCGTTGCATGGTAAATTGTCGCATTTGCTTTTTGAAATTTACGGTTCGTACAACGTGTCGGCTTTTCTACGCAGGCATTAATTTGCCCGGAGCAACTCACGAAATTGTAATGAGAATACTGGTGTACGATAGTGAAAAGTTAATGGATCGCAAAGGCAGGGAAGGTTTTCTCCTGTGCCCAATAAATTCATGCCACATTATTCTGTAGTGAGAATTAATTGAGGGAGATAATTATTATTCCATCGCCCTGAAATTCAGCGCAGTCACGTAAGCCAATGTCCGCACAATCAATGTGCAAAGTTCTCTGCAGAATTAGATGCGGAGTGATAATGTTTGGTATTGCCTCATTTTGGAAAGCTGAATTCTAACAAGAAATTCGTATAATCTAAAGTATGATTCGTGGTTTAAAAAATTAAGAAGCCGGATTTTGCAAATTTAAATCAGATTTTTCAGATTTGAATCGAATTTTTTGTAATGTTTATAAAAGTTGCAGACAACTTGGCTTAAGTGTCTATTCCAAGCATGCGAATTAGCTGCACGTGTGTTAATGTTTTCTCTCATTCATTACAAATTACACAAATTCGGAATTAAAGTAAGAAATTTCAATTAAGTGAATCAAGTAATCTGATTAAAATCACAAACCACCTCAAATGTTGCCACGCGTCCAGGTAAAATGCATACAGTATATACAAACATGTATCGCAGAGAAGGCAGTTTCTGTAGAGACGCAGGTACATATACCAAAGGTGAAATGCGTAACAGGTTTAAAACCAAAATATAAATTTTGACAAAACCAGAGTGCACGGGAATTGCTTTAATACAAGGAACTCATACCTAATAACCAGTGAGTAGAAAAATATCATCCAACACACGTGCATGTATTTATTTTACATCCTATTTGTGAGTACGATTTTACCGCATAATGACCAACATTTCTAATCTCAATGTGCATGTAGAGATAAAGGATAGATATACGCTGATCCTTAACCATGTTACACTAAGAAGTGGACACTTCAAATGACGTGAAATTAAATCAGGATTTTAAATCCTTTACATGATATTCATGCACAGAATCCAAAAAGTTGATTGAAATCCAAACAAGTGGCTTAAAATGAACGAAATAATCCTGTCAAAATAATCCTGTTGTGTGTAGTACGTGTACATGTGCATTTGTAATTTCTTATACCAGGAACTGAAGGGCTCACAGAGGGGGATTTGCTGTTTAATTAATGTGCAAAACCTGGTAAACTTATCAATGAGTTGGAAAAAACATTAAAAAGTGAACCATTTTTGTCTAATTCCAAAAACAATTATGTTGATCAGCCAACCCTGATCGAAAGTAGGGCTGATGCTTTTCAGCGTCGTTCCTTTACCGTTTGAATACAACTCGGATTTGGATGATTGAGTTCTTGACGTCTAAGTTTAAGCAATCTCTGTGCCTTTATTTGAAAGCAAGCTTAATTGTATTGCAATCAAATTAAAGATTTTCGTGCATGAAGGAGCCCACAGATGTAAGCTTCCTTCAAGATCAGAATGTGATTCGGATACAGTCTCCTTCTACACCTACATCACTCACTGCTTAATTTGATTCTATCGAGAGCTTGTGAACAGCCAGCCTGTGCGGAGAGGCTCAGATAATCTGATTAAAGTCCAGATTACGGGCTCATCACGAGGGCGCGTTTATTACTGTGTTATAAAGCGTTTGTGTGCGTGTGTCGATTTCCTAGGTACATTTATTTGTTCATGCGGAAACCATTTTTGAATATTATTTATCTCAGTTCGTAAACTAGTTATTTAAAATTGCTCTCTGGATTAATCATTGGCCTCCGTGAGTAAGCAGGCGGCGTAATCGGGACTCACATTACATATTCCAGTAAACGTGCAGCAGCGGACAGCAATTAAGACGCTTAATACAAATGCATAGACACGGCTATATAAGCACGGTACATGATCACATTACATACCATCACCGATATTTCTGTCATTCCTGCAAACAGAATTTCTGTCGGCAAGAGCAGTAAATGATAGGGACCTAACACACGTGAGCACCTGTAACACATTCGTAACCCATCTTAGCAGGCGTGTAGCGTCAGACCCCGAATGACTAAATTGAACGGTCTTTCGAGCGCAAACAAAAGCAGTAGTTTCCAACACTTGAGTAGGGTTTCAATGCAACATTATGTAAAAACAATATTAATTTTGTTAACATTCATTTGATAAAAAAATAGTGGGGTAAATTATTTTTAGGGTCATATATTATTCTAATGTATTCGCAGAAACCGAAAATAGCTCATCTTTTAATTGATTAAATCCGTTTATGATACCTCGAGGCAAAAGCACAGAAGTTAATAATGAAACCTCACACGTGTCAACGAAAAAAAACGTAAGCCGTATCTACCGTTCGCGACGTGAGAGGAATTGTTACTATAAACACACATGGTCAGTTCACACTCTTTCAAACATATTGAACAACAGCAACGAATTTCGGTGAGTCTCCAAAATGTCAGTGCAGTCACGTAGCCAGCGCAAATGCCGTGAAATGTCGACACTCCTCATGCAGGTGGCGATGTGACAGTTGATAGCCAGCGTGACCTCAACATCGCATTAGTTGTGGGTCCTGTGCGACTGAATGTTGGACCAACATTTTTGTATTATTTGGATTCCAAAACCGCTGAATAACGCAAATTTAGAAAAGAAATTATATCATTTATTCCCGACTTTTTTTTGGGGGGGGGTGTTTGAAACAAATGTACTAAGTTCATTTTTTCCCTTCTCCTACTCCAGGTAAGTTATCAAAAAAAGGGGGGGAATATTCGTTTTCGTGCAAAATGTCACACTGCGTTGTTAATCCGATAAATTTAAAAAATACTGGCCTTGGGGATTGTTTTTTACAAAAATGACCAGTAACTGGGAGGGATAAAAAGAAACCCATAGGATTTTCAATGCAAGCTTGGTGGTCTTTCTTAGCGGTGAGGCTAAACTCGAACTGAGGAAATTTAATCGCCCTCTCTCGATATTAAAAAAAAATCGGAGAGGAATAGCCCCGTTCCTCCATTCCTACGTCCGCCAGCGACTGTTGGTGAACCGTAAATACACAGTCCCTCGCTAGAAAAGTGGGTCAACATTTTTAACCCTTAACATTTCTGTTTTCAGCCATGGACTACAAGGTCCTTAAGTGGCAGTCATACCTGCTTGTCGTGGCCATGGTTGGTGTCGCAGAAGTGAGTGCATCTATGACGCAAGGCAAATGGCGCTACAGGACGGACAGCGACGGTGACATGCACGGAGGAGTACCAATGGGTATCCCAAATGACAAATGTGACAATGCCAAGGTGGGTGCGCAGGCCTGTCACTGGATATGGGATAAATACCTCTATACACGCATTTTAGTGGCAACATGCAAAACCATGTTTTGCGTGCAAAATCACAGACCAGTCAGAGACCATGATTCGGGAGTCACTCACCCCGACTCGGAAAACATTTTCATATGACTAGGAAGGCGTGTTTCTGCCAACCAATGACAACTCGTTAACATCTTTGTATTTTAGGGGCAGCTAAGATGACACGCCCATATTACATCCCGCTTGCTGTTCCTGCATGTTACTAGTACCACTGTGGTTTACATAGAAGTGGCTTGATCAAACATACATGTACCCCAGAGCAATTTTATGCATATCATTAACAAATCCCACAATAGGAACCGTTCAGGATGAATAGAAGTTGTATAGCTAAACTTTAATTTTTTGGTAACTTGGAATGGTCAGCAAGTTATTGGCTCGGGGGTTGAATTTCTGGATGATCTCTGAAAACATTTTCTTTCGAGTCTGAAAAAATGTTGCCCATGAAAGGTGTGTCTGCCTTTTTGGAGATGGATTCCCTTAGTTTCATTTCTCACTCTGGCAGGATCATCTTGAAGTTGACTGGAACAATATGACACAGGACTACCAATGTCTGGGATCAATATACACGAACGAAAAGGTATTGTACGTGCATATGCAACACTTTCTCTAAATTTCTGCCACATATGCTAGAAAATAATTGGTTTGTTTCTGTAGAATCTCTGTCTACAAAATTATCGCTGGCCTGGAGTTTTGGGTTTAATGTGCATATTTCTGCATTCAAGCAAATGGTATGACCACTTTATAGACAGATCATACTTTTCTGAGGGAGGAAATCACACTTTAAATGCAAGAAAGAGTTTTGAAACACTTGCCAATCATACGTCGGTTCAAATTTACTATGTGAATTCCATCGTCAGAGTGTTTCAAGTGACTAATCAATGGAACATAGCACTACGCTAATTTGTAACTAAAACACTTACAAAAGAATGGTGGCCATCGCACAAATAATAATCCCCCTTCTTTCCTTTTTTTCTAAAATCAAGACGCTGAAATTGTTTTTCCTTATTTCTCCTCAATAATGCAGAATCCAGCAACTATTCCAGCTGCACAGTGCACTACTCTTCTGGACCCAGTAAGTAAAAAAAATCCTGCCAGATTGTTATAATAGCAAAAAAAAATATTTTTTGTAACGATGATTTTGATATGATGAAAAATGATAATTTACAGTAAATTTTAATTGATATTTTATTGGAAATGTATTATCCTGTAACAAAAGTAAGTGTCCAATCATCCATGAAGTAGAAATGTTTATACTACACGATGTTTCTACCCCGACTTCACTTCATAACCTTTCTTGATTTTCAATGAACAAGTCTCATTTTGTCTCGCTTTTTGGCCAAGATGGGAGAGTAGATTGAATACCTAACGAAGGCATTTAAGAGGGTTATTTTCTTACGTAAATTAATTTAAAACATTCTGTTTACCTGCTGTTTTTAACCCACTGCTTTATGCTCGGAGATGGATTCATACGCTGTATACTTACCAAAATGTGGTGAAGCAAGGGAACAAAACCGGGAGATATGCTGTTTTGCCAAAAATGACCACAAAAACGATCTTTCCGTCAACAGCCGATTCACGTGTGCCTACCGGAACCCATCGCCTACCGCGACCCCATCCCAACGTCGGGAGCTCACCGCCCACTGTGGGCCAAGTTCGGCGAGTACAGGTACCTCCCCAAGCAACGATGGCTGCACAACCTGGAGCACGGCTGCGCGGTGTTCTTGTACCACCCATGCGCGGATCCCGAGCAGGTGGACGAGGTGAGAGCCATCGCTAATGTCTGCCTGCGGAAACACATCATCACACCCATGAAGGAACTGTCCAGAGAAACGGTAAGATCTTGGACCAATTATTTCGAGCATTAGTCAATTAATATCGTTTGAGAACGAGTGCCGTATACAGCCACTAACCGCCTTCCTTAATATGATTCAAAACTACAAACAAAATGTGACACTTGTGACGAAACATTCATTTCGAAGTGAAACATTACAAGTTCAATTTAAAAATACTCAGTCTTTTTCTGTCCTGGCCCATAGATTTTATGTACAAAGTTCCAGGTGGTGGTGTTGGCCTACGGAACTCATTCCCACTGTATTTTCTCCCAAAGCAAAGTTGAGGGGAAATGAATACTCAACTGTACGAGGAAGGTGATAGTGTTCCAAGAATAAAAACGTGTATTTACGACCACCACAAGCATTGAATCTGCACAATTTCAGGGCTATCTCAATTCAGAAAGTAAAACAAGGCCCTATTTCGTTAGAAAACTCAAGTCACTTGAACATCTCTTACACTTCTTGATGAAAATGTTCCCATCCCAATAACACGATTCAGTCTCGTCCTTTTTGAAATGTAAGCTGTTTATATATGGCATTCAGCGTACGAGTACATGTACAAGCTACAAGTTGTGATTTATACAGCCAATGTTGCAAAACACTTACAAACTCCCTTTTTTATGGCAAAAGGGAAAAGATTTTACACAGAATAAGACATACTGACTGATAGCCTCTTCGTTTTTGGCCGACAGCCATTTGCAGTACTGACCTACGGTTGTAAACTGCTCCTGCCATATGTTGATGCTGACCTCATCGTGGACTTTCTCCGGGAGCACGCCCTAGACGCCCCCGAGTCCTCGGTGACGAGTGATGGACAGTTTGGGGTAGGATTGGAGAGACCAGCCGCTCGCTTGGAGGATGACAAACCCGGGAGCATCTGCTTAGATTATTTCCGCCAGCTAGAGGAGGTTCTGTTGGATGGATTGCCAATTCTGTGGAAAGGCTAGCTGACGTGTTAAAAGTGTGAAAGATGTGTTTACAATGGAACCGTACTTCACCCCCCCCAAAAAAAAGGATTCGAAGAAAATATACAAAGTGATACACTGCGCAGGGGCGGATGGGGGGGCGTGGGGCAGACACATTTTTTTCACCAAAAAATAAACGAATAAATAAAATAAAAAAAAGAAAAAGGGGGGGAAGGCGAAAAAAAAGGACCCAGACTGCCTGAAAGTGCACCACAGAGGGCCTAGAATCCCCGAGCCCCGGCCCCATGCAGTAATGTCTACATGCTACACACTCCTGGGCATTTATCATACCTGCTTTAGTTCAAACCCCCACCACACACTTTTGGAAAATCATGGATCACGCCTCCTCCTTGGAATATCCTGGATCTGCACCTGAATAGCAAACTTCATTTGCTAGTTGTGGGTCTATTGAATTTCTTTGAATTTTTCCGGGGGGGGGGTTGTTTACGCCCGTAATAACTTCACCATAATTAGCATTGCCTACAAAAGTGTCTCGGGGCCTGTAAAAAATAAAGTCTTATAAAAAGAAAACGTAGCTCTCTTATCCACAGGCAGCAATGATGCCAAATCCAAATGATATACTTAAGGGAACCATCACGCAATGGTAACACTCATATGATGTATAATATATCTGTAGAATTTGTGCAAATAGGTCTGCTGTTATGTACATTGGCAAGCATAGTTTTGTGCAGCCTTGAGTCCTATGAGACATCTGTCCATAATGTGCACTCACCATTTTCAAGAAGTGAGCATAAACTGCACATGCTAATGTTGTAATGCTTTTGTTGTTTTCAAACATTCCAACACGAGCCCATGGAGTTAATCATTTTGTGACAACTGAGATATGAAACTCGGACACATTTCAACTTAGTACATAAAGGTAATGGGGACTGCCACACTCTAAAATGAACAGAATGTGAAAAGATTCCTTAATCCTTGGAACTTCACACATGATAAACGTGATGGTACATGATTTGTTGCCTTCAAAATCCTTGTCTCTTTCAGTACACTCCTACACAGAGATATGGCAAAAGAAAATTTAGGGGACAGGTGAAGTTTATGTATGTCTCCTTTGTGCATTTAAGGAAGGCTGCGTCTTGAACGTGAAGGACTACCAAAGAGAGGTAGGATTTTGTTTTCAACTGATAGAGGACGCAGCCAAACTGAGCTGACATCTGATAGGGCAAAATAAACCAAGAGTAACATAAAATTACATGAATAATCAGGAAAATATTAGTCTTGTAATAGAAGAAAATGTTCAAATAGATGACACAAGCGACGTAGCTGAGTACATAGGAATTTTATTTACAGCCTGTATATAATGTACATTTCAGAGTATTAAATATCCAAAAAAAAGGCTGTGCGATACAAACAAATGGAATACTTCATAAGAATTGAAATGCATCCAAGCTTGGCTTCAAATTACCCACTGAATCAATTAACAATGACTTCACTGAGCCATTTTGGAATTCTAACGCCAGTTGCAGTGAATGCCGTCCAGGGAAGTCATCAGTAGTGAGTAGGCAAATTCTAGGCCCGTTTGTTTCATGCATAACTGGATCCCGATCAGTAGTCCCAAGGCTGGTTCGTGCTATCCATCAGGCAGGTTCTGGTGCCAGTGAATCAATATCGGATCACAATCTGGATCTAAGAGAACTAAACAGGCCCTCGGAAACCCTCCAGAAATGGCTGATAGAGATCATCTGAAGACCGGACACAAGACCAGTCATGAGTAACTGGGCGAACAATGACTTGAATTCAGATTGGGAATTCAGGTGTCCTGACTAAAATGCTCTATTGTAAGCTTTTTTTCAGAAAATTGTCAGGGGCCAAAGTGCAGCAGCATGAGAATTGAGTCAACAAATCTTAGTGTAGGATTTTATAAACAGAAAAGACCATAGGATTTCTGTTGACAGTAATACCAACAAGGCTTGATGATCCCTTATAAAAGTCTAAGAAATGTGGGCAAAGAGCCTAGTTAAGAGAAATGCATCTCTCAAAGAAGTTACAACCAACTGTCAAATGATACCTTGCGTTATGTTATAAATTCAAGAGGCCAGTTATCCAAACTAACTTGGTGAGTGACCAGTGATTGATGCGAGTACAGTAATAGTGATAGCACCATCAAGAAACTTTCAGCAAACCAGCGACATGTTCTTAAATCATCTGCCAGTATGAAGACAGTGTCTCAACGATCAGGAGCATTCATTTCATTGGACAATTTTCCCCTGCACTGCGAGAACAGTCCACTTTGAGCAGAGACCATTCCAAGGCAGTGATCTGATAGGACTGGCATGTTCCCAGTGGAACGGCTGCCTGTTCTGAAATGAGAACAAGGCATTCCCTTAGCCATGCCATACATCAAAGCGGGAATGGACTGGAGGGCTCCTTTTACTGATAATGAGAGGGCACTGACGCAAGACTTGAGTTATGCCATTTACTGATGAGTTTATGTAGAGATGGTACCGAGGCAAGACTTGCGTTACGCCATTTACTGATGAGTTTAAGCAGAGATGGTACTGAGGCAAGACTTGCGTATGCACATCTCCCAGACATCCAGCATCTGCGTGAGAGAGAACTTGTCCGGCATCCGCTTCAGCTGAGATGAGAGGGTACGCTGGACTGAGAGGAGGAACGGGGTTTGATCTGTGGACAGAGAGAACAAATTTATACCTCTTGCCAACAGTCTGCCACGAATCCTCACTTTAAGCAGACGAGCTGCTGGGTATATGCCAATACCCTCCACACAGACTGCAGTGTAAGAGGCAATACCCTGCCCCAGAAGACTCCAAATCAATGCTGTAGTCAAGACCATCACTTGTAAGACCCCGCAAGACCATCACAGGACCCCAAGCCTGAATTCAAGTCACAGGCTATTTAAATTGACTCTGACCAAAAGCATTCTAGTCACTGATCATCCTGTTACTCGTGACTGGTCTTGTGTCTGGTTTGGCAAGTGGTAATGGGATGGTCTTGACTACAACACTGCTTCAAATGGAGTAATATGAAGAGACCTCATTTGCTTATCATCAAACTAGCTTGAAGTTTGATGGACTGCTCGGTTGCGCATCACAGTAGTAACATCAACGCACTAAACACTGAGCATGTTCTTACAGTGAAAACTAAGCTAAGATTAAAATGGAACTTCAACAGCCAAGGCAAGTATCGGTGAATGATGCAGCTACAATGCTTACTGTATTCGTGAGTGCTAGTGTCACACTGTGGGCTGACGTCAGGATAGCTGTGGGGAACTGTGATGGATATCGGTGGTACACTGGGTAGCCTCTTATCCTCTGTGAACAACCACACGTAGCAAAAGTGATATCAGAACTTCAAAATTCCACTCGACATGTTGGGTCAGAGTTAAAAGGTCATGACAGCAAAAATATCATTTTTGAAACGACTCTTGGGGCCTTTCACTGTGAGTATGAAGGAAATGTATTGAAACAGACTACATTTGTTTTACTAGGGTTAAATTTCAACATTTTTTCTTGCCCGATTTCATGTTTAACCCTAACCACCCAAAACCTGCCATACTCCAACAGCAGGTTTTGTAAGGTTTTGGCAGGTTTAGTGGCGTACCTGAGGAACTTGTTGAATTTTGTGAGACTTGGGATGAAAGGCCCAGGGAGATGGTGTTGGATTCTGTGTCAGTTGGGACACACAGGATTCATTGTGTGCAGTGTCTGGCTTGTTGTACCAATTGTTGGACTATGCTTGGTTTTGTCAGGTTTGGTACTGTTCAGTGCAAGTCATCCTATACTGCATAGACCCATCCATACCATATCACTCAAACTCCAACGGGCTCATTCTGTTGGAGTTTACCAGGTTTGGTACAGTAACCTGCAAGTACATGAACCTATTGGATTTTGTGAGGTTCAGTATGCTTTCTAGTGCAGGAGCCTAGGGGGTTAGGGTTAAAATAGTATTTTTCAATAAGGACCTTTTGATAGATGTTTTCCGTAAGGACCTTTTAGCACTGAATATGAAGTAAATACTTCAGGTCGGCCGTATGCTTCACATGTGAACATAATTCACAAAGAAAGAGAGGCCCGTCATTAATTGCGGCACTACCTAATCTGCATATGAGGTGCACATCATTCCCGCCCGGGTGATGCGTTTCATCTAGGCTGACTTTGAACTTGGAGGCCAGCCTCGCCACCTCTCCTTGAACAATGTTGGGCACGGCAAAAGTCTGTGAGTCGCTCTCCGTCTTCTGACGTTTGGCTGGAGGAGTGGCGGCCGGATAGCTACGGGAATAGAAAAAAATGAGGATAGAGAGTTCTAGCAATTCTGTCAGCTAAGGCGTGCCATGACTGTTCACTTATCTACAACTCTTATTCTCCACTATACTTTGGCCAAGAATGCCAGCCGGATGTACATATGTACATGCATGAACCAGTGAACAGTGCAGCGGATCCGACTGGATGGAAGTTTCTGCATGAAAGCTTTATAGATAAAATTGTGACAACTTCAGATTAGAAGCCATTTTGGTTCCAAAGCTGGCATGCACTTTTATTCACAATCGATCCATTTGTACAACTTTAATCTGCCATTTTCCAATCATTTCATACTGCAAGCTCTGCATAGCATGGTGTCGCTCACAACCTCATGTTGTAACTCTGAATACGCCTCTGCGCTGAGCCATGAAAGAGCTCACTCTCTCACAGACACGCAGGGCCGGGTAGGCTAAAAGCTTCTCACCCAGCAGAGCATAACAGAAGTTCCCGCCACTTACTTGGTAGGCGGGCCATGTATTGCCGTCATTGCTGGTCCAAACGTTCGCTGCAGGGAGTGATTCAAGGTGGGTAACTTGATGCTTTGCATGATGACTTCAAACAGCGGGGTGCAGATGTTCCTGGGAGTAGAGGCTGGCGCAGCGGGTGTGGACACAGCAGTGGAGGCAGTCGGAGCCGTCGACTGTGAAGTCTGTTGGAATCAACAGTGTCAGGGCTGACTGGGTTTAGCACAGCACATTGGCATGGGCCTTATCCTTATCCATGGGATGGCAACCTTACATCTGATCTTTAGATCCAATTTTATGCACTCAACTCTCCTGATCCCAACAGAGCCAGGTTGTTTGGTAACAAAGGGTAAAGTTGGTCTCACTTTAACCACTTGCTGCTGGGCAGCCCCGTTTTGGGTGCCTTGGGTTTGTACGCATAGCCAGAGTGCCTGAAATTGGACAAAAGAGTTGGGCCTTGTACCATCGGGGACAAAAGCACTCCAGCACTCCAGTGATGAGCGATACAATACCGCTGCATGCTAATCTCGCCCCCATTGAAAAGACGCCAGCAGCACACTGTGCCAATTTAGGGAACAAAAGAAACTTATGTAACACCACACAATCAGGGCTCTTTTTACAAGGCTGCAGGTCTGGCTGAAATACTCGGGCATCAATAGATGTTGCCTGTCAGATTAGAGTAGCCACCAGACAGTCACTTGATGGAGTTTAGGCATTCAGGAAAAAAAATTTGAATTTTTGAAGAATTTTGAAAACCGAAGATGTTGAAAATCGCCCAGTTTTAGACACTGCATTTCCAAAGGCATTTGGCAGCAAGTGGTTAAAACATATGTTCCATTCTGAGGTGTGCTTGAAACACTCATAACCAAGAACTGGTTTAGTCGTTTCTTGTCTGTAAATTTTGTACAGCCCCCCCCACCTCCGCTAAAAGGAGAATCATTTTCATCCGCTATGGGCTTTGGCATGCTCCATAAGCTGTGTTCCACTTGATGACCACTCACTCTGAGCAAAATTCTTGAAGTGCTGAGTTACCTAAGATATACATTAACCTACCATTTTGTTGGAATCAGGCAGGCTGCTGGCCTTATTAAGGCCCCCATCTTTACGATATTCTGCGGATGCAAATGAAAAGTTTTAGGCTCTGGTCAACTGTGCAACAAGAACGGGAATCCATTTCATTGGGAAAAGATTTAGTGAAGTGTTCACACAATATTTAAACACTCAGTAGCGCAAATGACGTATTGAGTTCGATGGTCAATGCAATAGCTATTTGCTCATCAAAGACAAATCTTGCATTTCAGCTTCTGGGAGTAGGATAAAATGATACAATACGTGTACACTGTACCTAAGATTTTGTTCTGAAAATTCAACAATGGGATTGACATTACTCTGTTCATGAAAAAGAAAGGTGGAGGGCAGATGCCACATTCACATGAGTCAGCTAAATACAGGGTACTGCACTCCTTGCTTTGATGCTGACACTTGCATGGATGGTATTGAATCAGCATGATAAACCCTTGAACATTTCATTTCTAAAATTGTCTGTGTAAGCTCAGCCTTGGGTTCAAACAGATTATTGCATTGGTTGCAATAAGGTTCACAAGAAACTGAAGAAAATACTGAAGACCCAGAGATCTGGGGAAACAGAGGTCTCTCTCAGAGGACACCAACTTCAAAGGAAAATTACAACTGCATACTAGGCACTATCAGTTGTGTGCAGGAATGGCATACACAGTGTGGACCTCTGCACAAAAGAAGTCCACATAATGTAGGTGTGATGGCGTTGTGTGGACTTGCACACATCCACACAATGTTTCCCATCTCTGAAAAACAGTTTCAGAGGCATATTGGGGTCAAGTGTTATCTGTGGCAAAATGAAGAGGAACAATCCAGGAGATCATCAACACAAATCCAGCTCGAAAGAATTATCCTAGTTGGAGAAAAAGGAGCATTTTCCTCAAGTTTGCTTCACCGCAGGAGAACAAAGGAATGTCTACACTTCGTATTTAAAACAGGCATGTTGTGTGCACACAGTATGCAAATGATCTACACACGCGCAAGTGTACTTGAGCCACATATCTTCGAAATAAGGTGCGTATTTTCGGCTGGTAACACTTCACACCCACCCTCCTCCTTGCTGGATTTCTTCACCGGCTGGATGTACTTGGAGAGTTGCTTGCGCTTCTCAGCGTATGCCTGCTGATCGTACCCTTGGCTACCAGCTTGGGCTTTGCCAGGGCTTGGCACGGGGCCAACTGAACCGACGGAGCCTGGACCCGCAGAGCCTGGGTTACCTGAAGTAGGAATGGATTTCGCTCGGTCAGCTATGAAGAATAACTGGTTCACTACACAACTAGTCTTAAATAGCAGGAAAGTTTCCGATATATCTGTGCTACCATGTTCAAGTAACACAGAAGTTGTAATACAGTCAACAAATCTCGATGAGGCGAGTCTCAGGACACTTTGAGTTTCAAAGTGTTTCTTTACTTTTTGAAGGGATATAAAAATTTCCGATATATCTGTGCTACCATGTTCAAGTCACACAGAAATTGTGATACAGTCAACCATAAAGCATTCTAGCGAATCTCGATGAGGCGAGTCTCAGGACCATTTGAGTTTCAAAGTTTTTCTTTACTTTTTGAAGGGATATAATACCTCCAGGCACCATACACAGACGAGAAAATATGCACAAATTTTGGCCATAAACTGCAACTGTGGAAATAGGGCAATGCAGCAGCAATGTCACAACAAACCCAACTGATCTGCCCATAACCACTGCTGTTAAGCAAAACACCGCATACAAAGTGCGCCAGCTACATTTTATCAGATAATGTGATATGCATACCAAGCTAGCAAGTGATGCTCAAGTCAATGAACGAGTTGAGGAGAACATTTTTCCTTGGATAAACAAATTGTGCAGGGAATTAGAAAACTTCAAAAATTGACCTTTTCCTACAGGACAAAAACTGGAAAAAAAAGTAACCGCCCAGTTCTTGCTATGTGATAGCCTATCTGTGATCATCATCAGCAATCGTGCTGACTGGCCCCCGGCTAATGATCCATACCTGGTGTGTTCAGGGGACCACTTGGCGAAGGGACGCTGGGGGGACCGCGCTGAGAGCCAGCGGGGGATGGTTGCTGTGGCGACGGAGACGGCTGGAGATAACTAGCGGGAGATGGCATAGGCTGAGAACTGCCACGATAGACACAAATTGTAAAAAGTGTTCACAATGGTAATGAGGTACAGGCTTTCCAACTCGGTGGTTTTACAGTCACTTCAACCATTTGGCGCTTCGCCCATGTACCACTTCACCCATGCACCACTTTGCCCATTTGCCCCCAAGCACCTGTGTACAAGCTCCAAAGGCCATTCTACTACATAGGCATCATGCCCTACTCCAAAACTTTCCTGATATCCAACAATCCTAAAACACCAAAGATCACTATACCACTGGGATCCTACGAACTTTTGTCGGTTTCCCAAATTCAACCCCATCCATCTGGACAAAACGGAACTTGACCCCAGACAAAAGGACTCCCATCCATACAAACGGATACAGTTATGCTAGTCTATAACAGAAAATGATTCAAAGTTGCAAACTTTTAGTAAGATTGATGGGATTGACGGCTTGCAGGGGCAAGTTGTATGATGAGTTATCCTGACCCCCTTCATTTTTACAACAGGCCTCAACCTGCCAATGTAAATCATGTGCAGGTACTCAGGAGATCTTAAGACTAATGTGCAATGAAACTCACCCCTGGCTGGGAGGCTGGGAGGCTGGTGATGGCTGCTGCGTCATAGACTGCAAATAAACAAAACGCATTACAAAAAACATCACAAAAACCTCTAAGTTTTTTGAGTAACTTGCACCTTCCATCCTCCTCAGAGCTGGCACGCGATTTCGTGTGCACAACTGACAGAATGACATGACTAAACAGGTCATACATGTAGTCTGCAAACTTTACAGCCAAATATCAAACCTTAACTTAGTTTCAAGAACTGTACGCACCGTGATACCATGCACCAAACTGCAACGTTACTTCATATTGGCATGACGTCTATCGAAAATGGGGGACTCATAAGGGAAATAGATCTCCTAATGCAAATATATAACACAGCACACTTGAAGAAATTTTGGAAAATATACTGAGGGAACTGCTGCTATTTGATAAGTGTAAAAAGAGAAAACAAAATTTCAAGTGAAAACATTTTGAAAACTAAACATCAGCAAACACTGACACGCATGCACCAGGATAACCATCGTTCTGGAATTACAGTATTCCACAAGCATACATGCACGTTTACTATTTATGCACTGCGCAAGAACCACACACGTGGTGAACATGTACATGCATTATAACATCAAAAGCAAACTTTCCTGTTTGAATGAATACGTTAATAGAACAAAATGGCTGGATAGTTACTTCCACTTCAGTATCTATGCCAAGCAGGTTTGTATAGCTCTCTGGCAAATGATTATTTCCTACGACCTTTTCTTATGTTGCCTGCGTTTTGCGAAAGTGGCCAAAATTTGTAGATATAGTTGGTGTTAGATTTTGCCTCCATATGTGCACTTTCCCTATCACTTTTGAAGATGGCCATAATGTTATTCAGTACGAAGCATTTTGTAGAATATATTTTTGTTTAGCTGTGCATGCTTTTCAACATTACATAGATTATTATATCTGTGCTGTTCTAATGGCCAGCCATAGTTTACAAGTGAACTGATACCACACAAATGTGACTGTGACACAGAGAGGTCCATACATGTACCAACTACTGCATATTCGACAAGGAGCAAACAATATTAATTACACTGTTGCTAGGAAGAATGTCACCAACCACCTAAGCCACCGACAATTAGTACCCAAGGAAAGACAGAATGGAAGACAGGTGCACTCAACGCCAGGATTCAGGATAGCTGGTTTGATGTTACTCGGTTTTTCAGAGTGGTTTGATCTTGAACTGAAAATTGACTTGTCCATCCTGTGCTTTCAGAAGGCACTGCACACATGTATATTGGATAAACAGGTACAGCTTCATGTATTAAACACTGTGCACGCACTCCTGAGGGCAGTTTGGCTCATTCACAAAAACTTAGCGAGGGCACTTGACATGGTAGACGGAAAAGGAGGACATGTAGAATGACGCATATCCTAACTATTTATGCTTTATTCTATCAAAAACACCACACTCACATTGATGAGACATGACATAGGATGTTGAAAATAGAACCACAGACGAATTGATAGAAAAAGTATAAATATCGTTCTACGTGTCCTCCTTTTACGGTCTACCTGCTTTGGCACTGGCACAGCATGCTAACACGTCAAAGCCATGTCAAAGCCACGTCAAAGCCATGTCAAAGCCACATAAAGCCACGTCAAAGCCAAGTAAAGCGTATTAATAAAAATTTGGCAGTAAACATCAACAAGACCTTACATAATATGTACAAAATCTGATAGTATACAGTACATCTTCTGCCAATGTTCCCAAAGCAGAAATGGACAACCACAGGCATCACTGTCTCAGGGACATAAAACATAAACTGAACATGGCTTCCTGCATCCCAGTCGGCCGTATGCTGTAACCTTTGCTTTTTACAACAGGGTGCAGTTGCGTGTAAAATCGGCAGTCAAAATTTCTGCCACTGTTGCAAAGTACCATAAGAAATCCAGAACTTCACAGTGAAAATGACTTTGCAAGTGACAGTACCAGCAGAAATTAAATGAAAAGATCTTTTACCAATGTGCAAAGATTACAAATAATTTCATGCCCAAAAAAGCAGGTGAATTTAAACAAATAAAACTGTGAGGGGAAATCCTTCCTTCTGTCCTATAAACACAAAGACAAAGAGACTGCCTCACAATACACACTAAAATGAAAGATACGACTTTCAAGAATGTTGCATTTCTTTTAAGAGTGGCTGAATAAATATTTTTCATTTTTGTGAGGAGAGGAGGGGTTAGCTTTACAATGGAAAAGAACATCAAAAACCAGACAGAGAATGAGCTTAACTTGATACCACATGCCACAACACAGTTCGGAACGTTGAGAAAAAGCCCTTTTCCCCTAGATTTGTTCCACACTCAAAACCAACGGGAGGATTACCGACCTGTGGTGACATCAGGAAGTGCTGGCCACCATAAGGTGACGAGGGTGGCCCCTTGGGTCAGTAAGCAGCAATGGAAGGAATTTGAAGCAAGGTGAGAACAAAGGGTTAAGATGTTAGAAAGCACTGCAAACATTACATAAACATTATGACCGGATTTTAAGATATTTGCTGTTTGGCAATGCTCCCGAATCAACCTGTGGTTATTATAAACTGATCATTTTTTTATATAGACCACTCTCATTTTGCCTACAACTTGTATGGGTGGCTAAAGTTTGCAGAAATGTCACCTTCTGATTGGTTTTTGATTTTACCTCCAAATCATTTAAAATGGACATTTGTCTCAGTCACTTTAACTGGGGTTGTATTTTCATGTAGTATTTAGTAGTGCTTGCCATACATGTGTTATCTGGTGTTCTGATAGCTGTGTGGGATTTTTGAACACTGTGAATCATTCTTTTACTTTTTACCGATGGCCAACCATAGTTTGGCAAAACGCGATTGTGACGTCAAAAGAGCAGACCCTATACAATTTTTGTCTTCCCTCTTTTATCAAACCCTGTCAGAATCGAGCATTGTGAGAAACAAGTGGCTCGTGACATAACGAAAACCTCAGAATCTGGAGTTCAGTGAGATGGATAGCAGGCGATTCTCCAAATGTATCTACTGAACATTTTCTCCCTAATATCCTCTGATAAACATTTCCTTCCCTTCTTTTATAAACAATTTTAAAACGTGAAGCATCTACTCTGTACCGACCTGTGGGGACATCACAAAAGGCTGGCCACCGCCAAATGGGGACATTGGAGGGGCCTGAAATGGAAGAGTCCGTGGAGAGACAGTGTTAGGCGTTAGTATCAGCGGTGGTAAAAGTCATTCAAGTTTGGAGACCAGAGACAATATTGCGTGCAAGAAGAAATCATCAGAGAACAAACAGAATGCGGGATCATTCCCATGTCACAGAATCAAGGACCATAACCACAAGTTTGCCAAGCTACATGTCATCAAAGAGTGTGCAGTAGAAGCCAAAAGGATGCTTCACAAGAAACCAGCAAGAAGTAGAGAATGTTCAGACGGCCGATGATTCACCCCGGCAGAGAAATTCAACATGCATTAGGGATGCACTGAGTGTACAAAGTCTACTAAAGCGTACTCCATGTCACATGAATTGATTATGCTGTTGAATTTCATTTATCATATGTGCAGAATGCGCTGTATGTGACATGGAAATTGACTGTGCTACCTACGGCTATGCACCCGGCCATGGAAATTCAGAACACCACAGGAATTCACTGTGGAGTACCGAAGTGTAACGTCATTTACAACC
Organism: Acanthaster planci; assembly: GCF_054643075.1. Classification (NCBI taxonomy): domain Eukaryota; kingdom Metazoa; phylum Echinodermata; class Asteroidea; order Valvatida; family Acanthasteridae; genus Acanthaster; species Acanthaster planci. The sequence goes on along the minus strand of NC_141785.1, from coordinate 9,927,271 downwards.
AGGAAGTGTAGTGCAACCTAATGGAGTATGCGTGCTTGCAGGTTCTTGCGCTAGTGCCTTTTACAAAAATACTTGCACACATGATGCATTCACTTTGGTACTCAATACCACGGGTATTCAAAATTTATCACACAAAGTACACTAACAGTCACTTGCCACACCAGCTGAATTTCCCACACCATGTTGGATGTCAAACCAATAATTGGGAATGCACCATGCCAACAGTGGGTTAACAAAACACAAGCCAGCACACCCACTATTACAGCTACGCTTGTGGAACATCAACAAATTTGCAAATAACTGCTACCTGATTACAAAGGACAAGAACACACTAGGGTAAAAACAAACACTCTGCTGTATACGTTCCATTCTGTTAACAAGCACTGTTTTTTTTTTCACCCGGCAAAGCACTTCAATATTGCAATTTTTTTCACTGGAGTGGAAGACAGCAGGGAAACATGACCTGGGGTTTTCTTTATAGGAAAGCATCAAGGCACATGAAGGCTGACGCTACAAAGAGGCCAAAAAGGATGTTAGTTTAGAAGAGATTGTGGCGGCTTGACTACAAGATAAAAATCATGATAAAAAGGTGATTTGTGAGCTTAAACGTGCACATAAATGAGATTTTGTGGAAAGAAGTGACTGAACACCAAAACATGAAAAGAACTGTTCTAGCATACAGTGAAAGTGTCCCAGAACCTTACATTCAACACAAATGACATGTACAAACGTATATGTGCATATGTACAGCAATTCCCAAGAGATTTTAATCATTTCATGAATCTGTTTCCTTATTGAAATTGAAAAAAAGGGATCACATCGGATATTTTACTTAATATTTTTGAATGACATTTTACATGTGTTTTAACGGTACATTTCAAAATGGGACACAGATTCCAGAACAACATCTAACACTCAGAACAGCCAATGTAGATTGACACAGACAACAATCTCATAACACTGCATTACTTGGCATAGCATGACAAGGAAAGTGTTCATCCACGAATGTTTCAGGATTGAATTTTGGCATGAATGATAAGGGTCTGGTCTTCCAGTGCTTAGGTCGCATTTCATTTCAAATTGGAATGCAAGGTTTTACAGTGCTATGACCTAACACCATGAAGATGGCGACCATAACGCAGACAGCCTCCACCCTTCTCGTATGAAAAACAAAAACACAGAAACACCATGATGTACGTGTTCTTCCACAATTCAACAAAAAGTGTTTCAATGGTGAAAACCAAGAGCAGCACTAAATAGACGCAGTACAGGTATTGCTCCTACGTACAAATGGCTATGAGCAGATATTTCAATCAATCATACTACAGCATGGCTTTTGCTCTACAGTCTTGTCACAGACTGAGATTTTGATGTCCTCCTGGAAAATAATACAGAAAATGTATCGAGCTTGGAAGGACATGTCTTATGCTTGTTAAGAAAAGTATCAACATGTGGTTCAAAGAATCTCATACTGCACCTACTCCTCCGTAGTTTTGAGGAAGAAAGCAATTCTTTTTTTCTTCATATTCCTTGAAGCTCCACAAGGGACTTCTGAGTTTAATTATCTCCTAAATCCAAGTCAACTGAGCAGCTAAGCCGAGGAAATTATTCTTTGATATATTCAGATGCTGCGTAAAACCAATGGAGAACCAGACACAAGTGACATGCTGGACATTTTTGGGTGTGGTCCACTGTTGCTTTGCGCGTTTTTCTGCACTCAGCAAAGATGCCTGCCTTGTTGACGGCTCCATCAAACAGAGCCTTTAATCTCACCACAGCCATTGATGAGGAGGAGCATACCTGCACCTTTATGTTCTGGGTTACAAACCTGGGGGGACATCATGTAGGGATAGCCACCGTACGGGGAGGCCGGTGGCCGCTGCTGGAAAGACAAAGACAAAGGTGGGATATCTCACAGTTCGCTCAAGTGGACAGATCATGACCAGATATTGCAAGATTCGAGTATTGGCTCAGAAAAGACATGGCTTTCATGATATGCCAGATTTTCTGGGGTAGGGTGACTTCTGACTGGTTAAAAAACTCATATCTGCAGTTCATTAACTGTTCAGCCATTTTTCTGTTGTCAGGTTCTTTTAAAAGTTTTAACAGTCCAAGGTTTAAGAAAGCATGTATTGCTGCATAGGCTTGGAAGCCAAAACAATATAATGACGATGAGCAAAGAACCTGAGATGTTGGCAAGGTGACTCAGCAAAGGTGGTTCCTCAAACCTGGGAAATACTTTAAAAGCAGGTTACTGCAAGATGGAAGCAACTCTGACTATAACAAAAAAGCAAAACGTCTCCTAAAATCAACAGTAGAGTAAAAGCTTTCTGAACTGCAACCTGGACATGGGGCAATATTTCAGAATGGGGCTGAGCACACAATTTTTAGCCAAATGAAGTTGATCGTGTTTGTAAGCTGTAAGCACAGCAAAGGGCGTTTATGAACTTAGCGAGAAAATTCGCTTTGAGTGAGCAACAACAACTTGGCAAAGTGTGCCAGAGGTTAGTACAACCCGACAATATAAATGTCAGGGTCGGCCGAAGAAATCCGGCCTACGTATAATGACGCCAAGATGAAGCGAAATGCCAAAAAAACAAGCAGTCTTTGCAGGGAAAGGCTTACGGCATCGTTGATTCCATACCTGCTGTTGAGAGCTCTGCTGTTGGCGTTGCTGCTGCATTTGCTGCTGCTGCTGAATCTGCTGCTGCTGGAGCTGTTGCTGCTGCAATTGCTGCTGCTGGAGTTGCTGCTGCTGCAGTTGCTGCTGTTGGATCTGTTGCTGCTGAAGTTGCTGCTGCTGCTGCTGGAATGCCTGTCCAAACGGATCAAGGATACATAAAGCCACACAAAGTAGCTGGGCTGTAAAGGTAACCTGCATCTCCTATACATCTCCTGTGATGTCACGATCGTGCTGGACCTATGATGTGTTGTGATGGTAATGAGGTGCATGGCGTTGTGATGGTAATCTACTTATTCAAGATAAACTGTCAAGCATGCTGCGTTCGCACATGCGCTTGCACGTGGTTGAAGCTGCCTATAGGAGTATGTGCGATCACCGCGGCCAAGGAAGTCTACAGGTGGTGGTATTGTTAACATTTAGCGCAATCCAGTCACGTGGGTGAAAAAGGTCTATGGGGCAGCAAGGACATCCAAGAGTTTCGCAACATTGCGGGTAGCAACCACACTGCGCCGATGAAAACAACTGCAACGACCATGCATGAACACACTAATCAAAGAAAAGATTGTGTATAACCCCATCCTTGGACTGGCTGGTGCGTGCGTACGTCGCCATGGTTGCTGTTTTCACCAGCACGGTACCTGCCATTTTGCGAGCATCCTGGATGCCCAAGCTGCCCCATACATGAAGGTTAAAAAGATTCTCACAATTGGGGGCTGGAAAGAACAGAGAAAGAAATGATCGTGGGGTATAGATTTATAAAAGAGCACAGACTCACAGACTGGGTCTAATGTTTGTGTGCCACAAGAGAAACTGGCCAATCTGCAGTAGAATCTACCCAAAATCCTCTGGCATCTGGAACCTCAAGGAATGTATCTGAACTTCTCCCAATGAGGGCACAGTTATAGAAAGGAAAACTGGTCCAGATAAGAGCAAACCACACTGTGCAAGTGGGCCATGATCTAGCGCTTATAATCATACTGTGTCTAGTACCTTGAACCCTTGCTGTCCCCTGACGTGTTGTGTGCCACCAGATGCCTGCATCTGTTGCAGCTGTTGTTGCATCTGCTGAGACTGCATTTGCTGAACAGAGGAGAACAGAAAAAACCAGTTGGGGTTGAGCTTTCCTGCATTCATATAATTAAACAATAGCACATGCAATGCCGGAGATACATGTAGTCTTGAAACAAATATCCTGAAACTGGGAGAGACAGGACTGACTGAACTCTTTATTCAAGCACCTCTCAACAGTGACATGATGAGAGGTACCCATATGATATGCATGTGAGTGCCCTTACAGCTGTACACATTCAAACGAAAATCAGCTTGGTGTGCAACACTGAGCATACATTGAGCATACAACACAGTGGAGCTATCATGATGGGGTCACACAGTGCCCCCTACTGTTCACGTGTACAGTCAATAAATGAGGAAATCATTAGTGTGTACCGCCTTAAATGGTTGCTGTCCACGGATCATCTGGCCCTGCTGTCCAGTCTGCATGGACCCCATCTGTTGACCTATGTTGGCTCCGCCCACCTGTGGAGAATTAATCCCCTGTGGATTCCAACGAAGAGAGTACATGTCAAACAATATAAAAGCATGTATGAAAATGTAGGATAAACTGTTGAATAAAAGTTTTCTCACTCGGAAGCTGACTCATTTGACTACGAAAAATGGCCATCTTCATGAGCATTGTAGGCATATCACTTGCATGTACCGGTACAAATCACTTTGCAGCCTGAATCAAATTCACCGTCTACATTATCACAACAATTATCTGGTTCGTAAGTGTGACGTCACTTCAGTTTTGCTTGGCAAAGTCAGCATATCTGCTTTCTAAGTCCTCGTTTTTTTTTACCCATAATAAGAAGCCTCAGTGCTTTGACAAAACCTTATTTCTCAGTTGTACTAAACTTGCATCCAACAGTGCTTCTTATATTTGTCAAACCTGAGGCTTGACAATAAGAGCACCAAGTCGATAAAATTTCGTCTCTCACCTGCTGCGGTCCACTTGCAATGAACCCCGACTGCGGTTGAGGTGAGTTGGCCGAGCCGGATAGCTGTTTCTGCAGCTGCATGGCAATCTGCTTCTGTCGTTGCTGCATCATCATCTGGCTGGCTGCAGCGCCAGAAACAGAACAATGTCATTGGTCATGTTCATTTGGTCTCTCCATCTCATTGTTTCAGGCTCACTGCCTGTGGCCTGTTCGTCTATGTGTGTGTGCGTCAGCTTGGCACGACCTCTAGGATCACGTAACTTGCCAGCTGCCATCGTGTCTACATGTACTTGTTGAGCATGTTTTAATACCTGCGTTTCTCCCAACTGGTGTAGTGTTATGGCATACTTTTACGTTTATCATCAGGTGACAGTCACTGTGTTTATTTGTTTCCTTTGTGAAGCATGTTGCTATGTCCACCCTGAAGCCACCATTTACTGTTTATAAATGCACCTGCTCATTTATACATCTACAGGTAGTTGTGGTCAAGGTTACGCACACATGGCACAATTGTTTAATTACACCTTTAGAAGACTTCATTCCTCAGAGATTTTTCTTCTCTACAGCTGATCTATCAATCCACCTGCTCCACTTTAGTGCTTGTACAGGTTAATGCAAGCAAAGTGTGATGTTCTAGCTAATCAGCTACAGAGAAATAATGGAGGCAGAGAATTGGTGAAGTCTTGAAATTATAATGACGGGGACTTTAGGTTTAAGTGTATGTAAACTTTTGACCACAACTGAGCTTGTTTTTCATATGTGCAATGTTGTTTTTTTAATACTGGCTTGTTTCTATCATCAGATTGTGTCTGACTGTCTAGCTCTTTGTTAATTTACTGATATGCTTCTATGCCCACCTGTTTTCTTCCTACCTGCTGTGCCCTGTTGCTGTCTGGCCCCCATCATCTGTGACATCTGCTGCTGGCCAGGGGGAGGCGTCCCTTGCTGACCAGGTCGTGACCCGGGCATGGTTATGGACGACAGCCCCTGCAGTGCCGCCATTGGATCTGTCGACACGGCCAAAGTGAAACCCAAATGTGAGCAAATGATTTGCCAAAGGTGACAGGATCTGATGATGTGACCCGTGAGATTTTGTACGATTCGCTGGAGAATCTTCCATTCTTGGGAAATTCGGGAAAACAAGTCCACTCATCACTTGTGCACAAGGCTTATGATGGAGGGCTTGGCATTTCTTACACAGACTGCCAGGTTGAAAAAAATCAGAGTACATTTCTTGTTATACACATATCTGATGACCTTCAAAGCTTTTCATGGTGAAGGTTGTAAGCAGTAGCAAACCTTTTACATATCTGCCTCAAACAATGTTACAAAGTTGCAAAAAATCATGTCTGAGAAGGAATGATTGCAGTGACCACTTAAAGGGTGCATGATGTGAATTTTCCTTGAGACTATACATGTACTCTGTTAACTTTTCTTATGTCAATTTCCAATTTTACGAGTACAATTTTGGCATATTTTGGTGCTGACACAGCTGGAATATTCAGGTTTCTTCCTGAAAACATAATCTTCTTGTTCATGAGCAGGCAAACTATTTAGCACCAAAAAACAGACCCCCGTCAAATGAAAACTTGAAATAGGGTTACACGGGTCATGAGGGAGCATTTACAATGACTGCATACAAAATTACATCACCTGAGCTCTTTCACTGCATGCAAATACATCTGAAAAAGCTCCTATTTCAACTCACTTATCTCAATGCGCTAAATTCTTTGTAATCGCTACAAGAATTTTTATAATTTTTATAATTATTTCTGATAAGACGCCCAAACTGCAGTGGCACCGCACTCACACGCACATTCTTCAGCTTGACGCGCACGTGCATTTAGCAAATCACGACACCCTATTGGTCGAAGAGGCATGTAACATGCGTGTACCACCTGTCCACGAGCCTTGTGCCACCGTAGTAATGGCTTCTAATTCTAGTGGTCGAATTACACTATACCTTGTCCCCCACCTCCAATGTGTTGCATCTTTCCCTGTGCACCTTCCTTCCTGGAATCTGAAAAGCACAATCAAATACAAAGACAAACGGGATGTCCCAGGCTGCAGGTGGCAATAACTACATGTACATGTACATGCAGTACGGAGTGATGTGCACACTAGTCTGAGCTTTCTTCCTCAGATTACAAATTTCTGAACACATTAACAATGCTTTTTTTCCAAATCCAGATGTACAGATGCGAACACAATTACCGGTGGTTTCAGGGGCTCCACTTCATATGAGGAGGTTAACAGCGCTCTTGCATGTCTAGTTATTTAATACTGCCTGCACAATTTCAATGCTTGCATATAATTTCAATTTTAAAGGAATGACAAACAGTGGTAGATGAGCTAGGGGTAGTTGGTATGCAAACCGTCACAAAAATATCCATACATGAACTTACTGATATCTCTCATATGAATCATCAAGCGAGCAACAAGTGCCAGGTACTCCTCCTAAATGAATAAAAAAAATACATGTACATGTGTGCACGTATATCGAATGTTTGTGATAATCAGTTTGCTGATCAATATTATTCTTATTGGTTTATTGCTAATTATCTACATACGTATACAATAGAAAATACCTCGGCTCTCGTGCATTAAAATACAATAACTACTAAAATTTAAGAAATACGTATTTATTGTACAGAACAATTTTATCAGTCACTTATTGTTTCTCCAGCTGTACATTCATGGCAAATTCACATGAGGCCTTCTCCAACACAAGCACGCATGGATCCATGGCTGTATCTGCCTCGAGCGGGAACAAGAGGGGGTACGCTTTTATACGGAAAAAGAGGGTCGTTTGGTGGGAACTCGTGTGAGCGTGCAGGTTTATGCGAGTTTGCCAGAGGGCATGCTGAATACGCGTAACCAATTTACATTGCAGATGAAAAGCTTTCCACCAGCCTGTCTCTCCTTTGCCAGTGAGGGCGCACTTCAACTCAGGGTGGATAATACATGCGCAATATATCATTAATGGCTCTGGGGGTAGGTAACGGGGCCATGTGCTGTGTCCCACCCACCCACCCTGGAATGTTTTTGTTCATCCATGCCACTGTTGGCAGGTACAGTGCCATATTAATTACACTCCTGTGAGGTTAACATTCACATACATGTAGGAAAACCAACATCAACACTGAACACCAACACGGGACAAGACTGTCGGATTCTACTAAAGTTCATACCACAAAGATCCTCCACCTGTACATGTGTACAATTGACGAAGGCTCCATGCATATCCAAGGCAGGAACTTCAAAGAGGCATTGGAGGCCATTGCCTTGATGCCCCTGGCCTTTGCCTCAATGCCCATTGAAATGTCCCCATAGACAAGTCGATTTTCTAATACAATTGCCCATTGCAAATGAGAAACTGCCTTGCTCCTTCAAGAACGAAATGCCTGCCCTGCACATGGGAGACGTGCCCTTTGTGGTATTGTACAAACCAGTAGGCTGTCCTGTGTACGCAGCACATATACATGACCTGTTGTATGGACCAGAACATACGTACCGGGATTGTCAGAAAGATCTTGATCATATGACACAAATGCGAGAGGGAGTGTTAATATAAAAATCACACAGTATCTTCTTCCACAGTGTTCTGCAGAACTGGTTTCATATGTGACACCAATGCAGTGAAACCAGCTATTATTCATAGATACAATGAGAGGAAATCAATATTCCATGTTGCCACTTCCTCATGCAGAGTGGGCTCAGTGTTAAAGGGGCAATGCTGCGCATGTTACAAATGACCAGGTAAATACATGTACATGTCCACTGTATATCTCGAGCCTTAATGGTAAAAAGAAAGATGAACTAATTTTATACTTTTTAAGATTAACAACTTGACATGCACAAAAACAGAGCGAGCTTAATTTACTGTACATAACTCTTACATTTATGTGATGAATTATAATTGATGGATGAGTCATTGTGAAGTATTGCAGTACACAGAACTGATACATGTACATCTACATACGCATATGTACGTACAGTAGTGCATGTGTTTGGTACCATATTTTTATGAATGTTTTGCATATTCCCCTTAATTTTTTTCCACGAAATGGCACATTGTTTTGTTTGTAGGAACGTTATCAGTGGAGCGATGTATTGCCTATGGAAAAAACATACATGTACTCAACACTGCTAGAATGTGTAATATCCCTGCTGAAGCATGCATGGTTAGTTTGGTCTACCAATGATTAAATCCTGAAGTAGGAAGGACAATCTACAGGTTAAGTCAAGGAAAAGGCAACCATTATCGCTGTTGTAATGGGTGTCAGATCCATGTTTTCCATTTGCTGAGAAAGCAGGTTGGGAAGGAAAAGATATGTGTTTGGCACTGAGGAATGTGGCCATCTGTGAAAGACTAGTTGTGAAGAAATTCTGTTTCAACGAAGGAACTCACGAGCGACTAGAATATGAGCGTCGAGCTGGACCAAGAGAGGGCACAATTTCCTTAGCAATGGAGGCTCCGTTGGTCAGAACTGATCTTTGCTGGTTAACGAACGACTATGAAAAGCACATCCAGTACGTTATGGTCACATCACTGCCAACAAAAGGAACACTCCCGACCAACATGGCTCTAATTCAACCAATGATGGAGTGCTTCTGCTTGAGGTGGAAACCAGGTAGGTTGAAACTGTTTATAGTACTTAAATGGAGTAATACGATTTGCCTAATCTGGGTTGAGCTGTTTGTTGTTTCTTTAGATCGAAATGAGCAATTTGTTAAATAATGTGGAATTTTCAGCTGACTGAATGGCAGGAACTACACTGTAAGGTCGCAATAGGATTTTCCAGATATCGATGCTGCATGTACATGTACAGTACGGGTGTACAATTTTGCACAAAACGCAAAGCAGTAATTAATGAAAGACATGAAAATCTGTGAGCAGTGTCTTACTGTCCATGTATTGTTGGTTCCCTAGTGAACAGGCTTAAATCAGCTTTTACGCAAAATCACTTTTTTTTTTAGAAAGAATGAGCTGCAGGACAATCCAATCCAAAATTTTCCTGCCCCCCAAAAAATTCCACTCAATGCTTTGCTGGCAAGTGCGATCCGGCAAAACAATCCTATTGTATAGTACATACTTTATAACTACAGTGTGCCTCCTTCATTTTGGTTCAGCTCCAGCTGGAGATGGTACAAGTAGACTTGGTACATTTACCGTACTCACCCTGTTTTTGGCTTTTTGGAACACATGATTCTCCATCTCCCTGCTGGACTTGGCTGTAGGATTACCCGTCTTATGCACTTCATCATCACTGCATTGGCAGGAAAAACATACCAAATGCATTCAATACGTAAGGAACTCAGAAATTTTAAAATCAAAAACCAAACAAACTACTAAAGTACATGTAACAAACAATCCTCCGCCCTCTCCCCCAAAAATTCATCCTACAGGAATAGCATTAGCAATTGAGGCTCAAACTGCAAATGAGTTAATATATCCCTGTTATCTGGACCTACATGTATAATGTCCAGCTTTACGAGTAACAAAAAGCAGGTATTAGCAACCGACTAGTAAAGTACTGCTCTATTTTGTTAAATGTGTATGTTTAATCCAGAAAGGCTCCTCATCAATCAACACCCAGTCCTCTTTCTGCAAAGACAGACCTGCTGATTTTCACACTGGTTCATACATGTATACAACTGCAACCTGTCCAGACGTGTCCCTAAATACCACCCTGCCATTGTAGGGTATCAGTTGGCCAGCTTTTCAGGTGAGTCAAACACAGTTTCTGTGTCACGGTTTTTCATATTCAAAGTACATGTACATACATGCGAATAGGAGAGCCCCCACAATAATGGCTCCTATCATGTTTAATGCTGCTCGCTGAATTACAGGTAGTCTAGGGAGTATTCTATTGAGCAGATTTAGAAGTCATTACTGTAGTGGCATAACACTTGTTAACATGCCGTACATGTGCATTACATGCCTCTTTAACCGATCGGGTATCGTGATTTGCCAAATGCATACACATGTGCATGTACATGTGTGCAGCAAGCTTGAGAACGTGAGAGCAGTGCCACTGCAGTTCTGGTGTCTTCTAGTTCTCCGGATTAATCGGTAACATACGGCACCTCCCACAGGTGCCGGTGTCTCCTCCAAATATCAAGTCGGAACTCCTTATTGGCCCAATGAAAGGAAATACATGTACACTGTGCATGTACACCTGTTCCGCTGGGCGGTGCCCCGGTCTACTGGTATATTATGCCTACATGTAGTTGACTGAAAGGCAATGATGCCTGGGTAAGGCTGGGTTGACCTTGATTGTGCTGGGGTAGGCTTGGGGTTGTCCAAAAAAATTTCTGATCAGTGGTTAACCGTCAATGGCCTTGCACATGTGTTTTTTGCCCAGCCAATAACTGGCTCAAATTTGACGGTCAAATACATACATGTACATGTATCCACTACCAAGAAAAAAGGAAAAACGATTACTACTACATGTAGATAGAATCAAAGTGACCCCAGGGTTCAGCAACACCATCATGAGGACAATGCAAACACTTCAAACGCATACATTGTAGATCTACAAATCAAAATGCTGAATTTTCAAATATCAAAATCTAACGTGTGTTTCTCATGCATTCTCATTACTCTACAGGTACGTGTCCTGCTGACACAAAGCCACTGACTGTCTAATACTTTCTGCTGAATACGAAGCTGGGGAGATATGAACTTAACGCAGTTAGTATTGGACCATGAACCAGTCCTGATAATGTTTCTGCTTTTGTATGGGCACAGCAACTGATTGTACGTGTACATGTCCAGTCCTTTCCAATACATGTGGGTCCATGTAGAGCTGTTCATAGAGAGATTTTGTGACATGAATGTCTCAACTGCACACGTCATACACAGCCATTTTGGCTGTTACTCTCTCCACACAGCTCTGGCCTGGGTCCAATACTGTGACAAATGGGCATATGTGGTTCCATGCTGACATTACTTTTGTGAAATCAGATGGAATTCAGGCCTTGTGCACTTTTCTGACTCTAGGCTATTTGTCTTGAAAAGAAAATATTCCAAGGCCACATATCATGAAAAGAATGTAAAATATTCTGCAATTTAATGTAAACTGTAAAATTCAATTGAACACAATAAAAGGATGACTTCGTGAGTTTTGTGGGATAGGAAAAAATCTCAAATTGACCCAGGATTCCAACTCAAGTCTTCACGTTCTGATAGGGGCAGACACTGTAGGCCTGAACTGCTCAGCCATGCATGAAGCGGTCACTTGTTTATGGATTGTCTATTTAACACAATTTTATGGTGTTGATTCAGTACAGAAAAAAGATGCTTGGCAACACTTCCTTGTCCTTGGGACTTACGACAGGGCAAAAAATTAGGGGACTACACATGCCAGACCGTCTCGTACATGATTTTTCTGAACTGAGCTGAGTTCAGCATGTTTAGCTGTTTAGGCCTACTCACATTTGTGCGACCACTTTTGACCTGAATGCCTCCGTTTTCCACTCATCTTCGTTCCCAGGGTACACAGTACCCATTCCAGGTGTAGGTATCATATTTGTCATCGTCACTTTAGGTACACAAAGTGTCTCTTTTAAGTTTCAGAGTGAAAATTAGTGAAAATGAATACAACGACCTAATGCCAGCACGAGTTTCTATGACACAACAGACAAGCACACAAACATCATGCGAGAAATTGAGTAGTCTGGTCCGCAAACAGACCTCACGAACGATTTGCGAGTATTGGAGACAAGGTTTCATTCCTTACTCGCTTTGTGAAAGGAATTACGACTGAATCAGCGTCTAAGTGTGCATGGACGGTGATAACGATATGAATTGAAATGAATCGAATCATGGAGGAGTTCCTTCCTCCATGATCGAATCGAGTCGAATCAAACCAAATCGAATTTTGGATTGGATTGGAAACAAAACGAAAAAGAAAACTTAAAACACTGCAGGAAAACAGTTATTCTGCGACAATGAATGTGTTATACAGATCAAAACTGGACCCTCATAAACCAGTGTTGATTCGAGTCGCTGACTCGAACTGAAGTCGGACTCGAGTCGCCATTTTCAAACTCGAGACTTGACTTGACTTGACTTGGGAAAAAATGACTTGAGACGTGACCTGACTTGCTAAAATTTGACTTGGGACTTGACTTGCTAAAATTTGACTTGGGACTTGACTTGGAAAAAATGACTTGGTTACAACTCTGACATAAACGCAAAAAAGAGCAGGTGTGATAAGGATGGACTCGCATAACTCCAGTGAAGTATATGAGGGGTCAGATTGGGGATTATATCGTAAAAGGATTAAAGGAAGCATATGAGTGTCACGAAGAAGGTAGGAGTAACTGAAAAACCATCAATAGAGGGTGTTGGAACCTGAGAAGGTACATGTACTTTGTAAAGCAACCTCGTGATTTTCCTCCCTGTCTTACCTCATATCTTGCCCGTTCCCTCCCGAGACATTCACGAAAGAGGGTCGGGTAGTGCTATTTCTAAAGTGTTCACCTCAATGACTTTTTAATTCCTCAAAAATCACTACATGTCGCCGAGTGGACTTATTGGAATTGTTGAACACTGAATTCTAAATTCTCAAGTACTGAAAGACTCTCTTTTGAGCGAAACTAAGAATAACCACACTGAACTATATACTGACAGGGTTGGATCCAGGAATTTTTCCAGGGCGAGGGTCACGGAGGTTTGAATACTGTCTCATATTTGCGGACAAGCGGAAACAACAGCGAAACATTATACATGGCATATATTGTTTATAAGGGTGCACCTACTTTATAATTTTTTAAAATTATTATTTTCCCCATTTTTTCCCTTTTTTGCTCAAAGCGCGGGGTTCGACCCGATTCCCCCCCCCCATCACCTAGGCGACTAATTCAGTGTCTACACTCGCCTATTCCACGGTTTGTTCTGATAACAATTAAAGGTTTAGGCTGAATTGCTTGATATACATAAAATATAAAGAAGATTAACGACCTGTGTGTAATTTTTTTTGAAAGTTTACCTCCGTGAAGGGTCATTGAACATGACAAGTTAGGCACTGCTGATAAGACCATCAATTTAACCATGGAGGAAGGGTTTAACCCTGCGGCCGCTAGATGTAAAGATTTCTATACACGTAGCTCAATCAGCAGGCTTCCAGGATCCAGGCACAGGTATTTTGTTCCTTTGTATAGGTTCAAAGAAAAGAATTCAGAATGTTGAATACGATTTCGCTGAACGGAATTTAATTCTTCTTTCAAAAATTCTTGGATTCCAGGGTTAGTACACGTCTTTCACAGTATGGTTACGCAGCGCAGCAGATCTATAGTTAACTGTACCGTTACGCCATGTGGTATCTGAACTCGGCGCAGGGTATTGAACATACGCCTGTGTATAACCTTTAGGTGAATTATGTTATTTTTATACATGTAAAAACGATGAAGTTGCCTGTGCTTGAAGTGTGCCAAATAATTCTTTGTGCAGATATCTACACGGTCTTCTCTGCGCAGGGGGTACGTAACTGACGTCGTTTTAAGAAAATTCCAAAAAAACAATACTTTGTTTCGAATTTATTTATTTTTGCAGTAAAATAACTGTCCTGGGTGTGAGCTTCAGACTAAAGGATGCAAATGAGGAATGTTAGATATCGAGTCGGAGTGGTGTTTCATTTTTTGGATCACTCACCAGCGTACTACGCATCCAGGTTACGAGTCCGGGTACAACTTAATTGACATGACGATTTTCTGAAACTGTCCATTTTATTCTTAAAAGAATCATCAAAGGGACGGTGCTATTACCAGTTCTAATTTATAGTGTTTGGGCTTTCAATTTCTTTTAAAAAAGAAAGGAAAATAAAGGAAGCGACATGCCCTTCTTGCATGGAGGAGTGATGTTCCACCGTTGGATACGCCAAAAATGTCACAAATGTTCACCGCTGTTGACAAGGAAAATCATTGCTAAAACCAAATCCATAACTCGAACTAGCTTATCTTATTAGTAATCTATGGTACAGTGTATTACGTACGTTACACTAGTTTCTCCTGACCACAAAAAATCTAACTACATTCGAGAGCGAAGTAATGACTTAAGGCATATAGTGACCGATGGCCGTAAAATATGCCGGCAAATTTTTTGTCCACCCACAGAAAGAGTTATCTAAGGAATTACACAATCGTTATTTCAGCCAAGATCATCGTCTAGAAACAAGAGGTAAGTAAAAGTTCAATGAAAGTCTGAAATAGATAAAGACATCAAAATCTTGGTGATTTTCCCATGGTGGGAAAACCTGATTGATGAAAAAGGACCTAAATGTTAATGTTCTGTGAACTAAAACCAGAATAACAAAGTATAACGAACATTCATTAATTTTATGAATCAAAAACCTTATAGGAAAAAGTATAGAAGTCACCCAGTCTTGACTACAGGTACAGAAGTTTATCATTACGTTCTTTTTAATATATAATTGTGTCAACGACGTTTGACTATCTGTTATTTTATTGTACATTTAGAACCGTGTACATTGCCTTGTTTTCGAGGTCGTTTGTTTTTGGCAACCTGCAAATGCATTTGTAGACGATACTGGAGGGGAATATATTGCCAAGGTAATCAGCTATAGGCCTACTAGGATTTATTGACACAGTAAGACACTATTATACAGATAATAAAAGCCCTTCTTATTTTATAGTTTTTTGCAATGAACTTGTCAAGAATTTCAGATCTTGGCGATCAGACGGAGTTTCTGACTTTAAAATTCTCAGCAATGTGCGAGCATTGCAACGACTGTGGATCGGGGTGAACTGGGGCTATACATGGATAGGAGTCTGTATTTACCAGGAAACCGGTGTATTACCCGCCAGTACGGCCTGTTTTCGTGTCGTTTGTGTGGTGTGCGTTTCACTCACTGGTCGTTTTAAATTTTCAAGACTGAATGTCAACGACACGCGCGGCACTTTTTTCCACTGGGATTTTTATGGAAAGCACCATCATTTGGCAATTTTAATTTATTCCTGAAATCAGTCCCTCTATACTGTTTTTAAAACGTTTCTTGTGTTTTCTCTGTCTTGTGCTTTCTAGTTGGTGTTTTTAAATTGTTTTAACCTTGTTTGGGAATTTTGTAGGCTTTACTTTCTGTATAATTCACATTATACTTTAATTGTACTTTTCAAAAATATAATTGTTTGTTGTACTTTTTATATAAAAATCCCCTTGAATGTTTTGGCATTGGGCAATTAATTTACGTGTCTAGATGCTTACATTGGGCCCTAATGGGAACACTTCATGGTAAATAGGTTTCCTGGATAAATACAAATAATAATATGCATGGCGCATAAACAGGTGGACTGGAATAGACTCCGTTTCAGTCGTGAAGCCTGCCTGTAGGAATTTGTAAAATATCCAAAATCCATATTAAGTATCTACATTGCATTAGTTTTTGTAGTATTTCTAAGAAACTTCAAACCACCATTCCTTTGGGGTTTAACTGTCCTGGAAATATAAAAAGTGTAAATTGCCCCCGGTGTTTTGATGACTCATTCTCAGAACGTATTTGTAAACCTTGGCAAAGAGGATGTACTTCCAAAACACAATGCGTCAACAAACTGAAATTTTGTGACAGAGTAAAAGACTGCTACGACGGTTCAGATGAAGACAATTGCAGTGAGTATGACATTTTTTGGTTCTGTCTCTGTATTAAATTATTTCAATGTAAAAGATAAATCTGTGTTTTTTGCCTTGGTGGCATTTTATTCATATTCCAAAATTTCCTGCAATACAAAATGCAATGCCACTTTTCGACACTTTTAACACAGGCTGCACTAGCAAGGTCTGTGATCATGGAGGTCGGTTGGACAAAGTGACCTGCGCATGCTCTTGTACATCAGACTGGACAGGGGAGCACTGTAGAAGTAGGTACAAGTCTAGTCTTGGCCCAAGACTGAAATTGCATTGTTTTGGCTCTGGTGCACCTTACCATGCTAGAAGTTAAACATGCACTGACCAGCACAGCTTGATAGCGGGGCACCAATCCCAAAGTGACAAACAGTACTGAAATGGATTATCAGAACAGTTTGTTTCCTATGGATTGACGCCCTCTACTGTTACTGCTACTTGGCACTGCTTGCCAGGTGCATGCTGCCCACACGATGCATGAAGACAAAAACGATGCAAATCCAGTTTGGGGTCAAGACTAGCACCTATCAAGCTGGATAAGGGGTGGGAGAGGAATGACGGGTGCTGTTTAAGGGACATACGATATATATGAATTGAGGGGTGTGTCCAGAACTGCTGCTGTAATGAAAGCATTTCAGGGTAACATCACGGGGTTAACCCTAAAAGAGCCGGGGGGGGGGAATGATTCCCCCCAACATTTTTCAAATATCTTCAATGTGTAGTTTATTCACAAGCAAGCCTCAGTTGAGGAGTTTTCTCAACAACACATTGCAGTCATTTAGGAAAACTGGCGTTCTGGTGCACCGTGCATTTCTCTGAGACAGGTCAGCAAGAAAGTCATGCTTGTTTCCATCGTGTGCTCCATGCATGCGAGTCAACATGTAGGTCATTAACTTCAAATGGCATAATACGTCAAAACCCTATGTCACTCTGAATTCAAACTTCACACTTGTACTGATGAGTGTCTTTACATGTTTGCTAAGTTTCAAAATGATTGGCATGTGACAGCTGAGTTCTTGGGGGGAGGGGTAAATCTGACCCTCCCCCAGCTGTGAAATGCTCAAAAATGTTGCGCCTTACGAGGTTACAAGCGCCAAAGTCATTAATTACGATGGGGGGGGGGATTTCATCAAGCAGCCAGGAAAAAAAAACAAGAATGGTATAATTCTACATCATGCTTCCTGGGAAAGATTAGATAATGAAGTACTAGAAGTGCACGATACTATCCACCCTGAGCAGAAGCACCCCCTCATTGGTTGAAAAGAGCCATATTGGTCAGGAGTGTTCATTTTGTTGGTAGCGATGCAACTGCAGTGTTTGTGTTTCATAGTTGTTCGTGAACCAGTGATGCGCAGTTACTGCCAAAGGAGCCTCCGTTGCTAAGAAAAGTGCACCCTCTTTTAGTCCAGCTCAGAGCCCATAACTTGATAGCACATTGTCCCAACTGAAATCATTGGTTTATAAGTAGAAAGAGGTCACAGTTGCAATGTTCCCCTGTGAAGACAACTGCGCAGAAAATAATTCTACCATGAGAACAATATAGATTTCTAATACAAAATATACATCAACAGAATAACAAAGTGTACAACCTCAAAAATCATTACACAGATAGGTCATCCAGAAAATACTACACCAGTGGATACAAACAAGAAACCAAATGAACCAGACCGAAAAAAGGTATTTTTAAGCAGCACTAAAAGTTAAGTGAACTATGTTTGTTCATGAACAACTGCACCAGCTTGGAAGCATACATGTAATATCATGCTCAAGTTGTATAAAAAATGGGATATGAAAGCTAAAAAGAGAAAAGGAAAAAACACCAGAAGTTTTGTATTCTGTTTTTTCTTTTTTTTAACTTTTTTTGCACTGTAGCCCCAAGTCCATCAGCTGATTGTGGCATGCGGCAAGTGGATAAAAGCCGTATCATTGGAGGTCACACTGCCGACATTGAGCACTACCCTTGGCAAGTCCAGCTCAGGTACCAATCGGCTAGATCTACCTGGTACTTTGTCTGCGGAGGCACGCTCATCTCCCCTCAGCACGTCGTCACTGCTGCTCACTGTGTGTAAGGTGATTTCTGATTTCTTGATGACACCCAGGGGAACTTCAGTAAAGAAACTGGGATTCTTGCATTGAGAGAGGCGTAATAACAGGGTTAGGATAGTTCAACCCTTTAGTGCAGAATGTTCCAATCTGCTTGTCAGAGCAAATAACCTTTCACAAATGCCTTCATGAATCCCAGTTCAAACACCATAATGTTTTTCCCTTCTGATTTAGTGTGGACAAATTACCTACCCGTTGGAGAGTCTATTTGGGTCGGAAAAAACGGCAGAAAGGAGGGGAAAAAATAAGAGACGTCACAAAAGTCTTTGTCCATGAGCAGTACGATGTACTCAAAGATACCAATGACATAGCACTGATGGTGCTGAACATTCCAGTGTCGTTCACTGGGCGCATTCAGATGGCCTGTCTCCCCTGGCAACCAGTGCAGCAGTTCAGCAGCGACTCGGCTTGCTTCATCAGTGGGTGGGGATCAATTGGTAAGTGTTGGTTTTGTTTCTGGGAGCAGGATGAATGGTAGGAGTGCCAGCTGTTTATTATTGATTGTTGGTACGGTGGTGTCATTCCAGATCTCCCATAAATCTACTCGCGAGGTTTGGGAAGATATTGCAAGACTGAGTGAAGCCACAGCTGAGTTGTTATATAACCTTTGATGGGTCTTGATAATCCCTTGAAAGACTATAAGCATAAGGAATATGCCATTAGTTTCCAGCAGAGGGGTGGATTTGGAAGGAGTCAAGAAGACTGAACATGAAAACGTACTTTAGGAAGTTAGACAGAAATAATTAAAATTGCCAAGTGATCCGGATCTCTCAGCTGTACATCATGGGCTGGTAAGCCTTGATGGATGACTAGTTAATCGTGGTCTACTGTGCATAAACTTGACGGTTTATCATCACCAGCTCGCCGGCTGGCCCTTGGTTGACCGATTAACACACTGTTCGGCTTCTTGCAGGCTAGTCCGTTTTCTGGCAGGTCGAATATCGACATGGTACATATAGATTAACAGACATTTGGACGGTTGTCGCTGGCTACTACACATGTATCTGGCTGCTTGTCTGGCTGCTTGTTCAGCACACACATATGCAAGCAGGATGGCTGACCAAAAGGTTATCTGGCCATAGTTAGTTGAATATGCGACAGACGAATAATGAACATGACAGAATGGCCTGTCAGCTGGATATCTGATGGTCCTGTCTAGACAGTTTACAGCAATACCTGGCTGTCATTTGTTGAGGGCAGAGCCCTTGACAGAAAAAAAAAAACTGTTATTAATGAATGCTAATTTGTTCCAACTTGCAGCATATGGAGGTATTTTGCCTTACAATCTTCAAGCCGCTCAAGTTGTGCTTATTCCTCAGAGCCAGTGTGCTGACATAATTGATCTGACGGACTCCATGATCTGC
Source organism: Acanthaster planci (assembly GCF_054643075.1). Classification (NCBI taxonomy): domain Eukaryota; kingdom Metazoa; phylum Echinodermata; class Asteroidea; order Valvatida; family Acanthasteridae; genus Acanthaster; species Acanthaster planci. The sequence continues at coordinate 9,907,480 of NC_141785.1, read as the reverse complement.
GCATCTGAGTCACTGAATCTACTCGGACAAGTTGATGCCTGTCAGGTGTGTGTCTTTGGGTGCTTGAACATGCAGATGTGAGCCTGATTAAGGGCGCCTCGTGAAAATGCTGAGGGAGACACTTGACAGTGACAAACCAGTGCTTATTTCAGACAAGAGACACATGCAAATGCACACTATAGTACAGCAGTGATTGCAGACCACGTCCTGCCCTATTTCCATGGGGTTATCCCCAGCATGGTAAAGCTGACAATTTTTAACAGAATGTGCACAAAAACTACAGCGTATCTGACACAGCCGCATGCTGCCACTGTAATCATGGAACAGATGCTGAACTGTTGATGGACAGTACACGATTTTCGATTAGCCTCGCTTCCTCACTGCATGTTTTCCCTCCCTCCTAGGGTTCAAGGACCTCATGTCAAAGTCATGACCCAATCACCTGTTCTTGTTACTCATGTCCAGGGCGATTCTGGAGGTCCCCTGTCCTGTGCAGCTGTCGACACCCAGGGCTACCTCAGATGGTATGTGGTGGGGATAACAAGCTATGGCTTTGGATGTGGTACGCCTGGATTGCCCGGGGTGTACACAAAGGTGTCAGAGTTCACTGTCTGGCTCGAGGAGAAAATGAATTCCTAGATTTAAACTCATGTTTAATCATTGATCCTTTGTAACAAGGAAACAAATCCACCCAGTTGAAATAATTCTATCTGAAATGTAAAGACATGGAAATAAAGAAAACAATGCAGTAGTGATGGCCCAATTATTATAACTTGAAAATTTCCTTGTACTTACCTGGTGTTTATGGTACATGTACAAAATTTCCCCCCTTATTTTAAGACCTGCAAGAAAGATATATCATGTTGGGATATACTAAGGGATATGATGAAGAATGTCAGTCATTTTTGTCAGTTCCATGGATAAATAATATTGCAATAGGAATACATACGGTACATTCACTTTGAGGTCTTTAACAACTTAAAAAGGCCTCTTTATTTTCATGTATTTGTTCACTATTCACTACTGTAGCTTAAAAAGTGACAGGTCACTAAACCAACACGGAAATCACTTGAAGATTCATAGCCAAAGTTTTAAGTGAATCAACTCTGTCTTGGAGACAAGGCCATACAAACTAGTACATGTACTTAGAACACCGTTATACAAAAAGCCTTATCTTACATGCTGTCATGGGAAAACTATAATTTCAAGTAACTTGAAACTTTGCCAGGTGACAAATTCAGTCTAGACTTTGATTCAGTGCCGAATTCAAGTACAGCCGTGTGTAACAATGACAATAACTGGAGGTATTGTAACTAGCACCATCTGAGTTAAGTCCAGTTTCAAGTATTTTGTTCTTAATAGTAAAAATTTGCCCTCTCTTCCCGACAGATCCTCAAACCTATCCATTCTCGTTAATAACTGCCAAAAATATCTGTGGATATGGGTTACTGTAAAACACGAACACCAACCTGCTGCAATAAATACAGCACACTGCACTGCATCAAAACACTAAAGCCTAGTAGGTATTGTACACTTAAATCACATTGCTCAAAAAAAAAGTACATACGGTATTTACATCTTTGGAATGAAGTTTTGAATTTGATAAGTAGTTCAAAAACTGATCAACTCCAGAATAGTAGATAAAATTAATTAGCATCTCCCTGGAGCAAATCCATTCTTGGAAATAAGTTGTTTGCAGTACCCACTGCTACATCTGACTCGAACCAGCCAGCCGACACCGGCAAGCTCAGTGGTCGAGTGGTTAAGACGTCTGCACTAGTAAGCAGGATGTCCTGGGTTCGAGTTCCACCAGAGTACGCTTGTGGGTTTTTTCAGTGTTCTAATACACGTTGGGCAGGGCAAAAATCCAAACTCAATCCAAAATAGTGGGTCATACAAACTATGCACAATGTCTGGCAAGGTAGTCTTCATATCAGTGTACATGTCAATAATCAAGCAATACTTTGTCTCACCCTGAAGAGCAAACAGGAACGCAAGTTTTGTTAGTGCACGATTAAAATAACAGTGACTTGTGTCTCACTTCTATTAAAATTCCCACAAATATCTCTGGGGAGGAAAGCAAAATATTTTTTTGCTTCACATTTTCATTGTGAAATTATTGTGTGTTCTGAATGATTGACCACTGATGGTTATCTCAACACATGCTGTGTGAGTGGTGCCTTTAACATTCAATGGCTTATTAAATACATGTACTACCAAAGTTAGGAACTTTAAAGTTGGAAAATGGAGTAGAAATATTCGGTCCACGTGAAAAGTAACAGATAAGCTGCAGACAACTCTGTGTGAATGCCACTGTCCGTATTTCAAAAGTAGCCTTTGTACAAAGCACTTGATAAAAATGTTTGAGGACCTGAGGAGGTGCATGTATTGTGTGGTAACAGCTTTATTTGTTTAAAAATAGTTTCTTTAGCTAATAAAGTTTTCACCAAGGAGCGTTTTAGTGAATGGCATTATTTCTTTCTGGAATGAATGCTTTCCGCGGAAACCCTGAATGACTAGGTCACAATTGACTGGTAACAAGGCTGTCATTACTCTGGTTTTATTTGTTCTTTGACAAGGTCCGAGTTGATCAGAGTCACAGAGAAGTCCATGTACACAAAATCATAAAGTTTAGCCTACGGCACACGAGAAAGTGAATCCTCACTAAGCGATAAGAGGAAAAAAAAACTATTTACTCACAACATGCCAAAAAACAAACAAATATTAGACCTGAGCACGTATTGGTACATGCCCATCAAATTATCTTTGACCACTTTGTAGTCAGAAAAACATTTGGTACAAAAGTTCGCAGATCCAGGTGGCTGGAGAGAAGCATTAAAAAAAAGAGAAAAAAAAAAGGTTGACCTTGATATATGTACACATCTGCCTTGAATGTACACATACACATGTACACTCAGGTACACAGATGACTTGCATTTCGGAGGAAGTACATGAACATATATGAATACAGCTTTACATCTGAACATTATGCACTGCCACGTTGGGTGACAATCTTCATGTGCTCTCATGTAGCAAAATTGGAGCAATGACCACAAGCCATGTTCGCTTGTCTTAGAGTGAAAAAGGTTGGCATATCGTTTGGGTTCAAATGCTTCCAACGCAGAGCTTTGGGGCTGTGTAAAGGGCGCCATGCTTCTACACGCAGCGATCGTTCAATCTCAACAACTTGCACTGAAAGTTCAAAGTTTAGGGAAAAACGAAAGCTTTCCCCTGCAAAACATGGTACACTTTTGGAAAATGTTCAACACAAAAATGACAACTTAAGTACTGATACGTTCTCCCAAACCTACTGTTGCCAGTGGCGACACGTGTGTTGCAGGACACAAAGTACAAGTGTCAAGAGGATTTCAGTTGTGCATGTTGACCTTGAAGCAGAAACAGTCGATGGTGTCACATTCTGGGGCCTGGCAGGCACAGTCGCAGCCAGCACACTAGTGGAGGGGAGAAATGACGAGAAGGAAGACGTTAAATGACGAATTGACAATGGAACACCTTTGGCTGGACAAAAAGCCACAAGTGACACTTGATGGGAAAAATGTATTTGATCCACGCAGTTTCCAGACAGGATTTGCCAGCAAGGCCGGAGGCATCCCGCACAGTCCCTGTGCCCAAAACTGTCCAAAGTTGTGGTCCGGGCCCAAATTAAATTCATGGCTCTGCTTACCATATAAGCAGTAGCAGGGAATTTTGTGCATTTAAATGCACTGCTCTGGGCTTGCAGATGTAGCAAAGAGTCGTCCATGCTGCAAGCACAGAATTGTGTTCAAAAGCACAAGATTCCCAAGTCAGCAGAGCAATGAAAGTTAGCCCTGGGTGTCACAAGAGATGCATACATGTACATACTTGAAGCACAAACTACAGACAATGGTTGCAAAACCGTGATGGCATGACTGGTGATTCTTCTTTAATTTGGAAGAAACTGGACTTGAAAATGTGTGAAAAATAAACATCTGAAATACTGTCAGTCATTAAACTAAGAGATGGGTTGAAGTAGACCACTGTAGCTGTTACTGAATTGTCTAATGTGTTACAGTTAAATCAAGTTTTCAAGTTATTACATTTAACTGCTCAACCACATTATGTTCAGTTTCACTCAGTCTTGTACATGTACATGTGAATGTGACCTGCTCTGCCAAAAAGGGTATTAAGGGATGCTGTGCTATTCCACGCTAAGGGCTCTTCGATGTGGAGAGGGTGATTTTTGACTTCTGGGTTAATGACTTCTATTATATCATTACTTTTACAATTCATACAAGAAACCTAACTGTTGTTATGGCTATTCAAGACTTTCTTCTCAGCTGATTTCTTTTTCCACTTCCTGTGTTTAACCACTTGCTGCCGGGGGGACCCGTTTTCCAGCACGTAGGCTTTATATACAGAGCTGGGGAACCTGAAATGGGACATAGGGAACTGGGCCTTGCAACAAAAGACCAGGCTGCTGGGCATTAACGACATTTTTTCACTCAAAAGCGCTCCACCACTGCTGTGATGAGCCACACAGCACCTCTGAAAGCTAATCTGGCCCCTATTGAAAAGAGGTCAGCAGCGCACTGTGCCAGGTTCGTGAACAAAAGAAAGTTATATAACACCGCACAATCTGGACTCTTTTTACAAGGCTGCAGGCCTGGCTGAAATACTCGGGCATCAATAGATTTTGTCTGTCAGACTAAAGTGGCCACCAGACAGTAATCTGTGTGGGTGTAAACGTCCATTAATTGAATAATGAATTTTTGAAGAATTTTGAAAACTGAACATCTTGGAAAAGGCCTGATTATGTGCATTGCATTTTTCAACCACCCGGCAGCAAGTGGTTAAAGGGCTTTATCTCTGAAAGTATTTCTGTTAATGGGTATAATATGACTATATACAAAAATCAATATATCTCCAGATTACAAAATGCCACAGGGTTTAAACCTGTGCCAAATTACACCTTATAATGTAACCAATTCAAATGTGTATGTGACTCAGTTTGAAAAAAAGTCCCATAATACCCATTTTTGTGGAGTCGGTCACAAACGCATGAACACTCACAGCTTTGTCATGCAATGTATGCATATGTTAGTACATGTACTGGTAACAGGTTATATAAATGGGGTTGGTTCATGGTCCATCTCCAAAATGTATGTATGTATGTATGTATGCATGATGCATGTACATGTATGTATGCCCTGATGTTCCCTAACAATCGTGGACGTTAAACAAAAGAATTAATGACCGTCCACAAGTCCTGATACGTCCACGATTGCCAAACGTGTACAAAACATATTAGAAGCCTTCCAAAAAAGTTAAAGTATGAACAAAAGAGGACAATAGGAACGTCCGCAATTGCCAAAAAAACATGTTTCCAGGTATGTATGTATGTACAGATGTATGTACGTAGTGTGGTAGTCCACATAATGTAGGGTGCGATGGCATTGTGTGGACTCACACACGTCCACACAATGTTTTCCCCTCTCTGAAAAACAGTTTCAGAGGCATTTTGGGGTCAAGGTTATCGGTGGCAAAATGAAGAGGAACAGTCTAGGAGATCATCATCACAAATCCAGCTCAAGGAGTCATTCTAGTGGGAAAAAAGGGAATTTTCCTCAAGTTTCCTTAACCACAGGACAACAAAGGAATGTCCACACTTTGTATGTGATCCAGGTATGGGTGCATATATGTATGTATGCAGGTTGCTTGTATAAAGGAAGGCAACGCGCATGTCAGGTTGAAGAGACTCTTTTCCACAACGTTATAAAATAAGTACCCGGAATATCTTGTACCTCTCAATAAAAGTTTTGATGTGACAAGAAATGAATGATCCAATTGGTAAGAAACACTGATGACTGCTGAAAAGTAGCAATGACGGTGAAAATGTGGTTACTTCAGACAAACCCCTCGTAAGCTTTGATCTCTAATACATTGTAGAAATGCACATTCGTTTCAGTAATTTTCTCCCACATCCTATATAAATCTATGTGTTGTCCTCTATTGAAGTCAGCACTTGGTCATGTATGAATACATAACTGAGTGCTATCAATCTATGGCCATCTGTCTAATGCAAGGCCAGGTTGACCAACTCTGTACAGAACCCTGTTTGGTCAAACAGAGTGAAAGCCCTTTTAAGACAATGACATCATAATCAACCACCATACCAGTGGCAATCACTCATTCAACAATTTGTTGTGAGCCCAAGAGAGGGACATAGGCAGGTATTCTTTTGTTACCACAGCTCACATTTTGATGGTGTTTAAAACACCGTTCTGCCGGGCAGCAGACAGATTGTTTTGATGCGAGCCATTTGCAACACATACATGTACTGTCCAAACGAAAGGCATAATTGGAGTGATGATGGCATGACAACCTGCTATGATGTGACCAATAAAACATCAGGTGGTTCTATGCATTCAAGCCACTGAACACTATGTACCGTATGGAGCCTGCGCATGGTAAGAATAAAATGGAAACAGCGCTATGGGACACGAATCAACAGTACTCACTTCACAGTGTGCACAGGAGCACGAGTTATTGTTTCCACAACACTTCGAGTTGGGGTCCCCACAACACGAAGTTGACGGGGACCCACAAGAACAACAGGACTACAGGAAAGGGTTAGTGGGAAGAAACGGTATATACAAGTCAAAAGATAAGGGATGTAGAAGCTAAAGTAACTCTGTACATGAACACAGCCTGGTGTTAGCCATAGATACAATGAATGTCTACGCATACAGGTGTAAAGATTTCTGTAATGAGCACATTTCTGTTTAGAAAGTAAAGAAACAAAACAAAACTCCAGCTACACATGCTCCTGGCTTCAGAATAGCATGTTTGTGCACAATTCAAGCTTTGTAGGATTATTCTGTACTAGAAAGCAAAACAAAACAAGTGAATATACTGACATTTTAAAAAGAAAATGAGCATTTCATAAATGCATGTACATGAGTAAATAACCAGCACAGCGGCACAGTATTTGATTCAAGACAGTAACTACACACTGTACTTGTACTGCAGTTCAATTCATGTGGTTAGAGTCAGCACAGCGACAAATTCTGCAACTCTACATGATTTCTTCCAGCAGCAGGCCCCCCCAAAACCCTTTTGACTCTGACTTAAATTTTCACTGCATGCGTACATTCGAAGTAACACATTCATTTATACTTTGTGCGCAATGACAACTGTCAAAATTCAGCGTATCACTCAGATTACAAAGGAAACCATTTTTTGTGACAAATATGCAAACCCTATCACAGGGGTGAAATATGGACAGTAGCTAACGACAGATAGAACAAGTCTCAAAAGATTCTCCACACAATACTTAACACTGATAATACAGCTTCACCACATGTATGCAAGAGGGATGTTTTAGATTAACCCTAACCCCCCAAGGGTTGCTGGCCCTAACCTTCCCCATTCACACAAAGTTGAACACCCATATGGGACTTTGTGCACAGAGGCTGTTGGCTGTTTTTCTGAGGTATGCCAAACCCAATGCAAAAGCCAGCTGTCTTGGCCTACCAGACCTATCCCCACAGAATTAAACACTTCACTACTGTTTAATTCTGTGTGGTTGGGGAAGGTTAGGGTTAAGGCATTTCCCAAAATGCACTTCTGTGAAGAACAAAGTATGATGCAAACTGGATACTTTAGGCAAAGCGAGATGTATTACATCAATGTTAGTTTGATTTCTTTAGCTCAGGAAGAAGCGTACACCTGCGCTGCCAAATAAAGGTATCAGCTTCAGCCAATGAATGAAGCAGAATGTAAAATAACAATTCACTTGGGCAAACAACATGTATTTTATAACCCTTAACCCCTGGGGGTGTACGTAAAATCATATTGAAATTGGATGATTGAGGACTCTTGAACATGAGAAAGGAGTGAAAAGTAAATTCCGAGTACCAAGTTTCAAAGTAATCAACTTAAAATCATGTAAGTTACAGGCACTATCTGTAAAAAGTGGGTACCAGCTATGTACGGTGTGTTGGACTGGTCAATCTTAGGGAGTGGGTACCAGCTATGTACGGTGTGTTGGACTGGTCAATCTTAGGGAGTGGGTACCAGCTATGTACAGTGTGTTGGACCGGTCAATCTTAGGGAGTGGGTAACAGCTCTGAGCCAGGCCTTTCAGCATGGAGCAAATGTGATCACAATTCAATGCAGATGTGGTCAGACTTGACAATACAGATATATGAGGTTCAATTGTGTTTCAACCTTGAGCAAACCATTCCTTGAGACGGTCGGCATAATTCTCTACTAGTGCTCACTGATAAAAAATTCCCCAACTGAATCAGGTTGATTTGGGATTATTGGCTCTGCAACAAATGAATGCATGTGATCACAATAATGCTTCTTTTTCATCACATTTCACACTGTTCCTGTTATGACGCAAATCATGATACAAACAGGATTCGAAAATGAGGCATAATTTCACTGATGGCGCGAGAGTCTGCTACGACACTACCCGTGATGTTCATCGGGTGATTCTGGTCACTCACGCCACTGTACAGAATACGGACATTGCACATGGTGAAAATGAAATGGAATCAGCAGTAAGCCACACATTTATCGACTCTGTGGAAGGGAAGACAGTACTCACTTCACAGTGTGAACAGGAGCACGAGTTATTATTGTTTCCACAACAAGGCGAGTCGGGGTCCCCACAACATGAAGTTGACGGGGACCCCCAAGAACAACAGGACTACAGGAAAGGGTTAGCAGGGAGAAAGAGCATACAAGTCAAAAGATAAGTGACGAGCAACCAGTAGAAGCCAAAGTAACTATCAATGTACACAGCCTGGTGTTAGCCAGAGATGTGTCATGCGCACAGGCATAAATAGTTTTTTTCGTAACGAGTACACTTTTTTAAGACTAAAAAAATAAAATTCGATAACATATTCCCAAACTACAGTTTCATGCACTACTGACTTCAGGATGGCACATTGAATGGGTTTACATAAATTATTCCGCGTTTGAAAGCAGAAAAATAAGAGTGTGAACATACAGGATGGAGATGGAATAGTTCAATGGTGTTTGAACCTTGCACAAACCAGGCAGAGCATAGTTCTATGCTAAATAGTCAATTTGATGATATAAGATTTCCCAACTGAACCAGATATTGCTAGGACTGCCAAAATATGAATTTCTGTGATCTGGGTAATACTTCTATTTCATTATGTTTCAATGGTTCACTCTCAAAAAGTTCCACACAGACTGACACAATTGTGTCTTTCTGGAAACTGCAGGTCCATCAGGTTTTAATTGGGGAGAACCAAAGAAAATATTATCTGGCAGTGTTGGTCAAAATCTGCTTTTGAAAAACAGGTGTTCCCAGCAGAAAATACAACCTGTGTAAAAGTATGCAGTTCTGAGACGTTCATCAAGTTATATAGATGACACGCTTTATGGTGCGTGCTCTACACAGGGGAGCATGATTACAAGTGTGGATCAACGCAAGGCAATGAGATGTTGTGCAGTGCTGTAGGAGCAGGAGGCAGGCCACAAACGCTCATGATCTCGGAAGCACGCATACTCACTTCGCATCCTTGATTGCTACAGCTGTCCCCAGTCCCACAACAGGACTACAAAACCAAAGTCAGGGTGGAGTTAGTTAAGGAAATGCAGAAGCCTATCATAGGAGAAGGGTCTTAAAACCAAACATGTACGGTACCACTTCCAGGAAATCAGAAGGAACATGTCAATGAAAGTGTTAATACTAAATAACGAGGCTGAAGTAATTCCAACAACAAAAGTTCACACACATGTTAGTATTAGAAAGCCCACTGCTGGCATAGAATAACAGGTAGTGCTTTGACTTAAGAAAAACATTTGTCAGACTGAGAAAATGATTGACAAAGCCATTTAACTGGACGTTCTGATCCTAATGGTATCGGAAACTTCAAAAAGGTATTCTTAGTTCTAGAAATGATTACAAAAAAAATAAGTTTAAAATGCTTTAACATCATTCCTCAAAAGCAACAACTCACTGCCGCGTGAGTGTGGGACCAACGGTGTGCACTGTCCATTCAAGACAATCCCCTTATATTTGGGCACCATTTCGTGGCTTTCAAAAGAATCCAGCTGCTTATTATGGAAAAGGATTTGATTCTCCGCAAATCCCACAGCTGTGATCGGGGTGAGTGAGGAACCTTGGCTTATGCGCATGTGTACACTGGTGTAGGTTATGCTGTTTCTGAGTACATACATATAGGATTTACAGCCCTGAATGTCTGTGCTTTTGTCACAGCTCACTTGACCAGCCTGACTTCAAGACTCAGTGACCTGCGAGGGCTTGTGAGGACAGTGAAAACAACAACGGCACAGAGAGTTTCTAACACACAAGATCTAGCTCTGGTTAGTGTATAGTAGATAGTACCAGTATGTAAAACCTGTAGATAAGCTGCGCCTATAGCACAGTCACAGGCGTGAACGTGCTCTGTTTAGGTTAAAACGAAAAAGAAACACAGTGCGTTATGGTCAAATCAGTGCCCCGAAGATGATATAATAGGATTCCATTTGTTGTCGGGTTATGGCATCACATACCTCAAAGCCTGACGCTTCATCCCCGCAGCAGGTGTTGTTCTGACATGTCTGGCAGGACACGCATTTGGTCATACTGCACCTCTGAAAGTAGTTCATAAACATGTCCTCATGCATTAATTAACATAAATGTGTATGTTAATGTCTAAGTTTACATATGCATGTGCTGCTTGGCTGTGACCCGAGTACATTTGGAATGCCTCAAGACTGCAGACGTGGCCACAAGTCATGCATAAACATGAGGGCAGGCAATACTTCCAGCGCCTTGGAAGTTGAAATGGTTGCTTTTCCTGATTCTACCTTGTCTGTGATCTGATGGGCCTATCCAATTGGTGCATAATCCAACTTCCTAATTTAAGCATAAAATCTTATGCCTAGTAAACTTCTGTGCTAAGCAAAACTTAGTAGAGCATCAGTCACAGGATACATACGGTACATACCATTATCATTTGGTTGCTGACCCATTTTTACTCTGCACATATTTCTTTGCTTAGCTAACTTCCAAGTTCAGTAGCTCAACAAAATTGGCCTCTGATTTTCTTGGTTCTTAATTTTACAAACTCTTGAACTTCATTTGATCAGAACATCCAAAAATGAGGCAAGTTTCAATTTTATAATAATAAGACGTAAATTTGTTCTATGTGATGGGTTGTTCTTCAGATAGCATCACATTTTCCTGCAGTACCATGAAAAAACTCTCAAAATCAAACGTAAAAGTGTAATGTGAAAGAACAGCTGATGTATATTTTAATGAGGATTAAAATAGTTTTCTTGCCACCAATTTATGGAATAGTGAGTCGGTGAGTCAGTCAGTGAGTCACTCGCTCAGACAGTCGGTGAGTGAGTGTGTGAGTGTAAAAATTAATTCATACATACACGATTTGAATAAAATATGAGGTGTCAGATCAAACCAAATCCAAAACAAAAAGGAAGCCCACAGTCTTTGTGTCTTTCTACATTCCTACTTACATTATCGGGCGGACCACACACCGAATCTAAGCAGGACTTGACATTGGGGTAAGCACAGCAATTGCATCCCTCAGCGCAGGAGATCCAACAATCACAACACTGCAGACTACCATCCTCCTTCCCGCACGGGGCACAGGCCATGCATACACCTCGAGCCTATTCAAGGAAGTTGTCAGTGAAGAGAAAAAAGAAGTATTACCACATTAAGGGCCCTCAATCGGAAGCGGACATTTACACTTGCAGTGAAATGCATCCTCCAAACATTAATTGTATGGACTGTGTCATAAGTTGAAGAATACACAGATACACAGATCTCTGATCACTCAGACTCACCACAAGAAACTGGCGAATCACTACGAGGAGAACGATGAGAACGAGATATCCTCCAACTGCTAGGACAACAATCACCGGGACGGGTAAGGCGGGCTCACTTGGGGCAGCTGTTGTTGCCTGCAAACAAGGCACAGAAAGGCAGGTAATTCACATTTTACTGCATGTGAAATACTTGCAAAGACAATGTGTTCACAGCAGGAATACAGTGATCTATATCATGTAATGGTTTGCAGGAATGCAATGTAGAATTGGTTAGCTTCATCTCGAATCTTCCAGGGTTCTTTTTCCCTTTCATTTTTCCTATTTTTATTTGTTATTTCAAACTTAGGTATTTATACTGACATACAGAGTAAGTGTTTGTCTTTTGTGAGTGGTAATTAATTAATAGTAACTTTAAACTGCTTCAAAGGCCCACAATCATAAGCTTTTTAGTGGGTGCCTCCATGGCTTTCCCCACATTTACCGGTATAAATATGTAGTGTTTGAAAATTGACATTGTACACATGTATGTATGCAAAACTGTGGAAATAATTGAACAATGAACAAAATATCAATACCAAAACACTTAAACAAAAAGACGTCACTTTTAATACAGTAGGGTTTGACAAATTGCATAAACACATCCAAACAATGCACACATTTTAACAAAGCATATGTTTATCAAGCAATGCTTGAACAAAAATGGAAGATGACACAGGCTTGCAACTTGGACTTTAACAAAACATGAGGAAATTCCAATCTTTACAAGACACTCAGTGTTATAGCCAGCCATACATGTATTTTAGTGCAGGACAATTTAGTAAAGGCAAATGGAGGAAGCAATGTGACCGGATTCACGCAGGTCATGGCCGGGGGTCCAGGGGCCCGATTGAGGGCGGGACTCTACATCACTTTTTCAGAGAGTTTTACTTTCTTTTAATTCTTCCAGGTAAAAATGTGAAATTTTGATAGTGACTAATGTTTCTTCTGGGATTTTTAAGGATTCTCTAACAGTCGGTGGGCTGTTTCATCAAGCTTAGTGCCGGACGGTAAAATGCTGTGGTGGAGATCCCCGAAAGGCACCGACTGGCCTAGCTATAACACTGAAGATGCTATACAGTATTTTTCAATTTCCAATGCCATGAGTATGAAGTGAAACACAAGGAAATCAGCTAATCCGAGGAGGTTGCACACCTAGTGACAGGTACTTTTGGATGGTTTTGATATCGGGTTCTTCTGGATCACAGCACTAAACAAACCCAAACAATTGGCAAACTATCCTTCTGAAAGGTAAACTATATCTTTCTTCAATATGAAATTTCATATCATACCCTCAAAAAAGATACAGTCCACCCATTGAAACAAAAATGACATATGACAAATTCAAAATAAAACAAAACAGACAATGACAATGCATATAGGCTACTTCAACTTACGCTGTCCATTCTACATGTTCTACAGGCGATGAAGTAAACAAAATGCTATGTGCCTTCCAAAGAACACCAGTGACCAATATAAGAATTAATCCTAATCATCTTGACGTGAGTCTTGCTTTGAGGAGAAACTCGTTCATGAAGGCCGAGGATTTCAGCAACGATAAGGAATCACCTGTTTACCAAAACATTTGGAGGGTACAAGGTTTGTTACTAACAATTTACAAATGCATCAGCACTCCAGATTCAAGGTTTTCTTTTTCCAGTACTTGGCTTGTCTCCATCTCTAGCTTTGCCTGCATTGACAACAACTGTTGACCTCCTGACCTTGAAGCTGTTAGGTCAAATGTCAGCCACATACTGCCAACAAAACATCAAACTACACTAAAGAAGTAATTTCCATTCCATTTGACGTAGAAGTAAATTCCATTCCCTTGTGCTACAAACCTACAGACATGTGCTGATCATTTATGCTGTACTTTGTATATGGTGCCCTGCCGTAGTGTGAACCGTGTCTGACTTCTGTCCTAGCCATTTTCCCTGATAGCATCACAGTGCAACTGTCAAATATGAAAGGCCCTCCTGCCAAAAACTTTGACTTTGAGTGATGATAAACAAGCAATAGACCTAACAAAATGACGTAATGAAATGGTCCAGGGACCCCAAGTTTTTGTTGTTTTAATCTTGTAAAACTGGTCAGTCCCGCCCCCTCCCAAAGTTTCAAAGGTACATGTAATGCTCTCTTTATTGCGCTGAGCTTATTTTTTGGAAATTTTGAATTATAAATTGTGAAAAAATGTGACTTTTTTACTGATATTAACCCACTGTGCAAATCGGAATTCACCATGTGCCATCATGTGTTAAAACACAGTTTTCCCTCGAAACCCTGCCTCTTTTCACAACATCAACCCTACAGTTATTGAGCATGATGTCCTAGTCATCTGCCAAGGTGAATCCAAATGGTAAAATGTAGGTTTTCCGTCTATTATAAGAACAGGATCCCCAAAATGTCATGTCACAATCCCTTTGCCCAAACATGCCAGACGTGCTTGCAATAGGCCCCTCGGCCGAGGCCTGAATCATTTTGGAACAACATCCAACCAATTCTCACGGCATGACATCAATGAGTCTTCATTCTTCTCTCCGATTGGTCAATTGTTGGCTATTCCATATTTCACACCCAAAACTCAAGGGGGCAAAAATAGTGTTGCAGTTTACAAGTCAAGGCCTTGCATGGGCATAGGCCTAGTAATAGGAAAAAATCTGAATTATTGACTTAACTCTTCTTTTCAATGTTTACATCAAATTCAAATGCCCGAAATTTCACAATTTATGCGCCATGAATATTTCCCACACACTGTGCTGTAACGAAAAGGTTTTAGTTAGTTTTAGGGCCTATTATTGTTGCAGCAAAAAGGAGGAAAACATACAAGTCCCTGTACAAATTACAAAGTGAATGGAGAGTTGCTCTTTTGCCCAGACGTGAGTGTAAATACATAGGGGCCTATGCAACCTCCGACCGCGAGAACACGTAGAAAACGTGAAATTGTTATGTTACCGATTTGGGCAGCTACCGTTACAGCCTCCTGATCAGCTTGATGTCAAGTACTTGATCTAAAGTACACTTGACAAACTGGAAAAAAATCTCAACTGTACAGTCATGACAGTAGGCATACACAGTCTACAGGAAAGCAGCGTCATCTCGCGTTCGTTGCCACCGTACAAATTTGGCCTACAGTTCTAGTTTCTGCATTCTACGGTATGCTCAGTTTGACATGGCTTTTTCGCCTCTAGAGGGCGCTGTGGCCGAACACAGGTGCATGTGACATATGCACATGCAGCACCGATACAGCCAGTCGATCCTCCAAGGTAGGCCTGGATTAGGTTTGGATTGGATTTATTCGGTATTTCCATCTCAATTAAGTCATACCGGGGATAGACCAAGAAAGTTTTGCAACTTATTTCCAGTGGGGTCCCTATAGAATTTGAAAGAACGTCCAGTTTTAAAGGCAGGAGGAATGTTTCGTGATTTCAGGATTTTTTTATCAGGATTTTTCTGATTTGAGGATTTTTCAAATCTGGAAAATAATTTGGAAATTTACATAACAGTAACACAACAGTTATGAACCAAGTTGACACAGAACACAAGAAATAGCAAGCACATGCACAGTCGACCGTAGGCATGATAGACCGCTGATGGGCCCTCAAAACCTCTGTTGATCATTTCATCCAATCTCACCACTGTGGATTACTGTCACACTTTTGGCAGGGTGCCATGGCAACAATGGAAGAGACCAAGGATATCTGGAGAAAGGCGGATGCCGTGTGCTTTGATGTTGACAGTACAGTCAGTACTGAAGAAGCCATTGATGAACTTGCTGCGCACTGTGGTGTGGGACAAGAAGTGGCACAGTGGTAAGCTACAGGAAAAGGGTATGACCGTAACGGGAGGGTCAACACTACGTACATGGACATGCGTATCTTGCATTCAGGGAGTGGGGAGTCATGGGCAGTACGTACATATGTACATTGACCAATAATGTAACATTGCTTTTAACAAATTGATTTTAACCTCAAAGTTCTTTCTCTAAGTTGTATCCATGGGACCAGTTTGTAGACAATGAATATGGTCTTATTGGCTGATATCTCTCCATGAATGTTCTTTTTATGTTCCTGTTACAAGCAGTGTAGTCATTGTCACTCGTAGATTGTTTGGGTAGTCGTCTCACATTCTTTAAAAATGCACAAAGGAGAGAGAAAAGATATGCAAGAGAAATGTATCGGATAAAGGAGTCTGCATGCGTGAGTGTTGGCAAGTTAACAAGAGTCTTCTCCAAACTGATGTACATGTACATGTATGTGTAAACAAGAGACTTTGTAGTGGAAGGGGAGGGGGCTTGAAGAATCCTCCAGACACTCAGCGCCTCCTAAAAGAGGTCCTGCAAGGTCGGCCGTTTCCCAGCACTTTAAGGGCTCGGGCCCCACTGGTATGTTCAGGGGACCGGACTGCTCAATTTAACCTGTACATGTCAATTTATCATCTGACTAGTGCCCCCCTTGATGTTGATGAATGGGAAGAACAACCATGACACATGTAGGGCTGGATAAGTAGGTAGCAGGTTCAAATCCCATCAATTTCCTCTGGCATCTTTATAATTTTGTGTATCGTTTTGTTGCTTTTGGGTCCCTGCAGGACCAAGAAAGCCATGGATGGCAGCATAACCTACAAAGAAACCCTGGAGGCCAGGATGGCCATCATCCACCCCACCATGGACCAAGTGAAGGCCTTCATAGACGACCACCCGCCGGCCAAGTATCTGACACCTGGGGTGATGTGAGTCACTCCGTCCAATGTCAAAGGCCCTTAGCGTGAGGGTGGGGCCCTGGGGGTGAGGGGGACAGTGGCTGGTGTAGGGAAAGCGTTTCGAAGCCCAGTGGTCAGCTTCACTGACCAAAGCTCGGACTTCAATTGGCAAAAACAAGTCCCCTTCTGAAATATCAAACACAGTGCGTTGCTAGTGGCCGGCCTCTAATGTTTATTGGCAAGCCCAAGACTTCGCTGAGTAAACACCTCAATTATTGGTGAAAAGTATCAAATGTATATTCGGCAGACAGCGTCAGACTGGGCAGGGTGGAGAAGGTTACATTAATTGATGGGTCACCAATAAAAGAAATTATCCATCTTCAGTATTGTGACGTGATCTGCAAACATCCTTCATATGGTGAGCTTTGTCATTTTGGTGGATTAACTTCCAACTTGATCTGGACACTGTCCTGTTTTCAAAACTGTTTAATTCACGATTCCAGATAACCTAGATTCATGTTGTAGACAACCTAGAATCACAAATGTAATATATCTGAAAAACAAGAATGTGTCCATATTAATTGGAAGTTTATTTGCTCCCAAATGCCAAAGCTCAGCATGTGAAAGGCTTTTGCAGATCACATCACAATTGTTCGGTGTTTTGATAATTTGTAGAAGTTTGAGACATTGGTGGATATTGATTTCTCTGTGGAAAAGCTTTATGAGTTTTTGTTCTCACGTGAGAATTGTCATACACCTGTACAAATTTCACTGTAGGGAGCTGATTCAGCTGCTTCATGCCCGAGGGACGGCCGTCTATTTAGTGACCGGAGGCTTCTTCTGCACGGTGGTTGAACTGGCCAAAGCACTTCAGATTCCTGAGGAAAACATCTTTGCCAACAGAATGAAGTTTTACTACAGTGGTAAGATAGTTTAGAGAAACATTTTGGTCACGTTTAGCATTGATTTTACTGGTGCGTCTTGCAATGGAAATGAACTCTAAAAATGTGTATAATTATGTGAAAATTTAAACGTTGCTGCCGTGTCAGGCGGGGGCATATTGTTGAGCTGATGAAGTTTGGTTTTTTGGACAGATCAATTTTGTCCAATATATACGCGGTGTTATTACTTGCTAATGCCCAGGTATTTTCTCGACAAAACCACACACTGCTCTTGCTTGCTTCCATTTAATAAGGTGTAGTAGAACTGCAGTGATAAACACCTGAAGGTCTTGGGCTTTCTTGCTGTGCCTGGCAGTAAGCGGAGATACTGCACATGTACTGTCGTTAACTGGCAATGTGTCCCACATGTATGAAGCCAACTAGACTAGCACAGCCAATGATATTGTGTGTTCAGGATATGGTTTGAAGGTAACCTTCACTGTTATTTGTGATTGTTGAACTTCCTGAACTTGCTCTTTGGAGTCCTTGCCGTATTCATGAATATTGCCCTGATGAAAGTTCAAGCAGGCTTGAGGGCCTCGGTCTAGTCATGAAGAAAGAGGCAAAACAAATTTCTGGGTCAAGAGCTTAGCCTTGACCCTACAAATTCCTGTAAAACCTGTTGGAATTGAAAAATAAATAAAGTAGGGATCAAAATGAAAGTTACCCAGGGATCTGACTGTTTTGAAGAAAAGCAAGTGCATCTCTGCTAACCAAATTGATCACTTGTTGTCCCAAATGGGAATATATGAAGTGGATTTGAGATGTTTGTTACTCCTTGCGACAGGTGACTTTGCCGGATTTTGCGAGGAGCAGCCGACCTGCGAAGCCGGCGGCAAACCCAAAGTGGTGGGCTCGCTGAAACAGAAGCACGGCTACCAAAACTTGGTGATGATTGGAGATGGGGCCACTGATCTGGAGGCTTGCCCACCAGCAGTAAGTCCATTAGGAACAAGACGGTCCAGACGCAGACTACATGCTTGTGGGCGGAGAGACCCAGATACCAGACAGAAGGGTGCATGCTGGCGGGGGGGGACTACACGGGACTTATATTGAAAGTTCTTGTGGGAAAATCTTCACTGCACAAGTACAATGTAGCAAAGATGGCAATACACGTGAAATGACTAACATCTAAAAGTGACATCCCCTACTCAATACACCGGGTATGCTCAAAGGTTGGCATAGTGTTTCTTTCCTCGCCTTCCAGCTCTAGGGGCCTGGGTTCAAATCTGGCACGGTCCACATATGGATATGGTTTTCAGTCCCCCGAGTCCGTGAGTTTTGCCCAAGACATTATCCGGCTTTTCCTGCCACCTCTGAAACTGAACATCTCTTCATTGTCTTCTTCACTTATTATCGTCCTGTAATTGGCGCTAAATGCACTGTTGGATGAACCGATATAAATAAATCAAAATAAATAGGTGAAGCATAGTCAGCCAGTGTGATAAGAATCCGGTCTTCATTTTCAAAATTAGCTCTCACTTATATGTAGCGGTTGATGTTAAATATATTTATTATCACCACAAAAGCTGAAACAAAGGAAAATGCAAATTTGTTGCATCACACCAAATACGTACATGTAGGACGACGATTTGCTTCGGTTTTTGTCGTTTTCGACTTCAGCCCGTGTGACCCCGAACCTTGGCGATGTCAAATTTCTGTGGCCTGGTCAGACTGGCCTTGTTGCAGCCATTAGCCCTCGTAAATGTGCACAAATGCCAAGTCACTCTTTTGCATGTGTTTTCTATGCGGAACACAAATATGCACAGCTTCAGTGTGTACATACAGTTGATTGCACGCACAAAATGACACAGGCTCTTTTGTGCAGTCCTCTTCACTGCATTTGGTTTACTGCACAGCTATGCACATGAAACAGTGAGGCACGGTTGTTGGACAGCACAAAAGTGCAATCTGATATTCCTGTGAGGGACAGTTGGTGCTGTGCGCATGACACAGCTGTGCTTCTTTCTGCGGCTTACCAACTGACCCAAAGAGTGACTTCAGCACTCGAAGGATTAAATAACTGGTGCAGTGTATTCTTTGCTGAAGGAGTTCATCTTTCTTTGTCCCTTCACAGGATGCCTTCATTGGCTTTGGCGGCAACAAAATCCGGCCCAAGGTTCAGGAGTGCGCCCAGTGGTTCGTCTCCAGCTTCCAAGAACTCATCAATGCACTGAATGAGTCTTCATGATGTCATAGCCAAGGTTGCCGGTAGTAACAGCCAAAGCATTATGGGAAAGATGCTCTGACCTGAAGCCTGATCAAGCTTTGTCCTCAGGAGCCAACATTTTTAACAACTAATGTTTTCAATAAGCAAAGTATTCAACTTTTTCTTTCCGGTTACCATTTGAAAACACACAGGGTGTTGTAATTTTTTGATGTGTCACGCGAAGGTTACATGTATGCTGCTGTTAGGAATGTGTGTGAAGTGGCCTTGTGGCGGTGAAAAAGCGTTTACGTTAATAAATTCTATCTAAGAGTCAACATGAACCAAAGAGGTGTAACAATTCAGGGATGTACTGATAAACCAGCTTCTAGACTACCTAAATTGCCAATATGGCTTAATGATGCAAAAATTTGTATTGCGACACTCAGCAGTAAATGAGCAAAACACAGAACTGAACGCCTTTTCATGCCAAAACTGGGACAGTCAACCAAACTCCTATCCTGTCATTGTGAACGGAAAATCGATCATTTGGCTGTCTTCTGCTCACGTGAAAGTTGGAAACAAACATGCTGTTTCAACCATCAATCCTGGAAGAAAATCAGACTGTGGACAGCATCTGTGAAAGCGTATATCAACCGACTGGGCTATGCCGCTAATTAAATGCAAATGTGCTTTGTTACATCGCTAACTGTGGGCAGATGGCACACAGTGCACGCTAAGACCTGGTGCACATTTCGTCTGCATGGATGTTTTGATCACTTGTTTTGTGAACAAGTCACGCACTGCACTCATTTCTCCCAAGATGCCAATACCTAATGATAAGTAATGGTGAAATCATGAGATTATGAAACAGTTGAAATACTGACACAATATATTTAAGAAATTGATCAACTTGTTTATTACAAATTTGTGCCAGTATAGAAAATAGTTTTGAAACTAACATGGGTCCCTCTCTCTGGCTCTTTGTGCCACACTACAACATTATAGAAATTGCAGAAACAATAAATAAAAAGTGTCCTGTGAAGAACAATTAAACAAGAAATAAATATTCTGGTAAATACCTATTAGCAGTTTTAGTCATTTCTTTCTAAAGGTCAACTTTAAACCATTTCAGATATAAAGTAGTTCAACGGACCTCAGTCTTGTCAACTTGTGGCATGTGACACAAAATGCCTTCACATAGGGGAAGCACTGCTCATGTGACTGGCCCCCTTTACAGTGTAGTGTGTTTTACGTCTACACCTATTCAGCTAAAATAAATCTCTCTCTTTTTCGGGATGTAGACAACACGCTGCCTTACTGCATCACCAAATGCCTGAGGACATCAGTATTCTTGAGAAATCAAAAATGGCTTCACCATAACAACAATGTTCTGAAAGCAAATTTCAAAGTGCATGTACATGTACCCGAGTTGCAGACAGTGAACATTTCATTTCTTCTCACAATGCTGCATTGCCTTTTTTTTTGCAAATTGTTTCAGGTTTTCAATTCCATTTGTATTATATTTCTCAGGCAAGAAAAAAAAAAGAAGAAGAAAGTACTATATTTGACATCTTATATAGGTTTTTGAAAGTCATAAGACTGCATAACTTATTCCAAACATAAAACTTCTGCAAAGCACCAACAACTTTGATACCTTGGACTACAAAGTATGCTCATTCGTTAAACGCACATTTTCTGGCTACTTCCAAGTGTAAAAAATAAGCAAGTTAAACATGGTAAATATTTTCCAAGTGATTTTATCTCCGTTAAGTTTTTAAACTTAGGAAAAGTACAGAAACCACTAAATTCATTGTTATCCAATCAAACACTTTCTTTGTAGTTTGACATGAGCTCATACATTTGCTATACCAAACAAGAAACTGCTATTTTTTTTAAAATGCTTACCTCCCTCACGGGAAGAAACAATTACTCGGAGCAAAATTCACACGTCACTTTTACTGCTGTGAGAATTTCTAGAGATGAAACTTGTTAAATTTCTGCAAACTCCAAGCAAGGTCAAAGGCATTCATGTCTCACTTCATATTTAACTTAAAAAAAAGCAAAAACAAACACAGACTGCATCCCTGTGATCAAGCTGCTGTACATGTTAAACCCGATTTCAGACAGTTCCACGATAACTCCAAAGGAGTTCTAAAAACTGTAGGATTTGGGTAAAGAGCAAGAGATTTTGACACACTGACTGAAGCAGAACTGAATGAGGGAAAGACTTCAAGGCTTACTTGTTGTTTTGAGGTACATGTATCATGTACAGGTTTGCCAACTGCTTGAAAGGTACAGTCCATCATTTGCAGTATCCAAACTGTAACTGACGAAATTAGTTTTAACCCTAACACTCCTCAATCCTTCACCTGTTGGAGGACTGAGCAGTGTTAGGGTTAATAAACTTGCCTGGGTTAAAGATATTTATAGGACTATAAAATTATTCTTTCTGGCAAGCTGTTATTTTGAGGAAAACAATGACATGCCATATCCATCGATGCGTCTCAAGACACATTTTGGAATATTGCCATGAGTAGATCGTTTTTTCTGATTTGTTTTTGAATGAATGCTGAATTAGGCATAATCCCAAACATGACGATGCAACTTTTTTATTTGAAATCAAGATCCTGGAATAGTTTCTCTTGAAATATACAGCACTCACTGGGCTGAAACTTCATCAGGTGAGATGGTTTTGTAACAAGTACCCCTCTTCAGAATTTGAGGAAGTTTGCCACCTCGAAGCGACAAAATGACAAACGATGGGCTGCACCTTGGAATCCACTGAATCTACCACTTTGGGCTGAAATATTCTACCACTCTACCTTCCTGAGTTGTCCTAGCTAGTTCCACTGCCAGGGCAAAGTGTATGCAGTTCCCTTTATGGCTTCTCCCAGACGACCTTCACCGGGTCAAAGTTGAACAGGTCGGGCTGGCCCATGTGCAGTTGCTCCTTGTCGCATTTGGACTTGCTCCACTGGAACACTGGCTGTTGGTCATGGGTCGGCCCGCTGACGGCCACCATAGAGAGAGACTTGTACATGTCGCTGCTAGTAACCTGAACAAATGAAGGCACGTAAAACTCACAAGCTTTACTTGTTGAACCAACAATATTGACGGAAGGAGGACATGGGCATGTAGACTACATTAATCTGTACAGTATTCATTTCGTTCTGTTCTGTTCATTTCGAGTCATAAGAGTTCATTGCAAGAAATAGCCAACGAACACTTGTTTCATGATAGACAAGTAAAAAGTGTTAAACATCCAGGGCCTGGCTTTGATGTCAAGAATGGCCAAATTCTTTTAAAAAAGGGACAATTTTTGCCAAATTTGCTTCAAATTCAATGTGGTCATTTCTCTCCGAAGTACCACATGTGAGGGAAACTTTCCAAACTGGAACTTAATTCTTGAACTTGCAGTGCTGCAGGAAAGTATTGTGCTTGTCACTTCACAGACATTTTTCGCAAGTAACCATGGGTGTTTTCTCCACAAATGAGAGCTGAAGTGCAACAAAGGAATGTTTTTTGTTAAATTTCATATGAATAAGTTTGTGATTCACATTGAGACTGAGACCCCCGTGAAGAAACTCTGAATCCTTGTGAGGTACTTGCTAAACAACTAAAAAAACCTTGAATGTTTAGACACTCAATTCCTTACATCTGCTCCTGGTAAATCAGGCCAATTTTGCTGGTGAAATGGAGGATTGTTTCTGTTTCATTATAATCACTCAGTTTTGAATTACTCAGGTCCCTGAATGGTTAGGCAAATGACGCACGCTGCATGAGCAATACACAGCTACCTTCATGTCTGTACCACCGTGACATCGGAAACCCAGAGCGGGGAACGGGTAGGTGCCGTTGGGCGGGTTGAGGTCAGAGCGAGCTGAGATGCCATTCTCGCCGCTGTAGGGCGGCGTACAATTGCACCGGGAAAAAGGATCGTGCTGGAAGTCATTGTATCTGCAAGCAGCAACCACAGAGAACATCTAGGTAAGTCTCAGAAACTAACGGTGTTGACACCGACCTAATATCGTGCCAAGACGAGGCAAATAGCAATCACCTGTTATGGAGTCTACATTGCACAACTGTTTGACATTCAAATATAAAAACCTGTACAATGCAGAATGTTCCTCAATGCATATGCATTTACGTGAAATTATTATTATTTTTTAAGTTAAATTGTTAACTATTCTATCCAGTCCAATTAGCACTGCAACAGGAAAGATTCAAATTCGAACAGATGATGCCGCGTACATGTATAAGATATTTATTGTGTGCACTGGTTAGCTAGCTGACCTCATAAACAAAGGTCACTATCACTAAATCAAGTCTCGGGAACCTGACTGGTTGCTTTGCATGAGCAGTGACTACCCCAACTTCCCAATGGTCTATCTGGCCTGGTTCTCAAGCAAGCAGGTTCCATGTACACCTGAAGTAGTGTAACTATATGTACGCCTGTAATTCAACTCAGCCTTGGACCCTAAATCTCGGGGAAATACGACAGTAGTGTCTGACTAAGCCCTGTGGGTTGTGAGTAAGGAGCAGATGATATATACATGCAATATGCATTCAAATGAACCTAACAAGTTTGGACTGGTTCAAGGAATTTGCACCCTGGTTAAGGGTCTCAGTGCTGTGTTTGTCAACATAGCCCACGGCTCCCAAACAATAACTGATATCCGGTTCATAAGTGTGATGTCACTTCAGTTTAAACCATGCCCACTGCACATGCACTGTACACAGAGTTACCTGCATTGATCACCGTTTACGTGGAACCGGAAGTTAACGCGCAACTTCAGCGATCATCCAAAAGGACGGGAGCCTGCAAATCACTGCGCATCCGCATCTATGACGAAGTCACTTACAAACTGGATATATATGAGCATGCAAACTTAATGCGACCCAGCGCACTAACCAATGAGAGCTAACTCAACTCTGATACCATTTCCAGTAGAGATCTGCTGAAGGCTGATATTAGTCAGTAGGTGTCTGCTGACCACCCTCCGTCAGGTGACTAGACCAGCAGACATTTAGGCAGCGTCAACTGAAAGCGTGGCTGAGAGTTTCCCAGATTTGGGAAATCTAAGTTCTGTAGTTCTGCATGGCAGGACACAGACAAGCATGGGAACCGACTTCAGCCCAACCAAATATACATGCTGTATGGTAGGCTTGACCAGACTGCACAATGCGATGTGCACAAGACCAGGGCTGATTCCAGTCGGCCATTTGTTTCCTTTTCAGTACTGAGCCTACCATGGCCGAAGGCCCACAATATGTGTCTGCTGATTGTCAAAGTCTCAAAGTCAAGCAGCCATCATTCTGCATAATAATTAATCTGTGAATAAGCACACATATCTTAAATGCTCATCTTCAAGTGAATGTCTGTTACACAAGCTACCGGGTTACCATCAAAAGATTTCAGAAATGAAATTGGACCAATAGCAGACCTCATTAGTTTGATCATGGACGCCAGGTCAGTCACTTTATGATGGTCGCGCCGAAAGATGTTGGCTCTTGGGGCTTTGTCGTAGATGAAGAATGACCCGTACTTGGCCGCCTCCTCAGCAAAGCCACCATTCTTAAAGATGTCTGGAAAATACCTGCAAGAAGCCAAGATTCCAAAGTCTTCATACGACTTTGTTGTAGTTCTCTACTTGTATGAACATTGCCATGGCATGAGTATTAGATATACTACATGTCATCAGAAAAACTTGATTTCAGGCCAGTAAGTTAAGCTTGAACGGAAAAATAAAAGCCCAGGGGAGCAACCTTTCTATTGTTGTGAAATAATAATAACTGCATTTAACAAACCATTGCCAAAAGACACTAAGTATTTGAAGGGCTTTTTCTGTAATTCATACACAACAAATACATCAGGGGTGTGATTTGGGGAAAACGAAAAATCCGTGAAACATTCATCGGAGGGTTTTGCAAGTCACGTCGGCCACAGCTTCCCCTACAATTCGCGGCATATCTATTTGATTACAGGAGGAGATTCAGGTACTACACGTAAGCCAACACAAGAGCTGTTCTTACTTTGAGGGATACAATTATAACATTCACTGCAACAAAACCCTTGTCCTCATTCACTTCAATTGCAATTATACATACGCTATAATTGGTGACAATCAAAGACCTAGAAGTGTAACACACACACACGCAGTTATCAGTGATCCACAAAATTCTATCACAATTTATTAAAACTGAAAACTGTCTCATACATATGAGTACTGCATTACTTGTGACACCAGGGCATATAGTTTTTGTGTTGAGTACAGTAGTACCCAGGTTTGTCGATTTCCCCTTGGTTAATTCTCTGTCCACCTCAGTTTCCAGCCAAGAAAATGTCCAAGAATTCTTGAATCCTTTGTCTACATTCAGATCCCCTTCCCTACCTACATTACTACCTTGTTTGACATTTTTGATGGGCGTCGACGACATCAGACCACCACGAGCACGAAACAAAACGCAATGGCAGAGGAAGGCAAGTTGTACACAGTGCATGCAGCGAAAACACGGGTACCGCGCATACACACACAGCGAATGTACAGTACATGTACATACACACCATGATCATACTGCTGGCCTGGGTCCCTATGTTTTAACAATGATACCCCTTCCGTTCAATGTACTATTACCTACATGTACATGTATGTATCTGGCGCATTTCCAGGGGGGGTAACAACGTAAAAGCACATGCTATACACCTAAACTAGTGCAAGTCTTTCGCTTAGTTTCACACCAAATATTGTAGTCTTTGCATTACATATTGAAAGCATAGACAATACGGAAATCCAGAAAGTCTCACAGAAATTACATAGAGTCTCTCAGAAATTACATAGAGTCTCACAGAAATTACATAGAGTCTCACAGAAATTATATAGAGTCTCCCAGAAATTCCGGAAATCCAGAAAGTCTCACAGAAATTACATAGAGTCTCACAGAAATTACATAGAGTCTCATAGAAATTACATAGAGTCTCACAGAAATTACATAGAGTCTCACAGAAATTACATAGTCTCAAAGAAATTCCGGAAATCCAGAAAAATCCGGACAAATCACACCCCTGATACATAACATAGATGCTGATGAGGTTGAGAATAGGATTGACAATGAAACTTGTGGTACTTACGGAATATTATAACTGGGCCAGTAGGTCTGCTGTGAGAGTAATTGTGTCAAGTCCTTGCTCTCAATCTGGCCGCTGGATAACAAAAAGGTACGCATTTATCATTAATGGGTCTCTGGAGTGGATTTTCTTTTAATATAAACCTCAGAAATGTTTTCCACGAGTGAATTCTTGGTTCACAATTTGAACACAAAAGTCAATGCACTGAACAATGTCTTCCCTGGATGACATCACAGCAACAGCGCCCTCAGTTGTTCAGGAAAGCACAGATACTTTTATATGTCTAAGAAGTGCCCTTTTCCATGCATTCTAACCTAACAGGGCAGTTCAGTAGTTTTCGTACATTGAAGAAGGGTACAAAAAATTTTTCTTTACAATACTACATATGAGGAACATAGATTGCATTGGTGTTAAAATCCATATGTCAACCAAATACATATTTCTGTTTCACAAGCTGATGCCGAGTATTCTGTACCATGCCTGATCAAACACTACATGTACTTACGGAATCTGGTCTAACAGTGCAAAAACGCCCTCTGTTGGCAAAGGCTGACCAGGTGTGAAGTGTTTGTAGTCTACAACCATCCACTCATTGTTGTATCTGGAATATAACGCACAATACATGATAAAACATGTCAGAGGGAGTATAACCAAAGCAAAAACTCCAGAAATGACCGAACACAACTTGTACATGTACGTGTAACAGACAAGTCACGCACAATCAAACAGTGTCACAAAGCACGGAAGCCCTTAGATTTTAAATAGCCTATTGAAATGCATGAAGTAGTCCAGAGAGTGTGACTTGAGGAAACGAAATCAAACAATCATAAATGAAGCTACAAAGTACAGGTACATTGTACTAACAGGTCCTCTGTGACAATTATAAAACGATGCACCTCTTGGTCAATGTACATGTATTTCTGGTTCTGAACGGTTAGAATAGAGTGTTTTAACCAAACACTGCAAAACATGACGTCTTTCTAAAAGATTTTGAGTTCACACGAAAAGTGTATACTCAAACAGAGATTGGTTGCACATGCTCAGCAACACAGCAAAGCACGTGAACCGGCATGCATGCTGTGAGTTGCGGACAAAGGACCGTTATTGCCATGTAAAAACGTGCCCTTCCTTCTTCCCTTTCAGAATGGAAAGAGTAAAATAAGGGAATTATACGTTTAAGAGGAGTCTCAGTAACTTTCCTAGCACAATCAATTTGGTCTTGGGTACTTCAATCCTCACATGAGGGAACAAAGAGCAAAGAGCTGTGTTTCCATTAAAAATGAACGGTGGCAAGTAAAGCAGGTTATAATTGCACACCTGCAGAGTATATGCTGCCGTAGTGGTAGCTTTCTATACAAAGCTACCGTAACAATGCAGGTATGGTGCATCTCAACAAAACATCAAACCTTCCAGACTCAGCCATTGTGATCAACTGTCAATGGCACGCACTTTGTTGGTACTATGTACATGTATGACTCGGCCATCCAGTGCCCTTGTTCTGCATTACCAGTACCATAAACAATGTTACTACGGCAGCATGGAGATGGGAAAGCCCTGTGCATGTTATTGGTCGATACTGCCTCGCAAAGTGTGATGCAATATAGGGTAAATCAAACACACTCTCAGCGTGGCGGTATCTTAAGTGGCATTTTGATGGGTAAAGGGCAAATGTTGGCAATTGCTTTGACTGGTCCACCGGCCTACTTCAACAAGGGTTTCACTGGACTTTTGACTGGTATTTGGCCACTGGACCAGCGTTATGTTCGAACCCTGCGTACCTGTACATACATGTATATGTACATGTACATGTCTGTAGCTTTTTTTTGGTTTCCAACTCAGTATCCAACTCACGTGCCACTGTTATACTTGCTGAAGATATCCGTCCACTCTGTGACTGAACTGGCAAGGCGATTGGCCAGGACAGTACGCATCCATTCCAGCACAGTCCCCTTGGATTTCACAAACTTCCACAGGTCCGGATTCTCATTGCCTATTGTGGTTTCCATGGTTACCTGCGCGCACGGTAGAGACAAACACGTGCAATGAGCCTTGAGCCGGACCAAGAGAGGGCGCAATTTTTTGAGCAATGGAGGCTCCTTTGGTCAGAACTGAACTTCGCTGGTCTACAAACCGCTAGGAAATGAACTTCACGTTACAGTCGCACCACTTCCAACAAAATGAACACTCCCAACCAACACGGCCCTTTTTTAACCGGTGAAGGGGTGCTTCTGCTCGAGGTGGATAGTGTGGGTAAACAAGAAGCTGGGAAGGCTTGTGTAGTTGAATTTTATTCTTAGAACATTGTGTAAGGAATGTGTATACCATTTCATAAAGCATCTTAAATTACTAGGTACACGTAGCTATGTGTTACTTTGTATCGAAAAAGACCTTTCAAGATATGCCCTCAATTGCTTTAGGCTCTCTCTAGACCCCTGATAACTCCAACAGAAGCAAAATGTGGAGCCTGCAAAACCCAACACAATCCTACAGTAAATAAGGGTATTCTGATTACTGCTTATTTTTTATTTTGTTTTTGTTTACAATAATTGCCCACAGGCAGATATGCTGAAAAGAAGCTGTTCTTTTTAAGCCCTCCCCAAAAAGGTGTTTCGTCTCTAGTTAGTGTCCGCGTCGATTTTAAGCATGCCTGTCAATCTTTTTTCTCTGCGAGAGCTGCAATGGTGCCCTCTATTGCTGTAGTGCCTCAACATTTTTGCCGGCAGCTCTATCTTTTACTCAGGGCAATAGATCCCGACAAGATTGCTAATGAACAATGAAAGCGGACTATGGAAACAAAGTTGTTTGTTGTCAGCTTATCATCACAATAAAGCTGGTCTAGTCCCACGACTTGACAAAGTGTGTTTGCAAAAAAGGCGCCTCTAACAGTTTGCAACACGTTGGTCATTCACAATGTACGAAATCTGTCACCCAATGCGCAGTTAGAAAGCATCGACACATTTCACACGTAGTGATTGGCCGACGCCTTGCAAACTCTTGGAGGTGCACTATTGTGAATCGCCCGTATTGTCTGTAAAATCCACCCCTGGAGGAGAAAACAACCCCAAAAAAAGCTGCGTCGCCGCATCAATTCTGGAACATCGGTCTAACCAGAGATAAACAATTTGGGGTGGGGGGGCCTTATGTGACATTTTTATTTTGCCTACCAGTGGCTGGTAATATTCTGACTGGCCGTCGGCAAAAAAAGTAAAAAATACTTCTCTTAAGTGTTGAAAAAATCCCAGGCAGCTATCACAACATCAAACAATAAACACCACTTCTGAATATTAAATGAAAATAAGACCCTACTTCAGCAAACTTTGGTTGCCCAGATAAAAAGTACACTACAGGAGGAACAAGCATGAGAGACTCAGAGATATCAATACATGGAAAAGTCTTAAGGTGGAGGCTTACCAAACCTGAGCCTGTGATGTAGTAATCATCGCCAGAAATGATAGGTCCAGGGTAGGAAGAAAAGGTGACTTCACGACCCGGAACAATTTCAGATGCTACAGATAAAACACACAAAAAACTGTTGAGTTGAAAACAGAACACTGACTCTCAACCATGGTGCAAGGTCCCGGAAGCTATTAAGCAGTAAATCCTAAGCTAAATGAGCAATCTTCATCAGAGAACAGGTCAAAAGCTCAGCACATGATGTACATAAATATTATAAATTGCACAGCCACATAGTTAATAGCAGCCTCTTTGGGCAAAACAAAAGAGAAGCCATTCCGTGCTAAGCATGTTTTGGTGCCCCTAACACCATGAAATCGGCCCTTGATTTAATTCTGTAAGAGAAAAAGGGACAAAGGATCAAACACGTGCACTTCAAACCCCTGATCTTAACTGATATAATGTACACATTGTGCTAAAGAATGCTCCAAAACAAATCTTCACTTAAACAGTGGCAGAAATGGGGTAGAACCCACTGCAAAAATATAGTTATTGGAATATCCATACAAATGGTGTACACTGTGCAGGTATGTGCTTGCTGGCAGCCTGTACTGGTGCACAATTGAACAAAATATGCCATACTACAATCAAGATCTCATATTGTACATTGGGACACAACGGTGGTACAGTACGTGTAGGTGAGAAAAGTGAACTAAAGTACATGTAAGTCAACATTATACGCATCCCAAGTCACCCTCCAGCAAAGACCCACATCGTGTACACATGTCCTTTGTGCTCAAGAATATACATACAAGTGTAAGTGTAGAGCAGTTCATTCGTGCATTCATAAAAATACTCACATTGTGGAGACATTCTGAAGGGCAAGTTGTATTTTTTAACGATCCTGAGCATATCTCCATATTCCGTCCAAGTGACGTGGGAAACATAGAGATCTTTGTTGCCCGGCAGCAGCTTGATAAGGGCTGAGCAATGGCCGGAAAATCTGCCGCGTTTACGACCACCGTCTGCTTTCAGTGCTGCTTCGATGCCGTCAAGATCGCCACCGGCTTGGAATAGACTGTAAAACAAGACAGATATGCACTTTCAATGTCCATCAAGCTGATGCAAGAACACATCTGAAATTCGTCACTTGTCTTTAACTCCTTGCTCAAACGGTGCGTGCACTTCAACCATGTCAACTGCAGTTTAGAACCACTTTAAAATGACATCAAAGAGAGCCTACATGGATGTGTGTGTGCATGTGTCGCTGTAATGACTGACATAAGCAGCGATTATGCAGAGAAGACGTCCAGTCCAATTTTTGCGTGACCAATTTTTCCACTATTTTTGGAAGCAAATTGTTTCTTTAAATTAACATCCTTCATCTTTGAGTGAAAACTAAGGTCACTTTGGGTGGCAGTGACAACATCCTTGATAATCACATTGTCACAGGTGTTCACCAATCATGCATGGGCCTAGTCTTATGCACGACCTCTTGCGCACGTGAAATGCTGCCAAAGTGGACGGCCCTGTTGAGATCTTACACAGTATTGTGATGCTATCTGCAAAAACCCTTCACGTGGTGAGCTTTATCATTTGGGTGCATATAAACTTCCAATTAATATGACTCACTCTTGTTTTTCAGATATATTACATTTGTGATTCTAGGTTCTCTACAACATGAATCCAGGCTGTCTAGAATCACAAATCAAAACAGTTTTAAAAACAGGACAGTGTCCAGATCAATTTAAAGTGGATATACAAAAATGACAAAGCTCACCATGTGAAGGGTTTGGCGCAGATCCCATCACAATTGTAGAATTAAGACTATTTCTGGATGACAGACATGGCATTATTATTACATGTATGTCACATGTTTATGTATTTTATGGCTGCCAAACATTGAATTCAAGGGTTTACATCTTACTTTTCCATAAAACTTCCACTTTGACAGCGTTTTACAACTGAACTACAGGGTACATGTAAAGTTACATGTACAATGTTCGTACCAAGTCTGAAACTTTCAATAAAAGGTCAATCTTGTTTCTCTCCAGAAAATTGCATTGTTGTAGGCTTTCACTTACTTTAAAACAATGGCCTGTTTTTTCTCTAGTCTGGGTGGATTAACTTAGGGATTTCCTTCGACTTCTTAATCTGAAACTCTCCCATTTCCTTTCATTCAAAGCTAGGACTAACATGTAAGGAGCAACCGATGTCACGCATTGTTTAGGCTAGCCTGGAAATCATGTGACAGAATATATCAGCACATGACACTTCCAAACAATTCACCAAATGGCACCATCGTTTGAGACTGCATTGTTCCATACGGCAGTCCTTCAGGGGAAGTGGGACTTCAGAAGTTACCCGGTGATCTTCTCATTCATTATCTAAAAGTGGCATCATATTCTATTGTCAAACAGCTTCCTCAGTGTTGACATATCGCACATGTACCAGTGCACTGTATACCCAAGACCAAATAAGGCCACAAATGTGGCAGGATAAACGGTACCAGCACAATCAATTTCTTTCTTCCATAACTGCATGACCCCGAAGGGCAAAAAGATCTGTCTTGATTGCTTTAAAGGAAACTTCATGTACCTGCACATGTAAGATGTGAGCTCGGCAGAGGGTAGAAATATGGGAAACGCATGTACATGTACAGTAGGAATGTGTGCTCCTGAATATCTACATGTACATGTAGTTTTCAAATCACATCCAAGACAGGAACTAAGAAATACTTACAGGAAACCGAAAGGGTCAATGTCAATAGTGGGCCTGTGGGGTTTGTTCATGTAGCCGTCTTTCACTCCATCCACCTGATTTAGGACAAGGCCCATCTGAGAATCAAAACGGTCAACACAGATTTGTCCATGCAAGTTATTTCACTCCATCCAAAGTCAGAGCAAAACCCATCTGCAAAGTGAAACCAGCATGACTGTTTGCGCAGTTATGAGTGAAAATTTATTGAACCCACGAAACAGAGTTTGTGTTTGTTCATTCAAATGCAGGAATGCACCGTATGCAGAAGAACCACACGAGCGAATGGGCAATAAACCTGCTGAAGCAGGATCATAAATGGCAACATTAAAGGATGCATAACAGGCCCAGTAATTTTGCAATAGATCTCACAGGAGCAATGCGTGACTGTGAAGAGAATTTAGGGATGTGTAACAGCAACCATTTCACATCTCAGTCTCTTGGACTCGTGTGTGATTGAAAGTTCCCATTGCAGCCCTTGGTTTCTTTTTAAAATCCTACACTTGTGCAATAAACCAAGGGTGCACTTTGCCCATTAAGTAGCTTGTCAGCAGATACATATAGCCCGATCCATTCAAGCCCAACCCCACATGCCTTGGGGCCAATCACCAGATCACAGCTGTGATTTAGATGTGTGCAACATGTGTACATAGTACAAGAAAGTGCACGCAGGCACACTGCAGTACGTGCATCACCTGTGTGGCTGCAACCTGTGATAGGGGACTGGAGAGATGCATGAAGTGCCCACACGTAGAGTGGGCGGGGCCTGTATTTGAATGAAGAAAACACAAACTCTGTTTTGTGTCTTTGATAAACTTTCACTCATAACTGCGCAAGCAGTCATGCTGGTTTCACTGTCTGTTATAGTCATGTCAATTTATTGCAAGTCCATCACTGGCCATCTGGTTGCAACTGAAACTCACAGGCTATGCGTACATGATGTACACACTGTGCTGAAATTAACTGTGCCCCAAACTTTCCTTACTTGTTTTGCCATGTGAAATTGGTCTTGAGCTTCCCTGTAAGACTCCAGTACAATTTTGAAGCTAGCAAAATGCACGCATAAAGTGATGGTGGCTGGACTGTAAGTTCCAGAAGTGGCCTAAAAGTTCAGTATTTACCCTAAACTGATGTGACCCTAACTTTTGATACTACTCAATGAAAAGGTTTCTTCTGTATGATTGCTCTGAGCGAATGATCAATGTTGAATGAAATCTCCAGCTTTATTTCCTTTTCTTGGAACAATCTTTAATAGCTACATGTATGAATCAGAAAGAAAACGTGACTGGCTAATGGTGGAATTATTGGCAAATCGTGCAGTAAGATCGACCGATCACTGCCGGATGCCATCAACATATGCACACAAACAACGTGGACTGACTTTTCAAGGTACACATGTGCCTCACCTGATAGAAGTATGGGTCATCGGGATTCAGCTCCACCTGCTGTTTCATCCATTCTAGATTCTCCCCCAAGAAACTCTTGATTTTCTCACAGTCGGGCGTCATGGTATGGCAGAAGCTTGCCTGTGTGTTGAACCACTCCATGTAGATGTAGTCGGCCGTCAGGAAGCCCT
The DNA here is from genome assembly GCF_054643075.1 of Acanthaster planci. Lineage (NCBI taxonomy): Eukaryota > Metazoa > Echinodermata > Asteroidea > Valvatida > Acanthasteridae > Acanthaster > Acanthaster planci. The sequence continues at coordinate 9,872,984 of NC_141785.1, read as the reverse complement.
CTACCAGACCAGCGGCGTATGCTTGGAAGGTGTCATTGTACTCGGGGCTTGTTGAAACTGTTAAATAGTTCCATCTACGTTGTCAAATTTATAGATGCATAATTAATGGACTGCAGTTCATAAATGGAACAGTGTATCCACGATGATGCTGAGTCACAATGAGCCTCCGATGTAAAACCGACTCACAATCTCAAGATCTCGAGAGTAAAACAACTGAAAAGCAGTGTTGTATTCGACTCCATCACAAGTCCCTGTAAGTCCATCACAAGCCATTCAGTCCTAAGCCAATTCACTAGCTATTCAAATGAGCTGTGACCAAAGCATTCCTTTGTCATCGTTCACCCTGATACTTATGACTGGCCTTGTGAAGGGACTTGCGACTGGACTTGTGAAAGGACTTGCGATGGACTCGAATACAACACTGCTGAGACGGCTTGGAACATAATGCACTTTTAACAATAACATAGAACTAAGAAATACACAATGTACCAGTACATGGGAAAGAATGTGTCCCGCATCTACATGTACAGTCTTCACTTTCTTCATAGACCAGTTATTGCAGAAATGCTGAAAAGACATGGGGACTCAGAATATTTCAAACTTTGTTAGGAACTTTTTATATTTATATACATGTAATTGGTCATCCAACAGCCCATTTACCAGTAGCACCAATTACAGGATGATTATAAGTGAAGAAAAGCTCAGTTTTAGAAGTGGGAGAAAACCCTGGATAAATATTTTGGGGAAAACCCACGGACTCGGGTAAGGACTGAAAACCCAATCCACATGTGGACCGAATTGGACTCAAACCCAGGCCCCCAGAGGTGGAACACGAGGTTGGTTAAACCATGGGGGGAGGAATGGTTAAAACTGTTCAAGTTTTCCAAGTGCGGGAAGAGTTCCATAATACACACATGCCAGTAATTATTCCCTACAATAACCTATTAGCCATCAGAAAGCAAAAACATGTACAGAAAAGTTAAATTTTGGAGGGAAAAAAGGCTAAAAAATAAAGTCATTTACTATAAAAACGCTCAGAATTTTTCAGACCTGTCCCATAGGGTTTGTGCACAGGGTGTCAAATGGAGTCTGTACATATGGAACTCTTTCTGCAACTAGATTTTCCTATTTTAGGCCAGGACCTATTGTTCCCAGCATGGCTATGACGATCAATGATTGATGGCCAAGGCTTCAAATTTAAACAAAAATATGACATTAGAGGCACATCACAACTTGTCCTTGATTGTCCTTGTATTTGGAGAAGTCCTTTTATTGGAGACAAAATCAGTCCCTGGATAGGAAACGGGTCAATTTGTCCCTGGGTCAAGTCGTCTCCCAAAATCGAACCCCTGGTCAAGTCGTCCCTGGGTCAAATCATCCCCAAGTCAAATTGTCCCTGGGTCAAGTCGTCCCCCACTAGTTCTTACAAGTGTTGTCTGTGCATGTAATTTTCTTTTTAGGTGCATCAACCAAATGTAGAAGCGAAAGAAAAACAACACAGTGACTCACACATGAATGTGTATTCACAATTTTCATTCGTTCTACGCAGCTAGCTGGTGGCTTTTGAAATCTACGGTGACCAAGACGTGCCACACATATTTCTTAAAAGGGCGATTCCTGGTGTGTGACTATTCTTTGAATTGTCAAAGCAATTTGAACATCTTATATATATATTTCAAATCTAGACCCGGGGACGACTTGACTTGGGGACGATTTGACTCGGGGACGACTTGACCCGGGGACGACATGACTCGGGGATGACTTGACCAACATTCCCTGGAAGGAGAGAATGTCCCTCTACGTGTATATATGTTGACAAATGTTTTTCAAGTGGGCATGGCCATGGGGATCCCACCATTGTCCTGGGATCCTTTTAATGCCTTCAGCAGAAGAAAACACCCAAGACTGCAGTTAAAAAAATCTGCTGTTAAAAAAAAATCTACCGTTTATTTCTAGGATTACAAGCAGGAGTCTGAAATGGCACATACAGTAAAGGGTAGAGAAATAATTCCTCTATGATCAAAACAATTTTCTGAAAATCAATTCTTTATGATAATCAAGTGAGAAGGGACAAAATCAACAAAAACAACCTAAATAACCAAATATGAATGGAAAATATGAGCAAAAATAGCATGTGGATATATTTGACCTAGGCCTAAGCCCACTTGGGAAAAAAGTCCCCAATAAAAAAAGTATAAGGAGACATTCTTTCAGAGACTGATTTTGTCCCCAAAATAAGCGGACCTCTCCAAATACAGGGAAAGTCCCCAAGTTGTAATGTGCACAGAATACTGTATAATTCCTAAGCATTTTTAACAACAGGAGGGACCAGTTCTCTAACGTAATGTAAGGATTGCGAATTGAGGTGGCGAATTGACATGACAGATACAGTACAGCGCACAGGGTCCGCACTTGACATGCTTGATTAGGCACCTACGCTATGGGTATACCCACCCTGTTTGTTGTTGAATTTCAGTGAAGTTTCCCCAAGCGACACTGGAATTTGGATGGTAACCGTCCACTAATTTAAGGGCATTCGCGGCATGATCCAAGACAACCGAGACACATCTCGAGCTGGAAGGCTGACGAGCAGCTACATGGTAAAAAACGGCGCTAATCAACACAAAATGGGAGAGTGCTTCTCCAAGAACTGCCATATTTCCAACCTAAGCCGTCGAGCGTCAATGCACGTACTTTTCGCCCTGGCCGGCTAGCTAGCTGTACAACAAATGCGTCACGTGCATGTGAACGTACTGTACATGTACATAGTACAGTACATTACACGTACACCCTACCGACATCAGCTGTTCTGGTTCTGCGCAGGTTAGTACCCCCTCATCGGCAAACCTCAGAAAATGTAGCACACTTTTTTATGTTGAACACACGCAGACTGCCCAAAGTCTTGTCAAGTCGCTGTTTTCCCAATTGTCTACTACGGAATAAGGGATGTTGATTTCCGGCTATGGAAGCAGTTGCTACTTGTCACGGAAAGTAATGTTTTTGGTGACAAATAACAACTTAAAATTTTATTAAAAATATCATTACAAAATGGAGAATTATGTCCTTTCTCCATTTTTTTTTAGAGATCAAAGTACACGATGTACAAGCAGGGGCTTACACACCTAGCGACCGCGTGTGCGTGGGTGAGGGGGTAACAGCCTTCAAATAATTATTACCAGTCGGTAAATACAGATTCGGTCGGCAAATGAATCCAATATACGCCGACCATTGGCATTTCCCCTGGAGCGTGAAATGTAGCGTACCACGGCTTTCATAGTTTTACACTGTAAGAGGTTGCCGAACAAGTTACAAGTCGGCAAATTGATTTTGGCACAGGCAATTTTTTTTTTATCACGGGAGGCTTAAGCCTGTTTCCTACGAAAGCACTCTAGGTGCCACCAAGAATAAATTTTCAAATAGTGAAGTAAATTTTTCCAAGGTCATTTCATTATGATGCAATATATTTTTTCAACTTTGTCTTTGTTTTTACGAGATACGTATTGTCATGTTCGTGTCTATACCTCATAAAAACGAACTTGAAAAGTATCTATTACTTGAAAAAATATATATCTCATAAAACGATTTAGGCCTGAGAAGCTGGTAGCAGCTGCCAGCAAGGACTTGCTTTGCGTTGTCTAGGAGTGACTGTCATGAGGCAATAAGGGCGACATTATCCCAATTAAGGTCCTTCCTAGATGATTAAGCGACCCTTTTTAGGCAAGTCTTGCCTTCCTCAATCCGACAACGTCTGTGGAAAAGGTGAGGTACAATGAGCTCACCTGCCATCAACCTGGCTAGCTACCCACGGTCAGTGGGTCTCCAATTTAGTGCAATTGCAAACCAAGCAAAATAACAGATTGCATGCTGGAATTTGCAATCCCTGCCCGACAATAACCAATTGAACCTGAGGATGAAGTCAGCACTAAACACCCTATTGGGTGGACAGAGGCTGTTGCATGGACACGGGGAGGAATTAAGGAAGTGAACTACAGAGGATCTCGGATTGTCAGAAGAAAGGCAAGAGCGGTCCCATACCTTTTTCGGTTAAGCGCATAACGAGACTCCATACAGTATCTAAGGCACATCTGCCACTGGATTTGCAACTTCATATCGTCTGCTCATCACGCAGCTCTCCGAGCTGCCCAAACCATTGTCCATCCGGTTAATTAATGACCCGCCGTTTACATTCTCACAAACAGCTCACGTCTCCCTCATCGGTGTGTATGCTTCCAATCACTCGGTCAGTACTAAAGCAAACATCGATGCATTCGACACATAGCTCAAAGAAACTCTAAGCTTCATCTCACACGTGGGTACAGTACTCGGCGGTTTCAACGCAAGAGTTGGAATGATCGGACCACCTGGCCGAAAGTGCTAGGATATCACTGACAGGGTTCCCTCAACAGCAGTGGTGAGCTCCTTCTGCAATCATTCAAAGAACCGTTCTTCTACTTTCAAGACAACAACTTCTCCTCTTGGAATAGTCTAGGTCAGGTCGCTGCCATCTACTCGATGACATACTTATTGACCAGAAACGGTTGAAGGATGTCTGTATTACCAGGATCATGAGAGAAGCTAACTGTGCTTCTGATCACTATACATGATCCGGTGCCGCCTGACGGAAGCTCACAGTGCATCATACGAAGAGAAGAACCTCTGCAAAGCCATCAGGGAAATTGGCTTATGGCAAGCTAAAATGATGTTGCTGACCAAGTGGAACTCTCCATCGCCTCCCTAGCATGGTATATCACTTGCTCTATGCCACAGCTGACGAGAAATAGAACGACTCCAAGTGCCATCTGTTCAACCAACCAAAATTTGACGTAGGAGGAAGAGCAAGTCTGGTTTGATGATTGCGATAACGCCGTATCAGAGAGACTGGCAGAGCCCGATTATCCAAGAGTAAAAGCTGTGAGTTCTCGAGGTCCAAGGCCGCCCAGTAAAAGCAGTCGAGAGAGATGGAGGACAATTAAGTGGTGGAATGGAGGGGGGGTCCAACAGCAGCCAAGCCACAATCAACCCCCCCCCCTGCCACCATGTATCTACAAACATCAGAGAGACTCGACATCCCTCACTGGGTCGCTGACATTGACATAATTATACAGGCCCGAAGTCGCCCAGTGCCGTCGATGTAAATAATCCCATTGAGGCACGTGGCAAGTCTGTTAGTACACGTTTCAATGGGACTTGGCCAGGGGCCGGCTGGATTTTTGTCCTTGCTCAGGGTAAGCCCTGACGCGATAGAGGTGACCAAACCAGGTTTTTCAGCATGAACAAAGGTAGGATTAAATAGGCGGTGATGGCATTCGGTGATGGCATGTAGTTGGAAGATACTCAAATCCCCATGGAAATCTTCTGCTGCGAACTTCAACAAGGAAGTTGTAAGAACTAAGAAGACCAAAGCTTCACTACAAGGAATGCCATCTTGTGGCATCCGTCAGCCTGCAGCTCAGCAGTGGACACAGCAGCCACGAACCGCTCAGTGTGGTGCCAAGACTGCTGGTATTCTTTTCGGATCGTAGAGAACTGACTGCAGAAAGAGGAGGAGCAGCGCAGCCTGCGAAGATCAACCACAGCACACCCAAATATTTAAAAAAAAATGCAACTCCAGGTCAAGTCAGCTGCCCTAGTCGCCACGTACTAAGGGAGGAGACACCCCATCGGTACCGGTCTGTTAGTCACATGAAAGGAAATAATGCCAGTTACGTCGTACCATTGTGATCGAGTGACAGCCAGAGAGAGAAGGGGGAGGGGTGTCTCGGCTTCATTTGATATCAAATGGAAAAGGGGGGGAATGACAATGGACCTTTCACATATCACGTCCACAAAAAGGCAGCGGCAAATGGAATGAGAGGCCCATTGAAATTAACAATGGATACAAAGTTTATTCTCTCCTTTTTTCTTCTGAAAATCCTTTACTGTCTCTATGGCTATATACTTTCTGTAGGTGGGTTTTGCTTAAATTAAACTCAGTTGATACACCAACGTGCCGGCCTATTCTCCACCTTTCGAATAATACCAAAAGTGCATGGTTGTTTCTTTTCCAGAAACATCTTTTGGGAAGTTTTATAAGCAGATACAGTGCAATCGTATAGACCGGCTTGATTGACTCACACGTGACACGAAAGGACAGTTTGCTGCATATCTAAAATTTCCTCCAAAACTACGGTCTGGAAACCCGGGACTTGCACTAACGTGTCAGCCTATAATCCAGTTTTCCAACAAATGTTCTTCATTATTTATTTCATTTCGAGATAAGGCCTAAATTACTATGAGCGATATTTAGCCAGTGCGCAGTGCATTAGTGCAGTCTGAGACCGGCTTGAGTGTCCGACTAACACATCATACATGACACATGGCTAATATCACCCAGTCGGATTACCCATATCCAATGCCTCTGTAAGAAGTATGCTGGTAATACATTACAGGAGGAACTTGAATTAGGCTTACGACTTCAGCAATCACTCTTGACAAAAGGCGTGTGGTGGTTAAACAGTTCTCCCTTTTTGTACCCACATTTTAAAACACATGTTTCACCAAGACATAGGCCCCTATTCAATTTTAGGTGTTTTAGACTAAAAAGGGTTTTGGAACAGGATTCAATGCTTATGAGCAGATTTCACAAAGTAAAACGTGTTGCCTTCCATGGACAAGCTTTATGCATTTTAATTGAACACACTGAATTCTAAATGCATTTCAATGTAAAATATCAAAACATGTTATGTTGAAATGGTGGGTACAGAAACGTGTCTTAACTACAAGCGCTGTTTTTGCAGTGCAGGCTATGTAGGGCAGGTCGTGAGCGGAATTCGAAGAAACAAAGAAAGTTCAGTCGTGCTCACTCAGGCGCTGGCTTGCGTAGGCCCATTGGGTAAGGAAAAGGGTTTAAAGGGTTTATGGCTTGAATCCCACTGGGTTCTTTCTTCTCTTTTTTTTTCAGTCTGGCTTGACTGTTGGAAAAGATCAATTTTAGAGGGTAGTATATATTTCTGCGCCGAATTTGTAGCCATATAAGTTAGTTTTCTGCCGGGAAAATTCGCCCGCAATTCAAAACGTCATCAACCACACCGGTCAAGCTCTAACGCTCTCACGAGCGGTTGAATGCGCCCTCAAGAGGTTTAAATTCGTTTTCTGTTGGATCTCCGGAGGGTGAAATGAAATAATTAAAACCAATATACTACCTGTATTTTGTCATATAAATTCGAAAAAATATTCAGTGGTTTTTTAAATCAATTTTTGTATGAGTAATTTATAATTAACAGTTTGGGGAAATGACCATAGTGAAACAATTTGGGAACATAAAATGAAGCGACGGCTGTTTCATGTGTCAGATTTTCAGACATGCTCGACTGTAAAGCATGGCTGCAACAATGATGTCGTATCGCTTGTGTAACACTTTTGCAGGTAATTAATTCCCCTCTCTGTTGCCTGAAATAAACTTGTTCAATGTAATTTTAACTTCCACTGACTACTTTACATCCTCAGAGATTTACGTACGCGTTTGTGATGTAAAACCTGCATGTGTTGCACCTCTAGTCTCTAATTTCTCTGACTGAACGGACATGACATGCAGAACTAGGCCTATCGCGGAGCTCCCAGCACGACCTTGACTGCACGGAAAGCAGTATAGTAGGCTTTACTACTAGTACAAAAAGGCCTTCACGTGCTTTTTCTTTGCTGCTAATTGCACAAGTTTCCCGATTTCTTTTTAATCTATTTTTGTGCAGGTGTCCGCACCAGCCTGAGTCAAGGGCTGTTAGACACCGCTATCAGGGTAAGCTGCCAGAAATCTACATTCAGAAGTGTGGAAATAATTGAATGACAAACACAAATGGAAAACACATTGCTTGTTCCTGACTGAGTGGGGTACAACTGTGCATTTATCTTTAGAAACAGCAAATGCTTCATTGTCTTGATGAAGTGTTTGTTACCATGGAAACGTCTGCAGAGTTGTACTTACGTGTGTATGTTAGATCATTTGTATGCTACAAATCCACTAATCTTTCTTATCTCTAATCTATGCTTGGACAGATATGGCCGAAGTGTATAGGGCATGTTACCATTAAAATGATTTCTGCTTAAGATGGTTGGCCACAGCTTACACGGAAGCTGACCTATATAAAAGAATCATTTGTCAATACATGCATTTATCACTGAAATTTTTTTTTAGATTCTCGTGTGCTTATAGAATTCAAAGACTTTTAGAGGTAAACTTTGCATGTGTCACAAATCACAATTGTGTCTTTTTTTTCTATTACAACAGAACACCAAGTCATGCCTGTGGCAGACCAGACACTTCTCCAGAATAGCCCCGCTGCTGTATGCAGCTGAGGCGAAGGCCAAGTTTGAACGGAAAAAGCCCCATGTCAATATCGGTACCATCGGCCACGTTGACCATGGGAAGACGTCTCTTACAGCTGCAATTACAAAAGGTAGCATGGACAGCTCTCAACAAAAGACCACAAGTTTCTTGGTTTAAGAAAAGTCCTTCCGAATTCCGTGAAAAAGTGTTCCACTAGTGTGTCAGTGAATCACTTAGAAAAAATTAAAGCTCAGTAGAACTGATGACCAGGTTGTATCAGACAAATTGTAATCTTTGCACATTCATACATCTCTCCACTGTCCTGCTGAATCCAGCAAAAGCAAAGTGGATTTAACCTACTGATCCCGACAGAGTCCATCAGTATAAGCATTATTTGTCCATTGCTAAAATCACCAAGATTCAACAGAAGTTATTTGCTGATGGATCACATCAGCAAATCTGACTACTGAATAACTGTGTCAAAATCCAATGCCATGTCTCTCTGGGGCTGTGAAAAATACCTTGTTCCCATAGAAGCCATGGCCTCTAGCTACTGGCTACAGCCACTCCATGTAGGCACATATACCATTCCTGGCCACCGGCACTGGCTTCGGACAAGGCTTAATAACTGTGATGTTTCTGTACCCTTTGAAATCACCAGTGCTTGCTGAGGAGGGCAGCGCCAAGTACCATAAGTATGACGAGATTGACAAAGCGCCCGAGGAGAAGAAACGGGGCATCACCATCAACGCAGCCCATGTAGAGTACGAGACGCTGAACAGACACTATGCCCACACAGACTGCCCCGGGCATGCTGATTACATCAAGGTATGGGAGGATGTTCCCCTCCTATCCCACTTGTCCATCCACCCGTCTCCTCCAACCTCCCCTCTCCACCTCTGTCAAATCTCTCATCCACCTGTTCCATTATTGGCTTTTCTGCAGATCAGTCCCTTTCCCCCAGGTCACTTCTGTGAATATCATTACAGATTGAAACAGCTTTGTACCAAGTCCCAGCTTCTGTCCTTGTTCAGTCGATCGTGTCATTTATAAAAGTCCATGTTTTCAGCTGAATATAACACCGCATCTGGGACACCTTCATTATGAAATGATACCATCAAGTGGTTAATGATCTGAGCAAAGCTGACTGATTATTCAGTGATTTCACAAAAATTCCCACTTTTCATTCCTTCTTTCTGTCCCCTGTTTCATCTTTTTTACTTGAAGTGTTAAGTGTTACAAAGAATGACTTCTACAGATGGCACGATCATCATGTAAAAGGAAACATTTCGAAATATTCTTCTTTTTTTTTATTTGACTATTGGGCTTACTGATATTTCTTGTGGCTATTTTCAGAATATGATCACGGGAGCTGCCCAGATGGAAGGTGCCATCCTCGTGGTTGCTGCAACGGACGGACAGATGCCCCAGACACGCGAACATCTGCTTCTTGCTAAGCAGGTCAGGACAAGTCACTGATGCACCGACAAAATGCGCTGAGCATTAAGCACAGTTTTCTGTTTATTGGAGAGTATTTACAATAAGCTCTCACTGATGGCTCCCGATTTAGCTTTCCTTGTTTTACATGGACGCCTTGAAAATATAGAGTTAGTGTCCAACTGCAAAATTTTGCAGAACACTTTGTACCGGATACCCTTCGTTACCCACATTTGGGTACTCTCTTGTGATGCAGAACTCACAAGAACTTCATGGCTTAAGTGAACATATAAGCTTTTATGGGCTAGTAGCATTTCTTTCTTGGGCTGCAGTGAGTTTACCAGAAATTGTGCATGAAGGATCTCTCGTATGGATTTTGCTTTGGAAATACAACTAACATGAATGTAAGTACAGATTTGTATCGCCTCAAAAAAAAAGGAAAAAAATGCTGGCCGGAGGGTATAGTATTACATTATTTGGAGCAGGTTCGTTTTTGCCTTTAACAAGACAAGATGCAGTGCATACTGGGAGAACACTACTCACCGTACACATCCTCGTTAACAATTTTTAATTGCTCGTAAGTGATAACAAGCCTCAGTCGTATTTGAAATTGTTCAGATTGGCGTTGACCACATTGTGGTGTACGTCAACAAAGCCGATGCAGTGGATTCCGAGATGTTGGAGCTGGTTGAGTTGGAGATGAGGGATGTGTTGTCTGAGTACGGCTACGATGGTGAGAACACACCCATCATTATCGGATCGGCGCTCTGTGCACTGGAGGTAAACTATCTCTCCATAATAGAATTTAAAAGGAAACCACAATGGAAATATTGAATCTTTCGAGCTGCCATTGGCCTCAAACTTGTCTACAACCATTTCTGTTATTTCAAGTTCATGCAAGAATGTTACAGTGTGAAAGGCCTTACTTTTAAGGGGTGACAAATTTTGCAAAACAGTGAGAATTCCTGCTCATCTTTTCAAAGAAGTTTCGAAGTATTTCCCGTCCATATATAGATAGATAACCAGCTTGCTATTTTTGGTGTGTGTTTGCGGCACAGTTTGCGACACAAAAAATAGGTAATATTCTTGATGCATTATTAACAGGGCAAGAATCCAGAAATTGGCACTGAATCCGTCAAGAAACTTCTGGAAGTCATTGACGAGTGGATTCCCCTCCCACCCCGTGACTTGGAGAAGCCTTTCTTGATGCCTGTAGAGCAGGTGTACTCCATTGAAGGTAAATGTTAGGCTCGAGTAGCCATCCAAATTACATTTGAGGTTGCATTTTCCAATGTACCTCTGAGGAGTTAACAGATCAAATGTACTTGTCCATAGACAATTCGGGCACACTAAGCACCCTCATTCGTCCTGCAACAGATCCAGAAGAACAGTAGGAATAAACTGTCCTGCTTAAGGACAAAAGTAGAGTGATCACTGGGCTTGGGCCTAAGCTTATAATTAAATTAGACCTTTAAAACTAGTTTTTAGACCTTTAAAACTAGTGATTTGAAAACTAATACGTTGAATATTTGTAGAGTGTACAAATCCTAGAGACTAAATCCATATAGCAAAGAAAAGATGAAAGATAACAAGAATTGATGTGATCAGCAAAGCATTCAGCAATTTCCTGAACATAGCAGATGAGTTTGACAAGCTGATGAAGGGATGCATAGTTTCTGGTGTCTGCTGCTTGCACTGAAACGTTTTTAATGCCATTTTTTTCACAGGGAGGGGCACTGTTGTGTCTGGCAGGGTTGAGAGAGGGTCCATTACCAAAAATGAAGAAGTGGAGTTCATCGGTCATGACATCAAGACCAAGTCGGTCATCACAGGTAAGAAGGCGTTTCCTCTGGAAATTGTGGTGCTCCCTAAATCTGTGAAGAGAACTTGAGGGGCGGGGGAATGGGCAGTGTTCCCTGATTGTTGTAGTTGCTGTCCTCCGCAGGTATTGAGATGTTCCACAAGATTCTTGACAAGGGAGAAGCCGGGGACCAGATGGGGGCGTTGGTGAGGAACGTTAAGCGAGACCAGATCAAGAGAGGCATGATGCTGTGCAGACCAAACACCTACAAGGCAAACAACCACGTCAAGGCCCAGGTCAGTTGTTGTATGAAAAACCGAGTGCGTTCTTCCTGACCCTCATCAGTACTGAAGCACATTTGTCACACCTAGGTGCCATTGGTGTGTGCCGGCAGCTATGAGAGTTCTGTCTCATATGTGCATGCATGTATAGATCTTCGCTGGCACAAGTGACTAAATGGAGTCCAAAATCTGTCTTTATTGCGTGTATATCCTTTATTCATGCTTATGAACAACTTTTGCATTATTGGTGGTCGTTATGCCTGATGTAGACCTCGTGTGAATAAATCGTTTTATTTTGGTAAATAACTTGCATCATATTGTTGGATTTGGAAGCATGGGGTACAAGTGAAACTCAGGTGCTGTGTATTTCAAGTGCCCGAATAGGAGTGGTTCATAGCAACCGTCGTTGAAATCAACAGAAGTGAAAACTGCGTCATGTGAAAAGGTTTCCATGCCACTACTCTGTTACATAGCAGCCACAACTCCTGATCATTGTACCCTGTCTGCACTTTCACGCTGGATGTCGTTTGATGAACATTTCTTCGGTTCCTCATCTTGCGTCGATCTCACTTGCTAAAGGTTCACGACCTTCAAAGTGTAGCAGCCGTTAAAGTGTTAGGGAGTTACCAAGGTTGACTTACCAGCTGAAAGTAAGCCCTTTAGGGCATAAAATGTTAATTGCTTCCACTTTCTTCAGGTTTACATTCTGACAAAGGAGGAAGGAGGCAGGCACAAGCCGTTCGTCAGTAACTTCACCCCAGTGATGTTCTCCTACACCTGGGACACGTCAGCCAGAATTACCTTGCCAGAAGGCAAAGAAATGGTCATGCCAGGTATGCTTACAGACGGTAGCAGGGCTGTTCCAAGCCATTTGGCTCGTCAGGCCAGTGGTTATCTCCACTTTCCTCCTTGTACGGAATGCTCGGGACTCAAGTTGAGTCGAGTTGCCAAAAATTGGGACTCGAGTTGGACTAGAGTCGAGTCATTTACATGAGCCAATACAACTGCGGATGATGTTCTTTTATCTCTGGTTTTGGGTGTTTTTTTTTTGGTTTCATTAGGTGAGGACGTTTCTCTGACTTTGGAACTACTGAAGAATATGATGGTTGAGGTGGGACAGAGATTCACCCTGCGGGATGGCCGAATCACCCTAGGCACGGGGATTATCACGGAGATCCTTCCTCAGGTTCAGAAGAGTTAGTGAGTGCCAGATAGCACGAGCGCAGCACCAGTGAAATTTGTACAATTGTTTTTTTCATTAACGTGTGACCCGGGAACCATACCCTACTTCATAGGATGGTCGGTGTGATGGCACGGTATTTAATATGTTAATAGTAGCATGGCAGGTTTTGGCTTTCATTTATTTGGTCATTTCATAAGGTCCACGCCTCTTTAGTGATGGTTGTTGACCAATGAAGATTAGGTGAATACCCTTTTACAATCAGTGATTAATTTTTTTCTGTCGTGGAAACGTTTACACGAGTGGAAACTCAATGAAAGTTTATTTGAGAAAACAGTATCTGGCTTCCGCCTGCATTGCCGTTTTGTACAAGGTGGCGTGTAGGAAAACATACCTGTCTGTACAAGAGGTGACTTAGATATTGTGTAAGACAGTGATACAGGGAATCTGTGAACTAGGTCCTAGTTTGTCATAATTAATAATAATAATAATAATAATACAGCATTTATAAGGCGCCTGTATCTGGTGACCATTCAAAGGCGCCGGTCTGATGAAAGAGCCTCGGTCTCAAGAAGGAAAAGCTAGGACATAAAGGTGGGTTTTTAATCTCTGGGCAAAGAGTGTGGGGTTATGTGTTTCTCTCAGATCTACCGGGAGGGAGTTCCAAAGACGGGGGGCGGCACTTGAAAAGGCCCTGTCACCATAACTGCTCAGGCGGGTTCGAGGAACAAATAGTGACTTTCCTGATGACCTCAAGCCCGACCTGGAGCTGCGAATTAGTTCAGAGTTACAAGCCCTCGTAGTTTTTAAACATGAAATGCGTGGAAAAAGTTATTTTATCCAGTTCCTCTCCAGCTTTGTCTCTTTGGATGTCAGTCACCAAAAACAAAACACAGTGTCGTTTGTCCAAACAAATCTGTCGCACTTTGTGTAGTATTAATCGTGCACAGTGTAATGGATACTTCAACTATTCAGAACTGCAAGGGTTTATATACTTAAGTAGTAATTTTACTTGCCTCCACAAAATAAGAGGCAAGTTTAAAAAAGGGGTTTTAATTTCACAAAGTTGCAAAGAAGAGTTGTCTCCCAGGAGCTGCATTTGAATCTGTTATCGTAGATGCTGCTCGTCACATTGCTGGACATGCTGTGACATCAATTTTGATGAATGAAAACAATTTCACATCGTTGGAAACCTTTTCAAGGTTGTCACGATACCAATTATATCCTCAGGTAGGCAGCAATAATGTGCGTACATGGATATCTTTTGTGTGTACCAAATAAAACAAAAATTCACCAAATTCAACTGATTGTCAGTTACCTAGGCGTCAATTTCATACAAGGCATATAGGCAAGTTCGTCGTATGACATAAGTTTGGCAATGGTGTTTTTTAATGGGACACTTCTCCTGAAGGCAATTCTTACATAGGAACCCCCCCCCAAAAAAAACCCAGCATCATCTCAGCCGTTTCATTATTTAGTAGGGCATGTTTGTTGCCATACATTGCACTGAAAAAAATCATGATCAATGACAACTAGGATATCCTTTGAAATAAGAGTTCCACTGGAATACAGTTGTGATCATCAATTGCCATTTCACAAGAAGTAAACTTTCTACCAGCCTTCTTTGCTGGAATACCGGAGTACGTTTTTCATGTAGTTTTGTCTTTTGTAAAGTCTACGTAATTGCTGTTTCAATACAGTTGGCAAGTGTTGGAGTGATATTACTTGGCCTGCTCAAATACGCAGTTTCATCTCCATTTAGGGCCTGCGTTGCAAATGCCCTGTTCCCCCCCCCTGAATGTTGGTCAACCACTCCGTCAGTCGTGGGAGCATGAAGCCATAGGTGCATCCAGTGGGGAAGGCAAACTGGCGCCCGGGAGATATATTGCTATTTATATGTAGCTTTTTTCAAGAAATTGACAGCACCAACCTGAAAACTTCGACAGTCGTTTGTGGGAAACCCCCCATCTCAAGATGATGCCATGATGAACCTCTTTAACAAATCACCCTGCTGTAGGCCTACCAGGAAATATAGCAGAGTGTAACGAAGGCACACTGCATCTTTTTTTCTGTATGTAAGTTAATGAAAAGCTTATGGCATTACGCCTAAACAGACGCAGATGAGTGACACGCATCAATTGCCCTGGAAGAACTTGAACTAGAAGTTGAAGACCAAAGGTTTGGCAAGAACAGCTTTACTCTCGATCGAGCAAGGCTATTTACTTTTCAACAATGTGTGATAAAGTAAGTTGTGAAGATTATCTTGGGCCAAGCCGTGCACCCCTCCCTAACTTCCTTGCAGTTTAAATTGCCACATATGAAGTGGGAAATGTTCCCCACCTTGGTGTTACGCCAAAAGCTGTCCGGTGCCATCTGACTGGGGACATTCATGGATGGGCCGCACTTGGAACTTTGTTCTTCATGTGGCTGCACTAACGTACATTACATGTCATTGGAAAGAATTCCACAATGCTGTTTTCGACAGTCACAAACAAAAGTTTACCATACTTTTTAAAAACCTGCCAGTCCCTCTTAAGTGGTATTGAACTCCTTTTCTTTGAAAATCTCAAGTCAGAAAAGTTGTTAAGTTTACTGGTTAATTGTGTGAAGCAGAGCTAATTTTTCAAAACCAATTGCAGACTGACGTGCGTCTCTTGAAACTTCTTTGCGAATTGTTGCTTCATTGTTAGATTGCGATCCTCCGAATTTGCTAATTTTCCAGAGTGTGCTTTCTTGATTAAGAGGATTTTTACTGAAGAAAACACGCAATCATGTACAGAACAACCTAATTCAATGTTCAACTTGGAGGCAATATTCATGATCAGAAAAATACATCAAAGAGAGGCTACATGTATCATATAGGCCTATAACCCTTAGTCTGTGATAAGTCCCCCAAATAACTGTCATTTGCCCTAAAGGGATAACTTTTGGGGGATGCCTGTATAAAGTGCAATGTGAAATTCCCACCAGTTTTGCATTTGCAGATTTGTAAGTTCATTTTAAACTGTCTGTTTCTTGTCGGGCTGTTTCTCCGCCGGCTTCCATTTTGATTTTGTGATTTTGTTTGTGGGGGGTATGTTATTTGTTTTATTTTAGGTTGTTTTTGTTCTTTTGTTTTTATTTTTCCAAGACACAGATCAAACATTTAACTGTGTTAAATGTGGAAGGGGTGGCTGATCTTTAATCACCTTAACAAGACTTATAAACTCATTGATTTAAATCGACCTTAAAACAAGACAACAAACAATTCACATTTTGAAGTATGTTTCAACTTATTCTTAAAAATATCCGGGTCTCTCACATTTTACAGAGCAATCACTACGTGAGAATTACATCTTAACAAAACAACTCATCAGAAATTGCATCTAAAAATATGTAAAGCTAAACTTAGTGTATAGAATGAGCAGTAACGACCTTCTCATTCGTATCCCCACATGTGTCATTTAAGCTCCCGGTTCACAACAAAATCCAGTGAACTGAACTTTACTTAATATTATGCACACTCCAAACGACTTATATTAGCCATGTTTGATTCGATACTTCGGTCAATCAAATCAAACATGGCTAATATAAGTCTTTCTGGGCCAATAGGAAAGGTGAACTTTCCTGCACTGTAAAAAGTAATAATGTGTTTCTTAAGTTCTTACATGATTTATATATCTTATGATTTGTGTAGTGGTTAAGGACAAACTGAAGGAAGTAATATTTCGGAAATGGTATCATTTGTTTTAATTTGGTTTAAATTCAAATGGTTTCTTTAACATTATTTCTGTACTTTACCATAAAGAAAAAAAATGCCGGGTAAAAGCTTGGAGGTTTCTAGAAATATGAAAATTGGTTTTAACTCGGAAGAACTTGCATCAATTTCTGTTTCTTCTGAATAAAATAAATTCACTGGATCACTGCAGCATATAAATGTTGTTTACAGTAACTGCGAGTAAAGCTCAATGATTCAACCCTGAGTGTTTTCCTTGTGTCATTTTGATGCGAATGTATCCTCCTAGGTGTGAACCTGTGCCTCAGCCCTTAAATGCACCACTACTTATTTACATTTTGTATTTAAAAGTCAAAATCTCTAATATCAAATTATTACTTTATAAGCTACGTTTACAAGGGCAGATTTGTGGCTGGGGTTTTCTTTTTATACACAAATATAAATGTTTGAAAAGCAGAATGGTCAGTTTTGAACGTTTCCAGTTAAAAGGGCTTCTATCTGAGTGTTAGATTACCTCCCCAGCACTTACTCATGCAAGCGTGACTGCCTTTGATTTCAGGCCAAGGGGACTTCTTACATTTAACCCAGCTTGGCCCAAGTAAGTGGCCTGATGAGCTGGTTACTCGGGAAAGAATCCCACAATACAAAGCAAAAACTTGGCAATTTAATTGAGACTGCAAAGAAAAGGTGACATCGTTGTAAATACATAGTTCGGAAAAAACATAGTCACATGTAGTGGCAAATTGGCTCAAGTCCTCAAAGCTCTGTGAAATGTGTGTTCGGATGTCAGTTGCTTTTAACTGTCTGGATTCATTCAGCAAATTTACTCAAATTTAACCTTTTGACCTGGTGAGGGCACTTCAAATAACCTGAGATCATTAGTTTATAACCATCATTTGCCCATTTCCATTTACACCTGTGAAGAAAGCACAAGCAAACGCAAGGGAAGAGCACATAGTTCATTAACAAGAACTACAGCATATTAACGTCAGTGAACCAAAGTACTGTTAAAAGCTAGGGGAGATGCCTGATTCAAATCTGGTTTTCAAATAGTGCATTGGTTGTTCTAGAGGTAATACATGTACATTGTTGCTTTCGAACTTATACAACGCTACATTTTTAATTTCAGTTGAAAAGAGCCATTCTCAATTCAAACCGTGTTGCATTTGTGCGATTGGAGACTTTGAAATGTTCGGTGGAGGCAAACATACTGGTCACACATGACTAGTATTCTACTGACATCATTGTATGCGTCACTTTAAAGATCATGTGCGCATGCTTAGAATGACATAAACAATAGCGGACTCGTCTCGTGGGAGTGGTATGTTTGCTGCAACTAAGCGTCTCAAAAGCCTCTCGTAACACTACGGTGTTACAGAGGAAAGATTTTTCAAGGAACTTAAAAAAAAAAAAAACAAGCACGGAGGAAGACCTGCATCTGTGCATCGAAACCAGCCTCTAGCACACAGCTGCATGAATCTCAAGGCAGTTCAGGTGTGGCTCAGAAACCCTTGGGACTTCATCACTGTCAGCTTTCAGGTGTCTCGACCTCCGTTAAGCTGCTGCTACTCTGGCTGATATCGCTGCTTATCATCTGCTGGATGTGGGCCCAGATGCAGTACCCCTGCAATGAAGCAGTGATTGGTTTATAGTGGGGGGGGGCAATATTGGGGTTTGGCGGGGGGGTTCAACGGCCTGACTGATCAATTGTAGTTTTTACAAGCATTCCATACAGGATGCTTACTCCACTCTAACTTTACTCCTGTTTTCTTCTCTCTGGCTTCCTCCTTTCTTACGTCCCCTTTTTTTTAACTTACCCCGCCCCCTCACAATGCCCATATTTCAAAGTGGCGGAGAGAAGCAGGTTCTCTCTTTTGTTAGTCGGAGTCAGAATTACTCGGTTGCAGTTCGAAACCATGCTTGAGCATGCGCGTCACTAGCACTTTTTTTTAGGGGGGGAGGGGAAGAACCACTTCTTCAAAGGGGAAGATTTCTGGGGGGAATGGTTACGCATTTATCAGCAACGAACTGATAAATCATAAAACAGTTAACAGGGGTTAATTTTGAGGATTTTTCAAGCACAACTGTGTTTAACGTCACTTTTCCTCTCTTTAGTATGGCTTTTCTCCCTGTTATTTTTCAGGTGGCAAGAACTCTGCCCAATGCCCATGTGGATGAATCGACGGCTGTGGCCACCTCTCATAGAGTGATGTATACCTTCAGGCCACAGTCAAGCAATTTGGACATGGTCTTGAACTGCCTCTATTTCTGTTGTACTGTTACCTCAACCACTGAGCAGACGGCCCGTCCCCCACTGAGGACAGCGATGCCGATGTACTGCACCGTCCTGGGAATGAAGACGCTGGACCCATAAAGCCCAAAACGGCAAACGTAGAACCACACAGGAAGCAGATCCAAACTCATAATGGCATACATGCCAAGCAGAGACTTGAAATCTGAACAGGAACGCAGAAGAGACACAAATTCAATTTAACATGTACTTCTGGCAACACAGATTAATATGCACGCTTCGAGAGACACAATGGTGTGAGCTAATCAAAAAGGGCTACGGATTCAGCATTTACTTGGGATGTATTTCCATTTGGGGCATTTTCTGTAATGAACTTTTCTCAATCAACCACACGCTGTGCTTACTCATTTAGAAGTTGGCTGCATGCAGAGTGCATGGCCATGTCCAAATTTCTTGGGGAGAGTTCAAGCTATAACTATAGTTCGATTTGATCAATGATGCCTGAACAATGGATGGTTTGGACCATAAAGTCAACCACTGGAACCAGGTGCTAGGGCATAGTTCACTATAACAATTTGACCAACGTTGCCTGACCAATGGCTGGTTTGGACCATAAACTCAACCACTGGAACCAGGTGCTAGGGCATAGTTCACTGTAACAATTTGACCAAAGTTGCCTGACCAATGGGTGGTTTGGACCATAAAGTCAACCACTTGAACCAGGTGCTAGGGCATGGGCGCACAACCCATGATCAAAAGCCGATTCCACTCATTAGTATGGAGGGAACCCATTCACACGAAAACAACTGTAGATGTCATTGACCATGAATGCTGAGACAGCTGCAGCCAACAGCAAAATGTAACATTGAGATTTTACAAAATAACCCTACTTTGGACATTTGAGCGTTACTGTATTGTACTTACACGCTGTTATTGTTAAAAAACAAGGGACTAGTTGTTGAACTATAAGCCCATGTCCGAACCTGCCACTGCTGAATTCGCTAGATCATGTGACAGCACCATTATGCCTATTATTTTCAAGCTGTTACGCACAACTTTGTATGATTATGCAAACCCTTAGATCACAGCAGGGATGGATCCCACAAAAGCGGCCATCTGCTTACGTTGTGGCTATGCATAATTGGAATTTTCTCAATGGACTTACTGTCAGCCATGACATTTTTGATGAGCCAAGGAGCCTGGCTGTAACTTGACTTCCACTGGGACCCTGCTGTATGCGTGCACACGAATGTGCACCATTCCAGGGCAGACACAAAATATCCCCACTAGAAAAAAAAAAAAGCCTGCAGTCAATGTCACTGATGGGGAGCTACTGTGTGGAGTGAAATTTTGATGATACGAAATGCAGACTCGTTGATCGTATCCGCCCCGAACGGGACCAAGAGAGGGCGCCATTTTTCTAGCAATGGAGGCTTCTTGAGTAGGGTGTGCAATTTGCTGGTTTACACACGACTATGCAATGCATGCATTGCACTCACATGTCGCTACAAATGAAATGAACACTCCCCACTGCCAAGTGTCTCTTTTCCACCAATGAGGGCATGCTTCTGCTCAAGGGGAGACTGTGCATGCCTATGTGCCCATGACAACTGTCATGTATCAGGATTAGAATCCTAATTGAAAGTGTTCAAACCAACTGGTAGTTTACTATCCGTTAAAAATCACCCATATAACAGTCACACAGACATAGCTGAGACGGGGCCAGGCAATTTTGCTTTGACATAATGCACAGCATAAAATCACCAGACTCTTACCAATTGAACACATAATTTGCTCATGCACCAAAAAGTTCCACTTGAAGTAACATCTACCTCAGATTACAGTTGGCCACTTTAAAATACACTGTTTCAAATATTTATGGAAGTTCTAAAGTAAACAAAGAGGCTCTTAACCCCTTTGCGCCGGGAATTTCTTCCCGAAAGCCAACTCACAGAATTCAAGCCTTGCTTGGCCACGAAGGCCACCTGCCAAACCGCAAATTCTCGGTTTGTGGCCCTGCGTGCTCTGCATGCTTTGAATTACACAGTGAAAAGGCTCATTGTTCGGTGGCATGTGGCTCTCCTCACGCTTCCACATTCCCGTTGCCTCTTTTCAAAGTGGGGACTATTGTGAAGCTGGTGATTATGATGCAAATTCGGTCTCTTCATTTCTGGGCTACAAAAAAAGGCCAATTACCATATACACAAGAGCCAGGGTCTGCCTTCTTTCACCGTGTTTGATCGAGCGTGGGCGTGTCTAGCCGCGTCCCGGCGCGAAGGGGTTAATAGAGAGATAAATGCTGAAGAGACCCATTGCCATGTGACTGATGCCACAAAACTTACTCTAAACAGGGAGGTCCAGAGCATTCCACGACCAAAATTATCGATGGCCACGTCAAGCTGAAGTTGGAATTAAAGGTAAATAAATATTTGATAAAGCTTCAACTCCAAAGATGGCAAGAAAAGCACTAGATGTTTGACGGGGTCCTGAGGAGAGCCATGACCTCCCATTTCAAGACTTTAAAATTTACAACTTGGAGAACACCACATAATCAGTACATCTTTCCGCCATGTCAATAAGTCTTCTCTAAGGGAGGATAAGGTTGGCATATACAGGAACATGTTATTTCTCAATTTTGGACCCCGGCTTTGATCTATTCTAGTGTCAATCTTTCAGGGTTGGTACTTCCATATCCCTGTGGGATTTTCCCAAGTTTTTATACTCTTGCCTTTGCAGAAACTCTTTTAACTTTCTCCACTTTACTCACCTGAAGAATTTACAGGTTTGACACTAAGGAGACATGCTGAATGGCTGGCCTTCTGAAACTACACTACACATATATCTCCCTCTAAAAATCTAGCATAATTTGTGGTTCCTTAGGTTGACTTGTATACAACTAATGTTCATCAAGCTCACCCAAGCTCCAAATGCTGAGGTCTGATGCAGTCGCCTAGCAACGGCTCCATCCACAACTATAAATACAAATGGATGCTAAGAGGTTTCTTTGCTTGTTTTGCTCATGCTTGTTTCTTTCATAGTCTATGAAAGAAACAAGCATGAGGTTTTGACATAAATAGTATCTAGAAAATTACATTGAAACACCAAGGTCCATATTTCCTTATGATCTGAAAAACACTAATTGGAAACTTTTTTTAAAAAATTATGCCCACGGATGAGGTAAATGATTACGGGCAATACAAAAGTTATTCAAGGTTTCAAATTTTGTTTCACACAGAAAAACAAAAGAAGGCAGTCACAGAAAAACAACCAACATCGACAGATAGCAAGGCCCTATCCTTTTATACATTAGTTTTCATTTGCCAGCTTCAGTGATCTTTATTCCATGTAATACTCTCAAAAGGAGAGGTTACAAAGGAGTCAGTCTATTACCATGGCAACACACAGATTTACTTGATTCCTTACAACGTCCAAACTCGTTGATAGAGGAACACCTCCGGTAAAGGAACAGCGCTAGAGTTTAGGCTCTAAGTAACAACTATGGTACCACTATATGATAGAATAGGACACGCTGTGAAACTCTCTTCCATAACGTCAGTGTTGCCAGCAGAGTTATCCACCAGGCATTAAAACATTTTCACTTGTCCATCAATTTTCCCTGATAGCTCTGTGCTACCGCAATTCAGTACCCTAGGCTCCAGGGTCATGACTGATTCGACCTCAGGAATAGCGCAATGAGGAAGTCTGCTCCATACATTATGGGCCTGTTTGTTTACGGATCTGGATCTCAACCAGTGATCCTAAAATAGGGCTGTGCTGAATATCTGAATATTCGATTGATTATTATTTGAATTCAAAATTCATGAAAAGGAAGGGAGACTTTTTTTTTGTTTCAAATGAGAAAAATCGCGTTACGGAGGCTTGTTTTGACCAGATTCAAAGGAATAGAAATTATCAACAGGGCAAGACAGTATTGTTCATCTCTTAAATCGTGGCTGGAGATACTCCTAGATGTAAGAAGCTATTGTAGTGAATATAATGTACAATTGTGTGCATTATTGCAACTGATTTTGTATGGTTTAATCATCAACAATCTGCCTGTCGGTAAGACCGAATATTGGGAAATTCAATTGAATTGAAGGTTGAATATTTGAATAGTGAATTATTTGAATCGACTCAGCCCTATCGGTATCCCAATGCTAGTTCACTTATCCATCAGGCAGGTTCTGGTGTCAGTGAATGAAATGTAGGTTCACTGATCGCGATCTGGATCAGGGCGAAACACATGGGCCCATAGACCAGAGTTTATGAAGTTGAATACGCACAGTCGAGAAAGAACGATGTCAAGTAGAAGCCAAGGAACCATGGTGGTTGCTTCAAGAAAAACCACGACACCAGCAGCAGCAGTAACCTCACATAACCTGTTGGCAAGATCATTATGATACAGTTAAGATCTTTTCTACAGAGCAGCAGAATACAGATGTTTGTGAGTGCAAAGGTAAGATTTATTACACGAGGTGACAGATGAAATGTTCCATTCCACGAGGTAATGCCGAGTAGAATGGAACTTCATTTACATGTACATTTGTTTTAGGCAGTACCTGCATATATCCTCTTCTGTGAGGAGAACTAACAGCCCTCATGTATAAATATTTACGTTCGTCATTTTGCAAAACAAATTTGTGTCCGCAGCACCACCCAATGGTTGCATTGTGCAATGTTAGACTGGTTCCTATCACTACATTATTTTCCTCATGTCTTACTAGAATGCAATATATGAAATGGGGGTGGGAACCAGTCAAGTGAAAGGAAGATCTATTCATTGGATACTGTGGAATAGAATGAATGTGATCAATGATCCACTAATCAAATGATGGGATTTATGCACTCAGCACAAAATCTGAAGGAGTCCAATTCAGGGAGATTGTATATTTGGGACCCCATTTTTGTCATTTTTTTTCTTGTAAAACTGGTCAGCCCCCCCCCCAAAAAAACAAAGGCAATGCTCTCTTTATTGCGTTGACCCTAATTTTTGAAATTTCAAACTGGAAATTGTGAGTAAATGTGACTTTCTTACTGATAAACCGTGTGCGTGTGTGTGCCGACATGACACGCTTTTTGTGAATGATCCGCTAGGCCGGCACGCCCTGACGTCGTCTCCAGCACACATTCAAATCGCTTTTTAAACGACATTGCAACTTCAAGCTCAACAACAAGACTGTTTCCAATTTAAGGGGACATTTCTCTTTTCTTCCCAAATGAGAGTAAACCTTACCATCATTATTGGAATCGCCAATTCTCACTTAATCCAAAGCCGGACGCATTAGACAGTTTAAGGACCACTGTGTGAAATGAATGAATGGGATGGAAAGCCTATGGAAGGTACTTTGACCCCAATATTGCCTGACCATGCCGATGTGTTAAAAAAGGCAATCTATAGGGTCCAAGTTGAAGTTACTCGGACTACATTGCCATACTGGGTAGCACCAAAGACTACAAAGTTCAAGTTGGGCATGAGCCATGGACACAGTTGGGGCAGTGACACATTTGGGGTGTAACATTACAATACATATGAAGAGTAGTCCCAGGCCGGATGCAGCTCGGCTTAAGCCCGAGGGCTAGGCACCGGTGTGGCACGGCCCAATGACAGACCATGTAGGAAGGAGTGGACAGACATATCATTATGACATGACACTTCGTCTTAACGTCTTCCGGGATGCACGTAATCTTTGGGTTTTATTTCTTTATCTAAGAAAGCAAAACTTTTAGTATAAAGAGATCGAGGCCTTTTATACTTACTCACCAATAATATTGGGAATGTAACAATAGATGTTCTTCATAATGTAGTTTAGCTTTTCTTTGCAGACGGTGCATTCGTGGAGGAAGGAGGGGAACGATACGTTCCTGATACAGTGGAAAATGATGTTTATTTACTGAACGTGCGCCCTCAAGTGTCCCAATAATACGACTGACGACGGCTACTGCTATCAATCATCCCAAAGGTAGATAACGATCTCTATGATTGGCTAAAGGAAATAGGGTGATTAAAGCTAAAGTCTTTTAGCTGACAAATTAGGTAATCGCTTAAATGATCTGCAAGTGAAGTTGTAAATCCGCAGACACGGAAGCTAGATGGACATGGCGCTGTACAGCAGAAGAACATTGCTCGTGTTTTATACAATTCTAGTGATTCTGCTTCTCAGTTTGTGCATAGAAGGAAGAATTTCATACAGGAAATATGAGGAGCAGCAAGTGGATACTTCGAAGTACCACAACCACGCTGAGTTAACGAGATTGATGCATCAATATGCTACGGACTATCCGGCAATAACAAAACTGCTCAATGTCGGCACCAGCGTGGAAGGTCGCGAACTGTGGGCCTTGCAGATCACCGACCGGCCCGAGGAGGTGGAACGGGGGGAGCCCTGGTTCAAGTATGTCGGTAACATGCATGGAAACGAAGCTGTCGGGAGGGAGATTTTGATATTCTTAATTCAGTATCTGTGTCAAAATTATGAAGTGGACGATCGAATCACAAACCTCATTGACAGCACAAACATATTCATAATGCCGAGTATGAACCCGGATGGCTTTGAAAGTGCAACTGAAGGCGATTGCACGTCAGTAACAGGAGGTCGGGAGAATGCAAATCGTGTGGATCTGAACAGGAATTTTCCAGACCAGTTTCGGTCAAGGGATCCCGTCTTGGAACCAGAGACGCTGGCCCTGATAAACTGGATTGAGAGCAGCCCCTTTGTGTTGTCGGCAAACCTCCATGGTGGTAGTGTGGTCGCAAGTTACCCTTTTGATGACTCTGCAAAGCACCACAGTAATGTTTACAGTGCAGCACCAGATGACGATGTCTTTAAAATGCTTGCCAGGGCCTATGCCAACAACCATTTGACGATGGCTCGCAAACGTCCTCAGTGCTACACAGGAGAAAACTTTCCTGGGGGAATAACAAATGGAGCTCACTGGTATGATGTTCCTGGTGAGTGTCGCCTTCTCTAAATACCAGAGGCCCACTTCGTGGGAGCTCAAAATCAAACAAATCTTCAATTTCTGTCATTAGGTGTTTGTGGAATTGAAAATGTTACGCCCCAACTACATGTACATGTATAGCGTCTGTCCCAACTGTAGTGCTGCAGTTGGGCTGACCCAACTATTGTCGACAAATTTCTATTGAAATTTTCTCAACCTTATCCAAGTAAATGCATCTTACACTTGACACAATTCATCTGAAATGTGGCACTTACCTATGACATGACACAGCCTCACAGGAAGCCATGAATATGACTTTGGCACATGCTGGCCACATGCACACTACTGGACCTAAATGCTGTAGTTGAGCCGGCCCAACTGTAGCACTCTAGTTGGGATGGGCCCATTTATACTAGTTGGGATGGTCCCAACTTTAGTGCTGCCTGATGTTGCAGTTAGGGCTTAAATTTATTTTTTTTTTGGTACTGGCTAGCAGAGAACTGTGACAATCTGGTTAGAGTTCCATATAAGAACATCGCTAATTTTATTCTGTATGTGGTATATCTAACCTTAGCGGGTGATAACATGTCATAAAATGTCAAATTTAGCCGGGAAAATATTACCTAAAAAAAATTGGATTATTTAGACCAGTCTCCTAAGATTCTTGCATGTTGAATGTGAGAACGGTGTTGACAAAAGCTTTTGTAACAGCCTGCTTTGAAACCACTGAAACACATTTCTCAAAGGAAAATTGAACGACATAGATATCACACATCAGATATTGATTGATGGGATCTGCTTATTTTACCAGATCAAATACTCCCATGAAAAAATGGCACACATACATGTACATAATTCAAAAATCCTACATTTACCAAATTGCTACCTTGAATCGTTTACCCACTAAATTACCTCCTTGTATTGTTTATCATTTGTATTTGAGCTCCAGGAAACTTGGTTAGTGTGGCCGACTTTTTGTGTCTGCCACTGATGATCTGAGCATGTGTTTTGACCTTTCTCCATTCAAGTCATGGACTTGGTTGATAATTTGTTTTTTGGACAGAGGTTACCAAAATATAGTTAGTAACCTGACTGGAACTTTTAGTTTTATCTGTGTGCCAGAGTTTTTTTGAGAGTTTGCAGTTCTCTGTAAACTGCATGGACAGTACATGAAGTGCACACACACACGCACAGATGACTGTAAAAACAAGGTACCAAAATGACTACAAAACATCCTGGATTCTTTTTGACAAACTTTATTTCACCAAAGCACACTACATTTTATCTCACGTACACAATACTCCTCAAATGTGAAGTCTTTTTGTGCTTTGAAGTTTTTATTTTTCAGCCATGCGGATGCCCTCTTGTTCATGGGATCAATTGCCCAAAATGCAAGACATTTTGCCTGGCTGAATTTTAACTGATTTTAACTGTCCTTAAGAAATTACTGTGCTCTCTCTAAGTTGGCCCTCGTTGGGAGCCAACGCAGAGCTGTTATAAAAACCATCAACAAGGAGAACACCGCTTGACAAGCCTAGGATGCACAGAGTCACTGGCTTGCCGTCTTACAGCGCCCTCATTTTTGATCCTGCAGGGGGCATGCAAGACTACAACTACCTGCACAGCAACTGCTTCGAGATCACCATTGAGCTGTCCTGTTGTAAATATCCCAAGGCCAGCCAGCTGACCCAGGAATGGGACAACAACAGGGAAGCCCTTCTGGCCTACATGGAAATGGTGAGCATATCTGGACATGATCAACCACTTGCAGCAGTACCGCCAGGTGTTATTCTTTGCAGAAAAACACATTGAGAAAGGGGACATCTGTACTTTGTACATGTTCATATATATCTATACGTACATGTATGTTTACATGAAATATAGATGGACCCACTATTTAACCCCTTCTCGGCGGGAATTTCTTTCCGAAAGCCGACTCCAAGAATTCTAGCCTTGTTTGGCCACGAAGGCCACCTGCCAAACGGCAAATTCTCAGTTTGTGGCCCAGCGTGCTCTTCACGCTTTGAATTACATGGTGAAAAGGCTGATTGTTCGGTGATATGCGGCTCTACTCAAGCTTCCACATTCCCGTTGCCTCATTTCAAAGTGGGGACTATTGTGAAGCTGGTGATTATGATGCAAATCCGGTCTTTTCATTTCTGGGCTACACACAAAGACCAATTACCGTATACACAAGAGCCAGGGTTTGCCTTCTTTCACCGTGTTTGCTCGAGCATGGGCCGAGAATAATAGCTGAAAAGCGGGCTGAGGATCTCAATTTTTACGGCGTGTCTTAACGCGTCCCGGCGTGAAGGGGTTAAATGCTCAGCTACATATAAATGCAACAAATATTGTGTCTATACAGTACCGTATTTGAGATTCATCTACACTGTATAATCCATGTAAATATACGCACGGTACCCGGTATGTTTTCTTCCTTGTCCCTGTCAGTTCTACCCCAAAATATTCTGAGTAACACATCAGGCCCTCTGATTACAAAGGATGTTCCAGGATTTATCAGTCCTGCTCACAATAAGCTGATAATGTACATGTGTATTTATGGGCCTTACCCAACTGTATCAGGGTTATATATTGTTTTATGTTCAAACCTCTTTTATTTTCCACTAACAAAAAAGGGACCAGTAATTTCTCTGTTGTAAGGGTTTGAAGAATGCAGGTAATGCTTTGGAAAACAGGCGTACATGGACATGTACACACATGTATGTACATTTGATGATTGTCAAGCGGCATCTACATGTATGTGAATAACAAGGCTGTGACACAACAGGACAAATTAATTACTGTGTGAACATACATACCGGCTCTGTCAAGTTGCGCCCTCTCACAGATACTGTCTGCAAGAGGTTTTGTTTTGCACCAAATGCATGTGCATGTGTACCAGTACTGGAATATGTCCATGTACATGTACTTGGATTGTACGAAGAATGAATCACCCGGTCATGGGTGATTCCAGCAATTAGGGGTCCATTTTTTTCCCTGTCCCAGTCGCATCTGACATATGATTTTGTAAGCGCAGAACACATTTTCCAATTTCCGAGAGTGATGAATTAATACAAATTACCTGCTAAACAAATAGAAATAGTTTGAAATCAATTCCAGTGATATTTCCATGTCGAATGACAAAAGTTAGATGTAACAGGGACACAAAAATGGCACACTTTTCGACCCCTAATTTCTGGAATTACCCTCATTAGGTCTGTGCCACTGACACTGTAAATGTGAAATCAGTCCTAATTTCAAAGATACCTTACAGAATACTTCCTGAATTATGCAAATGCTACATTACTGTAAAACCAAGGGTGGATCTACATGTAGGATAAATTCTTTTGGGGGTGGGCCAAAATTGTGTCCATGGGGTGTCATAGATGTTGGCACTCCAGGGATTTGTCGGAGTTCAGGCTACATGACTGTGCTTTTTATGCGCCTTTCAAAAGAAGGGAAATTAAAAAAGAATTTGTTTTGTTTGGGGAGGCATGACCCATTTGCCCCTCTCCGAATCCACCCTTGCTGTTAACCAGTGTCACATCTTTGTACATACACTCTTACATGTACTTCATATTGTAAGGGCACATGCCCCATGATATACATGTCAATGCCATTTGGATGCATGTGACACAGGTTAAGAAAAGCAAAGCAATTTTCATTCGAAAAAATGTTTATTGTCTAACACTTAACTCTGCACAATAATACGTTCATGTACTTCACAGTCATTCTTTCTTTCTGCCATTCAACCAGGTCCACCGTGGGGTTAAAGGCTTCGTGTACGATGCGTTGCGGAATACTGGTATCCCTGGTGCCCGCATTGCGGTGGAGGGCATCGCTCACAACGTCACCACCGCCCAGTTTGGTGACTTCTGGCGTCTGCTAACACCCGGGACATACGTCATCTCAGCTGAGGCTGATGGGTAAGATGAGGTGTTGGTTTCGATCTTCCTCTGGACGAATGAGCTAAGTAAAGTGTCTGGCAAAAACTTGTTGGTCTTGTTGGCTTTTCACGTCAGGTACCGGCCAGGCGATGCCCAGACGGTGGTGGTGACAGACGGAGACCCAAAAGAGATTGAAATCTTCCTGGTTCCCAAAGGCAGTCCAGATATGCTGGACCTGAAGACCAAACAAACCGAGGATGTGGAGGGAGAGATCAAAGAGGAGGAAGCAGAAGAAGAAAGTGAGTCTGCCTCTGTCTGCCAGTTTTGCTCAGATAGATTCAATTTTCACGCGAAGCACTCTGCTGTATTTGAGTCCATTGCAATTCTTACCATCACTCAAGCCTGCCCAAACAGTAGTTCAGTCAAGGTTCCCCAGGAAAAAAGTCCTCCACTAACAAAGTACACGTATTTTGGAAATACTGAAGGAATTTTTTTTCCCGGGAAAAGTTGACTGCTCGGTGTGAAGACTTGATCAGGAATAGAACTGTTGACAATGTGACAAAACTTTCAAAAGTGCCTCAATTTTATGTCTCAATGAGTGATACTGCACACCTATCAAAGTCTTATCATCGCTCATTATATGTAAAAGGGGAATTTTACGTGCTACCTACCCCCCCATGCAACATGTTACCGGGCATTTTACATGTTACATATACCTACATGTGTACCCCTGAAAAAAACATGTTACAGGTTTGCTCACTTACTGTGCATTTAGTTTGCCCTTGATACATTGTTTTGAATTGTATTTTTCTAGGACATTTTGTACTTCGAGCTGTGTGTACATTATGTATTTCCATTTGGTCATATTGGAAATACCCCACGATCCCATGACTAAGGTGCTAAGGGAAACTGCATATAATCAAACATTTCCTGTTTTTACCAGAATGTCAGCACTGCCAAGAGAAGAATTATTGAAGGAATTGGGAGGTGGGGTACGCTTTTACAGTTATGTGGAAGGCATTTTGGTGTTTAATTTGAATATGGGATCCAGTCTGTCATATGGAGTTCCACACAGGCATTGAAGTTAAACCCTCTATCAGAGCAGGTTGAGGGAGGGAGGAAGGGGGAATTCTGGCTTGCAGACTGCATCTGCAGTACACATGTAATCTGAAGTGTCACAGGTACACCTTGTATGGCCACAACCCAACTTTGGAATGATCTGCTGTCTTCCTGAGCTCTGTACTCGGTGACTGAACCCACTTTCACATTTTACTGTACCTTGAACTGTAAGATGCAGTGCTCTCCTTTAAACAGTCCCCTGTACAAAGCCCACAAATGTTACACACTGTGTGAACTGATTATGTGCAGTGTGTAAGGGGAACATGTCTGACAGAAGATCGTTTCTCCAAAACGATGAATCTCTGGATGTCTCTCAGTTTTCCATTCCTCAGACAGGATGAAAGACATGTATACATGTGATACACGTACATTGCACCATCATCTGCACATCCTCCAAAAAGCGTCAAGAGAGTGACCACAGGTTTCGAAGTTAAAATGGATCAAACATTTGAGCAAGTCTTCAAACAAATCTCACGTTTTCAAGTTGTGCATTTTAACGTATGTGTAGATTACTCACAGAAGAGCTACAGTGTACATGTACATATACGGTACAACTTACTGACATGTACAGTGTACAGTACAGTTCAAACTAGTGGTACCAATACCCGAGGCAACCTGTATACATTCACAGTGTGCTCTAAATAGTGAATGCTTTGTACTAAGAAAGGTTTTATCAAAAATAGCCACATTATTGACAATGTTCGAGTTTTGTTGCAATCTCACAACCTTTGCTTGGCTGACTTATGCCTTTGGTACACTGTAGGAAAAAAAAGGATTGACTGTATGCCTTTTGTTGCATGCTAAGCTCAACAAACGAGCAGGCAGAACGCTTCAGGCAATGCCTGGCCTTGTTACCGTTGTTCTGATGGTACGTGTAAATGGATTACTTGATGCTCTTTGACAATGCATGTTTACAATGGATCAAGGTTTGTTGAAATGGCAAGTTTTGTTATGGCCTTGCATTTGGCTCTTCAAGTCAAGTTCCCGTGTGGTTGTAAAATGCAGACAGCATAAGAGATGTTCTAGATGCAAATAGTCGGGGAAAAGACGATTTGTGACATCATTCAACAAATAATAAACGAAGACAAACTTGTATCTGAAATCCCTAAAATATTTGTGTAAAATGCCGTTTGTGAGAATTTCTTGAAGCTTCACTGTAAACTGGTACAGTGCGTCACTTTATTTATTAAATATTGAAACCACGTGACTCTGTGCATTTCGATTAAGTGTTTGTGAAATATTGTTCCCAGGCGGGAACATGAAGGAAATGTGAATGTCAGATGTTTTTACCATTTTACGAGTTGAGTTTTCCCCGTACGTGTAGTGTAACATTAAAGACCAGTCTGTTTGGGTTGGCAATAGTGTGAGTGCAGTCAATCAAAATAGTTTACAGCAATACTTGAAATACTCAACAAGTCCTGAGATGCTTCCTGGTGAGTGTTGTTTGCCACTTCAGCTGGCCTTGCTTCAGTGTGTTTTTCAACTCTCTTCCTCCCCGTAGTTATTGAGCCGACACTCTTCAAGCATTACCACTACGAGGAAATGAAGACTTTCCTGCAAGCCTACGCCAACCAGTATCCACACATCACCAGCCTGTACTCTGTAGGGACCTCAGTGCAGGGAAGGACACTGTACGTACTGGAGATCACAGATAACCCAGGAGTTCATGAGCCTGGTAAGAAGAGTTGGACTAGAGGTTTTTGGCTGGAGATTTTGCACAGTGCCTGTTAGCCTGACTGGACACTCTAGCTGTAAGTTTTTAATCAGTATATTTGACAGTGGTACTCTGTTGTTTCCACAGGCGAACCGGAGTTCAAGTACGTCGCAAATATCCATGGCAACGAGGTCGTCGGCCGGGCCTTGGTGCTGAACCTGATCCAGTTCCTCTGTGAGAACTACGGCCGGTCGGCCGAGATCACAGCCCTGGTAGACAACACACGTATCCACCTCATGCCTGCCATCAACCCGGATGGGTTTGAGAAAGCACATGAAGGTGAGTTACAGATTGGCTTGTTAAAAGAGCACTGTCTGACATATCTGAATAGTTAATTGAGACTACAAACTGAAAGAGCAAGCAGAATTAGAAATCGTAACCGGTATCCTGGCTCCGTCATTGAACAGCCACGCCACGCTTTGAACAGTAGGCTCTCCACTACCAGCCAGGATCTAAAGCCTTTTACCCTCACTGACTTGATTGACAGTTCTAATGGTAGCCTTGATGCAAGTCGCCTGCACATCGATCAATGCTGCCAAGAAGGAGTTCTTAGCAGCATTGATCGATAGACTTTTGTGTGTTGGCCTTCAGGAGATGTACAGGGCACCGATGGCCGCAATAATGCTCACAATGTGGATCTGAACCGCAACTTCCCCGACCAGTATGGGCCAAGCGAGGGCCGGCCACAGCCCGAGACATTGGCCATGATGCAGTGGATCCAGTCCTACCCATTTGTTCTGTCGGCCAGCCTCCACGGCGGGTCCCTGGTGGCCAACTACCCATGGGACGATAACAAGCCAGGAACTGCGGGTTACAGTAAATGCCCGGACGACGATGTCTTCATTCAGATCACCGAGGCTTATTCAATGGTAGGTTGTTGGTTGGAATCTTTACTATGTTACACCCAGCAAGATTCTGTGTGCTTGACACCACACCAGTAGGACGATGGTTGAAGTGAAATACAAACTCACTGAACTGGTGCCAAAAATTCAGTAACATTTGAATTCAGTATATCTCTTTCACCTGTGTTTGGACATGACAAATAACTATGCCGAGTTTCATACAAGATCATGCGTTGTTGTGGATAGTCCTCGCGGATCTAAGGAGCTCTCTTTCCGCTATTTTTGCTTTGCAAGGTTACATGTATCTCAATGTACGTGTCATATGCATTGGTAGAAACATCCATTTCTTCTCACAGGCTCACACCACCATGCATCTTGGTCATCCGTGTCCGAAACTCTACCCCCATGAAAACTTCAAAGAGGGCATCACAAACGGAGCTGCTTGGTACAGTGTATCAGGTAAGGACCGTCTTGCATTTACCCGCTGAAGATAGAACTGATGGACAATTGTGTGTGACTTAAAGGGACCATGAAATAGAAAGATTTTTCTAAAACCCTTGAAAGTGCACCTTTGGGTGTCAAATAACCTTATTTTAAATTTTTGTTGTGTAATTTAAACCCATATTTTGGAGCTTTTTTGGTATTTATGCCAATGCACATTTGCATATTCATAAGCAGAACTATGATGTCATCCAAGGCACTGAATCTCAATGCTGCACCAATTAGTGCACAGAAAATTCCCAGATTTTTAAACGCTGCTATTGTAGATTTAATTTCCTTTGGCAATTTATTGTTGTGTTAGTATATGGCAATTACAAGCAACCTTTTCACAGAAATGTTTTCAGATAGCAAATTAAATTTCTCCAAATTTTTGAGAAAACAATTTGAACATGAAACATGCAAACTGAACCATGTCTTGCAGGACTTACATGGAAGCAAAAGCACCCTCACTTGTTTGTAAATGTTTGGTCAGTTTTGAATGTTTGAAAAGTGCACTTTTCAGTTCATGTAACCCAAAAAAGGATGTCAAACAGTCTTTATGAATTGAAGAAGAGTACCGTGATACACAAAAACTGCTGCTCAGAAAAATTCATTTCATGGATCCTTTAATAGTTGAGGACGAAAGAAGGTCTCATTGCAATTTGTACAGGTGGCATGCAGGCTGGGGACCAATTTTCAACTAAAAGTGCCCCAGGCCAGGGGTCAATTCTTGTGACACAAATGGAACTAATGGATTAGGTTTGTGAAAACTAAAGATATAAGCCCTAAGTTTATATCACTGTTTCCTTTATCATGTTAATCATAAAAGGTGGGATGCAAGACTGGAACTACCTTCACAGTAACTGCTTTGAGATCACGCTAGAGCTGGGCTGCGTCAAGTACCCATGGGCCAAGGACCTGAAAAGCTATTGGGATGCCAACAAAGTTGCCATGTTGGCTCTTATAGAGCAGGTGGGTCCGTAACCCTTCACCTTTCTGCAGATTACAGAGACATCGTTCGGCATCACTTTGGTTTGTTTTGGAATGAGAAAAATTGTGTGTCTATTTTTCTGCTTCCTTTGCATTTGATATTGGGCGTTGGTCATACTTCTAAGCGTGCTTTCTTTAGAGTTTTCCCTTTTTTTCTCATTAAATTAAATCTAAATCAACCAAGCACCAGACACTGAACAATCAGTGACAGCTTGTATTGAAAATTTTCTGCACGTTGTGACAGGTCCAGAAAGGAGTGAAAGGCTTCGTGGTGACCAAGCAGGGCAAAGGCATCGACAACGCCACCATCAGCGTGGCGGGGATCGATCACAGCTTGGTCACCGCCGTGGACGGTGATTACTGGCGGCTGCTCGTACCCGGAACATATGAGATTACTGCTGCTGCTGATGGGTAAGAAAAGTGCTTGTACGCTTGATCTTTTGTAAGACATCCTCAGAGCACCTTTGTTGTCAGTCTTGGGAAGATCACTGGCAGGTGCGCGGGACAGACAGTTCAATTCCACCTATTCTGTTTTTGCATAGTTTTTGTTTGTTGTGTAGTTTTTTGGTTAAAGGATAATATTTTGGGATTGTTTGACTTTACTTTATTCTCAAAGCATTTAAACAGCCATAAAATGTAGCTTTGCGTCTGAGAAGGGCAGCGAAAATATCTGCACTCCTCTTAAAAAAATTCTTCTTATCCAGCCGTGATTCAGATGTCATTTTCAAAGGGGTGGATGTGTAACTTGTAACTGTTGAAGGGGGAAAGACAAGTAAACCTTTTACACCAGATGTCACCTGTTTTTCATTTGTCACATTAATTGTTAAAAAGTTATTCATTGCAAATTTCTTGCTCTTGAGTATTGTAGTACTGCAGTTGGAATGTCAATGATGTGGCATTCCTTTAACAAATTTTTGTATTTTATTCAGATTTGTTCCGCAGACTCAGACTGTTATCGTCCCTGAAGACTGGGCGGCAATGCTCAATTTCACCCTGGGGCGCAGCAGGGGACAGCCGCCCAAGGAGAAGCCAGTCAACACTGTCCTATCCGACCAAGACTGGGCCAAGACGTTCGACTTTGGCCTGCCACAAAACTTTGCCGGCTACCTCTCTAACCTGGATTTGGCGGCTAAGCTGGAGGAGCTGGAGACCAAGTACCGAGCCTCCGGGGTTCTGAGGTTACTGCCCCTGGGGACCACCGCAGCCGGCCAGGATGTGACCGGGGCAATACTGACTGCCCCCAGCGCCCAAGGCGACATAAGCGACCGGCCGCGGGTGGCTCTGATCGGGGGATTGAGAGGGGACGAGCCAGCCGGGCGGGAGATTCTATGGAGGCTGATCCAGCATTTGGCAGAAGGTAGAGGTGCATTATTGCTTCGCACAGATTCCAAGAATAAACAAACTCATCTTTGCAGTCTGGTTGAAGCGCTAAGGAAAAGGCTTCAAATATTTTGACGTCTAGGGTTTGGAGGCAGATTGGCCACCCAAAAACCAGTATACAATGGATTTGTCTCCTGAAAATCAACACGAGAGAAATAAGAGGCAATTTCTCTCCACGACCAACTGGGCCAATTTCGTAAAATTTCCTTGATGTTGGGTTGATGACATTATTTGGGAGAAAGGCACAGCAGGCATGCATGAAGCATGCATGTAAACTGGCATCGTTGCAGCCCAAATGCATTAAAATGAGTTTTGATGATGTGTAGAAAATGCACAATATACATGAATCTCTAAGATGTATCTCAAATCTTACCCTTAGCTGGTCAAAATAATTGTGAGATCTGTTCTGAAATGGAGTACGACATGTTGACTGTGGAGAGGAACATATTTTTTGAGGCATACACGTGAGAGAGCACTCTTGTTCACGTGCAGTGTGGCGACAGATTATTCACAGAGTGACGCGGTCAGCGTAGTAGTCAGTACCCAGACCTGAATCTTGGGTTACCTTGTAATGCGTGTACACATAGCTTCTAGAAAAAGTCAGCCACCCACATGCGGGCTTGTTTAGTGACGAGTCTACACTTTTCAATGTGTCGAAGAAAAAGAGATAAACACATATAAGATTTTTCTCATGAAAGTGAGTGGATTCAGTTACTATGAAAGTAACCATGTACTCATTGATGAATGAGGACGACAGCACGGAACTTGGCAGTATTGGGGGACTGCTGTGGCAGTCCCAAACCTGGCTGTGGTCAAGCGTGAAAGATACACACTGTTTATACACTCCCATATGATGTTTTGGGGTCACCGACATATCATTAATACATAATTAATGTTTTTAAAATTGGCAAAGATAGGACTTTCGGAATCCCATTTTGTGGACATTTTTTTTTGCCATGAGTGGGGAAAAGTTTTCAATTTCTTCATGTTAATTTTGAAATATTGTCTTGCAGTGTATTGTTTAAAGGTTATAATTGGGGAAAGAAGGTTTCTTTTCCTTACATGTACCTCTTTAAAAGAAAATAA
This sequence comes from Acanthaster planci, assembly GCF_054643075.1. Lineage (NCBI taxonomy): Eukaryota > Metazoa > Echinodermata > Asteroidea > Valvatida > Acanthasteridae > Acanthaster > Acanthaster planci. Next base: position 9,835,580 of record NC_141785.1, on the reverse strand, counting down.
AATTAATCGTATAAAAGTTAATTACCAGTTACAAATTAAAACAAAGCAAGTAGACAAATATACTAATTACAAGGATGACGAATAAAGAAGAAAATGACAGAATAAGCATGAACAACATCAACACCAAAGTACATGTATCAGGTAGGCTTGATGGATTGCCATAAAGCACACACAGCTCCACTTTTACACAGCTTATCTTGAGCATCTTCAGCTACAGAGACAAAAGTATTAAATGAGGAAGAACCAAGCAAGCAAATACTTCCAGTGCAACAACATGGCTACTCCACAATTGTAATATGGGTGACAATTGCAGCATTTGCAGTGGCGAACAAAACAACGCCACACCAGCAAATTCATAGAATGTTCAGTGCAGCTAGCAAAACAAGAGGGGCAACATTTATTTGCTTATATATATCGGTTCATCCAACTGCACATTTGGTGCCATTTACAGGATGAAGTTATGATAAGAAGACAATGAAGAAATGTACAGGTTTAGAGGTGGGAGGAAAACCTAGGATGAATATCCCAGGGAAAATCCACACAGTGAGGCAGGGACTGAAAACACAATCCACATGCTGACCTAGGTGGGATTCGAACCCGGGTCGCAGAGGTGAAAGGCCAACCTGACTCCTGTAAAGAGCATCAAGAGAATAATCAGAAAGACAACCGTCTCAACAGTACAACCATGAGAAACAAAATCAGAACAACACAACAACAAACAATGACATCTGCAACAAAGCAACGCAAAAACAACAGCAGTGAGCTTACTCCTCATGGTCATCACATGTCATGGCCCCTCACCCTACTAGGCTATGAGAAAGGCGACACAGGTGTCAGCGAGATCCTCAACCGCACCTCCATCGTTGTGGTGCCATCCATCGACCTGGATGGCTTTAACAAGTCCCAGCAAGGCGACTGCCAAGGAGAACACTTCACTGGCGAGTCTTTTGACCACAGGATTGCTCCCGATGGGACCTTGGTAAGACACAGCATGAAAATGCTTCCCTGGAATTAGCTACGTTTCAGTCTTTACTTGTGCTGCAGAAAAAGATGGAGCCCAAGCTGTGAAAACAGCCGTGGTGTCCGTATTCAATGCATCAACAATGTACATGTATGTTTAGATCGGGAACCAGCCAACATTGCCTCATACCCTGTGCAGATCGTGCGTGTGATCGCGATACATGTTCAGTACATGTACAGTGCATGTGTGTATGTACATTCATAAATATGAATAATAATGGAATTGCGCCTTGATTGGCTTTCCAGATAATTGCACTATATAAATCTATATTATTACTAATATTCAGCGCATGTGGTGATTAGTAGTGCACTTCTGTCAAATCTGTGTACAATTAACATTAAATAAGTTAATGTACCAACTTGAACTTAACATGTTTATTGTTACATGTACTAATTGTACATAAGTTTTACTGTAGGCTGAGATCAAAAGTTATTGCTCGCCATTTTGCAGGCAACAATATGTTTTCCCTTCAGGGGTCAATTGATTACTTAAGTTCATAAAAGTGCTGGCGCCTAGCTTTTTCCCCATTAGGAGCCAATGGCTACCAAATAGTTTTTTCAGTTTACAGGGTTGTTTTGGGCCATAAATACTAACTTCAGAAACTCTCTTTTAACCTACCTATGCCTGATTCCAACTGAGACATTTTCAATTTTTTTTCATGTGTAAGGAAAATTGTCATTTGTAATGTTCACAGAAATTGTGGATTAAAAAGCTTCACATGTCCACAGAGGCAAATTGCTCAGACTTTATTAAAATACAATGCTTGTTCAGAGTGCCACCTTGTCACCTTTTTTGAGGGGGGGAGTGTTGATATCAAATCTCAAAAGCTTGTTTTTCTGACTTAACAGTGTCACATGTTGTGGTGCAAGAAGTCAGCTGACTTTTTCCAGCTGACTTCAACATTGCAGTAATCAGTGTCTAGTTCCATCATCCTTTTATGTTGCAGCTTTCCAACAGACCTGAGTTGGCTCTAGTGAAGAACCTGTTAACAGCCACACATTACACATTGGTGCTCAGCATCGAGGCTGGTGGTATGTGGGTCAGGTATGTTAGTACACAGAAACTAAAACATCCAGAATCTGCAATTACTTTAATGTTCTGTTAAACAGATGGTCTGCTGGTCCTGCACATTTATTTGAGATTTGGTCAGATTCCCGGGATATCATTAATGTAAATGCATGAAAGGCATTTGTACTGCCATAGAGTTCATGTACATGTGCTATACGTATTTTTTTCAGCACTCATGATCTCAAAGTCATTGAAAGCACTTACATTCAGTGTCTGAAATGATTTTTTTTGTTTGGTATAATAGATTTTTGTCAGCTCTGCTAGCTTGTTAAACTGCAACATTAACACTGAATTCCTTTCAACTCCTTAGATATCCTCTTGACACCACCGCTGCCAATAATAAACTCACCCAGGGAGCGGTCACAGAAGACGACGACCTGCTGTCTTACCTGGCCACGACCTACGCCCTGGACCATCCCACTCTGCACACGGAGGTGCTCTGCCACGGCCGCCGGTGCCACGCAGGGATTGTCCGGGGGTCGGACTGGATGTCCAAACCGGACACCCTACAGGATTACATGTACCTGAATCAAGGAACTTATATGGTGAGACTTCCAGTCAAATGAATAAATTTAGCATTAATCAAATTGACTCTTTGAAAAAAGGAGAGCCCGAAGGCCCCCCCAAAGTCTTTGTCTCTGGTCAGTGCACGTGTTGATTTCAAGCACGCACATCAATCTTTTTTTTTCTGTGCGAGAGCTGCACATCAATCTGTCTTTTTCTGTGTGAGAGCTCCAACGGTGCCCTCTATTGCTACACTGATTCATCATTTTTGCGGGCAGCTTGATATTTTACTCAGGGCGATAGATCCCAACAAGATTGATGTTGAACAATGATAGCAGACTGTGGATACAAAGTTGTTTGATGTCGGCTTATAATCATAATAAAGCTGGTCTAGTTCCATGACTCGACAACATGTGTCTGCAATTGTCTGTACAATCCAAACCCAGAGGGAAAAAAAAAAGACGCATTCCCACATCAATTCCGGAACATCAGTCTGACCAGAGACAAACAGTTTTTTTGGGGGGGAGGGCCTTAGTAATCTGTGGATGAACATGTGGGACCTGAATCTGTGACATAACCTGGAAATGGGGCTGAATCCGTGATTTTGACAAGGACTTGTCGTAACCTCAATATCACATCCGGTTATGTTCAGCTCATTCTTTCCCCATTTAGATTACCAGCCATGTGTCCTGTTGCAAGTTCCCTCCGCACACAGCATTGAAGTCACTTTGGAGAGAGAATCTCGAGCCTTTGATGGGGTTCATACGTCAGGCACACCAAGGTAGTGGTTCATTCTCAAAACAGTTACATGGACAATTTGCGGACACTGATGGAGGCTGACCACAACCATTCTGTTTTGTTAACAATGGACAATTCGTAAAAAGAAACTCGCTTTCTACCCAGAAAGTACAAGCGATGGCATCTTTACTTCTCCCATTTCAATTTGATTTTGCATGCTCCCATGGGCAGTTTGGGTTAAGATTTTGTCTTCTTTATGACAACAGTCCTCCTAAATTTAAAAACTTAAACCAAGTGCATCCTTAGAAACACTCGGAACAGAGTACATGTAACCGCAAAAGCTGGGAAAATCGAACATTTTGCTAGTCATTTCATCTGAGCGATTCAGCATTGTTCAGGTGAAGGACCTTGGCTTGCTTAGGGACATGACAGCCATGATTTCTTGGAGTGGATCGCACTCTGTCTATTGTGAACGGGCCAGAGACTCTGAGTATATACAGTTTGGAAGGTAAGATTATTTCATCTGATTCACAGGGATTCGAGGTGCAGTGCAGGACAGCGAGGGCTTACCCTTGCTCAATGCAACCGTCACGCTGGTCGGCCACGTTCGCAACATCACCCTCTCTGGTCCGTCTGCATGCTTCCATCGCCTGCTGCCACCCGGTGATCATGTGATTATAGCCCAGGCACCGGGATTAACGCCGATCATGAAGCACGTCACCGTCGAGAAGAACCAGGTAGGCACCTCGAATAAGGCAAGATTTTGCCTCCCCCATAAGTGTCGTGCTTGTGGCGAAATTGCTGTGATGAACACACATTGATGCAATGTGGGTACAGCAATGTATAACTGAATGAAATAAAGAAGTGAGTGTATTTGTGCAGGAAGCTACGTTCAACGTTGCAAGACCACACTAGCTGATGACCTCTCTGGCTCACCAGGAGGATCCCATTGCATGTGAAACCCTTCTAGGTCCTAGACCTTGAGTGTGCCCATATTTTGACCAAGTTTTTGTTCACTTAAGTTCATCAGAAATCTGTTACTTTCCCAGATGCAGAAGGTCATCTTCAAACTCCAGAAGCCTGTCAGACTGGCGTATCACAACTATGAAACAATGGAGAAATACCTACGCCACCTGGCTACCAATTATCCCGATATTACCAACCTGAAAAGGTAAGGGCCGGCGACCATTTAGACCCGGTTTGAAAGGGCCCCCCGGTAGCCCACCCTGTATAATGCCTGCCCGGTATTCAGGCTACTCCAGGCCGGTATCAGGCCTGTCTGTACATCAGCATTTCAAAGTCCCTGATGAAAGGCTTCCCCCACCATGCTTCCACAGATGAATAGGGGTCTAAGCGGATTAGTGTAGACATTGTATAGAGCTGAAGGATTAAAAACCACAAGCAGCTTCCTTCTTGGATATATTACATGTACCAGTACTTGCAAAAAAATAGACCCCAGGATGGAGAAGTTCGAGATCAACAACTAGTCCAGCATCCCTGGCCGGTAGCCAGGCCGGTATGAAAGGGGTTTTTTGCAACAGGGCGAGCTTACCGGGGGGCCCTTTTCAAACCGGTTCTAAATGGTCGCCGGCCCTAAACTAGTTGTTAACCCTTGGCTGCAACCCTCACGACGTACATGGTCAACGACATCTTGGGGCATGTTTGGGTGCTAAGTATAGTTTGACCAGTTGTCGGTTGCTTTTTAACAATGTGCACAGACATCTCTGTTCCGCTCAAACAACCCTAGTCAACCTGGTTTTCAAAATCTTGTTATTACTCACATTTCACCATTTGCTTTGAATCTCGTAGCATACATGGTCATTGAAATCTGATATAGTTATTTTCATGTGAATGGTTGCCTCCGTAATGATAAATGAAATCGGCTATTGATAACCAATGGTGCAACCATACCCCAGGGTCTGGTCTAAATGGTCAACTAGATAGTTCAAACCATCCCATCATTCTTGAGACCCTAGGGCCTGGTTCCAAATGGTTGATTAGATGTCCCTAACTCTGTCCTTCTGGTGGTATTGATTAATCCACAGTCAACTAGAATGCAAACCGACCGTAAGACGCTGTCAATGTGGTTTTGCAATGGTGGGCCACATTTGCTAAGTACTTGTTTAGCAGAAGCAGGTTGCCAGCTGAAACCATTTATGCTTAGCTCTGCTATACCCCAATTATATAGGGTACTGAAGTGAATACGTCACATGCACAACTGTTTGTGTAAAAGGCAAAGCGCGAGAACTAGTGTATGAATCAACATATGCCATTACTCCATTCGTTTTTGTTATTGTAGCGCCGGCGGGTTCGGCCGGTTGGGGCGCCAGCTCGGACCCGCATGGAGCTAGCTGTCTGCCCCCGCTGGTATGCGAACGGCCTGTGGCTTTCCCGTCTCGCGCCTGGCACAGTCCCCGTCTTAGACACCTCGTGTCTGGAGCTTTGTGTGTCAGACAGCCCTTTTGCTTTTGTGAAAATAAACATAGCAGTTTTGCCCGGAACGGAGATTTGAGCCTGACCGGGTAGTTCTTGTCAGCGTCAGAGTCCATAGACAGGATACGCTACATTATACTTCCTGGTTCAAAATGCCGTCACACTCCGGTACTCTGTAGTGTTGCATTGGGCTGGCCCAGCTGTAAGTCAGCAAATTTCAGTTGAAAATCTCTTGGCCTTCTCCACCTTTATACAACTCACACCTGCCAGAATTTGTCCAAAACATGACAAAAAATCTGGCATTTCAACCATCGCACACGTAACTGGTTTCTGCAAGCAGGAGTTGCCGGGATAAACAAGATCACATTTGCACATGCTCTGACACACACTAGCACTTCATGCTGTGGTCGGGACGGATGGTACAGTTGGGGCGTAACAGCTCTATTCGGGCCTCATTCTATCTGAAGAGAGAATCCCCTTTCTGATTGGTCTTCCATCTTTTTACAGCATTGGCAGGTCAGCCGCCTCCCACCAGCTCTGGACCCTGGAAATCGGGAAACACCCAGGCCATCACTCCCCGGGCAAGCCGGAGGTCAAATTCGTGGCTGGCATCCACGGTAACGAGCCAACAGGGAGGGAACTCCTGCTTGGGCTGGCTGATCATCTGCTGCGTAACTATGGCAATGATGATGTCATCACTAAGGTAGTTTGAAGTGAAAAAATTACAATGCACTCAGCCAAAGTGACCATTTTAAAATACCTTTTTAAATTAATTTGGGGCCTTAATCATAATACATCACCAACAGATTCTCTGTCTTGATTGGCTGAATACCAGTCACATGGCATTCCCCATTTAGGTACACTGGCATTCCCCATTTATGTACACTGTATTTTGTCGTGCACAACCAAAAGAAGTTGACCGGTAGCAACCAAAGAACTGTACACATGATGACTGGCATTGTGTGCAAATGCTGCGTGTCACGTGGCATTCTGATGCGCTATTGCTACAGAGCTGGGCTCAGCCATTTTGTGAAGACATAGCTTGGAAAAGTACTGGTCAATTTTCAAGAAATTCCTTATTCCAAACTGATGTATTTTCATATGGAGCTAGATCCAGTTAATCAGAATCTGTGGGAGAGGTGTTATAAAAACAAAACATTGACTGCTTTATCTTGCGGTGGAGTAAAAGCTAGCCTCTCAAGGTGGTCCTTGGAGAAATGTGTTTTCCCCAAGGCAAGGTTGCAGAACAATGGAATGCTTCACGAATCACTGCTTGTTTTGATACCACACCACTGAAAGCACTCAGGATGCTGTGACACAGTTTGATAATGGTTTGCCAAGGTCCACAAAACTATATGTCAGTTAGGTCAAAGTTTGTATTTGATACCATTGTTACACAACATGGATTGTTTTACAGCCTATTGGCTAATTTGCCCTTTTTTCTGTCACATGGCTTTCAAATCTAACTCGCAACTTTTGTGGTGAGTGTTATAGTTGAAAAGGTCATTCTTCAGCAATTCGTAACAGGAATTGAAGGTCACAGTGAGATTTTGTTCACATCATCCGTAGCTGGTTGACAGAACACACATCCATCTGCTTCCCAACATGAACCCTGATGAGAGCGAGAATGCTTGGGACACACAGGGAACATGCACAGGAAATGTTGGACCGGCAAAGTCAGACCGCATTGACCTGGACAAAGACTTCCCAAGTGAGTCCAGCTCTCCAGTAAATTGGGGGTACCGCAAGCCGGTGCATCGCTATTTATCACCCAGCATGAGAAAACTGTGTCACAGGTTGCGAGCACTGCTGTTGAGTGAAAGATCTTTGAGAGAATCTTGTACTGCGGAAGTCTGTAGGAACCTGTCTGTTTTTCACCCACAAGATGGATATTTACATCAGGATGTCAAACTGAATGCTACATCAAATCAAAGACCCCAGTTTGCTCTCTTCAATGTAAACTTAAACAAGATTACTGAAAAAAAAATTGTCCCAAGACTCGTTTTGCAGAATACAGTCACAGTTTGGTCCATAAACTGGTGAGGAAAGCAAGGCATTATTTCCATGTTTTCCCCGAAACAGCCACTGGGCCCTACAGGGTAAGGACCCTGTTTTAGCCTTAATCTCCCCAAGGCACTTAATCCACTCACCTGTCGTAACTCTCCTTGAAGTCTGTGCCACAATCACCCTCGGCAGTTCCTGACCTTGCCCTTGGAACTTCTTACTTGGACTTGTGTGCTGAGCAATGCAAAGATTCCAATTCACAGATACCAATAAGACCCCTCTAGCTGGACTCTGCCCACGTTTGCCTGGCTTTACCTCTGTGCTATTAAGTGTAACTTTACAAAGATTCCTTTTAATCGCAACCGGCTTAAAAAGGCCGTTGTAGCATTGTGTCGCAGTGACACACCGTAGTTTGTTGCCATTCAACCCCTGTCTCAGGTTTAGCAGTAAACAGGAGTGAAGCGGACGTTCGGCCTGAAACCAGAAATGTGATTGACTGGCTGCACAGCAGACCGTTCACCTTGTCTGTGGCCCTGTATGGCGGCACATCAGTAGTCAGATACCCTTACACAAGCAATCGCCACCCAGGTGAGAATATGCTTTATCGTAATCAGCACCCAGATTTACTGACGCTTTGAGCATACTGCCAGAGGTATACAGCAGACTGCCTACAGCAATAAGCAGGTGTACGGTTCACACACAAAAAAACGTACTGGCCAGTCTCACGATAGCTTTGGCTTATGACATGTATCAAGTAGCGTACATGTATAGATTCTTTACTCCTGTACGTATTTACTATGGAATCCAATTGATGACAGCTGTCCTTGCATGTGATTGTATCAGTATTCAGCTTTTTTCGGTCAAATTTTCATTGACTTTCCAGCGTATGCATCAAGAAATCTGCCCAATCCGACCCCGGACGACGATGTCTTCGTCCACCTCGCAAAAACATATGCCAATCTGCACCCCACAATGCATTTGGGTGCTCCGTGCCCAAATGATACAAGTAAGTGTTTGCATGTAGAGACTTTTCCCCAAATGAAGGCCATTTTCTTTTCCCCGAGCAAGAAGTTATTAAACTGTGTTACAAACAGTGCAGCTCCAACATTAGGAGTTTGCATGAGGCCCAGTTTCTTGGAGCCACTTGTTGGTTTAATGACAGAGAAAGTCTGCCAACTGTAGCATTTTAAGCTCTATGAGACTGTAGGCAGTGTTGTATGCGAGTCCATCACAAGTCCCTGTAAGTCTGTCACGAGTCATTCAGTCTTTAGCCAGTTCACAAGTTATTCAAATGAGCTGTGACAAAAGCATTCCTTTGTCATTGTTCACCCTGTTACTTATGACTGGCCTTGTGAAGGGACTTGTGACTGGACTTGTGAAGGGACTTGTGACTGGACTTGTGAAAGGACTTGTGAAGGGACTTGTGAAAGGACTTGCGATGGACTCGACTCCAACACTGACTGTATTAGCAAGCTAACACTCAAAGCCTTCAAGGAGACGTCTGTTACTATGTCACTGCAGTTAATACCAAGCAGTGATTTCCAGCCGAGCTGTTCTGTTGAGAACCTTGGCTTGGGACTAAATGGCCATGTGCCCGCGCCGCCAGCGAAATCAAATGATACACTTCTGAGGTGGTACAGTGCCGAAGATAAATGTCCATCTCTCCTTCCTTTTGCTGCCTACAGCCACTGGATTCCAGGACGGCATTGTGAATGGAGCTGCTTGGGAAAACTATGATGGTAGCATGCAGGTAAATCACTGTTACATGTGTACCTACCACTCAAGACAACTGTCCTAAGGCTTCTCACTTTGTTGTGTTTCATGCGCTTTTAAGTAGGAGGGATTGGGTAGAAAAACACTTCAAGACGTGTCTATCAGCTTGACAGACCTGTAGTTGTTTCGTGAAGATGAATTCCTCAATTTGTTAACCACTTGCTGCCGTGTTCTCTACACGCCTGGCTGGGATCTCCGAAATCGGACAAAGGGAACTGGGCCTTGTAACAAAAGACCGTACTCGTAGCAAGACTGAGCTGCTGGGCATTACCAACATTTTCTTACTCTCAATAGTGGAGATAATCCAGCCTTGTTTTGAAACAGTATACCACGGTTTTGGGGATTTCGCGCAAGTGTATTACCACCGGGGACAAAAGCGCTCCACCACCGCAGCGATGAGCCACACAGTACCGCTGCACGCTAATCTGGCCCCTATTGAGGTCATTAGCATACTGTGCCAGTTTTGTGAACAAAAGCAAATTATGTAACGCCGTAAAATCCAGGCTCATTTTACAAGGCGGCAGGCCTGGCTGAAATACTCCAACATCAATAGATGTTGTCTGTCAGATTAGAGTAGGAACCTAGGCAGTCCTTCATGTGGGTGTAAGTGTCCAGTAAATGAAGATAGGAATTTTTAAAGAATTTTGAAAACAGAAAAAAATGATAATTATCCCATCCCAGCATCATCAACATTGATAACTGCCACCGGCGCAAAGTGGTTAATGAAAGGGATTGTGCAGGAAAGGGTAGCCGTTTTCAACAAAGCTGTGTCATTTTAAATTGGAAGGAGATCGAGGCATGCCTCCCATCGGCCAGATTGGATTGCCAGTTGAGCCAGATTAAGAACAGTTAGGTCCAGAACTGTCGGTAATCAGTGGTTGAGGAAATCTGGTAGAACGTAGAGTTCCGCAAAATATGGTTGCAAATGCCGATGGACACAGGCAAGGTTAGGACACACACATAACATCATGAGCCTTTTAAAAGTTGCCCAATGATCCTTGATTAGACTGGCTTTGAATTATTACCAGTCATTGTTGTACCTACTCAGTTAAAGGTAACCGTGGCTTATTTCGGGAAAGATGCCGAATTGAGTGTCATAAGTAAAGTAGCAAGTTTAGTACTTTGGTTGACGGCGCTCAGCGTATTTGCAACAGTGCAGTACAAGGTTTAAAGGATGCATAACTTTGATGAAATACACCACGTCACAATTTATTTTTTTGACTTGGGTTATGAGATTCCCGTATTTCGTGGTCATTTGTGCAGGATTACAATTACGACTTCATAAAGTGCATGGAGATAGCGGTGGCCACCGGCTGCTGTAGGTACCCAGCACAGGCAGAGCTGGAACGCATGTGGGACGACCACCGCCAACCACTGATGGAGATGATCCAGCAGGTAGGGGGTAACCTGGGGGGGGGGCACTGCAGGGATGCCACCGTGCACTTAACCCCTTGAAAATCCACAGGAAACCCACATTGGCCATCTTGAATCGAAAGCGAGGCAATCCCTGTGAAAATGTACAAACACTTTGGTGTGTGTAAGAATGGAGTTGATGCAGTAGGGGCAGATGATAGATTACCCAGATTTGCTCCAGTTCGTTATTCAGAATTATAGAGAAAATCTCATTTCACCTTTTTGTCCCACTCAAAATTATTTTTCAAAATCATGCATGTACCTGTAATTACTGCAACATAGTCAGGCACCTGTCTATGTCAGAGTGTTCAGTAACTATAAAGGATTCAGGGACGTCAATTTCATGAGTCAAGTCCCTCATAGGTTGCACTTGAATTTGAGAGTACCAGGATTGTGATACCCAGGCACCATGGCTTCATTCGGGGCTTTGGTGTTCCCCTTTTTCTTGTGAGTGCAGAGAGTTTTGCCATTGGTTACTGCACTTGTGTTTGATTTGGGAGAGGCTTTGGAAAAAAACGTGGCCTCAGCTCCAGGAATCCGTTGCTATTCTCAGGCATAGTTGCCAATTTGTGATCAACTGCAGGAAATTTGGGGGACACCTTTGCAGCTAAATGCTGTGAGTTGCATTGTATTTTATGGAAGCATTCTGCATGAAATGGACTGGTGTAATTTTCGGGCATTCCTTCCAGTAATCGTTAAATCTTTTTAGTCCTTTAACTCTTGTATGGTTGAGGTTGAAATAATCATCAGCTCCAAATATGGACAAAAAAGGAACCAAGGTATACCAACTTGTGACCGTATGTCGTGATTTCCCACAGGCCCACCGTGGCATCAGAGGTTTTGTCCGCGACATCAGAGGCCAGCCTGTGGTGGGGGCCAAAATCGCTGTGGAGGGTCGAAACCACCACACGGTCTCGTCTTCCGCGGGAGACTTCCACCTGCTGCTGCTACCGGGGAAGTACACGCTGATAGTGGAAGCGGACGGGTCGGGAACCCAGACCCGGGAGTGCACGGTGGACAGGGACGAGCGGGAGGCGGTGCTGGTTGACTTCGAAATGGAGAGGACGAAAGAGATACTGGGCCTTCCACCGATGGTATTCATTCTCATTGCAGGTAGAAGCAAATCCATCTTTTCTGTTGTCGTGGTCCAGTCAAGTGTCCTTCAGGGACCCAGTTTCATAGTGTTGCATTGCTGTTGGAGTCATAGGCTTAATGTAGCCAAAAATAATGCTGATGTATAAAGCATGATTTTATGGCTTAGATGTGGGAGTGGGTGTACATGCATGGAGATTTCTGTAGTCGGAGTGCCGATTTAAGACACTTTATACACTTGGGTTAAGTGTCCTTTTACTGTGCTTGCTATGTGAAGGCCAGTTTATCTTCCAGACAAACGCAAGGGCAAAGTGAAATTTCACGAAACTTCATGAAACAGAATTCTCCAGAATTGAGATGCGTTCCAATTTGCGGATTTGCAGCAAGAGTATTTGGTCTGTCATCGCAGTTTTGCATTCATGTTTGCTCTTGCGCAAGGTATTAACTAGTCTTTACAGTCGCCATGGGAACAAAATCACCTGTTAAGCAGTGTTATGAAATTGGGCCTAGTGGAGTCAGTAGGTATCATGTGCCAAGAGACTTCTTTTCCCATTATGGCTAAATAACGTGGTTAAATTTTCACACAGTATTCCAAACTTTTGTTTGAAACCTATTTTGGATCCTATTATAATTATGAGCACTTTTTTGCTCATTGCATCTGTCTTGAAAAAATGCCTCATGGCAGGGCTTTTGGTGTGTTAACCCTCACGCCCATTTTTCCCACTCTTCATTCCCTCTTTCTCCAGTAGTAAGCTTGATGCTAGTTATTGTCACTGTTCTCTGTCTCGTCTACGTCTGTCGCCCGTCAAAAAGCAGCCGTCGGAAGCAGGGCTTCTACCGCCTGGACGGGGAGAAGATGTACCAGGAAGAGTACGAGGATCGCATTGCACTGAGTCGGTTCAACTCCACCTCCAAGCGGCCCCTCCTCAACAATGTGGAGTACCACGACTTTCTGGATTCAGCCAGTGAAGACGAAACCATGTTTACGCGAAACAGTTCACACTGACGACTTTGTTTTTCGTTCGTAGTTGTCAGTTGCATCGGCGTCTCTTATATTCTGGCCATTGTGTTGCCGTTGGATTGTGAATGACTAGAATGAACAGCACTTGACATGACATCTTCACAGTACTTCTTAATTTCTGTGTGTGATGCCTCTGGATGGCCATGCAACTCTACAGTTCATTAACTTTTGTTGGAATAAGTCGGGTACCCCCTTTACAATAGTTGTTGAAAAGAGCAAACGCCCATATAGATGTACGGGTCCTGCCTGGGTTATACATGTGCGTGTAAGTCAGTGTTGTAGTCAAGACCAGTCATAAGACCGGTCACAACTAAGATGGCGAACAATAACTTACAATAAAGGAATGCTTTTGTTACAGTTCAGGTGAACAGCTTGTGACTTCAATTCAGACTTGAGGCCCTGTGTTGTGTCGTGTAATGTCTTGTGGTGGTCTTAAGGGTCTTTGGCTACAACAGTGTTATTCTTTAAAGGTACAGTCCGACATCTGCCGTTTGTGCACTGTGTTCGTTTGGGGCAACAAAAGAGCTAAAATCTAAAGAAGAGTGCTTTACATATGAGAGAAATATGAGAAAAAGAAGGCATGCCTCATTGCAATCTCCAGCAACAGGCGTGTTGTAGGCAAACCTTAAATTTAGCTTTCTGAAGTCGTCATATTTACATACTGTATTGAAAATCTACTTCAACCTTGCGTGTAAATCATAATGTCTCTTTCCATTCCAGAGAAAGGTTTGTAAGACAGAAATGTGTATTAGAATCAAATTTATAAAAAACACTTTTTTTTACTTGCTGGTTTCTAAAATTGAGCATATCAAATTTGGTCAAATTTCTGGCACGAAAGTTATTGCGCAGATCCATTTCACACGTGCACCTGAGGTGTCAAAGTGGGGTGTAACGGCGAGAATTGAAAGTTCATATACATGTACCACTGCGGAAGTCCATTGAGCTAAATTATACGCCAAAGGAGTAACCTTTGGTCTTTATTTTCTTGATCTGAATTTTCTGTACGTGTATTTGTAGCAACATTTAGTACTGCAGTTTAGTTTGTTAGTGTCTTTTGCACGGCCTTCAGTTTTGTATATACACTTTTGGCTCTTTGTTTTTTCACTGCCTCAACACTTTTGCACAGATGTTCAGGAACACAGGGTAGGTGTTTCAATTTTGACCAACAGCTGCGTGCACAGACGAAAGTTGTTGTTTTTTTCAGTTTTATAAATGTTGGTCCGGCAGCATGCATCTACTGTGAATCACTACATCTTCCTTTGTTACTCCTATGCCTGCCTTTTCTCTTCTGTCCGGAAGTTGCTTGTTGTTACATACATGATACGCACATATTAATCAGTGTTCGTAGGTTTTCTTGTTTTCAGTTCTATATTTTTATGTTCTTACCAACTCGGTACATTATTTTTGTATTTTGTTTCACCTTTTTATGTTAATTCATATTAGGTGGAAGTTGGTGAGGAAGTGGGTGATTGAAAGGGATATGATCGAGTTTTGTCGGTGAATAAGGGAATCAGTGCATCAATTTTACCTTTTCTGAAAGTTCAATAGCATTCGTGCATTTTATTTTTAAGTTTGTCACCATTTATCACTAGCCATATAAAAAATTGTATGCTAATCAAATAAAAGGAAACAAAAGTTGATATTGAATTATATTTATATTCTGTAAATATATATTTATCCTATGAGGTACACACATTCACAGAAGTTACCATGCGCTCTTTTAAGACACTGCTGAAGCTAAGAGTCACAAGAATGATGGGGTAAACTTGGATTTATTCTTTAATTCTTGCACTCTGGAAATGTTTATGTGTGTGATTGTTAGCGTGTTTCTACGTTGTTTTTCTAGATCCTTCAAAAGGTTTGGCAGTTGGGGTGGGGTTGGGGCTGATAAGTTTGACAGGTAGCATTGGGCGAGTTACATGTACATGGAGTTAAACTATTAACTGATTAACTCACTCTAGTCGACAGTGGTTGGACTAGTCTAGTCGACCATTCACCACCAGCCTGTCGAGGTTGATCACATCATTGTTTGCCATAAACCATTTTTAATAGCACAGTGCAGAGAGGACCAGTTGTCACAAAAATGCAGGACAAACAGTATGTTACCAGTTAACGACCATTTTCACTTTTATTCTTGCTATTTTGCCCTTCCTGCGCCCACCTGTTCTCCCCTTCAGCCTAATGATCTGACAACGGTTGACTGGGGTCCTTTGCAGTTCAACTTCACTGCACATGCATTGGTTAACCTGTGGTCCTTGATGGAACTTGCCCATGACCACTTGGTATGGAACCCTACTTACCAACGTCAGTGCTCTGTATTTGAAACAGGTTCCCACAGTGTTTGGAAAGATAAGAAAACCTCACATTTGAACTGTTTCAGATAAAATTGCATTTTTCTGTATTGTACTGCTACAGAAATGACTAGAAGTCGTTTGTCTGCATTAAAATGAAATGTCTTGAAAAAATTATAATTGTTAGAAAATGTACTTTTGCTGCATTGCATCATTTTATTTATTATTTTTTTGGTTTATGCCCTTTAATCTTTGGCTGGGCAAAACTCATTACATGTACATAAAAGCATTTTCGAAATGAGTGGATTCGGCTGGACTTTGGTTTCACAGGTTCTGGCCATTTTGAAGCAGCGTTCAGAATCACATGTTCAAGCTCAGACTGGAACCAGTAAAACCAAAATCTAAGCCGAATCCACTTGTTTTGAAAATGCTCTTAGGCTACAGGATGATACCAACGAAAAGATGCTCTTTCGAATATGTTTCAGCATTATGAACATCGTGAATAAAGGCTCATGGATCAAAGTAATTCGGTTGGATTTACATGTTACTTCATTTTCAAACAATATACTGAAGTTACCCTGAACTTGGAAAAAAAAAAATCAACATTCATCTTGGGGAAATAGGCACTAAAGAGAATTATTACACCTCTTCCTGGTTCTTTATTCTGGTTGGCTAAATTACAGTCGCGTATGGTTCACTCATACGGGCTTGTATATGAATTTGATGTCAGTGTGTACACTGCGCTCACATCAATTCCAGAGACTAATGTCCAGTCGGGTACTGCATGTCTTGAAAATTTTTGACTAGTTATTGTCCCCCGAAGAAGGTTGCTATGGGTCATTCTAAAACAAAAAATGGCAGCATCTAATAAAATGAACCTTCAATATTTTGCAATTTTAGAAGTGCTCTTGAAAGTTTAACCCTAACCCCCTAGGCCTTTTTACTAGGAACCATCCTGAATCCTCCGAAATCCTCCAATTTTCAACATGAAAAAATTGCATTTAGCCTAAATCCTCCAAAATTTCTTGAAAATGTCATTTGGAGGTGTGCCTAACTGCCCAAATCCTTCAAAATCTTCCAGCAATCCCTGTCATTATGTTGAGGCAGTGCGAATGGCACTCTTGAGCTGTGCAGTTGATTCAAAAGAAATATCAGGCTGAATTTGTGCTTGACTAAGCACAAACAACATGAGGTCTAATCCATGACGTTCGCATATGCCGTCCTTCGAAATCAGCCATGCACTTTTGCCATACATCCTGAATCCTCCAATTTCCTCCACTTTGCAGAAAAGGATTTGGGAGGGTTGGGTTAATTAAAACAGTGTCAAAACCCTGAAAGAATGTTTTTCTAGTTTGAGTCGTGTTATAAAATGAATTTGGTCACCAGTGCACGCCAATGTCCCCTCGGGCCATGATTAAACCAGAAGAGGGTCCAGTTCTGTTTGAGGCCTTGGGAAATACATGTAGACCCTCTTCTAGTTAAATGCATAGAACATACACGTACTAAAACAATAACATTAAAGAGATGCCGAAGAGCCATTTCCTGTTCTGGTACCACAATTTGTGTATCCTTAGAACTGTCTGTATTTACTCGGAATGAGTACAGATGTGGCCGAGTTGTTCATTCTGTTACCAGGTTTTTGCAGCCACTCTAGTGTGCTGACTTGCATTGCAAACAGGTGATGATGGTGGTCGTCCTGCTCACACTGTGCACTTGGCAAGAAAAGCTGTTGCATTCACTGCACAGACGACTTGTTCTCCTCCTACGGCCATGGGGACAGAAGGCACATCTTCTCTGTGGGGGTAACTCGTTGGGCCTGCCAGGTGCCACGGTTGGGTACTGGACAACAAATCCTGCCACTTCCATGGCTCTCAGCACATTCTTTGGCAGTCGTTGGGGCTGGGCCAGGCGCATCGTCACCTGTGGGTTGACCAAGGCCCTGACAAGCTGGTGGATGAAGTTGTGGCGGGTTTTTTGCTCACCTTGAAGATTGGGGTTCAGTTGGAGATAGATGATGAAGCTGTTGATTGCGGCACAGTTCAAAAGGTGGTAAAATACCGCCATAGGCCAGCGTCTGGTGATGCGGGCACAGTTGTAGACGGAGCACATCTGATCAAATGTGTGCACGCCAGCCTTGGTGGCATTGTAGTATGTCAAGATGTCCGGTTTCTTCGAAGTGGGGTGTGTTTCCGTATCATGATGCATTGATGATAGGAGCAAGATGTTCTTCCTGGGTTTGGGCACATATGAAACCAGAGTCGATGTGTCAGAGAACAGAAATTGCGATGATTTTGTTGCCCGATTCCATACATTCCTCTTTCGCATCTCCAAGGGAACCTCACTGCGATTACCTTTGATTGTTCCCACAAGAGTCATGTTCTTTGTATACAAGTAGTTAGCCAAGTTATTGCTGACAAAAAAAGTGTTGGCAGTGATGTTCCGTCCTGTCCCAAACAATGGCTCAGCAAGTTCCTTGACAACTCGGGCCCCCAGATGGCATTCTACCCGGTTGGATCGCTTTCCAGTGTAAGGCTGAATGTTGTGAAGGTAGTGGGATGTGCTGTCGACTGATGTCCAAAACTTCAGTCCATATTTGGCTGGCTTTTTTGGCATGTATTGCCGGAAGGAACACCGTCCTCGAAATGCAATGAGCTGTTCGTCGATGGTCACACTTTCAGAGGGGCTGAAGTGTCGGCGACAGGCCCGAGCGAACATCTCAAAGATTTCTCTGATTGGAGCAAACTTGTCTGTGGATTTTCTCTGGGCCCGAGTCGCCTTGTTGTCAAATCTGAGCATGGTCAGGATGTCCTGGAATCGTGTACTGCTCATGGTAGCTAAGCACAGTGGTCTGCAGAAGAATCCTTGGCCCCAGAAAGAGCGCACTCTTTCGTGCCCCAAGTTTGTCAGTCCAAGGTACAACAAGAGACCCAAGAAGGCATACAGCTCCATCAATGCCACATTCCTCCACTCCTTTCCTCTCTTCATTACTCCTTGGGCATTAGTGTGTTGCAAGATGACATGCAACATGGCCGCTGGAAAAAACAATTCGAAAATCTCCAATGGCGTGGTTGCTCCACCAACATTTCTGGGGCCAGCTTTCTGGGTCAATATGTTGGGCCTTGCCATTTTGGCAGTTGGTCTTGGATTGCTGGACCAAACGGTTCCATCTGGTGCCCTTGTTTGTGCTGGCTGGGCTGTTGCTGCTGGTGGCCGGATCACATGGCCCTGTCCACGAGGAAAGGGCAGTTGTCGTCCTTTTGGCCGAAGATTTGCCTGACGTTTCTTTCTTGGCAGTGGCGCCACATCAGAATCGTCACTCTCTATGTCGCTCTCTGTAGTGATCTCACTCTGACTTGAGTGACTGGAAGGTTCATTTTCAGAACCACTGTCTCCTGAAAATGAACTCCCGGAACTGTCAGACATGTCAGAGTCATCACCAGACATTTTGCTTGGAGCACTCAGGGAACTGTTGGAGTCATCTCCTTGGAATACGCATTTATGGCATTGGAGATCATCAGCAGGGGACATCTTGCTTGGAGAACTCCAGGAACTGTCAGGGTCAGCTTTGATTACTCTTTGGAGAGCATCAATGCCATCAGGACAGGGCATCTTGGTTGGAGAACTCCAGGAACTGTCAGGGTCATCTTTGAATATTCCTTGGACAGCATCAATGCCATCAGCACGGGGTATCTTGCTTGGAGTTGGACATGTTTGAGAACACCAGGAACTGTCTGGGTCATCTTTGATTATTCCATGGCGAGCATCAATGCCATCGGCACTGGACATCTTGCTTGGAGAAGCCATCGTGATAGAAAGAACCGGCACAGAATACAGAGCACTGCACGGAATGGGACAATGAATCTCATCTCGAAGGCGTACCCGTGTGTACGTGTAGCACATAAACGTTTGGTATCCCTGGTTCCTTCCCATAGCCTTGACAGACATAGGGTATATGGTCATAAGGGACAAGGGAACTAGATCAGAGCACGCGTAACCGTGATCGTATGGAACGCCAAAGAGGCATTTAATGCGATTACCGAATCAGTGACTCCCTTCGGCAATCGGTGATGCATATAATCACGATCGGTGATTACCCGTCACTCGACCAGCTGATGATGCATAATTACTGTACTGTCCGATATGTGCAACGTTCTTCATAAGAATGTTCAATGTTTAACTAATATCTTGCATATTATCTTGCAATATATATATATTCGATGTTTTCACACAATTTTCCATGTTCACTCGTCGCCCAGCGCCCGAACAGGGAGCTGGAAAGAGAGCCTGAAAGTAAAAGGTCACGCAGGGAGCTTCCGGAACCCTTGCGCATTCTGCCTATGGAGATTGGGCCATCCAATCACGTTCAATAATTATGGAAGAATAATTTCTTACTGAAACCACCCCATAAAACACTCATGTTGGAATTTTACCTCTGTCTTCCTCAAGTAATATTTTGGAAAAGTCACCTGGAGACGGGTAAAAAACGAATTTTATTAACGACCTTTCACGTCCGGCGAGATCGTACCCGTACCTAGGTCTCCTTGTTCATGCGCGTTTGTTTTCATTTGCCGTGCTTTCCTAAAAACGAGATTGAACAACCTTGCAAAGATTTACCTACCTGCACTCGATGGGTTCCAGATTCTGTTGAGTTGACATCCCGCACTTGTTGTCAGCAAAGATTAGATAAAAATATTAGCGTCATTCTTAAAAGTTGAGTATTGCTTTATGTTTATTACCTTATAAATTATAAACATGGGTAAAATATTTTGATCTGTTTTATTTCGGCTTTTACCCACAGACTACCATAAAATTTCAAACCGTAAATGTTCATCTGCGAACGAGACTGCCGCATTGCACTGTTCTTCATGTATTTTAGATTTTCGGAAGTGGTGGGTCAATTTTTGGCAGGATATTTCTCTTCAAGATCAGGTATTTTTTATTTTCTATAAATTGATATAGTTTCTATGAATTAAGTAAATTCCCATAGATAGTAGTGATAAATCCCCTACTTCCCTTCACTACGCAGGGCGCGTTTTTTTTATCTACACCGTAGCCTTGGGTTTTTTCTGTGATGGTGCCAATTCGCGCATGAAAAGAGACTAGTGCTGAGTACGTACACGAGCGCATGGGATTTAACGTGGGGGCGGAAACGTGACATAATTGTTAAGACAGTCTAATTAAGCGTTACAATGCATGTCACCAAAAACTGGAAGACGTCTCGTTGTTGCATAGCTTCAGATGCTGCTAAATGTTATGTGAGAGCTCCGCTAAGAATCGTGGTAGGCCTACGCAATGCAAAACGTGAACAAACCAAACGTAACAACACGACCGAAATACTAGACTCATAATGAGTAAAACTTTTATTGAGTCTTTCAACGGTTTCCCTTATTCCATGCTTCAAATGCATACAAGCAGTGACGCACCAAGGATTCGAATTTTTGATATCATTCTTTGCTGTGTTATACAGTGCACAGTTAGCAGTAATAGATTTTGATATTGGGAGTCTTTTACCGTGGGTATATGAAACATTATTAACGCTCTTTGCTGCAAAGCCATAACCTGTCTGCTTGTTCGACTCTGTAAGCTGAACAAGCCTTGAGGAAATGACGCAGACGAAGTTGCAATCAAGGCTTCAAGACCAACCTGAACATGTTTCAAGTAAAATAATTTGAAATTCTGATTTGGAAAAGAAACAAAAAATGAAATAAAATGACGAGAGACGAAGTGGTGGAAATCTCAATCTGCTTGAAAATAACCCTCATTTGACCCACCTAAATTGTTCATAATGTTTGTCACATCACAGTTGTATTTTATCGCCCTCCCCCGAAAAAAAATAATAATGCTAAAAAACATTGCGTGAGCTTGGCTATCCTAGCTCATCAAGCCAGCGATCACGGTGGTGATTAAAATTCTACTTTTTCACACACGCCAAAGAAATGACTTGACCATCAGAGGAAGAGGAATCGCCCCAATACTGTCACAAATGCATCGGTCTATCACCTCTGAAGCATCAACTTTCGGAACTAAGTACAGATATTTATTTGCTATAGTACACGCACGATAGTTTCGTGATTTCACGTGTTCGCTCTGAATGGTACAGTTCTGTCAGCATTAGTCTCTTCTCAAGCGCGAATTAGCGCTACCAGAGCGAAAAACCCTAGGCTACGGTGTAGCCTAAATAAAAAATACTCGTGCAGGGCCAACCTCAACCAACGTTCCCATGACTACGATCTTGCCGCGCCATATTGGTTCCCACTGTGCCTAGCGCGATGTAACTAGTGAAGGAACATGCACGCAGCCCTTGGAGTCGAGGTTGGGCCCGCAGACACGTGTACATTTTTTTACTCCCAAGTTTATAATCTGAGCTGGCCCACTGGGGTACAGGGCCATACATATGGATCGTGGATGCAAGATGTCAGGGGCCCCATATGGGTGCAGACCACTAATTCAAGTGAGAATTTCTGACCAGCTCATTAGCATTAAAAGTGCCCCCACCCACAGTATCTTTTGAAAAAAGAGATTGTTTGGCCCCCAAAATGGTGAGATTGTGTAAATCGTCGCCAGGATGAACTCCCTGGATCTTTGAGCTTTCATATGAGGGCAGAAGGGCTGAAAACTACGGTTGAAAAATGGTCCTAAGTGCCCGAGAAAGTTGAGGGTTGCCACTTGAAAAATGGCTGCAATCAGACTTCGGAAAAATCACTTTTTGGGGGGTGATTTTGTTTTGTGGGAATAATTAAAAATGTAATTGGTTAACCCACAAAAAATTGAAAAGAAATTGAAAGATAAGTGACCAGACAAGAATTTCATTTGTGTTTCAGAAATCTCAGGGATGTTGGCGTGCATGCTATTGGGCCCTGAACGGTGCTGATTTTACACTGTTTTCAATGGGGCTTGAATTAGTGGACTGGACCCATATGGGTGCACCAATTCAAGCTCCACTGAAATTGTGGAAAATTAACAAAGTTTGGAGCCCCAATACATGGCAGGCAACTGAAGTCCCCGAGGCCTCTTAAACAAAGGACAATGTATTGTTTGGTCCTTCAGATTTTATTTGATCTTCAATTTGTAGCAGGTTAACCAATTATTTTTTTAATTATCTGCCAAAGACAAACTCCCCCCCCCCAAAAAAGTGAATATTCCCAAGTATTCTCAGCAGCCATTTTTCAAATGACATCCCTCACCTTACGGGGCTCTTCTGACAAGTTATTAATCACACTTTTGCCTGCTTTGCCCCTAGATGGGTGCCCCTGAATCTACACAGATGATCCTGGGCCATACTGACACAATTCCACAATTTTTGGCCCAAATAGACCCCTCTTTTCGAAAGAATCTTTAGGGGTACTTTTGCGCGCCACGGCGTGCCGGAGAATTTCCTTGCATTGGGACACTGCACCCATATGGGTTGCTCGATGTGGGACCCACGTTTTGGCCCATCAGGGACCCATATGATTTCCATAATGGGCTTGCTACCTGGGTTGAGACTTGCAGAGCGTATAGTATCCACACGAGGAAGTCTCTTGTCAAACGTCCAACGGGAAACGATTACGTAATTTAGCCACGGGTGGCCATGGCGACAGCAAATTCCTTGCACTGTAATGTGATACACAAGTGATGTAAAGCCACCTTTCATGTACTAGAGTTGGCACACAAAGCAAACAAGAAAATTTAAAGAATTTGTCTAATTATGGCGTATGTATTAATTCTTTTCATTGCTGAGGAATATGAAAAAAGTCACACGGACACATCCAGGGTAATTTGTATCGATATCCCGATTCTGCCGATAGTTTGTCAATTTTGTCAATGCATAAGTATAATTTATTTTACGAAGCAATGGAATTTTTACAGGGCAAGTTTGTGTCATGAAATTAGACAGCACAAAAATTAACCCTTTTGTCTGGATGCAATAAACATTAACATTGCTAACATCAATATGATTCTTCTAGTCTGTTCTCTCCACAATCAGCTTTTGCTGAAAGGGCCAGTGCCCAAACCAATACTGTCTACTCGGGTTGTAAAATTTTTGCGCAGATACACCAAGTTACACAGACCATGACGTCAGTGGTGTATCCAGGTTTCAGGTGGGGTGGGAGAGTCGATTTATTTTCCTACAAACGTTGGTCCATTTCTTGTCCATAGAAGTTCCTCAACCGCCACTGCCCCCCCCATGGTGGTAATGTCTGGAAGTGCTAGAACATCTATTCAAAAATTAAACAAAATCAGGAAACGTGCAAAGCAAATCCGCAAAATGTTGCAATGAGCCTGGGGGAGAGGAAGACTATAGCTTCCCCAATGATGAGAAGTAGAGATATTCTGAAGGATACTGGCGTTAAACTCTGGGTCAGGTTGTGCCACGGATAAGTCCTGTTTTATCTATGAATTAATGATTGTGGTCACGGTCGTGTTCATGTACGTAGTTTTTTTATTTTCCTTTTTGGACATGCAACACACTGTAGAAACCTATGGTGCATCTAGTGCAAAGCCCTATTTGACCTTAGAGCATTAAACCATTTTGTGTATGTGCTATAGGTCATCTGTGACGGAAATGTGGATTTATTGGTGTCATAAGTTCATAACAAAATATTTGGACATCGGTATGTAACAGACAACAATTTTAACAAATAATGAATCACATCTAAGAAACAAATGAAAGCAGGTTTCCTTTTAAGACACCCTGCAGGGATAGCTTCCAAGACAAAGCAACAGAAATCACTGACTCGTGCATTTTTAAAATATTTTTTCTCTGTTTTATTGATTAAAAAAACACAAAACAAACATAAATTAGAAAGTACAAGCACAAATCATACAAAATTATGGAAACTGGAAAAAAGGAGATAATTAGAAAGTATCACAGAAAAAATCTTTCAGAAAAAGAGGGGGCCATGAAGAGATGTAGAAAAAATGGTCACTACAAATGTACATTTGAAATGATTGCATAGGGTCTACAGAATTAAAATTTGTTAAAATATATGAAGTCTGACAAGATGGGTGAAACGTGACCACACTCATAAAAAATACAAATAGAAGTTTTGGGACATTTATCACAAAAAGCACAGTTGGGAAAATCTTTCCTTCCAATTTTAAAAAGAGAATTATTAAAGGCAATAGCCCCATGAAACATCTTAAAATAAAAAGCTCTGAAGTTCCACTTGTACACTGAAAGTTATGTGTATGAATCACCTCAGAATGTCCATCTTCCAAATTAATATTTAAAGCACTAAAATACTTCATTTGATTTGAATGTTCACGTCTCAATCAGAAAGTGAAAAATTGGCCTACTTGTAACCGACTTCTGACTTCGTTCAAACAAGCATTGTAGTCTCTGGAAAGGGGTTTCTGTTAATTTCATGTGGCATCATCCCTGACTACCTTAGCTGCACCATCTTCACAGAATTAAAAAACGTAATCGATCTGATAACAAAATATTTTTCCTTCTATTTTGTCTTCATGCCGAACATTCTGGAGCCTATTAATTTAATGTACATGTAATTCCAGTAAAGGTTTTGGTATTTTGAAACAAAGTATGAGTAATGGAAACAGTTGAACAGGGGCTGTCAACTGTCATCCCACTGTAGCCATTTTCTTCTAAAAATTCCAAAATGTGGAAAAGAAAATAAGTAGACTCTATGAATAATAACAATACCCTGATTATGATTTGTGACTCGACACGGTTACAAAAAATTGTAAATACTGTTTGTATGATGTGCATAATAAATGAGTCCAAGTTTGTAACTTTTTCAGTCAGATGAAAAGTGACATTGAAACTAATTTTGTTTTCTGATAAAGCTGGTAGCCACTGTGGCAATCTGTTATCACTTCCAACAGTGAATGACAGTATTAAGTTGTTGATCATATACAGGCATACATGTACTTGTTAGTTGACATCCCAGTAGGATAATGGGATTTTCATTTTAACACCAGATTTGGTTGTACTTTTGAAAACATATTTCTAACGGCATACATCCTGTGGGTAGCCGTCTCTGGCGTATCCTGAACATCGAGCATATATGCGAAAACATCAAACAAATATATTTCAAGATCACACGTATAAAATGTCAAACATTAAATATTGAACAAAATATTGAACACTGCATTTGTATATGTTAGATGTTGAACATGTTGAATGCAGAATGCAGCACCTCTTGAATATCTCACAAATGTAAATTGGCCATTGCATATTAATGTTGCACAACATTATAAACACATTGTGAACATCGCATATTGAACACATATTGTGAACATACACATGTGACAAATTGAATATTGAAACATTTGGTATGCCATACCCGTTTCCCAGCTGGCCGCATATACGGTGGCCATGAAACAACACTCCAGTAACATGCACAGACATGCACAAACTCAATGCTACTCAGTACATATTACAAGCTAGATATGGAAAAGTAAGGGGTGGAAACTTGTAGCAAAAAAGTAGTACACCATTGACTTGTGCCCAAACACAAATGCTACAGTGTTACAAACTAGGAATTTCATTAAGTCAGTTGCTTCCTCATCTGACAACTTCTCCTTGTTCTTGAGACCAAACAGCAATTTTATACTGGTTTCCCTCGTCCTCTTGAAAATGAAATTGGATTGAACAAATGTCAGCATCAACTCATAATAAACTTTCGCCACCTGTCTGAACTTTCAAGTAACAGTTTAGTGAGTGAATGATGATAGTATTGAGTTGCTGTGAACTGCTGAACATGTACAAAAATTGTACATGTCACAACACTATTGAAACAACAATGGAACCAACCCCTGCAACAATCTACACGTACTTAAGGCGGTGTTCAAATTTACATGAGAGTCTATGGTAGTGGCTGTGGCCGGTTCCAATTGAGTCGTGCTTAATTTCAAGCTGCAGCCAAAGCTAGGTCTAGTATGAAATAAACCATTCGTTTTGTGTTGGTATTTCTGTTGTCAATCCACAATTTCTTGTACTCCCCGCTACACAATCGAAACATATGAGGGAGAAACCGTTAATTGTATGCTTTAATTTCCAATAAAAGTGGGTCAGGGCCTAATTCATCCTGCCCAAGTGGGAACAGGGTTACATGTACATGTAGGTAACCAGTGGAATTCAATATCACAAGTCGGGTGCATGGTACATGTACATGTAAGTTGGGCATACAAACTACACAAACAACATGTCAGCTTCCATGACCACGTGGGACGATTGCCTGAAAAGTACAAATTTATATCATGGTTACTCCTTGCTTTATTACCATAAAGATTTTACACAAAGTGCCTCATTCCATGTCAACTTGGCTTTCAGTGGACATCAAACCCTATCCCCAGAACTGTGTGGTCTGATGTCAAACCCCACAGCTCTAAGAGTCTGTCAGTTCTAGGGGTACTGGAAAGTTACATGTATGATGAAATTCTAGGTTGACATATTCTGTTCTGATTTTCTGTATTTTTCTATTAGGTTCAAAAGCTATGATGAGGTTATTAACACCAGTATTCAACTGAATAAAATCATCATTCCTACAACGTTGTTTGGCACTAATGCATGGGGAGAGTCAAGGGAACATTACATTGCACCAAATCAGTGGACTTCACTAGGAATGTAACTTGAGTCAACTCAGTCCCAGGTCAACTGTGTCAACTCTCAGGTTACCTTGGTCCCAATTCAAACTTGGTCCTAAATCAACTCGGTCCTATGTCAACTCGTCCAAAGTCTGAAGCCTTTTTATACATATTTTACAGTTAATGGTCATGATTAAGTTCTTGAAAAAAAAACTTACTTGAGTCTAAAAATGTGTTCGCGTTTGCTGCGGCTAAAACCAACCAAATCACTACTAACTTTCAACTACACACCATACATTCTCCCCTAGGGACTGAGTTGGCCGAGGACCGCATTGACTTGAGACCGAGTTGATTCGGGACCGAGTTGACTAGAGATGGAGTTGAACTGGACCCTTCAGTTCACTAAGTTGCGTTGTGGTCAGGGGCATACAAAATAGATTTCACACACACACACATCCACTAAAACTGGTACCAGAGATATATTGAAACGATATACCAAACTTGTACTTAAACTTATACCAAACTTTAATATAGTTTTGCAAGTTAAGTATACGCTTGGTATATTAAAGTTAAGTTTGGTTTATATATCTTTTCACTCTCTCCCCGGTTTTTAGTAGATGTGTGTGAAATCCTTATAAAAGGGAAAAAATGAACCTTAATCTTTGGGAAATATGCACTGTAAACACACTAAAACTGTAAACCAAATGCTTTTGAAACTCAACTTAAAAGTAAGGACACTAAAGAGATGCACAATAGCCATTCCTTGTTCTGGTGCCACAATCTGTGTTTTACAGTCACCCTAAATGTGCTGAATGGCATTGCAAACAGGTGACAATGGCCGTCGTCTGGCTGACACTGTGCACCTCGCACGAAAATCTGTTGCATTCACTGCACAGACGTCTTGTTCTCCTCCTGCGGCCACGGGGACAGGAGGCACATCTTCTCTGTGGCGGCAACTCGTGGGGTTTAGCTGGTGCCATGGTTGGGTACTGGACAACAAATCCTGTGACTTCCATGGCTCTCAGCACATTCTTTGGCAGTCGTTGGGGCTGGGCCAGGCGCATCATCACCTGTGGGTTGACCAAGGCCCTGACAACCTGGTGGATGAAGTTGTGGCGGGTTTTTTGTTCACCTTGAAGATTGGGGTTCATTTGAAGATAGATGATGAAGCTGTTGATAGCAGCACAGTTCAGAAGGTGGTAAAATACCGCCATAGGCCAGCGTCTAGTGATGCGGGCACAGTTATAGACGGAGCACATCTGATCAAGTGTGTGTACGCCAGCCTTGGTGGCATTGTAGTATATTAAGATGTCCGGTTTCTTCGAAGTGGGGTGTGTTTCTGTGTCATGATGCATTGATGATAGTAGCAAGATGTTCTTCCTGGGTTTGGGCACATATGAAACCAGTGTTGATGTGTCAGAGAACAGAAACTGTGATGATTTTGTTGCCCGATTCTGTATGGTCCCCTTCCGCATCTCCAAGGGAACCTCACGGCGATTACCTTTGATTGTTCCAACAAGAGTCATGTTCTTTGTGTACAGGTAGTTGGCCAAGTCATTGCTGATGAAAAAACTGTTGGCAGTGATGTTCCGACCTGTCCCAAACAATGGCTCGGCAAGTTCTTTGACAACTTGGGCCCCCAGATGGCATTCTACCCGGTCGGATCGTTTCCCAGTGTAGGGCTGAATGTTGTGCAGGTAGTGGGATGTGCTGTCGACTGATGCCCAAAAGGTCAGTCCATATTTGGCTGGCTTTTTCGGCATGTACTGCCGAAAAGAACACCGTCCTCGAAATGCAACGAGCTGTTCGTCAATGGTCACACTTTCAGAGGGGCTGTAGTGTTGGCGACAGGCCTGAGCAAACATCTCAAAGATATCTCTGATTGGAGCAAACTTGTCTGTGGATCTTCTATGGGCCCGAGTCGCCTTGTTGTCGAATCTGAGCATGGTCAGGATGTCTTGGAATCGTGTACTGCTCATGGTAGCTAAGCACAGTGGTCTGCAGAAGAATCCTTGGCCCCAGAAAGAGCGCACTCTTTCGCGCCCAGATTTTGTCAGTCCGAGGTACAACAAGAGACCCAAGAAGGCATGCAGCTCCATTAATGCCACATTCTTCCACTCCCTTCCTCTCTTCATTACTCCTTGGGCATTAGTGTGTTGCAAGATGACATGCAACATGGCCGCTGGAAAAAACAATTCGAAAATCTCCAATGGCGTGGTTGCTCCACCAACATTTCTGGGGCCAGCTTTCTGGGTCAAAATGTTGGGCCTTGCCATTTTGGCAGTTGGGCTTGGATCACTGGACCAAATGGTTCCATCTGGTGCCCTTGTTTGTGCTGGCTGGGCTGTTGCTGCTGGTGGCAAGATCGCATGGCCCTGTCCATGACGAGAGGGCAGTTGTCGTCCTTTTGGCAAAATTTTTGCTGGACGTTTCTTTCTTGGCAGTGGCGACACATCAGAATCTTCACTCTCCGTGTCGCTCTCCGTAGTGATGTCACTCTGACTTGAGTGAATGGAGGGTTCATATTCAGAACCACTTTCGCTTGAAAATGAACTCCAGGTACTGTCAGACATGTCAGCGTCATCTTGGATGTCATCAGCACGGGATATCTTGCTTGGCGAACTCCAGGAACTGTCCGAGTCATCTCCTTGGAATATGCCTTCATGGCCTTGGGGGTCATGAGCACGGGACGTCTTCCTAGGACAACTTCGGGAACTGTCAGGGTCATCTTTGATTATTTCTTGGAGAACATCATTGCCATCGACACTGGGCATCTTGCTAGGAGAACTCTGGGAACTGTCAGGGTCATCTTTGATTACTTGTTGG
Source organism: Acanthaster planci (assembly GCF_054643075.1). Taxonomy (NCBI): domain Eukaryota; kingdom Metazoa; phylum Echinodermata; class Asteroidea; order Valvatida; family Acanthasteridae; genus Acanthaster; species Acanthaster planci. The sequence continues at coordinate 9,805,867 of NC_141785.1, read as the reverse complement.
AGAGCATCAATGCCATCAACACTGGGCGTCTTGCTTGGAGAACTCCAGAAATTGTCGGGGTCATCTTTGATTATTCCTTGGATAGAGAAAAGCATAAATGAGTGAGGACGCTGTTTATTGGGGAACTCATTTTCTCAAATTGGAAATTGTGATTAAAATTTGTCTTTTTCAGCAGGCTCTTGCTCCTCTATTTAATTGCAAATTTCAATCTTTTTGAAATTTAATTCGTTGAAATAAGGCATGAATAAATACAAAAAAATTTATGGAAATGTGAATTTTAAGCTTTTCAAAGTCTACACTCATACTCATTTTTGTGTAAAAAACATCACATTCACAGTATGCCATGGGCGGCTCATAAATTTTTTTCTATTTTCTTTTAGAAGCGATCTTATAGAGGATGTCATAAGAAACATTTTGATATAAATTTGGATTCCATTGAACTCTGCAAAGCAAAGAAAAATAGATTTGAAGCGAGGATATTTTGAGATGTTTTTGTACTTGTGTGTAATGCTGAGCAAACTTGTGATTTTTCTGTATACAAAAATGAGTGTGGATTTTGACCGAAAAGCTTAAAATTTACATTTCCATAAAATGTTTGTTCTTATTTGTGCCTTATTTCAATGGATTAAATGTGGCTTCGCTTGAAATTTCAAAAATTTTGAGATTGGAAATTAAATAGAGGAGCAACAGCCTGCGGAAAATCACAAATTTTAATCACAGTTTCCTATTTAAGAAAAATGAGTTTACAAATATAAACAGCGCCCTCGCTCAGTTATGCATGTCCCTTTACTTAATTACATAAAAAATCCGTGCTTTTGAGTATTTCTTTGCTTTGCAGAGTCCAATGGAATCCAACTTATATCAAAATGTTTTTTATGACATCCTCTTTAAGATCACTTTAAAAAAGAAAAGAAAAAAGACAGGGGCCTAGTTGACAAATAGCTATGCCTGCTGGGCCTACCTTGGTCATGTTGGAGACCATCAATGCCATCGGCACTTGGCCATGTTGACGTCTTGCTTGGAGATGTCCAGAAACTGTCTGGGTCATCTTTGATTATTCCTTCAGCAAGGGACGTCTTGCTCGAAGAAATCCAGAAACTGTCGGGGTCGTCTTTGATTATTCCTTGCAGAGCATCAGTACCATCGGCACTGGACACTGTGCTTGGAGAAGCCATTGTGATAGAAAGAACCAGCACAGATTTCTGCACGAATGGGACAATCAATCTTGCACTAGTCGCAGGCTAATATCCGCGTACAAATAACATAGTACAATCCTGCAATGTGCAAGCAATGTGCCGCATGGGGTATCCCTGGTTCCCTCCCAAGCATTGACAGATATAACGGGTATGGCATGGTCATAAGGGGCCAGGGAAGTAGATCAGGTTGCACGTTGCACTACACCAGACACGGAGCAATTTGGACGACGAAAAGTGGCCATCTGCTTTTCTGCTATCAGAATGGTAGAAAAGCAGATTTTATGTTCTGGTAACATGTAATTTCGACTTTTCCACCACCTCAAAAAGCAGACCGAGCATTGTTTGGTTATGCATTTTTCTATTTTCTGCTTCAAAAAAGCAGATTTTACTTTTTCTGCATTCGCTGGCGGCCGAAAAGCGGCCATCTGCTTTTCTACATTGGAGCAGGCAGAAATTTGGATCGAACATTCTGACGACAACCGTGAATTCAACTTTTCTGCTTGTGTGATACCGGAAAAGCAGATTTTACATAGGTGGCCGAAAAGTGGCCATCTGCTTTTCTGTCCTCAATGGGAAGTGAATGGGGTCATGAACCGGTAGGTTACGACCATTTCCGTTTTTGGCAGTGAAGACGTACATGTATAAAAAGCAGTACGTAACCCATGTTTTCTAGGGACCAATCCCATACTGCAGTGTCAGTGTCCTTGTGAGGCAGGGAAAAAAGCATCTCAAAGGAAACACAGTTTGTTTACAACTATCATCCAATCACAGTGTGTGAAATCTGTAAACTTAGGCGCGATTGAAAAGGGTCGACAGATTTCGCGCATTGCAAACTTTTGGAGGTGCACCATTGTGAATCACCCATATTGCCTGAAAAGGTATGAATATATAGCCTAGTTACTCCTTGCTTTATTACCATATAGATTTTAAATGAAGTGCCTCCCGAGTGTTTTTTGGTGGAGTTTTGGAGTCAGGTGTGTTGGGGTTTTAAATTGTGCTCAATGCATTTATATGGTGTGCTGCAGTAGCATCTTAACTTAAGCGACCAAATTTTGCTTTAAATTTTACAGAAAATAGAATTTTATACATTAAGCTCTCAACATGTGTGTTCATAAGTCTTGAGTTTACGTACCTGCTGGAAAGTTACTCTCAGAACTGTGGGGTTCGACGTCTGCCACACAGTGAACATCAAAACCTATCCCCAGGGGTGAGGGGTTTGACGTCGAAACCCACAACTCTGGGAGTTCGTCAAACCCCATAGTTGGTGTGGTGGTGAAAAGTTAGGATGAAATTCTGGGCCAACATTTTTTTGTTCTGATTTGTTGTGTTTTTAGGTTCAACTTCATGTCTTATAAATTTATTCACCTGAAAAAATCGTCCTTCCTGCAATGCAGTTTGGCACCAATACATGACGAGAGTCGAGGGAACATTAAAGTGCACCAAATCAGTGGACTGCACTAGGATTTCCAGTCAACTAAGTCCGAGTCAACTCTGTCAGTCCCGTGTCAACTCTGTCCCGGGTTAACTCGATCCCAATTCAACTCGTCTAAAGTCTTAAATTTTTCTGATACTTTTTTACAATTAAATGTCATAATTGAGGTTTTGTTTCAGCAGGAGGTCTTGTAGAAAAAGGGCAGAAAGATCACTTGAGTCTTAAATTCCAAAATCATGTGTAAGTGTAAAGGTTGTATGATTTAAATCACCAATTTAAATTGCTATTTGATTCAAATGATTTTTTTTTAAAAATCACTGATTTAAATCAACATATTTAATGTTTTGGGTAAAAATACAAAAATGTTTCACTTTTTGAATTTTTTTCTACTGATTGGAAATGTTTGCAGGTTTTGCACATTTTAAACAGCAACCCCCCCCCTCTGTGAGCCTTCCAGTTCCTAGTTTTAAAGATGTATGAATACACGTGTGTTGAAAAACACCTCCATTGGCAAGTTTTTTTGTTCAATTCTGTCCACTTGTTTTGATTTGAATCAGCTTTTTGATTCAGTAAGAGAATTTGATGCAAAGGATTTATAATTATGATTTAATTTTATTTCATTTACATTGCCCTTTTAAGAGTTTAACCATAAAAAATGGGTAACAAGTTAAAACTCTGGCCTTTCAAATGCTTGATGAGCATAACATTCTAAAAATGTCTGATTGCTATCCGCAGCTTAGTCGTACAATTGGGACCAGTAATATCCTAGCAATACATGTACATGTATTTTGTTTGCATTTTTATAACTACAACTTATCACCGTGACCAGGAAAAAAAGAGCAAAAAATCTCCAACATTAAATCAACTTTTTTCACTGTGAATAAACTTTTTACTTTGATACGCTGTTCCATTATCCATGCAATGTTTCTGACATTATTTTGTCTCTCCAAAACATAATTTTTCAAAGTCTTTGTATGAATTTGGCTAAGACTGGCCGACAACATGTTGACAAAATGCGCTATTTCATCACAAGGAGTGCTCATGAGATCTCATGAAATACCTTTTTGTATAAATGCTGTAATAAAAATGATACAAATGAAAACACAACATCTTATAAACAATTTGGCTATTCATTCCCAAAATAACTCCAGAAGAAAGTGCTCGATAAGGGCAATGACTGCACCTGAACACTGAGGGCACACAGCCTAATAAATACAAGCCAGTGCGTAGGCATATTGTTTTCAGATCATACCAAGCACCATAGATGGCATGAATATTAAACTTCCTATACTGCAGTGCACAATGTTTTACCAGATTACCAGCAAAAAATTGCGGTGACGATCACAGGGTACAAACGTGGCTTATGGTTGTGACACAGGTGGAGCATAGCAAGCATTCACTTAGCCCCACAAATCGGGCTGTAGTGGCTCTGTTTTACAATCTTTCTCTTATCTGTCGCCACCACAGCCCCACTTCAAGGCATGTCTTAAATGCCTGGAATCCAAACTGCAGGATTGTCACAAACTTCGAATCCTAATATCTTCTGAAATGAGAATGACTCCACAATTTTACTTACACTGGCATAAGGTGGGGCTAGCATTCACTGTGCTCTGGCTATGGATGTACCAGACATGCCAGAAAGCAGTATTTAGCCAGATATTATAGCCCGGGCAGTTCAAACTCCTGTGTTCTTTCTCCATGGTTTAACATGGTAAAGTTTCAGTGTACATGAACCTTTTATATCTCTATAAGTATTTAGAAACGTTCGTAATTACAGTGTAACCATAACCACTAAATTCATACCCTTAATAAAGTGATTTTTAATCAAGCCTAAATCATTGCTCCGCATGTGGAGCTCAGAAGCTGGATCACAAACAAAATGAGACTGCATTTTACACAGAGGTAAAATACCAGCATTTGTACCTACACATAAAGCATGTAAAATAAATGCATTGGCCTGTTGTTCATGGCATGTTTCTCACTCGGTCATTTGATGCATGTATAAGTACCCTATTAAAAACTTCTTGTGAACTCCTTTGTCAAAACTTGGAGTTCAGTTTAAACCTTGGTATGCACTTTATCCTAGACACATGTATATGTGCATATGTACTTGTCTCTGAAGGAAGTGTCTTCTCTGAGGGTACATGTACCGGTAGATGTTATACTGCATGCAGTTCACCAAGGCTAAAATGTGGTGGTTTGTGAGTTTCATCAAATTACTTGATTTAAACTTCCTAATTTAAATCCAAATTTGTTTCATTTTGTCACAAAATAAATAAATCAAAGAAAACTATTACATATGCAGCTAATTTGCTTGCTTTTGAATAGACATTTGAGCAAACTTGTCTCAAATTTTAAAAAATCTGATTTACATTTTTAAAAATCTGATTTAAATCAAAAAATCAAAACCCTGGTACGTGTTTGTGGCACCTTAAACCAATCAATTCACTACTTTGAACCACGTCCCATATATTTTCCCATGGGGACCGAGTTGATTGTGGACTGCAATTACTTGAGACAGAGTTGATTTAAGACCGAATTGACTGGTGACAAAGTTGACCTGCACTCTTCACTTGGATGCTGTGTGGTCAGGGGCATGCAAAATACAGGAGACTTCACACACATCCACCAAAAGCTGGAGAGATATTGAAATGATATGCCAGACTAATACTATAGGTACCCAACTGACAATGGGAGCAGCTTTTATTTCTTCATTGTCTTGATGTCCATGGCTCATCTGCTGCTTGTGTGAGTTAAGTGTAAGTTTGGTATATTGTTTCAGTGTCTCTCCAGTTTTAAGTTACATGTAGGTATCAGTTTGGCTTATCATTTCAATACATGTGTATCTCCAGTTTTAAGTGAAGTGAATGTTATAAGTTTGGTAATTGTATATTGTTTCAATATCTCTTCGGTTTTTAGTGGATGTGAGTGAAATTCTTATAAAAGGAACAAACAATCAATTTGATCTTTGGGAAACACACACTGTTAACTAAATGCAATAAGACTAAAAGGTAAACTAAAAAAACAATAACACTCAAACTGTAAACAAAAAAAACCAACTAAAACTAATCTCAAAGACAATAACACTAAATTGATGCCCAACAGCCATTTCTTGTCCTGGTGCCACAATTTGTGTCTCCTTAGATTTTACTCAAAATGGAGAGACAAAAACTTAGGACAGGAAATGTGGTTAAGTGTTCATCTGTTACCAGGTTTTTACAGACGCTCTAGTCTACTGACTGGCACTGCAAACAGGTAATGATGGTGGTCGTCTTGTTCACACTGTGCATCTTGCAAGAAAATCTGTTGCATTCACTGCACAGATGTGTTGTTTGCCTCCTGTTGCTCCGGGTACAGAAAGCACATCTTCTCTTTGGACGAAACTCGCTGGGTCTAACAGGTGCCGGGGTTGGGTACTGGACAACAAATCCTGCAATTTCCATGGCTCTCAGCACATTCTTTGGCAGTCGTTGGGGCTGGGCCAGGCGCATCGTCACCTGTGGGTTGACCAAGGCCCTGACAAGCTGGTGGATGAAGTTGTGACAGGTTTTTTGCTCACCATGCAGACTGGGGTTCACTTGGAGATAGATGATGAAGCTGTTGATAGCAGCACAGTTTAGAAGGTGGTAAAATACCATCAGCGGCCAGCGTGTGGTGGTGCGGGCAGAGTTGTAAAGGGAGCACATCTGATCAAAAGTGTGTACACCAGCCTTGGTGGCGTTGTAGTATGTCAAGATGTCTGGTTTCTTCGAAGTTGGGTGTGTTTCCATGTCATGATGCATTGATGATAGGAGCAAGATGTTCTTCTTGGGTTTGGGCACATATGAAACCAGTGTCGATGTGTCAGAGAACAGAAACTGTGATGATTTTGTTGCCCGATTCCGTATGTTCCCCTTCTGCATCTCCAAGGGAACCTCACGGCGATTACCTTTGATTGTTCCAACAAGAGTCATGTTCTTTGTGTATAGGTAGTTGGCCAAGTCACTGCTGACGAAAAAATCGTTGGCAGTGATGTTCCGTCCTGTCCCAAACAATGGCTCAGCAAGTTCCTTGACAACTCGGGCCCCCAGATGGCATTCTACCCGGTTGGATCGCTTTCCAGTGTAAGGCTGAATGTTGTGAAGGTAGTGGGATGTGCTGTCCACTGACGCCCAAAACTTCAGTCCATATTTGGCTGGCTTTTTTGGCATGTATTGCCGAAAGGAACACCGTCCTCGAAACGCAACGAGCTGTTCGTCAATGGTCACACATTCAGAGGGGCTGTAGTGTCGGCGACAGGCCCGAGCAAACATCTCAAAGATATCTCTGATTGGAGCAAACTTGTCTGTGGATCTTCTCTGGGCCCGAGTCGCCTTGTTGTCGAATCTGAGCATGGTCAGGATGTCTTGGAATCGTGTACTGCTCATGGTAGCTAAGCACAGTGGTTTGCAGAAGAATCCTTGGCCCCAGAAAGAGCGTTGTCTTTCGTGCCCCGAATGTGTCAGTCCGAGGTACAACAAGAGACCCAAGAAGGCATACAGCTCCATCAATGCCACATTCCTCCACTCCTTTCCTCTCTTCATTGCTCCTTGGGCATTAGTGTGTTGCAAGATGACATGCAACATGGCCGCTGGAAAAAACAATTCGAAAATCTCCAATGGCGTGGTTGCTCCACCAACATTTCTGGGGCCAGCTTTCTGGGTCAATATGTTGGGCCTTGCCATTTTGGCAGTGGGGCTTGGATTGTTGGACCAAATGGTTCCATCCAGTGCCACTGTTTGTGTTTTCTGGGCCCTAGCTGGTGGCCGGATCACATGGCCCTGTCTGTGAGGAAAGGGCAGTTGTCGTCCTTTTGGTGAAATTTTTACTGGACGTTTCTTTTTCGGCGGCAATGGCACATCAGAATCTTCACTCTCTGTGTCGCTCTCCACAGTGATGTCACTCTGACTTGAGTGAATGGAGGGTTCATATTCAGAGCCACTTTCTCCTGAAAATGAACTCCAGGAACTTTCAGACATGTCAGCGTCATCTTGGAGTATGCCTCGGAGATCATCAACACCGGACACCTTGCTTGGAGAACTCAAGGAACCGTTGGATTCCTCTCCTTTGAATATGCCTTTATGGCCTAGGGGATCATCAGCATGGGACGTCTTCCTAGGACAACTTCGGGAACTGTCAGGGTCATCTTTGATTATTCCTTGGAGAACATCAATGCCATCGACACTGGGCATCTTGCTTGGAGAACTCTGAGAACTGTCAGGGTCATCTTTGATTATTCCTTGGAGAGCATCAATGCTATCGGATGTCGTGCATGGAGAACTCCAGACACTGTCAGGGTCATCTTTGATTATTCCTTGGAGAGCATCAATGCTATCGGATGTCTTACTTGGAGAACTCCAGAAACTGTCAGGGTCATCTTTGATTATTCCTTGGATGGAAACGTGCAAAAATGAGTGAGGGTGCTGTTTATTTGGTAACTCATTTTCTTAAAGAGGAAATTGTGATTAAAATTTGTCTTTTTCCGCCTGCTATAGCTCCTCTATTTAATTTCAAATTTTAATCTTTTCGAAATTCCAAGCAATGCCAACATTTAATTGATTGTAACAAAGCGTGAATAAATAGAAACATTTCATGGAAATGTGAATTTTACCTTTAAACTCTTAAGTTACATGTATGTCAAAGTCCACACCCACCCATTTGTATATAAAAAACCCAACAAAGTCTGCTCTTCATAACACACCGTACTAAAAAATCAAAACATCTTAAAACATCATTGTTTCAAATGAGTAGACCTATTTCTTTGCTTTGCAGAGTCCAATGGAATCCAACTTTTTTACTGTGTGTTATTTATACTTGTATTACTTTAGTTATTTTTTCATCTCTCGATTTTACATGTTATTATTTTCATAAGCAGCTGATAACCAGCATCCCAGTTTATTCCCAGCAATGTCCATATGTTATTTATTAATATTTTTTCTGGTAGCATCTTAGGAGAGCCTCACGATAGTGATAAGTTTGCTTCTTGGTAATAATCCCTCACTCAGGGGTGTTATCAGTTTGTACCATGTAGCTATTTTATAATTTTCCATGTCCGTGTTTTATGCTTGTTGCCTGTTATCTTCGTCTTGATACATGTACCTGAGAAGAACTTTCGAAGTTACATGCTCGGCCTAATCAAAATGTTTGATGACATCCTCTCCCAGATCACTTCAAAAAGGCCTACCTTGGACATGCTGGAGAGCATCAATGCCATCTGCACTGGGCGTCTTGCTTGGAGAAGCCATTGTGATTGAAAGAACCGGCACGAAATGGGACAAGGAATCTCGCACAAGCCTGCAGGCCAGACATATCCGTGTACATATATACAATCATGTAGATGTACAATGTACATGTACACAATCCTGCAATACAAACGCATGGGGTATGCCTGGTTCCTTGTCAAGCCTTTGACTGAGAATAGGGTATTATTATGACATAGTCCGGTCATAAGGGACCAGGGAACTAGATCTGTCATTATCGTACAACCTCGTTCTCACAAGCACGATCTTGCCGCGCCATATTGGTTGCCTTGCAACGCTAGGGAAGGAACCTCGAAGGAATGCGCACGCAGCCAATGGAGTCGAGGTTAATCATCGACTGCCGCCGAAATTTTAAGCGTAAAGCACGGCATGTATGGTGTACTATTTACCATGAAGCAAAGGGCGACAGCACGCGTCGCGTCGTGCGTCGGGACGTGCTTCAGTCGACGCGATGCACGACACGACAGCACGATGCGACGGAAGGGGCGACGTTTAGGCAGAAAAAATGCAACAAGGAAGGGACCTAAGACGGGCGACGGCGCGACGCGTCGTGTGTTGACAAACGAAATGGCAAGAAGGCGACGGTTCGGACCAGACGGCACGACGCAAGGGAGCCGTCGTGCCGTCCGGTTGCGTCGCCTGGAGGGAGGCAAGAGAGAGAGAAATGTTTGTCGTAAATAGTACACCATAATTTTTAACTTTGACCCTTGATCGTTTCACATACTTGTTTGATCGATCCACCATGCCTGACTCTCATTTTAGCAGTAGAACTAGAAGATGTATTCGTTTTTGTAGTTGCGCCGAACTCCACTGGAAAGAAGAAATAATATCCTGACATCGGTAAAGTGACGTGTATATGAAATAGTACCATTTGTTGTTACATAAATGAATTAACAAAATATAGTTTTGTTGGGGTAGATCGTTTTTCTCGATAACTCAGTTACTCTAGACGTAACTTTACTCGTTAACGGCCTGACGTTACGGCTATAGCCTATGTAATATTTCTGTCTCTCCCTGGCCCTGCACGAAATCCCACAGAACTGAATGTAAATAATAAATGATTTACAATGTACAATTCCTTAATATTTTTCATAAGAGACGAATTGATTCAACATTATTTTGAGGGCGGGTATACCTATGATGAAATCTGCTGTATACTCCAAATTAGACATGACCTGAGTTGCAGGTAGGTTCACAGAAATATTTTAAACAGTAACGTTACTTGTTAGCCCCATAAATAATGCTGATATGCTGGACAACCTGTTCTCATTGGTCTATCCACCATGGCATACACACCCACAAAAACCAACATGTCACATTTTCTGAAACTTAAACCAGGTCGTAATTGCCCCCGAACAATACATTTAATAAACAGTTTGTTATCCACAGCACTGCCTAGTATTTCTGTATTTCAAGGTGAAATTGAGAGGACAAAATGGAATATCTGTATCGGTTGGCAGATTTCTTTCTACAACTTGATGAAAACAAGTCAGCACATTTTTACAGTATGCAAATTAGAATTAGACTGTAGATAAGTTGGCCTGAACATTTTTGCTGAAAATGTTTTTCCCAACAAAACACTTGGTTGAATTCTCAGAAAGGCGACATTTTCTTGTCAAGGGGCAGGGGTAGTCTAGCATTATTGGTGGGATTTGTACTTGCCTTATTAGGAAAAGATCCTCAGAAGTGAATGGAATCATCAGATTGTCATTTGTTAAACCCCGGCTTTTGCAGGTCCTATGCAAATCTTTTGATGGGCGACACACGACTGTCGACGCACGATGGGTGACACACGACGGGCGACGGAAAATGGCATGTTTGGAACTGGTAAATGGCAGAATTGGGACACAACAAAAAGCAAAAGACGACGGACGACGGCAGATATGGAATTCCATATAGACCTGGAGGAGAAAAATACAATGGACTGCCAACTCCAGCGGGCGCAAGTCGATCTTGCGTCAACCAGAAGTGCTGAAGTTACCGGCACAGACAACTTCCGTTTTGCTGTTTTCCGTGTGTTAAATTGTGCAAGTAGCACAATGCGTAACACAGAAATACTAAAAAAAAAGGCATAAATTTCCAGGTAGTAATTGTACAGTTGATGGAAGCAGCGCCTAAAGGCACAAATAGGGGGTTGAGGTTTCATGGCATAACGAACATAACACACTTATGCTGTCTGTCCCATCCATACGTGCCCATTTTGCTATTTTATCCAAAACATGAAGAATTCCAAGGCAAAATTACGAGCGCTGCGACGCGTGACGGTCGCAATCGTTAATTGCAAGTTAACACCTGTTGAAAGGTCAACCTGAAGTTTCCTCTGCCGGCAACTCCGGCCGACGGAAGATGTATACACGCAATGCACAGGGCGCCCGCAGGAGTTGGTGGTCCATTTTATTTTTCTCCTCCAGGTGTAGTATGCTGATGGCAAGCGTTATTGAAATTTGTTTGTACGCCAATGGCGATGCTGTGACACGTGCAAAGTGTCGGCTATAAACACAGCGTGGTAATTTATCTTCTCACTCAGTATCACTGAAAACCTGTCTTTTGGCGACATATTTCAAATCATTTATTATCTTGGTCATTTTTTGATGAACGAAAAAGTGTAGTGAGAATATTTTCAGCAATGAGCAAGAAAAAGAATAAAATTCGAATTGACAACCGTTTTTGTCATGCATTGAGCTAGCTCGCGCGCCTGGCAGAAATTTACCCACAATGCTCGGCACGTTAACTGTGACCTTGTGTGACATATTTACTTCACTAAAATCTGTGCAAACTGTGCAAGGGCGCTGTGCGACGAGCGAAATGTTTTGTTGCCATGTGCATTGTGGGTATATTGTAACGGGACTGTTTGCCAGTCTCATATTTTGATATCATTTGCATTGTGGGTAAGACCAAACGTGAGTAAGGCTGTGTCCAAATTATGTGGCTGTGGCTAGCAATTATACACGAGTCTATGGTAGTGGCCGTGGCCGGTTCCCATTGAGTAGTGTTTAATTTCAAGCCACAGCAAAAGCTAGGTCTAAATCTTAAACTCCATTGGAAATATGCAGACACGCCAACGATAGACCAAGGCCGTTTTCCAATACTCAACTTCGGTCCGTCTCAACCTTCAACTGTTTTTTTACTAGCTGACTTTGAAGCTGTAAGCGCAGTCATCAGTCTAATAGTGCCACAGAAGATCAAATAAGATGCAAGAAAGCCAAAAATTACAGTAATCCAATGTAATTGAAACACCTCAGACCCACAATCGGGGATTGGTTTTGGGAACGAAGCCTGAACGGAGACGAAGTTGAGTATTGGAAAATGACCCTAGCTGTAGCTCAGAAAGCCCATGTCGATGTTAGACACAGCCTCACCTGAGCTATGGATTCCAAGGGTTGATCATCCGTGTAAATAAACCACAGGGCCACTGTATATAATTGTATGAAATAAACCATTCGTTTTATGTCTGTCTTTCTGTTGTCAATCCACAATTCTTTGTGCTCTCCTCTACACAACCCAAACAAATACATGACAGAGAAATGTTATAAATTTGCTTCAGTTTCCAACTAAAGTGGTCTAGGGCCCAACTGATCCTGCCCAAATTGGAACAAGCTGAGGTAACCAATGGAATTTAATATCAAAAGTTGGGCGCATTGTAAGTTGGGCATACAAACTAAACAAACAACATGTCTGCCTCTACAATCATGTGGGACAATACAGGCGATTCACAAAAGTGCACCTCCAAGAGTTTGCAACGTGTTGGCCGATCACGATGTGTGAAATCTGTCAATCAAAGATTGAAAAGGGTCGACAGATTTCGTGCGTTGTGATTGGCCAACGCGTTGCAAACCTTTGGAGGCGCACTATTGAGAATCACCCGTGTTGCCTGAAAAAGTATGAATGTATAGCCTAGTTACTCCTTGCTTTATTACCATACATTTTACACGAAGTGTCTCATTCCATGTCAACTCGGCTAAGTTCTGAGTGGTTTTTGTGAATTTTTGGAGTCAAATGTGTTTGGCTTTTATAACGCGTTCAGTGTTGGCGCAGCCCTCTAATGCATTAATGTGATGGGCCTTCCTTCTAACCAGTACTGTCAGTAGCATCTTAAGAGAAAAAAATTTGCTTTAAATTTTACAGAAACTAAAATTTTAAAATTTGACCTGGACCAAGTTGATCTAGGACCAAGTTGAATTTGGAACGAGTTAACCTGGGACAGAGTTGACATGGGACTGACTTGACTGAGTTCAATTGAAACCGAGTTGACTCAGACTTAGTTGACTGGAATTCCTAGTGCAGTCCACTGATTTGGTGCACTTTAATGTTCCGTCGACTCTTGTTGTTGGCCAAGAATTTCATCGTAACTTTCCACTACCGCACCAACTACGGTGTTTGACGAACTCTCAGAGTTGTGGGGTTCGACGTCAAACCCCACAGCCTTGGGGATAGGGTTTGATGTTCACTGTGTGGCATACGTCGAACCCCACAGTTCTGAGAGTAACTTTCCAGCAGGTACGTAAACTCAAAACTTCTGAACAGACATGTTCAGAGCTTGATAAAATTTTAGTTTCTGTAAAACTCTGATCGAGTTGATTGCGGACAGCAATTACTTGAGAACAACTTGACTAGTGACAAAGTTGACCTGTACTCTTCACTAGGATGATGTGTGGTCAGGGGCATGTAAAATAGACTTCACACACATCCTCTAAAAACCGGAGATATTGAAACAATATACTTAAACTTAACTTAAAACTGGAGAGATATTGAAATGTTATACCAAACTTATACTTAACTCATACAAGCGCCAGAAAAGCCGTCGACACCAAAGACAACAAAGAAATAAATGCTTTTCTGATCGTCATTTGGGTACCTACATGTACATGTATAAGTTCGGTATATCATTTCAATATCCTTATTAAAAGGAAATCCTTATGAAAGGAAATAAAATCAACTTTGATCTTTGGAAAACACGCACTGTAAATTAAAAGCAATAACACTTAAACTGTCAACAAAAAAACGGCTAAAACTAAACTCAACAGACAATAACATTAAATAGATGCCCAATAGTTACTCCTTGTTCTGGTGGTTGTCTCAGAATTTACTCAAAATGGAGAGACAAAAATTTAGAATGACAAGATGTGGTTGAGTGTTCATCTGTTATACCAGGTTTTTACAGTCACTCTAGTGTACTGACTGGCACTGTAAACAGGTAATGATGGTGGTCGTCCTGCTCACACTGTGCATCTTGCAAGAAAATCTGTTGCATTCACTGCATAGACGTCTTGTTTGTCTCCTGTCACCTCGGGGACAGAAAGCACAATTTCTCTGTGGCCGCAACTCGTGGGGTTTAGCAGGTGCCGTGGTTGGATAGTGGACAACAAATCCTGCCACTTCCATGGCTTTCAGCACATTCTTCGGCAGTCGTTGGGGCTGGGCCAGGCGCATCATCACCTGTGGGTTGACCAAGGCCCTGACAAGCTGGTGGATGAAGTTGTCGCGGGTTTTTTGCTCACCATGCAGATTCGGATTCATTTGAAGATAGATGATGAAGCTGTTGATAGCAGCACAGTTCAGAAGGTGGTAAAATACCGCCATAGGCCAGCGTCTAGTGATGCGGGCACAGTTATAGACGGAGCACATCTGATCAAGTGTGTGTACGCCAGCCTTGGTGGCATTGTAGTATGTTAAGATATCCGGTTTCTTCGAAGTGGGGTGTGTTGCCGTATCATGATGCATTGATGATAGGAGCAAGATGTTCTTCCTGGGTTTGGGCACATATGAAACCAGAGTCGATGTGTCAGAGAACAGAAATTGTGATGATTTCGTTGCCCGATTCTCTATGTTCCTCTTTCGCATCTCCAAGGGAACCTCACGGCGATTACCTTTGATTGTGCCCACAAGAGTCATGTTCTTTGTGTACAGGTAGTTAGCCAAGTCATTGCTGATGAAAAAATCGTTGGCAGTGATGTTCCGTCCTGTCCCAAACAATGGCTCAGCAAGTTCCTTGACAACTCCGGCCCCCAGCTCGCGTGTTACCTGGTCGGATAGCTTCCCAGTGTGGGGCTGAATGTTGTGAAGGTAGTGGGATGTGCTGTCAACTGATGCCCAAAATTTCAGTCCATATTTTGTTGACTTTGTCGGCATGAACTGTCGAAAGGAACACCGTCCTCGAAATGCAATGAGCTGTTCGTCGATGGTCACACTTTCAGAGGGGCTGTAGTGACGGCGACAGGCCTGAGCAAACATCTCAAAGATTTCTCTAATCGGAGCAAACTTGTCTGTGGATCTTCTCTGGGCCCGAGTCGCCTTGTTGTCAAATCTGAGCATGGTCAGGATGTCCTGGAATCGTGTACTACTCATGGTAGCCAGGCAGAGTGGTTTGCAGAGGAATCCTTGGCGCCAGAAAGAGCGTACTCTTTTGTGGCCTGAATTTGTCATTCCAAGGTACAATAAGAGACCCAAGAAGGCATGCAGCTCCATTAATGCCACATTCACCCACTCCCTTCCTCTCTTCATTGCTCCCTGGGCATTAGTATGTTGCAAGATGATATGCAACATGGCCGCTGGAAAAAACAGTTCAAAAATCTCCAATGGCGTGGTTGTTCCACCGACATTTCTGGGGCCAGCTCTCTGGGTCAATATGTTGGGCCTTGCCACTTTGGCAGTAGGGCTTGGATCGCTGGACCAAATGGTTCCATCTGGTGCCATTGTTTGTGTCCCTTTGACCAGTGCTGGTGGCTGGGCTGTTGCTGCTCGTGGCCGGATCACATGGCCCTCTGCACGGGGAGAGGGTTGTTGTCCTTTCAGCAGACTTTTTGCGGTACGTTTCTTTCTCGGCGGCGGCGCCACATCAGAATCATGACTCTCTGTGTCGCAGTCCGTAGTGATGTCACTCTGACTTGAGTGACTGGAGGGTTCATATTCAGAGCCACTTCCTCCTGAAGATGAACTCCAGGAACTGTCAGACGTATCAGAGTCATCTTGGATATCATCAGCACGGGACATCTTGCTTGGAGAACTCCAGGAACTGTCTGAGTCATCTTCTTGGAATATGCCTTGGAGATCATCAGCACAGGACATCTTGTTTGGAGAACAACTCCAGGAACTGTCAACATGGTCAGGGTCATCTTTGATTATTCCTTGGAGAGCATTAATGCCATCGGCACTGGACATCTTGCTTGGAGAACTCCAGAAACTGTCAGGGTCATCTTTGATTATTCCTTGGCAAGTATCAATACCATCGGCACTAGACATCTTGCTTGGAGTTGGAGAACTCCAGGAACTGTCGGGCTCATCTTTGATTACTCCTTGGCATGCTTGGAGAGCATCAATGCCATCGGCACTGCGCATCTTGCTTGGAGAACTCCAAGAACTGTCAGGGTCATCTTTGATTACGCCTTGGCATGCTTGGAGAGCATCAATGTCATCGGCACTACAGATCTTGCTTGGAGAAGCCATCGTGATACCGTGACAGAATAAACCGGCAGAATACTGACTGCTGCACGAAATGGGACAATGAATCTGTCACGCATACGGCGTGCAAAGCCATGCATGCACATGTAACACAACGTTACAATGCAACACAAACGTATATCCCTGGTCCCATCCCATGCCATTAACAAAAAACCATACAAGGGTTCGGGGGACTAGATCAGAGCACACAACGCACAGTACGGTGACCATTAATCAACACTCCAGAAATGTGTGTTACACAGTACCTGTGCATACATGTACTGTACATGTACATGTTATGGACGAAGTATAGAAAAACTGTACATGTACAGTGCATGTACATACATGTACATATGTCATGTATAAATGTACTGTACGTGTTACATGCAAGCTACAAATTGAAAAGTGAGGGGGTGGAAACTTATAGCCAAAAACCAGTGTTGTAGTCGAGTACTTTTTTCCGAGTACTTTGACTGCCGAGTACAAAGACAGGGCGAGTACTTTGCCAGCCGAGTACAAGTACTGGTTTCCGAGTACAAGTACTTGCACTTCCGAGTACGAGTACAAGTACTTCTAATTCCGAGTACGAGTACAAGTACTTCTAATTCAAAAGTAGTTTTATCTTAAATTAGAGACTCTAAGACCTGCCACTGTGTAAAAGAAACACCGAATGCAGATGACATAGCCAAAAAAACAAGTGATCTGGCTAGCAATGTCACGGTCACTACACGTGCGTTGCAGCAGTTGACACAACGTGCACGGCGCGGCGAAGTCTATTTTCCAGACTCAATTATTCACATGCCTGTGATTTTCTGTATACTGGGTTCGTTGTTAGAATTTTCGGGTCCAGGAACCAGACTACTAATGCCCAAGTAAATCGCGGGACATTCTGAAGTACCACAATATAATTTGCGTACGTGATTGGTTAAATACGCGCACAGACGGCGAATGGGTCGTATACGTTAATGGTCCCTCGTTCGGCCTTCTCTTTATCAGAACCGTATCGAATATCGGGTCATTGGAGTCGATATTTTTGTACCTTATTTTACGGCCGTGGTAAGTTAACTTAAAGGATTTTTTTATCGAGTACTTTTAATCGAGTACGAGTACTTTGATGCTCGAGTACAATTTTTGGATGTCAAGTTCCGAGTATTTTGTAGCCCGAGTACAAGAACTGTAGTTCGAGTACGAGTACTTGGACGTCCGAGTACTAGTGCGAGTACGAGTACTTGAGTAGTACTCGAGTACGAGTACTACAACACTGCCAAAAACTTAATGCTAAACGGCGTTACAAACTGGGAATGGAAAAGTCAGAGGTGGAAATGTGTAGCAAAAAGTGGTACACCATAGACTTCGGTAGAACTCAATGCTGCACAGTGTTACAAACTAGGAATTTCATAGTCAGTTGCTTCCTCAGCTTCCTCAGTAGCAAATACATGTACATTGTCCTCGTGTACGGAAGCGTATAAGGGCCACTTGCAATTTTTTTTCGAGTTATTATCTCGCCCGGGCGAGTTAAAGGGTAAATGCCTATCTCGCTGCAGCGCGTTATGCGATGTTGCCGCGGCCTTAAATTGAAATCCCGCTGCTTCAAATGCTTCAGTAGTTTCATATATCTTATTTAGCATGTCGTTGTACTTATATATATATAAGGGTGGAATGCTGTAAAATTCAGTGGGTTTCAGATAGCCTTAAACAAAGCTTGATTCAATCAAACTTGCTTTCCAACACAAAAGAAAACAAAAGAATCTCTTTTGGGGTTTGAATTTCCATATCCGGAAGTTGGGAGGACTACTTCGACTCCCTGGTAGACTGCCTGTTGAAAGGATAACTTAGCCTTTTCATTTTTACTTGTACAAATAATCCTATTTACATAAGCGCCCCGAAGGGGACCCTGACAAGGAAGAAAAAAGAAAGAAAAAGAAAACAGTCAAAGAAATGAAAAGTAGAAAAAAAATAGAACATAATTATTTGCTTGAGAAAAAAAGAAAATCGACCGTCTTCCTGCAGTTAAATGTTATTGTTTTAACTGCACGGTTCCCCCCCCAAAAAAAATCCTGACGACATCCATGCATATTTTTAGCCAATGTTTGTTGCCATTTCGGACCAAACCTCGAAGTTGATACCATTCTAAAACAAAAATTTGCTGTGATTTAAGAGATTTCAACAGGCAAAAAGAAAACTGAAATGAAGGTGAAAAGGAAACTAACACACACTTTTCAGTTTGAATGAAATCCCCAAGCTCTTTGATCTCCACATCGATCCATGTGTTAACTCGACACAAACCACCCATACAGCGCAGGGCGCTAGGAAGGGCAAATACACGACATTTTGGGTCGAGAACTATTGGACGGAGTCTATTAACATCTGAACACGGGTCGACACTTTCGAATCGGTGCACATGACACGTGTACACTATATTCGGAGGTTAGCGTAGTAATCAAAAATGCTTTGATGAGCGTCCAAAGCTGTGAGGTGTTTCATGCATTGCTTTGTAACTGTTTTTGGTCTCTTGAGGTACTATTATAGATTAATAAATTTCGACTGATGAAATTTCAAATTTGAATTTCAAGTCTGTTTGCTTCTGTTTGGCACTTGGGAAATGTAGGAATGAATTAAAAACAGTCTACGCCTCATTTGAATGTGGAAATTCACCCCACAAAATAAGATTTTGATACAAGATTGATACAAGTCTACGAGTATTTTATGAACTCGGGCTAACATGAGCAATCATGTAAGTATATCTTTTGCTAATATGTTCATATGTCGCAGCCTAATAAAAACACCTTAACCCAGTAGGCGTGGCACAAGTATATACAAAATATATTCTTAAAAATCGTGATGCTCTGCTCAGCAATGGGGCTTTCAGTTTTGCACTGTTTTCCAAACTTGTCTTCTGTTTACATTAGTCGAGTAGAAATTAATTGATATCTTGATTGCACAATTTTATTTTTAATTAAATATTTTAATTTTTCTCCCTCTGGAAAGCAGTAAACACCATTTGAATAAAAATTTACAAAAAATGGGTATTTTGCTGGGAAATATCCCACATTTTTCCTTTTTATAGTTCTATGTTTCAGGCAACTTTAATTATATTAAGGTGATCCCAAGTACTTTGATTAAATAAATTTGAAACAAAATGGTGGCTCATCAACTTGTTTTCCAGTCGACTTATTTCAGTGTGGGTGAAAATCCTGTATTAAAATAATTTTTATTTAATACTCCAGGTTTTTTCGTGCTATATACTTTTACTCCGAGTAGTTCGTGTCAGTGTGCTGTATGAACGTCCTGCGTTGCTTAGTCATGGAACATTTTTTGTTTGATGAAGAAAGATACATCCGGGTTGTAATACCACGATATAAAAAGACAATTTTTTTTAAATTGGTATTTTCAAAAACTATGCAACTTGTAACTATTGTGGTGAGCTACTCGATAATAATATATTTCTCGAAATATCTCAATGCGTCACAAAGTGAAACAGCGCCACCATTTGATTTCACACTCCACAGTCGATTTCGGGGGTTTCGTAAAATTGTAAGTGGATCTATTTTGCAGGATTTTACTTTAAAAGCAAACGTTCGTCTTATTTGTCTTTGTTTTCAACGTGTACTGCTCCTTGAATTTGTCAGAGACACCTCTGTGTTTATGTTTGTCTTTGTCTTCATTGAAAAGTGGACAAAAATTTGTTTCAAAACTCGGACCACCACGATAATGTCATGCATGTACATGTACAGTACATATATGTACGTACATGTACACTTCATCATCCTCCCTTAGTACTGTACAGCCCAGTATTGTACATGCGGAGCGGTGTTGCATTTGTGCCGCGTACCATCCCCTCCTTCCTCCATGGTACCATGTACCACGCTTGCCTGCCCCTGCTGGGGTGTATGACTACTCGGCAATGTAAGGGAGGCTCATAAATTTTCTTGAAGTTTGTTTTTGAAGTGATCTTGAAGAAAATGTCATAAGAAACATTTCAATCAAAGTTTGGAATCCATCGGACTCTGCAACCAAAGCAAAGAAATATTGATTTAAAGTGGGGATGTTTTTTAGATTTTTTAGATGTTTGGGATGTGTTTTGTATATGTGTGTTATGCATTGCAAACTGTAATAATTTTGTACACAAAAATGAGTGGATTCTACCCGAAAAGCTCAAAATTCATATATTCATAATATCTTTGTTCCTACATGTAGCTCTACTAAGTGGAATGTTAGTATTCCTCTTTTTCAATTTTGGACGGGATCGTCATACTAAATCTCCACGTCTGTACATAAAGTAAGGTTGAAACGGTTCTCAAAAATTCCAAAGACTCACCAAAAATTACTCTATCACCACTTACTGGCTTCCGTAAATGCCTACGTCTAATGGTCGGGGCTTCTATGATATTTCTGACTTCAAAATCTGTCAAAATCCGACTGTTTTCGCTCGACACACGCACAGCACTTGAACATTTCGCAACCTGCACCTTTCAAATGCACATATTTAGATTTAGAATATAACTCTATGGGCGAAACATGGTCCTCCCAGAAACACGTATGAGTGGCCTGTACGTGGTCTGGGCACAAGACTTGTTGATTGTGACGGTTGGGAGTGCTACCAACCACTGTTTCCTGGTCAATACGTCTTATGCCCTGACTACATTTGGGCCTCTCCTGCGGTTTCGTTAGAGGACCATGTTCACCCATATTTCCTCAGTATATGTGATCCTAATGCTGGGAAGACGTCAACTTGTACGCCGATCAACTTGTATGCATATTGGTAGACTTGTACAGTGACCAACTGGTATGCAAGCCAACTCGTATGCAAGCCAACATGTACACTGACCAACTCGTACACCAACCAACACAAATATGCAAGAAATTATTCTTACTAATACATATATAGGGATCTCGCAAAGCAGAAATGTATGTGACACGATGGGTTTTTCAACGGTATGGCGCGGGGATGGTATCCTCTGAAAAAGTACACCTAAAATTCCTGTAGTTTCAGTTCGCAGGCGCTTTGTGAAATCAAGAACCTTAGAACACAAACCCCTACAGCTCTCTTTAGAGCAAAACATTTTCAAAAGAGATGCTGCATTGCAGAAAGGATTTTTCCAGAACCACATTCCCCCCTCCCAGAAAAAAAATTTTTTAGCTAAGAAATCAATCAATCTGAAAAAAAAAATTGATAGTTGAAATACCACCTAAAAATCTTAAGAAAATAATTAAGAAAAATATTTGCCTAGGTACATAAAACATTTTTCAAAATCCCAGCACTGTTTTTTTTTTTGGCGGTCCAGGTTGCTTGGGAAGAAAAGCTGCCCAGTACTCTCGCGTCAAATATCTTACGCATGAAAATGACTTTCAGAGTCTCAGAGCAGAAAGCCAAACGTCTTCCTAGTTTGATGGCGAGTGTATGAACTCAAATACGCATGCAACTACGTGGCATATGGGTTGGTTGGTGTACGAGCAGGTTGGCATATGAGTTAGTCGATGAACGAGTTGGCATGTGTAGGAGTTGGCATGCGTACGAGTTGACCAGCATACCCTAATGTCAGTTTACTCCAAACTAGCAACTGGGTGGAGTCTGGCATCAATATACTGTCATACGTATAACGGATCCCTCCACAGACTGATTGCGCTCAGTAAGTCACATGACCAACGTCCCCCATAGGCCATGGCAAAGTGTGTCATAAGTGTCACTAACCAAAAAGAAAGCTGACTGTCAGTGATATACCCAGCAAGAAATGAGACCGAGGGGTACCCCCCAACATGTCCAATCCCTATACACATTCCAGACTATTGTTACTGAACACATCCCCCAAGATGTCTGAAAGGAATTCCCCAGATTCCTGCGAGACAATGACCAACACAAAGCAGGGGGTTCTCTCCGTCTCATACCTTGCTGCATATGGTCAGAGAAATATTCAGACTACTGATGTGCTGAGTGCTATACCGAAAATTGACTTTATTTTGGGTAAACAATGCCTAAAACACTCATTGCTATGGGAGGATGATATTTTGTCAATATTTTATACCCACTATTGGTCAGGTGATGTTGCGGTTGCAATAAGTCTATCGTGGAGTAGGTCTACCTCGCCACTTGAAATAGGGCCCAGGAACTATACCCCTCATAATCACTGGCTAGTCTGGCTACGAGGTTGAATTGAGTGCACATACTCTGTAGGTGGCTACACGGACGTGTATAATAAAATCTGGACTCGCAATGCCCTTAATCAGCTTATAGAGTCATTGAATCCACTCGCAGCCATTTTACCGAGCCGAATACAAAGCTTTCCTGGTAATGCCCGCCTTTGTTCTTCCTGACGTCAATAGTAGGGAGCCAACCCACGCCTTTGTATTCGGCTCGGTAAAATGACCGCTGGTTGGCTTCTTTTTCATACAAAGGCGTTGCAAGTCCAGTTTTTTTTATATACGTCCGTGGGTGGCTACAGTACACAATACAAGGTTATGCTACATCCTTGAAATCGCAGTGCCAATGAATTGGAGTCATTATGCACAGTGAATTAGATTTTTAATGGGAATGTCCAGAGGGAATATCCTGTACCCGGCTGCACGGCTACGAAGTCAAAGCAGATTAAGAACGACATATTTACTGTGGGTAGGCAGTCAACCATGACGCTGTAGCAGACTATAAGATAACATGCCAGTGGTGGGGTATTTTGCTTTTTTGCCCAGATGACTGATCTGGATGTAGATGTGGATCTTTGTGAAACAGCCACGTTGACAAACGTACAGTCTTATGCATAACGGGATAAGCAGTGTGTTTACAGTTTTCAAAACGTTGTATCCTGACCGTGACACTGTGCTTCAAGAATTGTTCTTGGAAGAAGAAATACGTACATGTAAAACCTTTGCTGTCATGGGCCTTGTCAGTCCATATTGTCCTTCCTCCATGGTTTAGTATACTGTATCTTGCCAGATAGATTGGGGTCTACTCCATACATGTATTTCATTGGTTCTTAAGTTAAGTTCCCATAGGTACGATCTTGCCTCACCATGTTGGTTCAAACAGTGCCTTGCCCGATCTAACCCCTGGTATTATAAGATTTAAACCCTAACAGTCCTCAATCCTCCAATTTCATTATTGATTTACTTACACCCTAGGTTGTTGGGGTTAAATATTCCTTTGTTTGGGATATTTAAATTAGGACTTAAGTCAATATATTCACGGGCGACACAGATTTATGCGTGCGTGACGTGCAGGAGAATACGTGAGCGTGAGCATGCAGCTTTTGAAGTATTCATGCGAATAATTGTACATTTATATATGTTCATCCTGAATAGCCAGTCAGTGTCATTTTTGTATTCTACACAACCAGGGGCTAGTGAGGAAAACAGGCAGTAGGGCTGAGTCAATTCCAATAATTCACTAATATTCAAATATTTGACCTTCATTTGGATTGAATATCCAAACATTCGGTCTTACCGACCAGCAGATTTTTGATGATTAACCCTAACCCTCATCAATCCTCCAAAATTTTTCGGACAGTTTTGGTGGATTTTGGAGGATCGAGGGTGAATGGCAAAAGTGCATGGCTTATTGCGAAGGATGCCATGCATGAAGGTCGTGGGTTAGACCTTGAGTTGATCTTGCTCAGTCATGCACAAATTCAGCCCGATATTTCTTTTGAATCAACCGCACTGCTCAAGAATGCCATTCTCACTGCCTCAACATCATGACAGGAATTGCCGGAGGATTTTGAAGGATTGAGCCAGTAGGCACACCTGCAAGTAACATTTTCAAGAAATTTTGGAGGATTGGGCGAGAATTCAATCTTTTCACCCCCCCCCCAAATTGGAGGATTCGGGAGGATTGAGGAGGGTCCCTAGCAAAAAGGGCCCAGGGGTTAGGGTTATGCCATACAAAATCAGCTGCAAAAATGCACACAATTGTGCAAAATAATCACTGTAATAGCTTTTCATGTCTAGGAGTACCAGTTTCTCCAGCCAAGAGTTAGGAAGATTTAAGAGACAAACAATTCTTGTACTTCTTGCCCCCTTGAAAGTTTCTTTTCTATTTTTCATGAATAATTTACTTTTTGAATTGTAAGATTTTTTTTTTCATTTGAAAATGCATGTCATTCATAGTGCAATTTTTCTCAGTTAAAACAAAAGAAAATTCTCCCTTCCTTTTCATGAATTTGCATTCCAATATACAATTTCAGAAAACATATTAAAATATTCGATAATCGATCGAATATTTGGATATCTGGCGCAGCCCTAACACGCAGCCCATGGAGTCGAGGTTGGTTTTCAAGGAACCAGACAATTAGTGCCATGCATTGTTATGCATAGCAGGTTCAAAGTAGCCTGCAGTGGCAAAGGAAAATCAAGTTTCATACTGACATTTCGATGGAAGCACTGATACTTTTCAGTTTGAGCCACAGTTTTTGTTAGACCATGTATCTTCTCTAAGAAATAAATGTGGTGAGTACTGTCCATGATTAGCACACGAGTGCATCTTTCAGTATGAATGCCCTTAAGAAGTGGTAGGTAAATTCCGATTTGCATTCCTTTAGTGTCACAAAATTAAATTGCTGTGATTGTCTGCGTACCCTTTCCATTTCAGAACCATAGAAGGCTGTAAATATGGGGGACTGTAGTGATTTAGATAGGTAAGTATCGATGATTGAAATATTTGAATAGGAAGTGTTAGTAAAATTTTGGGTGCACAAGCCTTTTGATTGATCAGAGGTGTTTATGGCAATATTCTTTCCAGACACACCTTCTTGGGTTGAGTGTTTTTTTTACTATTGTATAAGTTTCTTGGCTTCCTTGGTTAAACCTTCATCATCTTCTTCCTGCAGTTCAATATGAGTTGCAAGTCTTGACCACTTTGCGCCCGATGACATGTAAACAAAGTCAGGCCGTGTGTATTCATAGCCATGGCTAACAGGTCTATACCACCTAGCCCGACCCCCTGCCCCCCCTTGCATCCAGTTGCCATTTATGCATTTATTTATTGTGGAAGGGTGTGTTTAACTTCAACTTGGCCGCTGTACACACGGTCAGTCGTGGCGGCCAGTATCTCTCCATAGGCACACCTGGGAGTGTTGAAAAATCTAAGGTTTGTGATGAGTGGGCATTTAACGCCAGCATTTATATCATTTGGCTTTTGTCAACAGTTGGCTGTTATATCTTGCCTTTTTCGAAAGTGGAAATTTTCTTGGCCACAGTGATACACATGGTTAAAGCTTCCAACTTGTTAAAAGCATCAAACTTGTTAAAAGACAATTGCCCCTTTGGTTTGTGTAATTTGTAAGTGTTTCTTTGATCAGCACCTCATTATTCAGAAGGGACCGTTGTATTTTAGTGTGGTTGATGTTAAGGAGATCAAGTACGAATGATGCTTTTTCTGTGTAGTTGTCCATGTTTTAGGAAGTGTATTGCAGGGGTGAGATTTCTCAGCTTTGTAGCTGATTTCAGCCTTTTTTGTTTTGGATTTCAGCTTTTTTTTTTCCTTGCTGTCTGTGTACAAAGTATAGGAGATTTCACAGTTCAGCTTCTTTATGCCTTTTTTCAGCTGTTTTCAGCTATTTTTGTCATTGGTCAATCTGACCCCTGGTATTAGGAAGGTATCGCTCCGGCAGTCTCCATTCTGACTCAAGGATCAAGATTGTTATCTCAACTCATTTCTTGCCCTTCTGTTTTGGTTTTGTGACAGACAAATAGAGCAGCTCAGAAGGTGTGAAATAATCAGAGAGAGCGAGGTGAAAGCACTGTGCGCTAAAGCAAGGTGAGTAGTTCGTACTCATGTGTAGAGACTGCAGAGTGTGAGGTGAAAGCACTGTGCGCTAAAGCAAGGTGAGTAGTTCGTACTCATGTGTAGAGACTGCAGAGTGTGAGGTGAAAGCACTGTGCGCTAAAGCAAGGTGAGTAGTTCGTACTCATGTGTAGAGACTGCAGAGTGTGAGGTGAAAGCACTGTGCGCTAAAGCAAGGTGAGTAGTTCATACTCATGTGTAGAGACTGCAGAGTGTGAGGTGAAAGCACTGTGCATTAAAGCAAGGTGAGTAGTTCGTACTCATGTGTAGAGACTGCAGAGTGTGAGGTGAAAGCACTGTGCGCTAAAGCAAGGTGAGTAGTTCTTACTCATGTGTAGAGACTGCAGAGTGTGAGGTGAAAGCACTGTGCGCTAAAGCAAGGTGAGTAGTTCTTACTCATGTGTAGAGACTGCAGAGTGTGAGGTGAAAGCACTGTGCGCTAAAGCAAGGTGAGTAGTTCGTACTCATGTGTAGAGACTGCAGAGTGTGAGGTGAAAGCACTGTGCGCTAAAGCAAGGTGAGTAGTTCTTACTCATGTGTAGAGACTGCAGAGTGCAAGGTTACAGGTAAGGGCAGTCGTAAGGATGAAGTCGGTTCCAAAGCATGATACAGACTAACCCGAGAAGACATCATTCCTTCTTTGGCACTATTGGTCATGAGCTGGAGCAAAAGAGGGCGCTATTGTCTTGGCAACGGAGGCTCCTTTCCTTTGGTTGGAACTGAACTTTGCTGGTTCACAGGCGACTAGGAAATGTGCGCGTCACGGTTGCGTCGCCACCGACAACATGAACACTCGCCATCGGCGTGGCTCTTTTCCACCAATGAGGGGCGCATCTGCTCAAGGTGGATACCAGTGCCCGCATTCCTGAACCAGAATTGTTCATGCATTTTAGCAACTCACAACACCCCATTTGTTGAAGAGACATGCTAAAATATTAATACCTTCTGCCCTCGAGCATGGTGCCACCTTTTGAGTTGGTATGCTGGAGTAATGGATTTTTGATGATCATTCTTTGGATAAATCAGAGCTGTGTTTAAAACAACATGGCTAAACTGCACGGGCCTAGAATTGTTTATTATCCTCGTCACAGTTACATTATTTTAAGGTAAAAAACCAAAAACTGGTTCTGCTTCTGGTTACACAACCGATCCTAAATTTTTGACACGATAGTAAAATTTGTATTGGTAAGTTAGAAAAACATGTATAAAAATTTCCCGTCTTCACAAAACACTTCTCAACCATTTTTTTCACATCTAAAAACATGTATCTTTTGTTGCCTGCTTACATTCGCCACATTTGGAAAGAAAGTGCTAGTTATTTTGGCAAGTTCCTTCGCATTTCACTGTCGAGGTGGTGAAAACACGCATGCAGTATTGCTCAATGCATAGAAGCATGCACTAGACCAGACACAAGATCATGCACAAGACTATGCACAAGACCAGACACAAGACCAGTCACAAGTAACAGTATGAACAGTGACAATTGAATGCTTTTGTTGCAGTTCAGTTTAAAAGCTATTCATGACTGGAGGCCTTGTGTTAGGCTTGTGATGGTCTTAAAAGGTCTCGACTAACACTCTCTGGGATACAGTAGAGGCGTAAACCCCTTGTACATTGCACTATATGTCCATCACATGAAGTATTTGGGCAGTGAGAGACTGTAATGCCACTCCTGGACAAAGACTAATTATTGACTTCACAATGTCACACCCAGTGATCAGCCCATACCAGACTTCATAACACCCCAGGCTATAACCAGTCAGTGATTGGCTAGGTACACTAACACGGTATGTACGATCAGCCGTTCGCCGGCTCCACACATTAATGGCTCTTTTTTTTTCCCCACTCAATTTCAGAGAGATTTTGATTGAGGAGAGCAATGTACAGAGGGTAGACTCACCAGTCACGGTTTGTGGAGACATCCATGGCCAATTCTATGACTTAAAAGAATTATTTAAGGTATGGTATGCCACCCTTTCTTTTTTTTGTACATTGATGGTCAATGCTGATACATTTTTGATATGAAATAAATTATATGGGAAAACTGACTAGGTGCTTATAAATAATTATAAAGATAAAGAAATTGACTGTAGTGGGATTTGAACCTGTGGCGTCCGGAATACTGTACCGCTGCTCTACCAACTAAGTTATCCAGCCCTATGGTGGTGGCTCTTCCCATTTGTCAATATCTTTGTTCGGCGGGGGCGAGCCAGAAGTTATTAAACCTGAAACACCACTTAGCCAGGGATCACGCCCCAACAACACGATACAACCTGGAAAGTGGTGAATGGCGATCACTCGGATAGGATACGGCTTTTTGAACATAAATCATGAAACTAATTGTACAGGGAAACGAACTAGGCGCTTATAAATGATTACAAACATGTTTTGATAGTATTGAAACAAGAAAATTAGTAAATGAGAGCTTTAGTTGTGTGCAACTCCTGTGTCCATTGAACCTAATTTACACATTTTTTTATCAGAATTTTTTGGCTCACCACCTTCCAACTTATCCACCCTTCCTTCTAGAAATGATTTTTAGGTTCTGCTTGTTAGGATAGGTTTGTTTTATGAACGTGTATATCATGTCTTTAAATGTTGACATTCCCTGCTCCCTTTTTCCATCAGGTTGGTGGGGATGTCCCAGACACCAACTACCTATTCATGGGAGATTTTGTGGACAGAGGTTTTTACAGCGTGGAAACATTTCTTCTTTTATTAGCACTAAAGGTAACGGTCCCATAGTCCCAAAAGGGTCCCATAGTTTTCCACCCCAAGCGATAAGTGTCAGAGCATACAATAGAAGAGCACTATTTTCATGTACACTTAGCGATAACACACAAATCACTTGTCCAGATAATTACCAGTGAACAATTTACTTGATGCAACTGAAAAGAAGTATTTCACGAGAGTGTGCTGCTCATTACTATGTCTGTGTCTGTGTAACAAAAAAAGGGTACCTACCATTGTGGCTGCGCAGAAGAGGTATTTTGTCTTTCAATCACGCACTGCTTTTCCTAGTGTACTGCTTTGTTATGGCTCTAATCATCCGAGAGTTCAAATTCAATCAGGACAGTTTGGAGGGTGTTAATGCTTTGATGCATGTAGAGCCCGGCCACAGTTGCTTTGTGCGAGGATTGATGCCTATGATTACGTGCAAACTGGAAGATTTGGGCAGAATTTGGAAGGTTGCCCGTAAAACTGGCTGCGATCATTAATTTGATGTCTCCAACGGTCGGCACTGCTCTGAGTAGGCCAGACATCTAACTCAGCAGTGCTTACAAAGAGTCATTAATCAGTGTTGTACTGGGGATCTCTTAAGACCATCACAAGACCCTGAAGGACTATTACAAGACTGTCGGCCTGGATTCCAGTCACAGGCCATGGGCAAATGAACTGCAACATTCTTTGACATTGTTCACCCAGTTGACCTGCATGGTCTTGTGACTGGTCTCATGAATGGTCTTGTGATTTGTTTCAACGACAGCACTACCAATAACCTCCTGTCATTACATCCCCTGCCCCCCTCCAATCTATTAGGTACGGTATCCAGACAGGATTACTTTGATCCGGGGCAACCACGAGAGTCGACAGATCACTCAGGTCTACGGTTTCTACGATGAGTGTCTACGGAAGTACGGCTCCATCACGGTCTGGAGATACTGCACCGAAATCTTCGACTACCTGAGCTTATCCGCTATCATCGACGGCAAAGTGAGTTCACGGATAAGAGATTTCCAGGATCCTCGTGCTCCTTGAGCCTGGCAGGGCTGTGGTCCAATCCATCGCAAGTCTGTGCGAGTCCCTGCGAATCCATCACAAGTCCGTCAAAAGTCAGCCAGTCTTAAGCCAAGTCACCAGCTTTTCGAGGCATCTTTGCCAATAGCATCCCTTTGTTTTCCTTCAGCCTGTCACTCGTGGCTGGGTCTGTGACTGGACTGATGGCGGGACTTGTGATGGACTTGACTACTGCCCACGAGTCCGGCATCTTACTTGGCCATCCACTACAAAATTTCTGTGAGATGTGGACAGATTTTGAAGAGTCATTGTTACTGATTTCTTAATCAACTGGGAACTGTCACATGGAATTTCTCACTTTGTTAGAAAGTGACGTTAGGAAGTGGGTATACTTAGTACCAACATTAACTCTTGGATTTTACTCATCCACAAATTTACTACAAAGGCCTTGAGAAAATTGGTTTTGCTTCCATTTTATGATTTCCAGCTTCAAAAGCCAGACTTGTTTATTGACATGGGAAAATGCTAAATGTGGGAAATGAATTTTAAAAAATTACCAGCAGGATATTGGTAAACAAGGCTTTGTCTTTGACAGATATATACAATTTCAGGAGAACTGTTTCAGTACTTTTCAAAAACTTCTGAAGCTCAGTTTCAACTCAAACCAACCTCCTGTTTAACCAAACAACCGTCTGTAGGCAACTTACAGTTCTTAACCTCTGAGATTGTTGAGGTTTGCCCGCCAGTGCTAACAGCAGTGGGCACCGTATGGTGAAATATTCTGTCTAATGTCGCAGTGGCATTGTTGCCGTTTCTGATATTTGGACAGATCTTCTGTGTGCACGGCGGTCTGTCGCCCTCTATAAACACATTAGACCAGATCCGTGTGATTGACAGGAAGCAGGAAGTCCCCCACGACGGTCCCATGTGCGACCTCTTGTGGTCAGACCCAGAAGGTGAGATGGCAAGTTGAATTTAGAATGAGCAAATAGCCACGGGCAAGCTTGAGCGACAACTGCTTTTCAAGCCACTGGTTGATTTTAATGAGTAACTCCATGCACAAAATATGCTGGGCACCAGGTGAAATTGACCAGTGGTTGACAAGTAGTCGTCATTCAGACGTACCCTAAGTTACTGTTACTCGGTTCTTATTGCATCTTGAGGACGCGGTGACTTGTTTATGTGTGGGTGCAGAGGAGTTCTGTAACTGATTGTAAAATGTCTTGCTTAGGAACACACAAGCACTTCATTGCCCTGACACGGTTCAGTGCTTTGATCCATGTGACTAGGTCATAGCATGGCCCATATTACATACACAAAGCTTCAGCAGCGCACGAAATCATGATTTCGAAACATGAGCCAGCTTGGCATTTCAACAGTGTGTGCTTAAAATGAAGCCCATCTCAGGTTATTTGAGAACACTGATATGTACCTGTGCAGTGGACCGTGTCTGTGCAGCAGTACACCAGGTCACATGCTCTGAACATGATTGAGCCGTTATGACATCGGGGTGCTGTGTTTACAAATGACGCTGTGATACGCCAAATTGGCTCATTGAAGTTTTGCTGTGAAGGTGGAGCCATTTCAGCCACGCATTTTTGTAGTCCTCGTTAAGTGACTGCCTGCTAAGATTGTTCGTGTTATGCCCATTTCTTCTTTCTATACTCCCCTTCCCTCTATCAGACACCCAGGGCTGGGGGGTCAGCCCCCGGGGTGCCGGCTACCTGTTTGGCAGCGACGTGGTGCAGCAGTTCAACACGGTCAACAACATCGACATGATCTGTCGGGCGCATCAACTGGTCATCGAAGGCTACAAGTGGCATTTCAATGAGACGGTGCTGACGGTCTGGTCGGCACCCAATTACTGCTACAGGTGAGCAACAGTGGAGAGATGGTGTGAATATGTGGCCGATTGTAGGCGTGAATGGGTAGCTAATGACAAAAGTGTGACATCTGGTAGGTAAGAACACCATGCAAGTTGTACAGTGAAAAGATATCTTGTTTTAGTTGCTGGGATCAAAAATTGGCTGCATTTAATGGTTTTGGCCCAACCAGTATGTATCAAATCGGGGCCATACCATGTTTGTCATCCATCCTTATGTTGGCCCTCTCTCATTCATTCAGTTGTTAACATTTTTGTCTACCTGCCAATGCTAGCCAGGTAGCCACGGCCAAAGTTGCAGGCATGGTCTTGTTATTCAAGTGAGATTCATACCAGCCTCCTTCAGAGTAACAAAGTGGGGCTCTGCCTTCCATTGGCATTCCTCCTGTGCTCCATTTCTCATTGCTGCTGGGCACATCAACATGGTTTTTATGATTACAGAGGCTTTGTGTATTTCATGGAGACCGTAAGCAGTAAGCACAGCAAAAGGACTTGGAGGAAAAATTTCCTTAACCTAGTGGCTCAGCAATGGAAATCTCACTGTGTGCCCAGATAATTCTTGTGCTAAGCACAGCAACCATGAAATGTTTGTCGTGAAGTACGCTTAGCATGTATCCTAACTGTCCCGAATCCTCCAATGGTTTGCACACACCTAAGGGAGTTTGTGTGCCATGGTGTGCAAAAATATTTTGCTTAACTGTAAGCAGCGCCGTGAAATTGGGCCCTTATGTTAGTGCTTTTGCACTTTGAGGCAATTTCAAGGGGCAACCTTTTGTCAACCACTGGACCCAGGATACACTTTGTGCATAGGTTTACCGGGGAAAATCCACCGGTGTTGGGCAAATGGTAGTTGCTTGAAATTTGCCATTGGATGAAGGCGTGGAAGCTGTAGGTGCTGTGTAGCCACACATCGCGCCTCATGTCACACATGCTTACCACATCAGTCAATGCAGCAAGCAGCAGCCGGATGCTTCTCAAAGCGGATGTGGCTTTTTATTTCCAATCACAAATACATGTTTTCCCATATGGGAAAAGGGACCTGGTTTCTTTGAACTCCCTTGATCTCCCCCCCCCGGTGCCATCGGTGAGGTCTTTCTGCCTTTGCTGATGATCTCAGCAGCTGGATAAATGTTGTAGCCTTGGGCAGGTCACTGTACCTCCACTTCTCTCTCTCTGCCAAGGGACATAAGTGGGTATCTGTGAAGACAGTGAT
This sequence comes from Acanthaster planci, assembly GCF_054643075.1. Taxonomy (NCBI): domain Eukaryota; kingdom Metazoa; phylum Echinodermata; class Asteroidea; order Valvatida; family Acanthasteridae; genus Acanthaster; species Acanthaster planci. The sequence goes on along the minus strand of NC_141785.1, from coordinate 9,772,919 downwards.
GGTATAAATTCTGTTTGATCAACCATTAGCCCCCGAAATAGCTGCATCCAAGCCATATGCCCTCCAAGCAGCTTAGTAGATTTTAGGAATGTTTGTGGGTCTAGTGAGCAAGGATAATGTTAATCTTGTGTATTTGGGGTTGCGAGCACTCGGTAAATACCTTTTAGAATCGTTTACATTACACCTACCATGTTTCTTCTATATCAGGTGCGGCAACGTTGCAGCCATCCTGGAGTTAGACGAGCACCTCCAAAGAGACTTCACAATATTTGAAGCAGCCCCACAGGTAAAACTGTGCATTATTGGCCATCAGAGTTCAGCCTGGGACCTTTTTTTGGGGGGGGGTCAGGTTTTGAGGGATCTTGCACCAGTGGCCAGGAAACTCGTCAAATCCCTCTCTAGTTTATTTTGGCTTTTCGATGGATTCATTTTAATGGAGCAGGGATCATCTGCTTCTCGATCCAATAAATCCAAGGATTTATGCGCTTTAATTGATGCTCGTGAATGCTGTCAATTTTCAACAACTAGCTCTGTTGCCTTCTGGAGAGTGGAGACTTTGGAAAGTTCTTTTTTGTAGACTTGAATTTTTGGTCCGCTTTGCCACACAGGAGGTTCGAGGAATACCAGCCAAGAAGCCAGTACCAGACTATTTTTTATAAGAGCCTTACTTAGTGGATGAAGGAGAGACTACGTGGAACCCAACGAGGTATGACACCACTTAATAATTGGTCAGTTAGAACCCAGTAGTGTTGTAACAGAAACCAATGAGTAACCCTCTACCATAATGCCAAAGGATTATCAGCCTGCTGTACTGTAGTGCTCCCAAAACAACCAACGAATGAGGGACTCTGGACAATGACACCCAAGGAAGATCAGCCAATCACGGACTGTAAACAGTGATACCATCCTTGGACTAAGAAGCAATGAAATACAGACACTGCCATCCCAAGACAACTACGAATGGACGATCAATCTTTCTAAATCACCTACAAAAGGCAACTGTTTGTTGGCATGTTGCTTTCTGAAGAGACTTGACTGCATTTTTTAACCAACCAATAAGAACACTGTACAGTGAAGCCCAAGCACTACCAGCCTATCAGTGACTTTGTATTATAAAGACAACTTATAACTGAGTATAAAGTGGACTCCCCGTGTAAAAAAAACCCTCATTGTGTCCATAAATGCAAGGAATTTTCTTAAGAGAATGATTGTTGGCAAGTGCATACTTAAATTCCAATCGAATTATTTGCATGCCAAATTTGCTTAAAGAGAGTCATTACAGTGAGATTTAACATTGAAACTACTGAGAGGTAATTGTGATTCCTGAATAATGAATTGATTAAGTAGATAACAGCTGAAGTAGTTACATTTGTCTTTTCCTAAGATAAGTCCATTCCCTAGGCAGCGGACAATTTTATGTAATTTACTTGCGAGACCTGCAGAGAATTATTGTTTCAATCTCAGTAGACCGATCCAGTAAGCCCGCCCGTCCACTGTGTGCATGGGTACTTAACGCTTGTTCTCCTACAGCGCCTTGCTACTTGTTCCAGCCATGCGCATCATGCACGCGTGCACGCATGTTAGACTTTGGCACATGCATGTCGGACGTAAATCACAGCTGTGATTGGTCAGAACACAGTGGGGCAAGGCTTAACGGATGGGTCTGTTACCTTGGTGGAATAAATTGAATGAGATGTCTTAGCCTCAACTTGCTGGACAGTAGTGATAGGAATCCTCTTCCGTCTTTCAAAATCCTCCACTATACAAAGAGGATTTTGGAAGACATGGGAAGCTTTGGAGAGGGTCCAAAATGAAACATGCGGTAACTCCGAGGTTTAACCTTGAGTTATCGCCCCCCCAAACAAAAACCCAGTAAAACCTTGTAGTACCTCGAGGTCCGTCTTGAATTTACTCCGTTTCATTTTGCATTCGTGTTAACCATATTACAGGTCTCTCCTTGTCACAGTTGCAACGTGTAATGTCCTAACAGTTTCCTTCATTATTCAGTCCGTGGAAAAGATAGTCCCAATGCTCTTTGGGAGGGGGAGATGACGTCCAACTTTAAGTATTGTTATTTTTTGATAGGTTTGATGGTAGGAATGGGCTGTGGGTTATTGGAACAAGCAGATGAGTGTTCTGGGATCCCATTCAGGGTAACTGGACAAGTGTAGTGAAATTGTAGAGGGGAATTTCCATTAGGATTAACCCTGCATCAGAAATAAGTATACTATTTTTTCTGGGGCATTTCAACTAAGAATTGAAATGTAAAAATGGTGTCCTTTTAGTTTCATTGCCAAAGTAAGTGGACATCAGATGCTTTTCTTAACTTCCTAAGTTGGCCCGTGTTTAAAGAGAAGAAACGTTAACATGTAAACCAAAAGCTGCATTACTTTGGGTACGTTTGTAGTAACTGCTTGATTAATTAGAAGGTACATATACTGGTCATGCTCATAATTGACTAACATTTGATGTACGAACGTAGAGAACAATGGAAGACTTGTCATGAGTTGTGGCTTAGCCAAGTGTTGCCCCATTTAAGGGGTTTTCGTTCTCTTGGGGTTGTGTTACTAGCTTTTAGTACATTCAAATTGATTTCAAGGGAGCCAGACCTCATTATAACAAAATTAAATATTACACAACAACGCTGTTATTGAAGAATGTTCACTTTGATTGATTTAAAAAGAAGCAATGATTTGGATTGTTTTGTGGTTACGCTTGAGTGATCGGAGATCTCTGGACTGGATGACAGATTGGCATTAGTATGGAGTGGAATTGCTGCGATAGGTGAACTCCTTCAAGTCACCTTTTGCGATGTCAGATGGTGAATCCCAGTCCCAAATAGTAGACAGTCAAATCCCATCACAATCAGAGAGTACATGCATTTTGAACTTTCGAGACAATGCAAGTTAACTTCCAAATTTTCAGTCATAATGACTCTCCTAAAATGTATCGACTTTGTTGAAGCTCAAGCCCATAGCCACACCCCCACACATTGTATGTGATTGATTTGTACCTATGTTTGTGGGAACTTTGTGTCTGTCAAGTTGTCCGTTCCATTTCTAAACAAGCCACCGACTGGCCAACAGGGTACATCTTTCAGTTTCTCTCGAAACAGCGTGCTTCTACCGAAGTAGGGTTTGAACTTGCAACCTCGCAAACATTAAGGCCGGCAGGGATAGTGTTTGTTCAAAGTGCACAGCCCTGTGTTGGCAATTGCCCAATCAGTCAGAACAGGGACATTGACAAATCAGAGGTGGCCGACGGTAGGGCTTGTATATAACTGTGCTGGCACCACTCAAGTGTGGTCTTCTGAAGGCCAGATATTTCAGTCTCACTTCGGTGTACTTAGTGGGTTTTTTTACAGCAGGAAGTTCATTTGAAGTGGGCTTGGAATGCATGACTGACAATGTTCCCAGTGTTACGCTGAGTTTAACAGTTCAGTGAACGGTCTTGTCTGAATCAAAGGAAACATGGATTTATTTGACAGACTACTTTCATATAAAGCCCTTTTAAACTTTCACCGACTGCCCGGAATGTTTACAATGCCACCTGCCTGCTACTGTCGGTTGTAACGTGCACGCAAGGTTATCATTTGTTATTAGATGTGGCAACATTCCAACTGTTCCTATATTGTCATAGTGGAATGTCCCACCAGGCTAAATTTGCATTGATTGGTTCACTGACAAGTACATTGTTTTGGTATACATGTGGCCGGTTCTAGGATAGTCTTTGTTGATACTTGAATTTAGTAAGCATGATTTCCCCTGAGCTGTTTCCATGAAATTGGACATAATATCAATGAGTAGTAATACCAGTGTGAAGAATGGTGGAAAAAAAAGGATTTTGACCATCATCGTTGGGGAGGTCAAGTGAGGTCAATTTTGATTCCATCAAGGGTAATAATAACCTACAAATGAATTTCAGATAGTGCGTTTTGGATTCTGGGGGATGAATTTGCCTCAAATTTGATTGCATTACTGAATGATTATGAGATAGTTGAGCAGAGCATGAGCATGTTACAGACAAGGGTGACTAAAAGCTGCGAGGCTCAGAGATCTTCTCATTTACTTGTAAAATACATCCGTCTTTGTGTCCTAGGATAAGGCCTTGTTAGCCCCTCTGACAAGTCATGCGTTATTTCTCTATAAGAAACAGAGGGAGTGAGTTCAGTAGGATGACTTTCCAGACACTGAAGTAGCTGTTGGTACCCTGTCATTGCTTTTTTTTTTTTTTTTTTGCAGTGTTGGAGATGTGTAGCCAGAACGTTGAATGAGCATCTGTTTGGTTTTAAGAATCAGTACTTATGTAGTCTTTAGTTGTTTTTGTCCTCGTACCCCTCGTAGAAACAGGAGACACGTTTGAGGAAGTGCTGGTGCAAGACAGATTCTGAGCTCTAGTCTGAAGCCACATAGCTTTGGCTGGCATTGGAATGACTCCAGTGTCCACAGTCAAGTTTCACACAGCATTACAGTTACTTTGTCGTATTGTACAATTATTAGGCCTTGCAAAGTCTGCTAATTTTCAGGTTGACTGGTGTACAGTAGGGACGTCCGGCACCAAGACTTCGTCAGTGTCTCAAGACTTCACGAAAGAGGTCAGCGACATGTGTTTTTATGATTGACAAATATGGTAGACACAACCCCCAGTTCATTGACGAGTGATTTTTGTGTACATGTATTTTTCTCTTTTATTGTAGTTATGACATAAAAAAACGATACAACCTGACAGCCACCTGTGTATTATTTGATATTAAATTAACCATTAATGGAAAAAAATAATGAATTTGTAAATACGATTGTTCTTTAGACCATTTACTTGTTTGTATCTGTTAAGTTTTATTATCTTAGTATTATTACCTGGTACGGTGATGGGCTAATGTCTTCTAGATATGCAACATAATTTATTTGAGCCCTCATTGGACAGATTTCGTCAGGTTACCACTATAATGTGCGGTTGCATTGGTTAAGGAAGCTAGCAACTCCATTGCCTTGTTAATGTCGATGCTTCATTCACCAAGCATATTTTATGTGCAAGGGATAAACCCGTCCGCATAGTTCTGGTAGGGCGGTGATAACAAACGGACCATTTCGTCAGCATCTGTCATTTAGACTGTTCAACTGCTGCCAGGAGAGGGTGGCTGAACTCGTGGGAAAACTTGGTGTTTTTTTTATGTTGTAATGAAAAACATTTTCCACAATCCCTAAACAATGCTGAAATAGCTAGAATGCCACATACCATACAAGCCTTTATAAGTAAAAGCCCCAAACAATCTGCACATTTTGTAAATATGATTGAACCACAACTATCACTGTTTTTTCCTTGGATCCTATTGCAATCCCAAAATCCTAAATAAAAGTTCCCACTTCGACATACTGCTGACTTCTAACCTCGGATAAACCCTCTACAGTCATTTCCAAAACAGTACTTCAAGCTTTTGTTCTTTAGAAGCGCTAATCCGGGAAACTGTTGAACTTCCGGGAGACCTCTGAAGAAGTTTACGCGGGTTGATGTTGTCAGAAGCCAAAAAGTGGGGAATTTTAAAAAGTTTAGCTCTCAGAAAGTGTTGAGATATTCAGCAGCATCCACGGTTTTAAAAAAATGTACATAATATTTCGTGTGGATATAACCACCCATCTAGCTCCCCCACACTCGTACGTGGCTCTGGGTGCGTGAACATGTGTTGTTTTTGTGTATAGAAAACTAGGTAAAAGTTTGCATTTTTCTTGCACAGTGAAAGCTTGATTTTTCATGATGGTTCCTTCCTTTTTGCCATCGATAAGTACCCCCCCCCAAAAAAATGCCTCTAAAACAATGATATTAAGATCTCTTGTAATTTCATTGAGTTGCGGGTTCCCCTTCGACCCGTCATCGTGATGGGCCATTGTAAACATCTAAGACCAAATGCATTGTATTTTGTGGTAACTCTGAAAGTAAATTGAAGTTTGAATAAAAAGAACTACTTTTATCTACCAACGGTAAATTATAGATAATGGCAGCTGTCATTTTTACCAGTTCAAAACGTGATCAGAATACCTGAAAAATTCTACTTTTATATGTTGATTTCTCATGGCACTGTCCCACAGAAGAGAGAAAAACTTTTGGTTTGTATGAGTTTTCTTATACTGACCCAATTGTATGCCTTCTTTCTGTGCACAAACAATGCAGTTGTGGATCCACGAGGTAGCAAACATACCCGATGCATTCCCCACTTTTTTAAAAGGGAGATGTACTTTCCCTTTATACCTTTTTTTCTTTTGCTGTCGACTGGTTAGTTGAGGATTTTAGTGACGGAAATTATCATCAAAATTTATCCCGTTCCACTGGAAACTTCTACGACAGATGAGCGGTACTGTGCTCTCACAGTAGCAGGGCCTTTCCTTGTGAACGCAACGGGAGTTTCTTATTTGGGAAGTATTTCAGTCCTACGTGATGGCTTGTGAATCAGACTACACCGATTATGCTGTGCGTGTGAGGTTTAGGCTCGTGACAGACCCGTGTCGGAGCCGTCCCCCCCCGTTTAGTGTTAATTTAGTGTTCTTGGATCAGTCGAATGTACACGTGTGTACGCTCTCGGCAAGTAATTTGACACACTGTCAGCGCGGTTCATTATTTTTCCAATCCTACTCTGACTTGCTGGTACGCCACGCCGTCGAAGGGCTTGTTCACACCGACTTCCGCCGTCCTCTCTTGCCCGTACTCGAGGCAGAAGCCGAACCAGCTCCGCCGGATGCACCGTTGGGTCAGGGTGTCCGAAAGGTTGAAGCAGGCCGGGCGTAAGACGTCGAAAAAGAACTGGCCAACTTCGACCGAGGCAGTGGTGTTGGCTTCTTGAAGGCAGAGTCGGAAACTGTAATACACGTAAATGGAAATAAGTTGGAATCACATTGTGAAAACTGGGTTACTTTCGGTTCGGACTCTTGCCACGGATTTGATGTTCTTCTGGGAAGCGTGCTTTGAGTGGGTCATCAGTCACCTTCCTCCGTCCCTCTTTCTAGCCTGATTGTCATCCGTTGTTCAACAGAACTCAGCTGCAAACGACCGTCTATTATTATAAACTACCCTTACCTAATCCTAAAAAGCTTTCTACAAGTTAGAGAACCGAATTCGTTTTCTTCAACTCGGTAAAAACTACAGTTGCTTCCACGAACAGTTCATATAAATCACTTGAAATCGAAATTGCTCTTGACACAAAGAGTTGTTTCCGGAATTAGAAACGAAAGTACTTCACTAGATGTTCCCTGAAAATCCCTCAGAAATCTCAAAAGAATTTGTAAAAGGGGGTCCAACTTTAAGAAGTCAAGTTTTAAACCCCGTCGCCTCAGACTCGACGTCACGCTCGGAGGAATATCATCCAAACGTCATATAAATTCATACATTTTCACCTTTCATTGTACTATTTTTCTCTTTCCATTACAAACTTCACGCATGTCAATCCACGCGACATGTTCATCTGTGCGTGTTCTAATCATCACCAAAATTTCTGGTTAACAGGTTCATTCGTCGGAAATAGACAGGCAAAAGTCCCAAATGTAGCCTATCCGCGGATACCTATTTCATAGCCAGGCTCTTCTGGGTACCATACGTCATAAAGTTTGTATAATGCACGGCTCTTCAAGAACCTTGTTAAATAGGTCTATGGGGATGGTGTGGTGACACCCCCCAACCAAACACTCCGGGGGGGGGGGTTAAGGGAAGCGAGAGTTCCCAGTAGCAGTTGCTTCCTCCATCCCTCTTCCCCGGCAACACCAATGGTATACGTAGCAAACGCTCTTAATTCAAGGAAAATAAAGTGTGCGTACCTTTCATCGCAAGTGCACAAGTTGATGGTGTAGGGATAAAAGTTGAAGAGGCCAAATGCTCGGGAGAATGCGTAGATCTTTTCAGGGCAGTGGTCGTGGTCACGGCAGCACATGTCGGCCTCTCGGTGGGTACCCAGGTCGGAGTAGCTCTGGGCCGTGTCCCCGATGCCGCACCACACCGTGCCGTCAACGATGAAAGCTGACCGCTTGCCCCTGCCGCGGATCAGCCGGCCATCGGCAGTACTCTGGGCGGTGTTACGCCTGATCCTCACAAATCGCTCATCGGACTCCCGTGGATCGTTCACGTCAAAGTCCGGGACTCCTTGGCGGTGACAAACGGCAAGAGTGATTGCCTGCCCTACCGTCAAGAGGACAGTGAACAGTTTGAGCAACTTCATTATGTGAAAATCAGAATTCTGAGACTCAACGGCAAACGCTTGTCGCTTGGTCGACTCTGTAAAACGAACTGTCCACAAAATGAGTGCGTTTCCCTTTAGCCCTGCATGGGTTTATATAACATTATGAACACCTGCATATTATGTTGTAGGCCGTTAGAATAGAACCTTTGACCCAGTGATGATTTGTTATTACATCAAGAACAAGGTACTGATCAGGTACTTGTCGCTAGTTTCCCCGACTTGTATTTTTGATTGCAATCCAGGATTGATATCCGCCTTCACTGATATCCGCTGGACTTTTTCCCACCAGCGCTGTGATTGCACTGTCTAGTCTCTGTTCGTTTTAGCTAAGTCCCACGCACATTGCTGGGGGGGGGGTCCTTTTTCCCCGGACCTCAAGGTCCGGTGTAATCTTGACAACTGGCGATACTGTTAAACTCGTATAGTCTCGTATTTTGATTGGAACCGATCGTGAGAGAATTCTGCACATTTTTCGAGTAGTTTTCCACAGATGATCTCTGTAATAAGTCGTATAATAAGTCGAATAACAACATCTTGGTATGTGAAGATGATTGTCACAGCACAGTATTCTGTAAAACTTACTTAACTTTCCTTCATCATGAATATGTCGTTAGTCTTGAGAAATTTCTTAGAAAATGAGAAATTGGAAGTAACAAGGGGACACGGGATTAATCCAAAATGAAAATATTTCATAACCTAGCTGTCTAGCAACCACTTTTGTGGATAATTTTCCCGTGCGGTTTTGCGGTTGTCCTTGGCTGGAGACTCAAGAGATGGTTGGCAGGTTCCCAATGATTTTATCGGGTGGATAACAAGGATGTGGCAAACAAGCTATTGCACCAGTTTCCGAGTAATAACACTGCACGCAAAATAGTGGAACATGAAGTAGGCATGATGACCTTACCACGAAACCTCTCAAACTGGCGCAAAAATATGGAGGCATTAACTGGACCCCCATCCTCAGCTGAGTTCCAACAGAAAAATGGACCCCAAAAACATCTTACCACTTTCGGTGGCGAGAAACAAAAACGCTTATGTTTTGAGAATATTTCGAACTTCCTATGAGCCAAACTTGAGAATAAGCTGTATTCAAAACTCCAAAATTTACATTTTAATGTAAATACATAAGATGCTCATAAATATCAGGATTTTGGTAATTCCATCCTCTACTGGCTCAGCGGACTTACTCCACAGCTGCCAAAAGGTCATGTCGTAACTAAGTCACAGGCATCTACCATGGCGGAAGGAAAATGCATGATCTACGTTGTAGTTCACCCGGTTGTGAACTCTTGTTGACCTACCAACGAGGTTCTGCGCAGTGCTTTTTAGAAGAGGGAGGGTTTCATTATAGAAATCTGAGAAAACACCACATTCTTAATAGGAAGTAATTACTTACACGTCTTTGAAATATCTGCCAGAGTGGTGGACGGGTTATCAGAATCACGGGCCTACACACACCATGTTTGTCACACTTTGTTTACATAATGCGCTTTTCTATGTAGCCAGTGGTGCCCACGGTTCACGCAACTCCATGGGAAAAGCACACACGAAAACAACGTGGTGTCATTCATTCAGTACTTGACCGTGCCCGCACTGTAGAACACCCATTATGATGAACCCTAGGAAGTTTCCAATCTCCGCCGTATTCGTGCAGTGACCGTATTCAGCAGGTTTTGAGCCCAAGCAAGGCGCAAACATTAATGTGTGACGACAGCCTTTATGGGGTAAAAGCTCCCGGATGTGAATTCATCATCAGCCAATTAAGTCAACCAGTTGATTAAGATGGACCGTTAGAGCTACCCCTTGGAGTCTTTTGTAAGTTTCCATGTTTCATGTTCATTTTTGAACGATCTTAGGACACCAAGAAACTGAGACAGCCGATCTGCATGTTCTTGTAATTATACTCGGAAGGAATGTATTTAGGCACCTAAATTATGGACATGGAAACAGAGTGCTGTGATGTAGTAGCACTCCCGGATATCAACCGAAAGGCCTTGGAAAAGAAAGTGCAAATAAGTCCGTTGTGTGATTAACGATTCGGTGCCTGGCGTTACTCCTCGGTCTTGTAAGATTAGAACTAAGAACTCTCGTAATTATCGTATGTAATTATTGTGTGTGGTACTTCCATCATGGATGTTCGAAATTTACTATTGGTGTCTGTATCCAAGACTAAATGACTGATAGACGTTAAATTAGACTAAACAACCCAGGCTCTCTGTCAAAATGATGCATTAATTCGTTCCCATAGTACATAATCATTGACGAATTATGTAACCTATATTGCATGTACTAAGTTGCTTAAAAGTGAGTTATTCGCGACATAATCACGTATGTGTGACCAACCACGGGGCGGACAGCGAGGAAACGATACTATTTTGAATTTTTTAAGCTTAGTATCTAAACGTTCTCAGTAACACTGTGGCATCGGCAAATACCCAAACAAACCCCATTATCACAAATCATGAAACTTTTGCTGATTTTTATTACGGAATTTTATAGTGATCATTAAAAACAAAATCTCAATTTGTTTTGTGTATTTTTTCAAAATTAATTGCATGGGTTAGGAAAGTCGTCGAAGTTATTCTCGCGTAATTTTTGTTTTTCGCGGCCACCGTAGAGTTTTTGCTGACGCTTTGGCATCCTCCGCATGGCGATCCAAGGCAACCAATTCCATTCATGCGTTCATTCAGTCACCACCATTGACTGTGATTACTGTTACGTGTGTAACCGACAAAGGCACTCCTACCACGTGCCCCCCTCATGGTGTGATGAGGATACCCATGATTGAGTTCGTGTTCGACCGCAGTCTCAGGCAATTACAACCTACTCGACATTAAGGAAGACGAACTTCCCGCCCCAGGAAGTCGATTTTTGTGGCTTTTTTCCTCCCTAAGAAAAAGGCCTCAACAAGAAAGTTGTTAAATCTCTGTGACTGAGACTGTGGACATTGATGTGTTGATGTATTCTACAGATTTTGATCCAGCCAGTGTACTATATAGACAGTGCTGTTCGTAGTTTGACAATATCTGTCCACTGAAATGATGCATCGTCAACTTGAAAGAATGACAACTGCGTACTTAATCTTGATGCTTTCACTTCACGTTTACGGCGCCTTTCTGCCTGCTGATGAAAGGGTTCTTGGTAAAACACGGAGTGATTTTATTGGCGTGCTTCGAAAGCATGGTGAGCGGACGACAGCAGTCCGGCTCGGCAGCATCTCGGCTCTGGAGACAGCGACCGGCGAGATACCTATGCACACTGCAGGAGATTCCCCAGGGACAGTAACCGTCGAACCCGGCTTCATCTTCCGCGAAGTGACAGACGGCATAGAGACCGTGCAAGTTGTTTACGACGGGAACTATGTGCCCAAGAACTGCTTCGTCTCTGCCGACCAGCAACCCGTGCTGGAGTTACAGGATAGGGTGCGGCAGTATGCCCCGCAAAATCTCGGCACCACGGCCAGAAAGGCGTCCACGGCGGGGAAAAGCGGAACAAAGAACCCCAACATCGTCACCGCGCCGGAGTCATTGTTGCCGTATTTGCGGTACGCTCACAATGCTTCCGATTACACCTTGCTGGTCGTACCCAGCACTTCAGTCAACCTCAAACTCCCATCTCGACTCCTGCGATCAATGGTAAGCCTGGACCTGATCAAATCCCACTGCGAGGGCCTTCTGCTGAACTCCTCCGTGGTGGGGAATGGGAGGCCACGAAGAAGCCTGCTCACCTACCCCAAGACGCTGTGGTGCGGCAAGGGCACCCAGGCGACCCACTTCGATCAACTGGGTGAAGAGGAAAACACGGACAGGTGTTGCAGGGCCCATGATCACTGCCCCCATCCCCAGATTGCTCCGATGGAAAAGAAACTGTTCCTCAGGAACATTTCCCCCCACACCATCAGCGACTGCAGATGTGACAAAGCGTAAGTTTCAAAGTTTTCTGTCGAAAGTCTCATCGTAATGAAATTTGTTTCAAACAGGCAATGGAGACAGTGATTAGGCTAGACTGGAATGTGAAAGCTGTATATGCTGTACATTGCAGCCCTTTATAAAACTAGTCCTTTTAATGACCTCTGAATGAAGTCTCGTTTTCCTGTCCTTGGTGATGCCAGGTTATAGGCCATCAGGCATCTCTTCAGATATTTAAAGTACCATTACGACCAGCATAGAAAAGCACGCTTTGGAAATGTTCCTCTCGTGACTCAATCCCAGCAGGATTGTATGTATTGAGGGAAGTCTGATTTAAACGACGGTACTTCGACCTTGCCTATACATGATAACATCACGATGCTTTTCTCTCTGATCACGTGATGTACATGCATGCATGTAAGTGGGTTTATGGGATAATTAAATAATTCAGAGATAACCTAGCATTAAAAAGTGTTCATGATAGATTTTTATCAGGTAAATGCAACTCAAACATTGTCTGACCCTTTTACATACGCGCGATCTCGATCTTCTCGATGAAGAGCATGCGGAATGTGCGTGGTTGGTTGAAACGAGCTGTCAGCTTGGCATTGACATAATCGGCCTCGGTTCGAATGTTGCCAAATGAACGATTCCGATAACCCATGATGACCATTCATGGGTTTGAATGTTAGACAAGCCAGCAATGAGATGTTTAATCCATACGTCGTTGTAGGTGTTGCAAATACGCAGAGTAAAGCAAGAGACCCACAGCCCGCGTGACACACAGTAGCAATGCTCAGTTGTACCCTTGGTGCATGTATTTTTTTCTACGTTAAGATATCCATTTCTGATACTTGTTTTTTCCTCCTTGAAGAAAAGGCCCTAACCATTTCTCTTTACAAAACCGTAATCTTCAATCGAATCCTCAAATAAGTTACCCCTGGCTTCTTTTCTTCTAAGAGAATTTTGACATTGTTCACGCCTATATATTATGTATGTCGTCGAACATCTGTGACAAATTAATGTTCTCGTTATTCTAAATTCCGAGTATTAAACAGGATCTGATCCCGGCCGTGGACAGCCAATTTACCAGGTGTTGCCAAAAAGTGCGATGACTTCTTGACTCCCTGAAGGTCAGAAGTACTCCAGAGGGTGGTTCATTGATGCCGAACTGCCGAATATGTTCAGCAGATCTTCACTAAATTTCCTGTGGGTTCCTATCAGTACCACGGTGACATTCAAAAAGAAAAAAAAATATGGCGTGATATTTTCCAAGGTGAACAGGGTGGCATGACCGTAGGCGGATATCTCTTCGACATAGTGATATATGTTAATTACATTTTCCCCGTGCCATATACGTTATGACGTCAATGGCACACCGTCACCCCTTACCAAATTTTTGTAGGTCTGCATTCCGATGCTTATTGTCAATTAACGAGGCAAGAAACCTCATCTGCCGGAAATTCATTGAATATAAGCCACTCATACAGAATCATATCCCTGTACGCGAACTGGATTGGAAGTAAAGGCCATTGGCAGTTTGTTTTGGATTTGAGTAAGATGCCGTAGTAGGCCCCTTATGCCGTTATAGGTATTGTGTTTTCTGAATTAGTACGTTGGCTTATTTTAAAAATATAGTTTGATGCCGACCCTCCAAAGCATTCTGGATCGCCAGTTAGCAGGGGATGCATGTGCTTTCTTCAGTAATGAAACCCTCCGCCATTGACAATGGCATTTCGGGTGTACGAAGATGGTTTTTCTCGTCTAATCACAGATGGATACTAAGCACACGCTCACATTTCAGTTAGATGAGTCGAAGAAACACCAGAGCCAAAGCACAAACAGCTGCATTTATGATGTCATAAAATGATGAACGATTAGTTGATGCGTCAATCTGAAGTTTTCTAAATCTTTGTAGAAAGCGGGTATTTTTCGTGCCTGCTGCACTGTGGCAGAGGTCACCTGGGGGCGCTGTTTAAAACAAGGTTCAAGATTATGGTTCTCTTACTCTCACAGATCGAAATTTCAGTGGCATAACTAGGGAAAATCTACACGTAGGTAGTTCATGAAAGAGGAAATGTAACGATCCTACAAATAAAGGTTAATTTGTATTAAAGTTCTCACTGAGTTGGTTATTACTGGTAAATTTTCGTTTTAAGTACACGTATGTTTTTATGTCACAGCGGTAACTTTAGACCTGAACCTGATCGCGGTGGTCCCTTGTCTCATTTCGACGAAACATGTACTGGGATCGTGCGGGCAATCAACCGTCTCTGAATCTACGGGCCGAAAGTGTTCATATTGCGATGGGTCAAGTGGACCTCGTTAGTCAAACCTTTGTAGGTACTGATCACTGCTGCGAGGTCAACAAACTTTTGCAAATAAATCTGACACCTCCCTGGCCAAACAAGGGTGATATATCGATTACCGCCTGTGGATATCAGGGTGTGTTGGCCCCACCGTTGCAGGTGAACAAACTTTTCTACACACCCCCTCATGAAAGCACGAGGAAAGACAGACATGAAAAAACATCTTGTAATATATCAGGAATAGCCTGACCACGGAGCTGTCTTCACTTGTGTGGAATGAAGTGTTTGCTCAGTGCCGGAAGGGGAGATTTATGATACATGAAGTAAATTCATGACTACCGGTGTCTTGTCCGGACCACCATACTTTCGTCTCGGGTATTTCTTCCGACAATGCCCGAATTCACTTCCTTTTTTCTCACGCGCAGACTGAAGCAGGTAAATGCCTGCGGGCCAAAATCAATCCCATAATGGACAGGTGCCACAAAAGGGTAGCGTAGCCCCGTTGATAAGGACAGAAAGAAACCTTTTACCGAGAGTGTTCCATGCATGAGAGTAGTCATGTACATATGTACAGTGTACATGTATACTGGTGCAGGTGATTAAGAAGGCATAGTGACCGGTGAAGACGGGGGCGTGTCAGGATTTTTTTTTTTTGCTAGGGTGGGATTTGAAAAGTTTTTTTTCACACGGGGAAGGGGTTTATTGCACCTGTCGCAATGTTTAAGCTATTTAGTCCCTTCGGCGTGTCCTTCACTGAACTTGCAAATAAAACCCTTAAAGGGTTTATGATTTTTTTGCGCGCCGCTTTGAAACTGGCAATGAGCGCGGGGGGGGGTTGACCCCACCCCCAGATCCTTGCCTGAAGGGGGGGGGGTTCCAGACCGAAAACAAAAAGGAGAAACCAGAGAACTGAAATTCGTGGCCAGGAATCGGCTATTCGATCAGAAATCGAATGAAATACTACCCAAATTGTCCCAACTGTCATTGACGGGGATTTGGCCGGTTGGGGAAAATAATCAGTTTTAATAGTATCCAGTTTTTTGTTTGTTCAGCGTCCATTGTTATGATTTTTCAATGCCATCAGTGGACAATGCAGTCTGGAATATTTGTGAGTAGCGACCTAGCAACCAGTAAGACCAGCGACCTCGACGTCCTGGCCTGGCTGAAATAGGTTGCATTTGTAGTCTCACTACTTCATCTGCAACTGGGAAACTTTATAAAATTTCAGGAGAGAACCTCGTTGAGTTCTTTCTGATTGTCACCGATGCACAGGAGACCGGCCTCCAGACTGCGACCTCACGCATCTAGCGTCCGCCGATAACATGACAGGCCAACACTTGCGCCACGCGTTGCGTCAAATTCGCACCGGCACCCGTGTGTTATGTTAATGGAGTCCATTTTTGTGTCCGTGAAATTTTAAAGTGGAACGCATGAACGCATCGTGTACGCAACGCACCCAAAAAACGTACATGTGGGAAAAGCGCCTCGATTAAAGGTAATCGGCGTGCACGTGTTTATGTGCCGGGGGGGGGGTTATACCGTCTTCAATCGATCCCATGGTCTCAAGTCACTATCTTTTAGCAGCCCAAGGATTACATTATTTTTTGTGTGAATCGAAATTATAATGATCCGAGTCGTTGCTTCTCCCAAATTGGGAACTTTCCGGCCTGACCGCCCCTTTTATATCATTTCCTCTTAAAGTGCCTCTTTGGCATTTAACTTGTTTCTTCAGATTTCACAAATGCCTAAAGAGAGCCCGCTCTCCGGTGGCAATGGGTGTGGGTGATGTCTATTTCAACCGGCTGAAGATCAAGTGCTTCGTCACGCGTCAAAAGCGGCAGTGTCTGGAGATGACCTGGTTTGGCTCATGCCTCCGGCGAGAGAAGACCGACACAGCTGTCCTGCGGGCCGCTCGCCCCTTTCCGGACGGGAAAAACTTGACCAAAGCCGAGAAGGCGCTACGAAGGAAGAGGAGACGAGGATCCTTCGAACTGAACTGAGCATTTTAGCGATGCTCAATAGCAGGGTTTGGCTCGACTGGAAGGCCTGCATATTGTAATACCGCGGCCACTGCTGTAGCCCAATTGGCCAGACAGCAAATATTTTCGACATTCACAATGCATCATGGAATTGAACGGCAAAGAAAGAAATGCATTTAATTCACAAAGCTATGGAAGAAGTGAAACCTGCAAAACAATATATTTCCACTTTACTACATATTTATTACAATCAAAACCGTCCTCTTTTCACAGTGTTGCATAAAGATTACATTTACTCTTGTTAAAGATAGTAACAAGAATCGAGTTTTAAAGCAGAGCAGAGACAAAAATTGCGAATCCCTTCCGCGTGCGCCAGTTTCTCTGTTGGACTGAGATCGTGAATGCCAACGAGCTATGAAAATCAGGACTTGAAGCTGCTCATTCGGCCCGCATTGACCAATCACGTTCATATTTAGCCTGTGGTCCTCCAGCTAGATCAAGAGTTTTCTTCTTACAAACTTGAAAAATTGTTCGTTTTGAAAATGTTCAAGTACACTACCCATCCAACTCTGACATAATGAGGGAGTACTTGAAAATAATTATTCTGAAGAAAGTTGTCAGTTGACGTTCGACTGGTTAACTTCACCACAGGTTAGTGTTTGAAATAAGAGCTGTCTCATCAATTTCCATGATGCAATGGGAATGTGGAAAAAAGGTGTGGCATTGTTTTCAATGACTGAAGTTGAGCTCAATACTTGTGTATTATTGTTTGAAACTGTGTAGATGCAGTCTACTTTATGCTGACAATATAATGCTTGAAATCACAATGCACGACGTATCTGCTGCTTTAGGAAACTGTTCGTACTCAGTAACCATTTTTATACAACGTATAAGTTAGGAGGGTTGAGTTTTTATAACCATTTCTGAAATCTCCTAAATTTAGATTTTTACCCACTTAGAACATGTTATGACTTTTAGGCGTGCCAGACGTTTTGTATTACTACGTGCAGTACTAATCGTAACGCTAAGTAGTCGATTGCTTTCGTAACAACTAGGACAGCTTCTAGTCTACTGAGTGCAAATAACATTAAAACTGAGTTCAAGTCCACTGTAAATGAAGTTCATTCACCGACATACTCGGTAAACCTTTTGGGTACCCTGTTTATGTAATAAATACCATAGTATTATTTATTTCGGCAGCCTACTTGAAAGGTCAAGTGCGTCTTTTGCACACAGGACGATTACCATCGTCACCACAGACGGGCAACCGAGAAAAATTTACCAGTGACCTTTTACTCTGACCAACTCACTTGCAGAGCTGGAGGGATAGAGGGAGATAAGTGGAAGCGTGGCCAATATGCATTTTAAATGTACCAAAAATGACACTTGTAAACTACATTCAAAATGTTGTTTTTCACTGTGTGAACTCTGTCTTGCTGATTGTTGATAAAGTTATATGTGCTTTTTGTGTGCATCATTTCACGTAGGCCAATGATCTGTTTTCTTTCCAAGTCACTGCAAAGAACGGTAAAATCATGCACCGAGAGGATTTGATATTTGCACCTGAAAATTGCCAAACTCTTTGTGCGTCCATGCAAGGGCACAATTTTCATAGACTGCTTTTTTCCCTCAGGTGTCTCTTCAGGCACTTAATTATCATAGTACTATATTCTTGCTTTAGGCCAAATTCCACGGATGAGTCGTGTGCTTTGCAGACTGTGACGCGTCCTGATTGAGCTCTGCCGGTAAAGCGGCTAGGAATTATACGTGCGTTTATGGCAGCCACTGGCTAGAGGCCGCAGGTTGCAGCCGGCTGTTGAGTGCGGAAGCGTTGCGTCACTTTGAACCGAAGAAGCAGTGCAAATGAATGGAGTTTACACGCTGGTTTGCACGCTAATGCCTTTTGCAAAAGAAAAAAACCCCAAAACAACCCCCCCCAAAAAAAGCACAACCAACAGCTGCCAACATTTTCATATACTCACTGTTGATTGGATGCATCTGTTCAAAATATTCCCCAATCGTAGATGTGGACATTAATAATTTAATATCGTATAACTGCAGAGTATGAAAGCGGAGCACACAATTCAATCTGATAATTACCAGGGATAAATTTGATGCACCGTGGGACCAAGTTCGATGAAGACTACAGCGCCGTCAGTGAAGTGGCAAAAGTTACGCTTGTTTTAGCCCATACTGAGGCGCTGTACAATTTTCGCTTTGTAAATAAAAAGTGTAAAACATTTTTGGTGTCAGTCAATATTGCAAATTTAGTTTGACTCTGTGAATTTGTAACTTCAATAAAAAAGTACGACATGCAGTGAAATAAAACACTTGTGAAAGTTCAAGAAAGGTTTTTCAATGTAGTTTGTTTTCAAGAGGACTTTTACATCCGATTTTCCTGTTTGAAAGTAGAAAGTGTTTATGTTTATTTCCTGTCTAGCTGGGTTGAAGTCTTTCAAGGCCGGATAAGGTGATTTGACCTTGTCAAACTAATAATCAATAGTTATGACTTAGGCTGTCTCAATGGTTTCCTAATCAACCAGCAAGCCTATTGGGTATGCTCGTCTGACGTTACAGTCGTGTTTCCTAAAAGTGATCGCTAAATCTATTGTTGGCCGTCGGGACAAAAGTCGAGAATAATATCAAAAAGTGTTGAAAATCCCATGCATCAGTGCCAGAACACACGTTGTACCAAATACTAAATGAAATTGAAATAAAACCTTTTTCAACCTTATTTAAAATCAATGGGACAATTGCCAATGCTGAACGCATCGGAGGTGAAGTCGAAACCAACCAAAAGATGGTATTTCTGCATAGTCTTTAGATTGTCAGTAGTTCAGTGTGTTGGAAACTCTAGATAGGAGCCGACCTTCAAAATTCTTTCTTTTCAAAAACGCAACTAGGCGCAAATATGGCCAACAACTACATACATACATGTACATTGCTTGCGAGTCATTCTGTACAAAAAGAACCCTATCCATTTTCAGCGAGGTAAAGGCCGTCGTATTCACATTGCCAAAACCTCACAATGGCGGTCTCTATGCCAGATATGTCGTGGCTCATGGTCGCAATCGTTGGAGTACTATCCTACTCTACTCAAGGAGCAGACTACTCCGATAACGACGCCAGGGTTTTGATCTTGGGCTGGGGTGCTGCCGGCTTACAGGCGGCCCGGACCTTAAATGATGCTGGCATTGACGATTTCATCATCATCGAAGCAGTCAACCAATTGGGCGTCCGCGTGGCCGACACCCAGTTTGCCAGTATGACCGTTGAGCTGGGCCCCACATGGGCGTTACCCGAGGTATCTCGTGTCGTCAACCTAGTGAGGGACTTAAACCTCAGCCACAGGGCCAGTGACTACGACAGTCTCCTATTCGCAACGACTCGGGTGTCAAAGTTACGGCAAAGCCTTTGATCAATATGACGCCATTGACCCTGCGTACGAAAAGCTGGAGTCGAGGAAAAATGAGAGCCAATGGCAACATCCCAGACATGTCCCAGCGATCTGCCATGCGCGTAGGAGGCTGGATACCGGAGACGGATGTTCAAAGAGCAGTAGAAATCGACTTCACATACGGCGATTCACCGGAGACTACGTCTACTAAACACACCGAGTACATCGGTGGAGACGAGTACTGGATGATGGATGTAGGCGGCCTGAATTAGATCCTCGACGGAGTCGCTGGCTTCTTGAATGAACCCAGTTATGCCAACCACACCTGTCTTGGCAAGACAGTGGTATCCGTCGACTATACCAATGACATATCAGTTATCGTGACCACCCACGACGGCACGAGGTACATCGGGGAATAAGTCCTTGTCACCTTCAGCCTCGGAGTTCTGCAGCACAACTTGGTCCAGTTCATCCCGCCCCTGCCTAAATGGAAGGACGTGGAGATCAAGAAATTCCAGATGGTTGACCACACTCTAGTCTATATTTGCTTTCCACAGAAGTTTTGGGACGACTCCGAATGGATCCTGCACACCAGCGATAGGAGAGGGTACTACCCAATGTTCTTTAACTTCCAGGCTGAGGGTTTATTTCCCAACGGCACACCACTTTTACTCGCTTTGATCACTGGTAGGTGTTTCACCAACATAGAGCTCCATTGATAGAGCCATCCACTTCTCGTACATACCAACTCTAAACTCACTACTTTTATACATCTTTGGACATATTACAGTCTTTTTGCGAATCTGCGTAGACCCGTATCTATGTATCTTACATTTATCTTTACCTGTCTCGTGCCCCTTTACTGCTTGATAGTGGCAGAAATACGATCATCTCAGTCTATTGTTGGTTATCTAAATCAAACTTAATTGAAGGTTGTGCTCACACAATGCGTAGATCATGGAAGTCGTGACAGTCCCAAAACCTGCAATTTCAGTATGATTTTTACATATACCTTAGGGGGTTAGGGTTAAAATTGTGAATGAGTGGTAACGGATGTACACTGTAGGTACTTCCACGTTAAGCCTAAGCTTGGAAACTATATATAGCAGAAGAGCCTTTGAAGGGAGAGGATGTCTAGTGTAGGGTAGGTGTAATTATGCAGAACAGAAGCTTTTGAGTGTTAGAATGGTGTCCCAGGATTTATTGAGAAATAGATCTGCCATGAATTCCCCCAACACCACCATCTTATCTACTGAAACAAAGGCTTTCCTTGATTTGTCTTTGTCATTCATTACACACGTCTGTGTTGCCTCGTCTCTCCCAGGTGACGAAGCACGGCGTGTGGAAGCTCAGTCCCCTACCGATACCAAGGCAGAGATCTAGGCAGTTCTTCGTGGCATGTACGGCGGCGCCATCCCGGACGCCACTGGCATCCTTGTCACCGACTGGAACCAGAACCCCTTGACCAAAGGTGCCTACTCCATCTTCCCCGTCGAGGTCACCACCGAGTGCTTCCAGAAACTCCAGAGCCGAGTACATCGCGTCTTCTTTGGGGGTGAGGTCACGTCCTACGACTACTTCGGCACCATAGACGGGGCTCTGCGATCCGGCGAGCGTGAAGCGATGAAGATGATAGATTGCATGTCCAACTTCAGCGAGTGTCCCATCTCTGGAATTGACGGGCTAGAATGCGAGGACTCTGGTGGAAATTCTGCATACGCCTCGCGTTCGAGTACATTTCTCGCCGGGATGGCACTTGGCCTGTTTCTTAAATCATTTAATTATTACTAGGATACCGGGTTTCAGTCTCACTCTCCCAAGGGGAGACGCTGGGCCTAGTCATTCAGAACGGGAAGAGAAATCCTCTTGATGAAAATCAATTAAAAGTCTAGTTCTCAATGATGACAGATTGATCCCATTCGCTTAGCAAAGTTTTTTTTGGGGTGGTGGTGGTGGTGGAAAATGCACTTTTTTTTCAAAGATCTTGCCATGATTCAAGCATTAGGGGTGCCCCAAATCCACCTTAAAACTATTCACTCCAGAGAAAAACCCCAGAAGGCTTCATTGTTTTACTGAAGAAAACATTCTAAACATTCTTCATGTAAAGTACGTCATTAGCCAGTAGCCTGGCCCCTTTGACAGTACAAGTGTACAGTTGTTCTTCACATGAGTTTGTGAAACTTAAGACAGGCGTTTGAATAATAATCACGGGACACAAATGCAGAGAAGTCTTGTGCATTTGTTAAAAGTAGGCCGAAACTCCTCTTGGAGTCAAGTGGCTCTCTTACAGGCAATCACAATACACGCGTATTTCAGTGAGTACATCGCTTACGCAAAGAAAAGAAAGCATTGACGTGTTATATATCGTCAGCTTTCGGCAAATTCTTTCAGGGTTCAAATAAATGCATGTACTTTGTTGCCAGCCGGTTATTTTCTTTGCTGGTGAGGGGCTACGTGTCTGCATGGAGCCGGCGATCGGCCAGGATTTCTTTTTGGACAACACCTTGTATGTACTTTCCTATGGGAAAGTGGTTTAATTGCCGGTCTTGAGTAGAGACTAGTCTTCATTCCTCTTACTAGCTTCCCCTGTTGAATTTCGGACTTCGCTATTACCTAAAAAAATCCTTCATAGTCACGGATTAGGGAGTTTCGTGCAATAAAAGTCGTTTTAAAAAATGGGTATTGTATTACAAATAATAAAGGACGGGGCAACGAACGCGCGAAATGAACAGCGCACCCTTGCAACGCAAACCGAACCTCAAAAATTCAGGGTTCGATTTTGTGTGGTCGTCTTTAGTTATTAGTAAATAGATATTTGCTTTTGTGTGCATCATTTTACCTGTTTTCTTTGTAACACCCGTTCCAGACAGACGTTCTGGAGTCGCGCTGAACCATATTAAAATCAAATTGTGAATCAAGAGCAGCAAAAGTTGGACGCGCAATTAGGAGCGACCAGGCTCGCCAGCAGGCGAAAGATCGACACTTAAGGCGCACGGACCGACACCAGAGCAACTTGGTTTCAGACATCGCTCCTCTCACGAGCCGAACCCAATGCAAATGTATGTTATTAATTTCGTCTGTCTGAAACTAAAAGTTAATTGGGTCGACTCGAGTCGCTCTTTATTCTTTTTAGTTCGGTGTCACTCCAGAATGCCTGTCTGAAAGGGTATAAGTCACTAGAAAGAACAGTAAATCCATAAACCGAAAGGATTTGACATTTGCACCTGACGATTGCAAAACACTTTGTGCATCCATGCAAGGATACAGTTTTCATAACCTGTTTTTTTCAGCCGTCTCTTCGCACACTTTGTTAGCATAGTTGTATACTCAACGCCCTCTTTTTTTTCCAAAGATCTTGCCATGATTCAAGCATTAGGGGTGCCCCAAATCCACCTTAAAACTATTCACTCCAGAGAAAAACCCCAGAAGGCTTCATTGTTTTACTGAAGAAAACATTCTAAACATTCTTCATGTAAAGTACGTCATTAGCCAGTAGCCTGGCCCCTTTGACAGTACAAGTGTACAGTTGTTCTTCACATAAGTTTGTGGAACTTAAGACAGGCGTTTGAATAATGATCACGGTGCACAAATGCAGAGAAGTCTTGTGCATTTGTTAAAAGTAGACTGAAACTCCTTTTGGAGTCAAGTGGCTCTTTGAGGCAGTCACAATAACAACCATAAAAATAATAACAATCATAAAGAACAACCAATAACAGGAACAATCTTAGGCTGGAAATCATCGTCATTAAAAGTAATCAAAGAAGTTCCTGTAAACAGAACATTGCCCCTGAAGTCAGCACAAATTTCCATCATGTCTGCGGCTTCATATTCCTCACGTGACCCTGCACGCTCCGGAGTGGAGCGCCGCGAATCAAAGGTAGACTATCCCACAAGTCCACTGGTTCCAGATCTCTTGTGCCAACGACATCATGAAAGGCTGGAACTTGCCAAAAAGCAGCCTTCCAGGTTCGAGAACGCTTTACAGATGAAGAAAAAGAGTTGAAATTGCAGGAGCTGGAATTAGCTAAGAGGTTTGAAGCATTGAAGAGTGAACGAGATATTAAATTACAGCAGTTAAAGATAGAAAAGGAGCTTGCTGAAGCCAGAGTTGAAACGAAGGTATTTTCATCGATGGATGTCGACAAGGGCTCCATGGATTTGTCTAAAATTCCCGAAGACAAGCAGGGACTCACGGATAAATTTCTTGAGCCTCATCGAAGCCCAGCATCTGTACAGGATGACGATGATGTAATGTCACTGAGCGACGTTGAGAAACACAGTGATGTCACTGAAGATCGGGCAGGAGTTAAATGACACCCTGAAAACGGTGAATAAACCACCAGATCCTTCTGTTTGAAGCTCATGTGAAAGTGGGTGCATGCAAATAACACCTGTGCTTAAAAAGTGTTCGAAAAACAGCTGAAAGTCTAGGAGTACGAGACTGCCCAAGCAAAAATGCCCAAGTAGTTGAAAAGCTGCCATACTTCCTCAAGAATAAGTGGAGAGACAGGATCGATTTCTGGAAAAAGAAATACGGTCATGACACCTTTCCTCTTTTCACTTCATTTGTGAAATTCATGAAGAATGCTGCAAACAAAGCCAACATTCCTGAGTTGCAGAGTGCCGAAAGAAATCAAGACAAACAGCACTCAGGTACTCGTACATCAGATACTTAAAATGCGAGGAGTAGCAGAGGGAGGAAGGTCAGCACGTTTGCAGCCGCAACACAGCAAAGTGAGATGTCAAGATCCCCAACTCTGAGGGATGGGAACTCCAACAGGGCACAGCCATCGGGCGACAATCGTTGCTACTTCTGCAAGAAGCATCACTCCTTAGATGAGTGCAACTTGCTCGCACGCAAACCCTTCAAAGAAAGGAGAGAGTTCTTCTTTCAGACACGACTCTGCATGGGATGTGCAAGTGCGGTTCATCATCAAGTAAAGGACTGTGGTAATAAAAAGGTTTACCGAATTTGTGAAGCTGCACATCTGACTTGTCTTCATCGAAGTCCAGACAAGACAGCAGCAGAAAATACAACCAGTCAACCGCAGTCGAGCGCAGCCGGTCAAGCAACAAGCCAACTACCGGTATCTATTCAAACTGTCCCATTCACACCATTGGCTCTTAAGCCGGACAAGGGAACATGCAGTTGTACATAAGTGTGTGCTCAGCCTGACAAGGGTGGAGAGAGTGATCACTCTATGACCATTCCTGTCGTGGTGCGATCTGAAGATGACCCATGGGCAGAATTTTTGAAGCACACCGTTCTTGACGAGCAGTCAAATACAAGCTTTGTATCCAAGGATCTGTGTGAAAGAATGAATATCAAAGGGCCAGAGACTCAGTTGCTTTGAGCACCATGCAGGAGCAAAATGTTTGCATATCTAGTAAACGCATATCCAGACTTGAAGTACTTGACATAGCCAGGGAGCACAAGGTAAAACTCCCACTTTCTTTCAAGTTCGCCAGCGTACCGGTACCTGCCAAGAAATCTCAGATACCGGAAGCAGATGTCGTCAAACAGTGGCCTCACTTGCCGCACTAGCAGGAAAGCTCATGCCATATGACCCTTCCATCTACACCTCTCTTCTAATCGGGGAGTAATTGCCTTTACCTAGTAATTGCCCTTAACATAGTTCGTCCAAGAGAGATCCTTGATGGAGGGGATGATGGACCATATGCCCAGAGATCACTCCAAGGATGGGGAGTCATCGGCAATGAGTGTAAAAGCAGTCAACAAGCTACATGCAACAAAGTAGTAGCCAGTGAGCACATTGCTGAACCCCATTTTGCCTTTGGCACAAGAGTTAAGGAAGTCCTGTGCCCAGAGAAAATATTGAAGGTTCTCGACTTAAACTTTGCCGAGACGAAAAGCAGGCAACCCTACTGAGTTGAAAATGAACGCTTCCTGAGCAACCTGGAGGAAGGAATCAAGGAAAGACCTGACGATCACTACGATGCTTCTATCACTAAAATCGGAGGCTGTGGTGCTGCTGAACAGTCGTAAGTTTGCAGAGAAAAGGTTCAGGCAACTCTCACCAAGATTCAAGAAAAATCCAAAATTTCATGAAGACTACAAAAACGTCATGAAGGAAGTCACTTCAGTCTGCTCCGAAAGAGTGCCGGCAGATCAGTTGAACAAACGGGATAGAAAATGAATTATATTCCCTGCACTGGAGTGTACCATCCGAAGAAGCCGGGTAAATTTGGGTCGTATTCGACTGTTCAGCCAAGTACAGAGGGGCGTTTTTGAACGACTACCTTCTACAAGGCCCTGACATGATGAATGGCCTGTTGGGCATTCTTTGTAGATTCAGATAGGAAGAAGTAGCCTTCTCTATGGATGTCAGAAGTATGTTTCACCAGTTTTTTTTGTTGATGAAAGGTATCGTGACTTACTCAGATTCCTCAGGTGGGAGGATGGTGATCCAAGGGGGCCAATAGTCGACTTCAGGTTGAAGGTTCAGCCCTTTAGTGCAGTGAGTTCATTAGGTTGCGCGAACTTTGGCCTGAGAAAAGCTGCGGATGATGGTGAGAAGGAATTTGGTGCCGATGTTGCTGTAGTTATCAGAAACGACTCCTGTGTCGATGTTGGATTGAGGTCAGTCCCCGCAGTTAAAGAAGTATCCAACCTTATCAAAGCAAATCAAGGGCTGCGCGCCAAAGCTGGGTTGAAGTTGCATAAACCTGCCTCCAACAAGAGGGAACTCCTGGAAGCATTCCCAGCAGAGGAAAGAGCAGGAGGCGCTGGGGCGATTGACCAAACAGTAGACATGATGCCCATGGAAAGGGCTTTGGGTGTTAGTTGGTGCGTGGAAAGTGATATTGTCCAATATCGCATAGAAATGAAAAATAAACCTTTGACTAGACGTGGGATCTTGTCAACAGTAAGTTCTGTTTACGATCCGAATGGCTTCGTGGCACCAGTGATTCTACAAGGAAAGAAAATTTTGCACAAATGTGCAAAGACAAGCTGCACTGGGATAGTCCAGTACCAGACCAGCTTCAGCCTGAGTGGGAAAGGTGGCGTCTAGAAATCCTCAACCTGGACAAAATAGATAATAAGAGGTGCTTCAAGCCAAAGAACGTTGGAGCTGTGAAGGTCACTGAACTTCAACACTTCTGAGACGCTAGCCAGGATGGATATGGCCAGTGCTCATACTTGCGATTCATCAATGATCATAACAGAGTACATATCTCCTTCGTCATAGGAAAGGCAAGAGTGGCCCCACTAAAGGTTATAACCATTCCCCGACTAGAGCTTGCTGCGACAGCTGTGTCAGCAATGATAAGCGAATTCTTCGTAGAGAGCTGGTCTATGAAAAATCAGGGAATTTTGGGACTGACACGAAAATTGTGCTGGGCTATATCCGTAATGAAGCCAGACAGTTTCATGTGTATGTTGCCAACAGGGCGCAACTAGTCAGAAACCTCACTGATCTAACGAAATGGCTGTATGTGGACACTAAACAGAATCCCGCTGACTATAAGCATCACGCGGGCTGACGGTGAAGCAGCTGGCAGAAAAGTCACAGTGGCTACTTGATCCGGAGTTCCTGAAAGTAGATGGACCATTCCAGCCCCCACCAGTGGTAGAAGTTGCACTAAATGAGTCTGATCCAAATGTGAGAAAAGCGTCATCCCTAGCAATGAATACTGAATGCGACAAGATCAACATCCATAACCACTTTGAGACAAGTCGACAAGCGGGTCTGTCATCATGGAACTGCTCGTAGAGCAGTGGCTCTTTGTTTAAGATTCAAGCAGAAGTTGAGAAACAAAGTCATTCAGAAATGCAGTCAGGAGGCAAATACTCAACTACCCACCCCAAAGCAGCCCATGTCGGTAGCAGAGATGCATGCTGCGGAGATAATCAAAATCTTTCAGCATGAGCATTTCGGTGCTGAGTTGAAGGCACAACAGAAACTTGAAGTTATTGAAGTTGAGGATAGACATACTGCCAGAATGTTAGTGTGAGAAACACCAGCTGTTTGTACCGACTAGACCGGTTTTTTTAATGAGCAAGGTCTCATCTGTGTCGGTAGTCGAATCACCAAGGCAGATCTCCCTACTGATCTCAGAAATCCTGTTATCTTGCCACATCGAAGTCATGTCAGCATGGTTTGCTGATCCAACATGTGCATCAGAAGTTGAGCCATATGGGTAGAGGCATGACTCATAATGAATTGCGCCAAAAAGGATACTGGGTGATCAGCGGAACCTCTGTAGTCTCTCAGCACATTTCCAAGTGCGTTGTTTGCGAAAGAAACAGAGGCACTTTACAGATGCACAAAATGGCAGATTTTCCTGCAAACAGAGTCGAGACAGCCCCACCATTTACATATTCAACAGTCGATTATTTTGGGCCATTCCTTGTTAAGGAGAAGAGAAGTGAGTTTATGAGGTATAGTGTCATATTTACGTGTATGCCCTCAAGAAGTATCCACATCGAGACACCAAACTCGTTAACCACCAATGCATGCATTAATGCCCTACAGAGATTTCTGAATAGACGTGGTCCTGTGAGGCAGATTCGCTCAGACCAAGGGACCAATTTGGTGGGCGCTCGGAATTAGCTGAGAGAAGCCCTGGCTGAAATGAACAAGGATGAAGTGCAGAAGTACCTACTGTACAATGACTGCGACTGGATCTCCTTCAAACTCAACCCTCCTTATGCCAGTCATATCGGTGGTGCCTGGGAAAGGCAAATTAGAACTGTGTGAAGTGCTCTAACCCTGCTGCTGAAGCTAGCAGAAACCCAGCTAGATGACAAACCATTGAGAACCCTCATCGGACGGAAGTGGTGTCCATTGTCAACTCGAAACCACTCACCAATAGCAATTTGTCTTCTGCTGACCCTCCTGAACCCTTGACTCCCAACCAGCTTTTCACCACGAGGACGAGAGTCGTCCTTCTACCTCCTGGAAAGTTCAACGTGAAGACCTCTACTCCTTGAGATGGTAGAGAAGAGTAACAGTATCTTGCCAGTCAATTTTGGCAGCGCTGCAGAAAGGAAGTCCTCCTAGAGCTACAAAGTCGTTAACAGTGGCAAACACCTAAGAGAAACCTCTCCATTGGAGATGTAGTATGATCTCTTTTCTGGTACACTTTAATAGTTTTATCTTGCATTACATGTCTGCAAACGATTACATCATATTTAGGAGGTTCAGCCTAATTATCACAAATTCATCCCCAGGGCATTTGGATAGCTGCGCCTTTTAATACACAGTGTGTACAAGGATGCATTGTAAACATGTTTTCTCAGCCAAGCCGTCAGCAGTGTCTGATTTGTAAATTTCACCACGAAAATGCTTTATCAATAACCAAGTTGTATATTCAGAGTTTGGTTATAATGTGATTCCCAGATCATGTCTGTGATTGATAGACCTTAAGAGAGCCATTTATGGTGAGTTAAGTTTTATTTTGATTAACTTTCAGTTTATTACCTAACGTCTGGGACTTTTAGTGTTTACTGTGTAACACCTATCATCTGAGGCCTACATCCAACTTGTGAAGTTGTGTAAATAACGGAGTCGTCATTAGCCAGTAGCCTGGCCCCTTTGACAGTACAAGTGTACAGTTGTTCTTCACATGAGTTTGTGAAACTTAAGACAGGCGTTTGAATAATAATCACGGGACACAAATGCAGAGAAGTCTTGTGCATTTGTTAAAAGTAGGCCGAAACTCCTCTTGGAGTCAAGTGGCTCTTACAGGCAATCACAATACACGCGTATTTCAGTGAGTACATCGCTTACGCAAAGAAAAGAAAGCATTGACGTGTTATATATCGTCAGCTTTTGGCAAATTCTTTCAGGGTTCAAATAAATGCATGTACTTTGTTGCCAGCCGGTTATTTTCTTTGCTGGTGAGGGGCTACGTGTCTGCATGGAGCCGGCGATCGGCCAGGATTTCTTTTTGGACAACACCTTGTATGTACTTTCCTATGGGAAAGTGGTTTAATTGCCGGTCTTGAGTAGAGACTAGTCTTCATTCCTCTTACTAGCTTCCCCTGTTGAATTTCGGACTTCGCTATTACCTAAAAAAAATCCTTCATAGTCACGGATAAGGGAGTTTCGTGCAATAAAAGTCGTTTTAAAAAATGGGTATTGTATTACAAATAATAAAGGACGGGGCAACGAACGCGCGAAATGAACAGCGCACCCTTGCAACGCAAACCGAACCTCAAAAATTCAGGGTTCGATTTTGTGTGGTCGACTTTAGTTATTAGTAAATAGATATTTGCTTTTGTGTGCATCATTTTACCTATGATCTGTTTTCTTTGTAACACCCGTTCCAGACAGACGTTCTGGAGTCGCGCTGAACCATATTAAAATCAAATTGTGACTCAAGAGCAGCAAAAGTTGGACGCGCAATTAGGAGCGACCAGGCTCGCCAGCAGGCGAAAGATCGACACTTAAGGCGCACGGACCGACACCAGAGCAACTTGGTTTCAGACATCGCTCCTCTCACGAGCCGAACCCAATGCAAATGTATGTTATTAATTTCGTCTGTCTGAAACTAAAAGTTAATTGGGTCGACTCGAGTCGCTCTTTATTCTTTTTAGTTCGGTGTCACTCCAGAATGCCTGTCTGAAAGGGTATAAGTCACTAGAAAGAACAGTAAATCCATAAACCGAAAGGATTTGACATTTGCACCTGACGATTGCAAAACACTTTGTGCATCCATGCAAGGGCACAGTTTTCATAACCTGTTTTTTTTTCAGCCGTCTCTTCGCACACTTTGTTAGCATAGTAGTATACTCAACGCCCTCTGTGGAGCGGCAAAAGTAAGGCTTGTCTGACCATAATTGGACGTTGTACAAGTTTCGCTATAGAAGTGTATTTTTGGTGTCAGTGAATATTGCAAATTTTGTTTGACTCTGTGAATTCATAACTTCAGAGAAAGTTAAGTTCACATAAAAATAATAAACCATGTAGTGAAATAAAACACTTATGGAAGTTCCAGAAAAGTTTTCGAAAATGGTTTGCTTACAAAAGGACTTTTACATCTAATTTTCTGGTTTGAAAGCAGAAGGTATTTATATTCATTTCCCAGTCCAGCTGAGCTGAAGTCTGTCAAGGTCGGATAAGGTTATTTGACCTCGTCGAACGATATTGATGAATGGTTGTGACTGAAGCTGTCTCATTGATTTCCTAATCAACCAGCAAACCTATTGGGTATGCTCGTCTGACGTTACAGTCGTGTTTCCTAAAAGTGATGATTAAACTATTGTTGGGCGTCGGTACAAAAGTCGAGAATAATTCAAAATGTGTTGAAAATCCCACGTATCAGTGTCAGAACACACGTTGTACCAAATACTAAATGAAATTTAAATGAAACTTTTTTTCAATTTCTGCATGGTCTTTAGATGAAGTGTCGGTAAGTTCAGTGTGTTGGGAACTTTAGGTGGGCGTCGACCTTCAAAATTCTTTCTTTTCAAAAAACGCAATTAGGCGCAAACAAGGCCAACAACTACCTACATACACCACGGACGAGTCTTTCTATACAGCTAGTACCCTATCCATTTTCAACGAGGTAAAGGCCGTCGCTTTCACACAGATAAAACCCTCACAATGGCGGTCTCCATGCCAGATATGTCGTGGCTCATAGTCGCAATCGTTGGAGTACTATCCTATTCTACTCAAGGAGCAGACTACTCCGACAACGACGCCAGGGTTTTGATCTTGGGCGGGGGTGCTGCCGGCTTACAGGCGGCCCGGACCTTACATGATGCCGGCATTGACGACTTCATCATCATCGAAGCAGCCAACCGACTGGGCGGCCGCGTGGCCGACACCCAGTTTGCCGATATGACCGTTGAGCTGGGCCCCACGTGGGCGTTACCCGAGGTATCTCGTGTCGTTGACCTAGTGAGGGACTTAAACCTTAGCCACAGGGCCAGTGACTACGACAGTCTCCTATTTCGCAACGAGTCGGGTGTCGACGTTACCGAAGAAGCCTTCAACCAGTATGATGCAATCGATCCAGCCAAGGAAAAGCTTGGAATGCTGCGGGATAAAATGAGAGCCAATGGCAACATCCCAGACATGTCTCAGCGATCTGCCCTGCGCGTAGGAGGCTGGATACCGGAGACGGATGTCCAAAGAGCAGTAGAGTGGTTTGAGTTCGATATTACATACGGCGACTCACCGGAGACAACCTCCACAAAGCAGACCGAGTTTATTGGCGAAGAGTACTGGATGACAGACGCAGGCGGCCTGAAGCAGATCTTTGGCGCAGTCGCTGGCTTCTTGCACGAGCCCGCTTATTCTAATCACACCCGTCTGGGCAAGACAGTGGCATCCATTGACTATACCAACGACATATCGGTTATCGTGACCACCCAGGACGGCACGAGGTACATCGGGGAATACGTCCTCGTCACCTTTAGCCTCGGAGTTCTGCAGCACAACTTGGTCCAGTTCATTCCGCCCCTGCCTGAATGGAAGGACGTGGAGATCAAGAAATTTCAGATGGTTGCCCACACTCTAGTCTATATTAGCTTTCCACAGAGGTTTTGGGACGACTCCGAATGGATCCTGCACACCAGCGACAGGAGAGGGTACTATCCAGTGTTCTTTAACTTCCAGGCTGAGGGTTTATTTCCCAACGGCACACCACTTTTACTCGCTTTGATCACTGGTAGGTGTTTCACCAACATAGAGCTCCATTGATAGAGCCATCCACTTCTCGTACATACCAACTCTAAACTCACTACTTTTATACATCCTTGGACATATTAGTGTCTCTTTATGAATCTGCGTAGGTCTATATCTTGCAATTATTCTACTTACCTGTCTCAAGTTCCTATACTGCTTGATGGTGGCAGAAATACTATCATCTGAATCTATTGTTCGATATCTAAATAAAACATAATTGGAGGTTGTGTGCACACAATGTGTCGATCGCAGAGGTCCTGACAGTCCCAAATCCTCCATTGTCAATATGATGTTTACATACACCCGAGGGGGGTTAAAATTGTGAATGCGGGTAAATTGTAAGTACATCCAAGCTAAACCTAAGCTTAGAAACAATATACATGTAGGCCTATAGCAGAAGAGCCTTTGAAGGGAGAGGATGTCTAGTGTGGGGTAGGTGTAATTATGCAGATACAGAAGCTTTTGAGTGTTATATTGGTGTCCCAGGATTTATTGAGAAAAAGATCTGCCATGAATTCCCCCAACACCGCCCTCTTATCTACTGAAACAAAAGGCTTTCCTTGATTTGTCTTTGTCATTCATTACACACGTCTGTGTTGCCTTGTCTCTCCCAGGTGACGAAGCACGGCGTGTGGAAGCTCAGTCCCCTGCCGATACCAAGGCAGAGATCCAGGCAGTTCTTCGTGGCATGTACGGTGGCGCCATCCCGGACGCCACTGGCATCCTTGTCACCGACTGGAACCAGAACCCCCTGACCAAAGGTGCCTACTCCAACTTCCCCGTCGAGGTCACCACCGAGTGCTTCCAGAAACTCCAGAGCCGAGTACATCGCGTCTTCTTTGGGGGTGAGGTCACGTCCTACGACTACTTCGGCACCATAGACGGGGCTCTGCGATCCGGCGAGCGCGAAGCGATGAAGATGATAGACTGCATGTCCAACTTCAGCGAGTGTCCCATCTCTGGAATTGACGGGCTAGAATGTGAGGACTCTGGTGGAAATTCTGCATACGCCTCGCGTTCGAGTACATTTCTCGCCGGGATGGCACTTGGCCTGTTTCTTATTAAAACATTTCTTGCTGACTAGAAGATCGGGTTTCAGTCTCAAATTGAATTCAACTTCACTTCTTTCCCTGAATTTCATTCCACTGTATTCGAGAAGCGCTTACAATGATCAGAATTAAAGCCAAAATCCTTGGTTTAACCCTTCTATTTCCGCTCCAGGTCGACAGATGCCATAAAATGTTTCTGAACCATGCAATCAATATTTCGCACCATTTTATTCTGCCTACATTTAATTCCATTAGTTTTCTTGACGTGCTTGTGCGTGGCAGCCATTTTCAAGTCAGTGCTTTTGTTACTGAGGGATACCCGAGCGGTCTACTCGTGTGTATCCCTGTGGAACAAAAAACAAACAAAACAACTCCCCCTCATCCAAAAAAAAAACAATAACTAAAACAAATTAGGGGTAGTAATTGTTACAGCAACGACGACAGAGCTGTTTTTGATTTCAAGTTGTTTAATGGGGAAAAAGAAATTAAAATCAATATAAACAAAATCACAAGATGACGTCATCATAACGTCAGAAATCTGGAATAGTTATTGTATCAGGGTCTTTGTTGGCTTAACTTTAATAACGATCAAAGATTTCAAAGTTACCAAAATGGGGCTTGAAAAGATGAACAAAGTCGATGGCCTGAAATAAATATTGAAAATCAATAATAAATCAGACGATGACGTCATCATCCATTTGGAATAATTCTTTTATCAGGGCTTTTGTTGGCTTTCACTTTGAAAGCGATCAAACATCGCAAAGGTTATAACTCTAATGTTGGCTTGAAAACATGTACAAAGTCAATGAGCTGAAAAGCTCATGCAGAAAACTGCTCTTTTCTGCTCATGTCACGTGATTTGCGTTTAAACTGAAAGAATGTTATGAACTATGACTTGATATTTTGACTCTTAGCTATCTTTCAAATCGAATGACCCACCATAAAATATACGATTTCGCTTTCGTTTTTATAGTTATCTTGAGCCGAAATTGAGGACTACTTTTAGTGAGTAGTAGAAAAGCGTTCACAACTCTATGGCAACAGGTTAAATATTCAAAATTAAATCACGTGATGACGTCACCATGTTGTCATTATTTTAGTATTTTGTTAGCCTTAGGGTAATTACTAAGTGTAACTTTTATGAAGATCTAAGATTACTTAGTGACGAAAATGATGCTTCGAATCTGCATACAAAGGCTATTGGAAAATTAGAATGCCCAATCCTGCGTAAACGTTTCTTTAAACAACCCAGTCAATTATGTTGACTGAATTTCCTAGTTCAAAATTGACTACGGATTCAGTAAAACAACAAGTTTACGTTGGCAAATCAGGCTTTCTGACAAGATTCCTATTCGATGCCTTTTGAAATATCAATGAACTGACCGAAAAAAATCTAGTCAGGTTGACAAATTTCCAGTTGAACCCAGCAGACCTTATTGAGCTAGTCAAATTTTACTGAATTCTGGTTAATTTTGACGGATCCTTTTAAGACTGTAAGAGGTCAACGTTTCATATGTATTTGATATATAGTCAATGTTTACTAATTAACACTTTATTCGTAATTCAATAATTTTTAGTCGAGTTTGTTTTAATTTTGATTGAATTTCATTCACAGCTAAACAACCGTCAAAGTGTTATTATTGCACGGTCATTAGAATGGTGTATACTTTCAAAGAAAAATGAGAATAAAACTGCATGTACTCAAATGTAACATTCAGAGGTTCTGTATGACACTGCAAAACGATTATTCCAATTTTTAATATTTAGAAAGATCATCGTCATATTTTCTCAGAAACAGCACCCACGAAAGTGCAAATTTAACAAGATATAATATGATAAGAGCATTAGACAGAACTTGCCTCAACAAAATTTGATCACGTGTACAGTAAAAGTACTTCGATGAAACTTCCAGCATTTCGAGACTTGCAAGGATTTTGTATTCTGTTTTTCAGCAGAATTGTGTACACTTGAATTGATTTTTTTTGCACATTTTACATTATGGTTACAATAAAAAAAAAGCTAACGGCGCGCAACAGTACTTTACGAGCCCTGAGATGCATATGACGTCTAGGTTTGTTCAAGCACCTTACAAAGAAGACCCCGGTGGTGTCAGATCTGTTCAGGTTCATCCGCACATGGGGGGGGGTCGGAGCCTTCCCCCAAGGACGAATTTCAAATGCGTGTAAAAGCCTCCACATCCTCCTCCTGACCCATCAGGGGCGGCGCAGAGCCGCCCGACCAATGGATGAGATGCAGCCTATCACAGATTGTTGTGCTCGTGTCCCGTGGTCAACTTCCAGCTGGCACATATAAAGTGTTGTAATGTTTCCCCTGATGCTTTAAAGCAAAACGTGGCGAGAGTTAATAAGGTTGTCACTTAAGGTAGATTTAGGAACACAGTGGCCCCAGTCCCCTTCCCAAGTTCCCAATTTCACAAGTGAATCTGTGGTCTAAACAGTGAAATGCCAAAACGCATTTTAATTGGTTCATCATAGATATGCTAGGCCTATACCATAACGTCATCAATGTAGTGACTACTTAGTCCATACTGCAGAGCAAAACGCTGGAAAATGATGCTGTGAATTATAAAACTCGTCAACTAACCGTCAGTTGCGAATTTACAATGGCAGTATTCACGAGAAATGCATTGTGGCTCGTATAGTGGTTGGAGTACTATCCTACTCTACTCAAGGAGCAGACTACTCCGATAACGACGCCAGGGTTTTGATCTAGTGTGGGGGTGGTACCGGCTTACAGGCGGCTTGGATCTTGCGTGATGTCAGCGTTGACGACTTCATCATCATCCAAGCAGCCAACCGATTGGGCGGCCGCGTGGCCGACACCCAGTTTGGCACTGTGACCGTTGAGCTGGGCCCCACATGGGTGTTTGCTGTGGTATTCTGTGCTGTCAATTTGGTGAGGGAATGTAACCTTAACGTTCTGGTTGTTGATTACGACAGCCTCACTTGCCGCAGCGACGGGGGCGATAACGTTACCAACAAAGCCTTTGATCAATACCACGCCATGGAGTCACTTCGAGGAAAAATGAGAGCCAATGGCAACATCCCAGACATATCCCAGCGATCTGCTCTCCGCGTAGAAAGCTGGATACCGGAGACGGATGTTCAAAGAGCAGTAGAATGGTTCGAGATCAACTTCACATACGGCGATTCACCGGAGACTAAGTCTACCAAAGACACCGAGTACGTCGATGGAGACGAGTAGGCCTACTGGATGATGGATTTAGGCGGCCTGATGCAGATCTTCGACGGAGTCGCAGGCATCTTGCATGAGCCTGCTTATTCCAATCACACCTGTCTGGGCAAGACAGTGGCATCCGTCGACTATACCAACGACATATCGGTCATCGTGACCACCCAGGACGGCACGAGGTACATCGGGGAATACGTCCTCGTCACCTTCAGCCTCGGAGTTCTGCAGCACAACTTGGTCCAGTTCATCCCGCCCCTGCCTGGATGGAAGGACGTGGAGATCAAGAAATTCCAGATGGTTGCCCACACTCTAGTCTATATTAGCTTTCCACAGAAGTTTTGGGACGACTCTGAATGGATCCTGCACACCAGCGATAGGAGAGGGTACTACCCAATGTTCTCTAATTTCCAGGCTCAGGAGTTCTTTCCAGATGGCTCACCGGTAAGATTTTTCATCAAGCGTTCGTTACTTACTGAGCTACCTCCTATCGCACCTAGTTGCCGACAGCAATCATTACAGAACACATGAAATAGCCTTTTAACAGTGATATGGAAGTGCTTTAAACTTGTTGTGGCTTACCTTCATTCATTTTTCAACAGTATTCGGTCTCCCTTTAGGTTTTTGCTTCCGTGTTTTCGTTACAAGATGTTTTACACTTCCACTCAGGTTCTTCCACTAGGTGCCAACCGCGTCCTGAATCAGTCATTGGAAGCTAGCAATATTTTTGCCAGAAAGTCTTAATTTATCTTCGACGAACTCCAAACTCATCTTATAATGCAATTCACTGTTGTTCAG
This sequence comes from Acanthaster planci, assembly GCF_054643075.1. Lineage (NCBI taxonomy): Eukaryota > Metazoa > Echinodermata > Asteroidea > Valvatida > Acanthasteridae > Acanthaster > Acanthaster planci. Next base: position 9,735,392 of record NC_141785.1, on the reverse strand, counting down.
TGTGTGACGAAAATCATCATCTCTTTTCACTTTTTGCGATTGGAATGAATTACTTTAAGTTTGACCTATAAATTATTTCAAAAAATGCCCTACATCTTATGATGGGTAAATATGCGAAGGTTGGAGAGCTAAGGCGTACACGTTTCTAATACATGGACTTCAAGGAAGATCACTCGTCTCCGTTCATCAGCGGCCAAATGCAAGTTACTTTCCCATCTATAAGTCTGGTTTTCTCCTTCCTTACCCCAGGTGACGAAGCACGGCGGGTGGATGCTCATTCCCCTGCAGATACCAAGGCAGAGATCCAGGCGGTTGCATGGCAACGCCCTCCCGGACGTCACTGGCATCCTGGTCACCGACTGGAATCACAACCGCTTGACCAAAGGTGCCTACTCCACCTTCCTTGTCGAAGTCACCACCGAGTGTTTCCAGAAACTCCAGAGCCGGGTGCATCTCGTCTTCTTTGGTGGTGAAGCAACGTCCTTCGATGACTTCGGCACCCCAAACGGTGCGCTTCAGTCTGGGGAGCGCGAAGCGACCAAGATTCTTACCTGCATGTCCGACTTCAAGAACTGTCCAATCACCTGCTACCACTCCAATGCGATGATGATTTTACCCGTTTCTCTGGATTAGGTCTGGACTGATTTCTAGAGATCCATTCCAGTGCACTCGTCTTCATTCCCTCGATTTGCGTCAACATCGGTTCGGTTGTTCCTCTTTGGTTAATTTGGGGATTTGACTTCTGCATTATCACAAGTAATTGTTGTCCAATTAAAAAAAGGTTTGTGGCATTACCATTGTCAGCGTCTTGTGAAATACTCAGACCACGTCGGAAGGGCACGGTAATAGCACAATAGCGAGGCCGGCTCTGGGCATAAGTTTGAAGCCTGATTACAATTGATTAAAATGTTGGAAGTGTGGGCTTCCGGTTGTTGGTTCTGTTGAAGTGTGTGTGGGAATTATCACATATTTACCAATTGGTGTTGGTTAGCATCATTTCAGCACTGGTGTTTGGAGTTTCACATTTGCATATCTAGTGATCTATTTTCAGATGTTTTAAGGTCGAGTTTAATTGTAACGAATGAAGTATGGTCTCACATCGAAGAGTGCGATTTAACCCAAGATGTCCATTTAATTGCAAGCTTTTACAATTTCCAGTCTGTTGAATAGCTCATTAATTTCTTGTTTAAAGCACACGTCGACAGTTTTGTGGCACTTATTTATCAGACCCTCAATTAGTTGAATTTTTTTCAAGTGGAGTCTTTTTCAAGGGTACGTTGCTGATAATGTTTTTGGGAACTGAGCTTTTCAAAATGAACAATCAAAAGGTCTTCTCAAACATCAGCTGGCTGTAAATAATTTTCAAACAAACTTAAATAATTTCATTTAAATATTTCAGAAAGGTAGTTTAAAACATTCTCTCATTTTAAGAATAACGTCAACAAGATAATCAACTTTAAAACCAAATTGAAACAGTGAACACATACAACATTCTTTGACAATGAACTTTGCTTTGTTTAAAGAGGTGGTCGGCTTAGTTTCTTTCTTTCCTGCTTATTGCTTTTCATTCTCAGGCATTTATGCTGATTTTTATCAGTTCAGATGGTGAAAATATGTAAAGTGCGGCCTTCCTGGTCAATGCAATATTTTCCCCCAGGAAAGTTAGTATTCCATCCTGTAGATATGTACCTCCACAAAATTTGGAATGTTTTTTCAAATTACTGTGGGGTTTTCCACTTCCTGCCTTCTTGGCTCCCCACCAACTTTAAGTATAAGCTCCTCTCTTGACTACGGTTCTTGGACTGCAGCGAGACGCTCCCTCATGGTGCGAGCACTGGCGGTCATCAGCGACTTCATCACTTGCCGCTCTGCCTGGCTGGCCGGCCGGACGGACACACAGCGGAACAGACCGCTGCGTTGCTCTAGGCTCCCAGTGCAACGCAACCACTGGTCTCTGATCAGTCGAGGTAGGGGCCGGTCCTAGCAGAGAGAGAGACAGAAACCGTACTGCTCTTCAACACTGCACTCTGTTTCGGTTGTTAATCCATCTGGCACTTTTAGATCTACTCACTGTTTCATAGAAGATGCATTTGAGCGTCTGATCCTCATCTTTGAGGGTGAACATCTTGGCCACGCCGTTCACATCAGAGGAGATAGCAGAATTCATTATTCCTGTACATATGGTGGAGAGAATGGTTTATCATCTCGGAGTGAGGAAGTAGAAATAAAAGACATACACTAATTGTTTCACAGCCAGAATTAACAAATCCATGGAAAATTTTGCAGTGGAAATTTCAAAAGCAAAAGAGTGGCTTGTCAATGGATGAACTGACGGTTTAGCGTAAAAGACTCAACCTCTTTTAAAGTTGCTTACTGTTAAGAGTTTACCGAAGTAATTCCTTCAAACTCACACGAGGGATAAGAAATGAAACGGATGACTTTACCGTCTGGTAATTACCAACTTTTTAAAATATACTTTGACAAGTCAATACAAGGAACCTAAAATTTTGCTTGGATTGGCTTAACAATTTTGAGGAAGAAACGATGCCCCCTTTCCAAAAAACCCACTTAGTTGCAAACCCACCAAAGACTTCACAGACCATGCTGCCCAGTTTGTCCATGTGTTGGCTCCAGTCTCTCATGTCGGCAATGGATGCAGTTAAAACTTTCAGGGAGCGGTCGTCCACCACAGAGCCATCCTGTTGCCCCTCTCTATTTACCGACAGCTGCCGAATTGGGCCAGAAAAAATTGAGAGAAGTGATCAACTCGAGCCATATTCTGACTTCTATTGCCCACTCAGATCTCTTATTAAATTCAGAGCTGTTTATGGGGGATGAATCTAGCCAGCAAAGCACATCCACAGGCAAGAGTTATTTGGGGAGGGGGGGCCCAGGGAATACTTGCACTTGTGTTGGAGGTCTCAAGACTAGTCGTGTTCTCGAGTCTGGAATCGCAAACCACTGTTTGCTTGTCTTTTCTATTTGGACTGTCGTGGACCAACGGGTCTCCAAGTTTTGCTGGTATCAGAGACCAAACCGAGAACAACCTGTAACCAGCCACAACTCACAAAATGTATATTTAGTGCATCTTCAAAAAAGTTTTTGCCAGTGTTTTGTTTGTATTTTTGGCAGAACTGAAGTGCATAAAATTCCATTACCATTGTTGCAAAAGGGAAGACATGACTTTAAAAGGAGAGAAAATGTGGGATATATTCAGCACTGCAGAAGTTGCTGGAATAATACATCATGTTTTGCTAGCCCCCTATTCAATGAAGTTCAGCATGTTATTATCAAAGTTTAGAACAAAAGGCCATAAAAATCACTCAACAGTGACGGTAAATGCATTGCCAAAGAACATAATTCAAAATTAACTAAGCGAGTGTATTTCTTTTTTCGGCTGACCATATGTTGCATAGATTATCAACTTCACTGAGTTTACATGAAATTTTGAACGGAGGATGCTGGTTGGAAAGGCAGCCTGGCATTATGTCGTTGAAACCTAACAATCACTTCCAACTTCTACAAATGTCCCTTATACTTTCCAAATCCTCCATATGTCATTCCACTGACTCCATCATAAAATAATAGACCTTATGATGGGGAAGCAATGGTTAATCTTGTTCCTGGCTCCATTATATTCAATGTGATCTCTTAAATGGGGTGGTGCCACACCATTTTGGATTCAAAACTCCACTTTCATTTTTTAAAAAGTTGGCTTACAACATTTATACCACAAATTTGAAATTAGTCTCATAAAAAACTGGTGAATTTGTAAGAAATTTAATTTTGTCACTTTTATTTTCACTCTCAGGTTCCCCAAACAAAATGTTTTGCCTCATTTTCAATTCAAGATGGCCGACTCATAAATACAGTTTATTTGCAAGTCGTGCAGTAGTACTTGACAAGCCTTGATAAGTAAGTTGCCATGGTGTCTCAAGAATGTTTCAGATTAAGTTGGTAGCCATGCCCTAACTCACCCGGTTGCTGGCAGCGTTTGGTCTCGGGCTCTGGGAGGAAAATGCAGCAGGTTGATGAGGAGGCCTGCTGTTCTGTTGCCAGTGGGCTCTTTGGCGAGATGGATCAGACTGAAATTGGAACCTTGGCTTGGGGACACAGCCTGGGCCTGTCCAAGCCTGTCGGACATTCCCAAAGGGAGGACAGTTGGGCCTAGTCATTTAGAATGGGAAGAAAAATCTCATCATAACAATTAATTCTAAGTCTAATGCTCAATATGGACTGACGGATCTTATTTGCACAGTTTTTTTAACTTAAAGATCTTGAGGTGATTCAACCTTTGGGGTGCCCAAAATTCACTCTAAAACTATTCACTCAAGAGAAAAACCCAAAAGGCTTCCTTGTTCTACAGAAAAAAATTATAAAAGTAAAGTGGGACATTTTGCACGCATAGTCACCCAAAATGATGATTTTCATCAGTGTTTCCGTACGTGTCCCTGGGGTGGCATAGAATCTTGTGCACTTCTTTATAAAAAAAGAGCCCAATGGTTTCCCTTAACCCATCATTTCATGCAATGTCTTCAAGGGAAACATATTGATTTCATACACCATTGGAGAGTGATAACATGTAATTTTCAAGGATTCTCAGTTCATAGCCATAAAGACATACAACCTGGGGCATTGTTTTCAAACGCTTGTGTAAAAATTCCGAGCCAGAAGGTTTTCCAGTAAACAGAGGGATCCAGGACCCAGTTTGTGGCCCAGACATCTGGGGAGTCTTGATGTTACTTTAGTATGGCTCTTTTGAGGGTGAGGCAACAGTTGGGGCCTTTTTACAATTCAGCTTTACAAAGGGAGGGGAATAAAACAGTCCCCCAGATTATTTTCTGTCACCATTTTTCAAAAAACAAAAAATGGTGACTGTTGTTTTCTTTCATTTTAGTGCTATGGCCTCCCCCCCCCGATTCATGCCCGTGGTCAGATAGCCTATATCACGCGGTAACAAAGCACTTCTTGTCAAGAGGGCCTGTAAATGAACAAATTAGTAACACTACTACTGCCGGCCTGAGAAGTGGGGTCAGGGGGGCTAGTAGCCCCCCTGACCCCACTTTTTCTATTTGGGGGGCATTGCCCCCCCCCCAACTCTTTTGCAAGTCCTGTAATGGAGTGAGGCTTAATGGAATGGCCTGTCCATGGCTGATGCTTGATGATCTCAGAATTGCCTCCCGCCACCACCCCACTTTGAAAATTGCTCTGCCACCAGTGATTCCTACTTGCCTGCAGCATTCTTTTTCAAGCCTCTTGCTTTTACCTGTTTGGAGGGAAGGAGCTGCTTGGGCCAGCCCACTGCTGCCCGCTGTGGTCCATACACGCTGCTTCCACACCAGAGGGGGCCCTTCCCCCAACACCGTAACCCGGAGCCTGCGCGGACAAGCTCCAGGGATTAGGAGGTGACGAGGCTGGGAAGTTCCCTTGAAGGGAGGAAAAAATACGATGAGGAGTTTCCGCCCCTGGGTGCTATGAGTCCCTCAGGTTTTAAAATGTCATTTCCCACATCACAGCAGTCAATATTGTGAGATTGCTTAAGGAATAAGCTTGATTATTTTTTCTGTCAGACACATAAAACTTAAATTCCCCTTCACTGTCCTCCCTCAAAAAAGATTGGTGGCTGCACTGAATGAAGTATTTATACCAAGCACTCTCAAGAATTCTGAGTTCAGTGTTTTGAGGCACTTGGTCGTTACTCCTCTGGTGAAAAATTCAACACCAAAAATATTCACCAAGATACCAGCACACCAACAGTCAGAGAGCTTACATGCGCATTTAAATGTCCATATCAGTTTCATCGGGAACTCAAATTATAACAATAAATAATTTAATTGATAATTTTGAGCCTCCCTTAATGCAATACTACTATGTGTCATTATCAGCTGATCATTGGTGTGTTTTTTAAATGGTATTTTGTCAAGTATATGTATTCAAATCTGTGGTTTTTGTGTGCTTTTTACATCGACAGGCACGCACATAAAAGAAACTACTAATTGCTGAGTGCAGGAAGACGCTAGGATTTAATTTGAATATCGGGGGCATGCAGCCTGGTGGTTAGAGTTTGTAGCTTCTCATCATAGGCTCGGGAGTTCAAATCCAGCTGATGGCAGCATGTTGTGATCTGCGGGCAAGTCACTTCACCCCTACGTGCCTCTTTCCACCCAGGAGTAAATGGGGGACATACGGTATATCATGAATCCAGTGATATTTCACTGGGCATTCCTAATGGCCCCTTTTAATGGCAGAAAGCATTTTCGTTGGGTTTTGTGCAGAGCAAGTGTCACTGAGGACTGGCTCCCTTAGATAGGTATCACAATGGTGTCCGCCATTAGTGGGGGCCACTGGAAGTGAACAGTGAAAGCATTACCATGGTCATCAGATTGGTCTATGTTATTTCTGCAGGAGAAAATAGATCCACATGCTGCCTGAAGGTCTCAGCTCGGTGGACACAATTTTAATGACACTGAATCCTGCAGGCAAAGATGGAAATGGAATCTTGAAGAATTCCCCTCAGGTATTACCTCTGCTATTAGAACTTCCATTCCAGGGTTGTCTCCAGTTGTTGAAGTTACTGTTGTTCAGCGGTCGATGAGCAGCACGTTTCTGGGTGTTGAAGGCAATGCGAGGCTGCTTAGCAGGGTGGCTGTAGGATGCAGATGGCTGAGAGAAATTTCCTACAGAATGAAAAATTTCGGATTTTTCAACTACGAATTAAAGAAAACCTGGAAGTTTCCCACCTGTACAAAAATTGTGTGTGTAAAGCTGCATCTAAAGTAAAGCTCTCCTTTAGTTGTTAGAATTTTTTTTAGACATGATGGTCTTAATGTTACAATTCCTGACAACATGGATTTGGTAAGTATTGAGGTTAACACTTTTTAATTTGCTGGTCGAAAAGTTTCATGTTGATTTTATTTATACTTAAATTCAAATTTATAGGTTTTGTAAGATGTCATATTTAAACTTTAACTTTGTAAAATAATATTAAAAATATGGTCAGTTTGTATTTCCTGATTTCTTACAAAACTGCATTTCAATGGATAAAAAAGAAACATATTGGATAAGGGTTTGGAAAGTGCATAACACGCTCGGATTTTCTCACTCGTTGACATAAAATTGATTGTGACGAGTCCAATTTAACCTATACTTTGGGTTCTTGTCAGCGGAACCTTATCTGAAAAGCAGTTGACTTGTTGTTACCCCTGAAGTCTGCATTGTTGGTGTTCTCATTCTTTGGATGTGGAAAGAGGGCCTGGCGAGGCCTCTTATTTCTGTCAAATGATGGCGGGACTTTTTCTGCAGGTAAAATATGAGGGTAAATTATTCTCAGTTATTTGCTTATGTTTCCACAAAATTTGGCATATGTTATAAGGTTAGTAGAATACAAGGTTTTACTTCAACCTTTGAAAATGCACCTTTATGTTTCAATTAATTGTATTCTTGTTTTGCTATTTTCAAAGGTATTTTGACACCTGTAGTTTTTTAAGCTAATAAGAATTTCAACATTCACGAAAAAATTTTGAGGTCATCCCGGAGAGAAAACCTCAAATGTTGCACTGATTTGTACTAAAAAAGTGGAGTCAATTGATATTTGCTGTCCTAAAGTTCCATTTCTTTTTCAAATTTATTGTTGCATAAGTGCTTGGCAATAAGCTGATGCCCAGTCCTCTCTCAGAAATAAGTTCAATTAGTTTAATTTGGATTCATAATTTCTGCAGATAAATATTAAAACTGAACAGTGTCTTTCCAGATTGATTGGCAACACTTGAGCAGTTCAAACTTTACAAAAAATAAGTGCACATTAATTTCCATACAATGGAGAAGAGTAATGATATGCACTTAAAGTGTGTCTTAGAAAAATTCTTCACAGTAATCTTTGATATGTTCACTGGGATGTCAGAAAAGTTCAAATTGGCGACTTCTGACTGGTTAAAAGTTTGGCTGCCTCAGATTCGACAATAGAGGGAGCCCTCCGCCTTGCATAGTTTGAGCCACGGGATTTGAGCTGCCTTTAGAAAAAATAGCATTTCAGCTGATATGAGCTACAATTTTATTTGGTACTAACTTTGATTTGGAAAAAGGGCAAATTGTCATGATTTTTTTCTTATATGAGCGGCTGAACTTTAATCATAGCCTTACTTTTCTCTTGCATCTCAGATTTTCAGTTGCACTGTATCAACGTCGCTGACGTCCCTGAATTTTGCTGAAAAGAATCATGGGGAATAAAAAGAGGTAAAGTTTACTAAAGCTAAAAGGACCTTCATGTTGTTTGTCACAGTCTGGAAACTGTCCAAACCGTGAATTACATTAATGATCTATAAAAAAAGAGATGATGCCTGAAAACCGGTTTAATTGTTAAACGGTCAGTGATTGCGGATACAATCTCTCTCTAATGATGTCGAGATCTCGTCTGTTGCGCTTGCCTGCGCTTTAGGCATCAAACAGCCCTGGTGTTGAAAAATGCAGACTTTTCATTGTTAAACTTTGAGTGATAATAATACAGGAAAACTAAACCTACCGGAGTGCGACAGTGCTGTGTCCAATGTAGGGATGAAGTTTAAAACAAATTGAACACTCGATTTCGACTCAAACTCTCACAACTTTTCCGCAGATTACTACATGTACATACATGTACATTAATTATCTTGGTCAATAGAGGGCGCTAAGCACCACGACCAATAGCGCTACACGCCGCTGCACTGGTGCCGGCGCTACACGCGCACACATTATTGTCGGGCGATCCGACGATTGGACAATCGATATCCGAATGCCGTACAGCATCGTATTCACACATCTAGTTATCAACATCCTTATTTTCCTCAGTTTTGGTGGCAAGAGCCTAAGCTTCGACAGCTGGTAAGTATGCGGCTTCAAGTGTTTCTTACTAGTTAACTTAGCATATATAGGCCCACATGTATGATGTAGGCCCTACATGTAGGCACACTGAGGCAGTGGCCCCGTGATGTAGGCTGCAGAACTAAAACGGTGACGCAGGCCTACAATTTTTCACATGCACATCACAGATCCTTGAATTGGACCTGTCACTTAGAGTGATTTAGTGTCAATCATGCACGGTAAGCGCCATGTAGGTGCGGATGGATGCTGTTTGTTGCCATGTGGGCCTAGATGAAGAGGTTCATTAGTAATCCGCTACATGTATTGATAGGCCCCTACATGTACCTGCCTACCAGGGCCTGTGCATTATCCAGGAGGACATGATGGAGGAAGGAACATATCAGAGACAGAAAGACAGAACCTCATCGATATTAATTATTATGTTATGCCCCAGCTTGGTCTATCTGACAGTAAATGCCTAGTGTTTGTTGCCATGTGTTGGGACAGTCCCAACTATAGTCAGATATTGTGTAGTCTATTGGTGGCAAATCTCTCTACAAAATTTCTCAACCTTCCCCGAGTTTACATGTATGCAGCTCACACCTCAGCACCTGACATGCATGACATAAAATATAGCATCTCGTAGTGAAACCACATTTCTGCAAGCACGAGTTGATGATGTAAACAAAATGACTTCGGCATGCACACACTGTGCTGTAATCGGGCCGGCCCAACTACACGTATAGCAATATAGTTGGGACAGTCCCAACTACATGTATAGTTGGGACTAATGCTGTACTGGGCGTAACAATAATGATTATCTTTACTGTAATAGCACATGGGTGATTTTGCACAAAAGAAAGGCATAGTTTGAAGGAAACAGGGGCACTTGTTCCTTCCCACAGTGCCTTTCTAACATTGGGCAAATTCACCAATGCAGTACTACTATTATAGAGGTAAGGCTCAGGCCTATGTATAACCCTGGAGCACATAGCCGAGCTTGTATTCCACTCGGCCTACCGCCCCTGCCTAACATCACTAGTGTAGAGTTTCTGAAGATCAACCTGTCAGCAGACTAATTCGTGTCAGTAAACTTGCACAGTAATTTGCAAGGCATGGAAGCGAAGATTGCCTTCGCTCAGAGATGTACATCATGTACAGGGTGTATGTTATAAATATACATGTGTAGCCATCATACCAGTGGAGATCTTCCTCTTTCCAGCTGAACTAGTCAACAGCAGCATCCTTAACATTTTGTAAAAGTTCAGAAAAACATTTTGCTCGGGTGCTGATTGGTTGAAATGTCCCTTTTCATCCAACTTGAACTTGACAAGAACAATTTCTTTTGTTTTCTAAATAGTGGGCTCCAAAGCTCCATGACCCCATACATGTAATGTCAGTTGCACTGTCCTTACTCATGTACTCATATATGTACACAAAACGTACACATTGTGACAGTTAACAGGATTGGTAAAAACTGATGTGTACAATGCTGTGCTAAATGAACATGCAGTTAACTTGGCAGGACCCTGTCCCTGTGAAATTACAGGCCTAGTCGGCCTTTGACCAGCTTCCGACCATTTTGTCAGACCGAAAGCAGACATGGTTAAAAAAATGTCCAAAGGAAATGTAAAGTCCCAGAAGTAAAATCCTGTTGTTTAACTCTCTGTGTGTGCTTAGAACATTGAAATTTTGAGAGTGCATTTTTATGTGTCCTGGGTATTTATTATATCAAAAGATGATTATGGCTTGGCCAAATTGATTTTACTTGCACATTTTGTCAGACTGCTTTTTGGGCCTAAAATGCCATGAACATGTACTTTACATGTATGTACATGTACCGATATACTGAATGAAGGTTAGAGTCTGTATTTTCTGTACAGATTCATGTACATGTATCACGTACACATGTTCATACATGTACAGAGAACGCAGAACCTGGAGAAGACAGAAAGTACCGAATATTTTGATGTGGAGTTCACAGGTATGCCACGGTGACCTGCGGTGCGATGAAATGCCATTCACCTTCATTGATGCATACACTGTACATGTAGGTGTATCTGATTCTTGGGCAAGAGTACGGTGAACATGTACATGTATGTGGCTCATTCAGATTCATCAACTGTGAAATGAGTCATGCTTGTGTTGTGAAATACAAAAACACTGGTGCATCTATTGCATACAAACTAGTAAACATCTCCTGCCCTGCGCAAACACTCTCTTATTACCAATCAGTGGGATTCAATATTTTGTTATGCTTAAATTGCTCTTGGACAGCAATTTTCCTCTTCAGTTGTGGCAGTTCATGCGCATCTAAAAGACTTGCTGGTGAGAGGAAGAGATCCTGCAAGATTCCCCTTCATCTTGATCGGTTGTGCTGCTTAACTAAGAATTGACCAAGCTTCCTTTGTGTAGATACCATCTACGTAAATGCCAACTTTCTTAACAGGTCAATTAAGCAGGTGATCCTAACGTTTGTTGTACATTGAAGGAATTGTTGGTTCAGCAGTCTGCAAACTTGGTCAGTGCTAACCGGTACCAACATGTACATTGTACATGTACTGGTACCGTACATGTCAGAGTGTTCTCTACTTCATTGCCTTGCGCTACTGAGGCGTTGTGATCCTTGTTTCATTCATACGTCCTTGGCATATTGCCCCCAACATGATAATTATCATGTACATGTAGTAAAAATAATTTGAGGAAGTTTCACTATTTCCTGGTACTTGCAAATTGAAATTAGCTCGCACTGTGTAATTACAGAAATACTGGTCTGGGAAATACGGTAGGTACGTTGTACATATGTACATGTAGCGTGCGTAGCACAGTGTAGTACTGGCTACATGTACATGGTGTATAGAACAGTATATGAAGTGCTGTTGAGCAGAAAAATAGAGTTTTGCAGAAAAATTTGAACACTCCAAAGATCAAACACAAATTCTGTGTACATCTTTTGATAATCAACCATACTTTCTTTTCCAGAATCATAAGAATTTATGGTGAGAGCTTGCCAGATGTGCACATGTGCTAATTTTGTACACGACACAATCAACAAAATCTCACGTACATGTACATGTATGTGGGGTGCATGTGTATCTGTGCTGGATAGATACATTCTGTTCATGTTAACTATGAACTTCTATACGAACACATTCATTTATGTTTCCACATTTACAATCAGTGGTTTCAGAAACTGGTTGTTTAGGGGAATTGTACCAGTGTAGGGATATATCCCCCATACCTGTAGGAACTACATGTCCACATACTGGTACTCGTGCCTGCATCATTTACTGGGGTAGTGTACATCATTTGTACGTGTACCGGTACATGTGCTTAGCAGCTGTTACAGTAGCCATCATCCCCATCAACACCTGTGCACCATGGTATCTTTGTACAGAACGGGTGGTAGAGATACTAACGCTGGATATTGGTACATGTACACATACCCGGTGTTCTTGTTTCTCCGTGCTCTCAGCCAGCTTCAATGCATGTACATGTACTTTCTTGACAAGGGAGTATTAGTTGGAAAGTGCATGTGCAGTCTGCAGTGTATCATGTCATAAGCATGGTAATTGGAGTGTGACAGTTTAGTTTTATGAGGAAGTAATGTAAAAATTGACTTGATGAGAGGAAGTTATATGAGGAAATATAGGATTTCATTGGAAGATCATCGTACCTGGATACATGTGAATGGCATATGGGCATAGAGTGCTTGTACATGTATACATCTACATGTACACAAGTACATGCCCACATGTGGTAGTATACTGGTACTTGTAAATTTTATGTACATGTAAATTTTATGTACATGTACTTTTCTCTGTAGAGAATCTTTATTGGAATCCTTACTGAATCCAACGATTAAATGTGTAATATGCCACTGGGTATTGACCAAAGATCGTATAGCACCGCAAAGCGGCGCAAGATGGGGAACTTCAGCGTGAATGCACGTAAAATGTTGTAATCGCATGGGCGCCATTTTAGCAAGCGATACGCATGCGCAATGCACATTAATGCACAGGCGCCGCGGCAGGCACGTGCACCTGGTGAGCCTGTGCCCAAGCATTACCGTAAACTGCACAGGCGTATCGCTTGCTCAAATGCCGCCCATGGTAATTACATCTTTTGGGCAGAGTTATCCATCTTGCGCCTTCGGCGCTACACGATCTTTGGTATTGACACAGTAATTAACGCACAATGTTTACTGCCCCAAATTTCAATTTTGAACATCAGGCACCTTGCATGTTGCATGCACAAGGGGCTGCTGGCTGGTGAAATACAGTACATAATAGGATAAACTGAGAATATGGTATGGTTACTATCCGTGCACTAGCATCGGTTCATGTACAGATTTTTTTTTTAAATTTTAAACCAAGTCTTCAGTATACAGTACCTTGACTGCTAGTGGAAGGCCAGCTCCTTATTTTTTGTCTAGTCACTTACCCAGGTCCTTTTGACATATCAGGTGTCTTCATTCTCAGCCAAGACCCAAATTTCAATCTCAAACCACAGTTTTTCTGTGGGCCAGGTATTTGTGGAATGCTGACCTGTGTGGAAGCCTGCAAACCTGTTGGTAAGCCACACTCCAGTCCAGGAAACAATCTGTGGCCAGGGGGTATTGTCTTAAAGCCAGTGGTGTGAACTTGAGGGGGGGAGGGTTACAAAAGAAAGAATATATAGATTTAATTGTTGGAAATGGTCATGGCTCAAGGGTGGGTTGAAAGGTAAACTTATTTGCTTATACATGTAAGTTCAGGATCTTTCCTGTACCGTGGCTGCGCTGTCAAAAATTAATGTGCAGATTGAGAATTGTATGCATACAGGCAAATTGTTGAAATTGAACACATTCACTGCACGGTGTAAGTGTGTAACTGTGCATGCGTACATGTACTGAATGTGTACGGAGACCAGGGACCAAAACTGTCCCCATAACACTGTGGGACATGGGCCATTATTATGCTTAATTTTAGAGTTTCATGCAACACCCGTGGGGACAACCTACAGTTGTCATTGATGAGTTTGGTATACAAGTTTACATCGCTGACCAAAAATTTCAACATCCCCACCCAGGGGGGTGCTCACTATTTAAAAACAACGATTACAGGTGGTGCGCTCCACAGGCCTTTGTACTCGTACGTGAAGACACTGCTGATTGCCTAAGTGTACAATGTACAAGATAAACATCCAAGTCCTTGGTATTAGCAAAGTGATAGAAAATCTTCATTTTTTACAGCTTTGTGTGCAATTATTAATCAGTGGGGATGAGCCATTTTAAGATTTTTATAAAATTTCGCGCAATATTACATGTAGCTGTAAATTAAGTTGTCCCCAGCTTTGTTGCACGAAACTACGACTTAGGATGGCATGTGCAGCGGCCTAATAAGCCATTTGCGGGTTGAATTTATTCAAAATCTGGTACACTGAGTTCTTTCAATTCACGCGAACATAACAACTTGAATTCTCCATATTAAACCACTGTTGTTCTACCTTGTGATTCGGGGCAAGCTTTTGCTTAGTTACATGTACATAAGAGATGCCTTGCAACAATACACTGTTCTCAATGGATAAGAACGGCACAAAGGAACCAGTCCATTCCAGAGATTTTGGTTGCTGTGCAAAAGCTTGCCCTGAATCACGAGGTATAGCAACAGTGACTTTAGTCTGGGGAATTCAAATTGTTACGCTTCTGTGCAATCAGAAGTGTAACAATCACAGTGTACCGGATTTTATTCAAATTGAACTCACAAGTGTCTTATTGTTGATCCCACAATGTCTGTGTTTCAACATGTGTAGTCCCAATTGCTACTGTACGCTGTACACCCATGCTGTACACAGCATATGTGCAGAAATTGAAGACCTTCAATTTTGAAGCAATATTTGTAGTAGTGGAGGGGAGAATGAGTGAAATTTGCTGATAACAGTGTGTCCTCTGAATCTCTATGTTTTCACAATTTAATGAGATTTTTTCTGCCCTCAGGAGTCAGGAAAATGTGCCATCCACACTCTCCTAGAAGGCCCTCTGATTTTTTTTCAGAATCGACATGCCTTCACAAAAGAGATGAAGATTTATCAGATAAGCAAATGTTTGGTTGCCTCTTGTGATATAATCTAAATCAAATAAATAGTACAGTGCTGCTATTCTGAAGTTTGCATGTGTCCATGTACTGGTATACATGCGTATGGCACATACAAACATGTACATGTTGTACTGTGCACAGTTGCAGTACACAAGTAACATTATTAGCAATTCTGATTTCAGAATAACACGCTGATTTTCAGCTTAGGACCCTGGTTATGTACGGTAAATTAGGCCTCGTCCTGGAAACAAATGTGTACGTGTTGCAGTATCATAACCGGTAATTGGAAATTCAAACCAATATCTTTAATGTCAAAATTGTCTCTACCCACGTACGTACATGTATGTACCCGTATGTACACATGTACTGTACCGGTACACGTCTACATTGTAAATGTACATGTCTACTACATGTACTGTATATTGTATACCTACGGTACATGTACATGTAAAGCGCTGTGGTCATGAGTACCGCATGGTAAATTCTAGTCATGTTGGTTTCAATTGAACAAGATCATAAATTTTGGCTTATTAAATACAATTGTTCATTTCACATACATGTACATGTGTGTCCATGTACCAGTAGCATCTTGATAGGGATAGGGTTCAATATATAAAAATTCCCTATTGTATAAAAATGTCGAATGCATCATGTACATGTTAGTCTGTGGATTATAAATTGATTAACTTTTATTTATAAATAATTATATATTTTTGGGAGGTCTTACGGGATTTATTTTGATCCTTTTTATGTTGTGTTTTAGTGGAACCATTTTGAAAATGCCGAACTTCAAAATGACAAGTTGTACACCTACATGTATGATCTGCCAGTACTAAATACAAGTGTACTCTGTACATGTACAGTGTATGTCAAAATAACTAACGTGTAGAAATGTTAAGCTTTCCAGACGGTTTTGGCTGGTGAAATAGTTTCTGTGTCCCTTGAAAATTGGCCCCTGAGGTAGGTGACTTTGTGGTAGGGAAATTTCTGAATTCCCAGGTCACATTTCTCAAATTACAAATCATCATCTGAACCTCGGTGCCAGAGTTTGCATCTCTGGCATGTGCAGCTGAAGTATGGAAGTAATGTCCTCCCATGGTCCTCCCAAGTAACAAATGTACATAGCAAGTGTTGTTGAGAAGTCTGATTGGTCAAAAAAAGTGGTTATGATAGACTGGTGATCTGATCACAGGCGAGTAATGTTGAGAGCTGGTAATGAACATATTCAACACGTGAACAACTTGGCCTAGGTACTGACTTTCTTGCTTGGCAGAAAAAAAAGTTATCATCTAAAAAAAATCAGTGATGTGCTGATGCTTTGAAGTGGAGATAATGTTTGGCACTAGTTCTGAAAGATTTGCAGAATTTCCAACCTTTCAGTCTTTCTGAGAATCTCTTGGTGCACTTCGCCATGAACAGTAATTTTTGCTTCCATCTCTATGGAAATGGTTCAAGTCGTGATAGGAGATGAAGTTGTACAAATCCTGGTTTGCCAATTGAAATGACCTTCTTAAAAGAACAAACAACCAAAATCAGAAAAAAGAAAAAACTAAAAGTGTCCCATTCGTTGCACTGCTGTGCTAGACCTTAAAATTGCATTCATTGAGCAGGTTAATCAAATTCATTTGTTCGGTACTTGCAGATCTCTAGTTGTGTACTTGTCATTAGCAACAAAGTGTAATTTTTCACCTTGAAAATCTGAAGCAGTTTCTGACCTCTTGAACATGATTGAAAGTTAGGATTGGCAATGCCATTCTCGACCTTTGTATTTTTATACTCGTACATGTACGTACTCATTGACATTAAGCACAATGGCACTAGGCTTGCCCCCATGGTGCTTCAACTCCCTGGGACAGTACCGTTAACAGGGAAGGCAGGAACCATGACAAATATCCAATAAGGTCTACCTACCGGTAGATGTCCAAGGGCTCCAGAGATGTACAGCCCTCAAGTGTAATAATTTCCTGTATACTGTACTTGTACATAAATTTCTGATGCACCCCTATGCAAATCGAACCCTTTGTCATTAGTTAAGATCTCTGACTTTCACTTTTCAGCGTTTAGGGAAGTTCCAGTGGAACGGGAAGGTTGAGATTCAGGTTATGAGTTAGTAGGTGGCAGTAATGTACTAAATGTGGGGGGGGAATAAACATCACTTTTCCCAGCCAAAATTAGATCTTCCACGTCATGATTTTCCATGCAACAGGTGGCTCTAAAGCTAGTTTCGGTTCCAGACCCAGGGGTAATAACTTGACACCGGCCACTTTATAAAAAGGATGGAGAAATATTGCTGCTGGGAATATCCAGTAAACACAGAGCCTCTAGAGGTTGGGGATGAAATAGTCTTTGGGGTCGTGGGTCAACGCAAATGGAATCTTTTTTTGGTTGGGCAGTATTGCCTGTGCTAAGGGCAGATCTTTGTAGAGAAAGGTGAGTACTGTGATTTTTTTTTTTTGCACATGTAGCATGTACCGTACAGTACATGTATATTACACATATATTCACTCTGTCTCAAATGTATGTTTTTGGCATTGTGTCCATTTTTTATCAAGTCCATAGGTGTAGGGGGCTCACTCTCTTGCGATGGTGTAGTATTATTGAATTGTACCACATGTATGCATTTCACAAATGAACTATCGGTACTCAGATTACTATACATTCGGTAGCTATCTGTCACCAAAGGCTGTCCCAATCACCGTTTAATTGACATTCTTGTGCAAGTTCACGTATATTTTAATATGCACTTTGATAAAGAAAAGTTTATTTAACGGTGAAAATCAACTCCGTCACACGTACCCGTACGTGTAGAAACCTTTGTAGATTTTCTGAGTGAACTGTAGTGTGGATGGCACTTTGTAAACATCTCCATCACAACATTGCCAGTCCTTTGCCATCAGGGCTTACATGTAGCAGTGGAGTATGCTCCGGCCAAAAGATATTCAAAATTCTGTGGATAAAAATAACGTGACGCAGATTCTTCGGACTTGACTCATTCGAGAAAACATCTTAGAAATGCAGTCTGGCAATTACACATGTCACGGTCTTGCACAAGAGTACTAGTACGTGGCTTGTTTTGCATGTGTGTGTCAAACGTTACATGTTTACGCATGTAAATCAAAATCCTATTAATGATCTTGTCTTTCGAGACACAGCCATTCTTTCTGGTGGGAAGCAGGAATTGAAGCCACTGAGGTTTGCCTAATGCCCAGAGGGGCAGTGAAATCCTCAGGACACCCCGCAGATTTCCTGTTTGTTTGCCTAAGCCCAACCACTGAAATGAACCACACTAAAAAACCTCAAGCCGTACATGGGTGTGTGTGACTGCAGCATGAGAATTTTTTCACATTGTTGCCAATCAATCATTGCGGGATGAGTGCTCTGCGTGTGGAAAAGACATTTAAATTTGATTTTTCTTTTGTGGTGAACGCAGTCGGTCTGCCAAAACTGGCCACCATTCATTTTGCACAAAGAAATATAGTTAGTGCAGTAAAATTGGCATGTACTAGAGTACAAGGTAAATGCCAGCCCATGTGGCATGTGCATGAATCGAATCATGCATGTATATCTTTATCTTGCTTTCTGAACTTTAAATACTAGTACTTGTAGCTAATCATGCACTGATGCAATGTACATGTACTAGTACACATGTGCACATGAAGTGAGCTGGATAAAATATTGACTGCCATGCATATGAAATGAAAGTAAGGTCACAGCCACAAAGACGCTTGCATTATTTCAAGCTACAACCAAATACATGTAATTTGGACATGTGCCTTGAGCTACAGTAAATGTACGTACATGTACATGTACTGTAACAGTACCGGTACATGTACTACTGTACACTACAAATGTACCTGGTGTCACCGAGTACCAGTACATGTGTACATGTACATGTATGAACATGATATGGTTTACTTCTGGTGGAATTGTTTTTCATTGTGTAATATAGAAAGGGATGTCCATGTGCCAGTACATACATGTATGTAAATACATGTACATATATAGGGCTTACACTGTACATTATTTAGATGTACATGTACTTTCTGCACCAAGACATAATTTCAATTTTTTGTACTCTGTACAAGATTATTAGTCATGTTTATGCCATGCTTTCTCTTTGACTGTTGGATCAAGACTGGGGTTCCTTCCTCCATGGGTTAACATCCCAGTGGATAAATTTTACCACCGATAACTCTTAGAGGGTTGACATGGGAATATAGAGGTTCTGCATGGTTGCCATCTTTCCGGTAACTGCTTTTGTGAATGAAGGGATCTACTCATGTGTATCCCTGTGGAACAAAAGCTAAAGCTCTTACCAGAAAAATGGCAGCTCCATAAAACCACTACACTGCCGTACATCGAATTTGAACAAAATTGAACCCAGACACTAGCAAGGAGTGCATTCCTGGAAGGATCACTTTATACTGAAAAACCAAAGAACTATCACATATACAATACATGTACATGTACACATGTACATGTATGAGCATGGAGCCTCCACTCCACTCTGTGGCCGAATGTGCGCCAGACTTGTCTGTCTGGGAAAATTGACCTGATCAGTTTTACTGGACAGTTTCGTTGGCAAGAGTGGATTCGGGAATGATTTATTACCGATTGAAAAGCGCTCCAGGTGCTTCATACCTGAATAAAAATACAATGTAACTAACCACCTCAGTGAGTTGTACCAAAAGAGGTTCAATTCAGATACAGTTTACCTCTGTGCATGAACCTTATGATGGAACACCTCTTGAAACTCTAGTGTGGTACCTACAACCTTACCCAGACCCATTCCCTCTTATGGTGGAAATTTAGCTCCATCACACCCCATGGCTTCAGTACGCCGGTGAAGGTCTAGACTGCCACTAGACCCATTAAACTTCACCTTTCAGTTTAGGTTGCTAAAGGAGAATGTGATGGGTAGTTTGTGTTGATATTATCCTTGGAGCCATCAATTCCACAGGTGTTGGCAGTATTATTAATGGCACCTGTCTGGATGTCTGACAAAAGTTTACACCTGTTGACTGGTGGGGGACATGTACTGTACATGGACCATTTACACCCATCATAAAAATACTGATATAGCCTACATGTACCAAGGACAGTTTCTCATTGCTGGGTGATCTGGTATAAAAGTGTGACCCCTAAACCCCAGGGGAGGCTAGAGCCCTTAGCAAGTTTTCAGCAAATAGCCATCATTCATCATTTGGTTGCCATGCCAACCATTGTCACTTTTATGGGAGCTGCATTGCTGGCACTGGTACAGTAGCTGTTGATGGAGCCGCCATAGAAAAAGATGCACACCTTGTGTGGCATATGACAGGGTTATCTATTGAGGACACAGTGTGAATTCTGGGTCAGCAGACCTGAAATCTGAGAGAAGCGTTGTAGAGCTACAGCCTGTTGAGTTCCTTCCAAAGACCTGGACCACTCCAAATCAACTTGAAACAATCTCCAAACTTTAGCTCGGGATCGTGACTCCACTTTTTGGAGGAAATCCTCTGCATTCAGTAGCAGCTGATCACAGTTGATTTTATCAACAGGTTTTTGCATCAGTGAATGACTGGCATGTACATGTACCTGTACAGTGCATGGCAATTGAAAGTTAACAGCAAAAAGGGGGAAAAAGTTGACACTTTTCCCCCATCCAGGAAACTAAATATTCATTTCACAAATTATCAAACATTTGCCCCTCATTGGGAAGAATGTTCACACTTTCTTCCCCGCTGTGAAAAAAGAAATTCACAACTTACATGTACATGTACTTCAGAAGGTGGAAAATTGTTCACACCTTTCTTCACGAGTGAGAAACATGTTCACACCATTTTGTCACTATAAGGAAAAATTTTCACAGTATGTGTTCCACATGTGGAAAAGTTTTTGCAGCTTTTTTCCCCCAAGTTTGGAAAATGTCAGCGTTTTAGTTGCAGGTGGGAAAACATTTCACGAATGTGAATGGGAATTCTTTTTTGCAGTTTTTCCCCAGTTGTTTTCACAGGGCTAAGTTTCACATGTCCACATACTGTACATGTACATGTAGTGAGATCCTATGACTGATGGAAGAAAAGTAACCTGAAATGTATACCATGTGTACCGGTAGATATGTGTGGATGCAGTGCATGCGTGTACGTACATGTACACCCACACTTACATGTACCTTACATACATGTACATGTACCTACTGTGGTCATTCCTTTCTTTTCGTGCAGTTAAGAAAACTTTACATTGAAAATACTCATTTTTCTTGAACTGGGAACACGATTCTCAGCTGGGTTGTTGTACAAGGCTTCCTTGACTATTCCTCTTCCTTTTATGATAGATGACCCCTACCCCAAAATGCCTCTTAACTTCTTTTTCAGAGAAAGGGAAACGTCCTGTCGACGTGTGTAATGTTTTCCGTTCCTGCATGGTGTGGATATCTTTTGTTCACAAGTCCACACTTGGTATGTAAGGTTGCCCCACATACATGTACATGTACATTAACTTTCAGGTGCTGTTGCTGGTCTTATCCCCGTGAAGTTAAGAAATGAAGCTGTCATACAGCGAATAAAATTAATGCTGGAAATTACTGCTACAGCCCAAGCTGCATGAGGTTGCTGGAATGTACCTGTATGTATGCATGTACAATATGCAGTCTACTGCACTTGTAACTGACTTTGAGCCTGTTCACTGTTCACTCCCCAATAACCGGTTACATGTATGTACATGTACATACTGCACCTGTAATGTTGGAAGGTTTGGTCAAGGCTTATACAAATGCCCCCACCATTCTTAAGTGGGGCTGAGGATGTACAAAATGTAAGCATTTACAGGACATGTGGGCCTACCTGTATGTTCTGGATGCAAGTTGAAACAACACCTGTTGCAAATTACTTTAAATGTGGTGCAGGTGTTGCTTCTGCAAGAATTTCATCGGACCTCTCTACATGTAAGGTACAGCATGGAGGATGTCCTTCCTCCATGGGTACAGTACTAACATGAACAGATGTGTACAATTTTTTCCCCTACGTGCTGTCAAAGCATGGAACAGTCTTCATCTATTCATAATTGCACAACCTGATTCCGCTAAGTTAAAGGCAGTTCTTTGCCTTAAAAAACCTATTCAACGTTCACCCTCTAGCACCTTCAGTGAAAACTCCAGTGGGATTATTTGGAAGGAACCACTGCCAAGTATGGTACATGTACATGTGCATACAAAGTGTACATGTTTCTTTTTCAGAATCACTTTCAAAATATGAGTGGGGAGGTTTTCAACATACTGTTTTTTAAGCGATGCAGACTACCTGTACTCGTATGTGCAACATCTTTGTGTGCGCTTTCACTTGGATTTCTTGTTTCATGTAATCCCAGTTTCATACAGTCACGTGTACACGTATGCACAGTGCATTAAATGCTCTGTCCTGTACCAGCACAAGCATGGCAGAAAAAAACAATTAAATGGTGCCCATATCGGTACT
Source organism: Acanthaster planci (assembly GCF_054643075.1). NCBI lineage: Eukaryota > Metazoa > Echinodermata > Asteroidea > Valvatida > Acanthasteridae > Acanthaster > Acanthaster planci. The sequence goes on along the minus strand of NC_141785.1, from coordinate 9,713,026 downwards.
TTTATTTTTAACTCCAATCCTGTATCCGGTTTGTAAGTGACTTCGTCACAAAGGCGGACACGCCACGATTTGCAGGCTTCCATTGGACGATCGCTGAAGTTGCGCGATTTAACTTCCGGTTCCATGGTTTCATGTAAACGGCGATCAATGCATGTAACTCTGTGCAGTGCATGTGCAGTTGGTATGGTTTAAACTGAAGTGACGTCACACTTACGAACCAGATAATGTACATGTACATACGTGGTTCATGTACTGTATGCTGTCTGCAGGCTACAGTTGTCAGGGAATTGAACTTTAATGCTAAGGCCAAATAAAAGAATACATGTACATGTAGTTGTGCTTTCAGTTACCTGCCCCAACCTACCGGTAGAAAATTTCGCCGACCCTAAGTCTTTTTTATTGAAAAAGAAATTAAAATAAAAGTACTGTTGCCGACCCTTGTGCTTTCAGTGGTGTGAAATCTCTGCTGTTTTGTTTTTACAGCCAAGCGGAAGTAGTGACTAACAATCTCCACTATACCGGTACATGTAACTGCCAGTAGCACACATTTCACTGTGATGTACAGCTTGAAATAAGGTTAGTACATTTTCGTCTTCACCGATTTTCAGGGGTTTCGTGACAACTGGCGCGGGGTGCCCAAAGTGATTGCATCATGACATGGGTTTCACCGGTATGTGCATCGTTTTGTACGAGCTTTTAAACAATTTTTAGACATTAATTATCAAAATTTGTGCAACACAAATGTATAATTGTCCGAAGAGACTCTGGCTTAGATACGATCTTTGACAAGACAGATCCTTATTAACTTATGAATTCGCAGGGTAAAAAACAGTGGATGGAATACACCGTAGACCATCAAAATCACTTTTTCATTTTAATTAAAAAAAACCTAAAATGTTTGACCAAAAAAATTTAGAGGAAAAAAAAAATTCCCACCAACCCAACCTATTTTTTTAATGTAACAGGAAGCACAACTGTTACATGTATTTTGTTTGGCCTAATGGGCAAAAGCTCATTTTGGCAGCCCATTTTTGATTTGTGATTGTCCTGATCTGCAACTTCCATCTATGCCACTTTCATCAGAGCAGCGTTTGTAGCAGCCTGCATAGCAATTAGCGTTACATTTACACTGCAAAAACTTGTGGGCTACTGTGCATAAAAATGTGTGATTTGGTTGGCAGGGAACTGTGTACAGTAGTTAATAAAATTTACACAGCACCACTTTTGAATAGCCACTGCACTAGACTGAGCTGCTCCAACAATTAATTGTCTGACTGCACTGTGGGGATCTTCCTTCCTCAGTGCACCATGGAGTGACACAGCTTAAGGGGAACAGTGGTCCAGCAATTTCTCTGTCGTTAACCCCTGAGATGACCTTGAGAGAATTATGCCCAGTGGAACAGTAACAATCAGCAACCTTGTGAACTGTCATATTCTGGGTGACCCATATATAAATGCACAGTTCTTCCACCCAACTTAACCAGTGTGTACACAGTAGCTGTGCAGTGTACATGTACATGTACATTGTAGTGTAATATTACACATGTAACATTACATGATATACGTGTACAAATATTTGTATCCCTTCCCAAATGATTGCTGATGGACGGAGCAGTTTGGTGAAAGTGAAGTGCAAGATTTGACATGTCTGAAGGGAATTAAAAAGAGACCAGTACATCCAGTAAGTTCAACTCTATTCATGTACATGTACGTGTATGGCATATGTGACCCGCTCTGGAAAAAAGGGTATTAAGTCGCGCAATTCCAAAATATGTTATGGCCTGTTCTATTTGGAGAGGGCAAAATGCCTTCAAAAATGTGATTTTGTGTTTTTCCTCTATTAGCTTGTATAACATTTACCTGTACATTTCTGTTTTCAGAATTTGTGACTACAAACATGGATACTGATGAATAAAGATGAAAAAATGATCATTCAGTAAGAAATCCTACATAGCATTGTGTTTCCAAGTGCTACACTTTCTGAGCTTTTTCTCGAAAAGTGCTTTTATTGAATCCGAAAATGTGGATACATACAAATGTTTAAATATCTCTGGAACACAGTGCATACGGGGCATTCATATCTCAAATTGTAGCTTTTGATGTACTCAATCCAGCCATACCAATAACTGATAGCCAGAATCTGGCGACTTATTACCCATTTTTCTAGAGCCGGTCACATGGGTTGTTCATGTACCGTACCATGAGGTACCGGTACATGTACAATGTACCATACTTTGCCATGTTGAGACATAGTTTGTACATACATATGCTGGTTCATGTACATGTATGTACATGTAGATAGGATATGTAGTTTGTAAGTTACTCTCAGAACCCCTTTTTTTCCCTGCTACAAATACGGTCACCGGTACCTGTAATGTTAAAAACATGATCCAACTTCATAGAACAACCCTCATTGCAACTTGTGTGCACCTCGCCGGTGCATTTTGTTTTCTACCACTCAGATTTCATTCCAGGTAAACATTTTTAATTGGATGATTTTTAAATAAGTAATGATTTTTGTATACATGTGCCCCCTGCACCCAGCTACATGTTCATACATGTTCACACATGTACATGCACATGTACATGTACATGTATGTATACGGTACATGTAATATTCTTTATACATATACACAGTTGCCTATGTTTGTGCACATCTGTACACATCATTTTGTCTGTCCACACTAAATGATACAATTGCTCAACCTCAGAAACAGCGCTCTCTTAAACTTTGCTACTTACCTAAGGAGCCAAGAAATGAACTTAAACAATTCTACCATTATTTGTACAGCTGCAGAGAATGAAATATTGTAGTTCACAAAGTAATAATGAAATTAGTTACTGAAATAACCAGACATTGGATAAAAATATCCTTATTTTGGAGGTCCTGTAGAGACATGCCATGCATGTACATGTGTAGCTTTATACTCATGATTTTCAGGTTATCTACATCAAATGACATCATGGGGAAAATATAACAAATCACCCGTTAAAATATGGGTATGAAAATATGGCAGGTACGGAAAAATGTTCTAAATCCATAGATCTTTATATGATTAAGTTATTTTTCAACAGGAATTTAGGGAGAGCTACATGTAAACCAGCAATATCGCTTGTCACAGTGTCTGTCCAGTGTCCATAGAGTGAAAACATGCTTATTTTGCCATTGTTTCAACAGTTAACTTCAACACAAATAAATCTTTCTGAAAGCATTTCTAACCTTCATTTTATCCTAGTGGCTTTTCACTCTGCCACGAAATGTTCCCTCCTAATTTATCTGAACATCTTGTACTAGTAGAATGTGTGAATACTGTCAGTGCACCTCGCTTGTAATGCAATGCCTTTGGCTTCCATGTAGGGCCAACGGGTTATGAAGTATATGCACATAACACATACTGTACAAAAACATCGCATGGAACACTACGTGCGTGAGCAGTGCAGCTTTTGTAGCATGTGCTTCTCAATTTGAGATATATTCAATTAAGGACTGCATGCGTACGGTAGCTCAAGTTTCCCTCATGAATCCCTAATTGTCCCTGCCGTGCCAGATGTCATACACCTCCATGGAGTCAAAGAATGCGGCCGTTAAATGGTGATACCACATTGGTACATCTCACGGGGCATCATTAATGGTTGGATGGCCAGCCCGCTACTTGGATGCGGCACATGTTCCCGCCTCTTGATTGAGGCATGTGTCGACCATGGGCTCTTTATCATGTGTTTATGACGTACATGTAGCGTAGCTTGTGTACATGCGTGGGGCCTGAGTCATGTGGATGCCACGTCATCTTGGCCTTACGGTGCATCATCAGGCCTAGAAACAGGGTGTTTCCATAACAGACTGAAGCTCTGTCGCTGTTCCTGTGTTCCAGCATTTTCTATGGGATAGATGAAATTTGGTGGTAGACATACATGTACATAGTGTGGAATTTACCGTAACCTTGGCTTTGTACAGTGTGGTACAGGCCCAACTGAAATGGGCTACTGTTTGGGCATATATACATGTACGTGTATGCATGCATAATGATTGAGTTGTGAAATGAGATGGCACTAAGGAAAAGGTACACCTGGTGAAAATCTCAATGTGCCAGCAGATGGAATCAAGCTGTTCCTCAGTTCTCAGTCCTGGTTTGTGAAGTTATTGTGGCTAAAAATCAAATTCATGTTGTCAAATTGGAAAATTTTGTTTGGTTGGGGGGTGTGTGTGTTGGTTTATTTAATTACAAGGAGAAGAATCTGGGATACATTTCTGAAATAATGACATGACAAAAAAGTGCTTCATCATTAATTGTTTGTCACCTTTTTTTATCCCTCAAACTACATAAATTATTCTGTGGACAAACACTGTGACCTCTGTCAACTAGAAATCTTTGCAGGTCATCATCTCCTGCCCCCAACATCAGATACTGTAGATCTTATGCAGAAACCTGAATACTTTTATAAATGCAAGGCTGGAACAATCCAAACCTCAATGTGTTTTCCATTGCCCGTGGGCATTCAGCTATGATAATATCATTTCCTGGCCCACAATTGCCATTACTTGGAAAATGCTAACACGTGCACAAGTGATTGTCATTCACACAATTTTTGAAAGGGGTACGTGTCAGTATTTATCTGGAGCAGTTACATGTACATACATGTTCACATACAGTAAGTATACATACAAACAGCAGACATGTTAGCCTGGATTTTTGTCCGCTGTAAACATGGACTGTGCATATACAATGTACATGTATGGCACTTTTTAAGTTAAGAAGTTAATCTGTCTGGTATGTGTACAGTACATTACTGTCTCAAGAAATACATTTAAAGCAATTTAAAAAGACAACAGGTACCGGTATGTATTTTACCTGAAGGGCTATTGGTCTTACATTGTATATATGCACCCGTACATGTACGTAGGATTCCAGTTTATCTCAAAATGCCACATGCTTGTACCTTTAGATGTAGGGCCCTTGTTTCCTTCATGTTTGATGTTCAGTCTGGAGGTGTGAGAAGTTTCAAGTTTTACCAAACTGAGTGAATGAACATATCCATCTTATAATTTTGTCACAGAATTTGGTGAACCAAACCATTGTCCATTGAAAGCTCCTACCGCGCTCCTCAACAGTCCTAAAGGAGCATAAAAAATTGCATTCCTCAAAAAATCGAAGGGCACTTTACTTAATGATATGACAAAAACAGTGGATAACATCACCAAAAAAAGGATTGTGTGATTCGTTCATAATTTACAATTTTGCATTTATCCTGCCGCAACTTTCATACGAAGGCGTATAGGCTTTTGGACCGGCTAGCCAGCCACCCTGCACACATGTATAGCATACATGTACAAGTACATACTGGTACACTGTACGTAATCATGCATGTACTGTACATGCACATGTACATGTACCCCTGTATGTTGCATGCAGTTTCGCTGTGCGCGACACAATCTGTTGTGTGTTTTTATTGGTCGGTAAAAAGTTTTCAGTGAAAAGAGAGCCAATCAGCATCGATCTTCTTTACTGGGCCCTTAAGCAGAAAGCGGTGTGGGCATGAACTTTTGGTCATCATGAAAATGTTGCTTTGTGCATACATACAGTGTGTGTCAGAACAGGATCATTCGTAAGCATTGTCACATTCGCACATGTGTGTTGGTGTGACATTTTCCCATGGTGATGGAGGTGGCTTGGTGACAGTCTGCATCAATTGAACAAAGTTGAAGTGCAGTTTAAACTTTCAAATTCCCTTCCGTTTTTTTTTTCAAAATTATGGTCACTGTTAATGTTTTGAATGAAAGAAATCAGGATGAAAAAGGTAAGGGACACTTACTGTGTTTATTTGTAGGTTGAAACTTATTGAGTACATGTAGTTAAATACATGTAGTGTACATGTAGTTTTAATTTGCAAACTTGTATAAAAATTCTGGTTCAAATAAAAAGAAAACAAGCGCAGATGATTTACATCTATGTGTCATAAACCTGTGTTTCTAACTGAACTGAAACTAAATTAATTTTTAAACTGCCTCAAGAACATTATAAACCATCAGAAAAAGTGGAAATAATGGACTCATTGTTTGATGTTGTTTTGCACTTCTGTTAATTGGTTTATTTTGAGGAGAGCAATTTATAGCTCTCGTGGATTTTCTAAAAAATGATGGACTGATTGTCCATTTCAAAAAGGAAATTAAGAGTTTAATGAGTAAATGTGTACATGTACGGTACGTGTGTAACTCAGTCCATTTCATTGTTGAAAGCAGAAAATGTTTTAAAGTCAGCTTGTGGCATCAGTGATGTACATACTAAATGCACTACAGGCTGAACATGGTGTACAGAAAGTTGATGCATGCCTTTTGTAGGCAGCATTGCTGCATACTACCTCCAGAGGGAGCTGTTCATGTTTCCTAGTAATGTATGGTAGGTACATGTACAGTAGGCCTTCAACAGTTAAAGGGGACAATTTGTTAACATTGTTCAAAAGAGGATCAAGTTGTGGAGACATTTTTCTGTCCTCAGAATGTTTTTGGTCCCAACAAAATAGGTGAAATGTTGTGTTTGTCCCCACAACTATGGAACAAGTATGCACATGTACATATACATGTTTTCATGCACTGTACCGGTACAACTACATTGTACCAGCACAAGGTGGTGCTCTGTATCGAAGCCAAGCCTACAGTATATTAGTTTTTTTTCTCTCGGTTCTCTGTAGGTTGAAATCCAAATGAGGTGATGAGATAGCAAAGAGATTGAGATTCGTCATCTCCAAAGAACCAAATAAGACTGCTTCTACCATGGCAACACCCCGATCCGGACTCAAGCCACCGACGCGGATCAGCAAGACAGGAGGGATTCCGCGCCCAGGAAGTCTGAATTCACAGACTGTCAAGGTGGAAGGTAAAACGCTCTTCCCTCAAAAGTTAAACTTGGAATTACACAACTGAAAATTGTCTTTACCAGACAAACTTTGCATATTTCAATTTCATTAGCCACATTCAGGATTTATTTCCTCAATTTGAGTACATATACATGTACATGTATGTCATTCCAAAAAGCTCAGCACTGAAGGTTCTCAATTTTACTTTTTTTTTGTAATAAGAAATAACAAAGTCTAAATTGCCAATTTTTTGAAAACAATAATTTTCCTTACTCTGGTACAATGTACATGTCACAATATGAGTGAGTAATGCACCACCTGTATGCACATTTCTGTGATTTTAAAAAAGAACACCGCTGTACCAGTGTGTGTACATGTATGTAATACGGTACATTATAAATATGAGCAAAAATGAAAATATTTTGTTTCCTTTTGCAAGTTTTTCCAGAGGACAGTTTTCAAAGTTACATGTACATGTACGTGCTTGAAAGTTTTTTTAGGTTTTGTTTCATAGAAAAACATTCTGCTGAGTGGGCACATTTATGACGTTCTATTGTTTTGTCAAATCTGTACATGAGTACATTTACATTTATGTACCGATACTGTACATGTGTAATTAACATGTTCACTATGCATCCATAGAGGGCCCTGTGGACCGAGAAAGGGAAAAATAATATTGATGTCAGTGAAATAAATTGGTTTGTGTTTGTTTTTGACCATGTTTACTGTCAGCACTCTAAATGTAGATGGAATTTCAGGCTCTTCATGGTGAAAGACAGCAATAGGTGGAAAGGCTTGCGGTGGTATCGGGTACCATGCGAAGGAACGTACATGTATCTCTTCTGAGAATACCCGTGGTTCTCTTCAGAACCACACATACTCATAAGAAATATACACGTATTCCTTCGCATGGTGCTACTGTAAGCCTTTCTACCTGTTACTCTAAATGTACTGAACCTCATTTCTTTTGTGGACTTGGTTCACTTTCACTCACATCTATCTGATTGCTACCGGTACGTACAGTGTATACATGTACGGTGTGTCTAAATGCAGATTTGGCAATATGTGCATGTACAGTATGGTACACTGAGCTTTAAAACATTTTAGTTTCCATTTCATATTTCTCAAAATGCACTTGAAATGAAGGAAAACAATTTTTCTTCCCAGTCATTCTTTCGTAGTTTTTGATTAACAAAATTGCTTCTGTTTGTTCTCTACTTTCTATACGATAGATGGTATCATTTTGTCCATTTAGTACATGTATTCTGTTCTCACATCTTTGTCCATTCTTGCCTGTTTTTGAACTTGCAGCTATTTGAATTAAATACCTGTAAATTTGACATAATCACCTGAGTGAAGATGCATACCACTGTGCTCTGGCGAATTTAAAATTTTCTTTCATCAGTTTTTAAGAAACGTCAAGTATTCTGGTTTGTGCACAGTTTCTGCATGCATGCACAGTACATGTACATGTATGTTGAGCTGGAGTTACTGTACCCTAGCTTGCAAACCCATCTTTGCTAAGAAATTTCCATTCCATAGTTACATGTACATGTACATGCATGTAGACTCTGCTGGATTCACCCTGTCACACCCAGAAGAATTGGTTCCCTTTTCAGTGTTTTTTCTCTCACTTTTTTCAGCAAAACATTGAAGAGTGAATTTCCTCAGACCATTGGCAGAATACTAGACATTGTCACAATCGGTGACCACCAAGTATCACACATCTAAGGCTAGATCTTGGTCAATTGGTTGAGTAGTATTCCTGATTTCAATTCCTACGTTGTACTCCCGTAATTTTTTTCAACTGAATATAATTTCAGTCGACCCACAGGTTACACAGGACATTAAAAGAGGAAATCTTGATTTCAACCACAGTAAAGTTCCATTTCATCTCGGGTTCAAGAACCATTGCGAATACTTGAATCGATAAACTGGGGGTACTTTGTAAGAGTTTAAAGCCATGCCTGAATCTTGTGTGGAGAGGCATACTGGTACATTACATTACTCCTCACTGAAAACTTGTACATGTGTGCACATTTATGACAGAGACATGTCATATACGGTAGGGGTGCCTACCTAGAAATCTCTCCTGACAAGGACTTTTATTTGGCAAAGTTAGGTTTGTGTGCTGACTATGTCTTGTATCCTGTGTTCTTCTTTACATTCATACAGCATCCCTGTTACACGCCACTCGTATCAAAGGTAGGATGTTTGCTAGTGGCAGCAAGTAGTTGATGCTACATGTACAGCAGACAATACAGGTGCCAGTAGTCGAGTACATGTACATATGTATGTACATGTACACTTGTGCTTTTGTGCATGTACATGTAGTTGGCATTGTAAGTTTTGTGTTTTGCTGCATACTGTAGTCTGGAGACAGTCTGTGACTTGATAGTGTAAAAGTGACTTTTGAGTGTTGGTGATGTTCAGTTAGCGGTATTCATACATACATGTACCTACATGTACATGTACAGTATAAGCTTGTGCACTTTTGCTTGGCATACCGGCGGGTACATGTACATGACAATGGTACGGGTAGTTCATAGTAATGTTAATGAAAGAGGTTAGGGCAGTGTAGTGGATTTGCGGTTAACTAACTGATGTTTGATTGTTCAGAAATCCCGGTCTGGTCAAATGCACATGATAGAGAGCATATATTAATAATCAAGATCCTGAATTAAAATGAGGTGGTCTTATGTCCTGTGTCCATCTACAAAGTACAAGCTGGAAATGGGTCATTCTATAAATTTGGGGCCCAAAGTGTGACATTTTTCTGTCCCTGTTATCTTTGACATCTGTACCATCTGACACGTTTGACAAGGAATGTATCTCTGAAATTGTTGTCAAACTATTGTTATTTGTTTGGCAGGTACCGGTAATTTGCAATGCGCATACACTTCTTCAATCTTGGAATAAAACAATGAGTTCTAACCATTAAAAAGTGATATGCCAGACGTAACATACATGTACATGTACATGTATCAGGTTACATGTACATTGGAGAGCCTTGGATGGTCTGTTACTCAGTCCTCAATCCTTCACTTGTTAGAGAATTGAGGACTGTTAGGGTTAATTAGACTTGGCAATTGCTAGTCTGTCTGGATGTACATCGTAACATACCGTAGACATTGATCAATTCACAGTTGCACATCTCATTTTGGTGCTTGGTTTGATACTGTGTGTACACATACCGGTGACATACATGCACTTGTAATGGTATTGGCATATTTTGCAAATGCTGTAAACGTTCCTTGTTGAGCAAAGATTGCCTTTGTTCTGGTATGACAAAGTGCATTCCTGCCAGTACTTGTAAATTTTCTGTGTCTTGGCAGTCTGTTGCAGTGCATAAATTTCTCTTTCCTTTTGGTTTGTTTTTGTTTCCTTGTTTTTTCAATTGCCCTCTGACCGCTTTCTTATTTTTGTTTCTTAAATACCAACTGCACAAGCATGCGTGCTCACATGTACATGTGAAAGTATGCATGTGTACCGCATTCTGTGAATTTCCCACAAAGATGTGAAAATAGTCTTTGTAAGAGAATTTTGCCTTTCAAATGTTCACTGTTCCTCAGGAACACTTAAATGTACATGTACAGTATGTATGTGCTTACACATTAAGAATGACAAAGGCAGATATGTTGGTACATGATGGCATTTTTAAGACATGTACATGTATAAGACTGTAATCTACATGTAAGTACTGGTATTTCCTAAGCTTTTGTACATGTAGCTACGGTATAGTTTAAATTCAGAGAATGAACAAAAGCAGTCTCAGAAACCAAAGGAAACCTAAACTTTGCAAAGGAACAAGAAAGGAAAATCAAAACTCACCACAGATCACGTAGCAGAATACCGCAGTCCTCTCCCCTGCCATGCCTGTTGATCATGTCCTAATCACCGCATACTGCAGATGCAAAGTTTTCTCTCTGAGTGGTTGCCCCAGGCCTGGCCTTTTTACATGACTTCCTGTAATCCTGTACAGGCGCTCCCTGGGATGGGAAATTTCACTTTTTTGACAGGGGTCAGTCCAAGGTGGGACCTGCCTCGGTTTAGTCAAATGCCGTGATGAACACTGACATGAAATGTTGAAGAGCCAACATACACCTTGCCTGAAGGAATCATGTTTAAAAGTATGCATGATTGCATAGAATTACATTCAATTTAAAGTGCTGGCCGGCTGTATGAGTACTGTACATGTACACAACATGAATTGAAATGCTCTGATACATTTCCTGCACTGTATTTATGTATTTTCAATATCATGTTTGGCATCGAGTCAGTGACTTGAATGTTATGAAAATGTCTTCATACCAAGCATTGTACCATAGACTGTTTGCGCACTCATTGTACTGGGATTACAAGTCTTGCTGCCGTACTTTTTCAAAAGGGCTTTCTATGTGGCTGTTTGAATTCTGAGTTGAAAGTGAGCGGCTTCAGTTGTTGCAAAATCACGGCTAGGGGCTTACATGTAGAGTAAGTGTGTTTACAAAGGCATTCCATCACAGCCTATATACATGTACTTCATAAATAAATTACATCCTGAACAGAGTTTGGAATCCATTCATGAAACTCTTTTTGGGAAAGCCTTTTTGTTTCATGCCTCATTATCAACTATTGCAGCAAAAACTTGAATTTTATATGCACAAAGTTTGCATGCTCATACAGTGCATCATACATGTATGTACAGGAATTCAGTTTATTTTTCTAGGGCCTTTTGAACACAACTCTTTTTTACCTCAGTGTCTGGGAACCTTATTTTTCAGGTAGACCCTCCAGTGTGTTTGTATAAACCTACTTCTGTGGGCGGCAGGTTGACCCCGCCCACTGACCCATCAAATATGATTCCATATTTCTATGGGCATGTACACATCTCAAAGGCCATTAAAAACCTGCTGGCAGGTCTGACGAGACTGCGGCACCTTGTCTGCCCTCAGTGGGCTCTTTAAGATCAGATACAACCAGGAGCTCCAGGACGACAGTCCTTGCTGACTTTGCAGACTGGAATTCAACCAAAAGAAAAAAAAAGTGCAGACATAAAAGAACAAGCTACGTGTAACCCCTGTTGGAAGAAATGGAACAGAGCTTCCAATCCCTGATGAAACAGGAAGGTGGCTTGGGAACTGATAAAAACCAGCTCTGGAAAAAAAACAGCCAGGAAATGTGAAGCCAAAGGGTACTTACATGTACATGTAGCTGTGGTTCCCTTTTTGGAAGGTTATGTGTCTGGAAGTTTTATGCTGCACTACACATTCAGTGTGTATAGTACTTGTGTGGAGTTGACCATTGCTGCAGCTGTGTGCGTATTGTACTGTACACATAAAGCCAAAAGTGTGATGAGCCGTTTTGACACAGCTTGACGTGGAGCCGCCTTACATGTGTGTGGAATAAGTGGTTAAATTGCGAGGAAGGGCCTAGTGTCCTGCATAACCAAGGCATCATGTCGAAGGGAAAATCTATGCTCTCCAGGTTCTCCAGTTTTCACCGGAAGAGTGACAACTGTAAGATCACAGATCGATTTTAATTTTGTTGCACAGTATGTTTACAGGAAATTTATTTCTTTTTGACCTGCAATGATGGTTTCCGCACTGCTATTGTGTGGTCTGTTATTCTCACATACCGTACAGTAGGCCTACATGTACTGTGTAATTTTTTCAACTTTGCCCGGTAATGGAACTTTGCTACTTGTACATGTACATATATGTACGAGGTGCATAAGTACCGGTTTGTTATGTTCGTAAAAGTAAGACATTCATGTAGCCAAAGCACATTTACTGTACCATACTCTGAGGAGAAGTGTGTTCTTTAGGGCTGCCAGTATTGACTAAAAATGAGAATGAGAAATGGGTGTTGTTACCGGTATGCTACATGTGCATGTGCATGTACGGTACAATGTATGATGTGTAAATAAATTCATGTACACTGGTAGTGTGGGCTGAACTTTTTCAGGACCCAAAGAGACAAATTTGACTCTAAGTCGAAGTCAATCTCAAGTTCCTCTTACTAGTGTATTTTTTACCTTCAAGAAAACAATGAAATAGATGTACCGGCCTTAACATACAGAGTCTGGTACATGTACTTGTACTAGTAGTACATGACCCTACTACGCTGTGCATTAACTACCGGGTACCCATCCATATGTGTACATGAACATGTACTGTTACATGTACATGTAGCTGTCCTTGTTTGTCAATTTAATGTCTTCAAAAATCAGAGTGGTGGGACAGACTTTGATGTTTTTGTTCAGGCCAAACAACGAAAAAAGTTGTGTATTTGAACAATGCAGTATAAATATCATCAGTGCCATTTTCACCGGTTTAACTTTACGTGTAGTTCATAGTGGTGATTTTAGAAAGTAAGTACATGTACATTGTACATTTATGTACTGTAAATGGTTGTGGTAAATGTGGTTATATGAAGCTCAAAAGAGCCAGCCACTTTGTTTTGTCAAGTTGACCGTCAGGATGATGGACACAAAATATAGTCTTTGGGGTCAGCACTGAAACTTTTAAAATTTTAAAATTAATTTTTGGATTAAAAGTCGTACATGTACATGTATAGTACACACTGTGGGCTTTTCAGGTTGGGTTACTCGTACCGGTGCGTAAACACAGCTGTTTACAGTTTTTTGGCCTCATGTCTGAGATACGTCCCCTTTTGGGAACAAAATGCAAAATACATGTACATGTAGCTCCAAAGTGGAAGACTATTTTTTTACCGGTACTGAACGGGTAAATGTTTTGCCTGGGACCCCATTTAAGTACATGTACATGCACCGGTAGCTTCTACACTGTATCTGTTTGGATTGTCCATGAACTAGGTGGTCCTAATAGTTTCCAAGATACAATGTGCAGTGTACCGTACATGTACATGTATTTCAACTTTATTACCTACCGTACACATGAGAAATATGTGAGCAAAAAAACGTGAATGACAATTTGACAAACATGACAGCCATGCTTTTGTTTGGTACATCTACATACATGTACATGTACAATGTAGCTCCATGGCCCATGTTTATCCTTTTCTGTCTTGAATTCCTCAAAAACTACATACATGTACCGGTACATGTATGTACATGTATGTATAATCACATCTAAATACAAACATTTTTATTTTTGATTTTTTTTTTATTTACGAACATGCTCACTGTTCTAAAACTACTTTATTTACTGACATCAAAATGGCAAAAATAAAAGTGGCTCTGTATACTCTTCATATTGGCCTAGTACCGTTATGTATACTGCCTGGTGTGCATAGTTTATGTACCCTGAGCAGAAAAGTTTAAGCATTGTCCAGTTTTTGTTTTGTTAAACAATCCACACAGTTTTTTCCCAAGACCAGTTGATTTCCTCATTTTTGATTCCCAAGTATGCCATTGCAAACTGAAAAACACCGTTTTTGTTGCAGTGAAGAATTTCCTTGTTTTTCCCACATACTCCATTCTCATGTTGCATGCCTGATGAAATGTTTGATGTGTTACATTATGTAGTTTGATGTTTATTGTCATGTGACCTGCGCTTACCCTGTGCTCTAAATTTGGAGTTTGTAATCTATCACATTTCAACTTCCCTGTTGTAAATTATATGCACATACTGTACATGTGTGTAAAACTGTATTCGTACATCTGTAAACTCTTGTACATTTTGCATAAATTGTTTACTCTAAACGTTTGTGCAGCAGTTACTAATCATTACAAGCAGAGGTAGGCTTATATGCTGTGAGAGATATAGCAAGTACGTTTGTGTACCTGTACATGTGTCCATTTCATTTTCTATATATTTTGTTTCCGTTCCTTCTAGAAGTGGAAAAAGCCCCTAAATATAGCCGCACTCCTCAGGAAGGCCATAAAGAGGTTGAAGGGTTTAAGATTAAAAATTCCAAATGGTTAGGCCCTCCACAGAAAGATCTGCCCTTTACTTGTACCGCTTTGGTACATTGATTCAAAGGCATTTAATGTTCATGTACGGTGCATGCAAATGTACGTGCAAGGATTGTACATTTATGGTACGTGTGAACATGTAAAATTTTCTAAATGAAGATGTAGACCACATGGAAATTTTTCACAGTTGCTCCAAATGTTTGCATGATTATAGCATGGACTATACGGTTCATAAGTGACTTCGTCACAAAGGCGGGCGCGCCAGTATTCGCAGGCTTCCATTGGATGACTGCTGCAGTTGCGCGTTAACTTCCGGTTCCATGTAAATGGTGATCAATGCGTGTAGCTCTGTGTGCAGTGCATGTGCAGTGGGCGCGGTTTGAAATGAAGTGACGTCACACTTATGAACCGAATACAGACTGCATACATGTACGTGTACTTGTTTATTAAACCAGTTGCACAAGAGTTTTTTTAAACATACATTGTACATGTACCCGGTACCAGTTCAAAGTTTGTAAAGTGCATGACATTGTTTCTCCTGCCCAGATGCTGTGGCCCAGTCTGCCCGGGTGGCTGGTATGAAACCATCGGAAGCCGGCCACTATGCAGACAACCTCGTCAAGGTGGTTCCCTCCACAAATTCCTCTAACTCCTCCACCCCTAAGGACAACTTCATCATCGGCGAGCGGGTCATTGTCAGTGGCAACAAGCGGGGCTACATCCAATACCTCGGTGAGACCCAGTTTGCTCCTGGCCAGTGGGCCGGGGTGGTGCTGGACGAGCCCGTGGGTAAGAATGATGGCTCAGTCAACGGGGTTCGGTACTTCCAGTGCGAGCCCAAACGTGGGGTCTTCGCCCGGCCCGATAAACTGTCGCGCGAGTCGGCTGCGGGGAGTGCCAACCTGGCATCGGCCGTGGCCGGGCAGGGTCTGGCCAGACCCACGGGGCTCCCGTCAGCCCCCAGGATGGGGACAAGGGTGGCCTCACCTAGGGGATCAGTGGCCAAG
This sequence comes from Acanthaster planci, assembly GCF_054643075.1. Lineage (NCBI taxonomy): Eukaryota > Metazoa > Echinodermata > Asteroidea > Valvatida > Acanthasteridae > Acanthaster > Acanthaster planci. The sequence goes on along the minus strand of NC_141785.1, from coordinate 9,697,288 downwards.
ATGCCGCCCCCAACAGCAAAGCCTGCGACCGTTGTAGAAGAAACGTCAGGGGATAACACCAATATAGGGCTCAAGGTGGGTTTCCCTTAACATCTTTCAAATATAGTTTTATACTGGATGCTTTAAAATTGTTATCGTTCAAAATGTCTGGCATGTTTAGCCGAGTAAACACTTTTTCCTGAAGATGTCCCATTGCCTTGAAAATTTTCTTTGCCACTGAATTTTTACATTTTGTTGGTTTTTATTTTTAACACACTTACACGCATGTACATGTGCATACAAGATTAAAGTTTAAAAGCATATTCTGCTTTTGTATTGAATGGTGGGAAATTTCCACTGGACTTTGTGTATAGGATGGAACCCATAGGCAAAGTGCTATAACCAAAGTGTAAAATTCTGTAGAGTTCAAACCCAGAGGTGGCCTGTCAATACCACTATATCTCCCCCCCCCAATGTAAACAGATCTGATATCATAATTGCATTCCTGGAGGGGTACCAACAGGTCATTGCTCCCATTCCCGCCTCTTGCTCCTACTTAAGGTACAGAATTACCTGGGTGTTGCCAACGATAAACAGTGAAATTATTGAAGAGTTTTTATGCAAACATTGGAAATAGCACCCATGTCACGCACTTCTAAATAAGTCAGCCTCAAGGCTTTTCGACCCCATCAAAATGTCTCCCTCATTTCAAGTAAGGCCTCCAAGCCAGCCGAAGTATACGTGTGCAATTACAGTGCATGTAAATGTAAAGGATAAACCTCTACCAGCACATGTACCAGTACAGCGTGTGCAGAGTCTTTCCCTTTCCTCTGTAGTGACTTCCAAATGTTGTGTTGGCCTTGTAGGGAGGGGACCGCGTCGTTGTCAGCGGTACTAAGCTGGGGACGCTGAGGTACATCGGCACCACCGAGTTTGCCAAGGGGGAGTGGGCAGGTGTGGAGCTGGATGAAGAGCTGGGGAAAAATGATGGTGCTGTGGCGGGAACAAGGTGTGTATCTGCCCTGTGTACGATATCAAAGCTTGATGGTACACATGTACTTTGCGGGCTAAACCATTTAACCTGTGTACATGTACTTGTAGGATATGGAACCTCATCTCCAAAATTTTGCACAAAATTGATTCCCTTTTCCGTGATGCCTGTGACCCCTATCCTTCCTGTGTTCATGCACGGTATATGTACATGTACATGTAGCACATGGCTTAGGTGTGGTTTTTTTGGTAAAGTGGAGCCATAACGTGTCCTAACTCAGGTTGTTAAAGTACACGTACATGTAAGTCTGTCTGTGGCTTATTAGCAAGCGTGGCAAGAAGTGGACTGGTACCAACATTTGGTTGGCTCAAATCTCATTTTGCAATGTGCCCTTCTCAGCACACAGTCATGACACTATGGAGTCAATTTAGACACTGCTTCAGGAAGGTTCTCCCCAGCTTCCATCTATGCACTGATAAGACCTGCAATTGAAAAGCTACATGAAGTTGGGGAAATGTACACGTACTTTTAGTTCAGCGCAGGGTCTTTTCATATCATTTTCCCAACCACTGTTTACACTGTCAGGTACTTCCAATGCAAGCCCAAGCACGGCCTCTTTGCCCCCATCCACAAGGTGGCTAAGGTGCGGGGCAAGCCCCCTCCCCGGTCCAGCACCTTGGAGACAGTCACCAGGGAGAAGCGCAGCAGCAGCACCAGCTCGCTGAGCTCCATGGGGTCCACGGCCTCCAATTTCTCCAGGAATTTGGGCCAAGGTGGCATGGCTGACCTTGCCTCACCGCGGACACACGAAGGCTCCCGGCGAACCAGTGCCGGTGTGTCACAGGTAGGCTTTGTTCACAGAAATAGTCTATAGAGAATTTTGTTCCTTGTAGTTGTGATGGCAACACAGCTGTTGAATAGTAGTTGTGGGGACCCAACACATTGTGCAAACACTCCAAATCACTTCAGTGTAATCCAAAATTTCCTGATAGAAGAAACAGCCTCTTAACCTGTTGCCGGCCTGCCCTCTTCAACTAACGTATACGCCCATGAACCATTCAATCCCATTGATGTATTTCACTCATGTTTCTAAATGACACCCTCCATCTTGATAGGCTTCATCTTGTAGCACAAAAACATCTTCAGCAGAAATAAAAGTTCGTAAATTTCATTTTAGCCCACTTTTCAGTGACAAACCTATTCCGCGTCTTTCAGGAGTACAAATTATAAAGAAAAGACACACTATACAAAAAGTGCAAGCATCATTTGAAGTTTTCAGTATTTGGTTCCTTGATGTTCAGGAGCAGTGTGCATGTGCAGCAGTGTACAGCAAACAAGTTGAGCAAAAGTGCGTGGAATTCTTAAATACATTGATAGAATTTTGGTCACAGTGATGTAACAGTTCAGTAGAAGCAATTACAGTTTTGGTTTGGGTTTTCATTTTGTTGCCCCTCTGTCAAAATTTTGAACATAACTGAAGTTCATAAATATCAGAGTGTAGTTTGCATCTACTATACGTGGATGTACGGGCATGTACGTACACGCAAGTGTGTGGCGTGAGTTTTGCATTGTGTGGCGTGTTTTACTTTTGCATGAAATATTCATTTGCCATTGGGTTAGGATGATTTCAAGCTTAAGGCTAAAACTAGGGTTAAAAATACTGTCAAAGAATCTAAAACATGTTTACTGTACATGTATGTATACCATGTGTGTTACATGTTACGCTTTTTCTTTCATATGTAACAAATCTCTCTTTGGATTTCTGTTGTCCCAACTGCTCTGCAACCTTTTGTCTCTGCAAAACTACGCCTGAGTTTTTGTAGTCAGTTGAGTTGAACCCACTTTAATCTCTCCATTTCATTTGTATCAGTTCATTTACACTCTTTTTCTTTTATTTGTCCACGTAACTCCTCTCTTGCCTGTTGCCTGCTTTTCTCTTAAAAAAAAATCCACATCAGGTGGAAAAAAGAAATGGCTTTGGTTTTAGAGCTGAAAATGCGCACGTGCATGGCCAAGGTGATGAATTGCACAACGAGTCCAGTGTGGTTGCCGCTGTAACGCAGCCCCTCCACCAAGAGTCCCCCGCCCCCCGACTTCAGCGCAAGAGGGACAGTGATTCTGGCCTGAGCAGGGAATCGCTCGAGGTAGGGTCGAAGCAACCCCCTTACGCCCCCTCTCCTCCCTTGTCCTTCCCCTTTTGTCACCCCCCTCCCCAATCTAGAGTATGCAGATACTCAAAGGTAGATGGAGTCGACTAGCCATTACTATGGTTATGTGTGTTCTTGTCTCACTGTGGGCTGATGTGAGTGATCAATTCTGTCGCTGGCTTTGATTGGCTGTTTCTTGTGCTAGTTGCTGTTGGTTCATTATTGCATGCTGATGCACTGTAATATTTAATTCATTATCATAACAAACAAGCACCTAAACATTTTCACTAGTTTCCAAAGTTTACGCTGTAAGGTTAAATATATTTACTCGGTAAAGTAGGAGTTGGTTAAAAACGTCTTGCTGAAACGTAGGTTTCCATTGCTGTATTTAATCGTATTGATAAAATGCATGCACATGTGTGTTACTTTTCTGGTTGGACATCAAAATGTTAATGTGAGTCATTATTAAAGGCCGTTCTCATTCTTTAGTTTAAAAACCATGGGTGACCTCATTTTACAAAATCTCAAACCTTGTCGACTCATTCACTCAAAAAGCATTCTGATTCATAAAACAAAATCTGTTTGTGGGGAAGACCCATTGAAAGTCAAAACATAGATATCAAGTGTGGCAGTTGACATGATTCCTGAGGTTCGGTAAGTAATATTTGAAAAAAAGTATCCCGCAGGCAACTTGTGCTTTAGATTGTGCGATACAAAGCGGCACATGTACTCCACTGTAATGTCCTTACAAATAGCCACTGCTTGGAATTAAATTAAAGCAGGGATAATTTGTACTCCACTGACCCTGATTACGTCTTCTGGCCCGCTGCACTTGGGAGTGCACATTCACAGGTCAGTTAACCATCACAGATACCTCTAATCCAATCATACTAATGGACAAGAATAGAGGATGACACACATACTGGTAGAGCAATGCCTAAAATGTACACAGTTTCTTTCTTACCTCAAAGTGGGATTTTTTTTTTTACGAATCAATTCGATATCGTGACACTGATGCCTTTCCCATTGGCTTACAAACATGTCCAAGAGATTAAACTAGGTAGTCCTAAAACTGCACGCACATTTTGTGTTGTGTGTGTGTGGGGAAGGGATCGCATCTGGTGTCTGTGTTATTTCAAAAACAGCAGTGGAAGGCCAGAGTCGCAGCTATGACAAACAAATTAAGATATTTGTGTGAGCTGGAGGTGAGTGCTGGTATCCTACTCAAGATGGCTGCTTGACATCATCTGAAGTTATCACAAAAATATGGTAAAGCTGGGGGATTTTCTGCATATCTGAAATGACATCAAGTTTGATTTATGAAGTTTTCATTCTCTTTTTGTATTTTGAGGATTCAACTATTGTGACAAAATTTGGAACTGTTTTGTAACTCACACAAATTTTTATGTACCAAAGATTATATTAGTACGAAATATTTCTTGAAGAGTTCAGACACAGAAACAATCCATTTTCTACCCTCTGAGAAAATCAGCTTTTGAAAAGATTGACGCAGAGATCATTGCTTGTCACAAATTGTTGGTTGCTTGATTTTAAAGAATTGAAATTTAGTGAAAAAATATATTAAATGAGTTGATAGGTTTTCTCTATTTTCGTCAATAAGTTAATTTTCTTCTGCTGCCTTTTGAACTCTGCAAATCTTCAAACTTCTTTGCCGTGATTTGAAGTGTTTCTGCCAAGTCTGAAAGCAAACATTATAGTGTAAAGCGAGTCACGCCACCACAGGTAGAGGACATCGCTCAGGTGTTGCATACAGGCACACTGTTTGCATGTACCGATACCTCACACTTGCATCCCATCCATGTGTACTTATCTGAGGCTAGGGTTGATTTTAAGAAGTTGTCAACATACACGTACTCTTGGTTAATGGAGTGTGGGATATGTATTTATTGTATGCATATGAGCATATGACGTACAATGTACATGTCTGTGTAATTCTTGAAGCAGTGTGTTGTAGTTGTGGCTGCATAATTGTTGATATTGATACCACTGTTATTGAAATTGATTGCTCGTGATGCCATAGTACTTGGTCATTCATTCATTTTATAGCTGACTATCACATTGCACACTGTATCTACATTATGCCCACTCTAAGGCTGGGTCTGAATAGGAAGTGGCTGCACCGAGACCCAGTATCTTCTATGGGTGCATGTACCATTTCAAGCCTCAGCCATAATGTTTGGACGAAATCTTAGACCATGTTCAAATGACTTGGCTGCAACTTGAAATCACAGACCATGTATGAAAACTGGCTCTAGCCACAACCACAGACTCAAGCATATTTTCAAGCTGCAGCCAAGTCATTTGGACACAGCCTTAGTTTTTCCTTTTCAAAATGGTCTGGTTCCTCAGGCGTAATAGCTCACCCCATACTCATCTTTGCTACCATGCCCCTGGGGATCAACTTGGGCCTGAGACACCTCCCATTACATGTAACACCATGGACTCTCTACTCTAGCTTTCCCCTCACCCATTAAAATTACTTACTTGACGGAGAGCAAACTCATGAAGTTGCTTAGAAACATGCTGAGCAGAAAATGCTTCAACATACAGTATAGGTGTACTTTGAATCCATACAAAACATACTGGAAACACTGTGAAACAATATACAGCTTTGTACAGAAAGCTGTAGAAGGGTTGACTTTTGGATGTCATTTTGTTGATAAGGGAAATGCGAACTATAGTTACCTGTATGTAGACTGATGTGTAATACAGTCACACTCAAACGGCCCTTGATCATGGAGGAAGGTGACTGACTGTTTTGGCAAATCTTGTCATCAGTCACATTTTGATGTTGGCTGCAATTCTTGCAGCTTTTAGTGTGAATGGCATCTGGTGTGAATGGTTTCCAATGCACTGATAAATGAAATCTGCCATTGATAACAGGTGGTGTGACCATGCCCTTGGCCCTGGTTCCAAATGGTCTAGCATTTGGTTCACACTGTCCATCATGTGGTCAACATTTGTTGAACTCAAAGTTGCCAAAGTTTGTCAGTTGAGTGTGGCTGGTAGCCAAAAATAAGCAATGAATGCAAATGTTACGTTTTAGTTGGTAACCTACAGAATACATGGACATGTATGTTGATGTATTTTGTGTACTCTGCTCAGTATGTGTCATGGAACTCAATGAGTTTGCCACCCAGCATGGATAATAATACTAAACCCATACTGTTTCTTTCTTCCCTGTTATTTTCCAATTTTTGTTTTGTCTTCCCCTTGCTCTTTCTTTCTATCAATTCTCTCGCCTTGTGTTACCGTATTTGCACTATGTTGGCAGTCATCTCACCAGGCCGAGCATGAACTAGCAGTTATCAAGGCTCAGCACGAACAGGTACACCAGGGTTTAGACTGTTTCCTCTTGACTACCGTTGTCACGGAAACCAGTTCTGAAACCAGATAGACAGCTAAAGTGTGGACAAAATTTGTTGTTGGAAGGAGATTATATTGCACAATAAAAACCAAGGTACATGTATCAGCTGAAGTAAGTCCGAGTAGTATCAAGTTACTCATGCAACCTTGGCTGATACTGGCTTTCTCTCGAGGTATTGACAGTTGTTAACCAGTTGTAAGACACACGAGTCGTAAGGACAGGTCCCTTGATTTTTCAAATCTCATTATTCAGTTCTCAGCAATTTTTAATTGATTACGCATCATCCAAATTGAAGTTGTACATGTATGTAGCCGCCTTGCATACAGAGTGCCAGTTGAGATAAGCACATCTCTTAGATAGTTTGACTTAGAGGGAAAAGTATCAACTAAAGATACATATACTGTATGAAGTTGATTTTTGCCATGATGGCTTTGCCAAAGTTTAATTTACACATACAAGCAGATGATGGATATATGTACAATGTATGTGAACTGTTGTGAATACTCTATTTGTCCATACCCTTAGTCTGTTTCTAAACTAATAGACATTGACCAAATGCAACCCAGACTCCCCAGCGTCCCTTAAATTGCAAAGCAGCATGTTTACTAATCGCTAATGGAACCGTGTATTTTTGAGAGTGCATGTCTAATTCCAGACTGTTTTACCTTGAGGGGAAGTTGTCGTTCCCCCCTCGGGTTGAGAGTTTGATTCACAGAGGCTCTGAATGCACTTAAACGTGGGCCTGTAACTTCCTTTTGGACCCTATTATAATTAAACAAGGGAAGCCACACCACATTAGTCAGACAAAGCCAACAATTGTCCAGTATTTCCATTCATTCTGTCTTTCACCGACGTCCGAAAGAGACACGAGTATATGCATCACTCTTAGACATGTGAGACTTTCTGAACTCTGGATGGCAATGGGTATATTGGATCGTTACGTGTACAGTATGATTTGGCTGTAAATCATTTGGTGCAATTTATACTCATGAAAAAATGTGGTTTGCAGAAGATTTTTCAAATGAAGGACAATCCGGTCCACATGTCCTGCTTGCACCATGCACTCTCTGAGACCAGAAAAAAAATTGTTCATGTGGGCTGAACATGTCATGCAGGCCATGTTTCAACTGATAATAGTGCATGTTACAACCGAAGGACAGTTGACGCATGAAGAACTTTTGGACCTGGATTGTACCTGCTACCAACTGAATATGTGTAGTACATTTCTTGGTTGGATTGTGCCTGCTACCAACTGAATATTGTAAGCACAGTGGTACTGGTCGTTTCAAGAGTTGCTGGCCAACCTAATCCTAACAAACGACATTTACAGTGTACATGTAAATGGTTTGTTAACCACACTGGTGAATTGGAGTCCTGAACGAGTTTAACTTGTGATAGCCTTGTCACAAACCTTTGGATGCAACAATGCTTTTGACATCGCATGCTTGAGAATTTCAAGAACAGTGGGGAATGGACCGGTATATCCACTGCCATCTTGTGTCTGAAAAGTCTCCTTGTCAATCAGCACATGCGCTGACCTCATCTTTCATATTTAGGGATCCTTGGAAAGGTGTGCACCATTCATCCCACAAGATTGCAGTCACTTGCAGGGGTTCAAAGTCATGCTCTGACATAAAGTTTTGAACTTTGCTCGCACAGTACGTACGCGAGAGCGAAGAGAACTTGGACTCGTTGAGGGCGCTGGTGGAATCGGCCGACAAGGAGAAGGTGGAGCTGTTGCAGCAGCTGGAAGAGGAGAGAAGGTGGGTCCAAGGACAGCTTGAGTTTACCCCCTCCCATGATTTTTTACGTGTAGAAACATAGTGATAGTACATATGTGCTTGTTTGACTTGATCCTACAAAATGGATCTTTTGAATCACTTTAAACCAGGTAACATGTTAAACAGGCAGTGGTTTCCTGGGTTGAACACAGAGGACATTTGTGCTGGCAAATTCTGCATGCAGCCGACTGGCCAGGTTACTGCTGTAGTTGTTTCCAGGCTTTAGAGATACCCATTGAGTTTGTACATGCACGTGCTTGAGCTAACACGCTGCAGCATTGTCATAGAGTTGAGAAACGCTGGTGCATTAGTGTCACCGAAGTCTTGAACAATTGCCACTGATCAATATGTCAAAATTTCAACTTCTTAAGGGACAGTGGTTTGTTACATTGTATGTTGTCCCTTGAAATGGTTAATTTTTTGGCCAAAAATGGTACTGTGCCCTGGTGTACCTCGTACTTGCATGTTTGTTTTGGAATAATGCAGTATGGTAAAAAGACTCTGTAAATTTTGATATCCCAATTAACACATCTCTTGAACCCAAATGCTGTGGAAAAATCCCACACGACAATGTTCCATGGAACAAAGCTTACTGCTGGTCCCATGACTTAGCCAAACTAGCAATGACTGAAGCCCACGGAATCAAACCCATTTAATATCACAAAACAATGCCGGAAAACCCTTGAACTTCACCCAATGTTGTCTTCAAGGAAACGCCTTAAGAATCAGAGATTCCCTTGTCTCCAAGAAAAGTTCTTGCCCTGAGCTCAGTTGGAAGAAAATTTCACATTTCTGGCTAGTTTTCGTTGGATTCTTGTCGATGTCTTTATCTCATAGCAACGCATGGTATTGACATCATCCGGTCTGGTGGTTTCCCCATATATAACCCATCTATCGTGGCACTAGCTTATTGGCTTCCTGCTCCAGAGGATGTGAGACCTGCTAAATATAATTCTTCCTCTCTGCAAGTTCCATATCTGGTCACGAGAACTCATCTGTCTCCATTTTTTTAACCCGAGAGGCAGAACTGGAGCATTCTCACAAGTATTACGACTGAACATGTCACTGTCTTTTTCAAGCACCATGTACATGCACATGTACCGTACATGTAAAGGGTTTATTTCCTAAAATGAGATATATCCATTTGAGAAATGTGCACTTTTTCCACAATTATAAAATTAAAGAACTTCAGCAGTGTACCATGTGCCCTAAACTTCTTTTTCACTATTTTGATTCATTAAATTTGTGTTTGGCTGTCTTCAAGCTGTAGAAACTTAACCGCAGACGACTGTGAGAGGGTAGTATTCTGAAAGATACTAAAATGGTGCTTATCTCATTTGGAAGTAAACGCTTCAAATATGATAGGAAATGATGAGGCCCAGCATGAGAGAGTGTGTGATGAAGAAATGAGGGGTTACAAATAACGTCAAGCCCGACATGTTTCTCAAGCAGTTGCTAACAACAAAAACCACTCATTCAATCTTTGGAAGATTTTCGGGGCATTTTGTCCTTCACACTAAAAACAGAATAGGCTTCAGGACTCCAAAAGTGAAATCGCAGACTGATCGAATAGGAAACCAGTCACGAGCAACAAATATCACATGATGTTAGTGTTGGTGAACTGCTCGAGGGCAGCTGCACGAAACGAACCCTGGTTAAAGGCTTGAGTACACACACCACGCAGCAGATACAGGCATAGGTTTAATAGTTTTTACAGACCAGCTGAGTGTACATGTACATGTATGTGTGCAGTCATGTACTGCCATTAGAAGATGTACATGTACATTCTCAGAAGTATTAAACGGTCGTTCCTCATTGTCATGGGTACTTGTGACATGCATTGTGCATGATACATGTACTGTACATGTATACATCCCCACAGCATCTACATGCACCGGTACTGTACTTCAAGAAGTTGTAAAATGTTCTTGCCTGTTGCTACATGCTGTGTGGGTCATTCCATGAGGTTGGGGCACAATTTCTGACTGTGTCCTTGTTACTTGGGTAACTTTTACCGTCTGTCATGACCTGTACCGGTAGATTACGTCATTTACTCGGTAAAAATTACACACACCTTTGTATTCAGCCTTGCAAGATGTATGACAACGTCAATTTGGAATCCACATGCAGGGAAATAGCTGTTCATTTTTACAGAACCCATGTAACAATGGACACAGTCGCAAATTGTGCCCCAACCTCATGGAATGACCGGTGCACATATTCCAGGTAATTAGCATAGTGAAAGAAAGTGTTAATTTGGGTTATGACATAATTTTGATTGTACCTTTGTTTATTTTTTTTCTGTTTCGCCGGCTCCAGAAAGTTGGAAGACCTTCAGTTCCGCCTGGAAGAGGCCAACATTAATTCCACAGACCTTAAGGTGAGAACAGGTTGGTCCTGTGCTAACTGTAACCATTCAGAGTATGCCAAAACCCCATGGCTGCGTGGAACTGGTGTTTAAAAAAAAATATTTTGGAAGGATGAAGTACTTCAGAGACCAGGACTTGATATTGTGCCCATTACCGTTCCAGTTGTACACAGAGAATGCACCATGGAATACTTGTGTGGTAGTTGGTCACGCTTGTGTTGGATTTTGGAAATTGGAGAGAATTCTAAGTTAAAATGGCCACAACTGAGAGCAAGTGTAGGATATGTACAGTATGTGTATCTGGGCAGAGTTGATAACTGTTTCCGACAAAGTTGAGGGATTTGAGATCTTCTTTTTAAGTGGGTGCCCGGAGCATAACTTCATAGTAAACATTGTGTCACTCTTTTGATGAGGTTTTAATTTGGTTGGTTTTCAGGGTTTTTGTATTTGTTTGCATTTCTAGGTTTATGTTTTGTTCTGTGTGTTTCTGGAGAACTGTGCATTAGCACGAATGCAACCCTTTGTTTTACCTGTTTGTTCTGTTTGGGCACATTGTAATTTCTGCCTTTTAAAACCTTTTTTTCACTTGGTTGGACCACGTAATACTTAGCTACAGGCACATATGATTTTTTTTTTTTCATCGGCAGTGCTTCATAAAATAATTCAGTCATCTTTTCCAGGATCAATCAGAGTCCCCATCAGATTCCCAAAGTCACTCCTTGCCTCTGAAAATAATTACGCCCAATCTCCATCAACTGCTCCAAAATTGACAATTCTTCCTTTTCCACTCTGTATTAAAGTAACGAGTCAGTCTGTTTACTCAATCTAAAGTGGACAAGATGAAAGTGCATTGCATCCCTTATTAAGCTGATTAGCCAGGGGCCTCATCTCATTGTGGACAGTACATGTAGTCATATTTTTTCCTTCTCCCATTGACCTTGGTGGAGGATGGTCATCCCAATTAGTGCCCGTTAGCTCTGGACTCTGGCCGGCTCTTCCTGTGATCCTTGAGTAACTGGGCATGTTTGCGGGAGTGGTAATTGAATTAAGCTACCCAGTGTAAACCCAAGGGGGGGGGAAATCGGGCTAAAAAATGAAGCATGGCCATTGAATAATGTCACAGGCAGATGTGGACTTACAGTACCTTGGATGGGCAGTTGCGTGATTGGGATATGGTGCAGCGATTAGTGTTCTGTCAGGAACAGCAACTTGGCGTCCGGGAAGGGAAGGTTGACTACACATGTTGGTTTCTGCTATTCTTGGATATCAGGAAATATTCTTTGAATTTTTGTCATGCTTGAGAATTAAGACAGCAAAATAGTTTTCGGTCATTGAGATAAATATGTGTTGACCTCAAGAGATTGAGATATATCTTAACCATCTGTCTGAGAACCACAAATAGTTTGACCTCTTCATTTCAGCAGACCTGTTTTGTCAGTAAGTTGGTGTTACATAAGTGTGTGCACATGCCTGTACATGTACATGTATGTGTGTAAATGTTTGCACAGAAATTAAGGTGTTCCGGACTTTTGCCACTCTTTACCTGAATTTTGAAATGACCCTCAATTTTCTTCATTTAATGTTCTGTGAAATCTGACAGCTGAGTGTGCACTTTACTCACACAGTATAAAACCCGCATTTTAGTTGTGCATAGTCTTACTGTTAATTGACCTTGTGGGCAAGGGAAGTACGTGCAAGGAAGGGGAGCACGTACAATGGTACAATGTATATGTGTACATGTATCGGCTCATTTCATGCAGCATTATGTATTAAAGTTTTGAGATTTCTGACAAGTCGTCAGACTGTTTCAGTTTTTTTGTGTAAACTGTTTTGTATGTACCGGTACTATACCTATTTTGATTGGATTAGCAGTGCAGTCTCATGTTATGTTGTGAAACATGTTTCATTGATTAAACGCTATAAAGCGTTTTGGATGCTTGATATCATGATCGCATGCATTGGCAGCTGCTCTGAGAAAACAGTTCTAGATAGAACCAAAGTAATTACATAAGTACGATGGGGTTCTCATTGTAGCAAATGTATGTACATGTACATGTAGATTCTCTTGAAGCTGCACACTCCTTTTTTCACATTTGAACACATCTGCTGCCATTTGATTCCAACAGGCTGAGCAGAAGGAAGAATCAGCCCGAGTGAAAACTTTGAAGGAGAGATTAGTGGAGGAAAACCAGAGGGCATCCAAACTACACCAAGAGGTTGACTCATTACAGGTCCGTCAAGGTTCTGAATAATAGCTGAGCCCTGATGAGCTTCCAAAACTCACATTTTTTTAGTCTGGTAGCATTAAAATTGTTGAACTGTATTAGAATTATGCAAAAGGGAGGATCACTGTAACAGGTCCCCTTCGTGTCAAGGACCACAGGATCATGTCAATGCTGAACATTCCAATAAAAAGGTTAAGTAGAAAAACAGTTTTAACTTGTTTTGGCGTGAGTGCACATGTACATGTGTCAACTGTAAAAGCAATCTGTTATAAAACGTATCCTTGAAATTATTGGTACAAGTATGGGAAAAAAGGGTATGAGTCCTTCAGAGTGGTATCCATGTATTTATACAAAGAAACATGCACTCTGAGAAAAGGGCTGCTGATCAAACTAAAAACATTGGATTCCATTCAAGCATATTGTGATTTAAACATGCACAAGACTGAATTTTTTAAAGTGAAGCTTAATATTATTCTTCATGTACATTTGAATCTGAGCCTGGAATATTTAAAAAAAAAAGAATACTGTCAATGATCCTGCAAGACTTTCAAGAAGAGCGTGCCACCGTCCATATTTTTCCAGAGCCAGTTTGAGGAGAAGGACTTCAAGATTGCCGAGCTGGAGGCGGAGGCGGCCACCTACCAGGAGCAGATCGAGTTCCTGCAGAAGGAGAACCAGAACGCCCTGGGCCTGGTGGCCAAGCAGGAGTACAACAAGCTGGTGCAGAAACAGCGGGAGGAGATGCTGACCCAGCGGGACCTGGAGATTGCTGGCCTGCAGGAGAAGATGGCCGGCATGGTGCGGGAGAAGAAGGGGCAAGAGGAGGAGCTGGCCCAGTTGGTATGCGCCCCGATTCCATCCTTGCTCCTTCCCCACGTTGTCCAACATTGAGGGGTCAGGGGGAGGGGGTCCCAGCTTTGAAAGGAAAATGGTTCAGGGGCAGGAGGATTCAACGTCTCAGCTGATTTCAGCTATTATTGTTGAGATTTTTACTCTGTATTTCAGCTTTTGAGAACCTTTGCAATTTTTGCTGTTTTCAGCTTTTGTTTTGTATGTTGCCACTCAATTGAAATGTAGGGCTCTTTCAGGCCTAGTGTGTATTTAGGCTTCTCTGGCTTTTTGTCAGGCTCTGGACAAGAAAACGACTGGCGTCCTTGAAAATCAGGGTTTTTAGGTTCTTCTATCATGAAGTTTAAGAATTGTTTCAAAATTAGGTGAGACTGTCTTTGCTAGAGGAATTTGGTCTGGGTACATGACAAACATATGACATTAAAATACCCTGAAGAAGAGCCAGTTGCTTATGACACCTCTTCCACTGAAATTTGAACCTTGTCATCGGCACCACCAAGGACAATACCGCCCAAAGCCAAAGAAAGTTTCTCTCATCACTTCACAAAGTTACACAGGAAAAGAACGTTGCCTTACCCATGCTGTGTGTATAGTTATGCATTCATGCCTCTCATGTACATCATAAAATGTTGCATTTTTCATCGGAAGACGATAACAAGAAAGAAAGGACGACCAGATTATGACTGGATTCATACCACCATCATCATAATATCAGCATGAGAGTTCTGTTTGATTTATTCCGTTGCGTGTTCCTATTCTGCTTACAGAAAGAACAAATACAAGATGGGCTTTCAAAGCAGCAACAATCAGCAAAAACAATAGAAGGTAAAGTGTTTTCATCGCGTGTCTTATGTAGTTCCCCCCAAGCTGTTGGGATCATTTTCATAATCAGTCATTTCTTCTAAAGAATATGATTATTGGCTTGTGGGTTTATTTAATTGAAGAATGGATCTCCAGTTGGTATTTCGTCCATGTACTGCCATGTGGCTATGAATTGTTCTTATGAAAATAATGAACGGTGCAAGTATTGATACCGAGAACAAATGCATCCATGGCAGCACTTGTCTCCCCTCAACCCGCCCACTTCTAATCACAACCTGCTCCCCTTCTAGTAAGAAAAAAGTTTCAATCATGCTCCTTACCAGTTGTCATTGATGCTTCCCAACAGCCCTAAAACATAATAGTGCCATGCTTTGTGTACATGTGCGCTTTCCTATGGGGACTGGGTGGATCGCATTCCACCTCACCTCACTGCCATGCGAAAGTACACGTGTGTTGTCATTATGTTACAGTTCTGTTGTTAAAGTCCCAGCTGGCTGAATCGTTCTTTAAATCCAGTAACTTATAAGATGCTTCAACAGTACCCATCCCGTTTTGCAGATTTAACCAATCAGCTTTCGGAGAAAGAGACTTCACTGCAAGACCTCACAGCGTCTGTCCAAGAATTAAAGAACACATGCGCAGGTTGGTGGAAATGGAGAAAGAGAAAACTACATGTGCGGGAGGGACACCTTGTTGCAAAAACAAACAGCACATTCCATGATCTGGAAGTTTTTGAAGTGAAACAGACTGCCAGAAATTTTGACTTGGCTTTCTTTGTCATTTTAACCATAGATTTAGAAAGAAAATGTGTGGCAAGTGTAGATCGGTGCGCCCAACTGGTCGAGGACAAGCAGAAACTGGTGAGTGGGGCCTCCCTGGGGACCTATCACAAAAGTTGTTAACCACGAAAGCAGTGACTCGACTCGGATCCCCCTCCACATTATAACGTACTAGCAATTCTGTAATTTGTCCCTTCTCACAGGAGGCTGATATTGCCCAAATGATGAAGAGCTCCGGCGACAGCTCAGAGCAGCTGGTCAACCTCAACGAGCAGCTGCGGTCAAAGGAGAGGTGAGAAGGCCCGAGTCCCACTCCTACCCTTCCCATTCCTGCGTTCCCTCCGTTTATCCTTCAAATCCGCCAGGATCCCTCAGAGGATTTTGCCCGACAAAGAAACATAGCGTCAGATTACTGTTTACGATGAATCCAATGCCCCTTAAAAGTACCAAGAATAAGCCACTGGTTTCTGGTAAATGCAGGTCCCGAAGGTCGTCCAAACTGCCCACAAGAACTCTATAGTGTTTGATATGTCGGAATAGTTGCAATTTTTAAAAATGTAGTCAACAGTCCTCCAAAGTTATTGTTCTGTGTGGCTTTGTCGCAGTACCACATATTAGTACACACTACTCATTACACAGTAAATGGACATGTATTTCAAGAACAGAGACTTGCAATGTTATGGACCAGTCTGAGGATACAGCATTACAGAATTTCTGTTCTAAAACAAAGGTGCATGTGCATTTTGGCAAGGGATATAATCTCCATCATTGGAGAAGGTGTGTGGCATTATGCCTGTGCAATGTGCAGGGGACCAGCGCAGTAATGGCCATTTATTTTGGTCACCAGACCAGAATAAGTGGCCCACAGATTTCGCCCCTAACTCTCTTGTGCATGGATTTTCAGGCGGGTCGAGGAGCTGATGGCCGAGCTGTCAGAGGCCAACCAGTCAGTAGCTAAGCTGCGGGAGACGATGAGCCAGAGCTCTGAGGCAGCGCAGAGAGAGGCCATGACAGCTGCCGACAGACATCGGCAAGAGCTTGAGAAGTGCCGGCTGGAAATCCACTCACTGGTAAGAACTACTTTGTTCAGGTATTACCTTGTGCTCCGGTAACAGAGAGTCCTGTGCCAGGACCTCAGACATTTAAACGCATAGACCACCAGTCTTGCAAGTATGACGGTGATTATGAACAGTTTGGGCAAAATGACATATGGCAGTGCTTTAATATAATCATGTTCAGTGCGCATTACGTGTAATGCACACTTGCATTGCTTGTATTTTGATACTTGTGTTCTCAAAGTATGTTCACCCTTTCCTCTTCGGTTCTACCTTCTTCTAAATGTTGCAACCTTGGGCTGGATTAAGTAACTAGAGGATATATATTTCAATCCATAATTAGCTTCAAAAAATTTGAATTCTTCAACTGGATATAAATTCCGTATACCAAGGGGTGAATTTGCCCATAGTTCTAATTTAAGTCAGGTGCCACTCAGATCATGAAATGCCTGTGTAGTTTTGAATGTGATCTGTGGTCTATGCGTTTACACGTCTGTGGCCGGGACGGTTTCAGGCTTTTGTCTGAACAATCCAGCTGCATCCCAAAGATGAGGCCACTGGTCGGTTGAAAATAGCGGCAGCCATAGCCGGGCGGCTTCCTTAGCCCTGTGTGTTATTTTCCAGTCAACACTGACAGCCACAACTTTCGGACGCAGCCCGAGCGGGGAGTGACAGGAACTCATGCATGGAATATGGTGTGCACTTCTTGTACTGACTGAAACTGCATGACTGACTGTGATCCCGTAGTTTTTTTGGTCCAACTTGTTTCCACTGACCGTGGAGTGAGCATGAGGCATTTGAGGAATTTGCTATAGATATAAAGGGGGCTCCCCTCCGTCTCCCGTAATACAAAGCGTGTGAACAGCAATTGCTGAAGACTACCAGAATGTTCAGATGTTGTGTTGTATGATTGATTGCGTAGCCAAACGCTCACAAGTTTTTTCGTGGCATTTGTCGCGACGGGGTGGCATTTCACTCCTGTATTTGGTGAACAAACCAAATTTCATTTCCTCAATCCCATTTTTGTTCATCCAGTAAACATGGCTGAGTTCTGTTGTGATATATTCCCTTCTGGAGGACAAACCTTGCTTTTGTTTCTTTTTTTATGTGTAAACAGCTATCAAATGAGTACTATTTAAAGTACTGGTGCATATGTGTATCTGTAATGTACCAGATATTCCATCCATTTCTTTATGGAAATCAACATACTTGTACATTGTCATTTGGATCAACCACAGCCAATGCATTTCAGAGAAATACATGTGTGTCTGAGTCTTGTCTGTATCCTCCTTTGCACATAACCCAAATGTCTGTGTAGATGACTCGAATATTGCCTTAACTGTTTCTTTCCCCTTAATTTGTTGGAGAGAAATACTTGGACTGAAACCTGTTTGGGTAACCTTTTGAAGCGAGGCAACCGTTCATGTACATGTATGCAAATTTTCTAGAGAAATAAATGTGTGTGCATCATAATGTCAGGCTGATGGATTGATGGAGGGAAGGGGGTCGGCATGTTCAGTTTACATGTATAATCGCCCGGTCCAACCCTACCCTGCCCCTCTGCTTGCTGACCAGTTCCTGCATGATCAATGTTACACCCTCTTCCCTTCATCCTAACATCCTCTTTTCCTCCGGAGACACCTATCTTGTGCCATTTCACTTCCCACTAATTTGCACGTGCGAGCACAAGACCTTTACTAATTTGCACTGGCCGTCTTGATTTAATTTTTGCACTTCCATCCTAAGTTTGGCGTCACTGATGGGTCGGAACCCTTGCCTGCAGTTACCTTGACAGTTTAACACTATACCAAAAGTCTGCCCGTTTAAGTATCATTTACGTAAGGCAGTATGAAGTTTAAGATTTATCAGCGTTTCCTTTATTAAGATGTTTTGGTGTATTTCAGAATTTCCAATGTCGGCAGTCCGTTGCAGTAGTTTTCTTTGAACATGTACATTTTAGGGTTTGAACCAGTCATGAATCCCCTTTCCTAGTATTGGCCTTCAGATATGAAGTCAGAATGAATCAGCAGTGATATACCTCAATTAAACATTCTCTTCTGAAATGTCAATTAGTCTCAGGCAACTTAAAAGTTGCAATCTTCTAATATCCTGTCAGACCATCCCAGTACCCCCTTCCAGGGGTATCATCCAGATACTTTCCCTTTCACCAAACCCATAGAGGAAATGCGAGCTTTGGGAAGAATCAGGGGTCTCATCAAGAGCTTACTCAGCCATTCAGTAAAGGCTTTCCTCGCAATCCCCGGCATTATGTCTTGATCCTGCGTTGTTTCCACCTATCACCAGGATGCAGTTGTTAGTGTGACCCTGGCCGCGATGACATTACATGTGCAGTCGGTTCAAAAAGTTTACACACGTGTACACTTGGTAGAAAAACAGTTTTCCTCAGTGTTTCGCTGTTTGAAATAGTTTTGCCAACATTTTTGATGAGGTCAGACAAATTGTATCTCAACTCAATGGTCATAGTGTGTACTTCAGTTGAAAATACTGCGATACATTTATTTTGTTTCAAAATACATGTACTAAAATTTCAGAAAAATAATTTTGGGAAAAATTTACAACTACCCCCTTATTGTGGTTTAAAAACAATTCAGAAAGTGGTCTACTGCGACCATAAGATGTTACCAAAATACAGAAAGTGGTTCTAAATATTAGGGTTGGAGTAAGTAAAATTTTAATTTTTTGTCTAGACATGTATAAATCTATCTCTTGGAGTTTTTATTTGACGTAGGGCTGTTCCGAATATCCGGATATTTGATTGAGTATTGAATATTTGAATATTTTCCGAATTTGAATATTCGAATGCAAAATTCATGAAAACTAAGAGAGAAGTTCTTTTGTTTAAAATGAGAAAAATTGTTGACTTGTTTCAAGCAGATTCAAATGAAAAGTGACAGAAATATTACGATTCAAAAGTAAATTATTCATTAAAAACTTTTAGAGGACAATAAATATTGTTCATCTCTAAATCTTAAGATGCTAAATTGTAGGTGGAGATACTCCTATACATGGAAGCTATTATAATGATTATAATGTACTATTTTGCACGTCTTAGCAACTGATTTTGTATATGGATTGTTCATCAAAAATCTGGTACAACCAAATATTTGGATATTCAATCGAATTGAAAGTTGAATATTCGGATAGGGAATTATTCGAATTGACTCAGCCCTAATTTGACGAATACACCATGTACATGTCCGTTAAGTAGAGACCCATTTTGTCTGGCCTCATGATTAAAAAAGTTGGTAGGAATGAGTGAAGTTGTGAAATTTGAGGGAAACTGTTTTTGTTCTGCCAGGCGTACATGTATGTAAACTTTTTGTCCCAAGTGTACACGTACATAAATGTTTTTAGAAATAAGCAGGTTGTCTTGGATAATGAAGGATATTGTTCAAAATGGTTGTTTCCTTGTCAACTACTCGTATACTGAACAGGGGATGTACATATGTAATAATTACAGTTGTACTTGGAGAAAATTTAAAGTCCATTAAAAAAAAAGAAAGTGTTAAGAGTTCACAGGTCATTAACCCTGATCCACTGCTCTGCACAGAGGCGACCAAAGCAATTAGCTGCAAAGTTTAACAGATTTATACAGTGTTATTTTTTGTCTTTTGCACTTCAGATTTTTTGGGAAAGTTACAGTGTAGTACAGAACACAAATTTTCTGACTTCAGTCAATTAAACTGTACATGCACATGTATTTGAACTCTTAACTGCAGAATTGCCTTGCAGAATTGGGCACTTTTAACATTTACGCAAGTTGCCATGACATAATGCAGCATGAGAATGTCCATGCACTTTGCATGTATCCTGTCGAGCATTGTGTATTCATTTGTTGATTTATTTTTGCTTTAATTCCTTCCAGGCACAGTAGTGTGCTCTGCTAGTATATCAACCAATCAGTGAGCTTGATACTGTGCCTTTGGCTTGCCAACCTTGTCCCCAGACATGTTTCACTTGCTCATATTCAGTGTTTGCTCTGAACTGTGGACTTTTGAAAGAGTAAAAGGGAGGGGGGGTCAGGACAGTTCTGTGGGTTCGTTGTTATAAAGGTCTTTGCTACACACTGCACTGTTGGACATTGTTTTCAGATGAAGATTTTTATCATTTATAACACAAAGTGTTGAGTAGATACATATGATACATAGTGTGGTGTTTCAGTCCTTCTAGAATCTTTTCAAAGGTGAAAGGTAACCATACTTGTATCTTCACCAAGCATCCCAAGTTACAAAATTATTTCACTCGTTGTAATCATTTGAGATAGAGAGACACATCTGAGTATGGGCCTAAATGAGCATGAGATGGTGAAAGTATGTGGATTACCGTGACTAATTTATTTACATGAACCGATACATGTACTTGTAGTGTGCCACTCTGCATGTGTGTACCTGCAACTGCAGTGCCGCACATTCTAAGCCCCATGTGATCATGTACTCAAAACTCATAGCAGATGTGTCAGCTGATTTTGGCATTGATCAATTGATGTGGATCTTTCATGTTTTTGTATAATTTGCCTTGAGGTGCAGTAAATATATACTGTCACTTGACATTGAAAGAAATTTCCAGATGCTGTTTATGTCAAAGAGTACCTCGGAGAACATGTTTTCTCTGATTTTATCTGTTCAAATAAATATAGAAGCATCCAAATCGAATGCAGTGTCATTTTTCTTCAGAGCTCAACTATAACAAGCTCAAAAGGATTTTTTCTTTGTTCATGCCAAGATGTAAATTCTGTGTGTAGATTGCATCGTTCGGAGAAAACAGAGAAAACGAGGGGAACATTCACCCTGCATTCATAGTGGATAAACCCTTGAGCATGCCAAGCCTTGCATGTAGCCTTTGTTTGGCATGGTTTATCCACTGCGAATACCGGGCGACGGTATGACGAATGACGCAATCTACGTTCAGAATTTGCATCTTGGCATGCTCAGAAAAAAAACCTTTTTAAGCTTGTTATAGTTGAGCTCTGAAGAAAAATGACACTGCATTCGATTTGGATGCTTCCATATTTATTTGAACAAATAAAATCAGAGAATACATGTTTTCCTTTGAGGTGCTCTTTAACTCGCGGTTGGCAAGTCAAGGCTACCTCTTAAACTGAAGCTTCACATTTTTTGCCAAAAGTTTGCACCCCTTTTTCTGATGGTTTGACCCCCTTCCTTTCTTCTCCCTAGGTGATGCAGTAACCCACTCGGCGCCCCCCTTGCCAAAAAACCCATTGTGTTTATCTTAGTTTGCCTTTTTTTTTTTTGAAGTTATTTACTGCAGTGCAGCATTCATTTGCGTTTTTACTTTTCATGCCCGTTGATAAAATCAACCTGGCATGTCATCGCTTAGTTCAGTTTGCCTGTTTTCTTTGTGTGTGTGTGTGTTATTTTGTCCCCATCCCGAATTCCTTGAAAAGTGCAATATGGCTACATAGCAAAAAATAGACCAATTTAAAATGATTCCATTCCGCATTTCAATGTAAGTGTGCACTGTTTTCTGCCACTAATATTATCAACCTCAGTATTTATAATTCTTGTTTGAAGTTTTTGGACCAAAGTTAAAATAACGGTAAAGCTAACCAGTGTTCGAAAGATTCCAGAGTTTTTCTCAATTGAAGCTAATGTACAGCAAAGGGTTTTCAGTGTTAACTGCATGGCCAATACAGACTAATATTAATAAATGCCATGTAAAGATATTTCTTCCAAAAATTTAAATTGTCTTGTGAGATTTCCTCTTCCGATACATGTAATCTTTGTGGAATTACTGCATATGACATTGGTTCTCAAGGATACCAGTGAATTATACCAAATATGTAATTACATGTATAAAATTTGATATTATAAAAGGTTAAAATTCACCAAACGTTACATGTGCAAGTGTTAAAATGTCTAGAAAGATAAGTCTTGCCAGTTTTTTGCTTCTTTCTTTTTTTTCTCTTTTTGTTTTTGAGAAAATACTGTTCTTTTTCTTTCACATGCACAATTAATTTTCCAATTCAAGCACAGTAGCCTACACCATTGTAACCTAAGTTCACCGCCAAAACTTAATTCAAAGAAGTAGTTTGAAAAAGAGAACATAACAGCTACCGGTACCTGTATCTCCAATCTCTGGCAGATGTTTTACCTGCAATCCTCGTGACTGGAAATATGAATAAAATGGAATTCCAAGTGGGATGCTATTCACGTGTGGACCCTTATTACCAAGCTTCCAAAAGTCCATTTTGTTGTCCTTTTTCAGTCCCCATCTTAACCCCCTTTCTCCCATTCACCCCTCTACATCCTCAGTTGTCTGCCCGTCCGCAGTCATCCCTACTACCCCCCCTCCTTGCCCCTGTCTTGTCAACCCTGCCTGCTCCATCAGATCTCCGTTATTTTTTTTTATTTATAATTTTTAGTCCCTCAGCTCCCCATCGCTGTCCGTCTCTCTCTCTCCCCCCTCCTCATGGATTTTTTTGCCCTATCACAACAACCCAGCAAGCAAGCGTAGACACCGCCCAGGCCAAGCTTGCGCAGGCCCAGGAGGCTCACAGCACGGAGGTGGAGGCACTTTCGGCCGGCCACAAGACCACGCTGGCCGAGGTCAGGGAAGGAGCCGAGAAACAGAAGGTGGAGTTTGAGAAGCTGGCAGAGAAGGCGGGCGGACTGAGGAGCTCGCTGCAGGAGGCCGAACACAAGCTGACTAAGTTAACGGTACGGTGGGCTTTCTCTCTTCTGTCCAGTGAAGTCCTGGGTGGGCATAATACAAGCTAACTCCCTGACGCACCCTGTGTTGATTGAGCTGATTTCCTATGGTTAACTTCTTACAGGTGTGAATAAAAACATTGTGAAATTCCATGAAAAATTGGATAAATGATTACTTGCTAGTTTGCACACAGTTGAACTTGCCGTCTTGCCAGCAAACTCCCAGATTATGTGAAACCTCTAGGTCAACAAAATGTGACTGGACCCCACAAAATAATCTTAAGGCCTCGGTTTTTTAAATTTGTAATTAAAAAAAGAGCAAAGTGAGGTCTTTGTTTTGATGCATCTCTGAATCTGGCATCCTGTTGAAAATATTGCTGAAAACTATTGAGGTTTTCTGTTGATTTACGTTGTGCTCTGACAACTTCCAAATCATTTGTCAGGACGAGTAACAAAATGGAATGATTTGTCTTCTTTGACAGACGGACAAAACACAGGTGGAGTCCAGCCTGGAGCAGATGACCAAGGAGAGGGACCGGCTGAAAGAGGAGCTGGACCAGAGCCTGGCCGAGAAGCAGCAGCTGTCACTGGCCAAAGCCGAGCTGAGCCTGAGGCATGATGAGTCCCTGGGCAAGCACAAGCAGCTACAGGAGCAGGTGGAGAAAGAGGGCCAGACGGCAACCGAGGTAAGGGAGCATGCTGGAATATTGGATGGTTTGGTTGAGAACCTGCTGCCTGCCCTAACACAAACCTGACTGGAGTGTGCGGTCCTCAAGTGAAATCACCTCAGTTCAGTTTGGGAACCCACACAGTGCTATACTTTTCCACAAGAAACAGTACTTTCTGTAAATGACGCTTTGGGTTCATCCGTCAGTATTCCGTGCCCTCAGTGAGTGCCGGAGAATCCATTACTGCTTTCATTTGGCCATCATTTAGACCTCAAGAGTTTTTCCCTCTGTAGCTAAATTTCAGAGGTGGCCTTCCCTCTAGATGGTGTTTTTAGCAGGAAGTGTGCTATTGCAGAGCAGTAAACATATTACCACATTAGGAGCTATACACGCATGGAAGGTTAGCAGAAGTATTTTAGTGGACTGTTTCACATGTGAGCGCAATGGTTTGGAAAAAAAAGGTTGATGTCCTCAGATGAATTTATTGTCCCTTCAGAATGCAATGTGCATTTTCTTATGTCTTCGTCCCCGCCGCCCAGCTCCAGCAAACCCTAGAGGAGTCTAAATCGACCCTGGAGAGGCTGACCCAGGAGCGGGACACAGCCCTGAGGGAGCGGGCCGAGGCCCTGGCCCAGGCCCAGGAGGTGGCCATGAAGCTGGAGAGCAAGACCTCGGAGGTAGCCGAGATGGCCAAGAGGGAAGGGGAACAGCACCAGGAGCAGCTGCAGCGACTGGTGGAGGAGTCTACGGCAGCCAAGGAAGGCAGCCAGCAGCTGAGGGCGCAACTGTGAGTGTCTAGAAAGAGGCTGGCTGCCTGCTCAGTTGTGCAAAATTGCATAATTGTAGCCAGTACGCTGGAATGGCATAGGTATTGCGCTGTTGAACATGGCCCCGTTTATGTCATTCTTTTCTTGGCCAGCACTACATTGTGGAAGAGTTTTCTTTTGCTAATTAAATTTTTACCAGATTTTGGTAACTAGTGCTTGCTCACACAATGTTTCAGGCCCCCACAAGAACTTGGTAGGTCCCTCAGCAAAGGAGTAAGAATGTCTGTTGTTCCAGCCCCCCCCTCCACCACCAACTGCTTGATGCACCAGCTTGCGCTTGTGCAGTGTCACATAGAATTGCCAATAGCACGCTGCAAGTTAATGCATCTCCTCAGGCTGCAACACTTTGGGGTTTTGAAACCCTCAACATCTATTTCAACCGCAGTATGTCATTTTGCTGTCTTCCTATCTTCTCTCCGCAGTGAGGCAGCAAACCAAAGTGTGGAGGAGCTCTCTGCACAGAAGTCACAGCTTGAAACGGAGAAAATGACATTGCAGAAGCAGCTTGTGGAAGCTCAGAAGTACACCGCTGACGTGAACCAACAGGTTTGAAAGTTACCTCTTTACAGTTCTTCCATCAAATAATGTTCAAATAACATTCACATGAAAGTTTGCTTCAGCTTTGGCTGAAATGAAATGTTCACAATGAGTGTCATTGTTTTCTGTTCAGCTTGTCCATATCCAGAAATTAACAAGTCTAAGTTTTGATGTCAAAAACAGGAATGATGTACGCCTTCAGTTATTTGAAAATGCCGCGAGTCGAATCCACAGTAAGTATTCTGATGGATTGGGGATTACAGTTTGTCAGATGAATCATTTCCGATTACTTAACAGGCTGGCAAAGAGCTAGAGGATCTGCGGACATCACTGGAGACACTGACCAGAGAAAAGGACACCCTGGCTCAGGAGAAACAAGTTGCAGTCCAGGATAAGGAAGCTCTCCTTAAGGACAGAGAGGCCCTCCGGCAAGCCCAGGAGGTCCTCAGACAAGAACAGGAGACTGTCAGGAGGGAGAAAGAAGCTGCTGTCCAGGAGAAGGAAACAGTACTCAAGGAGAAGGTAACAGCGGAAGAGAAGAACTCGGCCCTGGCCCAGGAGAAGGAGGCAGTCCTGCAGGCCAAGGCGTCAGCCGACAGCCAGGTCCAGGAGGTGGAGCGGCAACGAGCAGGGCTGCAGGGGGAGGTAGAAGGGCTAAGGCGGCAGGTGGACACTTACAAGCAGCAGCTGGAGTCTCTGACGCAGGCGACGGAGGAAGGCCAGAGCACCTTGGGTTCCCTGCAGGCTCAGCTGTAAGTTTTGGAGTTCATCTCCTAAAGTTGAGCAACTGAGGCAGTTTGATTAACGTTCCTGTTTTCAATATACTTCCTTTTGTGTTCAAAGGACGGAGTTTCTAATCCCAACCAAGCTGGTGTGTGAATTAAGTTTTTCCCAGACCCGTGAAATTAAAACCCAAACCTTGTCTCAAAATTTCTGCGGCATGTTATTGTAGAAGCTGTGGATGCAATTTACTTTTTAAGTAGATCATCTGTATTTATGTGCTGTCACATGTAGCATGAGTGAATAGACTGCTTTGAATGATACATGTTTAAGTGCTCATCTGCTCAAAGGACATGTGAGCAACTATTTGCTGACTAAATATACGAATGTCTGTTTCCAAATGTTCTGCTGCCGATGTCACGAAACTCTACACAATGGCGTAACTCCCCTTATGCCACGTGTATTGCATAAGCTGTGCAATAAATTAAGACTGATTTCACAAAACTTATGCACTGCCTAAATCTGTGAATTTATGCATCAAATTATGGCATAATTTACGCAGTCATTTTAGGTGGCGTAAGTTGTGTCAAATGAAGGGAACATGAACGAAATGGCTAGCATGTTGTTTCAGGCTCATCAGTCATTGTTGAACTTAACAAGGCCAACACGAGAAATGTACAACTTCGTTGTAGAAGCTAATGAAAAACTTTTTTGGCTGTGAGAAAAACTATAGATTTTTTTTTCTTCAGATTTTGATGAAGAAAAGACAAACTTTTTCAAAATGGCAGGCGAAGGTGCTTCAACGACTGTTTGATGACTGTTGTTATATTGGAAAGGAATCTTCATCATAAAAGCCATTTTCGTTCTTGTCCAAGAAATTTGATATTATTAAAAACGTAGCTAGGCATTTTTTCATGAAATCAAACGTAAGTATATTGCGCAGCTACGGCATAACGTTGTTGTGCAAGGCTTACACATGGTTCAAAGTTACGCCACTTTTTGTGAAATCAGCTGCTAGCTACCGGTAGCAAATGTGGGAAAGAATATGATCCTGATGGATGCCCTCGCATATCAGTAAAACTTACATTTTTACCACAGTTTTCACCACCTGTGCAAAAGAGGTCATTAATTGATGATTCTTGCCAGAAAGTCTACTCATTTGAAGTCCATGTATTGCAGGGTTCTAACAACTTGTTTGACTTGGGAAAATCTGTGAATGTTAAAAATGTATTTTTGCTTAAAAGTATCTTCATAGGGTAGCACATGTATTGATACCAGTGATGCATGCTGGGCACCAGTTGTTAGCAACTGTTTCAACAACATTCCGCCTTGTATAGCACTTAAACCAAATCAGAGGCACTACAGCTGCCCAACCTGTTTACAGATTTTTACCTCATCATTTGATATCGTTGCCTTTTCAGAGCTGAAGCCAGATGTGAGGCCGATGCCAGGCAACACCAAGCAGAACAGTTGCAAGCCGAGGCCACCAGACTAAAGAAGGAAGTAGAAACAGTACAGGAAGAAAGGCAAGCCAAACAGCAGGTAGGTACCTGACACGGATATAGAATTTACAGCTGCTGTAGATTTGTGTTTATTCCTAGACTGCTTGTGGCTTTTGTATAGTTTTGATATGTACTTGCGCAGTCATTTGCAAAAGTTTAGGACCACCCATAGAAAATGCATTAACCTGAAGGAAAACCAAACTTAAACCAATCAATCATGGCAACTTATGTTTGTTTTGTGTGTAACCTTGGTACCTGGGTTGAACATTTTTGACTACATTTCCATGATTGGATATATTAACCACTACCTGCTGGGCGACCCGTTTTCGGGTACATACATGTAGGCTTTACATGCAGAGCTGGGGAGCCTGGAACTGGGACAAAAGAATTGGGCCTTATAACAAAAGACGGTGCTCAGCACAAAAGACTGAGCTGCTGGACATTACCGACATTTTTTGCTCTCAAAAGTGGAGATAATCCAGCCTTGTTTTGAGACAGTATACCACAGTTTGAGGCATTTAGAGCGAGCGGATTACCACCATGGACAAAAGCTCTTCACCACCGTAGCGATGAGCCACATTGGTTGGGAGTGTTCATTTTGTAGGTAGCGATGCAACTGTGACGCGTGCATTTCCTAGTCGTTCATGAACCAGCAAAGTTTATTTCCAACCATAGGAGCCTCCGTTGCTCGGAAAAAAGTGCCCTCTCTTGGTCCAGCTCGAGGCCCATACAATCATCACAGTGCATGTAATTTATACAGTGTCTGTAGTGTGGGTTAAGCCGTTGACTTCTCTTTTATGAAGCAGTGCTGTCAATTAGTTCTTTACTGAGCTAGACAGAAAAGTTTTGTTTAGTAATCAGGTATGCTAGTTTACAGGCAAAAGCCTGATTGCATTGTTTTAAATGTAAAATGTTGGCCTAAGTTTCAGTACTTAACACTGTATATTAGGCTTCTCAGCCCTTATTTGCAGGCTTTGTGGACCATAACTTGGCTGTTGTCCGGGGTAGTAGCCTGTGTCTTACTTGTGTGTGTATTGCTGTGGCTATGTGTTTTGGGCTAGTAACGCACTGCTGTAATTAGCCTTAGCCGGAGATGAAATGATGTTAGCCTGTAAAATTCTCTCAAAAAGGATTACATAGTATTCCTGAATTGTACATTTATTGCATATCGCATTCTCTGACCCACTCGGCAATGTGTTTTATTCTGTTCTTTGACAGTTGGCTGCTGAGCATACACAGGTCCTCAAAGAATTCCAGGAGCTGAAAGACAAGTGAGAATTTAATCAGACTTCAACTTTTTTTAAATACTTTAAGATATGTTAAGATAGGAATTCTGGTCTTAAGATCAGAATATCAGCGGCAGAGTCTGTGTTCAAAATAGGAGATCAATATGCGCTCTTGTCACCACATTTCTGCACGTACATCACCATGTCACTTTGCTTGCCTCACTTGAAAGGACCACTGTGGTTGTAAACAATACCTGACGTGTTGTTCCTGGATAAGGGTCTGTTTGTCATTGCTTTGCATACATTTTCTGTTAGTTGGATTTTAGTGGTGACCTTTTGGTTGGGTCTTGAATCTGATCAAGTTTTGTTCACAGTTTTTCCATTTATTAAACAATGGAGCTGTTAAGCACAAGGAATTAGAACGAAGTCCCAACAGACTGTAATCCTATTAACTACTCTGGTGGGCTCCATAGGCAAAGTGCGGTTACCTGCCCCAGTGTTGAAGACCCTACACATTCTTTGGACACATTGATCGCCACCGCCAGGTAGCTGGTAACCCACATACCCACCGTGTTTCCCTGCGGCATACTGGAGTAAATAAATGACGGAAATGATGTACGAAGAAGATGCGTAGTTCTCTTCTATAGTCCTCAGGAGTCAGCGAGTAATCCCCGCAGATGCGCTCGAAAATTACGAATCGGCGGTGGTTATTTGGCGAAAAGCCGGACGTTTATAAAGTCAGTTATGACATTTTGCGATTCCGGCGTTAGAGAACAAATACCCAAGATATGAACTGTGATATTTATATCATAAGTAACAATCCTAGTGGTTCCTACTGTTAAAAGACGGTGGAAAGATGCTGAAGGAATGCATTTGACAACGTGGTGAGGTTTCATGCCGAGACAGTTGTGGACAACGACAGAAAGGACAACGAATCTTCCCATGTTTTTTGTGTGTTTTTAAATTTTCCTCTGGACCAGCCACATTTTTTAGGTTTTCTTGTGCGTATTTTTGGAGAATTTGTATTAGTTATTCTGTTTATTGTTAAGAGAGACGTTTTGGGGATGTAAAGACATAACCAGACTTTCATTATCATTGGAATATCAGAACAATCACTAAAATTATCGAAATTTAAGTCTCCCATGACGACGGTTTCTGTCTCAAGGTGGCCATGTTGAACGTGCGGAAGTGTAACGGACACTCGTGCACAGTACCCACGATCTCCTGCAAATTCAACTACGAGCATTCCTTATAGCCCGCAAGCGGCGCGGAATTTGTTTTGTCCTTGCAGCACGTGGAGTGCTTGCGATGGCCATCATTGACCCTTTTGATCTCTGTATCTGCTGACTCCTTGTGTATAATAGCTCCATGATTAAACAGTTTTGTTCACGTCGCCTCGGTAATACTTACTTGTCTATGGTTATTCAGGTTTGAGACAGAGACCATGGGATACGAAGCTGAAAGGGACTCTGTCCAGAACACGTTGGATGTCACCAACTCGTTAGTGTCTGAGAAAGAACAGGAGGTTGAGAGACAGAACCTGGAGGTAAGAAAGGCCACATATGTTCTTGGTCATTTTTCTTCTGATCTAGCAAGGGAACCTTTAATAACAACTCACTGATGACTGTTTTGTTTATTGTTTATTGCTTCTTCTTTGAATTCTTTCCAACAACAATTTGTGTTGGACATGTTGACACGTGATCCAAGTTCTTCCTTTTTTTGATGCTTGTCCTTTGTTTCGTTTATTCTCTGGCGTGTTGCAAACAAGCAAATTTGTGCTAGCTCAGAAATCACCCTCGCCTTACTTTCTCTGAAACTGTTTTACTTTCATGAAGCCTCCACTAAAACTTCTTAATGGTTTTAATTAAAGTACTGAAAGGCACCATAGTTTGACATCTAATGTTTGCTGGTTTTCTTGTCCAAACATTGAGAAAGGTTTCAGGCTCTTTGACAGATTTGCCGTGTCTCTGTATTTATTGCTTGATACTG
The DNA here is from genome assembly GCF_054643075.1 of Acanthaster planci. Classification (NCBI taxonomy): domain Eukaryota; kingdom Metazoa; phylum Echinodermata; class Asteroidea; order Valvatida; family Acanthasteridae; genus Acanthaster; species Acanthaster planci. The sequence continues at coordinate 9,666,746 of NC_141785.1, read as the reverse complement.
GATACTGGATGTAGATCGTTCACAACAGAAAAGCCTCAAATCACTCATGTGGAAGTTTTCTCACTCTCAAGATTGCCAGCCTGAAGGGAGAAGTGGCCTTACTGGGCAGCTATAAAACCTCAGTGGAAAGGCTAGAAGACGAGAAGACCAGGCTAGAGGAGCAGGTCAGTGACCTACAAGCCGCACTGCAGCAGGTACAGCTGCAGGCCGGCCAAGCATCTCAGCCCAGCAGCAGGGAGGTAGATGTGGACGGTGAGTGAAGGGGGGCAATGGAGGGTCCCAGGACCCAATTTCACAGAGGGGTCATTCCATGAGGTTGAGGTACAATTTGTGACAGTGTCCATTGTTACATGGGTTCGGTAACAATGAGCAGCTATTTCCCTGCTTGTGGATTCCAAATTGACGTTGTTGTGCATCTTGCAAGGCTGAATATAGAGGTGTATGTTATTTTTACAGACTCTAAAGGTCATGAGAGGTGGTAAAAGTTACCGATGTAACAAGGACACCGTCACAAATTGCCACCCAACCGCATGGAATGACCCAGGGCCGTTCAATGGGAAAACTTGCGTGGCAAAGTCATGTGCTGAAGCAGAAATTAGCAGTACACTAGTCACAGACATTATAGATGCCACGACGATTTGCTTGTTGACCTGTTTCTGCTAATCAAATATTTTGTGCACTTAACAAAATTCTAAGATTAGTTTCTCTGTGAAATTGGTGGTTGGGTAAAGATGGGGGTAGTCCGGGGTAAATGGGTGTGTGAGGTCTCAAGAGTTTCTCTCATAAGATTGATGTAGCAGAGAGCGAAAGCTACTTAGCATACAAGTAGGGATGTAATTAGTGGTCAGCAAAAATGATGATTTAGAATCTGGGGGAGCGAGGGTTTGGGCTAGACTGGTTAGGTGGTAAGGAGGGGTTATTGTGGATTTAAAGAGAAAAGTAAAAGCTTTCTGTGTAGTTTTTTTGTTTGCTATAATGGAAATCCACTGTTTTTCTATTTCAGGAGATCCTGTTCTCGCTAAGTTGCAGGAGGAAAGGGAGATGGCGGAAGGCCAGGTATGAAAACCAGTAATTTTTACGAACCCAGAACTTAATTCTTTGATCCATTGACAGGGGTTTGGGTATTGCTAGTTATCAGCATCAAACTGTGACTGAGTATATAAAACCGTTTTAACCACTTGCCGCCGGGGTTGCCGGTACCGGACACATATTCTTTATACGCGTGGCCAGAGTCTTCAAAATCAGACAAAGGGAACTGGGCCTTGTAATAAAAGACTGTACTCCTAACAAAAGACCAGGCTGCTGGGAATTACCAACATTTTTTCGCTCTCAATAGTGGAGATAATCCAGCCTTGTTTTGAAACAGTATACCACGGTTTGGGGCATTTAGTGCGAGCGGATTACCACTGGGGACAAAAGCACTCCACCACTGCAGCGATGAGCCACACAGTACCGCTGCATGCTAATCTGGCCCCTATTGAAAGAGGTCAGCTGTGCAATTACGTAACACCGCGCAATCTGGGCTCTTTTTACAAGGATGTTGTCTGTCAGATTAGAGAAGAAACCAGACAGTACTTTGTGTGGGTGTAAGTGTCCAGTAAATGAAGATCTGAATTTTTAAAGAAGTTTGAAAACACAAAAAAAGAAAACTATTCCGTCTCATCACCGTCAACATTCATAAATTCCCCTGGCGCGAAGTGGTTAAATAAAAACTAACCTGTACCTTTTTCACAAGTGTTATCCATGTGTCAAACTCTAGAGTTCACCTTTGCCATTTGTCTTTCTTCCAAAGGTGACCTTCCTCAATTCAGTCATCGTCGACCTTCAACGCAAGAATGATGAGCTGCGGGCGCGGCTAGAGATAATGGAGGAAGGAGGGATAAATGGTGCCCACAATGACCTGTCACTGGATGACATGGAGTGAGTTGGACGGAGCCTTCCCCTTGCCCTTCATCCCTCGACTTTCCTCTTGTGCAACTCTGGACCAGATGGTCCATTTTGTACACTTGTAGACCTGCCTTTCTCTTGCCTTCTGTACGCAGTCCAGCCCTTAGCCTATCTACTACGTTAAACTCAATCCACGTCTACCATTCGAAGCTAATTGTTCCCATTTTTCCCGACCCTTGACCTCGAATGTCCTTTCTCTTTCGTACCTTTTTGGACCCAGCCTGCTTCGTGTGTTAGATTTCACCAAATTTTTTCCTGTCTACCAAGCAGGACCTCACCGGCTTTTGTTTGGTGCCCCAGACTGTTCCCTCTGACAGTTCCTCTCTCATGTTATTCTTTAATCTGTCCGATTAATCCGATTAATTCCACACTCCCACCACCTTCCATTATCCATTTCTTTGCCTTTGACATTTACCATTCTCCCCGTCTGACCCTTCCCACCCTGCATCCATTCCATCATATGCTGATTTTTGACCCCTCTTTGCCCACTTTGCAGCCTGGAATTGTCCAACCGAATGCCCCCACCCCGCCTGTTCTGTGACATCTGCGATGTATTTGACCTCCACGACACGGAAGACTGTCCCCTGCAGTCCAGTTCGGATAGTCCTCCGCCATCCCAGTTTCACGGTGCTAGACACGAAGACAGGGCGTACTGCGATATATGTGAAGGTAAGATTTAAGTACTTCAAATGTCATTTTTGCAAGGTCATGTGCATGACCATCTTTTTATTGTAGGCATAATCACAAACTAGGCACGAGCAATCTATTTGTACCGCACTTGATTCAGCACAAGTCCATCATTGGTATTGTGACTAATACAAAGTGTTCTTGAAACCGATCATGTGGATTGATGAAAAAATATTACATCCTGCACATTAACATAAAAAAGCAAGGAGTTCTCCTCTATGACCAGACTGTTGAACTGGTCATCCCTTCAGTGTAGCGGTTATTGAATTTAGTGTCACAGAACTTATTAAATCAGTCATAAATCCAGTTGCAAGAGGATGAATGGTGACATTGATGCCTTTCCTTACAGTTCTGTCACAGCTGATATTGCAGTTTGCAACTCTCACATGACTTGAGATGTTTTTAAACTCTGATCCAACAGAACTATTTTATTGTTAATCTTGCCTGATTCCTGGTTGTTCCATTCCCTTTCAGTCTTTGGACATTGGACAGAGAACTGTGATGATGAGCAGACGTACTAAGTCCACCCCCGTGAAATACCCTCACCACTCGTCAAGTACTGAGCAACTGCTCGAAAAGTTGGGACTTTGCTCAACTGCGTATTGAGGTACCAGGAGCTTGCTGAATTCCACGTGGAAAACAATTTCTGGTAGATTTGTAAATTTTCAGCATCTCCCAGGATTGGGCCTTCTTTACTCTTTCAAGATTTGTCCAAACTTCTGTAAACTTACAGAAAAAAATGTAAATTTCATGGCTCCCGTTTGCCATCATACCACACATTTTTGGTAACAAAGCTGGGGGCCAAATAGAATGCCACTCAAACAAGCACTGTTTGATTGCAAGACTGAATAGTCAGGCCTGTACATGCAGTGTTTTCATCGGTACACATCCTGCATGCATAGTGTAAACCTTTACCAGTGAGAATGCATGTGGTTTGCCTACGGTGACTGGGAACTTTGGAACCAGCTAGACCTGGTGTACTAGCCATTGCAGTTTCTAGTGTTCAGTCTTGAACATGTTGCAGAAATACGTACTTTGCCTTGCCTGGTTTCCACCACTTCATAAATGGAAATGAACAAAATGCACAAACTTGTCAAAGTGTAGGCCTTTTATATGCTTTTATGCTGGCTTGGATGTTTACAGTGACCTCAGTGGAATGCCTTTGTGAGGTAATATTTATCTGTAGTAGATATTTAAAAATTTGCAAATTGTAGAAAGCCTCAAAATGATCTAATGCAGTGATTTGGATGCAGTAGGAAAATAGCAGCGTCCTTTTTTGTGTTGGTGATGCAGCTGTTGACCATAAAGTAGATTTCTTACGTGGAGAATTGGAGTAGGGTTAAGAAACAAGCTCAGTTGTGCTTCCAGTTTGTGAACTCTTGAACTTCTGTTGTTGAACATGAGTCACACATAGGAAATGGACTCTTTTGGTGATCAGTGCTCTTTACCCAGTTTGTGTTACCAACCTGTTTGGGAGGCGGGGAGTGTAAGGAGATTGGGGGAGGAGGTTGGTAGCCAAGTGTGTAAAATTATATGAAAGTTATTTCATCTATTGATCACTTTCAGAAATGTTTCCCATCCCAAGACTTAAAAAGAAAACAAAAATGCATAGTAATTCTGTCTGCCCCGCTGTGTGTCTTGTAATAAGTGCTACTCAATTATTTTTCCTCCTCAGATATGTATAGTAAATATCATGGATCAAAAGGGGCGATTCACAATAATGCGCCACCAAGAGTTTGCAATGCGTTGGCCAATCATAACGGACACAATTTGTCGACCCTTTCCAAACGCGCACTGGGTCGACAAATTTCGTGCATTGTGATTGGCCAACGCATTGCAAACTCTTGGTGGTGCACTATTGTGAAACGGCCATATTGCTATTGTTTTCCCCTGCAAGTTCAAATATGGTGTTGAAGATATGGCACCTCCTTCTGGTGTGTAATGGAATGCAGATCTTTGCAAGAAAAAAAAATTAGATCCTTCGAAGTGGACAGTACTGTTGTATGTAAGCATCTGAGTTGATTTTCCTTCTTGTAAATAAGAATTGGTTCCGATTCACTTTGTTTGGGACATGTTAAAGAAATGATGGAGCTATATAAAAATAATTTAAGAATGACATTTATTTGTACAGGTGGAGAGTATGTGTACAGTTGCCATAGATGAGAAGCAGACTGTAAAGTTCACAACTTATGTTTTGTTATTGAGCATCAAATTAATTATAAACTGTTCAAAATTATGCTGTCCTTCGGAAAATGTGCTGTCTGTTTCACACATGTGGTTATTAAAGGTCTTGGCCATCACAATGTTCGTCGTGTTGTGATATAATTCATTTTGGAATTCAGGGAGGTTTAAAAATTGAATGAACATAGAAATTTTTGAGACTGGAATAATGGCTTTTATGTTTGGTGATTTTACACTAGAATGGGCGAGTGATTATTTTTTGGTAGGAAACCTGTCAGGTGCTTCATTGTTTGCTATTGTGTTTTAAGTGAATCTTGTCATGTTCCTTACGTGGCACATGAAACTGTCGACATTAACTTGTGACTTCCTGGAAATATGGCTTACTTTGGAACATCCAATTTCTGTAAAACAACAAATGTTGGTCATATTTTCTAACAGGATTGTCTGCAACAGTGCCCTGTTTTTACATAGGCACTGGGTTTGGAAAGTTGTGGAGGGTAAATTGATTGGCTGAGCAAAAATGAACTGGAAACCAGTTGAGTGCTGTACACCAAAAGGCCAGTTTGGTTGAGGACTTCATTTTGCTAATCCCCTTGTCACGTGCTAAGCGGATCTGTGGGCTCAGCAAGTCCATGAAATTAGCCCAGTGCTTCTAGATTGCAGGCAACAACTTTTAAGCTGCTAGGCATTATATCTTCTTTAATCAGAAACTTGTGTTTGAAGCTTCTAGAATTTTTTTTCTCCTTGTAAATCTGTTTATTTATTTGATTTCAAATGCTTCATTTCATTGGCCGAGCCTGTTGCTGCATTTTGTTGTTTTGAAACATGATGTATTAAACTTTTCAGGTTTTCCTTATTTTTAAATCCACTCATTTTGATTGTTTCATCAATTACCTGTTTTGTAAATATGACTAATGTTGAATGGATATCCCCTTCACTTAGTATTTTCCAGTTATTTTTCAAAAAATAAAGTATTACTACGACAGTTTGAGTTTAAATAAGTGATTATTGGCATAAATGGGTATGTGACAAGTTTGAATGCATTATTTGTATTTTTGTTTGGCAAAGTTTTTTGAAATAAACATTTGCAGAGTATTTTCATTTCAGTGGGATTTTTGCCTGACTATTTGCCTAAAAGGACCGGCTTAAAATCTTATGGCGGGACGCATTCCTCTTTAAAAAAAAAGGAAGAGGGGATGACCTCTAACCCTTTCCAGGTTTTGGTTTCTCACCTTCTCTTCGCTAGTTCCCATCTGTTCTATGCACACCACCTTGCGCTTATTTCAAATACACAACGTAACTCTGGTACCCATGTAAACATTGTAAATTGCATGTAGCCTGTCCACCTGGCTAGCGTCGGCTGGTTTATTTTTCAACACATTACTATATCAACACTTCACATCTTATTTTATAAAACCTTGGAACTTATAAAAGCAAAAAATATAAATCTTATTTCTGTTAATAATTCGAAATTCCTTCTTTATGGAAAACGAAGCACTGGCAAATCTCTTTAGAAGAACATAATTTATTGAAATTCTTGATTCCAAAATCAGTTAAGCTAATGTAACCTTTGCATTAGGTAATATCAGTTCAAATATAATTGGTCTTAATCTGTGGAATTTCTCTTCCAGTCATTGTACAATATTATGCAAATAAATTGAAACTATTCAGCACTAAATATGTTGCACTCTTTAACTTGCCCGGTCTTCCGGTCGTGAAACATTTGTTTCATTTTCCATTGGACCACTGTATCAAATTGGCGCATTAGTGGAAAGTAAAACAAAGGTTTCATGACTGTCAGTTGACTGGCTTTATAGTGAAAAGTTAGGCAGTTTTTATCAACTGTTGATGTGCCTCACTGGAAAGTTAAGCAAACTTTTCATGATCGTTGTCTAGCTTGTCAGGCTGAAAACCATAATTGGGCTCAATGAAAAGTTAAAACTATTTTTTCATGACTATTAGTCGACTCAGTGTTTGCCTCCGAAGGCTTGTAAAAAAACCTACAAGCATACTCGGGTAGGACGTGAACCCATGACCTGTTTACTAGGCTTAACCACTCGACCACCGAGCTATGCACTCTGGTCTGGAAAGTCGAGTCCGTCCTATGACGTCACAAAACAGACGTCAAATTATTGAAGCCGCTAGCCAGCGGCTTCTTTAGGAGCATGTGTTATTTCGAGCCATAGCCAAATAATTTGGACACGCGGATGGCTAATTTCACATTCGGATCGTTCCCATTTTCAACAGGACGCTCGAGAAAGAGGTTAACATAAATGACATAACCCAAAATGGCCGCATTGCGATATCTTGGAGGCCGACTGGCGTCTGCTTACTGCAGATTACCGCTGACAAAGCGGGCAGAGACAGGTATAACATGAAATACGATTTCCAAATATGTTGCTCCATAATAGGAGGGATTAGAAATAAATTGGGTTGTGGAATTTGAGTGTAAAACTGGAGAATTTAATTTTGTAATGTTTGCGTGGATAGGCCTAGGCTACATCATGTACAGTAGCACGGCAAATTTTGATGGGGTTTAAACGTTACACATGTTACATAGGCGCAGGCCTACCATAATTATGAGCATGCTGTAACATTATCATTGCAGTGATTGTAACAATAATGGGGTTCATTACCAATAGCACCCTGTTCCTGTAATAAGGAAACAAAGTCCACTTTCTTAAACTAACTAAAATTTTGACCTGAAACTTTAAAGCTTAAGGAACCATTACTCAATCGTGTTAGGCGTAGTTTAGATAAGTGTTGATAATATTTAGGCCTAAGCAAGAAAACTTCAAATTTCTAACCCAAGTTTGGCAAAAGACAACCCCTCAGTTGAATCACGCCATTTTGTTTTTCGTCCGGTTACCCGACTCAAGCTTTTTTATTCATCAAAACATATCTCATCCAGGTCAAGGCACCAGACTACATTCGTTTATTTGTCGTTCACAGCTACATGTACCTTCAGGGTGGTCATGTACGCTGCTGTTTTACCCAAACATTTCTCTCAAAAACCAAAAGCCCCATTCTCTTTTCTTTCTGAAATGAAAAAAAGGAGAATTTGTTCCCTTAAAATAGGAACGAGGTGCCAAAGGTAATGAACCCCACAATAATAGTCATAAATCAAAAGCAGGTCTAGATTAAGTGCCTGTTTTGGCTACTGATTAATCCGGCCTTTGTCAAGAGTAGGAAGCAATCTAGCTCTACTGAGTGGAGCGATAGTATTCCTCTTTTTCGATTTTGGACGGGATCGTCATTCTAACGCTCCATGCCTGTACATAAAGTAGGCCTAAGGTGAAAATGGTTCTCAAAAATTCCAAAGACTCACCAAAAATACCTTTTTCACCACCTAATGTCTTTCTTAAATGCTGAAGGCAAACTTTTGGGGCTTCAGTGGTACATGTATTTCTGACTTCACAGTGTGTCAAAATCCGACCATTTTCGCTGGACACACGCACGACACTTTTAAACTTTTCACCGCCTGCTCCATTCAAATGCACGGACCGAGATTTTGCGTCCGCAATACCTCTATGGGCAATACCTCTAATGCTCCACTCAGTAGAGCTAGAAGCAATCCAGCATTGTCCAGCATGTCCAGGGCTTGGGACTATTTTTTTAGCCTAAATACAATTTGTATGATAAGTTACTAAAGATTTTAACTTCATTAGCCTATTTCATTTACATGTAGGTCTAGTTCCTGTCATTTCCAAGCGTGCACGATGTATGTCAGGTCTGGCTGAACTGCCAGAAACCCATGCTATGCTAAGACAAACCTGTCGAGATTTTGCCGACAAAGAGCTAGTGAACATTGCTGGGGAGTTGGATAAGGAACACAGATATCCAAGAGAACAGGTGAGTGGAATGCATGGTTTATTTCTGTGTATGTTTGTATGCTTTGCAAGCTTGAGATGTTTGATATATTCACTGATGCAGTTCCATGAATTCCTCCCAATCGCCATTTATTACAGTAAACTGTAAACTGTAATATCAGTGGTTGCTATTAAAGAACTTCCACTGGTGTAAACCTGTTATTGATGCTCCTGGCATTCACTGACACACAATAGATGAAGGTTGAGATTCGACTGATGGCAGTGTAAGACTTGAAGGTTTTCATGCTGAAAGAACTATATGAGTAAAACAATTGCTGTTACACCATGGATCAATCTCTTTCTTGAGTATGTTTGGTTCTGAGAAGAATCGGGGTATAACTCGACATTTTGAACAGTGTACTCTGTCCATCTTCAGGAGACTCACGATGGTAGTGTATCACTTCATGATCCTCAGCACAGCTGCCCCTAGTCCAACTGTTATTGGCATTATTCAGTTAAAAAAATGAGTTTGATAAGTAAGGCAGCTCAGTTAGAAGGCACAAAGAACGTGTCCACAGTTGCAAGTTAAGTCTATTCATTATAGACTCACAACTAGCGTGACACCAAAGTTTACTGCTTTTGCGTTGAGCAGACAGTACACGGGTGCTTCACTGGGCCTGGGATTAACTGAATATCACCACTAAGTAAGATACCCGCATGACTTGACATATTAATCTGGAATGTGCCTGACAAATTTGCATAGAGTGTTATTGGCCTGCCATAAAACATCCTTTTCACAGAAGAACTGCCCACGGTCTTTAAGATGCAGTGCAAGTTGGTGGCTTGAGTACAAAGAACATATAAACAGTGCATGAGCAGGCACACAGATTCAAATGTACATACATGTACATGTAAAGGTGTCTATCCTCCATCTTGTAAGTCTGCAAATACATACAAGTGCAGTTCCCGAATTTCACCATCAAATACCTCATTTGTTGATCTCTTTTAGGCACCCAAAACACATCATTTGAGAACCAAGATCAAAGTATTGTCCTCCTTAATACGAGTAAAAAGTGGGTGACGAATAAAAAAGAAGATATGCATGAAAGAAGATATATCTGAAGCAGACTTCAACCCAATTTTCTCCATAACTTTTGTGTTTTGACATTTCGTTTCAGGTCAAAAAGCTTGGTGAGTTGGGTCTGTTGGCGGTTGCTGTCCCCGAGATGTATGGCGGTGCTGGGCTGGACTACCTGGCTTATGCCATTGCCATGGAAGAGATTAGCAGGGGGTGTGCCTCAGTGGGTGTAGTCATGACTGTCAATAATGTAAGAGGCGATCTTCTGGATTGGGAGTCTGGTGCCTGGGTCAATGCAGGTTCATACTTTTGAGTAAAAGTGATATTGAAACATCAGATCAAATATCTGTGATGTGAATTTGCAAGAGTTGAACACATTTCAACTCAAGGAAAATTTGCTGCAAACATTGCCTGTCGGCATATGAACTTCTCGTTTGCAATCATCTGAAGTGTGAATGGACCTTTAAGCTGTAACAGATCTGCCAATGGAGTATGCAGATCCATCAGTGATAAAATACCAAGGCTTTGCTGTTCACAGGGACACTTCTATCTTTTTCTGGTATGCCTATTGTTCCACTCAAGTTGAAAACACAGCAGGTGGCGTACATTTGGCACAAAATCAGTTGCATGTCTTCTTCGTCATTCCCATGTGCAAGTCATACATGTTATTCCCCTTTACTCTCCATGTAGAGCTCCTACTTATAGCCTTCACAGTCGTGAAGTGTACATGTAAGTGTATGTAACAGTCTTCACAATTGCAGCCGTGATGAACATAGTGCGTTGACATTGTTGCAGGCAGTGTCATCTGCGGTGATGTAGTATACAATTTTAAATCATTCACTGTGTAACCCAGATACGGAGTGATCTGGAAAGCTGGCATTCATCACCGTCTTTTTTCCTTTTCTTTACTCATTTCTTTCTTTCCACCAGACGTTATACCTGGGACCTCTCATGGCATTTGGTACAGAGGAGCAGATAGAGAAGTATGCCAAGCCATTCTTGGATGGGGACAGAGTCGGTTGCTTTGGACTCAGTGAGCCAGGCAAGGAACATCAAAGTTTTTGTGTAATCTCCTCTCAACAAAACAGCTGAATAAGCCTGTGGGCTTTGTGCCTAATTGTATGTGTATATTTCTGTATTTTGTAATAGAAACATTCACATTGTGCCGCAGAAGCTCGCAGCTTTGTTATGGGGCATGTGGCTTGGTGGTTAGGGTTTTTAATTCCCGATCTACGTGTTGGGGGTCCGAATCCAGCAGCGAGTCGCATGTTGTGACCTTGGACTAGTCACTTTACCCTACGTGCCACTCTCCACTTAGGAGTAAATGGTTACTTCTGAGAGCAGAGAGGATTATTGCATTTAACCATTTGTACAAGCAATGCCCACGTTAGGATTATACGCTCCCCGGGGTGCAGAGATGGCTTCAGGAACGTTCATATGTTGAGAGTGTCTGCTTTTGATAACACATGCTGTTAAAGACTCAATGTATTTTCATTTCTGTAACTGATCTTGATTTTCTTTCTAAAATCCTGCTCAGGAAATGGCAGTGATGCTGGCGCAGCCTCTACCGTGGCCAGACTCGCTGGGGACCAGTGGGTGCTGAATGGCAGGAAAGCCTGGATCACCAACGGCTATGAATCAGAGGCCGCCGTCGTCTTTGCCACAACGGACAAATCACTCAAACATAAAGTGAGTGGGAACTGGTGGTGTTCCTCGAAGCTGTGGTCTTGCCTTGATCCACTCAAAGGGAAGAACACGATGCTCCCATTCTAAGTTGCTCGTGCAAATGGCTAATTTGAAGGACAACCACAATTTAAAAACTGAATGTGGATTGACTTACCGTGTATCTACATAAAAGGAACACGGCTGGGCCCCGATCTAGCAGAGGTGCTAAGCCAAAGACACTGCTCAGACAATTCATTTGCTGGCAACCAGTCATAAGAAATGCACACAGTGTTCATGACATTTTGGCTGGTGACCTACTTAAGTAAGGTGGTGTCTAAAGTATTGGGCTATGGCTTGAAAATATACACAAGTCCTTGGGAGATGCTGCAGCCAGTACCATAGAATTGTGTATAATTTCATTTTGCAGCAGAGTAATTTGGATGCTGCCTAAATGTGTTTACTTTGTAAAACGTATGCGTTACCTGTGCATTACCTTAGGACTGACTTGACGTTGTATCAGGTTTTGCCCTTCCACCGACGTGCGTGTGAATTATTCACACTGCATTGTCAGTGCGGTACGGGAGTTGTGAAAAATCACAAGCCTGCTTGGTTGGGTTTCAATCCCACAGCTTCCTGCTTGCTTGTGCAGATGTCCTACTCTGCTTGACCACTGAGTTGAAGCGACCCATTGAGAAGCTATGCATGTTTGTGCTGCCGAGGCTTAGTTATGCACTGTACTGATACACAGAGGACACTTTGTTATCTCCAAGCATCCATTGCTCGTGGTCATTCCAGTAAGTTACAGGAGACTGTTGGTAGCATACATCATTCATCAGACGGACCAGAAGGGGAAACCCTGGCTGATGAAATTTTAAAATGACTCAATCCCAGCCATGTGTCTCTGTGCCTCCCTTATCTATGCAGGGCATCAGCGCATTCATCGTTCCCAAGCCCACCGAGGGTCTCTCCCTGGGCAAGAAGGAAGACAAGCTGGGCATCCGGGCATCCTCCACCACCGAGCTCATCTTTGAGGACTGCGCCATCCCCAGGGAGAACCTGCTGGGCCAGGAAGGCATGGGATTCAAGATCGCCATGGTAACCGTCGCCTTTCCTTGTTGCCTCTGAGGGCTCTGTGCAGCCTTATTCTTAGGGGTCATGCAGGGGCACTTTGTTGACTTTTTTTGTTCTTCAGGGTTTGCTGAAACTGTTAGATTTGGTTGTTTTCTGATAGATTCTGTGGGATTTTGTTATACCTTGTGGGATTTGTTTGCTTTGAGTTTTGTTAGATTTTCTTGGAGTTTGTTGGATTTGGTTGCACTAAATAAGCAGTCTTTCCTTCTTGTATTTCATGTCACTAGATGAAGTAGGGTTTTGCGGCAAAATACCCAAAGTGTCAAAGGTCAGCAGGGTTAGTTCGGTTTTTTCTTCTTCTTCAGTGCCCCTGGAAATAAGTCGGGAACTAGAGAGTCGACTCCAAAGCCCAATCAGCGTATTTCACTTACCACTGTCTTTTCCCTCTATGTGGTTATTACATGTAGATGACACTGGATGCAGGGAGAATAGGGGTTGCAGGCCAAGCACTGGGCATTGCACAGGTGAGTCAAGTGTCCCTTTCCCATGAGCCCTTCTATCAAAGTTGCAATAGATCTCCAAGTCTTTGGGAAATTAGTCTTACGAGGCGTGCAATTCTTGCTTGGATCAGCAGAATGCCTTATGTTTTGTTATTTGCAACGTGGTTTTTGCAGAAAGATTAATCTTCAGTGTTCATCCAAGAGGATTAATTGTAATGTGGTTGTGTTGGAGGTTTTAATGATTCCTTTTAAACAAAGTCTTTGCCAATCTGTAACTTTGTAAATGAAAATGGCTCTATCCTGGAGTGCTACATGAATTTTAATGACTTGTTTGTTAAACGACTTATTCTCCTGGAGCTAGTCACATATTGGTCTCCCTGTAAATTAGTGACTGACTTTTTAATTGACCAAATCAGAATTTAGTTCATTATACCTCCTATGCTGAAGTCACTCTGTGGGTCGTTTGGTGAACACCTCAAAGAAGCACAGCTGTGTCGTGTTGTGCACTGCACCAACTGTCCCTCACAGGAATATCAGATTGCACTTTTGTGCTGCCCAACAACTGTGCTTCACTGTTTCAAGTTCATGATTGTGCAGTAAACCAAATGCAGTGAAGAGGACTGCACAAAAGACCCTGGGTCATTTTGTGCTGGCAATCTACTGTGTACACACTGAACCTGTGCATGTTTGAGTTCAAATAGAAAATACATGCTCACCAGTGACTGTGGGCATTTGTGCACATTTGTGCTGTAAAACCAAAGGAGGGTTAAGTTCATTGTAGAATAACATTGCTGGTAGGTGGTTAATAGGTGCACATGCTGTTTTCAGATGTTAAATACCTACGACACAGTCTAACATTGTTTTATTGAATTACTTTGTCTTTTTTTATCCAATCCCTAATGAAGGCGTCGTTGGAATGTGCCATTAAGTACGCCACAGAGCGGAAGGCTTTTGACAAGCCCATCGCCAGCATGCAGTTGATACAGAGCAAGCTGGCCGACATGGAGGTCAGGATAGAGAGTGCCCGGCTACTAACCTGGAAGGCAGCTGCGATGAAAGACAGCGGTAAAAACTTCACCAAGGTGGGTGGGTGGGGGGCTTAGTCGTTAGAGCATGACCTTTGACCCTGAAACTCCTGAGGCGCTTGAGTTCAAAAGCTTGCCGATCTTGCTAAGATGTTAGACAGTAGCAGTGTGGACCAACACAAAAATAAGACCTTATTGGCTGTGCTGCACATATCTGCTGATCTGCAGAAGTTGGGAATTTGATTTTGGGGCAGAATCACTTGGGGTTTAGAATTTAAATCTAAGCAAATTTATACCTTTTATTCAAATGTCAAAGGTTTTTTAAACTGTTCAGCTCACTTTTTTGTTTTTTGATAAGCCATTTTGACCTCACTCAAGTTTGAATTCAGAAACGTTACCTCTATTCATGGTTCATAATTAGGGAAGCAAAAGCCACGAATGGTCACCAGATCTTGTTTTTTACAAATGGTCAGAGCGAAACACATCTCATTGATGCAAAAAGTTTTTGCGCACAGTGCTTAAAATCGCCCCTGAAAACAATTTAAATGGATAATGATCTCTAATTCAAGGGTTTGTTTCACATGAGAGTTTTAGACCATCATCTGAAAAATAAATTTGGCTGTCCGTGCACAAATTTAAATATTCATGGTTATCAATTTCATTTCCGAAGTTCCAATTTATCTCCGACGTTTGCGTTCCACTTTCACAGGAAGCCGCAATGGCCAAGTTGGCAGCCTCAGAGGCAGCAACCTTTGCAGCTCATCAGGTAGACTTATCATAGCAGAGACATCAGGCTTCGTTGTGTCCAAGATATATTTAACACCACATATAGTGTACTGGTACAGCACTCATCTGACAATTCTGTGTAGGGGAATTTTCTGTGACCTGGACAGAAAAACACTTTAACGGTTAAAAGTTTCTCCAAACTATAAAGATGGAAGTGGAACATGGCTGTAGGTTGTAGTCACTTTTCTTCTAAAACATAAAATGTTTTGCATGTGTTGGAAGAGGACCACTTCGTCATATTTCATATCATTTCACAGGTCGTAAATTTTAATGGTAACGTCCTACTTTCTGTTGAAAAGAACTGTTCTTCAGATATACATGTGCCTGATGAAAAACTTACACGGACTACTAAACTTCACCTGAGTTCCCACTTTGAAAACTGTTGAGACGTAGTTCCTACTTTTAGTTTACCTGACTGTCCCACATAAAAATTGTTTAAACTGCTTGGAAAGAAAAGTTTTCAGATATTATTTACAGAGCAGCATCGATTTGTAAACTGTGTACTCAAGCTTTAACGACCACTCTCGCAAATTCTTGTCTGTTCTTCAGGCCATCCAGATCTTGGGAGGCATGGGCTACGTGACGGACATGCCGGCTGAGAGGCACTACCGAGACGCTCGCATCACCGAGATCTATGAAGGTACCAGTGAGATCCAGCGATTGGTCATCGCAGGACGGCTGCTGAAGGAACATGCTGAGAGAGCTTAGCATAAGGGTCATTTATTCCGGAAATCTCCTTTAAACGTTTGTACGGGAGTGGCTACTTCTGAGCATACTCAAAGCTGATGTCCATGCCACTGCAAAATTAAATAATTTCCAAAACCTATTGGATATTTACCAAAAATTTTGAAACGAAAAGACACATTGAATATGTTGGCAATAAGCAATGCAAGTTTTCTCATCGTTCGCTTGTAACATTTTAAATGCATCATTTCTAATGATACGTGGTGATTCTTCAGTTCAGCTTTCCACAAATGTCAGACTTACTTCCTGTTTTGGTAAACAAACTGACATGCATGAATTGGCTTAACATACTGATAAGGTGTTTAGAATCATGCATCCCAGTCATGCCTCTTCTTAAATTTGGGTTCAGTTTGGTTTCACTTTGATGGATTTCTTCCGTCAAGGGTCTGTTATTCACTTTAAAGCATTCTGTTCACTTGACACAACAGTTGTATTTTCTTTTTTAAAGATGATAAATTTATGAAAATTTTCAAGAATGGATTTAGGCGTCTCATAGCAGATTGTAAAAAGGCCATTGACTGTCTAACTGACCTTCAAGTGGATGTATGATAGTGTAAGATAAAGCAGTGTGCATTGAAAATTTCTCTGGACATTTTTCACACGGATGTGAAATCTATAAAATAGAGCATAATGCTTGTCTGGTATGAGCATTTCAGACCTCAGTTTATAAAAGCTTCCGAAAGGTTGTAAATACATATCATTAAAAAATTACATTTGTGCACCTGTCTGGCTTCTTTGGAAGCAACAAATGATACAATTTAAAGTGCCAAAAGGCCAAGCGTTGAGGATATTATCCCTCCAATTCTTTACTTTGCATGGAATTGCCTATGTGGGTATGTGAGGGGCATTAATGGCCTCATTCAGTGAAGCTGAAATCAGGTAGCAAAAAGTTGAAATTTGATAGTATCCCCTAATTTTGTACAGAGAAGGTGTACAAAAAAAAACTGGAATTTAGAGTAAACTAATAATAGATGGGGCAAAAAAGCTGAAATCAGCTATTAAGCTGAATTCTCACACCCCTGTTAATGCATTTACGGTAACGTACGTTGAATACCACCAAAACTGTTTCTAATAATCGTGCTTCGATGCCAGATTTTGTGCATTCTTGAAAAATTGCACATATATAAAGTTCCATTTCCCATTTTGAGTGGCAGCCACGCCTCTTAAGACTGGAAGTAGTTTTGCAGTGCCTCAACATCCGATTTTTTCCTCAGGCAGGGTAATGTACGATGGTAAGAAATTAGAATTATCCTGCATGAGATGAATGGTCAGCACATTTTCTTTAATGGCTGCCACATCTCTATATGGGTGAGCTCGCGATGTCGTCACGCTTGTTTTTGTTAATCCTCAGTAGATACGTCGGTAAGAACTTTGATACTTCAGATGAAAAATTGTCACACTAATGGCACGGGTGGCGTGCGTAGTGAGGGCACTATTTATGAAGTGGTTACCCATGCGCCAAACAGTTGAGTTTGTGATGGCTCTATATCCAAGAAATTTTTTCTCATGAGCATAAGCAATGATGTAACGCTCTATGATTTTATGACAGGTTCACAATTTACCACTAACGTAGCACTTATATGTGCATATCCGCTAGACTGTGCTCGTTGTGCAGGCGTGACATACATAGTGTGGACCTCTGTACAAAAGAAGTCCACATAATGCAGGGTACGATGGCGTCGTGCGGACAATGTTTTTCCTTCTCTGAAAAACAGCTTCAGAATCATTTTGGGGTCAAGGTAATCGGTGGCAAAATGAAGGGGAACAGTCCAGGAAATCGTCTTAAAAAATCCAGCTCGAAGGAGTTATTCTAGTGGGAGAAAAAGGAGCATTTTTGCCGAGTTACTTAACCACAGGAGACCAGCGGAATGTCCACACTTCGTATGTAAAACAGGTGTAAATATGCAAATTTGGTCTACCTCTACAGTGATCCATGGTGGCAAAACTCAGGTGGCAAAGTTCGTTTACATCTACAGACTCCCAACACCCAAGCCAGAATCGATGCTGGTAATTACTGAATCGGCGAATTCCCAGTGGCTTGTCACCTTTGGCTACCACATACCTTTATCACTCGGAGACATCAAAGAAATTGGGTACGCGCCGTGAACTTTGAAACTAGGGAGATTTCTGGTGACACCAACCCCCCTTAAGTGGGGATGATTTCCATCATTGTCAGCTTTATCTGAACAAACATTTGACGTAGATGGGGACCTTAATCGACGATCACGTCGTTATATATTTACCCCAAAAGCAAGCGCTCCCTTCTTCCTTGGCACTCGGGTCAAAGTTTTGAGTCTCCAGTGGAGCGCATAACTTCTAGTTGGTGCTGTATTCAAAATGAGCGGTTGGTTGGGCGATTTAAGTGCTGACCAGACGACTAAACTTGAAAAGGTGAGTGAACTTAGCTTCCTGCCTCCGACCTTAGTGCTTATTCACAACGCTTCCCTATTCCACAGAAATTTGCAGTAGATTGGTGCTTGGATCCTTGCTCCGTGGTTGGTGAATCTTTTCTCAGACGAGCGTGCACTGTACACGTGTAAACGTGTATTTTCTAACTTTAACCGACTGTAGGCCTGATTAATTATAATTTTCCGTGGGTGGTGATGATTGGACGCTTGCAGTTCCAAATAGTTAACGTTCCGAGGGCATAAGTCTTTGTAAACTTCAGAACACTATGTACCTTCATGGGCTTCGCCAAGATTTTTCCTTTTCTCTTTTTAGGGGGACCCCCTTTTCCCCGAGGGAAGTTACGAAGGAGGGGGAAGCACTCAGCTTAAAAATGATAATTAACAGCTAAAGGGTTCAATTTTGAGATTTTTCCCCTTTTTTATGAAAATTGGCGACCCCCTTCACTTGTTTTGTTTTTTCCCTTCTCCCCATCTTTCTTTTCTTTTTTTTTGAGCGGGGCGCACCCTTGGGCTCCTGCGATTCCCATGAGTACTTTGTGTCATTGAAGCGTTTCTCAGGAAATGTTTACTTGAAATGCAACGTGTTTGGATGCTATACAGGTATACATGTTTATTTGCGTTTTGAGTTTTGTCTTAGTTGCCATTAGTTTGAAATAATCAAATTACCCAACATAATAGTAAGCCTGTGTAACTGCCTTTTTAACAATACTTGTACTTGTGTTTTAATTCTAGTTTCGGAGGAGGCTCCAAGATGTCTTGAAGGAAGAACACGATGATCACTGCCTACTAAGGTACCTGCGTGGTAAGTAAGATTTCAGTCTCTTCATGGTGCAGTGTTAAAACATCGCTGAGAACATTTCCTTTATAGAACCAGCTAGTTCAACTCCATGCTTGGTACGAACATGCCGTGGCACATTATAGCAAACTCCGTTAGGAAAGTGTCATAAATCAATCTAAAATTTGAAAATTAATATATTAACAGCTCAAGTGTTACTGTTTGGTCTCCTTGTTTCGATTTCGATGTATTTTGTTTTCTTTTTAGCACGGGCATTTGATCTGAAGGAAAGCGAAGCAATGTTCAGAAAGGTAGGCCGACCACAACTGTCACAGTGACTGTCGTAGATGCTTCCTTTGAGATTTGTCGGAGCAGTGGTTAGTCCATTTTTCTCATTTGGGCCGTGAAGGGGACTTGAACCTCTCCACTGACGAAGGAAACTGGGGTATCGAAATATATGCATATTTCTATAAATATTTCAATTTATAATTACTTTCTTCCAGGCAAAGTCTTGGAGGGAATCGATGAAGGTGGACGCGATTTATAAGAACTTTGAGATGCCTAAGGTATTACACGTTTGTGCGTGTGTGTCATAATACACAAGAGTCCAGAATGAAGCTATAAGAGAAGATGTAAGATTGGGTGCGTGAGTTTTCAATTATAGTCCAAGAATAAAATAATTTACCATTCAACACGTTGGTCTTCACGTTCCTTTCCAAGGAACAGAAACTTAATTAGCGTGTGATTGATTGTTTAGGCTTGTAGAATCTTTATAGAATCATTTGACTCTTCGGTTGATATTGTTCATCGGTTCTGTGGAAGCTTTGATAACAGTGGGCAGTAGAAACATTTTTTTGTTATTACGCTGTATATTGATACATCTTTGGGAACACCCAAGTCGGTGAGCGTGACAAAGAAATGAAAAAACCTTCCCCGTGTATTTACATGTGATTAGGTCTGTGAGAGGTATTGGTGCGGCGGTCTTGTCGGTCACGACAAAGTTGGTAGTCCGATCTACATAGTACCCTTGGGCAACCTCGATATGAAAGGTAGATGGTCCTCAGGCGCAAACTCGAACGATCCACCACGAGTTTATCCGCAAGCATTTGTGAGTGACACACAAGTATAACAAAGCTTTTAGAAATATAACTCCCATGCAGCATCAATTTGGCGCACATATTAGTCTCGTAATTAAAAGTGACACCTTCAGAATGTTGTTTTAACCTCCTTAAAGTAATCTTTTAGTCAATATCCCTTGCAGGTCTGATGCATTCTTGCAGAACAAGCGAAATGGTCAAAATCATCATCTACTATTTAGAACAAGTCTACAAAGACCTGGAGGAACAGTCAAAGATGGTAAACTAATCACTGGACATGCATCAGTAGATATTTTGGAGATAAAAGAAGGCAGCCAACGAAAAAAAACTGATGCAACCTAAAAATTATTTCACCGCCGCACAGATTATCACGTGCCAGCTTTTTAACCTTCAGCGGCAACGGTGCGCATAAGGTTACCAGTTCATCCATCAGAAGACAGGGCAGGGGGTTATTTCGTTAAGGCAAATTCTTTGTCCTTTAAAACAGACTGTTTGAAGCTTTTCCAAAATTCAGGATCGATGCCTAACATGAGGGTTACTGTCGGTGCTCAGGTAATAAGCTCCTTGTCGTCGGTCACGAAAAAGGCTGTCCATGTACACTGACTGCAGTGTCCTCCATCGTCATGGAAACATTCTAACATAGCCTAAATTTAATCATTTCAGCTTGGAAGAAACGTCGAGGGACTGATACTCCTCTTCGACTTCGAGGGTGTTGGTGCACACCACTTGTGGAAACCAGGGATCGATCTTTTCAATGAGGTAAGTCCGGTTATGATAATAATTGATGAATACGCCCTCCTTTGCCAACCAGTGCAAATCTTTAGCCGGGCGTGAGTACAAGACGAAAAAGTAGGCCTACAAGGGCGGGTCCGGCGGGGGTCCCAAGGGGGCCACGCCCCCCTAAAAAGAGCCATTAAAAAGATGATAAGAGGTAGCCAATTATTCTGGGTCGTTTTCATTTCTTTTCCTCCTCTAAGCGTGTAAAAATTCCCCCAAATGTAGCCTCGACTCTCATAAATGTCACCAAAGATTTGCGGGGGAAAGAAAAAGTCAAATTTTGCTCCCTACCCCCTCCCCCAAAAGTTTCACCCTTTGAAATTGTAGCTCTAGAGCCGTCCTCGAAAGAATAATTCGAACGGGTTATATAAAATCTTTCTTGCAAATACAAACACAACATGATCAATACTGCTACTGAATGACAATGTCTCCCAAGTTTAACACCGGAGAAGCAACATGGTGCGTTTCTGGGGGGAAAAATTGTTGCGAATCAAGGGGTGAACTTTCTGCAGGCTTTAGTCCCATATACAAAATGGTGGTCAATATTTGTTAGTCAAAGAAAGGTTTTACCTGGGTTTAAGGTTCACTTCCCATCATGTTACTTGAGAATAGAAATATGTAACAGTTTTCATACACTATTGACACAGTATTTAATTTTGTTGCGTGAAATCAAAATGTTGCTGACTGTGACTTTGGTATATCTCTATTTTGTTTTCAAAGCAGTTCCATTTTTAACAGAGATATCTTTATTTGAAATAGAGATATTTGTACACCATAAATAAACTACTTTGAAATATACGTAGGTTAATTGTACGGTTTGTGCACTTGTGGAATACCGAAGCCGTCGGGACACCTGCGGCCGGTTAACGTGTGTACATTACACGTAGGGCTATGTCTTACTACATGGCCGCTTCAACAAAAGGACCCGCCGGGTTTCACTTGCAGGAAAGGAAACTGAAATTTGGAGAATGATAATGTCACGTTTGCCTCTGATCTCCACATTAGGTGCATGAAATGTAGTTTGGAATTGGTACCTTATGAATCACGGACTATTTACGGTATTCTGCAAGACCGTGACAACGGATAGATAAGACAGGCGAGGCGTCGACGTGAAGGGATAGAAGTTAGGTTACCCCTGTATAAGACAAGTGCATTCTGAATTGTTTTTGATAGGTTCTACAAAATCAAAGACTGAATCCTTTATCAAATCATTCATCGTGCTTGACTAGCGTTATGCATATTTTTTTCTTGTTTTTACAAATGATGTTTTATGTGTGATTCGGCTGAAGTTCCTCACGCTGTTTGAGCAGTATTATCCGGAGATCATCAAGACAACCTACGTCCTGAAACCACCCAAGATCTTCCCGATCATCTTCGCCTTGGTTAGACCGTTCCTGCGAGAGAGGACCAAGCAAAAGATTCAAATACTAGGAAGTAAGATGTGGGTTATGGAAGGGGGGACGGATCTTTCCAATAAATTGTGAAACAGCGGCCTGGTAGAGATATTCCATACTTTCGGAATCTTTCCCAAATCACACAGCGTATGCTGTACACGTGTAGCTGGAATGATTTTATGACATTCAAACATCAGCGTTCACGTCATAAAAACATTGACGAAATGTGCTGTAATAGGTTTCCTCCTGTAAATTCTGTCGCTCAATTTATTCAGCGCAAAACCTGTACCGTATACCGGTCCCGTATCCTTGTTTTGTTTTCCACGTTTTGTCTGAGTTATTGTCATTTTGTCACTAGTGAGGCTGGTTGCCATCTGCAGGCCACCGATCGTTATTGGGCCAAACACTTCAATCATCTTTTTTTTAATTCCTTGCCGTTTGCGATTCCTCTCTTCTCACTGAGGTAACTGGAGGGAGGTTTTACTGAAGCACATTGATGCCAACGAGCTCCCAGAGTTTTGGGGCGGGACTCGCCACGATCCGGACGGCAACCCCAAGTGCCCAAGCCAGGTAAGCCACCAAAATAATGCGCAAAAACAGAATACCGTAAGTAGAACTGTGCAGCACGTCGTTGGATCGTTTTTCGCCCCGAGAATAAAGCAAGACTATACATCTGAAACTCACTGTTGAGGTTCGAATAACCAGAGACTTCATAAAGAAAAGATCTTGACCCGTGATGAGGTCACTGAAGTCAGATCTACCGAAACATACTGCCGTAAAAATAAGAATAATATTTTTATCACTTGTCTTTCCTCTGAATTCAGGGATTTCTCAATGTCATTACAAAGTTTATAGATGTATGCTTCATTCGAAGTGTAGTTGCCGTTGGAGTGTACTCAGAGCCAAGATAAAGTTTTCTTTTTTCTCTCTCTCTAAACACTCGAAGGTAAAACTAGCGGGTATCGTTCCAGAGAGCTTTTACATGAAGGATATGTGCGTTGACATGCATGACACCACGACGATCACCGTTGGTCGCGGCTCGTGTCGCAAACTCAACTTCACAACTAAGAAAGCAAACAGCGTCCTCCGGTTGGTACAAAATCTTTAATGTAATGCATTAACGGCATATTTCGGGATTAAGGAAAAAGCAACGCTAGCCCTCA
Source organism: Acanthaster planci (assembly GCF_054643075.1). Classification (NCBI taxonomy): domain Eukaryota; kingdom Metazoa; phylum Echinodermata; class Asteroidea; order Valvatida; family Acanthasteridae; genus Acanthaster; species Acanthaster planci. Next base: position 9,643,639 of record NC_141785.1, on the reverse strand, counting down.
TTCACTTCTGCGGAATTCAACGACTGCAATGATGTACACTTGTTCAAAAGGTGAAATATATTCTTTATCGAGGTCGTTTTATTAGATATTTGTTAAGAGTTTCGAAGATAAAAGATCCTTTTACGATACATATTTCGAAAAATTCCTTTTCATGAGATATATATTCATATCGCGCATTAAGCGTTGTATGAACAACCTACCGGCCTGACATTCACAGCTTCTGCCCTAACTTCTCCAACACATCTCGTAAACGTCACTCTTTCAAAAGACAAATCTCAGATACTTTTTCTATTTGAAAAACACATATAAAAACGATTTACCCCAGAAATACAGACAATTTTTTTAAGAAAAGAACTCAGAAAAACGAATTTAACATTATTTCTCGAAAACCAAACTTTGCAAAAACAGATCTCATAAAACATATACGCGAAAACATTGCTCGATAACGGTTGAAAAACTCACTTCATAAAAACGACATTGAGAAGATATACTGCACTGTTCCAAATGTTTACTTCCTGGCACTACATGCACTGGGCCTTCGTACACTGCTGTTTTTTCTCAACTGTTAGATATGAATTCATGACAAAAAAGAACAACATTGACTTTGAGGTTACATGGGTCAGCTTCCGTGAGGGCGCCAGCAGAGATGACGTTGCTGTCGTGCTCCCTGTTCATCGATGCAACAGTCACATGGTGCCTGAGAGCGGGGAACTCGAGTTGGAGCGGCCCGGAACATGTGAGCCGGCATCAACCTCGAGGCCGTGCAAGTCTTGATAACTTTTACCCTGAAGATTCCAGAGTATTATACGCAGCTTTCACAGCACGGACCAAAATGAGCTATACTATATTATTACAATATTATTACGTACAGTACGGTTAAATTGGCAACTTATTGAGGTATGATTGTTCGCAAAATGTAGGCTCTCCTAAAAGTACTTTCAGACCGAGTTGATTTCGTTTCCCTTTTTTCCAGATGTTGTTACTTTTGACAACAGTTTCAGCTGGACAACTGCGAAGACAGTGACTTATAGCATTCAGATACTGGAATCAGAAGGCAACGGGGAGACTGACATTGGCAGTGTCTAGCACGACGCAGAGGGATGGAGGATGAAGGAATTAAGCCTGGGCTAGTGTATTTGATTACATGTAGTGCATTTTCCGCCACCCAATGCAGTCTGGGAATGCTTGAACTGGTTTCGGACATCAGCATTCCCTGCAGTGAAAGCACTACTGTCAGAATAAAGAAACTGTACGGAGTTCCTTGTCCCTTCCACGAACACCAGTGTCTTAGACTGTTAAAACCGTGAATGTCAGTGGCTTCTTTCTGCCAATCGGACTCGGGATTTAAAGTTCGTTCACCTGTACTGTACTGACCAACCAAGTTCATTTATAAGCCTACAGCGACTAGCGGCAGCCCTCTTGTTTTGAAGGCCATTTTTCGTAAACCTTTGAAAAGTTATTTCTTATTTTGAAAACATTTCTTCTATACCCCTATGAATCCATCTTTCATCTTTGACTTGATAAGCAGGTACTATACTTAAGAAAGTTATTTTTTATTTATGCTTGACTTGTTTACTCTCCAATAAATCTCTTTTATTGGACATCCATATCTTGCTTTTCTACCATTTAAAGCAATTTAACCAAACTGAGGCCAGCTAGTGGCTGGAAGGAAAAATAGTCATTCCCTTTTATCAATATGTGCACTTGCATTACCATTGCCGATGGGTCTACAGGGAACAAGACAAACACAGCAGGATCATGATAAAAGTCCGTAGGTTTAAGCATAAAATGCTCACCCAGCTGTCGTCCGATCCCATGATGCACGTACACGCGACGGTCACTCACGCATATGTCACACGTGTAGCCACCTGCTGAGAGCCCTTATGAAACAATGCGGCGCCCTCTTTTGTTGTGCAAGCAATTTGTAACTTCCACTGACACATGATTTCTTGTTGGTACCCAAAATAATCTAAAAGTGAAAGGTAACATTTAAGCGAACCAATGCATTGCATGTGTTGTGTTCACATCAAAACCTTGCAAGAATTACATACATTTAAATCGGACAATTATGCTATTACAATATGGAATAGGCTATTCAAGTACCAGTGATCAAGAAGGTAGAATCACCTCCATGCAGTGATATAGTAACCTTCGGCAATACTGATTTAATAATCGCGTCTTAAGTGAAAATGTTCACATATATCTGAAATAATGCAGTTGCTTCAGACAGAGCTAAGTAAATCCACGTTCGTTTCAACCGCGGGGGCACGTTCTCTGTTGAGAAACGATCGCTTCAGTGACTCTCCGCCCTGAGCAGAAGCACCCCCTCAATGGTTGAAAAGCCGGAGCTTTGGTGGTCGGGAGTGTTCATTTTGTTGGAAGCAATGCGACCTTAACGCGTGCGTTGCCCAGCTCGAGGCTCATAACCCATCGTAAAAATAATGCAAACATTCACGGCAACACGCATGGAAACGTGATGCATATATATTGATTTTGCAAAGCTGAGTCAAGCGGTTCTCTTCTCCACACAACTTCAGGAGAGATTCTCACAATACAAGGTGTGACCACAATCTTCACAGTGATGTACCGACAGAAACTTGTATCATAAATAATTTGGGTAGCAATCAGCTAAAATTCACCGCCCACAGCTTCCCATTTTCTTCTTGAATCAATAAAAAAGATATTTATACACTACTGAGACTTTCTTTCATGCTGTCTGGTATTTGGTATCCGAATAATTCAAAATCAAGTTTATGCACGATATCCAACTGACAAATTCATGCCTGGGAATCTGCGAGTAGTAGCGGTTAAACCTCGCTCGTATGGTTGTGGCTTACATTCGCCAACGTCACGTCTGTGCCCAACTTCAGGGCTCCCGCGGTGGCGTTCTTGCGGTACATCTTGATGACATGATCCGACCGTCAAGACGTACTGCCCCCTTAAGATGTCTCTAATCAAAATTTGGCAGCCAGTCAAACTCCAATCACTGACAAAATGGGAGTCAGGAAATAGCTCCACATGTAGCTCCGGTGTTTTAATTATTATTTGGTCACACTGGATAATGATGTCATTGACATGGTGTAAAGCATAGTTCTCAGTGGTTGATAGTTTATCACACGATGGCAAAATCGTGATATAATCACGGGATGATGGCATCCTACAAGCGGGTTGTCGACATCTTTTTGCTGATCACCAGGAGATGAGAATACCCTGAAGGTATTTTATCTTCACCGCAATTCTTTATCTCAAAATGTCGGTTTCTTACCTCTAATAAGTAAGATGTCAGGACTCAGTGTCACTTAATCTGATTTCACTTTTAGTCCTGCATAATTTGTATCTTTAAGGGGGGGCTTCAAGTTACAGAATGGTCCCGTGCTTTGTCTTACTTAAAGTTTATGTTCATTAGCTTTAAAGGTCTTCCCTACAGTTTCTCCCGAAAAAGCAGATTGTTTCGCCCCCAAAATGGAGGGATTGTGGAAATACAGGCCAGTATCAACTCCCTGGATTGGGGGCTCCCTTTTGAGGGCAGATTTAATCAAAATGATAAGGGATGAAAAACGGCCCTCAGACGATGCTCAAGGAAGTAGAGGGAAGCCATTTAAAAATTGCTGCGAGCAGCCTTGGGGGAGATTGTTTTGCAAAAATAAAAAAGACGTTTTGGATAACCAAAAAAATTGAAAAGAATTGAAATTAATTTGTGTTTTTAAACTTCAGTAATGTCGGCTTGCATGTTATAGAGCCCTGAACTTTGTTGATTTTACACTGTTTTACTCAGTTCACTGCACCTTTCTTATAACGGCGACGTGTGGTGGCGCCCTTCCTTTGCTGTTGTCATTTGAACTGGGCCGGTGAGCTGCTACTGGCCAGGCACTCGGTGCATGACGTCACTACGCAAAACTCACGCTGCATCGAAAACCTATTTTACATTAAAGAACACGGATTACGGCGGACTGACTGTGGACGTGACACACTGCAAACAACACGTGGGTGCGGTGGTACATGTGCACGTACTGTACATTGTACGTGTGTGTACTGAGCGTACGACCAGCTTTAATCCGTTTATTTTCGCGACTTCGCGTATCATCAAGAAAAAGGTCTTTGAGGAATCGCTGGCACACTTGCATGATGACATTGATGAAGTAAGTACAGTTGATTTTGCCTTTATTATTCCACACTTTACAGAAATAAAATTTCTTGGCCTAGTTCTTCAGTTGAGAGTGATGGGACCATGGAGGAAGGAACAACTTAAGTTATACCACAGACTGGCACAGGGTTACAGCCTACGTTAAACTGTTTGCATATGATTTATTTGTGCACTTTAATGTTTTCAAGTTAACTAGTAATATTACTAATAATAATGTTTGTAGTTCTTGTAGTGTTGTCATAAGTGTCCAATAGATCCTCCGCTCGACCATGTGTCGACAAGCAATGCTTTGTGTCCTTCCTCCATGTTGGGGGGTCTCCATCCATCAACCATGGACCTATAAAAAGGCATCAACTAACTATGCACCATGGCTATAGTAATGATCTCTTAATATTACATGGAAAATAAAGTGAGGTGTGATGATGATGTGAGACCAAGCTAGGGAAAGGAAAAGACCATGTTGAGACTAATCCTACATGTATACTGTCAGACTAGGATCAACACTAGGCATGCCTACACTCACTGGCTACAGTCCATGTGCATGGCCCATTAATTTCTGTGAAAATGACATGAGTAACTTTACTAAGCCTATATGCCCATTAAGATTTTGCACACATCTTGCAAATTGTTTATCCCTCAAGTCGTTGGGTCTGATGTGCTCCCCATACGTGCAGCTAATAATTATAATTGAAAATTTATAATGCGCTATTTCCATAAAAATGATCAACGGCGCAGTACAAGTTAACATAAAGGGCAATTCCACCGTGACTGACATTACATTTTTTACTAAATGTGAATATCAAATCAGCTCTTATATCCTTAAAATTGCAGCCTGCTGAACAATGATCAGCATGGGGGATATTAGGGAGTACCCAGTAAGATAATGAAAATTAAAATTTCATGTTCAGCTTATCTGTAAACAAGGGGGATGTTAACCACTGTGACTGACATTACAAAATGGGACGCGGCCAAAACATGTCAAATGTGTTTGTAAAATTTCTCTTCAAGTTGAAGTGCTCAATATCTAAATCCATACAATTATTTAACAGCTTTTGGATTAACTGACACGTGTACATGTAGTAAATTAGGAAAACCTAACATTAAGTTTTTAACAAATATGCAAATTAACCTGCATGACTGACATTACTGTGACCGACATTACGCTATGGTTACGTACCATCTTTTTATAGTACATGTATCTACAATTTAAATATAGTGGAACGTTTTGCGTTGCATTCACATTCAGGTTTCTAGAAATGTATCTGTTAATAATTTTTGTTTTTTATTTAAACTTGAGTCAAAAAATTGATATCAAGTTCATCCTAAAAGTCGTGAAACTACCGCTCAGGATCGGTCTGTGATGCATGCTGTGGCGAATCTCGGTTGGTTCGTGTATCAGCGGCGCCCTCTTTAGACAATTGTTAGAGCAATTCCACCGTGCAGGTACGTGTGGTTTTCTTCCGCACGCGATCATGTGGAATTGCAAAACCAGCGTCTATTCAATACGGTTGACAACTAGTGGCTTTCCCTCCTAATCCTTGTGGAAATAATGGCCACTTGTCACTTTCCTACCTAAAAACACCGACTGTTTTATCATATTGACGTTCGGAAATTACAAACGGCAACTGAATAGTGTTCGGTAGGTTCTGTGCACAAATTATTAGGAGCCAAGGACGACGTTCAGTATTGCTGAAAGTTCGGTATAGCGGCGTTCCACTGTACCATATTTCGGTAAAAACTCTTCACAAATGACTTGCTCATCACATCCAACTTCATCTAGCACTCTGTGCCCATTGAGCTCTAGGTGGATTTATGACATTTACTTGCACAGGAACATACAATGTATTCATAGTACAATTTTTATACATGTATTTATACGTCTCATTACATTTACACTGATACATGTAGGCCAATCTGCGGATGCCATTACTGGAGTACGTGTCCCTGCCCTGACACTCACGCTACTGATGTGTGGGTGCATTTGGTAGTTATCCCATTGACTGAAAAGACATTTAATGTGTGCCAACCATCTATTTGCAAGCATTGGACACTGCACTTAGGGCTCCTGATTACGTGTACACTTGTGTCAGCATATCAGTCAGTACCGGTTACATTTATGTACATAGGCCTGCCTTCTCAGATGTCAGTTAACTTACATTACATGTATAATGTTCGCGGGCATATTAACAAGAAGTGGTGATTCCAACTTTCTCAGTATTTTGTCTTTGGTATAGTGTACATGTATTTGTCCTTCTTTGTTGGCCATTTCTAGTATGCACCAGCTCTCACCATGACTGACACTTCAAAGTTGTCATTTGACATACTGTGACTACCCCAGGGAAGAGCTCATAATCTACAACACACCAGTCATTAACTATGTGAAGTTTGCGGTGACACCATGTAATCAAATTCTCTCTTTGAGTGTGTGTGGTTCTGAAAAGAACCGGGGTTCACTCGACGTTTCGAACAGTGTGCTCTGTTCGTCTTCAGGAGAAAGAGTGCCAAACTCTGGAGTGTGTGGGGCTTAAGTACCGGTGGAGAGGATTCAGTGCAGTGGAACCTCGTTGATGCGGAACAGCTTGGCTGGTGGTTGGATCCTAATCTTGTGGGTTATTGTTGGTGGGCTCGGTGGACGCAGAGGAGACTATGACAAATCTGCCATTGTCAAACACTCACACGCCAAGGACCACATCATCAACTGGAAAGACGCAGAACTCATTGTTCCTGTCAACAGATGGCACCCAAGACGCATCAGAGAAGCCATCGAGATCTACAAGCACAACACAGTACCCCAAGACATCGGTTTCAACATTAGCAACATCTGGCACCCCCTACTCCCCCTACAGACCAATGGGTCACCTATACCCACGGTCCACAGTCCTCCCCCCACGGCACCCACGGCAACAATGACACGCTTCACTGAGCCCACCAACAGTAACCCACAAGATTAGGATCCAACCACCAGCCAAGCTGTTCCGCATCAACGAGGTTCCACTGCACTGAATCCTCTCCACCGGTACTTAAGCCCCACACACTCCAGAGTTTGGCACTCTTTCTCCTGAAGACGAACAGAGCACACTGTTCGAAACGTCGAGTGAACCCCGGTTCTTTTCAGAACCACACACACTCAAAGAGAGAATTTGATTACATGGTGTCACCGCAAACTTCACATAGTTAGTACTTTCGCCATGCATAGCCTCAAGTCTTATTTACACCAGTCATTGGCTGCAATTTCATTAACACCTTCCACAACTTTTTCTGAGGGTACGTGTAGGGTGGCAGCATCCTTTGTCAGGAGAAATCATGAACATTGCCATCAATTACTCCAAGGTGATGTGAACTTGTAATTCCGCACACAGGAGGGGCATTTTCAAATAACTCACTGATGTTCAGGGACTTGTTTCTTCTGTCTATGTCTGATGAAGTTACTTCAATGACTTCAACATTAGAAGAAAGCTGAAGTGCACCAGTGAAGTAGGCTGCATTGGTCACCAGAGCATGTCTGTTTTTCACTGCCATCCATGCTTGTCCTTTGACACTCCCACCAATTCCATCTACTGGCCATGTGCCATGTGATGTTGCAAAGTAGTGCCAGAGTATGGGGATATCATGCTTCTTCTCAAGAATAGGAATACTGGCTGCAATGTACTGTACCTGTTTTTTAAACTGGGATGCCGGTCCATCGGTCCAGATGTTCATTGTACTGGGAAGGGATATCTTCTAACAAAGTATTAACATGTGCAATGATTGTGTCTTTACTGTGGGTCAAGTTGTCTGATGCGATGACCTTCGAGTGTAGTTCACCATCGTACCACACAGCTGCTGTACACTGACTTGACTCTGTTGCCAGTGGGCACTTTGGATTTCATCTTGGTGTTGGCTTGTATAATTCTCTGAAAAATCAGCTTGCAAGAGGGCCCTAGTTGAGTGACTTTCTGCAGCTTTTTTTTTTCTTCTGATAGGTCGCAGCCTTTTGACGTAACAATGCTCAAGAAATTGTGGCAGAATTGAGCGGATGTATTCTCGGAGGTCTTGTGTTATTCCTTCTTCCATCACTTTGCAGACTTTGCCACTTTCATCTTTTTTCCGAGCATACCATGTTGTCATCACGCTTTCCTCTGACGGGAACAGCCGGTTGAAGATTGATCCATCTTTGCAAGTGTCACATTCATTGACCCAACAACTTCTGCGAGGAGGTTGACTAAGGAATGTTTCAGGGAGTTCGTGGGAGTACGAACCCCCAAAATGTGAGCTGAGTTGTCGGTTCAACTGTTTTGTCCTCTGCCAGTGGTACCCCTAGATCCCTGCAAACCCCTTTGAAGCAGTTCAGGATTTCATGACAAGGCAATTTTTCCTTGGAGGGAGTGGCCCCTACAGACAGAAAATCATCAGCATAATGGCAGATACTGTAATACCCCGATTGCACCTTTACGACCCACTCTAGGAAGGTGGAAACTGTTCCATAGGCAGTGTCTTATCTACATAGTACATGTCAAGCAAATTGAAACCCAAAAGACAAAAATTGTCAGGATGAATTAGCAGGAGGCGAAAAGCTGATTTAATATCAGCCTTGGCCAACAATGCGCCTGTCCCCGCCTGCACTATTAAGTTGATGGCATCATCGAAGTTTGTGTATTGAACCGCACAAAATTGTTTTTCAATGCCATCATTTACGGAACCAGACTCTGGTTAAGATAAGTTATGAATGAGCCTGAAGCTGCGCGGAGTGCTTTTTGGAATGAGCCCAATGGGAGAAATCCGAAGGTTTTCGATTGGCTTTTTTGGAAAGGGTCCTGCCATGCATCCCAAATTTACCTCCTCTGTCAATTTTTTGAGTGCCACTGCCCTATTTTTCTAAACTGACCGGGGATTATTTGCGTCGAGACCTTCTCAAGAACCACTAAACCCTGATCGGAATCCCACAGTAAAACCATCCCGTAAACGCTTTGCAGCAGCAGCCTTTGGGTATGTGTCTAAAAGGGGTAACAGCCGTGATAATTTTACGGGAGTGTGAGCCAAGCAGCACAAGCAATGTCAGCCCTTGATACAAGGCCCCGTTGATTTGGAAGGCACTGATTTCTTGCTAACGGCGGGGCAACATTTGTCTTGTTGGATTGGGTTTTACAAGTTGCCCTGCCAAATTCTAAGGACTGACAGAAGGAGCATTTGTGAGTGTATTTGCACTACACTTTTTTGCATCCAGCTCGATTGAATACGTAGCATATTCCACTGCTTCTGGGGAATGTTTAGCCACGAAAGGAACGCTGTTTTGATAGGAATTCCTACCCATATCTGCGTTGACCACTAAACCCTGCATTAAATGTCCCCGGGGAAGAGAGACAAAGAGCCCAAAGCTCACCATCAATTGTAGCCCATGACCTATGGGGGTGATACCAATGCCAATAGGTCTTCCCCCCCCCCCGACTCATTACTATTGAGAGCCACATTAGGTGTTCCCAAGGGCACCCCAGAGAAGTAGGGACAGAAGGGCCACCCAAGATTGGCCAATTATATTCACCCGTTGGGCGGTGACTACGCCCCACTGCCATTGGCATTACGGAAGTGGCCTGGCTCACTGGAGCTCTACTGCTGAGGACTGCAGGGCTAGGACTGGTAGCAACTCCCCCTGCCGTGACAGTAGATGAGCGTGTCAGCAATGATAAACTGTCCAACGTTCCCCGGATTCCGCTCTCAAGCGCTTGACCCACGCCCGACTTGCCCGATGCTACACATGCCGACATGGCCGAGGGTACGGTGGTAGGCCTAACGTTAGGGATAAGTCCTGTTGCAGAACTTGATGCACTTGTGTCTGAAACCGGCTGAACATGTTGGGCAGTTCCAGGGAGAGAGGACAATCGAGTGTCCTGCGGATTTGTTGCCGTGGACAGAGGGGAAGAGACAACATTCACAGTTCCAATCGGGCCCGATGTTCGATCCTCCGTCGTTGTGAATGGCGCCATTTTGTTGGGCGATGGTCGGAGTGGAGTGAGGGCACCCTTCCGCTTGACTGCTGACATGTTGGCCTGCCGCTATCAGTGATGGACATGGGCTGATCAACGTAGACCTGTATAGCGCGAGCTGTACACGCGTTTGACTTACGGCCTCCGAATCTTGACTGCATTTCGTAGCCAAATTCGCATCTTTGCTAGCGTCCCGTCATGCAACCCCCGGCGCTTTTCTCTTCTGCCCACGGCCTCTTGGCATGCTCCCGGCCGTTCAGATCAAAGGTGGTAAAGGTTTGAGATGATTTAACAGTAATTTGAAGACTGTTTGAAGAGAGAGTTTTTGAGAATGGTGAAACTGTGGTGAAGCTGAGTAAAGAATGTTTATCGCGCACGTGACATGCTCAATTATCTTTTGTGGTTGGCCGCTTGTGCACGTGCCACATTAATGCCATGACCATACTCCCCCCCCCCGAGCTAAAGGGCGTTTTCCGGAGACAAGCACCAGAAAACTCTATTATATTTCTCACAACGAGAGAGAATCGTGGTTATGCACAACCATGGAGCTGCTTCGGTTTAAAAGGGTTTTGAAAAAATCATTGAATAAAATTGTTACATAACAGCCAGAAATGGAAATAAAGCAACAGAAAGTTTACAATCCATGTTTCAATACATGTCACATGGCTTATCATATAATGATGCGACAATCTGATGAAATCAGTTTCCATCTCGAAACCTTCCCTTTCTAGTCAAAGTTCAACCCGATGGGACTTGTACTTAACCAGATAGAGTACTTTAAAGAGTGCCCCTTTAATGTCACTTGACTTGTCACCAGATGACATCATAATCACATCAGGTAAATCTGGGTCTAAAACCCTTCCCCTTTGAGCTCTACACAAAGTTTCAACCAAATCGGAGATAAACTTCACGAGATATAGCACTTTAAAGAGTGCCCTATTAATGTCACTTGACTTGTCCCAAGATGATGTCATAATCACATGAGGTCAGTTGTGGTCTCAAACCCTTCCCTTCAAGTTATACACAAAGTTAAAATCAAATCAGAGATGTACTTCACAAGATATAGCACTTTAAAGAGTACCCCTTTAATGTCACGTGACTTGCCAGCTGATGACGTCATTAGAACGTGTACAGGAACCTTTTCTACATGTAGCTTATGGCCTTATCGTGTGCCCCCAACACGAACTCGGTCAGATCTATAACAGTGCAAAAGCGGTCTTCCTGTTAATTAGAAAACATGTAAAAGACCTACATATAGTGGGCAAAAATAAGTATTCAAAATTTAAAAATAAATCGTGTGATGACATCGTGACAATTATGGTGTTGGTGGTTGGACTGTCCTTACACAGTGGGTTTGCGAAGTGTGAAGTAAAAGAAATACCAAATTCAAGTAACATGATAATTTAGTAGAAAAACGTGTACAAAACATGTATGGGAAAAAATTAAATATTCAAATTTCAAAAATAAATCACATGATGTCGTCATGACGAATTTCTTCTAGGACCTACATGTACCTGACATAAATATGTAAAGGTCTACCAAGTTTGAAGTCAATCAGATAAATAAAACTATCAAGTCCAAGTAGCATCAACTTCAGCAGAGTGCTGTAACTTTTAATTAGCAGGTCTAGATTTTTGATTTTTGCATTTCCAGAGACTTTAGTTTTGCCTAAAATATTTTTAGAAAAAGGCATTTTCAAAATTTGACCCTTGTGTCACACTTGCATGGAATTGCCCTAAAAATAAATGATTTAAGAAATAAAACGATAAGGATAAATGAATAAGAATAAATAAGTGTCTCCGGGCTAGTACCCAAACCGCAGTATGGAGATACATGTACGTCTGTCCTGCCAACAGGGAGAACCTAACCCTGCTGGCATCGGTGATGTCTCGATCTTTCCCGGGGACAGACGCCTCTAACCCTACCTACGATAAAAAAAGAGTAATTATACCAGACACGGTGACACTAAAATAACGAATCACAGCCAAATCTTCATTAAAATTAAAAATAATAATAACCCTACCAGATAAAACTAATAAAATCAGGAATCTTGCAATGCAATATCACTGTGCAAATGCAAAAAAGGTAAGTTATCACTTTACATTTAAAGTAATACTGGGCCATTCCATATACTGATCATGTACATGTGTGATATAAGCCCAACAAGCCCAACGTAACTTTGGCATGCTGTGCGTATTTGAATTTTTGAAATGATAATTGACGCGACTGCATCAGGATGTACATGTACATGTAGATCAGTCAATACTAGTCTGAGCAACTTAGCCCTTATGAATTGCCTTTTGTATAGATTTGGATATGGTCCTGCGAAACATGACAATGTACACACACTGTATACTCATCAATGTGAAGTCGCCAACTTGGTTTGGAATCAACTTGCTCGGATTCAACTCCGTCTCAGGTCAACTCGGTCCCAAGTCCACTTGGCCTCATCAACTCTTGAAGGCAGGCACTTGGCTGCAACATGAATGAAAAGCTTCCAAGCTACATGCAGTTTCAAATTCAACACACTTTAGCATACCTAAAGCCTACCTAAATACACATATTTCCAGAATTCTAACATCGTATGTACACTTTATTTACACATAGAGGCCTACTGATATATGCATGAGATGTTGGCCTTGTAATTTGGGCAGACCGGGCACTTGGATGCATCATTAATTACCAAGATAAGGCAAAATCCCAGTCTTTCTTGCCAGCTTGACAGACTTTGGCATATACATGTAAGTATTCCCAGAAATCTAACATTGCATGTACATGTACATACTTTATTTACAAAGATACAAACATACAGTATGTTACATGTAGCCTATTAAGCCTGACACAAAAGTCAATGAAAAATTTGGTTCCTGATATATTAGTAATTTCTGTGTCAAGTTGTCAGTTGCTGTGGAGATCAGTGGATTTTCAAAGACACAGACTTGAACTTAGACTTAGACCTTCTGGAGTTGGACTTGAACAATGAGAACTTGGCTACCAGGACTTGGCCCAAGTCCCCCTCCCTGATTTTTAACTTTATTTTACCGCGCAAGACAGGTGGTCTATGCGTTTATATGTCTGTGGTGCTGCGGCATGCGCAAAATGGGAAAACGGACACGACAAGGTTTGGAACACTCCTTGCTATGTTTGTAAAGGTGGGCTAATTGTCCAAATACAAAAGGATTTGAACGGAATCATGCAAACTACATTTTGCTCTGGGAATTTTGAAAGTTTCCATGATTGACTTAGTAGTTTACAGTTTAATGAGTTGAAGTTTGTACTGTAGTGTGACATGTTACAGCAGACTGCCAGAAGTCTGTCATGTGTCTGTGCTGGGTCCGATGTCCATGATCAGGGTGGACGTCAGACCTTTAAGTTCTGGGGGTAGATAAGTGACACAAATTTTGCTTTTTTCAATCAAGTTTTCCCTTGAGAATGAGAGCAACCATTAGGCTTGAGGTACCCAGGCTAACGGAGGTTTTTACACAAATCACAGAGGGTTTCCTCATCATTCTTCTGTTTTATACCCAATGATCGCACCGTAACATAAATTTGTGTATCACAAATGGCAAGCCTGGCAAGCTCGGTGGTCGAGTGGTTAAGACATCTGCACTAGTAAGCAGGAAGTCGTGGGTTCGAGTCCCACCCGAGTAAGCTTGTGAGGTTTTTTCGCAAGCTCTCGGACAAGCACTGAGCATACAGTGCTTATTAATATACGTTGGGTAAGGGCAAAACCGTTATATATAATTAACCTCAAGATTGTAAGAAAATTATTTTTAATTTTTGGGAAGATTTAGAAGTGTCTATTTTTGCACTGAAGGAAAAAAATTGGAAAATTGAGCCAAGCTAAAAATGTCATAAGCAAGTTGTAGTTGGGTGAGTAAAATCAGGAGTTTTGAATTGAAATTAGTGGGAGGTTGATTTTCACTTACTTTGAAATTTGAGGTAAAAATGTTGCTCGGGCAAGGCACTGGAGGCAAAAAATCAAACTGCGCCAAAGTTTGGGGTGCACAGTTAGGGGGCTTCAACAATAAATGAAGGATGTTGCTTTGACAGCAGTAAAAGCTAAAGGGATGCATTGTTTTTGTTTTGCTTTTTATTGTAGGAGGAAGTCATTAAGAGAAGATGATGGAGCAAGAAGTGGCCAATGAGTGGGCAGCATCAACAAAAAGAGCATAGAACCTGAGTAAGTTCCTTCCAGCACCAGATTACTCAATGACAAGCTGGATTGAGAAAGTGAACTTTATTCCTGCAAGTTTACTGATTTTCCCCCATATTGTTAACATGTGTCTTAATGACAACCTTCCCAGATCCTTCAAAATCCACCAGGAGCTTTGTGGAAGATTGAGGAAGGTAGAGCCCAGCCCAGCCTCTTTGGATTCAAATCGGACTGGATGTGTCCGTAGAATTTTGGAGAATGTATCATATTGGGGAGGAATTTTAGGATACGGAAAGGTTTCCAGGAACCACCGTCTATCTGTGCTGCCCTTATGTCTTGCTGTTTAAATAATCATTACTTTCTATACACTTTGTCAGCTCTGACAAGTTTGGCCTCACTGAAAATTCCCCAAGAATTACAAACTTTATATGTATGACTTTCCTTCTCAATACAAATATTGAGATATTAAGTATTGAAGTTTTATCTCAATCTGTCATGATTTGACAGTCACTTGGAAACTGGAAATGGCAGCGGAAAAGTATACATTCTTGGTTGACCTCTCCCAGAAAAAAAGTGCTGTGCAAGAACGATATGTTGGATTTTCACAAAAATGGTGTCAGAATGACCAAAAAGAGTTTTAAAAAACTCCAGAAGGCTTCTGGAAAATATGCACCTTGATAATATTGGAAAATATGTTAAATGGAGGTAGATTCCCTCCCCCAGCTCCTAAGGGTAGAATTCAGAGGTTCTTCTAGAAATTTCCACTCGCACAGCCAGAGTTTTCACAATTTGTAAAGTTGAGAAAACAGTCACTGGGTGCCTCCTGTTGTTTGTACATGTGTCAACTGCCTGAAGATGGACCTTTTCCGAATCAGCCGGCTTAGGCTGACAGAATTACACAAGTCTGTGGCAAATGCTTAAGCCACTCACTTGTGGCTTTAATCATCTAGCCTCAGCCACACCTTAAAACCCATAACTCTGCTGGGGACATGCTCAAACAAGAGTACATTTATTACAATGCATACAGACATAACTGCTCCCTTTTTGTTACTGTACTTTTACCAGATGTTAAAGGTAAGCTCAACGACCCCGGCAAGCTCGGTGGTCGAGTGGTTAAGACATCTGCGCTAGTAAGCAGGAGGTCGTGGGTCGAGTCCCACCCGAGTAAGCTTGTGAGGTTTTTTCGCAAGCTCTCGGACAAGCACTGCGCATACAGTGCTTATTAATTAAGGGCAAACCCGTTATATATAATTAACATCTCCCCAACGCAAAAATACATCTTGAAAATCACTGGTCTGATAGAGTGAAGTGATAGCAGCATGGTTGGTCCCCTGCCTGTGGGCTCATTTTCTGGCATCACTGGTCTGATAGAGTGAGGTGATAGCAGCATGGTTGGTCCCCTGCCTGTGGGTTCATCTTCTGGCATCACTGCCCCAGTAGAGTAAGCCATCTCTTGTTTCATGACAATAGTAGTCATAATTTTGGTTGTCGCAACAATTCGTTTAAAGGTACATGTACAGTCCACCATTTGTCTGTTGTGGATTATTTTCCTTTGAAGCAACAAAATTACTCCAAATCTAAAGAAGGGAACACAAGAACGTGATGAAGATGAAGTTTCAGCTGAATAGTGAATGCTCCATATTCTGAGAAAAACTATTCTAGGACTTAGATTTCAGATCAAAAGTTTGCCGAGTCATTTTTTAAATTGTGCCTGAATTCAGCATCTGGGAAACATTCTCATATTCAGTTGAATGCAGGTACACCTTGTCTCCCCCTGAACTGATGAATTATAGAAACTGCTAGTGTCTGTGCATCGTGTCAATGCTTGCACGCATTTCTAATAGTGACTTTCGATAAATTTTGAGAAGGTGCCTGCTTGAAATCATTGTTTCTTCATGATGACCGTTTGCCAGAGAGAACAGTGTCTCACAGAATGTAGTCCTCTATCTAAACCAAGTATGCTTTTCAACAACAATTTTGGATACTGTTTGGATAGCTGCATATGATAGACTGTACAGTATGTTTAACCCATTTGTCCTTGTACAGGTTCCCACAGTCATTGAAAATCCTGGGAAAAAGTTGTCATGGAAAACTCACGGAAAATTGGTCTGGGGAAAAGTCATGGAAATTAAGATCATACAAGGGTGATTTTGATGGTGGTTATGGATAGTGGCTTTGGCAGTGTTCCCGTTTATTATACCAAACAAAGTTTCTGTGCAGAGTGGCATTAAATACCATGGAAATTGTCATATTTTAATTCTGGAAAAGTGCAGGAAAGGTCCTTGAATTTGATTTTCAGATTTCGTGGAACCTTGCTTGTAACAGTCAGGGCCCAATTTCTCGGCACTGCTTAGCACACGATTTCACGCATGCAGAGGCTCTGCATATTTCATGCAAATCGTAAGCAGTAAGTACAGCCAAATGCATCCTAACCTTGGAGGAAAGATTTGTGTAACATCAGAAATCTCTACCTGCATGCAACGGTTGGCACAAGCACCTCGAGCACCGCATGGAATAGTGCTCAAGGTTAGCACATTATTCTGCTGAAATTGGGCCCTGACCCCACCCAGCCTGTTACTCCCTGCACTCACCAGCACTGTATGGTTTTATGGATTTAACAGTGACCCACAATAAGAGTCTATGTGGTAATGGGTTGAAATGTATATGTTATGCTTATTTGGGGAAAATTTTTTTATTACAGTGTGACTGAAAGACCTTAAGCATGTTAGGTGAACTTTTCTTGTTCTTTTTGTCATTTTTCCCCGTGTTAAGATTTGGGAAGGCCTCATTGCTAGGTGAATGTTCTGCCATGGATGCCCACATGAACGTTGAGGCTGGCTAGCATCATGGTGCAAGTGGACTGACTGGTGAAATCTCCAAAGCGAAGAAGCAGGCTCCGTTATAAGTAGCACAGGTAAGAGTCCTGTGTTTAATATCATTGCTAGCTTTCTGCAAGGACGAATCCGGGAAAGGGGGAGGGGCTAATTGGGGTCACGACCAAACAAGGAGCAAAAACTGTTTTCATTTGAAAAAAATGAAAAGATCTTATTGGTCTATTTTGTTTCCCTTCTTTTGAAAAGTGGAAATGTAGCCTCACCCCTCAAACAACTTTAAAAAAAAAAAAAATTTTGGCCCCAAGAATCAAGTTTGCCCCCCCCCAAAAAAACCCATTTGAGTCGTGGATCCACCCTTGGGTGCTTGTGGCTAGCTGTTAGGGCACCCCTGACCTAGGGATGGTTGTGTGCATTGTGTCAATCTAAGCAAGACGATAGGGACGAGGTTAAACCCTTGTAACCAGGGCAAGCTAGTTGAATGCACCCACTGTATTGGAATAGTTCACATTTTCCTGGCCTAAAGTTCCTTTTTCTTCATGGTTCACTGCTGTTTCACAACAAATCACCATTGATCAATGGTCCACATTTCCTGAGACATGTTCAACATGTTCAAGGAGCAGTTGGGGTTTCATACAGGTTTTCCAACGCAACTTTTTAAAATTGGCGCTCCAATTAACGTCAGGCTCATTCAATTTAGCGCGAAATTGATTGACGATCCCGATCAACATTCAGTCAGCCAAAATAATCATTCGATTTAAGTCCATGAGCATGCGATTGCAAATTCTTGTTAAACAAAAAATGCTAAGTCGCTAGTCAGTTGAGAAAATCGTAGGAACAGCAGTCAAATTTGCACGGTTATTCTATGGTACTCATAATAGGCATGCAGTTTTGTGAAAAAGGCGAGCATTTTTGACATCTGTGCAATTTTTTCATCGTAGTGTAATTTATAAATTTGAAATGTGTGAAGCATGTATAATTTATTTGAATTACATCATGAAGAAAACGTTTTTCACTGGCAAAGAAATCTCTCTGAGTACACTAATTACCTTGGTGGGAGAACCTCTTATTCTATGAGCTCAAACGTTGAAACAAGATGCCAGCAGCTCGTGCTTGATACACAAGAATATCCAATGTTGGTCATGGTCGTTTGATTAAAGCATTTGAGGGAAATGGTCAAGATTACCTAGAACTGGCAGTCAACCTTGGAATAATGAAGATTTATGAATAGAAAGAAAAAATAATTGGTTTCGTGTAAGCTGAAATTTTCTAAAGAATAAAAACTCAATATTATCCCAAGGAAAGCATTTAACACAGAAGAAAAGTACATGTATATATTGATAAAGTTAGATGAAAAGGTTGGGGATAGTAAAGGTCCAGGGCAAATGCTGCCAGCGATAAAAAAATTACTGGACCTGCACACCTATCATAATTATACAGAAACTTCTATATTGTCTCCAATATTCAGACTATGCATACTTTTAAAAGCTTACATTGCAAATACTAGTGCCCATTGTTGAAAATAAAAGTAAAATTTGGGCACAAATCTGCCTCCCAGTCACCCAGAGCGAAATTGAGTGATACTTGTGCATCATGAAGTTGAATGATACTGTTACTAAATTGAATCCTTGAAAGTGCATGATTCGATGTCTACAAACGAAATTGAATGTGCAGAGTTTCGCAAATGAACCACATGAATAACAGGCTTCGAGAAATCACAAATTTGAATGCTGTTTACACTAATTTGGACAGGAAAACCCATAGTAAAACTCATGAAATGACGCGTCTAATCATAGACATCAAATACCTTTACACCGACAACAGCAGGGGCACAATTTAAGGAAAGTCTCCATTTTTAATAACCATGAACAAATGGCTGCCTTGTCCGCTTGGGTTTCATGATTTGCTGTGTAGCTCTGCTCTACACCAAAGAAGATGAATTGGGGGCAACTGCGGCAATTGTCCATCAAGCATTGTCCAATTCAAAAATAAAGTCTAAAAATTTAAATCATATACATTATGGGGATTTGTTCAGGCTTTTTGAAGGTGACCAATGAAAATGGACAAAACTTGAAGTGTTCAGAGCTCTTATTTAAAGAAGGATCTACCTTAATTTTGACAAATATTGAAGCAAAACACAAAGAGGGACCACGTTGTAAACACTTAATAGTATTTTCAGTCACCATCCAAAATTTAAGATTTGTATCCAACTTAACAGGCTTGTGCACACTGTTGATACACTTTTGCCCACACTTTCAGGATCAATTGTTGATTTCTGTAGGAGCTGTTGGTCCATAGATATTTTAGCTTTGTTGTCTTCCCTGATTGACGTTACAGTATTACTGTCCAACAGCGCCCTCACTTGTTAGGAAAAGGGAAAGACAATTTCAGGTGTTTAAAAATGTCACTTTTTGATTTACTAAACCCTAAAGGGGTGTCTGGAAAACTATTTCTAACAAAGAGTGCAAAGCACAAATGCACTTAGAAGTAATAGGTCAACAGTGTCAAAGGAATCCTCTTGTCATAGTTCATTTTCTGACAGGAAAATGGATGAAAAGCAATAGACACAGTTTTATATGAAATAAAAGGGGTAAAACTAAGGAGCGTACAAGGATCCTATAGCTTTTAAAGAAAGGTCTCAATTTCTGCTCCAACTTAGTTCCTTTTGCGATTAATTTCTTCCCCAGACCTCCTATGAAAGCTGTGGATATGCCCCAGGAAAAGTAGACCATGATGCTGATGAGAAGAGCGCCCTCACTTCCTTCAACCAGGAGAGAAGGAAGATGGAGGACAAGATCCTATGAGACTCTACAGAGATGATTCCTGAGAATGTCAAGGAGAGGAAATAACTCCGATAGATGCCAGGCCTCACCTCCATCACTGAGGAGGAACAGTTTCCAAAAGGGATCCTCATCAGAATCTTGGGCATTGATTCACAAACAGGCAAGGAAAGGACTCAATCTTCTCAGAGATGCAGTTCCTTGCTTCCACTTTAGTGATGGAGCAAGTCTATCTGCATTTTTACACTACTCAATGGATCAAAGGATCATATGTAGTGATTAACCACTTGCTGTTGGGGATTTAGGTTTTGGACACATATTCTTTATATGCTTGGCTGGGGTCTCCGAAATCGGACAAAGGGAACTAGGTCTTGTAACAAAAGACTAGGCTGCTTGGAATTAGCAGCATGTTTTCACTCTCAGTAGTGGAGATAATCCAGCCTTGTTTTGAAACAGTATACCATGGTTTGGGGCATTTAGAGTGAGCGGATTACCACGGGGGATAAAAGCGCTCCACCGCAGCGATGAGCCACACAGCACCGCTGCACGCAAATCTGGCCCCTATTGAAAAGAGATCAGCAGCGCACTGTGCCAATTTCGTGAACCAAAGAAAATTACATAACACCGCAAAATCTGGGCTCTTTTTACAAGGCGGCAGGCCTGGCTGAAATACCCCTAGCGTCAATAGATGTTGTCTGTCAGATTAGAGCAGAAACCATTCAATCCTTAGGGTGGGTCTAAGTGTCGAGTAAATGAAGATGTGAATTTTTAAAGAATTTTGAAAACAGAAAAAAATGATAATTATCTGGTCCCAGCATCATCACATTGATAAATGCCACCTGTGCAAAGTTGTTTATAATTTAAACTAATGGTATTCACATCGCCAAAAAATAAGCATCACTTAATTTGGCTAATATTGGCATCAAAACAAGAAACTTCCGCTACAGAGTACTGAAGTCTTGTGACACTGAAAAAAAATTTGGTCAGCACCTTGTCCAGGTCCTTTGCGGCCCTGAAGATGATGTATAAAAAATGGAATTTCAATGAAGTAATGTGAGGGCGCTGTTTGTGATTCTGAATCACCGAAATGAAGCACGTTGAATGTATTTCAGCATGAAAAAAATTACCTATAACTGTTGAGACCCTTTTACTCAGTAAAATAATGCAATGTCTGACTTGTATCTGTTTTCAAATCTTCCCCAAATCACATATTTTTATAAGTATCTGTAAAATGATTGATACAAAATTCAAATTTGCGGTTGTCAGGACATAAAAAAAATCAGCTTCACAGTTTTCCAAACCTAAACACAAAATGGCAAGAGGTCCAATATTTCTTCTATTTGTTTTTTTCAAAATGTCCTAAAGTGAGACATATACGTGTACATCATTTTACCACAATAGGGTTGTATAGTACTGGCCAGTCTCATTCATGTCATTGTACCGCCCCCCCAACTCACTAAGACACTCCCATGCTCTCACCCCCCTTGCCTCAGAGTCATCCCATCCTTAATTGATGTGCAAAGAGAGTGAAAGGTGGCCATTTTGAAGTTGTGCAATACACATCACCCAATGCTTTTTTACCCTTCCAGCTACATGTAATTGGGCTCTGAAAACACAACTAAGCACTTGCATTGTCTCACTTTCTATGGTGCTCAACCAAACATGAACATGAGCTTCAGTGTACAATAAGTAAAGTCAATGAGGTACACACCTGGCTGAAATTGTCAAAGACAAATGTCTGATCCTTTAATTTTTTTGAGTAGTGTATATAGGTATACAGTACAATGCTGCTATAATGAACAGGGCAGGGTCCATACACAATGTAGCATTGGTGTAGCATACCTCCCCAACTATTGCGATTTCATTGGTACTGTTCCAATTGTCGCATTTTTGTAGGCGTAAAAATCAAAATGTTCCAATTTCCATAAAAAAGGGGAAAAGTCCTGGCAAGAGGGCGCTATTTCCTGTGTTGAAATGTCAGTTGTTACACATACATACGTGGGTGCGCTAACCTTACATACCTAGTGTGGACTTGTGAACAAAAGATATCCACACGATGCAGGAAAGGAAGACGTTGTGTGGACTTACACAAGTCCACAGGACGTTTCGCCTTCTCTGAAAAAAGAGGTTTAGAGGCATTTTTGGGTAGGGGTCCTTTGTTGTAAAAGTAAAGGAATAGTCAAGTAAACCTTGTACAAAAAGCCAGCTGAAAATAGTTCCCAGGCCAAGAAAAATTAGTATTTTCACTGAGTTTTCTTAACTGCACGAAAAGAATGTCCACAGTAGGTATGTAAGGTAAGCGGCTGCTCTTGTTTGTATAAAACAGATTTTCTTGTGTACAGTGGCTGCTTGTTTTGCAGTGCGCTCATAACATGGCCATTCCAATGTCGGAGTTTATTGACATCTTAACTTTTGAGTCACTGTCATCAGTCCCAATTTTCTTTCTTTAATTTAAAGCAAATTTGTGATATTCAGTAAAAGTGTGCATAAACTTTGGGAGCCAAGAGGCCTGGTCCGTATACCGATTTGTTCAGGATAGTGACATTGTACTGTACTTGCATCCAAATTATTCACGACTTTAAGAGGTATTCTGTAAATTGAATAGACAATTGGTCGGTTTGCTTTTGAAGAAAGACTATTGTTTGCCTTTAATTTGTTTCTTTTCATCACAATGCATTGACTGATTAATGCACATTTAAAACATTCATGTTTACATTTAAGTTATCAAGACGCTATTCATGTACTTTAAAATTTGAAATAATTACCATTTGGAAAGACTCTAGACACTTTGATATGACTTCTTT
Organism: Acanthaster planci; assembly: GCF_054643075.1. Taxonomy (NCBI): domain Eukaryota; kingdom Metazoa; phylum Echinodermata; class Asteroidea; order Valvatida; family Acanthasteridae; genus Acanthaster; species Acanthaster planci. The sequence continues at coordinate 9,620,964 of NC_141785.1, read as the reverse complement.
TGAGGACTAAAAGCTTATAACTATTGTATGCTTTTAAAAATTGAATGGTGTTCCCATTCAGGCAGCCAAAATACCAGCACTGTTCAGTCAACCCAGAGGCTGTTCTGAACCTCACTTTTTAACAAGTTCGCCCCCAAACAGAGATATTGACAAATGGGAAGAACCACCGACATAGGGCTTGATAGCTCAGTTGGTAGAGCACTGGTACGGTGTTCCAGAGGTTGCAGGTTTATATCCTACTAGTCAATTTCTTTGTTCATCTTTATAAGTTTTTCCTTGGAAAAAATTCAATGTGCATTTTGTATTTTCCAAGTTGTACATGTACATCCACATTGCCAGAGCATGAACAAAAAGTCTTTCACTGAAAATTATCATAGAACTGAAAGTCGCAAATTGTTGGCTCAGTACTGAAAGGTCATTACTGCAAAAATGTAATTTTTGAAAACACTCTAAGGGCCTTACTCTATGCACGAAAGAAATATTTGATTTAAACAGTTTTTTTATATTTTTGTCACAAAACTAGTTTTTTGCGGCCAACATTCTTAAATTTTAACCAATTCTGTTTTCCAAGTAAATGTCTAAAACAAACACCTTTTTAGTGCATTCTAAGGACCTTTTAGTACTGATATGAAATTTGTTTCATTTGAAAATATAACCTTGCAAAAATGCTTTGTGTGTATGTAAAGCACCATTTATTGCTATAGCCAGTTAATTTCTATTTGCAAGTGAAATAAATGCTTATTTATTTAAACTAGCAAAACAACTTGTTTGTACATGTATATCTATTTGTAAAAATCTAGTACTTTGCCACTTAACCCTTCCCCTAATCTGGACCATTTTACACTGCCAGAGTTTATACGTACATTTGTTTCCATCTTTAGATTTTACATTACAGCCTCATCCTACATGGAAGCCCTGCCAGTCTTAAACATCTTCCAAGATCCTTATATAAAGTTCCCTCTTGGAGCCTTTTAGATTCAATCTTATAAGGGTTACAACAAACCCAACAGCAATATAAAACATTCAGAAGCTGCTGTATGTCCTTCAACCCCATTGGATCCTCAGAGCTGTAATACTGATAGTCCCAAGCCCTCAACCATCCACTCTGCCCTTCCTATCAGCTCTCAGACTTCCAGCTCCTAGGCCTTCCGCCCTTGCCCATCTCCAGTGCAGAGTTTGGTTGAAAAATATTCTAAGTCCAAACAATGGAAGGTTTAACATTTAGAAACGAACACATTTTTTCAAGAAGTGCCGTGGCATAGCGGTTAGGGACCCTAACTGCGATGCACAAGGACCTGGGTTCAATTCCAGGTGGGCATGCACAATTTTGTTAAAAAACTTAGTAAAAAAAAAAAAAAAAATAAAAAACCTCCTTTTCCGGGGACCCCGGGATTTGAACCGGGATCCCCTGGCCTGGCAGCCAGCTAGCTAACCACCAGGCCACAGGCCTCTTGATAGAAATTATTTCGGAACTTATATTTAAAGGTTAGGATTGCGCAATTTCAAAAAAGGTCAGAGGGCACAGTACATTTGCATGTATTTAAATAACAAAAACAGAAATTTCAATATGTTAAAAGTAGAGAATACATAAACTATTCAGACCTGGCATGTATTTCAGCATATTTTAGGTCACACACATATTTGCAAACCTTTCTATATTTACACTTCCAAATGTTCAGTTTTATATCGTGTACACGTCACTAAAAATTCAACTGTGTTGCTTGAAACTTGAACACTTGGACAAAGATTCTGCTAAGCTTCAAACGTCAGGTCCTCTGAATTTTTCAATATAGAGAATATTTCACAATTTTCGGTAACTTGCTATAAAATCAAAATTTGTCAGCTTTTCTGGATGAGTGGGGGCGCTACTGCTGTGATGTAAATCAGGGAATTCAGGCAGCGTTCAGTTCTTTTTTTCCATTACCATGAAGCAATCCAAAACCTTAATTTGGAACTTGCTAAAATTAATGAGTGGCTTTTAGCAAACAAATTGTGTATTAATGTCCTCAAATAACATTATACAATATTTTGTTCAAATCAATTTAAGTATACACAAAATGCCCAGTTGATCTTAAACAATTTGAGGTTGACCCAGGTTAAAAGTACAAAATTTTTCCGTGTAACACTAGATGAAATCTTACTTGGAAAGTCATATCAATGAGGTAGCTACAACAATATCCAAGAATACAGGCATTATGAATCGCTTCAGTTTTTATCTTCCGGATAAGGTTTTATTAACATTGTATAATTCCCTAGTTTTACCTTATTTGAATTACGCTATTATTACCTGGGGCAGCTTGCCATCTAGATGTAACAAATACTCCACAAAAGCGAGCAGTTCGTATAATCACAAATGCCGGTCACCGTGACCATTCTGCTCCATAGTTTACTAAATTAAATCTTTTACGATGTAATGACCTATATCACCTGAATCTAGTGAAGTTTATGTACAAATTAAGGCATGACCTACTCCCTCCTTGTCTTTCAAGCCTGTTTTACCTCGACATCACCCATCCATGATTACAATACACAAAGTGGTTCAAGGGACTTGTACATCCAGCTGAGGACGTCAATATCTAAAAAATAATGTTATTCACCAAGAGATAGAGTATTGGAATTGCTTAGATGATTCTATGAAATCACTTCATGTACTATCTTTACCTGTCTTTGTAAAGAAACTCAAAACTCAATTTTTAGAGAAATATACGTAATTTCTGAAGTGCTCTTTTAATTAAGCATTTTGCCCTTGTCTCACACTTGTCAGCCATATGCTGTGTTCTGTTTGTCCCTTGTCTCTATGTTTCTTTTCTGATTGCCTCCTCATTGTCTGTCTGTCCCTAGGTTAGGGTACAAAAGCATTTGTTTAACTTAACACCTAAATGTTATTTTGTTCTAAATGTTATGTAACAATGATACTATTAATGATATTTATATTTCTTTGTGACAAATGTACATTTGTATATCTAATTTCTGTCCACAATGACAACATCGAATAAATGTCCTCATTCTATATTGGGCAATTAAGGCAGTGTTCAGTTCTTTTTTGCTTCTTTCCATCACCACTGTGCCATTAAGGCAGTGTTCAGTTCTTTTTTGCTTCTTTCCATCACCACTGTGCCATTAAGGCAGTGTTCAGTTCTTTTTTGCTTCTTTCCATCACCTCTGTGCCATTAAGGCAGTGTTCAGTTCTTTTTTGCTTCTTTCCATTACCACTGTGCCATTAAGGCAGTGTTCAGTTCTTTTTTGCTTCTTTCCATCACCACTGTGCCATTAAGGCAGTGTTCAGTTCTTTTTTGCTTCTTTCCATTACCACTGTGCCATTAAGGCAGTGTTCAGTTCTCTTTTTCCTCTTTCCATTACCACTGTGCCATTAAGGCAGTGTTCAGTTCTTTTTTTCCTCTTTCCATTACCACTGTGCCATTAAGGCAGTGTTCAGTTCTTTTTTGCTTCTTTCCATTACAACTGTGCCATTAAGGCAGTGTTCAGTTCTTTTTTGCTTCTTTCCATTACCACTGTGCCATTAAGGCAGTGTTCAGTTCTTTTTTGCTTCTTTCCATCACCTCTGTGCCATTTAGGCAGTGTTCAGTTCTTTTTTCCCTCTTTCCATTACAACTGTGCCATTAAGGTAGAGTTCATTTTTTTCCTCCATTTGAAGCAAGATATGGGACGGAGAGAACCCCCCCTGCCTTTGTGTTGGTCACTGTTTGATCGGAATCTCAGAAATTCTTTACAGACTCCTAGATGGATGTGTTAGGTACAATAGTCTACAGTGTGTATAGGGATTGGGCAGGTAAGGGGGGTACCCCTCCGTCCCATATCTTGCCTGGTATATTTTTCTCTTTCCATTCCCATTGTGCCATTAAGGTAGTGTTCAGTCCTTTTTTTCTCTTTCCATTACCATTGTGCAATTAAGGCAATGTTCAATTCTTTTTTACCTTTCTTTTTTTATCTTTCCATTACCATAGTTTGGTGTAGCAGGCTTCATGGAATCTTAATGGCGCCCTCTATGGTTTGTCAGCATTTTATAGAGGAACCTCTGATGGAGCAAACACAACGGAAATTCCTCTTGCCAGGCCTCTGGCCTCTCCTCTGACTTTCAACAAGTCGATGATACTATGAAGACCATCATCATCGACAGCGAGCTTTCCTGGCTTCGCGTGGGCATCGCCTGCCTGCAGGAGACGTGGCTCGCTGGCAGCGGCACACTCAGGGAAGAGAGCTATACCTTCTTCTGGCAGGGCAAGCTCCCTGAGGAGACCCGCCAGCATGGTGTTGGCTTTGTCATGAAGAACACGCTCACGGCCTCCATGGAGCCACCCTCAGCAGGCATGGAAAGGATTCTACCCCTCTGGCTGTCCACGTCCTCCGGCCCAGCGACCATCCTCAGCGTGTATGCGCCAACACTCTCTGCAGCACCTGAGGACAAGGACCGATTCTACGAGGCCTTGGACCAAGTGCTATCTGGGATCCCCAGGACAGATGCCCAGCTACCTTCTTGGAGATTTCAATGCCAGAGTGGGAGCCGACTGAGAAACCTGTCCCTCCTGCCTTGGTGCCTATGGATGCGGGAAGATGAATGACAACGGCCAGTGCCTGCTGGAGCTTTGCTGTTTCCACGGCCTGTGCATTACCAATACCTTCTTCCCGTGTAAGGAGATCCACCAAGTCTCCTGGAGACATCCGCGATCCCGTCACTGGCACCAACTCGACCTGGTCCTGACCAGGCGCAGGGACCTAGCGAGCGTCCTTCTCACTCGCACCTATCACAGCACTGACTGCGACACGGACCACTCCCTTGTCGCCAGCAAGGTGCGCGTCGCCCCATGCAAGATGCACCATGCAAAGAAGAAAACGACGGCCACACATCAACACCTGTCGCGCTGGGAACCCCATCAGGACACGACAGTTTCTGAAACGTCTGGACAAGACCCTCACCACGAAGACGTCTGCCGACCACACCACCGACTCCAGGTGGGCCCACCTACGGGAGTCAGTGTACAGCACAGCTATTGTAGCCTATGGGAAGAAGGAGAGCAAGAACGCTGACTGGTTCGAGGCCCATTGGGAGGAGATGGAGCCTGTGACTGAGGCGAAGCGGCAAGCCCTGCTTGCCTTCAAGGCCGCCCCTAGCGCAGCATGCTCGCTGCACTCAGGGCTGCCAGGAAAATGTCCCAGCAGACTGTCCGCCGCTGCCCAAGCACCTACTACCTGAACCTCTGCAGCAGTATCCAGTCAGCTGCAAACAGGGGAGAAGCGAGAGGCATGTATTTGAGGAGATCAAGAAAGCAACAGGCCCAGCCCCCAGCAAGTCTGCCCCCCTTTAAGTCGAAGACAGGCGACGTGATCACCGAACAGGGCAAGCAGCTTGAACTCTGGGTGGAGCACTACCTCGAGCTGTACGCTATGCAGAATGTCGTCACTAATGACGCCCTGGCCCCCACCCCCGACCTGCCAGTGATGGAAGAGCTTGACGACCAACCCACAGAGGAGGAGCTCAGCAAAGCCATCAACTGCCTCGCTAGTGGGAAGGCCCCAGGGAGCGACGGCATTCCAGCAGAGGTACTGAAGAGTGGGAAGCCTGCGCTACTTGTGCCCCTACACGAGTTGATCTGCCGATCCTGGGAGGAAGGCCACATCCCTCAGGACATGCGCAACGCTAATATCGTCACCTTGTATAAGAACAAGGGCGACAGAAGCGATTGCAACAGTTACCAAGGGATCTCCCTCCTCAGTACCACTGGGCGATTAGTGAATTTTGCTAATCGATTAATCACACACAAACTAATCACGACTAATCAATTAATCACGAGTAGTGGCAAAAATTCCGAGACGTGGTGTCAACACGTGAATATGGTGCTTTCATCAGTTTCATTGCAGTAATTCACAGCACACTATGCAGCAGCAAGTGCCAGGGCAAGTTTGTTTTTTGTGTTTCTGCTTTTATGTTATTTCATTAATTTTGAAATCTGGAAAGCCAGTGGCAGTATTCTTTGTAGCTGCTATAAAATTATCACAATTACATACGGGTTAAGCTGGAAAGATTGCGGCTTGAGCTCCAGTTGCATCCGAGTACATACGACAACTACATGTGACTAAGGGCCATTTCTCAACTTCGTCTCTGTCTGAGGCTTCGTCTATAAAACCAATCCCTTATTGTGGGCCTTAAGCATTTTATTTCATTTGAAGTACTGTAATGTTTGGCTCTTTTGCATCGACCTTGATATTTCGTGGCACTGCCAGACTTACTATCGCGTTACCAACTTCAAAGTCAGGTAAAAAAAAACATTTGAGGCCTGCAACGGAGCTGCAGTCAAGAATTGGAAAACTACACACTCCGCCAAAAATAGGATGCCTGGCCGCCCATTCCATTCTGAACGTGTGAAGGACAATTTTAAAAAATCTTTGTTGTGGAGGCTCTAATACAGATTGCAGATTTCTTTAGTTTCAAAATAAAAAAGCTGCTAGCTTGTCTACTAACTGTTTGAATAGAATAGTTCTTGCTTTTAAACGTGGGAAAAATTCTGATTACTCAGTTACTTTTATTCCAATTTCTCACATTAAGAAGCTCTAAATAACATCCCTAAACTTCTCAATGGTATAGCCCACAGACATTGTTGTTCAGCCTTCATTCATTGTTTGAGCATGTGAGACAATATGAATAATTCATCACAAACCCTAGTTTACTTCCTTTCAACATGACACAGAAGCCTTGGATACTTGCAGTTGGTAACTCTTGCTACATTTTTGGACTAAGGTTAATAGTAGGAAAGGCTAAAGTTCGTTGAACTGAACTGCCACCAGCCCAGTCGACTACAAGTCTGTCAGTGGAGACTGCCGAAATAAAGCAGGTGTGCCCTGGATCATGATCATGTACAGTGTGGTAGTGTGTGTAACTTAATCGGTACTCCATAACAATCACTACTTGCATTTTTCTACAGTAACTACATGTAATCGTGCTGGCGTGATTAATCAATTAGTTACAAATCCACGATTAGTGAAACAAGTAGGAGAAACTAATCACGATTAATCAATTAATCGAGATAATTGCCCAGCAGTACTCCTCAGCATCGTGGGAAAGGTCTTTGCACGAGTTGCCCTTGTCCACTTGCAGACCCTCCCCTCCCGCGTCTACCCAGAGTCCCAGTGTGGGTTTCGTGCTGGCTGATCGACGGTGGACATGGCTTTCTCGCTGCGTCAACTTCAAGAAAGTGCCAGGAGCAGCGGATGCCTCTCTACCTTGCCTTCATAGATCTTATGAAAGCATTTGACCTGGTCAGCAGGAGCAGAATCTTCAAGATCCTCCAGAAGATCGGCTGCCCCCTATATACACCTGCTTTCTGTTGTCACTTCCTTCCACAACAATATGCACAGCACAGTGTGTTTCAATTGCGCCACCTCAGAGGCCTTCCCTGTCAGCAGCGGTGTAAAGCAGGGCTGCGTCCTTGCGCCGAAGCTTTTTGGTATCTTCTTCTCCGTGCTCCTCCAGTACGCCTTCAAGGACTGCAGCGAAGGGGTGTACATCTACACCAAGGCGGACGGTAAGCTCTTTAACATCGCCTGTCTCCGTGCCAAGACCAAGGTGACCCAGGTGATCGTCCGCGAATTTCTTTTCACGGATGACGCAGCCCTCGGGTCTCACACGCAAGAAGGCCTCCAGCAGCTTGTCGACCGCCTCTCCCTTGCCTGCAAGGAGTTCGGATTGACCATCAGTCAGAAGAAGACCAACGTCGCAGGGTATGGACCAGCCCCCTACAATCACCATCGACAGCCACGTGCTGGAAGCTGTGGACGACTTCACCTATCTTGGGATGACCATCTAAAGCTCGCTCACCCTGGAGGCAGAGATTAGCAGCAGGATTGCAAAGGCCACTGCAGCCATGTCCAAGCTACACCAGAGAGTCTGGTACAGCTCCAGCCTCACGGAGAAGACAAAGCTGCGTGTCTACCAGGCCCGTGTATTCAGTACCCTCCTCTATGGCAGCGAGGCATGGACCCCCAATGCAAGTTTCCACCTTAGGTGCCTGCAACGCATTCTTCACATCCGTGGGCAGGATAAGGTTCTGGACGTGAAGGTGCTGCAGCGTGCTGGCATGATGAGCATGGTCGCCATACTGCGAGAGAGACGCTGAATGGACGCTGGCCGCATCCCTAAGGACCTCTTGTATGGCGAGCTGGCTGAGGGAGCACGACCAATCGGACGCCCTCACCCAAGCTTTAAAGATGTCTGCAAGAGAGACCTGAAGAAGTGCGGCATCGATGTTGCCACGTGGGACAACCTTGCTCAGGACCGCACATCCGGGCATGCAACTGTGAAGAGCGGTGTGTGGATGGGTGAGGAGTCTACAAACACAGCCATCGCCGCCAAAAGATCAAGGCGGAAAGAAAAACAGCGCCTGCAACAGAAACGTAGCTCTTTCATCTGTGGCAACTGCCAACAGGACTGCCACTTGTGGCTTGAGTTGTACAGTCACTCCCGCAGGTGCAGATGAGCAGAAACTGGAACTACTCCATCGTCTCATGAAGACGAAAGGATGCCGACGACGACTGTCAAAGTGACTGTAAAAAGCTGCTATCTGAAACTAAACACCTTGGCTCATAAAAAAATAGAAAAGTATGGCTGATCTCTTTCATGTGGCCAAGTGATTAGGTTCTATGGTTTCCAATCATAGGGCTGAAGGTTCAAATCCAGCTGCTGGCAGTATGTTGTAGCCCTTGGCAAGCCACGTACTTCACCTCTGCTTGCCTCTCTAACCCAGAAGTATAAATGGGTACCAGCATTAGCTGGGAAGCAACCTGCGATGGCCTGGCATTCCATCCTGGGGGGAGAAGAAATATTCTCAGTCATTTCATGCCAAGGAAACCACAATAAACACCAGCCTGATAAGCCACATTGGCTCGTACCAGACTTGCTGGTGCTTCTAACAAGAAAGATACATGCATGTGTCTATGACATCAATCTATGGCCTTAACGTACATCATCTTCACTACTTGAAAAGACAACTTACAGTCACTGCAGAAGACAGACTTCTCTTGGATGGACAGCACATGTTTCTTCCACTCTCACTACCATCTCTGCTTCTATCCACTTGCCAAAAAGTGCCCTAACAATAAAGAAAAAGTTAACTCAGTGGGCTGGAGAAATAGAAAGGCCTCATTTCCGTCAATCAATATGAATGATTCCAAAGCCATTTTCATGATTAAAACAACCACAATATATAACCCTAACTGTACAAGGTTGTTTGGCTAGAAACCCTGCCAGATACATCAGTCTGCATCAGTTGTCTAAGTAATTTGCTTGCTCAGTGTAACAAGATCCTACAGGTCAACTCTCCCCAAGGCCAAACAGCCTGGGAGTCAAGTAGTTGCCAGCCACCACAAGATCCAACAGTATTGTTCATATGAGACCAGCTCCCATTGTCTCAACATGACCACTTTGGCTGCTCTTGATTGCCCAGTCTATCAAAAGGTGTGTTCTCATTGGACTTTTTTTGGTTAACTTACTGCTTTTTTTGGTTAACTTACTTCTTGAACTTCATATGACCATCATAACAAAACAATATGTCGGATTGAGTGTGCACCTAATTTTTATAAATTGAAACACGGGACGGCCAAGTCACAGTGCCAGCTGTGACAAGTCACATGGTCCAAAATAACCTCTTTTTTTAATCATTCACCAGCACAGTGTGTCAAACAGAACTTCTAAGAATACATGTACACTCAGACTTCAATCACCGACACTTGCAGACAGGACTCGAGCAGAAAACCACACTCCAGTCATATGGAACAATACATGACATGTAAGTTGACTTGTCTCTGCTGATCTGCTTCACTGAGTATCATGACCACACTACATGTACTGTATGAGGCCAAAATGCAAGAAAGGGATTTCTAAAATCTACGGTCATTTGCAAAAGTTTAAGACCACCTGGAATTTTATTGGCATTTCTGTCACTGGGCCTGCATTACATTGTGTCATTGAATAGTGTATAGCATCACTGTAGTAGTGCTATCTGTATATCCATTTGAATGAAATTCTATGCAAAGGCAGGTCTTGTATGATATTTTGTCTGTAAGGGAACATGGGTAGTAAGAAAAGAATCAGAAACGAGAGCTTATCTGTCTGTTTGCCAACAGAACAGTGGGCTTTTTCGCACTCTATTGTACATTTGAGACTCTTGTCGCATAACCCCTGATGATGTGCCCCAGAACCCTCTTCACGTGGTGGACTGAGAGTGTGCACAAATATGAAATTAGTTAAGATTGGCCCCGAGTCCCCAATAAGTCTAGCTGTTGAAAAACCGCTATACAATGCTTATGGGGAAAAATTGGATATTCAAAAAATCAATTAAAATTAAGACAATGATGTCATCATCACATCATGAATTTGGAAAAATTCTTTTTTCCGGGTCTTTGTTCGCGAAGTTACCAAAAATGATGGCTTGTGTACAGAGTCAATGGGCTGAAATAAATGTTGAGAAATCAATCCTAAATCAAACGACGTCATCATGATGTACATCAATTTGGCATTTATTTTGCATCAGGGTCTTTATTGGCAGTAACTTTGATGACGATTGAACATCGTCAAGTTACTGAAATCGTGGCTTCAAGACATGTACAAAATCAGTGGCTGAAATAAATGTTGAAAAATCACTAATAAATCAGATTATTGATGTCATCATGACGTCATCCATCTGAAACAATTCTTGTATCAGGATTTTTGTTGGCTATCACTTTGATAACGATCAACCGTCGCAAAGTCACCAAAATGTGGCTTCAAAACATGTACGAAGTTAAGGAGGTAAAAATACCTGTGCTAAAAAACTGCTCCTTTAAGTTCACGTCACTTGATTTGCATTTAAACTGAAGAAATTTTATGAAATATTATTTGATATTTTGACTTGAACAGAAGGGAAAATTTAGTCTGATTTCTCTTTTGTTCTGGTAGTAATTCTTGGTCGAAGTTGGAGACTATTCAACTCATTAAGATTGATAATAGTGTGTCATAGAAATACGTGTACAAATCCTATGGAGAAAAACTACAGCTTCAATCTCATGTCACAGGACCCCTGACAATGTCATTTAGACAATTTTGCCCTGGAATCTTCTCATCGTGGTTGATTACAAATGTGGATAAACATGGAATCATCAGTCTGATTGACCAGAGTGCCAAAGACTGGCTGTTGAAAGATGATGTTTCTCGACCCCTAGTGATCTTATCCTAACATTTCTAGAATTCTCATCTATAACACATCCCCGGCTCATACATGTATGCATACGCAAATTAATTTACATAAACCCTAGGGGGTTAGGGTTAAATCAGACTCATAATTCTTACAACATGAAGTTGTGTCCCTTTAAGATGATGTCATGTGGCGTTTTAACTTTACTAATCACGTAAAATACGTCTCCATCCTCAAACATGTAAAAAATGGATTGAATAGGACTCAAACATCCTGCAGTTATTAAACATCAAAATTATCAACAGTAAGATTACGCCTCTTGACCTGTGATCAATGTCCTTGTGACTGTTTTATAAGTATTTAAGTTTAATGATACATGACCTAATGAGGTCATCATGATATCACTTGACAATCATCCAACTTAACAGTTGTATCAACTTTATGAATTTCATGGTGATTGTTTCATGTTTAAACAATCTTCTTTGCTCAGAATGTTTAGAAAAAAAGGCTAAATGTGACAAATTTTTCATCGTGACACTAACCAAAATTTCATACAACACAGCGCTCATTGGGTCCATTAGAAGATTTTTTTTCTGTAGATACCGAACAGTATATGTTACATATACCACAGATGACGTCTCATCTTATCACTGTTCTCAAAGAATTAACAAAATACTTCTCCCTTTAGGAGATTTGCCAAAGATGTAGCTAAAATAAGAACAGTTGCCTTCAGAAAACTAATTACTCCCTCTCCTTATGGCCTAGATATGGCACTAAATGCCACGCTGATCCAAGGGGTATATAGGTTACCAATGCCCCGTTCAACAGTGACTGACATTGAATTATTAAGCTCAATTTGCAGGATAGTGAAAAATATACATCTGAAAATTATGTGAGTGCCATACCATACAACCTCCTGTTCTTTGTTGGTAAGCCTATGGAGGGGTGACTGTTGACACTCTGCATTTCTAGTCATCACTCGCATTTACAGTTCATTCCTCAACAAGTTCTGTCGATAAGAAAACAAAAGAAAGAAAAGTAGCAGTGCAAGAACATCCCCATTTTTATATATACGTGGCAAATATATTCCAGACACTGCAGAACAAAGGCCAAATTAGGACGCAAAATATCACTCATTCGAAACCACACATACATGGCCGTGGTGCAATTCAAGTAACACTTGTTGTTTGGGCATCACCCACCTTACCTTACAATTTCTGTCTGTTAAACAAGCAGATGTACTCAACAGAAAATGCACATAATTTCTTTCAGTCACTTTATTAATCGTTTGGTTATTTGTGTGAAGAAGACACAAGATATTTGACATAAACATGATCAAGTTACATATCAAAAAGAAGTAAATTTGGATATTTGAGGAAAACATGGCTGTAAGTTTGTTTCAAGAGAGCACTCCATATTGATCAAGCTCTTCCTAAATTGAATAGAAATTTGAGCATAGTCTGTTCTCAGCCTTGAAAAGGAAGCCCTCGGGTAAGTGCAAATTCACATGATGGAGCTTTCAGTTAACAAACATGACAATGTAACAGTTTGTAAACTAACTTCAATGAAATTTGGCCACAGGGAATATAAAGAAACATTTCTGAGAACATTCGGTGAGGAATTTCAAACATTCCTGAAATTTAAAGATGGAGACTCCTCCCCCACAGAAATGTTGCGAGGTCTGCTATTGAATACCTACCCCAAACAGTCTCAAGTAAATCTCACTTTCTGTTGGTTGCAGTTTTTCAAATAATCTTGCTATGAGTACTTTGATGAAGCTGTTCTCACCCGTCTCTCAATACTGGGGACATCCAACATGTATTGAAGACCGCCCTCATGTCTGTGCTGATGAACATCTCTATCATCACAAAAGGAAAACATTTATTACAGGTGCAGCAGTTCATGTGTTGATGCAAGGGAAAACTTGTGTCAGAACTTGAACACAAATTCATCGTATGTGTGCACATGTACTTATTCATTGGTATAGCAACCTTGGGTATAAATGGAGATTACGTGGGGACCTGAATTGTTAAAGTGGGGGGGGGACAGGGCACGTGGATGTTGATGAGGGAACCATTTATGATGGCGGTACATGGATGTACCCCCCCCACACACACACAAGTGTGTATTTACCTGCAACTGGGGACCCCCTATTGTTCCTCTTTTGTTTGTACTTTAACTTTTTTAGAAGACCACCCATATGTTTTGTACACAGTTGTCAATCGGGGACCCTCTGTCAATCGGGGACCTTATTGTCCTCTATTGTTCAAGGTCCCCAATTGAATGCAGAAACAAACTCATGTACACAAATTTTGATTCATGACTGCATTAATCAGAACTGGCAATCTGTCTATGTCAATGGAACAGTAGGCCTTTCCACCATCACCTGTTAATTTCCTTGCTTTGTTGTACAGCAGCTTCCTTTATCGATGGTACCCGTGCCTCTGATATTCACATGTAACTGCAGTTACGTTGCATGCTTGGAACCAACATGGAGAACAGATTTACCTCTAGCTTTCACTCCAGTAGTAGTACAAAGGACTATACACATGAAGCAAATAAGGAAATTCAATTATTCTGTATAAACAGCTTACAAAAATAATCATAGGGCTACTTTAAAATTTCATACATGTTTGGATATTTACCATGAACCTGTAATGACATGATTTGTCCTCTGAGGGGCATAATTATGAAATACGGTATGTACCGCGAGTGTTTTGAGGGACTTTAGTCAATTCTATGCCTAGGTTCAGCGCAATTGTGGGAGATTTAAATGTGACACTTTTTCTTATACAAGCTTCTTTTGTCTAGTCAGCAACTTGTCTGTACATACCCTATATCACCCTATAGTTAGCACTGCTTATTAAGCCTCCTGTAGTTAACTGTTCAGACTGGTGCGTCTTGCTGAAGAGTGAATATTACAAACATTACCACTCACAGCTCTCTTCAGCCTTCCCACATTTGCACTTTCCTGCTCTTGTCACCAGTCACAGCTGGGTTTGTGTCTGATTGATCACTTGAGTAATCCGCTTGTTTATGTGGGACTGTGTTGGGTTGTTATCACATCTTTTCCTTTTTACGTTTAGTCACGTACGCATTCTATTTTCCTTAGAGGGCCACAAGAGAAACTTTTTTTTCCTTTTGTATGGCTGGTATCGGTTGCAAGATGGATATAGCGCACTGAAGCGCACCGATTGAGGCTGGTTGATAAATTATGGAATTCAGACACAAGCTTCTACTGATGTTTGAAGCAGTGATGTTATTCAGGCTCCAAATCACTGTGAAAACTACATGTAAAAGATATAAAATAAACAAAATTGTTTAAATCTTGAGGACAGCTTATTGAGAATTAAAATCACATGGGAATATCCAGAGAAATTAAAGGCCAAAGCTCCCAAGGAATCCAATAAAACAACAAGCATGACAACGAATACAATCACGAATACAACGTTTGAAGGCCAGAAACTTGGAGCTCTCCAAGAGGAGCACAAGCTTCTGAACTGGCCTTTCCAGGATGGAAAAGTTTGCCTTCCCGCTTCCCTAGCCGACTCAACTTCTTTGATCCAACTTGAATCTTGACCTTTCTCATGAGGCCATCCTTATCAGTAGTAGTTCCTACTACGACGCCCATGGGCCACTCATTCCGAGCCACCTCTGGTTCTAACAATAGGACAATGTCCCCAACTTGGATGTTCCTTCTTGTTTTTATCCAGCATTGCCTCCAATTAAGGTTTTGGAGATACTACTCCTGCCATCTGCTCCAAAACTGCTCGGTGAGGAACTGAATTCTTCTCCATCTTTTCTGAAGGTACATGTCTTGAGAAACAAAATTGCCCGGTGGTGGCAGGGGCATGCTAGACTTCATACTAAGGAGATGATTGGGCATCAGTGGTTCCAAACTCATGGGGTCATTAATGGTGTTGATTGATAGAGGACGACAATTAACTAACTATAGCCATTGCTTCATAGAACAATGTGCGAAGGGAAGAATCATCTAATCTCCCCGGGCAAAGTGCCTAAGAATGCTTCTTATTGTTCTAATTTGGCATTCCCACACAGCCCCAGCATGGCTGGAACCAGGAGTGTTCATGAAGAAGTCACACTCTTGATCTGCTAGGTAGGCTGTCACCTTGTCTGTTTCAAGCTTTTTCTTGACAGCATGCAACTCATTCCTTACTCCAACGAACTTACTGCCTCGGTCAGACCATATCTGACGGACCTTTCCTCTGATGGCAATGAAACACCTAGGCCCATTGATAAAAGCATCAGTAGAGAAGTCATCTATCAACTCAAGGTGAACTGCCCTGGAACATAGACATGTAAATAAGAGCCCATATCTCTTGCACTCCTTCCTTCCTTGCTTAGTGGTGAAGGGACCAAAGCAATCAATACTGCAGTGCGAGAATAGTGGAGACAATTCAACATGATCCTCTGGTAGATCCGCCATCTTCTGCTCTTGCACAGGTCTCCGGTTTCTTCGGCAGATTATACATTTCTTTATGAGGTCTCCCCCGCTGATAATCCGGAAACCATTTGCCCTTATTTCAATGCGAGTGATGCCCAACCTTGATGGTGAACCTTCTCCTGATTAAACCACAATGATTTCAGAGATGTAGCTGTCCTTGGGCAATATAACTGGATGTTTGGCCGAAAGTGGGAGCGATGAGTTTCTTAGGCGACCTCCAATGCGCAGAATCCCAAGGTCATTATAGGGTCTAAATCCCTTTGAGGGGGTTTCTCCATGAACTCAATCTCCTGAACTATTTTAATCAAGAAGGAGATTGCCTCCAGTCGCTCTTGAACATTGGTCAGACGAGTGTAGGCGATGCCCTTCACTACTCTTTAGTCTTGCAACAGCTCGCACAAGCAAAGACCAGCTGGAGAACCTTGACAGCCTTGACAAAATGCTGGTATCACTCAACTCGGTCACTCCAGTGCTTAGGACTACCAACTTCTTCACTTCTGGGGCCTCAAGGGACAACTCATGTGCCTCTCCAGGAAAACACTCAAAATTAGGTCGCCATAAAAACTCTGGGCCCGTGTACCAGGTAGACTCCTGAAGGAGAGATGCGGTGAGCCCTCTCGAAGAGTGGTCAGCGTGATTGGAGCTGGACTCAACTTAATCGATCGGTCCTTACTGCATATGGTTGATTTCCTTGACCAGCCACTGTTTCCCTGGGAGTAAGAACTTCAGGGCAGTCGAATCCTATCAACATACCGATCTAACAATTTTGAATGGGTGGGAGTCTGCTGGCAATTTTCTTGAGATGCGGCCGTCTCAAGGCTGTCTCTGAGGTGGGAATAAGTGATCTTTCTGCGGGGATGAGATCCCTGGTGTGCAACTTTGGAAAGGTGATGACCTTCTCAGAGTGCGTCCCTATAACTGTAATATCCTTAAGGAGAGTGCAGTCTGAGAGTGTAGAATTTGACGTCATTGTTGCCAACTTCAACTGGACTGGAGCGCAGAAAGGCACCTTGAATCATTTTTGCTGCTGCTCCAGAAGTTTATTTCCAGAGATAGAATAACTTATTCGCAGCTACAATGTTTCGCTGTGCAATCATTGTGGTAAAGGCATTGTTCCACTCGGGAAACTGCATTGGGTCTCCACTGAAGGTACTTGGTTCAAGTACTGGCAGTCTCCCCAGGGAAAGACTATCTTGAAAGACCTTCAACATAGTGGTCATGTCACTATGAGATTCTTTTAATGCAAAGGAAGTTGCGACATCTGAACTAGAGGTATCAAGGGAGAGGTGAAATGCATCACTTTCTGTCTCGCTATGGGCTCTCTGTTTTAGTTCTTCATCTTCGTAAACCTTAAGTCGAGTGGCAGCGACCATCACTTCTTTCTCAGCTTTCATTCTTTCAAGCCTATCTTCTTCCTTTATCTTTCTTTTGAATTCTTCCTGGATCTGGTTCAGCTTATGACACTGTGTTTGGATTTGCTGCATGGACTGAAGTTCCACCTTTCTTGCAGCTAATTCTGCCGCCGCCTCTGTCTTACCGGAAATACCTGACCGATTGGATTCTGGTAAAGCCTGGGTCTCTGTGACGCTTCCGAAGACAGATGGATATTTCCCTTTGTCCAGTCCCGAGGAGACGTAGAACAGTGCAGTCTCCGGATTAAATTCCTTGACATCTTCAAGTCGTTGCCTCACCAGTGCCTCCATGTCTTCTGAAACCTGAGAAGTGCAGTCAACTTGACAAAGAATATCTGGGTTCGGCGTTTGAAGTTTCCGCAGGTCTTGGTAATTGTGCAAGATGACTTGGAGGCAATCTTGGATCTTATGCAGCTGATACGAAGCTCCAGTTCTTCTTTGGGCTGAAAACACTCAGGCACTCTCTGGTTGATTTGGCTTCTGCCTTCCACCTGGAATAGGCATTGTTGTATCTTCGTTCTTTGTCTTGTATGGCCTGTTCCAGGTTTGTTTGAGCCTTCTCGGTAGGTTTCCTTTCTCTTCTGCTGCGCCGCAGCCCTTGATCCGAAACAGCACCAGTTTCCTGCTTCTCTGTTTCTGTGGTTGACATGATTCTAACTAATCACTTACTACCAAAAATTTATTCAACAGGTGAAAGGCAATTATTATACGAGTTAGAATGTGCTTTGTCAGATACCCCTTTTTCTTGTTTCTTAATCAATGAACATGTAAAAGCTACGCACTTCTACAAAGGGAACAATTTCTACAATGTACATGTGAGCTTATGTCTTATACTGGCATACATAAACCAAGAAGCCACTTAGACATAAACTGTGTAGCCTAACTCTGTCTAAAGAGCAGAAAGGGTCAAACAAACATTGCCATATTTCAAGCTTGTTTTACTACATCAAGATTGTCCTTCCAATATCCATGGGGGGACTAACCCAGGGTGACTATTCGACCGTCTGCATTGACCTTGTCAGAAGGGTGCTGAAGGGCAGGGACTGACTGCAACCCAGATGCATAAGGGAGCTTTATCTCCAGGGAGCGCCAGGGTAGAAACGTGCATCCATCGCTGAGGCAACGTTTTCACTATAGCGCACTGAAGCGCATGGATTGAGGCTGGTTGATAAATTACGGAATTTGGACGCACGCTTCTACTGATGTTTGAAGCATTGGTGTTACTCAGGCTCCAAATCACTGTGAAAACTATATATAAAAGATATAAAATACACAAAACTTTTTAAATCTTGAGGACAGCTTATTGAGAATTAAAAACACATGGGAATATCCAGAGAAATTAAAGGCCAAAGCTCAGCCCTAGGAATCCAATGAAACAACAAGCATGACCACAAATACAATCGAAGTTAACATTATAGATACATGTACGTAGGTGCTCAAAATTCATAAAACATTAAAGTCCACAAAAAAGGGGAATGAAATCAGCAATGATCGAAAACTCTGGAGTAGACATTCACAAAGATTCACAAAGATTATCTTAAATGCAACATTTGGAAAGCCAATGAAAAAAGCATTCTTCAACGTACAAAGGCCAGAAACTTACTCAATGAAGCAGAGTACTTATTAAACCATCAACAAAACACAGTTGTAAATATTAGTACAGATCAATATCCTACCGTTTACGCCTATTGTCCGGCCTTACAACGCACATATACTCAAAATGGCAGCTCCATGTGCATTGTAAGATCTAAACAAAACAGATAATAAACCACCTAAAGTCTCATTACATGACACACAGTGCACTACTTAAGTTCAGTGTTTGTGTCAAACGCTAACTCAGATGTGGTTTCTTATAGTACCAAATTCTGCCAGAAATAAACAATTAATATAATAAACATTTATCTTAAACATGATAAAACAATGAAGGGAGTTTTTCTTACCATCAAATGGAAAAGTACCGGCAAATATTACATCAAAATCTTGAAATGTTGATGAGGGCTCGACATGCAGGTAATGTGTAGTGTTACCCCAACTGGAAATTTTAGAGAGTGTGCCAACATGGCCAAGAACTTCCCCGTTCACAGGGGAGTTTTACTAAGTATATTCATAGACCATGCACCTTGAGGACGTACGGGCCAGCTGACCTCTAGCCTCCAACTGATTTACGGGAGGGCAATATCCAGAGTAGATTGGGCCTTCAGTATACATATGGGTGTTGTTTAAAGGGATTTTCTAAACTGCCACTTACAATGAATTTAAGTTAAAGTTCATCGGTCAACTGTCAAATTCTTTTTTTTTTGGTGTCCTGACCTTTGAAATAAATTGTGACCCAGTTCTCCCGAACCAGGTGTCTTCAGATCTTGTCACTCTCCCAAAGTCTCAGGTAATTTAGCGAGGCAAATTTCGCGGCTACACAATTGTAAAACGTCCGCAAATGTACGTACATGTAGATGTAGTATGCTCCTTCCTGATTAGATTTGCCTTTGAATAAAATCTATCAAACTAAAACCATTAAATAATGTAACACGGGACATATGGCTGCTCTCACACGTGGTTGAACTACATGCTACATCTTCTAAAACATCACTGTGACTTATGGGACATCTATGGACCGCACATTTTGACTGTACTTGTTTAAGTTGCCACAACTATCTCAGTTTTAGGATTTGGTTTTCAGTTCTTGCCTAGAAGAATAACCAAAGACATAGCTGAATTGTACTTACGTCAGATTTGATTATTTGAACTTTTTCAGTGGTTGCCAATAATTACATGTGACTTATGGGACAAAATGCTGTGACTGATGGGACACTATCCCACTATAATAATTCATCATGACTTAGTGACATACCTTTTACTTAAATTTTGCCCAAGTAACTTCTAAACCATCAAAGCAATTTTCAGCAAGAAGAAATATACTTAAATTTAACACTTTCAAGACAATACGTCAATTTTGAAATATTTTAACAGGAATAAAAAGTAACCCCTTTTGTACTCGTTAACAGGAAATCATTAGGTGAAAGAACTCCAAATAAATACCAAATTAATTTGTCCAAGAATTTTGAAAATCATGTTGTTACACAGGATTTTGAGCCTGTAGAACACTAGCAGGCCACATATTGGTTAGAGGTTAGCTGTATACATCACACTGAATTGTGACTGATGGGACAAAATTACAGCAGCTTGCCTAAGCATGGGTTGCCCTGTGTCATTTTTGCATGTAACTACTCATTTTACATTTCACTTGAGGTGAAACAGAAAGGTGAAGCTGCAATCTGGCACTGGGACAAAGCCTACACTTTGTACATGCCCCTAGCATTAAGAAGCATCAGTTCAACATCCATGTGCAATTTTATTTGTGCTGAAGTGTACCAGATAGTGTCCCTTTCTGGTTCGAAGGTGAATGTTGTCCACGGTAGCCTATTTGACACATCTAATTTGATACTGGTCATCTTTCACATTTAATATCAAGCCATGGTAAATGTCTGACTCGTAAATGTCCGACTCGTACTGCACATTGACCCATTGTCCACATGTGTATGTGACACGCTGGGGTGGTACTCCAGCTGGCTGTACAGCTCTATCATCAGTGATTGGACCATCCTTCTTGGGTTTGAAGGAAAAGGTACCCCTTTCAGATGCATCTACTACTGCGTGACGAGCATACGTAATCATGTATGGTTCAACAGCCTCAAAGTAATGAGCAGTACGGGTGCCTGGGATTGGTTGGATTTCCTCTTCAGTTTTGCCCTGCAAACACAAACCTGTACAAATTGAGACATGGTTGCAACATCGTGACTGATGGGACATACATAAATAGGCATATCCTTAAATGTGTTTGCATGTACCAAGTTGTATAATTTATTCATACATCAAGTGCAAATTTATATAGGCCTACAGAAAATTTGGCCAAAACACCTCTTCCCCCCCCAAAAAAACAGGGTTCGCACACTCTCTTCACACCCACATTGCATCCTGAATTTGAATACTGAGACAAATTCACACCCACCTGTATTTAGCTTTACGCTGGTGTTCATGTTCAGTCTTCATTTTTCTCTGGTTTGCAGACATTTACAGCTTTTTCTGGTGTTCCCACTGTTTGTGGAACTTCAACTGCTTTTTCTTGTAGTCATCATATTTTCCTTCAGCCTTCATATGCTCGACTCTTTCTCTTTGGCGTTGTGCACAACTCTTGGGAGGCATGGTTTATGCACATTTAACGTGACTTATGGGACAAAAATGTACGTCCTCCCAATAAGCTAATTTCCAGTCTAACCCAGATCCCACATGCTTTATGGATGCAAGTCTATGCTACATGTATGGTAGATAAAAAAAAGTCAACCACAAGTCCACAGTACTCTATTACAGTATATGAAGGAGACATTATGACCAAAATTGTGACTTATGGGACATCAGCCATGAGCACTTTGAAATGCATGTGGTACTTCACAGATATATATAGCATCCACTAAAACAATGCAGTAATTAGCAATTTACTGCTGTAAGGTCACATGGGCAATGGAACCTTCCATCAGCACCCTCTGCACGTATGGAGTTAATAAAAGTGCATGTATTGGGTAAACTCTGAGTGGCAAAGTACTGTACTAAAGGGAAGTGTATAGTTGGATGAATGTGATGAACGTGATGAATGGATGATGATACAATGAATATTAATGTACTTTTACATATTATAAACCATATATTTTTAAACAAACCAAAAAATATGAAAACAAAATTTTAAAAACCTCAAAAATGCTACTTTTCATGGAATTGACCACATACAGGATGTGATGATTGATGAATTTGCAAAGGCTTTGGAACTCAGTACACCCATAAATGGGGCCCGACGTATACTCCTGTCATATACTGGGCCCTGTCCCGATTCACAGAGATTTCTTTCGAAAAACTTTATCTGGGATATATAGGGCATAACTAAACATCAGCTTGATTTTTTGAGCTGAAATTGCACTGGTATGTTCACTACTTACGGGGTAAACTATCCTCTAGGTTGCTAATTGCAGAAAACTCACCTTTTCCCCATTTGGAGGAAAAAATGTTGCCCCACTTGCACAAAACTGACGTCTCTTTCGTGTCACGTCACAGAGTGACAGCAGTGCTATACCAATGATTTGCCACAAGCAGTGTGTGACTGGACAGGGAACCAGCCAAGGGATTTGTGTATTAGCTGCACATTTTTTCCTACCTCCGTGGTGTACGGTACATTACATGTACATGCAATGTTAGAATTCTGGACATGTATACAGTACTTATGCGCCAAAGTTTGACAGTCTAGTAAGAAAGACTGGGATTTTGCCTTCTCATCTGTGGTAATTAATGATGCATCCAAGTGCCTGGCTACCCCCAGATAGAACTGTGGGGTCCGACGTCATTCGCTTGGAGCGGAGCAGACGTCGGACCCCACAGTTCTGGGCCGGGCTGCATAGTGCCTGGCCTTCCCAGATTACAAGGCCAGGCATCTCATGCACATGTCAGTAAGTACATGCAATTTTAGAATTCCGGAAATTATTGTGTACTTTAATACAGGTATGTTAAAGTGTGTCTACCTTCCGCAGTACCAGAGTTGACGAGACCAAGTTGACTTGGGACCAAGTTAATTGACCCGAGACGGAGTTGATTCTCTGGGAGTGAGTTGATTCCAGACCCTTTAAGTTGGTGACTTCACACTGACATGACGGACGAGTATACAGTGTTTTTACATTGCCATGTTTCACCGGACCATATCCAAATTTTTAAAAAGGCAATTCGTAGAGTTTAAGGTACTCAGACTATTATTAAATGATCTACATTATCCCGATGCAGTCGCGTCAAACATCATTTCAAAAATTCAGATATGCACAGCATGCCAAAGTGAATTTGGGCTAGCACTCAGAAAAAAATTATTTTTGACCTTGTTGGGCTTATATCATATGGGATAGCCTAGTATTACAGTTGCACATGAGCACATCATCACACCCAACGACTTGCTAGGGAGGGATAAACAATTTGCAAGATGTGTGCAAAATCAAAGTGGGCATATAGCCTAGGCCTACTAAACTCATGTCATTTTCACAGAAATGGGCCATGTACATGTACTGTACGCATAATGTGCCTAGTGTTGATCCTAGTCCTACTCCTATTCCTAAGATTAGTCTCAACATGGTCATACTATTTAGCGTGACGCTAAATATAGCATGACTCATATACTTAAATGATATAGACTCAACCAGGGGCCAATTTCAGCCTGAGAGCTGCTTAAACACAAAATTTGCTTTGAAAAGCATGAAAAAACCTTGCCTGACAAATCAGGTTACCAGCCAAAACTTCATGTGATGTATATTGGTTTGAATAGTATTCACCTGTCTTTTGGTTAGCATGACAACCACATACATGTAGATTTTGAGCTGAGAGGCCCAACCTTTGTTTTTTAAGCAAGGTTTTTGTGCTTAAGCTACTTTTTTGCTTAAGCAGCTCTCTACACGGTATATGAAATTGGCTCCTTGGTCTTTTCCTTTGTCTCAAGTACTACTATTGTAGGCCTATGATAGTGCATTTTATTCCTGTAAAGTATTAGTAGGCCTATAGAAAAAAGCAAAATACATTGTACATGTACTTACTCCATACCATGAAGGTGTGCTAGCCATTCCTCAGAGACTTCTTTCTCACGAATGTCTTGATAGTATTGATACACAAAGCTGCAAATATAAACGGGTTAAAGCGACCACCATTCGTTCGGTATTACTACCGTCAATCAACGTGCACGTGTGCCACAGTACCCACGTGCTGTTTGTAGTGTGTCTGTCTGCAGCAGGTCCGCCATTATCCGTGTTTTCGACGCAGCGTTAGTTTTGCGTAATGACGTCTGCATCGGAGTGCCTAGCTTAAGGCTGCATCCGAATCTGTTGTCTAGAGCTAGGTCTTCACTCCATTGGAATGCGTGGAGACACGTAGACAACAGAGCTAGCCGTAGCCCTGGAAGCCCATTTCGGACACGGCCTAAGTTCTAGCCTCGCCCCTGTGCAACAGTCACGTGATGGTGCCTGAGAGCGGGGAACTCGAGTTGGAGCGACCCGGAACATGTGAGCCGGCATCAACCTCGAGGCCGTGCAAGTCTCGATAACTTTCACCCTGAAGATTCCAGAGTATTGTACACAGCTTTCATAGCACGGACCAAAATGAGCTATACTACATTATTACAATATTATTACGTACAGTACGGTTAAATTAGCAACTTATTGAGGTCTGATTGTTCGCAAAATGTAGGCTCTTCTTTCAGACCGAGTTGATTTGTTCCCCGTTTTCCAGATTTCATTACTTTCGACAACAATTTTAGCTGGACGACTGCGAAGACAGTGACTTATAGCATTCAGATACTGGAATCAGAAGGCAACGGGGAGACTGACATTGGCAGTCTTATTGTTTCCTGTTTAACCAGTTGGACAGAGTCCTCGACAGAGACCATGTTTCTTGTGGGTAATCCAGCGGGAGCTAGCTGGTTAAATAGTACTGTTTGTCTTTTTTATGTCTTGTATATTCTCTCTCCCTCTCTCTCTCTCTCTTGTAAACTTTGTTAGTGTATTCCGTGAAATGTTGATAGCGAAAATGAAATAAATGAAATGATATGTCTAGTACGAGGCGGAGGATGAAAATTAAGCCTGGGCTAGGGGTGTTGACATTTTCCGCCACCCACTGCAGTCTGGGAATGCTTGAACTGGTTTCGTACATCAGCATTCCCTATAGTGAAAGCACTCTGTCAGAAAAAAAGGAAACTGTATGGAGTTCCTTGTCCCTTCCACAACCACCATTTTGTGTCTCAGACTCTTAACTGTGAATGCCAGTGGCTTGTTTTCGGCCAATCGGACTCGGGACTTAAAGTTCGTTCAACTGTACTGTACTGACCAATCATGTTCATTTATAATATAAGCCTACAGCGATCATGTAGGTCTTTTATTTTGAAGGCGATTTTTCGTAAACCTTTGACAAATTTTTTTCTTTTAAAACATTTCTTTTATACTCCTATGAGTCCATCTTTCATCTTTGGCTTGATAAGCAGGTACTATACTAAAGAAAGTTATTATTAATTTATGCTTGACTTGTTTACTTCCAATAGATCTCTATCATTGGTTTTCATTGCTTTTCTACCATTCAAAGTAATTTAACCAAACTGAGGCCAGTGGCAGGAAGGAAAAATAGTCTTTCCCTTTTATCAATATGCGCAGTTGCATTACCATTGCCGATGGGTCTAAGATGGAATTCCATATCTGCCGTCGCCTGTCGCCCGTCGTGCGTCGCGCGTTAGGGACAGTAGAGTTAGGGACAGTAGGGTGAGGAATATTATTGGCGTTAGGGTTAGGATAGTGTGAGCGTTGGTGATTAGGTTAGAGAAAGGGAAGAAAGTTTGGGCTATATGTCCACATCAACATTTGACACAACTGAAAATACGACAACTCAAGTCAACATATTAAAAATATGTGATACAAATGACAGGAACAGTGCTCACTTTTCAAGTACGCAAGGAAGTTGCTGTAAAGAGACTCGCTTGACAGGGAGGTATCTGAAGAACTAAACCACGTATAAGATCCACCATACAACATGACATGTTAGGCCTATTTAGCAGAACTGTTGGTGTTCCCGATTCACTCCCACCCCTGGAAAAAAAATGACCTGCGTGATACTATTCAGGGTGCATTCCGCGAAATGGTTGTATTTCTGCGTGGTTGTATTTCTACGGGAATTTTACAATAAAACATGCCGTAAACAGGAGGGATCACAGAAACATTTCTGTAAATCCCGAATTTGGGACTAGTAGTTTCCAGTTCGGGTTAAATCTTTCACAAAAGCCCCAAATTGCGGGCCTATTTGGATAGACAATCAGAGCTGGGCGAACAGTTTTACTATTTTGGATGTATCTGTGGGAAAAGGCAAATAAAAACAAATCGTGGCTTAAACCCATAAAATGGAAAGGAAAAGTGATCTACTGGCCATAATCTTGAATTTCCGGAGAAAAAACCGCAGACAAACCGCCTCCGAGAGTCAACAGGCGGCGCTATTTCGTTTTGATTTTTCACTAATTGAAGCCCCGTTGAAGACAAGGTAAAATCGACCACGTTTGCAGCCCCGGTGCAGGCAACCGAGGTCCTCGGGCCTACCAACCCCATCCCCAAAAAGTGTTCTTTGGTCATTCAGCTTTCAATTGATTTTGAAATTTCTAATTATCCTCCCAAAACAAACTCACCCCCCAAAAAGTGAACGCTCCCTAGTCTGTCATCAGCGGCCGTTTTTCAAATGACATCCCTCCACCTTTTCAGTCTCTTGGAACAATTTTTAAGCAGCATTTCTCTATGCTTTGCCCTGGGGTGGGAGCTCTTGAATCTGGGGAGTTCATTCTGGGCCATTCTTCCACAATCCCACAATTTCTTGGGCCACTTAATCTCCTCTTTTTCAAATAAACTCTTGGGGTACTTTTTCAGCACCTCGGTCTGGCGAAGATTTCTCCTTGAATTGGGCAGAGCACTCCTACAGGCGCGTATTTTGGTGTAGTGCAACTTTCAAGAGTTGAGACGTGTCCGGACGGACGTGAAGTCCGGGGACTTTACCATACTGATGCGCGCGCATTAATTTTAATTTACGAAGGAAAAGCTGCCAGTGAGAATTGTGTGTAGGCCCCTTGTGCATTTTGCTACATGATGCACTATTGTAGCCTTTTAATCACTCAGTCTTTGCAGAGCAAAATTCTGTGCATTATAACTTGGTTATAAAGGGTTTTGTTTTCGTCGTAATATGAACACCCAAAAGCAATTCTCGGAAATTGCCCGATGGTTAAGCTACTGTTCATCAGACCATCAGACGGTGGGTTCGAATCCCACTGATGACTTTTTTTCCCCAAAGCTTGCTGTCAGTCAGTAGCTATAAGAGACTCTAGTTCCCCCCGCCAAATACCAACAGTACCTTAGCCAACCGGGTAAGCTCTTCTGCTGGGACTGTCCGCGAAGTCCAGGTGAGCGCCTTAGTACAGGTTCGAGACGTTATGGCCGACTCGGCGGCCAGGGCTTAGGGGCTTGTCTCGTTTCCTCCCTTGCATGGTCGCTCGAACCCTTTTTGGGGTTAAATGGATGGGCAGGGAGGAAGTGTGGTGGGCCGGGAACCCCGAGATCCCAGAAGAGTCCTATATGGAAGCCGGTAACTGCGATTCCTAGCGAATTTCAGGAGTCCGTGCGCCTGAATGCTTGGTCAACACCACATAACTTTTAGATTTTTCCCTCACCTATTTTTTTTTAAATTTCGTGAGTGCAAAACTCTTAAGGTAATTTTCTGGGTTGAATACATGGATATTTTTTACTTATAGTCTTAATTTCTTAAATGTTCGAGAATAAAACCGATTTCAACCGTGTTCGGGTCCATTTCTGCCTGGTGATCTCAATGGGAAAAAATAAACAGCGGAGTATCTGTATAGTGAATGTTTATTATTGACAGTGTAAGAGAAATAGATCAAGGGGCGGCACAGTCTGGCAACACTCACCTCCTTATTTCGTTTATGGAAAAACATTTAATGCCAATGGGTCTACTATGGAATTCCATATCTGCCGTCGCCTGTCGCCCGTCGTGCGTCGCCCTTCAAATGGGTTGCAAAGGACCTTCAACAGCCGGGGTTTAACAAATGAACATGTGATGATTCCATTCACTTGTAAGGATCTTTTCCCAATAAGGCAAGTATAAATCCCACCTGCAAAGCATATACTAGTCCCATAATTAATGCCAATAATGCTGGACTACCCCTGCCCCTTGACAAGAAAATATCGCCTTTCTGAGAATTCAACCAAGTGTTTTTTGGGGGAAAAACATTTTCAGGAAAAATGTTCAGGCCATCCACAGTCTAAATCTAATTTACGTACTGTAAAAATGTGCCAACTTGTTTTCATCAGATTCTAGAAAGAAATCTACCAACCGATACAGATATTCCATTTTGTCCTCTCAATTTCACCTTGAAATCCAGAAATACTAGACAGTGCTGTGGATAAGAAACTGTTTGTTAAATGTATTGTTAGGGGGCAATTACCACTTGGTTTAAGTTTCAGAAAAAATGACGTGTTGGTTTTTGTGGGTGTGTATGCCATGGTGTATAGACCAATGAGAACAGGTTGTCCAGCACATCAGCATTATTTATGGGGCTAATAGGTAACGTTACTGTTTAAAAGACTTCTGTGAGCCTACCTGCAACTGAAGTCATGTCTAATTTGGAGTATGCAGCAGATTTCATCATAGGTATATAATGTTGAATCAGTTCGTCTCTTATGAAAAATATTAAGGAATCAAACATTGTAAATCATTTATTATTTACATTCAGTTCTGTGGGATTTCGTGCAGGGCCAGGGAGAGACAGAAATATTACATAGGCTATAGCCGTAACGTCAGGCCGTTAACGAGTAAAGTTACGTCTAGAGTAACTAAGTTACCAAGAACAACAGCCTACCCTAACAAAAGTCTATTTTGTTATTTTATTTATGTAACAAAAATGGTATTATGTCATATACACGTCACTTTACCCATGTCAGTCTTTTTAAAATGAAAGGATATCATTTCTTCTTTCAAGAAGAGTTCGGCGCAACGGCAAATACGAATGCATCACCTAGTTCTAATGGTCAAATAAATGAAAACCCTTTTTTACTATTTTCAAAGGGGGCTCTAATTAATGCCTACTTTGTTTTCACGGTCACGAGCATTCCCATATACAAGAACAGCAGCCATGCTTTCCCAGTTAGGGTTGGGGCTACGGTTAGGATAATAGGGTTAGGGTTAAGGAAAGGGTTAGGGTTAAGGAAAGGGTTAGGGTTACAGATAGGGTCAGGGTAGGGTAAGGGTTAGGGATGGGAATGGGGTTAGGGTTAGGGAGGGATTATTGTTAGGGTTACAGAGAGAGTTAGGGGTAAGGTTAGGGATAGGGTAAGGGTTACAGATTGGGGTGTTGTTAGGGTCAGGGATGGGGTTGTAGTTAGGGTTAGGGGTCAGGGTTAGGGTGAGAGGTAGGCCTATATAGGTTTGTGGTTAGGGTTAGTGACAGTAGGGTGAGGAATATTCTTGGCGTTAGGGTTAGGATAGTGTGAGTGTTGGTGATTAGGTCAGAGAAAGGGAAGGACGTTTGTGCTATATGCCCACATCAACATTTGACACAACTGAAAATACGACAACTCAAGTCAACATATTAAAAATATGTTATAGAAATGACAGGAACAGTGCTCACTTTACAAGTACGCAAGGAAGTTGCTGTAAAGAGACTCGCTTGACAGGGAAAGGTATCTGAAGAACTAAACCACGTGTGAGATTCACCATACAACATGACATGTTAGGCCTATTTAGCAGAACTGTTGGTGTTCCCGATTCACTCTCACTCCTGGAAAAAAATGACCTGCGTGATGCTATTCAGGGTACATTTCGCGAAATGGTGTATTTCTGCGTGCGAGCTCATTAATTTTTTTGTGATCGCACGGGATTTTTTTTACAATAAAACATGCAATAAACAGGAGGGATCACAGAAACATTTCTATAAATCCCGAATTTGGGACTAGTAGTTTCCAGTTCGGGTTAAATCTTTCACAAAAGCCCCAAATTGCGGGCCTATTTGGATAGACCATCAGAGCTGGGCGAACAGTTTTACTATTTTGGATGTATCTTCGGGAAAAGGCAAATAAAAACAAATCGTGGCTTAAACCCATAAAATGGAAAGGAAAAGTGGTCTACTGGCCATAATCTTGAATTTCCGGTGAAACAGTCGGAGACAAACAGCCTCCAAGAGTCAACAGGCGCCGCTATTTTGCTTTGATTTTTCACTGCTTTCTATGCTTGAACTGAACTAATTGAAGCCCCGTTGAAGACAAGGTAAAATCGACCACGTTTGCAGCCCCGGTGCAGGCAACCAAGGTCCTCGGGCCTCTCAACCCCATCCCCCCAAAAGTGTTCTTTGGTCATTCAGCTTTCAATTGATTTTGAAATTTCTAATTATCCTCCCAAAACAAACTCACCCCCCAAAAAGTGAAGGCTCCCAAGTCTGTCATTAGCGGCCATTTTTCAAATGACATCCCTCCACCTTTTCAGTCTCTTGGAACAATTGTTCAACAGCATTTCTCTATGCTTCGCCCTGGGATGGGAACTCTTGAATCTGGGGAGTTCATCCTGGGCCATTCTTCCACAATCCCACAATTCCTTGGGCCCCACATTCTCCTCTTTTTCAAATAAAGTCTTGGGGTACTTTTTCAGCGCCTCGGTCTGGCGAAGATTTCTCCTTGAATTGGGCAGAGCACTCCTACTGGCGCGTATTTTGGTGTAGTGCAACCTTCAAGAGTTGAGACGTGTCCGGACGGACGTGAAGTCCGGGGACTTTACCATACTGATGCACGCGCATTAATTTTAATTTACGAAGGAAAAGCTGCCAGTGAGAATTGTGTGTAGGCCCCTTGTGCATTTTGCTACATGATGCACTATTGTAGCCTTTTAATCACTCAGTCTTTGCAGAGCAAAATTCTGTGCATTATAACTTGGTTATAAATGGTTTTGTTTTCGTCGTAATATGAACACCCAAGAGCAATTCTTGGAAATTGCCCGATGGTTAAGCTACTGCTCATCAGACCATCAGACGGTGGGTTCGAATCCCACTGATGACTTTTATTTTCCCAAAGCTTGCTGTCAGTCAGTAGCTATAAGAGACTCTAATTCCCCCCGCCAAATACCAACAGTACCTTAGCCAACCGGGTAAGCTCTTCTGCTGGGACTGTCCGCGAAGTCCAGGTGAGCGCCTTAGTACAGGTTCGAGACGTTATGGCCGACTCGGCGGCCAGGGCTTAGGGGCTTGTCTCGTTTCCTCCCTTGCATGGTCGCTCGAACCCTTTTTGGGGTTAAATGGATGGGCAGGGAGGAAGTGTGGTGGGCCGGGAACCCCGAGATCCCAGAAGAGTCCTATATGGAAGCCGGTAACTGCGATTCCTAGCGAATTTCAGGAGTCCGTGCGCCTGAATGCTTGGTCAACACCACATAACTTTTAGATTTTTTCCTCACCTATTTTTTTTTTAATTTTGTGAGTGTAAAACTCTTAGGGCAATTTTCTGGGTTGAATACATGGATATTTTTAAATTTATAGTCTTAATTTCTTAAATGTTCGAGAATAAAACCGATTTCAACCGTGTTCGGGTCCATTTCTGCCTAGTGATCTCATTGGGAAAAATAAACAGTGGAGTATCTGTATAGTGAATGTTTATTATTGACAGTGTAAGAGAAATAGATCAAGGGGCGGCACAGTCTGGCAACACTCA
The DNA here is from genome assembly GCF_054643075.1 of Acanthaster planci. Taxonomy (NCBI): domain Eukaryota; kingdom Metazoa; phylum Echinodermata; class Asteroidea; order Valvatida; family Acanthasteridae; genus Acanthaster; species Acanthaster planci. Next base: position 9,589,613 of record NC_141785.1, on the reverse strand, counting down.
CCTCCTTATTTCGTTTATGGAAAAACGTTTATTGCCGATGGGTCTACTATGGAATTCCATATCTGCCGTCGCCTGTCGCCCTTCGCGCGTCGCCCTTTAAATGGGTTGCAAAGGACCTTCAACAGTCGGGGTTTAACAAATGAACATGTGATGATTCCATTCACTTGTAAGGATCTTTTCCCAATAAGGCAAGTACAAATCCCACCTGCAAAATTATACTAGTCCCATAATTAATACCAATAATGCTGGGCTACCCCTGCCCCTTGACAAGAAAATATCGCCTTTCTGAGAATTCAACCAAGTGTTTTTTTGGGAAAAACATTTTTAGGTAAAATGTTCAAGCCAACTTATCCACAGTCTAAATCTAATTTACGTACTGTAAAAATGTGCTGACTTGTTTTCATCAGATTCTAGAAAGAAATCTGCCAACCGATACAGATATTCCATTTTGTCCTCTCAATTTCACCTTGAAATCCAGAAATACTAGACAGTGCTGTGGATAAGAAACTGTTTGTTAAATGTATTGTTAGGGGGCAATTACCACTTGGTTTAAGTTTCAGAAAATATGACGTGTTGGGTTTTGTGGGTGTGTATGCCATGGTGTATAGACCAATGAGAACAGGTTGTCCAGCATATCAGCATTATTTATGGGGCTAATAGGTAACGTTACTGTTTAAAAGACTTCTGTGAGCCTACCTGCAACTGAAGTCATGTCTAATTTGGAGTATGCAGCAGATTTCATCATAGGTATATAATGTTGAATCAGTTCGTCTCTTATGAAAAATATTAAGGAATCAAACATTGTAAATCATTTATTATTTACATTCAGTTCTGTGGGATTTCGTGCAGGGCCAGGGAGAGACAGAAATATTACATAGGCTATAGCCGTAACGTCAGGCCGTTAACGAGTAAAGTTACGTCTAGAGTAACTAAGTTACCAAGAACAACAGCCTACCCTAACAAAAGTCTATTTTGTTATTTTATTTATGTAACAAAAATGGTATTATGTCATATACACGTCACTTTACCCATGTCAGTCTTTTTAAAATGAAAGGATATCATTTCTTCTTTCAAGAAGAGTTCGGCGCAACGGCAAATACGAATGCATCACCTAGTTCTAATGGTCAAATAAATGAAAACCCTTTTTTACTATTTTCAAAGGGGGCTCTAATTAATGCCTACTTTGTTTTCACGGTCACGAGCATTCCCATATACAAGAACAGCAGCCATGCTTTCCCAGTTAGGGTTGGGGCTACGGTTAGGATAATAGGGTTAGGGTTAAGGAAAGGGTTAGGGTTAAGGAAAGGGTTAGGGTTACAGATAGGGTCAGGGTAGGGTAAGGGTTAGGGATGGGAATGGGGTTAGGGTTAGGGAGGGATTATTGTTAGGGTTACAGAGAGAGTTAGGGGTAAGGTTGGGGATAGGGTAAGGGTTACAGATTGGGGTGTTGTTAGGGTCAGGGATGGGGTTGTAGTTAGGGTTAGGGGTCAGGGTTAGGGTGAGAGGTAGGCCTATATAGGTTTGTGGTTAGGGTTAGTGACAGTAGGGTGAGGAATATTCTTGGCGTTAGGGTTAGGATAGTGTGAGTTTGGTGATTAGGTCAGAGAAAGGGAAGAACGTTTGTGCTATATGCCCACATCAACATTTGACACAACTGAAAATACGACAACTCAAGTCAACATATTAAAAATATGTTATAGAAATGACAGGAACAGTGCTCACTTTACAAGTACGCAAGGAAGTTGCTGTAAAGAGACTCGCTTGACAGGGAAAGGTATCTGAAGAACTAAACCACGTGTGAGATTCACCATACAACATGACATGTTAGGCCTATTTAGCAGAACTGTTGGTGTTCCCGATTCACTCTCACTCCTGGAAAAAAATGACCTGCGTGATGCTATTCAGGGTACATTTCGCGAAATGGTGTATTTCTGCGTGCGAGCTCATTAATTTTTTTGTGATCGCACGGGATTTTTTTTACAATAAAACATGCAATAAACAGGAGGGATCACAGAAACATTTCTATAAATCCCGAATTTGGGACTAGTAGTTTCCAGTTCGGGTTAAATCTTTCACAAAAGCCCCAAATTGCGGGCCTATTTGGATAGACCATCAGAGCTGGGCGAACAGTTTTACTATTTTGGATGTATCTTCGGGAAAAGGCAAATAAAAACAAATCGTGGCTTAAACCCATAAAATGGAAAGGAAAAGTGGTCTACTGGCCATAATCTTGAATTTCCGGTGAAACAGTCGGAGACAAACAGCCTCCAAGAGTCAACAGGCGGCGCTATTTTGCTTTGATTTTTCACTGCTTTCTATGCTTGAACTGAACTAATTGAAGCCCCGTTGAAGACAAGGTAAAATCGACCACGTTTGCAGCCCCGGTGCAGGCAACCAAGGTCCTCGGGCCTCTCAACCCCATCCCCCCAAAAGTGTTCTTTGGTCATTCAGCTTTCAATTGATTTTGAAATTTCTAATTATCCTCCCAAAACAAACTCACCCCCCAAAAAGTGAAGGCTCCCAAGTCTGTCATTAGCGGCCATTTTTCAAATGACATCCCTCCACCTTTTCAGTCTCTTGGAACAATTGTTCAACAGCATTTCTCTATGCTTCGCCCTGGGATGGGAACTCTTGAATCTGGGGAGTTCATCCTGGGCCATTCTTCCACAATCCCACAATTCCTTGGGCCCCACATTCTCCTCTTTTTCAAATAAAGTCTTGGGGTACTTTTTCAGCGCCTCGGTCTGGCGAAGATTTCTCCTTGAATTGGGCAGAGCACTCCTACTGGCGCGTATTTTGGTGTAGTGCAACCTTCAAGAGTTGAGACGTGTCCGGACGGACGTGAAGTCCGGGGACTTTACCATACTGATGCACGCGCATTAATTTTAATTTACGAAGGAAAAGCTGCCAGTGAGAATTGTGTGTAGGCCCCTTGTGCATTTTGCTACATGATGCACTATTGTAGCCTTTTAATCACTCAGTCTTTGCAGAGCAAAATTCTGTGCATTATAACTTGGTTATAAATGGTTTTGTTTTCGTCGTAATATGAACACCCAAGAGCAATTCTTGGAAATTGCCCGATGGTTAAGCTACTGCTCATCAGACCATCAGACGGTGGGTTCGAATCCCACTGATGACTTTTATTTTCCCAAAGCTTGCTGTCAGTCAGTAGCTATAAGAGACTCTAATTCCCCCCGCCAAATACCAACAGTACCTTAGCCAACCGGGTAAGCTCTTCTGCTGGGACTGTCCGCGAAGTCCAGGTGAGCGCCTTAGTACAGGTTCGAGACGTTATGGCCGACTCGGCGGCCAGGGCTTAGGGGCTTGTCTCGTTTCCTCCCTTGCATGGTCGCTCGAACCCTTTTTGGGGTTAAATGGATGGGCAGGGAGGAAGTGTGGTGGGCCGGGAACCCCGAGATCCCAGAAGAGTCCTATATGGAAGCCGGTAACTGCGATTCCTAGCGAATTTCAGGAGTCCGTGCGCCTGAATGCTTGGTCAACACCACATAACTTTTAGATTTTTTCCTCACCTATTTTTTTTTTTAATTTTGTGAGTGTAAAACTCTTAGGGCAATTTTCTGGGTTGAATACATGGATATTTTTTAATTTATAGTCTTAATTTCTTAAATGTTCGAGAATAAAACCGATTTCAACCGTGTTCGGGTCCATTTCTGCCTAGTGATCTCATTGGGAAAAATAAACAGTGGAGTATCTGTATAGTGAATGTTTATTATTGACAGTGTAAGAGAAATAGATCAAGGGGCGGCACAGTCTGGCAACACTCACCTCCTTATTTCGTTTATGGAAAAACGTTTATTGCCGATGGGTCTACTATGGAATTCCATATCTGCCGTCGCCTGTCGCCCTTCGCGCGTCGCCCTTTAAATGGGTTGCAAAGGACCTTCAACAGTCGGGGTTTAACAAATGAACATGTGATGATTCCATTCACTTGTAAGGATCTTTTCCCAATAAGGCAAGTACAAATCCCACCTGCAAAATTATACTAGTCCCATAATTAATACCAATAATGCTGGGCTACCCCTGCCCCTTGACAAGAAAATATCGCCTTTCTGAGAATTCAACCAAGTGTTTTTTTGGGGAAAACATTTTTAGGTAAAATGTTCAAGCCAACTTATCCACAGTCTAAATCTAATTTACGTACTGTAAAAATGTGCTGACTTGTTTTCATCAGATTCTAGAAAGAAATCTGCCAACCGATACAGATATTCCATTTTGTCCTCTCAATTTCACCTTGAAATCCAGAAATACTAGACAGTGCTGTGGATAAGAAACTGTTTGTTAAATGTATTGTTAGGGGGCAATTACCACTTGGTTTAAGTTTCAGAAAATATGACGTGTTGGTTTTTGTGGGTGTGTATGCCATGGTGGATAGACCAATGAGAACAGGTTGTCCAGCATATCAGCATTATTTGTGGGGCTATACGACGTTACGTTACTGTTTAAAAGACTTCTGTGAGCCTACCTGCAACTGAAGTCATGTCTAATTTGGAGTATACAGCAGATTTCATCATAGGTAGACCCGCCCTCAAAATAATGTTGAATCAGTTCGTGTCTTATGAAAAAATATTAAGGAATCAAACATTGTAAATCATTTATTATTTACATTCAGTTCTGTAGGATTTCGTGCAGGGCCAGGGAGAGACAGAAATATTACATAGGCTATAGCCGTAACGTCAGGCCGTTAACGAGTAAAGTTACGTCTAGAGTAACTAAGTTACTAAGAAAAACAACCTACCCTAACAAGAGTCTATTTTGTTATTTTATTTATGTAACAAAAATGGTATTATGTCATATACACGCCACTTTACCCATGTCAGTCTTTTTAGAATGAAAGGATATTATTTCTTCTTTCAAGTGGAGTTCGGCGCAACGGAAAAAACGAATACATCACCTAGTTCTAATGGTAAAATGAGAGTCAGGCATTATGGATTGATCGAACAAGTACATGTACATGTGAAACGATAAAGGGTCAAAGTTAAAAATACCACAGTGCAAGTGTGAAAAAAACCACGGACGACGGACGACGCGCGACGGGCGATGCGCGACGGGCGACGGCAGATATGGAATTCTATAGTCTACAAGTAACAAGACATAGCTGGATCATGACCGACCAAGGGAGTCTCCGTTTCAATGGAAATTACGCCATCTCTTGGTCCAGCTCGAGGTTCATAACCATTGTAAAAACAATACGAACATTGGTTCACGGCAACACGCATGGAAACGTGATACATATATTGATTTTGCAAAGCTGAGTCGAGCGGTTCTCCTCAGAACCACACAACTTCAGGAGAGATTCTCACAATACAAGGTGTGAACACAAACTTCACAGTGATGCCAACAGAAACTTCTTTCATTAGTTATTTGGATAGTAATCAGCTATTAGTTATCGTCCACAACTTCCCATTTTCTTCCTGAATCAATAAAAAGATGTTAATACACTACTACAAGACTTTCTTTCATGCTGTCTGGTATTTGGTATCCAAATAATTCAAAATCGAGTTTATGAACGTATTCATGTTCAGGGCTTCCGCGGAGGCGTTCTTGCAATGCATCTTGATTATCATAATCCCAACTTCAAGATACTCATGATAATACTTGCTGTTCCCCTCGAGCTTGTTCCCGGCTTGTTGTCCAGGCGCTCTTGGATCCCATCGCTTGAGAAGTAGCTCAGTTTGACCAGTATATTCGTGCCGAGGGACGTCCTCAACCCACTTGCACTTGCCTTTCAATACCACGAGGGCGCGTTGGTGGAGGCAACTTTGGCGATCCGTGACGACGGACTTTTAGAAGCTTTTCTTCAATTTCTGGATCACCTCGGAGAGACTGTTCCCGGTAAATTGTAGTAACGCTGACAGGCCCAACCGAGAGGGGACTGTCTGCGTCGTCTGCTGTGTCTACTACAGTGTCTTAGCATTGGTGTGGAATTTGATTTTGTGGCGGTTTAGTGTAATTCAACCAGCAGAATTAGAAGCCATTACTGCGGTGGCACAACGCTCATGAACAGGTGGTACGCGCGCGTTACGTGCCTGTTCGACCAATAGGATTCGCGATTTGCCAAATGCACGCGCGGGCGTCAAGCTGTAGAATGTGCGTGTGAGTGCGGTGCCACTGCATTGGCGTCTAATCGGATTAGTCTATACCGTGAAAACTGGGTTCAGTATCTCACGAGTGAATTTGAACGGTTTCAGTGTGGTCTGCAGACCAGTACTACTCTCGCACTGGATCGAAAATACTTCCAATGTCGACTGTTTCTCTTTTTAATGGTTCGTCAGATCCGCAGGCCAACAAAAGGAAAAATATCTGACTCTTATCCATTGAATTACCATCAACACAAATTTATGACCCAGGTAAGTACCGCTAAGCGAAGGATGATCTAGTTTGGCTTATTTCTCGTCAAACTCACTGCTGCACAAATGACCCCAGGCCGTGACTGTAATTTGTTCAGGTTTTCATTGAAATGAATCAGTAATACACCACTGTGGCAACCAGAACTGGAGGATGTAGTAGGAATGAACTCCGCGTGGTGTCGCTAAGAGTATTCGAAAGAGAAGCACTGTACTTGGAGAAGACACATGGCGACAAATTGTCTCATTAAAATTGAAGTAGGCATATACCACCAGTACATGTACTATCTATTCTCCTTTTCGGCGTATCAGTTCTAGTCACAACACACCTCAGCGTTCTAGCACACCTTCGTTCCAGACGTGTAATGAAAACCAACTGACTTGCCTCATCGTTTTACCCTTCTTTATCGTGTGGGCTATAATACCAAGACAATCGTAAGTTGACTTGCAAGTATATGTTTTATTTCGAGTACAACTAAGATGTAGGAAGGGATATCGATGATGCAAATGGGAGCAGCAGATGTGACAATTGCCAAGAAGCCTTCCCCACTCCTGCACCGGCCGATTCCGTTCAGGCAGACGCTTGCAGTTACTACAAGTGGCGTATCTAGCGGGGCAGAGCGGCAACGTTCCCACTTCCAGAAGACATGTTGCCATTTTTATTGAAAGCACTAACACTTCCACTTTTCAGGGTAGGAATGTTTACTAATGAAAAAAAATCAGTTCTTGATTTTTAGAGAAAAATCCATTTTTGCCCCCTAGAACCAAAACCTGGATACGCCACGAAATGCTTGTATTATCCATGTTAACGAATCGTCCCTAAAGAGACGGTCGGTCGAACGCAGTAGGAGACGCGAGACAACTTGGCATGTAAATATCACCACCTGGTAAACTTCAAGTTAAGCAGGCCGTGCTTTTGATCCCAGACGACCTTTCCCCTCTTTGGTGACGGTAAGTAATTCTCTGCTAATTTAGAAAATTTTGTCAACAGATTAGATCACGAGTCAAGTGTTTACAAAAATCGTGCGTTTACATCCCGATTTAAAGGTACGGACGCCTTTCACTGCCATCCTTTGTTTAAGTTTTGAGAGCGGTTTTTATCTTTGGGGAGCAGCATTGTTTGACGGAGCCCTGGAACTGCCATTCGACTTGTTGAGATCCTGACAATTTTTTGGTCGGGATGACGAGACATTCATATCGGCAATTGCAAGATGTTGACATCTCAGCATAAGAACACCCTTTTACAAAAAGTTATTACAGGATCGCTAAAGAATATGAAGTCGACATCCCGAGATAGTTTATCACACGATGGCAGCCTTCGTGATATAATCATGGAGGAAGGAACACATCTTCCATGATATAATTAATCATAGGATAATGGCATCCTGCAAGCAGAATGTCGTCTTTTTGCTGCTCACCAGGAGATGACGATACCCTGAAGATATTTTACCTTCACGGCAATTCTTTACCTCAAAGTGGCGATTTCTTGCTTGTAATAATGTGAGATGTCAGGACTCAGTGTCATTTACTCTGATGGCACATTTAGTCCTGCATAATTTGTATTTTTTTGGGGGGGGCTTCAGGTTACGGAATGGTCCCGTGCTTTGCCCGAGTTTATGTTCATTCGCATTATAAAAGTCCCCCCTTCAATTTCTCCCGAAAAAGCAGATTGTTTCGCCCCCCCCCAATGGAAGGACTGTGGAAATACAGGCCAATATCAACTCCCTGGGTTAAGGGCTTGCTTTTGAGGTCAGATTTAATTAATCAAAATGATTAAGGATGGAAAACGGCCCTCAGCGCCCAAGCCTACTAGAGACTAGGGAAGCCATTTAAACCATTGCTGCGAGCAGCCTTGGCTAAGTTTGTTTTGCGTAAATAATGAGACATTTTGGCTAACAAAACAAAAATTGAAAAGAAATTAATTTAGCTTGTGTTTGAAAAACTCCAGTAATGTCGACTTGCATGTTATTGAGCCAGGCTGGATTTTGTTGATTATTCTTACACTCTTTTTACGTGAATTAGTTCACCGAACCTTTCTTATAACGGCGACTTGTGGTGGCGCCCTTCATTTGTTGTTGTCGTTTGAACAGTCGACCAATTATAATTAAAAATAATTCATATTATGAAAAAAATATAAAAATTTTAGATAAACCGAAACAAAGTTTCTTTTTTATCTAACTTGTATTTTTGTCAAATTAGAACTTGTTCATATTTTTACTTTACCTCTAATTCAAACAAATAAATTTTTAGATAATTGAACGAGCCCGTATTGTCACGACCAAAATTTAAAAACCAACAGGCCACCGACGTGACCCGACCTTGCTGCACCGTTAAGACCGTGTAAAGTTCATGAAGTCTGTCACTGACAGTGTCAGTTGAGGGATACGAGACCATTCTCCTCCCCAAAGCTTTTATAAAGAAACTTGAGCCGTGGTGGTGAAGATATAGCAGTAAAATGGGGAAAAGTAAGTGCATTGATTTGACCCTCACACCTAACCCCACTGCAGTGCTGGCACTAGTCGTGTGGCACGGACTCTCACTCCCGATCAATCCTTGACCTTAGTATAGCAACACATCTGTATACACAATTTCGGGTCGGCGTACTGAACATTTTCGGCGCACCCACTTATCATCGTGGGCGCAATTTCTTTTGCACACAGAGATGATCCTTAGCCTCTCTGATTTGTAATCTTAGCGCCATTTATTGAATGATTTCGCTCACGTTATTCTGGTATATTCCAGTCTTTTTGCCTTCACCCATTCAATCTCATGGGCTCGCTCTCACAGTCGCCATCTTTACAATAAGGTCGTTGAACATTACGTCACTTGACCCCTCATCGTCTTGATGGCTGTTCCACGTCGAGACATACATGTACATGTATCTAATACACGGACTGAGCGATAGGATACTACATGTACATGTACCGATGGGCGGGAAGAATTCCATATACGAAGTTCACTGTAATATCGCGTAATTACTACAAAAGTATCCTTACTTTGATCGCTGAATGAAGACGATTCCAATAGGCATTGAAAAGCTGAACATCATAGGACAAAAATGTGGAGTTTTGGGCACACTTTTGGAGCTACACATGGACCAGGTTTACATCGACAGGCGGCCATCTTTGCTTCTGAAGAACATGGCCAATGCGCACGACGTGTGCGCATGAACCGAATCATATCCGGAAAGAACCATTATGTAACAGGGGTTGGGCTGCCACAAGCATTGAGGTAATTTTATGCATGAATCCGCAACACGAGGAGTGCAGAGGGCCGTCATCTGTCTGGATGGATCAACACAGTTCACGAAATGCTGCGCAATGTGCCCTACTGTACATGTACATGTACAATTTTTACTTGGGGGAAAATAGTGCGTGTTTTGCGACAATGTTTAAGTTGGACAATTTGTTTAGAAGGAAAAAAGGGGCAAATTTCTTTTAGAGAGTGCTTGTCAGTTGGAGGAGTTTTTTTCTATATTTATACAGAGGGAAGGGGAAAAGGGAGCTGAAACCTGTCTTTAGATTATTGTGTGGCTATCTGTGCTCTAAAATGTGAGGGGAGGCTTGTACAGGAGAAGAACATCCTGAAGGATTTGATTGAAGTGGTCTACTCCTGCATGTCGGCAGCGCCACATGTATTCGGCCAGGTAGAACCCAAACTGGTCACTTCCACTGGTGTGGATAGTCACCTCTCTCACCAATTGCGCGTAAGACTCCAATTCTCGCTCATAGTGCATGTATTGCTAATGGATGAAGCAAGACTCCACCTAGCCTGAGTTCTTATACAGCATTGGACTGAAATTCCTTCTTTCGTACGGCCGACTGCATTTCTACTTGTTCTTTCTCTCTTGGTACTTACATAATACGACGGAGATAACTCATGTCATACAGTCAATTGTGCTCAGACATGTACCTTACCTAGTTGATTTCCTTTGGCACAACCTACTTATATTAACAACGGATAGCCTCATTTATTTATATTTAAATAGTCTAATTTATACAAATATTCGTGAATAATTACATATTCAGTTTCATAAATATTTAATTTTTTTAAATATTCATCTTGACCTCATCGTGACCTCTCCTTAATTCAACCGTAACTTTATATGGAACATATCGACTTCCTCCGGCAACAAGCGCTCGTGTGGCGTGGTCAGTTAGACTGCTGTATTTCTGTACCTTACAGTTCTCTTCATTGCAGGTTCGATTCCCCTTTACGACACAATTTGGATTAAATGTATTAAATGTGTATACTAACTGTGATAATCCTTGTACTAATGACAGGAAAACTGTGGAGAAATAAAAGGACGGGATAGTGAAGGAAAAAGGAAACGGTAGAGGATATAGTCGGGGAAAAGAACGGCAAAAGGACTCACTTTTTTGCAGTTTTATTGCGTGGGGCCCCTTCTTTTTAAACCTGTCCCCCTAAGTTACTGAACCCCCTTTCACATCTCTATCCCCCAAAAATAAATGTCGCCCCTTTTTAAATCTGTCCTGGAGCAAAAATTTCACCTAAAAAGTGAACTTCGTATATGGAATTCTTTCCGATAGACAAGCCAAAGATTGTGTAGCGCCACGCAGTGTGCTGCTGCATAGTGCTATACAGTCTTTGGACAAGCTTAATTTCTGACATGTCTGAGGTATTAATATTATAAAAATGGTTAATCTTTGTGCAATCAATCAAACTTGCACCCGCGCTAACCTGACTACGTTTAAAGTCCAAGTTCAAATTTTTCGTAGTTCCGGGTCGCTTGAAATAAAAACCTACCTCCTTTGTTCTGTTCTTCAGCTTTACATTCTGTAGGTCTAGGTTCTGTTTAAAAGGTGAAATGTAACTTGTAAACTTCTTGTTTCAAGAACAAAACTTGTTCTCTGAAACTTTCTAGATTCTGATTCGCACTGTGATGTTTTTGAATGGTTTGTCAAAAATAGTAGCAGAAAAAAAATCGACAAATAGTTACAGGGTGGTACAATACATGTGTATGCCACTCACTACAAGTGATCCCAAATACATTTTTCCATACTAAACAGTCATATAAACTTTTGCCTGTATGGTTTAATTAACATGACTTTTAAAGTTTCCGCTTTATTAAAACTGGCCGAAAACTGAATGCATATTGTTTTCTAGTTTTGGATCGCAAATTAAGTGCATGCACGCAATATACATGTACGTTGCAAATTCAACTTTGCAGAAACATACATGTACATGTATGTGACCTAATGGGTTCGTCAGCTGTCCGGCGCAAGGTTGTATCGTTGATGGCTCACACTATGCAGCTGAAAAAATTGAGTCAAAATTTACGCAAGATCCACTTTTTAAAATTCATTGGAATTCTTATTTATAAACTAATTTTCTCTAATTTCAGAAGTTTTTCATGAGAAAATCAGCTTTTTTCAATGGTTTTGGCTGAAAATGGATTTGCTGCTCGCATGGTTACTTTCCGGAAACCGATCCAGAACAAAGAAAGCTGTTGTCGCCACTTGAAATCGTTGATCCTATTCGTCCAAATTAAAGTTTGAAATTCGAAATTAATTTTGTAGTATCTCTAATACACAAGGTAGACTACTGACCACATTTCACCGGAATTTGTGGATTTTTGGTAGTTGCAATCTGACTGAATAATTTTTGCAATCTGGAACTGGGAGAATGACTGTATTATGTGTAGAGACCTCACTAGTTGAGTTGTCCTAATGAATGACTTGGCAAGCGGTTGAGTTGTCTCAATGGTCGAATTGTCTCAATGGTTGAGTGGTCTCAACGGTCGAGTTGTCCGACATTCGATGAATTTCGTTGGATTTTTGGGGGGGCAGGGGAGGGGGGAGCAGACTAGATCCGTAAACAAGCACGTGACTGGGGCCCCTTTGTGCATTTATACTCCACTACTGCTATGGAGGAGTACCCTATTTAAAATAGGGGCCCTTCCACCCATGCCGATACTGATATTGATCATGGTGGCTGCAGGCTAATGTACAAATGTGTATAATGAATGGTGATTAGAAATGTTTGTGCTGTAGAGTATACGGTGTACTGAGTATATGCAGGGTCCCTGGCAATTTATAACAGTACATGTACATGTACCATGTGTACAATTTTGCATCTTTCATTTGGCACTCCTGATGTAAGGAATTTCTGTTACAAAGCTACACGTAACTAAATGATGTTATTTGAAATTTTCTCTCTCTCCGACCAAGGGTTGTGGTCTTCTGTTGACTAGTCATAAACCTCTCTTCTTAAATCTTCCTTGTTGGACCAAACCAAATGAACAGCAGACTTATGTGTTTGCTATGACGATGATGATTTTACCCTATTTTTGCTGGAGTTGTTGATTTAAAATGATTGATTTTTATAATTGTACTTCACTTTATCCAAGCCAAAGTTGAACTTTTGTTTCTCTAATTTTGAATATTGATAATGATAGTAATCAGGCAGTCCTTGACAGCTTCAAACAGACTTCTGGCTTATAAGCTTTAGGGGGGTCGCCTAGCCTTGGTCTCAATCCCAGCCTTGAACACAAATTAGGCACTCGTCAAAATCACAAGCCGAGAAAATCCAGATTACTTTTTTCCATGTGCCTGTGATTTCCAAATCTGGAGGACTACGTGTACTGTGTGTTTTGGGGGGACTTCATAGAAACTTTACTGTGACTGAAAAATCTTTGTCTGGTTTCCTGCTTACATTTACGTGTATATGTACTTGTACACTGTACGTTGCCATCATAAATTCATAATGACGTAATAGAATTCATGCCTGCTGCAACGTCTGACATTTTGTTTACCCTTAAAAAAATCTGCCAGAACCAGAATCATGAATCACAAAAAAGTGGAGTGGAATACCCTGTCATGTACACGTAACTAACGATTGATTTTTAACAGTAAAGGATAGGCCTAATACATGTATCATAACTTTCTTGGGAGTGGGAAAAAGATTGGCAACCCACGGTCTCAGACAGTCTTGGGATTGGACGTGCTCTCATACATGTAGCTGTCTCTCCACTGGCTCCATAAGAGGAAACGTAGTAATTAAATGTTATTAGTTCAGTGCTGGCTAATATAAAAAAGCATGACTGGATCATGGCAAAATGAACTCTTTGATAAATGAAATACTTTTCACCCATCCTTGAACTGCTCAAGCCGTATTGGGCACCACACTGGTACAGTGTACTTGTCCTTGTAATATTTCACAAATATTTGGGGGGTACCTGGCATCCTAGTGATTTCTCTCCATTTTGTTTACACCCAAAGGAAGTCGAAAACAGAAGAAAGAGGCAACAAGTTCTGAGGGGAAAATCGCTCCAGTACCTGACAAGTCACCCAGGATCAGTGAAGAGAAGCCAGCCTTTGCAGAACTTAAAGAAGAAACAGTAAGTGGGGAAAAGACTGAATATTAGAGTGAGAGTGAAAATTGATATCTCATGTAAGAAAGTCCAAGTTCATCAAGCTCTTGATGTGCATGTGGTGATCAGTTACATGGAGGAGAAATTCTTGCGATAGCATAGAATATTAAAGTGATGTCAAGGTTCTGAAACTTTTTAATAGCATAATAATAGCATCAGTTTGAATTGTGTATGTTTCTTATTATTGGAGTTGATGACCTGTGGGTTACATGTACATGTACATTATTGAATAAGGAAAATGGTTGTCATAGGCAAGATTTCATTGGTTGCTTTGTGTACACCATTCAAGCTTCAGACACCTTTCAGTTTCAGGAAATTTATGCAAATCTTGGAATCTGATCTACATGTAAGAGGACGTTTTAGGGGAACCTACATGTACATGTAAATGTTCCACCAAACTGTAATATATTTTCTCCTACGTTATACCAATGTAGTATACATGTACATATACATACTGTACATGTTCAATGTCAAAAACCTGAAGAAGTGTAAATTTTTCCTTATTTATATGTATGTACTGTATGCATAATTGTACAGAATTTAACAGTGAGAACAAGATTTCATTGTTGAGTTTCTGGATCATCAGAATTTCCATGTTTAATTTTCTCTGGTCTGAATGACAAATTCACAATACAATTCAAATATTTCACCCAATGAATATTATAGAACTTGGCAGGAATTTGTACATGTACCAGAGAAAAAGAAAACCTCTATTTGGCAGAATGTGGATTACTGTTTATGCTAATTTTTTTTCAAACAGAAATCCCCTCAATTACCTGCAAAAGATGACAAATCCAGTAAAATTACCAGCTACTTCCCCAAGAGCCCCGAGGGCCGCCAGAAGCCAATTCACCCACCGGCAGAGTCACTGTCAGAAGTAGCAGAACAGGACAAATTACTGGGTAGGCTTAGCCTCAAACATCAATCAGTAAAGAAAGTGTTGAAGATTAGGGACTGGCTTGACTGCTATTATTAATTATCAGAACCAGGAGCCTGGACGTACATGCAGCAAATTATGGGTTTACTCTGGGTACAGCTCCTGTGGTTATTCATACATTTGGCTCTTTCTTGTCTCATACGAAGATGCTTAGGTAAGCTCTAAGAGTAAATTTTCTCTGCGGACATCTTTCAGCTGCTGTTACCCATCTCCCACCACCCAGCCTACTCACGCCAGACACGACACCGACCAAAGAGTACACCCAGCCACCTCCCAACCCAAGGCACCACACTGGTCCCCTGCCCCCTCGCCAGAGTACCTCAGAGACCCAGGATGCCCGAGGGGAACCTGCAGGCCGCCCCAGAGCAGCCCAGAAGTTGGACTACGGCACGGCAGCCCGCAGAGAGGAAGGTGCCAGAGACGATGGCTCCACTGAGGACAAGGTGAGAGGGGTCGAGAGAAAAGAAGGAGTTTCCAAGATGGAGGACGGCAAACCCAGCCGAAGAGGCAGAGGAAGATCAAGAAAGACAAAGTAGGATTCCATTCATTGCACTCATTGTATCTTGCCTATTATATTAATGTACATTTCAATTTGTGGTTAACTATTTACCACACACTATGAAATGTACAATTTTACTGTACATTTGAACCCATACATGTACTTCTAACAGGCTAATCTGTACATCCGCACTCATTCATAAGGCGACCGTGCTCTTGATTTACATGCTAGTGATAGAAATATTCATATGAGGAAGAGATAATTTGAAAAGGATTTGTCAACATCTGAGGCAAATGTGGCGGTTGTTGGCTTAATTTGCAGGTTGGGTTTATTAAACTTTCTCTTATTAAAGTATTTCACAGAAATTGCACTGTATCAATTATCAAGTGAGTTAATGTTCTAGAGGTTCAGCCATCTTTTTTGTTTACTAACAGGCAGAACAAGCAAGTCCACTCACCCTCCATGACGCTGAAGGATTACTTCCCGGTCCGGAGAAGTAACCGACGATGCAAAAGTGCGATTGAGGTGAGACTGACCCCCGTTGAAGTAGAGGAAGGACTCGCCTATTGGCCCTATTCCCTTGCAAGTTTTGCCTGTGCCCTCGTGTCCCAAACTCCTCCCAAATTCTTCTGTGTAAAGGAAAATTTGACATAAAATATTACGGTATTGCCTGCAAAACGCTGAGTTCTGAATTTGAAAATTTGGGCTCTGATCAAGCAAGATGCACATACATGTAAAGTTTATAACTTGCATCCATGAAAAACATAGCTAGTTCATGACGTGGATACCTGCATGTGAGTCTTGCAGCTGCTACTACCTAACGTCACTTAAGAGTGAAACACCTGATGTCATATCAGCTTGGGCATGCTCATTGCGTGTGAGTCGGTAAACAAACCTACACGTGCTTCATTTGGAGAATGCATTGTTGAAACACTGAACTGGCCCATTTGATTGTCCCCCAGAACTACAGCATGCATGAGACTTTTACCAGGGATTTCATACACTGACAGTGTCTACTGTGTATTTTCAGGCTGAGGAAACAAAGAGGCTACACCAAGCTATCCTATCAGGGCAAGAAGAAGGAGTGGAGGTCAGTCATTTGTACCACTCTTGTGGTGCGTTATGTAACATCACTACATTGCTACCCTTGTGAGGCTCATCAGACCCATTTAAGTATAACATGAGCATGTACAGTGATAGCTTGCTTCAGAGAAAAATCAGTGCGGGTCTTTGTCATTTGCTGTCAGCAGCGTGAAGGAAAATGATATAAGAGCGGATTTGTTGCATCTTTGGGAATATCACTGATTAAAAGTTTAAGTATGGGCTATTTATGTAGATGTAAGTATATTATTGCTTTTAACCCCTTCACTATGGAGGACTGCCTCCACCACACCATTGTGTGTGGATTAGTGCATACCACTCATACAGGCTATTCACCATGCAGCTGCTGGTTCAATGGGGCCTGCTGCTGGACAAAGCCCTCCATTCAGGGCATACCACAGCCCAGCAGTCGCGGTCAAAATAATTTCGCTGTGAAGGGGTTAATTTAGACAGGGTTTGTAGTACTCTTAAAGTCATGGTGAAGTACTCATACTCATTGAAATGATTGCCTTGTACTCACAGTCACAACAAAGATCCACTCATACTCATCAAATTTTCTCTGAAATCCAGTGTAATCAAATGGAAAAACTTTTACTACGTTTGAGGTATACCAGTGTGTATTCCCATGACAAAAAATGGATCTGGTCTGTTGTTGTTTTTTCCCCTCAGGTGCAAAATATCCTGGGCAAAGGCAGAGGGGTGATTGCCACCAGAGCCTTCAAGAAAGGAGACTTTGTGGTGGAGTACCACGGTGAGCACGTTGACATCGGCACCGCTAAAGAACGGGAACGAGAATACGCGGCCAACCCAAAGGTTGGATGCTACATGTACTATTACCAGTACAAGAACAAGTCATTTTGGTAAGAGGAGAGCAGTCTTGAGTAGAGAAAGGTTCTAGTATCATGTTGGTAAGGGGAGAGCAGTCTTGAGTAGAGAAAGGTTCTAGTATCATATTGGTAAGAGGAGAGCAGTCTTGAGTCGAGAAAGGTTCTAGTATCATATTGGTAAGAGGAGAGCAGTATTGAGTAGGGAAGGGTTCTAGTATCATATTGGTAAGAGGAGGGTAGTCTTGGGTAGAGAAAGGTTCTAGTATCGGGTTAGATGGCTCAATTGTTTTCTGCTACAGAAACGCCCTGTACATATATATCCAAATTATACATGTATGGGAAAATACATGTAGCTTTGGGTTAAACTGCAGAGAACCGTATTTTCTAACATGTACTTGTACTCTTATATTGTTAGGTCACAAGCCTAAACTTTTTCCTTGCTCAGCTCCTCTCTCGTACCTTTAGATTAGCATGGCATAAGGCTTCCCTTTTCTAAATTCTATTATCTTAGGACTAAATGTTTATGGAGTCAGGGAAGCTGAATACACAGCAACTGTGGAAAACCTTTGTGCAAATTGACAGACTTTTTCATCACTTGCCACGACCCAGTTATACTTAATCTCATTTGTTGATATGAATCAGCCTTGTAATTGGGTGAATTGCAAAATCATTGCGTTCCAACCTTCACCCGTTTTCTGTTACCGAATCAAACCTGTTTTCGGTTTTGAAAATTACTAACTTCTCAGGCTGTTTGGATTGGATCTCTTTATTCTCAATTCCCCAGTCGCTTTCTGAATTTTTAATTTTTTTTTCCAATTTATTCTGTGTTACACAGCGTGGATGCCACAGCAGAGTCTGGTCGCATTGGCCGTCTCCTGAACCACAGCAAGTCCGGCAACTGTACCACCAAGCTCATCAGCATTGACGACCGACCCTACCTGATTCTGGTCGCTGCCCGGCCCATCACCGCTGGTGAGGAGCTGGTCTACGATTACGGTGATCGGAACAAGGAATCACTGAGGTCCCACCCATGGTTGGCACTCTGAAACCAAGGGGGGTACGCATGTCCCTGTTTCTTGATGAGCATGCGCCCAGAATGAGAGAGCTTCGGATATCTGAATGGCAGTGACTTGGTTTGAGAAAAACGTGACCACGATGTGGCCAGTCTGGTAAAAATTGGTTTGGGTGGTGCAATGGCTCGCTGTCAGTATCAACCCAAAAGATGGTGGATAGAGAGCAACACGGAGATGGCAGTGCAGAAACTCAATATTCCAGGTGCTTATCATGGTGTCTATGTATTGCCAGTACTGTTAATTTGTCACAGATTCTAGTGCCTCTAAGAAACTTAACTCTGTCATCGCCCCCCATAGAAAGCGCCATCAAATTTTGGGTCTAGAGGCACTTTCTGAGATCTGTACTTTTGACACTTAGGTTGAGTTACACGTCCATTTACATGTACTCCTAATTTCATGTGGAATTAGTTCTTGGTGAAGAAGGCGCCATTGTAAGGTCACTTGACTGAATTTCCTCTTCCTCATTGAGGGATCCTTTGCTGCAAGTACACATTGCTATAACTTGAAACAATACAGGAGCCTATGGGAAGTGGATAAAGAGGCTAGTTCAAAGGGCTTCCATGGGACCATGTATGATTTGCAGACGTGGCCCAGCAATTTGGACACAGCCATAGTCCTGACACTCTGTACAAACAACTGGGGCTGATTTACTGAGTTCTCGGCAGCATCAATGCCAGTGACATGCCCGGTGGAAGTCTAGCCAACGAGCCACTTGTCACAAATGCTTTATTATCATGCCACAGTTCTGAAATTCACAGCCAAGTCAAACGAGGCAATGCAAGTCCTTGAAATAAAAAACTGTGAACATGTATAGACGGAATTCGGGTTTTTACTCCAGGATTTTAAATCTCAGGCTATTTGGGAAAAAGCTCCTTGGATTTTCTGAGGGGCTTTAATTCGCGTCTGAATTAATGTTTGTAAAATGGAATTATCTTAAAAATCTTTACCATCTTATTGGTTCAAAATGTTACTGGCAAGTCTATTTGCTATATGTGCAGAAGATATGTGTACATGTATACCCAGTATGTGGCATGTATGTTCATTACTATTCATGCCATTGGGACAGTCGGGGTAGTCTGGGTTCTAGACTTTTAGCCTAGTTCCTTTTCATTTCAAGAACAAACTAACTCAGTATACATACATGCACTTTTGTATCACACAAATGTATTTTTGTTTTTTAAATCTCTTATTCCGATTTGTGAAAACAAATTGTGAATAGATCAATACAGTGTACAGTGAATGTAAAGTGGAAGTCAACTGTTGTATAAAACGTGTATTTTAACTTAAAACTGCAGTCAGGCTTGATTGATGGAAACGGCTAAAATAAAAACAGCTGAAAGTGCACTGCGCAGTACCATATGTGCAAGCTGTCAGCCTCGTAAACGTGTAATAATTAAGGTACAGTACTTACGACACATTTGACCTGTACATGTACTTGTGTGCAGTCAGTTTTTCCTTTTCGTTCCTTTTCACTAACTTAATCCTTAAATTGGACCAGGCATGGCAGGCATCTGTATCTGTACACTGACCTGCGAAATTCTAAAACAAAAAAAAACAACAAAATAAGACACATGTACATCTATGCACCACAGAAAACACAAGTCAGTCAAAATACAGTAAATTTAATCCCCTCGCTGTGTTTATTTTAAAAATTACACACAAAACACAAACTTGACGTTTTAATCGAATTTATAAATGATGAATAAATAATAAAGATTTTGGCAATGAATTTAATGATTTTTGTAAAAGGTAGAGCAGACCACTGCAGGTATCTAAAAACCAAAGGTGACCAAATTATCCTTACAAATCACACTTGTTTGAAAGACAGCAATGGCACTGGTTGAAAAGCTAGTTCCAAAACTAGTTGAATTCAATATTCCTGGGAGGTAAAATCAACTATCCACCCTCAAACTGTGTTAGATTCATAAAATCAACAGCTAAAATTTCAATAGGTCAGTTGTAATATGTAGGTGTCTTAAATTTTCAGCAATTCTGCACCTCCCATAAAAACTAAACAAGAGGCAAGATGGTCCACCCTACCTTTCAATCAAGACAATAAAGATTTATTCTGAAATCAGCATTAAGGTTGATGTTGGTTGGTAACAGGATACACAGAAACCTTTAGACAAGTTCTACAATTATTTTCAGGAAAAACCAACTTTAAAGGGACTGTAACTTTTGTCATACATGTACAAATGCAGACATGCAGAAACTGTTTGAAAATCATTTAAAAATCACTTGTACAATCTATACAGTGAAATTATGTTTTGTACATGAGGTAGATACTGATCTGTGCATGCATACACTCAATTGTAAATACATGTATCTGCATAAATTGAATCTATAATTCTAAAAATGCACTTTAAACCTTTTTGCCGAATAGATATTTGCATTTCCTCTGAATACACTCCCTGTGGTAATCAACTTTGACCTCTGACATGACCTGCTCCTAGTAGATGACTCATCTGAAAGTTCCCACACAATAGTATCTTTCTGATGGTCATACAAATCAACACTGACACAATGATTATTGGTCTGACAATATGCATAGATATATAGGTCTACAGTGTAAAGGCATTGAATCCCTGCACAGCATGAACTGCGGAAATTGTACATGTGCACAATGTATGCAAAGAATGTGCTTTCCAGTGACCTAGCCTTTCAACAAACCACATTTTGTCTCCTCAGTGGCTGAGATGTAATAAAACTACTGTACACTTACAGTCCCAAATGGGAGCACCCACTGTCCAGCCATCAAGAAACCCTGTAACTGCACTGATTGGATAAATGGGTTCTCATTTAGTTTCCATGGCTTTATGTCATCCAGAAAAGGTATCCACAATGCTTTAGATTGCAGTAATACTAACATATTGGTTGTAACAGATCAGAGCCTTAAAAAAACACAATCAGGTTTAAGAAATACGGGTGATTTGGGCCACCAAAAGGGTGCTGTAGAAAGGCCATTTTTCAAAGTGCATTGTGGAAAATGGTTGACCAATTCCATTCCCCACACTGTATTGTGAATTAACCCCTACATGTATTAATTAAAATCATTTTACACACATTTTCTGATCCACACAAGAATTTATGGCAAGACTGTCACACTTGCAATCACAGTACAAACCCTGGCGGCCCTGAATCCTCCAACAATTTGAAGGTTGAACAGACTATGCACACATGGTAAATTGTACTGTAGGTACATATTCATGTACATATATTTATTTACATGCACATATGCATATTCATATACATGTATCTGTTTGTGTAATATTTACATACACATCTCGAAAGATAGCAATTTCACAACACTGATGTCTGTACATATCATTTTTCCTCCATTTTCTACATTCACATAAAAGTCTCTGTCACTCATTTTTCCCACTTTGCAACTCTGCACAGATCTGTCCCAGTAACTGCAACCCACATTGTGTCAGCTTAAAAGGTGGAATGGACCATTTGTAGCTATTGGTAACATCATTAACAACTGTACATGTACTTGGTTTTAACATAGTAACGTGCTAAACTCCCTTGTACGTAGTTATTCCACCTGACGTTATAATTACCGTATGGTTAAGGATAAAAGGTGAAAAGTCAGACATGGCAAGTTTTGAACTGAGTCACAAGACCTAGAAATACTGCTTGTTTCTTGAATCGTGAGGTTTTCACAAAACTAAAACTTCATCAGGTTGGTTTTATAGGTAGAAATAAGCACTGAGGTAAATTTGTGCAGTTTTGTGCCTTCCAACCCCCCCCCCCCAATGCACAAATGGTCCATGCTACCTTCAAGGTACGGTCAGGTAATTCATACAGCTGAAGTCTTTCTGTGCAGGTCTGGCCAGTGGCGGCCTACATGTAGATACCTGATTGGATTCACCTCTGGTGTTGTACTCCTGAGCACCGACACTTTCAAAGACTAATACGTACATTGCATTGCAATGTGCAGGGGACTTCTGAAGTTGAATACAATGCTGATGATGTTTCCAAAACATCGGCAGGAGCAACGTTTCTCTCACTGCATCTCTTTGACTGTCAACAGTGAAGTGACCCAGCCCCCCTCGTAAAAAATTCAGCATTTAACTGCTGACAGAAACACGTCCTTTGTCACTATTTTACCTTGTACATGGGTACATGTATATGACTGGTCTCCTGAAAGGACTTGTGAAAGACACTTGTGATGGACTCATCCCTAACACTGCCCTGCTGATTTTCAACTGTCTAAACCATCCAAAACCTGTTTAATACAGATGGGACGTTTGTGCCTCTTTCCAACAGTGCCTTACTGATTTGTTGCTTTTGCAGATGTCTTGTTTGGATTTTCTTAAAGATGCTCAATGTGTAATCATTCCCATCAAGTCAACAAAGTCCATTTTCACTACTGTATTTATAAACTAATGTTTGAAGTGTTTTGCCCGCTTATCAAACAAGTACATACTGTGAAGAAGTGTGAATTGATGTTCATTTGAACTGCACTTTTTGGTTTTAAAGCCAAGATAAGCTCAGACATTTTTGACAGTTGTCACTCTTCCAGCAAATCAGGTGATCAGAAAAGCACAATTTCCTAGCACACAAAAGGTAGGATTCTGGTCCGAGGTACTTGTAAATTCAGTGGCTTTGCTTTACAATGATCCTGAGATAGAAAAAATGCATTGCAACAACACCAGGATTCACTGCACATGACATTACCAAAAACCATTTTTAAACTTTTAAAATGGCTTCTTGAAAGATTCTCACTGTGGGCGGACCCTACTTTGGTTCCACTCGAGGACGCTCCCTTGCTAGTCTGGTTTCGATCCCTCGGTGTGAATGGAGTAGAATAGCTGGTATACATTCTGGAATGATGACCAGACTGGATCAGGCTGGATACTGGGCTTGGGATCGCCATCACGGTACTGAACGAAGCAGCGAGCAATCTTCTGGTTGAAGTCGGACACTTCTGGGTTGACTAAATATTCATCCAACTAAGTACAAGAAGAACAAAAAGGGAATTTCAGAGAGAGGGAAATATCTAGGATAACAAAATGGTAAAATTAATCTAACTTGCAACAGTAAATCCATTAACCGACAGACTTCAAGCCTGAAACAGTACAATTCTGGTACTTCAACAACTATGGGGCAGCTGTATTCAAATATTTAAAGCTACATGCAAGACTTACTCATCCAACAAATACTTTATCGCTGTGTTTCAACTCTAAATTAAATTCAAGATGGGCTGCTCATAAAGGATACTGTTTGCATGCTGAACCTGGGTTCAATTTAAGTGCAAGTAATGATGTGTCCTCACTTCGCTCTTACGGGACGGCAAAAGAGCACCCCCCGCTACAGCTCACCACAGACCCATTTGCTATTTTACATACCTCAACTTCAGCTCAGCCTTTTATTTTTAGACTCACTTGTCTGCCAGAATACTAAAGATTTCTGACATTGGACAATCTGGCTTAATATCAGACAAGTTCTAACTAGAAGAACATGAAACCTTGTGACTGTCACAAAAATACCGGTAGGAAGTTTTAAATTGGCTTGGCAAATACCAGTAACTTTCTCTGAGGGTAAAAAGAGACCAAATCTAGAGGCTGAGCTAAGCTTTGTGGAAAGGGCCGTAAAGATCAAAGGAAATCCTTCATATCCTATCATAAGCATCCCCTCGCTGTCCAAGAAGAGAAAGGTTGGTGGGAATTGTTTCATCTGGGTGTCCGGCACACATGGAAAGACCATACATTCCAACCTAACCTGGTTGTGGGTGCATAACAAAGCGCATAAACCTGTACACACACAAAGGGAGTTCCTGCTACAAGGGTTATCCCGACTGTGTAAGTGCACGCCATTTTGTTTCTGCACGGAGCGGATACTCACATCCATCCATTTACATTCCTCTATCTCTTGAGGGCAAGCAGTGATCTCAGTGGTCAGTGCTTTCATGTGACAGACAAAGTAAATATCGGAGAGGCCGAACCGGTACTTGTGCTGGTGGCGGAAACTCAGGATAGAAACAAACTCGGCCTTGATGCCCGTCTCCTCAAGAACCTCCCTCTTGGCCGTTTCAGCAAGCTCCTCCCCTGAATACAAAAAATAAATGAGCCAGTCAGTATTTTGAGAACATCAAGAACAAGCATCAAGAGATATCCCCTACATGTACACTGTGGATCTTTCTGAATTAGCTGGTTTGTCAAAGCAGTTTTTGCGAGATATCTAAACCAAACCTATGGTGGAATTATGACAATTTTGGCTTGACAGAAACCTTGTATACTAATACCAGAATCTTGCTTTATCTAGAATTGCATTTGCTGAATCAGAATAAGTTAAGTTATGGTCCTCAACGCAGTCTAACAATCTTATTCAACCCTTGACCAACGAATCTCTAAGTACCATTAACTTCATGGTCACTTCTGGATGACATCTTGCTGGGAGTCATACCGCACCAACCTGCCCTTCACTGTTCTAATCACTTTCACTCACTGACCCTACCCAGCCCTCCATTTTCTTCAATGATGAATCTCACCAAGGTCTGAATGTCCTCCGGGTAGCTTCCACATGGGCTTCTTGCCGTGATTGTACTTCTCCTTGATGACCAGCAGCTGGTTGTTGTCATTGGTCACAAAACCTCCAACCCCTTCAATACCAGAAATGGACAGCATTTGAAGAATGAAAAGACAAAACCAGCAACTGTACATTAAACTGCATGTAAAAGTTACTGCGGTTGTGGCACCCTACACCTGCACACAGGTGGTCAGGTGCACCAACATTCACCCCAACCCCCGAGGGTGTATGGAAAATCACATTGAAATTGGAGGATTGGGACTGTTAGAGCTGCCTCTTCAACTTATAGAGTTAAGACAAAAATGCATACGTGCCAGAAGTTTAAGGTTGCATGTGTGAGGGGGTGCCAATAGAGGGATAGGTGTCTGGTAGGATTAGTCTGACACTGCATATACAGCTCACATGTAATTGGCAGAGGACTACATGATACTGCAAGTACATGTACCTATCTCGGTGGCAATATTTACACCAATATCACTCTTAATATAGGGAATTACCCTGGAATATAGTGGTTCTTAAATCCAACTGGATTCCACAAATGAGTCTCAGGACATCTTTAGGATCTTTGTTTTCAGTTTGCATATTCAAAGAGCAAATACATGTACATGGAGCTCTTTGTTTGGACAGGTCCGTCATTCTGAGAAAATGACCAAACTGGACAATATATACATGTAGCGATAAAAAGTTCCTACATATGCATGCCCATTTGGATCCAATCCACTGTGAAAGATTTTAGGCCTGTTATCTCAAAAGTAAATGTTCCTATTGTGACTTGTTTTATTTGTAGGATCACAAATGTTGATGATTATGTTCAGGTTCATGTCAAATTTCTTCTCCTTGGGCAATCATTTGCCACATTTTCAAACAATATCCTTCACTTTTTCTTCAAGTTCAGGTGATTGAAGTGTTAACAACCAAAGGCCAATGTGCCTACCTATGTAAGTGTGGGAATAGCCTGGAAGCTGATTGGGCTCGTTGCTAGGCAACCATCTTATCATCATGACATACGATGGCTGCGCATGGTGGAAGACAAACTTGTGCTACATGTGTGAATGAGTGATGGACAAGCTCTGATTACAACCTCACATGACACAGGGAATGCATCTGTACTCGTAGCTGCCTTTCCCAAGAACATATGTAAATGATATTGTTACTCTATCCAGTGGAATTCAACATTTCAAACACCATTATTTGGAGCCTGAAAGAATACTTTCAGTTATAATTTCTCCTATTCAATGCAAATATGCATTCCACTTCCTGGCTCAGTGGACAGATCTAGAGATGGGGTAACTAATAAAGTTAATGCAAGTGATTAGGTGCTGAGCTCCAGAAAATGACAGGAGCTGGTAAAGTCTCATTTTACATGTACAAGTTAAGAGATAATTACATTTGGTAAAGCACAATGCTGCTTATTCTATCACACTGGGGTCATTTCAAGTCTGCCTCACCCACAATCCTCTGTATTTACACATGAACATGTACCCTACTGGTTTGTTCATGTACTCTCCAAGATTAAGCATGGACGGAAGATAAACTCGAGTTAGCAAAACGAAGCAGCATGCATAAGAAAATGTGCTTTTGACCCAAACAATCCAAGAGATCCTTCAACATTGACCCTGATCTTCTGGAGAATATGGGAAACGCCAAACGTCTGAGGATGGTAAGAGGTCAGTCACTCTTATTCTACACGGGGCTTGATGTTTCACTGTTTGTGGGTGATTTCAGGAAGGTTTCTTGACAAAGTCCTTAGAAGTACGACAAGGGCCATAAACGTACCTTGACAGCTTCAGGAATAAGTTCAGTCTCCTGAAGAGATATCTTCAACCAGATGCCTCTCTTACACAGGGACTTCCAATATTCCACGGAGTCTGTGAGATTAGAATGGAAAGGTAGATTTTTCAAAGGAAATAAAGTAAATGTCTTTTTCAGCCTGAAGCAATGGCAAAAAATGTAGGAACTGTTCAGCAATTAAGGATTATGTAAACTTAACCAAGGGACTGAGAATAGATATCCTTATGTACGTGTACATGTATTAGTACATTACCTGCATTACTTGGTCAATCTTTAGCTAGCATTATGGAGCATCTACCACATGTACATGTAGCTTTAATTTACATCTACTTGTTGCTCAAATTAATGAGAATCACTTGCAGGTACATGTTTATGTACATACAGTACAAGTGCATTATGTTTTTCTTAAAAGGAACCCACATCTGATTCGCTCAACTTCAATAAAATACCTGTTTCTCAAGATTTGAGGGACTGTTTGAACTTTTTTCTGTTGAGAGGTACACACCGCAATTTCTGTTATTGCTTGAAGCAAGTATTATTTTCTACAAATAAAAAACTAGACAACTAAATGTATATGTGCATAAATGTCTAAACAAGTTATTTTGGCATGAAGAAAAACTTTGGTAAATATGTGCATTATTATTTATTTTTTTCTGGTAATGACACCAAGGACAATGACACCAAAAGTGCCCTAGGCACTGTAGCTCGCAAGCCTGAAGAAACCTGTAGAGAGGAGACAATGAGAAGCAGAACTAGTCTTTAAAGTTTTCAAGGTGGGAGGAAAACCCCCGAGGAATATTCTACATGTAGGTAAAAGCCACGGAATCAGGTACATATGGGGACTGAAAACCCAATCCACATGTGGACTGAGCCGGGAATCGAACCCAGACTGCAGAGTTGGAAGGCAAGGAAAGAACCTCTGCGCCAACCCAACTCCCCCCCCCGTACTTATGGGGGGGGGTCTTAAACTTCTCTTAATCCTACCAACCTTAACAGTCCTCAATCCTCTAACGAGCAAGGATCGAGCACTGTTGGAGTTAATATAGCCAGCCCACCCTACTGGAATTTCTTTCATTGCAAAGATCACAAAGTGGTTTTGTTTCACACATGTACATGTACATGTACATTGTACATAACTATACATGTGCATCATGTTCATGTACATGTACACTACTGCACCAACAGTAGATATACATGTACATGTACATACATGTGCACACCAGAGTGTTTATTAAATTATCACACACCCCACATGTACACTAGCTGTTACATATATAATACAGTTAAACATCAATCTTTTTTACCCAGTATCAGTTCATACAGGTTGTTGAGGGCCATCCAAGCCCAAATTTTATGCAAGTCACATGTACATGCACATGTATGCTTGTACCCTGGAACATATTCATGTTGACCACTGTCTCACCATTGCCCAATACTAGCTAAATGGAAATAGGTACTTATTGTATGTTAATCACCTGCATGGGTGCCTCCTTAATAAACAGCACCATTAAACCATCTGTGCACAGTCACAAGAATTAAAGTAAACACAGCATGGATACATGTGCATGTGGTAAGGAATTGTACAACCCACTGGGTTAACACCTGACCCTGCCATACATGTACACCTAGTCAAGGATGCAGTGAGTGATTATACCCTGATGTTTAAGTACCAATTATCAGATTATCTGGTTTAATTTTCATGACAATCTGCCATTAATGATGCTGCATCCCCTCACCTTCCCTAATCCCTATACCCTGCTTGATATTGTCATTATATTGTGTGGAAATCAGATATACATGCACAGTATACACTGTTGTTTTTGAAGTACTGAATAGTTTAGGAATCCCATTGGGGTACAGTCCATCATTTTTGCCGTTTGTGCATTATGTTCCTTTAGGCAAGCAAAATGCTCAAAAAAATCTGAAGTAAAAATGCGTAACAACTTACCTGATGAAGTTTCAGCTCAAAAATTGCTGTCTATTAATATAGATATTATTCTCGGATCTCAATCTCAAATAGAAAGTTGCTGAGTCATGTTTTACATTACGCCTGAATTAAGGGGCTACAACACTTTCTCAATCAGCCAAATGTAGCTATGCGATGTCGCGCACTGAACTGACAAATAATTGCAACCAAGCACCCATGTGGGTCATGTCAAAGCTGCTGTGCACTTTGCTGAATTAATAAAGGCACTACTGAGGGCAATCTCCATAAGTGTATCTTTAGACGCATCGTTGGAAATATGGCATTCTATCATTGTTTCCTTTTCTTCAAAATGAGAACTTAAATTGAAAAAATATTTGAAAATATGGGAGTTTAGTCCCATACATCTTCAAACCAAGTATGCTTTCGCTTGTCATTTACTTTTGGATAATTACGAATCATGATGGATTGTACCTTTAATTACCGGTATGCATGATGACCACAGTGCTAAAATCAGCCCTCTGGAATAAGATTTGATGGTACATGTAAATGTACAAAGGTAAGATTACAAACTACATGTACATGTAAATGTGAGACTTCAGACACTCCCAGTTTTGTAAAATTGAAGTTTAAAGGAGAAAAGCACTCGGAAAGTCCTTGGTCAAGTACTTTTCAAGTACATGTACTTTTGTCCTAAAACCTTAATTTTTAATGAAATAGTGATGGTCTGAAGTCATCATTTTATTTTGTAATTTTACCTTTGGGCACGATCATCAAAGGCCCATGTACATATACATGTACTTCAGCTTTGTTCCATCCTAACTAGCTCAATATGTGTCAGAGAACTTGGTCCTCGACTACAACACTGGTGACACCTTGTACCACTCTTAAAAATAATCCCACTGAAATGTGAAACAAAAAATCAGGCACTCTCAATTTGTCTTCACAAAATTAAACCGTGGCATTACCTTCTAATCTCTTGCCAAAGTCCTCCACTGAGCTCCACTGCTCTGCTGCTAGCGTGACCTTCACACCCCCAAAGCTGTCTGCTACACCTTGCAACAAATTGTTGGCATTCTCAATCAGGCCACTAGTTTGAACTGGTCATTTGAAAGTAATGAAATGAGAAATACATTTATTCACCATAACTAATTACAATACCATGGCTGAGCAAAAAAGGGAAAGAATTCAAAACAGATGACACCAAGTTTTCTTTCAGTTAGAAAGTAGAATTTAGCAGGGAAAATGAGGTAATCACGTAGAAAACAATTTTTCAGACCAGTCTTATCAGCTTCTAGGGTTTGTGCACATGGTGTCAAGCAGTGTCTATACATGTACCGGTATGGACGCTGCTTCCCCAAAAAGTAACAATTGGATACAAATGCACTGCTATTCAATGTTGTGTACAATGTACATGTCATTATCCGGCTGCTTTTTAAAAAATATCATCATCACCGAAGTGATTGAATTATATAAAAAGCACAATAAGTCATTAAGAAAACAGCGTAAGAAAAACGGCAGTAAAGAAAACACAATTCTTATGTAAAGGGCATAAAATTTAACAACTGGTTAACCAACCTGAACATAAAATTGATTATAAAGATACACGTACATGTACATTTAACCCTAACACTCCCAAATCCTCCAATTTTAATATGATTTTACACACGCCCTCGGGGGTTAGGGTTAAATCTTAATTGCACATTTGAATTCATTCTCGTTTGATATTCTCTTTAAGTTGTGTTGCAACAAAGTTCCACAGTGTTGGTCCGGAATTAGCAAATGCCCCAACAGTATCACTGAGTTTATTAATGTGACTGAGAAATGTAAAGTTTCAAGGAATCCTGACTTCGCAAACTGTGAGCACACTTCACGATCTTGACTTCACGATCAAGTCTGTCAAATAAGCTGGTGCCTTGTTATGTACGACCTTCCAAGAACCAGTATCTTGAACTGCACATGTGCACGAACTGGAAGCCAACTGCAAATCTTTAATTGTGAGATCCATACATACAGTGTGTAATCCCCCAACTATCCAAGTGGCATTGTTTTACAATTGCTTTAATTTGTCAAATCAATACACTGAGACACAGAGTTAACATACATGTGGTTCAAGTACGAGGTTCAGCAGCTCCTTGGTTAAAATATTTCCGAATTCGATGCATGTTTGTATTGGTGCAATTGCACTTATTTACAGGCATGATTTACATGTGTATCAATACACAGTCTGCAATCCAACCAAATACCCAAACTACCAGTAGTACATGTACATGTACAAACACTGTCAACAATTTTTATATTGTGGTCAATTCCAACTTTAACTTGTCCAATATTAATTTCATCTACACGTATGGTAGATGTTACTGAGATCCAAACAAAGTGACCTCTGTTTCAACTTGAGTTCCAACATCCAGGCTTGAACTGAGGCAAAACAGTGCTCACCATCTTGCGGTGAATCTCTTTAATTGCTTGGTTTAGGAGCGACAAATTGCAATAACTGAGTATCATCAGCATACCCATAACTACTAATTATTAAAAACCTTAAAAAAAAAAGAATTTGAATCAGCCATCAAAAAAGCATGGGGCCCAAAAATGAACCTTGTGGAACAGCAAACTTGATTGACAAAATACTACCTGATAAAACTGCTGAACTAGACACTCTTTGATAACGATTACAGAGGTGATGATGCAAGCAGGCCTAACTGCAGTATCACAAAGTCCAAAATTGTTCTCCATAATTTGGAGTAACAAGTTACATGTAAATGTAAAGTGTATGGTCAACTTTATCAAATGCAGCACTCAGACTGGGTAACACCATCATATTCATACAGGTATTGACGAGTTGATTATCCATGCATTGGAAGATACATGTATATCCGAAGCAATTCCACAAAGCATAGTCTCTTTATTTTGAAAAATTGATTGATACACTAGAAAAAGATCATTCTTGCTATTTGTTCCACTAATTTTGATATGGACAACTTCCTGAATGGTCTATCAGGTCAGGAATTTCGTTTTTGAAGGGGCATGGCAATTTCTCATTTGCAAAGGGCACTTGAAAATCAACTTGTCTATGGGCACATTTCAGTGGGCACTGAGGCAAAGACCAGCCCTGGACACAAAGGCAATTGCCTCCAGTGTCTATGTGAAGTTACAGCCATGGTTTATAATTCAATAGCTTAACCCCAACATCAGCTTCTTTATCAAAGGAACCACCACTACCTGTTTCCATGCATTACAATGCAGCAAAACCACCAATTCTGAAGGAACAATTAACAAAATAACAATGTACATGAATGTAAGCACCAGGTACCGTACATTTTACTCTAAAATGTACACAGGTTGGCAGGGATTTTTTTGGTTCAATTAACAACCTGATTATCTTGAATTGAATTGTTTCAGATTCAATGCAGGAATTAAATGATTTATGATCACGATTAAATTTTACTTAATTGTTAAGGGTACAACTCTTCTAAAGAATATAACAGGGTAAAACTTTGCTATAAATACATGTACAGACATTGGTTTTTATCAACCTTTTTTTCTATTTTATTTTGGATTAAAATGCTGGTCATTATGCAGTGAAAAAATTCCTTGTACAATGTACAGTACATGCTTAATGAGTTTAATCACACAGGAGTCATTCCCAAGGAGCTGGATCAGGAATAAACCCGAAACATTTTGTGTTACCGAAATATGGTATAAAGAAGTCTCAAATATCCAAACCTACACATGTATGTAAACGTATGTATATTTATAACCCTAACAGCCCCGAATCCTCCAATTTCAATATGATTTTGCGCACTCCCTAGGGAGTTAGGGATGTCTGTCGATGGTAATGAAATTTGCATGCCCTGATACACGTACTGGTACACAGCTGTACAAAAAGTCCCCTCATTTACATGTACTGTAGCTCTCAGCTAACATGTATCCATGTAGAATATTTTCTACGAACATTTTATCCAAGTGTCAGCTATTTGTAGCCTCATATAAAGGAACCATTTGGCAAATACTGGTATGTACCGGTACACGGACATGTACGGTATGTGTGATTGATCGCCTTTTTTCACTCACACTAACAGATCCTTCCGGGAAAGAGTTCCATATATGGTGTGAATACAACTTGACAACCCCCCCCTGCACAAACCCTATGAGACTGGTCTGAATAGTTCTGTTTAGCTAAGTACACGACTTGGTTTTTCTGTAATAAATTGAACTTTTCTGGACATGTTTTTGCTTTCTGAAGGCAAATACGAGTAGGTCACTGAAGGGAATAACTATTGGTGTCCGCAAATGGAACTATTCCCTCCTTCTATTTTGCAGCTCCCAGTTAAGAACCCCTCCCATTTTGGGAGTACAGGTAGGATCTACACACGTACAGATACCATGTTGGCTTGGCGTACATACAGTACATGTATATGTACTGCAGATGTGTAATGTTGAAAGGTTTAAGGGGTCATTAATTAGCTATTATGTGATTTTAATCAACTTGATTTAAATCTCTTAATTTCAATAACATTTTATTTTTTATAAAAAAAAGAAACAATTTCAGACTAGGCAGGCCCATAGGCTGGGGGGATTCAGGGGGGAGGTTTGAACAAACACCTGTTCGGTCGCCAAATTGATTTTAGCACCCCCGCACGAGTAAGTGAACAAAGCTACATGTAGAGGGGAACAAATTGTCGCAAGCATCCACTTGCCAAACGTTGTGCAACGTTGTTTTCATGAATTTGTTCCCCTCTGTTAAATCTACTGAGCATGCGCACATGAAATGTGAAAAAAGCTCATTAACAACATGATTAAGACATGTACATGTATATATATGTAGGCCTAGGCCTAAATAAATGTACATGTAACTGTAAGATAACTCATATGACTTACCAGAATTTGAATCCATTTTAAATCTTTTAAGAACAAAGATGATTTGCCAATTTCAGCGGTGCTGGTTGGCTGGGAAGACTAAATACACAAATGATTTGGCCAAAAATTAAACAGATAATTTAGTCCACATGCTCCCGGATCCCCCCCCCGCTTTGTTTTCGTCTTGTCACTGGTTGTTCACCGTGTTTAGGCCGTTGTTCATGTTGTTTTTGTTACACCAGGACACTATACACTTCACACGATTCACAGCAAGTACCAACAACCTCCGGGGTGACCATGCAATCACAGCAGCATCATTCACGGCACTAATTTCTGAACTAGGACACATACAGCAAAATATCAGAACATGCGATTCACTGAATACCAAATCCGTCCCACAGCTGTTTCTGATTTTGCAACGAAAGTGTCAAAACAATGGATGGGGTCAAGAGAGGGCGCTCGTTGTAGTTTTCTTGGCCTGGCGCGCCGGTGCATGACGTCACTACGCAAAACTCGTGCTGTATCGAAAGCCCAGTTTAAAAACACACATATATGCAGGATAAGGGACCAACTACAGGAATTGCATTGTAATACGACACAGATCAAAAACTTCCTCTTGGCTCCCTAGGAAGTTTGTGAGAGCGCTGTTAAAGAGTGCCATAATTGAGGTTGTTTAATTACTCCTGTTTGTTTGTCTGCGCGTGACATATGATCTGGTTGTCAGTAACGAAATCATATAGTCTAAAAGAAAATCCTCTTGGGTATTTCATGACTTTTGTGATAAAGTCTGAAGTGTAGGGACATTGCTGTTGTACTATGAATAAAATGTACGTAGTTCTGTGTTTGATAGAAGAGCTTTGCATATCGACTGCTTTCATGATTACTTTTTTCCTTCAAGAAATGGAATTTGTCCCTCAAGGCTGTAGTTTCTGAGGACGCCTACATGTATGTATTGCAGTGCCCCGGGTAGTTAGTTGGGTCAATACATCAAAGTTGAGTATTACAAGCAACATCTTGCGTGTCTGTCTCCGTCTACATACCACGTCCATTGCTTGTTGAATTCATGTTGAGAATGGCTTCCTTGTACCGTCCCATTCAAACCATCCCTATCACATTAGTAGGCTACTTGGCAACTAAATTTAAACCCGTAGAGAGAGTATCTCGAACGTAAAGCCTGTGTAAATATTAATACGCCTTTAGTTTTGTTTTTGGTAGCCTGCAGTATTTTAGTACATGCAGTATCCGGTTCGTAAGTGTGACGCCACTTCAGTTTAAACCACGCCCACTGCACAAGATACACGACCATCGCAGGTACGTTAGTTCGCGGTAAATTGACGTTATTTCATCTTTTGATTTCACGTGTCGAGTCATCCTGAAAGACTCTTCCACAGAAATTTGCAGCCTGAAAGTCTGAATTTAACACACCTTTATATATTTTGTGTCTTGACTCCTTACTTTCAATCGTCTGATCGTATTAAGAATTGAATCTGACACATACAGCCTCGTTTTCAAACGCGGGAGTGCGCACATCGACGCTAAAAGCGCCGTATTGGGATCCTCTATGGGTTTGCAACATTACGTGTAACTGAAATAGGAGGTCACCAACCTGTGACATTATTGTTCAAAATACTGCGCCATTAATAGACTCCTTGTATAAGCGGCTAAACTGTGAACGCCATGTTCCAGGAAGTGGGTCGCTAAAATAATTCTCAGTGCAATGAGTGAAATCTTGGCAGAGAAATTTCTCGCTACAAAACCATCTGCAACTCTCTCTTAGTTTGAGAAACTTAGAATCAACGTTGAAGAGTGGTGAGTACACATTTTAGTTACGAGTCAAAGTTTAATAATAATAATAATAATAATGAATTATTTAAAAAAGCTTTCCATATCAATGACATTTCAAAGCGTTGTACATTAAAATGCAAAAATTAAATTAACTTTAAACAATTAAAACAAAGTAACAGGAGTTATAAAACAAAATTAAGAATTAAGCAGTAAAAACTAAACATTTAAATTAAAATATTAGCTGATGCTTGGCACAAGAGAATTGGAGTAGAGGTGGACATGTGTTATGAATTGGTTAGTCATTTGTCATCCATTCTTCAGCGATAAAGTAGGGAAAAGATCGAGCGTGTCAGCAATTGCATCACGAACGAGGGAGGCTAGCCCTGTTTCCTGGTTCGTTGGTTCTTATGGGTGCGGTGGAGAGGGTGTTTTGGGCGTGGAGGACGCAAAGTGGCCACCTGCTTTTCTGCTACCAGAAAAGTAGGAAAGGAAGTTTTATCACAGTTTTTATAACGTTCGATCGCTGGCAGCCGAAAAGTGGCCAATCTGCTTTTCTCCTTTCGAGCAGGCAGAAAGGAGGATCAGACGTTTTGACAACAACCCTGAATTGTACATTTTTTCATAACAGAAAAGCAGATTTAGGTGGCTTTAAAGTGGTTTTTTTGCCATCCAAGGGCCATGAACGGGGTCGTGAACCCTTGTTATGACCATTTCCTTTCCATGAGATTGAAGACGTCTACCAATAATTACGGTACATCTATCTTTTGTAATGAAAGATTCCAATGTTTCCCAAGCAAGCCTGTGTGTCTATTGGATGATAGCTGTAAAACTGCATTTCATTTCAGCTGCTATTTGCTCTGCCTCACAGGGACACTGATACTGCCGTGTGGGATTGGTCCCCAGGAAGCATGGTTAGGTATTGGTTTCTACGTCTTCACTCCCCAAAATGGAAACGGTCGTAACCTACCGGTTCATGATCCCATTCACTGCCCACTGAGGACAAAAAAAGCGGATGGCCATTTTTCGGCCACCTATTTCAAAATCTGCCTTTCCGGTATCACAAAAGCAGAAAAGTTGAATTCAACTTTGATTTCAAAGACAAACGAGTTTGACGTCAGGAAATAGTTGCAGAAACGCATTCCCTTGTTTTGAAATGCTTTCCATTTTGGCCAATTCGCACCACTTATATTGGATTTGGCGCAGTTATATGGCGTTCATATTTACTTTCATATATTCATTTATGAGCTGACCAAATGTCACGCGTCACAGTTGTCATTTTTCCAGTATTCTGTTTTACACAGTTTGGAGGATAGTCATTTCAGTGACCTACTTTCGCCCACAATGACCGACGCCAATGCCTCGATGTCGTCGCTGACAGACTCTGATAGGTGCGCCACCGCTCTTAAGCTGGTCCTCCAGCTGATCGAAGCGCCAGGTGTGACCTTCGACAAGAGAATCGCCGTTCTGAACAAGATCAAGGAGACCTGGGAGAGGAATGAAGAGGTTGTCGTGATAGCAGTGAACGAGTTAGCTGGTAAGATCAAATACATGTATTTGTGGAACCATGTAACACCACTCCCTGTGAAATGGAGGTTCGGAAACTGTGTACTGGTGTGCCAAGAAGCTCTACAATATTGAAAACATTCTGCTACATTTAAATTACTCATCCCAGGACTGCTTGCTGTGTACTACAAAAGTAGAACAAGAAAGCATCACCCAGACTTATTTTCTGTTAATCCTGGGAAGTGACCCGCATCAGACTAAAATGTGGTCCTTCTCTTCAAAATTTGTTCCCCCCACCCGGGCCCAGGTGGGCAGGTGTCTTTCGATAATCAACAGGTGTTCAGATTGGACAGACCACAGCTACGAGATATGGTCTTAGATTTCTGGGTGCATTATGGCTTGGAAAATGATGCATGAGGACTGGGAAATTTGGGAGAATTTTATTGGCCACGATAACAACGTTCTCTTTGAATCTTGTTTCCAGTAGATGCAAACTTGGGGCAAAGAGCCCATGTTCAACAATTAGGAGAAAAATGGATTTTTCTTATTTCACTTCCTTCCCAAAGTTTGCAACTCCCCAAAGTTCACACCTAATTAGTACGGTTTCCAAAGGTTATAAAAGAATCCAGCCCCAAAGATTTCCCTCAAAACGTGTGTTCTGGATCTGCTCTTGCTTTTGCCAAGGCATGGTCAAACTTCAAGCGAATGTGACAGGTAATCGAATTTGACGTCATGAAAGATTTCCAGCAAAAGATTTCTTCAGTTCGAATGTGTTATACTTGAGCAAAATCGCTGAGCGAATATATGAGGGGTCTGACGTCACAGATCCATCCCTATAGTCGGTTTTGCGACAAACTTAATATGAACCAGCCTTTATTAGCGGTAACTTAGTACAGTGTAGTAACAATACATAGATTGTTTTTTTTGCCCACAACATAGTAGAATCATTAGTTCCTGTCAGATTTTCTGTCATTCAACTTAAGTAAAGGACCCTGAAATGCCCAGAATGCGTTCCCCTTTTTCCTCAATTTCCCTTTTCAAAAGACCAAATGCTTACTTGCAAAGTGTAGCCCACATGAACAGAATACCAGAAACACAGTTCTGGTACAAAGTTGAATCTTTCCTTTGTCTAGAATCTTTCAGTTTAAAATACCTGCTCACAGATGTGAAAGAATTGTTGCATTTTTACCAAATGGATATTTAAATGCAAGCTGTTAACCTAGTGTTATGAAACACAAATTTCAATTTGGGTTACAAAACGTTTTTCTTGCAGCTTGTTTTCCCTTTCACCCACTCTTTTTCTATTGTTCTGTCCAAAAGAGCAAGTGGTTGGGGCAACTCGAATGGAAAGTAGGAAAGCCAACTTGGCAAATCCACCCATGCCCGTTTTGGACTGCTACCAATTATTTGGTAGGAGCGGGGGGGAAATAGGTAAGTACTGGCTTGCGGCCACTTAGAATTTTTGGGGGGGAAATGTCAAAAATCATACGGACTGTCTTGAAAGTCTGCTTCTGTAATGAGCTACAAAATATTCATTATGCTGTCGAGTTACCATGAAAATCTCTTAACCTGTAACAACTAAGGTGCCTTATAATTATTTGTGGTTATTGACGATTAGGAAATAATGGACATCTCGTAGACCTACTCACTGTTATTAAGAAACGGGTCTTTTCAGTCAAAACGCCGTCAACGCTCGAAACGAGGGAGTAGTACACACATGTATAACCGCGTCAGATTGAACTTTGCTTTTGCATGAACCCACAAGGTGGGGGTTAGTAGGGTTGAGTAGGCAACTCCATAACCAGCTATTGTTTTCCCAGCAGGGAACAATCTCACCAAGGAGGGTAATTGAGGAAATATTTATCCCCATAGGTTAAACATACGACGTATACTCATCTTTGCCCGTATGGACACCTTTTAGGCAATATTTCATCGAGGAGAATATTGTAGCGGTCTCCAGCGACGGAGCCTCGGGCGTGCCTTTGGTCGACCCGACGAGCGGCTGTAGAGGCGACCAGGGGGGCAGGTCCGTTTGGAGGCAGTCTACCGCCAGGCGCCGAAGCCTAACAAGTTCCACCCACGGGTCTTATCTTGGGGGCTGGCAGAAAGGGGGCCGGTACCGTGGGTTACTGGTACTGGGGGATTTCCTGGACGAACTCAATAAAGACTCTGGTTGGCTTCAGATTTGATTGGTTGATTATTTTAATATTGGCACTCTCTTAAACAGGAGACTCCTAAATAGGCAACTCCTAATTAGGCGGCTTGTTTGATTTGGCAAATTGTTTACACCACCTACGTCTTGACTTGCACTGTTTACTGCTGAATTACATAAAAGATGACCATAAAAGAGATGTGAGTGCTCATCAGGACTAATTTACAATAATTGAATGAAGTCGCACTAACCTGTTGCTCAGTATCACTCTCCAGCACAGCGTTCTGCTCTCACACCCAAACCAAGCAGCAGTACGAACTCGGCACGCACAAATAGGACGGAACAACAGAAAGACAGGAAAGACCGCGAGTAGCTCGCGCGCATTCCTTATATACCCATGCGCGGGTTATGATTATGGGATATAAATGCTTAACTGCAAATAATTAAAGAGGGCGCTCTAACCACCCCACTATTTCGCTACATAGCCACACCCCAAGATCGGTCAGTCCCCTTTGACCGTAAATCTGAAAAATAAAAGTAGCGAAATCCATTCTTACCCCTAAACAGGTTTCCATAGTCAGTCGTTGAAATAAAAGTGCCTCAAGGAATCACAGGTAAATTATACACTTCTAAGTTAGAACAAGGGGAAACTTATACATTAAAAACTTTAAGTCTTATAACAAAACCAAGAAACACTTAATTCTTCTAAGTTAAGGGCCTAGTCCAAACAATCTGGCTCTAAAACATGATGCCAAAACTTGCATAAACAGCTTTCGAAAAAGGTTTCTTAAAGGCAACACCACTTCCTTTAGGTTTTACTCCCTCAATCCTGCTCGGAAATTCACATCGAAAAACCCGTGTTATCTTGTCCTTGGTGAGCTTTTGGCCCTCCTGGAACACGCTCCTCGAAGATGTCTCATGGACTTGGTGACATTGCCGATCATTGCCCTCTCCAGATCCTCTTGATCCATAGGCTCTCTGATTTCCTCCGCCCCGGTATCCCTGCAACAAATAAGACGACGGAGGACAACTGGCGTTCTGCGGTGCAGTGGATTTGACGTCCTTTTTAGGAGGTAGTGTCTTCAAGTAGACGATGTCAAACTCCCTCTTCACCTCGGCCACAGATCGTACCTCCCTCCTCCTTGTACAGGTACGTCTCCCTGGTTTCATTCACGTGGAGCACCTGTCCAGGTAGAAGTTTTTCAGGTAGCATGGGTTGAGGCCAGTGTCGCAGCTTGCCACTACATGTATCTTCACGGGGCACATCTCCCTCAGTGGGCTGCCTGTGGAACATCTCAATCATCCCACGTGGTTTTCCCCCAGATCGGGCCACTGGCCGCTCCTCAGCAGGCTCATTATCTTGATCCCACAGCATTGGTGTAGGAGATAAAGCTATTTCTGCCAGTTCCATGAGATCCTCTTCACCCTGCTGCCCGGAACCGGAAACTATCTCCACCTCCCTCGCGGCTTCAGGAACATCTGCTGCAGGCTCCCCAGATCCATCCAGCTCCTTAGCAGGTATATCTTTTGCCTTCATAGGGCGACGACTTCCTGCTCTAGGCTCTTGGTTCCCAGTATTCCCAGCCATTGCAGACTTTTTCGGCTTGGCAAACGCCTTCTAGAGGGAGACAGCCCCCCTGGAAGGTCATCTGGCGGTCGGGAGCCAGTGCAAGAGGGTGCTGACCCGTCACTCCTCGACTTCTTGTCTTTACGCTGCCTTTCCCCATCCAGGCTACGCTTCCTTTTAGTGTCCTTGCCCTGCTTACTTGTCTTGCCATCCTTAGTCTCCTTCCTAGGACAGCTTCTGTTAGATTCTCCGTCACCCCTCGACGTTGACCTGTCTGAAGTGGTTCTCCTCTTCTCCCGTTCTTCATAAGTCTCGCCTTTGATGTGATCCACTTCGGAGATCCTGTCTGGGTGGCAATCCTTGTAGTGGGCCCTCAGGTTATCTCGACGGTTGTTTTTATGTGAGCATCTAAGACACCAGTAAAAAAGCCTTGGGCCATACTCCACGGTTAGATGTCGATCAAGGCTTCTCTTGTGCATCATCGCGTGGCATCTCGGACACTCCACCATCTCTTCACTCCCTCCCCATTTTCACCGGGTCAGGTTTCTCTCTGTGTTAGCAAACAGAAGATCCAAAAAAAGGAGATAATTTAACCCCCTGATACCTTCGTTACGGTTTTTCTAAGCGCCTCCAAAGCCTACAGAGGTGAAGGTTTCTCTTAACTACACTCTCACTACAGGTACCGCTGTGGCACCCCTACGTTGCCTAGGCGGGTTTCGCCTTGGTGGTGGCGTTGTCTGCCTCTGTAGCTGTGTGGAGTCTTCGTCGGGCTCGCATGTCTCCTCTACGTTGTTTGGGTTCTGTAGTTCCTCGTCTGGGAAATGCCTCGCTGCAGGTGACTGGAGAATTGACCCCCCCCTTTGAACGGGTTGCCTGTCTTCCACAAGACTCCCGCTGGCACCCGCCGGGACAACCACAGGACTCCCAGGTGTGGGACTCCTCCCGCCCTTCCTTCCTTCAGGACCCCAGGGTTTCTATCGGGTCACCTAGGTAGGGTTTGAGACGGTCGTAGTGAACGACTTTCAGTTTTCCCCCTCGGCGTCTTCTGTATCCTGTAGGTTACATCTGATAGCTTTCTAACCACCATGTAGGGTCCACACCACTTACACTGAAGCTTAGGCGACAGGCCCTTTGTTTTTGCGGGATTGTATAACCAGACAAAGCCTCCTTCGCAAATCCTATCATGTACAACGCGACGGTCATACGTTTTTCTTCTGTCGCCTAGCGCTTTTCCTCAAGCACTCTCTCGCCCCGATTATGAGCCGCCTGAATGTCCTCCCCTGAGATTGAGTGCATAGTCCGTCTGCACGGCCTCCGGGTTCCCTGTTGTCTGTCGTTGCCGTTCCAGCAGCCAAGTCGATGGGTAGGTACACCTCCCTCCCCAACATGAGCATAGTGGGGCGTTTTCCCCGGTCGATTCTTGCGGTGTAGCTCGGTAGGCGAAGGTCGCAAACGGCAATTTCGTATCCCAGTCTTTCAGACGCCTGTGGGGCTCAATCATGGTTGAGATCATGGTCAACAGAGTCCTGTTGAAGCGTTCAATTAGGGCCGTCGGACTTGGGATTATACGGCGTGGTGCGTGTCTTTTCTATCCCAAGTAAGGTACACATCTCCGAGAATACTTGCGACTCAAAGTTCCTGCCCTGATCCGAATGTAACTCGGCAGGAACTCCGAACCTACACAGGAACTCGCTGACCAGTGTTTCCGCCACCGTAGTTGCCCTTCTCGTCTGCGACGGGATAAGCCTCCATCCACGTACTAAAGTAGTCGCCAACTACGAGGATATACTTATTCCCCCTATCGCTCTTTGGAAGAGGACCAACCATGTCAACAGCAATGCGCTCCATCGGCGCGCCGAACCAGACGTTTGCTGCAGTGGGGCTCTACTTTTCCTCGCTGGAGACTTTTTACTAGCACACACACACTGCATCGTCGGACTGCAGATCTCACCTCTGCTGCCATACCAGCCCCAGTAAAACCTCTGACGAATTCTCTCCAATGTCTTCCTCTGGCCTAGGTGCCCACTTGTCTTTCCACTGTGTAGTTCCCGTGATTATCTCCTGGCGAAGTGCCACGGGAACTATCGGCTTCCACTTCACCTGTCGTTCCATCGTCGGACTCCCAGCGCCTGTTTAGGTACCCCTCTCTGATCTCCAACTGCTCCCAGGTTAACCAATAGACCTTGGCTGTAGGCGAACATGCTGAAAGATCTCTTGATCTGGCCCTTGCCACGGCTTTCTCCTTCTCATGGAGTACCCATTTTATGGAAGGGTCTTGCAGTTGAGCTTCCCTCCACCGTTCCTTTGTAATGGTAGGCGCCGCCGTTATAACCCTGACGCCGGCTTCCTCAGACATGCGGGTGCTGCATGACTCACCACGGTCGTCACTCCCAGTCATCTCATCTTCACGGCCCACACTGCCCACATGGTCTCCTAGATAGGCCATCCGCGTTCCCATGCGAACGGCCAGCTCGATGGACGATGTTCAGGTCATGTTCCCCTATTACCTGCAGCCAACGGGCCACTTGACCCTGTGGCTCGCGAAAATTCGTAAGCCACTTCAGCGCACCGTGGTCGGTTCTTACTGTGATCCTTTTCCCGTAGATGTATTGCCGGAACTGCTTCAGAAAGACAACCACAGCGAGTAGCTCCTTTCGGGTTACGCAATAATTGCGTTCCTGCTTGCTCAATGCCCTGCTGGCGTACGCAATCGCCCGCTCATCTCCATCCTTCACCTGGGACAGCACAGCCCTATACTCACATCGCT
The DNA here is from genome assembly GCF_054643075.1 of Acanthaster planci. NCBI lineage: Eukaryota > Metazoa > Echinodermata > Asteroidea > Valvatida > Acanthasteridae > Acanthaster > Acanthaster planci. The sequence continues at coordinate 9,546,535 of NC_141785.1, read as the reverse complement.
TGCATCTGTGCCTAGGCCATAGTCCGCGTATGGATCAGGGTAAGCAAGAATAGGTGATTCCTGTAGGCGCCTCTTCAACTCACAAAATGCGCCTTCAGCTTCTGCCGTCCATTCGAACTCTCGGCCCTTCTCAGTAAGGCGATGGAGGGGTCGGGCGATGTCTGCAAAACTCTTGATAAACCGTCTATAGTATGACGCGAGACCGAGGAAGCTCTGCACGTCTCTCACAGACTGAGGAGTTGGCCACTCTTTGACTGCCTTCACCTTCTCAGGATCAGTCGAGACTCCTTCGCCCGTAACCACATGGCCAAGGTACAATACACGCTGTTTGAACAGCTCACACTTTTTTGGTTTGAGCTTCAGCCCAGCTTCTCGCAGTCTCCAAAACACTGTCTGCAGGCGACTCAGCTCTTCCTCCACTGTGTCTGCAAAAACAATGATGTCGTCCTAAGTACACTAGGAGTGTCTCCCAATGAAGCCCTGCGAGAACCCGTTCCATCAATCTTTCGAATGTGGATGGGGCGTTGCAAAGCCCAAAGGGCATTACACGCCATGAGTACAAACCACCTCTCACTACAAAAGCTGACTTGTTCTTGGCATCGTTATCTAGCTCCACTTGCCAATACCCCCGATGCCAGGTCCAAGGTGGAGAACCACCTCGAACCCGACAACGCGTCGAGGAGTCATCGATGCGGGGGATGGGATAGGAGTCTTTTATGGTCACCGCGGTTGAGTCGACGGTAATCAACGCAAAACCGCTTGCTACCATCCTTCTTCCTTTACTAAGACCACGTTAGAGGGCCCAGGGACTGTCCGATGGCTCGATGATGTTGTCACGGAGCATCTCCTGCACCTGCCGATCTATCTCCTCTTGCTCCTGTCTAGGATACCGCCGTGGTCTTTCTCGTCTTGGTGGAGCATCTGCAGTATTGATTGAATGTCGGACGACATCAGTACGTCCAATGTCCATGCTCCCTGTGGAGAACACATCCTGGTAGTCACGCAGAAGCTTTGCAATTCGATGGTGATGTTGCGGCTCCACTCCGTCTTTGCTCCGGTTGTACAAGTCGGTAAGATGTGATGGGACTTCCTCGTTGGTCTCCGCCCTAGGTAGGGTTCTCTCTGGCAATTCTATGTCTTCTTCGCCTACTGAGGTGAGAAAGCCTGCCATAGCACCCCGCTTCACCACACACAGTCTCCGTCCAGGATTGAAGACTCTGATGGGCACTACGTCTCCTCCAGCATTCACCAACAGTCGGGCCACAATCACACCTTTGTCTGCCAACTCACTCTGTTCGGCTGGCTCGACGACGCCTAAACCAGTCGCCTTGATACCTCCTGCCCATGTACCCTTGCACAATCGCCTCATGGCCCGGCGGTATTTCCGGCTGTTTTTGCGACAATTATCCTGGCACAAAATCGCCCTCCCTTGGTGTCGGTGCACTTTTATTTTTTCGTCTCCAATTTTCAGTTCCAGGGTGTGAAAATCTAAGCTCCCCCTGCGTCCGCAGTAAGAAATCCATCCCAAGGATTCCCTCTAGTGGTCCAATGTCCCCAAATACCGCATTAACATGGTAGGTGATCTTTCCCACCCCGGATGTCTACGTAGGCGCTGCCGATAGTTCTCAGCAGCCCACCGCTCGCTGTTTTCACACGTGTCTCATTGCTCTCGAGCCTAGGTCTTTTACTGGCCGGAATTTCGAAGAATAATCCCGAATTAAGCACCGTATCGGTCGCACCTGTATCAACCAGTAGTTGTACACCTCTTCCCCTAACTTCTGCCGGAACAAATAATCCACTTTGTGCAACAGTCGACTTGGAAGGTACGGGAAGGTTTCTCGGCTCCGAATTGCTACGAGTTTCTTGTGAAGAGATGCTGTCACCTACTGGCCCTGCTTTTCCTCCAGCCGCACCACGGGCCCCTGGGGCAGCTGTACTTCGTTTCCCGTGTTCTGCCTCTTCTGCCCGGTCGACTGCCTACAATTTCTGGCGATGTGCCCTTTCTGCCTACACCTATAGCACGTCAAATCGCCTAAAGGAATCTCTCCACTTCCATTGTTGTTGCCGAACGGAATCCCGGTGCTCTCCGGCGCTGAGCGCGAGTTACAATTCCCTTGGTTACGCCTTTCTCCTCTTAGCTCACTGATTTCCCGATGACTTCTAAGGATCTGGTTCTCTAGGCGCTTGTAACCATTCCATCATTTCCTTTTTCATTTCCTGTAGGGCGCGCTCAGTGTCACTATCGAGCACTCTGGCATATTTCGTTCTTTTGCCTTCCCCTGTGTTCTTCAATCTTCAGAAAACTCTCCGTTGCAAGTGCAGCCCTCACAGCTTCTTCCAACGTTGTGGGTCGCACCCGGAAAATTCCCTCTCTGATCGCCTGGGTTTTCAGTTGCGTCTGCAAAATGTCCCCTAGCTAGGCGATCTCGGCCTTCCTCCGGGAGTTCGGGGTACGCCAGTTCTGACAACTCCTTGATCGCCTGCCCTAGTTCCTGTAGGCTCTCCTTGGCTCCTTGATGTCGGTGCCTCAACTCCATTAAATGATTTTCCGCCAACTGGCCCGGTCCAAACCTTTTCTCCAACTGGTCGACCAGCTTGGTGTAGGGCGGCGGACTTCCCTCGGTGCTGCCACTCCCCAACACCTTCAGTGCCGGTCCCTGCAGGCTTGCGGCTAGGAATGCACCCGCCTGTGAATCCGACCAGTTGTTGGTCAACCTACACGCCTCAAAATGGCGGCGGTAATCCCTCCATGGTGTCTTCCCGTTGAACCTGTCAGGGACGATATTTGGTCGCTTCAAGGTAACGCTCGTACTTTCCTCTTTTTTGATGCTCCTATCTAGGAGGACGCCATCCTCACGTACAGACGAGTTTCTTGACACCTCCGGTGCCATTTCTCTCTTCGGCTTTCTGCTTGTGCTCGTTTCCGCTGCTGCAGATTTCACAACTTCGTTGGCTAGCCGATTTTTCTCAGCCTGGGGTTGTATTTCAGAGTGTCCTGTTGCATCACAAGGCGCAGATGCTGCAACTAACTGGGGTTTTCCTGTTCGTGGTTTCGGAGTCGGCCTTGCTCTTACCGGTGTTTATGTGGTAGGTAGGGGTAGCGCCATGTTCTCGTTGTCACCACCAATGGCCAAGGTATGTCCATTATCTGTTGTCGTCTGTCGACGAAGCCTAAGAAGGTGATGCTCCGCCTCTAACAATGCAATTTGGTGGTCCAGCTGCCTGGCAGGGGTACTTGATAACTTTAGGCTCTCCCCCTGACTGCTCTCAGCTGCGCACGTGACCAGCTCGCCCTCAAAATCGATTAGCAAATCCTCTGCCATATCATCAAGCCAGGTGTGTCGCCTACGTAGGTGTGTTAAAAATGTTTCGGCGCCAATCCCACTTCTGACACCATTTTAGCGGTCTCCAGCGACGGAGCCTCGGGCGTGCCTTTGGTCGACTCGACGAGCGGCTGTAGAGGCGACCAGGGGGGCAGGTCCGTTTGGAGGCAGTCTACTGCCAGGCGCCGAAGCCTAACAAGTTGCACCCACGGGTCTGGTCTTAGGGGCTAGTGCCCAGTAGTCACTCTCTAGCACAGCGTTCTGCTCTGACAGCCAAACCAAGCAGCAGTACGAACTCGTCACGCACAAATATGACCGAACAACAGAAAGACAGGAAAGACCCCGAGTAGGTCGCGCGCACTCCTTATATACCCATGCGCGGGTTATGATTATGGGATATAAATGCTTAAGTTAACTGCAAATAATTAAAGGGGGCGCTCTAACCACCCCACTATTTCGCTACAATAGCATACATCCTAAAATATGGCCAACTATGTGCACAATTTGCTTATTTGCAATTCCGACTGCTATTTTTTGTCCTTTCTCCTTAGAACAATCGAGAAACGAGCCAAAGAGGAACGAGTCTGCTGACAAAAGAGAGAATATTCAAGCTGAGGGAATGAAAGGGAGACCAATTCAAGTTGAAACCCCGATGGAAGGTACTAGCAGTGGTGCTACCAGGTCCATTAATGGTAACTCTGCACCAGAAACCTGTGAGCAACCTGGCAAGTTTGGGGATGATGGGCAAATCCACCATCAGTGCTCTCAGCAACAGGCAAGCCAAGGTCAGGAGGTTCTACCGATCACATACCGGGGAGAAATAATAACGCCTTCCGATTCCCACTCGACGGCTGGAGGGCGCCAGCTCTACACTCGCAGATTCAGCGGGGCCACATCTAGTAGAGAGGCAGCGCATGCTGCCCACAAGGAGGACCTGTCAAGTTCTGTCGAAGGCAGTGACAGTCACGCTTGTGGCACTCAAACCGAGGAGGAGCACAGGAATTATCTGGGTATCCACACCAGTAGAAGTTCACCGAACTGCTCCAAATCGAGGAAGCATCTTCGCACGACCAAGCTGATTTCTGAAAAGTACATCAATCAGTGTGATGTGTGTTCTAAAACTCTTCTAACTCGTCAAGGGTTCAAACGTCATCGTCAGTCGCACAAATGTAAGACTTGCTCAAAAACTGTCAGGGACATGGCCCATCATTTGCGAGTTCACTCAGGTGAGAAACCACACCACTGCCAGATATGCGGAAAGCGCTTCAAAGAGCTTTCAAGCCTCAAGAAGCACTGGGTTAAAGTCCACCGTCGTAAACTGTATATATGCAGGTGCTGCTCGAAAAAGTTCTTGGATCAACGTGCGCGAAAATGTCTTGAGAAGGAATACCATTGTGGTGACAATGAACCAAACTGCCGGCCATATCCTGCCGCAAAAGGAAAGGCCAGAGCAGCGCCCTCAGGTAGGAGAGAAAGTGATGGACCTAGTTGTAGCCAGTCTATCCAGAACACTGATCGACCTCAACGACATCCTCATAACGTCCAAAAGTCGAAAAGGGTACCCAATCATCCAAAGGGACAACCGAAGGCTGCACGCCTTCAAGGACAGACGGCTCCTAGCAGAGAGACCTTGAAGGAGCACGTGCGACGTCATAGTGCGAAACAGCATCCCACGAAATCATCCTCTCCAGTCACCACCGGCAAAGACGTCATCGAATCATCGAGCGAGGAGGAGTCTAACCTCACTGATGAAGCTGATGGAGAAGGGACCCCAATTGCAACCCTACCAACCGTCGCTCTGGGTCTGAATCAAACCTTCAATGCAAATTCTGTGGGCGACATCTCTCGTCCAACACTCGGCTTCTTGAGCACGAGAACTGTCACAAGGAGGATAAGAAGTCTTTTCCGTGCCTGGAATGCAACGAGGTGTATTTCTCAGGACCAACCTTTTCAGCACATTTGGGAAAAAAACATAAAAACTACAAAGTTAGCCAAGAGGGTAAAAATTTCCTGAGCAAAAAACCTCAAAAAAAACAAAAAACAAAACAAAAAACAAACAAACAAACAAACAAACACCCCAACAAACAAACAAACCAACAAAAAACAATGCTGAATACCAGAACTGTGACAGAAACAGCTCAGGATTAATGCTACTTTGTACGTGAGCAAGGTCACAGTGTTCACGGAGGCAGTTAAACGTTAATTGAGCCGTGTTCATAAAGTCCAACAAACGACTGTTCATCCACGTCTGTGGCTTTAACCTAAAGCTATGTCTTTACTGTATAGTTCATTGGTTTAGAAACTGTTGGTGACGATGCTTGCGCTTCTCGACGGAGCCACATAAAAGACACGTCACAGTGGACTTTTTAGTTCATGTTATTTCGATCATGTTGACTGAATTTGTCTTATTCAATGTTCATTGCCATACGACAGTCATTTTTAATGACTTTAATATCATCGTTAACCTAAAGACAGATCGTCTCAAACCTAAGAATTTAATTGTGTGATTAAACATCCTTAAATATTAATATGTTGACTTATATCGCGAGAAGGTAATGTGGGTTACCGTGGAAGCCTGTACATTGTCAACATAGAGTTCAACCTTACGCTATTTGCATATACTTCAAGTTTTATTTTGTTTTATGTCTAATTTGGAAGGTGTGTGTTAATTTCCCTTTACATCTGATAGTATTTGCATGATAGTTCTTAGGTTGATTTGGTGGATGGGTTGGTAGTTGGATGAGTGTGTGGGTGATTATAAGTAAGAGAGTCCTCCAAAAACCCCACAGAAAATCCGTGGTGCTGTCCACCTAACCACCAGCAAGCTTTTGCGATGGAATCAAGGGAAGAAGACGCCTGATGGAATCAATGATCTTATGTTATCAAATTCATATGAAGCAAATGGTGGGACAGAGAGACTCCCCCCCCCCCGCCTTTGTGTTGGTCATTGTTATACTGGTATCTCAGGAATTCCTTTCAGAAATCTAGGGGGACGTGTTAAGTGACAGTAGGCTGGAGTGTGTATAAGAATTAGAATTGTTGTGGGTACCCCTCTGTCCCATTTTGTGTCTAGTTTAATCAAATTTGCACTAGCTTTTTTCAAGTAGTGACATTTGTTGATTTCTTCTGTTCCTACACCTTGGGACTTTACAAAATATAAAACGATAAAGCCAGCGCTGAACTTAAGGCCATCCTGGTGGTCACCAGCCTAGCACAGCTTGCATTTTTTTTTTTTTTTGGTAACGAAGAAGAAAAGGGAAAATATTCTATCAGCTCCTGTTTGATTCTGCATTTCGTGGGATTCGTTTCCTCATTTATGTAAAATCGCCAGGATTCCCGATTTGGTTTCATTATCCGCCATCGATCCCTACGTTCGGAGGACGTCTGCAAGACGTTGGAGAATGCGTACGTGACAGGATCCGGGAACCCGTCTAGGCTGAACCACTCAGGGGGCGCTGTTCGTAATGCAGATGTAAATTTTACACGTGTTAAGATAAGAATTTCCCTATCATATGTCCTTTGTAAAATATTATTTTTCAAAGCTGTCAGTTTACAATTAATTCGACAATTTAGAAATAAATAAATAACATATCTGGCCTAGTAGGGTTTCTAGTAAAATTTACTCGACAAATAGAGTATCGAGTGAATCGAATTCAACTGCGCAACGATTGGTTTCCGCCTCAATGATTTCAAAGAGTGAATGCGGAAGGAAACCAGTGTAACTGCATAACAATGAAATTCTCACGTGGGGTGACGGGCATTCATAAATTCGCGGGCATCGTAGAAGGAGCATCAGTTTAACTACGCCATAGTTATACAGTCAAAGTAAGTATGCCATTTCTGAGTCTAAATTAACTGATTTTGGCCTCCATGATTAGAAGTGGTATAGTTTACTGTTTAGAGAGTAAACTTAACAAATGAAAGATGGAACACGGGCGACTTTAGCACGAAATTCAATGTCGATTGTGACCCGTTCACTTTATCGTTCCATGACCATAATATACGAAATCACTTATTTTCCCTTGCAACAGTCTACTAGGCATTTAGCAAGCGAAAACATGTCGACAACGTCAAATTTAGCAGTGAAAACATTGAAGGGTTAACTTTGAAAACATTTAGAATTTTCCGACCAGTTTTGTGAGGTTTGGTGATGGCTGGATACGGAATTTTTGAAATTCCACGTTTTCTTCCAAAGTCCTCCATAAAATGGCTCTTCAACCCTTTGTGTAATAGGAAGACTTCCCTGGGGAAACAAAGATAATTTGGGATGTATCATGGCCATACAATCTGCTTTGAAATTATATGCATTCCTTTAACATGTCTGATGTTATCTTGATTGCTTCAGACTGTCAACGATAGCTAGAGTTCCATATACGGACACCACTTGACACCCTTTGACCAAAACCCTGTGAGGTTGGGCTGAAAATTTCTAATTTTTTTTATTAAGGACACAACTTATTTTTTTTCTTCCTCTGCAATTAAGCATTTCTAGATTCATGAAGGCTAATTGGTCACTGTAGGGATTAATGGTGTCCGTGCTTGGAACTCTTCCCCTATAAATTTGTATAAAGATTTCCATAAACTTTACTCTTCCTGGAAGTAGCCTCTCACAAAACCATCCGCCAATCTTCATGCGGTGGCTATTTGCACGATGCTTCGCACAGTGTTCATGCACAGCGTCACAAACATTCGGCTCCACGGAATAATGTGTGATAATTTAATTTTGATTAATGTAGTTGAATCTAAATGCGTGCAGTCTTGGCTTTAAGTATAGCATTGTGCTACCTATGTGTCTTTGTAGGGCGATGTTGAAATAAATGTGTGTGCAAATCGAATAATTACCAGGAGTGTGGCAAGGCGCGTGCTGCCATACCCCTGTAATTATTCCCTGCAATGACCTTTTAGCCATCAGAAAGCAAACGCAACAAACAGAAAAGTTCAATTTAGAAGGGAAATAGTCTAGTCGTTTACTTAGAAAAAAGAAATTTTCTCAACAGTTCCATAGGGTTTGTGCACAGGGTGTCAAGTGTCAAGCACTTCCTACTGCTCCAAGGTCATATATACTTCCCCAATTATGTATGCTTTTATTTTTGTAAAAAGGGATGTGGAGCCATTTTGTGGAGGGTTTTGTAAGAAAGATCGAAAGTTTATCCTTTGCGGCAAATAAATACTTGCAGAGGCCTTAAAGTAAGGATTGAACAAAAGGAGGTGTATCATCTCCAATTCTCAAATTTATGGAGCTGTTGAGTTTTAAGATAAAAATTGGGATGTTGTGTAAAGTCCTGTTGGGGAAATGATTTAAAATTCTATTTTTGTTATACTGTATTACAGATGATTCTTGTGCACCTTGACTTCAATTAGCGAGGGAGGCTGGAAGCAACACTCCACCTAGAGTTCACCTAGAGCCCAAGTATAGCCCACACAGAGCCCAGTGACCCCACATCGAGCTCGTACGAAGAATGTTGCGGTGAAGATGCCTGCATAATCAGACTCAATGAACTGGAAGTGAGACAGCTTACGATCAGACAATATCGTTGCACTTGCCATAATCCAGCGTAAGCCTGCCACATGGAACGAATTGAACGTGGTATTGGCTTATTTCTAAAATGCAAGCCAGTTCTGTTCTTTCTGATAAACTGACTCCTTATGCATCAATTGAGGGTCCTGTCGGTAAACAGTGTTTTGAGATCATTTCCTCATAGCCATGAAAACAATCCCATTAACCACCTTCCACAAGCCATATTAACTTCAACCAACCCTCAACCACCAATACGTGTAGTAAATAACAACCCCATTAACCATAACCATTTACCATATGAACCTCAACCAACCATCAACCATTAACGGTAAATAACCCCGTTAACCATAATCATTTACCATGTAAACTTAACCACTAACCATTGACAAAAAACTGACGATTCCGTTAACAGTGTAAACCTCCACTAACCCCCCACCATTAACAAACATGTAACCACAGGCCATTACCCTTTATTAAATCATTTGCCGGTTATCCATTTCCTAATTAAAATGAGGAAATGATCTATCAACTTGCTGTAAAAGACTTTTAAAATGCAGGCAGTTTATGTACTTCACTACGCAAAATGTGCTCGTTTGTGTTCAAAAATCAACATCAAATTTGAAAAACGTCTTTAAAAATCACTACAAATGCCGTAACCGGATAGTTTTTCTAGGTAAAGATTCTTTGAGGCCCGACCTTGAATCAGTTCCAGAAGGTTCCTTGGATAAAATAAATACATAGTCTTCAACGAACGTGGGAAGTCAACATTATCTGCCGCAGAGGTCTCTGAGCCTTGACTTTGACTTTGAGAGATGAAAAGTGGACATGACACAAGCCAGTGATTGAATAGAGATAGCTGTCTTGGAGGAAACAGAACAATGTCAGGAAGAGATCTAGAGGATTCTGAATGATGTACTGGAAAGAATGGCTTATGTCTGGAATCGTCCCACTGCAGCTATTGTCGTTCAACTTGGAGGAATATCCACAGAGATGAAAATTACTCATTACAGATATTCAGTCTTTTTTATAGCACTTCACCCAGCGATTCTGTAGTTTTGAGGCGGGTCTAAGAACTGTACCCGTAGCAACCAAACTGCTAATACCTGTAGCGACCAAAGGTGTTATGAACAAAATGCCAAACTCGTGTGTCGCACATTTTGGACACTCTGGTTCAGAGCTTCATGTGAGCTAACGTATCTCAAAAAGAAGTCGTTTGAATAAGTGCTGGTAAATTCTCCACTGATTTCTGATTTAAATAGACTTACTTTTATTATATAAAATAATCAGTCACCGCTTCAATCAACTCAGAATCTGTGGTAGAGGTGTTGCACAACAAATATTGACTGCTGAATTTTCTTGTGGTGCAGGAAAACGAGCCTCCTGATATGAGGTGATCCATTTAACATCGTCTTCTAAGGTCAAGCTGTCGATATCATTTGCTGACGAATGAAATAAAATACTTAAATATACCCATGCTTTCTTTAATCAATCATTTTCATTACTTCCTTGAATCATATATAAGTTGGTTACTTTCTCATTAATGTCTGTTAATGTAAAATGAATGTTTTTTGTTTCTACAGGGACCACATTCTACTTTGACAAGTAGCCTGAATTAGTGGAGGCAAAGAAACTGAAAATTTGGTACAAGGTAAGTTATCACCAAAAGACTCTGCTTGTCTAAACCAATTCGTCCATTGCGCCATTGAATGTACTTTTTTACTTTTCAATGTCTCAATGCTTGATTGACTTTGCATGATTTTGCAGGATTCATCCGATGTGGGACAAAGGGGATCGTTGGTTTAAACGATACAACAGCAGATGGGTCACCCCAAGTAGAGACCGGGGAATTCAAGACTTGCATGTTCATAAGGTGAGGTAACCATTTCTTACAGGCGTGAACATGCACAAGAACCCCGGATCATAGCAACTAGGCCTGGTAAAGTAGCCCTTCGTTTTTTGTCTAAGCAAAGTTGAAACCTCTTTTTCAATTTTGCTTTTTGAGCCATTTGGGGAGTCTGAAAGCATTGAAAGAAAATCTCTTGAGAGCATTTTTTCTAGTATTTTCCCATGTTTGGTAACAGGTCCACAGCTTTGCCAAGAGGCCATTGGTGGAAAAAAATTATATGTTTTATTGAAATTGGTTTTGAAAACGTTCTGTAGAATTCAAATCGATTTTCTGATGTTTGCCAAGGCTCTGTTTTAGCAGTGAAATGGATCATTTTTAAGTCAGGTTAGTACTTTCCCAGAATGGTTCAACTACATGTTGTGATTGTGCGGGGTGGTGGTCTCTCACAGGTCATCGGCTCAAATTGAGCATTTCCTGTAAATCTGACTTTGTAAGGACTATGGGATCATCTATATCCCGATGTCCTCAAGACGGGTGATGGGATCTTCTATATCCCTACATCCCCAACGCAAGACCAGCGGGACTTTGGGATCTGCTATATCCCTATGTCCATCCGGGGGCGGATCTTGGGTGGCTATAAAAACGGAGATCAACTTTGACTCGGCTCCTTGGGGAGCTTGCATGTTAAAATTATTTCAAGCTTCATATGTCATAACCTTCTCTTTGAGAGAAAAAAGAAATGGCATGATTGTCATAGCAACCGCATCAAATATCTGACTGGTGGATGAAAGAGAAGTGAGAATGGGTGTTCACAGAGAAAAATGTGTAGGGTAATGTTTGGGAACTTGCCCTGGATCCGTCCCCTTCTGCAAGGGCTCCATCAGCGAAGGTCATCTCTAGGGCATACGTAAATTCCTCAGGGATTTTTTGTTAGCAGTGAAATGCAACATTTCACTATAGGAATTTTTTCCCTTTTAGCTCAGTGAGATATGTTATATCTCTCTGAGAAAATGCAGAGGACTATGGGATCCCCTATATCCCTATGTCGTTAGGGCTTAGGTGGGTGCGGAGATCAATATGAAATTGGAACTCGCTCCAGTTGGAGTCCTGGGGGGGTTCCAATGCGAGACGTGCGAAACCTAAGGGGTTAGGCGTGAGCTCCTTGCGCGCCGTCTAGCCCTACCAACGTTTTTGTTAGCCGCAAAAGATGCAGGTAGTTGTGTTCCTCGTGTTGAGGGCCCCGGACTTCTTCCATAGGGGCATGGCCTGTTATCATTGATGGTTAGCAAGGGCGCTGGTACGTCCTCTCATCTCCCAGGGATGAGGGGGCGCGCGTGAGTAGGCAAGGGCACTCTCCTTCGGGAGGGGCGGACCGGACAGTGGCAGATGGTGCCCCTGCGGCCACAGGGTAACACCAGTCTGTCCAGCGATGGGCCCCGCTAATTGCCCGAAAGGCGTGCGGGGCTGGTATCCTGGGACCTTCACGTGGTGGCCCTGTTTTCACTAACCTTACCAGGATAATCATTATACTTCAGCATCAAAGGTGAGCATGTGACTACTCCTCAATGTAATTTATCGAGACAACTTTCTTTGTTCTTTTGCTTATCATCAAAAAATTGTTTAAAGTAAAACTTCATGGCAGAATTGGAATAGTTAACCCTGTGAAAGTGGCATTCGTTGCCCATCGACACACCTCAACATCACTTAATCTTTGC